>NC_069071.1:7731954-10260704 GCF_025698485.1 Gossypium arboreum
ATATATATATATATATATATATTATTTTAAAAATATAAAATAGTCAAACATAAATATTAATAATTATATTATAAAAAACACATAAATCATAATAATTTTATTGATATATACTAATAGAACAATAAGCAAGTTTTAATTGATTTATTAATCGAGTTTTAAACAAACTTAAACAAGTTTGTTCATGAACATAAATGAACTGAACAAACTTTGTTTATGTTCGAAGCCTCAAAATTTTATTCATGTTAATTTATTTAGCTTAATAAACAAAATTTTATTCATGTTAATTTATTTAGCTTAATAAACAAACATAAACGAACAAAAATCGAATTATTCATGAACTGTTGATTTTAGAAGCTTTATTAGGGTGTAAAGATAAAAATCAATTCTTAACCATCTGACTAAAGGTAATGACATGTAAATAAAAAACACTTTCTGCATAAAGTGGTTTTCAAAAATAGGTAGGTCCACATGACACACCTCGTCAACAAAAATAGCCTATTTTTTTAAATAATAAAAAATTCAGTCTAAATTTCAAAATATTTTTTAAAATCAGCATCTACCGATAATTTAACCATTTTATTCATGTAAAGAAAACCAATATTAACCAAAATACATAACTTATGATAGTTTTAATTGAATAATCTGAATATCACGATTTTTTTTCATTCGTTGCTTACAACTTATCTCATACTTGCTACCTAAATTGCATCTCCTCCAGTCCCACACAATGGGGCATTAGAAACCGGCAGGGAATCCTCCTTTTCTAGGGTCACTAACTACCACAAGTTCTCCATGTCCCTTACCATCTAAATCATGAACTATAAATTGGCTCTCAGTTGTACTGGTTGCGCGTTCTAGGACATGCCCCTTCTTTCGAAGGTCTGTCCTGATTGTTTCAGGCACTTCAAAATGGTCACCAATCACACTTGTCCAATTCTCATACCTCACCACGTTGGGTATCAGCTGCATCAACACAAAATGGAAACTACATCAGATAATCAACAAAACCAAACCCAGAATGTAAATGGCAAGAGTTTTCAGCAAAAGAAAAAAAAACCTGATGGTAGACTCTTGGTGCCATGACAGACGAGAGTGGATCCATCCCCAGAGCAAAATGATTCAATAAAACCTGTGTAGTCGCAGCAATGATATTAGCTCCTCCACTTGCACCCACCACCGCTTTCAGCTTCTCATCCTGAAGAATCACGTGTGAAAAACCAAACTTTCCCTAAATGGATAGAAACCAATTATTTTTTTTAGATGTTAGTTTATGTTTGAAGCAGCAAACCTTCAAAACGATTGTGGGTGTCATAGACGATAATGGCCTTTTGCCAGGGTGGACAAAGTTGGGCGGTGCCGGCGGTGGGGTAACTCCGGAGCTATTGTTACTTGGCATGGAGAAGTCATCCATTTCATTATTGAGGACTATACCAGTACTTGGAGACAGTATTTTTGAACCAAAATATCCATTCACTGTATTAGTTATGGATACAACGTTTCGCTTGGTATCCACTATGGATACATGACTGGTGCCATGGTCATGGATCTGGTTCCACCTGCCAGGATGCAAAAATTTACCATCAAAGTTAATTCAGATGGAGAAAAGCAAGCATGGGATGTACAGAAACAGAGCATTATGGTTATTTAAAGGTTATTTGGTAATTGTGGTTTTACCTTCCACCATAGTAATTGGGGCCAAAAGTCCTGTTGTCATTAATGGTTTTTTTCAGCTCTAGTGCAAACTTGGGAGAGAGCATATCGGCTACTACTTTGGAAACCTTTACAAAATCAGGATCACCTAAATTCATCCTTACTGCAAATGCATGTTTCAATGCTTCTATTAGTCTATGGGTTCCAAGTGATCCTGAAAGGCCTGATGGGATTGCGTATTGAGCAAGAATGTTCAATACCTGTTACAAGAAGGTAAAAATCCCAATTTATCAGACTTTTTTATTACCATTAAAATCATAATGATGCTAAATGTCATGGTATTAAAGATGAACCATAATATACTTACTAGCATCATTGAAACTCCCCCTGACGAAGGCAGTGGCATGGTAATAATTTTAAGGCCTAGAATGTTAGCTGTAATGGGTTCCCTTACTTTAACTTTATACTTCTTCAAGTCAGTTATTGTCAGTATCCCACCAGCTTCCTGAATGTCGTTTACCAAATTAAATCCAATGGATCCATTATAGAAAGTTTCTACCCCATATACTGAAATCTTTCGAAGAGTTTTTGCTAGCTTCTTGTTATAACAAATGTCACCCACTTTCAAAAGATCCCCATTTGATGTGAAGACTTCTCGAAGCCCCTTATCTGCCATGATTGCTGATTTCGAGCTTTCCATCTGCATGTGGAGATATGGAGAAATTTTGAACCCTTTTCGAGCAAGATTCTCAGCTGGTTTCACCAGTCTTTTCCACGGAAGCCTTCCATGTTGGTTCCAAGCTTGGTGAAGGCCTGCAAGTTGCCCTGGCACTCCGATGGAGAGACCACCCTTGGCTTTGCGATTAGCATTGCCTGCATACATGTTCTGAATATGGAGAAAATTGGAGTGATTAAAGAAGTAAAAACACAAAAAACAGATGGGTATTCAACATATGAAAAAAATTAGTATTAGGTGGTGTGAACCTGGGAAGCTTTCATTGGAGCTGTTTCCCTCATGTCAAACACGTGTGCTTTCCCATTTGCTTCTCTGAATAGCATGAAGGCTCCTCCACCTAAGCCACTTGATCCTGGGCTTACAACCCCCAAGCAAAGGGAAACAGCCACCGCTGCATCGACGGCATGACCTCTGTGCCGGAGAACATTCAACCCAATCGTCGAACATCGGCCATCATCAGCAGCAACTGCGCCATGACGTGCAACAATTTGCTGACGTCTCCGTTTCGTGGAGGCACTTGCACCATCCTCAGTTGAAGTTGCAGGGGAGACCAGGAAGAAGAGGAGTGCAACGGTGATCCACAACATCAATGTCATTACTGCAATATTCAAAGATCATTCATATTGAAACAAATAAAGAAAAAAATTCAAACATAAAAAGACAGTAAACAAACAAAAAATGCATTACAGAAAAATACATGATCAGGCATTTACATTAATTGGGAAGGGGATTTAAAGATCATGTTTGAATAAATTCAGGTCAACCTCTTCGTATTTTTAACATCTGTAGAATTTCTTCTATTTACTTTAAGGAGTATGTGCCCTCGATCTGCAAGAGCAGTGAATACCCCTCGAACCATGGCGTAATTTTGAGCACTCACTCGACATTGCAGAACCTTTGGAAGATTGGTAATTTTGTTAGTTCAAAATCAACTAAGACACGAACGAGAATAGAATAGATGAATATTTGGAAAGGTGAAACCCCAAGTTTCAAGAAGAGATGGAGTTTGGGCGACGGAGAGTTTCAAACAAAAATGTAGACAGAAACAATTTCGACAAATACTTGTTCTCCATTTAATTAGAAAATACTTTCTATTTTTAGTTTCACACCAAGTATACACTACACACATTGATTACATGGATAAAATGCAGACATGTGGTGCGTTGTTATAAGTTGAAGTGTTATTTTTTTATTTAACAATAATAATAATGTTTTTTAATTGTATAAGTAGTTTTTTTTTTCTTTACTATCATTAAGGAATAATTTTACTATCAACGAAATTTAATGAAAGTACATGTTGTCCATTTCGTTGTTTCTCTTGTTAACATGTGGTTGTTTTTTAGTTGTTGTTCAATGGTGACAAATTGGAGGTTCTCAACGGCTTTAAATGTTGTTTTAGTGCGTTCAAGAATGATGTTGGTCTTCAATAACTTACAAGCAAAAATATTGTGAGACTTTAAAATTAAAAAAATAATATTGGACAAAACAATAGCGCGGAAGATAAGAATTCTAGCCTAAAATTTGCTAGCAAACATGAAGCTTCGAATGGATAGCAATTGGAATCCATTATAGTTCTTAACACTGGTTGCTACTCGAGTCATATCCTTCTATCACAATAGGGAGAAGTGATCACCAAAGGTTGAGAAAAGGTTGATTCTTTGATTGAAAAGTCTGAGATGAATGAGCAGAGATAGGTGCTGAGAATCGAAAGATAAAGATCAGGAATTATTATAATGGCCCCTATAGGACATGGATTAGATCCTCGAAAGATAAGTTTATTTCTCGATTTTCATATAACCCAAAAGGTACATGTTAAAGCAATGTAGAAATTTCTTGAATTGTGAGAGTTGGTACAATTTCCTTGGAGCCATTGTAAAATCTAATTGGAGATAGATGAGTTGGTAAGAGAGTCGAAGCGAACTAATTTCTCATCTCCTCCATGTATGGGGACTGTTTTACAAAGGAGATCAAAGGCTCTCTTGGTGTCAAGAGATTTATGGGACTTATTTTGATCCCAAATGATGAGATGAGGATAGAGGTAGGTTTGTGTTGGAACATTTTCAATAATATTTATATATAGCATTTCAATAACTATAAATGAAAAGATGTAATAAATCAAAAGTTATATCTTTTGCTTATTGTTTAAGAGTTATATTTAATTTTTGACAAAGAATTATAACTATTCAAACAATATTACTTGAATAGTTATATTATTAGATGAAAATTCTTATAAATAGAAATAAGATTTCATTTCAAACTATACTAATAAGTTTTAAAATTCTATCTTTGCTCCATCTTCTAATATTATTATATTGTTTTATAAAAATTACTGTAGAATTTCTTTATAGAAATTGATTTTTCATTTATATTGGCTAGTGCTTAGTGGACTATTTTCATTAGTGTAAAAATAGTAATCGGATTTCTTTGTATCTTTTAGGTTTATTTGCTTGAAACTCATTTGCACATCGAGTATAAGTAGGGCGAATAGAAACTTAGAAGATATTGACTTGATACACGCCTTAAAATCTCATCATATTTCTTGGTCTTCTGTTCAAGTTGTTGTTCGTGTTCCATTCGTGTATTCGTGATTTTTCTTAGCGAAGTTTTTGTACTAACAGCTTGAACTTGGAAGTCGGAGTCATATGGTTCAACAGTGTCCAACTCTTTCTTCCACCCCAGAACTAAACACCCTTTCCTCTGTTACAAATATCCTTACCTAGTAAAATGCCTTTCCAGACCCAAGAGTAAGAAGGTTTTGGATTAACAGATTCAAAGGGGGTGTGACTGCAATATTGAGCTCTAAGAACTTTTGAGAGCATACAATTTTGGCCCGTCATTATTCGCCTTGCGACTTTCGAGAGGAGGGCTTCATTTAGTCTTACGGATTTCCAAGCCCCCTTGTGAGATGGGAGCGCAAAGCTTATCCCATTGACAAGGATGAAATTGCCAAGTGTTTGTGTCGTGACCCTACTAGAAGGCCCTAATTGTCTTATCAATTTCATCACAAATGTTCGTGGGGGCTTGAAAGTAGAAAGGGGAAGAGGGAAAGCAAAGTTAGAGTGGATTTAATAAGAGTGAGCCTCCCATCCAACAACGGGCATTTTGTCCTCCATGAAGCTAGCTTGCTGTTAATCTTATATAGAAGTCGTAAAAGAACTCTTTCTTCTTATGCAATAGCTCAAGCCTCAAATACCTTCCAGAAAAGTTAAAACTTTTTTGGCTAAAGATGCCACTAAACCATCTCTTCACATGTTGCTTGGTAGAAGGACTGAGAAAGAGCTCGAACTTAGCAAAATTTATTTGGAGACATGAGAGAGAGCAACATCTTGTAAGCAAGGCCTCGAGAGATTTGCAAGTCTGTAGAGAAGCATTAAAAAAAATGTAGCAGTCATCTGTAAAGAGAAGATGATTAATAGGGGGCATTTTTAGATATCTTAGTTCCACATAAGGATCCATTTTCATTAGCTTTTTGAAGCATGAACGAAAGAATATTCATGCACAGAACAAAAAGATAAGGGGAAAGAGAATTACAAGTAGTTTCAAGCTAAACATAGATGCCAGTAGAAAAGTGCTGATGGAAATTTGATGGGGCTTGGAGCAGATTAACGTGATATTGTAGATGGTCTCTAACAGGAAATTAGGATATCCTGATTAAATATATATTTCACTCTCAATTATTTTGATTAAATAATGATCATAAGATTATAATCTCACACATGCGACCTGAATTTCATCACCCACAATCCGACTAAACGTGGGTATTAGAAACCGGCAGGGAACCCTCCTTTTCTAGGGTCACTAACTGCCACAAGTTCTCCATTTCCCTTCAAACCATCTAAATTATGAACTATAAATTGGCTAACACTTAAACTGGCTGGACCTTGTAGTATATGTCCCTTCTTTTGAAGGTCTTTCCTGATTGTTTCAGGCACTTCAAAATGGTCGCCAATCACATTTGTCGAGTTCTCATACTTCACAACATTGGGTATCAGCTACATCAACACACAAAGAAAATAATATCAGATAGGGGTGAGCATTCGATCGAATCGAATCGAATCGAATGAAAAAATTTCGAGTTAATCGATTTGACGAATCATATTTTATCATCTTAATTTGATTTGAAATTTTCTCGAATCGAGTCGAGTGAGATGGAATTCGAATCGAATCGAATTGAATTTATTTGTTCGAGTTAAATTTTAAAAAATAATTTTGGGTCCTTGTAATAACTGTCATCCATCATAATAAAATTTATCCACCTTAATCAAAATTTTTATTAACTTTCATCACTTCATAATTTATTTATTAATCTTTTATATACGGGTTAACTTATTTGCTTGCTTAGTTTTTTCAATTATCTTTACATTCTTGTCACTATATATTTTAGAATTAAAAATATATTAAATGTAAAAATATGATTTTTAATAAAAGTTATTTTAAAGATAAAATGTGAATACCAATATAAAATTTTAACATGAATATTTAATGGCATAATTAATAATTTAATTTTAATATAAATATTCAATATGACTAAATAATTTAATAATATAAATAATATAAAATGTGAAATTTAATTTAATAATATAAATATTAGATATAAATAAAATTATTACTATTTATGTTTAGTGATTTTTTGGGATAATTTTAATTTTTTATTTGAGAGTAAAAGGTGAGAAGTAAAAATTTAGGAGGAAAATAAAAAGTTTTGGGGGATAAAAGTTTGAGGGAAAGTAAATAGGACGAGTAAAATTTTGGAGGGAAAATATTAAAAAAAAATTGGGGGGGGATGGATTTGGGGAAGATGGGAGGTGGAATTGGAAGGAAGTAAAAGTTTTAGGGGGAAAGTAGGAGGGAGTAAAAATTATGGGGGAAAATAAAAAATTTTGAGAAAAAGTAAATGGGAGAGTAAAATTTTGGTGAGATATGGATTTTGGTAGATTGGGAGGTTGGGATAGAAGGGGAGTAAAAGTTTTGGGGGGAAAGTAGGAAGGAGTAAAAATTTTGAGGGAAAAGTAAAAAGGTTTGGGAGTTTAGGGTAAAAATGTAAAATACTATAGTTTAATATTCGAATTATTCGAATTATTTGAGTTATTCGAATTCGAAAACTCAACTCGATTCGAACTCGAAATTCGAAAAAAAAATCGAGTTGACTCGAATAACTCGATTCGTTTAACTCGAAATTCGATTTTTTTTCAATTTTTTCGAGTCGAATCGAGTTTTGCTCACCTTTTATCAGATAAATCAAGAAAACCAAACCCAGATTGTAAATGACAAGAGTGTTATGCAAAAAAAAACCTGATGGTAGACCCTTGGTGCCATGACAGACGAGAGTTGATCCATCCCAAGAGCAAAATGGTTCAAAAAAACCTGTGTAGTCCCAGCGATGATATTAGCTCCTCCACTTGCACCCACCACCGCTTTCAGCTTCTCATCCTGAAGAATCACATGTGTGAAAAACCCATCATTTTTTTAGATGTTAGATTATGTTTTGAAGCAGCAAACCTTCAAAATGATTGTGGGTGTCATAGAAGATAAGGGCCTTTTGCCAGGGCGGACGAAGTTGGATGGTGCCGGCGGTGGGGTATCTTTTGAGCTATTGTTACTCGGCATGGAGAAGTCATCCATTTCATTATTGAGGACTATACCAGTACTTGGTGACAGTATTTTTGAACCAAAGAATGCATTCACTGTATTAGTTATTGCTACAGCGTTTCTGTTGGTATCCACTATGGATACATGACTGGTGCCATGATCATCGATCTGGTTCCACCTGCCAGGATGCAAAATTTTTAACATCAAAGTTAATTGAGATGGAGAAAAGCAAGCATGTTTATTTAAAGGTTATTTGGTTACAGTTGTTTTACCTTCCACCATAGTACTTGGGACCAAAAGTCATGTTGTCATGAATGGTTTTCTTTAACTCGTGTGCAAACTTGGGAGAGAGCATATCGGCTACAACTTGGGAAACATTTACAAAATCAGGATCACCTAAGTTCATCCTTACTGCAAATGCATGTTTCAATGCTTCTATTAGTCTATGGGTTCCAAGTGATCCTGTAAGGCCGGTTGGGATTGCATATTGGGCGAGAATGTTCAATATCTATTACAATAAGATTAAAAAAAAAAAAACCAAGCTATCAAACTCTGACAATATCTTACAAATTGATGTTAATTGTGACAGAAAGCATGAACCAGAGTATACTTACTAGTGTCATCGAAACTCCCCCTGAGGAAGGCGGTGGCATGCTAAGAATTTTAAGGCCTAGTACGTTAGCTGTGATGGGTTCCCTCATTTTAACTTCATACTTCTTCAAGTCAGTTAATGTGAGTATCCCCCCAGCTTTTTGAACATCTTTTACTAAATTAAACCCGATGGATCCATTATAGAAAGCGTGTACCCCACATACTGAAATCTTTCGAAGAGTTCTTGCTAGCTTCTTGTTATAACAAATATCACCAACTTTCAAAAGCTCCCCATTTGATGTGAAGACTTCTCGAAGCCCCTTATCTGCCATGATTGCTGATTTCGAACTTTCCATCTGCATTTGGAGATATGGAGAAACTTTGAACCCTTTTCGGGCAAGACTCTCAGCTGGTTTCACCAGTCTTTTCCATGGAAGTTTTCCATGTTGTTTCCAAGATTTGTGAAGGCCTGCAAGTTGCCCTGGTACTCCAATAGAGAGACCACCATTGGCTTTTAGATTAGCATTGCCTGCATACATGTTCTGGATATGGAGAAAAATGGAGTAATTAATGAAGAAAAAACAAACAAATAAACAGATGGATATTCAACATATGGAAATGCCAATCAATTTGCTGTTCACCTGAGAGGCTTTCATTGGAGCTATTTCTCTCATGTCAAATACTTGTGCTTTCCCATTAGCTTCTCTAATTAACATGAAGGCTCCTCCACCTATGCCACTTGATCCCGGGCTTACAACCCCCAAGCAAAGGGAAGCAGCCACCGCTGCATCGACGGCATGGCCTCCGTTCCAGAGAATATTCATCCCGATCGTCGAACATCGGCCATCGTCGGCGGCAACTGCGCCTTGACGTGCAACGATTTGCTCACGTCTCTGTTTAGTGGAAGCAATTGCACCATCTACCTCTGTTGAAGTAGCAGGGGAGACCACGAAGAAGAGAAGTGAAATGGTGATCCACAACATTACTGCAATATTGGGTAAATCATGACCTGCTTGAGTTCAACACCAGAAATAAGCATGATTCATACAAATTCACAGCCCTTCTCCGTCTATCAAAGATTAATATTTTAAACATGAACACCTACACTAAGTAGCCTTGTACTTACATATTTACATAGTAGAACAACGACATTTATTTCCTCTCCATTTATGTATTTAATGTAGGATTCTCTTTTCAAACTTTTCCTTCTTTAGCACTCGCCACTCGACATTTGGCTATTGAAATGCATGCATCATATTCATCTGATTAAATAAAATAAAGAGAAACAGAAATGGGCTTTGAATTCGATTCTCTTCTTCTTGTTCTACTAAAAAATAAATGCATCATAGGAAAATACGCATGATCAGGCATTTTCACCAATGGAGGAGAGGGGAGGGGGATTTAAAAATCATGTTTCAGCCTTATTTGATCTGGGAATATATGTATATATAAACACCCTATAATAACCTTGCCATCATACTCAGAAAGATAATAGAAAGCTACTGAAGCATGCAAGCATGGCAGTGCCAACATTTCAGTAAAACAATATGAAATGAAAACTACAAGTCAAAGCAAATGAAAGGATATTTCTTACATGATGTAGAAATAGTGGTAGTAGTCTTCCTCATCTCTTTCCTTTGTGTTTCTTTCTCCTTTGAAAAATATTAAGTTTGAGTTTAACTCTTGTACTACAGATCTCATGGATATCATATTATCATGGATCAATTGGTTTGGCTTAAAATATTATCCAAGGGACAAATGTGATTGATGCCATTTTAATTTCCAATTTAATAAGACAGCAGCACATGGAATAATATGTATCATCTTCTTCCTGTCCAAAAATGTCAATGTTCTCTTTTGTTAAATGTTAGATGCTTGATTTAAAAACCAATCTAATTTGTTTGGAGTATTGTTTTCATCCAATTACCTATCTAGTTTTGGATGTTTTGCCATTTGTCCAAAACATACTATACATTTTCTTCTAGTACTTACTATATTTTTAAGCACACTTGCACTTATTTACCTAACTACAAAGATAGTATAAAAATAATTATTAAATAAATTATTGCATAATGCATTTAGCTCTTAAACTTCAAAATATTTTAATTAGGTTTTCAAAGTCTCGAATATTACCTATTAAAAACAAAAGAATGTACTCTTTCTAGATTTTAGAAATTGATTTTGTATTTGTTGCAATTATTATAGGTTCATATTATATACACCTCTCCAACCCTTAAATAGAAAACTAATGCACTTCAATACACTCGAACCTACATTCTCTTATATTAACAATAATACTAATACCAATCAAGTTAAAACTCAATCGACATCATGTGGAACTAAATTAAATCCTACAAAACATATTTTGGCTTACTTGACTAACATATAGGTCTTTAAAATAGTTGTGAAAATGTATCTAACACTAGTTCAAAAAGAAAAAAATAATTTATTCCATATACATTTACACCTAAAGGAAAATCTAACCTAATTTTACTAAAAATCCTAAGTTCCATTTTCCTGATCATGATATTCCATTTTCTCCTCAAACACCATTGACTTCAAAACCCACAATTGATACCCTAAAAACATTGCTATAAAATCCCATAATTCAAAATGATTTCTAAACCCATAACTTGAAGAGATTGAAAACCCATCATAACTAGAAATAAATCATTAAGTGATCTAACCTTAGACCATAAGAATAGTAAACTAAAAAATGTCTTTTTTTCATCCATCTCGAACTCAAAAACTAGAAAGGATAAATATTCAATTATATTGTTATTGTGGGTTGAGAGCTTTAACCTGCAACTTCAACGCTTTGTGGAATAAAGGAAGAAATTTTTTTGGATTAATATTCGTCTTCTTTTTTGTTTTTGTTGAGAAATTTTTATTTGGGTATTATGATTTGTGAGATGAGAATGAGTTGTAATACAAGATTTATAGTTAGTGAAATTACTGTTTATAAAGTTTGGAGCTTAGGGTGGATATAACTTTTTTTTTTTTCTTTTTTATGTTTAAATTGATGTTGAATTATGAGATTATATCTCGATTGTTAAATTTGTTAGAAAATTGTTTGTTGGGAAATTATTGATGTTTGAAGTTTTTATTGAAGTTGCGTAAAAGTAATTAAGATTATTGTTGAAATAGGTTTAGGGGTGTTATTAATTTATGGTTTTTTTTTCGAGAAGTGAAGAATAGCAGAACAACAAAACAATGGAACATTTTTGTTTAATTCATCAACACAATATGTTACTAAGAAAGAATAGGCAATTGGGAATTAACAACAATGAGCCACAACAATTGGTTAATAATAAGGAATTCTAAACTATGCGAATGAAAGCTATGCGGTTAAAAAAGAAGACGATAAGATACCTGTCAATTATTTCAAAAAAGAACTATTATATTTGTGTATAAATTGAGCTTATTTGTCACCTGGGTTATGCTTTTGTTATACATTTTCTGTTAGCAATTTGGTTCAATATTACCAAAGGTTTTGATTAATGGCATATGTAATTGATGTGAACATTGGAATTTGTTATGGAATTTTTCAATTTATTGCATTGGTGTAAACTCTCATTCCCTACATTACCTGCTTCCCCCTCTTAGTAAATCTTGTTAGTATCCATTATGTCAAGGCAATTGGTTTGGTTGAAGTAGGTGGGGAATGGTCTATTGAAATACCTTATTCAGTTGAAGGAGTTGACTGTAACGAAGTAGTTTTTGTTTTGTATAGAGAGACAATAAAGAAACCCTACACACACATACATATCAGGTGCTATTTACGCTAGTCAAACAAGGAAAACAATCATCATTTACCTCAACATATGTTGTTGCATTCAATGCTTTTGCTGGAGACTTGTTTCTTAAGGTGTGCATAGGTAGTCTGTAAGAGGATAATATCCCACAATCCTACAAAGTTTTGAATCAATTCTATGGGAACATGTGAAGAGGGTCTAACTTGTTTTTGGAGGCTTACCTAAACGATAATTCTTGCTAGCATCAATGCTATTGTTGGAGTTGTAGGATCTAGTTCTACCAAAGTTGATACACTTGTTGGTGGAGTTACAGGTACTGATGGAACTGGAGTTGATGATGCTACATGAGATGTAAGAATTGTTGTTTCTAAGGGAAACAAATAAAATATAGTTAAATGAAAACAGAACAAAGAAAACATTTGTTTTGGTTGAGAAGCACTTACAGTAGATTT
This sequence comes from Gossypium arboreum, assembly GCF_025698485.1. Classification (NCBI taxonomy): domain Eukaryota; kingdom Viridiplantae; phylum Streptophyta; class Magnoliopsida; order Malvales; family Malvaceae; genus Gossypium; species Gossypium arboreum. The sequence goes on from NC_069071.1 coordinate 7,744,728, forward strand.
TGAACGTTTCCAAAGGTTGTGTTATACTTCAAAGCATTAATGATACCTTATCTTCCTTCCCCTCCTAGATGGTTTGGCACCACCACTTTATTCACCCTCCTTTAATCTATACATATATATATTGAATTAAAGTCCAAAGTATCTTCCTCATGCTGCATATGGCACACACCCATCGTTCATTTTATTTTATTTTTTTTATTTTTTTTTACATTTTGTAAAAGTGGTTAATTTTCAATTTCGGTCCTTCTAATATGCTTAAATTCAAGATTTGTCCTTATACTTTAATTTCTAACATAATTTGGTCTCTATGTTGTTATAATGTTAGTGATTAGTTTAATATTTTATAATGTAATTAATTACTTCAAATAGATAATATTGTTTACTTTTCAATTAAAATGTTATGTGATTATATATCTTGTGAAAGTAGCTTTATAAATCCAAAAAGCAGAGGGATCAAATTCTTGAAAATAAAAGTAAGAGAACTAAATTCCAAATACACGAAGTGTAGAAACCTAGTGTCACGGTTGTTTGAACCAATCAAGGTATCAGTCCGAAGAGAAGCATCAAAGTAGTTAACATGCAAACCAGTACAAACTGGTTGAACCAAGTTAAAAAAACGATTAAACTAGTTGTCATTTTTAAAATATTTTTTAATGATTTGTTCAATTGAACCAGTGAACTGATTAGTTCGACCATCGGTTCAGTTTTGAAAATCTTACTTAGAGTATATTTTAATTTTCAAAATTTTACCCTATAATATAAACAAATAATCAACCCAACATAAAATGTAGATAACTTTAATTGTTGCCATGCATTTTACTTTTAATTGGGGCTGAAGCGAAGGCATGTTTGTTATCGTCCAAAATCTCTCACTAGGCACAACAATGAAGATATAACCATACAATTTTTTTTTATAAATTACTAGAAGAGAGTAAAATTTTAATAACAAGCGGCTAATACGATTCGAATCTATATTACACCTAAAACAATAAACACCCAGATATAATATTTTTTATTACACTAACAATGCTTCATCTATAAAAGATGTGACATAATGCTACCAAATTTTGTTCCAGCATTTAATGCCTAAACCCCGCGAATACATCAAGTCAAACATCGTCAAAAGTCTAGTTATTTGCATTTACTTGCATTTTCCACATAAAAACGCCGCTAAACATGAATGTTCATTTAATCTGCCCCTTTGTTTCAGCGACGTTTTCAAGTGCAATCGCCGCTAAAACCTTCATTATGCCCAACACCTTCGTCCTTCCTCCCAAAACACAAACCCCAAATTTAATTTCAAATCCTAAAGCAGCGACGGCTCTATATCTCCATCCGGTTCTCTTTACCTCAATATCTATTGTGTTTTAACAATTTCATAAGTTGATTTCTTCCACAAGCCAAAATTTTAGCATTTTAAAGTAGTAATGGTTAACGATCGTAGGATTTTAGCATTTTAGTATTCCCTCCCATAAGTTGATTTCTTCCACAAGCCAAAATTTCATAAGAATGGTAGGATTTTGTAAACTGTAATGATCGTAGTTTCGTATACTGTAACTTGGAGAAATGGAGCTTATTATGGTTTTAGCATAAGATAAATCTCTAACGTGGTTCAGAGTCGACTGATTAAGCTTTACTGTCTACTTTTCATTGCTTTGCAAAAGATTTTTGAATCATCTGAGCTTGTTTAGTGTTTTCTACGTTCAATCATGCTTAATTTACGGTCATTTTATAATTAGAACTGTGGCTTGTATTCTGGGTCTGAAATCTGCATTTTTCACCTCTGCAGTAAGAACAAGTTTTACGTTTTGCTCTGATATTATCTCTATTATCTGCCAATTATTTGATGAAATGCATTCTTATTTTTAACTTCCTTGCAATTCTCTACACAAAAACATCTGAATTTTCTCTATTCTCCAGCATTTGTATAACTTTTGGCTTCAATTATACCGAAAATGATAGAATCACTTTTCTCGGAAACTTGCAATGTCTTGGTTCCATAATTGAAAATAGATCATTTTTTGTGTATGTTTTGCATCTTTCTTACCATCTGACATCTAATCAAGTGGCTTAGATTTCTTAAGCATCTTACTTCCTCCTAGAACCCCATCTTGGACTCATTGACCAAGAGTTTTCACTTCATTCCCGATATGTGGGATCGATCCACAGCATAGCCTGTGTGATAATTTAGTACGAATGTAGGTGTGTGAGTTGTACTTGAAATAAAAATAAAAAAAATCTTACTTCCTCCTAAGTGGCTACATCTAAAGCTAATGCTAATGCTAATGCTAAAAACAACTCAAATGATATGTCATATACCCTTTTTTTTATAGTGGTTTCTTTTCATTTTAGTTTCAAATTTGAGATATACTGTGCTTGTCTTCATTGCTTGTGTTGTTACCTACTACAATCCAACACATATGGTAAGCATTTTTCATTATTTATAGGTGAAAACAAAAGAAAAAAAAATTGCCGAGTATTAAATTAAGCAGCTGCACAATCAGTCAGTTCATATAGTATGCAGGATACTGAAAATGAAGTGTTCACTGAAATTACTAAAAGAGAAAGGAACAGAGGGATCCGAGGTATTGGAATAGGTCCCCTGCCATCTTGCTACTTTGAGCGAAATACTTGGTTGTCTATAGAAGAAGTTGATGAAATTGAGAGAAGAAGTGAATTTTATGAAAGCAAACCTGGCCAGAATGCAAGCAGAAAGAGAAGTAGACATGGCCAAAATGCAAGCACATGAAGAAGAAATGAAGAGAAAATATCAGGAAATGCAGTCATAGATTCAGGTTATTTCAAGTTTCATGCAACAGAACTCCAAAAACCCATCATTTCAGGTTCTATTTTTATTCACGTTGTTAATTGTTTAATAGGGTAATTAGGGCGGTGATGAAGGTGGTGCAGAAATCGACAGTAAACCAGTTTGATTCCAACTGTAACGGAGAGATTCTATCTTTTGTATTTTGTTCAAAAGTGTTGAGAAAGACCCATCTATGATGAAGTTTGAATTTTAAAACTTGAATATTTCCTCTCAACTTGTATGTTTCATGGTATTCAAAGCAGAAATTAGTGTTAATTCTTTATTAACACTAAAAAATTAGACAGAAGACTATATAACACCATGCTAATTTCTAACATCTTTTTCCATTGAAATATAAAATTATGTATACACAAAAACCAAAAACGGTGAATCCGGATGGGATCGGGGAATTGAACCCGACGTGAATCGAACACGCAACCTTCTGATCTGGAGTCAGACGCGCTACCATTGCGCCACGGATCCTACGGTCCTAGCGACCTTAGCTTATTACATATAATCCTTAGTTATGAATACACTTGCAAGATAGATTTTTTTAATTAAAAGTATATAAAATATCCACATAAAAGAGACGTATTAATTAAATTTAACTTATATGATGTTTACATCTGCATTTATATCAGATTGAAATATCTAATTAAATTAAATATATTTTAATTAAAAATAAATTAATAAAGGCTAAGTAATATAATAGTAGTGTTATTTAGTTTTCCTTAGTGGAAATTGCCAACCAGTTTGTTGGGAGAATTAAAAAGACATACAACCACATGCGAATCTAGAGGCTGGATCTGCCTTAAAATAAGAAATTGTTCTTTAGATCTTTAAAATTTTAAAATTTTAAATTTATAAAAATAAAATTACATTTTAACCTTTTAAAATTAATTTAATCTTTTAAAAATTATAAAAATATAAACTATAAAAAATTAAAATTTCATTCGACCCTAAAAGCTAATTCTCGCTTCTCCCTTCTCCCTACGTACAACTAATCAACCGGTAATAACCACCCATCAAAGAACGTGTTATGGTCACAACATAATTAACAATACTTCACTCTTAGGGACACGTTCGGAAATTGTAAACATCATGATATACATTTTTGTACTCTTCAAATTTCACATATGTATAGATTTAATAGTTATTATTATTATATTACTAAGAGTAATTGTTATTATATTATTAACAATATCTATTTATATATTTAAATTAAATATTACAAATAATTTATATTAATGATTTAAAAGATATTTAAAATTTATATGTCATATATTATTATATTAAATTATTTAAATTATTTTATTTTTTACTTTACATCATCATGTCCAAAATAGATAATTTAATTTTCAACTGAAATTTTTCGATAATAATATTAAACACTTAAAATTAAAATATTACATTTATTTTTATAACACTTTTTCAAAATGATTTTATAATAAATTTCTTAAAATTATTTATAAAATGAAAAATGTTTGAATTGAATTATTATTTTTGGGAGGGATAAAATTGAAAATTTTCTAATTATCCAGAGAGGGGAGCCAAGACCCGAGCTGCCGCTAAATTTGTCCCTATTCTCATGTTTATGTAACACATTATTATTTTGTGTTTTTAAATTTTAATCAAGAAGCTTTTAAATTTTTAACCTACTATTTTTATTTAATTAATTGCGTTTTAGTGTTGTTTTGATACTAATTAAAAGTTTATCTTCTGTTTATAATGAATTAATTATTTTAATATTTTTTAATATTTTTTGTAGAGGTTATAATTTATTTATATGTATAAATAGTTATTTCTTAAATCTCTAGATATTATATAACTTTCAACTATGAGGTGAGTAGCAAATTTAATATTTTATGAGTTTAGACTTTTATGATTTTCCTTCTTTTTTTTTATTATAAAGAAAGTTGAATTTCAAAAGCTCAACTAAGAAATATAGGATTAAGTTGTCTATCACTGATCACGTAACATAATATCTTGTACCACAAGAGGCGGGTGAAAGAAAAAATGAAATCTTATTGTACAGCTCCTTATCACCTTGGTCATAACATCAACTGCCATGTTTGCTATTCGTGGCATTGGATGATTATTTTAATACGGAAGAGAAAAAAAAATTTTAATTTTATATGTTATAATTTAAAGAATTTTGAATTATACTCTAGATTAAAAATATTTTATAATTTTTATAGGTATAGTGCAAAGTTCAAAACATGAGTGTAAAATATTATGTTTTAATTTATATTTAAATTTTAATTATGTTTTGTTTCATGATAAAATTATTCCTAGTGATAACTCATATTGGATTTCTTAAATTTTCTTATTTTTCTCATTCTCCCATTAAATTTTTTCATTTTTAATTTTTTAATCAAAAACCATTAGTTTAGTTTTTTTTCTCAATTCATCAAATTTTCGTGCATTTTTTCTTTTGTTTCTCGTGCATTTTAGGCAGTCCCCAACTTTTTCTTATATTATTTTCATTTCTTCACTTAGTCTTGTAATCTAGTGCAAATATAATTTTTACATATTAAAACAAATAAAAAGATATAAATTATTTTTTACATAAAATATTTTAAAAAACTAGTATAAAAGTTTGTGCTAATAAATTATTAGAACATATCCGTATATTGTCAATGAAATTTTTTATTCCATATCCTACCCTTATAATTAGTTTATTTGAGTAAATTAAGTCATAAAAAATTAAAAGAAAGATATATTAAAACAATTTTTAAAAATAATAATTATATTTTGATAAAAATATAGTAATTTTTAAGTTGGTAGTTTTTTTTTAATAAATGCTTTAGTTTTTATTAAAACTTAAAAGTTTTAAACACCTTTAATCATCTTTTTGTAATTTTAACTCATGACTCCAAAGACTATTATATTTTTCATACATAGCTAGATTATGGCACACTCACGTTATGAGTGGAAAAAACATATATAGAACATATATTTCTGTTAAGGGGGAATCGACTTCTCTTGAAGAAGTCATGTCTTCGAAGTGTTATCCTCTAGGCAGTCGATTCGAACCTCAACAATTGAAGATGTTGTACCCATATTGGGGTTTTGTCCTTGGTTTCTACGGAGTCCTGTGTACGATTCACGGATGGGGCACTTAGATCGAGGTATAACATACCCAAGTACCTCCATTATTATTCACACGGCTAATACTAATACCTATCTTAAGTCTTGTGTCACAGGTTGCGAATCAAAGCTCGTAACTAATGCACAAAGAGTGTCTCATGGAGGCCAATTGATTAAATAGGGCTCATTTGACCCACTTGAATTGACTCAACTCATGGAACATTTGGATAAGCCTATCTACTTGAAGTTTTGAGGCCTAGTGAAACACTTAAGGAAAATTAGGGCTGCCTTGGTAAATATGGAAAGTAATCTTAGAAAATTTGATTTAGTAATCTTAGGAGATCAAGTAAATCCCTTAAGAATCTCAAATTGTAGATTGGATTAATCTCGATCGACAATATAAAGTAAATTGTATCGTTGGATCTAGGAGAGCTCAACTATAAAGAGAAGTTTTCCCTCTCATTTGTAATCATACTATTACATCTCACAGTACTTTATTATTGAGTTAAAGAATATGTTTGAAAGCATTTACTCAAACATTTAGTGTGCATTACTTTCTTGTGGTTTTTTCAATTCTCTCATTACTCTTTCGCTTTTGAGTTTGCTTCCACTTTATTTTGATGCCTTAGAGAAATTCCAGGAAAATTATCACATTTCGAGAGATAAGCTAACTTAGGCAAATTTGAAGCAAAGAAATTACCTAAGGTCGCGCGGTTTGCTAAACTTAAGTTCTAGCCCCATGACAGTTGGTATCCAAGCTAAGGCTCGAAGGTGTCGGTCGAGATGATGAAAGGAGGAGAATATTAAGTTGAGCCAATGGAGACTTGTGGGAGGGCAAGGAAAGCTAGCCTGTTAAGGGAGTGCTATTAGCTTTGGAAAATCAAGTAGTCAATCTTGAGGAACCCATGAGGGATGTGAGGAGACACTCGAGGTAGTTGAAGGATGCACTGCAGAGCTGGACTTAATAGAAGAGCAACATAAGGAATTTGAGTTGGAGTCTATCAGTAATGTAGAAGTGATACGAGGGGTGCTCAATTCCACTACAGATAAGCTGATAGTAAGGGACGATGTTCTCGGGGTCATGGTGATGGCTTTAAAAGAGGAAACTAAAGTCAAGACGAAGGTTTTGAGCACAAGAATTGAAGAGCTCAAGGGAACTAAGGGAGGCAACGGAGTAAACATACTGAAGGCTAAGTAATTTATATGAAATTTACTTAACTTACCTTAACAAAGGGAGGCAACAGAGTAAACATATTGAATGCTTAGTAAGTCCATATGAAATTTACTTAACTTACCTTAACATTACAACATATTAAACATTTAAATACATTGGCATTCTATATGGCATCCTTATAATATCATATGCATAAACAAATACAACTAATAGGTTAGTTCACTTACATATCAAGAACTTATAACACAAAATATATATGTATATATATATATATATACAACAATTCTATTTAATATCATATATCATCCAATTTGTACTCAATTTGAAAGCATATGTAATTTAATTCATGTTCAAATCATTTCAAAAATTTCATTTCCATTAGGTTACCATTTTCGCTCAAGAAAACCTTAGTAAATCAACTCAGATACATGGAACTATATTGCTCAGACAAGCTGATAGTGATCAGGGTTGCTCACACAAGCTGACATTTATGAATTTGCTCACACAAGTTGGAATTATATTGAGATTACTAGTCCATGCTAAACTAATGATACATCTAAACCGAGAATCCGCAACAAATGATGGATCTCATATAACTATGTCAATCCTTAACCGTTTTCATATTTGACCTTAATGGCATACCATACGTATTCTAATCCTTTACTAAGTTCACACAGACATTATTACTGTATTCATATCATTTCAATCCCTGTAACAACATATACATTTCATACCAAATCTGATAAACATTCCATTTCCATTTCGATACCTTATACCTATTCATAAATATAATATTTTTCATACTTTGTAATTTAGTCCAATTGATGCCAAAATCACCAAATTCACAATTATATAAACTAATGAGCAAAATAATTACAATTAAATTATAACATGTAACAAAATAGTAAGTTCCATATGAAACTTACCTGACAAAACAACAAATGAATAAGTCTTTAAGGACTAACCAACAAATTTGCCTTTTCCCCGATTATCTTTAATTTGGTTCAATTCTTGATCTGTACAATAATTCGATTCAATTTATCAATTCCAAACATTTTATAACATCTTATTATATGCATAAATCAATTCAATTTCATTTTTTGATTCTCCCTAAAGTTTTACATTTTATTTAATTTAGTCTTTAAAACCAAATTTTCCATAACTTTCAATTTTGAGATTTGGTTTCAAAATTGATCTCAATTACATCCTTTTAGGACCTTTTATTATCCAAAATTACATAAATTTCACATCAATTTTTAAATCTATGCACTTTAGTCCTTATATTAAAAAACTAGCAATTACGTTTTACAATCTAGTCCTTTTCACTTCTATGTTTAAAATCTATCAATTTAACACCAATTTATTTAAGAAGTCATCAATGGAAACTTTTATAAAATTTAACAGTTTTACAAATCGGTACATGGGCTAGCTAAATCAAGCTCTTATGACATCAAAAACATAAAAATTATAAGAAATGACTTGATTGAAATTACAAATTAAAGGCTGCAAGTTTTGAAAGCTTAAAATCCTATTCTTTTTCTTGCAAATGGTGGAGAAGAAGATGATGAACAAATGTTTCTTTTTTTCTTCCAATTTTGTCTTTTATACTTAGTCTAACTTTTAATTAATCTCAATTAATTTAATTAAACTTGAGTAAGCTAACCTTAAGCATGACTAAAAAAGTTGGTGGATTTTTATCGTCACCCACCACCATTTGGCCATATACAATTAGTCTATTTGTTCATTTTGTCTCTTGGTTAATTAAAAATCTATATCGAAAAACTTTTACAATTTAGTCCTTATATCTTAATTAGCTACCAATTTGACAAAATTAAGAGACCAAACTTTAATAAAATTTAATACTAACCTCATAAATATTAATATATATACGGGCTTGGATATAAAAAATGGGGTTCCAAAACTACTATTTTTAACACCACTAAAATCTGGGTTGTTACAAATTCTCTATTAGTTCCTTTTGTCGATTGCATATGTATCGTGGATACTCATTAATGACAATGCATTATGTTGGTGAGTCGTGATGAGAAAGGTGAAACCAAGGTATTTTCGACAATCCACCTAGTTGAGGATGTTCATTGTGGCAAGAACACTGACTTGGTAGATTGGGGTGCTATGAAAACTTCATTGGAAATGCTAGAGGTACGACAAACCAATGTGAAGCCTGTTGAACTATCAATGGGGCTACCACCTATGAGAGAGGTCGTTGTGCATCAAAATTTATCAGAAAAATAGTGATACAAATTGGGTAGTTAGATCGATTAAATGCTACGCAGGAGATACATCTCAAACATTTTCCTAGTGTTCTTCATTTTGACTTACCATTGGCTTAGAAAAGATACAGAAGCCCTTTCAAAGTTCTGAAGCAAGTAACCTGAGGGGCTTTCAAATCAGAGTTGGGGAGAAAGGTTAACCCAATGTTCAAGTGGGCACGTCTAAGCCTATTTGTAAGGATCAAGGGGTTCTTAATCGAGGTAAGTCACAATGTGGGCAAGTAAGAGCGATAGGCTCTTACAACTAAGATGTGCCAAGGAGAGGGACAATTCGAGTTAGGCAACAATTGAAGCCAAGACAAATATTCTAAGGGGCGGGACTACCTAATAGAGGCTAATCGAGAATCAACCAAGGCATCAAGATAGTTCAAAAATAAGTCAAACCAATGTCATTTAGAGGATGCGACGAGGGCGTCGTAAGAATGGGCGGGGAGAATGTCAAAGGCCGCAGATCAAAGCCTGTGACTAATGCACAAAGAGTGTCCTATGGAGGTCAATTGATTAAACGGGGCTTATTTTGACCTATTTGAATTGACCCAATTTATGGAATATGTGGAAAATACCATTTACTTAAAGCCTTGGTGGCCCAGTAAAACACTTAAGGGAAATCAGAGCTACCTTGGTAAATATGGAAAGTAATATTAGAATATTTTATTTTGTAATATTAAAGGATCATGTAAATCTTTTAAGAATCTCAAAATGTAGATTGACTTAATCTTGATTGTTGATGTAACGAAAATTGTTCCGTTGGATCTAAGGGAGCTCAATTATAAATAAAGTCATTCCTTCTCGTTTGTAATCATCCATTAAATCCCATAGTATCCTATTGTACTTTATAATATATTTGAGAGCATTTACTCAAACACTTGGTGTACATTGCTTTCTTGTGGCTTTTTCAGTTCTCTCGTTGCTCTTTTGCTTTTAGGTTTGTTTCTGCTTATTTCAATGCCTTGGAAATTTTTCAAGAGAATTTTCACTTTTTGAGAGTTAGGTAGATTTGAAGTAAAAAAATCGTTTAAAGCCGTCAGTTTGTCAGACTTAAGTTCTAACCCTGTGACACTTGTAGATACCTATTGTAACAGCCTGTTTTTAGTTAAATAGGAACAGTGGTTTCGGGACCACAAATCCAAGTCCGTAAGAAAAATTATTTTACTTTTATTTCATGATATGCATTATGATAGGAATATTGCATAGAAATTTCATTAAGAAAATTTTATCGATTTCACGCTTAATTGAGAAAAAGACCAAATTGCATAAAATGTAAAAGTTAGCTATGGAATTCAAATTTTGAGGTCCTTATATGGAAAATAAACCATTAAGAGGTGTTGGTAGATAAGTTTGATGAATCATCTATGAAAAATTAAATAAAGAAAATGATGAAATTGGAAATTAAAATAATAAAAGATGATAAATGATAAAATAATGAAAATATCATCATTTTATATCATCTTTCCCAAATAAAAACATGGAAACCCTAGTTTAAAAGAGCTTGAAGATAGCAAGTTATTTTGGTTCAATTAGGTAAGTATTCAAGTTCCGTTTTTAGTAATTTTTATATTTTCGAGATTGTAATAACCTAATTTAGCTATTTTGGGGACTAATTTGCAAAGTTATCAAAGTATTAAAGTTTTTCCATGAATGAATATGCATGAATTATGAATTTTTATGATAGAAATAGAAGGTTGTTGATAGATAAACAACTTTTGTAAAGGAAATTTTCATGAAATTGTGATTTAGGGACTAAATTGAAAAGACGTAAAATTCATGGAAAAATTTTGATTTTTGAGAAATACATGGACTGTTATTATTATATGAAAAATTCGGCTAGGCTTGGAATAAGGGTTAAGTTGCATGGAATTCATTTTCCAAGCATAGGGACGAAATTGGAATTAATCAAAAGTATAGAGGTAAAAATGGTACTTTTGCCTAAGATATGAATTGGATTGAATTGAATATGAAATGTGTTAAATTGATGTTAAATTCATTTGTATAGATCTGAAAAAATCAAATAAGAAATTAGATCAAGGAAAAGAAAAAGTGTTGGATTAGTAGGTTTTTGTACACGAGCAAGTGTTGAGGTATGTTCGTGTAACTAAATTGTATATTTATGTGATATGTTTAATTTATATGTATGTAATTTGTGTAATTGTTAAGTATGCAAATAAAACACATATCCAACGATGTCTGACAAGAAATAAATCTTGTTTGAACAAATGAAATTAGATGGATACAGAGTTCTCGAAGTGGTTGTGGTTTTGCATATGTTGCGAACACACCATAGTTCGCAAGAGCATCCCGTTATAGCTCACATGAGCATCCTGATATAAGCTTTCTTGAGCTTTTTGATACATGGTTCCTCCAAGCTTCCCGTTTATATGTTCCTATGAACATTCTGATCGGTAGTGATCCTGCATGTATTGCAGACACATCACAGCTCTTATGAGCGTCCCGATATATGGCTATTCAGAGCTTCTTGATTAAAAGCTCTTTCATAAGCTTCCTGATAATATCTCTTCGGAGTTATCCGTTAAGCTCGTATAAGCCTTCTAATTTAAGCTCTTATGAGCTTCCTATTATTAAGCCCGGATAAGCTTCCCCTCACAAGTTCAAAAGAGCTTTCTGTTATTTGGCTTGGAAAAGCTTCCCGTTTAAATGCTCAATGAGCATTCCAGAATATGAATTGACAGAACATAGTATGTACACTTTGTGTGTACTAACCATGTATCTATCGATATTATAAGTGGTTCAACCGGTAAAGTTATGATAAATGACAATAATGAATTTGTGATGAAAGATTATGGACATATATTTGACTACAAGAACATGACTTGTATATGAAGTTTGTATACAAGATATGGAAAGTGTATGGAAATGATATTTGCTTGATATACTAAAGCATGAATTGGCTTTTACTTGAATGTGGAATTTGCTTGATGACATTGTTCATCCATGATTAAGGGTTATTATATGTAATTACTTCGCTAATGATCAACATGCTTGAATATATTATGTGTATTTACCTTAAATGCATTTGAATGGTAAGTTAATTTCTGTTATACGAACTTACTAAGCAATTAAATGCTTACTCTATTTTATTTCCTCTATTTTATAGTAACTTGGAAGCTCGTTAAGTTTGGAAGCTGGTCGAAGCCACATCACACTATCAATCACCCTTTTTCGGTATATTTTTTAAACCAACTTTGGTATAATGGCATGTATAGTTTAATTTAGCCATTGGTGGCACATAAATGTTTAGTTGTGATTAGTCATTTGGATGGCTTATGTTTGATATATTTTGATATATATTAGTATATGGTATTATCATAGTTTTTATGTGTTTTGGTATAGTTGATTGATGGATAACTAAGAAGCAAATTATCAAGCATGGATATTTGAATATATATTATAATATGATATGTAATAGAATTTTTTTTGGTTTGATTTGTATGTTTTGTGTTGACTTGGAAATATGTTAAAATGTCATTGTAAATGGAAAACAAATTGGGTGAGAAAAGTGGCCTTAAAAATGGCCTTTTTTTTTGGATAGAGATACGGGCGTGTGTCCCAGCCGTGTGTGACACACAACCTAACACATGGGCATGTGATCTAGCCATGGGTCCCCTGCATTTTAAAATTTCAAAATAGAATGCTCAAAATTTATCACACGGCCTGGCATACGGGCATGTAGCTTGGCCGTGTGACCCCTGCATCTATACACGACTTAGCACACGGCGTGTGACTTGGCTGTATGACCTAAGTCAGAGAATTACACGGGTATGGACACAGGCTGAGACATGGCCAGGTGCCTTATTTCGATTACCCACACAGCCTAAGACACAGACGTGTCTTTTGATCATGTGAGCCACACAGCTTGACCATACGGCATGTATACCCTGCAATCTGGAAAATTTTTGAGATTTTGCGAAAAATTCTTTAAGTACCCGATTTAGTTCCGACTTATTTTTAATTCATAATTTGAGCCTTGAGGGCTTAAATAAGGAAATTTATGAATAATATTTGACATGAATGTTAAATAATATGAAATGTTTGTATTTGATCTGTTTATTCCTGTAATACTCTGTAACCCTATTCTAGCGACGGATACGGGTTAAATGTGTTACATTTATTGGTATCAGAGCTATGATTTAGTGGATTCTCAGACTAACGTAGTGTATACAAGTCTAACTGTACATGCCGTTACATAATCTGTGATAGTATGATATTTTCTGACTATTTTAAATATGTTTTTCATATAGTAATGTCGTTCAACCGAGTTGAATCTGAAGAAGTTGAGAGCAATGCTCAAGCTTCAGTATAAAGAGCAGCATCTAGTAGTAGAAAGTCCGTATCTGAAGGCCGAGGAAGAGAAGCAAAAGAAGCCTTCTTTCAAATGATGAATGAATGGTTTACCGAGTTTGTAAGAACAAACCCTGCTGTACAACAACCTCCATCCTTCCAGTTTCTCAATCGGTTCTTGATATGCCACAAGGTACAGAACTTGTTAGAGCCAATAAGCCTCCTGTTGATAAAATCCGTAAATATAGAGTAGAATAATTCAAAGCTACAGTTGAAAATGATCCTGAAAGGGCTGAATTTTGGTTGCAAAACACTATCAGGGTTTTGGATTAATTTTCTTGTTCACAGGATGAATGTCTAAAATGTCTTGTATCTTTGCTAAAAGACTCAGCTTACCAATGGTGGAATACACTAATTTTTGTTGTTCCAAAAGAAAGTATCATTTGGGAATTTTTCTGAACTGAATTCAAAAAGAAATATATTAGTTAGAGATTTCTTGATCAGAAAAGAAAAGAATTTCTAGAGCTTAAACAGGGGTATAGCACAGTATCTGAATATAAAAAGGAATTTGTTCGATTGAGTAAATATGCTAGAGAGTGTATCCTGACTGAAGTCGCAATGTGTAAGTGATTTGAAGAAAGTCTGAATGAATACATAAAGTTGTTAGTTGGGATTCTGGAATTAAAAGAATTTGTGGTACTGGTTGGCCGAGTACATAAAGCCAAAGAGCTACGTAAAGAAAAGAAACAGGCTGAAATGGAAGCCAGAACTTCAAGTAAAAGATTTATCAGAAAATCATATCAGTCTTCCTAAAAAAAATCGAAGAAATGTCATGATCGTTCTACTACTTGTACAAGGTATTCTAGGAGGGACAAAATTATTCAACGTTCTAATCCGAGATCTCAGGCTACATCTGTAGTGAGTGCAGTGCAAATACTATAATAAATTTCATTTTGGTGAGTGTCGCATGAAAAACGGAGCATGTTTTAGATGTGGTTCTTTTGACCACTATCTCAGAGACTGTCCGGAAAAGCCTAAGAAAGATATTGTATAGACTTCAAACCTGAGCAACTCCGCTACAAAAGGTAGACCACCTTATAACACCGGTAATGTTAGTGGTAGTCGAGGTACGATAAAAAATTCAACTATTAAATCTAAAGCATGAGCACCGATAAGGACATATGTTATTCGTGCACGTGAGGATGCATTTATACCCGATGTTATTACTGGTACTTTTTCTCTTCTTGATACTGATATAACTACTTTATTTGATCCTGGTTTGACACATTCATACATTTGCACGAATTTAGTGACTATTAAAAATTTATCTGTTGAGTCCACTGAATTTGTGGTTAAAGTATCAAACCCCCTAGGCCAATATTTGATGGTGGATAAAATTTGTAAAGACTTTCCATTAATGATACAGGGTTTCTATTTTTCGGTTGGTTTGATGTTATTACTGTTTGATGAGTTAAATGCAATTTCGGATATGGATTGGTTGACTCAGCATTATGCCATTGTAAATTGTAAACAGAAGTATACTGTGTTGAAATGTTAGAAAGGTGAAATGTTCTGTATTGAATCAGATAAATTGGACGGGTTGTCTAATGTAATATCAGCCATGTCAGCACAGAAATATGTCAGAAAAGGTAATGATGATTATCTTACTTTGTATTGGATACTAAAGTGTTTGAATCAAAGATTAAGTCAGTGCCAGTAGTCTGTGAGTATCTTGATGTGTTTCCAAAAGAGTTACTCGGGTTACCACCGATTAGAGAGGTTGAATTTTCTATAAATCTTATCCCGGGAACAACACCGATATCTATAGCACCCTACAGAATAGCTCCGATAGAATTAAATGAGCTAAAAACACGATTTCAAGAATTGACTGACAGAGGTTTTGCTCAACCTAGTTCTTCACCTTGGGGTGCGCTGGTTTTGTTTGTTAAGAAGAAAGATGGATCTCTTAGATTGTGTATTGATTATCGACAACTTAATAAAGTTACAATCAAGAACAAGTATCCACTACCTCGCATTGACGGCTACAGTATTTTTAAAGATTGATCTCCATTTTAATTACTATCAGTTACGAGTGAAAGACTCAAATGTACGAAAAATAGCCTTCAAAACCAGGTACGGACATTATGAATTCCTCGTGATGCCATTTGGCTTGGCAAATGCACTTGCGGTATTTATGGATCTGATGAACAGAATTTTCAGACTGTATTTAGACAGATTTGTGGTTGTATTCATTGATGATATTCTGGTATATTTCCGAGATGAAATCGAGCATGCTGATCATTTGAGAATTGTTCTATAAACACAATGTGAGAAACACTGTATGCTAAATTCAGTAAATGCGAATTTTGGCTTCAGGAAGTTGGTTTTCTTGGACATATAGTATCTGCTGAAGGCATCAAAGTAGATCTAAATAAAATTTCAGTAATTGTTAATTGGAAACCACTGAAAAATATATCTGAAGTTAGAAGTTTTCTAGGATTAGTCGGTTATTATCAGAGATTTATACAAGGGTTTTCAATGATAGCTTCGCCAATGACACGGTTGTTGCAAAAAGATGTGAAATCTTAGTGGTCTGATAAATGTTAGTAAAGCTTTGATCGATTGAAAGCCCTGTTGACCGAAGCACTAATTTTGGTTTAGCCCGAGTCAAGTAATGAATTTGTAATATATAGTGATGCACCATTGGACGGTTTAGGCTGTGTTTTGATGCAAGAAGGTAAAATAATAGTCTATGCTTCTAGACAGCTTAAGCCACATGAAAAGAATTACCCGATACATGAGCTTGAATTAGCAGCTATTGTTTTTGCTTTGAAAATTTGGTGAAAATTTTCATATATTCACTGATCATAAGAGTTTAAAGTATTTTGATGTCGCAAAAGGATTTAAATCTGAGACAGCGCAGGTGGCTTGAATTGTTAAAAGATTATGACCTAGTTATTAACTATCATCTAGGAAAAGCAAATGTGGTTGCAGATTCTCTGAGCAGAAAATCTTTGTTTGCATTGCGAGCAATGAATACTCGATCGTCATTGTCTGATGATGGCTCTATCTTAGCTGAGCTAAAAGCTAAGACAACATTTCTGCAGCAGATCTACGAAGCTTAGAAAAATGATAATGAATTACAAGCTACACGGGTACAATGTGAGTCAATTTCTGATTCAGAATTTCAGATTAGTTCTGATGATTGCCTATTATTTAGAGGCAGAGTATGTGTTCCAAAAAATTCAGAGCTTGTACAGAAGATATTGTACGAAGCTCATAATGGTATTATGTCTGTTCATCCGGGGAGTAATAAAATGTACAATGATTTGAAACAGATGTACTAGTGGCTGGGAATGAAACGTAATATTTCTAAATTTGTATCTAGATGTTTGGTAAGTTAGCAAGTTAAAGCTGAACATCAGCTACATTCAGGACTGTTACAGCCAATTACGATACCGAAATGGATATAGGAAAGAGTTACCATGGATTTTATTTTGGGATTTCCCTTATCTCCAAAAAAAAATATGCTATTTGGGTAATCGTCAACCGTTTGACAAAGTTTGCACATTTTACTCCAGTACGTACGGATTTCTCCCTGGATAGATTAGCTGAGTTATATGTTTTTGAGATTGTTAGATTACACGGTGTGCCAGTTTCTATTATTTCTAATAGAGATCCACGGTTTACATCTCGATTTTAGGAAAAGCTACAAGAAGCTTTGGGTACTCAATTGCATTTCAGTACAATATTCTATCATCAGATAGATAGTCAATCCAAACATGTGATACAAATTTTAGAAGATATGCTTCGGTATTGTGTTTTAGAATTCAAAGGTAATTGGGAAAAATATCTGTCATTAGTCGAATTCGCATATAATAATAGTTATCAATCAAGTATTAAAATGGCACCGTATGAATTTTTGTATGGTCGTAAATGTAGAACTCCATTGTATTATACTAAACTCAGTGAGAAAAAGATACATAGAGTTGATCAAATCCGTGAAATCAAAGACAAAGTGAAAGTGATCTGAGACATCTTAAAAGCAGCTTCTAATCATAAAAAATCCTATGCGAATCTTAAACGAAAAGAAATAGAATTCCAAGTAGGCGATAAGGTATTCTTGAAAGTATCACATTGGAATAAAGTTCTTCTTTTTAGCCATAAAGGCAAATTGAGTCCGCGGTTTATTGGGTCGTATAAGGTTTTTGAAAGAATTGGACTCGTTGCATACCGATTAGCAGTACCACCAAAACTTGACAAGATTTATAATGTTTTTCACGTGTCTATGTTACGGCGATGTCAGTTAAATCCTTTACATGTTATCTTCCCAACAGAGGTTGAAATCCAGCCTGATATGACTTATAGTGAAGAACCGATCAAAATTCTGGCATGTGAGACAAAAGAACTGAGAAATGAAAATGTAGTTCTACTAAAAGTCCTTTGGCAACGACACGAAATAGAAGGGGTTACCTAGCCACCTGAAGAAACTATAAAAAAGTAATATCCAAATCTATTTACTGGTAAGATTCTCGAGGACGAAAATTCTTTAAGGGGGGAGAGTTAAAACAACCCATTTTTAGTGAAATTGAAACACTGGTTTCGAGACCACAAATTTGAGTCCTTAAGAAAAATTATTTTAATATTATTTCATGATCTGCATTATGATAGGAATATTGTATAGAAATTTCATTAAGAAAATTTTACCGATTTCATGTTTAATTGTGGAAATGACCAAATTGTATAAAATGCAGAAGTTGAGTTCTAATAGCTATAAATATTAAATCGCTATGGAATTCAAAATTTGAGATCCTTATATGGTAGTTAGACTATTAAATGGAGTTAGTAGATATTTATGATGATTTATCCATGGAAAACTAGAAAAAGAAAAGGACTAAATTGGAAATGAAAATAATTAAATATGATAATAAACTAGTATCATCTATATCATCTTCATCCCCAAATTAAAAATACATGGAAACCCTAGCTAAGAGAAAGTGAGTTCAAGCAACTTATCTTGGTTCAATTAGGTATGAATTCTTGTCCTGTTTTTAGTATTTTTTTATATTTTCGAGATCATAATAATCTAATCGATCTATTTTGGGGATCAATTTGCAAATTTATCAAAGTATTAAAGTTTTTCGATGGATGAGTATGCTGAAAATTTAAAATTTATGGTAGAAAATGAAAGGTTGTTGATAGATAAACAACTTTTGTAAAGGAAATTTTCATGAAATTGTGATTTAAAGACTAAATTGAAAAGATGTAAAAATTCATGGAAAATTTCTTATTTTTATGAAATACATGGACTTTTATTGTTATATGTATAAATTAGTTAGGCTTGGAACAATGATTAAATTGCATGAATTTCATTTTTCCGAGCCTAGGGATGAAATTGTCATTAATTAAAAGTTTAGGGGAAAAATGATAATTTTTTCCTAAGACGTGAATTGGATTGATTTGAATGTGAAATGTAATAAATTGATGATTAAATTCATTTATATAGATCTGGAAAGACTGAATAAGGAGTTAGATCGAGGAAAAGAAAAAAGTTTCAGATTAGTAGATTCTTATATACAAACAAGTATAGAGGTAAGTTCGTATAACTAAATTATGTATATTTTCATATTTGAATTGTATATTGTATGTGAATTATGAATTTTTATTTATTTATATAAAAGTAATTATATATCCGACATGCGCGAGAAATATTAAGTCTAGATTAAATAAATGAAATTCGATGGATATAAGTTTCCCGATTGGGTGTGATCTAGCATATGTTGCAGACACACCATAGTTTAAAGGAGCGCCTCGTTATTAGCCCTCTCGAGCGTCCAATATATGGTTCTTGCAAGCTTCCTGTTATAGCTCTTTGGAGCGTTCCGATAGGTTGTGATTCCTATATGTGTTGTGGACACGCCTTAGCTCTTATGAGCTTCCCGATTATATGGCTCTTCGTGACCTTCCCGATTTAAGGCTCTTTGTGAGCTACTTGATAATGGCTCACTTGAATTTCCCAATATATGGATATTCGGGGCTTCCCATTAATGGCTTTTCGAAGCTACTTGTTATTGGCTTGTATGAGCTTCTTGATTATGGCTCTCATGAGCTTCCCGTTATACTGTCCGGATAAGTTTCCCTATACAATATGGCTCACATAAGCTTCCCGTTATATGGCTTAAGAGAGTGCTTCATGTTTAAGTGTTCTCATGAACACTCTTGAATATGAATTGACGGATTATAGATTTGTACACTTCATGTGTACTACCCGATATCCATTGATATTTCATAAGGTTTAATGGGTAAAGTTTTTGATATAAGATAAGTTAAGGTCTGAATAAATTAATAATTGTATCTACCTAAAAATGAATGGAAATGTTTATACGATGAGCTTATCTTTATTATTTAAAAAGTACTTGGAATTCATGACTAACTTGCTTGATGAGTATATGTGTTTAGTAAATGGCAAATTTCTTTTGGATGCATGTTATTTATATACTTATTTTAAATAAACATGAGTGGTAAATTAATTTTTCATTATGCGAACTTACTAAACATTAAATGCTTACTCGGTTTATTTCCTCTGTTTTATAATATTCGGAAACTCGTAACGGTTGGAGCAGGTCGGAGCAAGATCACACTATCCTTCAACTCAATTTGGTATAATTAGTAAAACTACTTTTGGTATAATGGCATGTATAGGCTAAGTTAGATTAAATGATGAAATGTTTTGGTTGTAACTAGCCATTGAAATAGCTAGTGATATTATGGTTAATGTCTATGTATGAGATTATGCTATGTTTGATATGTAAGTGTGCATGATTGGTATTATAGGTTTAAACATGCTTAAGTAAGAATATGTTCAATTGAGTAAGCAGGATATTTGAACCAAGGTGATGATATATCATGCATAAGAATTCATTTTTGACTTGGTTTAAATGTCTTGAATTGGTTGGTGAATGTGCTTAAATATGGTTTCAGGTGGAAGACTAAATGGGTGAGAAAAGTGGCCTTGAAAATGACTTATTTTCGTCCACACAGGTAGACACATGGGCGTGTGTCTCAGTAGTGTGTGATACATGTCCATGCGTATGGGCATGTGGTTTGGTTATGTGTCCCCTGCATCCTTAAATTTGAGAAACAGAATGCCCAGGTATTTTCACAGGGGCAGAGACACGGGTGTGTGTCTCAACTATGTGTGACACATAGCCTAACACACGGTCATGTGACTTGGCCGTGTGAACCCTGCACCTAATTATTTCAAGTCAGTATACTCACACGGCCTGGCACACGAGCATGTGGCTAGCCGTGTGACCCAAGTCAGTAGCTACCCTAAATTGAACATGGGCTAGGACATGGCCGTGTAGCTCACATTGAATACCAACATGGCCTGGGACACGGGTGTTTCACTTGGCCATGTGAGCCACACAGACTACCCACACGGGCATGTGACCCTTGTATCTAAGAAAATTTTTAAAATTTTACAAAAAATTCTCTGAGTTCTCAATTTGGTCCCAACTTATTTTTAAAGCACCAATTGGGCCTCGAGGGTTCCATTATGGGACAATATGATTGATTATGTATAATTTCATATATGAATAGTAAATGATACAATTTAATTATATTTGGTCTGTAAACTCCGGTAATGTTTCATAACCCTATTCTGGCGACGGATATGGGTTAGGGATGTTACATATACGAACTTACTAAGCAATTAAATGCTTATTCTATTTTATTTCCTTTGTTTTACAGTAACCTAGAAGCTCGCTAAGGTTGGAAGCTGGTCGGAGCCACATCACACTATCAATCACCCTTTTTCGGTATATTTATTAAATCAACTTTGGTATAATGGCATGCATAGGTTAATTTAGCCATTGATGTTATGTAAATGTTTAGTTGTGATTAACCATTTGGATGCCTTATGTTTGATATATTTTGATATATATTAGTGTATGGTCTCATCATATTTGTTATGTGTTTTGGTATAGATGATTGACGGATAACTAATAAGCAAATTGTTAAGCATGGATATTTGAATATATATGATAATATGATATATATGTAATAGACTTGGTTTTGGTTTGATTTTTACGTTTTGTGTTAACTTAGGAATGTGTTAAAATGTCATTGTAAATAGAAGACAAATTGAGTGAGAAAAATGGCCTTGAAAATGGCCTATTTTTGTCCATATGGACAGAGACACGGGCGTGTGTCTCAGCCGTGTGTGACACACAGTGTAACAACTCAATTTTGGGCCTAGTCGAGACAGTGGTTTCGGAACCACAATTCAGAGCTGGAGAAATTATTTTTAATATTATTTTATGTGTTATAGCATGATTATACAAGTGCATGAAAATTTTGGTTACTTAAATTTAGCGATTGTGAGCTTAATTACAAAAAAGGAGTAAATCGCATAAGGGGAAAAAGTTTTGTTTTGCTAGCCAAATGTGTTAAATAGCTAGAGAACCATAATTGGGGGTCTTTAAAGTGCTAATAGGCCTTTAAATTAGTGGTGGCCGGCCATAAGGGACAAGAATTGACAAAATAATCAAAGTTGGTAATGGTTTGGTATTTGATGACAAAAGCAAATACTAATAAAATAAAACAAGTGGTCATTTCTCTTCTCCGTTTCCTTTCTCTGCCAAAATATTGAAGGAGAAACCTCCATGGAAGCTTGAAATTTTCAGCCACTTGCAACCCTTACTAGTAAGTCATTTTAATGGTCATTTTTATTGATTTTTGTGTTTTTGGGACCCTTATAGCATGAGCTAGCTAATGGGGGGATTATTTTGTAAAATGGTTGAAAGTATATGGTTTTTCCATGTGAATATCTATGTTGTTTTCTAAATTTCTATGGAAGAAAATGAGTCATGGTTGTGTAATAAACAACTTTTGTAAAAGGATTTTCATGAAAACACCTAAAATAGACCATTTTGTAAAGATGGCAAAATGAGTGATAAGTATGAGTAATAATGAGAATTGCGGGCTGATCCTAGTATAAAAAGAAGTCAAATAGGCTTGGGTAGTGAGGAAATTCGATAAAAATTGATTTACAAGCCTAAGGGTAAAATCGTAAATTTGTGAAAGTCTAAGGGCAAAATGGTCATTTTGCTGAAGTATAAATTATGAAATGTATTGGTTAATATGATGATTAAAATAGTGTATTTTATCATTATAGATTAAGAAAATTGGGATTCGAGCTTAAATCGGAAAGCACGAGGTTATGGACTAAAATAGAATAATTTGCCGAAATTTTCATTCGAGGTAAGTTCGTGTGATAATAATAACGCAATGTTATAATTGAATATTAAATGCTTTATTTTTATTATTATATAAATTGTATGATTGATTATACGGATTTTCTTGATGAAGATTCGACAAGAAAGTACATAAGCAAATAATGTGATGTTGTAGCATATTTTAATGCTTTGATAATATGTGCATTTAAATGTTTTATTACTATCATGAAAGTATGAAATGTATGATGGAAGAATAAATGACATTATGAGCAAGTGCGACAACATTAAGAAATCCCGTTTGAACTCAGGAATAGTATAGAATACACGAGATATGTCATGAGAAATAATGTGGTCTGAACTCATGAGTTGTGTCTGAATTTATGAGACAAGTGATATATGTAATATGGGTCCGGGTGCTGACCATGTGATCAGGCCCGTGAATAACTCGCTAAGCGAGCATATCATGTTAATGCTTTGGGGTCCGGGTGCTGACCTTGTATACAGACCCGTGAGTAGCTCAAATGCGGGCATTACATAATATGTGGTAGCTTTAGCTACATACTTTACGCGCTATGAGTTGGTTCTAGTTACGTATATGGCACTATGTACAAGTTTCCGTGTATCCATTAGTATTCTTAGTGTTCAACGGGTAATTCAATGAAGGATTTGATGATGGTCCCAATGAGGTGTGTCATTGGTGAGAACGAACTTAAGTTATGTTACGAATGAGTACAGGTATGTACAGAAACTCAATTGAATATGAAATCCACGAATGGTAAGTCCATGAGTATTGTGAAATGATGTTATGTTAATTTGGTGGACTATGATATATGTTTATAAATGCATAGATTTCTAATTTAAAAGAAATGAAGGTGTGATGAACTTAGTCATCATCATTTTTGTACTAAAACTGTTTGGACAGTACCCATATTCCAAATTTGAAAATTCACAAAAAATTGTGGAAATTTAATTTGAGGCTGAATAAAATATGAAATTAAAGCTTATTGAGCCTAGTTTCACATAGAAGAAACGGTGTAAGAAAATGAATATCATATTATGAGATATTTAAATTATTGTGAGATAGAGATAGAATGATTTTGAAATCCCCTGTTATGATTTGATAAAATCATTAAAAAATGTACAAAAATAGTTATGGGTTTTAATTTATATTCTTAGAATCCTTAATGAGTCTATTTTTAAGAGAAATAGACGAGAACATAATCCAAGTCCTGTATTATGAGATAATTAATTTTTATTGAAGATGGTTTGGAATTGTCAGATAATGAAAAAATGGTAACTTTAAAGAATAAACTGTACTTATTGGTTAGAATAAAATTCCTTAAAATTTTAAGGTAAGGAGATATGTGAGTCTAGCTTTAGGGAAAATTAGCGAATCTTAATTTGGAGTTCTGTAGCTCTAGATATAAATAAATTAGTAACTATGACTCGAGAAAATAGCATGACCAAAAAAATAAGTAAAAGTGTAATTGTAGTTGTATTACCTTGAAAAGCATGTTGGCATATTGCTTATTATTTTCATATGGACTTACTAAGCGTAAAGCTTACTCCCTCCTTTTCATTTCTTTAGTGTTGTCAGGTCAGCTTGGGGTTGGAGATCGTCGGAGGCAGCATCACACTATCAAGCTATTACCGTTGGGGTATTGATAAACCTTAGGTGTATTTGAGTTAGTGGCATGTATAGGGACTTAGTTATTATGATGTGCATTCTTCTGATTTGGCCAAGATGTTGGCTTAAATTGATTCGTTATGTTTAGCCATGAGACGTGGCTTATATGGGTGATGGCTTGTAAGCCTATTTATCCAAGCTATGTATTGATGCCTTGCGATGTGGTCATGTGATTATATTTGTTTGATATGAATGGTTAGTGTTACGGTACGTATGCTTTATAAATGTCTTATGACCAAACGAAGTGGTCATAATCAGAGAATAAAAGTGTGATATGGCAATAAGTCAATAATACTAGAAAACGAAATTGGTGTGGAATGACTTAGGCAAGCATATCGTTTGTGAATGTGAAATATTGTCAAGCATGGTATAAACGTATAAGTGACAATCAAAATGACATGTTCAATTGATTGTAAATTGGTATGTTTAGACTTAGTATAAAATGAGTAAGCAAAACATATGTATGATTACATATGAATATTACAATTGAGTCTTAATGAAAGATGTTTAATTATCTACTTGATGCTACATTATATGTGTCTATAATGTATTTAAGTGTAACAGCCTGTTTTTTTAGGGTTGATCGGAACAGTGGTTTCGGGGCCACCAAATCCAAACGAGTAGGTTGGTAAGTATTATATTTAATATTTACGAGTTAATTGTGATTTTAAAAATGTTTTTGATATTGTGATTTTTGTTTTATAAGCGATTTATTAAGTTCAAGTGGTATGACCCTAAGGTCAAGTGGGTTTAGAAAATGAGGTATCAGGACCTTGTTTCTATAAACTGAGTCATAAATATTTTTATAAATATTTACGTAGTGGCAATAAGATGGTATTAAAGTTTCGTTGAAAAATTTTATCGTTTCGATAGTTAATTAAACAAAAAGGACTAAATTGTGTAAAGTGCAAAAGTTGTGTTCTATAACCTAAAGGTATTAAATAGATATATAACTTAAAAGTAGAAGTCCTTATTTGGTAAGTAGCCTATTAAAGAGATAGTGGGATATGATGGCTTGGCATTTGGTGTAATAAATAAAGTGTATAAAGGTTAATATCGTAAATTGGTTAAAAATAATAATAAAATGAATATAATAAAAGAATCAAGGTGTCATCTTTTTCATTCTCTTTTTACCAGCGGAATATGAAGGCTTGAGAAGCCATGGAAGAAGCTTCCAACTTTCACTAATGCATGGTAGGCATTTCTAGTCCGCTTTTAATTATTTTTATATTTTGGGATCGTTGTTGCTTAATCTATCTAATGAGGGGACTATTTTGCAATACCATTGAATAGTTTGATATTTGCCATTGATGAATATAATAGGGCTTTGAAGTTTAATGGAAGAACATGAGTCCTTGTTGATAGTTAAACACTTTTTGTTAAGTAAATTTTGTGAAATTGACAATTAAGGGCTAAATTGATAAATGTGAAAATTTGTGGTTAAAATGTCAAATAAATGAAATGTGTGGGCTGCTAGAGACACTAGTGATATTCGCTCATAGTGGAATTTTACTCAATTTCATGAATTTGCATTTTTATGATATAGGGACTAAATTGTAAAGAAGTTGAAATATTAGGGCAAAACTATAATTTTTTCATAAAGTGAATTATGGTCTGTTTTGATACCATGAACATTTGGATAAGCTTAATTATGGTTAAAAATGGTTAATTTGCATGTTTTGAGCTTAGAGACTAAAATGAATAAAAGTAAAACTTTAAGGGTAATTTTGTAAAAATAACAAAAATGACCAAATTGTATGAAATGAGGTGTTTTAATGTCTAAATTAATATACTGAATGAAACTATTAATTTAGATCAAGATCGGGTGGAAAATCGAGAAAAATGAGAAAATTACCAAAATGCCCCTGAACTTTGGTATCTCTACAATTTAGCCAGGTAAGTTCGTATGCAATAAGCATTGTTAAATTGATATTTCTAATGCTTTAATATTGTATAAATTGTATATACGTGAATATTTTAATGTCTGACGACATATCGACAAAATGTGGCACTTAGTGTGCGGGGCAATCAAATATGGTACTCAGTGTACGAAATATTATAAATGACACTTAGTGTGCGAGATATTGAGAATGACACTTAGTGTGCAAAATATCGAATGATTCAAAGGAAAATTATAAATTGTGATTGAATGATTAAATAGAGCAAAGTGAACAAGTATACATGCTATATTATATGAATTGTTTATGAGACGACTTTATGATGGTGATATTTGGGCTTTGAGCCTAGCAAGCTTTAAGTTTGGTGAATAATATTATCGGGTTTAAAACCTAGCGTGCTAAATGCGGTGACTTGATAAAAGTCTAAGACTATGAGACCTTGTGTTAAATCAAGAATTGAATTTGTTCAATGCATTAAGTTGGCGGTATGTGATATATTCTTATGCATGTTAGATCGATTGGAATTGAATCATGAATGTGAAATGAGAAGCATAGGTGAAAATGCCTATGTCATATATGTGAGTAAGGGCAAAACCATCGTAAATTATCGATAAGGGTGGACTATGTGCGGAATCATCTTATAATTGCTAATTTGAACGGTTGTGTGCGAATCATTGAGCATGATGTATTGTATTGAGATTATGCTTGAGTGAAATTATAGATATGTGATGAAATTGATTGGTGATATACATGTTTAAATAATGTGAATGCAAAGAATGTGTGAAAGAGTAAATTTGTAATAAATCGCTTGGGACAAAGACGATAGCGTGATTTTGGAAAAGAGTTGAGTTAGAAGATGAATAAATTATGTAATTAAAGCTTAATGAGTCTAGTTTCTTATAAAAGAAACCTTGTAAGCAAAAGAATTTCTGATAATGAGATATTTGAAGTGGCGTGGGATAGAGTTAAATGACTTCGGGGTCCCCTGTTCTGTTTTTATAAAATCATTATAATTTGTACAAAAATGGTTATAAGATAAAATTTATATAATTAGACTCCTTAATGAGTCTAGTTTAAAATGAAATCAAATAGAACATATTTTGAATTTTGTACAATGAGAAATTTGATTCGTAGTGAAGAGTGGTCAGATTAGTCAAACAGTGAAACAAGGAAAACTTTAAGAAAAATCTGGTATTGATTGGCCAAACCTAAAATTCTGAAAATTTTATGGATGGAAGATATATGAGTCTATTTTTAGGGAAAATTAACGGCAATTGATTTGGAGTTTTGTAGCTCTAGTTTTAAATAATTTAGTGACTATGCTCAGGAAGACAACTTGTAGTGAATTTGTGATTATGTTGTAAACATTGATAAAACTTGTTAATGACTTGCTTATTGTTTTCTTATGAACTTACTAAGCGTAAAGCTTACTCCCTTTTCTTTCCCATATTCCCTAGGGTTGCCGAGTTAGCTCGGGTTGGAGGTCATCGAGATATTATCACATTGTCAAGTCTACGCTATCGGCGTAAGTAAATCTTAGTGTTTGAGTCTATGGCATGTATAGGGTTGTAAAGTTGAGTAAGTAAATGATACAAGACTAAGATATTGGTAAATATTTAATAAGGCCTCATGAATATTTTGGGCCTTGTAAGCCCGATTAAAGGATAATATACGTGTGTATGAAAATTTTAAAATTGATCAAAAATTTTTACGGTCTGGTTTTATATAAATGGATGAGTTTAAATCTGGTAGCACCTCGAATCCTGTTCTGATGAGGGATACGGGCGAAGGGTGTTACATTTTATTGGTATCAGAGCCATAGTTTAGTCGGTTCTAGGACTACCATGTCGGTTTTAGGACTACCATGGCGTATGTGAGTCTAGCTGTACATGCCATATTTGACCTGCAATAGTGTGATATCTCCTGACTCTGACGAAAATTATTTGAATAGGACAGATAAGTCTTTCAATCAAGCTAATTTTAATAGTATAGAATATGTACTCAGATGTTCGAATGAAATTGTGTTCTATACTGATTTGATTAAATTAAAGTTGGCTCTGAAATGTTTAAGTGTTCATGAATATATGAATCCAAAGTTAAATGAAATGATATGTTCAAAGTGCACATATGTGATGTTTTATAGACTTGGTTAAGTCACTTCAATGTGCAACAACAAGTGAACGTAGGCACTGTGTGTGTGAGTTCCGTAACTAAACACTGTGTGTGCGAGATCAGTTGTTGAGGCACTGTGTGTGCGAGTTCCGTAACCGAGCACTGTGTGTGCGAGATCTGTTGTTGAGGCAGTGTGTGTGCGAGTTAAATGTAGAAACCTTGTGTGTGAGATCGGTTGTTGAGGCACTTGTGTGTGCGAGTTCCGTAACCAAGCACTGTGTGTGCAAGATCGGTTGTTGGGGCACTAAGTGTGTGAAATGAGATCATGTAAGACCTCGTCCGAGACGAAGGCATTGATTTGAAGTAGTGTATAAGAACGTATGCAGGACACCGGCATCACTTATGATTCGTGTAAGACCGTCCGGACAATGGCGTCGATATTGAATAAACTTGGTCGATGTATGTAGTCCATGTAAAAATGAGACGTGATAAATAACAGATAAATATATGCTATATGTGCTTGACATGTGACCTTGTGGTTCCATGAATCAAACAGGGAAAAATATGACATGTTTTGGTTGGTATGTATTGGATATGTGCAAGTTTTGTTCATACGAATGAATTGACAGTTATCACACGAATTTAAAATCATAGTCATAAGTTATTAGTAAATATAAATAAGTAAAGCTATTTAATAAGGTTATATGAACTTAAGAGTACTATGAATGTATATGCAATTGAGATTATTTTTCAATTCGGATTAGTGATATGGAATTTTCATAATCATTAAAATGATTTATTTGCTTAAGGCTTAAGCTTATTCTGTGTGTTTTTCATAAGACAGATATGCTTTCCAACCGAGCTAATTCTGATAGTACAGAATGTTATACTCAAACGTTTGAGTGAAAATGTGTTGGTGATGAGTTGAAACTCATAAAAAGGTATGAATCAGAATGCATGATATTCTGCTATTGATAAATGTTATAATTATATGAGTATATGAGTTGTGATGTTGGGTATATGATTGTTGTGTGAATATTTTGATTTGGAATTTATGATTTGATTTAGCGTATGAACTATGTGTTAAGTACCAAGTGATCATAAGTAAATGATTGCTAGATGTTTGAGAATGCAGAATTAGTAATGAACTATTCGTTCATAATAGTATTGAACTGTTCGTTCATAATAGTATGTGTGATGTGCATGCTTACGTAAGAGTTAAAATTGTTGGCTTTACAACCCTCAACCCTTCATTGGTAAAGCATTATAATGAGATCCATACTATGGCTTAAATAAGCTTATAAGTGCAGAATGATAGAGTCTCGTGATTGAATGATTAGTATTGTGATCAGATAAGAGAATGAGTCCGCAAGTGAAGACAGTAACAGAAAAGATATTGGATCGTGTTGAAGGCCATTTGTAATATGCAAAGTCACTGTTATAAGAAAAGTTGAATTAGATGAAACCAAATATTCAGGTATGATATCTAAAGAATATATTAACTGGAAGTTCTTCCGAATTGGCCTCCGTTAGTGTTGGGATAATGAGAAATTAGTGATGTCAGAGATAGACAGTAGAATCATATTTGAATTATAAAGATATTTGAGCACAACAATTATAGTCGAATGGTTTACGAGAACTCTTCTGGGTATTCTATGTGTTCAATTATCCTCAGAGGTATGTGAAGCTGTATATTTTCAGATGAAATTCTTATCATATGAGAACGTTATCTATATATATTGATATATGAAAGCATTATTGGGCTGTTCCGGTTACAATCAGCATTATTATATCTTTTTCTGGTATTCTATTTCATTTTATTAAAAGAAAAGATCGACGATTAAATTTGTGTGATGTTGGTATTCTGCTCCTACTGGTTGTTGATCTGCTTAGTATACATGAAGATTATATTGTTTACATTCTTGTTGATTCCGGTGCATATGAGTGATGCTTTACTTCGGATTTCTCTGAAACATCATTGAGATATCGTCATCCGATATGGGTGCTTTCTTAAAAAGATTAGTATAGTGATATATTAGAAATTACAGATATCTCCTTTCTTATGATTCTATATGGTTATCTGTGAAAATATCTATTGAATGATCGTAACTATATTTCAATTTCTCTTATGTTCAAAATGCATTATTGATAATTGGGACATTATATATCTATACGGTTGAGATGTCGACCTTATTATGGCACTATGATTTTAAATTATCTGATGTGGCTTCAGTATGGTTCAAAGCTTCGTTGATTAATAATTGAAAAGTTATTACTTGACAGTCGAGATCGATTCAGTTGTCTAGTTTGATTAGATTAATTGCTTGAAGGATTAATCGAGTTACTTGTATTTGAATCTATCCACAGGGTGGAAATAAAGTTTGAATGTTCACGGATAAATAGATGAATATTCTGAACGCATGATTCATATTCTAGAAGATATGATATAGAATTATATCCATCAGAATGATTTTATTGAGAAATGTTCTTATAGATCGCGATTGGGAAGTCTGAATGATGTGATAATTATCAATAAAGTGGTAAACAGTTGAAGAAATTGTTAATTGAAGCGTCAGTTCTCAGGTGAAGAGTTATTCGACACAAGAATTAAAGATGGTTTGAACTGTTGAAAGATTATGAGTCGTGATTGATTATCAATCGGACAAATGATTATAGTCTTTGGGGTTTTGGCGAGAATCTTTATGTGTTTCTGACCGATAATCATGTGATTAATCTTATCAAATGATGAGTAGTTATTGGTGAGCTAGAAACTAAATTGATGTTTAATTAGCAAATTTGTGAGGTTAAGAGGTGTGTCGTTGAATTACAAGTTAAAAAGGGTACAACGTAAATTGATTTCGATTTAGAATTTGATTGGAACCTACAATTGTTCGTTATGTCGAGATAGAGTTCATGTATTGAGAAATCCGAGATTTTACAACAATTGTGACATCTAGCACGATGGTAATTATCGTCAAATGCGGGAGTACTAAAAGAGTGCTAGTTTTCATTGTTCAAATGGAGACACGAGGATTATATCGTGTTACTAAAATAAACTACTATGAGCTTTGGGTATGGAATTACTTTGTAACACTGTGTTCTAGAACTTGAAAGCAACCGAGAAAGACATTTATTGTTGGTTAAGTTTGCCTAAAATAATAATAGTTATGAGATAAATGTTAAGATAGCATTGTATGAGTGTGGTATGGTTGCAATTACTGAACTTCGTTGTATTGAATTGAATTTTTATAAAAAGAATTTCGGGGTCAATGTGATTGGAAAGATTGAAGGGAAATGAAAGTAATTCATGACCGTCTAAAAACAGTTTCAGATTTGCAGAAACTATATGTGGGCTTGATGCGTAAAAGCATTGAATTTTCAATTAGAAAATTGAGTATTTGTAAAGGTATTATAGTGGGAATAGAATTTCTAGATTTAGCTATAAAGAGAAGTAGAGTTCGCAATTCATCGGATTGAATGAGATTATTATCAAAACTTGAGAAGACCCGTAATGTGTTTTTTATATATATGATATGATGATACAAATAAGATCCTTTATCTATAGTATCTCTTACAGAAGTAGAAACTCAGCTTGTTATAATGTATAGCAAAGAGCAGATCATAATCTTAGCTCATGAGATTGAAAAGTTGAGAAATCTGAGGCTAGGTGAGAAATTGTTGAGGTTGGTGAAAGAAAATCACTAATTTATTCTCTGGCAAGATTTTCGGGGACGAAAATCCCTAAGGGGGGAGAGTTGTAACAGCTCGTTTTTTTAGGGTTGATCGGAACAGTGGTTTCGGGGCCACCAAATCCAAACGAGTAGGTTGGTAAATATTATATTTAATATTTACGAGTTAATTGTGATTTTAAAAATGTTTTTGATATTGTGATTTTTGTTTTATAAGCGATTTATTAAGTTCAAGTGGTGTGACCCTAAGATCAAGTGGGTTTACAAATGAGGTATCGGGACCTTGTTTCTATAAACCGAGTTGTAAATATTTTTATAAATATTTACGTAGTGGCAATAAGATGGTATTAAAGTTTCGTTGAAAAATTTTATCGTTTCGATAGTTAATTAAATAAAAAGGACTAAATTGTGTAAAGTGAAAAAGTTGTGTTCTATAACCTTAAGGTATTAAATAGATATATAACTTAAAAGTAGAAGTCCTTATTTGGTAAGTAGCCCATTAAAGAGATAGTGGGATATGATGGCTTGGCATTTGGTGTAATAAATAAAGTGTATAAAGGTTAATATTGTAAATTGGTTAAAAATAATAATAAAATGAATATAATAAAAGAATCAAGGTGTCATCTTTTTCATTCTCTTTTTACCAGCGGAATATGAAGGCTTGAGAAGCCATAGAAGAAGCTTCCAACTTTCAGCTAATGCATGGTAGGCATTTCTAGTCCCGTTTTTAATTATTTTTATATTTTCGGGATCGTTGTTGCTTAATCTATCAAATGAGGGGACTATTTTGCAAAACCATTGAATAGTTTGATATTTGCCATTGATGAGTATAATAGGGCTTTGAAGTTTAATGGAAGAAGATGAGTCCTTGTTGATAGTTAAACACTTTTTGTTAAGTGAATTTTTGTGAAATTGACAATTAAGGGCTAAATTGATAAATGTGAAAAATTTGTGGTTAAAATGTCAAATAAATTAAATGTGTGGGCTGCTAGAGACACTAGTGATATTCGTCTATAGTGGAATTTTACTCAATTTCATGAATTTGCATTTTTATGATATATGGACTAAATTGTAAAGAAGTTAAAATATTAGGGCAAAATTATAATTTTGCCATAAAGTGAATTATGGACTGTTTTGATACCATGAACATTTGGCTAAGCTTAATTATGGTTAAAAATGGTTAATTTGCATGTTTTGAGCTCGGGGACTAAAATGAATAAAAGTAAAACTTTAGGGTAATTTTGTAAAAATGACAAAATGACCAAATTGTATGAAATGAGGTGTTTTAATGTCTAAATTAATATACTGAATGAAATTATTAATTTAGATCAAGATCGGTGGAAAATCGAGAAAAATGAAAAAATTACCAAAATGCCCCTAAACTTTGGTATCTCTACAATTTAGCTAGGTAAGTTCGTATGCAATAAGCATTGTTAAATTGATGTTTCTAATGCTTTAATATTGTATAAATTGTATATCGTGAATATTTTAATGTCCGACGACATATCGACAAAATGTGGCACTTAGTGTGCGGGGCAATCAAATATGGTACTCAGTGTACGAAATATTGAGAACGGCACTTAGTGTGCGAGATATTGAGAATGACACTTAGTGTGCAAAATATCGAATGATTCAAAGGGAAATTATAAATTGTGATTGAATGATTAAATAGAGCAAAGTGAGCAGTATACATGTTATATTATATGAATTGTTTATGAGATGACTTTATAATGGTGATATTTGGGCTTTGAGCCTAGCAAGCTTTAAGCTGGTGAATAATATTATCGGGTTTAAAACCTAGCAGGCTAAATGTCGGTGATTTGATAAAAGTCTAAGACTATGAGACCTTGTGTTAAATCAAGAATTGAATTTGTTCAATGCATTAAGTTGGCGGTATGTGATATATTCTTATGCATGTTAGATCGATTGGAATTGAATCATGAATGTGAAATGAGAAGCATAGGTGAAAATGCCTATGCCATATATGTGAGTAACGGCAAAACCATCGTAAATTATCGATAAGGGTGGACTATGTGCGGAATCATCTTATAATTGTTAATTTGAACGGTTGTGTGCGAATCATTGAGCATGATGTATTGTATTGAGATTATGCTTGAGTGAAATTATAGATATGTGATGAAATTGATTGGTGATATACATGTTTAAATAATGTGAATGCAAAGAATGTGTGAAAGAGTAAATTTTTAATAAATCTGCTTGGGACAACAGCAGTAACGTGATTTTGGAAAAGAGTTGAGTTAGAAGCTGAATAAATTATGTAATTAAAGCTTAATGAGTCTAGTTTCTTATAAAAGAAACCTTGTAAGCAAAAGAATTTCTGATAATGAGATATTTGAAGTGGCGTGGGATAGAGTCAAATAACTTCGGGGTCCCCTGCTCTGTTTTTATAAAATCATTATAATTTGTACAAAAATGGTTATAAGATAAAATTTACATGATTAGACTCCTTAATGAGTCTAGTTTCAAATGAAATCAAATAGAACATATTTTGAATTCGTACAATGAGAAATTTGATTCAGTAGTGAAGAGTGGTCGATTAGTCAAACAAAGAAACAGGGAAAACTTTAAGAAAAATCTGGTATTGATTGGCCAAACCTAAAATTCTGAAAATTTTATGGATGGAAGATATATGAGTCTATTTTCAGGGAAAATTTACGGCAATTGATTTGGAGTTTTGTAGCTCTAGTTATAAATAATTTAGTGACTATTGCTCAGGAAGACAACTTGTAGTGAATTTGTGATTATGTTGTAAACATTGATAAAACTTGTTAATGACTTGCTTATTGTTTTCTTATGAACTTACTAAGCGTAAAGCTTACTCCCCTTTTCTTTCCCATATTCCTTAGGGTTGCCAGGTTAGCTCGGGTTGGAGGCCGTCAGAGATATTATCACATTGTCAAGTCTACGCTATCGGCGTAAGTAAATCTTAGTGTTTCGAGTCTATGGCATGTATAGGGTTGTAAAGTTGAGTAAGTAAATGATACAAGACTAAGATATTGGTAAATATTTAATAATGCCTCATGAATATTTTGGGCCTTGTAAGCCCGATTAAAGGATAATATACGTGTGTATGAAAAGTTTAAAATTGATCAAAAATTTTTACGGTCTAGTTTTATATAACTGGATGAGTTTAAATCTGGTAGCACCTCGAACCCTGTTCCGGCGAGGGATACGGGAGAAGGGTGTTACATTAAGTATGTGAGGTATTAATGGTAACAAAATGCTTGGAAAATAGCCTAAATGTTGGCCATACGGGCAAAGACACGGCCATGTGTCTTAGTCGTGTGGAGGACACGGCCTAGCACAATGGCATGTGGCCTGGCCGTGTGGTTCAAACTAGTTGCTGACATCACAAACAAAGAGTTACACGGGCTGAGGACACGAGCGTATCCCAAGCCATATGGGCATGTGTGACCACACGGCCCAATCCACACGGGCGTGTGACTCTCCAAAGTAAGAAAATTTGTTAAGTTGTACAAAGTTTATCGAAAGTTCCCAGTTTAGTCCCGAACCACCCCGATGTATGTTTTTAGGCCTCGAAGGCCCGTATAAGAGACGATATGCATGTGTTTGAAAAATTTTAATTTGGACAAAATTTTGTGGCCCAATTTTGCATGTTTGTGAATGTTTAAGTCCGGTAATGCCTCGAACTTTGTCCCGGTGTCAGATACGGGTAAGGGGTGTTACACACAGCCTAGCACATGGGCGTGTGATCTAGTCATGTGTCCCTTGCATTTTAAAATTTCAAAACAGAATGCTCAGAATTTATCACACGGCTTGGCACATGGGCGTGTGGCTTGACCGTGTGACCCTTGCATCTACACACAGCCTAGCACACGGACGTGTGACTTGGCTGTGTGACCTAAGTCAAAGAGTTACACCGGTATGGACACGGGCGTGTCTCTTGACCGTGTGGGCCACACGGCCTGACCACACAGGCGTGTGTACCCTGCAATATGAAAAAAATATTGTGATTTTGCGAAAAATTCTCCGAGTACCCGGTTTAGTCTCAACTTGTTTCTAATGGATAATTTGAGCCTTGAGGGCTAAAATAAGGGACTTTATGAATAATATCTAACATGAATGTTAAATAATATGAAAAATCTGTATTTAATCTTTTTATTTCGGTAATACTTCGTAACTTTGTTCTGGCGATGGATATGGATTAAGGGTGTTACACCTATCTCTATCGACAAAAGCACCCCTTCTGTGAATCGTATATGACTCTCTGTGGAGGCTGAGGATAAAACCTTGACACGAAGACAATACCTTCGATTGTTGAGATCTAAGTTGGCAACCTAGAGAACGACATTTTAAAGACAAAATTTCTCTCGAAGGAGTCGATTCCCCCTTAATGAAACTAAATATAGATGTAGATATAGATAAAGATAAAATAAAATAAAATAAAATAAAAATCTATATATTGTAAATTATCTGATATAAACGGATAGGACAAGTATGGTTTCATTTTATTTGGAAGAGAAGTAACGTAGATAAAGCTACCATAGGCATTCGATACCCATACGGTATAACTACAAGTGAGTTTAGGCATGCACCCAAGTGGCACACTCAACATCAACCGGCAGGCTGACTTCACTAAACTCCAACTCCAGCAAGCCTAACATACATACGCGGCTAGGATTGTTTTTGGGTAAGATTTTTAAAAAACGCAAACATAATTAACACGTGAGCATCCATCCAAATGAAAATTTTTTGCCAGACCAACACCCTTTGTGGCCAAGACATCTCCGCGCCATATTCTCCACCAATCACAACTCTAAATTCCTCTATTTCTCTATCCGCCTTTTGCCACGTGTCCTCCTTACCTCCACCCCTTTTTCTTCCTTTTTCACTTCATTTTCTGAAAAATCTGTCCGTTT
This sequence comes from Gossypium arboreum, assembly GCF_025698485.1. Lineage (NCBI taxonomy): Eukaryota > Viridiplantae > Streptophyta > Magnoliopsida > Malvales > Malvaceae > Gossypium > Gossypium arboreum. The sequence goes on from NC_069071.1 coordinate 7,781,911, forward strand.
CTCTGCAATCTCTTCACTCTTCCACCACAGGACATTCACAGTCCCAAATATATAACCCCAAAAAATAAAAAATAAAAATAAAAAAGAGAGAAAAATAATGACCTTTTTGGGGTTTAGTTAGGGTTTGATTCAAGTTTTCTGACTGTTGCAGGAAAATTCTAGTTCAGTTGCATTAATGGCGTCATCATCTCTACCATTACAAGAGCTTCACTTTCTCTCCCCGAGAACTACTTCGAAGCACCGGTTTTATCTCTCTAGATGTTCTTCTCTCTCTAGAGTTTCTCTTGCTGGGAACGGCCATTTAAGAAACGGTGTCGTTTTGCGTTCTCGAGTTCGAGCGCTTAAAGAGGAAGGAGTTTCCTATGAGGAAAGGGAGCGAGAATTTATCAATGAAGTCAACGGTGGGTTTGGATCGAATGGGAACGGTAGTGCTAGTAAGTACGAGTATAAGAATGGATCGGTTGAGGGATATAGTAATACCAACGGTGGAGTTGGAGTGGTGGAGAGTGACAGCAATGGGAGCTTGGTCAAGTATGTGAACGGGAATGGGAATGGTGCGGCGGCGGAAGTGATGGCAGCGGAGGTGATGCAGGTGGTAGAAAAGGAAGGAGTAGTTTCGGAGGAGGCGAGGAAAAAAAGGGTAGAAGATATTGGGAAAGAGGAGGCTTGGTTCAAGCGGAGCACTCAAGACCAGGTCGAGGTACATGGTTTTACCTTTTGTGGAGTTGGGACTGATTTAGAAAAAACTTGGTTTTATTTGTTTTTTTTTTATTTGTTCTTAAAAGGTTCTGCGAAGCAAAGTAAATCATAGAAAGTAAAACCATATTAATTCAAAGGGAGCCAAAATATAAAAGTAGATTATGAATGTATTCTTTACAAAATGTGTTATTTCTAATCCAAAAATATATATTTATTTAAAAATTTGAATTCGAATACCATTTTTGCTTTCTGATTTTAGGAGCAAAAAACAATTAACAAAATTAGCAACTAAGAATTCTTTTAAACAAATGTTGCTTCTAATATTATATAACAAGATATGGGGCTCATGGAATTTGAATATTGTGGTGAAATTTTTGTTTGCTTGTAAGTAAATGTACTACTAGTTCAGACTTTGCAGGATTGCTTTTAAAGTTTTGGTGTAGATCTCCATGATTAATGTAGCAGTATAAACCAATTTGTTTTTCGTTCTTTTGAATGTAGTATCTTATTTCATTATTAGAGAGGAGTATATACAGCTAATAATAATAAAAATTCAGGTTTAAGCTTGTACCTGGGTGCTTTTCCTTGATGTACTTTCTCACCCAGTTCCGTGATGTTTGTTTGATTGCCTTGTATAATATAATACATGTTGAGTTGACCGCATTGATTTGTTTTTAGTGTCACAACCATCTCTGTTTTGGTGCGTTTTCTACCTAAGTAGCTCTGGTTGTGTTCTTTCTATTTTGTATTAACTGTAATCTTGTGGCAATAAATCTTTCAGGTTTCTGTTGCTCCTGGGGGGCGTTGGAGTAGATTCAAAACCTACTCAACAATACAGAGGACCTTGGAAATATGGGGATTTGTTCTAACTTTTGTATTTAAGGCATGGTTGAACAATCAGAAATTCTCCTATCAAGGTCAGTTACTGCTAGATATGCCCTTTCTCTTTGCAGTAAGTCTCCATGACAAATACAAAATTTGTTATTGTAAACCATTCTTTTCTCCATGACAAATACAAAATTTGTTATTGTAAACCATTCTTTCTTCCATCTGATGGAACAGAATAATAATACTAATAATAAAAATAATAAAATAGTAATTATTTAATTAAAATTAATTGTCTCATTATCAATTGGTTTTGGTTATGTTAGAGGTTAGCTGCTTCGTAGGTTTATAGCTGTTAAAATACAGCACGCCTGTATGACTGTCAGCAATTGCACCGTGTTTTTCATTTTTCCCATCATTTACTTGGAGGAAAAATAGATTATAAAAATAGGTATAGCCCAAATTTGATCCATGACATATGATGAAAAAGGTGATATTTTCAGAAAATGGTATTTTATAAAGAATGCATCACAAATTATATAAGTTCATTGTTTTACATTTTAGCAACCCTAATTTAAGTTTGACTAGATAAAGGGATGTTATCTAATAGAATTAACATTCTTGACATGCAATATAAAGAAGATCACTAGTTTGCGAAAAGAATTGGTTTTGAATGGATGACATGATCCAGCAATGTTATCAGGATATAAAATTTTCTTTGTGATCCTTTTTATTCTGTATCCTGCCTTTATAGACAGTGAGTGTGCTTGTAGCATCCTCTTGCATTTCTGAACTACCACCAAATGTTGGAATATAGAAGTGCAAGGGGTGGCTTGTTTGACTTATGTCCTTAGATAAATCCTGTGGTCTTATATATCATATCGTTATGTATCCTTCTTGTTGGCATTATATATCTTGTTTTAAGGTGCATTCATGCAGGGGGAATGACTGAGGAAAAGAAAGTTCTAAGGCGGAAAGCCCTGGCAAAATGGTTAAAAGAAAGCATCTTGAGACTGGGCCCTACTTTCATCAAAATTGGCCAGCAGTTCTCCACAAGGGTCGACATTCTTGCTCAAGAATATGTTGATCAGTTGTCAGAGCTACAGGTTGAAGTTCCTTTTCTTTTAAATTTTAACTTTTAGGTTGGATATTGTTTATTGTGAACGTTAGTTCTGCTTGTAGAAGAATTCATTCACGGCAGATTGTGAAATAAACTGTATGATAATTCTGTGCCCCAAAATCATATAATGATTTTCTAGTACATACTACCCCCTCCCTTCTGCAAGAGAGAGTTAGCTAGCAATATGGTTTCTGAATTTAAAATTTTGTAGTATAGAATTTAATTCTATTCACATGCAGGATCAAGTTCCACCTTTTCCATCAGAGACTGCAGTATCTATTGTTGAAGAAGAGCTTGGAGCTCCTGTGGGTGTTATCTTTGATCGGTTTGACTATGAACCCATTGCTGCTGCTAGTCTTGGTAATCTTCTTGACCTCTACATTTTTCTGATTTAATTTCTTTTTCATCACTGAATAAACATTTCATAAGATCAAGTGATAAAAGATGGATTTTTTTTTTAATCATTACAAATTGGGGAGGGGGATGGATTGCACAAGGCTTGAACCTTGGCCTTTGGTGTCAACTTATAACAATGTTGCCACCGCAACTGTGGCTTTGTTGGTGGTAAAAGATGGATTATGCTGTGGTTAGTATGACCATTGTCAAATCACCAAATTTTATAACATACCCCCCTCCTCTCCAACCTGATTTTGAACAAGACTTTACAAAGATACGTTGCATCTCATGCCAAGTGGTATATTGAGAACAATTTTTGTTTTTTCTTTAATTCACTTATTTTACTTGTAAATAAAATTTGAACTCATATCAATTTGGTGGACTATTTAATAGTTTGACTAAAATAACATGTAAATATGAAAGACGCAAAGATATATTCACAGCTAGCTGTGCCTAAAAGAAGTTTACTGATTTAATGTCTTCATATGATAATATATCAAGAACTATTACTATTCTATTGCTTCATTAACACATTAATGTGGCATCTAATGCCTATTTAATTATATATATGAATAACTCTGTAGATTTCTATGATCTTGTTATGAGATGAGAGAGATATAGAATGGTATTACCCATTAGCAATAATGGAATTTTGACTTTCACTTTTCCCCCCAGTAGTTATAATTCAATTTTTTTTTTTTTTGAAATAAGTTATAATTCAATTAAATGAAATAAAAAGAGCCCAAGTTTTCTGATGCTTGCATAAGGACGTGTCTAAATTGAGCACAATAACAGAATATGATCAATGTAACTGAGCTTCATGGTTAGAAAAGACTTGTTTGTTGTATGTTGGACATCCACTTATCGTTTTGTACTCTCACATATCATATTAAGTGCTTATATAAGGTAAAGCCTCACCAAACCACTCTTTATAACTATTAAAAAAATTGGAGTTGACTTTCTTGTCATCACATTATTTTTCCATGTGGCAGCAAATGAATTCAACCATGTTGCTTATTTCTCCCTCACTCCCCCTTTAAAATTAGCCCTATCCAGATGATATTTTAATTTCAATGAGTTTGCAAATATTTAGAAGAGTCAATTTAAAAACAGAAGAAACAAATCGTATTCATGATTAAACGATAAAGGAGTAAGAGAACATACACAGGAAAAAGTTGGGTGTCTATCCACTGACCATGAACCATATTGTGACACATCATTAATACAGTGAACTGATTTATACACTGTCAGTGTATAATTAAAATAATTTAATCTTTTAACTGGTGGCATCATGTGGTTCATTGGAAGGTATAGATCTATACACTGTTATTGTATCAAATATAAATCCATAATAGTTTGCTAGTTGATTAAATGGAATTGAAAGATTTGTTGTTTCTTTTGCAGGCCAAGTCCATCGAGCAAAACTGAAGGGCCAAGAAGTAGTTGTCAAAGTACAAAGACCTGGTCTAAAGAGTCTCTTTGATATCGATCTTAAAAACCTGAGGGTTAGTTTACTAATTTTTGAAATTCTATGTACCACTGATAATGTTATCCTCTTATCATGACTTCATTATGCCTATGGTTTCTTAGCTTTTGTGACTTCTGGTGTGTTGCCATTTACTCTTTGATTTGCTTGTCAAACATGATTTCTACTTAATTACTTTGGTTATGCTATCACTATCATTGGGTACTAATAAACTGCTTATTTTCTATTAAGATAATCTTGAAAGGAACTTATGGAAAATGAGAACGATTACAGAAGGTTAAAGATTCTGACTCTTCTTTGGTTTGGCTTTCAGGTAATAGCTGAATATCTTCAGAAGATAGACCCAAAGTCAGATGGTGCAAAGCGAGACTGGGTTGCAATTTATGATGAATGTGCAAGTGTGTTGTATCAGGTAGTCCCATTACTGTATCAGAAGCTATCAAGTGCCTTGCTTCTGAATTGCTTTAATACTAGTTTGTGTGCAATTTGCAATTGCTATTATTTCCCCATAAAGTTTATGCATGAAGATTCTTTATTTTAAGTTTTAAGGACCTTTTTGCTTCTTAAAAGCTGATGCTCGAAAGATCTCAATGTCACAAGACTGGATGAAATTAAAATAATGAACTAGGAAGAGAGTTAAAGGCAATGAGGATAAACAAGTAGGGAAATAAATGAAATAAGAAGGAAAACCTTATAAACAGGGAAAATTCAGGATTTTAGGGAGAATTGGAAAAACTTGGGGGGGAAACTGAGAAAGAACCACTAGAGGCAAAATATCTTAGTAATTCATCATCCAAAAATTGCTAGAAGCTAAAATCAGATGAGTGTAAATTGAACCTTTAACCATAAGTAGATCTACCTCATTAACTATGTAAGAATTGAGTGCACATTTTAGATTAAATAACCAAAGGATTTATTAGGAATAAGAATGATGAAATGATTGGATTGTATACTCATGCTGAAAGTTTTCAAGAGAGTTTTTAATAAAACTGTTCTATATTATTAACTAAAGAATTGAACTTAAATAGAGAAAAGAGTCCTAATCCTAATTGGAAAAATAGTTCCCTTATTCTAATAAACTACTAAAATATAAAAGAAAATAGTTCCTTCTTCTAATAAACTACTAAAAGATAAAATAAAAATATTCATAGAATATGAATAAAACTTATCTACCTAAATAAATTTAAAATATATACATATTTCAACACCCTCCCTAAAGTTGGTGCATATATATCAATCATGCCCAACTTGCTTACAAGAAAATCAAAGCTCGTCTTATAGAGTCCTTTGGTGAGTATGTCAGCAATCTGTTGTTTTGAAGGAACAAACGGCATGCACACTTGGCCTTCTTCAATCTTCTCCTTGATAAAGTGTCTATCAATCTCAACATGTTTAGTTCTCATCATGTTGGACTGGCTGTGAGCAATACTAATGGCGCTTTGTTATCACAATACAACTTCATTGGTGAAGTTATTGGTTTCTCACTCTTCCATAATTCTTTTAACCACATCATTTCACAAATTCCTTGAGCCATTGATCTAAACTCAGCCTCTGCACTACTTCTTGCTACAACACTTTGTTTTTTGCTTCGCCAAGTCACAAGGTTTCCCCAAACAAATGTACAGTATTTTGGTGTAGATCTTCAATTCCTCTTTGTTCGGATTTCTTGAAGAATAAGCCCTTTCCCGGTGAACTCTTCAAGTATCTTAGAATTCAAAACACTGCTTCTTTATGTTCCTCCATTGGGGAGTGCATAAATTGACTCACTAAGCTCATTGCAAAAATTATGTCTGGCCTTGTATATGATAAGTAAATTAACTTACCAACTAATCTTTGGTATTGCCCTTTATCAACTAATCGACCTTCTTTATTTCCGAATTTTACATTTGGATCAATTGGTGTGGCAGCTGGGCGGCAACCACTCATCCCAGCCTCTTTTAAAAGATCAATCACATATTTTTTCTGAGAGACCACAAGACTCTTCTTTGATCGAGCAACTTCCATTCCAAGAAAATATTTCAAAGGACCCAAGTCTTTGATCTCAAACTCCAATGCTAGATGCTCCTTGAGACGCCTTATTTCATCCACATCATCTCCTGTAAGAATGATATCATCGACATAAACTATAATAACTGCTATTCTACCTTTTTGTGAATGTCGATAGAACATTGTGTGATCAGCTTGCCCTTCTGAGTAACCTTGTTTTTTAACAACTTGAGTGAATCGTTCAAACCAAGCTCGAGGAGACTGCTTCAGACCATACAAAGATTTCTTGAGTTTACATACTCGAGTTCTAAATTTTTCTTCAAAACCTGGAAGAGGATCCATGTAAACTTCTTCTTCAAGTTTTCTATTTAGGAAAGCATTCTTCACATCTAGCTGTTGTAAAGACCAATCAAGATTAACAGCAATTGATAAAAGAACTCTAACGGAATTTAATTTGGCCACTGGAGCAAACGTTTCAAGATAATGTACCCCGTATGTTTGAGTGTACCCTTTAGCCACCAACCGGGCTTTGTATCTATCTAAAGATCCATTTGGTTTGAATTTGGTTGTGAACACCCATTTACAACCCACTATTTTTTTCCCTACAAGTAATTCCATTATTTCCCATGTACCTGTTTTTTCAAGAGTGTGTATCTCCTCTAAAATAGCTTCCTTCCACTCAGGAACCTGTAAAGCATCTTTCACATTTTTGGGTATTTGTACAGTATCAAGACACGAAACAAAGGTTGAGAATGTCGAAGACAATGCTTTATAGGATACAAAGTTAGACATGGGATATTTGACAATATTTCTACAACCTTTTCTTTTGGCAATTGGAATATCTAAATCAGAAAATTCATTGGCTGGATTATGAGTTTTACCTAGACTTTTGACAGGATCTTGCGGGTCGGATTCTTGGTGATGAATCTGGTGGATTCCACTTTCTTGATTTCGATTTCTTCTTGAGTAAACAATTAACTCCTTTGTTTGTTCTTTATTTTCATGATCAGACTCTACACCTTTATCCTCCTTTTTATTAACATTAACATCATTAATTTCTGTGTTAATTATAAATTCGCCTTCCCCATTATTAGAATCCCTATGTTGTATATTCCTAGTCTTTTCTTGATCAATTATAGAATTTTTCTTAGTATAATTCCCTCCCTAAAGATTAGAATCAAAATAAGATTGTGTTTCAACAAATGTGACATCCATGGTAACAATAATCTTCCTATTAATTGGATCATAACATTTGTAACCTTTTTTATTAGAAGCATAACCAATAAAGACATATTTTTTTTGCTCTAGGATCTAGTTTACCTTGGTTATGAAGATGAACAAAAACACTACACCCAAAAACTCGGAGGGATAAATCTGTGATCAATTTAGAGTTAGGAAAATTATCTTTAAAGAGACGAAAAGGAGTTCTATAATTTAGAGTTTTACTGGGCATTCTATTAATAAGATATGTAGTTGTTAACAAGGCTTCGCCCCAAAGATAACGTGGTACCTGACTAGTGAACATCAAGGCTCTAGTTACTTCCAAAAGATGTTGGTTTTTTCTTTTTACAATCCCATTTTGTTGTGATGTATTTGTACAAGAACTTTGGTGGACTATTCCATGTTTGGTTAAGAAAACACCTAATTGGTCGCTAAAAAATTCCCCACCATTGTCAGTCCGAAATACTTTTATTTTCACACCAAATTATGTTTTCACCATAGCATAAAAAGACTGAAACACATTTTTAACTTCAGACTTATCTTTTAATAAAAACACCCAACAAAGTCGAGCATGATCATCAATAAAAGTGACAAACCAACGTTTTCTTGAAAAAGTAGAGACTCTTGAAGGTCCCCAAACATCACTATGAATTAACGAAAAAGGGTTGGAGGCTTTATATTTTTGAGGTGGAAAGAATGACTGATGATGTTTAGCCAATTCACAAAATTCACAATGATATGAAGAAGGACTTTTATTTTTAAATAGATTAGGTAACAAATATCTTAAATAGTAAAAATTAGGATGTCCAAGCCTATAATGCCAAATCATAACCTTATCAAAATCAGAAACAGAATTTAAACATAAAGTAGTTGTTGGTTGACTTAGATGGTCGTCTTCGAGAAAGTAAATTCCACCAAATTCTTTAGCATTGCCAATCATCCTTCCCGAGACCATGTCCTGAAACTTACACATAGATGAGTCAAATATAACATGACAATTTGAGTATTGGGATAATTTACTGATCGATATGAGATTACAAGCTAGATTTGGCACATGTAAAACATCATGTAAAACCAAGGAAGATGAAATTTTAACAGTGCCTTTCCCGGCTATTGCCGAGAAGGACCCATCTGCTACTTTGATCTTTTTGTTTCCTGCACAAGGTGTGTAAGTTAAAAAAAGAAAATGACTACTAGTCATGTGATCACTAGCTCCAGAATCAACGATCCATGTGTTTGTTTTATAAGGCTTGACTGAAAAAAACAGAAAAATCAGTACCTGGTTGGGCAAAAGAAGAAGAAGGATTATTGGATGAGTTAGGAATAGAAGAATTCATCCGAAATTGTGGTGATTGAAAAAACTTGTGTAGATGCTCTAATTGTTCCTTAGTGAATGGAGACCCTTCCAGAGAATTTTGGCTCTCATAATTTCCATTAGTTGTTTGGAAAGCTTTGTTATCCCTTGATTGTGAACCACGACCATTGCCACTCTTTTTCCTTCCATTTGTCAGTTTCCCATGGAGCTTCCAACACGTTTTTCGAGTGTGCCAATATTTTTTGCAGTGATTGCACCAAGGTTTTTCCTTATCTCTAGTGAAGGCTGTTTTAACCATGATGTTACTAGAGATTTTAACCTAGCTCAGATGCCATGAAAGTTTTCAAGAGAGCTTTTAATAAAACTGTTCTATATTATTAACTAAAGAATTGAACTTAAATAGAGAAAAGAGTCCTAATCCTAATTGGGAAAATAGTTCCCTTATTCTAATAAACTACTAAAATATAAAAGAAAATAGTTTCCTTCTTCTAATAAACTACTAAAATATAAAATAAAAATATTCCTAGAATATGAATAAAACTTATCTACCCAAATAAGATTTATCTACCTAAATAAATTTAAAATATATACATATTTCAACACATGCAACACGGTGAGGAAAGGGAACAGTGAAGATTTCTTTACTAGTGAAGGCATAATTGGTGTTTAATGGGATCCTATGTCATGACCAAACCCTCTAGCCTTATGCTAAAGACTCTTTTTAAAGGGAGAACTCTTGGCGGAAGTTTGAAATTGAGGATTTTGTGCTATGGTTTTGAGCTTCCAATAAGGGGAAGATATTGATAAACACAAAAGATAGCATGAATAGTAGTTAGACTTCAAGGGAATGTCCTAAACTAGAGATGGTAATAATAATGTAGGAAGAGCATTAATTAGTCATGCTCACTGTTTAGACTCATGTTTTTGAGAATTTTGAAAGATCTTATGTATATGAAAATGTAAAATATCAACCAGGGAATGAGAATGCATTTTGGATTGCCATTAAATTCAGTAATTAAAAAGTAACATATAGGCAAACTATACGAGTTTTTTATCATCTTGACCTCCGGGTTAAATGCATAATCTTACCTAGTGCGAGTTACTTTCTTCTTTCTGCGAATTCTGCAACTATTGTCATTGATATTAACTTATACAATATGCATATATGCAATTTTCAGGAAATTGATTACACAAAGGAAGCTGCCAATGCAGAATTATTTGCCAGTAATTTCAAAGACATGGATTATGTGAAAGTTCCATCAATATACTGGGAATACACCACACCACAGGTATGAATTTTATGAATTTATAAAAAAAAAAAAAATTAGTGTTGGAATGTCTTCTGGATTTACATTCTTAAATATTTAGATTTATCCATGTAATCTGTGTAGGTCTTGACAATGGAGTATGTTCCTGGGATCAAAATAAACAAGATTCAAGCTTTAGATCAGCTGGGAGTTGATCGGAAAAGGTTTTGCTAATTTCTCTAGCGAAAACAATATTTCATGCATTGCTTTCTTCTCTTACATATTAACAAGTGACTACAATATATGATGTTCATGTGTTACCCTTCTTGCTCTTCACAGTTATTACATTTTTATGTGATGCAGGTTGGGCAGATATGCAGTTGAATCTTACTTGGAACAAATTTTGTCTCATGGTTTTTTCCATGCTGACCCAGTGAGTTTCTACAATCAGTTTTAATTTGTTGGGCTTTTATACAAATGAGCAAGGTATTTGGGTTTATTTGTGGAACTGCTAGGTCAAGGGGTGTCAGTTGAATATTATGTTTGCACTTAAAATAGTAGCATATAACATGCCATAGTTTCAAAGGAATGCTTTGCTTTTTGTTTTATAGTCCTAGTATTTTTTTAGAGCTAAAATGTGCAGTATTCGATTAGCAGTACCTGTTTTTATTTAATTATTTACTCAGATTACAAATTCCACTTCCTGAGTTCCTCCTGCTTTATTTAACTAGAAACTTAAATTACTGACATTAGAAATTTAGCAAAAATTCAAATGTAATTGGGGTTGATGGATAGATACCTTTTCCTGCTGGGGTTCTCTTTGAGTTCCTTTATCCACCAGCTTACTTAGTCAGCTCTGACCCTTGAAGCACAAACATTGCACTATACATGTGTAGCAGTTGGCTTTAAAACATATGTTCAGTCTTGTCAATTCATAGTTCCCTGTTTCATTATTTCTTTTCTTAGACATTATTGAATCAATCCTCATTTCCTCCTAGCTTCTTTCTTCGTTATACTATAGCAAGAAAAAGATTAGACAACCATATGCTTACTGGAACTACTAACATTTTGAAAGAAATCAAATGTAATTAAGGTTGATATGTTTTTCCTGTGCACTTTTCCATTACATAAGTTCCTCCAGCCACCATTTTTCATACCCAGCTTAGTTATCTTTTCAAGAGTAGTTATTTCTCAATTTCAAGTTAGTACGCTCAAAAACTTAGAATTAGCTAATGTAAAAAATATAGTCTGACCAAGAGAGCCAAGAATTGTGTAAACTGCCTCCTTATTTATGGTTAAGATCATTTAGAAGAAGTTCTGTGAGTTTTAGCAGTTTATGTTTTCATTGCTGTCTTATAGTATATTCCAATAATTGGGAGACTTGCTGTAGCCTATTCATACCTGTTCTAGGTCTTGAGACCCCTAGCTGTAGTAGTTATAAATAAGCCGTAGTCCTCAAGTTCCATGATTTCTCAATGGTATACTGGCCCTCAGGTATTTCTAACCAGAGCTTTCTTGTGTTTTCTTTTTCTTCCATTTCTGCAGCATCCAGGAAATATTGCTGTTGATGATTTTAATGGTGGACGGTTGATCTTCTATGACTTCGGCATGATGGGAAGGTAATGTCCTATTCTACGGTTAGCTATTTGCAGGAAACATTCTGGATAGAAAGCTTTTCAGGACTGTTGGAACTTTGCCTGACATATATCTTCTGTTTTTGCTACCTTGCAGTATCAGTTCAAACATCAGAGAAGGCTTGTTGGAAGCATTCTATGGAATCTATGAGAAGGATCCTGATAAGGTAATTATGTCTTTAAGGAACAGCCATATCATGCATTTGTTTGTGGACTTCCGTTGTTATATTCTGTTACTGATTAAGGTAACCTTAATAGGTCCTTCAAGCAATGATTCAGATGGGCGTTCTTGTGCCTACTGGAGATATGACTGCTGTCAGACGGACGGCACAATTCTTCCTTAATAGGTGGATTACAAGAAAAAATCCTACGGTTTTAACTTTTCACAGCATCCCTAAGTTTCTTTTGTCTAATAGGAGGATCTTGGCTTAAACTTTAGAGTGTGCTTCTGTATGCATGCCTAAAACTGGAAAGAAAAATAGTTCATTTTATCTGTGAAATTAGTATTTGGAGCTCTTTGCCTGTTGAAAAAAGGTTTAGAAGTAAGTTTAAACTATTTTTTTATTTAATTGGGTTAAAAAAGGGCATGGGTGGCAAAAGTGATGTACATTACAGTTGTCTCTTTCATCTAATATTCTGCTAAATGTGAAGTACATAAATGTAATTTTTTCAGTTTTGAAGAGCGACTTGCTGCTCAAAGAAGGGAGAGAGAACTGGCTACAGCAGAACTTGGATTTAAGAAACCATTGACAAAGGAGGAAAAGATTGCAAAAAAAAAGGAACGCCTGGCTGCAATTGGTAATACATTTGGTGCTATTTTTTTTCTTTTTAGTGTAAAATAAGGTTTTACTAACTCAGCAAAAAGGACATGAGACTTTTTCATAACTTCAGTGGAGAAGACTCACTAAGCATCTAACAGGCTATTTGTTTGCAAGTTATTTGACATTTACATGGATACACACACATACTAGCGATCAGAGGAAAAAGATAATGTCAGCTTCTTTATCAGCTGATCAATTTTGAAAAATATCTGTATCATATGGCTTATGAAAAGATTGCCTTACTTACAAGGTCTGGCCTTCTTCCTCCTCTTAACAAGAACAATATTTGCATTATGTGGACATTACATGTGGTTGGATATTGAAAGCTCTTCAAAACTTGAGTTGTCTTCCTTTATGTTAGAATCAATTGATACATCCTAGAAAGACCTCCCTTTTTAAGTTTGAATTGTATTTCTTCCAATCTATTAATTTCCATTTATTTCTTCCTTGAGTTAATAATTCAGCTGTTTACCCTTTTATTGGTTCACTAAAAATAGTGGGCTCCTACTTCTCATGGATGTTTCATTACCTGAACAGGGGAAGATTTATTAGCCATTGCGGCAGATCAACCCTTTCGATTCCCTGCCACATTCACATTTGTTGTCAGATCATTTTCAGGTAATATATATTAACCTGGTAGCTTCATTTCTATTTGTGCTTTGTTGAACAAGAACCTTAGCACCATCAATTATTTCCTCTGCAGTATTAGATGGCATCGGGAAGGGCCTTGATCCTCGGTTTGACATAACTGAGATTGCAAAACCGTGAGTGTGGTTTAACTCTTTAAGATCTTTGAAGTTTTCACTCATCTTTCAAAGGTTTAGTCATTCATTTTGTCAGTATATCTGATTATCTTGCATTTTATTGCTCCTAGCTATGCACTGGAGTTGTTAAAATTTCGTGAAGCTGGAGTTGAAGTTGTGTTGAAGGCAATCTTCTAATCTTTGAATCTAGTTTTGAGTTGTATTTTTCATGATACAGTTCCATTTTCATGATAATCTGTATAAATATTTCAGGACTTCAGAAAGAGATGGGACAGGCAGTCTCGTGCGTTCTATAACTTATTTAGGCAGGCAGATAGAGTTGAGAAGCTTGCTGAAATCATCCAAAGATTGGTAAGGCTCTAGATTCCTTCTATGATTTTGTTTGAAAGGTTAAAATAGTTTCTATGTTATATCAGTTGTTTCAAATGTTAAATTAATGTTGCATATTACAGGAGCAAGGTGATCTGAAGCTCAGAGTACGAGCTTTGGAGTCTGAAAGGGCTTTCCAACGTGTTGCTACTGTTCAGAAGACTGTAGGGAGCGTAAGTTAAATTATAAATTTCTTTTTCTTTCCGTCTAATTTCATCGTTTGAGATTTGTTTTTAACTATGAAAACATTTTAAATTCCTTCAAACATCATTTTGCACTGTTGAATTATTGGCTTTCTCGCATTTCCAAGTGGATATAGTAAGTTTTTTCTTTGTTTTTCATTTTTTTTTTGGGGGTGTGGCAGACTTCACATTAAGTTCTCTTGTATGCATCCTTCCATAGGTTGGCAACTTGTTAATTGGAGATGTAGGCCCAGCATGACCCCCCTTCCCTTCTGTACTTGTATTCCCTTAGTATTATATTCTAATGGTGCATTTGGGAGGACTGGGGAAGTGATGGGATATGTGACAATGAAGTTCATGGATTGCTGGTACAAGTGAAAATCAGACTTTAAGAAGTTCAGAATGGATGAAGTCCTGTGTATTTCAGATATTACTAGAATTGAAGGGTTTTATAGCTTACTGAATTGTTTTCCATTTATAACTTCAAAGGACATTTACGTTCGTGGTAGCTTTTGAACATATTCTACGATGTGGAAAACATTTGGAATGTTCTTCAAAACTAGATATTTACATGGTGATCCTGTTCCTTTTTACCTATAAACAGGCAGTAGCTGCTGGAAGCCTGATCAACCTCGCAACAATTTTGTACCTCAATTCCATTCGAGTAAGCTCTCTATTTTGTTGGTCAAAAAAGTGCTCTCTATTTTACTATGTATATCTACACCCCTCAGTTCTTGACCGTCTCTTTAATCATTTGCTCTTATGGTTATCAATTTAGGTGCCAGCTGTTGCTGCATATGTCATCTGTGCATTTTTCAGCTTTCAAGTTCTTATTGGTGTTATTAAGGTGAAAAGATTTGACCAGCGAGAAAGGTTGATAGCGGGAACTGCTTGAGTAACAGGTAAGCAAATTTTTTTTCTTTTACACTTTAAGCATCTTGTTTTAAGTTTCTTTATCTTTGTAGATAATATATAGTGTAAATGAGATTCATCAATGTTGTTTTAGACGCTTGAACTACTGATAAGATTAAGGGTATGATTGATAGAGTGGAAAAGTGGGAGGATCAATAGAGAATGGTGAAAAAGTGGAAAGAAAATGAATTTTGGGTGCACTTGGTAGGAAAGAAAAGTGAGAGGAAAGTTTTATCATTTTCCACAAACAAAAACAAATCCGTTGTTATGAACACATGAACAGGATAGTCACAGGGCGTTTGACGGGGAAGTTGAAGTCAATTGTCTTCCCTGCTCCAAATTGGCAACGAAAGACGAAAGAAAACTAGGTTGATTTGAGTGAAGTATTTACATTTACTAGATTCTTTATATTTTTCAAGATCTATTTTCTCATCTCAACTTAGAAAGGGTATGTCTTAATCAAATGCCTAGTGGCATACATTTTATTTTCTTTCCTCTCGTTTTTTCAATCATACCTAGCAATGGGTATGAAGAAAATTATATATATACTCTTTTGTACCTTTCCTACCAAGCATACTAATGGAAAGAAAAACACAATCTCTATCTTCCACTTTTCTCATCTTTCAAGTTTTCTTACCACTCAAGCAAATACTAAGTATATCATCATACTATTAGACGTAAATAACAAGTCAGACTCCTACGTGCTCTCTTTGATGCATCCTTTTCTTTTTGTTATGAAAAAAGAAATATAAACATATCAATGTAGATTAATGCCTGCTTTCATGTTATTCTCGTGTTACTCTTCTAGTAAGTTATATCACAGGAGCCGGGAATACATAATGGAGGTTTAAACCTTGTCTTTGCAGATTTGACGATTCAACTCGGAGGAAACTTTGATGATAAAGCAATCTCGACCCACAGAAACAAAGTGAGAGGCATAGATACACTACATTTTTTGTTTGTTAATTCAACATAAATGAAAGCCTTAAACTTGGTAAATTTTTAGCCAAATGGATGTTTAACAGCTAAGCACTTGGGATGGCCTTACTTAAAAGCTCTCAAAGATCTTGATGATGTTCTAGCTAAAGCTTAGTGGCGGCAATTCCTATAGCAACTTCATATTTTCAATTCTCGAGATAGTAGTTTTTTTTTCCCTTTTTATCATCGGCTGGCCTGATTTTCTTGTAGCAAGTCTTTTAGCCATAGCATAGATTAACTTCTGCAGAAATTCAATGTTAAGTGTTAGCATAATGTATCCCCCTGTCAATTTACTAAGGGGCATGTCTATAAGCTGTGTATAATATTTCAACATACGAGAAAATGTTGTGTAATTTGTAAGTTATACACCATTTACAGATTACAAATTCAATTATGGTTTCTATCTTAACAGCTTGCTATACATTTTTTACCTGACAGATTAAACACTTTTGAACTTTTTTTTGTTTAAACATGTCCGTTTTATGGTACATGAATAATCTTTTCGGATCTTTTCGGAGTTTGTAGTTGTTTTTTTTCAAAAATTTCATATACAAGGTTCAAATTTGAGTTTTATTTGTTTTACCATTGCATTCAGCATTTATTAATAATTATATTTGGAAACCAGTTTGGAATGAACAGAAAATGTTGATAAATATGAGATTCAAATCTGATTTGGTGTTGTTTGACCCGAAGAACAGTAGAGCCTCTTCTATCAACTATGGTTTTTGAGAACAGAAGTTATAAGAAATGGAGGTGAAGTGGTCCTGGAGTTGGAAGTTGGCAATTACATGCACTTTGTTGGTACTTGACAAATGATGATGCCACAATGAGAAAAGACAAAAGAAAAAAAGGTAAGAAAAGCTTGGATTTGAATACTGTAGAAACACCAACTTCCAACAATTGAAAAGGTTATTATTATATTATTATTTCCTAAATTCTTTATTCATTAGCTGTCAGTCACTTGATGTATCCTTTTATAATCATTCAAGATGCTAAAGCAGATGGGGGTGGGCGGTGTTATGCCCCACCCCCCATATCATCATCTTTCTATTTGACCTAATTTCCAATTGCTATACACTTAAACATTGATTGTACTTGACATTGTGGTTGGGGGCCAGATCTGTACATTCACATACCCTCAAATATAAATCTTTAGCTCTATTCTTTGTACGGAAGGGGAAAGGGGAAATGTCAACATGCAAAACTCTTTTTTCGTCTCTGACGGCATCAGCTGTTCTACCTTACAAAAACACATTTTGGTCAAATTTGGCTGTTAGTCCTTGGACTTGTGTGAGTTGTGGATTTAATCCTTATACTCTAATTTGATTCGTTTTAGTCTCTTTACTTTTCAATTTGGTCAATTTGAGTCCTTCTATTATTATTTTTTTGAAATTTTAGTCTTGAAACGAATAGTAGTGGCTAAATTCTACTATTGGTCTTATAAGTTGTGGATTAGTTCCTGTTGCCCAGTTTGATCATTTTTAGTGTCTATGTTTTTTGGATTTTGAAATTTTAATCATTATCCAAACAATAGTTGTTAAATCCATTAACTAAAATAGTTTGGTTTTTTTTGTAAATGTTATTTGAAAATAACAAACCGATATAGCATTATACTGACGATAATATGTTTACCACGTAAAATATTAAAATAATATAATTTAATAATTACTAATTGGCAAAAATTGAAAATTCAAATTATAGAAAAGTATAAAAATAAATAATGACTAAACTAAAGTAAAAGAATTAAATTCACAACGTATGTATATATTGTACAAGGTACCTCTGTACTAACTTCGTCGATCACGATCAAATACACTAAGGTACCTCCTCTATCAATACTAATCACTCTAAAGGAATGCTCAAGCCGCCACTACTAGAAAGCCCATCCCATTGACTTGATAGTCATTATCCATCTTCTGTACACCTTATAACATCACGAAACAACCCTCATTGAAGGGCAATGAGGGAACCCGTACACCTATGAGAATCCACTACCTAATTAAAAACCCTAAACTCTCTTAATTGAGAGGACATAAACACCCATACTCTGTTCTCTTTCCCCTTTCTCCTCTCCTCTTTTTTTTTTTTTCAATGGCGGAGATAGGAGATTGATTCAGTTAAACAATCATTTTTTAATATATAAAATGTAATCATAAAATTAAATTATTTAATCCAATTAATAATTTTAAAATATGTAATTGAGGTATATATTTATTATAAAATGTTATTAAGATGAAAAAAAATATAAAACAAAAATTGATAAATTTAAAATAATACACCAAAACATATTTGGATGGTAAAAGTCGAAACAAAAATTGGATCCTTTAACCTCAAATAACTCGTACAACGTGGTTGCCAGAATCAAATTCTGTAACTTAGCCATGTATAATACTATATGTTCTTTTTAAGGCAATCAATTATTAGAAAGAGAGTTGTTTTTGTTGTGTAATCTAAGCAATTAATTAGAAAAAAAATTATGGGGTTTCCAAAACTAAAATATTTAAATTATTAGAAAATGTGAATGGACAAGATGGGTTCCCACATAATTGAGCTTAGGTTAAAAGCTAAACCTTCATTAAATTGATTAGTTAGAATCCAAGAAAACTAAACAAAGAGTTAATCAAGGGAGAGAGAGAGAGAGAGTTGGTGATGTAATCCTCTCCTCAGCTGCCCCACCCTTTCCCTGCTTGCAATCCACATTATATTCTCCTTACACCTCTCACATACTTACATGGAAAGTGAAGAGATGATATGTAATGCAAAAGTTTGAAAGTAATGGGGGAAATGAAGGGGGGTTCACAGCAGGCAGGAGCAGCTTTTGTGTGGTTTTCCACTTTGCCATGCACAACAGAGATGATACAAAAGAGAAAACAAGGACATATGATGAGCCATTGGATTTGGGAGATTGGAATATTGCTACTTTTTTCTTCTTTTTTTTCCCAATAACTTTGGAGTGAGCTTAGACTTTCGCAGTGGCCTTACTTTCTTCTTCCTTTTTCACATATTTGAATATACATGAATAAAAATTTATACATATTTTTTTATGGTCATGATCCTTTAAAGGAGGACAAACAAAACCACCATTGAGTGTAACCAAAGATACTATAATCCCCAAAATAAAGTTTACATAATTAGTTCAAACAAAATGTATCAAAATATATAATTGTTGTATATTATATATATAATAATCAAAATCACCATATGTGCTATATTAATCTAAAAAGTAGTTGATAATATGATTACTAATAAAAATAATAAGAAAAATAAACATCATATAGATTTTTATCTAATTGCTCTAGTGCATATTTATTGGATTATCCTCTTTTTAATATTTAACGTATGCTCTTCATTATCATTTGTTGGTCATTTACTGAGTTCATCCTCATCTAAATTTGAATCTGCATCATTAAGATTATCAAAATCTCCTTCTTTCATGTACTCTTCGAAATATGCAACATTTGTTTTTTTATGCAATACTAAGGTGATGTTAATATAGAAAATAATTCTCAACCACATTTTCAAGCCTTTGAATGTCTCAAATTAAAGAATTCGCGAGCTATCTATAATATTTGCGTCTGACATCATTCTCTCAAATGATATCATCTCCCATGATATAGTGTAAGAAAATTTTTTTTATTTGCATAATTAGCATTGACCTTATAATATTTGGGTTCACAATCCAAATAATCTATATCTTTAATTATAAAATTTATATAAACTTAATTTGAAAAAGAAAATTATGTTAGGTTATATCACTTTTATAGTACGTAAATTAAGTAAAAAATAATATAAAATTTAAAATATATAACCTTTATTAAAAGATTTTATAAATTGTTCAAAACTTTCATAACACTTCTCATAAATAATAATTTTTTAGAAAGCTATTTTTTATAAACAAGTTAAGATAAGAAAACAAAACTATAACACTTTTATGAAAAAGTATATTATTTTTATAATATATAACATAGACACATAAAAAATTATGTCCATACTTTTTCGCTATAATTTTTACAAATAAACATATTATAACATTTTTTAAATGATACATTTAACACTTTTATAATATGTAAATTATTTTATAATAAATTTTTGACCATTTGGAAATTTTTTAGAATTTAAATAATATACTTTTTGTTATAACTTTATAAAATATATAAATTATTTTTATAATATAATTATCCCCAATGTTCTTACCCATTTATAGGATCATTTTACCAATAAATGCCCATTTCCAACTTTATTTACGGAAATGGGCCAATTTTTTCATTGTTTACCGGAAAGGGCCAAAATATGCAAAAACGCGTCCATGTAGGAGTGTTTTTGGGTGAAATTTTAGCAAATTGCGTCCCTGGGGGAGCGATTTTGCCATGTCGACAAAAAGCGCTAACGTGGGCGTGTTGCTGACGTGGCAAAATCGCTCCCCAGATGCGATTTGCTCTATGTTTTTCTAGGGTTAGGGCTTTTTGCATGTTTAGTCCCTAGGGTTTTTTGGTTTAGGGTTATGATTTTGTTAAAATAATTTAGGTTTAGAGTTTAGGGTTTTGTTAAAATAATTTAGGTGTAGGGTGTAGGGTTTAAGAATTTTAAAAAATAAATCAAGGTTTAGAGTTTTTTAAAAAAGTAATTAAATTAGGTTTTAGGGGTTTTAAATAAATAAATTAAATTAGGGTTTAGAGTTTTTAAGAAAATTAATTAAATTAAGGTTAGTTTTGTTAAAAATAATTTTGTGTTTAGGTTTAGGATTTAGAGAAAATTAAATTGACAATAAGGATTTTGTTTTTTTTTTCTACAGTAGTTTTAGAAAAATTAATTTTGAGAAGACGATTCTGAAAAGATAATGTTAAAAACGCTTCAAGTAGGATGCACTGTTAGCAAAATTACTGAAAAAAGCTCCCACGTGAACGCTCTTTTTCTACAGTAGTTCTTGAAAAATAGTTTTGAAAAGACAGTTCTGAACAAAGAGTGTTAAAAACGCTTCAAGCATGATGCACTGTTAGCAAAAATATTGAGAAAAGCTCCCACATGGACCTTTTTTTTCTATAATAGTTCCTGAAAAAATAATTTTGAGAAAATGATTTTGAACAAATAGTGGCAAAAACGCATTAAGCAGGGTGCACTATCAGCAAAATTAATGAAAAAAACTTTTTCTACAGTAGTTCCTGTTTGGCCTTAGGCTATAAATGAGCAAAATTTCATTCTCAGGTTACATAAGTTATAGCAAGAAAAATTAGAGAGGCTAAGCAGAATAGAAATTGAAGATGAGTGAACGTATTAGTGCTATTATTTACTATGATGGTGAGGTCCGTAAGACCAAGAACGACATTTTTTTATCGGAAAACATAACGCGGCTGGTTTTTAACCAGAACATAGATTTGATAGAATTTCGTAAAAGAATTAGGCGCAAAATCAGCAGAACGACGCCGATGAGGGTTTTGTCTATTAAGTATCAATTTTGAGTTTCGGTTGATCCCGTGACATATGACTCATTCTATATCAAAGGTGGTCGTAGTTTAGAGGCAATGGTGCAGACTCATCTCGCTAGTGTATCACTCTATCTTGAGTTATATGTACAATTTTTATCGCCAAATGAAACATTTGCTGTTGTTTGATAAGAATACACGACCCCTACTCGGCGCTCCGTTAATGAGAGGCAGAACACGGAAGCGCTCGTGTTTGGTGGAAGTATAGAATACACAACTCCTGCATAACACTCGATTAGTAAATAGGACATGCACATCGGTGGGTCAATGTTCGATGCTGGAAATATGTATTAGGGAATGACATCAACTTCTAGTGGTTGGCAATCTGCATATGATTGGAGACGTTACGAAACGTCCACAAGAAAGGATGATGTATTCCCTACGACGTCCACCGGCGAGGGGACCTCATACGTTGCAGATGATGTTAGGTTGGATGATGAGCCTAATGTGGATCCATCTCGAGAGCCTGGCCCCGAGGGTGCAGAAGCTGTATTATTTTCTAAACTGGAGCCTATTCCAACCTAACCTGAAGATGTTGAAAGGGGTTTAGATAAAGAAGAAGAAGAAGATCCCTGATTCAGGGCATACTCGCTTCCAGCCCACATGCATAATGTTGATCTATCTACAGATGATGCATTAAAATTTCCATATCTACCACACAGAAGGCTTGACTGTATAAGTTCGTCATTGGATTCGGGTGAATTGGAAGTTGATAAGGAGTTTTCCAGTAAGGATAATTTTCTTGGTACATTGAAACAACATAGCATCATGAACGGAGTTAACTACAACATGGTTAAATCCAAATTTGAGAAGTTCGAAGCTAAGTGTGCAGTGCAAGACGATACATGTTCATGGAAAATCATGGCTTCGGTCAGGAAAAAGACAGGCTTGTGGGAGATAAAAAAAAGTACAAATGTCCACATACTTGTGTTGCCGGTACAATATCACTAGGTGTTTAGGGTTTTTGAATAATACTGTTATTACTTAATGTTGTATTATTTAATGTACTTTGTTGACAAGTGTTTCAAAAGATTATCTCAAGATGGATTCAGATATGATAGCTAGCTTAATACTACTGACGGTGAAGGTGAATCCTAAGACTTTTGTGTCGATATTAATTGCCAATATTCGTAGCCAATTGAGGTACATGCCCTCTTACCGCAAGGCTTGGATAGCTAAGCAGAAGGCATTGGAAAAGATGCATAGTGGGTGAGACGCTTCATATAATGAGGTGTGGCAGTGGTGTCAGGTGTTGGAGAGGTACATCCCAGGTTGCATAACAGACCTTAAAATGGACCCTGCGTACTACAACGACCGATTGCTCCGTGGATGCCTAGTGTTCAAGTATGTTCTGGAGCTTTGAGTAATGCCGGGATGCATTTGTGTATTGCAAGCCATTTGTAACACCCCTTATCCGTACCCAATGCCGGAACTGGGTTCGAGGTATCAGTGGACTTAAACACAAACTAACATACAAAACCGAGACATAAATTTCCATTCAAATTTAAAAATTTTCATTTACAAACATATCGTCCCTAAAACGAGCCTACGAGGCCCAAAACATACGTTGGAGGTGGTTCGAGACTAAACCGAGAACTTTAGAAAATTCTACAACACTTAAAAAATTGTAACACCCCTAACCCGTATCCGTTGTCGAACTAGGGTTAAAGGTATTACCGGACAAAATCAAAACATTAACATTCATTTCATAAGCATCAAAGCATTAATGATCAATCATCAATACAGAGTCCCTTATATAGGTCATCGAGACCTTAAACATGTATTAGAAAAGGGTTGGGACTAAGCCGAACACATACAAATTTTTTTTAAAATTTAAACATTTTTCAAACAAGTACAGGTCACACGCCCGTGTGAACAGGCCGTGTGCCTCACACCGCTTTAGACACGTCCGTGTGTTTAGACCGTGCAAAACAGGGCATACATACTGACTTGTTCACATGGCCACAAGACACGCCCGTGTACTTTGGCCATGGTCGAATCTGACTTGGGCCACACTGCTAGCCACACGCCCGTGTGCCTTGGCCATGCTCAAGCCTGACTTACATTTGTAGAGTACCTCAGGGGACACACGGCCGTGCAACATAGCCGTGTGTCGCACACGGCTGAGACACACACCTATGTCCCTACCCATGTAGACAAAAATAAGCTATCTGAGTAACCAACTTGCCACCCCAAATGGGTCAAATTTACAAATACCAAACCAAGCATATTTACACAACAATTTTAGCCAATTTCTATACCAAACTATACAACATTCATGACATAACATTATCAACCATTTACATGCTTATAAACTCAACTCAATTGTGCCAAAACATAAGACCAAATCATATCAAAACATATGGTCTCATAATCTTTAAACTCATGACCCAATCTCATACCAAAACTTGCTAAATTTACCATTTCTCTTAGCTATTCATGAATACATCAAATAGATCATTCTGTATCACATTTCATATTATCATTCTGCATCACATTTCATATACTAAAATCAAAACATAAACACAACCATATCAAATTATATCGCATGGCTAAATATAAACATTACAAAACCTATCCAAAGTACTTCTAACCTATACATGCCACGTATACATGGCATACTTTACTAGACACATTTTTAAAAGGTACCAAAATGAGATTCGATAGTGTGGTGACAATCCTCGACGATCCCTGAGCTCACAGTAGTTTTGATATCTATAAGAACAATGCAAACATACACAAAGTAAGCTTTCAAAAGCTTAGTAAGTTTATACCAAAAATCATCAACATTTTATAAAATATCAAACATCAACACATGAGTACTTATTAATTCTCAGTTCATCTATCAATTCTATGCCAACACAATTCATATGTTTATACCAATTTAATGAACTTCATATGCATAACATCATCTATCACATAGGTATCATACATACTTAAACCTTCCCGTATTTGTTCATTTTCATTCTCACCTATCGTTCGGATATTTTAAGACTTTTCGAAGATTAATCATGCTTTAACATCCACACACTTAGTGCTTTAAGAGTTAGCTGAAACTAGAACGATTCTGCATATTTAATGCCATTTCAATTAACCGAACCTATCTCGGTATCGCACACTTAGTGCCTCAGATAGCCGAAGCTATTTTGAATCGCACACTTAGTGCCTAATACCATTGATTTATCATCGTATAATTAATTATATATACAATCAATATATAATCCAAGCATCAAAATATATTTGTAACTTCATATTTTACGTACGAACTTACCTCGTACTCGGAGTTGTTGACTCGGATTGTTTACTCAATAGCCTTCGACTTCCCTCGGTCTAAATCTGAATTCCTCGTTTCTTGATCTTAATCAAATTCTTCAAAGGTCGAATGTTAAAACTCAAAACTTAGCTTTTCTTTCTTCAATTTTGGCATGAACAAGATGATAATGGACATTTTCATGCTTTTGTTTTAATTAAACAAACATTAATTAGCCATTTACAATTTTAACCTTTTTATATTTTCATTAGAATTCCACTAACTATTGTCCATATTTGTCCATTTATTAAACCAATGGTCTATTTTCATCATAAGGACTCCTCATTTATAAAGCCAAATCAAATAGGCACTTTTAACATCTAGCACACAGCTTTTACATTTTACACGGTTAGATCATTTTTATTAAATTAAGCACACAAACATTTAAATTTTTATACGAGACTTTAACAAATGCTAATTCACACATCATAAACACAAAAAATAATATTTAAACATTTCTCTGACTCGGATTTGTGGTCCTGAAACTACTATTCCTACTAGGGTCTAAACCAAACTGTTACAAAAAAATTTCATCAAAATAGGGTCACACGCTCGTGTGACTTGGGACATGCCTGTGTGAGTAGGCTGTGTGGAATTATAATGTTGTATAACTGTGAGGTCTGAGGTTCAAGTCCTGGGATGCGCAATACAGTTACACAACACGCCACCTTTCCATTCCACCACAGGCTCTTTCTATGTCACAAAATATCTTCAATTAATTATAAGGTCTATAGGCCAAAGTCCAAGTTCCTTTAAAAGAAAAACCAAAATAAATTGCAAGAGCCAAGACTTGAACCCAAGCTCCCCTGCAACCTTAATGACGCCACAACCACTAGACCACATGCTTCCTTGTGTCATTTATTTAACACAATAATTTAAAAGGCCATCATTCAAGCATCAGGGTTTATTCATTTAAAACCAAAATTTTTGCTAAAGCCTAGGCTTGAACCCAAGATTTCTCAAAAACTTCACAGAGCACTTAACCACTAAAGCAGTTACATAGTTGTGTCATTTCCTAGCACAATTAAATACTTATATACAACCTCCTTACGGACCCATACTCAAGGCCCAATACTTCTAGGCCCAAATTCGGGGTGTTACAATTAATGTCCCAATTCCTCTTGCTCAGGAACATGAACTTAAAAATATGTTCTTTGGATATATGAACCAGTGGTTCAACGAGTTTATGCAAGAAAAAAACTGGTTCAGCAACATCCACCCCCTATTGTACCATCTATTATACCTTCGATTGCGCCTCCATCGCCTTTAGTGATTGAACATAATAGACGTACTCCAATTGAGAAACTTAGAAAGTGTGGTGCTGAAGAATTTCGAGGCAGATCAGAGGATGATTCAATTAAAGCTGAGTACTAGCTTCAAAATATATTACGGGTTTTCAAAGAAACAACTTACTCCCCTGATCACTTCCTTAGATGTAATGTTTCGTTATTAAAAGAGGAAGCGTATAGCTGGTGGTCGACAATAGTAGTTGTGGTACCGAAGGAGAAAATTTCTTGGGAATTTTTCCAGACTGAGTTTAAAAAGAAATATGTCGTGAAAAGGTATTTGGAGAAGAAAAAGAGAGAATTTCTTGAGTGACGTTAGGGAAATAGATCAGTAGCTAAATATGAGAGACAATTCGTATATCTCAGTAAATATGCTCAAGAAATTGTGCCACTAAAGAAGAAATGTGTATCCGGTTTGAAGATGGTCTGAATGATGAAATTTGAATGATGATTAGAAGTAATAAAATACGAAAATTTGTTGCCTTATTCGATCGTGGATAGAATATGGAAGAAATGTACAACTGTAAGATACAACGGGATAGACGGATTCGAGAATTACACAAGAGAGGTTCCTCCGAGTCATTTTCGGCATCACTGGCGAAAAAGATCAAAGATGATTCTAGCCGAGCTACCTTAGTGTCTGAACGTTTGAGTAAAAACAAGACAATTCAACATGATTTTAGAGTATCTACTAAACCAACTGATAGTGTGGGTAATGTACAAAATTCTCCAAAGTCCAAATGTTGATATTGCGAGAAATATCACATTGGTGAATGTAGAGATAAAATGGGAGCATGTTATAGATATAAATCAACTGACCATTTTATTCGTAATTGTCCTAAATTGCCAAAAGAGAATGAAGATTAGAAAGAAAAGCAAATGCCTACCTCTCAGAAAAGTAGACGTTCGGGTTAGAATAGTGCTATCAGGACTATTCATTCGAGAATGAAAGACACTGTCGTATAGTCAGAGGCTGAAGCACCTACTCGTACCTACGCCATTCGAGCTAGAGAAGAAGCTACTACTCCAAATGTGGTTGCTAGTATATTTTATCTCTTCAATGTTACTGTGTATGTGTTGATTGACCTTGGGTCAACTCATTCTTATATTTGCACTACATTAGTAACAGAAAAGAAGTTACCTGTTAAATCTACTGATTATGATATTCAAGTTACTAATCCACTAGGTTAAAGTGTGATAGTTGATTTAGTCTATCAGAATTGTCCACTGAAAGTTAAGGGCTATGAATTCCCTATTGATTTGATGTTGTTACCATTTTGGGAATTTGTGTTGTCCTAGGCATAGATTGGTTATCTTTGCATGATGTTGTGGTAAACTATAGACAGAAATGGATTGATTTGAAATGTCAGAAATAAGAGATAATTTCAGTTGAGTTTGAGAATTCGAAAGATGTCATTAGAATTATTTCGGCTTTTTCTGCTTAGAGTTGATACGAAAAGGTAGCGAAACATTTCTAGCATATATCCTTGATACCAGATACTCAGAATTGAAGCTAGATCAGTTACCAGTTGTTAGTGAATTCATTGATGTATTTCCTGAAGAATTGTCGGGTTTACCTCCCGATCGTGAAGTTGAGTTTGTGATTGATTTGATTCCTAGAACTGCACCAATATCAAGAGTTATTAGATCAAGGGTTTATTCAACTGAGCATGTTTCCTTGGAGTGCACATGTTTTGTTTGTGAAAAAGAAAGACGGTTCTTTAAGATTGTGTATAGACTACAAACAATTGAAGAGAGTCACAATAAAAAATAAATACCCTTTGCCACATATTGACAATTTGTTTGATCAATTGAAAGATGCCGCAGTGTTCTTGAATATAGATCTCAGATCTGGGTATTATCAATTGAAGGTTAAAGGCTGTGATGTGCCAAAGAATGTAACACCCTTAACCCGTATCCGACGCAGGAATAAGGTTACAAGGCATTACCAAAAATACCAACGAGATAATCGATAGTGTGATGACGTATTCCCGATGATCCCCGAGTCCGCAGTAGCTTCAATAATCTATAAAACATAGACAAATAACACACAGTAAGCTTCATAGCGTAGTAAGTCGTACCAAAAATACTCAACAGTTCATATTATCTAAATCATCAACTAATAAACACTTAATAGTTCTTATCTTTTCATTCAATTCTAATCCATAATCATTTATCATGTATATATCATTTCATCAAGCTTCATACACATAGTATCAACTACCACATAGGTATTGTACATACCTGTACTTTCCCCTATTTATTTATTTCATCCTCACCTCTTTGTTCATTACGTTAAATCATTCGGAAATCTTTCAATACTTTAAGAACTCACACACTTAGTGCATAAATGTTTAGCCGAAGCTATAACGATATCGCACACTTGGTGACATCACATTGAACCGAAGCTATCTCGGTATCGCACACTTAGTGCCACATAAACCAAAGCTATTTCAATTCGCATTAATCGAGTCAGATATAACCGGTTATCTCAAACGCACACTAAGTGCCAAACATCGTAGACTTGTCGTCGTACACAGTCGTAGTTGTAAATATACAATTTATGTATTATTAAAGCATTAAAACTTCATTTATCACGTACGAACTTACCTTGTACTCGAAATGGACGAATCAGATCGATTAATCTATTATCTTCGATTTTTCCCGATCTAAATCCGATTCTTTTTTTTCTTGATCTATATGAATTCAAAATTAACTCATTTAATCATATATTTATTCATTTCAATCCATAAACACATAATTAAGGCATTTTACACTTTAGCCCTTAAAATTTCACATTTTGACATTTTAGTCCTTAATACACAAAACACCAAATATACAAAATTTTATCAAAACCATGCCTTAGCTGAATCTTCCTAATGTCCCTAGTAGCCCAAAACTTTCATTTATTCACACATTTAAATTAATCCCTAATATGCATTTTTACTCAAAATCACTTTATAAAACATGTATATCAAGCACCAAGCTTTCATTATTCATCATCAAACATTCAAAAACTCAAGTATTCATCAATGGAAACTTTCAAAATCATTAACAAATTCAAAAATTAAGGTACGGGCTAGCTAGTACATAAAGCAACAATCACAAAAACATAGAAATCATAAAAAACCAAACAAATTTCATACCTTAATTGAGTAAAATGAGTGTCAAACCCTAGCTTAGTCTTTTTCTTTCTTTTTATTTTGTATTTTCGGTTAAGAAGAAATAAAATGACCTAAATTTTAGCTTTTGTTTAAATTATAATAACATAATTATCAATTACCAGTTTTACCCTTTATTATAACATTAATAATCCACTAACTCAGGTCTAACTTTGTCCATTCATTAATCCAAGGGTCCATTTACAACATAAGTACCTCACATTTAATAAGCCATAACAAATAGGCACATTTAACATATAGCATGCCATCCTTTTGTCAAATTGGACACTCAAACAATAAATTTAATTCATGAAATTTTCACACATATCAATTCACATACTATAAGCATGGAAAATAATATTAAAATATTTTTCTGACTCGAATTTGTGGTCCCGAAACCACTGTTCTGACTAGGGTCTAAACCGGGCTATTACATTGCTTTCAGAACTCGTTATGGTCATTATGAGTTTTTGGTAATGCCATTTGGTTTCATTAATGCCCCTGATGCTTTTATGGATTTAATGAATAAGATTTTTCAACTTCATTTGGATAGATCATTATTGTGTTTATTAACGATATATTAATCTATTCCAAGACAGAATCTGAGCATGCACAACATTTGAGGATCGTACTACAAACTTTGAGAGAAAAGCAGTTGTACGCAAAATTTAGTAAATTTGAATTGTGGCTTCATGAGGTTAGATTTTTGGGTCGCATAGTATCAGTTAAAGGGATTTGAGTTGATTCAAGTAAAGTTTCTGTTGTGATAAATTGGAAACTTCAAAAAATGTCTCAGAAGTGCGAAGTTTTTTGGGTTTAACAAGTTATTATCGACGTTTTGTAAAAAAAATCGATTATTGATTTGCCGATGACCAGATTATTACAGAAAAATGTTAAATTTGTTTGGTCCGATAAATGCCAACAGAGTTTTGATCAGCTGAAGAAAATGTTGACGGAAGCCCCAGTCTTGACTCAGCCTGAATCTGGAGTAGCGTATGTTGTTTATAGTAATGCGTCTCTCAATGGTTTGGGTTGTGTACTGATGCAGTCACGAAATGTAGTAGCCTATGCTTCTCAGCAATTAAAGTTGCATGAAAAGAATTATCTTATACATAATCTCGAGTTAACGGTAATTGGATTTGCTTTGAAGATTTTAAGACATTATTTATACGGCGAGAAATGAAAGTTGAGAACGAAACCCCTATTTTTACAACGAATTCGAGAATTGCAAGATGACGATCCGAAGTTGGTATTGAAACGACAGATCATTCAGAATTATTTGAGTTCAGAGGATAGTGTTGATGATAGTGGTACATTACGTTATCATGATAGAATTTGTGTTCCGAGTAATTTAGATTTGAAAAATGATATTCTTTCTGAAGCTCACAATAGTACATACTCTATTCATCCGGACAGCATGAAGATATATTGTGATTTGAAACAGATGTATTGGTGGTCAGGTATGGAATGGGAAGTTTGTGAGTTTGTAGCTAAATGTTTGATTTGTTAACAGGTGAAAGTAGAACATCAGGTACCAACGGGTTTATTACAACCTGTTATGATTCCTGAATGGAAGTAGGAGTGAGTCACGATGGAGTTTGTATCTAGCTTACCTATAACTCCAAGAAAGAAAGATTCGATCTGGGTGATTGTTGATAAGCTGACTAAATCAGTACATTTTATTCCAGTTAGAACAGACTTTACACTTGAGCGATTAGTGAAACTATATCTATATGAGATTGTGAGATTACACGGAGTTTTGAAATCCATTATTTCAAATTGAGATCCGAGATTTACATCGAGATTTTGGAGCAAACTTCATGAGGCTTTAGGCACTAAGCTTAATTTCAGCACAGCATTTCATCCTCAGACTGACTGGCAATCAGAACGAGTGATTCAGATTTTGGAAGATATGTTGAGATGTTGTATACTCGAACTTGAAGGTAGTTGGGAAAAGTATATACCGTTAGCTGAATTTGCATATAATAACAATTATCAATCCAGTATAAAAATAGCACCATTTGAAGCTCTTTATGGGACAAAATGTAAAACACTGTTGTATTGTTCTGAGCTGAGTGAATCCAAGATGTAGGAGTTGATTTGATCCGAGAAACTAAAGATAAAGTTCAAATTATTTGAGACAGTTTGAAAGCTGCATCTGATCGTTAGAAATCGTATACGGATCTGAAAAGAAAATATATAGAATTTGTTGTTGATGATAAGGTAATTTTAAAAGTCTCTCTGTGGAAAAAAGTGTTACGATTCAGCAACAAGAGAAAGCTGAGTCCGAGATTTATCGGACCGCATGAAATTGTTGAAAGAATCAACCCTGTAGATTATAGATTAGCTTTGCCCTTTGAACTCGAGAAAATCCATAATGTGTTTCATGTATCGATGCTGAGACTGTACAGATCTGATCCTTCACATGTGATTCCTCATAGTGAGATTGAGCTACAGTCAGATTTGACGTATTCGGAGGAACCAGTGAGAATTTTAGCCCGGGAAGTCAAAGAATTGTGAAATAAACGAGTACTATTAGTAAAATTCTTGTGGTATTGACATGGTTCAAAAAAAGCTACTTGGGAAATTAAAGAATCAATAAGATTATAATATCCGAATTTATTTTCAGGTAACAAATTTTGAGGAAGAAATTTTCTAAACAGGGAAGTTATAACAGCTTGATTTTTCAATGATGTCAGAAACAGTGGTTTTAAAGGCCACAAAATCCAGTAAGTTCATAAATATTATTATTAAATATTTACAAGTCAAATATGGTTTTAAAATGGTTTTTGAATTGATAATTTATATTTCATAATGATTTATTATGTTCGAGTGGTAAGACCTTAGGTCAAGTGATTTTAGAAAGTGAGGTATCGGGACCTTTTTTTTATAAATTAGTCATAAATATTTATAAAAATATTTACGGAGTGTCATTAAGGTGGTATTAAAGTTTCGTTGAAAATTTTTAATATTTCGATAGTTAATTAATTAAAAAGAGTAAATTGAAAAAGATGTAAAACTTGCTAATTATAATAATAAAGTGATTAAATGGCTTGATTAATAAATAAAGAAGGACTTAAGTAATAAATATACCTAAATTAAAGTGATGAGGCGGCATATGAAGAGAAATTAATAAAATAAAGCCATTGAATGGCAAAATAGAAATTCAGGTGAAATTAAAATATACAATTTGAAATTCTAAAAGTTTCTATGCAATTCATGTTCAATTTCAACTTAAACCGACATAGGAGAGAGCTCTTTAAGCTGGTTCTTCATATTTTTTCTTCATATCAAGATCCAGTAGATACTCGTAAAAAAGGAAAAATAGCGAAATAGTCCCTGAACTTCTACAATTACTACAATTTAGTCTAGGTAAGTTTGTATGATTAAAATTTTTTATTTGTATAATTTTTTTATGCATTTATTTTACTGTTGGAAATGAGCCATTGTTGGAATTATAATATTAAATTGGATATTTGGTTTGAATGGAACGCGGGATTTGAGTATATTCGTATTTTGGTTTATGATGGTATTGGGAGGAGACAATGACATTTTTCCCAAGTAAATCAGGGTTCAGCATTTATTGAGAACTCTTGTGTTTTACTTTCTGTTAAGCTTTTACGAACTTCTGTTAAGCTATCATGAGCTTCTGTTTAGCTCTCACGAGCTTCTGTTCAGCTTTCGAACTTCTGTTGGCATATTCGGGAGGACCAGCTCTTATGAGCTTCTGTTGACGATGTACTCTTATCCGTAAGTTGTTCTTCGAATGGAAAATTTCGGTAAAGTGGTTTATTTAATGAATTTGAAAGACATGTTATGTATTTTTGTATTGATTTGAATATAGAGGTATTTATTAATTGAAGTTGTGAATGGCAGGGAGTTGACATGAATGATTTTATTTATTTGACTTGTTATGGTAGGTTCGGTAAGATTTATGTTTAACCCGTCGAACTTACTAAGCTTCATTAAGCTTATATGTGTTGTTTAATATCTTTGTAGATTTTCAGAAAGTTGGACGATTGGATCAGCACTCAAGTTACACTATCCAACTTATCCCGATAGTTTTTGAAACATTGAATATGGTTTATATGGCATGTATAGGCTTTTGTTCGATTTTGGTCAAAATTTAGCTTATGTAAATATTATGAATAACATTTTGTTTATATATGAGTGTGATGTTAGTATAAGTGATATATGTATGTATACAATTGAGTTAAAGTGAACTTTGGTAACTTGGTTAGATAGGTTAATTAGGTAAGTTTGGATACTTGGTTGACATGTTTTAAGTTGTCATATGAGGTGCCTAACGGCATATTGGTTGTATGTGGTGATAATACATGTTTAAGACATAATTTTAGTTTGTGTTGAAAGCCTTGTTATGGCTTGTTGATGTGCAATTTGTTGAGGTTAGGTTGGTGTCAATTTGGGTGAGAAATGTGGCCTAGAAAATGACCTATTTTTGTCCACACGAGTAGAGACACAGGCGTGTGTCTCAGCTGTGTGTGACACGTGGCCAGGTGATATGGCTGTGTGTCCCCTGTATCTTTTAAGAATGCAAGTTAGTATGCTCACACGGCCTAGCACACGGGCGTGTGACTTGGTTGTGTGACCTAAGTTAGAGAGTTGCACAGGTATAGACACGGGCTGAGACACAGCCGTGTGTCCCTATTTCGAATGCCCACATGGCCTGGCCACACGGCCGTGTGACCCCTGCAGCTTTGAAACTTTTCTACTTTTTCGAAAAAATTCTCTGAGTTTCTGATTTAGTCTCGACTTGTTTCTAACGCGTATTTTGGGCTTCAAAGGCTCCTATAAGAGACAATAAATATGATTTTGATTGGTTTTATTATGAATATTGATATGTAATGAAACATTTGAATTTTGTATCAGATTGATCCGTAAGCCCAAGTAATGCTCTGTAATCATGTTCCGGTGACAGATAAGGATTAGGGGTGTTATAGTACGTCCACGTCAGTGCATTTTTCACTGAAATGGAAAAATTGCTCCTTCAGGGACACATTTTGCTGGAATTTCCCCTTAAAACGCTCCTACGTGACACGTTTTAGTGTTTTTGGCCCATTCCAGTAAATAATGAAAAAAGTGGCCCATTTCCGTAAATAAAGTAGGAAATGGGCTTTTATTGGTAAAATGGTCCTTAAAACTTTAAGACACAAATATTTTTTGAAAAGCTAAAATAGTAGTATTTTGAATTGATATGTGATAACAATTATGAAGTATGAAATCAAGGTAATCCTTCAAACACTAAATGGAAAAACAAAACAAAGAATATAAGGAAGTTGTTTACGCTGTTTGGTTTGTGGTCCTAATATGTCATACATCCTGTGACCATTTTTCTTACCTTTGTATTTTGAAGACTATATACTCTCCCCACTAAATTCACTCATTGTGAATTCAGCAAGTAAAACCACAATACAAAGATTTTACTATCAATATGCACTCATACAATGAAGTTACTCGCTTGGTAGATTTAGTATTCTCAATTTATACAGAATATTTTGAGACTTGCTAACATAGAGAGGATCTATCACAAGCCCTGTAAAAGTAGCCACCATATAAGTTGAATACAATATAATAATAAACAAAGTAAACAATGATTCTTGACAACTAAGTCTTCAGTGATTCAATCCAATCCAACTTTCTTAATTTAAGGGGTTAGATAAAGGTGATCAAATTTGGTCCAATCTCCAAAACATGTTTCCTCAAGTGACTTCATTGATGGGGTAGATATCATTAATGTATACTCAACATAGCCCATATAAACCATTCAATAAATTGTCAGTACCTTAAATATGGAAATTGTCATATAAACCATTCAATAAATTGTCAGTACCTTAAATATGGAAATTGTCTTCTACATATTTGATGGCTAGGAAGTGGAGACACTTTTAAACACGAAATTGTCAATTTCATATTTTTTAATAATATGTATTATGACACACAAAATATTTTAAACAAATAACTCAAAATAACTTCATTTAAGATTCAAAATAATTGAAACCCCTGAAAATATGATCCGAAGTATTTAAACATCAAACACTAACCTAACTTGACTGAAGTCAAAACTGTATGTTTGAGCAAAGCATACAAAACCCAAATAGAGTTGCAATTCCCCGATGCCCTACATCTTCAAATCCCTAATGTTGCGCCATTTATGCATTGCTCCACACAATCAATCTCACTCATGAATACCTGGAGATTAAAAAGATTGTTACATCAACTCTCACTAACAGCATGATGGCTTGAGATCTCCACACAGAATTCATTCAGGTTTAAGTTTCCAAGATAGCAGTTATAGTCCCAATATTAATAAATGACAACTCCTCTGTAAGTGGTGTGGCTATATTTTCATCATATGTTAATGATCAAATCAAGATTAGTGTCAATAGAAGGTTTATACCATTTTGTTATTAATTATTTCACACTACAGTTAAAAACATGTAAAATATTAAGAGTGTGTTTAGATATCATAAAGTAGGGGTGTTTATAGTTTGGTTATTGACTTAATTGATTTGATTTGATTAATCGGTCGGTGGTCGAATTTAATTCGATCAAAGGTCGAATAATGATTTTTTAAAATTTCAGTTATAGAGTAATTCAATTGAAACTAAATATTTAATTGAAATAAATAATATATAATATATATATATATATATAGCCCTCCCTTTATATAAATAATTAAGATAACCTACTATATGAAAACAATGGACTGCAAGTTATTTTTACGTAACAAGCCATTTTTTACGTAACAAGCCAATAATGACCCAAAAATAATAAAGAAAAAACATTAAAATTAAACATTTAACAAAAAAATGAAATTGAAACAGTAAAAAACCCTAGCAGTTAAATTGGTCTTTTTGTTGTTGTTCTTTTTCCCTTCTGTTTTGGCTTAACCCTTATTTTTCAACTCATTTTCAAATTTAACTTAAACTTCACCCTGCACCTGTAACATCCCAACTCGAAATCAACATCCTTATCCTTTTCATTTCGAGTTTCAACAATCAAGAGTTTCTAGATTGAATTCTTAAGATAATTACTTTTCTTTAGAAACTTTACTTTAAAGGTTTTTTTTGTTGTTAACTTTTAGTCGTATTATATGCTATCATTGTTAACTTTCAAGACTTACTTTATGTTACTTTTTAAATTTTTAAGATTTCTTCTATGGTGTCCTTGTTAATTTTTATTTGGTTGTTAAATTTTAAGATTTATGTCATGTTTTTAATGTCTTATTTGTTGTTTTCATATCCATTTAAAGTTTTTTTAACTATTAAAAATAAAATAAACATTAGTAATATATTTTTATATTTTTTAACCAAAAAGTAAAAATATATAAATTTTGGTTAATTGACCAAATTAACGAATTATTTTGATTCGTTAACGTATTTGAAAAAAACTTCAAGTCGGTTAATAATTAAAGGTTTTACATTTCAAGTATTAACTAAATCGACTATTTAAACATCCTTATCACAAAGTAATTGGGTGAAAGTATAAATATTGGTGTAGTAATTACACCATCTCATAATTACAAGGAATTTTAATTTTCCAGATTTGTTTAGCTTGACAAAATATAATTACATTATAATTTCTTATGTTGTACAACTTGTAATTATATAGTTACATAATTTATTTATTTTTTAAATATTAATTACTATAAAAATATTGATAATAGTAGAGAAGAAAATTCTAAATAAGTAACAAAATTAGAATCAAATCACCATATGTAATATGTTAGTCCAAAAAAGTAGTCGACACTATAATTACAAATAAAGATAACAAGAAAAATAAATATCATGTGCAAATTTATCTAATTGCTTTATCATTCCATATTTGTTAGGCTATTTTCTTTCTAACATTTAACCTTTACTCATTAAATTGTTGGTCCTTGACCAATTTCTTTACGATCTTAGTTGAAATTTGAATCTGTATCATTCAGACTATTAGGATTTTCTTCTACGTACTCTTTAAAGTATGGATCATCTTAATTCTAGTTAAGAATGAAGTTGCGAAATATACAACATGTTAGTACAATCAAAATTTTTTTAGACTACATTGAATTTAAGAAATCTTTTTTCAGAATAACAAATGTCCTTTCAACTACATTTAGAAGTTTTAAACGTCTTGAATTAAAGAGTTCGTAAAAAGTTTGTAGTGGTTGTGTTTAGCTCCATTCTGTCAAATGGTATCGTACCCACAATACGGTGCAAGAGAATTTTTTGTACTAACATAACCAATTTTGTGGATTACCAGATGTAATTTTTAATAAATTTTAGAATTTCTAGTAAACAACATTTCTTAGCACTTTAGAATATGAGATTGAAACCAACATTATAATCCTTCGATTATAATAACTCAATTAAGTGAGATCCACCAAAAATGATTATTGGTATAATTATAAATAATTGCATTTAAATCTAAATGGAGGATGAAAATATATTAAATTTAGAAATCGAAAAGATAGGAAATAAAAAAGAATGAAACGGCTAGTTGGCTAGTTGATTAAAAAAACATGCTTGTTTTAATATAAAAACAAAATCAATAATTACAAGTAAGTAAGAAAAAAAAAAACACTAAAAATTGAGACAGTAAAGAGTTTGTATATCTCTGCAATACCAAAATGGCAAAATCTGAAGAAAAATATATTATAAATGGAAACAAAATAAGAGACAAAAATCTTTTTTCTTAAGCTTTCATAGCTAAGACAGGCAAATAAGGGCTTTGGCTAACCCTTCCCTTTACAGACCATACTTACTCTTTTTCCCACCAACCATCTTCATCTTCTTCATTTCTCACCCCTACCCTACCGCCATTTTTAACGAATTTACTTTTCTTCCATTTTTCAAGTTAAAAGAAACCCAGTAAGTTTATTTGTATCCCAAACAAACCCTTTTTTTTCCCAAGCAGAAGCTTCAGTTTCTGGGTTCTTCTTCTTTGGTTTGGGATTTTCTACTCGATGAATTAAATGAATCTCTCTTTTTCTTTCGCTTTCTCTTTTTATCTACTTCTGTTGCTCTTGTTTTTGGGGTTGGCTTCTGCATCTAGGTTCGACCCGTTGGAGCTCCGATCTTTGCTTGAGTTCAAGAAAGGAATCCGACACGATCCTTTCAATAAGGTGCTTTCGGTATGGGATCCGGATACCCGACCCGACCCTACTTCTTGGACCGGTGTTACCCGCGACCCCAACTCCGGCTTCATCGTTTCCATCAGCTTAGATCGTCTTGGCCTCGTCGGCGACCTCAAGTTCCACACTCTCACTCCTCTTAGGAACCTCCAAAACCTCTCATTGTCAGGCAACAATTTCACGGGTCGGATTGCACCCGCATTGGGATCAATAACCTCGTTGCAACATTTGGATCTATCTGATAACCAGTTCATCGGCCCTATCCCGGGTCGGATCGCTGACCTTTATGGGTTAAACTATTTGAATTTATCGGTCAACAAGTTCGATGGTGGGTTACCGAGCGGGTTCCGAAATTTACAGCAATTAAGGGTGTTAGATTTACACAACAATGCGCTTCGAGGCGATATAGGCGAGTTACTCAGTGAGTTAAGGAACGTTGAACACATTGATTTGAGTTATAACGAGTTTTACGGAGGCTTGTCTGTACCCGTTGAGAATGTGTCCAGTTTAGCTAATACAATCCGTCATGTGAACTTGAGTCATAACCAGTTGAATGGTGGGTTTTTGAAAGCGGAAGCAATTGGGTTGTTTAAGAATCTGCAGCTTTTGGATTTGGGTGATAACTCCATGTCTGGGCAGCTGCCAAGCTTCGGGTCATTGCCGGGTTTGCGGGTTCTAAAATTGGGTAAAAACCAACTCTTTGGACCTGTGCCAGTGGAGTTGTTAGAGGGTTTTGTCCCGTTGGAAGAGTTGGATCTCAGTCACAATGGATTTACGGGTATTGACTTTTTATTTTTCTCTTTATTTCAGTGTTTTTGATAATGAAGTTGGAATATTTAGTCAATAGGCTACTAATTTTCAGGCTAAATATGTAACTTTTTTTTGGATTTTAATTATTGATAGTGTTATTGATCCTAAGATTTTTATGTTAGAGACTAATGGCAATACGTTCTTTAGGTTCTGATTTTCCCATGAAAGCAATGCTAGTTAAACATGCACGTCTTTTTTCCTTTTTTTGTCATTTTGGTTTACAATAATTATTTACTTAATGGTTTTCTAACATTGTAATTTACTAGAAAGGTATGAATGTGAATTATTAGGTTGAAATATATTATCTTAATTCATGATCTTAACAAACACAATGTAGGGGGAAAAAACCATCACTTTATTCGTATATTTTCATAAATATGAAGCTGAACATTCTATCTTGCATTAAAATGATTGTGTGGAATCTTTAGAGCACAAAATTTTAAGTGAGAAGGCACCATTGCTGTTCTTGTAAGCTCTTGAGTGCGAAACAAAGGAAAATGAATTTTATTCGCTTCCTCTTGGTTTGTTTGTTGCTTTACATATACTGTTTGAGGAATGATGAAAATGAGATGCACACTTCCTGCATCATCGGTCTGCTTTAGATATGCTTCAAGCAAAATATACGATGATGCCTGCTTAAGGGGATTCAAGGCAGTTAGACTGTGTAACAGTTATTCATCCTCTAAGTTTGAGTAATCTTCTTGCTTTCGCTTAAAGTAGTGATTACTAAACCAGGAAGATTTTTATGTACATGGATATCTGAAAAGTGTGAATCACTGAATCCCATCAATTAGTTGTTTGAATGTAGCAAAAGTCAACTCTTTAGGATTAGTGTTATTTTGACAGTAGATATTTGCTATGTCAAAATTGACTCCTGAACTCCTTTCTGTTTTCTTATTAACCTAATGTTGTGGTAAATTCTCTTCTGTTTGCATTTTGACTGTCATTTGATATTTTACATCTATCCAAATTTGTACAGGTTCAATTCGTGTAATTAATTCTACAACTTTGAAGGTTCTCAAGCTTTCTTCTAATCAGTTGTCTGGTGATTTGCCTTCTTCTCTAAGAAGCTGTGAAATGGTCGATTTGAGTAACAACATGATCTCTGGTGATGTATCTGTTATGTCGAATTGGGAAGCCTCTTTGGTGGATCTTGATTTGAGTTCAAACAAGTTGTCAGGAAGCCTGTCAAACTTGCCTCACTTCGAGGATTTGAACACATTTAATCTTAGGAATAATTCCCTTGTTGGTGCTTTGCCTTCTCTACTGGATACCTCTCCAATATTGTCTGTTGTTGAACTCAGTTTGAATCAACTCAGTGGACATATTCCTGGCAGTTTCTTTACCTCTACAACATTGAAAAGCCTGAATCTTTCAGGAAATCACTTAACTGGACCAATTCCACTTCAAGGCTCTCGTGTTAGTGAATTACTTGTTATGTCAACTTATCCCCAAATGGAGTCACTTGATCTGTCCAATAATTCCTTGACAGGTGGTTTGCCTTCTGAGATTGGTAACATAGCTAGGCTCAAACTACTGAATCTTGCAGGCAACGAATTATCAGGTCAGCTACCTAGTGAATTAAGCAAACTTAGTGATTTGGAATACCTTGATTTATCAAGAAACAACTTCAAGGGTAAAATCCCTGATAAGCTTTCAAATAGCCTCAGTGCATTTAATGTGTCCAATAATGATTTGTCGGGCCCTGTTCCAGAAAATTTGAGAGGCTTCCCTAGGTCTGCGTTTTCTCCAGGAAACTCATTACTTATTTTCCCCAAGGGCATGCCACCGACAGGCTCGAGTCAGGATCATACCCTTGATCATGTGAGACATCACAGTTCAAAGGGTAGTATTAGAGTAGCAATTATTGTTGCCTCAGTTGTAGCAGCTGTAATGATTGTTTTTGTATTTTTGGCATGTCACCGAGCCCAACTTAAAGAATTTCGTGGAAGATGTGGATTTAGTGACACAACTACTGGAGGCAATGCAAAGTCAGGTGGGCTTGCACGACCCTCCCGTTTCAAGTTTCACTCAACTGCTCAGGCACCACAAACTTCATTAAGTTTTTCAAATGATCACTTGCTTACTTCAAATTCTAGGTCAGTTTCTGGACAGCAAGAATTTGCTGCTGAAATTGTTGAGCATGGTGCAGCCGAGAGAGTGACAACCTCTTCAGCATCTGTGAATCCTAATCTACTAGATAATGACCCAGTATCATCTGGGAGGAAATCCTCCCCAGGCTCTCCATTAGCATCATCACCACGTGTTATAGAAACATTTGAACAGCCTGTGACATTGGATGTTTACTCACCAGATCGTTTGGCTGGAGAATTATTCTTTCTTGATACTTCATTGTCATTCACTATTGAAGAGTTATCTCGAGCTCCAGCAGAAGTTCTTGGAAGAGGCAGCCATGGAACTCTTTATAAAGCTACTCTGCGTAATGGACATATGTTGACTGTGAAGTGGTTGCGTGTAGGACTGGTTAAACATAAGAAAGAATTTGCTAAGGAAGTTAAAAAGATAGGGTCCGTGAGGCATTCTAACTTTGTTCCAGTCCGAGCATACTATTGGGGACCAAGGGAACAAGAAAGGCTTCTTCTATCAGATTATATCCAGTGTGATAGCTTGGCTTTGCATCTCTATGGTAAGAGCTCTTATATTTGTTTTATTTTTGTTTTGTTGTTTTTTATTATTTAACTAAATCTTAATGTTTGTTTGCTAGTTATTTATACTATTATAAAGCTTTTGGCTGATTTTGGTTTCACTTGACTTATTGACACCAACTCAAATGAAAAAAAGAAAAACTCCAAAGAAAACTATCCTAAAAATTTTAAAACTAATGATATAAATGTGTATTCACTTAAGAGAAACAATCCATATAATGTTTTTTATATTTTTTCTATAACACAATTTTCATCCATGCATTTTCAATAGCCCACATAGTGGGTGTGCCATATCTAGTATCCTTGAAGTCTTCTTACCACATGGATTATGATGTTTATGATATTGGTTCTCATTTATTTTTCTAGTTTTTGTTCTAGATTTGCTCATAATCTACTGCATGTTAATATTGTTGGGTTTGCTGTTGGTAACTTTTTCTTTCTTAGCTGCTACAAGTTATGGTGATAATAAAAGTAAGATGATTCATATTAAATTTAGTGCAGTTAACATATCTGTGACAAGCTCTTTCTATGTTTGTTTGAACCATTTCGCATCTTCTTGGGATACTTTCTAAGTGCTGTCCTACCTCAGTTTTGGCAGGAGTATTATTTACTTGCTTATTCAATACGGTCCAGAGTGTGTTTTTTGTTCATGTTTTGGGAATTTGGAAAGTCAAGTCTCTTCATCTCTTTCCGTAACAGCACCTAGAAACAGAACTTTTAAGCGTGCAAACTGGATAATAATATTCTTGTTTGTCAGTAGGTGTATGAGGTCATGTTGAGGTCTCTTGCAAATGTTTTTAACATGCTTTGCGTGACGGAAGTAATGCAATGATGCTTATCTGGATTTTGACCTTCTTGGGGACCAAATTATTAGACAAGTGTCAAATGAAACTGGCTAGTTACAATAATTTCTAAGTCTAAAAGATAGTCAATTAAACCTAAAAAATTAAGCACCCTTGCTTATCCTATAATCACCAGTGTTTGCAACTACTAATGTGACTTTACCACCCTGTTTATGTATCCTGATGAACCTGTAATCAGTCAGCACAGAGAAACCTTAAGTACTGAATCTTGAAAGTCAAACATCATGGCTGCAAGCAAGAATTGAGGGCAGTAATTTAAGAGGAGCATAAACATAGACATGTTGAATCTGGTTTAGAGTTTAGGCTCAGGTACTGTGGCTGAACTTCTAAATTCTGCTTCTTTCACCCGTCCGGTGACTAAACCTTTTGCTTTCCTTGCAAAAGATGGAGCTTAAGGTTGAAAAGAATCTTTGCGGTGTCATTAACCTGTTCTTGGAACCATCACTCTCCACCTGTGTTGATTGTTGTAAATGAAGAATGTGCAATAAGGGATTGTTTTAATTGTGTTGCAATCTTAAATTGCACATATATCTTTATGTTTTGGGAATTCATGAAAGTGATTGAAGATTCTACCTTTTATGTTTTCATTTGATCAGCGTATATGCATATATGTATGTTAATGCAGAGACTACTCCTCGAAGGTACCACCCATTATCTTTCAGCCAAAGACTGAAAGTAGCTGTGGAAGTTGCCAAGTGTCTGTTACACCTTCATGATAGAGGGCTGCCACATGGAAACCTGAAACCGACAAATATACTCCTCGCTGACCCTGATTACCATGCTTGCCTCACCGATTATTGTCTGCACCGGCTGATGACACCAACTGGAATTGCTGAGCAGATATTGAATCTGGGAGCCCTTGGATATCGTGCTCCTGAGCTTGCCTCCACATCCAAACCAGTCCCATCTTTTAAAGCCGATGTGTATGCATTAGGAGTGATCTTGATGGAATTGTTAACAAGAAGAAGTGCAGGTGACATAATATCGGGTCAGTCAGGAGCGGTGGATCTGACGGATTGGGTTCGGTTATGCGATCAAGAAGGACGGGGGATGGACTGTATTGACAGAGACATAGCTAGCGGCGAAGAACACACAAAAGCAATGGATGATATGCTTGCCATATCACTGAGGTGTATTCTTCCGGTAAATGAGAGACCTAACATCAGACAAGTATATGAAGATCTCTGTTCGATATCCCTTTGAAATTTTGTACATTCGTCTTGGAATTCATTTTTATCATTCCTTGACCACATTGTTGGGTTTCCTTTTTTTCTTCATATTTTATTATTTTTTCTTGTGATTTTGGGGTAGTTAAGTTGTCAGATTTGTTTTTTTTCTTGAAAATTTTCTTGTAAAGTGAATGTGACTACCATCCATTGATTATTTGACAGCGTTTCCTGTTCGATCCTCAATTGAAAAGGTTGCATTCCAGGGAAAATCAGTTTGCAAAGTTCGTAGTCTTGACCCTTCTTTTGCAAAAATTTCTCATATTAAGAACAAACATCCATGCACAAAAGGCAACTGCTGATTTCATAATTAATATAATTTAATAAATAATGTTAAAAGTACAATAGTTTGATACACAGTTCAAAATGCCTCTTCAACCTCAACTTTCTGTAGGTAAGAGAATACCTGCTGATCGTGACAATCGCAGAGGTACAAAATAGAATGAAGCAAGACGACCTAAAATAATGCTCTGATAAGTTACCTCAGAGCCCACAAACTTTTTCGGCTGACAACGATGCAGCACTTTGACATCTAGTCCAAAATAATTATTCCATAAGTTGAACAACAAGCTCGCAAGCACTTAAAAATTCGCAGCAGCCAATTCAACTCTCCAAACTCTAGATTTCCTCTCCATTATCGAGAACCAGCTGCAAGAAGTGATCTTTCCACTCA
This sequence comes from Gossypium arboreum, assembly GCF_025698485.1. Taxonomy (NCBI): domain Eukaryota; kingdom Viridiplantae; phylum Streptophyta; class Magnoliopsida; order Malvales; family Malvaceae; genus Gossypium; species Gossypium arboreum. Next base: position 7,826,477 of record NC_069071.1, read on the forward strand.
AACAGGCCCGCGAAAGGCATAAGACCGCACAATAAGGGAAGAATGAAAAGCATAATAGAATAGAAGAGTAATCTTCGAATCCAGTATGGAAGAAGTGTGCTGCTTGTCCTTTGTGATATGTTAACAGGTCCATGAAGAATGATGAACAACATGGACGTAAAGACATTTGCGAGGAAATGCAAAAAGCATAGAATCTCCCAGTAGAAGAGCCAGTAATATCCATTTCCTCCTAAAGTATCCACACAGAACTTCCCAGCCAAACCACAGCCAATTCCTAACAGCAACAGTATAAAAGTGACTGGCATCGTCTGATTTGAAGTTCCAGATCGTTGTATAAGCAAATAAGCTACTGCAAGAATCAGCATGACCCCGAACATCATTCGGCTTACAACTTGAACCTGGCACTTGAGAGTGTGGAACCCTATATTGAGAGATGACACCTGCTTTGGGATCCACCAAGACTTGCTATCCTAGGAAAATAACGAAAGCATCATATAAATATTTTGGAAACGTTAAAAGTAACCTTAAGAGGGGAAACATCCCAAACAGGTAATAATTTATTATGAATGATCTGATATCATCAGGCACTTAATGTCAAGAGATAATATTCAAACGGATAATTATCTAGAACAGAACAAAGGAAACATATGAACGCTGGAGATGTATACATGCATCAAACCTAATGATAAATTATTGCTATCAAAATTTAGAAAGACAAACACCATATGATAAACAGTGGCAGTCTCAGTAAAAATGTTTTCTTACACTCCATTCTAGTCTTTGGCAACTGAACAACCATGTTAATTCCAGAACCACTCATCAATCATTTGCCCCCCAAAACCACATTCTTAATTCCTACAGACCAGAAGGCTACGTAAATTTTCCACATGAAGCTACAGAGTAAGCAACTAGATAATTCACTCAGAAAGCAGCAACCAAAAGAGAAACTTCCATATGGTGTTTTGAGGGATTACTTTTCATGGGCTCCAGAACCTAGTTAAGGAGATAACCAAACACAAGAATCAATATTAAAAAGCACCTAACCTAATAGTCAAATAAATCAAAAGAAAGGAAAACACTGAGCTTCTATTACAAAAGAAAATCAAGGGAGGAAATTGATCAACTGAAGCCAGGAAGAGGTCGTCCTTACCTCAAGTGAAAGATTACAAGATGATGTAGCATCAGTAATCCTTTTGTAAGAGTAAACATAAGTACCATACATAAGAAGAAATGACATGATGAGCAATCCAGCAACAAGACAATCGATGCACTTTTTAAGCAACTCAGCCTGTCCTGTGTCTTCTAGTTCGTTCTTGAACTTTTCAGCTTTAAAGGATGCCTTTGATATACCCATTGCCAATTTTGATCTCTCCAGATGGTTTGAATCAAAGTTTAGAGCTAGCTGTTCCTCTTTCAACTTCAACTTTCTCATAGTAAGACTAAGCTCCAATGTCTTGAGATCATTAGAACGAACTTGCTCTATAACAGATTTCTCGATTGTGCTGCGCACTGACTGGTCGGCAACGGAACCTGTTCTTGGATTGAAGCAAGCCAGTTGATTAACTTGTCCATGAATGACAAGTTCCCGATTCAGGGACCCAGTTTGGATATTCTCCTGTACCTCTTCATGGATATTCAATTGATTCTGAGTTGAAACAGAAGACCGATCAACTTCTGAGTAAGAATCCTTTATGTCAAATGACTTTCTGCTTGTAGTTTCATCTGAAGAACTTTCCACATTATTGGGGTTTGATGGATACTTTTCCTTGTGCTTCGATGAGTCATTAATCAATCTAAGAGTCCTCAAGGTGCTTCCAAATGATTTCTCAAAATTCCTCGCAAAACAATCAAACTTGTCTCCGAAAACCTGTAACCAAGTAGACCATAGAAGAAAAAGGCATGTTCTCTATAAGCATCATTGGTGGTGTGATTCCCATAAAAAGGCACGAGGAAACTTAACTTGTAAAATCAGAGTCAGTCTATGAGTCGGCAGTTTAAAATCCGGCTTACATTGGCTAAAGATTCTTTGACAGCTGAAGTGCAGATCTGCAAGCATGAAGATTGACCAACTTTTTTAGCAAGCAAGAAACTTTTAACTTCAGTAAAGTAAACCAGTTATCATGAGCATCATGTTAGAGAATTTGAACCATACCAGTGAGAGATAATCAGGAGGCAGCCTTTCATTTGTAACATCTATCTTTTCCAGAACCTAGATTTACAAGGATTGATGTCAGCCATAATCCAACAAAACTAGTGTGAGATCGTTACAAACTGAAGAAAAATGCAAGAATTGCCTTTTAAAAAATGTAGCTTTCTTAAAAAGAATTGGCCATAATTGATGAAGACCAAAACAGAGATGGGATCTAAACTACCTTGAACCCTCTACTGCATGATAACAAACCAACTAGGCAAGGCAAAGTTTGCTTATTTTAAAGCCATAATCAAACAGAGAAAATGCGTGCTGCCTTAGCTTTTACCAATAGCCTAGATATAGCTCTATATTGCAACTCAAGCTTCAATGTGCCAGGCAAAAGTGAGATACATCAGCCTAGCACTCCCTTTTGCCTGAGGCAATTGCAAACATTATTGATGCACTACCTCAGCCATCTATAAAGACTATGTCATAAGATATCTTCAAATGGCCAAAACTAAGCATAATCAAAATAATAAATGTGGCATAAACTGTTACAAATTTAAACGTATACGAATCCAAATTCACAACAAACTTAAATATGGGGGCAGAGAGAATCACAGTGTAAAAAAATTAAAACCTTTTTTCCAAATTGTTAAATAAAAAACGAGAATTTAACTTTAAAAATCCCCCAAATAAAAAACTTACGTTTCAACTTTCCACCAGAATTCTAAAAATGTCCCCCAAAAAAGTTCAGAAAATTCAACTGAATTATCAACAATTCTATCAAATGAGAACCTATACATTACAATTTCCTGACTAGCATTAGGGCTAAAATATTTAAAAGAAAGAAAAGAATGAAACTTGATCGAACCTGAGCAACAACGGCCGCGAAGGACATTCCTAGAGGAAGCGCAAGGGAGTCAACGTCACGAACGTCGGCTCGCCGAACTGGACCGAACCGAACCCTAAGATTCCGGCGTTTAGACGACAAACGCATTCCTTTCTGAACAGAAGAGGAATAAGCAGAGCAAGAAGAAGATGAGGGTGCATCTCTGTCAACAGTTTTCCTCCTCTTCTTTCTGATGAGGGGCTTCGAAGATGGAATATGATTATCGAGTGTTGGATTCGAATCATGGTTGTATGGAATAATGGACGCGCACGCAGAGGATCCGTTAGGCTGCAGAGAAAGAGGGGAAGAAGAAGAAGGCATAGCGTCCATTGGGGGAAAACGCACGGAATTTCCAGAAACAGTGCCCTGGGCATAATCTAGAAGGTAGATGTGAAAAGCGGCGTTTGATCAACTTTTTTGGACTTCAACAGTCACAATTTTTTTAATCAACTTTTTACCAAAATTTTTATATTCCATGTCAAGTTTAGTATAGATCTCAACACTTATGGATATCGAAGTTTTATTTGACATCTATGAATCTCAAGTTGTATTTTTTTTACTAGCCTCAACTTTTATTAATATCGATGAGTTAGTTTTATTTATTTAAATAGACTTTGATTTTTATTGATGTCATTAATATTTTGTTTCTTTTTCTCTTTCTAAATATATTAAAGGTAAAACTGGTTTAAGAAAATTGTTGAGAGTTTGACTCTATTTATAGATGAAATCATGAGCATAAAAGACACCTAAAATACTAAGTGTTATTATTGGAAAATTTTCAAATTTCACTAATCTAAAATAAAATAGAAAAAGATGAAAATTTAATTTCTCTACAAATGAAAATATATACTAGACATCAATCAAAGTTAATAGATAAAACAAAATTCATCACCGATGATTGTTAGAAGTCTAAAGTCAAATTTATCGGCTAACATTATTTTTCTTATCCTCCTAATACCAAAATAATTCAATAATTACAAACTTATGCTAAACTTTGAGTCTCATAAGTATTGAAATATTCTTCCAAATAAATATTTTTAAAATAACTTTGCCTAAAATCTATTTTAATAATTAGTGTTAAAATCTATAATATTAAAAAAAAACCCAACGATGATTTTTTGATTTAAACTGTTTTTCTAATCAAATAAAAAAATTACTTTCCAAAACTGCTTGAATATCAAATTAAAAAATATATATATCTTTTATTTATATAGTTATAAATTAATATTTTGGTAAGGGAAATAACTAGTGATGAGATTAAGACTTGTATGTTTGAGCAAGAAAGCAATAAAACCCCAGCACCTGCTTTACTTCTTACTTTTCTAAGACAACTTAAATGATAAAACAATTTTGTTTTAGACATTATCCCCTCAATCAGAGTGCCTTTGTTCATCACTTACAACATTTTGATGGCTCATTCAGAGAGCATTTGATTCACTAAATTGAGATTGTAGGGAGATGAAACAAGAAACCATCTTTTCTTTTGAGTATCAATCCTCAAAGAAAATTTGGGAAAAGGAACTTAATCATTGTTGTATTCAAAAAAGTACAATGAATTGGTAGCAAGTACTTTGTTGGCTATGCTAATCTTTTCTAGTCAATGAGGTTGTTATTTTGGGTTATATTCGGGACACTATACAAGCTCCATTGTGGGGAAAGAGTATTAATAGAGTGGAAGATGTTAATATGCAATAGCTTGTACATAGTTGAGACGACTTTGGAGGGTTTGTATAAAAATATAAATTTATAAAATAAGTTTTGAGTAAAAAAAAAAAAAGTCTATTTAGAAAAGGAATCGAGCTTCAGGTAAAATTTTTTGTCACTATTTTAAATGCATTTAGTTGTTAAGTTTTAAGTATAAAGATTTTTTAAAAATTATTTTCAATTTGGTGAGAACTTTATTTTAATGTTTTTAATGTATTATATATTTTAATTTATTTATATAAAAAATAAAATAATTAATACGAGCCGAGCCCAAGTTTAACATCTATAATCCAGATCGAGTTTGGACAAAAATTTAAATCTATTTTTCAAGTCGGGCCCATACCTATCGAACGGGTCTAGAATTTTATTTGGTCTCAACCTGACCTATAAATAGATCTAGATAGGAATCTATTCTAATTTTAATTTTTAAAATTAAATTATTTTAAATACTTTTATGGCCAAAAAGAATCTTAAACACTTTTATCTTTGCTTTTAAATTTTTAATCAATTTATTCAATAAAATTTCTAGAATAAATTTGTTTATGAACTCTGAGACATGAAAGGGAGAGATAAATTATAGTATAAATTATATTTGATTTTTATAATTTAAAATCAATATTTAAATTTTCAAATTATCTTAGTTGTTTATAGATTAAAAGGCAAATATGAAAATGTTATAATAAAGCTGATAATAGCAAAATTAGTTGAGAAAAAGAGAACAGGAGATTTTGTCTAACAAAAGAAAGGCAAATAATTTCTCAAACTGCCCTAAACCAACTCCATTTACTGACCCTAAAATTTCTGCTTCCCATTTGGGCATCCCAATCTCATGTTAGAATTCATATTTCAAACTCCAAACTCTCACCAACTTTCGTTTTTATATAAAATGAAAAGCTAAAAACTCAGATTCTATACCAACTAATTAACTCTGCCTTTTAACATTAACTTTATTAACACAACTTCTAATAAACCTTTAAATACAGTCATTTCGTAGTTAATCAAAATTAAACAAAGAAAAATTAACTTCAACTTATATATAATTATATATATATATTTGTATCTTTGGAGTTTTCAAACTACTACCAGTCAACCCTGTGAAAGTGGGCTGCCATGGTTCTATTACCATTTCCATCACCATTTTCTCCGATCCTGCTTGTGTTAAAACCACCTGCAGCTGCCATCAAATTCTCTCCATAACCACCGATCCCTCTTCTACCATGATCTCCATAACTCTGCGGGTGAGACCCTAGCGAAAAGAATCCCCCACCACCACTGTTATACCCCTGGAAATGATCGGCAGTGTTAGCCGACGACGATATACCTGCATTTACATTGTTGAATTCATTAGCCCCACCATGGCTGATCAAACCGTACGATGTGGGTGATTGATGGTGATGGTGATGGTCTTCTTGCCTAGCCATGGAATTCTTCTCCCCTTCGGTTTCCCTATACTTGTTGAGGTAAACCTTGAGAGGACCCACGTAATTCTCGAAACCCAGTGTCGTCATTGCCCACAACAGATCATCCCCGTTTATAGTCTTCCTTTTCTCCCTTTGACACTTATCGGAAGCCTCGCCGGTGATGAAACTGATGAACTCCGACACACATTCTTGCACTGTCTCTTTGGCTTCTTTGGATATTTTTGCGTTGGCGGGGAGGGATTTTTTCATTATCCGACTCACGTTAGCTATGGGGAGGAACCGATCTTGTTCTTTAGAAGAACTGTCGGATATGTTGCCGGACGATGGGCTGCCGACGGGGCTGGTTTGGTTTCTTTTCCCAGTCATGGAGATGGCCTTCTTTTTTACAGCTTATATGAATTGCTTTGAGATGAAAATGGGGGTAGATAATATAAATGAACGAATTGTTTATGAAATGAAACAACTTGTTTGAAGAATCCAATATATAAAGAGGCAATGAAAGAACCCAATATATATACATATAAAGAGGGAATTGAAGGAGGGTTTGATGTAGACAGGAAAGGAAAAAAACAGGCACTTGAAGGATCAAAACAACATGGCATAAAATAAAGCTTAATAGGTTTTGGAATCTTAATTAGAAAGTGTAAAAGCTCCTAAATAAAGTTATGAGTTGGGTCGGGTAGTATCGAATTGATTTTAATATTTTAAAATTATTTAATATAAATTTAGAGTAAATTAAAAAATTAAATATTTTAAAATTATTTAATATAAATTCGGGTTAAGTTGAATGAATTGGATAGGCTACCTAACCTATGAAAAAATCTATTTAAAGGTTTTTATTTATAGAAAAAAAGGAAGCTTCTCATTTACTCTATGGTGTATCTTTTCATTAAGTCCTCCAATTCTGATTATGCAATTTTCAGTCAAAACTTAAAACTCACTCCTAGGAAAAAGGAAAAACGCATGACCAACCAGCAAAAGTAAGGGGGAAAAAGGGGCATAACAATAATAAGAATAATACTCTATATATCAGACCAAATAATAATAATACTACATATATATTTGGCCAATATGCAAAAATAATAATAATAATAACAACAATAAGTTGTTGTCCTGCTAGTGAATTCTGTAACAGAAATTTGCCTAGTGGAATCTAATCTACCAAATTGCATGCCTGATATGACATTCGGCTTGACTGAATCAGTGTACATTAGAGGTGTTTACTGTTAGTTTGGGCCGGGCCAAGTTTAAATCACTTAAATCCGTTCATATAATTTATTTTACTGTTTTAAAAATATTTTTATTTATTTTTAAATAATAAAACAGTTCAGACTGAATTATTTTTAAATTGTCCATAATCTACTTTTTAATTTATAAATAAAAAATAATACATTTTAATATACTTGAATTTATATTCTCTTATATTAATAATATATTTATATTAATCGAGCTAAAATTCAATCATCGTAAAAATAAAATATTTAATTATTGCAGTTTAATAATGAGGCGTACTAACCCAGGTGAGCTCTATATAGCATAGGGTTCCATTTTCCATATATACCTACCAAATAATGGCGTGGAATAAAATCCTGAATATAGATTGGACATTCATGGAATGAAAGCTAGCGGCCCGGTTGCTTCTCTTCCTCCTCCTCATATTTTCCCACCATTTTCTTCTTTCATTTTTTCATCACAAACTAACTTGTAGTTTACAAACAGCGGCAAAGCTAGCAATTCATTATCAGAGAGGCCAAAATAATATTTTAAAAGCTTCTTTAAAATTTTATTTAAAAAGGATTTAAATTAAATATTTCATAACCAAAAAGGATTAAAAGAGATATTATACCCTTTAGCTATCCCTCTAACTACATCCTTGTTTAGGATAATATGTAAATAAAATTCGAATATAGTTTCTTAAAAGTGATTTCATGAACAATCACAATTATGGTTCGAATTTTTATTTTTATTTTTAATGGGATGCAAATATGGAGATTTGAAGGTCATTGGCAAAATGAATTAATACATTCTAGGCTTAAATTAATGTATGAAAAATAGATAAAAGTAATTGGTAAGTCCTCTATTATAACCATCCAATTAAATTTGTTTTTAAATATATCAATTTACTAAATATATTATTAAAATAATCAAAATAAGACTAAATTTTGATAAAATTAATATTTGTTATTTAAAAATATTATTTATTATTTAATAAAGTTAATACTTTTGAAAACTTTTATCCTTCAACAAATTAAATTCTTTATGATGTAGAGTTGAACTAAAAAAAATGTTATTTTTAAACAATAATTATTAACTTTGTTACAAATTTGGTCTTATTTGATTTTTCCTATAGTACAAAAACCAAATTAATCCATTTCAGTCCTATAATATAGGAACTTAGAAGGTATTTTCTGTACTCTTCATAAATTTAGAATTTAATTCATGTACTTTTATTTTCAAAATTTTAGTCCTTAGACTCTGTTACAAATTCTGAAAAATAAAAAAGTAAATTCCTATAAATAAAAGTATAAAGACTAAATTTAAAATTTATAAAAGTAAAGGGACTTATGAAAGATTTTAACCAAAATAATATAAGAAATGGGCATGGTATCTTTCGTACGATTTGATAGGAAAAAAAGGAAAAAAAAAAAAGGAAGATGTTTTTTTTTTTTTTTTGGTGTTGGGGGGGGGGATGAGGGGGCTTTGCACATATGCTTCACTTTGCTTCCTCTATCTATCTATCTATCTAACTCTTGCTTTATTATGCTTTGTTTTTTTCCGCTCGTGGCTGAGATTCTCCCTACCTACTATTATCCATCGAGTGCTATTCACTGTCCACAACAGTTCTTTTCTTGCTTGATAATTATAAAAAGAGAGGAAAAACTTAACCTTGAATCAATGTTTTACTATTGGTGACAATTTCTTTTTCTTTTCTGAAATAATGAATTTCAAGTTTATGAACTTATTTGAGTGAGAAAACGTTGAAACATTAGTAAAGCTTAAAGGTATCCCTAAGGAGACGACAAAGAGGAATATTGGAGTGGACCTTGAAAAAAATAGGCATGGTGATAGCTAGGTTGTTGTGATGAAGGTTGTAGCTGGTTAAAAAGATGGTGATGGTAATTATTATAGTAATTGTAGGAAAAAAAATGTTTTAAGAGAGAAGTAAGAGTTTGAAGTTTAATAGAAAATCGAAAAATGAAATTAAAAGTAGTGAATGTAATAAATGTTATTGTTAAGTTGGAGATATGAGTCTGAAATCATATTTTGTAAAACAATAACTCCGAATAGTTATGGAGGTTTTAAATTGCATTGCACATTGTCTTTTGTCACATGCTACATAAGTAGGGTGGGAGCATTATGTTTTTAAAGGAATACAATATTAACTTCGAATATTAGAGTTATTATTATTGAAAGGATTTTAGTTGAATATCACTCTTAACTTAAATAATATTAGTTTTAAATGATAAAACAAATTAGCATACCTATGATTTACCAAAAAAGGGGTAAACTATAAAAATAGTCATTTTTGTTTGTCTTAAATTACATTTTAGTCACTTATGTTGGAAATATTATATTTTAGTCACTTACATTATCGTTTTGTACACAGTGATCGCTCTACCGTTAAATTTTGTTACCTCTCTAATGGTAGTCCAAATGGATTTTAAATGCTAACTTAGATGTCCAGTTGCTGGGATGAAAATAGGTTTTTAATTAAATAAATTTAATTTGGACTGCTACGTAGGAATCCAAGTTGGCATTTAAAATCCATTTGGATTGCCACGTAGGACCCCGTTAGGGAGGTAATGAAGCTTAACGGTAAAGTGACCACTTCATAACAAAACGATAATGTAAGTGACTAAAACGTAACATTTTAAGCATAAATGACTAAAATGTAATATGAAACAAACAAAAATAACTATTTTTATAGTTTACAAAAAAAAAAAAAAACGTAGAGCTAATGATATGGAGCTTTATAGAACTAGTGCTAACAAGTTGTTGCCAACAAGTACTTGAGAGGAGTTGAATTTGAATTATAAATATTTGATAGAGCTAAAAATATAGTTTTATTATTATATTAATATAAAATTTTACAATTTTAAATAATTAAACTATAAATATTTTTGTTTTTGGAGAGAGGATAATTAAAGTTTAAATTTTAAAAGAGTAAAAATGTTTACGTCAAATTAAATTAAAACATTATAAATATTCAAAGAACTAAAAGATAATATTTTAATTCTAAGAAACCGAAATCCCTGCCTACCTTGGTCCTTGACGAAGCACTATTATATTAAACCCGGAGTTAAATCTGTGTGTTGGCAGCTTAAATTACAAGAAAATATTTTTGTTGAATTGATATTATAATGTTGAAATCCTAGAGTATGAAGCGTTTTATGAGCATAAAAGTGACAAATGGCTAAATTCTAATATCTTCAAACTAACATTACCTATTCCACCCCAAAGCTGACTTGCAACTATAATAAAAAAAAAAAAAAAGAAGGGCCCTCAATAATATAAAATGCAAAAGTCTGGATATATTGTGTATCGGAAATGAGTGATGTATATTAAAATTGAAAAATGTGACTGAGTTTGGGGTTTCACATGAATGGAGGCTTGTAAAGGTCAAACATTAAAGTTTGGATAAATAATATAATTAAATGAGATTGTACAAATCTTTGCTTTCAGAGAATGAACAAATTAAACCCAGTTTAATTAATTAAGTTGAAGTATATGTGTGTGTGAACAAATTAAAGCATCCAACCACAAGGATTTCCTTCACATAAAAACAACTCAACAAGATTTAGTCTAAGATGTTCAATAAAACCATTATTATTAGATCATGTTTTTTTAATGGCTCTTAAGAGTTTTATTCCTGTTTTTGGTTACCCTCAAATATGGACAAAATAATATGTCCAACCCTATCTCTTTCTCTCACACACATTATATATCTCAATTTTTTATCCATGGATTCTTCTTTTAATCAATATTTAATATTTTTGTGTTAATTGGAAAAAAATGCTCCATCCCTTTTAAATGTTTGAATCTTACTGGAGGGTAAAAAGTTTATAAAAACCCTCATGAGAAAAATTAATCAAAAGATTAGTAAATTTCAATATCAAAAACATTACTATCACTCTTTTTATGATTAGATTGAATCAGTTAGCTAAATCGAGAATTGCTCAAGGTACTAACTTAGAATAAGGGTTGAATCTATTGACCCATAATAGCAAGATAAATTCATATTTTTTATGTATTTATTTTTAGCTAATTATCGGATAAAATACTATTAAATTTAGATTTTTCTTATTAGTAATGAAGTTAGTGTGCTGAATTCAAACTCTTACAAAAAGAGGCCAAATTTGAACAAAAAGCAAAGAGGAGGGCTTGATTGAAAGATTGAAGATTCAAATATGATTGAATAAAGATCGAAAGAATTGAAGATTCCTTTTAAAAAGTGGTTGGATAAAGATTGAAGGATTTTTTATATTATTACAACTCTGTAACTATTTTAAATTCAATTTTAAAATTTCGAATTATTTAGTGATAATATTTAAGAAAAATCTAGCTAAATTTTAGTACTAAAGGTGTATATAAATACCCGTGACTATAACTAATTTAACACAATTTTGCCTTTAGGATTTAATAATTTCTTTATTCTTTTTTTCTTTCCCCCTCCTGCGTCACCCTTATTATGTTCTTTCAATTTTTTTTTTCTTTTACTTTCAACTTTAGGTTTAATTACCCTCCAAGGTCCTTTTCCTTCCCACTTTCCATAATTCTATTTAAACCACTTATTATGATTCTTTTCATGATTAACTAAATTCATTTTAGCCTTAGCCCAGTTATCACTTCGACAAAGTAATCGTGAGATATGAACCCACACTAAATACTTTGCAGTTTGGTATTCCCTACTAAAGACTTTGTAATTTGGTATTCACTATCTCTTTGAAATATGTGATAGTATAAATTCATCCCTCAAAGTTGATTCGATTTCAATTCAAAAAGCGCGTGTTGGGTTGGAATCATTTGGCGTATAGTTGGGAAGTTGAATTGGCAGTGATGTATTCAAAATCCCGTGAACAAATTGGCGCCTTTAATTGAAAAAAGTTAGTTGGATTCCGTCAAGGAAAATAGTGATCGGATTTAAACGACCCACACGGTTGAGGCCGTTAATTCAAGTTGGGCTTTTCAAATCACAAGGCTATTGAAGTCTTAAATTACAGGTACATGCCACGTGGTTGGAAATTCGATAAGGGTCGATTTGCAAGTGATATTGGAATCGACTACAAGAGGAAGAGTTGGCGGTTTAAGGGATCCTTGATTGCTATAACCAGCTTATCGCTTAGAAGGGAAAATCTGTTTCAAGGATCGATTCAAGATCGGAGTACACCGAGGCTAAGGTTAAGCTTAAAAATATTTTATTTACCAATTTATTTTATTTTTTTAAATTTATTTTTGCATTTTCGAATTTGTTTTTATTTTATTTTATTACACTTCATATTTTCCTATTTTATTATCTTAATCAATTTAAACCCCCATTTTTATTTTTTTTCAGCACTACTACGTACATGTCGTTGGCACGACTGTGACCACAACAATGAATCTGGTCACAAGAAAAGGTAAAATTAGATAATCAGTCCCTATGGATTTGACCCTATTGTTTTATATTTCAATTTACTGTTATATTTTTCGTAGGAATTTATATTTGGTGGTTTCGACGCCCATCAAATTTTTGGCGTCGTTGTCGAGGATTGGTAAAAATTTCTAATTTTTTTTTGTTTTCTTTATGACCAGGTCAGAATCGGGGACTCTAGCATTTGAATCGGAAATAGAAAAGTTAGCTCGAACACTTCGAAGAGAAGCTATTTGGTGCGGTAAACAACCACAACCTGACTTTGAAGAAGGATCTTACACCAAAGATATTTACTCATCCGAAGATTTAGACGACATGGTAGATCAAATTATACGTCAACTTGCAGCTGCACTGGACGAACAACAACTGCTATGCATAATTTATCTGGCGGGCGAAACATCATTCAAGTTGAAGTCAGGATTAATACATTTATTGCCTACTTTTCACGGTTTGAAAAATGAGAACCCTCATGCTCATCTAAAAGAGTTCCACATGGTTTGTCTAAGCATGAAACCAGACGGAGTAATTGAGGATCAAATAAAACTACGAGCTTTTCCTTTTTCGTTAGCTGACTCTGCTAAAGAATGGTTGTTTTATTTACCTCTGAGGTTTGTTAATACTTGGACTGATATGTCTCGATTGTTTCTTGACAGGTTTTTCCTAGCGGCTTGAACAGCTGAATTAAAGAGGAGTATAGTCAGAATACAACAAAAGGAAGCAGAGCAACTTTATGAATATTAGGAACGATACAAGAAGTTGTGCACAAGTTGCCCACAACATGGCCTGTCTGAACAGTTGCTCTTACAATATTTCTATGAGGGGTTACTTCCAATGGAAATGGAGATGATTGATGCTGTTAGTGGAGGGGCTCTTGTGAGCATTACTCCCCAAAGAGCTAAAGAATTAAGTTTGATTATGGCCGCAAATTCTCAATAGTATCGACCACTTATGGAACCTACGAGAAGGGTTTATGAGTTAAGTACTCCTTCCATAGTAAATAAGCTTGATGAACTTACCAATGTAGTTAAAAATATGCTTGCAGGATAGATGAACCCATCTCGGTTGTGCGAGATTTGTGCTAAACTTGATCATCCTACCCACTCGTGTCCGATTTTACTTGAAGATACAACTACACAAGTAGATACCGTTAGGAACTTCCCAGGGCCTCCTCAAAGGCGCTATGATCCATATTCGAACATGTACAATTTAGGGTGGAGGGACCACCCAAATCTAAGCTATGGATTGAACCTTCGATACAATCAACCATATCAACCAAGACCACCTCCACCTCAACAGTATTAACCTCTAAAGTAGAAAGGCTAGCCGTTAGTACTGAAAAGTTCCAACAAAAGACTGAAGCGCATCTCTGAGAAATGGATCAACAAATAAGTAAGGTAGCTCTTACGGTTAGTCATTTGGAGAACTAAGGAAAATTACCATCTCAAACCGAGCTGAACCCAAGTCCAAATGCAAGTGCTGTGACCGTAAAGGATGAAAAAGAGTCAGAACTGGTGCCAGGCATGAGTCGTGACCATGACGTTAAACAGCTTCCATTGAGCTAGTGCCTAATAAACCATTTGTTGCACCTCCTCCATACCCTGGAAGGCTCGCCCAAGTTAAAAGGGAACGAGAGGAAAAAGAAACCCTTGAGACATTTCGAAAGGTAGAAATTAATATTCCTTAACTTAATGTAATTAAACAGGTTCCATGCTATACAAAATTTTTGAAAGAATTGTGTACCGGCAAAAAGAAGCTCCAAGGAAACAAATGGGTGAATGTGAGAGAAAATGTTTTTGTAGTGCTACAAAGGAAAATCCCGCCTAAGTGTAAGGACGAATGTATGTTTTCTATATCCTGCAAAATAGGTAATATTGGCATAAAGAAAGCCATGTGTGATTTGGGAGCATCTATTAATATAATTCCTTTATCTATTTTTAAATTGCTAAACATTAGTTCTTTGAAAGAAACAAGGGTGATTATTTAATTGGCAGATAGGTCATGCGTATATCCAAAATGGGTGTTGGAAGATGTCCTTGTAAAGGTAAATAAACTAATTTTTCCTGTAGATTTTTACATCATCAATATAGAGGACGAACATTCAAGAAATGCTTCCGATATTCTACTCGAGAGACTGTTCCTAAGTACTGCACGTGCAAAGATTGATGTTCGAAGTGGAACCCTCACTATGGAATTTGATAGTGATGTGGTAAAATTTAATGTTTATGAGGTGATGGGTCAACCCAATACAATGTCGAATATTTCCAGTGTTGATATTATTGGACCACTAACAGAATTTTATTTTGAGTATCATGAAGAGGATGGGTTACAAACTATACTTTGCAAGAGTTTAGACCTCGATACGATGGATAAATTGGAGGAGTTAATGACGTTCAAAGAATCAATTCGTGAAATCATTATTCTATTGGAGACTCCACAATTTCCTGGAAGTCAAGCTAAATATTTTGAGCTTTCTCCTTCTAAAACAAAACTCTTGCCTTCTATTTTGTAGGTGTAACAGCCCAATTTAGACCCTATTCGGAACGGTAGTTTCGGGACCACGAATATGAATCAGAAAAATATTTCAAAATTATTTTTTGTGTTTATTATGTGTGAATTTGCATGTGTGAAAGTTTCGTATGAAAATTTGATCCTTTGTATGCTTAATTCAATAAAAGGACTTAATCACGTAAATTGAAAACTTGACAGTTTAAAGCATAATGGCTGAATTGTTAGTGGATTTTTAAATTGAATTATTTAAGTGGAAATTTGACCATATTTAAATAGATGGACGATAGTGACCATGTTTTATAATGGTTGAATATTTGTTAATAAATGTTAAATAGGTAAATTAATAAACATGTTATATTATAATAAAACATAAAATAAGAAAACATGCTTTCATCTTTTTAATGGCATGACCGAAAAACAATAAGAAAGAAAAGAAATAAAGCTTTAGTTATTCAGCCATTGTTGTCCAAAATTAAGGTATGCAACTAGCTCGTTTTTTGTTAATTTTTACGTTTTTGAGATCGTTGCTTCGAATACTATCCAACCCATGCTAGAATTTCTGATTTTGATGAATATGTTAAGCTATGCCATTGATGAATATTTGTGTTTTGTGATGTTTGATGATAAATTATGAAAGATATGTTTTGGATTAATATGTTTTGTATTGGAATTTTTGATGAATTTGAGTAATTAGGGCTAAATTGCAAAAATAATAAATTGAGGAACTAAAATGTGAAATAAATGAAATGTATGGATTTGTATGAATATAAGGAAGATTCGTCCTAGCTATGTTGTTGTGAGATTTTGTGTATTTTGTGTTTTATGCAATTAGGACTAATTTGTAAAAGTATGAAATATCAGGGGTAAAATGGTAATTTTCCTATTTATGTGTTGTTGGATTAAATTGAATGAAATTGTGTCTGAATGAGATTAATTTAAAATTGTATAGATCAAGAACAAAAGAAATCGGACTTGGATCGGGGAAAAATAAAAATAGTCGAATAGTCGATTTACATCGTTCGTCGATATCTGAGGTAAGTCTATAAGCAATAAATATCATTAAATTTGAATGTATATGATCTTTATATGCTGAATTTAATTGTATGAATTTTTATAGTTATAGCCAAATGCATAAATGTTTATAAGATTCAGAGATAAGTTCGGTTCAATTGAGATATGAATTATGAGTAAGATCAACTTTGTAATAGTGATATAATATCAGGCTTATTGCCTAGCAGGCTTTGATGCCGGTGTATGATATCAGGCTTATTGCCTAGCAGGCTTTGTTGCCGGTGTATGATATCAGGCTTAATGCCTAGCAGACTTTATGCCGGTGTATTAACTCAGGTTTATTGCCTAGCAGGCTCTGTACTGGTGTATTATACTAGGCTTTATGCCTAACAAATTTTTTGTCAGCAATGGTAAAAGTAATCAAATGTTTAAATGAGTTAAAGTGACCAGGTATGTGAACGTGGTTTACCTATTTGAAATGAAAGTAAATTGATTGAAAGATATGTGATAAAAATGTTATGTGATGCTATTGAAAATGTATGTAATTATGAGTAGTGTATTCGGTTTTATGATAAGTATAAGTATGTGATTTAAAAACTTGATTCATGAGTATGTATATATGGATATATATGTATCTATAGATACATATGTATAATTGATTATCTATGATATTATGACTTTGAAATTGGAGAATATATTGATAATTTATATATGTGTATATTCGGCCATGGTATATTTTGGGTATAAATATATGTTTGATTCGGTTCGTTTTATTGATCTATTGAGGTTATTAATTTGTTTAAATTGCTTATAACTTACTAAGCTACGATAGCTTACTGTGTATATGTTGATTCTTTGTTCTTTAGATTTTGGAAGTTAGTTACAGGCTCGAGGATCGGCAGTGAAGTCATCCACACTATCGTCAACCTTCGGTACTTTTAAAAGTCTTATTTCAAACTTATGGCATGTATAGGCTAATATGTATTTTATCCGATCTTGGATATGTATAATTTAAGCCATGCGAATATGGCTTAACTTTTAAGTTTGAATTTGGTTATGTTGGTCATGGTTTAATTTGTTTTGGTTATAATGTTATTTGCTATGAATGAATAGTATATTTGATTGGTGTTATACGTTTTGAAAATGGCTTGATAATGGTTGGTGAACTTGATTGTGGTTGATGAGCCGGTCATGGTGTATAAAAATTTTCATAAGTATGGTTAGATGATTCGGTTTTGTTGGACTATGTTTGAGTTCCTTTAGATTATTATGTCACGTGTTTTGATTGGAAGTTACATGCGGTATATATATATATATTTTGAGTGTTGAAGATGCTTGGTAAATTTGAATATGTGTATTGGATTGATTCGGTCATGGTATTCTTATATAAGTGATTATTTGTATTTTGCCTGTTGTATCTGGTCATAGTGTTGAATATAAGATAGCATTATAAGTAGTTTGGTTATGTCCGAACATGACATAAGATCGTTTTGATATGTTCGTTATAAGATAAAAACATTTGTAATAGTTTTGATTAACTTATGATTTGGCGTTTGACTATATAATTAATTATACACAAGGGTTTGACTTGATATGTATCTTATCTTAAATATACATACATATATATATAAACATGATGATGATTAATGATGTGTTTCGGTTATGTATGAATAGGGAATGTATATGGTGTTATAATGAGTTATGCATTATTAAGCTAAAAATGCATGTTATTTATAGAATGATATTCAGTGTATGCTTAATGTGCGTATTAAAATAGGTATTGATTTATAAAATCGATGAACAAGGTTGGAAGTGAACAATTATCTAACATAATGGAGAATGCTTTATGTTCGGCTTGATGAAATGAAAATGACCAAATGAATGGTTTATAAATGTGTACAAGTATATGCATGTGATTATTTCGAATATGTGTTACGTAGGTAATACCTCGTAACCCGATTCGTGACGAAGCGGGTTAGGGGTGTTCTGACGAGCTTGAGCTGGAACTCAAATCGTTACCGAAACATTTAAGGATTTCGATAAAGGAAAAGGAAAATCCGAAGGGAGAAGCTCAAAGACGCCTTAATCCACCAATAATAGAGGAATTCCAAGTGCACATAATGGAAGATTTAATTCTTGAGAAACCAAACGAATAACACTCAGGTCGTCAAGCTAATGATGTTAAGTGCTTTATGGGAGGCAACCCACATTTATTTTTATTTTATTTATTTAATTTAATTTTGAATTCTAGTTTAGTTTGAGAATTAAAAAAAATATTATTTTAATAAGTTTGATCTTATTGTTATCTAGGAGCAACCACCTTCAGCTGTAGATGAACAACTTCATCGCATTGAAGCTCACCTCGAAATAATGGAAGCCAACATCTCAAGCATCCTTACTATTTTGCAAAGCGGCCACTTCCACCGTCCTTTGGCTCATTAAATATACACGGGGAGTATACTTTTCTCCACTCTTATTATTCTTTTAGCATATTGGGGGCAATGTGGGCTAAATAGAGGGGTTCGTAACGTCATGTCATACTTTCTTTTTGCATGTATTTTGCTAAGAATAATTTTTTAATTAATTTCAGAAATAAACCTCTAATTCTTATGTTTAGTTTACTTAAATAAGTGGGTGAATCATGAATAACTATTACTTGCTTGATTAATGAATATTTTGTAGAATTAAAAATGTTATGCCTTAATCAGTATTTCATGAAAATTGTTGGTTTTGTTGAACTTGCCTAATAAAAGTACTCATTTAAATAAACAAATAAATAAATAAATTTGCTAATATCTTGGTTAAGAGTGAAGATTCAGAAATGTGACCAAGTTGAGTAACCGGGATAAGGTGATTGGGTTGTCATCTCATTTCGCGTCAAAAAGTTTGGTGACGAGTCGAAACTTATAACACTCTGCTAATTGAGATGCCTTGAAATAAATCGATTAGGGACATATGAAATTGAGTAACCGGGATGAGGTACTTGGATTGTCATCTCATTTCGCATAAAAATGTTTGGTTATGTCTCGAATTCGTTAAAAATAAATTAAGAGAACATGTCGGGTTGAGTAACTGAGGTGAGGTGCTTGGTTGTCATCTCATTTCGCGTCAAAAGACTTGACTACGTTTGAAAAAAATAAAAACAAAAAAATAAAAATAAAAATAAAAATAAAAATAAAAAGTATATATATAAATAAAAACATATATTGGGTATGACCGTTTCGCATGTTTGATTGAGCCTAAATTTAGTGAAATAGTTGAGTTTGACATGTTGTTTGAGATTTTATAAAATGCTTATTGATTGAGTTTAGCAATTGTTTATTTTTTATTCACCTAATTGTTTGATGTATACTTGACTAGGAAAGGGAGTTTTGATTTTGAAAAGGATTAACAAATTATTTTTAGTGGATATCATGCTTAAGGACAAGCATCGGCTAAGTAGAGGAAATTTGATAGCAAGATAAATTCGTATTTTTAATATATTTATTTTTGGCTAATTATCGGATAAAATACTATTAAATTTGAGTTTTTCTTATCAGGAGTGAAGTTGGTGTGCTGAATTCAAACTCTTATAAAAATGGGCCAAATTGGAACAAAAACCAAAGATGAGGGCTTGATTGAAAGATTGAAGATTCAAAGATGATTGGATAAGGATTGAAGGGTTGAAGATTTTTCTTTTTAAAGTGGCTAGATAAATATTAAAGGAAATTTGATATTGTTACAACTCTGTAACTAGCTTAAATTCTAGTTTAAATTCGATTTTTAAATTTCGAATTATTTAGTGATAATATCTAGAATTATTTAGTGATAATATTTAAGAAAAATCTAGCTAATTTTTAACACTAAAAGTGTGTATAAATACCTAGTGGCTACAACTAATTGAACACACTTTTGCCTTTAAGATTTAATAAATTCTTTTTTCTTTCCCTTTCCTGCGTCACCCCTATTCTATTCTTTCTTTCCTTTTTTTCTTTTACTTTCAACTTTAAATTTAATTACCTTCCAAGGCCCTTTTCCTTCCCAGTTTCCATAATTCCATTTAAACAATTTATTATGATTCTTTTCATGATTAACTAAATCCTTTTCAGCCTTAGTCCGGTTATTAGTTTGACAAAGTAATCATGAGCTATGAACCCACACTAAATACTTTGCAATTTGATATTCGCTATCTATTTGGTATATGGGATAGTACAAATTCGTCCCTCAAAGTTGATTCAATTTCAATTCAAAAAGCGCGCGTTGGGTTAGAATCGTTCGGCGTACAGTTGGGAAGTTAAGTCGGCGGTGTTGTATTCAAAATCCTGCGAACAAATTGGCACGTTCAATTGAAAAAAGTTAGTTGGATTCTGTCAAGGGAGATAGTGATCGGATTTAAACGACCCACACGGTTGAGGCCGTTAATTCGAGTTGGGCTTTTCAGATCACAAGGCTGTCGAAGTCTTAAATTACGGGTACGTGCCACGTGGTTGGAAATTCAACAAGGGGCGATTTGCAAGTGATACCGGGATCAACTACGAGAGGAAGAGTTGGTGGTTTGAGGGATCCTCGGTTGCTATAACCAGCTTATCGCTTAGAAAGGAAAATTTGTTTCAAGGTTCGATTCAAGATCGGAGTACATCGAGACTAAGGCTAAGCTTAAAAATATTTTATTTACCAATTTATTTTATTTTCTTAAATTTATTTTTGCATTTTCGAATTTGTTTTTATTTTATTTTATTACACTTCATATTTCCTTATTTTATTATCTTAATCAATTTAAACCCCCCATTTTTATTTCTTTTTTTTTCAGCACTACTACGCACAAGTCATGGGCACGATTGTGACCGCGACAGCGAATCTGGTCACAAGAAAAGGCGAAATTAGATAACCAGTCCCTATGGTTTGACCCTATTTCTCTATATTTCAATTTACTGTTATATTTGTCGTAAGAATTTATATTTGGTGGTTTCGACGCTCATCAACCCTCGAATTGGCATGAATTGAACTAAAAATCGATTGGATTAGTTTTCTTATTTTTTTTAATAATTTATTTGATTGAACCAAACAATCCAATTAAATCGGAAACAAATAGCTTGAACGATTCAACTACTAGTTAAGTTCTAAAAACCTTCATTACTATGAGAACACAATAAACTCAATCAAACACTTCAAAGGAAGTAAAATACTAATTGTATCTAGACCAAACCTATAAATGAAAATAAAGTTTTACTTAGCACTTAAAAAACCATCACTGAGCTTAAAGAAATCAATGTTAGAAGAGCTTTGTCCATTACCTAGAGATTCGATCCAATTCGATTTTAAATTTAGTCAAAATTCAATATAATTATCTAATATCAAAATATCTTAAACTATATATATAATAGATGGGCTTCGAGCATAAGTGATATTTTGTTCACCTTCAATAATCAGAAAATGTAATTTTTGGGAACCTTATAATAGGATTGGTGGTCCTATTCACAAAGGTTAAAAGTTTGTTCTTGAAAAATTTACACTATTTTTGGATGGGAATAAGGTAGTAAATTAGTATGTAGAAATGGAATAATGTCCTTTTAGCTTTAGCTTTTTGGTTTTGCCCTATCATCACTGTCGTTGTTACCTTTTTGGCTTGAGCATATTGTTACTGCCATACGAAAAAAGGCTTTTTCTTTTACTTTAGAAATAGCTTGGACTCAACAAATGTGTTTAGAAAAAATCTAATACTAGAAGTTTATGATTTATATATATTTTTTCAAACTTCGATATTATTGTAAATGGATATTGTTAATTTCAATTTTAATAATAATAATAATAATCAATTTCCAAAACTTAGAAAAAAATTTAACAATCTCATTATAAATTTTAATTATATTTGTTCCTTTTGATATAATGCTCTAGAACTACCCATAATCATTCTCTAACCCATAAATAGGAGGAGAATGCGCTTCAATGCACTCAAACCCACATCCTCCTGCATTGACAACAATGACCATATCAATCGAGCTAAGACTCAATCGGCCAAAATTCAAAAACTTAAAAAAGCTTTTACCTTAGTTTGATAAAATTTATGTTGTTTAACAACAAGTTTAAAGTCAAAAATAGCTAATGAGTAGGAGTGAGTTGCTTTTAGGCTTCACCTTGAGAATCTCAGATGTCATGCCCTCATTGCTTGAAGAAATTATCTTTTTATCTTCTTTCTTTTTTTTCCTTTTTTTTCATAATAGCATAAACTCAAGTATCAATAAATTTTGCAATCATTGAGTATTAGGTATAATGATAAGGCACATTACACTCTTGAAAAGATAATTTTTATTTGAACTTTAGATGACATTATTAAAAAATATAGCTATAAAATCCAAAAAATTAATTTTTATCAACTATAAAATAAACATAAAAATACTTTAATCATTAAAAGATAATAAAAATTTATTTAAGCTCTTTTAAAATGTTTCTACTTTTTAAGCTATTCTTTTAAAAAATTATATGTTAATTCAATTTTTCTAAATATCAAGTCGAATTTGGTGTAACTTGACATTTAAAGGATTTGCTTGAACTCAACAAATAAGTCTGTGATATAATCATAATTGATAAACTTAGTATGTCTAGTATTTAGCACATTATTGGATATATTATTGGATTATGTTAATTTTATTTAATTGGATTATTAGATTTTATTATTTAATTGAGAAAATATAAAATTTTAAATACACATTTTATTAAATTGTTTTTTATTGTTTATTTAAATTCATCAGCTAAAAATTAGTTCATTTTAACTAAAGTGGGCATGCTCTCTTTACACGTCTCTGTTTGCTACATCTACCAGGTTCTTGTGCAACGCCTCAAATCTTGGGCCTAGAAGTTTTGGGTTTTGAGCATAGGGATAGTGAGAAGGTTTTACTTAAGTGATTAGTTGTGCAATTTAGTGTCAAAATGGGCTTGCTGGTCTGGTGGTAGATTATATGTTAGTGTACCTTGAGGTTCTGGGTTTGAACCTTTTTGTGGGCATTTTATGGAACTGTTTTTAATTTTGTTAATTGATAATTTAGTTTAAGTTTTAAATTGATGTGACTTTATACTTTTTCATTTATTTTTATTTTGATGCTTATTCTTTATTTTTGGGTTTTTCACAATTTCTTTCTCTCCTCTTTTCTCTCCTCATTTTTTTTCTACTGTTTTCTTTTAAAAAGTGATTTGAAAAGAACGTGTTGTCTTCAATTGCTGGAACTACGCTCTTCTGTCATCTTCTTCATCGTCAAAACAGGTGTGGGTTCCCAACCTTTTTCCTTTCTAGTTGTGAATCCCAATCTAACTTTGTGAATAGTCGATTGAGGATGGAATATCGTTATTTTATGCTTTATTTGTGTGGGATTTTGTATATTTTTTATCTAATGTGATTTGGGAAGTGTTTCGAGGTTGGAAATGGTGTTTTCGGTGCTGTTTCGGAGAGGAATCGTGACTTGTTAGATGGCCATACGGGTGTGTGCTGTGGCACACAGCCGTGTGGATTTGGAAACTAGGGTTCAAGCCAATTTTGGATGTCACACGGCCGTGTGATTGATTTGGGAAATTAGAGATTCTACACAGGCATGTGTTTGTGTCTGATTTGGGGCCTAAGGATTCCACACGGGCGTGTGTTACGGGACACATGTCCGTGACTGATGGCCATACGGGCATATGACACCTTGACACGGCCGTGTCTGCCCTCCACCTAATATAAGAGAAATGGAACAGTGAGTTACACGACCAGCTCACATGGCCATGTCTCTACTTCACAAGGGCGTGTCCCCCCGTCACACGGTAGTGTGCTACCCTACACACGGGCTTTTGGACCCCCACATGGCCTGGAGTGTCCCACACGGTCGGAGCACACGGGCATATGTCCCTACCTCGCCAAATATTGTTTTTAGGTCAAAGTTGCTGCTTTGTATGATCTAACCTTTGGTTAAGCTCTAGTGAGGGTGTTTACGACTCTGATCTGAGTTTGAATAATGTGTTATTTGTGATTAGGTATGTGACATGTTTGATTCTGAACCCGATTAACTGGGTGAGTGTATGTGCAAGTGGTTCTATCTGATTGATTGGATGTGAATGTCTGCTTATGATTAATCATCTGAGACTAGTATTCTGGTTATGTACATCTGACTGCATACATACATACATATGCATAAACTATTTTGGGCGGGTTTGTGAAAAGAAGGGAGTCTGATTTGATCTAGTAGCTACTCTGCTAGTTATTACTAATAGCCTCTAGCACCCAGAGGGTCGTGGACCATCCCAATACCCTGAGGGTCGTAGACATTACTGATAACAGTATAGCAGATTACGCCTTGCACTGTATCGTATGTATGTTAGCTACGCTACGTACCACTATCTGATCTGGCGATTTATCTTGCGTCGTACCATGATTTACCGTCTTGCAAGATCTGACTTATCGCTAGCTTTGCGTAATATATCTGATCTGGCAGTTCATACTGCATGTCTGTACCACGGTCTTTCGCATGGCACTGTACAGCTTACTAATAACCCCTAATACCCAGAGGGTCATGGGTAGTCCCAATTCTCTAAGGGTCAGGGGCAATACTGATGTCCATTGTTGCCGAGCAACCTGGGATGACATCATATGGAGTGTATGGTTGGATGGATGGGTTGATTATATCCCTACCTAGAGTGATTGGTTGGAAGAGCTTATAGCTCTATTGAAGTGTGATGGAGGACGGAGATGGTGTGTTGGCTGGATGGGTGAGTTATTTTATAACTCATTTGCACTCATATGCTTTTGATTGTATCTGTGTGACTGAATGTGATTGTACTACTTGATAAAAATGTCTGAATGATATGATTGACTGAACGTGATACTATATTTAGATATGATGGACTTATTGACTGTAAGACACTTATGCCTAAGAGGATTCTGTAGATAAGATTGCTACTGTCTGACTGGATAGTTACTGAAAGGGACTAAGGCCCCAACTGAAAACTGCTACTGATTCTGAAAATAGGCTTAGGCCCAGTTTATGACTACTAGGAATTACTGTTACTGTGTATGACAATGTCATATGACTTTAAAGTTACATATGGTTTGTATTTGTTTTAGTCGGTCTGTAAATATGTTCTTTTTTTGAACTGCTTCTAGTTTCCTGGTTTTTTTCTGTAGTTTAATTGGTTTGATCTCACACTGAGCTTGAGTAGCTCACCGCCTCTTCTATTTCCCCTTTCAAGTACAGTTCTAGATTTTGGATGTTGGACACAGTTCGCGGAGGTCTTTGGCAGTCTTGGTGGAAATCAAATATTAGTTTAAATTTTTAAATACTATTCGGTTTTTATTTTCGAGCTGTAAGGTTTATAATGCTATGGTACAATTTCAGTTTTAAACATACATATATTCTTCTAGATTTCTAATAAAATATATTTTTTTTAGAAATGGAATTAAAATCGATTGGTTTTGTAAAAAAATTCTCATGATCACTTCGGTTATCAATGTAGCATTCTGAATTCGGTCTAAACTCCTAGACCGAGTTTGGGGTGTTACATCTTGTTTCTTTTAGGGTTTCTATGTGTTTTTTGTGGTTTTTTCTAAGAGTTTTGGGTGGTGCCGTCAAGATTAATTGCTTGATTTCTTTAAATTTGAGGACGTTTTGTGTGGGTGAAATAAGGGAATGAGAAGAGGTTTTGCTGCATTATCATTGGACAATGAGGAAGAGGAAGTTGTTCAGGTGCAAAAAGGGTCGGATCCAGATTATGAGAAAGAGGAATTATGTTTGGTAGGGTGTTTTTTAACAACAAGTGTTATACATTTTCCAGTGATGAGAAACATAATGGCAAATATCTGACATCCATTTAAAGGGGTTCAGATTTCAGATTTAGGTAAGAAAAGATTTTTTTTTTAGATATTTTCATATGATGGATCTAGAAAGAGTGTTGAAGGGATCTTCATGATCTTCTAACATTTATTTAATACCGGTTCATCATCTGGGGGGAATGAGAGGATTTGCTGAAGGTGCCTCTAATCTTTGCAAATTTTTGGGTTCAAATTCATGATATGCCTCCGGGGTACTTTTCTAAGGCGCTAGTGAGACAAATGGGGGACTTCATTGGGAAGTTGTTAGAATATGATGGCACAAATCTAGGTAGAAGGGTACAAAATCATCTTCGTATGAGGATACAGATGAATGTGAGGCGTCCTTTGAGAAGGAAGAAGAAGGTTTTAGTTTCATCCGGGGCTTGCTTGTATGTTAGTTTTAAATATGAAATATTAACTTTATTCTGTTTCTTTTGTGGTTGACTAGGTCATAATGATTCTTTCTATCAAGCGAAAATGGATCTAGGGTTTGAAGTAGCTAAGATAGGGTGGGACCTATCTTTAAGAGCTCAATCTTGAAGAGCATTTACGATGGACAATGTCTGGTTAAGGGGGAGAGGAGAGAGACAAGATGGGGGAATAATTACGAAGAGGCTAAGTTAGGAAGAAGCAAAAGGGAAGAAGAGAATAGTGGAGGGTTGAGAGGCCGTATTGACCCCATATTGGGGGTGAATTTAGAAGAGGGCCTTAATCGAAATCTGGATGTGGAAGGTATTCAATCAAATTTACAAATTCGAGTAGGCATGGACCAAGATTTGGCAATATATGTGATTGAGGATGGTGATGGAAAGAAGAGGCCTAAAAGGAAGAGTGATAAGTTTAAGGAATGGGAAAAGGTAGGGTCCTTGGTCGTGAGGAACAGGAGAGTGTTGGAAAAAAGTCACGGTATATCGGCAGTTACTAAGGGATAAGCTAACCAGTCGCAATGAAAGTATTCAGTTGGAATATTTGTGGATTGGAAAGTCTATAGGCTATTAGAAGGTTTCGGTATGTGCTAAAATTGTACAATTCACAAGTGGTCTTCATTATGGAAACTAAACTGGTCAAGGTACAAATGGAAAATGTTAGAAAGAAGTGTGGTTTTCTAAATGGGGTTGATATTGCAGCGGATGGATCAAGTGGAGGTTTATGTTTGGCATGGAAGGATAACACCAATGTTTGTGTAAAAAGTTATTCAGCCTATCACATTGATGTTGCATTGAAGGAAAGTGATAATGGAAAGGAATAGAGGTTTATCGGGTTTTATGGCTCCCCTTATGTGCAGAATAGAGGGGCTACTTGGGGAATGTAGAGAAACCTGAGTCGACATAAAGGCTTACCTTGGATGGTTTGTAGAGATTTTAATAAGATTCTTTATTCCTTTGAGAAGGTGGTTGGCGTACCAAGAGAAGAGAGGTTGATGGCTGCTTTTAGGGATGTTTTGGATGAGTGTCAACTGATGAATGTTGGTTTCTTGGGTACTTGGTTTACATGGGAATGAGAGAATTTTCCAGAGATAAATA
Source organism: Gossypium arboreum (assembly GCF_025698485.1). Lineage (NCBI taxonomy): Eukaryota > Viridiplantae > Streptophyta > Magnoliopsida > Malvales > Malvaceae > Gossypium > Gossypium arboreum. The sequence goes on from NC_069071.1 coordinate 7,854,112, forward strand.
TCCGTGAAAGGCTTGACATGGTAGTGGCCGCATTCTTTTTCTGACCATTGCCCCCCTCCTACTTGATACAGATATAGGATTGAATCCGATCATGACGCGATTCTTTTAGATTTGTGGGGTCAAAATCCAAAAGATTAACCTAAAGACCATAGATTGTGCTTCAAATTTGATAATTGTTGGGCTGGTGACAAGGAAGCAAAAAATATTATAGGAAGTGTTTAGAACAGGGATGATATTGATTATAGGAATAAGATTGAAAGGGTTAGGTTGGTCTTAGGCCTATGGCAGCGTAAGAAATGTGGAAGAATAAAGAGTAATATGTGAAAATTAGAGAAAAATATTGACCTGATCATTGACTCTGCTAGTAGAGAGGATAGTGGTAAGGCCTTAAGGGAAACTCGTAGAAGACTTGACTTTTTCTATGCCAGGGAAGAAAGCTACTGGGCTCAAAGCTCTAAAAACATACCTGATAAAGGGTTTGTGGTCAAGCTCGACATGAGCAAAGCGTACGATCGTGTGGAGTGAAACTTCATTGAAACAATTATGAAAAATATGGGATTCGATGGGAAGTGGATTGACAAAATTATGGACTGCGTTCGCTTGGTTAAATATATAGTTAAATGCAACAATTTTTTATCGAATATTTTATCCCCGAGAGGGGACTCCGTCAAGGTTATCCCCAAGAGGGGACTCCGTCAAGGTGATCCCCTCTCCCCTTGTTCTTATTTTTTATGAAAGTTTTCTTGAGGATGCTTATCCATGCTCAGGAGAACAAAATTTTAAGAAGTATCCGGGCTAGTAGAAACGGCCCTAGGATAAATCACTTGTTCTTTTCTGATGACGCGCTTCTTTTCGTTAGAAATAAAAAGAGTGATATTGAAAGTCTTGTGAACATACTTAATAAATTCTCTAACATTTCAGGTCAAAAGAGCAATTTTAAAAATTCAATGGTTCTCTTTAGTCCCAACACTTCACGAGCTCAAGGATCCAATTTTAGTGAGTTTCTAGGCATCATGGTGGTGAAGAATCTAAATAATTATCTTGGTCTTCCCATTCCAATTGGTAAGAAGAAAATAGCGGCTTTTAAAGAAATTAACAATAGATTGTCTTCCAGGATCAACAGTTGGACCAAGAGGCTACTATCTTTTGGTGGCAAAGAAGTCTTCATCAAAGCGGTTCTCCAATCCATTCCTACGTATGCTTTGTCGATTTTCTTAGCTCCCAAAGGGTGATCAATGACATCCAAACTAAGCTAAGAAGAATGTGGTGGATAGGGAAAGAAAAAGGTAGTTTTTGGACAATGATCCCTTGAAAGTCTCTGTGTAAACCGAAGGGCATGAGAGGCCTTGGAATTAGAGATGTTTGACTCTTCAACCTAGCTCTCTTAGGGCGTCAAGTATGGAAGCTAATAAACAACAAAGATTTTCTCTGTTTCAAAGTGCTGTCCTCAAAATATTTACCTGATGGTAACATTTTTCATGCCAAAAAGGTGGACAAAGCTTCGTTTACCTGGTCAAGCATTGCAGCTGCGGCAAAAGCTCTGAAAGACTACTTTGGGTGGCAGATTAGGAATGGCAACAAGATAAATATTCGGGTGGAAAATTGGGGAATGAAAGGGCCCAATGGGGATGTTATTAGAAGTAATATACTCAATCCAGGTGAGACGAGGGTGAATGATCTTTGGCATACGGATATGAGATGTTGGAATGTTAATAAAGTTAATAAAGTGTATGGGAAAGACTGGGGAGACAAAATCCGCAATGTTCCTATTAGAGACGTAGGCCAGGGTGATAAAATAATTTGGTTCTACAATCCTCATGGGTGCTTTACTTCGAAGTCTACTTATTCTTAGTTGCATTTGAAAGAGATGGGGCATGGTCCTCATAGATTTTTTTGGAAAGCTCATTGGAAGCTCGACACATTACAGAAGATCCGTGTGTTTACTTGGTGCATGGGCCACGAGATTCTTCCAACAAATGTTAAAATCACTTCCATTAGACAAGGTTTTGACAAGGGCTATCCAAGGTGTGGAGCTGAGGCCGAAACTTTGTTATATGGGTTAAAATACTGCCCAACATATCATGTTTTTCTCTCGTTAGGAAGGTGGTCCACGAGCTTTATTTCGAAGAAATATGACCACTACATATGTAACAGTACGATTTTGACCCTATTCGGAATAATGGTTTTGGTACCACAAATCCGAGTCTAAAAAATATTTTAATATTATTTTCTGTGTTTGTGATATGTGAATTTGTATCTATGAAATTTCTGAAATTTAATTTGCTTGTTTCTGTGCTTAATTATGAAAAAGGATTAAATCGCGTAAAGTGTAAAAGTTGACTGCTAGATGCTAAAGCACCTATTTGGCTTGGCTTTTAAAATAAAAGTCTTTGTATGTCAAACGTACCAATTGTTTTAATGGTAGACAAATATGGATATTAGCGGTTGAAAATTTATGTTATTTAGTCAAGGGAAAAATGGGAAAAAGTGATTAATATGTAATAAAATAAAATAAACATAAAATGGCCATGCATTTTCACCTTGTTCAACCGAAAATTAGAGATAGAAGAAGCCATTGAAGCATTTTGATGTTTGGCTAGTGCATGGTTAAATAGGTGAGCTTATTTTGCTCAGTTTTTGATGATTTTTACGTTTTTGTGATCGTTGCTTTGTGTTCTTCAAAACCCATGTCTGAATTTCTATTTCTGTTAAAGATTTCATGAAATTCCATTGTTGATATCATGAGTGTTGTGATGTTTTTGAATGAATTATGAAGGCTTGGTAGATGGTTCATAAGTTTTATCTTTGAGCTTTTGATGAAATTGAGCTATTTGGGTTAAATTTTGAAAATGAGATTTTGAAGGACTAAATTGTGAATTGAACATGTTGTAGGGGCTTATATAGAAGCCATGAAAATTCGGCTAGCCTTTGTTGTAAAGAAATTTTGCATATTGGTGATTTTGTGAAAAATAGACTAAATTGGCAAAGTGTGAAAATGTAAGGGCTAAAATGTAAAGTACCCTAAATATGTGTATATGGATTAAATTGAATGAAATGAATGATTGAATGGTTGAATTTGTATTGTATTAGATCAAGAACAAAGAAAATCGAACTTAGATCGGAGGAAGTCCAAAATAGTTGAATAGACGACTCGTTTTATCCAAAATCTGTTCGAGGTAAGTCAAATTACAATTACGTGTTAATTGAAATAAATTCTGTACATATAAACTTTAATCTGTATTGGATGGCCTTGAGTGCCTGATGTATATCTTTGGAGTAAAGTAAGATAATATGTTAATAAATGAAACACTCTGTATGTTCCTAAGCAAAGTTGACATCTGTCTGTGACATCGTGTAAAACCGTGTCTGGGACACAAGCCTCGATTGAAATTTACGTATAAGACCATGTCTGGGACATCGGCATCATATCTGATTTCGTGTAAGACCTTGTCTACGACAGAGGCATCGATATTGAATTACATGTAAGACCACGTCTAGGACATCGGCATTGTACTTGATTATGAGCATTTGTATCATTTCTAACCCGTCTGATTATAGCGTACGAAATCTGAGATTGAGTATATGAAATGTATAACCTATGCAGGTACGTTTGTATCGTACTAAATTCTCTGAATATGAAAAACTTTGTCTCTATGAAATATGTATGGAAATGAAGCATGACATATATGCAAACAAAGGAGCATGGTTAAGTTAATGAATTATTCTATGAAATGGTTATAAATCTATATGGTTGAATGGTACATATATGCTTTAGTAATTATACCAATTGTATGTGGGTTACTAAGCTCTTTGTAGCTTGCTCTGTGTGTTTACTGTTTGTTTTACAGTTATTGTAGCTACTGAAGGCTCGGGGATAGTCGAGGATCGTCAATTACTCATTTTTTCCCCGTTCTAGGTCCAAACCTCATTTTATTTGATCTATAATATCACATTTAGTCTATTTATTAGTCACATTAGTCAATGTGATCCAAAAATCATACTATGGCAAAAATACGTTTTTGCGCCTAAACTTTGTCATTTTTACACATTTTCCCTTAGGCTCGTAAAATGAAATTTATTCAATTTCTTTGTACTTTAAGCCTAGATGAGCCATTTTCATAACTATAACAGCCCACAATTTCAACTAGAACACACTTTTACTACATATTTTATACCTTTTACATTTTAGTCCTTTTAATCATTTTCACTGAAAATCACTTAGCAAAATTGTTTCTCCAACTATAAACATGCATAATCTACCATTAAACATCAAAATTCACAAATTTATAACATGGCTCAAACCATAGACCTTCATCATAACTCAAATAAATGGTAGAAATAGGTAGATCTTGTTACGAGTGTAATAGGCCCATTTCGCCCGGGCCCATAAATTATCTAAAAAAATAATAAATAGAATAAAATAAATATAAAAACCAATGTTTAAAGTCCAGATACAGTCTTCATTAGCCCAAATACAAATTGTAGCCCAATTTATAAACCCATTTTACAAGTAAACCCAGAGCCCGATTATTAAACTAACATAACCCAACCCAATTTCAGTGGCCCAATTAAGAGAACCCCAAAAGCCCAATAACCAAAGTTCCAGAAACCCTAAGGGTTTTTGAAACTGTTTGCGCCGTAGCCTCGTATGCCAGCCATGGAATCGGGTCTCCACGTCACCCCACGAATGGCCTTTTCCTTCGTACGGCCATTTCCACATCAGTCGAACCTGCTAGAAAAAAAAGAGTAACAGAATACAGCAAATCAATAGCAGAAAAATGAGGAAAATTTGTATTTATATTTTTAATTTATGATCTCTATTCGGCTATAAAAAAGAGGCCGATTATATACTGTAGGGGACTACTGACGCATATTGAATACGAAACTAAAAAGAAACCAAAAAGCAACTAAAAGGCCGATTATATACCTCAGATTCCATTTCTTTTCTTTTCGATTTGTTTTTCCTCTTTGGTCTTGCATGTAGTTCTTTCGCATAAGAAAATAAAAAGGGAAAGTGAGGGGTTTACCTTTGCAAATGTGCAATCGGAGTCTTTATCTCCTTTGTCGAAATTGGAGTTTGAGATGGGATTTTGGGGCTAAAATCGGCAATCCTCGAGTCTTGGTTCTAAACGGGGATAACAGGTGGCCTCTGCATGTCATCATCCACCGATTACAGTGGTGAAATAATGGTCGGACGGCGGGTTTCTGGATCAGCTGAATGGGGGGAGGAGCATTTAGGGCTTTCCATTTCATTTTTTTCCTCTTTTTTGGAATGGTTAAATATTTTATTTTTTAGGTTTTTTTTCCTTTTATAAACGACATGAAACGACGTCGTTTAAGGACTAATTCAATGGCCTTAAAACGACATCGTATAGGCTGTACCCGATGATCCGACTCAAACACAACCATGATCCGTATGTTTTGGTCTTTGAGGGGAATTTGCACGATTAATCCCTCCATCTTGCTCTGTTATTCAATTGGGTCCTGTTTCTATTTCTTTTTTTTAACGTTTTCCCGAGATTTATGCATAGTTTTAATTTAGTCTATAGTTAAATGTTGTGTTTAGGAGCTTGGAATAATTGTATATTTGGCCCCTACTAGTTTGCGCGCACCTTATTTTAGTCCCTAATTCGACTTTTACAATTTATTTAGTTACTAATTATCCTTAAAATATTGTTTTGGTTTTCAATCTAGTCCTAATTTACTTAATTCATTTATCTATTTAGTTTAAACTGTTTTATTATATGATATTAAAAATATATTTTATATACCATTCATTTTAAATTATTTTTTAAATTATTTATTTTAACTTGTTTTAATGTAATGCTTATTAAAATTTGTTTTACTATTTATTTAAAATTATTTTTATATATTATTTATTCTAAACTTTTATATATATATATTATTTATTTTAGATTTTTTCACGTATTAGGTCGTTTATTTCAACTTTTTTACATCTCTTATTCTTTTAAAATTGTTATGTATTTAAATTTCATCTTTTACATATATTGTTTTAAAATTTTATTATTATTTTATATTAAATTATTTTATATACTTTATTTTAGATTCTATTTATTTATTTTAAAGTGTTTCAATATTATTTTTACACTTATATATATATTTAAATGTTTTATATATCATCTGCTTTAAATTGTTGTATATTATTGATTCTTAAAACTACTTCTTACATTATTTGTTTTAAATTTATTTATTATTATTTATATTCTATTTATTTTTAATTTGCTTTATGTTTATTTTCTATTATTGGTTATATATATTGTTTAATACCTCTTAAAATTTGTTAGCGTGAATATTGGAATAATATATGTTGAATGATTATTCGCCTTGTGTGTCGCATTTTGAATTCGTTGCTTTTATATTGTTCATTTGTATCACATTTGATTATTTATGCTTTCCAACACTATGATTCGTTAATGCTTTTGTAATGTGTTTTGGCAATATAATATGTCGTCATTCTTATGCATGTTGTGACGAAAGGAACCTTTCGAGAACAAGGCAATATTTCGTGTTTGGAAATTCGAAAAATCGTGCCCTAACGTGCTAGGTTTTGATTTACCTTTTGACTAAATAACCTAATATCCTTTTAAAATTTCAATACATGAGTTTTAGAAATCATGAGATGATCTTGGTATTGAGGGTTTGAAATGTCGTATCCTAACGTGTTGGATATGATATTTTATTTCTTTAGAACAAGATAATCTCAATATCCACTTCGAGTTATCCAAACATTTTTTAAAGGGATTGTATTTTAAAATCTTTTCAAATTTTTGACATTAGGACATTAATCAATTAATAAGGTACCAATTTTGGGCGCTGTGAGGGTGCTAATCCTTCCTCGCATGTAACCGACTCTTGAACCCGTTTTCTTGAATTTCGTAGGCCAAAATCAATATTTTAATAAAATAAAATATTTTATGGGTGATCCGATCACACCTAAACAAAAAAAGATTGATGGTGACTCCATATTTCTTTTTAAAGACGATCCCCATTTTTCAAAATAAAAAATGGTTTCGACAGCTTGGCGATTCCACTGGGGACATTAAAGAGTTGAGCCACAAATTGGTTAATTTCTGTCCTTTTGTCAAAAAATTGTTTGTTTTGAAAAATTATGATTCTTTTGTTACATTTGTTTATGATTCATATGATTGTCCGAGTCCCATAGAATACTTTTGCATTGCATCGCATGACCGTTGTGGTTACACTTTTTAAGTGGGAGTGAGAAGCTATGCCTTCCTGAGGTTTTCACCTCCGCATGGGCTAGTGGATTGCTTCCGGGATACATCTGTACCTATGTCTTTGTTAGATTTTCATATCAGCATGGCCATAAGGAAATGTATTCCACTGAACTGAACTCGATCCATATGAGCCTATAATGGGTGAGGATTGAGGAATCTACTGGTTCAGGTACCTTTTCTTTAAAACCGAACCTAATATAGTGAACCCTAAGAGGCCACCCTAGGTAGAGTTATGCTGAATCCTAATGGTTATCCAAATAGGCGTTTGACTATTTTCTATTTGCTTTGAATTTTATCATTTGTTACTGACTTCTTGTGTTTTGTTTTGGATGTAATTGCATGACATTGCATATTTAAAGAGGTTTCGATTTGTGTTCGGTTACTAAGTTAGAAGGCTTGCCATGGAGAATGAATTTCTTGATAAAGTGGAGGATAATGCGGTTGTCCGTAAATGATCAGAGAAATTACAATTAGAGAAAGTGGATAGTCTAGCTGAGGGGTATACATCAGAGTTGTGAGACTTCACCCGTATCAGTGTGACACAAAAATGAGCTTCAGGAATTGAGTGATATATAGGCCCATTGGGATGATGAGACTAAGGAGTTGTTCATTCATAATTATGGTGATCTACTCTACCTGCTCAACATCAAGGTGGACAAGCATTTGTTTAGAGCTATGGCTCAATTTTGGAACCCTGCCTATAGTTGTTTCACTTTCGGAAAGGTGGACTTGGTGCCCACTGTGGAAGAATATACCACTTTGCTTCGTTGTCTAAAGATCCAAGTCGGCAAAGCTTACTCTAGGGCCGCTAATGTCCCAAATTTTGTGAAGAAGTAAATGAATATTACCGGGATAAGTGAACATTGGGTTACTGCCTGAATTCAGCAAAAAAGGGATGGTAAATACATTCCTTGGGTGAGTTTGAGGGACCTGATCCTAGCACATCCGGATGTAAAGAAGAAAGTTGACATATTCACCTTAAGTAGTTATGGTTTGGTAATCTTTCGTAAAGCTTTAAGGCACATAGATGAAGTAGTCGCTGATTTATTTGATCGACTTGATAAAAAGGTCACACCTACACCTGCAATTCTAGCCGAAACATTAAGATATTTGAATATGTGTCGAAGGGCAGGCGAAGGCAGATTTATCTGATGCGCCCAGCTATTATTAGTATGGTTTCATGGTAATTTTTGGAAGGTGGACAAAGTCTCTTACCGAGTCTTCTCTGAGAATTATTCCCCATTAAAGGAGGAAGCAGCTACACAAAGGAGGGACAACATATCAGAGCAAAGGTGGATGGAAATTCTTTAAAATCTCAAAAAAGAGGATGTTTAATAGAGAGCCCTTCGGATGGTCTCCGACGAGATCCTTTATTGGTGTGGGAGTTTTGATTAGGTACCTTTGTTTGGAATTTGGGGAGCCATTGGATATGCCCCTTTGCTCGTATTAAGGCAGTACAAATCAATGCAGTTTATAACAATGACATACAGACTAGCTCAATATGAGTTCTCGTATAACGGGTACAATTATAAGAAAAAGGTTCGAGAGATTTCTGATGCTTGGAAGCAGACTCACTGGATGAAGAGATTGGCTATTGGTTCAATGACGACTCCTGAATACAATGGATGGTTTATAAAAGGATCAATGATAACATTCCTGGGCCGAATTTGGGGTGCGCTCAATCAATAGAGGAATGCTTGCAAGTGGTCCCATCAGAGTTAGAGATCATAAGGCAGTACTTCAAAAAGAAGAATTTCGAGCTCGAGAAGAGGATTGAGTAGCTGGAGGAGGAAAAAATAAATTTGAGATTAGACGTGGATGTTCAAAAGTTAAAGGCCGAGAAGTTAAGAAAAGGGAAAAATAAGGCCAAGAAAGATATGCATAGTTTGAAGACAGATTATAGAAGCTACGTCTATCGATGAGAACTACCGGGTTGGGGAAAACTTCAGAGCAGTGGCGTCAAAAGATTCGAAAGGAAAAGATCAAAGCTAATCGATGGGAAAGGAAATTTCAAGAGGTTGAAACGCGAAACGAGGCCTTAGAGAAGAGTTTGTCAGAAAGCCAAAATGAATAGGGCAAATTAAAGGCTAGAGTAGCGGAACTCAAAAAATATCTTCATCAGTACCGAAATCGTAATTCCGCGATGGAGTTGAGAGCAAGCTTAAACAAGATAGAGGAAATGAAAGGAAAAGTAGAAGAATTAGAGGGGGCATTACAGAACTATGAAATGCAGATTGAGTTTCTTGAAGTTAGTGAAGAGTGTTGGAAGGAACAACTTCACTATTCTCAAAATCAAGTCTAAAATAGAGATTACATTATGGAGAAGCCGTGGCTCAGATTCGGGAGGTAGCTGACCAGTTGCAGACCTTGGCGGTGCAGGTAGATATACTAAGTGTGAACTTTGAGTTGGAGTCAGACCGGGGGCAGGAGCTAGCTTCACTGCTTAAGAAAATTAAAACTTTGAGCATTAGGGCAAAGCCTTATTTGTAACCCGTTTTATGCAAAGAATTTTATTTTTTAGTAAAGTTTTCTAAATGGGATTGAATTAGAATCAACACTTTTTTTGCATTCATTTCATGCATCTGCATTACATTACATCATATGCATTAAGTCCACCAAAAGATCCTAATTAATTAAAAACTTATTTCAGTGATTTGGAAACCGACAAAAATCTACCAAGTACGCATCCTTACAGTACACGAAGAAAAACCAAAGTAATGGATAAATTACTAAAAAGGTTGGAACAAATGCAGAAGGAGATGCAAGAACAGATGCAAGTATAGATGCAAGAGTAAATGGCTAGGATCTAGTAGGATATGAGGGACCAAATGCTGGAGTCACAAAAGAACATGATGAACCAGCTAACGCAACTCCTAACCGGTGGACAGAAGAAAGGAAAATGCCCTATGGTCAATACTGGAGATGACAATAAAAATCTTCTTTACCCTCCTGGTTTTACCACGACAAACGCACAAACTCAAGATGAGGTGCACACACGAAGGCTATCCGTTACAGTCAGGCCCCAACAATTTCAGGCTGGTGTTTCAATGCCAATTAACTATCAAGCCAAGTCAGGCTCTAATCTAGGGGATAACCCAGCTAATCCTGTGGTCCTGATCTGGATGATATAGTGGAAGCCGAAAGAGTGAGAGTGGAGTTCCAGAAGCAATTGGAAGACTGATGTAAGTGGTTAGAAGAGAAGTTCAAAGCAATGGAAAGTGTTGACCATCATTGTGGGATCAACGCTAAGGATTTGAGCTTGGTTCCGGACTTGGTGCTCCCCTTCAAGTTCAAAACTCCTGAGTTTGAGAAAAATAACGGGACTAGTTTCCCCGAGGCTCATATTACCATGTTTTGTAGACGAATGACTAGTTACATCAACAATAATCAATTATTGATTCACTACTTTTAGGACAGTCTGGTTGGGGCAGCATCCAAATGGTACAACCAACTGAGCCGTACTAAGATCAACTCATGGAAGGACATAGCTCAAGCTTTTATAAAGCAGTATGGTCACGTGACGGATATGACTCCAGATAAGATCACATTGCAGAACATGAAAAAGAAACCAAATGAGAGTTTTCGATAATATGCCCAAAGGTAGAGGGAGGTTGCTATACAAGTCCGGCCACCTTTCCTAGAAAAAGAGACTACCATGCTATTCATCAATACCTTAAAGGCTCCATTTATTACTCATATGTTGGGAAGCGCCACCAAAAGCTTCTCAGATATAGTGATGACTTGCGAACTGATTGAGAACACGGTGAGGAGCAGCTAAATAGACACAAAGGAAAGTATCAAGAGATCAGCCCTAAGGAAAAAGGAGAATGAGGTGAACAATACGAGTACATCCAGCAAAGGTCATTCCAAATCACTCACTGTAAACCAACCAAAGACGGTAACCGCCAACCATCTGGGTACCCCAAAGTAAGAATCCAATACGATGACGAATACAGAAAGACTACAGTTCACGCCTATACCCATGACATATAGGGAGTTGTATCAAAACCTATTTGATGCGCATGTGGTGGCCCCTTTTTACTTAAAGCCATTATAGCCTCCATACCCCAAATGGTACCATGAAAACATTCAATGTGAGTATCATGCAGGGATCACAGGGTATTCGATAGAAAACTGCACTACCTTTAATAAGTTAGTTGAAAGATTTATTCAAATGGGCATTGTGAAGTTTGATGATGCACCTAGTGCAGAAAACCCGTTACCCAATCATATCGATAATGGGGTAAACGCGATAAGTGAAAATATGGAAAGAAGGATCAAGGCAAATATTACAGAAGTAAAATGTCCTTTGAGATGGGTCTAGAAAGAGATGGTAAAGAGGGGGTTAGTTATTTCGAATCCAGAAGGGAGTTGCGAAGTGATAAGAAACTACTGTGAGTTCCATCATGAAGAGGGGCACGAAGTCCAAGAATGCATAGAATTTAGAGCTTTGGTGCAAGGTCTGATGGACAATAAAGAGATAGAGTTCTGTGAAGAAGTTAAAGAAGAAGGAAACATATGCGCGTCTGAATCAACAACGAAGGTCCCAAAAGTCAATTATCTTGTGATCCTTATTGCGCGTCCTAAAAGTAATGAAGCTGGGATGTATATGACACTAAAGATCATAATCCAGAAACCGGCAGTCTTCTCTTATAAGGATAGCAAAAGGTTCCCCTGGAATTATGATTGTAATATGACAATTCCGAGAAAGGAGAGTTTAGCCAACGCTTTAAAAGAGGATCAAGATGTAGGTTCTCACACGCGTTGTGGAAGACGCTACGATTTGATAAATGCTTGCATAGAACCTGTAAAAGGAAAAGCCCTGATGGTGGAACAAAAGAAGGGAAAAGCAGTCGAACCTGAGTTGCCTGTTAATGAGCCAGTAAGAGAAAAGGAAGCTAAGGAGTTCCTGAAATTTCTAAAGCACAGTGAGTATAGTATTGTAGAGCAGCTGCGTAAACAACCAGCTCGTATCTCGGTGTTAGCTTTACTCCTAAGTTCGGAGGTCTATTGCAGCGCACTGATGAAAGTCTTAAACGAAACCTATGTCGCTAATGATATTTCTGTTAACAAGCTAGATTGCCTAGTTAGCAACACAAGCGCCGATAACTTCATCTTTTTCAATGATGACAAAATACCACCCGGTGGCGTGGGATCAACTAAGGCTTTACATATTACCCTCCGCTGCAAGGGGTATACGATACCAGGGGTGTTGATTGATAACGGGTCAGCTTTGAATGTCCTACCATTATCCATACTGAACAGATTACCCGTAGATAGTTTTCATATGAAAACCTGCCAAAATATAGTAAGGGTGTTCGATGGCACAGAAAGAATGGTAATGGGTAGAATTGAAATACCTCTTCTGATTGGCCCGAACACATATGAGGTCGACTTCCTGGTGATGGATATTAAGCCTTCATACAACTGCTTATTAGGAAGACCTTGGATACATTCAGTAGGGGCAGTGCCTTTGTCACTATATCAGAAGTTAAAATTAGTATCATAAGGTCGACTGGTGACAATAAATGTCGAGAAAGATATTATTGCAGCCGTAACCAGTGATGCATCGTATTTGGAAACAAACAATTAAGCAACCGAATATTTCTTTTGGTCTTTGGAATTTGTGAATGTGACATTCGTTACCGAAGAGAATAGAATTCTAATGCCAAAGCTACCTAAGACTACAAGAATGGGTCTACAATTGATGGTAGGAAAAGGAGCTTTATCGAGAAAAGGACTTAGAAGACATCTTCAGGGAAGAATTGAAGCTTCAATGTTAAAGGACAAGCATGACCGCTTTGGCTTAAGGTACAAGCCAGATGCGAGACAAAGAAGGAAGGAACTGGAAATGAGACGAGAAATAAGAAAGACACATTTGAGTGGAGAAGAAGTCAAGTGGAAACCAATGATATTCCCCCACATATCCAAGACCTTCGCATTGAGAGGGATTATTCATCCTGAACAAAGGATGCCAAAAGAAGAAAACATTGAAGAAATGTTGAGGAATCTACATATCAATGCCATATCCGAAGAGACAGCTGAAGGAGGGACCTTGTCAGATATCTGCCCTTGTGAACCTAGGAGTGTTCTGAACAATTGAACTGTGGAAGAAATTACTGTAGTTTTTAGAGCTTACTCAGAGTAATGTTTAAAACACACTTGTTGCTTTAAACCTAGAGGCAATAAGGATTTCTTTGTGAAATAGGCTCATGTTCAAGCGTCATTATTTTAATGAAGTACATCTTTGCTATCATTTTGAACAAATATTTTTCATTCTTTCCATACAAATAATTATTTTAGATTCCTCTATGCGAGCAATTATTTCAGATTCTTTCAAATCATTCTTTCATTTCATGCATAATCATACCATACAAATAATTATTCTTAAATTCATTCGATTCTTTGTATATTCTTTTGTACCTACAATAGGTTCCAGAATATCAATAACATGAGCGATGCTGATACTAACTTAGAGTCTTCTTTTGAGCAAGACTTGTGTTTAGAGGGATCCCAGAACTTTGAAGATGACATAAATTATGGCTTATCCTCGGATTTGTTGAGGATGGTAGAGCAAGTAGAGAAACAAATTCTACCTTATAAGGAGATAGTGGAGAATGCGACTTTAGAAGAAGGAAAGGTAGTAAAAATGGGAACGTGCATAACCGAAGAAACGAAGTAAGACCTTGTTGAGTTACTTAAAGAATTCAAAGGTGTCTTCATGTTGTATACCAAGATATGCCTGGGTTAAGCACCGATACTATAGTACATTGCCTTCCCATAAAAGAAGATTGCAAACCAGTTCAGCAGAAACTTCGGAGGATGAGGCCAGACATTGTGTTAAAAATAAAGGAGGAAGTCAAAAAGCAATTTGATACCGGATTCCTGCAAGTGATCAAATACTCGGAATGGGTAGCCAACAGTGTGCTTGTTCCTAAGAAATATGGAAAGGTACGAATGTGTGTGGATTATAGAGACTTAAATAAGGTTACTCGTTGCTTTCCTTTATGGATGGCTTCTTGGGATATAATCAGATAAAGATGCATCCTGAAGACATGAGAAAGACTAACTTCATAACCTTGTGGGGTATATTCTGTTATAAGGTGATGTCGTTTGGGCTGAAGAATGCAGGAGCGACGTATCAAAGGGCCATGGTGACCTTGTTCTATGATATGATACACAAAGAGATCGTAGTTTATATCGACAATATTATCGCCAAATCCTGAACCGAAGAGGAACACATCCAAGTTCTGAAAAAGTTGTTCTAGAGATTGAGAAAATTTCAATTAAAGCTCAATCCAATAAAATGTACTTTTGGAGCTAGATCAGGAAAACTGTTGGGCTTTGTAGTCAGTGAGAAGGGAATTAAAATTGACTCAGACAAAGTTCGGGCTATACAAGAATTACCTCCACCGCGTACTCAAAAAGAAGTTCGAGGCTTCCTTGGAAGGATAAATTACATTGCTCGGTTCATTTCACAATTAACTGAGAAATGTGATCCCATATTTCGTCTTCTTAAAAAACACAACCCATGTGTTTGAGATGATGAATGTCAGAAAGCTTTCGATAAAGTTAAAAAGTACTTGTCAAGTCCCCCAATGCTGTTACCTCTAAACCCAGATAGGTCGTTAATATTGTATTTAACAGTGTTTAATAACTCTATGGGATGTGTACTTGGTCAACATGATGAGCCGGAAAGAAAAGAAAATATGATATGTTACCTCAGTAAGAAATCCACTGAGTGTGAATTGAGATATTCACCAATTAAGAAATTGTGTTGCGCTTTAATTTAGACAATTCGGAGGTTGAGGCAATACATGCTGTACCATACAACCTAGCTAATCTCGAAGTTGGACCCTCTAAAATATATGATGAAGTCAAATGATTTGAACGGAAGGATGGCTAGATGGAAAATTTTGCTCTTTGAATTTGACATAATCGATATGAGCCAAAAGGCTATGAAAGAGAGTGCAATAGCAGATTTTCTGGCCAGCAGAGCTCTAGAAGATTATGAGCCCTTGAATTTTGATTTCCCAATAAAGAGCTAATGTATGTAGCAGCTATTGAAGAGGACACTACAAAAGATCATCTTTAGAAATTGAACTTTGATAGAGCCTCAAATACTGTGGGTAATAGAATTGGGGCAGTCCTGGTATCCCCAAATAGAGATCATTATCCATTCACATGTAAATTGGATTTTGATTACACAAATAATATGACAGAATATGAGGCATGTTTCATGGGACTCCGTGCAGCCATAGAACGCAAGATCAGAGCGTTGGAAGTATACGGAGATTCTGCACTAGTGATCTATCAACTTAAAGGTGAATGGGAGACAAGTGACTCCAAATTGATTAATTATCAAAGGTTATTTTTAGGGTTAATAAAGGAGTTTGATGATATTACCTTCAATTTTCTCCTGCGAGACGAAAACCAGATAGCAGATGCTTTGACTACTTTGGCTTCCATGATCAAAGTAAGCAAACAAGAGGATATAAAACTCATTCAAATGAGTATTTACGAGGCCCCATCTCATTGTTACAACATGGAGGAATAAGAGAGAGATGACCATTCTTGGTATCAAGATATATTGCGATATGTGAGAAATCGTGAGTATCCTGACCAGGCAACAGAGAATGATAAAAGAAAGTTGAGAAAACTAACCTGTGATTATGTCTTAGATGGGGAGATCCTGTACAAAAGAAGAAAGGGTCGGGTACTATTAAGATGTGTAGACACTGTTGAAACTAAAAAAATCTTTCACAAGGGTGTTTGTGAAACGCATGCTAATGGTTTCACAATGGCAAGACAAATTATGAGATTTGGATATTACTGGTCTACCATGAAGGGAGACTGTATCAATTATGCCGAGAGGTGTCACAAATATCAAATTTATGGTGACAAAATTCATGTACCTCTTTCATCTTTGCATGTTATGACTTCCCCATAGCCTTTCTCCATGTGGGGCATGGATGTCATAGGGTCAATCTCGCCGAAAGCTTCGAATGAGCATCGGTTCATCTTTGTGGTCATTAACTATTTCACCAAGTGGGTAGAGGATGCTTCATATGCCAATATGACTAAGTCAGCAGTTAGTAAATTTTTAAAGAAGAAAATCATATGTCGTTATGCCCGAGAGGATCATATCTGACAATGCATTAAATTTGAACAACAGTACAATAACAGAGGTCTGCAGTCAGTTCAAAATGAGACACCATAACTCATCACCGTATCGCCCAAAAATGAATGGTGCAGTGGAAGCAGCCAATAAAAATATTAAGAAGATTGTGGGAAAAATGACTGAAACATATAGAGATTGGCACAATAAGTTACCATTTGCTCTCTATGCTTATCGAACATCTGTCAAAACTTCTACTGGGGCAATGTCTTTCTCATTGGTCTATGGAATGGAGACAGTTTTACCCATTGAAGTAGAGATACCTTCCCTTCGAGTTTTGTCAGAGTTAAAGTTAGATGAAGCAGAATAGATTCAATCTCGATATGATCAGTTAAATTTGATTGAGGAAAAGAGACTAAGGGCTATCCATCATAGTCAGATGTACCAAAAACAAATAATGAGAGCTTATGACAAGAAGGTTCGCCTAAGAGAGTTTTATGAGGGGGACCTTGTATTGAAAAAGATTCTTTCCATACAAAAGGATTTCAGAGGGAAATTGATGCCAAACTGGGAAAGACCTTATATGGTAAAGAAGGCTTTCTCTGGAGGAGCATTAATTTTGACCGAAATGGACGAGAAAAACTTGTCCAACCCTGTGAATTTAGATTCAATCAAGAAGTACTATACTTAAATAGGGAAAAAAGCCAAAGTGAAAACCTGCAAAGGGCACTTTGAGACCCTATATATAAAAAAAATAAAAATAAAAATAAAAAGATAAAAAGAAGAGGCCAATGTGAAAACTCGCAAACGGCGTCTTGAGATCAAAGGGGATTTGAGTTAAACACTTGAAAAGGGCGGCTCAAATTTTGATCAAAGATGGGGAATGTGATGATCTTGTTGTACCTGAATTAACAAAGAAAAAGGGTATGCTACATCTTGAGGCATTGACAAAGTACTTTTGCTCTCCTAAACACATGTCAAGCTCAAATTGGTCTTCAAGGAGTTCATACAAAGAAACTCAGGTTGGGATATCGGGGGGCACCTAGTCTTCATCTTTTTCATATTGAATTGGCTATCTTTGAAATATTTTTCCTTTTCAAGATATGCATTCCTAATCAATTTCCTTTTTTATTTTTCTATCTTTGATAATTTATTCACTTCGAGCTATGCTCCAATTCAATTCCATTCTTATCCACTATTATGATTTGTTGCAAGCATGTTGCATTGAAATAATAGTTAATGAACTAATAACATTTTCAAAACAGAAGTTTCGCATATTATTCTAGAAGCCTCTAAATAATACAAGAACCTGAAACAGGACTATTGTTTAGAGCTCACCAAGCTTAAGGAAATATTTGAGTAGGAAGGGTTTAAATTGAGACCATCTCTTCGGATTTTGTCCAAAATAGTAGTTTAACAAAAGGACAAGATATTGCATCGGTGATACAATTTAGACAAAAAATTATCAGTGTCAACCTAAGAGTATAAAAGAGGGTCATTCTAGAGAAAAAATGATATTTTGTATTCATGCAAATATCAGGCATACACGTCTGGTCATGACACCCGGAGAATGGTGTAACAGACCGAATTGATGGAAAAAATTTCAGATCCTATACCCCTAAGTTTCAATTGGAGGGTTTAAAGATGGTACAAACCTTAGGTCCCAGAGCTACGGTGAAAGAGACCCTGAAGTTACAGTAGAGCAAACTAGTTAAGTAAAATGTGATTGTTTCTTCAAAGTTTTTTGTCAGAAAGTACCAGTCGAATAGGGTGGCAATGTAATATGTCAGTAGTAAAGCCCTGATGAATAACGAGTGATGACGTCCTAAACATTTAAAAAGGGATCATTATCATGACATTTCTGCATTCACAACATATCTGGTTAGGAACATTTGATTCATTCCGATCATAGCATCCTAATCATTTGGCATAAACATAAGCATATAAAACCGAGTATACAGGACATGTCCCCAGAGGACGGTGTAGTAACATCGGTGAATTTAGATTTTGTCTCCCTGAAATTGCAGTGGAGCAGATCGAGAACGGCGAATCTTATCTTCCCGAGGTAGCAGGGGAGCAGATTTTAGCCACTAGCCTTATCTTTGATGTAGCAAGGGAGCAGGCTAAAGATTGTAGTCTTATCTTCCTGAGGTAGTAATGGAGCAGACTGAAGATTATAGGTTTTGTCTCCTCGAGATAGCAGTGAGGCAGATCGAAAATGGTGAATCTTATCTTCTCAAGGTAGGAGGGAAGCAGATTTTAGCCACCAGCCTTATTTCTTTGAGGTACCAAGGGAGCAGGTTGAAGATTGTAGTCTTATCTTTCTGAGGTAGCAAGGGAGCAAACTGAAGATTGTAGATTTTGTCTCCTTAAAATAGTAGTGGGGCAGATCAAAAGCGGCGAATCTTATCTTCCTGAGGTAGCAGGGGAGCAGATTTTAGCCACCAGCCTTATTTCCCTGAGCAGCAGTGGAACAGATCAAAGACTGCGAATCTTATCTTCCAGAGGTAGTAGGGAAGCAGATTTAAGCCACTAGCTTATCTTCCTGAGCAACAGTGGAGCAGGCTAAAGATTGTAGATCTTATCTCCCTAAGCAGTAGTGGAGCAGATCGAGGATAACGAGTCTTATCTTCCCAAGGTAGTAAGGGAGCAGATTTAAGCCACCAGTCTTATCTTTCTGAAGTAGCAAGGGAGCAGACTGAAAATTGTAGATTTTATCTCATTGTGTTGCAGTGGAGCAAGTTGAAATTATCAGCTTTTATCTCCTTCAAGTTCCATTGGAGTAGATCGAAACTAAAAATTTCTTCTCCTTGAAACTACATTGGAGTAGTTCGAAGCCACAATTCTCATCTCCTTGAAATTCCAGCGGAGTAGATCGAAGATACAAATCTCTTCTCCCTGAAATTGCAATGGAGCAGGTAAAAGCACCAATTCCTATACCCGTGAAGATATAATGAATTAGGAATGAGGTTATTTGAAGAAGATGAACACCAAGAAGTCAAGATTTGGTAAGACCGGGCAAAATTGACCCTTTTAAAGTCTTTGCTCCATTCCTGTTACAAGATAATGAACAAAAAGGGGCAATTGTAATAGGCCCATTTCGCCCGGGCCCATAAATAATCCAAAAAAATAATGAATAGAATAAAATAAATATAAAAATCAATGTTTAAAGTCCAGATACAGTCTTCATTAGCCCAAATACAAATTGTAGCCCAATTTATAAACCCATTTTACAAGTAAACCCAAAGCCTAATTATTAAACTAGCCTAACCCAACCCAATTTCAGTGGCCCAATTGGGAGAACCCCAAAAGCCCAATAACCAAAGTTCTAGAACTGTTTACGCCGCAACCTCATATGCCAGCCATGGAATCGGATCTCCACGTCACCCCATGAACGGCCTTTTCTTCCCTATGGCTATCTCCACGTCAGTCGAACCTGCGAGAAGAAAAGAGTAACAGAATACAGCAAAGCAATAGCAGAAAAATGAGGAAAATTTGTATTTATATTTTTAATTTATGATCTCTATTCAGCTATAAAAAAAAGGCCGATTGTATACTGTAAGGGACTACTGACGCATATTGAATAGGAAATCAAAAAGCAACCAAAAGTTAGAATGTGACCTTAGATTCCATTTCTTTTCTTTTCGATTTGTTTTTCCTCTTTGGTCTTGCATGTAGTTCTTTAGCGTGAGAAAAAGAAAGGGAAGGTGAGGGGTTTACCTTCGCAAATGTGCCATCGGAGTCTGTATCTCTTTCGTCAAAATCAGAGTTTAAGATGGGATCTTGTGGCTAAAATCGACAATCTTCGAGTCTTGGTTCTAAACGAGGATAAAAGGGGGCCTCTGTACGTCATCATCCACCGATTACAGTGGTGAAATGGTGGTCAGACGGCGGGTTTCTGGATCAGCCGAATGAGGGAAAGAGCATTTACAGCTTTCTATTTCATTTTTTTTTCTCTTTTCTGGAATGGTAAAGTGTTTTATTTTTTAGGTTTTTTTTTCCTATTATAAACGACATGGAACGACGTCGTTTAAGGACTAATTCAGTGGCCTTAAAACGATGTCGTGTAGGCTGTACCTGATGATCTGACCCAGACACAACCATGATCCGCGTGTTTTGGTCTTTGAGGGGAATTTGCGCGATTAATCCCTTCATCTTGCATTGTTATTCTATTGGGTCCTATTTCTATTTCTTTTGTTTTTTAATGTTTTCCCGAGATTTATGCGTAGTTTTAATTTAGTCTATAGTTAAACACTGTGTTTAGGAGCTTGGAATAATTGTATATTTGGCCCCCACTAGTTTGCACGCACCTTATTTTAGTCCCTAATTCAGCTTTAACAATTAATTTATTTACTAATTATCCTTAAAATATTGTTTTGGTTTTCAATCTCGTCCCTAATTTACTTAATTCATTTATCTATTTAGTTTTAAACTGTTTTATTATATGATATTAAAAAATATTTTATATACCATTCATTTTAAATTATTTTTATATATTATTTATTTTAACTTGTTTTAATGTAATGCTTATTAAAATTTGTTTTACTATTTATTTAAAATAATTTTATATACATTATTTATTCTAAACTTTTATATATATATTATTTATTTTAGATTTTTTCACGTATTAGGTAGCTTATTTCATTTTTTTACATCTCTTATTCTTTTAAAGTTGTTATGTATTTAAATTTCCTCTTTGACATATATTGTTTTAAAATTTTATTATTATTTTATATTAAATTATTTTATATACTTTATTTTAGATTCTATTTATTTATTTTAAAGTGTTTCAATATTATTTTTACACTTATATATATATTTAAATGTTTTATATATCATCTGCTTTAAATTGTTGTATATTATTGATTTTAAAACTACTTCTTACATTATTTGTTTTAAATTTATTTATTATTATTTATATTCTATTTATTTTTAATTTGCTTTATGTTTATTTTCTATTATTGGTTATATATATTGTTTAATACCTCTTAAAAATTTGTTAGCGTGAATATTGGAATAATACATGTTGAATGATTATTCGCCTTGTGTGTCACGTTTTGAATTCGTTGCTTTTATATTGTTCATTTGTAATAGCTTGAATTTTAACGACGTTGAAAATAGTGGTTCGAGACCATCAAATCCAAAAAATGAACTCGTAGATTATATTATTTAATATTTACGAGCCAAATGTAGTTTTTAAAAGATTTTTGGAATAGTAAATTGTGTTTTATAAAGATTTATTTGGTCAAGAAATTGAGAAAAAGAGGTATCGAGATCTCGATGTTATAAACCGAGCCATAAATATTTTTATAAATATTTACGGAATGTCAATAAGCTAGTATTAAAATTTTGTTAGAAAATTTTGACATTTGGGTGGTCAATTAAATAAAAAGGATTAAATTGGAAAATGTGTAAAAGTTGATAAAAGGATTAAATAGCTCAATTGTCAAATGAGGAAGGACCTAAAGTGAAAATAAGCCCAAAGGAGATGTTTTGGGCCGCAATAGCTGAGAAAAATCAAGAAATGGGTGAAATAAGAGCAAAATTGGAAAATTGTCAAAATTAGCTAAATAAAAATGGGACTAAACTGGAATATCTAGAATTCTCTTCATTTCTCTTCATATTCATCAGCTGAAAAACAACCATGGAAGGGGGTTCAAGCTGGTTTTCATGCTCTAGCTTCATGTAAGTTTAATTCTTACTTTCTCCTTGAAATTTCTATGTTTTTGGAATTTTACAATTGGGTCCAACTTACTATTTCATTAGTTTTTGATTCCATGGCTAATTTTTAAAGTTTTTTATGGATGAGTGCTGAAATAATATGATGAATAATCATATAATTGAAGCTTTACTTTTGGTATATGATGATTTTATCAAGTAAAATTGATGAAAAATCATTTTAGGACCTAATTAAGAAAGAGTTTGGAATTAATGTCTAATGCTAAAGTTATGATTTTTAGGGGTTATGAAGAAGTTTAAAATGATAGACTAAAGTATTAATTTAAAAAAATTAGCTCAATTGAGGGGTTAATTGAGCAAGGACTGAATTGTATAAACT
Source organism: Gossypium arboreum (assembly GCF_025698485.1). Taxonomy (NCBI): domain Eukaryota; kingdom Viridiplantae; phylum Streptophyta; class Magnoliopsida; order Malvales; family Malvaceae; genus Gossypium; species Gossypium arboreum. The sequence continues at coordinate 7,876,544 of NC_069071.1, forward strand.
GTGAAATTTGGGGCAAAATGGAAATCAACATTTTTCACTAAAACTGTTTTGGACAGCAGCAGCAGTGTAACTTTGAAAAATCACCAAAAATTTTATAAATCGAATTATAGGATGAATAAAAGATGAAATTAAAAATTATTGAGTCTAGTTTCTTATAAAAGAAACGATGTAAGCAATTGAATTGTGAATCATGAGATATAATAAATTTTATGAGACAAGGTCAGAATGATTTTGGGTTCCCCTGTTTTAACTTTGGAAAATCATAAAACATTGGAGAAAAATAATTAGGGGCTTAAATTTATATGTTTAGAATCCTTAATGAGCCTATTTTCCATAGAAACAAACTAAAACATCATTTGAATCTTGTACGAGGATAAAATTAATTTTTAGTGAAGAAGAGTCGAAACTGTTAGACAGCAGAACAGGGGTAACTTTAAAGAATAAACTGTACTTATTGGCTAAACCAAAAATTCTGAAAATTTTATGGTAAGAATATATATGAGTCTAGTTTCAGGAAAAAATTATCAGATCTTAATTTGGAGTTATATAGCTCCAGATATAAATAATTTAGTGACTATGATACAGATGGACAGACTTGAATATTCATAAAAGTAAATAATAAAGATTATTGATAATGTTACTTACAAGTGTGTTATATACATTAAGGATGTGGAATGGAGAGGAGGAGGAGGAAAATATATATGAATATCCAGCTAGCATGGCTAATTTGCATGTTTTAGGCTTAAGGACCTAATTGAATAAAAGTAAAACTTGAGGGGTAATTTTGTAAAATGTCAAAAATGACCAAATTGAAGGGAATGAATTTTTTTATTATCTAAATTAATAAATTGAATGAAATTTTCAATTTAAGATCGGGTGAAAATTGGGAAAATGGTAAATTACCAAAATGCCCCTTAATCTTGATATTTCTGCAATTTCGCCATGTAAGTTCGTGTAACTTGAATTATATTCTTAAATGCTTGAAATGCATGTTTTTTTATATGAATATGATTTGAATGTTCATTATATGGAAATTTATGAAACATTGATATATTTGAAAAAAAAAGGGGGAAAAAAATCCCGGATGAATGGAAGGAAAATTCGATGGATTTCTGAAAAGGAATTGACGGTAAAAAGGATCTAGCCCGGACGGGTGATCCTATCCTGATATAGCCCTCCCAAAGAATATGTGGAAAATGGATTTAGCCCAGACGGGTAATCCGAATTAGGGTCTGAATTTAGCCTGGACTAGTAATTCAGATCCAAGCTCATTAGAGTAATTGTCGTTGCAGGGGATTTAGCCTGGACTGGTAATCCCACTGTAAGGATGAGGTTCGCGGTAGTGTGCTCCCTGATATGAAATGTGTAAGACCATGGTTGAACGATACCATGGCAACCTGATATGAAATGTGTAAGACCATGGTTGAAAGATACCATGGCAACGTGATATGAAATGAATAAGACCATAGTTGAAAGATACCATGGCAATCTAACATGAAATGAGTAAGACCATAGTTGAAAGATACCATGGCAACATGACGGAAAATGAATAAGACCATGGTTGAAAGATACCATGGCAACATGACAGAAAACGAGTAAAACCATAGTTGAAAGATACTATAACATCATGTCAAAGATAAATAAGATCGAGGAAGAGAAACGCCAAGATATCTATTTAACAATCGATATTCAGGTAATATGTATCAGATGGAATGGTTATATGAAATGGTTGTGTGAAATGTTTACAGGAATTGGTCATATGGAAATATATGTACAAAATAGTTGTATGAAATAATTAAGAAGATAAATAAATGAAATAAGTATAGGTACATGGAATTTAATTTATGTTAAGTTTAATACTGAACTATTATCGAAATAAATATATACAAGATATAAGGAAATGATGGTGCATGAAATATTGATATAACGAAATGAATGATATATGCTTATGAAGAAACAATAAGAGAATAATATATTTTGTGATATGTACATATATAATTATCTTTTATATGTTGATACAAGAAAATTATGTAAGTTGAGACTATTATTACACTCAAGTGTGATATGTTGAGAAAATAGGTATATCAATGTTGAATTTATATGAAATATGTGTAAGTATACTAACAATGTTATTGTTTGACGCTTAGACAAGTGCCAAGCTATTGATTGAATGGTAAAATGTTTAATTATAAGGAGCATTGAAATGGTAAGTACTTAGATGAAAATATAATTTAAGATTTTACAAAATTTTTTATAATCTCGATTTTATTCAAGTTGGTTTCTAATGTATGTTTTGGGCTTCGAGGGCCCAATAGAGAGACGTTATGATTATTTCAAAATATGAATAATAAATGACTCAAAATCATCTAAAAATGTTCAGTAAACTCTGGTAATGCCTCGTACCCTATTCTGGCAATGAATACGGGTAGGGGGTGTTACATCATTTGTATCATATTCGATTATTTATGCTTTCCAACACCATGATTCGTTAATGCTTTTGTAATGTGTTTTGGCAAGATAATATGTCGTCATTCTTATGCATGTTGTAAATTTTTTTTACTATGAATGACCATTTAAATGTTTTAGTCCAATCAATTATCTTTTAATTAAATCACCAACTCTTTTTATTTTAAATTGTGACGAAAGGAACCTTTCGAGAACAAGGCAATATTTCGTGTTTGGAAATTCGAGAAATCGTGCCCTAACGTGTCGGGTTTCGATTTACCGTTTAACGAAATAACCGAATATCTTTTTAAAATTTCAATGCATGAGTTTTGGAAATCATGAGATGATCTTGGTATCGAGGGTTTGAAATGTCGTATCCTAACATCCTGGATATGATATTTTATTTTTCGAAACAAGAGAATCTCAATATTCACTTCGAGTTATCCAAATATTTTTTAAAGGGATTGTATTTTAAAATATTTTTAAATTTTCTACATTAGGATATTAATTAATCAATAAGGTACTAATTTTGGGCGCTGTAAGGGTGTTAATCCTTTCTCGCATGTAACCGACTCCTGAACCCGTTTTCTTGATTTTCGTAGGCCAAAATCAATATTTGAATAAAATAGAATGTTTTATAGGTGATCCAATCACACCTAAACAAAAAAGATTGGTGGCGAATCCATATTTTTTTTAAAGACGATCCCCATTTTTCAAAATAAAAAATGGTTTCGACAACGAGAATTTCAAAAACGTAAAAATCATTAAAAACAGGGCAAGAACGGACTTACAATCGAGCTTAGAAGCTTGAAAAACCCTAGCCATGATTTCTCCATGCAAGTTTCGGCCAAGGGGTTGAAGATGGAGAAAAATTGACTTTCAATTTTCTTTTTAATTCATTTTAATTACTAAATGACCAAAATGCTCCTAACTTAAAAATATTCTATTTCACCTATTTCATGCATATTTTTGTCCAAAAAATTAACCAATGGTCTAATTACCATTCAAGGACCTCCAATTTAAAATTTCATAACAATTAGACACCTCTAACATGTAGAACGTAACTTTTTCACTTTTTACAATTTAGTCATTTTGACGTTTGACTAAATTGAGTTCCCAAACGTCAAAATTTTCGAACGAAATTTTCATGAAATCATTCCGTGAAATTTGATACCATAAAATTATAATAAAAATAAAATTTTTCTTATCGAATTTTTGGTTCCAAAATCACTGTTCCGACTAGGCCCAAAATCGGACTGTTATAGAAGTCGAAGAAATCCTTGAACTCTTCCTATCTTATAGCATGCCATCTATATCCGAATCAGTCCGATTCAATTAATAGGGTTTCATTTCACTTTTCAAATACAACCAATAACCAATTCTCATATTTTCACATCATCACATTTACATATATATTCATTTCAATTCAAATAATCAATACATACATAATGTATATACCAATTCAATCCATTTCAATCAACTATCAAAGTGCCAAAATACTTACCTCAACCACTTACCATATGCATTAAATCAAAATACAAAAATTAATGACTAGGTTCAGATTTATAGAAATACAAACCGTGAATTTCGAGCTATTCGACGTCGATTTTATCATTCCCCTTTTTAGTCGAGGATTCCGGTAGACGTTAGCTACAGAATTAAAACAATTAAAATACATCAATACAACACAATTCAATTCCACCTTAAATATTTCAATTTTTACTCAATATTTGCTTAAATTCTAATTTAGTCCTTAAATCGAGACTAATTTTTATTCTTCACATTTAATCCCATATTTTATACTAAAATAAATTTAAGCTAAATTTAGCTCTTTATTTTTAATTAAACCCATAAATTTTGAATTTTTCATAATTTAGTCACTATTACTCAAAATTTGCAATTTGTTCTACAATCTAGTCCTTTTCCATTTCTAGCTTAAAAATCTATCAATTTAATCCCTAATACTAAAACTATTCAAAATTAACAACGTTTAAAATGTTAATCAATGTTAAAATTTCAACACGGGTTGGGCAATACTTAACACCGGGATTTTGAAAATATAAAAATTACAAGAAAATAGACTAAATTGACTAACCAATTTTGAATTTGAACCTTGAAGTCCATATAGTCGTGCGTCTTTCTCTTTTAAATCTTTTTTTCTTTCAACTTTTTCCACTTACTTTCTTTTTATCTCATTTATTATTTCTTTTATTTTGTTTTTATCATGTATTATATATTATATAATACATGTTTACATACTTTAAATTTATTAACTACTATAATATATATAAAATAAATTTACATAATAGTTATATATATAACTCATTAATATCGTCCACTAGTTGAAGTAAATGTATATTTACTACATTATTCCTTATACTAAAATAATTCTTAAATCATGCAATTTCACTTAACTGAAATCTAATTAACTAGACAACTAAAAATATTTACTAGTCTGATTTACGGGAACGGAGTTCCGGGAATGCACTTTCTGACACCCCTGACTATAGGGCCGTTACAATTCTCCTCTTAATTAAATTTCGTCCCCTAAATTTATCTGAAAAGAGATGGCAGTATTGAGATCTCAATGTTTCTTCTAGTTCCCAAGTTGCTTCCTCGACACTATGACTACGCCATAGGACTTTCACTAGCAGAACTCGCTTATTACATGACTCTTTCACCTCGCGAGCCAAAATCTCGACCAGTTCTTCATCATAAGACAAAACAGGTTGAATCTTAGTGTCTTTCGTCGAAATAACGTGAGACAGATCCGATCGATACCTTCTAAGCATTGAAACTTGAAAAACATCATGCATTTTCTGCAACTCCGCAAGCAAAGCTAAACGATATGCAACTGGTCTCATTCTTTCAATGATCTCATACGGTCCGATAAAACGAGGACTCAACTTTCCTTTTCGGCCAAATCTCAATATTTTCTTCCAATGTGAAACTTTAAGAAATATTTTATCTCTAACAGAAAATTCAATATCTCGACATTTCAAATCCGCATAAGATTTTTGTCTATCAAAAATTGTCTTCAATCTATCTCAAATTTTCTTAACAATATCTTCCGTTTATTGGATTAATTCAGACCCAATCATTCTTCTTTCACCCAATTCCATCCAACAAACAGGTGTTCGATGCCTATGACCGTATAAAACTTCGTACAGAGTCATTTGAATACTCGATTGAAAGCTATTATTATATAAATATTCAACCAAGGGTAAGTAACGCTTCCAACTTAATTCAAAATCAATAACATAAGTGCTAAACGTATCTTCCAAAATCTGAATAACACATTTAGATTGTCCGTCTGTCTGCGAAAGAAAAACTATGCTAAAATTAAGTCATGTAGCAAGAGATTCGTGCAACTGTTTTCAAGATTTCAAAATGAACCGCAAATCTCGATCAGAGCTAGTTGCCGAATGTGGTGGGGAAAAATAAAAAAGCTTCTTTTCAGCTCTTAAAGAATCGCATGAGGCAACAGATTGAAAATTGTAGTGTGAGATTCCTTAGTGTGAGATTCCTTTCTCAAAGAGGTAAGGAATTGTTTATTAAAGCTATTTTACATGTTATACCTACTTACACTATGGCTTGTTTTTTGCTTCCAAAGTCTTTGTGTGTGGACTTGGACAATAGTATGGCTCATTTTTGGTAGCAAAAAGGACATGGGCGAAAAGGGATTCATTGCTGCAATTGGGAAACGACTTTGCGATATTAAAGAGAATGAGGGGTATGGGATTTCGTAATTTATCCAAATTTAATGTTGCATTATTAGCTAAACAAGGTTGGTGTATTCTTAATTACCTAGATTCAATATTAACAGAAGTTCTTAAGGCTAAGTACTTTCCAAATACAAATTTTTTCCAAATACAAATTTTCTTAATTCTGAGTTAGGACGCCTACTTTCGTATATTTGGAAGGGTGTATGGACAACTAAATGATTGCTGAAGTATAGGATTTGTTAGAGGGTGGGAACGGGTCAGAATATTTCAATTGTTGCTGATGCGTGGAACCTTGGATTTGTAAGTTATAAGGTAGAATCAATCAGGAATTACACTGAACTCAATAAAGTAGTGAATCTAATTGATGAACAAAAGAGAGAATGGAAGGTTGACTTAATTTATTCTACCTTCTCTAAAAAAAAAGTGGACAAAATTGTGCGAAATCCCTTAGCAATGGAACCTCATGTGGACTTTATGGTATGGAAAGGGGAGGCCTCTGGAGAATTCCTTGTGTGAAGTTCTTATAAATTATTACATGACATTTTTCCTAATTATTTATAGACTAAGGCTAAAATATTTTACAAAAAACTGTGGAATATTCACATTCCAAGGAAAAAATCTTAATCTAGAAAATTTCTTGGAATTTTATTCCCCACTTTGTGAATCTTTAGTGTAAGAGATTGCTCTCGGTGGTAGTATGTCCTAGATATGGAGCAGCTGCTGAAAACATCGATTATATCTTCAGAGATTGTCTTGTGACACAAGAAGTTTGGATTAGTTTGAATCTGGAATGGGTATTAGCAGAGATAAATTTGTCACACTGGGAGTGACTTACCTGGGTGTTCAAGAATAGTTCCAGCATACAATGTTGAGTATGGGTTGGTGCCCACCAGCTAGTTTCATTGTTAAACTTAATTTTGACGCCACTTTTAATGAATCTCGGGCAAAATCAGCCTCAAGGGTGGTGGCTAGAAATGTTTCGAGGGAGGTCCTCGCATTCAAAATAGTGGTTCATGGGAAGGTGGCCTCTTCGTTTGCAGCAGAGGCCATTGCGTGTCTCTAAGCAGTGTTCATGGGAAAATAGATGGGGTTCACATCAGTTGTTATCAAAGGATTCTCAGTATCAGTGATAAAAAAAGTAGATCATATAAGATTGATAAATCAGTGATTAGGGGTATAATACGAAACATTCAGCAACAAAAGTAAATTTTTCACCAAATAATCTTTCAACATACATACCGATCTACAAATCTAGTGGCTCACAATTTAGCTAGAGAGGCAACGAGAGAAGAATCGCGAGCATACTTGATCGAAAGGGTCCCTAAGTGAGGAACATTAGAGGTGGATCTGCGGAGAAGGAGAGAACCTGACTGAGTGATGTTAAATAGGTGGTATATGAGTGAGAAGAGAAAAGGAAAGTGGGATAGTCGATGCGTTTTGGAAACTGCTTTTCTGGGGACTAGAATCGGTGCATTTATTGCGGATATGCTGATTGAATTCCAGTTGTGATCAGACTAAGAGTTTGTTTGAATTTTCTTTTTTGCTTTTTATATCCTTTTTTTAAATTTTTTAGTGGTACATTTCAGTTTTTTTTTTTTTTTTTGCAAACTCTTGGGTTTTGTTTTGTTTATGATGGGCTTGTTGTTTTTGTTAGCCCAGTTGTAATTGTTTTTTTTTTTTATTTTAATACACCAATCTAGTTTATCAAAAAAAATTAGTTCATCTTAGTTGTAATGAAATTCATATTTTTTTTAACAATGTCATTATAGGTATCATATTTGTTTTTTTTACACAATACTTAGAACTATTCATAACCCCTCCCAACCCATAAATAAGAGGATAATTTGTTTTAGCACACTCGAACCCACGTCCTTCTATATTGACAACAATGTCCATGTCAATCAAGCTAATATTCAATCAGCATAAATTTAACTTATTTTTATTTTCCTTTCATTTTGCCTTTGATACTACTCTTATCTGTAGAGATTCTTACTCATCCCCTCTTTTATTTATTTATGCCATAGGTGCAAATAAGAACAAAATAATAAATAAGCTAAAGATAAACTATTTAGTTGGTCACCCAAGTTTTTAGGTACTTTTATTTTGATCATTTAACAAAAATTTACAATTTAATCCCTCTTGTTACAATAATTTATCTTTTGATCACCCTGATGTCGCATTTTATATTTTTAATCCGTTTTATTCCACATAAGTACTCTCTGTTGGTAAATAGTTTCTATGTAATTCTGTAATTTTTTTAATCTATTTTATTTCCCCTATTTTTACCGTCATGATTTAGTTAACCTTTTGAAAATAAAAAAAAATGCATACTGAATTAACTAAAACTTTGAGTAGCTTGTTCCTCATACGTGATCTCCTCCCCGATTCACAGTACGAAAACACGCTCTTCCTTTTCTTCTAGTCGATGTTGGCATATCGCGGGTTGGAATCAGAGGAACTTGTCAGCTTTTTTGCACATAAGCCATCTCAGGGGAAGAATATTTAATCAGAATTAACAAATTAAATGGAAAATTAGGGATTGAAATTCTTCAATAGTCACAGAAACTAACTAGTAACTACAAATTAGCTTTAGACGATCACATTGATGAACAAAGAGGTAATCCATGAGAAAACATAGAACCAGTAAAGGAAGACGACCAAGAACGAGTGAAGATTATGGATTCAGTGCATAACGATAGCGTAGCTCATTGAAAACCAAAGACATTAGAATGGCATTTTTTTACAAATAAACCGACACTTTCCCCAATTCACAGATCGGACATTAATAAAGACAAAACCCTAAAAGAATCCTTAGATCTTAACCTATTCCCTAAATTTTAAAAACAAAAAGGAGAGGAGATTTTGAAAGAATACTTAGCTTATTGATGAACAAGGAACAAAGAGTATACAAAAAAGCGAGCAATTAAAGGAGAAGCCCACAAAGCCTGTGAAATGGATTCTCAAGATTTAGGGTTAGGGTTCTTGACGGTAAAAATAGAGACATAAAATGGATTAGAAAATTACATAATTACATGTAAACTATTTACCTAGAAGGGGTGCTTATGTGGAATATTATGGATTAAAAAATTTACATAATGCCACGTGAGATTCCCTAAGAAAAAAATGGATGAATGATTAAACGATAAATTATTGTAATAATGTAAATTTTTTTTAGTAATTAATATGAAAGCACCCAAAAATTTAATAACTAAGTAGTTTACCCATATAAAATAAAAGTAAAAAAATCAATAGTAGACTAAGTACAAAGTGGAAAGATACTAAAGATGAATTTGTGAGTTTTAATATTAGCATATATTTCTTTTTAGTGTGGAATTAGGATGCTCAAAAACCCTTTTTTTTTTTTATAAAAGACACGAAGATCTTAGTTTTGCTTGCAATGGTTTTTTCTTTGAGTGATGAAAGGGTTTTGATCCGGAAACGAAAAATGTTAGGTTTAAAGATGGTGAGGGCGATGAGGATGATGATATGCTCGTGGACTTAGAAATTGGAATCGAGGCCAAAGGTTTCCTGGAAATAAAAGTTGATTGGGACAAGGATTTCTGCTTAGGAGGAAGTTAATATATGTACAGAAGGTGATAGTGTTGAAGATATCGAATTTTTGGAAAGAGATGTTAAAAAGTCTATTGTCAACGAAATCCCAGCTATAGAATTCTCATATCGTATTTAACAAATCTTTTTTAAAGAAATGGAGACAATGGTGGTGCTGAAGTTACTAGGACGGAATATTGGATACATTGCCCTACATAATCAGATTAGCAGCTAATGGTAACCATCAAAACCGTTTCACCTAATGGACATTGAAAACGAGTGTTTTCTGGCTAAATTCCAGTGTGTGGAAGGTTTCAACAAAGTTCTTTCACAAGGACCATAGATTATTTATGGTCAATTTGTAACAGCCTAATTTTCAGTGGTGTCAGAGCAGTGATTCGAGATCACTAAATCAGACAAATGAGTAGGAAATATTATTAATTTAGTGAGTATAAGTTAAATGTGAAGTTAAGAAAAATTTTGAAGTAGTGAATAGTGTACTAAAAATAAATATTAAAATAATTAGAATCGAAAACGAGGTATCGAGACCTCGAGAATTTTCAATCGAGCCATAAATATTTTTATAAATATTTATGGAGTGTTAATAAGTCAGTATTAAAGTTTCGTCAAGAAATTTTAAAGTTTTGATAGTTAATTGAACAAAAAGGACTAAATTGTATTAAATGAAAAATTGTGGAAAATGATTAAATAGCTTAAATGATAAAAGAAAGAGGGTTTAAAAGAAAAATAGACCCAAGGTCTCTTTGGGCTGGACGGCAATGGCATGAAATCAGCAAGAAAATGAGGAGAATTAAGGGCAAAATTGGAAAATTGCAAAATTTACTTAATAAAGCTAGGACTAAAGTGGAATTATCTAGATTTTTCTTTATTTTTCTGCATTCTCATCAGCAAAAACACCATGGAAGAGTTCCCTTCATCTGGTTTTTTCATATTTTTACTTCAGGTAAGTTCAATTCTTGATTATTTCTTGAATATTTTGTGTTTTTGTGACTTTTACAACTAGGTCCACTTGTTAAATTCATTAGTTTTTGACTCTATGAAAGAAATTGAAAGTTTCTATGAATATTTTCTGGAATTATATGATGATTTGGCATGGAATTAGAGCTTTAAATTGTTTATATGCTGATTTTATTGAAAGAATTGAATAGAAAGTGAATGTTTGGGACCTAATTGTAAAAGAGTTTGAAGTTAGAGTTTTATGTAGAAATTATGAATTTAAATAGTTATGAAATAACTTATAATGTCTAGGAAAAGTATTAATTGAGAAAATTATCTTAATTGAGGGGTTAATTAAGCAAGGACTGAATTGTATGAATTGTGAATTTTGGGGCAAAATGGAAATCAACATTTTGCACTAAAACTGTTTTGAACAGCAGCAGTAGTCTAACTTTGAAAAATCACCAAAAATTTTAGAAATGGAATTAGAGGATGAATGAAATATGAAATTAAATCTTATTGAGTCTAGTTTCTTATAGAAGAAATGATGTAAGCAATGGAATTGTAAATCATGAGATATGATAAATTTTGTGAGACAAGGTCAGAATGATTTCGGGTTCCCCTGTTCTGAATTTGTAAAATCATCAAAAATTGGATAAAAATAATTAGGGGTTTAAATTTATATGTTTAGAATCCTGAATGAGTGTATTTTCAAGAGAAATAAACGGGAACATTATTCGAATCCTGTACGAGTAGATAATTAATTTTTAGTGAAGAAGGGTCGGAACTGTCAGACAGCAGAACAGGGGAGACTTCAATGAATAAACTGTATTAATTGGCCCAACCAAAAATTATGAAATTTTTATGGTAAGAATATATATGATTCTAGTTTCATGGAAAATTAGCGGATCTTAATTTTGAGTTCCGTATCTCCAGATATAAATAATTTAGTGACTACGATACGGGTGGATAGTCTGAATATTCACATAAGTAATCAGTAAAAATTATGGATAAGGTTACTTACAAGTGTGTTATTTATACCAAGGATGTGGATGGAGAGGAGGAGGAGGAAAAATATATGAATGACTCGTGTATAAATTAAACACATGCCCGATTATAATCGATAAGTGTTGGATTAGAAATGATATAATGTTTTATGTGGAATATTTATTATGAAATTATTATTATCGTTATAATACAAAATTTGTACTTGCGAGTTTATATGGCTAAATTTTAGTGATTATTTGTTAATTTTATGAATTTCATGATGTGTTATTTCATATGTATTATTGATAAAATCGTGAATAATGTAAAAGCATGAAAATTGAATAAATGATCAAATTGAGCATTTCAGTTCAGTGACAAGATGAATTGAAGGAAAAGACCATAGTTGGACCATGGCAACAAGTGATAAGTGATAGCTTCGGCTACACTTATCTGATCAAGGATAAGTGAAAGTGATAAGTAATAGCTTCGGCTACACTTATCTGATCAAGGACAAATGACAAGTGAAAAGTGGTAGCTTCGGCTACCTGATCATTGAAAAGTGGTAGCTTCGACTACCTGATCAGTGAAAAGTGGTAGCTTCTGCTACCTGATAAGTGAAAAGTGGTAGCTCTTGCTACCTGATCAATGAAAAATGGTAGCTCCGACTACCTGATCAATGAAAAATGGTAGCTCTGGCTACCTGATCAGTGAATAGTGGTAGCTTCGGCTACAAGTGACAAGTGATTTCCGTATAAGACCATATCTGGGATATGGCATCAGTGTGATATATGCTATCAGTATAAGACCATATCCGGATATGGCATCGATGAGATATGTGATTCGTGTAAGACCATAGCTGGACTATGGCATCGATATGTGATATGTGATTACGTGTAAGACCATAGCTGGGCTATGACATCGATATATGAAGATGTGTAAGACCATAGTTGAACTATGACATCGAGTAAATGAAGTACTCAATTCCGTAAGACGTTCACTAATTTGACAAAGTTTGGTAAGTGTTACATGGAATTATGTGATACAAGAAGTACGAGTTGATAAGATATGAGTATAGAACTTGGTTGATAAATGAATTCATTTGTGATTATATAATTGTTCATCTTGAATGTACTGTCCATATGTATTGATAATTCAAACGTATTAATGAATAAAGTTCCGACATGGAATAAATTGAACACGAGACAAATAATTATGAAATTGAACTCGGAATTCATGAAAATGATGGTTATTGATATATAGAGACATGAGACATTGGTATATGAATATAGAAAATATTTGATAAATGTGTTTATTTATAATTATGGAATTATATACCTCATGTGTACTATTTGCATAAGGATGATATTTCAAATACTTTGGTTATTTAAGCTTAAATATGAAACAATAAGAAATCAAGATAAGTTGTTATAAAAATATATTTAGATTACGTAGATATGGTGATATATGTTGTATGATTACATAACGTGAAATTGTGTATATATATGAGAAATTTAATGAGAAATGAGCCCATACACGTTTCTTGTTATTTATATGAAGTGTACGACTGACAAGGGTGATGAAGTTATAAACAGAGAGTTACACGGGCTGAAAACACGGGCGTGTGACTCTCCAAAGTGTGAAAATTTTCTAAGTGTTGCAAAAGTTTCATATGTTTACGGTTTGGTCCCGAACCACCCTAAATGTATGTTTTGGGTCCCATAGGCCCATATAAGGGACGTTAAACATATGTATGAAAGTTTTTAATTTAGAAGAAATTTTATGGCTATTTTTACATGATTGATCATATTAAGTTCGGTAATGCCTCGTACCCTATTCTAGGCTCGGAATACTGGTAGGGGGTGTTACACAATTTCTTATTGTTTAGCCATAGATCAAATATTTCAATCCTAGGAAACCTTACCCGAGTGTGGTTTTGGCATGGATTAGATTGTCGGGTCTTCCAGGCTTTACGTATAAAAGGAGAATTTTGAAAGCAGTTGGGGGTTTGGTGGGCAAGGTGGCCAAGCTTTATTTCAACACAGATAGCAAGACCATAGGTCACTTTGCCAGAATGGTTATTTTTGTGGATCTTGATAGACCGTTGGTGTCCCAAGTATTGGTGAACGGAGAATTGCAACGGGTAGATTATAAAGCTTTACCGACCATTTGTTTTTCATGTGGCAAGTACGGACATTTGAAAGAGATGTGTCCAGAGCCGGTGGGGGAGTCGAATAACATGAAGGAAAAAACTAGTTGGGCTTTGGGGTCGTCTGAGCCAGTTAATGGTGGTGAGGTGACAACGTACGAGCCTTGAATGGTGGTGAAGCGGAGAAATCGATGGGGACAGAAAGGTTTGCAAAATTAGAGGGAGGGGTTTCAGAAAAGATAAGTTTGGGGTTGAGATTTTTTTGCTTTGAATGATTTAGAAAATTTGGAGGAAGAAAATGGTGTTGTAAATGAGGCGGTGTTAGGGGGATTTGCAGCAAAATTAGGGGAAAAAATAAATTTGTTTCAAAGAATTTGGGGAAAGGAATCTTTGCTTTAAAGAATGAAGGTGCTGGGTCTATGGGATAACTAAGCAGTGTCGTAGGTTGTAGTCTGCTAAGAAGTGGATCAAGGCCTGGTGAGTCTAGTAGGGAAAGAAAAGAAACTTTGGACCAGCGTCAATTTGGTAGTGGGTCTGGTCTGTCTAAAAACAGTGCAGGCCATTTGGTTAATATGGACCGTGGACTTCAAGTAAGTGAGAATAATGAAATTGGGGCAAAATAAGGGGGAGAATTGGACTTGGGCTTGAAGACCTTTGGGCATACTGTTTTGGACTTGGCAAATCAACAGGCCAACCTTTAATGGTTTTTGGGTCGGGGGCTGGTAATGGTGGGTTTCAATCGGTCAACTATGGTTATGGGGGTTGTGCCGCTATTAATTTTGACCCAAAAGAGTAGTGCCTTGAATCAGTCATGGATGCGACGAATTTAGATGCAAATAGGCAGTTGGGTAATTTATTAAAAGCCCCTCATAATTTTCTAATTTTTCTAATGACTCCCCTGTAACCACTACGCACTTTAATCCAACCTTTGAACAATCGGAGGGGACGGTGGTGGTTTTAGATGATTCAATACTTGACCCAGGAAAACACACGGTTGTTGTCTTTAAGAAAAATGCTAATACAAATGAAGGAGAAGCTTTGAGGGATGATATAACCAACGACAGTGGAAAAAAAGTTCATAATTTCAAAGCTTGGGGTTCAAATGATAAAGACGGATCAAGCTGTAATGGTAAAAAACTCAATCGAACCATCCGTAATCGTGGGGACAAGTTTAAATTAGTTGGTACTGCCCGTGTACCTTTGACTGAATCTTTGAATTCTATGGTTGAGTTAGTTAATGCTCAACTAGACATAGAAATGGGCAAAGAACTAAAGGCTTCGAAAGGAAAGCAGACACCGGGGTCTAGGAATTCCAAGCAATAAGGTTGGTATTAATCCTATTTTTTATTTTTTATGGATTTGACAGTTTTCTCTTGGATTTGTTAGGGATGTGCTAGTTCGAAATTTCCTCGCATTTTTCGTAAGTACAGTAGAAAACATAAGCCCAGTATTGTTAGCTTGCCAGAGACGAGGGCTAGTAGTTTCGAAGCAGGTAAGATTATAGCTAGTTTGGGTTTTCAATTTTCACATTGGGTGGAGTCTATTAATTGTTCGGTAAGTATTGGGTGGGATGGAATGATTCGATATCTGTCAAGATTCTCCATAGTAATCCCCAATTCATTTGCATTCGAGTTCTGAAGGGAAATTCTGTTTTTCCCGTTCATATTATTTTTGTTTATGGAAGGTCAGATAGGCAGAAGATGAGGGAGTTATGGGAAGGTATTCTGTTATCTCGATTGCTAATATTCCTTGGGTAGCTATTAGTGATTTTAATACACTGCTATCTTCTAGTGACAAGAAAGGAGAGCGTAAGGTCGGGAAGGGTTTTCCTCTTTTTAATGATTTTGTTGATATGACTAATTTGCAGGATTTGGGGTTCAAGGGGCTTGCTTTCACGTGGCATAGAGGGGGCTCTATGAAAGATTGGATAGGGCTATTGGTAATGATGCTTGGTTGAGAACTTTTCCGTACAGTTTTTTCACTCACCTTTCAAGGATCAAGTCGGATCATAGATTGTTGCTTTTCTCTCTCAAGCTGGATGTTAATTTGCCTAAAGGATGTCCTTTTATATTTTTAGCTGGTTGGGTAGAACATCCTAATTTTTCGAATTTTTTTAAAGAGAAGTGGTGCTTTAAAGGTAACATGGTTGAATCTCTGAATCTTTTCACCTATAACATTAAAGAATGGAACAGTTCAGTTTATGGCTTTATTGGTGTCTACAAAAGGAAGCTAATGTAGAAATTGGCTGGTCAAAGAGCCTTGGAAAGATTTAATTCTGAGTATTTAAGTCTTATAGAATTACAGACTCGATAGGAATTGGAGTGTGTTCTTCATCACGAATAATTGATGTGGAAACAGAAAGCTAGGTGTGATTGGTTGCACTTTAAGGATCGGAACACTAACTTCTTCCATTCCCGTATGATTCAGAGAAGGAAACACAACATAATTTTAGCTTTAAAGAATGAAGAGGATGAATGGGTATTCGAGGATGAGGTTCTACAGTCTGAGGCAGTTTAAGTTCTTCTAGAAACTGTATGATGAGCTTCCAGATCGCATGACAGGTTTACTAGCCAGTTCTTTCCTAAACTTTATCATAATGATGTTCTTTTCTTGAAAAGAGATGTCTCAAATGAAGAGATAAAGACTGTTATGTTTGATATGGCTCCAATGAAAGCGCCGGGTAATGATGGCTACCATGCACTATTTTTTCAGAGTCAGTGGAAGCTGATTGGTGAAGCTATTTGTGAATGAGTCAAGAAGATTTTTGGTGGCTAGCCCATAAATAGGGAGCTTAATAACACGCTGCTCATTTTTGTTCCTAAGATTCAGAATCCTAAGAGCTTTACACAGTTTCATCCTATAAGCTTGTGTACAGTTCTTTACAAGTTGGACATAAAGATTATTGCGAACAAGTTTACGATGGTATTTCCTAGAACCATTGGCCCGGAACAGATATGATTCATTGCTGGGAGAAACATCACAAATAATATTATAGTAACCCAAGAGGTTATCCATTCAATGATAAGCAAACATATCAATGATAAGCAAACATAAAAGATGGATGGCCATCAAGATCTATTTGGAGAAGGCCTATGATAGGGTAAGATAAGAGTTTATAGATGCTTCTCTCCAAACGGCAAGCATACCAGAATACCTCCGAAATTTCATTATGTCGGCCATCACAAGTTCTACTATGCATATTTTGTGAAACGAGGTGCTTTCTCATAAGTTCAACCCCATTAGGGACATCAAGCATGGAATGGCTGGGACAAAGCATTTGTTCATCTATCAATTCAGGTCAGTGGTCTCCCATTCGTCTTTCCCGGTCAGGATCGACGCTATCTTATTTTATTTTATCTTTGGGAAAGCTTATTTAAGTCAGACTAGTTTAATTAATGATTTGTTGGATAAATTATGCGGTTTTTCTAGCCATCAGGTGAATGCTCATAAAAACAACATTTTCTTTTCTAAAGGGGTAAACAAAGATTCAGCAGGACATTTTTGTGATATGTTTTGTTTTCATAAAGTCCATAATATAGGATCATACTTGGGTATCTCTTTTTTCTAAGAAAGAGTAATTATTAGCTCCTTGAGGTTTGTGGTGGAAAAAGTTATATCTAAGTTGCAAAGGTGGGATACGAAGCAGCTGTATCTACCTGGTAAAGTTACTTTAGCACAATTAGTCTTACTTACAATTCCTAGCTATTTGATACAGTCATTGAGGATTCTGAAAGGAATTGGATCCTTGGGTTTAATCGTAGAATGGGGAAATATTTGGTATTCGAAGCTGAATTGTAGGGTATTCTCGATGGTGTGGCGTTAGTACAAAGAAGGCAACAAGACAGGATATTGGTACAGACAAATAATATGAAAGTTATTAGAGCTATCAAGGAAGCATTGTCGAAGCGGTCAAATTCAACAATAATCAGGCGGACAACTCAGCTTTTGCAAAGTGTAGAGAATTGGTCAATTAAACATGTCCTTAAAAGAAGAAAATGCTGAAGTTGATCGTATTGCCAAGTTGGCCTTTGATAGAGGGGAAAGCTTACAATTATATATAGATTCTCCTTTTAACTCTTTCTAGTTTTTTATAAAGTATTTTAATTTATTCAGCAAATATATATATGCCAAATAAACGTAAAAGAGCAATGGTTAAGCTCTTTTGACATTTTGAATGTCAGGTTCAAATTTTATTTTTGTCATTTCCTTTTTTTTTTTAATTTGTAATATATATATATATATATATATGAAAACACACGCACACATATATAATGGTCAAAAAACAAATGACATCTTTTAAAACTAATGAAACTTTTTAGTTTAGTTTTGTTGAGTCTAGATAAGTTGATTGTTGAGTACCATTCCACAATACCAACAGTAGACTACTACCTAGTAGACTACTACCTAGGTAGTTTGATTACTTGTCTTATTTGAATTGACAATTTAATGATGAAAATATTTGGACTTGATAATGTGTTGTTATTTTGAAAAATACTATGGTCCATCTATGAAAATCAATCATTGGCTTTTGAAAACTGGATTGGATACAAGTGAAACAATTCAACCCTTGAAATATGAAGATTCAATCGGTATTGTGTTGTTGATTATGAAGAGCGTATCTTCGATTGATTGTGCTTTGAATGCTAATAATGTAATAACTATTATCAAGGAGTTACTTTGTATTCACTTAAATGCTATGTTAGCAAGCGAAATGGATATATGTTGAGGTGCTTGTCTAGGTTATGAAAGAGAGCTTATTGAGTACATTCTAATCTGTTCATTGTGGAATTGTTTTTGTGAGAGAGTGCAAACTGAACTGTAAACACTATTAAAGTGTTTACTGTCCAAGTTCTTACAGGGAGGATTTGAAGGTGAGTATTCTAGTCTTTTAAGTACAAATGTGAGATCTCTATACTTGGGGAGTGATAGAGTGTGAATCACTTGTTGTATTTGTGATTAAAGATAGTGGAACTACTTACTGAGCTAGGCTTTACAGGTGTAGGGAAACCGAGCTACATAAACAAACATTTGGTATTCTTTATTTTGTTTGCATAATTTCGCAGTGATAAGCCATAGTGGCCACTGTAGTCAAGTACTTCCATTTATAATTTTGTATTACAACAAACAAGCAACTTAAAGTATCAACAATTTTGAAAAGGAATAAGCAAGACAAATAGGAAATAATAGCAAATAAATTAGAAAAACATGTTTTAGGGTTAATTGCATCAAACATCACCAAATTATCACTTACAATTTAAATTGGTTCTTAAACTTCAAAACATTTTAATCAAGTCCTTAAAATATCGATCAAGTCCTTCCAAAGCTTGTGGGTAGATTTCAACATTAAATGTCATTTCAAATATGACTTGAAGTAAACATATGAATCAAATTGTAAATACGTGTGTATTTACCACTTAGACAACTTGAATTTAAAGTGTTAAAAACATAAACAATGTCAACCAAATTTATGAGGGTTATTTCTTTTAAATGTCAAATTTGAACTATGCATAAAATAGGTACACACATGTTTGCAAATTGGTCATTCCATTCCATATTTGAGCTAGCATTTAACACTCAAATTACTGATTATACTAACAAAATATAATGATTAATATAATACTAATGCTTTGACATGAATTTTGAGAACTAAACCCTTTTTTTTTTTTTTGTAAAAACATGTTTGTTATTTATTAAGAGAAAAATAATTTTAAAAATTGAAGGGCAAAATTGGTATAAAAGTAGCATTTTGAGAGAAATGTTGTATTAGCTAAAAAGGAAATGATATTGAGAGTACTCCTTATATGCTCAATATTGACACCGTTGGTCAAAGGTGAAGCCAGATTTTTATTTTTTTTGGAACACTAGAATTTGAATTATAATTTTTTTAAAGAGCTAAAAATGTAAATTTGTTATTGTATTAACGTCAAATTTTACAAATTTTCAAAGAATTAAATAATAAACTTTTTATTTTTGGAGAGGCCATGACTGAAATTTAAATTTTAGTAGACGACGAAATGCAACTTTAACTTTTAATTAACTTAAAATTTTTACAATTTCTAAAGGGACTAAAAGGGTAATGTTCCACTTGGGCCTCTAACTACGCCCCTGGTAATATCATACATGAATATGTGATTATAGAAAGTACGATTTCCCCACCGAAATATTACCCTGATAACATCAGTTAAAATAGACGAAGTAAAACTGGAGCAACCAGAATGGAGTTATAAGCAAATGGACAAGAAGAACAAATCAAACAGCATACGACCGTCATAGCATTATTCAGTGGGGCTCTAATAAAGGTAGAAGAAGCGTTTGGCGACCTACTGATTTGTTCCCTTTTTCACTTTGTTATGGAGTGATTGTCTTCTACTTTCAATTAACCATGTTCTCCCTTATCCCCATTTATTATGGAGCCCTCCCTGGATATGATTGAAATATCTCTATGTTCAATCAAACTTAAGGTTTCTATACTCGACACTCAATGATTCAGAGTTTTTTAAATCCTGAAACTAACATCATTAAAGTAACATTAGTGCCAAAAATCCTACTAGCAAACCAGCGGTAACACAATTAAATCAGCATGCCCGGAAACAAACAAACGTAACAGTAGATGACAAGATTTAGACATGACATGTTTCCTAACTTCCCTAACACAAAGCTTGCCTCCATGGTTCTACTGCTTACCTCGACTCCCAAAATAGTTAAGAGCCATCTTTGAAAATCGGATAAGCGTGAAAAATATTTGAAATATGGCTCGACCCTTTACAATTCCCTCCCTTATGTTTCTTGCAGTTCGAGCCAATACTGGTCCTGATACTTCAGTTTTCTGACTGGCTACCACCTGCACCGAAGCTAATCAAGTAAAAATAAAGTAAAATTCATTGGTATCCATTTGAGAACTTGTAGCAAGTAACTAAAACAACAGCAAATGTAAGGATAACCTGATGAAGCAATGTCTTTTAACCCACGCAATCTCTCCTCAGCTAAGCGAACAGCTCTTGTTGAGCTTCTAACACCTTGAGTAATCTCCTGTCTGTAACACAAATAAACTATTAGTTACTGTGACTTCAAGATAGAAATGTATAAGGGCAAAATAGAAACAGAAGAGAGGAGAGATGCAGGAGTCCTTAATAGATCAAATAAAATACTAACCCTAAATCACTAAGCTCCATTGTCAAGTCACTGATCTCCATGCCTGATAATCGTACAGCAGCCATCGTATCAGGAAGCTCTTCCCTGGTGACATCCATCAGCTTCTCTAGTGACTCGGCTGCTCTCTTGAAAGCCTTTCAGAAAAAATCATACAGAACAGACAAGGACAAATAATATCCTTTAGAACTTGTAACATTAATCATTGAAATGCTAACATCACTGAACCTGATGCTGTTCAAGATAACCAACCAGAAGTGCAGGGATTGCAGAGAGAAAAAGCCAAGTTGCTGAAACTGCCACCTAGAAAAGATTTGTAGATTTGTCAGAATTATGACATACTGTAACTTCAAAACACAATTTGCTGATTGTTTGATTGTTGGAATTATAACATGTTGTCACTTCAAAACACAACTTGCTTCAGTTTGATGCTTTGCTTAATAGAGTGAGAAAAAGCACTCCACAAAAACATTTGAACTAATAAATCTTCAAAACCAGAAACTGTACCTTGTATATTCGTTCCATGGATTATAGGATCAATAAATGTTTACACAAGTGGAATAGAATGCCAACCAGGTGACTTTTGTTATAAGCTTATATTACTCAAGACTCATATGAACGCCGGATATGGGCAAGTATCCTATGCATATATGCTCAATTTTGTCAAAGTTCTTTTCTTATATATTTCAAGGATCATACCCTCATACACATGTCCAAACTATGTGTCACAAAAAAGTATCTAACACGGATATTTCACGGAAAATCAAAAGTCCAGGTCAATGGCACCTGATTCTTTCTTTGGGTATACAACATTAGTAACAGCCCTACATGAATGGCAAAGGATTTCAATGTGATAGCAGTTACATGCAAACCATATCTTCCAAACCCAAGAGATCTCCAAGCAAGTTTGAAAAGATGAAAAACTTGTCAATTGTTCATAGAATTAAGTGCTGGATCAATAAAGAACTTGAGCTTTAACCAAGAACTAGAAATACCTTCTAGGAATAACAAACCAAACATGAATCCTCTATCTATGGTTCCTCAAATTAAATTCAATAATCATGAGTTCAAGGGCATCAACTATAGTCCCATTTGATAACTAGGGATCACTATGAAAAATTGGAAAGGGGCTCGAAATCAGTTCTTTGAGCAGAGAATCTCAATAAGCCAAATGTACGAGTGCTGAATTACTTCATATATGACCAGCTAATTTATGAGTATTTCTTTTTTTCTTCAAATGAATAATATTGTCCAATGATGATTTCAAGTTGCAGTAACCTTAGCTACAACTTTATTAACTAATTACAAGTTTCAAACAATATGCAACAAAATTAAGGGCACTAAAAATAGATACAATTAAGGAGAACTAACAGCGCAGGCGACGACGTTAAGCACGAGGATGTGGCGATTGGTAAGGGTCCATTGAGAGAGCTGGAGAGAGGGAGATCCGACGGAGGAGACATAGTGAGTAGAAACCGACGGCTCAGATAATGATGAAGACGGCGGAGGCGAAGCTGAACCATACTCCGATAGGACGGAAGGAGAACCGTAGCGGAGGAGCGGAAGGCGGAGATTACGGACACGACGGTTTGGGCTGATGTTAGTTGGGGACGTGCCATTGATGAAATTGGCGCTGAAATCAGGTGGCTGCAATTTCAGTCTATTCAACATGGATTTCCGATTTACGTCTGCAACTTGAATTTTCTTCCAATGTCCTTGGCTTTTACTTTTGCCTCTTTTCACTTCTTTTATCCAAACACATATTCGAGTATTTGTTGAGTTACAATCCAATTTTTTTTAAATATATTTTATTTAATTATGTGTTTTCTCCGTCCGGCCGGCCTGGTTCATTAAGTCGAAATTTTCTTATTTATTCTTTTGCCAAAAAATTTAATATCCAAATTTAATATATACATAAATATATATATATATATATATATATATATTGGTACATAAGCAAAATTGTAACATTTTAGACCCAATCGAGTTGGTTCGACCCGAATCTAGCATGCTATATTAGTTACCGAAGTGACTCTCTATTAACTCTCAACCTAACCTCCAACACATCATGGTTTTGCAGCATAAAATGTGCTAAGTTATCATAATTAGAGGTGTTCATGGGCTGGGTTCAGGTCGGGCTCAACTAAAAAATCATGCCCATTTATTGGGCTCGGGCCGGGTCGAGCCCAAAAAATGGGCCTAAAATTTTGCCCAAGCCTAACCCGAATAAAAATACTAAAACCCTAGCCCGCCCGCCCACCAGATTAATTTTTATATTATATTATTATTATTTTAAATATATATAATACATCAAAATACTAAAAATATCAAAATAAATATTTCCCAACAAATTCAAAATAAATTTTGAAAAATATGTAAACTTAAATAACACTAAGATAAATGCAACTTAACAAGCAATTGCTTCTAAAATAATAAAAAATTAACAAATGCCTTTAAAATAATAAGAAAATTAACAATAAAATAAATTTTATACAATATCCAAACAATAACAACAAAATAATAGCAACATAATAGTAAAATAGTAGCAAAATATGGAGAAAACAACAAGAAAATAACACTCAAAAATAAAAAAAATATGCAGATTTTTTTTTGTCCTTTAGTGAATTCGGGCCGGGCCCGGGCTAAAAATATCTTACCCGAGGCCCGGCCCATTTTTTAAACGGGCCTTATTTTTTGTCCAAGCCTATTTTTCGGGCCTATATTTTTATCCAAACCCTCCCACGTTTCAGGCGGGCCTTCGGGCCGGGCCGAATAGCCTGGCCCATGCACACCTCTAATCACAATGCAACGAAATGTAATAATAACATGCATGGAATATAAAACATGCGAGCACATAAAGTTCACATACAGGGGAAGGGTTTGCATGTCAATAAACAACAAACACTTTAAGGTTCGCATAAAGATTTTTAGGGTTCGCATATTCGAATAAAAATACACAAGTATTTAGAACTTAATATCAAGGTTCGCATGATAACATACAACATGGGTTTGCATAATAACATAAGTTCACAGAATAACATGCAACATGGGTTCACATAATTAACATACATGGGTTCGCATTAAGAAAGACCATACAACCAGGTGTCGCATACTTCAACTCGGCTCGCAAACAAGTAAGGTTTTTACTAATAAGGGTCCGCATGTAATTTCGAGGTCGGAAACATGAAGGAGTCACTTGCATGGATACCTCACATAAAAAATGGTTCCTATCAAGAGTTAAGTCACACTTAGACAAAATTCAAGGAACACTACAGGTCACGCACAAAAGGAAGGTTAATGAAACTTTAGGTCTTTATTCATATTGGAAGGAAGTGAATATAATTAAGCAAACAAATATTTAACTACGAGGTTCACGGAATTGGAAGTAAAAATAAACTTAAGGAAAAACTGAGTTATAAAACAATGAAGTCATATATTATAACGATTCTAATCCTAAGCAATTAACCACATTGCCTTTTTCCCAGGGTCAGATGGTACCCTATTGACTAGTCTCGTTTGGGTCAATCACCTTGCCACTGCCTTCCGCGATCTACTTACCTGTAAAGTAAGAGCGGAGTAGATGAGTTCAATGAGAACTCAATGAATATACAGGAACATCATAATATGATTAAAATATAGAATTAAAATACAAACGTAGTCTGGAAACCATTTTATGAGCTGGGCTCGTCATGAAGGTGCGAAACCCAATTCGTAGTTACTTGCTTGTCAGAAAAAAAAACATAAAAGTTTGTAAAGCAGTTTTCACATGCACTCGTCGGAAATCATGCTTAAAAATTTAGCTTGTACTGATGACTATGTTATCAGGTACTTTGTATCGATGTTTATATTGCATCAAGCACTATGTGCCAGTGTTTATATCTTATCAGGTACTGTGTATCGGTGTTGGATACCTTATCGATAGCTGATATCAAACATATGTTGCAAAGTCTCCACAGTTAGTGTGAGCAGCATCGAGTAAAGTTTAATGTCCCTATTTACAACTCGTGTGAGCAAAGTTATCCTAAGTATCTGAGGTTAATGTACTATATTTCTTCAAGCGAAACTAAGTTATAAATTGAATTGAAATGAAAGGGTGTTTGAATGGAGATGTTAATCATGAATTGATTATGGTTATTATGGTTACTATGTTACTGATATGTATGTGATGATCATTATGTGATAATGTACTAACCAATTTGGTTATGACATTAATTGTGTAAGGTGACAAGGAATATTATGTTTATATGTTGTTTCAGTTGTTAAGATATGAAATGTCAAGTATGTTGTGTTTATTTTCATACGAACTTTGTAATGACCCAAAATTCACGAGCATCGAAAAAGTACATTATCGGGCCTCCGTCTTAACAAAATGGGTTCGTAAATAATTATTAGAAATATTGATAAGTCTAGTGGTGTGTTTAATTAGGTTTTAATTAAGTGAATTTAGCTTAATTTAGAGTAATTAAGAAAAAGGACTAAATTGAATAAAGAACTATATTAAATAAAGGGTAAAAGTTTAATTATAGATTTAAAGAAAATAATAGGGACCAAATGGGCAATTAAGCCACATTTGGAGGTTGAGGCGACATAAGATTGTAAAAATCTTAGATTTTTACATGATTTAATTATATAAATATATAAATTGATTATCAAGTATATTATTAAATTAATTATATTATAAATATTATATTAAGAAATAAATTAAATAAAGACAAATGTATGGTGATGATTTGATACAAGTGTATTAATAAAATATATATTTGTAATACTTATAATTAATTATTAATAAATATTTATTTAAATTATTATATTAAATTATTGTCATAATAATTATTATTATTAATATTATCAAATAAATTGAATTATGACAAATGTAGGGTGATGATAAAATACATGTGTAATAATATGTAAGTATACAATTGTAATACATGTATTTGATATTAAATAGATATTTATTTTAACTATTATTATTATATTAAATTAATAAACAAATAAAAGAGAAACAAAACATAAAAAGAAACCGAAAGCATTCGAAATAGAGCAGGAAAAGAAAGAAGGAAGAAAAATAAAAGGAAAAATTAGGGTTTAAGGTTTTAAAGCTTTAAAAGGTAAGTCAATTAAGTCATTTTTACTTAATTTTGATATTTTAGGAGTTCTAGAACAAAGTTTTGTTAAATTTAAGTTGAAATTTTGGAAGTTCTTAGAGTTTTTAAGCATGGTTCATGTTGAATAAATTGTTGAATTAGGGATTTAATTGAACGAATTTCAAGTTAGGATTGATAAATGGATTAAATTGTAAAAGAAGCTATAAGTTTTGTGATTGAGGGATTAAATTGAAAAAAGTTTTAAATTAGGGTTTTATTATGAACACTTGATAGTTAGGTTGAATTTGATAAGAATGAAGTATAAATTAAGTTAGTAAAGTGAATAAGTTAGTAAGGACCTAATTGAAATTAAGGTAGAAATTTAATAAAATTCAATTATTCAATATAAATTAGTGTTGTATTAATAGTATAAATTATTTTTATTTTTATTTTTGTAGCTAACAAAGAACTCGAGACATCGACAAAGAAAGGAAAAGAGAAGGTTGACGAAGAGTAATCCGAGAATTACGGTTTGTATTTCTATAGACCGAACTTAACATTTAAATTGTTGTTTTTATTATTATATGTGTATGGAAAGATATTAAGGTAAGTATTAGTATTTTGATATTGAATTGAATGTATGTGAATATGTAATTATTGTGAAATGGATATTGAAATGATTAATTATTGTGAATTAAGAAATGAATTGAATACCCTATTAACTGTATCGGGCTGAGTCGGATATAGTTGGCATGCCATAGGGTTGGAAGTGTTCAGGGATACTTCGACCTTGAGTTGATGAGGCACTATAAGTGTCGTACTTTTGCTTCGACTTCGAGTCAATGAGGCACCTTGTGTGTCGTACTGTTACTATTACTTCGGTTTAATCTGATGAGGTACTAAGTACCGTACTATTACTGTTTACTTCGGCAAAGTCGATGAGGCACTGAGTTCCGTACTGGTGTGTTGGTTGGATCTGTGTATCCGTCTAAGTCCGAGTTTTGTTAATAGGGGTAAACTATTACACTGAATAGCTGTATTACTGGATTGAATAACTGATTGTTATTGATTGTTTGATACTGAATAACTGATTGTTATTGAATAACAAACAAATAATTGTTATTGAAAAATAATGATTGATACTAAGTTTGAAATAAAATAGAGCATTGGATTGAAAGGTGAATATTTGAATAGTCATTGAACTTGAATAGTGTTATATATGTATTTTATAATTATTTAAGTGTTGGTTTATAAAAATACCACTGAGTGCATACTCAGCGTACGGTTTATTTTTGTGCGCAGGTTAGGTACAAAAGTGACTAACGACTCAGCATCCAAGTCAATCCCGAACTCAAATACGTGGTGATGTATTTTCTCTTTTGAAAATGGCAGGTACCTAGGTTGTAATTTATTGTTATTTTGATACATAAATATTAATGATAAATGATGGTATTGGTTGTTCCATACAATTACATATGTCTTAAACATAGTCTATATCATAGCTTTGGGCAATTATTTGACATCTTATGTTAGATTATTATAAACATAAAAATGTTAGAACTTTATATTATTAGTTTGTTATAATTAGAGATGTATAAATTCATGAATTGATTTGTTTGGACTGGTCTCGATTTGAATTTGCAAGGAAGGTTAGATATTTATAAAGGGGTAATATTGAGTTCGCACAAAAAAATTTAGAGTACCCGAACAAGTCCCGATTCGATTCTAACGTATGATTTAGACCTCGAGGATCCACTATAGGGACTTTATAATTAAATCAAGATATGTATGTCATTTATTTTTAATTAATTGTAAATTGTCCGATAGGTCTGGTAATGCTTTGTAACCCTGTTTCGACGACGGTTTGGGGTTAGGGGGTGTTACAAACTTACTAAACTTTAAGTAAGCTTACCTTTGTTTCATTTTTCTTCCTTTTAAATTGTTGAAAATCGTCTTATCTATTGGATTATTTTCGGAGCTCACACTATCCACAAATCCCTTTGGTAGACTTTTGGACATTTTGGCCCGATAATAAGTGGCATGTAAATAAGTGTAAATGTTTATATAATTTGAAGTTGAAAATTTATGTTTTGGATCATTTTAATGTGGTTTATGTGTAATGTTTCTAAGCTTTAATGTTGTTTTGGTTAGTTGTGGCATGAAATGGTATACAAGCTTTAGTTAATACGGTAAACTTGCTTGATGAATTTTGGCACTTAGAAATGATTATTATGTGATGAAAGTTTAAGTATGGATATTATGGTATGTTTGATAGTGAATGGTTTCGTTGTAAGTTGTTGTATTGCGGTGTCAATTGTGGCATACTAGTTAGGCATTTAGGGTTATGTTATAAGTTGTGATTATGGTATGAAATTTAGATGTTTTGAAGACGTATTACATTATTTATATGTGCATTATAGGTCCCTTAATGGTTGGTTTGAATTATGCATTTAAAGACTTATCTACGCTCTACACAGTTTGACATACGGTTCTGTGCCCTCACACGGGTTAGTGATACGGCCGTGTGCTCCTTAGAATTTAATTAACATGTACACCACACAGTTACAAAAATTTACATGGGTTGGCCACACGCCCGTTGATAACTTTTGAAAGGAGTTACTGTAGCAGCCCATTTTCAGTGAAATCAGAACAGTGGTTTTGGGACCACAAATCCAAGGTTAGAAAATTTATTTTTTTATTATTTTATTTCCTGCAATATGATAGAAATACCGTATAAAAATTTCGTTAAGAAATTTTACCATTTACATGTTCAATTTATTATAAATGACTAAATCACGTAAAGTGCAAAAGTTGAGTTCTAATAACTAAAGGTATTAAATAGCTATCGAACTTAAAATTGGAGGTCCTTAAGTGGTAATTAGACCATTAGTATGTTAGTGGATGATAATGACTTGGCAATTTTGTAATTATTAATGTTTTAAAAGGTTAAATAGGTAATTAAGTAATTAAGGTTATAATAATTAAAAACAAATTAAAATATCATTTAGTATCATCTTCCTCAACTGATTTTTAAGCAAAAAGAAGCCATTTTTCATCCCTAGCATTCGACCAAGCTTGTGTGTTCAATCGATAAGTGATTTTTGTCCCGTTTTTTATGATTTCTATGTTTTTAGGATCGTTGTAGCTTAATCTAGCTAGCCTGTGGACTAATTTGTGAAATTGTTAAACTATTAGGGTTTTATCATTGATGAATATATGTTATTTTTGAAGTTTGATGATAGAAAATGAATGGTTGTTGTTAGATAAACAACTTTTGTTAAGGAATTTTTAGTGAATTTGTCAAAGAAGGACTAAGTTGAAAAATAGAAATATATTATATGGTAAATTTGTGAATTGGTGAAAAATATGGGCTTTTATTAGTATGAATAGAAATCGGCTAGGCTTGGGTAAAGGAAAAATTGCATGAATTTCATTTTTCAAGCCTTAGGACTGATTTGCAAAGAATTAAAAGTATAAGGGCAAAATAGTACTTTTGTCAAAATTACATGTTGGACCAAATTGAATGTGAAAAATATTAAACTAAGTTAAATTTATCCGTATAGATCAAGTTAGACCTCGTGCGGAGTTAGATCAGGGCAAACGAAAAATCTCAGATTAATCGCCTCCGTATCTACGTATACTCGTTGAGGTAAGTTTGTGTAATTAAATTGTACATTTATATGTTTTAAATTGAATTATATGTTTGTGAGTTGATTAATTTCCATGAATGAATACCGATTGTGTAACGCCCCCTTTACCCGAGACCGTCGCCGGAGTCGAGCACGAGGCATTACTAAACTTATTTGAGCACTTAAACAAATTCAAACAATTTATATCACACTTTCCAGACAAGCTGTCCAACTGTGTCATAGTTTCTAAATAATTCATATCTCGAGTTATAAAACTCGAAATCCAAATCCGTAAATTTTCTCTGAATTTATACTCATATATCTACTTACCAATTTTTTCTAGAATTTTGGTCAAGCCAATTAGTACAGTTTATTATTTAAAATCTCCCTGTTTCAGGGTTTGACTACTCTGACCTTTGTGTATTACGAATCAGATATCTCTCTGTACAGAGCTTCAATGACTATGCCGTTTGTCTCTAATAAAACTAGACTCAATAAGAAATCTGTACATATAAAGTATGGCTTCTAATTATCTTTGTAAAATTTATGGTGAATTTCCAAAGTCAGAACAGGGATCCAGAAATCGCTCTGGCCCTGTTTCACAAAAATTTAAACATCTCATAAAATATAGCTCATATACCTGTTTTGCTTCTTCCATATGAAAATAGACTCATCGAGATTCGATTCCATAATTTATTAATTATTTAATTCCATTTCTACTATTTTTAATGATTTTCAAAGTCAAACTACTGCTACTTACGAAAACTGTTTTAGTACAAATATTGTTAACTAGTTTATAACATCTTTACTTCAATTCATTCAAACTCTATACATGCCATATAAATATTCAAACTTAAAACAAAAGCTACCGAATTGATCTGGATAGTGTGCTTTGTTGTGTTGATCCGATCTACCCACTTCACTTCAAGTCAATCTACATAAAAATATTAAACACACACAAGTAAGCTTATTGAAGCTTAGTAAGTTCATAGGTTAAAAGTAATGCTTACCAAACATAATATTTCCAAACAATACCAAAACACTTACTAAAGTTTCCTGCGATTCACAACCATTGTTATAATAATTCACATAGTTGAGTTCAACAAGAATAACTACTCAATCTCTTCCATTTGGATCACTTCTCTTTTATTTCTTATAATCAAATTAGGAAACGGCTTACGAAATTGAGTACGTCGTTGCTCAATGCCACGATTCACAACTCAGTATGGTTTTCCTCATTGAAATACCATACCTACATTTTTCAACTCGGTATGGGAAATGCCATACCTACATTTTTAACTCAAGATGGATTTGATAATACCATACCTACATTTCACAACTTTCAAGATGGATAATACCATACCTACATTTCACAACTCAGTATGGATGATACCATACCTACATTTCACACTTTGCCATGGAACAACCATGGTCTTATCCAATCAATTCATCACACGTCACGATACTTAACGTACTCAATCCTGCGTTTTTCCTAATTTGCATTTCCACATTTATTCTTTCATTAACAAAATCTACACAATCCCACAACAAATTCGTATATAATAACACATTATAAACTTCAATCATTCACAAATAAACATCTAAATTTAACCATATGAACTTACCCGCTAATTTGTAGAAGATATTGAAATTTTGGGACTATTCGCAACTTTTTCTTTTCCTCGTTCTTCTTTGAATTCTTGATCTATAATATAAAATATTTCTACTCATTAGCATTTATTTGATTTCTATTTCACTTCACAATTTATGCTGTTCAAATTTCGAAATTGCACTTTTACCCCAAAATTTACATTTTCACAATTTAGTCCCTACTCAATTCACCCATCAATTGAACTAATTTTTCTCAATTAACACTTTATTTTATCATTATAAACTATTTCAAAATCTTTTATATTCTGAATTTCAACAGAAACCTTCAATTCACAACTTTTTCACAATTAGGTCCTAAATATCATTTCCTATCAAAATCACTTAATAAAACCACCTTAATATGAAATTAGAACTTAAATTTCATAATAATTCATCATAAAATTCCCTTATCCATCCAGGGTAACTTCCAATTTCACCCATAAAATAAAAACTAATGAATTCTACAAGTGGACCTAATTGTAAAAGTCATAAAAACATAAAATTATCAAGAAAAAGCAAGAATTAGACTCACATGATGTAAAAATATGAAAACCAGCTTTCTCCAGACCTTCTATGGCGTTTTGGCTGAGAAATTATGAAGAAAATGTCTAGATTTTTCAATTACATCATTATTTAACTATTAACTTTTATCTATTTCCAATTTTGCCCTTGTTCACATTGTTTTCTTGCTTATTTCATACCCAAACCGTCCAGCCATTAACCTTTGGGTCTAATTGCTCTTTAAATCCATCTTTTAAATACTTAAGCTATTTACTCACAATTTAACAAATTTTGTGCTATTTTCAATTTAATCCTTTTCAATTAATTAGCCATCCAAGCGTTAAAATTTTCTAACGAAACTTTAATACTAACTCAATGACACTCCATAAATATTTACAAAAATATTTATAGCTCGATTTTCAACTTTGAGGTCTCGATACCCCATTTTTGACCCGTTTGACCTAATAAATTCTTTTAATTCACTAATTTCACCATTTCACAAATTCTTCTAAATTCTTACTTGACTCATAAATATTAAATTACTATCTTGTTCAATCTTATTTGTCGAAATTTGTTACCTGAAAATAGATTTGGATACTGTGACCTTATTGACTCCTCTGTTTCCCAGGTTGCCTCCTCCATACCATGTCGATGCCATAATACTTTAACCAATGGTACTCTTTTGTTCCGCAATTCCTTAACTTCACGAGCCAAAATCTTCACCGGTTCTTCCGAATAAGTCATATCCGGTTGAAGCTCAATTTCGTATGGGGAATTACGTGTGAAGGATCGACCTATACCGCCTTAGCATAGACACATGAAACACATTATGAATCTTCTCAAGTTCCGGAGGTAAAGCCAAACGATAAGCCACAGGACCAACCCTTTCCACAATTTCATATGGCCCTATGAATCTCGGACTTAATTTTCCCTTTTACCAAATCGTAACACCCTTTTCCATGGTGAAACTTTTAGAAATACTCGATCACCCATGCATATTCTATGTCTCTTCGTTTTAAATCCGCATATAACTTCCGACGATCTCAAGCGACTTTTAGACTATCTCGAATAATCCGGACTTTCTCTTCGGTTTCTCGAATCAAATCAACCCCAACTATTTTTATTCACTCAATTCGCACCAACACAATGGAGTCTTGCATTTTCTACCATAAAGAGCCTCAAATGGTGTCATTTTTATACTAGATGATAGCTATTGTTGTAAGCAAACTCACCAACAGTAAATACCTTTCCCAACTGTCACCAAACTCGAGTATACAACATCTTAACATATCTTCTAAAATTTGAATCACTCGCTCGATTGTCCATCTGTTTGAGGATGAAATGTTGTACTAAAATTCAATCTGGTGCCTAAGGCTTTTGCAATTTATTCCAAAATCTTGAAGTAAACCTCGGATCCGATGCGAAATGATAGATATTGGAACTCCATGTAGTCTCACAATCTCTAACACATACAATTCGCTAACTTATTAAGTGAAAAATCTATTCGACCGGAATAAAGTGTCTTGACTTTGTCAATCTATCAACAATCACCCATATCGAATCTTTCTTTCTGAGTCACAGCAATCCCGACACAAAATCCATTGAAATATGCTCCCACTTCCATTCAGAATCATAATGGGTTGTAATAAACCCGTTGGCACTTGATGCTCGCTTTAACTTGCGGCAAATCAAACATTTTGCAATAAATTAAATTTCTCTTTTCATACCGGGCCACCAATATGTCTTTTTCGATCACCATACATTTTTGTACTACCCGGATGAATAGAATACATACTATTATGTGCTTCGAAAGAATATCATTCTTTAAATCGAATTATTGGGAACACAAATCCTATTATGATAGCGCAATATACCTTCATCATCAATATTGAACTCGAATCTAAATTATCCCGAACCATTTGTCGTTTCAAAGACCAATTTTGGATCTTCATTCTGCAGCTTCAATTTGTTGAAGAAACATTGGTTTTACCTTCAATTCTACTAATACAACACCTTCTTCATTAAGAGCCAAATGAGCATTCATTGCCAAGTGCAAACAAGGATGACTTTCGACTCAATTATCAAGAATACATTAGCTTTCCACGGATGATAGTCAATAACCAAATCATAGTCTTTCAAAGAACTCTAACCACCGTCTCTGTCTTAAGTTCGGTTCCTTCGAGTCATTAAGTATTTCAAACTTTTGTGATCCGTATACATATAACACTTCTCACCATATAAATAGTGTCTCCAAATTTTAAGGCAAAAACAATTGCGCCTAACTCAAGATCATGTGTAGGGTAATTCTTTTCATGTGGTTTTAATTGCCGTGAAGCATAAGCCACCACCTTTCCCGATCGCATTAACACACAACCCAAACCACTTAAAGATGCATCATCAGTACACAACATACGGTATACGATTCGGTTGAGTTAAGATGGAGCTTCATTAACATTTTCTTTAATCGATCAAAGCTCACGACATTCATCGACCACATAAACTCAACATTCTTCGTAATAAACGAGTCATTGGTGAAGCAATCATGGAAAAATTCTTTACAAAACGGCGATAGTATCCTGCTAATCCCGAAAACTTAGACTTCGCTTACATTCTTGGTGTTTTCCAATTCACCACCGCCAAACTTTACTTGGATCCACACGAATTCCTTCAGTTGATATAATATGACCCAGAAATCCAACCTCATGAAGCCAAAACTCACATTTACTAAATTTCACATATAACTGTTTTTCTCTCAACGTCTGTAGTACAATTCTCAAGTGTTGTGCATGTTCGGATTCTGTCTTTGAATAGACCAATATGTCATCAATAAATACCACCACAAATCTATCCAAATAAGACTGAAAAATTCGATTCATTAAATCCATAAATGTAGCAGGGGCATTCGTTAAACCAAAAGGCATTACCAAAAATTCGTAGTGACCATACCGAGTTCGAAAAGCAGTCTTTGGCACATCACACTCTTTAACCTTCAGCTGATAATACCCAGATCTAAGGTCTATTTTTGAGAACACTGCAGCACCTTTCAGTTGATCAAACAAATCATCGATACGAGGTAATGGATATTTATTTTAATTGTTACCTTATTCAACCGCTCGTAATCAATACACAATCGCAACGAACCATCTTTCTTTTTCACAAATAAGACAAGCGCCCCAAGGTGATGTACTCGTCCGATGAACCCTTTATCCAATAACTCTTGCAATCGTGTCTTCAACTCTTTTAACTCACCGGGTGCCATTCTATACGGTGTTATTGATATTGAGCTGTGCTTAATTACATCAATTGTGAATTCAACCTCACGATCCGGGGTAAACCGTAATTCCTCAGAAACACATCAGTAAACTCATTAACAACTGACAATCGTTCCATCTTCAATTCAAAACCCCGAGTATCAAGAATATAAGCTAGAAATGCTTTATTACCTTTCCGAATCAATTTTCGAGCTGTAAAGGCTGAAATAATTCTGACATTATTCTTT
Source organism: Gossypium arboreum (assembly GCF_025698485.1). Lineage (NCBI taxonomy): Eukaryota > Viridiplantae > Streptophyta > Magnoliopsida > Malvales > Malvaceae > Gossypium > Gossypium arboreum. The sequence continues at coordinate 7,911,865 of NC_069071.1, forward strand.
TTATCCCCAAACTCAGCTGAAACTATTTCCGTCGACATTTTAAATCAATCCGTTTTTCTCTACAATTCACTATGGCATCGTGTTCAATCAACCAATCCATTCCAAGAATAACATCAAATTCTGGAAAGGTAACAACATTAAATCAGCAGAGAATTCACACCTTGTATTTTCAAAGGGACAATTCCGACATATTAAATTAACCAACACACTTTGCCCTAGTGGATTAGTGACTTGCAATTCAAGGTCAGTGGACTCAACAGTCATTTTCTTTTCTGACACTAATGCAATGCAAATATATGAATGTGTAGATCCAGGATCAATTAAAGCATACACAGAATCATCAAAAAGATAGAAATTACCAGCTATCACATCCGGAGCGAAGCTTCTTCCCTTGCCGGATAGCATATGTACGTCAGTACTCTTGTCTCGATCGGGTCAGCAGATTCTCGTTCCCGAATGAACAGTCCAGAGCACTACTTTGACTGAACGTTTACCTTTACGAGGAGTATTTGCTTGCTTCTCCCTTGTTCTCTATCTTCTTTTAATAATTGAGGACATCCGAATAAAATGATCAGTTCCACCACACTTATAGCAAGCTCGGCTCTTCCCCAACACTCACCAATATGAAATCTACCACAATTTTTACATCTAAGTCTCGGAATATTTTGCACACTACTAACACTAGTCTGCTGGTTTCTTAGTTACTCCGACATCTTGTTGAGTCGTTTCTTGTTATTCGATCGTTCGGATTATAACAGTCGACTGAATCATTTCGAACTTTTGGCGAAAAAGTCGAAGTTGGTCTAGAGAAACTTCTTTGTATACCTCTTTACCTCTTCTTTCTCTTTACATCTTTCTCATTATACACTTCTTCCATCTTTTGAGCTCGATCGACAGAATCACAAATTCTCGAATCTCTGTACCTCCAATCATCATTCTGATTTCATTATTAAGCCCTTCTTCAAATCTAATGCACATTTCTTCCTCTGTCGGTACAACATCCCGAGCATATCTACTTGAGATACACAAATTCTCTTTCATATTCGCCACTTGTTTTATTCCTTGGCGAAGATCAAGAAATTCTCTTCTTCTTATCTAAATATCTCTTTCCCACATACTTCTTCTTAAATTCGTTTTGGAAGAATTCCTGTAAGTTTATCTGCAGTACCATCGCCTCAATGGTTTCCCACCAATTATACGCTTCTTCTTTCAATAGCTAAACGCACATCCCAAATAGTCCTTCGGAGAACACATCATCTGTTTAAAACTCTCCAAACTCTTTAACCAATACTCGCTTTAACGGATCATCGTCCGATCTCCTCGAAATTCTTCACTCCAAACTTTCGAGTTTTTCAATTGGTGTTCTTTTGCTAGATTCATCTATTAAAGGAGGAGCAACCGGGTTGTAATCGGTGGTACAGAGGGGAGGAGGAGGTTGTTGTGCTGACTTCTTCCTTGTATTGTTTCATGATACCACCGATTCATTAATCCGTAAATCATATTTTTAAGTTCTTCCTCTCTCATCAAAGAAATCGGGACATTACCACTTGTTCCCCGCTCGTAAGTCTGTATTCTACTATTAACTTCCTCTTCCGACTAGCACCATCGGGTCTATCGACATCTTTACAATCTATAACAAAATTAGTAATTAGATCGGATCATTCACATCACACTATCACGATTTATATGGCATGTATTTTAAACACTTTACACATCAAATTCGCTCCGAGAATCGACTAAACCAGGCTCGATACCAATAAATGTAACGCCCCTTTACCCGAGACCGTCACGAGTCGAGCACGAGGCATTACTAAACTTATTTGAGCACTTAAACAAATTCAAACAATTTATATCACACTTTCCAAACAAGCTGTCCAACTGTGTCATAGTTGCTAAATAATTCATATCTCGAGTTATAAAACTCAAAATCCAAATCCGTAAATTTTCTATGAATTTATACTCATATATCTACTTACCAATTTTTTTCTAGAATTTTTGGTCAAGCCAATTAGTACAGTTTATTATTTAAAATCTCCCCTGTTTCAGGGTTTGACTACTCTGACCTTTGTGTATTACGAATCAGATATCTCTCTGTACAGAGCTTCAATGACTATGACGTTTGTCTCTAATAAAACTAGACTCAATAAGAAATCTGTACATATAAAGTATGGCTTCTAATTATCTTTGTAAAATTTATGGTGAATTTCCAAAGTCAGAACAGGGGATCCAGAAATCGCTCTGGCCCTGTTTCACAAAAATTTAAACATCTCATAAAATATAGCTCATATACCTGTTTTGCTTCTTCCATATGAAAATAGACTCATCGAGATTCGATTCCATAATTTATTCATTATTTAATTCCATTTCTACTATTTTTAATGATTTTTCAAAGTCAAACTACTGCTACTTACCGAAAACTGTTTTAGTACAAATATTGTTAACTAGTTTATAACATCTTTACTTCAATTCATTCAAACTCTATACATGCCATATAAATCTTCAAACTTAAAACAAAAGCTACCGGAATTGATCTGGATAGTGTGCTTTGTTGTGTTGATCCGATCTACCCACTTCACTTCAAGTCAATCTACATAAAATATTAAACACACACAAGTAAGCTTATTGAAGCTTAGTAAGTTCATAGGTTAAAAGTAATGCTTACCAAACATAATATTTCCAAACAATACCAAAACACTTACTAAAGTTTCTGCGATTCACAACCATTGTTATAATAATTCACATAGTTGAGCTCAACAAGAATAACTACTCAATCTCTTCCATTTGGATCACTTCTCTTTATTTCTTATAATCAAATTAGGAAACGGCTTACGAAATTGAGTACGTCGTTGCTCAATGCCACGATTCACAACTCAAGATGGTTTTCCTCATTGAAATACCATACCTACATTTTTCAACTCGGTATGGGAAATGCCATACCTACATTTTTTAACTCAAGATGGATTTGATAATACCATACCTACATTTCACATTCAAGATGGATAATACCATACCTACATTTCACAACTCAAGATGGATGATACCATACCTACATTTCACACTTTGCCATGGAACAACCATGGTCTTATCCAATCAATTCATCACACGTCACGATACTGAACGTACTCAATCCTGCGTTTTCCTAATTTGCATTTCCACATTTATTCTTTCATTAACAAAATCTACACAATCCCACAACAAATTCGTATATAATAACACATTATAAACTTCAATCATTCACAAATAAACATCTAAATTCAACCATATGAACTTACCCGGCTAATTTGTAGAAGATATTGAAATTTTGGGACTATTCCGCAACTTTTTCTTTTCCTCGTTCTTCTTTGGATTCTTGATCTATAATATAAAATATTTCTACTCATTAGTATTGTTAGAATTAAGTGACCCAAATTCTTATTTAAATAAAATACGATGGAAAATAAAATAAAAGTAAAATCCATATAGAACTAGACTTCTTTTATTTTATTTTAGAATAAGGTTTTTAAACCTTATTAAACTCCATCTATTTTATATTGATTAGATAAGGTGTTTCAATCCTACTAGAATATGGCTTTACAAGCCTATAAATAGACATAGTCTATTCCTCTTGTATTTGAGTAAAATTTTTCGACATAGTGAATTTTCTTCTCCTCTGCTGTGGTTTTTTTCCGAAAGGGTTTCCACGTAAAATTTATGTGTTCTTTATTTTATTTATTTTATTCTATTTTATTTTTCACAAATTGGTATCGAGCTTAGGGTTATTCATCTCGATCACGGTAATGGCGTCTTTGAAGTATGAAATTCATTGTTGGATCACAACACCGATTTGCGTTGTGGCAAATTAAGATGCAAGCGCTTCTTGCACGATGGATCTAGAGGATGCCCCGCTAGGATAGATAAGATGCCTTCGACATTAACAGATGAAGAGAAGAAGCGTAAGGATCGAAAGGCATTAACACAATTACATCTGCATTTGTCAAACGAAATTTTGCGGGATGTGATGAAAGAGAAAACTGCCACGCATTATGGAAGAGGCTAGAACAAATATGTATGTCGAAAACTCTAACAAGCAAGTTGCATATGAAGCGGCGTCTTTATGCTCATCGTTTGGAGGAAGGTGCGTCGTACACGAACACTTAACAGTTGTTTAAAGAAATTCTCTCAAACTTGGAGGCCATGGAGGTTCAAGATGATAAGGAAGATCTAGGGTTGATTCTACTTTGTTCGTTGCTGTCTTATTCAACCTTTAGAGACACGATTTTATATAGCCGAGTCTCTCACAGCTTGATGAGGTTTATGATTCTTTAACCTCGTATGATAAGATGAAGCATCTTGTGGTTAAACCCAACTCTCGGGAGAGGGTCTCATTGTTCGTGGGAGACAAGACCGAATGTTGATGATGATCGTGGTAGAACACGAGAACGGAATCCTCGTGGTAAATCTAAGGGTAGATCGAAATCTTCAAGCAGAGGTAAAACTTGTAACTTCGCAAGAAGAAAGGGCACATTAAATCTGAGTGCTATAAGCTACAAAATAAGATTAAAAGGAGGCTGCGAATCAAAAGGAAAACAAATGTAAAATTCGGTGAAGTGATGTTGTAGAAGACTACAAGAATGGTGAACTTCTAGTTGCTTCATCAATGATTCTAAAGTAAGCGAGGTGGATACTTGATTCAGTCTGTACCTTCCACATGAGTCCCAATCGGGATTGGTTTACAACTTATGAAACAATGATCTGAAGGTGTTGTTTTGATGGGAAATAATGCTTCATGTAAAATCGCAGTGTTGGAACAATTAAAGTTAAGATGTTTGATGGAGTTGTCGAACACTTAGTGACGTGCGGCATGTTCCGAATTGAAAAGAAGTTTAATTTCGTTGAGTACTCTTGATTCAAAAGGGTGCAGATACACAATGAAAGTGGGGTTTTAAAGATTTCAAAGGGTCCTTGTTGTGATGAAAGGGCAAAGAAAGATTGCCAAGTTATATGTTTTACTGGTTCTATCATATCTTGGTGATGCATTTGTCGCTTCCTCTTCCTTGTCGATGATGATATTACTAAACTTTGGCATATGCGCCTAGGGCATATGAGTGAGAATGGCATGGCGAATTAAGCAAAGAGGACTTCTTAATGGGCAAGGAATTTGCAAACCGAATTTCTGTGAGCACTTTGTTTTTTGGGAAGCAAAGAGAGTTCGATTCACTAGAGGAATCCATAACACGAAGGAAACGTTGGAGTATATCCATTCGATCTGTGGGGGCCGTCGAGTGCCTTCGAGAGGTGGAGCTAATTATATGCTAACCTTTATTGATGATTTTTCCGAAAAGTTTGGGCGTTCTTCCGAAGCGAAAAGCGATGTGTTTTCCACATTTAAGTCTTGGAAAATTATGATTGAAAAGCAGACGGAAAAGCAGATAAAATACCTCCGCATGCACAATGGCTTAGAGTTACGCTCGATGAGTTTAATAGATTGTGCAAGTCGGAAGGATCATGAGACACTTGACGTTCGTCATACTCCACACAAAACAGGCGTTGCGAACGAATGAACGAGCGATCATGGAGAAGGTTCGATGTATGTTGTCAAATGCCAACTTACGAAGTCATTTTGGGCGAAGCGACCTCTCATGCATGTTTTTGATCAACCGATCTCCATCCGTTGCCATTGAGAAAAGACTCCACAAGAGGTATGGTTTGGTAATCCCGCTAATTATTCGATTTAAAGATTTTTGGGTGTCCTGCGATGCTCATGTTGATAATGGAAAATTGGAACCGAGATCCATTAAATGCGTTTTCTTGGTTATAAAGTGGTGTAAAAGGCTATAAGTTATGGTGTCCTGAAAATAGAAAAGTTGTGATTAGCGAGAGATGTTGTTTTTGATGAAACTGCTATGCTACCTAACTTATCTCTTAAAGACTCTTCCAATAAAGAAAACCAAAAGCGGTGGAGCATCGATTAATACGAAATCAACTCCTCAAGCCAAGACAAAATTGAGAATAGAGTTGCTTCTTCACCGCAATACTCTATCGCCAAAAACAGGACAAGAAGAGAAATTAAACCTCCAAAGAAGTATGCCGAGGTTGATCTAGTTGCTTATGCTTTAAATGTGGTGAAGATATAGATGCGAATCAAGAGCCATTTAATTATTCGAGGCGATTAGTGTGAAGACTCGAAAAAGTGGATGTTTGCTATGCAAGAGGAGATGGAATCACTCCACAAAAAGCAAACATGGGATCTTGTAAAACTTCCTAAAGGTAAAAAGGTCATTCGTTGTAAATGGGTGTTTAAAAGAAAGAAGGACTCAGGAGTTGAAGAACCCGGATATAAAGCAAGGCTTGTTGCAAAGGGTTACTGATCAAATTCCGGAGTGGACTTCACGATGTGTTCTCTCCAGGTTGTTAAGCATAGTTCGATTCGAGCTTTGCTTGGTATTGTGGCTATGCATGATTTGGAGCTTGAGCGTTAGATGTAAAACCGCATTTTGCATGGAGAACTTGAGGAAGATATTTACATGCAACAACCGGAGGGTTTTATAGTCTCGAAAAAGAGGACTATGTTTGCTTGCTGAAAAAGTCCCTTTACGGTTTGAAACACCACCAAGACAATGGTACAAGAGGTTTGATTCCTTTATGACTTCTCATGATTTCAAAAGAAGTAGTTTTGACAGTTGTGTCTACTTTAAGAAAAACAATGATGGTTCATTTGTGTATCTACTTCTTTATGTTGATGACATGTTGATAGCAAAGAAAAGATAAAGAGAGATAAGAAAGGTTAAAGCCCAACTAAGTGAAGAATTTGAGATGAAAGATTTAGGACCAGCAAAGAAGATACTTGGTATGGAGATTCTCGAGAGATAGAAAAGCAAGTAAATTGTACCTAAGTCGGAAGGGTACATTGAGAAAGTTCTTTGCGTGTTCAATATGCAGAGTGCTAAGCTGTTAGTACTCCTTTAGCGACCCATTTCGGACTTTCATCGGCCTTATCTCCTCAATCGATAATGAGATTGAGTACATGTCACATGTTCCATACTCTAGTGCATGAGGATCTCTCATGTATGCTATGGTTTGTTCACGTCCGATTTATCATATGCGATCGGTCAGCTTAGCGGATACATGGCGAATCTCGGTAAAGAACAACGGAAAGTAGTTCGATGGATTTTAAGATACTTACGAGGCACTACTAATGTTTGCTTACAGTTTGGAAGAACTAAAGATGGAGTTATAGGGTATGTTGATGCTGATTTTGCTGGAGACCTTGATAGAAGAAGATCTCTCACGAGTTACGTCTTTACAATCGGAGGTTGTGCAATTAGTTGGAAAGCCACTTTGCAAACTACGATCGCTTTGTCTACCACCGAAGTTGAGTACATGGCGATTCACGAGGCTTGTAAAGAAGCTATTTGGTTGAAGGACTATTTAGTGAACTCAATGAAGACCTTCAAATCAGCACGATATTTTGTGACGATCAGTGCCATCTTTCTTACAAAAGATCAAATGTTTCATGAGAGAACAAAACACATTGATATTCGGTATCATTTTGTTCGTGATATTATTGCTCGTGGTGATATTGTTGTGAGCAAAATTAGCACTCATGAAAATCCTGCAGATATGATGACTAAGTCACTTCCTATAACCAAGTTTGAGCATTGCTTAGACTTGGTTGGTGTTCATTGTTGAAGTTAAACCCTTAGGGGTTTTTGGAAGAGGTGAAGAACTTGTTTATTGAAAGTTCGCGATGAAGAACTTGTTCATTGAGAATTTGTGTCAAGGTGGAGATTGTTAGAATTAAGTGACCCAAATTCTTATTTAAATAAAATACGATGGAAAATAAAATAAAAGTAAAATCCATATAGAACTAGACTTCTTTTATTTTATTTTAGAATAAGGTTTTAAACCTTATTAAACTCCATCTATTTTATATTGATTAGGATAAGGTGTTTCAATCCTACTAGAATATGGCTTTACAAGCCTATAAATAGACATAGTCTATTCCTCTTGTATTTGAGTAAAAATTTTTCGACATAGTGAATTTTCTTCTCCTCTGCCCGTGGTTTTTTTCCCGAAAGGGTTTCCACGTAAAATTTATGTGTTCTTTATTTTTATTTATTTTATTCTATTTTATTTTTCACAAGTATTTATTTGATTTCTATTTCACTTCACAATTTATGCTGTTCAAATTTCGAAATTGCACTTTTACCCCAAAATTTACAGTTTTCACAATTTAGTCCCTACTCAATTCACCCATCAATTGAACTAATTTTTCTCAATTAACACTTTATTTTATCATTATAAACTATTTCAAAATCTTTTATATTCTGAATTTCAACAGCAACCTTCAATTCACAACTTTTTCACAATTAGGTCCTAAATATCATTTCCTATCAAAATCACTTAATAAAACCACCTTAATATGAAATTAGAACTTAAATTTCATAATAATTCATCATAAAATTCCCTTATCCATCCAGGGTAACTTCCAATTTCACCCATAAAATAAAAAACTAATGAATTCTACAAGTGGACCTAATTGTAAAAGTCATAAAAACATAAAATTATCAAGAAAAAGCAAGAATTAGACTCACATGATGTAAAAATATGAAAACCAGCTTTCTCCAGACCTTCTATGGCGTTTTGGCTGAGAAATTATGAAGAAAATGTCTAGATTTTTCAATTACATCATTATTTAACTATTAACTTTTATCTATTTCCAATTTTGCCCCTTGTTCACATTGTTTTCTTGCTTATTTCATACCCAAACCGTCCAGCCATTAACCTTTGGGTCTAATTGCTCTTTAAATCCATCTTTTTAAATACTTAAGCTATTTACTCACAATTTAACAAATTTTGTGCTATTTTCAATTTAATCCTTTTCAATTAATTAGCCATCCAAACGTTAAAATTTTCTAACTGAAACTTTAATACTAACTCAATGACACTCCATAAATATTTACAAAAATATTTATAGCTCGATTTTCAACTTTGAGGTCTCGATACCCCATTTTTGACCCGTTTGACCTAATAAATTCTTTTAATTCACTAATTTCACCATTTCACAAATTCTTCTAAATTCTTACTTGACTCATAAATATTAAATTACTATCTTGTTCAATCTTATTTGTCGAATTTAGTGATCTCAAATCACCATTTCCGACACCACTGAAAATTAGGCCGTTACAGATTGTATATCCGATAACGTACGACGACAACCGAGCCCCGTTTGAACCTTAAGAATTCGTAAGATACAAATGACATGTCATTAGGGTTACCGATTTCAGTTTGTATGAGCTTACCGATACTCAGCTCGCATGAGCTTACCATTATTCAACTCAGAGGATCTTACCGTTTATAGCTCGTAAAAGCATACCAATTCAGAGCTCGTATGAGCATACATGTACAGGAATTGACGGATTATAGTTCAGTACACCTCGTGTGTACTACCCGTGTATCCAATGATATTCTAAATGGTTCAATGGACATAGTTCTGTTACGAGATTATATGAGTTTGATATGATCTTGTAACGACCCGAATTTTACCGTTACCGAAAAAGTGTATTTTCGGGTCTCCATTTCTGAAAAGCATTCAAGTAAATATTTATTAAAAATATTTACAAGTAAAATGAGTGGTTAATTAGAGTTTAATTAAGTGAATTTAATTTAATGAAGAGTAATTAAGAAAAGGACTAAATTGAATAAAGGATGAAAGTTAAATTGTAGATTAAAAGAAAATGAAGAGGACCAAAATGGCAATTATGTCATTTGTCCTAAGTGAGGCGGTAAAATCGTGAAGAAAATCTAAGATTTTTTTATGTTTTAATTATATTACATTATATTATATTATATTATATTATATATAAACATAAGAAACAGAATGAAATGGAAACGAAACAGAGAAGAACAGGGGAGAAAGAAAGGAAAGAAAGAAAGAAAGGGAGAAAAGGGAAAATTGATGTTTTGAAGCTTTAAACTTTAATTGGTAAGTCAATTTAGCCATTTTTACTTAATTTTGATGTTTTAGAAGTTTTAGAACAAAGTTTTGATGAAATTAAGTTAATATTTTGAAGTTATTAGATTTCTAGATATTGTCCATGTTAAATAAAATGATGAATTAAGGGCTAAATTGATAGAAATTCAAGTTAGAAATGATATAAGGATTGAATTGTAAAGTGATTCATAAGTTTTATGCTTTAAGGACTAAATTGGAAGAATTTTGAAATTATGGTTTTATGATGAAAATAGATAATTATGTCTAAGTTTGGTTAAAATTGAGTAGAAATAAAGTATGAATTAAGATAGAAAAGTAAGTGAATTTAGTTAGAATTAAATTGAAATTAAAGTAAATCAACATTTTGTATTGGACAGCAGCAGTAGTCTAAGTTTGAAAAATCATCAAAATTGTAGAAATTGAATTAGAGGATGAATAAAATATAGAATTAAATATTATTGAGTCTAGTTTCTTATAGAAGAAACTATATAAGCAATTGAATTGTAAATTATGAGATATAATAAATTTTGTGAGACAAGGTCAGAATGAATTCAGGTTCCCTGTTCTGACTTTGGAAAATCACCAAAATTGAATAAAAATAATTAGAGGCTTAAAGTTATATGTTTAGAATCCCTAATGAGTCTATTTTCATTAGAAATCAACGAGAATGTTATCCGAGTTCTGTACTGTGAGATAATTAATTTTTAGTGAAGAAGGGACGAAACTGTCAGACAGCAGAATAGGGGTGAATTTAAAGAATAAACTGTACTTAATGGCTAAACCAAAAATTCTGAAAATTTTATTGTAAGAATATTTGTGAGTCTAGTTTCAGGAAAAATTAGCGGATCTTAATTTAGAATTCAATAATTCAAGATATGAATTAGTAATGTATTAATGATTATGAATTGTATTAATTTCGTAGTCAATGTGGTACCAGAAATCTCGGCTAAGAAAGGACAAGACAAAGTCAACGGGGGTTAGCTCGAAAATTACGGTTTGTATTTCTATAATCCGAACCTAATACTTAATTGTTGAATTTATTTCTTAATATGTATATTAAGTGTTTTGGAGTAAGAATTATTGTGTTTTGCAAATGAAATGGATTGATATAGTATGTGATGAATTTATTGAATTTATATTGATTGAATTGGCGATATATATATATAGATATATATATATTGAATATTGAATATATATTGATTATTTGAATTGAATTGAAATATAAATTGTTTGAAAATTTTAAATATGAGATTTGTGATATTTGGATATTTGTTATTGAAAAGTGAATTGAATTGTATTGAATTATGAATTTATGTGATTAATTAAAATGTGTATTGATTGAAAAAATTGAAAGTGAATTGAATACCCTATTAACATGATCGGGCTGAGTCGGACATAGTTGGCATGCCATAGGATTGGAAGTGTTCAGGGATTCTTCGACCTCGAGTCGATGAGACACTGGGTGTCACTATATTTCTTCGGATAGATTCGATGAGGTATTGGGTACCAACTTTACTTGGCTAGGCCGATGAGACACCGGTGTCAAATATTGCTTGAACTATCCGATGAGGCACTGGGTGCCATATTGGTGTGTTTGGTTGGATCCGTGTATCCGCCAAGGTCCGAGTCTTGTTAATAGGGGTAAATAAGTGAAAAGATAAGTCAAGTGAATTTGATTGATTGAGCTATTGGAATGAAATGAGAAATTGAATTGAGAATTGAAATTGAGATATGAGATTGAAAACATGAACCAAAAGGTTCATGAAATGAGTGAAGTTCAAATGGATGATGATTGATGTTAGAATGAATTAAAATGGTATATTGTTAAGAAGTAAAGTGTGAAAACAAGTGAATTGTGAATATATTGTATAGAATTTATACGGTAAGTAAATGAAAAGAATTGAACAAATATGTTAATGTGTTTGTTATATGACTTGTATAGAATTTATATGGTAAGTAATTGAAATTTTATCTATAAAACAAATAAATGAATACTTATAATTGTTATTGTGATTTTAAGTTTAATTGTTATATTATTAAGTGTTCGGATTATGGAAATACCACTGAGTATACCATACTCAACATGCGGTTTGTTTCGCATGTAGGTCTAGTAAAGATAGAACGTTGAATCAAGATCCCGATTCGATCCCGAATTCATTAAGGTAAAGTGTGTTAACTATTGGTAATGGCATGTACCTAGGATGTTTTATGAGAGTAATTTAGGTTGTAGATGTACTCATGAAATGAGTAAATTATGGTTGGCAACGGTATGTAGTATGAATTTTGAAATTTACTAAAAATTCAGAGTGATTCTAAATTAGTCCCGAATTGAATTTACTATTCATATTGGACCGCGAGGGCCCATTAAAGGGACGACATCTTAAAACTAGGATGTGTAAATATTTATTTTAATTAATGACCGAAACTGGATTGTACTGACTGGTAATGTCTCATAACCCTGTTTCGATGACGGTATAGGGTTAGGGGGCGTTACAGATCTATTACATGTATTTACATGAAACATATGAAAGTGATGTTACATGATACATTGATATATGAAATGAATAACACATGTATGTGGAATGTGATTACTTGTTGAATTTATCCATGTGTATTGGATTTTATATGGGATTTACATGGCTAATATGTTGGTGAGCAAGTGTTTAGGCTTTTGGTCAAATTGGTTGGGATATGTTATATTTACTTACCTAAATTGTGGTTAAATGGTAAGTTAAATTCTATGTTATACGAACTTACTAAGCTTAAATGCTTACTCTGTGTTTTTTATTTTATTTTATAGTGATTCGGAAGCTAGTTTGGGTTGGAAACTTGTCAGAGCTATATCACACTATCTATCGGCTTATTCAGTACTTTTGGTTGGTTATTTTCGGTTTTAATGACATGTATAGGTTTTTTTGGCTAAAGTTGGCTTATATGTATTTTGTTGAGATTAGCCACTTTTTTGTCTTGTGTTTTGGCACATTTTAGTTTGTGCATATTTGTCTTATATGGTTGATGTGTGGTTGGTTTATGGTTGTATAGTGAAAGATAAAATGTTAGCTAAATGTGCATTTTGTACATGTGTTTGTGATGTGAAGAATTGGTGATGAATTGATACCTTGATATGTAAGTTATATATATGTCTAAATATGTTAGTATTTGAAATGCATTTTTGGCACCAAATGGTATATTTTGGTAGATAAGTGATTTGGTTTGAAATAATGCAAATTAGCTTGGTAAATTGATGGTTTATTTTGTTAAATTATATATATGAAAATACATGTTTGAATATTGTCATTTGAGGTGCCTAAAGGCATATTGGTTGTATGTGAAATATTACATCTTTAAGACTTGATTTTAGCTTGTTTTGGATGCCTTGTTATGGCTTATTGATGTGCATAATATTGAGTTTTTGGTTGGTGACAAATTGGGTAAGAAATGTGGCTTGGAAAATGACCTATTTTCGTCCACACGAGTAGAGACACGGGAGTGTGTCTCAGCTGTGTGTGACACACGGCCAGGTGACACGGCTGTGTGTCCCCTGTAGCTTCTTAAGGGTACAAGTCAGTATGTTCACACGGCCTGGCACACGGATGTGTAGCTTGGCCATGTGGCACAAGTCAGTGAGTCACACGGGTTGAGTCACACGGGCACGGGCATGGGCTAGGACACGGCCGTGTGTCCCTATTTCAAATGTCCACACGGCTTAAGACACGGGCGTGTCACTTGACCGTTTAAGTCACACGGCCTAGCCACACGGCCGTATGACCCTTGCAATGTTGAAAATTTTAAATGTTTCCGAAAAATTTTCTAAGTTTCCAATTTATTCCCGACTTGTTTCTAACGCATATTTAGGGCCTCGAGGGCTTGTATAAGGGACAATATGTATATTTTGAATTGGTTTTGATATGAATATTGTTATGATATGAAATTTATGTCTGTTTGATTTGTAATCTCCGGTAATGCTCCGTAACCTTATTCCGACAATGAATTCGGGTTAGGGGTGTTACAGTTACAATTTATGCCTTTAGACTGGGTCAATTGTCTATACTTAAGTAAATTTAGTTTCATTTTTAGGACACTCCATTCGTAATTTTCATTGCATTAAATTAGGAAGATTGGACTGTGCTTAAAAGTTATTATATGTTACTTTTACTTGTTTGCGGAAAGGATTTGTTTGGTAGTAATTAGCAGGTGCAGGATGCGGAGAAAGACCAAGTCAATTCTAGGATGTGCTTAAAGGAATGAAGGTTTGTCATGGCAAAAGGTTAGACAATTTGCCAATACAGATGCCATGGTAATTCTAGGAAGACCGACTCAACACTCAACGCATAACAGTTTTAGCCCAACACTACTTGTACCAGAAAAATTTGCCTAAAAATAGGATAAGATGTTAGGGGCTGTTGGATTTACCCTAGGGAAAAAACTTATAAAAATCCAAAAGAGGAAACCCTAAAGGGTGTGGAGATCTGGAGGCAACAATAGAGGGTAGCGACTGAGTAGAGACGAAATGAGGAAATTGAAAGCAGTCCCTCTCAGCCACCACATGATACTGTGCTGCTGGATTGTGGATTGACTTGGCGAAAACCATCTTTCTAAGTTCTTCCATTATTTCTTAATTTGTTCTCCCATGAATTGATTTGATCGAAACGATGTTGGGTGTTATTTTGAACTTGAATTTTAATTGTCAACCCATAAGCTAAATCTCATAGGGTTGGGATTACATAATGAAATTTTTATTTTCGCTAAAAGTTATAGCATATATTTGATTTAATCTACTGTTTCACTCAATTATTTTTATTTCTCAATTGTTGCGTACATTCTCTAGACATAGATGAGTGTGCAATATGCCCATAAACTAAATCTGATTCTGAAAAGGTTAGATTAGTTAGATTGGAATTAAATGATACAAGTACGTATTCGACCGAATACTTGCATCTGACTCTAGACATAGATCAACGTTTGTATAGAATGAAGACAAAGTAGTGCAGGGTACCGTGCTAAGGCCTATAAACATATGCTAGGTAACTTGAGATCTAACTCTCGAAAGAAGCAGGTCACTTTAGGTCTCTTCTGAGCAATAGATTGAGTATGATTTACTGAGGCATTACTGAAAATAAGGGCAGATTCTTAGTAATTCCAACTTTCCAAATCAACATCGTAGTCCCTTAATCTTTTGCCATAGTATCTTTTCCATAGCATTCTTAGTTATTTATTTATTCTCTTGTAGATTATTTACGTAATTATTCTCGTACTTTCCGTTACATTTTTACTCTTGCTTTGCCTTAGCATTTTGTAGTATTAATCAATACATATTTTGCACATATCCTTACTACTTTAATTTACCACTGCATACTTAACTTGGTTTTTTCATAACATTAATCATAATTCGTTATAATAACTTGACCACTTTTATACTTAATTCGATCCTTATGGAAACGATATCACTTACCATTTTATTACTTGATTTGACCTGTATACTTACACAATTCGCATACCATTTCACACACAACAAGTTTTTAGCACTGTTGTTAGGGATCGACAATTTGGTGAAATTTGGTTGTGTTATTTTACTTAATTCCATTAGTTTTATTTAACTTAGTTTAATTTAATTTCTACATGTTTACTATCAGTGCATGAGAAGAGGCATTCCTGCTAACAAAGAGTATCCTTTTGACCCAGAGATTGAAAGAATTTTACGAAGAAGACAGAAAGAACTACGAAAAATGGCCAGGAACAGGAAAAATCCTAGTCTCAATGATAATCTGAATGGTCAAGATTCTTATCCTCATATACATAGGGTGATACCAGGTATGAATGATAATTTTAATGGTCAGGGCACTAATCCTCATGTTTGTAGGGTGATAGACGACCGAGATAGACCAATTCAAGAGCATGTTGTGCCAATTTTGGATGACTTGAATCTAGGGACAGTCACACCACAAATATAGGCTCAGTAGTTTGAGCTAAAACCGTTAATGTTTTAGATGTTGCAAACAGTAAGACATTTTGGTAAATTACTCACTGAAGATCTAAGACTACATTTAAAACTTTTTCTAGAGGTTTGTGACTCGTTTAGACAATAAGGTGTTCCCAAAAACACTCTGCGACTTACTATTTCCATATTTATTAAGAGATTGTGCGAGAGCATGGCTGAATGCTTTGCCATTAGGAACAATGGTATTATGGAATGATATTTGGCAGAGGTTTTTGCTACGGTATAATCCACCAAATATGAATGTCAAGCTTAGAAATGACATTACATGCTTTTGATAATTAGAGGATGAAACATTATATGAAGCTGGGGAACGATTTAAAGAATTACTTCAGAAATGTTCGATGTATGGATTTCAACACTAGACTTAGATGGAGATATTCTATAATGGGTTCAATGCACATTCGAGGATGGTAGTTGATGCTTTCGCCAATGGTACATTGTTGGATAAATCCTATAATAAAGCATATGAGATTTTGGAAAAGATTACCAACAATGATTATCAATATCCAACCACAAGAGTTAGGACGGGCAAGAGAGCTGTTGGTACTATGGAGCTTGATGCAATCACTTCATTGACAACTCAAGTATCTTCTTTAGCTAATATGATCAAAATAATGAAAAGGACTACTGTAGTCTAAGAGATGAAATCAGTCAAACTATCATGTGTTTATTATTATGAAGACCATGTTTTTTACGAATTCCCAGCAAATCTAGCATTTGTGTACTACATAGGTAATTTTAACCAGGATAATAACCCCTATTCCAACATTTACAATCTAGGGTGGCAGTAGCATCAAAATTTTAGTTGAATAATCAAGGTGTGAGGAATCTAAACAATGTTGTGAGATAGAATGCCAATAGTGCACCGCCTGGTTATACTTAACCTATGCCAAGGCAAAATGTCCAACAAGGTCAATCATCGACTTCATCATCATCATCATCATCATCTATTGAAGCCTTGCTAAAGGAATATATGGTCAAGAATGATGTTGTAATTCAGAGTCAAGCTGCTTCCTTCTGAGCTTTTGAGAATCAAGTGAGGCAGATAGCAAATGCTTTGAATTTGATGCCACAAGGAATTTTTCCAAGTGATACCGAGAATTTAAGATCACATGGGAAGGAATAGTATAAGGCCGTCACTCTTAGAAGTGAAACTTGACTTGATGACTTTGCTTAAGATGCCACGACAGGAAAGGATAATTCGAATAACAACCATGTAAAGATTCCAAAGTTATCTGAAAAACATACTGAACCTAAAAAGGGTAAGCAGCAAAATGCTATGGCAGAATCAGATCATGTTGTCATCGAAAATGCTACGAAAAAATAATATCAGTAACCTAAAGGATGACCACCTCCACCTTTTCCTCAGTGATTCCAAAATTCTAAACAAGATGTTCAATTCAAAAGATTTTTGGAGGTCTTGAAGCAACTCCATATTAATATATCATTAGTAGAAACTTTAGAGTAGCTGTCTAATTATGTGAAATTTATGAAAGATATATTTTCAAAGAAGTATAGATCGAGAGAATTTGAAACTGTTGCTCTTACTGAAGGGTACACAACAATGTTGATGAATAAATTACCTCCAAAGTTGAAAAACACAGGGAGTTTCACTATCCCATGTTTAATTGGAAATTATTATGTTGGTAAGGCGTTATGTGATTTGAGAGCAAGTATAAATCTAATGCATCTATCTATTTTCAAGAAGCTTGGAATTGGAAAAGCAAAACCTACTACAGTTACGTTGCAACTGGCTGACCAATCCTATGCACATCTGGAGGGTAAAATTGAAGATGTGTTGGTAAGAGTAGATAAATTTATCTTTGCTACGGATATCCTTATTTTAGAATGTGAAGCTGACCAAGATGTGTCAATTATTCTTGGAAACATTTTCTTACTACTGGAAGGATTTTACTTGATGTACAGAAATGTGAGTTGACTATGAGGGTAAATGATCAAAAGTTACTTTTGATGTATTTAATACGCTGAAATGTGCTGATGAGAATGAAGAATGTCATGACATTGACTTGATAGGAGCAGCAATGGAGGAAGAGTTCATGAGATTTTGCCAAAGCAATTCTAATAGTGATAAAGATTCATTTAAGCCGAGACCCTTATGCACTTTGCTGGAGCAAAATAGACCTTTCAATTTTAAGGAAAAATGTTTGGTAGTTCATGTATATTCGAATGGATTGTTGATGTCAATGACATGAAAACGGAGGGCATATTTAAAGTTAATTGATAATGCTTGAAGCACTACTAGGTGCTCATGTAGAGCGAGGCAAACAGTCCATTGATCTTTGAGATGTTTAACTTCAACATCTTGAAAATTCTTTTTATTTTTATATCATTTTGTCAATTTAAATTTCTCTTAGTTATTTCATTTCATTTGTTTAATAAACTACAGAAAGGGAATGGGTCAATGACGCAAAGCCCTTTGAGACGAATCCTACCAATAAAGAGAATGCACCCAAAGCACTAGAGGAAGAACCAAAGAAAACAAAGTCTGTCAGTATTGAGACTGACCATGAGGATGAAGAGGAAGCAAATCTCTCAATTGTACCACCAATGGACAACATTGCGGTTGTTCCACCTCATTCTACTAAACCGATGACTAAACATGATTGTGAGATCGATTAGATTATTGATGAACTCACCAAATTTGATAATGAAGTGAAGGATGTACCACTTAGTTTACTTAAAAGGCCGATGCGTTATAATATGAGTGTACTAAAAACCATTCATCGTAATTAAAGTACCACCATTCAGTTCCAAGCTTGGGAAGTTTTTCACCCTTTATTACATCTCATTGTGTACATATATATGTTCTTGCATTCATGATTCATATTTATACATGCATTAAGGATAATGCATCCTTTAGGTTTGGGGGTGTATTGTGCATCTAAACTACATTAGATATTTAGTTGAGCATGTTGTTTTAGTATTTTTTTGTTCATTTGTCATTCATTTTGCCATGGCACACATGACTGCCAGGAATTGTTTAGACTATGATAAGTGTTTTTGTCCATAATGTTCGATAAGGAGCTCAATTCTTCAATAAACTTAGAAAGTTGTGACAGTGGATTAGGTAATTTTAGCTTAGGATAGTTTACTTGTAAATTGATCCTAAAACCAAAATGCCCTAATTGCAATTACAATTGATCTATAGTAAGTTTCTTTTAATAAACTTAGATATTCTTAAAGCTAAATTTAGTATAATGGCAATACTCAATCATGAATAAAGTGGTAATGTTTAAGAAAATTCAAGGAAAAAATGCCATCAAATACTCCAATGCTTAGAATTGCCAAGTAAGTCAGCACCACTTTGTTTGTTCCATCGTGTTGTTGACTAGAAAGGTGAGTTCAAGTAAGTGTATGTAATAAAGAAAAGAAAATTAGGGGCATTCCACTGTAGTAACTGGCTAGGTAGCTAAGGAGGTAGTAGTTTGCTCCATCTATCTTTTTAGTCAAAAGCGTTAGCTTCATGAGTAGGTATTCAAATTGTGATAAGATTTAGTATTCGACAATTTAGTGTATGCTCTATTGTAATTGTCGAGCAAAAGAATCATGTGACGAGCTGAATCCCTTAGTAAAAAATAGGCATAATAAATGGATATTTATGTAATTGAGTATGTATAAGGCCAGATGAAAAAGGAAAAAAGAAAAGAAAAGATTAAAACTTGGTTAGTTAAATTAGGAGATACTTGCTATAGTGAAAATTGCATGAATACTTAGGATTTTTCTTTCTTTTAAAGGAATATTTTCTGCACTGCCTTTTCTAAATAAGCTTATGAAACTTGATCAAATTTTTAGACATAGAAGATTGCTGAGAACTAAAGTACAAAATGCTCTCTTAATGGTCTAACAATACAAAGGTGATTATTTTCTTATGACAATTCTTACGTTCATGCATTCATGCATATCTTGCTTGAGGACAAGCAATAACTCAGGTTTGGGGGTGTGATAAAGAGTTATAATTCATGCCTTTAAACTGGATCAATTGTCTGTACTTAAGTAAATTTAATTGCAATTTTAGGACATTCCATTCATAATTTTCATTGCATTATATTAAGAAGATTGGATTGTGCTTAAATGTTATTATATGTTACTTTTACTTGTTTGCGGGAAGGATTTGTTTTGTAGTATTTGGCAGGTGAGGGATGCAGAGAAAGAAATAAAGGAATGAAGGTTTGTCGTGGCAAAAGGTTGGACAGTTTGCCAACACAGATGTCGTGGCAATTCCAGGAAGACCGAGTCAACACTCAATGCATAACAGTTTTAGCCCAACTCTACTTGTACCAAAAAAATTTGCTTAAAAAATATGAGAAGATATCAGGAGCTGTTGAATTTACCCTAGGGAAAAAGCTTATAAAAAGAAAAATGAGGAAACCCTAAAGGGTGTGGAGATCTGGAGGCAACAATAAAGGGTAGCGGCTGAGTAGATTCGAAAGGAGGAAATCAAAGGTAGTCCCTCTCAACCACCACAGGATACTATTGTAATGACCCGAAACTTAGGGGTATCGAAAAATCGTGTATCTGGTTCACTATTTTCAAAGATTGGGTTCGTAAATATTTATTAGAAATACTTACGAAGTTAGTTAAGTGATTAATTAGATTTTAGTTAAGTGAATTAGCTTGAATTAATGTTAATTTAGTATAAGGACTAGATTGAATAAAGTGTAAAAGTTGAATTATAGAATCAAGAAAGTTGAAGGATTAAACTAGCAATTAAACCATAAGTGCCAAATGTATGGTAAAAGTTAAATACAAGTGTAAAAAGTATTATACATACATTTGTAATATATGTATGTATTTACTTATTATTTAAGTAAATAATAATTATTACTAAAATATAATATAATAATAAAATAAAGCATAAAATAAAATAAAAGAAATAAGGAAATAAAGCAAAGAAATATAACAAGGAAAGAAACGAAATTGGGGAAAGGAAGAAGGAAAGAAAAAGTAATGGGAAATTTAAGGTTTTGAAGCTTGAAGCTTAATTCGGTAAGTCAATTTAGTCCATTTTCTTGTAATTTTGATGTTTTTGGAGTTCTAGAGAAAATATTACTTGATGTAAGTGGAAATTTTGAAAGTTAGATGATTTTTAGACATAGGTTATGTTGAACAAATTATTGAATTAGGGATTTAATTGAATAAATATCAAGTTTGAATTGATTAAATGATTAAATTGTAAAAGAAGCTGTAATTTTTATGCTTGAGGGACTAAAGTGAAAGAAACTTGAGATTAGGGTTTTATCATGAATATTTAATGGTTAAGGTGAATATGATAAGAAATTGAATAGAAATGAAGTAAGAAAAAGTAAATGAGTTAATTAGGATTAAATTGAATAGAAATTCAATTATTTATTGTGAATTGATATTGTATTAATAGTATAAATTGTTTAATTTCCGTAGCTAACGTAGTACTGGAGGCATCGACAAAGAAAGGAAAAGAAAAGGTTGACGAGGAGTAATCCAAAAAATTTATGGCTTGCATTTCTATAAACCAAACTTAATAATTATTATTGCATTTTTTTATAAATATATATGGTAAGTTGTATAGAGGTAAGTATTGCTATTACTGTATTGAATCGAATTGAGTTGTGAGTATTTGAATTGAAATGTATATTGACTGTTATCTGAAAATTTTTAGTGAAATGAATACCCTATTAATAGTGTCAGGCTAGGTTGGATATAATTGGTATGCCATAGGATTGGAAGTGTACAGGGATACTTCGACCTTGAGTCGATAAGGCACTAATAGTGTTATACTGTTAATGAGGCACTTTGTGTGTCGTACTATTTCTGTTGCTTCGGTTTAATCCGATGAGGTACTATGTATCATACTGCTACTGTTTACTTCGGCAAAGCCGATGAGGCACAATGTGCCGTACTAGTGTATTGGTTGGATCTATGTATCCACCAAGGTCTGAGTTATGTTAATAGGGGTAAACTACTGTATTGAACAACTGAACGATCGTATCACTGTACTAGATAACTAGTGATATTGATTGATGATGCATTGAATTGAGTGATCTTTGAGAATGGATTGTGAATATCAATATTGCTATGAGATTTGAAATCTATAGTATAAATGTTTTTTCAAGTGAATATTTACTTTAAGTGTTGGTTTATAGAAATACCACTGAGTGTATACTCAGCGTACGGTTTGTTTCCGTGCGCAGGTTAGGTACAAAAACAACTGACAACTCAGCATCCAAGACTACCCGAACTCAAATACTTGGTGATGTACCTTATTTTGAGAAATGGCATGTACTTAAGTTGTCTTTTGAAGTTATTATTAGTGAGAATGTTATTAGTGTAAAGATGATAATGGTTATTCCATATATGCACAATTGATGTTTATAACATAGTGTTTTATATAGTTTATTTTAGATAGTGTTAAGTATAATGTTTGGAAATTCTATGTTAAATAGTTACTGAAACACATGAGTTAGATCGTTATACTGGTGGTTTTAATGTGTATTAGATGTATTTAATCATGTTTTTGGATTGGTTGAAAGATTGGATTTTAAGTTACTTGTTATTCAAAGCTTGCAGGGTTGGAAATCTTAAACTATAAGGTTCATTTTGAGTCCACACGGCCTGGCACACGGGCGTATAATCAAACCATATGAGACACACGGCTTATACACGGGCATGTGATTAGTCCGTGTGTCCCCTGCATATTAATTAATGAAAACAGAATGCTCAGGTATGGCCACACAGGCAAAGACACGAGCGTGTGTCTCAACCGTGTGAAGCACACAGTTACAGCACACAGGCATGTGCTTGGCCGTGTGAAAATTGCACTAGATTCGAACTGAAATTAATTCCACACGGGCTAAGCACACGGGCGTGTGTCTTGGTCGTTTGAAACTAGTTTTTTCATAAGTAATAAGTCAGAGAAGTACACGGGTAAAGGACACGGGCGTGTCCAAGCCGTGTGAGTCACACGGAGTGACAACACAGGCATGTCTTAGGAACAAACGGGCGTGTCCTCAAACCACACGGGCATGTGGTACTATTCATCAAAGGAACTTTTAGAAATTTTACGAAAAATTTTATAAACTTCTGATTGGGTTTCAATTTTTTCTTAACATCTTCTTTGAGCCTTGAATGTCCATAAAAGGGTCAATAAGATAAATTACTTAACTGTATAATAATTAATTTTATATGATTTATGTTTTAAACTATAATGACTGGTAATGCTCTGTAATCCTATTCCGATACCGGAAAAGGGTTAGGGGGTGTTACAACTATGCTGCAGGATTGTGGATTGTATTGGCGACCATCTTTTTAAGTTCTTTCATTATTTCTTAAGATGTTCTCTCGTGAATTTATTTGATTGAAACAATGTTGGGTGTTATTTTTAATTTGAATCTTAATTTCCAACCCATGAGCTAAATGTCATATGGTTGGGATTACATGATAAAAATTTTATTTTCTTTAATGGTTGAAGCGTATATTTGATTTAATCTAATGTTTCATTCAATTATTTTATTTCCTAATTGTTGCGTACATTTTCTAGACATAGATGAGTGTGCAGTATGCCCATAAACTAAATCTAATTCTAAAAAGGTTAGATTAGTTGGACTGGGATTGAATGATACAAGCGAATATTCAACTGAATACTTGCAGCAGACTCTAAACATAAAGCAGCGTTTGTATAGAATGAAGACAAAGTAGTGTAGGGTACCGTGCTAAGGCCTATAGGCACAGACTTGAGATCTAGCTCTCAAAAGAAGCAAGTCACTTTATGTTTCTTCTGAACAGTAGATTGAGTACGATTTTGCTCAGGTATTATGAAAGTAAGGGTAG
The DNA here is from genome assembly GCF_025698485.1 of Gossypium arboreum. Taxonomy (NCBI): domain Eukaryota; kingdom Viridiplantae; phylum Streptophyta; class Magnoliopsida; order Malvales; family Malvaceae; genus Gossypium; species Gossypium arboreum. Next base: position 7,935,660 of record NC_069071.1, read on the forward strand.
ATTCTTAGTAATCCCAACCTTCCAAATCAACAACGTAGACCCTTAATCCTTTGTCGTAGTATCTTTGCCATAGCATTATTAGTTATTTATTTATTTGCTTGTAGATTATTTACGTAAGTATTCTCGTAATTTTCATTGCATTTTTACTCTTGTTTTGCCTTAGCATTTTTCAGTATTAGTCAATATACATTTTGCACATTACTACTTTAATTTACCACTGCATACTTAACTTGGTGTCATAACATTAATCATAATTCATTATAATAACTTGACCACTTTTATACCTAATCTGATTCTTATGGAGACGATCTCACTTATCATCTAATTACTTGATTTGACGTGTATACTTGCATAATTCACATACCATTTTACATGTGACACCCTTGTGGTACTATTCATATGGTCATTAAATTTTGCACACAGTCTCAATTTGTTACACGTCCAAGTTCACGATTGTGTGACTTTAAGCTTAAATTATTGCATCTAGGTCTACACGACTTCATTTAGTTACACGACTTGGTGACACAGCTATGTGACTCCCTTCCATTCGGTTTCAGTTCTTCACACAGCCTAGGCACACGAATGTGTGACCCTTTTTTGTTAAAATTTCCCTACTTTTTGTTAAGTTATCAATTAAGTCTCTATTTGATTCTGGGTTGGTTTAAGAGCTTTCGTAAGCTTATTTGAGACTCGATTTATCTTATAAATCATTTTATGCTCAGATAATAGAATATTTTATTTTTTATTTGAATGTTTAATGTCAGAATTGTACGTGATATGCTTGTTAATTGTTGTAGCATCCTATAACTCATGTCCAACAACCAAACCAGGTGAAGGGTGTTACAATTAACCATAGGAGCTTTTGCTCAGTTTTGTGACAGGTTGAATATGGTTGCATTTGAAGTTTTTCAACAAGGAAATGCAGAGAGAATATCAGAGGAAGTAACTGCTGTAAGTTGAGAAAAGTTGTTAAGCTCAACCAAATTTTGGTGATTAGTTATGAGTAGTTATCCTTTCTGTTGAAAATTCATCGTATATATATACATAAAAACTGTAATCTCAAGATAGAAATGTATGGAATTATCCTTCTTTTATATTTCTAGTAAAGAATAAATCATGCCCATGTGGTTGGCACTGAGTCATTCAACCATTGTGCTACCTATTTAGTAATGTATGGGTTTTCAATGCAATCGACTCGAATTCATAAGCTTGATCAAACCAAGCTACATGGGTAAATGGGTATGTACGAAATAGATGATCTAGTACTTTTGATTCAGCACGACAAAACGGAAATATGATTTCAATCCTAGTGATTTTGTAATGTAGTTTTGATTTAACTAGTAGGCAGTTATTGTAGAGTTTCTAAAAAAAAAACAGTAATTTAAATGGTAATTTAAACTTCCACAACGCTTGCCAATTGATAGGCACATATGTTCTTGGTTGTCTCGCAAGATGTTGTTGTTGTAAGAACCTATAAACTTCCTTGACATTGAAATTCTCGGAGTAGTTGTGTTTCCATACATAACAACCCCCTATTTTCATTAGGGAAAATGCCCAAGAGGAAAAGTTCAAAGGCCTAAGATTTGTGCAATTGAAATCAAATTATATTGTAGTTCCATATTACGAGACTTGCAGATTGTAAATGACTAATAGGTAAACCTCGTAAGCTTTGAATGGGAGATTGCTTTAAGATGAGTCCATGATTGACCATTGAAACATTGTTGCCCTCTTAGATTTGAATATTTAATCCTTGATAGCAAAGGTCATGACTACGCGGAAGGCTTTTTCAGGTCCATGTATTTGTTCGCTTTGTTTGTACTTGTAAAAAATTTTGTTTCATGCAATATTTTACCAATAAAGCAATTTGCATAAGGCCTTGTGGATTAGTAAGTATTTTCTATGCTTGGTTGGCTAAAAAAGTATAATTTATCATTTAGGAGCAACAGATACCTAGACCTCTGTAATACACTAAGTTGTAGACGTCATCCCATTGACATAGGTGTAATCCTTGTTTGTAAGGATCGTGATCCCACCAAAAAGAACGTACTATTCTGTCAATAGAGTTTAATATTAATTTTGGGGCCTATACACAATATAAGGTATAAAGAGGTAAAGATGCTAATGTAGATTAGATAAATGCCAACTATCCTCTTGGAAAGAGCAGTTTAGTTTTCCACATTGCTAATTTATAATACATGTGATTCAAGATCGGTTGGAAAAACTATTTTTCTTGTTCATAAGGCATAGGTTAACTCCCAAATATTTGCTTGGTTTTTCCACAATGTGAACTCCTAAAATGTTGGAAACCCAACATCTTTTTTTAGCACATCTAGATTTACTTAAGTACAACTCAAAATTGGCATGGTTTATTGCCAGTCCAAAAATTCGACAATAAGTGCTCAATAGCTTTTTTTGTTCTTTTACAATAGCTTAAGTATGAATTAAAAAAATGAATGAGTCATTAATAAACAACAAATGAGACACCTGTGGTGCATACCGACTAATATGAATGACTTTTATCTCAGTATTTTGTTCTGCTTGTAGTAGCATTAATGGCAAAACATTTTCGCATGTTAGGATCAACCCGATTAAGTAACGAACAAGAAAAATAGATGAATAAATTGAGAAATTGAACACGCAAATTTAACGTGAAAAAACCCTCCAAAGAGGGTAAAAAACCACGGGCAAATATAATTTTACTATAATGGCAAAAGAATGAAGAGTACAAAAGATGAAAATAAAGACTAAACCCCGAAAACCCAAAAACAAAGAACCCTCAAAACTTAAACACAAAATTCTCTAAATGTGTTATGAGTTCTAATCTCTAACGGGTGTATTTTTCTAATATTGTAAAAGAGCCTATTTATAGGCTAAATTCATAAGTCAAATAATAATAAAATAATCTAAACTAATTAGTGTTTGATTGAAACAAGTAAACAGAGTTTAACTGAAAAATTATTTTTCAAATTTGACTGAAAATAGGAGTCATATTTAACAAATCTCCACCTTGACTCATATTTCCACAATGCCATCTTTGCCAAAGCCCACCATGAGCCTATCTTGAACTATGCAAGGAATTAACTGAGTCGAATTTGTGCTTAGAAACTGGAAGACTTCTAGCCTTCGACTTTTACACTGCCAAATCAAAACTAACCAGGGTCTGATTTTCATGAACACAGTGCCCTAACTTTTCAAAACTTGCATCCAAAAGAGAACCTCTCTTCAATGAAACAGACATACCTTTTTCCCTCCTATGACCAAGTTGCTTCCGCTTCAAACGAGTTGACTTCGACTCCGTAATACACGAGGGACGTTCAATTTCACCGGTCACTATAGAACCTTCCAGAATATAAAGACTATTGGTTCTTTTACCTTTTAACAAAACAAGAGCTCCACGAGATACTTTAATGTCGCTCAACTTGATGTTGATTCTGCATCCTTTCAAGTCTAAAATACTCAAGGAGATGAGATTCTTTCATAAATCAGGTATATACCTGACATTTGAGAGTGTCCTAATTGTCCCATCGTGCATCTTAATTTTAACAGTACCAATACCAATTACCTTACTAGATGAATCGTTTCCCATGCGCACAACTTCACCTTCAACTGAACTATATGTGGAGAACTATTCTCTATTGGGACACATATGGAAAGAACATCCTGAATCTAGGATCCACTCGGATGTGAGCCTAGAGTTATCACTTGTTGACACTAATAAGAAGTTATCACCGTTTTCATCGGCCAAATTAGCACCAGCTACATCTTCCTCGTTACTCTCAGCAGCTCTTTTATTTCACAGTTTATACCAATCTACTTTGACGTGACCTAACTTTTTACAATAGCGAAACCTTTTGTCTCGTTTCTTTGATACTACCAAAACAAAAGCTTACCTATCTGTCTTGCTATCCAAATGAAGCTCATTGTCGAGTTTGTCTCTACTCAACAAATGACCCTTCACATCTTCAAACGAGAGTTTGTCTCTTCCATAAATCAGGGTCTCCCTAAAAGACTTGTATAAAGAAGGTAAAGAGCACAATAATAGCATAGCTTGATTTTCATCATCAATATGAACCTCAACGTTCTTTAAATCATTTAAAAGAGTAATGAATTGACTGATGTGATCTTTAAGAAGCTCACCTTTGTTCATACGAAACGTAAATAGACGTCGTTTCAACACTAAACGGTTAGCTAAAGACTTAGTCGCATAAAGAGTTTCTAACCTTTTCCACAAGGCAGATGAGGTCTTCTCCATCAATACCGTATTTGCGAGGCACAACTGAATTGCAGACAAAGCCATTTCATCAAGCTCTTCCCATTTTGTTTTATTTAAATTCTCAGGCTTTTTCCCGGTAACAACCTTTTTCAAACCAGATTGAACTAGAATTGCCATCATCCGAACTTGCCACAGATTGAAATTTGTCTCACCATCGAACTTCTCAATTTTAAACCTTGTTGTTGCCATTTTTAAATGAGCGGATCTATGAAAATTGAACTAGCTCTGATACCACTTATTAGGATTGACCTGATTAAGTAACGAACAAGAAAAATAGCGGAATAAATTAAGAAATTGAACACGCAAATTTAACGTGAAAAAAACCCTCCAAAGAGGGTAAAAAATCACGGGCAAAGATAATTTTACTATAATGGCAAAAGAACTGTTGCGACGTAAAATTTCGCTTGGTCGCTAATTATGACGATTTAGTGAAAACTTGAAAACTAAAGTTTGATTTTGAAATAAAAAGGGAGTCGCCACTGATCCTTTTTCTTAGGTGTGATCGGACACCTATTAGATTTCTTTCTTTTTAAAACAAAAAGAAGGCCGAGTTTAGGTCTATGTCAAAAAGCCAGAGAAAAATTAGGGTTCAGGAGTCGGTTACGCTCGAGGAAGGTATTAGCACCCTCGCGACGCCCAAAATTGGTATCTTGTAAAACACGCGTTGTCTTGATTTTCAAAAATACGAGTTCAATGTAAGATTTAATCGTGATCCGGTTGAAAAGACGAGAAATTTTAGTTTTTCGGTTTTTTAGAAGGACATACCATTTTAACACGAGTCGATTGATGTTCACTCAACATAGCGATGAAATCGATGACTTAATGTTAAACCGGTACGTTGCCTTGATTATTGAAATAAATAAAAACATGAATAAACATTTTTGAAACGGTGAACAGTGAGAGGATATAAAGTGAGCGGGAAACAAAAAATAAGAGTTAGAAATACATCAAAACAAATAACAACTACGATAATAATATTAAAACAATAGCAACGTATGTAATACTAAACATGCTAACAATATTGTTAAACGCGAAAAAGAACAAACATATATATATAAACATATAAGAAATAAAGTGATATAAGCTTGATATTAAAATATTAATAGTGTTAGATATATATATATTAAAGTATATGTAATGATAAGAGTGGAAAGTGTATACATAGTAATACTAAAATACATACATAATGTATACCTATATAATATATACAATGAATATATACAAGGTACATTATAAATACTAATAACATAAAAATTATATACATTGATAATACTACATAAATACATATATATATATATATTTCAAAATGAATACATAATAACATTAGTATAAAATAATAAGTATAGTAATAACTATAAGGATATATGAAAATAATACTATATATAAAATATGTATACAAGAACAATAAAATATATGTACTAATATTAATAATAAATATAGTAGGAATAAAACAAATGTAATAATAATATATGCACAATATGGTATTAAAATATACATATACATATAATAGTATTTAAGAATATATATACATAAGATGATATGGAAATATGTACATAGAATAGTATATAAAAATATAACTAATAATATTGAAAATATATATACATAATATATATAAAACATATATGATATATACATATACATTAGCAATGATAACAATACAAAATGAATTTATTAACATGCTACATAGATACGTACGTATATGGGTGTAAATAATAAGGATATTAGAAATACTTAATATATAATATTTGAAATATATGCATAATATAAAATATATATAATGTAGTATTAAAATATATACACAATATATACATATTAAAAATAATAATAATAATAAAACTATTGATAATGCTTCACAAATATATATACACTAAAATATACATAATAGTATATAAGATATAATATTTAAAGTATATATAATGTATAAATATATATATATATATATACATAATATAATACATAATATAGACACATTAGAAATAATAATAATTATTAATAATATTACCTAAATATACTCATATATGTATTAAAGATATATATATAACAACACACAATAATAATAATAATAAAATTAAAGTAGAATAACAAAAAAAAGGTAAAAAAAAGGGACTAAATTGAATTGGGAAACTAAATTTTGGGTCTAATTTAAAAGAAAATAAGGAGGAAAGGACTTATTAGAACGCGCATGAAACTGTGGGGGGCCAAAAGGGCAATTTGCCCGAAGCATTTAAAACGATGCGCATGGCTAGAGACTAAATTGAAAAGCTCGACAGAATTTAGGGCCGAATTAAAAGCAAAAAAAAAACTGATTGTAAATGCATGAAAAAGCGGAAGGGCTAAATGCGCAAATTGCCCTTCCGTTTAAAAAACACGCGAATCCTAATTGGAGCGGGTCGGGTCTACCCGACCCGGGGCCAAAACGACGTCGTTTTTCATTTTTAACTGGGGGATCAAAACGCACCGTTTTGGTCCCTACAAAAGCCAAATTTTTTTTAAAATTCATTTAAAATCGGGGTGAGGAAAAAAAAGAAAAAAAAGAAGGAGAGAAGAGGGGGAGGGGGAGGGAATCCGGCCACGGCCGGTCACCGGTCCGATTTCCAGACCATCGCCGGCGTCGGCGCCAGCCACCGTGCACGGTGGCGGGAAAAGGTAAAAAGCTCTCTTTTATTATTTTTTTTGTATTTTTATTTATATTATATATTTATGTATATAAATATAAATAGAGTAGATTGAATGTATAAACAAAAACGAAAAAAAAAACAGAAAACAATAGTCACCTTAGGGTTTTTTTAGCTTTCGACTTTAGTACCTTGGGTCTTCTGATTTGGTATGATAGTTGTGATTTCGTATAACTGGAATTGCTATTCTGTTTTTGCTGTTTTAGAATCGAATGTTTTTTCTTTTTATCAAAAAATTGTCGAATCCCCACATTTGTTGTTTTGACGGCTTTTTATAGTATTTACAAACCTTTTCTATTATTTACTGTCTTTTCATCTTAACTCCTTGCAGGTGCAGACGAATGGTGGCCAGAGTGGTGGTGACAGAGGGTGGTTGGGGGCAGAAGGTAAGTGGGGAGGCTAATTCGGCTCCGAATGCTAGGGTTAGGTATTTTCTGTTTTGGGTTTGAGGTTTCAAGTGGGTTTGGGTAATTGGGCTAATGGGTATTGGGCTGATGGTTGTAAATGGGTTTGAAGGTAAACAGGCTGATGTATGTTGGGTTTGGTAAAATTTTGGGTTTATTCTGTTGGGTTTTGGGGATGGGTTTGGATATAAATGTATTTGGACTGAGGATGGGTTAGATGGTTTAAGGGGTTTGGGATTTAATGTATTGGGTGTTGGGTTTTGGAGGTAGTGAGCTGGTGGGTTTTAGGGTTCTATGTAAATGGGTTTTGGGTTTAATGATTGGGCATTTGGGCCCGAGTAATTTATAAACGACCCAAAATTGGCCTATAACAAGAAAGAAGAGTACAAAAGATGGAGATAAAGACTAAACCCCGAAAACCCAAAAACAAAGAACCCTCAAAACGTAAACACAAAATTCTCTAAATGTGTTATGAGTTCTAATCTCTAATAGGTGTATTTTTCTAAGGTTGTAAAAGAGTCTATTTATAGGCTAAATTCATAGGTCAAATAATAATAAAATAATCTAAACTAATCAGTGTTTGATTGAAGTAAACAGAGTTTAACTGAAAGATTATTTTTCAAATTTGACTGAAAATAGGAGTCATATTTAACATGGCACAACAGAAAGAGATATGGAGAAAACGAGTCACCTTGTCATAGCCTTTAGTGAGATTTGAATTGTGTTGACAGGCTAACATTGATAAGGACTTGATACAATACCGTGCTAATACACTAGTGAATTAATTGTTATTATTTCGTCTTGAACCTCATATGTTCCATTACTCGGAGAAATAAACTCTAGTTTATCCTATCATAAGCCTTTAGCATATTGATTTAAATTTTATATATTAAATTGCTAAATATTTTCATATAATAACTTACATTTGACCAAAAGATTGTTAGTTAATTTATAAATATTAAATTACATCTTATATATTTTAAAATAATTTTATAATTTTATATATTTTTGGGAAAATAAATAAAACATTAATTTCTAAATAATACTTTAAGTTAATTACATCATAATCTCCAAATAATAACCCTTATTATAAATTAGCCCCAAACTTTAAAACATTCTAATTACATTCTCAAACTATAAATGTTATATCCATAAGGTTATTCCACTACTAAAATCATCAATTTAACTGTTATATTAGACATCATATTTCAAAGCATAATTTAAAATGAAATTTTAAAGAAAAGAAATGAATATTGTCGAAATAGATGTTGTAAAAATTTTCATTTTTATATTTCCAAAGCTTCTGCAAAAATGTTACCATTCACTTTCTCCTTTTTCGGTTTTACTTTATTTTTACTTTTTACTATTGAAAGTTATGTGCCTATGTTTTACTTTTCTTTAAAATTTTCATTTTAAATTATACCGCATAAAATTTGATGTGTCATTTAAGAGTTAAATTAATGGTTTTAATAATGGAAAGACTTAATTGATATAACATCAATTGTTTAAAGATATAATTAAAATGCTTTGAAGTTTAAAGACTAATTTACAACGAGGGTGATAGTTTGGAGATATCTAATGCAATTAACTCTAATAATTTAAATTTAACCTGAGTTGTTTAACTTTTTATTTCTAAAGTGAATATTGTGAAAATAGATATTAATTTAAATCAATAGAAACATTTCTATCACCGGTGAAGCAAAAGCTTGGAAAGAAACTCATCAAAGGGTTCTTTTTGCTTCGATGGTTTGCCTATATTCCAGTGTGCTTATGTCTGCCTGAGCCTCGATGCAAGTCCTCATTACTTCACTTATTTGGTAGTGAAGACTTGATTCAAACGAACACAGTTCCTTTCTTTCATATGGTTTGACTATCAATCAAGCATTCATATGATTTTCTTGATTTATATTTCTTAGGGTAAACTACCAAAATAGTCACTTTTGTTTACCTCAAGTTATATTTTAGTCACTTATGTTTGAAATGTTACGTTTTAGTCGCTTACGTTATCATGTTGTAACATTTAGTCGTTAATGGAAATTAATGGTGTAATAGTAAGCTAACATGACACGTTAAATCATCATTTCAAACAAAAATTTTAGGCTAAATTATATAATTGGTCCCCAATTCGTTTTGAGTAATTAATTTTTTTTTCTTTTATGTTGTTTTTATCTTTCCCTTGTCAAATAACCATCTCTAACAAGGTGGGATTCAGATGGGGGAAAAAAGGAACCATAGCTTGCATTAGATCAACTGGTCTCATGAACAGTTCCCCTTTCAAGATTTGAAAAGAGGCAAAATACTCAAAAACCTGCAAGCATGAAGTGACATGAAGACCCAACAAAGAGTAAATAACAACAATATCCATAAGATACCTTACAAAAACCAAATACAAATTACTAACTCAATGCAAAAGGCAGTATCTTTACAATCTAAAGGCAAGTAAACCAAATATATTCCACAAAGTATTCAACCATTTACCCTTTTCCGATAGACTCCGCAATCTTAATCGCTTCTCATAGTTAAAGAAAACTTTCCTTCTATACACCTCTACAATGGAAAATGAAAATGTACAATAATTTTTTTTCATTTTACTACTAATTAAAAGCAAAAAAAATGATTGAGAAAAACTTGAAAGAAGAGCAATAACCTCTCAAGATGAACTTAGAGTTATAGTCAGGGAGGGCTACTTTATGAAACACGGTTTTCAAACCATTGGTGGTAGATTCATCACTTTCCATTGACCATTTGGAGAAAGACAAAAAGGGTTTCCTGAAAAAAGCAAAACCCCAATCCGAAGTTAAAGTTGAGTACCACCAATAGATTGCACCTAAGATCAAACCAACAGTGATTCCATAGACCCATTTTACGAAAGTGCTGGAAAAGGAACCCATTTTATTATTGGGGTCAATGTTTGAAGTGTCGGTAAGAGGCAATGATGAGAACTGGCAGGTTAGGAGTCGTTGTTAGATAAGGGAGAGATGGAGCATCGATGGCAAGGATCGTCTAAAAGGGAAAAATGAGGAAAATAGAGGGAGAAGCAAAAGAGAATGAAAAAGAAAAAAAAAAGGAAAAAGGAAAGCTAAAAGAACATAAAAGAAAAAAATTAAATTGCTAATAATGAAAAAATATAGGGACTAATTGTATAATTTAACCTAAAATTTTCATTTGAAATTATGATTTAACATGCCACGGCATCTTTCCGTTACACCATTAACGGCAATTAACAGTTCAGCGACTAAAACATAACATTTCAAACATAAATGACTAAAATTAACCTGAAACAAACAAAAATGACTATTTTAATAGTTTATCCTATTTTTATTGGACTCTCCCGATTTCATCACACTTACTCGTTAAAAATAAAATATTTTAAATATATAATTACTGATTTTAACTTAATCTTAATTTTCCAAATTATTCTAATTCTTAATTAAAAAAGTTAGCATTAATAAACACATTTCAATTTAAAACATGATGTTTAATTGAAATTAAAGTAATGAAAAATTATTTTATGAACTCTTCTCATCACATTATTTATAGTCACTTTTAATTATTTAATGATATTTCAATAATTTTTTTCGTGTCATTTATACATAATTTTAGTAATATAAAAATTACCGAATTGTGTATTAATAACATGAAAAGAATTACTGAAATGCTATTAAATAATTTTTACCTTAGAACCCCAAGGTCCGGAGTTCGAGTTCGGGGTTCAAAGTAAAAAAAATTAAAATTATATATCAATGACATAAAAAATTATTAAAATGTCATTAATTTTAAAATGTCATTAAATAATTGAAAATAAACCATAAATGTTGTGAGAATGGTTCATAAAATAATCTCTCAATGTAATCACAATATCACACATGGAACAATTCTTATTGTTGGAGTCAAAATAAAATTATGAGTTAATTGTACTAAATATCTTTAAACTATAACAATCTTTATTCTAAATTAATTCTTAAATTTCAAATAATTTTAAATAAAATTTTAAATTATTGAAATTATATCAATTAAGTCCTTTCATCACTAAAATTATTAATTTGACTATTAAATAACACGCAAGATCTTACGTGATATAATTTAAAATAAAAATTCTAAGAAGAATGGATATTTTAATTTTATATTGTTCACTCTTTCTTTTTAATTTTACTTTATTTTTAATTTTTACTTTTATTGCAACATTTTATTTTAATTTCACTTTAATTTTAATTGCATAAGATGCTAAATGTCATTTAATTAGTTGATATAATATTGATAGTTTGGGAATGTAATTAAAATATTTAAAAATTTGAGAACCAATTTAAAATGAATATCATAATTTGAGATGTCTATTACAATTAACTCTAAAATTCCTTTTAAGGACTCGAATTTTAATTAATAAAGCATATTAACTATCAAAACTAAATACTTCCTTTTTCAGAAAGAAAAAAGAAACTGAAAAACTTAAAATAACCAAAGCAAATATTCCGCCCCCGAATTTTACCTCTTGGCCCAAGAAAAGAAGACAATTTTTCCCTGTATACCACCAACTTTAATAAATAACAAGAAGTATGCACTTATCTTTGGTTTCTTTGTTCAGTAATTGAAGTATTATTGTTATGATCAGAATCAAGACCCAAACACTTGAGAAATGCTAGTTTAGCAAGCCTGAAATAGTGACAGGGATGAAGGTCCAATTCCTGCTGATTTGGTTCCTTTCTTGAACTTCCCTCCATCTCTTCTCCTCTTACCATCCTCCTACTTGTTGTTTTTGTTATGCCTATCTCTCCCCTTATGCTCTGCCTTTCTATGACCTGAAAAAACATTATCCCTTAACCACAACTGTTACTATAATCATGCTTCAATTATTATCATTCCGCAAAGAGCGAAAGCAGAACTTCAAGTAACGGGAACAAGAACCTCAATGTGCTTTATGTAAACAAAACTTGGAGGTTAAGTCTCAAGATTCACACACAAAATGAATGACAACATTTCAAGTTTGCGTTTGGAATTCTAATCATACTAAGAACAGGCATTGCTTCTTAGAAATGGTTTACTTTTTTTTTTCATTGTTTTACGTAACCAGAAAGGGTCCCCATATACTATCAAATAATTAAAAAAAAAGGGCCCCAATAATCTTCACATTGTTTTCCCAAAATCCACTATATAATACATTTCTATATGTCTATAATATAAGAAATTTAAAAAAGGAAATAATAAAAGTTCATCCAAAACAATTGAAGAAAATAGAAAGAAATTCCAGTTTATACGTCAATTTCAACCATCAGGTAGCTCCCTGCTACCCATTTTTCATTTTTTCAAAAAAATAAATATTTCTTAATATCTAACGTTTCTTTCTTCTTGGCGAAGAAAATATTAACTCAAAATAAGCCATGTGTAAGACCCAATTGAATAAAAATGAAGAAGGGGGGCTGGATGAAGAACAAAGGAAGAAGTGGATACCTGGGAAGAAAAGGTTGTAGTTTGCTTGAAACCAGGTAGCTTGCCCAACTGGGAGTCAGGGGAAGATGAAGAAGAAGAAGAAGAAGTTTCGGGGAGATCGAAAGCGAAGAGAGTGAAGCCATAAAGAAGAAGCATGAGAAGTAGAAGGACGATTATTTGGATCCATATCAGCCAAGGGATTCTGTAGCTTTCAATCGTTACTTCATCCCCCAAATCATACATTTTTTGTTGTGGTCAAATAAAATACAAAAAAAAAATTGAGGGAAGAAAAGGAAGAATTTGAAGGTAGAAGGGAATCGGGGGTGGGTCCAAAATTGAAGTATTCCAATCTGAGAAACAGAGGATATTTATTTATTACGTTGCCCAAAGGTTTCTTATTTTTTTTCCAATTTGGAAAATAAAATAAATAAAAAATATTTCTGGTGTAAGTATCCTAAAACACATATTTATGTATATTTCTGGTGCAAAAGTCCACGCGCCCACTGGTAACCTAAGGCTGAGCAAGAAAATCCAGAATCCCAAAATCAAGTGTTTAAATTATTTATAAAATACAAGTTCAAATTTCTGCTTATCCTAACTAAATGGAATTCTATTTTTATTTACTTTATAATTCATTTTAATTGTTTTATTATATTCTTAAAATAACTCAAAGTTTCTATATCAATTTTTTCTTTTAAAATCACATAAATTATTTACTTGAAAATTTTTAAAATATTTATAATTTTTTTACTTTACTAAATAATATCAAAATCCATAAAATAAAATTTTATTTTATTAAAATAAACTAAAAATTTAAAATAAAAATCAAGAACCATATCAAATAATAATAGATGGTTCAGAAAACAAATAAAAAACTATAATCGAATCGATTTGATTTCACCCCTAGAGTTATAGTTATAAACAGATTAAATATCAAGTATTTAAATTTAAACAAATAATAATTACACAAAATTCATTTACATAGCTGGAAAGTGGAAATTAATATTTCAAAGTTGAATTTTTTTTTTGAGTAAATCGACTGGATTTATAAAGAAGAATCAAAACATAGACTGTCTCACTTGAACAATGGACCAAGGAGCAGACATAAAAGGATAAGAAATAAAAGAAAATCGGGCCTGGAAAGCCCAAGACCTCCTAACTGGACATCAACAAAGATAGCCCAAACAAAACCAAATTAAAATTAAAATTAAAAAAAAAGGAAACCTGCCCTAGAAACTTCCAGCCGATAGGAAAACAGCTATATCCCAAAACGTCTTATCTCTTCAATGCACCTGCACAGCTCTTTAACAGCAGAACCCTTCAAATCCCCCAAAATCTTTTAGCCTTCTGCTACACGTTTCCAAAAGATCATTTCATTTCCTCAGTCTGGAGCCCGTGGCCTTCTCCTTTCCAGAACTCTTCGAACATGCTCCGGAATTCCCCCATCCAGGTAATGACCTTCATTTTCTTTCAACGCTTCTTTTGCAATCACATGAGCAAAGGTGTTTTCTGACTTTGGAATATGGTGAAAGTTTATTTTCTGGAAGAAATGTTTCATATCTTGAATGTCCCTTATTATAGCCCCAATAATCGAGTTATCCCTGTCTGTACTCTGGCATTTTTTTATAACAGTTCTTGAATCTCCATTAATGTCACATTCGTGAAGACCCAATAGAATCGCTAACTTTACTGCTTGTGCTCCTGCATGTGCTTCCGCCGCGAACGGTGAGGCGACATTCTCATGGATAACCGACTTTGAAACCAAAATATCCCCTCGCATGTCAGGAACAAGCAGCCCCGAGGCAGACCTGGAGAGATGTTGGTCAAAAGCCTCATCGAAAAAAATGACTACTCTCGTCCTTTGATCTTCATGGGTAAAAATCCTTCCTAAATCAGAGATAAGTAATTTTTTTCTAAGCTTTGCAACTCTGAGACATAACTATTTATTTGTCGAGAGATTTCTCTGCCTGATCTATTTTTACTTTCGTGCAGCAATTGATTCCTGTTTGACCAGAGAAGCCAAAGCCCACAACAAAATAATCGGCACTGTTCGGTTGTTCCTCGCTTAAAGACTCAGGTGAGCCACTCCCAAATACTCTGAATGCTATTATTAAGCACCCAAGAGAAATTTAAATACCTCCAAGCTGCTGCCGATGTAGGACATATTCTGAAAACATGATTGCTGTCTTCCTCTAACTACCGACATCTGGGGCACCAGGCTTCATTTGTAACTCGCTTCAATTTCAGATTATCTAGCGTAGGGATATAATTCCAGGAAATTTTCCAGATTGTAACTTTAATTTTCGAAGGAATGTGTAAATCCCATAGTTTTCTGTAAAAAGCTGTGTTTTCGGTCTGTAAAATATTATCACTAGGAAGAGTAGTCCTGTAACACCCCTATCCCCTAACCGTCGCCGGAATAGGACGAGACATTACCAGAAATTAGGAATCGGATCAAAACGGTGAAATTTTGAACCCTTTCTTAAATAAAAGATCATTTATTTATATAACTAATATACACAAACAAAGATCGAATTTAAAACTTATAAAAGTAAACTTCCATAAGATGCTATATTCGCATGGCTTATATACAATAGTCAAAATATCATTTTACTTATAATCTATCCTATACATGCCATAAGCTAAGTCCAAATCACATGGTAGATAGTGTGACGAAGTGCTGACGATTCCCGAGCTAATAGTAAGAGTCAACGATTTACAAAAATAAACAGAGAAACATAACATTCAAAGTAAGCTTAGTAAGTCTTAAGCAATTTAAACAGTTGAACTTAAAAACAAACTAATGTTCGAAATCACATAACACTTTCTGAGTACAATATTATTTGGCAGATTATGCACAAAAACATATCATTTTACTCTGTTTATATTCAAACTCATATAAACATAGTATTTACAAGCTTCTAGATTAACTTTAATTCTTTCAAATTTCACTAGTGTATCATTTCTTACCCACACTTACTTTCAACATTCATAGTTAAATGGCATATCGAAAACTATCTTGTAACTTTACATAATAACTGAATGCATACATATACAAATATACATATGAATTTATAAAATCTTTTCATATGCTTCTCACCCGTCAGATTAATCTCACATATAATATATATATATGTATCAAATACCAGAATCACTTAATGTGTAATACGAGTTCAATTTATCATCTTAACATAGGATCTCGTAGTCATATACTTTATCAAATTCACTAACACTTGGCCTGCGAGGTATAAAACCCGAACATAATACCAGCACGAAGCCTACGGGACTTTAAACTTAGATATAATACCAACACTAGGCCTGCGGTATTTAACTCGGATATAATACCAGCACAAAGCCTGCAGGATTTAACCCGAATATAATTCTAGCATATAGCCTGCGGGTCTTTAAGCCTGGATACACATCAAATATCATGCATATTTAATCATATATTAACACATCTCATTCAACATATCACATTAGTAGTCATTTGCTACATTCGGATATAAGTTTCATATGAATACTATCATTTACATTTCGATTCACACCAATCATCAAATTCATTTAATTCACATTTACTTAATTAGGTTGTTCGTACCTGAATAATTTACTTTACGGAACGAATCCACATATCATATTAGCCCATAGTCTTATAGCACCACACTCTTAACAGTTTACCTCATCGAAGTTCACATTTAATCACTTTAGTGCCAAGCCATATTCGGCTACCACAAAGGACTAATAATAATAATTTTATACACATCATGGTTTTCTTTAGATATTTAATAATCACAAATCGTGATATCTCTACCAGTACATATACGACATAATTTATTCATTGTAACACTCATTTAGTGCATCAAATTTCCAAATCTAATTCAACTTAAGCATAATAGTCATAATCGGCTTATAGCCTTAAATCATTACATATTCGGCACATTAACCAAATAAAATTTACATTCTCCTTACCATATTAATTTAACTCTTAGGCATATAAAAGGGAATCAAGCTTAAACACTTAAGAACTTACCTCGAAGGTTGCCGAACGATTACAACGGCTATTCGATTACTTTCTCTTTTCCCTTATTCGAATTTGCCCCTCTATGCTCTTGAGCTTAAATTCAAATATTTTAAACTAGTCATTATTCAACTATTCAAGCATCACTTTCAAAATATAATATATATATATATATATATATATATACATTCAACTTTTACACCTACTGATCGTAGTAAGCTTATAAGAAATCAATAAGCAACTTATTAACAATTTTTTTTTTGTCAATGTTTACCACATAATCATAATTCTACTGCAAGTTGTCTTCCTGAGCAACAGTCACTAAATCATTTATAACTGAAGCTACGAAACTCCAAATTAAGTGTCTTTAATTTTCTCTGAAAATAGACCCATATATATTTTATCCATAAAATTTTCAGAATTTTTGGGTTGGCCAATCAATACCATATTTTTCTTCAATTTTCTTTTGTTTCATTGTTTGACTAATCTGACCACTCTTCACTATGAATCAAATTTCTCATTGTACAGAATTCAAAATATGTTCTCGTTTATTTCATTTGAAACTAGACTCATTAAGGAGTTTAAGAATATAAATTTCATCGTAGGACCATTTTTGTACAATTTATAATGATTTTATAAAAACAGAACAGAGGATCTAGAAGTCATTCTGACCCTGTCCCACATCACTTCAAATATCTCATTATCGGAAATTCTTGTTTACACGGTTTCTTTTATAATAAACTAGACTCATTAATCTTTAATTATATAATTTATTATGCTTCTAACTCATCTCCCACAATTTATGGTGATTTTTCAAAATCACGTTACTGCTGCTGTCCCAAGTAGATTTATTACCAAATCACTCTTTCACACATACCTTGCATGTATGTTATTTAAACATGCATATCACAAATCCATCATCACATACCTATAATTTCACTTAAGCATAAACTCTATTTTATCATTTTAAAGCACAAACATTACTCAATATTATCCAAGTTCACACACAACATGTTAGCCGATTTTCCCCCTTAGCATCTAAGGCACATGCATGCTCATTTACTTAGCTCAACTTCACCTCTCTTCCATTATTCATCAAAAGAACATGAAACAACAACCATTTTCCTCATTTCAATTCATGACCGAATGCTCATAACACAACTAAAAATCAAAAATATGTTTCATGAGTTAAGGTATAATCAAGAAGCACCCATGAACATCAAAATAGAAGTAAAGTACCAAGAACTTACCTTCAATTTTCCTCCTCCTAGTGACCAAATATTCAAGGGTTTCTTCCCCTATTTGCTCTCTCAATTTTCGGCTATGAAGAACCAAGAATGAACAAAAACCTTCCTTTTACTTCCCTTTTGTTATTCTTATTATTCTTTATTCCTAAACATTTTATTCCTAAACCTATGCCATAACTTCAATAAAAAAAATTTGCACATGTTGTTCATCATGACCATCATCCATTATAATTATTATAACGCTAAAATACATATATTATCTAATACTCATCACCTTGGCCGGCCACTACACATAAAATGGGAGGTTTGACATGTAAATCCTCCTATTTTACACTACTATTTATTTGGCCACTACAAATTAGCCTATAGCATTTTCAGAAATTTTCACATAAGTTCTATTTCAAAATTTCACTCACAAATGACAAAATCAAAGCATGAAATTTTCACACATGCACTTTCACATGTAATAATCACAGAATATAACATTTAATTATTTTTGTGACTCAATTTTATGGTCCCGAAACAACTTCCCGACTAAGGTCAAATTAGGCTGTCACAAGTCCTTTGTAATAGTTTGTAGGCACTTCTAACCGAAAAGGTACCTGATGGCTCTCCACCCTAAGCTTGGAAATCATCATGTAGAGACCTTGCCAAAGGGATCAACATAATATTCTTTGCAATATCCTCATCAAAGGTATTAAAAATTAAATTTGTTTTCCATGTTCTATTTCCTTCCTCAATCAAGTCTGAGACTAACTCAATATCTGTATTTCCTCTTTGATGCTGTAACATTTCCTCGTCGTAACCTGGTATCCAGCGATCATCCCATATGGAGATACAATTCCCCTTGCCTATCCTCCAGCACAGTCCTTTCTCCAGGACTCCTCTGGCAGACCAGATACCTTTCCAGATAAGCGAAGGTAGATTTCCTAATCGCGCCTTTAAAAAATCTGTCGACGCATAATACTTGGCTTTCAAAACCCAAGCTAACAAAGAATTCGGATGAGTAATTAAACGCCAACCCTGTTTAGCTAATAACGCAATATTAAAATTATCAAGTTTTCGGAATCCAAGACCACCTTCTTCTTTGGAAGTACACATATCCTTCCAGGCACACCAATAAATGCCTTTCTTATCCCTACTTTTTTGCCACCAAAATTTTGCGATTAATCTCTCCAATTCCGTACATAAGGACTTAGGAAGTAGAAAGCACGACATAGAATAAGTAGGAATGGATTGAATAACCGCTTTAATGAAAACCTCCTTACCATTTTGAGAAAGATGTTTAATACTCCAATTATCAATCCTTTGTTGCATTCTGTCTTTCAAATGTTGAAAAGACGCTCGTTTCTTTCTCCCCACCAAATTAGGCAAACCTCAATACCGTTCAGGATCAGTTGAACAGCGTACCTCAAGTACTCTAATTACCAAGCTTATATCCCTTTCTCGAGTGTTTGCGCTAAAAAAAATCGTAGATTTGGAAAAATTAACCTTCTGTCCCTAACAACCTTCATATTCGTGCAAAACCTACTTTAAAAAAATCACCCCTCTTTCTGTAGCCTCACCAAACAGAATGCAATCATCTGCAAATAATAAATGTGAAACCTGTGGACCACTTCTGCTTGCCTTGACACTACGGATGATTTTATCCTTCAATGCTGATCTCATAAGACTAGATAGGCCTTCCCCACAGAATAGAAATAAAAATGGGCTAAGTGGGTCTCCTTGTCTAAGAGCTCTAGAAAGATTGAAGGTGGAACCAGAAAAACCATTAAAAACTACCGAGTAAGAAACTGTAGTAACACATTTCATTATCAAGTCTACCTAATCGGAGTCAAAACACATTTTCTTCATGACCCTTTCGACGAAGCCCCGTTCAACCCCGTCATATGCCTTGCTCATATCCAATTTAACTGCCATAAAACTTTTCTTCCCTACTCTTTTATGTTTCAAAGTATGAAGAAGTTCTTAAGCCAGAATCACATTATCAAAAATCAGTCTCCTTGGTACAAAAGCACTTTGTGCTAAATCAATACATTTATCCATCACCAATCGGAGACGATTTGTAAATGCTATCAATTTTTATAATACATTACACAAACTAATAGGATGAAATTGTGTAATATTAGAGGGATTCACGATTTTTGGGATTAACATAATATTTGTCTTGTTAATAAGACATGACATCTTCGCCAATAATTGGCCAGCATTTCTGATAGAAAAGTGTTGGAAAATCGTCCTCACCTGGTGCTTTTGTAGGACCCATCTCTTTCAATGCATTAAGAATTTCCTCCTTTGTAAAGTTAGCCCTAAGTTTTGAATTATCCTCCTCAAAAATGCATCGATCAATGCTTGACAGAATGTGATCATAGTTCCCTCTCCTTCCAGCTAGAAACAGCTCTTGAAAATATGATCTTGCTATCCCCTCCATTTCTTCAATAACTTTAGTTTCCCTGCCATCATCATATTATAGCTTCCGGATACAATTCTTTCTCCATCTTTGTGTTGCCTGCCTATGAAAAAAGGCAGTATTCTTATCCCCTAGTTTCAACCAGTTAACTCTCGCCCGTTGCTCCCAATACCTCTCGTCCTTTTCAATTTCAAAATTAAGGTCTACCTTCGTATCAATAAGATCTGCCAGATTCTCTTCGTTTCTGTCTTCTCCTAACAATTTTGTCAGCTTTAAATGTAACATCTCCTTCTTTGCTTTTCTATTGTATCGGATTCTAGTCGCCCATTTGAGCAACCCTCTTTGGACATCTTGTAACTTGTTTAGTAAGTCACCTGAGGAAATTTCTCAGATATTCTTGACTTCACCCATAAATGATTCTTCTAACACCCACCATGCTTCAAATTTGAACTTTCTCATTACACACCTCTTATCTTCACGTTTAGTATTGATGAGCAATGGACAATGATCAGAGAAGGAATGTGGCAGATGCTTGACTTAAAAATCTGGGAACAAAGCTAACCAGCTATCCGTAGCTACACCTCTATCCAACCGTTCTTGAATATTCGTCTCTGGCAAATTACCCCTTTCCCATGTAAACCAATTCCCAGAAAAGCCAATATCCATTAAATTGCAATCCTCTAACGCCCTTCTAAATGCTTCCATTCTTCGTTCCTCCCGCGGTGATCCCCTTCTTTTCTCACATCCATACATGATCTCATTGAAATCCCCACTTACCAACCACGAGAGTTCCTCAGTTTCACTCAGTTGTCTTAAAAGAACCTACGTAGCATCTCTATCATTGTGATAAGAAGAACCATAAAATCTGATAAATCTCCATTTGGTTCCTTCATCTACATCATCAACTATCACATCAATATGGCTAATCGAATAGATTTGGAGTAAAACACTGACATCTCATTTCCATCCTAAACACAATCCACCTCTAGAACCACGTGATCCGACTTCAATCCCATTTAAAAAACCACAACTTCTTCAAACTTTTTCCATTTGACTCTTGCCAATTTTTGTCTCCATAAAGAAGACCTGTTGGGGATTATATAACTTCAACGTATGTCGAAGTCTTTAAACTGCCTGCTGGCTTTCCAAGCCACGGACATTCGAGGTTAAGATTTTCATTGTGCTTGGTCAGCTTGCCTTTTGGCAGCCACTGATAATAAATGAGTGGGTTCCTTTATACCTTTATTTCTCTCATCCATGAAGTTTACCCTATCTTTTCCTGTCAATCCTTCAACATCCCCTCTCTGTCGTTTGTTTCCTTCCTCCCTCATCAATACACTATCCTCAATATCATGATCCATAGTATTAAAACTATCCGCCATCCCTGAGTTCTCTCATTGAATGCGAGATTTATACCTTCTCCCTTCTAAATTTATTCCCAAAATGGGATCTATATTGCTTCTAATTCCTAATATCGTATCAGGAATTCCTAGATTATTTCCTGACATTGGAGGTCCCTCCTGATTCTCACCCCATACTTCTTCCCCTTCCTCACGTAACCAAACACTCTTCATAGTTAAGGCCCTTCGAGACTGAGCCCACAACGTTATATCGCATCCCATTTCTGCTACTTCGACCCCTAATGCCATTTTTGCTTCACAAAATGAATCACTATATCCCAAACAACCACAATAGAAGCAAAAGAGAGTCAGTTGTTCATATTTAAATCGAACATATAAACACTGACCATTAAACATAAGTTGCTTCTTTCTTCTCAAAGACCGCCTTATATCTACTTGAACTCGAATTCTCATAAAATTGTATTCTCTTTCCCCAACTTAGAACCATCATACTCCATAAAAACCCCAATGAAATTCCCAATTTGCAGCGCCAATTGTTTAGAGAAAAAACCAAAAGGAATATCATGGATTTGAACCCAAAAGGGTGAAGAAATTAAAGGGACTTTCAATGGATCTTCCCTGCCTTGCAACTTGTATAGCAACAGTAAATGGTTGTTAAAGGTCCATGGTGAACCTTTTAAAATCCTTTCCATATCCATAATATGAAAAAATTTAAACAAATATCTTTTTTCCCCTAAATCTCGAATTTGAACACCACGGACAGGATGCCACAGGTTTGCTATTGTACTTTTCATTACTGGAAAATAGATGACACTAGCTGTTAAAAAACAACCCACTAATTGAAAGAACCCCCTCTCCCTCTCTAGATCTGTTTCCCATTGAATTTGCAAAACCTCATCTTCCTCCTCATTAATTGAAAGTTCAGCAAAATCAGATTCCATAATTGATACTCGTGACGAATAACTACTGTGTGAACCCAAGACAAAAGATGCAAAAGGGCACCACTGCGCAGACCAATTAATACAAGGACAAAAACAAAAAACCCTAAAACCTGCCAGAGATAGCAGACAGAGACATGCTAGAGATAGCAGACTTGGTTTCAACATCTAATATTATTATTAAAGTTGAATTTTTGCGTTAACTAAAATTTTGTTTAAATTTTAATTTATAATGAGGTTTAAATATAATAAATAAGAACATAATTTAATTTAATAAAATAGTTATTTTTAAAAAAATAAAATCTTATCATTAATCTAGTTGACTAAAATGATTAATTCTTTGATATACCTAACCAAATACACATTTCCAGTAAGGCTGAATCCTGATCAGAAAAATAAAAAAATGTTGTCGCCTTTTCTTTTTCCTTCTTTAAACTTCTACAATCGAAAATTGCGGCAAAATAAATTAAGATAAGGAGATGATGTGCTAATTATTGTTGTTTCTGGTAATTGTAGCGGGTTTAGTATCGATAAAGGTTTCTTTTCGAAATTATTTACGGAAATCAACCGTTTTTAAAAATAAAAATGGGATAGATTAAAATTTTAAAAATGCGCTGATGTGAACGTATTTTCAAGTGATAATGCAAAAATATATTTCTACATCAGCGTTTTTTTTCTTTCAGGCAAAAGCGCGCTGACGTGAACATACTTTTGACTGTGTAATCTCCAGTGGGTTATTTGCTAATTAGAGCCTAGATTTAGGGTTTGATTAGAGTTTAGGAAAATTTAAATTGTGGTATTAGGTTTTTAATTGTTTATGGTTTAGAGTTTAGAGAGAAATTTCTTGGAAAGTATAAATAATAATAATTCAAACAAAAATAAAAATTTTAGAGAGCTTTGAGAGTTTTTTTGAGAAATTTAGAGAGAAATTTAAAAGAATAATAAAGTTTAGTGTGAAAAAATGGGTCAAGGTTTTATACTCTTTTTTTTTTAAAAAAATTTACCGTTGCGGGAAAACATGGCCAAAAGCGAATCCTCGTCAGTGCTTTTTAGTAAAGCGCGTCTACGTAAGTGTGCTTTTGTCTGGCATGAGGAAAAAAGCGCTAATGTGGAAGTGTTTTTTTGTGTTATCTACTAAAAATGTGTCCATGTTAGCGAATTTTTAAATTTTCGGTCTAACCCATTATTATTTTTGAAAACGACCCATATTCATAAATAATTTTGAGAATGAGCCTTTACTGGTACTAAACCCAATTGTTAGCACTGTTTATTTTCAATAGCCTGGAAAAATTAATTTGATAGTAATGTGAATTTTTCTTAGAAAAAAATCACAGTAAAAAGTAAAAAAGAAAATTATTTTTAAGCGAACAAATGATTTCGAATGATCAAAATTCACGAGTTAGTACACAATTTAGTTTTAATAGAATTATTTTTGATCGATTAAGGCTTTTTAAATTTTGATTAATGATTAATTCAGTTTAAAATTGTTAATAATAAAAAGGACCAATATATTATATAAGGTCAAAATATAAAAATTAAATAATAGATTTAAATCTAATTGGATTTATACACTGCATTTAAAATCATAATAGATTTACATATTTTTAAATTAAAGTATAAATAAATAAGTAAAAAAATTGAAGAAAGAGAAGCTTTTTTTTGTTTCCATGTCAAACTCAAGTTTGGGCGGACGTTATTTGACATCAAATCATCTTATATTCTTCTTGATTTTTTTGTTGGTTTTTTTTTTTCATTTTCAAAACTTTCTTTCTTTTTTTTTATTATCACTCAAGTCTCGTTTTTTTTGGATGTAGTGTTTATTATGATGGTTTTAAATTAGTGTTGTTATTGTGTTATTTATTGTTTTATTTTCTTTTTGAATTAAAACAAAAAAAATATTGTAATGATAATTTTTTCATGTTTTAAATTTATTTAAAAGAACATGTAAAAATTTCTATTAATGTAAATTATTTCAATCAGTTAAAATATTTTGAAAAATTTTTAATTTAATTAACGATTAAAACTTTTATGACTTTTGGATATTAACCCTTCCGGTGGTTTTGAACACACTTAAGTACAACATCGTAGAGACAAGAAGCGTGTTTAAATCACGATCCTTGCAGACGCGTGGCGCCTACCTCAATCGTGTTACATGTCAACCATGCACGACACCGTCCTTGGAGTAAGCGACCGCAGAGGAACAAGAAAAAGCGTAATGACTAAAAAAGGCTAACGGAACAGTAAAAGGCACCGAGTCTACGCCACGCGCTAACAAGGTGGGAGTACTGTGTAGTAACGTGCCTCCTTGACTCACGTGCAAACAACGTGCCCTTCTTGGTAATAATAACATAATAAAAATTAGATTTATGAGACACCCTAATGTAAGTAAAAAATTGTAAAAATTAAAATTAATTTATGATTTGATTATAATGATTAAGATTTTGTATCATGTTTTGTATTTAAATGTTATTATAATTAAATTTTATTGATTTATTATATGAAAGTGATAAAAAATTATAAAATATAATTTTATTTGTATATTAAAGATTATTTTGATAATTTTATAATTAAGTGTTTAATTGACGGATGGCCTCATCTTAATAAAATATTTAATATATATATATATATATATATATATATATAAAAAGAAAAAGGGTAGACAAGGGACCAAGAAGCTTATACAATATTTAATTCTTGGTTAAATTTTATTATTAATCTTTTCATTTTGTAAAAGTAGTGAATTTAGTTTCTATATTTTAATTTGATTAATTTGAAATAATATGTTTGTTGTATCAAATTTTGGGAATAACAAATTTAACTTAATGACTTAACATTTATTGTTTGTGAGGATTGAAGTTTTAAAATTTAAAAAGTACAATGACTAAAATGACCAATTTAAAGTATAGGGACTAAATCCATAAATTTCATAAAATATAAGGATTAATAGCATAGTTTAACCTTAATTATTTTAAGTAGTCAATACAACTTTATGTATTGCTATTTGCATTCTTGATTTTGTATTCACATGTCAACTTGATTCTAGGTTTTGGAGTTTTAACATTTTAATATTCAACTTTAATTTGATTAATTTTAATTCTTTTAATTTTAATTCTTATACTTTTTGAATTAGTCGGTTTTAGTCTCTATACTTTTCAAATTTATAAATTTTAGTGTTGATCAAATGGTTGCAATTAAATTTGTTTGGTTAAATTCTACTATTAGTCCTATATTTACGCGTAAAGTTAGAGATTTAGTCCATATTCTCTAACTGGATAATATTTAGTCACTTTATTTTTTTAATTTCAATTTTAGTTTTAATGTAAACATAATCATTTATTCTATTAATTGGTTTTTAGTAATATGTGAAGATAACAAGCTAACATAGTATTACATATACGATAACATATTTGATACATCAAATTTTAAAATAAAAAACTTAATAAATTTAATAATTATTAATATATGAAGATTAAAATTTTAAAATTCTAAAATTAAAGTGCCAAAATGACAAATTTTGTCATGTTTAGTAGGTCCTACATAGGTTTATTCTGATTTGGTGCATTTTTCATCAAATTCAAGAGGATAAGTGAACTTTTTTTTTTTAACCACCTCCGGGTTTAAATACATCCTCAAATGGTAGTTTTGACAACATTTGCTTTTCTTTCAACTATTAATAAAAATCCATCAAAAATCCATCATCTTTTAATCTCGTATATCAAGTGATTCAAGTTTTAATAAACACTAATATATCAATTTCACATTTGCATTTAAAGATATCATTCTCCTCTATGTTTTTTCCTAAAAACTTTGATTGTAAACCAAGTAATACATTTGTTCACACTTTGATGCACACTCACTACAACAAGTTCCTTAATGAACAAATAATTATTAGAACTCATAATGCATAACTTATACAAGTTTCTCAATTAATAGATAAGTGTTATAACCTATACAAGTCTCAAGCATATATATAGTAATTTCAATTTGTTAACATACTAGATCTGTTACAATCAGTCTCCCTATTAAAGTAGCAATTAAAGCAGGATTAATAAAATCTAAAATACTGTGGAGATAACAAAAATAAAGTCTTTAGATATAATCTAATCTCCTTATTTCAGGGGATCCGATTCATTCCATATTCAAGATATGTTGCTTCAAAAAGAGCTACCACATGTTTATAAATATCAACAAAGATTTTGTTTAAGATTATCAATACAAAATAAGACAAGTAACTTGCACAATGCTAAATGCAATGTACACTGCATGTGGCACTGGTCATATAATTGTCTCGGCACTTATAGTCAACAAACAACGGTTGATAGACCTTGTACGAAGCTTTCGCCAAAATATTTTGGCCCATACACTGCAATTACTAGAAGGGTCGAGAGTCCACCTTTCATTTCATGTTTCTCAACTAAAGAAACATATTGGAGCGACTCTTACTCAGCCGCAACTTTCTATTTTAGCTGCAGATGGGAGCTTTGCTAAGGAACCAGAGAAAATCTTAGTTCGAATAACGACCAAATGTGGTAACCGGGCAGTGACTGAAGTGTTGGTGCAATGGACAAACACTTTCCCTGAAGATGATACTTGGGAGTTCTTATATAAGTTGCAGAAGTATCCAAATTTTAATCCTTGAGGACAAGGATTCACTTCTGTAGGCAAGTATTTCTGCATGGGAAAATCAATGAGCCAAATTTTTACTGAATATTTAGTTTAATTTTGTTGGGTTAGTATTTAAGCCTGTAGCTAGCTAGTCCAGATTCTAGCGAGTCTTTTAATAATTTTACTTCTTTACTTAGGCTTATTGTTGGAAAATGCAGTTAGTTTGTTACAGATGAAAAAGTGTGACCGAGAATATAGGGAAATGTTGCGGATGTCACGTAAGGAAATTTCATTTGCTAATGTCTTTCTCTCTCTCTTCTTTACCGGAAAGTTTTCTTACCTAACTTATTCACACATTTTATGGAACATCTGGTGGGCATGGGATATCAGCTGTATCAAGATGGAGCCTCAACTACCGCCTTAAAGACTTAATTGACATAGTTATACAAAAGAATGTGGTAACAAAATTCGCCCTCGAATGTGGAAAAGATACGATGGATGAGCTTTCGCTGACAACGTATTTCAATGAAAAAAAAAAGAAAAAGAAAAACACAACTGGGGGCATGGAAGAATTTAATTAACAGTCGTCAACAGAGGAGGATTTGAGCGTGATGATACTGCTGCGGGGGAATACTGAGATTAAGGGCCTACATGGGGAGTTGGCTTACATTAGGGCCTGATTCCTCAAGTGGGCGGAGTCGTCAAGTCCATTCATTACATGTTATGCCCCCGTGGTAATAAAATAATGGACGTCCCATCACTATATCTATATTACCATATAAAAATGAAATGTTTTTTATTTTATTTTTTTTAAAGATTTTATGAGGCATTGGTTTAATTGGTTAACTTGAGGTTTTGAGATCTTTGAGGCATCAAGTTTGAGTCTCGCTAAATATAAAATGAGTGAGTTTTTAGTTAATTTTTCAGTTTTGAGTCTTAATTTTTATACATTAATTTTTTATTTAATTTAATATTTTAAATTTTGTAATGTCATTAATTAATTTAAATATTTTATTTTGATTAAATTATTATTTTTTAGGAAATTGGCATAAATTTTAAAAATTATTCAGTTTTGACTTTTTATAGTTATATTTTAATTTTGACATAATTTAATATATTAGTTTTGTAATGTTAATGATTAACTTAAATATTTTATTTTAATTAAAATGTTGACGTGAACTTTTAAGAATTATTAATACTGTTAAAATCAAATCTATTATAATGCTATTTTTATCATATTGCTATTGAGAGAGTGTTTTTAAGAAATTTTATAATACTTTATCAAAAATTTAATAAAAAATATTAATAGTATTAATAATACTATTAAGTTTTTAAATATAAAAAAAACTAAAATTTTAAAAATAAAGTTTACGCAATAATTTGATGTTTTAAATATAAAAAAAACTAAAATTTTAAAAATAAAGTTTACGCAATAATTTGATGAAAAAATAAGTAATCTAACCTAAAACACGTGACATCATAAAGCTGATAATAAAGAGGTAAATGAGGCAGACACCAAAGGGTTATGTGATATATCCTCCACCTCCAGGACCAGCTAGCTGGATATTTTCAAATTAGTTTTTTTTTTTGTTTTGTTTTTATTGAATACATCACTCGCTCTCAATAATTAAAGGTTAAGGATTTTCTTTTGTTTTTTTCTCACTTAATCTAGGGCTCTAAGGCTATAGGCTATTGAAAGACAACATAAATAAAAATTTGATATAACTATATCTTGTACTATGTGCTTAGTTATTGAATTATATTTAATATCTTTAATGAATATAACTTGTGTATAGAGGTGATCATGGGCCGGGCCGGGCCGGGTTCGGGCTGGGCCCAAGTAAAATTTTAGGCCCGTCTACTAGGCCGGGCCCGGCCCGCCCAAATATGGGCCTAAAATTTTACCCAAGACCGGCCTGAAATAAAATTACTAAGCCCGAGCCCGGCCCGGCCCGACCCATATTAATTTTTTTTTCTTATTTTATTAAATAAAAAAATTTAAAAATATAATAAATCAAATATATTTAAAACATAAAAATAAATATTAAAACAAATAAAATAATACTAAAACAATTCTTAAGACAATACACAAATTAACAATATAATAAAAAATAGTTATATTAAAATTTAAAATAATTAAAATAAAAACAAAAATATATTAATATATAATTGGTAGGGGCGAAGCCTTGCCAAAAAAACTCTTACAGAGGTCTGCCCGTTTTTAAGCAGACCTCGTTTTTTGCCCAAACCCATTTTTCGACCTATATTTTTACCCAAACCCTCCCATTTTTCTAAGGGCCTTGGTAGGGTAGGCCAAACCCATGATCACTTCTACATGTACTATTCTACTCTATCATAGGTTACATTATTCGTCTAAATTTAAAGATTTATTCAAAAAATAAGAAAGTTTATATAAAATATACTTAAAAATAGATTTGAATAAAAATAAAGTCCATTTTCTAAAAGGCTCAGGCCTCGGATAAGATTTTTTGGCTCGGGCACGGCTTGAATTTGCCTACATTTTTTTCACTGGTGTTTTCCTACCATTTTACTATTATATTACTATTATTTTGTTATTATTATTTAGATATTATATAACTCTTGTTTTATTATTAATTTTGTTACTAATTTAGAGGCATTTGCTTGTTAAGTTTCAATTATCTTAATATTATTTAATTATAAATTTTTTTAATATATTTTAATTTATTGAAAAATATTTATTTTAATATTTTAATATGTAATAGCCCAAATTTGACCGGGCTTAAATAAAGAAAAGAAATTAGATAAATAAATAAATTAAACAGTCCAGGTTACAAAAGCCCATACCGGGTTACAACCCAATAGCCAAATCAGTACCTAAAACTACCTAGCAGGCCCACTACCCAAAACCCTACAATAGTCCCGTAGCCCAAATACAACAGATCCAGCAGCCAAAACTTGACCCTACCTAGACCAGCCTAACTTAAATGCAGACCCACGGAAGGCCCAAATAGCGGGAGCCCAAATGAGTTTTGGATAGGGTTAGAAACCCTAGCTCTTCTTCTCTTCACAGAATGAAGTTCGGAAGCTTGAGTCATCCCAAGCGTCTCGACCCTTCGATGCATGCCGTTCGATAACACCATCGTCGTCGTGATTCCAAGATCCGCGATCGGTCTTGACAAGGTCATTGCGGATCCTCGCTCGATTACACTGCAAGAAAAGGAAACAAACAAATGAACTGCGAAAAGCGAGTAGAAAATGGCAAGGAAATCACAAAGACATCATCAAAGATACAAAAATAAGAGATTTCTTTCCTTATGTAACAAATCGGTAGGCTATAAAAAGCCTTTGTAACCCTTGTAACGATTACGCAGATACGGAAATAAAAAAACGAATACAAACAGTTTCAAAGGTGATAATCGAGTGACTTGTTCTTTATTTTTTTTTTCCCATATATATGAACTGTTTAGCAAAATACTAAGGGTATTTGAAAAGGAGAAGAACTACCTGTTTTGGATCTTAAGAGACGAGGATTTTAAACCCTCCGATCTTCGTATACAGTGGCCCTTAGGGCGGCGCGTGGGCTCGTGGACCGGTGGCGTGGCGTCTGAAGGCGAGCAACTCCTTCCTCTCTCTCTTTCAGAGAGAATTTTTTAGTTTTTTTTTTTTTTAAATCGGGGTTCAAAATGAATTTTAAGCTGAGAAGGTAGCTATATAGCTTGAACGAAACGGCGTCGTTCTGCGACCCCCAGGATCCGCGTGTTGACTCAATTACCCGGGGAGGATCCGCGCATTTTTTAAAATTGGGTTAATTTCCCAATCGGTCCTTCTACCCCTTTTGCGTTTACAATTAAACTTTATTTTATTTATGATTTGGCCCAATTATTTTATTTTAGTTTTAATTAGGCCCTGATAGTTGTTAAATTATACTCTGAGAACCGTGGCCGTTTTGGGAATAGGGTATTTTGCCTAGTGAGTCCCTTTAATTTTACGCGCATTTTAAATAGGGCCTCAATTCAGTTTTATTTCTTTGAAATTCGCCTTGTAATTTTGTTAAACTTTAAATTTAGTCCTATATTTATTATTCTATATATATATTTTATTATTTGTTTTATTTTAATTTTACTTTTATATTATATATTAATTAGGCCCTGACAGTTGTTAAATTATACTCTGAGAAGCGTGGCCGTTTTGGGAATAGGATATTTTTCCCATGAGTCCTCTAATTTTACGCTGCTTTTAAATAGGGCCTCAATTCAGTTTTATTTCTTTGAAATTAGCCTTGTAATTTTGTTAAACTTTAAATTTAATCCTATATTTATTATTCTATATATATATTTTATTATTTGTTTTATTTTAATTTTACTTTTATATTATATATTATAAAATTATTTTATTATAAGTATTATTTTAATTATATATTATTATTACTTATTATGTATTATTTTTCTTAAATATTATTTTACATCTCTTTTATATATTATTATATTTTCACATATATTATATTTATTAATTATATATATATATTGTTTTATATGTTACTTTATATTATATCTATTATTTTTCTTATATGTTTATATTACATTTTATTATATAATCTTTATTATGTTTTATTTTTATATTATTTATTATTATTTTTATATATGTTATGTATATCATGTATACATAAATTATATTATTTATGTTTATATTATATATATATTATTTTAAAATGTAAATTATTATTATCAAATCATATTTTAACTCACATTATATGCACATTTCATTTTTTATTTATTCACTATGCATATATTATTTCATTTTTGCTTTATATGTATTATTCTTTTATCGTAGTATTCATTTTTTATCTACCTAGTACGATAATATATTATTATGATTTATAATGTAATACAATTCTCCACACATCTTTAAAAAGACAAGGCAATAAAATTTTCAAAAAATATAAAGGCAATGCTTGATGTTTGGAAATTTCGAAAAAGTAGTGCCCTAACTTATTGGGTTGCAACTTTTCTCGTTAAGTTCGAATAGTCAAGTATCCTTCTAAGTTTTTAAAGGTTTTCAAAATATAAGTGACTATCTTGGAATTGAAAAGTGATATGTCCTAACTTACTGGATGTAGCATTTTGCTGTTTCGAGATAGGGATTTCTAAAATGCTAACTTATAGCCAATACTTTGATACAAGTGAACCCAAATTTTCAAATACTTTAAAGAGGATCACATCTTAAGGTTTTTTAAATTTTCGAAATTAAAGACATTTGATAATAAATTAGGTACCAATTTTTGGGCGTTACGAGGGTGCAAATCCTTCCTCGTACGTAACCGACTCCCGAACCCATTCTTCTATTTCGTGGACCAAAACTAATGATTTTAAAACAAAATGTTTTAAAGGTGATCCAATCACACCTAAAAAGATTGGTGGCAACTCCGTTTCGTTTTTAAAATCGATTTCCATTTTCTAAAACTCGATTTGAAAATGGTTTGACGACTTAGCGACTCCATCGGGACTAATAAGAGAGTCAAGCCGTGTAATTGATTATCTCTTGTCTTAATGTCGAAAATTAAAAATTTTAAAATTTAATCCTCTTTGCATTACATGTGTTTGTATTATTGCATGTGTTGCTATATTCTAATACGCATTGCATTTGCATGACCGTTGTGGTCACACCCTTAAGTGGGAGTGAGAAGCTATGCCTTCGTGAGGTTTTCACCTCCGTGCAGGATAGTGGATCACTTTCGAGATACATCCGTACCTATGGTTTCGTGAGATTTTCATCTCCGTGTAGCCATAGGGAAATGTATTCCCCTGAACTGAACTCGATTCAAATGAGCCTATAATGGGTGAGGATCGAGGAATCTGCTGGTTCAAGTACCTCAAACTTTAGAACCAACCTCATATAGAAAAAACCGTAAGAGCCTAATTTAGTTAGAGTTAAACTTTAGATATTACCCTTATAAATTATTGTTGAGATTTATTGATATCATGTGATACTGGCTATTTCTCTTCTTTTGTTTGCATGACATTTTGCATTTACAAAGGTATCGATTCACGGTCAGTGTCTAAATTAGAGAGTTTTATTATGGAGAACGGACTTCTTGATAGAGTGGAGGGCAACGCCAACGTCTATAGATGGTCTGAGCAAACTCAGTTAGAAAAGGGAGATAGTATAGCTGCGGGATATATGTCGGAGTTGTCAGGATATATTCGCATCAGTGTTACGCAGAATAATCTCCAAGAGCTTAAGGAGATTTGGGATCAATGGGGCAACGAGACTAAACAGTTATTCTACGGTAATTACGGAGACTTATCTTACTTGCTCGATGTTCAAATAGATGAGCACTTGTTTCGAGCCCTCGCTCAGTTTTGGAATCCAGCGTACAATTGCTTTACTTTCGGGGAGGTAGATTTGGCGCCTACCATAGAGGAGTACACTGCTTTGTTACGTTGTCCCAGGTGTAGGAAGATAGAATCTATTCTAGAGCTGTTAATGTCCCTACCTTTTGGAAGAAATTAATGGCTATTACAGGGATGAGCGAGAAGTGGATTACTGCCAGAATTAAAGAGAAGGGCGAGTGCAAGTGCATTTCATGGGATGCTTTGAAGGATCTGATTTTGACACACCCTGATGAAGCAAAAAGGGTAGATGTTTTTGCCTTAAGTTTGTACGGATTGATGGTGTTCCCTAGGGCTTTAGGATATGTGGATGAGGCAACCACGAATCTTTTCCATGGACTCAGTAAGAGGGTCACCTCTGTCCCTGCAATATTGGCAGAGACATTCAGGTCCTTAGGCGCATGTAGGAAAGCTGGCGCAGGCAGGTTTGTTGGTTGTGCACAATTGCTTCTAGCTTGGTTCTATAGTCATTTTCGGTTGATAGATAAGGTCGTTTGTCAGGTTTTCTTCGAGGATTACTCACCGCTGAAGGACATAATCGCTTCAATTAGGAGAGTTGATGTTCCAGAGGAGAATTGGATTGTACTACTTCAAAATCTTCAGTCGAAAGATATTGATTGGAGAGCTCCGTGGATGATTCCTGGTGAGGTTCTTTACCGTTGCGGCAGTTTCAATTGAGTCCCTTTATTGGGAATTTGGGGTGCCATTGGTTATGCTCCCTTGCTCGTGTTAAGGCAATTCAGTTTGAGGCAGTTCGTGCTAGCAACTCATGGGCTAACTCAAAGTGAGTTCGCATATAGAGGAGCCGATTACAAGAAAAGGGTCAGTAAGATCTCTAGCGCTTGGAACAAGACGTGCCGATTGAAAGGAGTAGCTATTGGCCCTGCTACGACTCCAGAATATGTTGAATGGAGAGGTAGAAGGATCAATGATAACATTCCTGAGCCAAATATGGAAGGAGCTCGACCGATGAAAGAATATCTGCAAGTGATACCCTCGGAGTTAGAAATTATGAAGCAAGAATTTGAGAGGAAAAATATGGAGCTCGAGAAAAGGATAGCAAAGCTTGAAAAAGAAAAGATGTACTTGAGTTTAGATATTGATGTCCAGAAGATAGAGGTCGAAAAAGAAAGAAAGGAAAAGAGGAAGATTGAGGAGGATAGAGATGACTTGAAGGAACACTACAAAAAGGCACAGGTATCCTTGAGAAGAGCGAAAGTAGGAGGATCTTCAGATCAGTTGCAGGAAGAGGTCCAAGAAGGCAAGGCTAGAGCTAAGCACTGGGAGAAGAGGTTTCAGGAGATGCAATCGCGGAATTTGGCATTAGAAGAAGAGAATAAAGGGTTGAAGTCTAAAGTAACTGAGCTTGGAAGATCCCTTCATTGGCATCGCAACCATGATTCTACGGTCGAGTTAAAGGAGCTAAAGAGTAAAGTTGAAGATTTGGAAGCAACATTGCAGGAAGGTAAACTTCAGATCGAGCAACTCGAGACGCAAGGAGACTATCTAAAGGGAGAGCTTTATCAGTCTAGAGGGCAGATTAGAGAAAGAGATCATGTCATGGAAGAAGCCATAGCTCAGATTCGAGAGGTTGCTGAATATGTGCAAGACTTGGCTGTACGAGCCGACGTGTTGAGTATGATGTGTGAGTCGTCGTCAGACATAGGAAAAGAGTTAGCCCTTTTATTAGATAGAGTTAAAACTTTGGGCATTAGGGCGAAAGCATACTTGTAATCATTTATATGAAAAGATATTCTTTTTCTAAATAAAGTTTTCTAAATGAGATTGAATTGAGATTGATGCCTTTGCTGCATTCATACATTTGCATTACATCATATCATATGCATTTAGGGTTATAGAAAGACTCTAATTAGTTAAAGTTTCTTTGTAAAGGTAGAAAAGAAAATTGGAAATTACACATCCTTACAGCACTCGCACTAAAACTAAGAACATGGATCAAAGGTTTGAGCGATTGCAAAAGGATATGCAAGAGCGATTGCAAAGCGGTTAGCTAAGATGCAGAATGAGATGAGGGAACAAATGATGGAAGCTCAGAAGAATATAATGGCCGAAATGGCTCAGTTACTGAAGGCCACTGATAAAGGAAAGGATCTTATGGCCATCACTGAAGAGGAAAATGAGGGTCCTCCTTCAAGTTTTACACCGCCGCATGTATCATTGCAAACTGAGGCACCTCCTAGAAAGTCATCTACTACTGTGAGGCCTCAGCATGGGCCAATTGATGCTGGTGTCCATGTGAATTTCCCGATTGGTTCAGGACTTAATATGGGTGACAATCTTACTAATCCTCTTGTTCTCGATCTAGATATGGTGGAAAAGGAGGATTTGAAGGTCGAAGCTGCAAGGCAATTGGATGAACGCTACAGATGGTTAGAAGAAAAGTTCAAGGCTTTGGAAGGCACTGGCAATAATCATGGGGTTGATGCCAAGGACTTAAGTCTGGTCCCAAACCTAGTATTACCTCACAAATTCAAAATGCCAGAATTTGAAAAGTACAATGGCACTACTTGCCCAGAGGCCCACATCACAATGTTTTGTAGAAGGATGACGGGGTATGTAAACAATGATCAGCTGTTGATCCATTGTTTTCAAGATAGTTTGATAGGAGCGGCAGCCAGATGGTACAATCAGTTGAGCCGGGCTAGAATAAGTTCATGGAGGGATTTTGCACAAGCCTTCATGCAACAGTACAATCATGTAACAGATATGACCCCTGACAGGATTACCCTGCAAATCATGGAGAAAAAGCCTAATGAGAATTTTAGGCAATATGCACAGAGGTGGAAAGAGGTAGTAATGCAGGTTCAACCACCACTGTTGGAGAAGGAGACCACTATGTTATTTATTAATACTCTAAAAGCCCCATTTATTACTCATATGATTGGAAGCACTACTAAAATTTTTGCGGACATAGTTATGGCAAGAGAGATGATAGAGAATGCCATAAGAGGAGGAAGAATTGAGGGGGAAGTAGTCAAAAGATCAGCCCCAAGAAGAAAAGACAATGAGGTAAACAATACAAGTGGTTTTAATTCAAAAGCAGTCACAGTTAGCCAGCCCAAAGTAGCCACAGTTGGGTAACAAGACTCTCAAAAGTAGGAATCCAACACTAGGCACGAGAGGATGCAATTTACACCTATACCTGTGACGTATAGGGAGCTCTATCAGAATCTATATGATGCGCATGCTATAGCCCCTTTCCACTTAAAACCATTACAACCTCCGTATTCTAAATGGTATGATACAAATGCCAGATGTGAGTATCATGCTGGAATATCGGGGCGCTCAATTGAGAATTGTACTGGATTCAAGAAAGCCGTAGAGAGGTTGATCAAGAATGGGGTTTTGAAATTTGAAAGTACCCAAAATACTGAAAATCCTTTGCCGAACCATGACAATCAGGGAGTAAATGCCATTGGTGAAGCCGTTGAAAAAAGGGAAAAGGAAAATGTTGATGAGATAAGGATGCCTATGAAGGTAATCTGGGAGGAGATGATGAAGAGAGGTATGTTGACCTCTAAAAATACGAAAGAAAGAACGTGGGACTACGGTGAGTTCCATGAAGATTGTGAGGAATTCAAGACCTTGGTGCAAGGCTTCATAGACAATAAAGAGCTACAGGTTTATGAATGTAGCTCTAGTAAAAAGCAAGTTTGTGTGCTGAAAAATGAACAGCAAAGAACCGGTAGACCAAGGATCATTATCTCCCTGCCAGGGAATAATGAAATGGGGACACCAGCAGCGCCCAAGGTTATTATCCATACACCTACTCCTTTCCCTTACAAGGATAGCAAAAAAGTACCATGGAGTTATGACTGTAGCGTGACGGTGCCGGGAGAAGGAAGCATAGCCAGTGCATCTAAGGATGTACGAGATGAAGGTTTCCATATGCGGAGTGGGAAGCGTTATGATAGGGGGGACGTCAGAGTAGAGCCCACAAAACCCAAGAATATTGAAATTGAGAAAAAGAGTGAAGTATTTGTTAACGAACCAGTGAGGGAGGAGGAAGCTAAGGAATTTCTAAAGTTCTTTAAGCATAGTGAGTACAGTGTGGTCGAGCAGTTGCGTAAGCAACCAGCACGCATATCGGTTTTAGCCTTACTGCTAAGCTCTGAAGTGCATCGGGAAGCGTTGTTGAAGGTACTCAACGAGACATATGTTACTCATGATATATCTGTCAATAAGTTGGACTAGTTGATAAATAACATCAATGCTGATAATTTCATCTACTTCAATGATGATGAAATCCCACCTGGGGGCATAGGGTCAACTAAGACTTTGCACATCACCACTCGTTGCAAAGGATACACGCTTCCAAGTGTACTCGTTGATAATGGGTCTGCTTTGAACGTCCTTCCATTATCCACATTGAACAGATTACCCATTGACAGTTCGCACATGAAGATGTGTCATAATATGGTAAGAGCGACCAAATACGTATGAAGTTGACTTCCTGGTAATGGATATCAAGCCCTCCTATAATTGTTTGTTAGGGAGGCCATGGATACACTCGGCAGGAGCGGTGACTTCTTCACTGCACCAAAAATTGAAGTTGGTGACAGATGGACGCTTGATAACCATCAATGCAGAGGAGGACATCATAGCAGCCGTCACTAGTAAGCCTCCTTATGTGGAGACAAATGAGGAGGCTATTGAGTGTTCTTTTCGTTCCTTGGAAATTGTTAATGTTACATTCATTTCGGAGGGAAGCGAGGTGCCGGTTCCCAGGATGTCTAGAGCAACAAGGATGGCCCTGCAAATAATGATGGGGAAAGGAGTATTGCTAGGAAAAGGACTAGGAAAACTGTCGCAAGGAGGGATTCAAGTACCAAAATTGGAGGAGAAGAAGGATCGCTTTGGTTTGGGTTTTAAGCCAGACCATAAACAAAAGAGACAGGAGATGGAAAAGCGTCAAGCAAGAAGGAAGGCGCGTTTGAACGGAGGAGAAGTAGAGTGGGAACTGATGACATTCCCACCTATATCCACAACCTTTAAGTCAGGAGGGTTGCTAGTAGAAGAGAGTCATCAAATTAATGTTGTACATAATGAGTGGTTTGGATAAGAAAACCTTGAGGGTATTCACCTTTACGAACAGGGGAGCTCTCTGAACAATTGGACTGCGGAGGATCTTCCTGTAGTCTTTAGAAATTTTTCAGAGTAATTCTCGAAACATGTTTATTACTCTAGGGCCTAGGAGTAGTAAGATTACATTTGCGAAAATAGGCTTATGTTCATCTATTATTATTCAAATAAAACATAACTTTTACCAATTTAAAAGAGTATTGTCTCATTTTTATCAACCAATATTCCTTTAAATTCTAACAATTCTTATTCTTTTATTCATAGCACATAAACGATCATTCTCAAATTCATTCATTCTTTGTATATTCTTTCATACCCCTCACAGGTCTCTAGATATCAATGATATGAGCGCTAATACTGCCGCTCCTGATTTCTCTTATGAGCAAGACATGTGTTTAGAGGAGTCTCAGGATTTTGAAGATGCTCAAGATCGTGACGTATCTCTCGATCTATTAAGAATGGTAAAACAGGAGGAGAAACAAATCATGCCACATGAAAAAGAGGCAATAGAGAATATAGCCTTAGAGGAAGGGAATGAGGTGAAAATTGGAACACTGATCGCTAATGACACAAGGCGTAGCTTGATTAAGTTGCTTCAGGAATTCAAGGATATCTTTGCATGGTCTTATCAGGATATGCCCGGATTGAGTACTGACATTGTAGTACATCGTCTTCCGATAAGAAAAGAATGTAGATCGGTCCAACAGAAGTTGCGAAGAATGCGGCCAGACATTGTCCTGAAAATAAAAGATGAGGTCAAGAAGCAGTTTGAAGCAGGATTTCTGCAAGAAGTGAAGTACTCTGAATGGGTAGCTAATATTGTACCAGTCCCTAATAAAGATGGGAAAGTACGAATGTGCATTGATTACAGAGATCTAAACAAAGCAAGCCCAAAGGATAATTTTCCTCTGCCACACATTGACACTTTAGTAGACAACACAGCGAGATATTCGTTGTTCTCCTTCATGGACGGCTTCTCAGGATACAATCAGATAAAGATGCATCCAGAGGATATGGATAAAACTACTTTCATAACATTGTGGGGCACCTTTTGTTATAAAGTGATGCCGTTTGGGTTGAAGAACGCAGGGGCAACATACTAACGAGCCATGGTAAACTTGTTTCATAACATGATGCATAAGGATATTGAGGTATACGTTGATGATATGATTGCCAAGTTGCGAACAGAAAAAGAACACATTGAGGTCTTGAGAGGATTGTTCTTAAGGTTGAGAAAATTTCAGTTGAAGCTCAATCCAGCAAAGTGCACTTTTGGAGCTAGATCGGGGAAGTTATTAGGCTTCGTAGTCAGTGAAAAGGGAATTGAAGTTGACTCAGACAAGGTCAGAGCCATACGGGAGTTGCCTCCACCATGTACTCAAAAAGAAGTTTGAGGATTCCTAGGAAGGTTGAATTACATTGCTCGGTTCATTTCACAATTGACTGAGAAATGTGATCCTATCTTTTGTCTCCTCAGAAAGCACAATCAATGTGCTTGGGATGAATAATGCCAGAATGCTTTCGAGAAAGTCAAGCAGTATTTGTTGAATGCTCCAGTGTTATCTCCGCCTAGTCCAGATAAACCGTTAATACTATACTTGTCAGTGTTCAGCAATTCTATGGGATGTGTGCTGGGTCAGCATGACGAGTCAGGGAAAAAGGAAAAGGCAATTTATTATCTCAGTAAGAAATTCACTGACTGTGAAATGAGATATTCCCCAATCGAAAAGTTGTGTTGTGCGTTGATTTGGACCACACGGAGATTAAGACAATACATGCTATACCATACTACTTGGCTCATATCAAAATTAGATCCATTAAAAAACATGATGGAATCAACGGCTCTAAATGGTAGAATGGCGAGATGGCAAATTTTGCTTTCAGAGTTCGATATAGTCTATGTAAGTCAAAAGGCTATCAAAGGAAGTGCGGTGGAAGATTTCTTGGCCAGTAGAGCTTTGGAGGATTACGAGCCATTGAATTTTGATTTTCCAAATGATGAGCTAATGTGTATAGCAGCAACTGAAGATTCGTCATGGAAGCTAAATTTTGATGGGGCTTCTAATGCAGTCGAAAATGGGATTGGGGCAGTCTTGGTACCCCCGAATGGCGACCATTACCCGTTCACGTGCAAGTTGGATTTTGATTGTATAAATAATATGGCTGAATACGAAACATGCATCATGGGGCTCCAAGCGGCCATAGAAAGAGGCATAAAAACCCTAGAAGTATATGGAGATTCTGCGTTAGTAATCTACCAGCTAAGAGGTGAATGGGAGATAAGAGACCCTAAGTTGATCAATTATCGAATGGTAGTTTTGGGGTTACTAAGAGAGTTCGATGACATCACCTTCAACTATCTCTCACGAGATGAGAACCAGATGGCAGATGCTTTAGCGACCTTGGCTTTGATGATTAAAGC
This sequence comes from Gossypium arboreum, assembly GCF_025698485.1. Taxonomy (NCBI): domain Eukaryota; kingdom Viridiplantae; phylum Streptophyta; class Magnoliopsida; order Malvales; family Malvaceae; genus Gossypium; species Gossypium arboreum. Next base: position 7,976,908 of record NC_069071.1, read on the forward strand.
AAACAAAGAGGAAGAGATGAGACCAATTCAAATGAGTGTCTATGAATTTCCAGCTAGTTGTTGTAACCTTGAAGAGGAAGAAAAGGGTGACAATCCTTGGTATCAGGATATATTGCGATATGTAAGAGATCGTAAATATCCAACACAGGCATCTGAAAATGACAAACGAACCCTGAGAAGATTAGCTTGTGACTATGTTTTGGACGGGGATGTTCTGTACAAGAAAAGGAAAGACTAAGTACTTTTAAGATGTGTCAATTCTGTGGAAGCCAAGCTAATTCTAGAAGAGGTCCATGAAAGTGTATGTGGTACGCATGCAAATGGGTTCACGATGGCAAGACAAATCATGAGGTTTGGCTATTACTAGGCCACTATGGAAGGAGACTGTATCAATTATGCCAAAAAATGCCATAAGTGTCAGATTTATGGGGACAAAATTCATATACCACCCTCACCTTTACATGTCATGACGTCTCCATGGCCATTTTCCATGTGGGGCATGGATGTCATCGGACCAATATCGCCGAAAGCTTCGAATGGACATCGATTTATTTTCGTAGTGATTGACTACTTTACAAAATGGGTAGAAGCTGCTTCTTACGCAAATGTTACCAAGTCAGCTGTAAGTCGATTTTTGAAGAAGGAAATCATTTGTCGGTATGGAATGCCTGAGAGGATCATATCCGACAACGCATTGAATTTGAACAACAAAATGATAGCAGAGGTTTGCGACCAGTTCAAAATCAAGCATCACAACTCTTCACCCTATCGTCCAAAGATGAATGGGGCAGTGGAGGCTGCCAATAAGAACATTAAGAAAATAGTGGGAAAGATGACTGAGACTTATAAGGATTGGCATGAAAAGCTACCGTTTGCACTCTTGGCTTATCGAACATCTGTTAGAACTTCTATTGGGGCAACTCCGTTCTCGTTAGTTTACGGGATGGAAGCAGTTTTACCTATTGAAGTAGAAATACCTTCTCTCCGAATTTTAACAGAGATAAGGTTAGATGAAGTTGAATGGGTTCAGTCTCGATATGACCAGCTAAACTTGATTGAGGAAAAGAAGCTGAAGGCTATCCAACATGGTCAGATGTACCAGAAGCGTATGATGCGAGCTTATGATAAAAAGGTTCGTCCAAGGGAATTCCATGAGGGAGACCTTGTGCTAAAGAAAATCCTTCCCATTCAGAAGGACTTTAGAGGAAAATGGATGCCAAATTGGGAGGGACCATACGTCGTGAAGAAGGCTTTTTCTGGTGGTGCATTGATTTTGACAGAAATGGATGGAAAAAGCCTATCCAATCCGGTGAATTCAAACTCAGTCAAAAAGTACTTTGTCTAAAAGCGAAAAGAATCCAAGGTGAAAACCCGCAAAGGGCGCCTTGAAAAAAAAATGGAGAGGCCAAGGTGAAAACCCACAAAGGGCACCTTGTGACCAAAGGAATTTTGAGTTGAAAACCCGAAAGGGCAGCTCAAATTTTGAAGGGCATACAGCAACCTTGCTATATTTGACTTGACAGAGAGTGAGGCACAGTGTACATTGGGGCATCAACAAAGTACTTTAGATCTTTTAAATACATGTCGAACTCAAGAAAGGCTTCGGGGAACTAATATATAGATGCTCAAGCGGCGATATTTAGAGCATCTGATTTTTATCCTGTTTGCTATCTTTAGATTCATTTCTTCTTAAAGATATGCTATCATCCTTATTTCCTTTGTACTGTTAACAATTTGAATCCAATTATTCTCAAAGATTTACTCATCTCCCGATATTTTTATGTTGCATTGAAATAATGATAGATGAACTAAAATATTTTCACAAATGAAGTTTTTCACATTACTTTGGGACTTTCTAGATGATACAAGAAACTAAAACAGGACAATTGTTCGAGAAATTTTCGTAAGTAAGGAATGAAGGAACTCGAGGGATTTCTTTCTTCCAGTTCAAAAAGAAATGGATGATGCAATTCTTACAGACATCTTCAGTAGATCATAGCATTGGAGGAAGGCCTACAAGCTGAGTAAGAATAAAGTTTTGAGAAAGAGAAATGAAGGAATGAATAATGACACCTGAGATAGGGGTCAGATTCACAGCACTTTGCATCATAACATGTTAAGGGCATTCGACTCATTTCAATTATAGCATACTTAGGCATAGGCATGTACTCATCTTACAGGTCATGAAGATCAAAGATTTCAACATGGCAGTCCTGTGCTCATGGGAAACAAATTGAAGACAGCAGATCTAGACTTCAGACATTTATGCTGAAGCAGATCCAAGATGATTTGGTTTTCTTGTGTTTACAAGGAACAAATCGAGGACGTAGCAATTTGACTCTCAAACGTTCTCAAATATAGCAGATCTAACCTTCAGATGTTTATACTGAAGCAGATCCAAGATGATTTGGTATTCTTGTGTTTACAAGGAACAAATCGAGGACATAGCAGATTTGACTCTCAGACGTTCTCAAATATAACAGATCTAACCTTCAGATGTTTATACTGAAGCAGATCCAAGATGATTTGGTATTCTTGTGTTTACAAGGAACAAATCGAGGACATAACAGATTTGACTCTCAGACGTTCTCAAATACAACAGATCTAACCTTCAGATGTTTATACTGAAGCAGATCCAAGATGATTTGGTATTCTTGTGTTTACAAGGAACAAATTGGGAACATAGCAGATTTGACTCTCAGACGTTTTCAAATATAGCAGATCTAACCTTCAGATGTTTATACTGAAGCAGATCCAAGATGATTTGGTATTCTTGTGTCTACAAGGAACAAATCGAGGACATTGCAGATATGACTCTCAAATGTTCTCAAACAAACTCAAGATGATTTGGCATCTCTACAAATCGAAGAAGTAGATTCGGTGTCTCTGTGGAGAGCAGGTCGAAAATATCAGCAGGATAGTTATAAGAAGCAGATTGAAGATCATGGAACAGATCAAATTTGGGTCTTTCTATGAGTTTTTGCTTGATTCCTGTTACACAGCAATAAGCAAAGACGGGCAGCTGTAATAGCCCAAATTTGACCGTGCTTAAATAAAGAAAAGAAATTAGATAAATAAATAAATTAAACAGTCCAGGTTACAAAAGCCCATACCCGGTTACAACCCAATAGCCAAATCAGTACCTAAAACTACCCAGCAGGCCCACTACCCAAAACCCTAAAGTAGTCCCGTAGCCCAAATACAACAGATCCAGCAGCCAAAACTTGACCCTACCTAGACCAGCCTAATTTAAACAGACCCACCCGAAGGCCCAAATAGCGGGAGCCCAAATGTGTTTCGGATAGGGTTAGAAACCCTAGCTCTTCTTCTCTTCAGCGTCGCAATGAAGTTCTGGAAGCTTCGAGTCATCCCAAGCGTCTCGACCCTTCGATGCATTCCGTTCCAGTAACACCATCAGCACCGTGATTCCAAGATCCGCGATCGGTGCGCAGCAAGGTCATTGCCGGATCCCTCACTCGATTACTTGCAAGAAAAGGAAACAAACAGCAGATACGCAAAAAAGCAGAGTAGAAAATGGCAAGGAAATCACAGCACATCAGTCAAAGATACAAAAAATCAGAGATTTCTTTCCTTATGTAACAAATCAATAGGCTATAAAAAAGCCTTTGTAACCCTTGTAACGATTACACAGATACGGAAATAAAAAAACGAATACAAACAGTTTCAAAGGTGATAATCGAGTGACTTGTTCTCTATTTTTTTTTTTTTTTGCCCATATATATGAACTGTGTAGCAAAATACTAAGGGTATTTGAAAAGGAGAAGAACTACCTGTTTTGGATCTTAAGAGATGAGGATTTTAAACCCTCCGATCTTCGTATACAGTGGCCCTTAGGGCGGCGCCCACGCGTGGCGTACGAAGGCCAGGACCGGAGCTCCCTTCCTCTCTCTCTTTCAGAGAGAATTTTTTAGTTTTTTTTTAAAATCGGGGTTCAAAATGAATTTTAAGCTGAGAAGGTAGCTTAAATAGCTTGAACGAAACGGCGTCGTTCTACGACCCCCAGGATCCGCGTGTTGACCCGATTACCCGGGGAGGATCCGCGTATTTTTTAAAATTGGGTTAATTTCCCAATCGGTCTTTCTACCCCTTTTGCGTTTACAATTAAACTTTATTTTATTTATGATTTGGCCCAATTATTTTATTTTAGTTTTAATTAGGCCCTGACAGTTGTTAAATTATACTCTGAGAAACGTGGCCGTTTTGGGAATAGGGTATTTTGCCCAGCGAGTCCCTCTAATTTTACGCGCATTTTAAATAGGGCCTCAATTCAATTTTATTTCTTTGAAATTCACCTTGTAATTTTGTTAAACTTAAAATTTAGTCCTATATTTATTATTCTATATATATATTTTATTATTTGTTTTATTTTAATTTTACTTTTATATTATATATTATAAAATTATTTTATTATAAGTATTATTTTAATTATATATTATTATTACTTATTATGTATTATTTTTCTTAAATATTATTTTACATCTCTTTTATATATTATTATATTTTCACATATATTATATTTATTAATTATATATATATTATTTTATATGTTACTTTATATTATATCTATTATTTTTCTTATATGTTTATATTACATTTTATTATATAATCTTTATTATGTTTTGTTTTTATATTATTTATTATTATTTTTATATATGTTATGTATATCATGTATCATAAATTATATTATTTATGTTTATATTATATATATATATTATTTTAAAATGTAAATTATTATTATTAAATCATATTTTTAACTCACATTATATGCACATTTCATTTATTTATTTATTCACTATACATATATTATTTCATTTTTTGCTTTATATGTATTATTCTTTTATCGTAGTATTCATTTTTTATCTACCTAGTACAATAATATATTATTATGATTTATAATGTAATACAATTCTCCACACATCTTTAAAAGACAAGGCTCCAAAATTTTCAAAAAATATAAAGGCAATGCTTGATGTTTGGAAATTTCGAAAAAGTAGTGCCCTAACTTATTGGGTTGCAACTTTTCTTGTTAAGTTCGAATAGTCAAGTATCCTTCTAAGTTTTTAAAGGTTTTCAAAATATAAGTGACTATCTTGGAATTGAAAAGTGATATGTCCTAACTTACTGGATGTAGCATTTTGCTGTTTCGAGATAGGGATTTCTAAAACGCTAACTTATAGCCAATACTTTGATACAAGTGAACCCAAATTTTCAAATACTTTAAAGAGGATCACATCTTAAGGTTTTTTAAATTTTCGACATTAAAGATATTTGATAATCAATTAGGTACCAATTTTTGGGCGTTACGAGGGTGCTAATCCTTCCTCGTACGTAACCGACTCCCGAACCCATTCTTTTATTTCGTGGACCAAAACTAATGATTTTAAAACCAAATATTTTAAAGGTGACCCAATCATACCTAAAAAGATTGGTGGCGACTCCCGTTTTCGTTTTTTAAAATCGATTCCCATTTTCCAAAACTCGATTTGAAAATGGTTTCGACATAATATATCTGATGTATTATGTTTTTAAATTTATTTTTATATAAAATAATATAAAAAATTTAATATGAATGAAGTTAGGTTGGAATTTAACATTTTTTTTAATCTAAATCCGACTTAATGAAATTTTAAGTAAAGCAATAGAAAAGGGCAAAGTAAAGTAAAGCAATGATTGTGGAGCATGCTGGAAAAGTAAACACATCACTTTTATGATAAAACGATGGGTGGTTGAAGACAATAAAACCTACCAAGTACCAACAATGTTATAATTCCATCTCTGTGAAAGCCACGTTACCGAACCAAAATCCTCTCCTTCCGTTACGTAACTCACCACCAGGCCCATTAAAATGTCAGATAAAATGACATTCGACGTGGATTCATAAACCACCACGAAGCTTCCAAATCATACGCTCCTCATATCATCCGCCAACATTCTAGGAATCATCAAAACCAAACCTCCCCCACACCATAACACAAAACACCGTTTCCCTTCTTTCCCATTCTGTTATGGCCACGGTGGCGCGTGTAATTCGCTGTGAACTACTGTCCACTAAACCTGGAGCGAACACTAGGAGGGAACAGGGTGGTCAGGTTCAGGTTCAGAGAGTGAAAGTGGGTGAACCCGAGAATGGAAAGATAGTGTTGCAGCCGAGGTTATGTACGTTAAGGTCGTACGGTTCGGATCGAGTAGGGGTGATGAAGACCAGAAGGGAAGAAAACGATGACGTTTCACCCTTTTTCGAGACTTTATCGGAGTATATTGAAAGTACCAAGAAAAGTCAAGATTTCGAGATCATCTCCGGCCGTCTCGCCATGGTAATTAAACTTTAAAAAGCTTCGCTCACTGTTGGCCCCTGTTTTCTATTTTAACTAAATTTGAAACATGAATCTGATGGGGATTTACTTTCTTTTCCTTTTTGCAGATTGTGTTTGCAGCGACAGTGACAACAGAGTTCGTGACGGGAACCTCCATATTTAGGAAGATGGATTTGCAAGGGATTGCTGAAGCAGTGGGTGCGTGCTTAGGCGCAATGACTTGTGCTGCGGCTTTTGCTTGGTTATCGAGTGCTCGGAACAAAGTGGGTCGGATCTTCACCGTCGGTTGCAACTCGTTTATTGATTCGGTGATAGACCAAATCGTGGATGGATTGTTCTATGAAACTGATGGTACTAGTGACTGGTCTGATGATATTTGAAAGTAGGGAATGGTAAATTATATATTGATGTTTATATATAGATAGGATGGTCTCCCTTTGAGAGAAATGATAATAAGTGGAACTACATGACAAGGAAAGTTACAGATGGAGTGATTAGGTTTTGTTGCAACAAATTTTATTGAATCAGAAGGCATATATGTATACGAAGGGGGGATGGAGTTGATAGTGTCTGCCTATCTCATGTGAGATTATAGATGTTAACTTGTATAAAAATTACGAATTCTATATAGTAATCAACTCTGTTTGCTTATATGATCATCTGATAACTCTCTCGAATTGCATATGAAAAACTCTCCTATTGATCCTTCTGTCACTCGTAGCAACATCATCGAGGTGGAACTTATTGTGCACATTTCTTTATGACAACAATTTCATCTGATATATTCTTGGAGCTAACTGTCTGACTTTAGTTTTCAATAATATAAAGTATTACAAATGTTGCCGACATAAGATAGATCTGTTTGAATCTAAGTCGGATCAAAACATATTAAAACTTTCATCCATACAAGCAGGACAAAGCTAGAAGTTTGTTTAGGGGCTTAGATAAAATTTTAACATTTTAAGGGGTTAAAGTTTTAAAAATTGTTACAAGAATTTAAACTGAATTATTAATTTTGTGGAGAGACAAAAATGTATTTTTTTCATTAATCAAAGAATGAAAAAAGCTTAATTAACTAATTAACTATTACAAGAGACTATAATTGCAATTAAATTTATTTGGGTCAAGACTAAAATTTAAAATTTTAAAAATATGAGGATTAAAATGAATTAAATTAAAGTTTAGAGACTAAATCCACGACACGTAGTTGAGAAACTAATAGCAGAATTTACTTATACGTTTATTTGAGAAGTGATCCATATATTTAGTTAAGTAGCTTAAACTATTGAATGAATCTAGTTCAAGTATTTTATTAAAGATTTTATTTATGATTTAACTCCTAATTATATATGTGTTATTATATTGATAACTAAACTTTTTTAAATCTACTTTAATACTTGAACTATCATTTTACCCTAGTTTACCCCTAAAACTACCAGAGTGGACGGCATCATCTTCCATATGCCACATTTTTATTCGTTAACATTGAGGGATTTTTTTGGGTGAATTGAGTCAAAATAATCGTCTAAGTATCAAATTGAAAAAAAAACTTAGGCACCAAAATGGTAAATTAGGTAACATTAGGAGCTAAATTGTAAATTAAATCTTTTAATAATTTATCAAATAATTCATTTATCTAATTGAAATTTTTTTATTTTTTAATAAAAATAGGGTTATACCCTAAAAAAATTAGAAACACAACGCAAGCCTACAATGAAGATGAAATTAGATCATCTCTAACAACAAAAATAATCTATCTTGGCGGCAAATCAAACCGAACAACATCAACATGCCAGCTCGCAACAACCAATTTTGCCATATTATCAGCGGTACAGTTTGCCTCCCGCTGCACCTGTCTAAATTGTACTTTCCACTGTTGATTGCACAGCTCCCTTATGTTATTAATCACCCCCAACGCACTTGAAGCTTTCAGAGAAGAATTGATACATGTTACAACATGGGCACAATCAGTCTCAACAATGACTTTTCGAAAACCAGTAAACCAGGCAACCAACAGGCCCTCTCTAATAGCATGTAGTTCTGCTTGCAGCTCCGAGCTCATCCCCAGATACCTGCTGAATCCTGTGAGCTCGTTACCATGGTCATCCCATTTAAGACCTCAATAGAAGCTCCATTCGAAATTGGGTGTACAGTCCTGTCGTAGTTAAGCTTAACCCATCCAATATCTGGTGCTTGCTAGTGAGCAGTTAAACCCGAACTGTCAGCACAAACATACGTATATTGGTCTGCATTCAAAACATGTGTGGACAGACCATAACAATAAGAAATAATTTCCTCAGGTGGCACACTCTTCAGTAAAAATCAATTTGTTACCGGCATGCCACAGACGCCAAACCAAGATACCACAGAATAAGCTCAATTCCAAACCAGGCGTTACAATGTTAAGACAATTTCGAATGTTGCCAACTATCCAGTGCATCCCGGTGCAAAAAAGCTGGCCGCACAATGAGCAGGTAATACTCGAAACCTAATAGCCTTTGTAAACTCACAGTCACATAAAATGTGCAATATCATTTCTGCCCCCTCCACTAGAGGCCGGACAAGTTGGATCCAAATGCAATTCCATCAGCCGCACTTACTAAAAAGATTCTCATTCATCCAAAATACTTCAAACACAGCATGAGCGTTGTGGTGAAATTGAATTTTTATTTTAAAACATAAAACTTTATATTTTCAATTATTATTGAAAATTTCAATATCTAGATAATCATGTTTAAAATGTATATGAAAACTAAGTTTTTATATATTAAAGGAATAAATCTTAAAATTTTATATAAACTTTGATTCAATGTGCAATTTGATAAATGAATTTTAATTTGGTGTAATTATACGCATGAAACTTCGATTGTAGTTCAAATGTAAACTTTGATTTTGATTTAATCATACACATTTGAAGAAATAAATATATGAGTGAAAAACAGAGATGTCTTCTACGTTACTCGTAATATGTAGAAGTATTGGCGTAATCGCATAGAGTCATTCGGGCTAAATGCTATATAAAAAACATAAGCCAGATGACAAAACGGGAAGAACTAGAATGTAGAAGATCTTAAAACGAGTGGTTTGACATGTTTAGATTCCTATATATCCACTCATGTAGTCTTCTTTGTACAATATATATGAATTATGTGATATATATCTATTTGTATAGATATCATCATCTACACCCAAAAAGAATAAATAAAAGAAATAAAAGAGGGAAAATAATAAATAAGTAAATAAGAATGAAGTTAAAAGAATCCAAATGAACAAATGAACAAATTCAAATTTGAAAAGGATCTTTCTAATCATTTTTATATTGGATAAATATAATTATTTTTGTATACAAGATATAAACATAAAATGATGTTATACTAATAATTGTATTAATAATTAATGAGAATTGGAATAAATCAAAATTTCATGTATAAAATTACACAAAATCAAAATTCATATACATCTTAGCAAGCGAGTTTGGGCACTTTATTTTCTCAAATCAAAGTCCAAAATTTTCAATTGTAAATTCCAATTTGTGCTTGAACTTTTTAACTACTTAAACTCAACAAAATTTGTTAACACGATATTAAGGGTAAGGTGAAAGATGACAGTTTGTACAATGTTGCTAAGAGCTGATATCAGTGGTTTCAAGCATTCGGGTAAGGATTAGAGATGTTCATGAGCTAAATACTAAACCAGTTTTGGACAAGATAATTTAGTATTTATCAACCTCTGATTGAGTCGAACAGACCCATTTAACTGTTTAAAAGTGAAAATGCATAAAAATAATTATGTGTTTTTATAATTAAATTTAAATAAAAAATATTTTTTTAAATAACAAAATGAGCCATTTGGGTGAATTGAGCTTGAGCTCAAACTTGAACTTTTTTTGGAAATTGGCCTAGGCCCAACTCAATCAATGAACACCTCTAGTTAGAAGGCTATGGGCTTGATTTGTCGGGTTTTAATATAGAGGATTTGTAACACCCCTAACTCGTATCCATCGCCGGACTAAGGTTAAGAGGTATTACTGGACATATCGGAACATTATAAAATCATAATCATACATCATCATATCATAGCAATTCATACACAAATAGTCCCTTTAGAAGGTTTACAAAACCTTAAACATGCTTTGGAGAAGGTTCGGGACCAAACTGAACACATACAAAATTTTTTAAAACTTAAATAAATTTTCTAAGTTACAGAGGTCACACGCCCGTGTGACCAGGCCGTGTACCTCGCATGGCATTAGACACGCCCGTGTGTCTAGGCCGTGTCAAATTAGGGCATTCATACTGACTTAATCACACGGCCACAAGATATGCCCGTGTGCCTTGGCCGTGGTTGAAACTGACTTAGGTTACACAGCTAGCCACACGCCCGTGTACCTTGGCCGTGCTCAAGATTGACTTAAAATCGTAGGGTACCCCAAGGGACACACGGCCGTGCAACATGACCGTGTGTCGCACAAGGCTGAGACACACGCCCGTGTCTCTGCCCGTGTGGACAAAAATAGGCCATTTGAAAAGCCAATTTGCCACCCAATTTGGGTCAAACTTAACAAGCATCAAACCAAACACATTTGCACTATAATTTCAGCCAATTTCAATACTAAAACTTACATCATTCATGCCATATTATTATCAACCAAATTCAAGCTTATAACTTATACTTCAATCATATCAAATCATAAGCCAAAGTTATATTAAATCATATGTTACCAACATCTCAATTTCTTATCCATCTTTATGCCAAACTTATACCAAATTTATTAATTGAGCACATACCAAATTGACCATTTCATTTAATCATTCATATGCATCAAATCATACCATTTTCTTATCACATAACCATAACAAAACCAAACCATGTTCACATCCTTTATCAAGCCATATCGCTTGGCAAAACATATATTTATATCTCAAAACATATTCACATACATATAGCCTATACATGCCACATAACCAAATCTCAAAACATTATTTACCAAAATGATAACCGGATAGTGTGATGACGTCTCCATCAACTTCCAACTCGAGCAAATCTCCGAAAATCTATAAACATAGGAAAAACACACAGAATAAGCTTCGAGAGCTTAGTAAGCCATAAGCAAATAAATCTTCACAACATCATGAATATAATTCAACTTGAATAAGCCAAATATAGTTAAATTCATACACATATTCAATCACTTATCTTATATATAGTCTAACATCACCACATTAAGTAACTTCATTAGGCTTATTTATCGGTGAACATATAAACCATTCTTTTAATTTCAAATAACGACCATTAGATTATTCATATAAATTAAGCTTGCACAATTTCATTACATAACCAACCGAAACATGGTCATTTATTACATTTCATGCATATAAATATATCAATTTCTTTTTATGCATTTCAAAACTCGAATTGTAATATCCCGATTTTAGGCCTAGTCGGAAAAGTGGTTTCGAGGCCATAAATTTGATGAAGAAAATTTTATTTTTATTATATTTTATGGTCTACGATTTTACGGAATAATTTCACGAAAACCTTGTTCGAAAATTTTGACGTTCAGGCACTCAATTTAGTCAAAAGGATTAAATTGTAAAAGTTGCAAAATGTGTATTCTAGTTTACGAAGGTACTAAGTACTTGTGAGTAATGGTTTTTAAATTGGGGGTCCTTAAATGGAAATAGCCCATTTTGTAATTAGTGGACAAAGATGGACATGGCATGGTATGTTTTTATTTATTTTTCATTAAGGGTATTTTAGTAAATTGGTAAATAAAGCTAAAATAATTAAGAAAAAGATGTCATCTTCTTCATTTTTCTCATGCCATAACCGTATATGGAGATGGAAGACATGGATAGGGTTTTTAAAACTTCCAAGCTTGATTGTCAGTCCATCTTTTCCCCGTTTTTAAAGTTCTTTACATTTTTGAAATCCCGATAACTTGTTCTACTTATTTCTACCATTAATTTGAGCTAAGGTTCATGTCTAAAAATTTACCCATGAATAATATGCATGTATTTTGATGTCTAATGATAGAAAATGAAGGTTGGGTGTTAGATAAACGACTTTCGCTAAGCGATTTTACGTGAAAACGAGTAAAATGACATAATCGGTAAAAATACCTAATGTTCATAAATACATGTTAGAGTGAGAATTGGATGTTGCTATAGAAGGGAAAAATGATCAGCATGTCATAAAACATAATAAAATAGGGTGAATTTTAATTTACGAGATTTAGGGCAAAAGTGTAAATATGTAAAAGTTTAGGGGCAAAATTGTAATTTTTCCAATATATGATTTTGGGTTGATTTGAATAATATGAGTCCTAATTAGGCTATATTTGAAATGATAGAGCAAGGATAATCAAAATTCAGGCTAAAATCGGTAAAATACCAAGTTGTGGACAAAATGGTAAAAATGACCATTTTCGCATACGAGGTAAGTTCATATGATTTTAATAATGCAATGTGTATTTTAATGTTAATGTTATGATATTATATGAATTGTAAGTATACATATATGTGAATAATTTGATATTATGTAAATGATGTAACATTACTATATGTTGTTGATGTCTTTATAATGGTATGATGATTATTATTTACGAATTGTTACATGCTATGATTATTGTTGAATTATTATAAAAATTATGTGGAATACTTGAAAAATATGAGTTGCCATCGGAGTATTGATATTGACATAACAAGAAATATGGCAAAGGCGTATGATCAAGGAAAGAGCCCGTTTGAACCTTAGGAATAGTTTAGGATACAAGTGACATGTCACTAGGAAATTGAGATCCGAACTCGTTGAGTTGTAGTCCGAGTTCGTGAGAATTATGAGGCATCCGACTCGTTCAGTTGCAATCTGAGTTCACCTATGGATGCAAGCATCCAAACTTGTTGAGTTGTGTTCCGAGTTCATTATGGATGCGAACACCCGAGCTTGTTGAGTTGTGTTCCGAGTTCATTATGGGTGAGATTATGGTAGCTTTGCTGCATAAACCGCAGGCTATTGAGTTTGTCTAGCTGCGGGCTTCCGTGTATCCGATTATATTCTGAGTGTTCAACGGGTAATTTGACGGAGTATTCGATAATGGTCCCAATGAGACAAGCCATTGGTGAGTATGTTCTTAAGTTAAATTACAAGTTGTACAGGTATGTACACTAAACTTATGTGTGATGCCTTGATATATGATGTATATAGTATTGGTGAATACTATGAAAATGACATGATGAGGAATAAGTCTTGATACTTGATGACATTGAGATTATGGATCTATGCCTATGAAGCATAATTATGTGTTCTTTCCATGATGGATGAAATGATATTGTATGGATTTAGTGAATAATAGTTGTGATTGAGTAAATTTAGCCTTGGCAGTTTTGGGTTACTGCAGTGATGCAAAATTCAAAATTCACCATAAATTTTGAAAATTGAGTTAGAGGCTGAATAAAATATGAATTAAATCTCAATGAGTCTAGTTTCACATAGAGGAAACGGTACATGCAATTGAATTTTATGTTATGAGATATTTAAATTGTTGTGAGACAGAGTCTGAATGACTTCGAGATCCCCTATTCCTATTTGAGAAATTCAATAAAAATTGTGAAAAAATAATTATGAGTTATAATTTACATGTATAGATTCCTTATTGAGTCTATTTTTAAGAAAAATAAACGGCATAGCCCTTTGAATTCTGTACAGAGAGAAAATTGATTCGTAGTGAACAGAGGTCAGAGTAGCCAAACACTGAAACAGGGGAAACTTTAATGAATAAACTATACTAATTGGCTAAGTCAAAAATTCTGAAAATTTTATGGGAGAAAGGTATATGAGTCTAGTTTCAAGAAAAATTAACAGAACTTAATTTGGAGTTTCTTAGATCCAGATATAAATGATTTAGTAACTATAACTCGATAAAATAGCTTAACCTGAACATGTGTAATTGTACAATTATAGTGTTTTATCTTGAAAAGCATGTTAGTAATTGCTTATTAATTTCATATGGACTTACTAAGCGTAAAGCTTACCCTTCCTCTCCATTTCTTTAGTATTGGCAGGTCGGCTCGGGGTTGAAGATCGTCAGAGGCAGAATCACACTATCAAGCTATCACTTTTGGAAGAATTAATTCAAATATTAGAAATATCAAGTGAGTGGCATGTATAGGAAGCTAGTTTTATGACATGTATTATTATTATGATTTGGCCTAACCTATTGATCTACGTTGTGTTATCGTATATGGCCATGGGATGTGGCCCATATTCTCTATGGTTTGTAAGCTTAATTAATCATGTCATGTTCTATGTTTCTGGTGTGATGAGGTAGTTAGCTTTGTTTGTTGTGCATGATTGGTGATACATTAGGTAAGTTGAATGCATACCTATGGATCATGAATTAAATGTAAATAAGTAATAATGCCTTGAACATGAATGTTTAATGGACAAATTGGTAACCACAGTAAGATGGTATTAAACGAGAATAAGATTTGGCATATCTAGTTCTAGTTAATGTAAGAATGTACATTACATAAATAATGGTAGGCAAGTGGTATGTTGGTATTAAAATAGATGATATTGAATGTTATTGAACTCATGTATGTGCTAATATCTTGTGTTGAGGTTGATAGTCATGGATGTTGGTTAAAGTGAAATATGTTTAAAATGAAAGACTTGTTGTTGCGTGAAATTTTCCAGGTTTTCGTAAGTTCTCGGTTTAGTCTCGAAACCGTTCCAAAGTATGTTTTGGGCTTCGTAGACCCAAATAAGGGACGTTATGTATGTGTCTGAACAGTCTTGAATTAAATCAAATTTTAGGGCCGGTTTTCATTTGTATGCATGTTTAAGTCTGGTAATGCCTTGTATCCGGTCCCAGTGTCAGACACGAGTAGGGGGTGTTACACGAATAACCATAACAAATCACACATCCAAACCATGTTCCATTTTTCTATAATTCTCATGTCAGAAACATAGGACCACAATTTCGTATAACGAGTATATATAACATATTGTTCATTTGAATCATACTCACATTTCATATCAGAATTTCATATACAAATCACATGTACCTGAATCATATATGGCAAAACACAATTACAATATCACATTTTTCATATAATTCATTTAATCATAGTTCACTAGCTAGTATCCACATCTCATTTTCACATAGATCATATATCAACTGATCATAATCATACTCACTTTCATTGCTTAATTTCATATACATCGCAACATACCTGATTCGGATGCACATTCATATACTCATTTATTTCTCGAAATACCCATTGAACCGTTCGGAATCAATAAGGATACTCGGATAGCTCATAAGCTCGTACAATGCCAACGTCCCAGACGTGGTCTTACATGTAATCAAATATTGATGCCACTGTCCTAGATAGGGTCTTTCACGAAATCATATACGATGCCAATGTCCTAAACATGGTCCTACACGTAAATCACAAATCGATGCCAACGTCCCAGACGTGGTCTTACACGATAACACATATCAAAATCCTATATCATGACATATGTATCCTAACTATTCCTATGGTTCGTACGAGACTTCTCGGACGTTGAAACTTTGTCGATTCAAGCTTGTAACTAGTTCTCCAACTCTCAATTCAATTCGGCATATACACATATATTTATTATAATTCAATTCGGTACATATAACACATATACATTTGAATTTAACAACATTTATTTGCTTATGAACTTAACTCGTACTAACACGAATGGACTGAAACAACTATTCGATAATTTTCGACTTTCCCCGATCCAAATCGGATTTTCTCATTTCTTGATCTAATTCAATACAAATTCAACTTATTTAATCATATATTCAATCAAATTCATCTAAAAACACATAATTGGGCTAATTACACTTTTGCCCCTAACATTCATATTTTTTGCAATTTAGTCCCTATTTCACAAAACACAAAATACACAAAATTTCTATACACCCATGCTTAGTCGAATATTTATGGTGTTCATACAAGCCCACATATTTCATTTATTTCTCATTTTAGTCTCTCAAAATCTCATTTTTACAGTTTAGCCCAAATTACACAAATTCATCAAAAATTCAAAGACAAAATATATCAACCCAACACATATCTTTTATTTTCCAACAACTAACATCACAAAACTCACAATTTCAAAATCATCAACAAAATCAGAAATTGAGACATGGGCTTGATAGAACACTAAGCAACGATCACAAAAACGTAGAACTTATCAAAAACCGATCAAAAACACATACCTATTTAGCCAAGATAAGTGTCGAAACCCTAGCAAGCTTTTTCTTTTCTTTTTCTTTGATATTTTCGGCAAGAACAAGCATTAATGGACTAATTTCATGCCTTTGTTTTATTTATTCATAATAATATATCATTTACCTTTTTAACCTTCATTAAAAACATATAATAAACACATAAATAATGGCCATTAATGTCCATTAACTCTTTCAATGGTCTAATTGCATCATAAAGACCCTACATATATAAAGACATAGCAATTAAGCACTTTAACAAATAGAACACATCTTTTATATTTTACGTAGGGGTGAGCATTCGATCGAATCGAATCGAATCGAATCGAAAATTTTTGAGTTAATCGAGTTTTCGAATCTTATTTCATCATCCTAACTTTATTTGAAATTTTCTCGAATCGAGTCGAGTGAGATGGAATTCGAATCGAATCGAATCGAATATATTTGTTCGAGTTAAGTTTTAAAAAAAATGACTAGCGTTATTTATTTTTATGTAATTTTTCAAAAAAATAATTTTCTTTAAAGTTTTTAAACATGATCATACAACAAAAAATTAAAGTAAATAAGTGAATAAATACAAGCAACACAACATCAACCCAAATAAACAACAAAAAACAACAAAAAAATATACAACAAGATTATAATAAAAAACATAAGTAAAAGTCAAAGTAAACAACATGAGTCAAGTAAACAACGACATTATAATAAAAAACATAAGAAAAAGTCCAAAATACAATAGAAACTTACACCACTCCAAACAAAAAAAAAAACACAACAAAAGTTCAATTAACCAACGACAATAACAAACCAAACCAAACTAATAACAATAACACATAAGCTCAAAACCATTATAGAATAGTTTAAGTTTCTTCATGAGTCCAAATAAACAACAAAACAATACAACAACATTGTAATTAAAAAAACATAAGCAAAAATCCAAAATACAATAGAAACCTACACCAGTCTAAAAAAAAAAAAAAGAACACAACAAAAGCTCAATTATCCAACAACAATAACAAACCAAACCAAACCAAACTAATAACAATAACACATCAGTTCAAAAACCATTATAGAGTAGTTTAACTTTCTTCTTGTGCTTCAATCACGCTTGATAATCTTGAAACATCTAGTAAAAGTATTGATTGAGTTAGTTAAATGATAAAAATGTTTGCAAAAATAAATTAAATAAACATTTAACTTTATAAACTAATGCTAAGTATGTTACCTTCTTGATCTTGAATATTTTGAATAAATCTAGCAAATTTAAAAACAAAATGTTAGTTAAATTATGGGAATGCTTACTAATATAAATAATACAAAAACTTATTTTATAATTAAAATTTATATATTACCATCTTCCATGGTTTGAAGTTCATCAACATAATCTTTAAGATTGATGGCATCATTAGATTTCCGAAGCCAATCTTGTGTGCAAACCAAAGCCTCGACCATGAGAGGAGTTAGAGAACTTATAAAACTATCGAGAACACGTCCACCCGTGCTAAATGCACTTTCTGAGGCAACGTTGAGATAGGAATAGCAAGAATATCTCGAGCCATTTGTGCAATAATAGGGAATCTAGGACTGTTCATTTTCCACCATAATAGTAAATCAAATGAACTTGAATTGTTTACTTCTTCATCCTCACCCAAATATCTATCCAACTCAGATTTGCTTTCTAATCCAACTTGTTTCTTCTTCTTAAGGTATTTTTGTTTGGCCAAGCCCGTTTTCATTTCTGACTGATCTATTTCCATTGAACTGCAAAGATTTGTTGAAGAACTAGATCTACCTTCAAACAATTCAATTCTCCCTGCATTAAAAGAATACTCATTGAACAAGCAATGCAATTCTTTATCAATCATTTTCATAATTTCATTAGCAACATTAGGAAAAAGCAAGTTGACCCCAAAGTCCAAAAAACTCATTTTACATCGCGGATCAAAGATGACCGCCAAGTAAACTAGCATGTCGATCTTGTTTCCTTCACCCTAATACTTATTATATTTCTCTCTCATTTTGGAAGTCATAGAAATTATGTCTAGATCTCCACAATCTTGCCACCCATCAAAAAGACAATGTACATCCGCCAATACTTCAAAAAGTGAATGAGAGGTAACATGCAAAGATCCGAACACCTTCAATGTAAGATGATAAAAAGGCTCCAATACTTTTATAACTCTTCGAACAATTTCCCAATCATCAAATGTAGGAACTCCATCTCCAGCAGTAAGATCAAGAAAAAAATTATGGTCATCACGTACATATGATTCAAATACACGCTCGTATTTTTCAGCCACCTTTAACATCATATATGTTGAGTTCCATCTAGTAGGCACATCTAAACACAATTGAGCCTTACTATCTATTATTTCTTCTTTTACCCGTTGGTTGAATTTTTTCAACCTCGATGGTGATGCTCTTATATACCTCACAAAGACCTCTAACTCGATCCACGATACGAAGCATCCTTAATACTGTATTGCACAATGAGATTAAGAATGTGTGCAACACGTCTCATATGAATAAATTTTCCATTTGCAATAGAAGCATTTCGATGATTGAATTTCTTTCTCAAATATTCAATGGCAACACTATTGGCGGATGCATTATCAACCGTAATAGTGAAGACCCTTTCAATCCCCCAATCTCGAAGACATTTTTCAATGGCTTGACCTATGCTTTCACCTTTATGAGCTGATATTGGGCAAAAATTTATAATCCTTTTTTGCAACCTCCACTCATCATCCACCCAATGTGCTGTTAAAACCATATAAGATATCCTCTGCAATGAAGTCCAAGTGTCTGTAGTTAAACAAACTCTACTTATATCTTTTTCAAAACAGTTCTTCATCACACTCTTCATGGAGTTAAATAAATCAAGACAATCCCTTCTAATTGTCCAACGAGATGGAAGACTAAACCGTGGGCATGCTATAGAAAGAAAGTATTTGAAACCCTCTCCCTCTACAATTTTAAAAGGTAGTTCATCCACAATTATCATACGAACTAATGCTCTTCTAACAGCATCTTTATCAAACACACAAGTTGATAAATCCGTTGTTTCTTGGCTAACCTTCACAAATGCTAATTCTGATTGCTTCGGATTAGAAATATTACCTCTAGGTCTTTTTAGGCATGTTTTCAAATGGTTATTCAAATTTGTTGTAGAACCCGAAGTTGATTCCATGGTGTAAGTAACATCACAGGTATTGCACCTTGCTCTCTTCTCCCCCTCTTTAGTCACAAATTTGGTGAAATGGTTCCAACAAGCTGATCTTGGAGTAATCTTTTTTCGAACATTTTCATTGGTTGTTGTTTGATCATCTTTACTTGGGGAAGAATTTTGTGAACTTTGAGTTGAACTATCTCGCTTTGGATCACTCATCTACAAGTAAACATTTGTTGCAATCACTAACCATGACCAATAATTGATTTAAAATCAAACTTAATAAATCAGTTAAATTAAAAATTAATTAATATAATAGTATAATAGCATAAATTAATTAATATAATAGTACAATAGCATAAATTAAAAATAGATAGCACTTAATAACACATTATAAGGATACTAATTCATATTTGTTAAAGGTTATTGTACATCAAGTGGAATAGTGGATAAAGCTAAAATTCCCTGAACCCCATCATCGCCTTCTTTGTAGGTTTTTCTTCTTCAATCATTGTAAATAAATTACATAATATTATTAGAAAATAGATCTCACTTGAAGGGAAACTGAAGCGATACATTTTTTTTGGTTTAAATTCATATTTTTAGTATAAATTTTTATTCAAACTTGCTGAAATTTGAAGTAATTATTAGACAATTTTATATAACGGTATCATGACTACAGTTTGCCAATGAAAGACTGCTTTGAAATTTAGTGTTACCATATAGCTTTGGACTTGAAAAGAAAAATAAATAAATTAAGATTAGAATTTAAAACATACGATACGATTATATCACTTAAAATTTAAATAAATATAAATTATTGTGGTTATAAGAAATTATATATAAATGAAAAGAAATATAAAAATTTATAGACGCACAATAACCGGATCCATGAGACCAAAAAGGTTGGAAGAATCGGTTATAAAATTATCTCGCACTTTGACTCGAGGGGCTAATATTTTAATACTAATTGATTTCTTCCAAAATGTTCTTCATACAAAATGAATTAAGATTTCCTCACTTTTCAGCCAAAACAAAATTATATTGAAGAAATAAGAAAACAACTTCTACAAGGCCTCAACAGATCAAAACTTTTGTCAATATTCCAACTCACCACGTTTGATTAGTTCTTCCTTTAGTGGTTCAGGTATTTGTCGAATAAAACTGGTCTTTGCATCTGCAATCAACTTCTTCCTGCACAAAAGTAGTTGAAGGTAAGAATCAAGGTTTGACATTTATGAAGTTGATACAAATTGTGGGGATATTATTGCAATAAAAAGAAAAGGAATTAAAAGAAAAAAAAGAGTGTGTAGTGCATCTAGCAAAGGAAATAGAAAGGCCATTTGTTATGTTTTACTCCTGGAAAATTCAAAAACTTGCTGTAAAGAAAAGGGGCATACAAATTGAAATCTATGGTGAAAGGGAACCAGACATCACACAGCATCCCTCATAAAACAAACATTACATCTCAAAATGACCATTTATCCTAAAATGATACATTATGAACAAAACCTGCAGCATTTTTGCAGGCAAGAAAGCAAACTAAATTCTTGCAAACTAAACATAAGCTCAAATCAGTTCAATCACAGAAACACTTCTATCTCATTATCCAGGTCCATGTATGCGCATGTTTATATCAAGGTTGAGTAATAAATAAGCCTTATGTTTGAAAAATAATGCTTGAAAGCATTTTATTGACTCAAAAGCTCTGGGGAACCAAATCAGCCTTGGCTTGGAAAAAGGAAAAAAAATTGTCTTTCTTTGCAAGTATATGCTTCTACAGAAGTTTATCATACATGCCAACAATTTACACCATTTTGATGAAAATTAACAGCAAGAAGAATGCATCAAAATTCCTAAAGAAATCATGCATGCAAAGTAAACATAAAAATTAAATTACCCATACATGGGCGTATTACATAACAGTTCAACAAAGACAAAGACTTACTCGTTTTGGAGTAAAGATTTTAATTTGAAGGTTGTAATGAATTAAAAGAAGAAGAAGGATTTTAATTTTAGGGTTTTTTTTAGAAAAATAAAGTTTAAGGTTTCATAGAAATGGGAGTTTAAATAAAGAGTTTAATTTTAGGGTTTCATTTCATACAAAACAGAGTTGGGGGCAGGGAGAATCAGAGAATAAGAAAAATAATTGAAAATTGGAATTGGCTACAGCTGGGGTATGGGGGGTTTGAATTGATTTGGATTTGGGGGAGGAATGGGTTTTGGGAAACTAATATTTTGGGCAAACGGGCTTGGGTTGGGGTGGGGAAAAAATGGGATAAAATAAATTAATAAAATATTTGGGCTTGGGTTTATAATTACTAAAAGCTTAAAATCTAAAAAAATTTAAAAATATAGTTTATATTCGGTTTATTCGAATTATTCGAGTTATTCGAATTCGAGAATTCAACTCGACTCTAACTCGAAATTCAAAAAAAAAATTCGAGTTGATTCGATTAATTCGATTAACTTGATTAACTCGATTCGAATAATCCAAAATTCGAATTTTTTTTCAATTTTTTCGAATCGAATCGAATTTTGCTCACCCCTAATTTTACGTGATTAGGTCCTCTTCACAAATTAAACACTCAAACGATGAAATTTTCATACAAAAATTTCACAAATATCAATTCGCATACTTTAAGCTCGAAATATAATATTAAAATATTTTTTGACTCAGATTTGTGATTCCAAAACTACTGTTCCGACTAGGGTCTAAACCGGGGTGCTACAGAATTAGTCTTGATTGGGTCTAATTGTTGGAGAGGGCTTTTATTTTTCTATACACCCATGCTTAGTCGAATATTTATTGTGTTCATACAAGCCCACATATTTCATTTATTTCTCATTTTAGTCTCTCAAAATCTTATTTTTACAGTTTAGCCCAAATTACACAAATTCATCAAAAATTCAAAGACAAAATATATCAACCCAACACATATCTTTTATTTTCCAACAACTAACATCACAAAACTCACAATTTCAAAATCATCAACAAAATAGGAAATTGAGACATGGGCTTGATAGAACACTAAGCAACGATCACAAAAACGTAGAACTTATCAAAAACCGATCAAAAACACATACCTATTTAGCCAAGATAAGTGTCAAAACCCTAGCAAGCTTTTTCTTTTCTTTTTCTTTGATATTTTCGGCAAGAACAAGCATTAATTGACTAATTTCATGCCTTTGTTTTATTTATTCATAATAATATATCATTTACCTTTTTAACCTTCATTAAAAACATATAATAAACACATAAATAATGGCCATTAATGTCCATTAACTCTTTCAATGGTCTAATTGCATCATAAAGACCCCACATATATAAAGACATAGCAATTAAGCACTTTAATAAATAGAACACATCTTTTATATTTTACGTGATTAGGTCCTCTTCACAAATTAAACACTCAAACGATGAAATTTTCATACGAAAATTTCACAAATATCAATTCACATACTTTAAGCACGAAATATAATATTAAAATATTTTTTTGACTCAGATTTGTGATCCCAAAACCACTGTTCCGACTAAGGTCTAAACCGGGCTGCTACAGGATTAGTCTTGATTGGGTCTAATTGTTGGAGAGGGCTTTTATTCCTCCAAGTCGAGTTTTCTTAGTACATATATCTTGTTACGAGAAGCAACCAGCTGGGCGGTACTGAGCTTGTAACATTTGCACTAAGATGTGATTGAGAGGTTTGTTATCATGTTGAGGAGTCCTCAGGTGGAGTCAATGTGACTTGGCGCTTGTCTATGGTTATAAATGAGGGAGATTGGTGTCAATCAAGGGAACAACTTAGATTTAATATATGAAGATCATGTATTGTTTGATGAGGCTTATTCTTTAGGCTAGTTATTTCTTTAAGCCACTTTCTTTTTGATTTTGGACAAATCCTTGTTTATCATTGTCTAGGCAAGGGATCTACTCTCATTGTTTGGGTGAGAGGTCTCTTTCTGTGAATTCCTTCCTCCTTTTTCCCTTTAGTCGATGCAGTTAATTTAGGCGAGAGAGCTCTATATAAGAATTGCATCTCTTGATTGAGTGAAATGTTATTAAATGTTTTTTATCTGATATTGAATTTGATGACAATGATATGATCTAATGAGTTGAAAGAGTAAAATTTATATGAAATAAGATTGTTGAAGGTTCATTTTATACCCTTAATAAGTGTGTATATTGCATTTGGTAAACACTTCTTAGCTTTCTTTATAGCAGGGGACAAAACTTTGAGGATGCTCATTCTTCAACAATATTCGAATATAACAATATCTTTATGTTATCAATATGATGCTCAAACAAAATTTAATCTACACTTTTTTATTTATTTATAGAAAATATACCTACACCTTTCCTTTTATTAATAATTGTACTTATACTACAAATTTTGTCTCATTTAATTCAAAAAGTCTATGATTATGTGCAACATTCTTATCGGTTTGTATTGTGTTCTGAGATAGAATGAGATGAAATTGATAGTTTAGGTATGACTTTTGATAAAAAAAAATTTTAAGTATCTAAGTGAAAAAATGGTATAATTTGAGGGCTAATTTTGCGTTTAACCCTTAATAAAATGTTGTGTAGCATTAGATTTGATTATTATAAATTATAATGTTCAGATTATGCTATTAGTCCTTATGCTATGCATAGGTTGTGGATTTAGTCCCTTTCTTTTTGCATCTTAGAACTTCATTCTTGACCTTACAATAATTGTTAAATTCGTTAAGTTAAATTTTGCTATCTCTAATGTCTAAAGTGACAAACAAATTATCACATATGCAATACCATGTCAATTTGTTATTTTTATGTAATGTTCACAAAAAAAAACCTTTATTTAATGGTTTTAATGGTTGTCATTTGAGTTAAGACTAAAAATTCAAAATTTTAAAAGCATAGGAACTAATAATGATCAAATCGGAGAGCAAAGATTGATCCACAACTTTTGGAACCAATAGCAAAATTTGACTTAATGGATTTAACTACTATCATTTATGTCAATATTGAAATTTTAAACTTTAAAAAGTACATGGACTAAAAATGAGAAAATATAAAAAATTAAATTTGACCAAATTAAAGAATGTGCACATAGTGTAGGGACTAATAGAAAATTTTGACCAATTATAATAAAAATTTAGAAGTGAACTCTAATTTTCCAATCCCCATCCCAAGATTCATTGGGCATAAAAAAATGATATTTCTTTAATCGGCTTTGAGAGAGAGAGATGATGGGCGTGTAGGGAAATGTTCAACCTAAAATCAGACAATTTGAATGTCATTTATCATGTGATAATTTTAGTTTTTACAAGATGTGTGTTTTCGTGCACTTATGGCGCTCGGCGTGACAGCTTCACGTGCATCCCATGCTTTTAGCTTTGATTTTGGCCTAAACCTTGCTGAATCTACCAAGTGCCACCCCCATCTGGCTGCTGCTTCCCACTAATAATTGTTACAATTATTTTGCTTTTCTGGCTAAATATAGATCGTTGGTTTTAAAAATTCACTGTATGATTCCTCTCTCATATACCTCTTTCCCCAATTCACCAATGTTTGCAAATTTTCATGGCGATTCCTATCCCTCTCTTGTTCTCTTCTCCCTCTTTCCTTTCCTCTCCCAAATCCTTACCTTTATTCTTCAAACCCAAAATTAACACCTCCAAATCCTTCAATCTTCACTTTCATGCTAATGTTGCCTCCTCTTCCACTTTGACTGCTATGGAAGTCGGTGAAGATTTACCGCTTGATTATGGTGATTGGCTTCCCAAACCCGATCCAGACCAGCGCCGAAGAGCTGGCATTTTGCTCCACCCGACCTCGTTTAAGGGAGATTATGGTATTGGTGATTTTGGTGAAGAAGCTTTTCGCTTCATTGACTGGCTTCATTTAGCTGGCTGCTCCGTTTGGCAGGTATATATTGTTTCAGTTAATGTAGTTGGTTTAACGCATTGCATCTTGTAATGATAACGATATTTAGTATCCTAATCCTAATTTTGGAAAATAATTGATTGTGAATGTAGGTGCTTCCCCTTGTTCCTCCTGATGATGAGGGATCACCATATGCAGGGCAGGTGCTTCTTCACTAATATCTTATTAAATTATTTGTTTTCTTGTTTCAATAAGTAATATTAATCGATTCTCCGGATTTAAGAATGAAAAATCCTGAAAGGTTTTGGTCAATTTAGTAGGTTTTCTTTTAATTACTTGTTGAATGTATATGGGAGAGATTCAGGGTAAAACTAAGCAATTTTAAACATTTTCATAATTTTTTGTACTATTAATATTTTAACAATACAACCGTTGACTAAAGTTATGAAACTACTTGAGTTTAACACAAGGTAAGTAAATCCCTCTCTTACATATATATATATATATATATATATATATATACTCTTAGTTGCTATATGGCATTGTATGATTTTCCTTGATGATTATCATTCAGGATGCAAATTGCGGTAACACTTTCTTGATTTCACTTGAAGAGCTTGTTAAAGATGGTTTGCTAACAAAGAAAGAGCTTCCACAACCAATGTGAGGAGTGTTATATATACCATTATATTCAGCTAAAATTGTAGTATGACAATAATGTTGACACTTACAATCCTACTATATCATTTGTTCAGTGATTGTGACCGTGTGAACTATTCTATGGTCGCTAAGCTAAAGGATCCACTTATAACTAAGGTAAAGCATCTACTGAACATCACTTCTTTATTTGGTTGCGGTGCCCAGTTCAACTCACATCATTATTTCTTAGGCTGCAGAAAGGCTACTTTCGACTGATGGAGAACTTAAAACTCAGCTTGAGGCTTTCCGTAGAGATCCTACCATATCGTGTGAGCTATTTATTTTCTATATAATTGCACTAACTACTATCACTTTCCTGTGTACTTCTAGTTTAAATATCCACCGAGCTTCAATCTGCATTACTAAATGAATTTGATGAATATGTGGAGTTTGAGAAAGAAAGGTTTTTGGTGGAAAAAGAACATTGTTTTTTGCTGGGATTGAAAGGGTTTGACTCTGTTTTAAAGATCATTAAGGGTTGACAAAGGTTTTGGACTTACAAGTTTTTAGCATATTTACTTTCTCATTCTTAAATCATGTACTAGCCATTCATTTGGTGCAGCTAATTATGGTTTTTTTTTTATATAAAAATAAAATTGTTTTCCTATGTTCTCTCCATTACTGGAATGAAATTACTGTAACCAGATGAATTTTATACAAATCTGTTGCTGGTATCATTTGAAGTTAGCTAACAAATTAAATTCAATACCTTCTTTCACCCTAATTTCTCTGAATTTGCTTTGCAAAATCCTTGCCATTCTTTTTATGAAAGTTTTACTTTGGTGTCCTGATCCTTCCATGCCCCTTTGTGTGTCTATCTCTGTATATAATATACAGAATCAACTGCAAGCTTCGTTGATGATGCAGTGTATACTGAAATATTTCTGGCAAATAATATGACTGCATCTCTATATGTATAGAGCCATTCATTTATATATGTAGCCTGACAGTTAAAGAAATCTCATAGGGAGTTGTCTATAGCAGTAAATAATTTTCAGAGAAATTTCACTTGCGTGCATGTGTGGCCTTATAAGAAGTTTTACTTTATCCTAATTAATTAAGTAATGCTCAGGAGAATTTTTCCTTAAAAAACACGAAGGACGTAAAGGTAGATGTACTGATTTATCATGTTTCTTTGCATTACCTTTGAATTTAATTTGTGTGCCATTGGAGGCCTTTCTTCATGTTTTTTATTTTAATTTTTTTTAGGCTGGCTTGAAGATGCAGCTTATTTTGCTGCTGTTAATGACAGTTTAAAAGCATTCAGTTGGTATGATTGGCCTGAACCTTTGAAAAATCGCCATCTTGCGGCCTTAGAAAAAATATACGAGGAAAAGAAGGATTTCGTATGATCTGAACCTCTCTTGTTAAAAATATTGGCTCCGTGGTATCATACATTATCTACCTAATTTAGATGCTAATATTGCTACCTGCTGTTGCTTTCACTTGGCAGATAGACTTGTTCATTGCTAAACAATTCCTGTTCCAAAGGCAGTGGAAGAAAATTCGCAACTATGCACAGACAAAGGGAGTCAGCATAATGGGAGACATGCCTATTTATGTAGGTTATCACAGTGCTGATGTTTGGGCAAATAAGAAACATTTTTTGCTGGTGAGGACTTTACTCATGAAAGAGAACTTGGTAATAATTTAACTATGCTCTGAATCATTCAATTGTTGTTCCTGTTCTCTTTGGCAGAATAGGCATGGTTATCCTATGCTAGTCAGTGGTGTTCCTCCTGATGCCTTCAGTGATACTGGTCAGCTCTGGGGGAGGTTTGTACTGACCAGAAACAAGTTTACATGCATATTCTGTAAACAATCTAATTTTCATAAATAATGTTACCTGTGCTAGTAAAAGCAAGGTATTGTTTCATGTTCATTCATTTTGGAGACGCATCATAAATCCAATTGTATGCAGTTTTGAACTTGAGGATTGTTTTGCATCTTCTTTTTCCACATTTCCTCCCGTTTTTTTTTTTTTTTTTTGTGCCATGGATGTCTTTTCGATCTTCTAACAAGGATAGGGACTTAGGGGCCTTTTATTTAATACTTTTTGACAGTTGGCTAAACTCACATTATTTTAGTCATAGCCTGTAAACCTATATATGATGTTTTGCTTATCCAGATATTCTGCTCTTATTTTCTCGTAGGGTATCTTTGCAGTTTAAATTTTTTATGCTAGTTTCATGCTGCACTAATCATCTTTAATTAATGTATGCTTTATTTCAGTCCTCTATATGATTGGAAAGCCATGGAGAAAGATGGATTTTTATGGTGGATAAGTCGCATTAGACGTGCACAGAATCTATATGATGAATTCAGGATAGATCACTTTAGAGGATTTGCTGGCTTTTGGGCTGTCCCTTCTGGTGAGATGTTGTAAACTATACTGAGCTTTTGGCGCTTGCTAGAAATGTGAAACACTGAAACCATGTTATTGACACAATTAATATATGCAGAAGCGAAAGTTGCAATGGTTGGACGATGGAAGGTCAGGTTTCTATTCTGACCATGTTAAAATTTTCTTCAACTGTCCCATTTTCCACTACTGATGTTATTTCCATGATAGTAGGTTGGTCCTCAAAAATCTTTGTTCGACGCCATCTCCAAAGCAGTTGGAAAGATAAATATCATAGCTGAAGATCTGGTGCGTTCTGCTTGATAGAATATGAAGAACTTATTTTATCATTTTTCTTTCTGTAGCTTTATTTGCTCATCTCTTCTTCAAGGGAAAGTAAGTATAGATACTTGATTTTTCAATAAGCTTGACCTGCCTATGATAAAAGTTCTTCTGGGGGCATTCAGTTACTTTGTAGATATTGAGTAAAATATAACTTGTCTTTATAGTTCAATGTTCTTGCTTATATCTGCTGAAACCCCTTCTATGACGTGTTCTCCCCCACAAACGGGAGGAAGATCATGTGAGCTAATGCACGAGCTAGTTCAGTGTACACTGAGCGCTGGTTTGATAATTTAGTTGATTTTGAATAGGACAAAGTTGCAGATTTTGCTGCTTGTAATTCTAGTTTGGCATTGTTTGATGCGTCATTGCTATTTCATGCTTAATTGTTTTTCTGTCTGTATGCTTAGGTGTTACATAAAAAATATAATGAGTGAAAAAGGATGGCAATCTAGATAAATCATAGTCATAATGACAATTATAGATCAAGTAATTAATTATAAAACTAAACTTGTTTTCTTTTAATTCCTACATTGCATGCACCACTAAACAAATCGTTGGTGTCCTTGTGCTGCTTGTTTTCTTAAATAAATAATATATTTAGCAGGGATGCTGAGGATTTTTGGGGGTCCAGAAGAATGTTTTGTTTGACTCCTTAGTTCATCTTCTTCTTTGCAAACTCTCATCTCATTGGGTGTCACATGGCAGGGAGTTATAACTGAGGATGTAGTTCAGCTCAGGAAATATATTGGAGCACCTGGAATGGCCGTTCTCCAGTTTGGTAATATATTGCTACTAATCAGCTGTGATATCATCTTTTTGAACTATCATTTTTGACTGATGGCCTTTAATTTGGCATTCTGTGATATTGTAGTTTTGTCCCATTTTCTCTTGGTTTAGGTTTTGGTAGTGACTCTAGCAACCCTCATTTACCTCACAATCACGAGCACAATCAAGTTGTGTACACTGGAACACATGACAATGACACGGTAAATCTCCTTAAAGATTCTTCATTGATCTCTTTATTTTTGGTTTCATTGTTGCTTGAAAGTTGGAATGCTACATGCTAGGAAGAATAGGTGCTTTTGGGAACTTTATTCTATCTGAACGAACTTCATTAATCAAATGCAATTTTAAACAAAACAAGCACAATTTTTTGGATATGGAATGATGGAAATCACAATAACCATCGAGACAAAACCAGTGAAGGCAAAACTCAAAAAGATATGCCGGTACCTCTCTCTTTCAATTTTCAGGAAAAAAATATTGAAAAAAGATACGAACAACAATGTCAGTAAGGTAATCACCCTTGTCCTGAATACTAATAGCTGGAGCAAACATCCCAATCTAGAAAATTGTCTGGCTCTGAATATATAATATGGAGGAAGAAGAGTAGGAATGAAGAATGAAAGAGAGCAATGAGGTGTGAAATTTGATGTTACTAGTCATAAATTCGAGCTAAAGGCATATTGTGGTTTGGTTTGGAATTTTTATTTTACCAAATGCTTAGATATTGCATGCTAATAGTTCTTTTGATTGTCTCATAGATCCAAGGTTGGTGGAACAATTTGATGGAACAAGAGAGGTCCAACGTGAGTTTTCTTTGTTATGCTAAATCTTCCGACCGGATTTATCATCTTGTATTTGTCTTACATAATAAATTCATCCCAGGTATTCAAGTATCTTCGTATCACTGAAGAAGATGAGATCTCATGGGCACTGATCCAAGCTGCAGTTTCTTCAATAGCTCAAACTACTATCATAACCATGCAGGATGTTCTTGGGTTGGACAGTTCTGCCAGGATGAACATTCCTGCAACACAGGTAAACATAATTTCTTCAAATGCGTGCATATGACAATGGTCTGTAGCACGAGGTAGTTCAGGTTCATGCATCTAGAAACCTGTTGATTAAGGAATAGATTATTAACTGTGGTCTAAGTTCTGATGCCATATTTCAGAATCTTCATTGCTATTTTAATCTTTATTATGGGAAAAAAGAAAAAGTAATTTGTGTAATTTAAGCGGCTCATATTCAAACTAGGTTTTCACACATCTCACCGTAACTTTTTGTTTGGTAACTACTATGTGCAGCATGGAAACTGGAGTTGGAGGATACCTAATTCCACGAGTTTTGATTGCTTGGAAAAAGAAGCGTTAAGATTAAGAGAGATGCTTTCCATGTACGGTCGAAAGTAGTCCAGGAAAGCTTCATATCTTTCTTTTCCTCGGTCATTACACATGAATTTAGTGCCACCCCCACCATTATGTGTCTAGTCTAGCTTTGAATAAGTTCTTTTGCTGATGACTGAGGTTTTAGAGTTGAATTTTATTTATAAACTAATAAAAAGCTTGATACCCTTTCATTTCTTTCTCGTTAATTTCTTACTTTCTAAATATATGCATGCCTATTGCCATGTTTGCTACTCAAGAGTAATGAAATCAGTCTCTAGCTTCATTGAGAGCGCTATCTGTCTACTTTGGTAAGTTTTCAGCATCTACCCACTAGCAAGCTGTGATGAGTAGAATCATGTTGGTTGAAGTATTTAACCAGTCCCTTTATCATAGATAAAAGTGCAATTTAGTCTATGCACTATGAAACTGAATATTTTAATCCTATACATTTGATATTAAGTAAATTTGATAGTATTTTAATGGAAAATCCATCTCAATGTTGATTTGAGTTCATGCAATTTGACAATATAGGAACTGTAAATAAAATTAAAGCAGCAAAACCAATTTCTTCTATTAAGAACGTACACTTTTTCTTGTTTCAGATACACAAAAGATTAAATTACTCCAATGGATTAAATTGCCTTTTTACTTCAACTCATGATGTAGAGAGCATAGAAAACAGAATTGAACTTGAACTTGATTGTTTTCCTTTTACAATCATTTTGGGTATATAAATTGAATATCAAGATTAATGGTATTGAAAATGAAATTAATAATAATAAAAAGAAAATCAGAAGAAAATTTCAAGGAGTGAATTCTTTCCCGAATTTGGGCATATAAAATGGAGCACCAAGGTAAAACCTATGCAGCGTTCTCAATTGCTTGGATGCATTCCAATACAGTTGCCTTCTTTGACATTGCTGATATCAAGGCTTCATGAATCACCTTGTTGTTTTTCAACAGGGATCCAGCAAACAGAACCTGTGTTAGTTTCACCTTTAACATTAGCTTTCATTTATCCTTTAATGGTAATATGAAGCTGAAAGGAAACTTTAAGTAACTTACTGCCCATCTAGTTAGATTTTGCTGCTGATCATTGCCCAGTTTTGGTTGGCTCCTGTTTATGAATCTCTGCAGAGAGTACAGACCAGAGTTAGTTGCTGAATAGGTAAGCAACTAATGAAATCTAGTTCAACTTTGGCTAAAAGGGCCGTTTTAAAACCTGAAGTGTGAAAAGATCAGCTGATTGACCCACCACTTTGTCATATTTCAAACCCTCTGCTGCAAGTCCAGCCATGGCAACCACTGCCAACCTGAGATACACATTGCAGTTGAGTGAGTCTCCTTTTAATTTCAAGCTTCTATAGTTGTTGATATCGCCCCCATTAGTTGCTTGTGAGAAGTGGCCCAAGCACATGATACCATGTTTTTGTATGCTTATCATTAACTATATAACTAATAACCGGGAATGGCAAATGATATTGTTGAGGCCCCATGCAGGTAAAAGTAACATGAAAACCCCTCTATTAAGAGTCGGATTACATTGTCTCCTTTAATAAAAAAATGGGCAAATGAATCTCTGTATGTTAGGTTAAAGAGCAAATTGATCCATTCTTTTGGAAATAAAAACTGACATGGTTGACTAAATAATCAAATAGTTACACATGGCGTGCTATGTATACCTGATATTGATGTATGAGGACTAGTTTTTAACAGTAGAAATATATGAATGTTTTAACAGAAGGACCCGTTTGCTCTTTGATTTAACATACATGACAAATTTTCTCATTTTTTGAGTAGAGGGAGTAAAACACAATCTGGCTCCTAATACAAGGGCTTCCATGGTACTTTTACTGCTTCATGCACCATATAATATACTATATGGAAGCTTTCAGATTATCAAGATTAGTACCTGTCAAGCTCTTTAGCATCAAGCTGTCCACTATATATAAGCTTTTCCAGCTTTTCATCAATGAGATTGACATGTTCTTTACCAATATCCAGTGAATACCCCAGGATAGGAAGGCCCAACAGATAACCAACTACATACAAAGAGAAAAGATTATGAATGAATATATACATGCACAGGCACACGTCACTAGATTCTATACGTGATTAGGGATTACTTAAAAAATGAGCTGCTTCATGTCTAACAATCCTTTCTTGGTAATCAGGGAAAAATGATGAAAAGCCTCCAATGGCAGCCTGAAGAAGTCTGTAGGAGCAAATGAATGACCGTTACTTGTAAACCAAAATTGTTGGAACCATGGGATAGGAAAAATTGCATTAGACTTAATTACCCTGGTGAAATGCTCCCTACTGCCAAAACGACCAAAGAAATGCTCCCAATTAAATATGGTGTAAAGAAACCCCAATCCTGTAGGCAAAGTGTGAACCGGAAAACCAGTTAAAAGCAAGAACTTCTCTACTTTTCTCTCTTTTTTTTTTTCTTTTTTCATACATATTACCACCTTGGAATCTTACAGCTCCATCAAAGAAA
Organism: Gossypium arboreum; assembly: GCF_025698485.1. Taxonomy (NCBI): domain Eukaryota; kingdom Viridiplantae; phylum Streptophyta; class Magnoliopsida; order Malvales; family Malvaceae; genus Gossypium; species Gossypium arboreum. The sequence goes on from NC_069071.1 coordinate 8,010,605, forward strand.
ACAATGCCAATACAAATATAAGTAAATAATGCTATTCAAAACTTAAATATAATAGTTGAATTATTTCTTAGTAGTTTAAGTTTTTGGGATAAAAAGTGTAAGGCTATTCCATGCATAAGTGCACTTTTTTTAAGAGTAAGAATTATGTGTTCAACGCATAATTCATATTTTAAAAGCATTATTTTAAAAAAAAATATAGGCAAAAGAAAAGTAAATGAAAAACAAAGATAAAAGAGAACATATATATATATATATAGCTAAAATTACCCCAGGAAGCTGGCCAGCAAGAACTCCCAAAAACCCTGTTGTCCCAACAACTGTGAAAAGAAATGCTGCCTGTTACAACTGAAACATATCAAATACATGAACTGCAATTTGAAATTAATGTTTTAACCATGTGAAGATTGCTTTATGTGATGAAATTCCGGTTAGACTAAGGTGTAAATGAGACATTGTGTATTCACACGTCTTTCGGGTTTAATTTGAAAAGCTATGCTCCAAAAGTTCGAGTATCTTAATACTTGATTTGAGTAGCTTGCAGCTTTTCTTTTTAAATAATTTTTACTTAATATTCAAAAATCTCTCAAACTCAAATAATCAAGTTGACATTTAATTTTGGAATCAGATTCATTTTTTACTAAGAAAATGAACTTAATTTGTTTTTATCTCAAATTGAGTTCCAAGTTCAGAAATAAAACTCGATTAGGTGAAGGCTGCATTGTGAGAGCTTCTCAGCCTACTGACTCTAAAATATGAGGAAGGTAAGTAGAATGATATTATCCTGAGTAGAATGATATTATCCCAACTAGAAGATGAGCATTGTGATACTTACATCATTTCGAACACTTGGAATTGCAAGGTTTTCTGCATTTTTAATACCAAGGCTGGTCAGCTCCCTAAGAGATGTCTGATGCAAACAATCTCAAAGTCAAGCCCCTTTAATTTGCTCGGTTAAATATTTATATATACAGCAATGAACAGATAAGATGTATGGTATACATGTACACGTATGCATATGAGTATGCAGGGTAACATTTGAGTGATCACTTTTTCCCATAACTTCAGACTTGATATCAGAGACTGACCATACGACGTGACATATACGGCTGTGAACTCCATTTCTTTGCCCATCCAACTTCACTCAGCTCATTAAGTGCTTCTTTCACAGCTTCACTGTCTTTCTGAACCAAAACATATACATACATATCAAACTACCTTATAAAGGATTTACAAGTTCAAACATACACATATCCTAATTTGCAAAAAGAGAAAACCAGTGTATATAATTCCAATCTCATATATATATAAATTCGATTGATATAGGGTAAATTCCAATAGATTTATTGAAGGGTAGGAATTAAACCTACGAATTTATTTCAATTATAAGTTGAACGCTTTAACCAATCAGCTATGGATGCTTTGTGGGTATCCTCTTACATGGTGAATATATATATGATTTGTAAATGATATGCAATCTCAAATAGTTCATCAACCATCAAATGATAATGACAAGCAGGTTAATTCATTTAAAAAGAAAAAAAAAAAACTAAACCCGAAGTTAAACACCCAGTTTCAAATAGTTTCAAGCCAGGGCAAAGAAATTGATAAAAAGGAAAGAAAAGAATAATAAACCTTGGAAATGGCAGATTCAAGGGTGTTGAGATCAACATCAGGAGCAGCAGCTGAAGAAGAAGCCCTTATAATTTGCAGTTGCAGCTCTGATTTCCTGGGTGTTAATACCTTAAAACACTTGCTGGAATGCTTATTATAATAATGGAAATATTGAAATGGAAGCTTTGAGTTTGATAGAGAAGCCATGCTATTCACATTCAACATTGTCTTTGTTGTTGTCTTTTCTATATTCTTCCTTTTTCCTTTTATGTTTCACTTAAGAACTAAGAAATGAGAAAAAAAAGAAAAGGAAAAAATGCTGCAGTGACTTACAAAGAGTGGATAAGATTCGCTGGGTTTTAGCGCAAGGTAACGTTATTTTTGCACCACGTTGGCTAAGCTTAATGGCCCTTTTTTTTTTTTTTTTTTTTCATATTCGTTTCAACATTTTTATCAAAGGCCATAAAATATTTTTAGGTTAATATACATTATTGTAGTTTGAGATTTAGTTAATAACATATATGAATGATAGAAAATAAATATGTTAGTATTTTTCTTTAAAATCTTTTTATTTGTCTTCTTCTTATGACATATAATTCATAAAAATAAACATACTAAGTTGAGAAATTCTAACATAAACTATCAATGACCATGATGATTTAGACGAGGACTTTTCAATTGACTAAGTTATAGGATTGGATTTTTAATTTTAAAAGTACATAAATTAAATCTCAAATTTTATAGAAGTATAGGGACTAACTACAAATTTTGACCTATTTTTATATAACTATGGGTATTGAGATTTGTTTTATGGTCTACAACTAATTTTGTTTGGGTCAGAATTATATTTATTCTCAAAAATAATGATGAGCTAAAGATTCAAACTCAATTTAAATACTTGGAGAAAAAAATGACATTTCTTTTAACCACCTACTAGTTAACTATAATAATAACAATTAGATTATGACACATCATAAAATATGACGTTGTTAGGAGGGCAACCATAAACCCTTAAAAATTAATATTTCATGAATTGTAAAATAAATATGAATAATACATTGATTCTACCAAAAAATAAAATTTAAAAAATAAAGTGGTAGCTATTTACAAAAAAATAGTTATTCAAGTTTTTTGTTGCTATCCAAACAATTTCGTTTTCAAAAGTTAAATTTGAGTTTTCCTTTAAAAGTGTAACATGTCTTTTCATTACAAATAACTTTTGTAGATTAATTTTAAAAACAATAGTAAAAATGAATTTTGGTTTGTTATAAAAATAAAGGATAAATTTCACTATTACTATGGGTAAATTTTCATTTTGGTTACTAATGTTTTCACTCAACCTTTAAGTAACACTTTTTAGTTGGTATAATAACAATTTTAGTCCTCAACTTTTATATTCTCTTTCAATTTGACCCTAATTCTATATAAAAATGATAAAAAATCAAAATTATTTAAAAATAGAAAATACTATATAAAAATTCTAGAAAAATAAAATCTCAAATATTTTTTGTTAAAGAACTAATATGTATGGGAAATAAAGACCATTATCATTCTATAGAATTCAATAACAAATTAAAAACAAAACAAAAAAGGGTTAAATCATTACAAGCTTTTTCAATGTTTCTCAAAATCAAATTAATAATATCTTCTAGTTGAGTTTCATACCTTTGAACAACATCTAGAAATGATATTACATAGACGTGTGCAATTGACTTTCATGCTATTTATTTGCCAAAAATATCAAAATTTTTCCTTTTATTTGACTCAATTCAAAATTTCTAATTCATTTAAATTATTTTTCCAAAACCCAAATTTAAAAATAAATTATATTTTGATTTTTTTCATATAACGAAAAAGCTATGTCAAGAAACAAAGAGATAAAAAAAAAACAAAGAATGAATAATTTTGCTTAATGTCTTCAGTATTTTCTATGTTTTTAAAGAATGGATATTGGATATTTCTATACAGACAAAACAGAGAGAAATTTTAGAGGGTCTAGAAATAATTTTCCCTCAGTTTCTCTCACTTTATCTATATTTGAAAATTTAATCTACTTTCATTTTATTTTTAATTTTAGAATTTTTAAAATTTTAAAAAGAATTTAAATTTTTTATCATTTTATATATAACCGAGGTCAAATTGATAGATAGTATAAAAACTAAGGACTAAAATTATTATTATACCAACTAAAATAGTGTCACTCAAGAATCGGGTGACCAAAAAAATAATTTCAAAAACATTAGACACCAAATTGTAACTTTTTAATGAAATGACCAAAACTAAAATTTACTCATAATTTAGTGATTAATGATATAGTTTACTAAAATAAATAAAAAGTTTTTTACTTAAAAAGATGGTGGGTTATTTTCAAGAAAAATGAAAAATTAACATATACAAGCATCTCTATTTCATTTTAAATATTATAATTTTATACCTTTTTATTTGTAATTTCATGAATTGAATTATTCTCGCTTAATTTGTATCACTGAATTGAGTCAAATATATTATAATTAGTATAAATAATAAAAGTATTCCAAATATTATTTTATATAAAATTAAAATTTTGATTTGAGAATCAAATGGAAAATGGCATTCCTAACAAAGTAGTTGAATTTTGTTATATTAAAATTTCTTTATTATATATGTTTACCAATATTAAACTGTGTTTGGTGTCATAATTCAATCAAACATTAACTCAATTGAATAATAAAAAATATATTCTTATTTTATAAAGTAATATATATTATTCCATGTTATATCGTTTATATAGAAAATAAAAATAAAAATAAAAATAATATAATTTAAACTCAAATGTTTAAAGTTTTCATTCAATCAAAGTTTCATTTGTTATTTATATCAAATTTTTATAAATATATTTATTACATATTTTATTTTTACCCAAATTGTGAGTATGCCATAATCTAGTATACTTTTATTTGTTTTAATGATAAATTCAAGGTGATATATCCAACCGTCACGAAGATTAGTTATATGTGATATGGAGTTTAAATGATTAAATGTTAATACCATAAATGTATTTCTATTTTATTAAAATCACCTCATCCCTTAACCGTAATCATGAGGTTGTAGGTTCTATCCCTACCCATAAAAATAGAGCACATTTCATGGTCAACCGTTTACCTATTTAAAGAGTATTTAGGACAAGGGAATTAATCATTTTTACTAGCATTGAATACTCTGGTTTTAACAAAAAAAGAAAGAAAAAACAAAGTTAAAACTTATAAAAGCATTTAACAACTAAAATGATTTTTTTTATAATGAGAATGAGGAGAATCAAAATAATTCCAGCCTTTATATCATAGATTTATATATAAGAATATCATTTGTAATACCTAAAATTTTAGTTTTTAAGAAAAGACAAGTATTTTCAAGGTGAATTAAGAATTTGGAAGAAAGTATGAATAATGAAATTTAATAAAGACTAAATTGAATATTTTTGAAAGTTGGAGAGCTAAAATTGTAAATTTACTATTTTCAGAAAGGATGAAAATTTTCATAAATATGATTTTTAGGATGTGGCATGAATATGTATTCACAAATATGGAAAATTGAGTTAGTGACTAAATTGAATAAATTAAAAAGTATATGAACTATCCATTTTATGGGAGAGGGACCAAATTATAATTTTATGATTTTAATTAATATCTAGAAGCATAATGATGATATTACAATCCCAAAGTATCATATACGCAAAGTTTAAGGAAAAGGTAATGATTAATGGTGGAAATATGTTATTACATGATTGGTAGTTAAAAGTTATATAATAAAAATTAGAAAATGAAAGAAAGATTTAGATAATTCTTATTTTTTCAGAAAGAGGGGCGACAGAATGAGAAAAAGAGAAGAAAGAAAGAAAACGAAGAAAGAGAGAGAGAAAAGGAAGAACAAAATTTCTCATTTATTTTTCTTGAGTTTTCTTTAAAATTATAGTCTAATTTCATGTTTTAAAGTGTTATGAGGTCATTTTGTAACATTAAAAACATTTAGTTGAAGGAGAAAATAAAAGAAAATAGAGAAAAGTGAAGAAGAAAGGTTGAATTCAAGTGGAAATTAAAAAAAAAGTAAGTACTTAATTAAATTTAAGCTTGTTTATTTTATTTTGAATGTTTTGAGTATTTAAAATTTTAATATGAAAAAAGAAGAAGATATGATTATGAATATTGAATATATTAGTGAATATATAAATAAATGTATGTTAGTAATGTAAGAAATGGTAAAGTGATAATTTAGTGATTAGTGAATTTCATGAAACTAAGGATTAAATTATAAAGAGTTAAAATTTATTTATCTATCATAAATTGATAAGTGAATAGATGTAGTATAGTGAAATTACTATAGAGAGGACTAAATTATAAAGTATATAAAAGGTGTTCTGTGGAACCAATATTGTGATTAAAGACTTAAATGAAGTATTATGTGATAGTAATGAAGTGTAAAGTGATATAATAATTATTGGATTTTTATAAATTTAAGGACTAAATTATAAAATATTCAAAAGTTATTATGTGTGCATAAAATATTTAAGTGAAGTGTTATAAGAAAGTAAAGTGCTTAATGATAGTGAATTGAAATATAAAGTGCTAGGTGTTGCGAATATATGTTATGTTTGTATTTTTATGAATTGTGAATATGTGAAATAAAAATATAGCGAATGTGTTTACGTAATTCAAAGAGAATAAATAAAATGATACAAAGTGGTATATGTGTGATATATTAAGTATGTTATATCAAAGTAATATGAGAACAAATGCCTTAATGAACTTAGAGGAAATATAATATATGATAATGAAATGATTTTGGAGTTGTGAGGGGTTAAGGGTGTAACAGCCCATTTTCAATATTGTTAAAAACAATAGTTTTAGGACCACAATTCCGGTAAGTAGATAATTATTTTATTATTTATTATAGGTCTATGAGATATTATTAAGGTCGTATTAAAATATCATTAAGAAATTTTGATGTTTAAATAGTTAATTAAGTGAAAAGGACTAAATCGTAAAAAGTAAAAAAGTAAAGTTCTATTAGCTAAAGGGGTTAAATGACTTTGAAAATGAAATTTAATGGACTTTAATGGTAAATAAACCATTTAAATGAGATAGTGGATGTATATGGCAAGGTTTTATTGTAATTATGATAGTTTTTAAAGGTTAAAATTGTAATTGAACAAATAAAACCTAAATTAAACAAAACAAAATTTGCTTCATCTTCATTATTCATCTTCTCCACCAAAATTTGAAGGAAGAATAGCCATTGCTAGGGCTTGAAGGCTCGGTTAGCTTATGTGTGTGCATGTAAGTGATCTCGAGCCCCGTTTTTAATGATTTTTATGTTTTTGAGATCGTTTTAACTTTATCTATCTAGCCTGGGGGTTAATATGCAAAACTGTTAAAGGTTAAGGGTTATGTCATGGATGTTTGTTGAAAAATAAACAAGTTTTGTTAATTGATTTTTGATCAATTTTGTAGTTAGGGATTAAATTGTTAAAGGTCTAAATTCTAGGATTTTATTGTGAAATGATAGTAAATATGGGTTATTTCAAGATCCCTTGTATCTATGGTTAACATGGATTTAAGTTAAAATGGTTAAATTGCAAGATATGGACTTAAAGACTAAATTGTAAAAAGTTAAAATGTTAGGGGTAAATTGGTAATTTTGTATAAATGTGAACTATGGATTAAATTGAATATTAGGAGTACTTTATTGATTGAACTGTGGATCAAGATAAACCACGTTCGGACCTAGATCAAGGTAAAGCAAAAGCTTCAGATTAGTTTAACTTTGTTTCTATGCCCCTAACTGTCGAGGTAAGTTTGTATGAACTGTAACCATTTTCAATGTTGGTTAAATTTGAATATTTATTATGTTGTTGAGATATAATGAATTGAATTATAAACGTATCAATGTTATGACAATTGACGGACATCGAGTCCCAGTTGAACCTTAGGAATTCTTGGGATACAAATGACATGTCATTAGGAATTTTATATTTCTGGTATTGGTCTTGAATGTCCAACCGATGGCTGAGGTCCTGCATTTGTTGCGAATACTCCGTAGCTCGTGTAAGCAGCGTCATGTAGCTTACATTCCAACCATAGCTAGTGTGAGCAGGCTTATTTCACAGCTTGTTTGAGAAATGATGTAAATGAAAGGTTACGGTTATATGTAAAGGAACACTTTGTGTGAGCTTTCCCGTGTATCCGATATAATCCTAGATGGTTCAATAGGTATGAAAAGGAACAAAATGGTAAGTGTTCAAATGGAATGTATCGTGAACTTATAAAAAGGGAATTATGAACTAAATTATGAGTTTACATGTGCAAATCTACTTGTTTATAAATGAATTCATTTGAACCATATACAAGAGTACTAACTTGTGATTTTGATGATGTTGTATAGGCTTATGCCAAGCTTATGGTTTTGATTGATTTATACTTATGCTTTATATTATGCAAATGAAATGGTAAGTTATGTTTTGGTTTATATGAGCTTACTAAGCATTATTTGCTTACGTAGTTGTTTCCCTTTGTTTTATTGATTATCGGAAGCTCGTCGGAGATCTGTCACACTATCTAGCAAACAATTCGATAGTTTTTAAACGTTTTGGTGAAGGTTTATAATGACATGTATAGGATGTTGTCTAATGGTGTGTTGCTGAACATGTAAATGGTAATTTGGTCTGTTTGTGTCTTGATGTTTAAGTACGATTGAATGACTTATAATGTTTGTTTAGGTAAGTTCTTTTGGTCACTTTTTTATGATTGAAGTATATAGTATTTTGGGTATGAGATGTCGGTTTGGAAATGTTCAATATGTGGTATGTTTTGGTAAGAAGTTAAACTAGGTTATGATGATTGAAATATGGTAAAGTTGACTTGTTTTGGCATGTTATGTTTTGGTATATTGTGGTGCCTTTGAATGGCATATTGGTTGGTTGAAATAGGATATTGAAATGGCATTTTGACGTATGGTTGGTTGAAATAAGATTCATGTGAATTTGCTTCTTATTTCGTCCGATTGTGAGTTTTTGTTACTGTGTTTGTCTCCCTTTAGACGTGAGGTGGTCTTCTGGCCGGTGTTAGGTGCCTGCGGGTTGATGTGAAAGAAGTTTAGTCATTGTCGAATTTTGGAAATTAGAATTTGAAGAAAGTTGTGTCTTCGTGTTTCGATGATATTTTATCTTTTTTATTTCAAAATTTTGATTATCTTTATTGTTGACAAACTGTTGATTTTTGACTATTGCTTTATCGACGTGCATGGTTTGTTCATGAAAATATGCATAGGTTTCTTAAAATGGTATACATAGCATTAATTGGCCAAAAAACTGGATTTTGAATTTTCCATGATTCTTGATGAAGGAAAATAGGTTTTATTCGTGTTTCTCTTTATTTTGATGCATTTATTAAGTTTCAATTGCATGCATGGTTACCCATTTAATTAATGTATAGTAAATCATTTCTTTTTTTCCTTGGTTGATCTTTCTATTCTCTGGATCACTATTCATCTTCTCGGAAAGGATGATTATTGCCTTTAAGATTGTTTAGGTTTGGTTTTTTCTTGTTTTTACGTGGGGTTTTTTTTCTTCTTATTAACCTCGTCTTTCTGTTCTTTCTATTAGTTTTTTTTCTCATTTTTTCTTGAACCTGTCCTATGTTATTTTTGGCAAAATTTTCTATTTTCTCTGTAGAGTTTTAATTTTGTTAAGCTTCTTGTATTTGTTCTTTTATTTGGGTGCTTAGATTTATTTTCCTTGTCTGTTCTTCTTTCTTAAGATTTTTGTTACTTCTACCCTTGTTTCTTGCGTTCTCGTCTTCCTGTTTTGCTTATGCTTTTATTTGTTTTCGCCAAGTTGTTTGTGGCTTTGGCTCCTGAGACTCTTTTTTCTTGCGTTCTCTTTATAGGTGGTCTCGCTTTTGGTTGTTGGGTAACCTGTGGGGGTGAGGAATCTTGTTTTGATAAGGATCGTGAGGGCTGATGATTTTAAAGTGTTGTTAGAAAGTTTGAAGTTCTCGGCTGAAGAGTTAGTCAGACGATACATAGGTGGGGGGCAGGAGAAGATAGCTGGATAATGTATCACCCTGGATGCGGTGGCTGGCGACAAGCTCTGCAACGAGCAATGAAGATCCTATGTTGGAACTGCTGTGGGATTGGAAACCCTGCGACAGTTCACAAATTGAAGCAACTTCTCGTTGCAAATGACCCTAAGGTTATTTTTCTATGTGAAACTGATAAACTGTAAATTATACATATTTTTACCCCATGTTTAATGCATTTTATAGATGATTTCTCATTAGAATTGGTGAATTCGATACTCCTAATGCTTTAATTTTATGTTTTGTACTCAGGAGAGCACCAAGAGTCAAAAGGAGCCAAAAACGAGCCAAAAAAGGACAAAACGGACCAAATCGAGAAGATGACACGGCCTAAGCCTTGCCACACGGGTAGCTCACACGCCCGTGTCTTTTGAGGGTGTCGACCAAGGCTTTCACGATTCACACAGCCTGGTCATTGACCCATACGGCCGTGTGCAGTTTAACGGATTGAACACGGCCTGGCAATCAAGTCACACGGCCGTGTCACACGGGCGTGTCCCTGCCGAGCCCAAGTTAAGTCCAATTCGGAAAAGGCTACTTTTGAGGGTTTCTAGGTATTCCAAAGCCTATAAATACACACTAGAGGAGGAGGAAAAGGGAGACGAAAAAGGGGGGTAAGGAATTACCTCAAGGAAGCCGATTGATCTATCTCAGAAGCCAAATTCTTCATCAAGACTGAAGATCTCTCCTTAATTTTCCCTTCAGGAGTTTTGGGTTTTCTTTATGTTTTGTATTCTTTATTCTTCTGAGATGTTTTCTTATTTAGTTATGAACTAAATCCCCTAAATACCTAAGGGGAATGAAACCTAAGACGAATCTTGTTATTATTTTCCGAATCGTATGATAAATATTTAACTTGTTCTTAATTATGTGTACTTAATTCTTGTTTTGATATCCAAAGATACTGATTCAAGACATGCTCTTATTCAGAGGACGAATAGACCCTGTCTAAGAGTACTTTTGTCGTAATTAAGAGGAGTTGATTGCGCGCCTAGAAATAGGGTGACAAGATTTTGCCAGATTAGGGTGAAACCTAATAAGGGGATCCATAGATCTAGTTAATGCAACCCTAGAGTGTTAATTAGAGAAAAGTCTTGGTTATTCAATTTAGGGATTAGATGTTATTAGTCTTGAATAGGGATAATAACATAACTTAGGGATCTCTAAGGAACAAGTTGAATGAATACATCGTCCGGTTCGGAGCTAGAATAACAGGTAAAGTCTAGGTGGATTTTTCCTTAGGTATTGTCTCAAGTCAATCGATTTTCCCAAAAGCAATTCCCCAATTCTTTTCTCTATGCGTTCTTAGTTTAGATAATTAGTTAATTAAAACAAAACCCCATTATTCTTAGGCTAGATAATAAAAAGACAGTCATTACTAGTACTTTTGGTTCCCTTGGGTACGATATCCCAGTCTTTCCATTACTATACTATTGTTCGATCGATAGGTGCACTTGCCTTTTCGTCGTGATAATAGTTAGTCTAGGTTTGATCTTCATTAGAAATATTTATTACTTGTTACGAATCACGCGATCAAGTTTTTGGCGCCGTTGTCGGGGAACTGAAATATTAGGAACGCTAAATTTTTATTACTTTAGCCATTTATTTTTCTTACAATTTTATTTTATTTTATTATTTATTAATTTACTTTTCTCTCTTTTTGCAGGTTTTTATAATTTATGACTAGAAGAAACTCGTCGGGACCATTACTTTTTAATGAAGAAATCGATCGTACAATTCGCAAAAATCAAAGAGAAATAAGGCGTAGCTTAAGATACATAGAGAACGAGAAAGAAGACAATACTCAACCTCCAACCGACAAGATGGCTGAAAACCAAGGCAATCAGCTACCTCCTGCAATTGTGGCTAATCAAAATCCTGCTCCACGTACTATGTATGATTATGCTAAACCTTCTTTAACAGGAACTGAATTTAGCATAGTTAGACTTGCTGTAGCTGCAAATACTTTTGAACTAAAACCTAACACTATTCAGATGATACAACAATCCGTTCAATTTGATGGTTTGCAAGATGAAGATCCCAAAGCTCACTTAGCGAACTTTCTGGAATTTTGTGATACATTTAAAATCAATGGCGTTTCTGATGATGCCATACGTCTTTGGTTGTTTCCCTTTTCACTGAGAAACAAAGCTAAACAGTGGTTGAACTCGTTATCACGAGGGTCTATCACTACTTGGGAACAAATTACCGAGAAATTTTTACTAAAATATTTTTCGCCAGCTAAAATGGTTAAATTACGTAATGATATTTTTTCTTTTATACAGATGGATTTAGAAACACTTTACGATGCATGGAAGAGATATAAGGACTTACTGAGAAGGTGCCTTCACCATGGGTTACCGCTTTGGCTTCAAGTACAAACATTCTACAATGGTCTGAATCTCTCAACTCAGCAAATGGTTGACGCAGCTGTTGGCGAAACCATCAATAACAAAACACCGAAAAATGCCTATGAATTTATAGAGGAGATGTCACTGAATAATTATCAGTGGCAAGTTATGAGGACAAAGCCAACAAAAACAACCGGCGTTTATAACATCGATTCGGTCACCATGCTCTCTAATCAGGTAGAACTTCTCAATAAAAAGATTGACGGTTTACCTGGTTCTACGCAGATACATCTAGTAATGAGGTGTGACTCAAGTGGCGGAAGATATGCAGGGCTACTGGAGGGATAATACCAAAGATATTTGCGAGGTTGCCAGGGAGTATTTTCAAAATTTATTTAGGTCAAGTTTATATACAAATGAAATGTTAAATCTTGACTATATTGATAATTGTGTTTCAGGAGAGATGAATGACAGACTGGCGATGGAGTTCACTGATCTTGAAATTAAGAAAGCCTTCAAGCAAATGAGCCCGAGGAAAGCCCCAGACATCGATGGTCTATCGGGAAATTTCTATAAAGAAAATTGGGACGTGGTGGGCGATGATATTATAAATCTATGTCATGAAGTCCTTAGAGGCGATAAAAGTGTGGATTGTCTCAATGAGACCAGTATTGTTCTTATTCTACAAATTAAAGAACCTATTGATATGTCTAATTTCCGTCCTATTAGCCTTTGCAGGGTGGTATACAAAATCGTAGCTAAAGTTCTTGCAAATCAAATGAAAGCTACTCTTCCGAAGTGCATTAGCCAAAATCAAAGTGCATTTGTTCCCAGACGTATAATTCACGACAATGTTTTGATCGCTCATGAGTTGGTTCACTACCTTCAAAGTGCTAAAAACGGTCCAAATAAAGGCTTTGTGATCAAGCTTGATATCAGCAAAGCATATGACAGGTTGAATAGAATTTCATCAAAGAGGTAGTGAAAAGAATGGGCTATACGGAGGCTTGGGTGACTAAAATAATGAGCTGCATTCGTTCAGTCCATTACATGGTCAAATGCAACTCAACCCTTTCTGAAACTATTGTGCCTGAAAGAGGCCTCAGACAAGGGGATCCTCTCTCTCCTTATCTTTTTCTCTTTTGCATGGAAGCTTTCTCAAAACTATTAATTCAAGCCCAAAATAATGATAAGTTAAAAGGAATTAGAGCTAGCATTAATAGACCGCGTATTAATCACCTATTTTTTTTGCCTATGACACACTTCTTTTTATTCGTAACCAAAAAAAAAAAAGGATATAGAAGAAATTGTCAATATTATAACAAAGTTTACTTGTGTGTCTGGCCAAAAAATTAATAATAATAAATCCATGGTTATGCTTAGCCCGAAAACTCATTTGACTCAAAGGCATCTTTTTTGCTCCATGCTAGGGATGCGTATGGTTGACCATCTTGATAATTATCTTAGGTTACATTTGCCTATAAGTAGAAAGAAATCATGTGCTTTTACTAATATCATGAATCGTTGTGAGTGCAGGATCAATAGTTGGTCAAAGCAGCTTCTTTCTTATGGAGGAAAAGAGATCTTCATAAAAGAAATTATTCAGGTTATCCCAACCTACGCTTTTTCTGTCTTTCTTGCCCCAAAAGGAATCATTGAGAACTAACACTAGAAAATGTGCCAGATGTGGTGGACGAGCAATAAGAAAACTTGGGGTTGGGCTATGATGGCTTAGGATAAAGGCATCAGTTTTCGAGACATGCATTTGTTTAATATTGCCCTCCTTGGTAGACAAGTCTGGAGGTTTTTGAAATTCAAGGACACTTTATGTTTTAAGGTGCTGAGTGCGAAATATTTCCCGGAGGGTGATGTGTTTAGGTCGAAACACTATGATAAACCGTCTTTTACTTGGTCTAGTATTGCTAAAGCGGTCGAAGCTCTCAAGGATGGTTTTCTGTGGCAGATTGAAGATGGAAACACAATAGACATTCGAAGGGATCACTAGGGTATTGAGGGTCTTAATGGGGATTCTGTTTGTCAGTCGTTGTTAACAAATGAAGAAAAAAAATTCAAAAATTTGTGGGACCAAAATCATAGACGGTGGAAGAAGGTCAAGGTTATTGAATTATATGGAAAAATGATGGGGGATCATATTTGCAATTTACCCATTATTTATAATGGGATAAATTATAGCAAAACGTGGACTTAATACCCTCATGGATTCTATACGTCAAAATCTACTTTGTCGTGGTTATCCTTTAGGAAAGTTGGTTTCGGTCCTCACCGATTATTCTAGAGAATTATTTGGAAGTTAAAAATGCTCCCAAAGATCAGAGCCTTCAGCTGGAGAATTAGCCAGAATATTTTGCCTACCTACGACAATATAGCCCGCATCCATCAAAATTTCTCGACAACCTGTCCTAGATGCAAAAATGGTGATGAAACTCTTATCCATGCCATGAAGGAATGCCCAAAGGTATGTGAGATCCTCACGATAGGTGGTCTAAACAATAGGCTGCTTGATGGTAAATATGAGCGCTGCATTGACTAGTTGGAAGACGTCCTTCGTGAGCTTGACACCAAAGCTGCTGCAGACTTTTTTACTCTCTTCTGGAACTGCTGGAATGATAGGAACAGATAGTCTTTCAGGGTAAGGCTGATGCGGCTATGGTTGTGTGGGAAAAAGCGTAGATCCTTAGCAATAAATTCAAAATTTTTAACTTGGCCAACCCTCCTGTTCTCCCCCAAAATCCGGTGCGTAAAGGCTGGACAAAATTTGAATTATCCGATGAGGCACTGTGTGCCAAACTTATGTGTTTTGGTTGGATCTGTGTATCCATCCGAGTCCGAGTAGTGTTAATAGGGGTAAATAAATGAATTGGCAATATGAATGATTTTGAATATGAAATTAGAATGGGATATGGAATGGATATTGATATTGAAAATGAATTCTGTATCCTATTGAGAAAAGCTATTTGAATAGTAATTATGATATTGAAATAGTAATAGATGAGAATTGAAAGTGTTATGAATGATGTGTTTATGAAATTGATTATTTGTTTGAATGATCTTTGTTATGTGTGATTAGATATATAAATATTATAAATTCTTGCTTAAAAAGTATTCGAATTATAGAAATACCACTGAGTTTATACTCGGCGTACGGTGTGTTTTTCGTGTGCATGTTAGGTATTTAAAGTTGCTCATCGAATTAGCATCCACACCGATAATGGCATGTACCTAGGATGTTTTATGTTGGTTATTTTGAAAAATGTTTGTAAATGATATTATAAGATGTTATTGGTTGGTTATATACAAATTTATATGTTATGTTGAGTTAAATATGTGGTATATTTAAGTTGATAACTAAATGGCTATGAAATAGGCAAAAACAATTAGGGTTGAAATGGTATGAAAATTTGAGTTAGCTTGAATTATGTTTTAATGGTTTGTTTGGACAATATATGTGAAGTACCTATGAGTATAAATTGGATAGGTCATTAGGTTAATGTTTTTGACATGTTTTAAAGATGTTTGATCGTGTTTTAAAGTGATTGAATGATTGGTTTTTGAGGTACTTGTTGTTTAAGTTGCAGGGTTGGTATACTTGATGTTTAAGGTTCATTTTGAGTCCACATGGCCAGACACACGGCTAGCACATGGGCATGTGCTCCAGCCGTGTGAAATTTACACCTAATTTTTGAAAAATAAATTGACCACACAGCCTAGCACACGGACGTGTCGGTTAGCCATGTAATGTAGGTTAGAGAGTTACACGGGGTAGGACACAGCCTGAAATACGGGCATGTCATAGGGTCACACGAGCGTGTCCATTGACCACACGGGCGTGTGAGCCTTGCACCTAGGAAAAATTTTGAGGTTTTACGAAAAATTTTCAGAGAACCCGAATAAGTCTCGATTTGTTTCTAATACATATTTAGGGCATTGAGGACCCAAATAAGGGACAACATGATTAATTTATAAGGTGTATTATTTGAAATTTTTTTATGTTCGTATTTGGTCTGAAATGTCTAGTAATGCTCTGTAAACCAGTTCTGACAACGGATAAGGGTTAGGGGGTGTTACACCCTACACTTTCCACTTTATTTAATTTAGCCATTATCTTGATTTTTCAACTCCTCGTTTCAATACATCTCCATATCACATTCATAAAAAATATTTCTTCAAACTTTTCCCCTTTTCAAAAATGGTAAATTTGCACTTTTAGTCCTTCAATTTTCAAAATTTTGCAATTTAATTCTTACTAAATTTCATCATTCATACTTTCTCTCCAAATACTTAATTCACCTTTAAAATATTTATCCTTTCTCAAAGACTAAAATTTTTTGGTACAATTTTTTATTATATATAATTTTTAGCCTAATTTCCTTAATTGTCATTTTCAATTTTCACCTCACTTCTGCAACTGCATTTGAATCCAAACACTTATTCATTGATGATTTAATCTCATCTCTATAGTACTCAATCTCATTGCCTTAGGTATTTTTAATCTCACCAAGCTAACCGCACCGCCCATCCAAAAGGAGCCTTTGTCTTTATACTATGCGTAAGTTACAAACTTAGTCCATGTACTTTAATTTGGTCAACGTTAATTTTTTTTACTTTTCAAATTTTACAATATAAGCCTTGATCAAATGGTAGCTTTTAAATTCATTAAATTTTAGCTTTCGATTTCCACATATTACTTACAAAAAAAATTTAAAAATAGACTTAATGGCTATCATTTACATCAAGACTAAAATTTCAAATTTTGAAAAGGATAGAGACTAAGAATGCTAAAATTGAAGAACATGGACTAAATCTATACAACTTTACGCATAGTACATGACTAATAGAATTTAACCAAACATATTTAATTGTTATTGTTTGTATCAAGGCTGAAATTTTAAAATTCGAAAAATATAGAGATTAAAATTGACTAAATTATAGTACATGAAGTGAATCCACAACTTGCATATAGTACAAGGACTAATAATAAAATTTGAACTAATAAATTATATGGTTTGCATTGGTTTGGGTTTAACATTTTCCCTTTTTGCCCATGGCTTTAACCTTTTCTACATTTTAGCTTAGGTCCATCAGAGATGGATCTATATGGGGGCCTTAGCCCAGACTCTTTCAACTTCTGTTTAAGCTTAGTCCAAATTTTAATTCTTGAGCCCTACATTTGTCCCAAAATTTTTTTGATCCTCTAAAATATAATGAGCTTTTTGTTTTTTCTAGGTTAAATGTATTCATGACAAATATCTCATTTTGAGTAGAACCCATTATCCTATTATTAGATGCCTAGATCTAATCCCACGTAACATTGAACTGTTTTAGGTTGCATTATTTTAAAAAAAAAAAAAGAGAGAAAAAGAATTATAGTCCGGTTCCATGGTGCAATGTACTTGTTAATATCTCTCTATATAATAACATAAATAATATACTTACAAATAATTAAATAAAAGTTCACAAACAATGCGAGCACACATCTCAATATAAACACAGAGTAAATGCATGTATTGTACTCGACAAAATGGATCGAAAATCTTATGTCTGTTTATCCAACCTTACATTGAACCTACAACCTATTAGATTTAATCTCTTAATTTAGGAATGGAGTGGATCTCCTCACTTTGCATATATTTCCTGTATCCCTGCAATTTTTATATTATAATACTATAGATTTGATGTCCTCCTAGTGCACGTAGGGCACAGTTAGGGAGTTTTAGCTTTATTGGTTAAGTGGAATAATAACAATTTTATTCAATATCAAATTTTATTTTACTATAAGTGCATGGATCTCATATATCATTAATGAATTATAATCCGTAACTTAATTAATTATGAAAATTTATATTTTAATTATGTTTAAATTAATTTAAGATATTTATTTGTCTTGCGATATTTTTTTATTTTATTCATTAATAATGTGATAAATTATGATTCATTGATGGTGCATAAAACTCATGCATTGACAATTCATTATATATATATTGCAACTCTCTTCGCAACTAGATGCAATGCAACTTGCCTATCGGCATGTTTTAATAATTAGATTGCTTTAACTATTTTTGTGCATCTTTTTAAGGAGTTGGCAATTTTTGTGGTATTAAATTGGTAAATATATTTGGTCAAGCAATGATATTTTGAAGGGTTCTAGTATGATTCATTTACTTTGTTTATACATATTTAAGATTAGAAGAAATTTAATTGATGAAGGTCTCTTTTTATCACATACCATATTAAAGAGTTTTAATTGGGAAGAAACTTCAAAGATTATTTATGTTTGTACCAGTTCATTTACGAATGACTACAATGTCTATTTAAATTTTAGTATTTTAACTTTGATAAGAGATTAAGAGAGCACATTCCAATTTGTGTAGGGAGCTTTTATTAGTGCAAATTACTTGTGTATATACTACTTGAAGAGTATTAATGTCTAAGCTTTTGATGGGAAAAGTCTTTCCTTAAATTTTAGTGAAAAGAGTAATCTTATGTGAATATATGAAAGTGGAGTTGTGTTAGCGAAAGAATGATCTTAGTATAAAAGTGAAATTACAACTTAATTTGAATTTAAATAATGACTTATACAATTAATTAACTGTAAATTATTCTCTAAGATTATCAAAAGATTTAAAACTACAAATTTCTGTTTTTTATTCTTTTAATAATTACGTAAGTTGTAATTTAACTTGCATTAACACAAATATTTGATAACTAGAATGGGTGGACTTATGGACAGTCGGTCGTCAAACAAATTAGAGTCAAATGCGTTCATGGATGCACGTATGCTTTTAATTGGTCTATGGCTGTCGTCCACCGACGTTTTTGCCCACAGCATAATTGCCTGAAAAAATAAAGGAAAACGTGGGGCGTATTGGATTTTTGCATAAAATAAATAGAAACAAAGACCACGATTCTAGGGGTTAAAACTGGGGTCGTCTATATATTTTTTATATTTTCTCACACCATTTGCACTATTTTTTTCAATAAAATCTTCCAATCTGTAAAGTACAATGGAGGCCGACCATATTGTTGGGACATGTAGAGTACCATATATATATATATATATATGCAAAGTTGGGCTTTACCTAAAATTAGTAATGCGGTTAGAGGACAAGTTGAATTACTACAATGATTGCATCCAAAAAAATTTACTACCATTTCATCCGATGATTCTTCGATACATTTTAAATCTAAATTAAAGTCTAGTAATAAATGATTGATTATGCTCAAAATTAATGATGGTTGTTTCTCTTCTCAGTTTAAGATTAGATTAGATTGACTATATTGATTGTTAAATATTTTGATTTAAATAAAATTAAATATGAGTGTAGTTATTTTCTTTTATCAATTATTTTTATTTTTGATCTTCATTTTTCCATTTGAGGGTTTACATAATTTTCATGCTTAAACAAACCAAAAAAAAACAAATGAGTCATAAAGTAAATTCCGTCATTATATCAGGTTAATCCTAAACCCTAATACCAAATAGAAAAGTCAAATTCTGTGATTTTTCTTTTTAATCACGCGAATATGATCAAGAATAGGTAAGAAATAAACATATTTTTCCAAAACCTACAACTAATCAATGACTTTAAAAAAAATTTGTAGTCTTTTTACCCAATTTCTATACAAATTTTGTATATATATATTTACAATATAGGAAGTTGAAACTCAATGCTTAACCAGATCGTCGACTTCAGCTTCTTTACCCTTTATCTTGCGCCAAACCAACTAGAACCACTTGGGGCGGGTTATCAAAAACATGAATTAAATCGCGCAACATCGAACCCATTTAATCATCGCATCAGCAACCATATTCCTCATTCTTGGAACTTGTCTTATTTCTACCTTTCAATTTCGAATTTCCAAGCTCAATTTTGATAACCCCACCTCTACAGCCCAAGTTTTAAATCAGCAACAACCGTTTTTATTTTGCAATCACACTCAATCAGCAACAACCGCACCCTTTTATTCCCAACCGTTTTTAGACCATCAGCAATCGCTTGAAGCTCAACATCTAAGACTGAACTCACACCTATATTTCGCCCATAAACAACTACCCACTCTCCTTCTAATCCTCTCACTAAATCCCTCTGCTGTTGCATTCCCAGAATTAACATCAACTCTAACATAAGTATTTAGTTTAAACTATCCATTTTAAGGACTTTCCCAACACTTAGAATCATGTCGTTGTGCGTTAGTTACCAAATTCATTGACACCTAAGTCCAATACCAACTGGCCATAACTACATCATCCGTAATTAGATGTTGATCAGTAAAAATAGTCAAGTTTCTGCCTTTCAACAATCTCCATACAACATTCATAAACATAATTTCCCATCTTATCCTCTTAACCAGCAGGTTTGCCGCATTCTTAATATTAAACATCAACCAATTCTCAAAATCGAGTGTAAAGAAATCATTAAAAAAAAATCACGAACTAACCTTTTTCCAAATAACATGTGCTGATGAGCATGCTCTTAGAACATGATCAATACTTTCCAACATATGGTCATGTAGCACGACGCATCATCCGTTAATCCCTTTTTGCATTTTTCTTTATTGGTTAGCACTTTACCATGCATGTATAGCCACATAAATTGTCTTATCCCTTGTGGCGCCTTGATTCTCCAAATCATTCTCCATTTCTTATTCACCTCCAACCAAGAAACCTGATTAAGAGACTTATAACTCCTTGTCACTGTATACGTACCAGACTCAGCTGTTTTCCAAAAACATATATCCCTACCTTAATCTTCTAAATTTGGACTTGATTCAACAAGCAACTGAATTTTCTGATGTGGTAACTCACCTATGAGACACTGCCAATTACAATCTCCTTCTAGGGTCACCAATGCAAAAAGCATAGCTTCTATAAAGGTTGGTATTGACAAAGTGCAATAATCAGTTAGTGGTCCCCAGTCCTTAAATCATGTATCCATCCAAAACTTCACATCCCGACCATTAACAACCTTCCAAGACATATTTTCTTGTATATCCTTCCAAATGCATACCATCAATTTCCAAGTGTAACTGCATTGGTCTGATGATGCATTATTTGGAATACAGTTAGCCACATTACATTTAGAATGTAAATGTTACACCCCATACCCGGTCCGGTCACTTGACCTGAGCTATAAGGTATTACAACTATTAAACATCATTATCATTCAACACTTCAATATAAATAATCAACCAATCTATAAAGTAATATAAATACAATTATTCAATGATATTCAATAAAAAAAAAACCTCAATCGAGCTTACGAAGCTCTTAAAATAACTCAGGAACAAATCAAGACTAATCTGAAACTTTTATGAAAAGATAGGTAAAAAGTGATATGCTAATGTCAAGTGAAGTCAAATGACATGGCCGTGTTGCCTAACTGTGTAACAGACTGATGCCATGTAATCCTCGGTCACACGACAGTGTCACCAGGCCGTGTAACAAACTAATGCCATGTGAACCAACTTGTACCTAAATTCAACAAACCATATGGTCATGTGTACCTAAACACGCCTTCTAAACCAAGCAATCACACCAATGATGACTTAGGTCATAAGTCATGCCATACCAACCATTTAACCTATTCAAAATACATCAAATACCTACCTAAATTCACCATATACCATTCAACCTAAGTGTCTAACAAACATGCCATCATTG
Source organism: Gossypium arboreum (assembly GCF_025698485.1). Lineage (NCBI taxonomy): Eukaryota > Viridiplantae > Streptophyta > Magnoliopsida > Malvales > Malvaceae > Gossypium > Gossypium arboreum. Next base: position 8,032,357 of record NC_069071.1, read on the forward strand.
GCACCACGATTCACACATTAAACATTAATCGTTCAAGCATAAAAACCTAAGATTTCATGTCCATGCAATCATCAAATATACTTCATTTTCTCATGACTACATTGACCAAACCAAATTCACCAATTAACTAAATACATAAACAACACTCCTAACTAAGATAACATGAAAGATACCAAAAAGGCTTATACCAACACAAGCCACCAAAACAAATAAGTAGTTATTATATCTTATATCCAAATACATGATTCATATCCCACATGGCACAAAACATAACCAAAGTGCTCATAAACATATATTGTCAAGCCCTATTTACATGCCACTTATAACCAAGCCAAAATAAGTAAATAACTACCAAAAGAGTTAACAGATAGTGTGATCTCCAAAGATGATCCAATCAACAGATCGAATCCGACAATCTATAAGGAAGAAAATGAAACAAGGTAAGCTTACTTAAAGCTTAGTAAGTTCATATAATTAAACATCGCATACCTGTTTTTTAAAGCATACAATTCAAAATTTACATATAGGTAGAATTCCTTGCCAAGTTTCACATTTTCCTACCATACCAAATGGTTAGGTATGAACATATAACATCATTAAGATTTCAAGCTAACATAACTCACATACCAAATCACAATCAATAAGTACATACCTTTCATGCCATAAGATTTCATTTTTATACATTTAATTAATTGTTTTTCCTTGAGAACTATAATAAATTAACTTTGGATACATGGGAAATAATCCTCATGCAAGTTGACAATCGGGACATTAACTAATACACGATGCTGCTCACACAAGCTGACGAGAATATGCAACAAATGCTAGATTCTAGCCATCAGTATGGTATCCACCACCGGTACATAGTACCTGATAATATATCACCGGCACAAAATGCCTAAAATTTGTAACACCAGTACAAAGTATTAGATAACTGTAGCCATCAGCACATAGTACTTGAAACACCCTAATGACATGTCATTTGTATTATAATCATTCACTAAGCTCACACGAGCTTTAACTCATATTCCATAATCTTTTCATGTTTATAACATTATACCATGATTGACTTGATTACATACATTCCAGAGGATAACATAGTTCAATTCAAACATGTACAATTTTCATACTTTACAATTCAGTCCCTTATTTCCACTTTCAAGACTTACTTTAATTAACCATGCTAATTAAACACATATGAAATTTTAATTCAAACCAATAATAAGCATAATAACTCTAATACAAAATTACCTGAACGAAGCAGCTACCAACACCACAACGAGGACTATTTCCTGCAATTATCGACCGATTGATCTGTTTCCTAATATATATATATATATATATATATATATATATATAATAATTTAGCTCAATTAACCAATTCAGTACCTTAAAATATCTAAATTCATGTATTTGATCCTTCAATGACATTTTACATTATAACTTTAAACTTTTACCTTTTATTCAATTTAGTCCCTAAAACCAAAACTTACACATTTATCACAATTAAACTAAAACCATGCTATTCGAATTCTATCCTATACATTTACAGCCCATAATTATTTAAATTTAAAAATAATTTAATGTTAAATTTATTATTTTATCATTTTAGTCCCTAAACTTAAAACTAACCAAATTCACTATACAAAATATTCCTATTTAACAACCAAGCTTATAATCCTATCATCTAACTTCAAGAAAATTGAAATAATTCATGGCACATTTTAAAACCTTTAACAGTTTTACAAATTAATCTCTAGGTTAGCTAGATTAAGCTACAACGACCTCAAAAACATAAAAGTCACTAAAAATGGACTTGAATTTCATACCATGCAAGAAAAAATGGCTTGGTTGAACTTTAGTGTTCTTCTAGCTATGGAATTTTCATGAAGAAGGTTGAAGAAAGTGAAAAATAAAATAGTTGTCTTTTGGTTTAAGTTTTAATTCATGATTAAATTATTAAGCATTATTTTATTACAAAATTTTACACCTAGCATGCAAAGTGACCGGCCAAAATAATCCAACATGATCAAATTGCATCATAAAACCCTCCAATCAAGTTTTTATAACCTTTAAGCACATATAAACTAATAATGATTAACTTTTGAAGCTTTTACGATTTAGTCCTCTTTCCTTAATTAACTATCCAAACGATAAAATTACCAAACCAAATTTTAATATGACACTCTAATAACATTGTAAATATTAAATAAATGATATTTAGTGGTCCATTGGTTGAAATTGTGGTCCCAAAACCACTATTTTTTACACCACTGAAAAACGAATTGTTATAGTAACATTTTCACCCAAAAAGCCTCGATATTGTTAACGAAGTTAATACCCAACTTGAGTATAAAAGCTTTATTTTGGCTATGAATATGTCAAAACCCAAGGTCCCCCTTTATTAACTGGCATACAACATTTGTCTTAGCCTATCAAAAAAATCTTACTGTTATTACTCGAAGCACCCCAAACAAATCTCTTTATAATCTTCTCAATCTCCAAGCATAGCCTTTTTAGAAAAAAGTGTTGTTTGAAAAAAGTAGTTTGGAATTGTAAATAACACCGTTTTAGCAAGTGTTACCCTTCCAATAAGAGAATGTAGCTTAGCATTCCACCCACTAAACCTTTTCCGAAACTTTTCAATTATGAACGAGTACGTGGCATTAGGACACGTTTATGCAACACCAGGACACCAAGATATCTGCTTAAATCTTCAATCCGTTCCACCCCAATTGTACCTATGATTTAGTCTACTAAGTTATTTCCCATTGTATCCGAAAAGAAAAATTGGGATTTAGATCTATTTACTCTATGCCCTGAACATCTTCCAAATTTTTGAAGGATGTTAATCACCATGATGGTATATTGTATATTTGCCTTACAAAATAGAACTAGATTGTTTGCAAAAAATAAATGTAAAATACTGAGCCCATCATTAGATAACCGTATCGACTCCTATTTTCCTTCATCAATAGCATGTCTAATGCAATGACCTAATCTTTCCATTCAGAGTACAAATAGATACGATGATAGAGGATCACCCTGTCAAACCCCTCTTGAAGGACTGTACTCGCTTGTATATTCCCAATTTCATGAGATCTGTATGGTTGAGCTCGTAATGCAGTTCATGATCACAAAGATTAAATGGGTTGAGAGTTATGCCTACCTCAAAGTTTCCTCAAGAAAATCCCATCTAATCCGATCGTATGCTTTTTCGGGATCAATTTTAATTGCCATCCACTTTGGTCTTCTCCTATTCGTTCACATTGAATGAAACTCCTCTTGCATCACCATAACATTATCTATAATAGAATGACCCATCACAACACTCACCTGATTTGGTGCCACCAGTAAAGGCATGATGAACTTTAGCCTCCTCAAAATAGTTTTTGTTATAATCTTGTACGCCACAGATCACAAAACTTATTAGTCTACTGGTTCCATGATTTCGGTCTCTCCACCTTCAGAAGTAAAAACCAACACAGTTTAAGTGATTACCAGATCTACTGACCTGCCTTCAAAAGCTTTAACCACCATTTGAAACACCAATTCTTCAACAATATCCGACTAACTTTGATAAAATCTATCATGAATGAACCATCAAGTCAGTGTCACTTTAATCTCCTCTTTAGCGACTTTGAAACTCAAAGCTTCTTTGACAACCATGGGCAATTCTTCAAAGAAACCAGAGTTTGGTATTTAATCCCTATCAAAATCGTCATTTGAATATAACTTCTGAAAGAATCGAAAGAATTCATCTTTTAACCTATCCTCATCAAAACATCATTCTCCATTATTTAACTTCAAACCCCTAATTGTGATCCACTTTTTCCTCGAAATTGCACGATAATAAAAACATTTGGTGTTTTCATCTCCATCCTTAACCTAATCACTCCTCGATATTTGTTTCTATAATAATTCCCCCAAATCGAGGATTTACTGTAATAGCCTAAATTTTCAGTGGTGTCGGAACAGTGATTTGAGATCATTAAATCCGACAAATGAGTAGAAAAATATTAATAATTTAGTGAATATAAGTTAAATGTGAAGTTAGGAAAATTTTTGAAATAGCGAATAGTGTACTAGAAATAAATATTAAAAAAAATTAGAATCGAAAATGAGGTATCGGGAGTTTGAAATTTTAAAACGAGCCATAAATATTTTTATAAATATTTATGGAGTGTTAATAAGTTAGTATTAAAGTTTCATCAAGAAATTTTAAAGTTTCGATGGTTAATTGAATAAAAAGGACTAAATTGTAACAAATGTAAAATTATGAAAAATGATTAAATTGCTTAAATGATAAAAGAAAGAGGGTTTAAAAGGCAAATAGACCCAAGGTCTATTTGGGCTGGACGGCAAGGGGTTTGAAATCAGCAGGAAAATTGATGAATTAAGGGCAAAATTGGAATATTACAAAATTAACTAAATAAAGCTAGGACTAAATAGGAAATATCTAGATTTCTCTTCATTTCTCTTCAATTCCAGCAGGTAAAAATGCCATAGGAGGGTTCTATAAGCTGGTATTTCATAATTTTTGCACCAAGTGAGTTAATCCTTGCCTTTTTCTTGTAATTTTTGTGTTTCTAAGACTTTTACAACTAGGTCCTACTATTAAATTCATTAGTTTTTGATTTCATGGATGAAATTGAAAGTCACCATGGTTGAGTGCTGTAAGTTTATGATGAAATAGAATGAAATTAAAGCATTAATTTGTTTATGAGATGATTTTATTAGGTAATTTCAATAGAAATTTATTTTTAGGACCTAATTGTGAAAATGTTTGGAATTAAAGTCTATTTCTAAAATTGTGACTCCTAAAGGTTGTAAACTAGTAAAGGTGATAGAATAAAGTGTTAATTGAGAAAAATCAGCTCAATTGAGAGGCTAATTGAGTAGGGACGAAATTGTTATTTATTAAAAGCTTAGGGGAAAAATGGTAATAAACAGCTTGCACTAAAACAGTTTGGACAGCAGCAGTAGACTAACTTTGAAAATTCACCATAAATTTTAGGAATTGAATTAGAAGATGAAAAAAATATGAAATTAAAGCTTATTGAGTCTAATTTCTCATAGAAGAAACAGTGTAAGCAAAGGATTTGTAAATCATGAGATATAATGAATTTTGTGAGACAAGGTCAGAATGAATTCGAGTTCCCCTATTCTGGCTTTGAAAAATCATAAACAAATTGAATAAAAATAATTAGAGGCTTAAATTTATATGTACAGAATCTTTAATGAGTCTATTTTCAAAATAAAGAAACGGGAATATCATCCGAATTCTGTATAAAGAGATAATTAATTTTTAGTGAAGAAGGGTTAGAACTGTCAGACAGCAGAACATGGGTGACTTTAAAGAATAAACTGTAATTATTAGATAAACCAAAAATTATAAAAATTTTATGATAAGAAGATATGTGAGTCTAGTTTCAGTGAAAATTAGCTGATCCTAATTTGGAGTTCTTTAGCTCAAGATAAAAATAATTTAGTGACTATGATATGGATGGACAGCATTGAATATACATGGTAAATAGTAAAATTGCAGATAGTGTTACTTGTAAGCGGGTTATAAACATTAAGGATGTGAAATAGAATGAATTTGAAGTCAATACTGATAAGTGAAAATTTTATATTATAGATCAAGAAATTGAGGATAAGCGAGGAAAGAAAAATTAGGAATAGTTCAAGAAATCTCTACAACTCACGCAAATTGTTAGGGTAAGTTAAATGCGGTTAAATTATTAAATTTCAATGTTATTTTATGAATGGTGATTAATATTTATGTATGTTAATTGTTGAAAATAATTAAATCATGTACAAAAGTTCGAAATTGAACTGAGTATTTCGGAGGAACAGAATGCAGGAAATGAGTACCATCGTTCGGTGAAAAAGATGAATTGACGGTAAATTACCCAAGTAAACAGAGATTCAGCATTTGTTGCGAACTCTCGTGTTTGCTTTCTGTTTAGCTCTTACGAGCTTTCGTTAACTCATATGAGTTTGATTAACCCTTTTGGGGTTTCGATTCACTCGATGAGCTTCATTAGCCTTCTAAGACTTAGTTTAGCACTTATGTGCTTCATGTATATTTTCTACTTCCTGTTTAGCACTTTTGTGCTTGATTAGATTCGGGTTTGGATCACGATGTACTCAAATCCGTAAGTCGTTCCTTAAATTGACAAGTTAGTAAGTCGTAATTGTAACGTGTGGAAAAAGAAATGTAAATAATGTTATCATTAGTTTTTAGCTCAATTAAGTAAATTATTTTTAAAATGAGATTATGATTTACAGGATGAAAGTGACTTACTTGAAATGTCCATATGATTTGAATTTTTGAAACTAATATTGGTAAAGTTTATGGTTTAAGCCGACGAACTTACTAAGTTATAGTTGGCTTACCTGTAATGTTTATTGCTCTTTGTAGATTAACGGGAGGGTTAGAGGATCGGATCATCACGCTCAAGTCACACTATCTCGATTTTCCGGTAGATTTTGTTATAAATACTTTAAATGGTTTGTATGGCATGTATAGGAGCTGATGTGACTATGTTTTGTATCAACTCATGAATATATTAGTTAAGTTAATATAAGTTGATATATGATATGAATGGAAATTAATTAAGATGTTTAAATACTACTTGAAAGTATGAATGGATATAATGTTAGATAAAATAAGGATTAGTGATTTGTTATAAGACGAATGTGATTTGGATGAAGACTGTATTTGTTGAGTTGTTGTTGTGTTGAGTTAGTTGCAAATTTGAAATTGCAGGGAAGGTTAGATGTTTCTAAAGGGGTTATATTGAATTTTAAAAAAAAAAATTATTATTATTATATTACGAAAAATTTTCGGAGTACTTGAATAAGTCCCTATTCATTTATAATACGTGATTTAGGTCTCGAGGGTTCATAAAAGAGACTTAATGATTTAATTTTAATATATTTGTTGTTTATTCATGAAATTGTTTGTAAATTAACCAATATGTTTGGTAACACCTCGTAACTCTATTCCGGCGACGGTTTGGGATTAGAGGGTGTTACATTTATTGGTATCAGAGCCCGGTTTAGCCGATTCTTGGAATAGACATGATACGTAAAATGTTTAGAAATACATGCCATATAAATTTGTGATAGTGTGATGTGTATGATCCAATTTAACCCTTGTTTTTTTTTTAATAGATTGTAAAGATGTCGGTAGACCTGAACATACTGAACAGGAAAAAGTAAATAGTAAAGTATAGACATCTGAACAAGGGACAAGTAGCGATGTTCCAATTTCCTTGATGCGAGAACAAGAACTTAGAAACATGATTATTGGAGTAATGAATCAGTGGTATAATGAGAGGATGCAGGAAAGGAATCAGACCCAGCAACCTCCTCCTCCTACAGTACTACCAGTAGTATCCTCGGTTGCTCCTCCACCTCCTCCTCCGGCAATTGAATCAAGTAAGAGAATTCTGGTAGAAAAACTCAAAAAATTTGGGGCTGAAGAATTTCGGGGCAGGTCAGATAATGATCCAGTAAAAGCTGAGTATTGGTTGCATAGCACGATAAGAGTTTTTAAAGAAATGGCTTGTTCTCCAGATGACTATTTAAGGTGTGCTGTTTCCTTGTTAAAAGAAGAAGCATATCACTGGTGGGAGACAATAAAAGCTATGGTACCAGCCGATAAACTTACTTAGGAATTTTTCCAAGCTGAGTTTAAAAAGAAATATGTTGGTAAAAGATATTTAGAAAAGAAAAGGAGAGAATTTCTTGATCTTCGACAGGGAAATCGGACAGTAGCTGAATATGAGAGGGAATTTGTATACCTTAGCAGATATGCTCAAGAGATTGTTCCTACAGAAGAAGACATGTATGTTCGATTTGAAGAAGGTCTGAATGATGAAATCAAAATGATGATAGGCAGTACGGAAATTCGAGAATTTGTGGTTTTATCCGATCGAGCTCAAAAAATGGAAAAAGTGTACAACAGAAAGATACAACGAGAAAGAAAAAATAAAGAATCTGATAAAAGAAGCTCCTTCAAAACATTTTCAGCATTTCCGATTAAAAAGTTTAAGGAGGATTCCATTAGAGCTATATCGGTACCTGAACGATCGAAGACTAGAGTAACTCAATCTGATCGTGGAATATCAATCAGATCAATTGCTAGTGAAGCCAGTGTACAAAATACTCCCAGGTCTAAATGTCAACACTGCGGAAAATACCACTTGGGTGAATGCAGAGGTAAAACAGGAGCTTGCTACAAATGTGGAGCCACTGATCATTTTATCCGGAATTGTCCTCTGTTGCAAAAACATGAAGAAGAACAGAAGGAGAAACAGATGACTACTTCTCAGAGAAGTAAACGTGCGAGTCAAAGCAGTGCTGCAAGAGCTACTCGCTCGAGTGCAAAAGATTCTGTTGCTCGGTCAGAGGTTAGACCACCAGCACGTACATACGCACTCAGAGCTAAAGAAGAAGCCACGGCTCCAGACGTTATTGCTTGTACTTTCTATCTCTTTGATGTTATTGTATATGCATTAATTGACCCAAGGTCTACACATTCTTATATTTGCACAGTATTAGCATTAGAAAAGAAATTGTCTGTTGAACCAACTGAATATGATATTCAAGTTACTAATCCGTTAGGACAAAAGTTGATAGTAAACTTAGTGTGTCAAAATTGTCCACTGAAAATAAAAGGCTGTGAGTTCCCTGCTGATTTAATGTTGCTACCCTTTCGGGAATTTGATGTTATATTGGGAATGGATTGGTTGACAAAATATGATGCTGTGGTAAATTGTCATGAGAAGCAGATCAGTTTGAAATGTCGGACAGGTGATATACTTTCTATTGAGCCTGAGAATTCAAATGATGTTAAAATTATTTCAGCTTTTTCGGCTCAGAGGTTAATGCGGAAGGGTAATGAAGTATTTTTAGCTTACATCCTTGATACTCAAGGATCTGAACCAAAACTAGAATAGTTGTCGGTTGTTAATGAATTTCTTGACGTATTTCCTAAAGAATTACCAGGTTTACCACCAGATCGGGAAGTTGAATTTGTGATTGATGTAGTACCGGGGACAGCTCCTATATCAATAACACCATACCGTATGGCACCAGCTGAGTTAAAAGGGCTGAAGACACAGTTGTAGGAATTACTAGACAAAGGGTTTATTAGACCGAGTATGTCACCTTAGGGTGCACCAGTTTTGTTCGTGAAAAAGAAAGACGGATCTCTAAGACGGTGCATAGACTACAGGCAGCTAAACAGGGTTACAATTAAAAATAAATATCCTTTGCCTCGTATTGATGATTTGTTTGATCAGTTGAAAGGTGCTGTCTTGTTTTCAAAGATAGATCTTCGATCCGGATATTATCAACTGAAAGTTAAAGAATGTGATGTGCCAAAAACTGCCTTCAGAACTCGGTAGGGTTATTATGAGTTTTTGGTAATGCCTTTTAGTTTAACTAATGCCCCTGCTACATTGATGGACTTAATGAATCGGATTTTTCAGCCTTATTTGGATAGATTTGTAGTTGTGTTTATTGATGATATATTGATCTATTCAAAGACAGAACCTGAGCATGCTCAACATTTAAGGATAGTGTTACAAACTTTGCGAGAAAAACAATTATATGCAAAATTCAGCAAATGTGAGTTTTGGCTTCATGAGGTGGGATTTCTGGGTCACATTGTTTCAGCCGAAGGGATTCGAGTAGATCCGAATAAAGTATCTACAGTGGTAAATTGGAAAACTCCAAGGAATGTAACGGAAATACGAATTTTTCTGGGTTTAGCTGGATATTATCGCCGTTTTATTAAAAAATTTTCAATGATTGCTTCGCCTATGACACGATTGCTACAGAAGAATATTGAGTTTGTGTGGTCTGACGAATGCCAGCAAAGTTTTGATCAGTTGAAGAATATGTTAACAAAAGCTCCAGTGTTGACTCAACCAGAATCAGGTGTGCCATATATTGTATACAGTGATGCATCTTTAAATGGTTTAGGTTATGTGCTGATGCGGTTGGGAAAAGTGGTGGCCTATGCTTTTCGGCAGCTAAAATCACACGAGAAGAATTATCCTACGCATGATTTGAAGTTGACTGCAATTGTTTTTGCTTTGAAAATTTGGAGACATTATTTATATGGTGAAAAATATTATGTGTATACAGATCATAAAAGTTTGAATTATTTGATGACGCAGAAAGAGTTGAATTTGAGACAGAGAAGATGACTTGAGTTATTAAAAGATTATGACCTTGTTATCGATTATCATCCGGGAAAGGCTAATATAGTTGCTGACGCACTCAGTCGGAAATCATCTTTGTTTACACTCCGGTCAATGAATACTCATTTGTCTGTTAGTGAAGATGGATCTGTAATAGCGGAATTGAAAGCCAAACCTGTGTTTCTCCAACGAATTCGAGAGTTGCAAGATGAAGATTCAAAGTTGGTATTAAAGAAACAAATAGCTCGAGACAAGCAGGATTCAGAGTATAACATTGATGAGAATGGTATATTATACTATCGTAAAAGAATTTGCGTTCCAATAATTCAGACTTGAAAAATGATATTCTTTCTGAAGCTCACAGTAGTAGGTATTCTATTCACCCTGGAAGTACAAAAATGTATTGTGATTTGAAACAGATGTATTGGTGGCCTGGTATGAAAAGGGAAATTTGTGAGTTTGTAGCAAAGTGTTTAATATGTCAACAGGTGAAAGCAGAACATCAGGTACCAATGGGTTTATTACTACCTATTATGATTCCAGAGTGGAAGTGGGAACATGTTACGATGGATTTTGTATCCGGGTTACCTGTGACCCTGAAGAAGAAAGATTCAATCTGGGTAATTGTCGATAGATTGACAAAATCAGCACATTTTATTCCAGTCAGAACAGATTTTCCACTGGAGAAGTTAGCAGAATTGTATATCTCTGAGATTGTGAGGTTACATGGGGTTCCAACATCCATTATTTCAAATCGAGATCCAAGGTTTACATCGAGGTTTTGGAGCAAACTACAGGAAGCTTTAGGCACAAAGCTAAATTTTAGTACCGCTTTTCATCCTCAGACTGATGGGCAATCAGAGCAGGTAATTCAGATTTCGGAAGACATGTTGAGATGTTGTATACTTGAGTTTGGTGGCAGTTGGGAAAAGTATTTACCACTGGCTTCATTTGCTTACAACAATAGTTATCAATCCAGTATAAAGATGGCGCCATTTGAAGCTTTATATGGAAGAAAATGTAAGACTCCATTGTATTGGTTAGAATTGAGTGAATCCAAGTTAGTGGGGGTCGATTTAATTCGGGAAACTGAAGAAAATGTTCGGATTATCCGAGATTGTCTGAAAGCTACTTCGGATCGTCCGAAATCATATGCTGACTTGAAAAGAAGAGAAATAGAGTTTAATGTGGGTGATCAAGTGTTCTTAAAGGTGTCGCCGTGGAAAAAAGTATTACGATTTGGTAGAAAAGGAAAACTAAGTCCAAGATTTATTGGACCATACGAGATTATTGAAAGAGTCAGCCCTGTAGCATATCGGTTAGCTTTACCACCAGAGCTTGAAAAGATTCATAATGTGTTCCATGTGTCTATGCTGAGACGTTATAGATCAGACCCTTCACATATGATTCCGCATACAGAAATTCAGCTTTAGTCAGATATGACTTATTCAGAAGAACCAGTAAAGATTTTAGCTTGAGAAATTAAAGAACTGCGGAACAAAAAGGTACCATTAATTAAAGTGTTGTGGCATCGACATGGTGTGGAGGAAGCAACCTGGGAAACAGAGGAATCAATGAAAGCACAATATCCGAACCTATTTTCAGGTAACAAATTTCGAGGACGAAATTTCTTAAGAGGGGGAGAATTGTAATAGCCTAAATTTTTAGTGGTGTCGGAACAGTGATTCGAGATCACTAAATCTGACAAATGAGTAGAAAAATATTAATAATTTAGTGAATATAAGTTAAATGTGAAGTTAGGAAAATTTTTGAAACAGCGAATAGTGTACTAGAAATAAATATTAAAAAAAAATTAGAATTGAAAATGAGGTATCGAGAGTTTGAAAATTTTAAAACGAGCCATAAATATTTTTATAAATATTTATGGAGTGTTAATAAGTTAGTATTAAAGTTTCGTCAAGAAATTTTAAAGTTTCGATGGTTAATTGAATAAAAAGGACTAAATTGTAACAAATATAAAATTATGAAGAATGATTAAATAGCTTAAATGATAAAAGAAAGAGGGTTTAAAAGGCAAATAGACCCAAGGTCTATTTGGGCTGGATGGCAAGGGGTTTGAAATCAGTAGGAAAATTGATGAATTAAGGGCAAAATTAGAATATTGCAAAATTAACTAAATAAAGCTAGGACTAAATAGGAAATATCTAGATTTCTCTTCATTTCTCTTTAATTCCAGCAGCTAAAAATGCAATAGGAGGGTTATCTAAGCTGGTATTTCATAATTTTTGCACCAAGTGAGTTAATCCTTGCCTTTTTCTTGTAATTTTTGTGTTTCTAAGACTTTTACAACTAGGTCATACTTTTAAATTCATCAGTTTTTGATTTCATGGATGAAATTGAAAGTTACCATGGTTGAGTGCTGTAAGTTTATGATGAAATAGAATGAAATTAAAGCATTAATTTGTTTATGAGATGATTCTATTAGGTAATTTCAATAGAAATTTATTTTTAGGACCTAGTTGTGAAAATGTTTGGAATTAAAGTCTATTTCTGAAATTTTGATTCTTAAAGGTTGTAAACTAGTTAAAGGTGATAGAATAAAGTGTTAATTGAGAAAAATAAACTCAATTGAGAGGCTAATTGAGTAGGGACGAAATTGTTATTTATTAAAAGCTTAGGTGAAAAATGGTAATAAATAGCTTGCACTAAAACAGTTTGGACAGCAGCAGTAGACTAACTTTAAAAAATCACCATAAATTGTAGGAATCAAATTATAAGATGAACAAAATATGAAATTAAAGTTTATTGAGTCTAGTTTCTCATAGAAGAAACAATGTAAGAAAAGGATTTGTAAATCATGAGATATAATGAATTGTGTGAGATAAGGTCAGAATGAATTCGAGTTCCCCTGTTCTGGTTTTGAAAAATCATAAAAAATTGAATAAAAATAATTATGGGCTTAAATTTATATGTACAGAATCCTGAATGAGTCTATTTTCAAAATAAAGAAATAAGAATATCATCTGAATTCTGTATGAAGAGATAATTAATTTTTAGTGAAGAAGGGTTAGAACTGTCAGACAGCAGAACATGGGTGACTTTAAAGAATAAACTGTAATTATTGGCTAAACCAAAAATTATAAAAATTTTATGATAAGAAGATATGTGAGTCTAGTTTCAGTGAAAATTAGCTGATCCTAATTTGTAGTTCTTTAGCTCAATATAAAAATAATTTAGTGACTATGACATGGATGGACAGCATTGAATATACATAGGTAAATAGTAAAATTGCAGATAGTGTTACTTGTAAGCGGGTTATAAACATTAAGGATGTGAAATAGAATGAATGTGAAGTCAATACTGATAAGTGAAAATTTTATATTATAGATCAAGAAATTGAGGATAAGCGAGTAAAAGAAAATTAGGAATAGTTCAAGAAATCTCTACAACTCACGCAAATTGTTCCGGGTAAGTTAAATGCAGTTAAATTATTAAATTTCAATGTTATTTTATGAATGGTGATTAATATTTATGTATGTTAATTGTTGAAAATAATTAAATCATGTACAAAAGTTACGAAATTGAACTGAGTATTTCGGAGGAACGGAACGCAGGAAATGAGTACCATCGTTCGGTGAAAAAAATGAATTGACGGTAAATTGCCCGAGTAAACAGAGATTCAGCATTTGTTGCGAACTCTCGTGTTTGCTTTCTGTTTAGCTCTTACGAGCTTCCGTTAACTCATATGAGTTTCAGTTAACCCTTTTGGGTTTCGATTCACTCGATGAGCTTAGTTTAGCCTTCTAAGCTTGTTTAGCACTTATGTGCTTCAGTTAGCCTTCGGGCTTCCGTTTAGCACTTTTGTGCTTCAGTTAGATTTCGGGTTTCAGATCACGATGTACTCAAATCCGTAAGTCATTCCTTAAATTGACAAGTTAGTAAGTCGTAATTGTAACGTGTGGAAAAAGAAATGTAAATAATGTTATCATTATTTTTGAGCTCAATTAAGTAAATTATTTTTAAAATGAGATTATGATTTACAGGATAAAAGTGACTTACTTGAAATGTCCATATGATTTGAATTTTTGAAACTAATATTGGTAAGGTTTATGGTTTAAGCCGACGAACTTACTAAGCTATAGTTGGCTTACCTGTAATGTTTATTGCTCTTTGTAGATTAACGGGAGGGTTAGAGGATCGGATCATCACGCTCAAGTCACACTATCTCGATTTTCCGGTAGATTTTGTTATAAATACTTTAAATGGTTTGTATGGCATGTATAGGAGCTGATGTGACTATGTTTTGTATCAACTCATGAATATATTAGTTAAGTTAATATAAGTTGATATATGATATGAATGGAAATTAATTAAGATGTTTAAATACTACTTGAAAGTATGAATGGATATAATGTTAGATAAAATAAGGATTAGTGATTTGTTATAAGACGAATGTGATTTGGATGAAGATTGTATTTGTTGAGTTGTTGTTGAGTTGAGTTGAGTTAGTTGCAAATTTGAAATTGCAGGGAAGGTTAGATGTTTCTAAAGGGGTTATATTGAATTTTTTAAAAAAAAAATAATTATTATTATATTACGAAAAATTTTCGGAGTACTTGAATAAGTCCCTATTAATTTATAATACGTGATTTAGGCCTCGAGGGTTCATAAAAGAGACTTAATGATTTAATTTTAATATATTTGTTGTTTATTCATGAAATTGTTTGTAAATTAACCAATATGTTTGGTAAAGCCTCGTAACTCTATTCCGGCGACGGTTTGGGATTAGAGGGTGTTACATTTACTCTAATTTTGTGCTGAGTTTCTCTTCCAATTTCTAAAGATTCTTTGTAGCTTTACTTTCCATTGCTGTCTGAACCTCTTTAAATTGACTAATCAACCTCAATTTTCTTGTCAAAATGTTCCCAAATACTTTCCTATCCCATACCTTATCCTCCAAAGAAAAACATTCAATATTATCTTCAATAGGGTCATTATCTTTCCATGGATTCTTCACTATATGTTTAAAACATCCATAAATTAGCTAACCTTTAAAGAATAAAAAATGTTTTGGCTTCTTATACTAGTCATTCTCTTCAAGTTCAATCAACAGTGGTCTGTGATCTAACTTCAGTCAGTGTAAATGTTTGACCTGAGCACTCGAAAATTTGTCACTCCGTTCTATATTACATGCCATCCTATCCAGCCTCTCCAACGTAACTCCACGCTTTCAATTAAACCTTGACCGACGAACCCAATATCCTTCAAAAGAAAATCAAACAGAAATTTTTGAAAACTACCACAACTATGACTCACATGCCTCTTAGGACCTTCATATTCATCATCCAAAAGAATTACAATCCAATCACAAACAAAAATCTATGGTTTTACCATATTACTAGCCAAACATGCATAATTGCTCCCACAATCCATGCATTAACCTTTTACACAGACTACCATACACTATAATCAGGAAAAACAAATTTGATATACCCTAGCTCATTATTTCCACATGTAAGAACTGAGAATGGTTGACCACAACATCCACCACATACAACTTATTCCACAGTAGCCAAATACCACCATAATATCCTTGAGCCTCAATCCGATGGGAGAAATTAAACATAATTTTTTTCAATTATCAAACCCGCCTCCCACCACTCATTTGGGTTTCCAAAAGCACAACTAAATCCAAATTATATGCCCATATGAATTCCACTAAACAACGGTAAAACCTCGGATGTACATATCATTGGCAATTCTACAAACAAAAAAAGCTTTATTCAAAATAAAAAAATTAGAAAAAAACCCAGTAGCAAACCACTCACCTCCATATGTGCAGCTACATGGGCCCTCCCTTAACAAAACCATCTGCCTTCCCCAATATGCTCATCTACTGCCATAACAATGGCAGACACCATTGTAGACACTATGTCATTCATTGGAATCATACTTTCCACTAAGACACCCTTGGTATCAAGGTTGAAAACTTGTTTAGCATTAAACGATTCTTCATTAAGCCCTTTAACCCTGACAATCCTACTTTGATCCGCATCAGCCAAGACTCTACCAAAATCACAATTGTTTGGATTCATCTAGCACTTTTTTCCCTTTTTAGAAGCCAACTGTAAAACTACCGATTGTAGAATTCACGTGCCCTTATCACGGCTCTTGCTACCATCCATTATCACCACCCCTTTAGAAGCCCAATTTTTATTTAAGTCCAGCTTTGCCATCACCTCATTATCTTTGCTAATTGGGTTACTTTTACCAACTCACTAAGTCATTTTTATGGTTCTTTATTCCATCCACCACATTATTCTTATTTCTTCCCTCTATAATTCTTATCATTGATAGTTTCGGTGATTCCTCCTCCTCTTAAATAGAATTAGCAATCACATCAAATCTTGATCCTATTATTGTTGGTTTATGCTCCTCATCCTCTATTAATTTCCTCATTAATTTCTGCCTATAATTCCTGGATACTGTCGTCCACGCCCCGAAGGCCTTCATTTTAGCTTTTCTGTCAAGTTTCTCCTTCAATGGTGGCTTTACCGTTGGTGGTTTCATATGCCCTCGTCAACTTCCCCATCAGAGTCTGATCCTCTCTCTGTTATGATTTTCGGGCATCCCTCTTTAACATGACCAAACTAGCCGCATTCATAACAAACATTAAGTAGGCTTTCATACTCAACCCTTTGTACTTTACCCTCTATTCTTAGTTTCGGTATCAATGGTCAGCGAAGATAGACACTAACCATTAGCGTAACACCCCTTACCCATACTCGAGACCGGGATAAAGTATGAGGCATTACCAAAAAATACGGGTAATAAAATTTCATTCCAAAGTAAAACCGATCAAACAAGATCATATTATCCTTATTCTGAACCTATGAGGTTTGAAATATACATTAAAAGAAACTCGAAAATAAACCGAGAACTTAAAAAAATTCTAAGAAACTTTTCAGATTTAAGCTTTACACGCCCGTGTGCATTAGGACACACCTGTGTCCCATACCCGTGTGGAATTACTAAAACTTATTTTCATTTCAAACCTACAAGGGTTTTCACACGGCCGAGTACACGCCCATGTCCTTGGCCCATGTCCCTCACACGGCCTGGACATGCCCGTGTCATCGCCCATGTCCAAAAACCTGGACATTCTGTTTATGACGTCATCACTCATTTAGGGGTACACGGCCATGGCACACACTTGTGCACTAGGCCATGTCCTCCACACAGTTAAGACACATGGCCATGTCCCTGCCCGTGTGTTTACTACCATGCTTACTGACTTAAGAATTTTAGGTGCAGGGGACACATGGTCATTCAACACGCCCATAAGGCAGACTGTGTGTCACACACGGTCTAGACATATGCCCGTGTGGACCATTTAAAGGCTATTTTCCAAGCCAATAGTCACCCATAATCACTCAGAAATTCAAACATACTTTATAACTTGCTATATGACATATTCAAGCACTCAAATATTCCACACCATGGTACTCTCACATCTTCATAAAGTCATCCTATTGCACATTCATTTGTTACACTATTTAGAGGCATTCCACACCAATTTCATGCATTATTAAACTTATTATCATGACTTCAAATTATGCATTCATACTTATAGTCATTTTAAGCCATTAGGTCATCTCTTATCCTTTAGCATCCAATTCTTACTTTACCATACATTTATCGATCAACAACATATCACATCATTATCCTGCACTCACTAAGCAATAACATATCCTACCATCAAGACACAAGCACATGCATATATGGGTAATTAGATTACAACCCAAATGATCAAATATGAGCCATATCACATGGCCATTACAAAATGAATCATCATTATCATAGGCCTTCACAATTTGGCCAAATAGCATGACACATACCACAAAATGACCAAGTTTCCTATACATGCCATACTCAAAATAATAATTTCACTATACCCAATAGTCTTTCGATAGTGTGATTGAATACTTGGACGGCTTTCGATCCCCGAGCTAGCTTGGCGAAACTGCAAAGAATGGAAAGAGAATGGAGTAAGTGTTAAAGTTTAGTAAGTCCACATACAAATAATATGAAATGGTAGTAAGGGATTAACATACAGAAACATAGCAACATATACATAAAGATTACTCATCATTTAAACCTTCTTGCTTACTCATCATACGGACATATATATATACGTGCTCATCGTAAATAGATCTTTATTAAGGCATTACTCATAAGTTTAGCATACATACTTGTACTCATCGTAAAGTATCCATAACCATACCTCTTTCATATGTCCTCCTCGGGACTTTCATTACATTCATTACATTTCCTATTGAACGCTCGAAATACTATTGGATATGCGAAAACCTTGCATATAAGTTCCACATATTCAATGTAGCCGAAGCTACCACATACCATGTAACACATCCATAATGAACTTGGAATTCTCAACGAGCTCGGATGCCACATATCTCATGCACCCAAACCACTCAACGACTTTGGACGTCTTAGTTCCTAATGACATGTCATTTGTACCCTAAACTATTCCTAAGGTTCAAACGGGGTTTTTCTCATTGCACATAGCATCACCATCGTACTTGCTCGTAACGTCGTGGATAACGACCATAATAACATTCATACTTTCATAACACTCAGCAAGCTTATGGTTTATCATTACAATAAAACATTTATTACAGTATATATTAAAACATTATAACATACTATAACACCACATTATTTGCATATGCACTTTCCTTGGTACAAAATGATGATAATCGAGCTTAATTATCGTGTACTTTATTCTTTCCTCGATCAAGTCCTGGTTCACATTTTTCTTGATCTATAATGCCAAATTTAACTTATTTATTATTCACATTGTTCAAATGGGTCCATAATTCATACTTTTTCAAATTTACATTTTGACCCTTAAACTTTCACATATTTACAATTTAGTCCATTGGCTCGTAAAATGAAATGCATGTATTTTCTTGGTTACCCAAGCCTAGCTGAACCTTTACTATGCTCATATCAGCCCATATTTTCTTTTATTTCACATTATTACTATTCTCTTTTACACTTTTACAAACAAGTCCCTTGTTTAGGTGTTTTCACTAAAAATCACTTAGTAAAAGTTGTTAATCATGCCTCAAACATTCATATTCCTCCATTAATCATAAAAATACATGCATGTCACACATGGGTCAAATTTTACACATGAACCCTAGCTTAAAATATAGATAGAAATGGGTAGATCATTCTTCAAGGACTTCAAAAATGCAAAGAACATTAAAAACGGGGCTAGGATGCACTTACAATCAAGCTTAAAAATATTAAACAAACACTAGTTATGGTGTCTTGCAATTATCGGCAATGAAGGAAGAAGATGGACACTAATTTTGACTTATTTTTCCCTTTTTATTCTTTTAATTACCAAATGACCAAAATGTTCTTAGAGTTTCTCTTTCACATTTTCCTATGCATGTCCATTTCTGTCCAAAATTATAGAAATTGGTAAAATTGTTAATTAGGACCCTCTCATTCAATATCTAATGCAATTTCATGCTTAAAGCTTCTAGAATGCAAGATTTGCACTTTATTCAATTTGGTCCCTAAAATGCAATTAGACATTTTATGCATAGAATTTATTCATGAAACTTTCACACAAGCATGCATTCATAACATAAACCTCATAAGAATCATAAAATGATTATTTCTATCTTCGAATTTGTGGTCTTAAAATTACTGTTCTAACTAGGCCCTAATTTGGGATGTTACAACTCTCCCCCCATTAAGGATTTTCATCCCCGAAAATCTTACTGGTGAAAAGGTTTGGATATTGTTTCCTCATGGCCTCCTCGGGCTCCCACGTAGCCTCTTCAACCCCATGTCCTTGCCATAAAACTTTCATAAGAGTAACACTTTTGTTTTTCGATTACTTGACTTCCCGAGCCAAGATCTTAATAGGTTCCTCACCATAAGTCATATCAGGTCTGATTTCAACCTCTTTCGGTATAATCACATGTGAAGGGTCGAATCTATATGGGCGCAATATGGACACATGAAACACATCGTGAATCTTTTCTAATTCAGTCGGCAAAGCCAATCGATAAGCAATAGGTCTTATCCTCTCGGTAACATTATACGGTCCTATAAAACAATGACTCAACTTGCCTTCTCTACCGAATCTCAAAACCTTCTTCCATGGAGATACTTTCAAGAATACCTTATCACCAACTTGATACTCAATTTCTTTCCTTTTCAAATCTGCATACGGCTTTTGTCTATCCGGCGCCGCTTTCAAACAATCACGAATTACTTTCACTTTTTCCTTGGTTTTCTTAGTCAAATCTATCCCATGATTCTTGTTCTCCTTAAGCTCAGTCTAATACAACAATGTACGACATTTATGTCCATATAATACTTCATAAGGTGCCATCTTCAAACTCGTCTGATAGCTAGTGTTATAGGCAAATTCAACCAAAGGTAGGTACTTTTCCCAACTACCTTGAATTTCAAGAACACAACATCTAAGCATATCCTTAAGTGTCTAAATTATTCTCTCAAATTGTCCACCAGTATTTGGATGAAAAGCTGTACTAAAATTTAGCTTTGTACCTAAAGCTTCTTGTAACTTCTTCCAAAATCGTGAAGTGAACCTTTGATCCCTATCTGAAATAATCCATAAAGGTACTCCATGAAGTCTCACAATCTCAGAAATGTACAGCTTGGCTAACTTATCATGTGAATAATCAATGTGTACCGGTAAAAAATGAGCTGACTTAGTTAATCTATCAACCACTACCAATACGGCACATTTCTTTCTTGGTGTTAATGGCAAGCCTGTCACAAAGTCCATAGTAATGCTGTCCTATTTCCATTCGAGAACTAAGATAGGCTGAAGTAAACCGGAAGGTACCTGGTGTTCGGCCTTTACTTGTTGGCAAATTAAGCATTTCAATACAAATAAGGATATATCTTTTTTCATGTCATTCCATCAATACATTTTCTTTAAATCATTGTACATCTTTGTGCTACCCGGGTGAACTGACATACCTTCGTTATGAGCCTCATACAAAATATCCTGAACCAACTCAACAGTCTTCGGGACACAAATCCATCTACGGAACCTTAGACAACTTTAGGACCTCTCTGGAAATCTGATTCACTGTTCAACTCACACTGATCTTTCTTAGCTTGTAACTCCTTATCAGCTTCTTAAGCACCACAAATTTATCGAAGAAAACTTGGTCTAGCTTTTCACTCTGTTAAAATAGCGCCGTCATGAGATAAGGCTAGCCGTGAATTCATAGCTCTCAAAGCAAATAAAGACTTTCTACTCAAGGCGTCGGCAACCATATTTGCCTTACTGGGGTGATAATCTATCACAAGCTCATAATCTTTTAACAATTCAAGCCACCTTCGTTGCCTCAAGTTAAGTCTTTTTGATTCAAGAGATATTTAAGACTTTTATGGTCTGAATAGACATGGCATTTCTCCCCGAATAGGTAATGTTGCCAAATCTTCAAAACAAATACAATAGCGGCTAATTCTAAATCATGCATAGGATAGTTCTTCTCATAGGGCTTCAGTTGCCTCGAAGCATAAGCTACTACCATACCTTCTTGCAAAAGGACACAACCTAGTCCATTCAAAGATGCATCACTATAAATCACGAATTTTTTCCCTGATTTCAATTGTTCTAACACTGGTGCCTCGGTTAACAACACTTTCAAATTCTCAAAACTCTGTTGGCACTTCTCCGTCCATTCGAACTTAACATCTTCTTGTAATAAACTCGTTATTAGGGTGGCTATCATCGAAAATCCTTTTACAAACCATCTGTAATAATCGGCTAAACCCAAAAAGCTCCTAACTTCGGTTACATTCCTCGGCGACTTCCATTCAACAATAGCAGAAATCTTACTGGGATCAACTCGTATATCATCTCCTGAAATAATGTGGCCCAAAAATCCAACCTCTCGAAGCCAAAACTCGCTTTTACTAAACTTGGCATATAACTGTTTATCCCTTAGAGTCTGTAAAACAATTCTCAAATGCTCGGCATGCTCTGCCTCATCTCTAGAATAAATCAGAATATCATCGATAAACACCACAACAAACTTATCTAAATGTGGCTGGAAAATCCGGTTCATTAAATCCATAAACACAGCAGGAGCATTTGTTAGTCCAAATGGCATAACAAGAAACTCATAGTGGCCATACCTCGTTCTAAAGGCAGTTTTAAGCACATCAGACTCTTTCACTCGTAACTGGTAGTATCCATACCTCAAGTCTTAGAGAACAACGTCGCTCCCTTCAGCTGATCAAAAAAGTCATTAATCCTTGGAAGAGGATACTTATTTTATATTGTCACCTTATTGAGTTGTCAATAATCAATGCATAATATCATAGAGCTATCCTTTTTTTTCACGAACAGTACGGGAGCACCCCACAGTAAAAACTTGGTCTCGCGAAACCTTTTTTGGTCAGCTCTTGCAACTGTGACTTCAATTCTTTTAGTTCAGCCGGGGCCATTCTATATGGGGCAGTAGAGATGGGTATCGTCCCTGGCATTAGTTCAATACTGAATTTAACTTCTCTAATTAGGGGTAAACCTGGTAATTCCTTCGAAAATACGTCCGTATACTCGTAAACAACCAGTATTGATTCGATTTTTCATTCGGATTCCTTTGTATTCAATATATATGCCAAATAAGCTTCATACACTTTTCTCATATATCTTTGAGTAACCATCGAATAAACCATCATTGACGACTTCTTTGCATTGTCTGATTCAACTCGAAGAATTTCACCATTTTCACATTTCAATTCCATAAATTTCTATCTACAATTCACTGTAGCCTCATGTAGTGTCAACCAATCCATACCCAGTATGACATCAAATTCGTCAAACGGCAACAATATCAAGTAGGCTGGAAAATAATGACCTTTAACCATTAACGAACATTTCTTACATACTTTATCAACTATCACATGCTTTCCTAACGGGTTAGACACCTTAATTACAAATTCTGTAGACTCGACAGGAATAGTTAGACTAGATGTCAATTTCATACACACATACGAATGAGTGGAGCTAGGGTCTATCAGAGCAATAACATTAGTACTATAGAGAGAAAATTTACCAGTGATCACATTAGGAGAAGTTGTGTCTTCACGTGCACGTATGGCATAGGCTCTAGCCAGAGCCCTAGCTTCGAACCTTACTGTTGTGTCTCGCGTCACATTCTTACTGCCAGATTCATTCCCAGCATTTCTCGAGGGTCTTCCCCTAGAAACTGTGCCACTCGGTCTTGAACTCTAAAATCTTTCTTTTTTCATCATCTCAAGACAGTCCTTAATAAAGTGGTCTAGAGAACCACATTTAAAATAAGATCATTCACTCTACAGTTGCCAGAATGACGTCTACCACATTGAGGACATTCAGCTTTGGAAGGTTTAGCGTTACCCACGCTTGCTACAGACGTAGTCTGAGACCTAAAACCCGAATTTTACTTTTGACGATTCCTGTATGAATGTCCAGCTGACACATATGAACGAGAATACATATTTTTACATTTCTTAGACTGAGATGGCAATGACTTACTCATGTACCTCTTTCTTGTATCTCTTGCATCAGACTCGGCTTTCTTCCTTTTTTTAACCAAGTCTTCGGCTTTACAAGCCCGTTCAACAAGTACCGCAAATTCTGTCAACTCAAGAATACCCATTAATGTCTTAATATCCTCATTGAGTCCATATTCAAATCTTTTGCACATCTTAGCCTCGAAGGGTACGTACTCTAGAGCATATTTGTTGAATATGACGAATTCTCTCTCATATTCACTAACTGTCATACGATCTTGTTCCAATTCCAGGAATTCCTTACGCTTCTGTTCGATGAATCTTTCACTAATGTATTTTTTTTAAATTCCTCTTGAAAGAATTCCCAAGTAACCCTCTCTAGTGGTACTACGGATATCAACGTTCTCCACCAGTGATACGCCGCATCTCTCAATAGGGATATGGAACATTTCAAACACTCCTCAGATGTACATAATAATTCCTTGAATACCATATCGAGTTCTCTAACCAGAACTCAGCTCTTTTAAGGTCATCATTGGCATTTGCCCTAAATTCTTCGGTACCTTATTTTTGAATTCTATAAATAGGTGTTCTAGTAAATCTCATGAAATCCATATATTAAGGCATCACAGGTGCGGGTTGTGGATTTGAGGGAGGTGGAGGAGGTTGAGCATTCAGTTTCGTTCGAACGAACCCTATATCCATGCATTCATCATGTGAGGAAAGGCCTTTCTGCCTCTTTCTCTTCTACTGACTGTTTCGGGTCTACTTTCAGATGGCACTGCTCTTTTAGTTGGAGTAGGCGCGTCACTTTCTACGTCGTCCGCCACTGTTCTGTTGGAATCCATTTGCTATATGAAAACACATTTTAATATTGTCCGGAGTCGTCACACTATCATTACTTATGTATATATATGTATGGCATGTATAGCTAGACTCAAATACTCTAGGTTAGTCTGAGAATCGACTAAACCATAGCTCTGATACCACTAAATGTAACAACCCTTACCCATACCCGAGATTGGAATAAAGTACGAGTCATTACCAAAAATACAGGTAATAAAATTTCATTCCAAATTAAAATTGATCAAACAAGATCCTATTATCCTTATTATAGACCTACGATGTCCAAAACATACATTAAAAGAAATTTGAAACTAAACCGAGAACTTAAGAAAATTCTAAGAAAGCTTCTAAGTTTAAGCCTCACACGCCCGTGTGGAGGCAATGCACACACCCGTGTGCATTGAGACACGCTTGTATGTATTGGGACACACTCGCGTCCCAAACCCGTGTGGAATTATTAAAATTTATTTTTCATTTCAAACCTACAAGGGTTTTCACACGGCCAAGTACATGCCCGTGTCCTTGGCCCATGTCCTTCACACTGCCTGGGCACGTTCGTGTCATTGCCCGTGTCCAAAAACCTGGACATTCTGTTTATGACGTCATCACTCATTTAGGGGCACACGGCCATGGTACATGCCCATATGCTAGGTCGTGTCCTCCACACTGTTGAGACACACGGCCGTATCTCTACCCGTGTGTTTACTACTATGCATACTGACTTGGGAATTTTAGGTGCAGGAGACACACGGTCATTCAACACGCCCATGGGGCAGACCGTGTGTCACACAAGGTCTAGACACACGCCCGTATATCTACCCGTGTAGACCATTTAAAGGCTATTTTCGAAGCCAATAGTCACCCATAGTCACTCATAAATTCAAACATACTTTATAACTTGCAACATAACATATTCAAGCACCCAAATATTCCACACCATGGCACTCTCACATCTTCATAAAGTCATCCTATTGGACATTCATTTGTTACAATATTTAGAGGCATTCTACACCAATTTCATGCATTATTAAACTTATTATCATGACTTCAAATTATGCATTCATACTTATAGTCATTTTAAGCCAATAGATCATCCCATATCCTTTAGCACCCAATTCATACTTTGCCATACATCCATCGATCAGCAACATATCACATCATTATCTTGCACTCACCAAGTAATAACATATCCTACCATCAAGACACTAGCACATGCATATATGGGTAATTAGATTATAACCCAAATGATCAAATATGAGCCATATCACATGGCCATTACAAAATGAATCATCATTATCATAGGCATTCACAACTTGGCCAAATAGCATGACACATACCATAAAATGACCAAGTTTCTTATACATGCCATACTCAAAACAATAATTTCACTATACCCAATAGTCTTTCGATAGTGTGATCAAATACTTCGACAGCTTCCAATCCACGAGCTAGCTTAACAGAACTACAAAGAATAGAAAGAGAGGGGAGTAAGCGTTAAAGCTTAGTAAGTTCACATGCAAATAATATGAAATGGCAGTAAAGAATCAACATGCAGAAACATAGCAACATATACATAAAGATTATTCATCATTCAAACCTTCTTCCTTACTCATCATATAGACATATATTGATAAACCATAATTTATACACATTTTTACCCCACGCTTAACGCATTTTATGGATGAATTTTCCTTAGAATTGGTGAATTCGATGCTCCTAATGCTTTAATTTCATGTTTTATACTTAAGCAAGCATAAAAGAGCGAAAGAAACGAAAAACGGGTCAAAAAAAGAGAAAATGGGTCAAAGTACGAAATCAACATAGCCTGGACTTCCTCACACGGGCATACCACACGGCCGTGTCAATTTGGCAGAATCAAAGCACGACTCTCACGGGCGTGTCACACGGACGTGTCCCTGCCGAGCCCAAGTTTAGTCTAATTCAGAAAAGGCCAATTTTGAGGGTTTTTAGGCATTCCAAAGCCTATAAATACACCATAGCGGGAGGAAGAGGGAGATACAGAGAGGTAGGAAGGAATTACTCGAAGAAAATCGATTGTTCCATCTCAGAAGTCGGATTCATCATCAAGACTGAAGATCTCCCATCAATTTCCCTTTAGGAGTTTTGGGTTTTCTTTATGTTTTGTATTCGTTATTCTTCTGAGTTGTTTTCCTTTTTAGTTATAAATTAAATCCCCTAAATACTTAAGGGGGATGAAACCTAAGACGAATCTTTTTATTATTTTCTGAATTGTATGATAAATATTTAACTTGTTCTTAATTATGTGTTATTAATTCTTGTTTTGATATCCCAGGATACGGATTCAAGATAAGCTTTTTTTCAGAGGAGGAATAGACCTTGTCTAAGAGTACATTTCTCATAATTAAGCGGAGTTGATTGCGCGCCTAGAGATAGGGTGACAAGATTTTGCCAGATTAGGGTGAAACCTAATAAGGGGATTCATAGATCGAGTTTAATGCAACCTTAGGGTGTTAATTAGAGAAAAGTCTCAATTATTCAATCTAAAGATTAGACGTTATTAGTCTTGAATAGGGATAATAACATAACTTAGAGATCTCTACGGAAAAAGTTAAAGGAATAAATCGGCAGATTCGGAACCAGAATAACAAGTAAAGTCTAGGTGGATTTTTCCTCAGGTATTGTCTTAATTCAATCGTTTTCCAAAAGTAATCCCCCAATTCTACTTTCTGTGAATTCTTAGTTTAGATAATTAGTTAGTTAAAACAAAATCCCCCTATTTTTAGGCTAGATAATAAAAAGACAGTCATTACTAGTCTTGCTAAAACTATACTACAGTTTGATAGTTACACTTACCTACATTGTGATAATAGTTAGTTTCAAGAATGATTAATTATAAGTATTTAAAACCTGTTACACGAAAATCGCGATCAAGTTTTTGGCGCCGTTGCCGTGGAACTAAGATATTAGGAACGCTCAATTTTTATTACTTTAGTCATTTATTTCTCTTTCAATTTAATTTATTTTAATTTTTTATTATTTATTAATTTACTTTTTATTTCTCTTGGCAGGTTTTTATAGTTTATGACTAGAAGAAACCCGTCAGGACCACTACTCTTTGACGAAGAAATTGATCGCACAGTTCGCAGAAACCAAAGAGAAATAAGGCGAAGCTTAAGATATGCAGGGACCGAGCAAGAGGACGATACTCAACCCCCAACCGAAGAGATGGCTGAAAACCAAGACAATTAGCTACTTCCTACAATTGCGGTTAATCAAAATCCTGCTCCACGCACTATGTACGGTTATGCTAAACCTTCTTTAACAGGAACTAAATCGAGCATAGTTAGACCTGCTGTAGCTGCAAATACTTTTGAACTAAAACCTAACACTATTCAAATAATACAACAATTTGTTCAGTTCAATGGTTTGCAGGATGAGGATCCCAACCCTCAATTAGCAAACTTTTTAGAACTCGTTACCACGAGGGTCAATTTGTCTTCGGTTATTCCCTTTTTCATTGAGGAATAAAGCTAAACAGTGGTTGAACTCGTTACCACGAGAGTCAATTACTACTTGGGAATAAATGACCGAAAAATTCTTATTAAAATATTTTTCGCCGACTAAAACAGCTAAATTACGTAATGATATCTCTTCGTTTGTGCAGATGGACTTAGAAACTCTTTACAATACATGAGAGAGATACAAGGACTTATTGAGAAGGTGCCCTCATCATGGGTTACCGCTTTGGGTTTAGGTTCAAACATTCCATAATAGCCTGAATCCTTCGACTCGACAAATGGTTGACGCAGCTGCTGGCGGAACCATCAATAATAAAACACTTGAAGATGCTTATGAGTTTATAGAGGAGATGTCAATGAATAACTATCAGTGGCAAGTCATGAGAACAAAGCCAACAAAAATAGCCAGTGTTTATAACGTCGATTCGGTCACCATGCTCTCTAATCAGGTAGAACTCTTGAATAAAAAAATTGATGGTTTTCTTAGTTCTTCGCAGGTTCACCCAGTAATGCAGTGCGAAGCAAGTGGAGGTGAATCAAGCAATTCAGAATACCAACCTTATGGCCACAACATGGATAACGAGCAGTTAAATTACATGGGTAATAATTCTTGATCTCAAAATAATCCATATAGTAACGCTTATATTGCAGGTTGGAGGAACCATCTAAATTTCTCATGAGAAGGCCAAAGAAATCAGAGACCACCTCCAGGCTACCAACAACCCCCTACCAATAGGAAAAGAAGCCGAACCTTGAAGAGATGCTCTCAAAGTTTATATCAGTGCCAGAAACTCGTTTCCAGAATACCGAGACAGCACTTAAGAATCAACAAGCATCGATCCAAGGGCTCGAAACGCAGATAGGCCAGCTGTCCAAAATAATCTCCAAACGGCCACAAGATAGGTTGCCAAGTAATACTGAACCCAACCCAAGGGAACAGCTCAACGTGATTAATGTTCGAGATAAAGAAGAATTCGTTGAGCCTGAGCCAAAACCGAAGCAAGAAACTGTGGTGAGCAGAGATCAAGATGAGGTAGGTCATAATAAAAACAAATTAGTGAATGTCGAATATAAACCTCGTGCGACATGCCCCAACGCGACAAGAAAAGACCGTTCAGATGAACAATTTGGTAAATTCCTTAAACTCTTAAAAAAATTACACATTAACTTACTGTTTATTGAAGTTCTATCTCAGATGCCAAACGTAATGAAATTTTTAAAGGAGCTTTTAGCAAATAAAAGGAAGTTGGACGAGGCATCACATGTGGAGCTAAACGCAGTTTGCTCAGCTATTCTACAGAATAAACTACCCAACAAACTAAAAGATCCAGGGAGTTTTACGATTCCTTCCTTAATTGGTAGTTTAGATGTTAATAATGGATTAGCTGATTTAGGGGCTAATATTAACGTCATGCCCTACAAAATGTTCAAACAATTAGGTCTTGGGAAACCCAAACAGACTAGGATGAGCATTTAATTAGTAGATAAAACTATAAGATTTTCTAGGGGTATTATTAAAGATGTGCTAGTTAAAATCGATAAATTTATATTTCCCTTTAACTTCATAGAGGAGGATAGCAACACTTCTTTGATTTTAGGAAGGCCTTTTTTGGCAACTGCTAAAACGATTATTGATGTTGGCACAAGTGAACTCACACTTCGTGTGAGGGAAGAAACAATCACCCTTCAAGCTCGCAATTCTGGCAACACATCAAAAATTAAAGGTGATTGTTTAGACCATTCTACTAAAATTGGCAATATGGTGCAACCTACTTTGCAGGAATTGAGTTTGAAGGAAGCACATGAGCTATTCTCAAGCAATAGTAGATGACCTATTCATGAAGATCGAAGGCTACAAGTCGAGGAGCTAGATGAATGGCAGACGCATAAATCGAAAACACACGATAAACCAAAACTACGCCAAAACGAGCTCAATACCTTTCCAAATCAACTTAAGGTTGGAGATAGAGTTTTATTAGATACTGCTGATCCTCACATTGTCACTACCAAACCAAATGAAGACGTCCCTCTTACGGTACTTAGTATTTTCCCATTCGGTACAGTCGAGGTAAGTCATCCCAAGTTTGGCACTTTTAAGGTAAACAATACCCGTCTAAAACCTTATTTTAATAAGATGCATAACAGGAACGAGGAGTATAAACTCCTCGAACCCCTATGACCATTCAATGGAGAGGTAAGTCGAGCTTAGACTATAAATAAGTACTTTTCGAGAGGCAACCCGAGTACTACGGTTTTAAATTATTTAAATAAGCCGTGCCTAAGGCCGTGTGACCAACACGGATGGAAACACGACCGTGCAAAAATAGGGTAAAAGTTATCTTTCCCAAACACGAGATGCGATAAGTGGCCACGGGCGTGCGACCTGACCGTGGTCAAATCTGCCAAATACATATGGGTGTGCGACACGTCCGTGTCTACCACCCGTAGACAACATTGTCAAAATAACATGGGCATGCGCAGAGCTACACGACCATGGGAGAAGCGAACCACATCACACACGATCGTGTAACATGATCATATAGCCACACGGCCTAAACACACAGGAGTGCCCGAAGGCCGTGTGATGACATCTCACTTCGCGACAAACACGGGCTGGACACGATCCACACGGGCGTGCTAACCGGCCGTGCCACTTGAAAATTAGATTATCTATCTTATTTTATTTTTCTTTTATTAATTTTTGAAAATTCTTTTGTTTTTAAACACGACTTGTCTTTATGATTACTATCAAATTATTCCCCCAATCCTCATTTTGTCTGTCAAAATCATGTTTGTCCTCCAGCTTTATTTCCAACAACTCACTCTCGCTAATCCAGGAATTTCATCCATTTTTAACTTAGGAAGTTTCACTTTTATCCCTATCTTATTTCTATATTCTTATATCTATCTTTGTACATTGAGGGTAATGTACATTCTAAGTGTGGGGGGGTATTTATTTCACTATCAGAAAAATCCCTGAATGACTGCCTTGTTCTCTTGAAAAGCTCTCATATCGTTTTTGGATAAATTTTGATTGATTTATGATTTTGATTGATATATCTTGAATTAAAACATAGGCATTTATGCATTGATTATTTAAACTTTAAGACATTAGAGAATCAAGCATGCTAAGTTGATTTTTAAGAATTTAAAATTTTAGGTTGTTTTCCTCAAAGTTTAGTTATTACTTTGAGTTGGAATTCACAAGTTTTAAACATCAAAAAGCCATAATTTTTGTGAGATTTTTGAGCCTTTTGAGCATCTATTAATTCTTTAATGCTCAATTTTGTTATTGCTTTGAGTGCGTCAGTAATTGAAACTGTTATTCTAGACTATACTATTTGCTTGATTATGCATGTCAAGACTATACTATTTGATTTGACATGTGAAAATGAGAAAGGCACTTAGGATTAACCCACCTATGCCATGAAAAGCCTACCTTCACGATTAACCCTTAGTAAACCCCGTTGAGCTAACAAGTCATTTCTTGTATTACCCTTATTATTAAACCTTAACCCATTATTATTGAAATCCCCTAAATTGATTTGATCCCCATTTTGGTCGAGATTGGAATTGAAATAGTTGCTTAGCTATGTTTTATTCTACTTTGTAATTTAACTTGTTTTGAAAAAAAAATGTATACATCTTAGTAGTAGTAATCTTCTAAGAAAAGCTCTGTTGTACGCAATTGATGACTAGCTATTTTTCTAGTTAGGTAATTTTTCAATTGAATCTCGATTCTAACCTTTTCTTTTAGCTTGTGACTGCACCCCCTAACCAAGCCGCGTTATAACCCTCTAAAGACCTTTTGATTGATGTTTCATCTCAATTTATAAGTGGTGGAGATTTGATTTTCATGCAAGCCTATGGTAATGACTTTTCATTATTGACTATTGAGTGCGCCATTTATTGTCCTTAAACACCTCGAGTGATTTGAGTGAATCTTTAGTGAGGATGTGAAACTCTGTGATATTCTGAATCAAAGGTAATTACTTAGATGAGAAGAGACACCTATGTTTTCAGGATAAAATGCTCAACTTGGAATGTTTGAAACTTTGATGTTCTTTTAGTTGAATTCTCAATGTATGATTACTTGTGGATTATTTTGAGATATTATCGATAGAAATTATAATTTGAGAAGAATTTATTTTGATTATGAGTTGAGGATTTTGCTTGAGGACAAGTAAATGCTTAAGTGTGGGGGTATTTGATAAACCGTAATTTATACACATTTTTACCCCATGCTTAACGCATTTTATGGATGATTTTTCCTTAGAATTAGTGAATTCAATGCTCCTAATGTTTTAATTTCACGTTTTATACTTAGGCAAGCATAGGAGAGTGAAAAAAACGAGAAATGGGCCAAAGTACGAAATCAACACGGCCTAGACTTCCTCACATGGGCATACCACACGGTCGTGTCAATTTGCCAGAAACGAAGCACGACTCACACGGGCATGTCACACGGGCGTGTCCCTACCGAGCCCAAGTTTAGTCAAATTCGAAAAAGGCCAATTTTGAGGGTTTTAAGGCATTCCAAAGCCTATAAATACACCATAGAGGGAGGAAGAGGGAGACACAGAGAGGGAGGAAGGAATTACTCAAAGAAAGCTGATTGTTCCATCTCAGAAGCCACATTCATCATCAAGAATGAAGATCTCCCATCAATTTCCCTTCAAGAGTTTTGGGTTTTCTTTATGTTTTGTATTTGTTATTCTTCTGAGATGTTTTCCTTTTTAGTTATGAACTAAATCCCCTAAATACCTAAGGGGGATGAAACCTAAGACGAATCTTCTTATTATTTTCTGAATTGTATGATAAATATTTAACTTGTTCTTAATTATGTGTTCTTGATTCTTGTTTTGATATCCTAGGATACTGATTCAAGATAAGCTCTTATTTAGAGAAGGAATAGACCCTGTCTAAGAGTATATTTGTCATAATTAAGCGGAGTTGATTGTGCGCCTAGAGATAGGGTGACAAGATTTTGTCGGATTAGGGTGAAACCTAATAAGAAAATCCATAGATCGAGTTTAATGCAACCCTAGGCTGTTAATTAGAGAAAAGTCTCAATTATTCAATCTAGGGATTCGACGTTATTAGTCTTCAATAGGGATAATAACATAACTTAGGGATCTCTACGGAACAAGTTAAATGAATAAATCGTCCGATTCGGAACCAGAATAACAAGTAAAGTCTAGGTGGATTTTTCCTTAGGTATTGTCTTAATTCAATCGTTTTCCAAAAGTAATCCCTTAATTCTACTTTCTGTGAATTCTTAGTTTAGATAATTAGTTAGTTAAAACAAAACCTCCCTATTTTTAGGCTAGATAATAAAAAGACAGTCATTACTAGTACTTTTAGTTCCTTTGGGTTTGACAATCCGGTCTTCCTAAAACTATACTACAGTTCGATAGGTACACTTGCCTACGTCGTGATAATAGTTAGTTTCAAGAATGATTAATTATAAGTATTTAAAACCTGTCACACAAAAATCGTGATCATATATATATACGTGCTCATCGTAAATCGATCTTTATTAAGGCATTACTCATAAGTTTAGTATACATTCCTATACTCATCATAAAGTATCCATAACCATACCTCTTTCATATGTCCTCCTCGGGACTCTCATTACATTCATTACATTACCCGTTGAATACTCGGAATACTATTGGATACGCAGAAACCTTGCACATAAATGCCACATATTCAACGTAGTCGAAGCTACCACATAATATGTAATACATCCATAATGAACTCGGACCTCTCAACAAGCTCGAATGTTACATGAATCGCATCTATTATGAACTCAGACCTCTCAACAAGCTCGGATGCTCGCATCCATAATGAACTCTGACCTCTCAATGGGCTCGGATGCCACATATCTCACGAACCCGGACCACTCAACGAGCTCAGACGTCTTAGTTCCTAGTGACATGTCAGTTGTATCCTAAACTATTCATAAGGTTCAAACGGGGTTTTTCTCATTGCACATAGCATCTCCATCGTACTTGCTCGTAACGTCGTGGATAACGACCATAATAACATTCATCTTTCATAACAATCAACAAGCATATAGTTCATCATTACAATAAAACATTTATTACAGTATACATTAAAACATTATAACATACTACAACACCACATTATTTGCATATGTACTTACCTCAGTTCAAAATGATGATAATCGAGCTTAATCGTAATGTACTTTATTCTTTCCTCAATCAAGTCCCGATTCAAGTTTTTCTTGATCTATAGTGTCAAATTTAACTTATTTATTATTCAAATTGTTCAAATGGGTCCATAATTCATAATTTTGAAAATTTACATTTTGACCTCTAAACTTTTACATATTTACGATTTAGTCCCTAGGGTCGTAAAATGAAATGCATGCATTTTCTTGGTTACCCAAGCCTAGCCGAACCTTTACTATGCTCATTTCAGCCCATATTTTCTTTTATTTCACATTATTACTATTCTCTTTTACACTTTTACAAACAAGTCCCTTGCTTAGGTGTTTTCACTAAAAATCACCTAGTAAAAGATGTTAATCCTGCATCAAACATTCATATTCCTCCATTAATCATCAAAATACATGTATGTCACACATGGGTCAAATTTTATACATAAACCCTAGCTTAAAATATAGCTAGAAATGGGTAGATCATACTTCAAGGACTTCAAAAATGCAAAGAACGTTAAAAACGGGGCTAGGATGCACTTACAATCAAGCTTGAAAATGTTGAACAAACCCTAGCTATGGTGTCTTGTAATTTTCGGCAATGAAGGAAAAAGATGGACACCAATTTTCACTTATTTTTCCCTTTTTATTCTTTTAATTAGCAAATGACCAAAATACCCTTAGGGTTTCTCTTTCACTTTTTTTCTTATGCATGTCCATTTTTGTCCAAAATTATAAAAATTGGTCAAATTGCTAATTAGGACCCTCTAATTCAATATCTAATGCAATTTCATGCTTAAAGCTTCTAGAATGCAATTTGCACTTTATTTAATTTGGTCCCTAAAATGCAATTAGACATTTTATGCATAGAATTTCTTCATGAAACTTTCACACAAGCATGCATTCATAACATAAACCTCATAAGAATCATAAAATGATTATTTCTATATTTGAATTTTTGGTCTCGAAACCACTATTCCGACTATGCCCTAATTCAAGATGTTACAATTAGTCGTGCAAACTTTCCTTAATAACTATTTTCAGTGTTATCATCCATTCTCACTACTTGTCCAATTAAGTATTGACCATATATCAAGGTTGCATAGTATACTCTTCCTACATACTAAATAATGGGGGCAAATGTTGCATTGTCAAGTATTGACCATAGATCACACAGGGTCCCTCTGTCAGAGCTTTCTCAAAGTCTGCCTTGGTTTGAAACTTCATTATAAAGTAGTCATTATTGAGATCCATCAACTGAAATGTACAAGTTGGTCTCTAAATCGCATGAAGTTTACTACATAACGTATTAAACCTGATTTTTCTTCCCAACATTTTAATTATCACCAATTTTGACATACTTCTCTGGACCAAAATATGTACTCTCTAAAAAAAAATGAATGTTTGACATCCCATCAACAATAGACATAATAACATCACCCTCATTCAGATCAAACTCATCACTTTCATACCTCTTCATTCTCTACAGCCAACATTCCATTCATAAGCATTGACTTAAATAATGGTAGACCACCACCCTCCATCAATCCATAGTCCCCTACATCTAGTGGATCCTCCTCTCGACGACGCACATTTTTCAGTGCTCACTTACCACTCGACTCCTCTATTTTTTTCTCCATGGACGATTATCTTTTTAAATGCAATAATAAATAAGTTGTGAAATTTTACTAGTTTAAGTTAGAGATGATCATGAGAGGACTTAGGTAAGGTTCGGTTCAACTCTAAGCATGATATTAACATATTTTTTTTGCTTGCCCAAGTCTAACACAATCTGAAATATGGATTTAAAATTTTGTCCAAGCTTGCCAATATTTGTAAATAGCTAACTCAAATTCATTTTAGGCCTGCCCATATTATTTTTTAATATTAAAAATAGATATTTATTTTATTTTATTTTAATATTTAATAATTTTATTTTTTATTTATTAATATTTTACATATAGTCAATCATGTTAATATTTTTAGATGTTTACATTATAATATTATTATATATTACTATGGATTTCATTTTTGTGTTATAAATTATACATCATATAAAAACAACACAATATAAAACATTATAAACTTAAAAAAAGGTCAATCGAGCCAAGCTTGGGCCTTAAATGTTTAAGCTTGAGCCCAATCCACTTTTAAGCAAGCCTAATTTTTTACCCAAACTTATTTTTCGAGTCTATTATTTTTCCCAAATTTCGGGCAAGTCTTCAAGCGACAAGTAACTCGAGCTATGAAAAGGTTTAGTTTGAGCAATAAATGTTAAAAACATAGTTAAAATGTGTTATGGGTCCCTATATCTTCTAAATATAAAATTATTTTTGTACTTTTATTTTTAGAAATTCAGGTCCTTTACTTTTCAAATTTGTTAAACTGTTAAATTTTTTTATTAAATTTATTAGTGTAACATTTTAAAATTTTTAAAAATTCATTTATTAAAAATCATATTGTAATGAACTTTTATTTAATAAAATAATTTTAACCGTCAAAATGACCCTGGCTAATAGGAAAATCCCAATTCATTGGGCCTTTTGATGCAATCAAATAGAAAGCCCCAAGGACGCCATATCCTATGAGCCCAAATTATATAATTGAATAAATCTTCCTCTATCTTATGTAAGTTGAGTACTCCTCCTTCCTCAAACTCCAATTCATATTTTTCATAGAAATTTCTCTTATCAACACTAAAATAATATCTATTTTGCATCATATATAAGAGATTTCCCAAGTTGGACCGAAGAAATAAGGTCACTTAAATCTAAATTTTAAAATTTTAAAAATAAAAATACAAAATTCTTAAAAATAAAAATACAAAACTAAATTAAATTAAATTAAATTACTGTCAATTTTTTAACTTAAAAACAAATGGCAGGCACTGCATATCTCCATCGATTGTCAATTGGTGTGGTGGGCTGGTGGCTGATGAGTGGTCATTCATTTATTTATTTATTTTTGTCTGTAGACTTATTGTTTTTTGTTTTTGGTGTCCACATATGTATAATGGAGCAGATGATTATTGGATAAGCGAGCTGACAATTGGACAATCGGTGAAGGGTATGAAGCTTTTAATACTCCAGGTAATTAATGGCATCCACTAATTACTTCCCAATGAGTTGGCGCAAACAACCGGTAACGCCTGCAAAAAGCCACCTATGTTCGTATTCATGGCTTCTCCCCGCTTCATCCTTCAACCTTATATCTTTCCACAGTGGGTTACGAAAAGTCAGGAAAATTCTACCGAAAGCTCTTACAAAAGAGTTAAAAAAAGCTTATCATAAGATTCAAAAAACATGAGTTTATAAATTGAATAAAAATTAATCGTAATCGTTGAAAAAGGGATAAGCCAAAATTAAAAGCAAAATCAGGAATCATCGGTTATAGTTACTCAAAGAAATTCACTAAAGGTCAAAGAAAAACAATTGTAGGTTTAAAAAAAAAAATTTCTTCCCCAAACCGCCATTCTTCGTTCCTCCTCCCGACCCATTTTTATTGGCCTTCCTTCCAACCCATTCCGGTCAACGCCACCGCCATGTTTGCCGCTCTCCGACGCCGATCAATGCCTCCTGCATCATCAATGCCGTAGGTTCCATTTAATGCAACATTTTATGCCATCCCATGCTTTCCTCTTCTTCACCGCGGTTCTGACCGATCCCACTGGACATCGTCGCCGTGTCTATCGCTTTCCGACGAATAACGAAGTTCATTGCCTCGTCAGTGCCGTAGGTTCCAATTGGTGCATTTTGGTAGCTCCTCTTCTTCACCGAGGGACGATCTTACTCCTCTCGATGTCGCCGCCCTCTTTTGATAGTGGGTAATCTTTCGGCAGAAGTAGGTCGTTTTGGAAGCCGTTCAAAGGATCGCGAATGGCATAGCTTGGAACGTTGTTTTGAAAAGTAATGAATGTTATATAGTAGTCCAGTGACTATTATTTTCAATGTGCTAATGTGCTTTGTTTGAGTCATGCATTATTTTCATTTTCCAGAATCAGCAGAGAACACTGTCCTCAGAAACAAGCAATTGATGATTTCAGTACAATATACAACTGTAGGTTTTATGCTTCACATGACACGGAGAACAAATATATTGTGCATAAATTTGTATTTCTATTGACTAATCTTGGTTTTCTTTTATATTCAAAGACTTCAATTGAGTGTGTAGGTTGGGAACTTCAAATTTGACTTTCAAACAACTACAAGAAATAAATCTAAAACCTAACATGACACAAGCATTGAAACATATTCAAATGATTCTGTTACAGCAAAGAGTTGAGCGCATTGATAATTTGCATGAGAATTGACATTACACCATCGTCGTCAAAACAAGCTCCTTCGTCTTCTTCAATACCGTCAAGTAGCTCAAACAACATGAACTTGGCATCTCTTATGGAAGCAATGCAAAATTTGAGAACAAGAATTGAGATATCTGATGCGCACTACATTGCGAATGAGAAGATACTCCATGATTTCTGGTCAAAAATTCGGGCTACGATCTTGCAAATTATCCAGTTCTCATACTTTTTCCATTTGGACCCAACGGAGGAGTTTCCATCACATGATGTATCTAAGCATGAGGAGGATGACAATGTTGGTTCTAATCATACGTGAGTTCTACATGTTCAATAAGATTTAACTTAAACCATATTTGAATATTTATAGTTGATGTTTATTTTTCTTTAAAAATTATGTTAATAAAATCAAATTATATTTATGTATAATCTTATTTTTATTTGCATGAAAATATGATTTCTAAAATATAAAAAGCCGTCTAGATGGTAAAAAATACCATCAAGATGGCGATGAAGTTGTTTGATTTCCCCATTGTTCATAATATCCAATTAGCCATCTAGATGGCAAATAGATGTTGAGAAATTTGTTTGATATACACTTGTCCAAAATTTCAACTTTATGAATGTATAAATATCAAGTATCAACTACAATATTCCTACACTCAAAACCATTAAGTCTCACATGGATGTTGAAATTACGTAATGTCTCCCTTACAAATTTTAACATATAAATATAAAATTACCAAATTTTACCAACATAAATACAATTGAAAAATCTTAATGACTTTTTGGTAATTATAAATCTTAAATGATTGAAAATATATTTTTGAGCAAGTACCAAAAATTTGAGAAAATATAAAAATAAAAAATAAAAAATTGAGAAGATACCAAAAATGTGAGGATTTACTGAAAAAAGAGGAATATAAAAAGATGTGATAGTTTACCCGAAAATATGAGGATATACAAAAAATGTGAGTATGAGGATATACAAAAAAGAATGTGAGTATACCAAAAAAAAAAATAGGACAAACAAATAAACATGAGGAGATACCAAAAAATATGAGGGATTATAAAAAGAAAATGAAATGTGCTAATTTTGCTTCGTATTAGAAAATTTGTTAAATTATTTAAATGTCATTTTTTAAATTATCATTAGATTTAATTTGTCCCTCACAAAATTTTAACCCAAATTTATATCACTTACCAAATTCCAAATGTGAAACCATACCAACCAAAAATACAAAGGCACACCAGAAATTTGAAACCATGCCAATAAATATGAAGACAAACCAAAAAACATGAGAATATACTAAAAAAAATGATGGTCTACCAAAAAAAAAGTAAGGAAATACAGAAAAAAACGTGACGTATTACTAAAAACATTAGAAAGTACCAAAAAATCTTAGAGGATTACAAAATACATGAGGACAAACCAAAAGAAGATAAGCGGAAACCAAAAAGATGTGAGGGGTTACCAAAAAATCTGAGGCAATACCAACACATGTGATGGATTACAAGAAAACACGAGGGGATTACAAAAAGTGTGAGGATATACAAATATATATATTTATCAATTTTGGTTCATATATTAGAAAATTTGTTAAATTATTTAAATTTCATTTTCTAAAAATTATCATTAAATTTAATTTATCCCTCACAAAATATGAGGATTTATAAATAATAATAAAATGAGAGAATACCAAAAAGTTTGATAGGATGCCAAAATATGTGAGGGCAAACAAAAAAGATGAGTGGTTATCAAAAAATGTAAGAGTATTTACCAAAAACATGAGAAAATATCAGAAAATGTGACTGATTACCTATGAAGGAATAACAAAAATGTGAATATATATATAAACCAAGAGATGTTCGCATTAGGAATTATGTTTTATTTATTTAAAATTTAAAATCACAAATTCTACTTGAAAGTTCTTAGTATTTATTTTTTATATCAAAATTATTTCTTGTATCTAATTTTAATTTTGAAAATTATGAGGAAATATTAAAAACTTATGGAATACCAAAGTTTTTAAAGATACCAAAATTATAAAATTATATAAATTAGAAAATACCAAAAATTATGACAGCATACTCATTTCTTCTAACTTAATAAAAGCCTATCCTAAATTATTATTTTTTAAAATTCACAGTAATACAATATAAAGAAAATTAACAAGTAAATAAATGTTATTGTGAGATTGGATTATAGAAAGAGTTTAAGGTTTAGAATTTAACTGTTATTAGTTTTTTTTTTTTAGTAAAGAGATTTACCTTCAATTTTAGTATACAATACATAAAGCCAACATCATAAGAGTGTAGTGGTTTTAATTCTTGTTAGCATCTCAAAATTTAGGGTTTAAATTTTAGGGTTGGTATTTTTCTCTTGCTTATAATATGTAAAAGTACATAAATGTAAATACATGTATCTTTCAAGCGTGAAGTCAAAATATTTTTTAGGGGTTTGAAATTAAATTATGATTTTTGTAATAGTAAAATATAATTTTGAAAAGATTAAATTAAAATTTTATTCTTTTTAAGGGAATCAAAGTGTAATTTTATTTTTTAATTTAATATTTTAAAGGGTCAAAATAAAAAAATTCATCTTAGGGGCGAACACTGCA
The DNA here is from genome assembly GCF_025698485.1 of Gossypium arboreum. Lineage (NCBI taxonomy): Eukaryota > Viridiplantae > Streptophyta > Magnoliopsida > Malvales > Malvaceae > Gossypium > Gossypium arboreum. Next base: position 8,073,576 of record NC_069071.1, read on the forward strand.
AGTCCTCTTAAATTAGCCCTTGGTATCTTTTATAATTTTAAAAGGATAAATAAATATTTCAATTCTTGAATTTGAGTTTAAAATTTAAATTGATACTTAAGCCTATTCTTAAATAAATATTTATAAAGAAAAAAAAGAAGAAGATAAAGGAAAATAAAAGAAAGGATATTATGTATGTTTATTTTGTTTAGATAAATATAATTAGTAAGGAAAGTAAAAGAATAGCTGAAATATTGTATGGTTAAACTATGGAAAGTTAAAGAAATGATTGATTAGAACGATTTTTTTTCCAATTATGCCCTTTTGTTAAATAACTCGTGTAAAAATTTAATAAAATAAAAATGTAAATCTGCATCTTAAAAACAATCTCACTTTCTTTTTTCCAGTTTTACTCTCCAATTGGGATAATTAAAAACTAAGTAACTCAAGAAAAAAAACAAGGGAAATTCGACTCACTTTACTTTCCCTTGCTCAAATAAAAGAAACTATCCAAACAAGGGAAATGATGTTATTTTCCTTTCCTTTCTTTTCCTTAATTTTAATACAATCGAAACATAGTGTAAGGTTTTTTTTTTTTGTTTTTTTGGTTTAGTTCAGTAATTGAACTTGGCTTTAAGATTTGGTACTTAAAGTTTAGTTTGGTCCAATTAAGTACTTGAACTTGACTTATTAATTCTAATTAGGTATCTAAGCTTACCATTTTAGTTCAAATTAGTACTCATAGTAAATGACTTATTGGAACTACGAAACCAAGTTTAAATACTAATTTAAACCCAAAAGCCAATTTTAGGTATTTAATTGGACTAAAAAAAGTTTAGGTACCTAATTAGCCAAAAAACCTTATGTATCAATTTGAATCTTGAAGTCAAATTCAAATAGCAAGATACATATTTACCCTTTTAAGAATGAACACCTTTTAGGTTATGGAAGAAAATTATGATTTATTTACTAAACAAATTTTAAATAAAAGAGAATTATACATTATTATTTATCTAAATATTTTTATTTTGTTTATTCATTTCTCCAATTTTAATTACAAAATATGACATTTTTTTTTATGAAAATCGACTAGTGATTTAATAATAATAAAAGGAAAAACCAAACTAGGTCTTAAAAATTGGGATTAGGCCTGAAAAAGTTTATCACGTTTTTGGCCTACCTACTAAAGAAACAAAAACAAAATTCAAAAAGTATGACTACGTGAAAAAAAAATCATTTAATGCTTCAAAAAAGGAAACCTAATGTCATTATTGCTAGTCGATTCAAGAACAGCTGGATGCCTCCTTCCATTGTCTTGTCCCATCTCTTCAGATGACAGCTGTTTCATATCTTGCTTTGCTTGCTACCCGATTCATTTCTTCCTTCTCACTACAAACTTCAGTCTGGGACTCTTCTCCATCATCCCTCCGGATTCAAATGAAAAAGGTCGATAGTCTCTCCCACCAGGTATGTTTCTTCTTCTTTCTTTAAAAATTTTTCTGCAATTTTGTGGGCAAAGGCGTTTTCTGTTCTGTTGATAAACTGGAATCTTATTTCTTGAAAACAAGTCTTCTTGCTTTGAATGTCATTAATAATCACCCCTATGACTGACTTATCTGGTTTCATTGATTGGCATTTCTTGATAACTATCCAGGAATCCCCATAATCGTCACTGAGGGGAGATCCATCGCGATTCCTAGCTTTAACACCTGCAGACCTGCAAAGGCTCCTGCTGCAAATGGGGATGGAACATTTGTGTGCAGTACAGTCGTTGTTGCAAGGAGTTTCCCTGACCGGCCATAAACCACCAGACCCGATGCCGATTTAAAGCTTCTTTTATCAAAAGTTGCGTCGAATTGAATCGTCACCCTAATAATAGCCTCTCGTTGACTGTGACTTCTACCCGTATTCAAGGTACATTTTCTCTCCATTAAACCTTCGATTTCAGCTATGTATGAGTTTGTTCCTCGAGCTCCAGATGAACCACAGTCCACAACAAAATATTTTACATGTTCAGAAGTACTCGTCTTGAAGACTCAGGTAATCCACTCCCAGAAGCCTTGAATCATACTATTAATAACCCAAGAAAGGTCTAACGTTTACCATACCTTAACTGTTACAGGACATTACCGAAAAATATGAGTGTTGTCTTCTTCCCCTCTTTTGCAATGTGGACATATTGCAGTATTAGTCACTCGTTTATGCTTTAGATTGGCTAGAGTAGGAATATAGTTCCAGGATATTCTCCATATTGTAATTGTAATTTTTCTAGAGCTTTTTATAGAAATCCTTAAGATTGACCTGTATTAAATAAATATAAGGGTCCAAGCTAGCATCTTGTAATAGTTTGTAGGTACTCACTGAAAATTCATCAGATGATTCTCCTTTTCATACTTGGAAATCATCATGAGGTGTTTCCGCAAGAGGAATCTGTAGAATTTTTTGGGCAACGTCTTATTGAAAGATACTATTAATTAAATCTGTCTTCTATGTTCTATTTGTGGCTTCAATTAAATCTGAGACTAACTTTACTTCATTGTCGTTTCTGTTACTCCATTCACCTGTATGAAATCCTGGGATCCAACAATCATCCCATACGGATATTTTAGTTCCCCTTCCAACTTTCTAGCACAGCCCATCCTGTAGCAAACTCTTAGCATCCCATACATTCTTCCAGGTAAGTGAAGGTAAGTTACCTAATTGGGCATTGAGGAAATCCAAATGCAGATAGTATTTAGCTTTAAGAACCCTCGCTAATAATGAATTTGGATAATTAAGAAGTCGCCATCCTTGCTTAGCTAATAACGCAATATTAAACTGGCTAAAATTTTGAAACCCAAGACCCCTATTTTCCTTTAACAAGTAAAGATTTCTCTACGTATACTAGTGAATTCCCCATTTTCCATGTCCTTTTTGCCTCCAAAATTTAGTTATAACGCTTTCTAATTTAGTACATAACGATTTCGGTAGTAAAAAATAGGCCATTAAATAGGTTGGAATGGCTTGAAGAATAGCCTTAACAAATACTTCCTTCCCCTCCCCCCTCTTAAGATAGGTATCTAATGCTCCAGCTATCAACCATCTTCTTAATTTGATCTTTTAAATTCTGAAACGACTCATTTTTCTTTCTTCCAACCATTTGGTAATCCGAGATAACACTCTTGATCATTTGAACTCTGCACCCCCAAAATGCTTATAACTGCTCTTCTGTCTTCTTCTATCGTGTTTTTACTAAAGAATACCGTTGACTTATCAAAATTAACGCATTGACCCGAGCAGATTCTGTATTCCCTTAGGATTTTTTTCAATAGAGTAGCCCCTCTACTAGTCGCCTCACTAAATAAGATACAGTCATCTGCAAATAGTAAGTGTGATATTTGTGGACCACTTCTGCTAGCTTTCACTCCTTTCAATAGTCCGTCTGTAGTTGCAAGGCGCATTAAGCTAGACAAGCCCTCTCCGCATTTGAGAAATAAGAACGGACTCAATGGATCTCCTTGGCGAAGTCCCTTTTCAGTTGAAAACTTTCTCCTGTGTATCCATTAACCACTACTGAATAGGAAATAGAAGTTAAACATTTTATAATAGTATCAATCCAGTTTATAACAAAACCCATTCGAGCCATTATTTCCTTTATGAATTTCCATTCAAATCTATCATATACCTTACTCATATCAAGCTTCACTGCCATAAACCCTTTTTTTTCCACCCTTTTCAAGTTCAGTGTGTGGAGAATTTCATAAGCCAGCAGTATATTGTCCAAAATCAGTCTTCTTGGTACAAAAGCACTTTATGCTAAATCAATACATTTCTCAATTACTCCTCTGAGCTGATTTGCAATAGCTTTTACCTAGATTTTATAAATCACATTGCATATGCTGATAGTGTAACAACTTGGTTTTAGCTTAAATCAAAATAGTGGTTTCGAGACCACAAATTTGAGGTCAAAAAATTATTTTAATATTATTATTTTAGGTGTTTAAGGCATGATTGAATGTATGTGTGAAAATTTCGTGAATTAATTTTATCGTTTAATAGCTCGATTTGAGAAAAAGGACTAAATCATGTAAAATGTAAAAGTTTCATTCTACTTGTTTAAAGTGCTTAATTGCTATGTTTTATTAAATGAAAGGTATTTATGATGTTATTAGACCATTTATAGTGGAATTTTACATAAATGGGCATTAAATGAATGATATTAAATGTTTTATAATAAAGTTAATTTAGTAATTTGGTTAATAAGGTTATTATTAATAAAACAAAACAAAATTTAAGCTTTATTTCATCTTTCTTTGATCGATATTATGGAATAAGAAAACATTTAGTTCATTTTAGGGTTCGATCAATTGGAAGTTTGATTGGTAAGTGTTTTGAGCTCGGTTTTTGATGATTTTTACGTTTTTGAAATCGTTGCTTTGTATTCTAGCTAGCCCATGCCTTAATTTTTGAAGTTGTTAATGATTTTGTAAAGTGCCATTGATGAATGCTTGAGCTTTTGAATGATTGATGATAAAACATGAAAGCTAGATGATAGATTATAAAGTTTTATTAAATGATTTTAGCTAAAAATGCATTTTAGGGATTAATTGTGAACATTGTAAATTGAGGGGTTGAAATATGAAATAAATAAAAAATATGGGCTACTAGGGGCACTATGGTAATTCGGCCAAGCATGGGTCTTGTAGAATTGTGTGAATTTTGTGTATTTGTGAAATAGGGACTAAATTATAAAAATGTGAAACTTTAAGGGATAAAGCATAAAAATTCCCAAATATGTGTTTGTGGACTAAATTGAGTGATTTGATGAATAAATGAGTTAATTTTTAATGTATATAGATTAAGAACGAAAGAAATTTAGATCAGGGAATATCAAAGATTATTGAATAGTCGATCCAGTTCCTCTATTTTGTCTACGAGGTAAGTTCATATGCAAATAAATGTCTTTAAATATTTATTTTTCATTGAATTGTTATGAATGTTGAACGAGTAAATACAAGTAAGTATCGACAAAGTAAATGTTAACTGAAAGTCCCATACAAACCCTGAGAATAGTATAAGATACGAATGTCATTACATTAGGACTGCCGAGATGTGATTACATGTAAGATCATGTCTGAGACATTGATATTGTATGATGATTACATGTAAAACTATGTTTGAGATATTGGCATCGTTATATGATTTCGTATATAAGACCATGTTTGGGATATTGGCATCGACATGTGATAACATGTAAGACCATATCTGGCATATGAAATTGTATAAGTTATATGTGATTACCGAGTATCCTTAACATTCTGAAAGGTTCAATGGGAAAAGTCAAGTCTAGAAAGAATGTGTAAATGAGTTAAGCGACTCAGGTACGTATGATATTCATACGAGTATTGAAAAGGGAAGTATTTGATAAATTTAGTTATGAAATTGAATATGTATACATTTGGGAAAGTTTGTAAGCTTATATTTGCTTATTCATAATTTGTTTAATTGATAGAAATGATGTTGATTCATGAAATGGTTTTATTTGTATATGGCTTACTAAGCTTTTAAAGCTTACTTTGTGTGTTCTTTCCCTGTTTTATAAATAATTGAAGCTAGCTCGGACTCAGGGATTGTCGAGAAACGTCATCACACTATCGATCAATTAATAGGTACTTTTGAATTTTTGTAAATATGGTATATGACATGTATAGGCTAGTGTCATTATGGTATATTTTGAGTTGTGGATCTAGCCATATGAGTTGACTTGAAAATAATGTTGATGATGGAATGGTATTTGGTTTATAGTATGAATTGCAATATGGTATGAGATGTATATATGTCTGCCTTGTGAATTTAGTAATCTTGGTATGGTTTTGAGATGCACAAATTTCTAGTTATTGATGGTGCATAATAGCATGATTGGAAATGATGTTTTTAGTTGGCTAAATGCTTGATGTTTGGATGTCATTTGTTTGGCAAAGATTGATGAATTGGTGTATGATTTAGTAGGTAAGTAGTGAATAATGAATCATGTGAAGTTGGTATATTTTTGAGCTAGTTTATGGTCATTAAATGAGTAATTAAAGAATAGATGTAAAATGGTATGAAATGTGCATGAAATGGTTAATTTTGGTTGTCTATTGTATGTGAAAATGATGCCAAATGAGTGCTTTTAGGTACATGAAAGATAGGTGGGGAAAATGGCTTAAATCAAGCCTATTTTTGTGCCACACAAATGAGCACATGGGTGTGTGACTTGACTGTATAACCCTTGAATCCTAGTTAAAACAAGTTAGAGAGTTACACAGCTTAGACATACGGGCGTGTCTACTGGCTGTGTGTGACACACGGGCTGGGACATGGGCGTGTGGTTGACCGTGTGACCCAAGTCAGTATACCTTTCAGTTTTCCCACAGTCATAGCACACGGGCGTGTCTCAGGCCGTGTGTTGCAAGTCAGTATGTATGCTCTGTTTTCACATGGGCGTGTCTGGTGGTCATGTGAGGCACCCGGCCTGTTCACACGAGCGTGTGATCCCTTTATGCTTGAAAATTTTCTAAGTTTTCTAAAGTTGACAACTATTATCAGTTTTGTCCCGAACCTCTTCAAGTATGTTTTACGGTCTCGTAGAGTCTTACAAGGGACATTATGATTATGTTTGATTAATGTTTATGTCATAATGGATTCATGTATGAGAAATGTATGTCGTATGCTGTATTTGATCGGTAATGCATCGTAGCCCTATTCCGGCGACGGTACAGGTTAGTGCTGTTACATTTATTGGTATCAGAGCTACAGTTTATTTGATTCTAGGACTAACGCAGCGTGTGAAAGTTTAGCTATACATGCCATATATATAAACTGCGATAGTGTGATGATTTTTTACAGTTTAAAGTGTGTTTTCATATAGCAAATGGATCTCGAATGAACTTTAGTTGATGATATGGAAAGTAATGCGTCCGCTTCCGCTTAAGGGGTAGTGCCGGCTGATTCTAGGCCAATTTCGAGTAGCCACGAGCGAAAGGCTAAACAAGCCCTTTTCCAAATGATGAGTGAGTGGTTTACAGAGTTCCTTCGAACGAATCCAGCTACTCAAACCTCTACCCCCACATGTTCCTCAATAAACCCCTGGTGTTCCTTAAGTTATAGATTTGACATAGTTGAACAAGTCACAGGTGGATAAGATACGTGAACATTGGGCTGAGGAGTTTTGGGCTACTGTTGATGTTGATGATGATGCTGAGAGATCTGAGTTCTGGCTCGAGAAAACGATCCGAGTATTTGATGAATTGTCTTGTACTCCTGATGAGTGTATCAAGTGTGTTGTATCCTTACTAATAGATAATGCGTACCATTGGTGGAAAACGTTGATATCTATGGTTCCAAGAAAACTAGTTACTTGGAGTTTTTTCAATCTGAATTTTGAAAGAAGTACATAAGTCAGAGATTTCTAGATCAGAAGTATAAAGAGTTTTTAGAATTGAAACAAGGACAGACGACTGTCACTAAATACGAAAGAGAATTCGTACGTTTAAGCAAGTATGCTCGAGAATATGTGTCTACTGAGGAGATCATGTGTAAACGATTTGTTGATGGACTAAACAAGGATATAAAACTATTAGTTGGGATTCTTGAATTGAAAGAATTTTTCATTTTAGTTGAACGAGCTTGTAAAGCTGAAGATCTTAGTAAAGAAAAGAGGAAATCTGAAAGCAAGAGATTTAAGAAAGAGATCAACTAGTAAATCTTATCAGTCTGCATCAAAGAAACTTGAAGACTCATTTAATCGTTTAAATGTATCTATGGGACATTCAAACAGAGATCGTGAAAGACAACATTCTCGCTTTAAAGCTCCAGCTATCTCAATAGCTACTGTTGGGAGTGTAAAACCAAATCGACCTGAATGTAGACAGTGTGGAAAACGACATATCAGTGATTGTAGATTGAATGATCGGGCCTATTTTAAATGTGGATCATTAGATCATTTTATTCGTAACTGACCTGAGTTGGTTGAACAAGATACAGTACAAAACATGAGGCAGAGTAACACTGCAGTTAGAGGTAGACCCTCCAAAAACAAGGGAAATATGAGTGGTAGCCACAGAGTGACTAAAGATTCTATTGTGAGGTTAGAGGCTAGAGCACCTGCACGAGCCTACGCTATTCGCGCTTAGGAAGAAGCATCATCTCCAAATGTTATTACTGATACTTTTACTCTTTATGATACTATGGTGATTGCATTGATCAATCCAGGATCAACTCATTCATATGTATGTGTGAATTTAGTATCCAGTAAGACTTTGCCTGTAGAGTCTACTGAATTTGTAATTAGAGTATTGAACCCCTTAGGCAAGTGTGTCTTGGTTGATAAAGTGTACAAAATTGTCCATTGATGATTCGGGATTTCTATTTTCTGACTGATCTAAGGTTGTTACCATTTGATGAATTTGATATAATTCTGGGTATGGATTGGCTAATGCTACATGATGCTATAATCAATTATAAACGAAAAATGGTTGTTTTGAGATGTCAGAATAATAAGATTATCCGGGTTGAGTCAGATGATTTGTAAGGTTTACCAGTAGTGATTTCATCGATGTTAGCTCAAAAATATGTGAGAAAAGGTTGCGAAGCATATTTTTCTTATGTGTTTGATGCAAAAGTGACTGAAAAGAAGATCGAAATAGTGTCAGTTGTGTGTGAGTATTCAGATGTGTTTCTTGAAGGATTACCGAGTTTACCACCGATCCGAGAGGTTGAGTTTGGCATTGAGTTAGTAGCGAGTACTACGCCAATATCGATAGCTCCGTATAGAATGACACTAACAGAGTTTAAAGAATTGAAAGCCCAGTTGCAAGAATTGACAGATAGAAGATTTGCTAGACCGAGTTTTTCTCTCTGGGGTGCTCCTGTGTTGTTTGTGAAAAAGAAATATGCCACAATGAGAATGTGTATAGACTACCGTCAGCTTAACAAAGTGAAAATCAAGAACAAATACCCTCTACCGCGAGTTGATGATCTATTTGATCAATTAAAAAGGGAAACAGTGTTTTCAAAAATCGATTTGATATCAGGTTCTTACTAGTTGTGAGTTAAAGACTTTGATGTACCAAAGACTACTTTTAGAACGAGGTAAGGACACTACGAATTTCTTGTTATGCCCTTCGGATTAACAAATGCACCTGCTATCTTTATTGACTTAATGAACCGGATTTTCAGACCGTACCTAGATTGATTTGTTGCTGTATTTATTGATGACATTTTATTTTACTCACACGAGCATGTGTACCAATACGGGCGTCTGAGATCTCCACACGGTCGTGTCTCCTTTACTCTTTATTTTTGGCATTTTTGGATAGTGAGTTACATGAGCTGCTTACACGGGCGTGTGTCTCCTCCACACTGGCGTGTGTAGCCTTCACATGGGCGTGTAGACCCCCACATGGCCGAGCCACACGGCTAGGTAGCCCTATTTCATAGAATTTTTGTTTTGAGTCATAAACTATCTGGTTTATGTCTTTGTGTAATCCGACCCTCAGTCAAGCATCGGTAAGTGTGTTTGGGACTCGATTTAGTTTGGTTCGTGTATATATGTGCGTTTATGGGTTTTAATTTTATTGCTTGTTTATGAGATGAATAAGTATGAGTTCATTATTGTTGTCATAACTAAATATTAGAATACAAGTGTAATCAAATCTTAATTTGTTCAACTAGAAATGTTAATGTCCTTTTCTGTATGTTGTCTGCGTAATGTGTGCATTGTTGCATAGCACAAAAATTTTGGGATCTGGTTATGAAGAGAAGGAAGACGGACTTAGCAGTTTTAACTGCGATACTTTTGTATCTGACGGTTTCACTGACTATCCTATATATATCGACTCAATCTGTATCTGATTACTCAAGTGGCATAGTTTCACGTTGTGGTGTGTAGGGTGGATGAAGTTATTATGGTTCTATATGGTGTGCATGGTAGACGGGCCTACCATAGCCCTTAAGTGGTGTGTTAGATGGACGAAGTGGTGTTTGGTTGGTGGGGTGGAATTTTGAATTGTGCATCCGTTCGCATCTTAATATGCGTCTATTTGTCAGAACATTCTATCTGTTTATGTAATCTTTTGGTTATGAAAAATATAGTTAATGTCATGTGATATGTTCTGATTATTGTGTATGACTGGATCATCATTTCTGTGATTTGATAATGTATTTGACATATTGATTGAGATTTTCGTAAGTGACATTTTTATACCTATGCTTGTCTGAAGTATTTATTGTGTCACTCTGTCTTTTGCGATCTGTTCATGTTTCGGATTCACATTGAGCTTGCGTAGCTCATATCTGTAGTGTCTTTCCTTTCAGGTACTTTCCGTGGTTTAGAGTTGGACTTGGCATACCGGAGAACTCAGACAGATATGGTTTGATTCGGTTTAAGCAAAATCTCATAAGTTTTATACGGTAAACTTTAAATCGGTTTGTAAGACGATTATATAAACTGTGGACTAAACTTTAAAAACTGTGGATTTATTTCTGAATGTTTGATGTTGATTTAATATTATTTCAAACATAATAAACAAAAAAATTTTCTTGAATAAATTAAAATTTTTATTTCGGCTACTTTTGGTGGTCCTTCTAGATCGGATTTTAGGGTATTACAATATAAATTTAAATAGAGTGGTACTATAATGTATATCATATCATTTTAGATATGACATGATAATAAAATCCCAATGTAACCATTAATGAATGGGATCTGCTCAACTATTGACTCAGAAAGTTTCTACAAAAAGTTCTATTAAAAAATCTATTCTTACTGTTTGTGAGCTTACCGCTCGGTCCCAACAGTTGGGTGTAACAAAGTATATAATTATTTTCATATTCATTAAGTAATCACATATTTACATAATATATATAATTATATTTTAAACAGTAATATTATTCACTTGGGCTATATTTATGAATTTTAAATTACTAACATAGCTACGCAAAACTTTAGAATAACGTAAATAACGCGTGATACATAATGTGGGTACAGTGAGTGTGGGGACGCGGGCCAAAGAAGCAAAAGATGAAATGGTACGGTAAATGGTTGACGAATCTTTGAAAGTGAATGTGAAGGTGTGAACCCTGAAAATATCCAACTCTCAGCTCTGACTTTTAGGTTAGCTTAGCTGCCTTTAAACCCCACCCACCCGACAACCCTGTGCTTTTCCTTACTTTTTTATCTGCTAACTCCTGTCGTCTCCTTTGACAACTGCTGCCAGACTCACTGAGTGAATCACTGAGTATGAATGAGGTCATTGTTTTTGGTTGGACTGCGAGCCCCCCACTGACACTCTCCTCCCCTCCTTCGTTGGCTCTCCCTCATTTCCAAACTTCATGTGAAATATTATTTTGAAGCTGCTTATTGTTTGTTTAAAAATAAATATCTCAATCTAGTTACTTTAAATAAAATGATTATACGAATTATTTATCGTTGTTAAAATTTTTGTTTTTTAATAGATTATTGATACAATAATTAGTGAATTAATTATTGTTGTTAAAATTTTATTTTTTAATAGATTACTGATATAATAATTAATCCATTAAATATTTGACATGTAATATTTTTTGTTATCCTTTTGCTAAAATTTAAAGATTTTTTACAAAAATTTTGAGATGACCAAATAGAATAGTCTTTATTTTAGAATGTGAGTATACTATACTCAAAATTAATTTAGTTTAATATCAAATTGAAGAACCTAATATGACTATGCAAGAAGAGTACTATCACATACAGATTTTGTATTTAAATATTTTATTTTTTGCTTAGTTAACCCTAATAAAAATTCACATGTAAAAATATAGTTCAAAAGTATTTTACGTTTAAGTCTACTCTGTATTTTTAATTATTAAAAAAAAAGTAAATCTAACGATAATCTAAAAACTTTTCTTGCAGTTGCTTTTCCTTTGTTTTACAAATTGAGATGTTAGCTTTCGATCAGATTACTATCCGCCTTTTCTTCCCTCCTATTAATCATTTTTTTTATTTGTTTCTCTTCTTTTATTCTATGTGCTTTCTCTTTTTTCAGCTCGTAAATTTAGTTTGTAGGTATATTCATTGTATTTACAATTGGTGATGGACAAACGACGGTGCCTGACGTTATTGAATCTTCACTGGTCACTAACAGTTTCTCTTGGAAAGTGGATTGTTGTAGATACTCGAATGGTGGCTATTTGTCAACTTCTTAATCTATTTTTGCTCTGAGAGTATTTCAGAATAATAAATTATTTTATAAGTCGGTTTAGACTCGTATTGTCTTAAGTTTTATATGTCTTGTTTTCTATTGTTTAATAAGCCTTCCATTTTAGAAGTTTTTGTCTTGTCTTATATAAGTTTTTTAGTATTGCTTATGCACGTTGTCTTGCTTTTGCAAGTGATTTTAAGGATAGTTTCGTCGCCATCCTCTCCAGTTTGGTAGATGCTCGGTTCTTTTGTTGATTTTGTTTGCCATTTTGGACCATCCAGTGGTCGGTTTCCTTATGGTGATAGGTGCTTATAATCACTCCAGATATGTCATACTTGAGTTGTGACAAAGCCAGTTGCCAATGTGCTATAATGTTCTATTGATGCTAAGATTGAAGCCTTTATCGTGTTGGTGAAACTTGTCCTTCACCGTTGATTGTCAGTGTTTGTTGTCCCCCCCCCCCAAATTGTATAGTCCATTCATGGAATGAATGAATCAATTTTCCCATTAAAGAAAAAGGAGGACATGTGTTCGACGCGCTAAAACACATTTATCCTCTTATTTAAGGGTTGAGAAGGTTAAGAATAATTGTAAGAATTTTATAAAAAAAAATAAATCAGATTAATATTCATGTCCTATTTGTATTTTAAGACAAAATTTCAAAGTTTCGTTTCTGTTTTTTCTTAAACGTGATTTGGGTTTTTTGAATTTCATTCTTTGTTTGATTGAATACAAGTAGAATATCAAAGCTTTCCTAGTATTTATTATTTTTTTTAGCATTAATCTCATTTTAGGTTTCTATCATATCTGTTTTTTTTTATATAATGCTTAGAACTATAAATAACCCCTTCTCAATCCTTAAATAGGAGGATAATGTGTTTTAACGCACTCGAATCCATGTCCTCCTACACTAGCAACAATATCAATACCAGTCGAGTTAAGACTCAATTAACTATTTATTATATTTTAAATTGAGATTTGATTGTTTGCAATTTCAAAGAAAATATTGATTAAAAAGTTGAATACATATAAATATAGCATTTATATTTACCTTGCACATGTGTCATGTGTGGGTACTTTTGGTTTTTATTTGATTAGGTTGTTTCCGATTCTTTGTTAATTATATTTTGTATTGAGTTAATTCTAAATTATAGTTGGTTAGACATACATTGATACTTGTAGTGTACTTGTAATTTCAATCCTCTCAAAAAGAAATTAGTGGGTTTAATATATAATGATGAATTTGAAATTTCGATAGTTATTAATGAATATTAGAAATCATGTATTTATATCTTTAAAATATATTAGATTATAATACAATCACAATATGAGTGGAAAAATGTAAGAAGTATATTCATTATAAGTTTTAATTAAAATGGTAAGATTATATGTTTAAAATCAAGATGTCTTAGATTTAAATCTCATAATTTATAGTTTTTATTAATTTTATATAGAATATCTTAAAAGATAAAAATAACCCTCATAATAATATATTTTATAAAAATAATGGTTTTTAGTAGTTTTTAAACTAAGTCGGTATCTATTGACTTGTGGCATCAACTTAAAAATATTTTTTAGTTAATTTCACCATTCATCCTCAAACTATAACCTTCATTCTAAAGTGGCCGTAAACTTTAAAGCATTCTAATTATAGCCTCAAACTTTTAAGTTTATATCGATAAAGTCCTTCTATTATTAAAATCATTAATTTAACCATTAAATGACATGTCAAATCTTATGTGGTATAGTCTAAAATAAAAAAAATTAAGAAAAAATTGTAGAAATCACTTGTTGTAAAAATCTTGGTTTCAAAGTTTTTTACAAAAGCTTTATTATTCACTCACTCTTTTCTTTAATATTTTCATTTTAAATTATACCACATAAGATTTGGCATGCTATTTAATGATTTTAATAATAGGACTTGATTGATATAACATCGATAGTTTGGGGATGTAATTAGAACATTTTGAAGTTTGAGAATCAATTTAAAATGAAGATCATAGTTTGAGAGATATCTAGTGCAATGAACTAATTATTTTTATATTTGTAATAAGATTTTTTTTGGTACTATAGAATTAGAGGATTAGAACTCACACACACCTAGTGGAGACATAACCCCCACCACACAAACTACGTCCAAAGGGATATGTCTAAATAAAGGTTTACCACTGGCTCCTTCGGAAGCTCAAATTTAAGGTAGTGTTTGGTATGATAGAAAATAGTCATTTTCCTAGGAATTTAATTAGTTGGAAAGTGATTTCAACGTTTAATATGTCAAATTTTATCTACTTTCTTTGGAATCTAACTTCTTTTTAAGTATTACTTTTCCATAAACATGTTAATGTAATTCCCATAATAAAGTGGGAAAGTTATTTTCTCACCTAGGTTGAAAAGTTAAAAAGATAATAAGACAAAATGAACCCTATTTTATATTGGTTTAAGGCATTTGTCAATTTAAAAAACACTATTGTCTCCCTCCTTCCTACTACTTGATTTTATCTATTATTTCAACTTATTCTTCGTAAGCAATTTTTTTCCTTGATTTTAATTTTTATATGCATATTTAATCATCTATATGGTATATTATTTACATAATATATTTATTATTATTATTTTTCTCTTTTCTTTTGTATTAAGTTGAAAATTTAATTTTATTATAGTATTTATGAATATTCAAGTTAATTGTGGTCTGTATTAAACTATTATATTTTATTTAATAAGAATAAATTTATAAATTATTATCATATTCCTAATAAACTAAACATGATAATGTAATATTATTGAGATTTTAACCAATATTCTAAATGTATATCAAATATTGTAAAATAAATTTCCGATAATAATATTCCATTGACGAGTGTTAAAAAGTAAATGTTGTATAGGATGAGAATTCCATTGAGAGGATCCGGTTTATGCAACCACGCATTCTATGCTGTGTATTCATCGAAATCTTATGAGAAAACGTCAAATGTGAGATAAAACGTAATTGGAAGAAATACAGACCGCAATGCGTTTAAAATTAAAATAAAAATAAAAATAGTAATATTTTATTTTAGGGTCTAAATCAAGCACTTCATATTTTAATATTTTAAGCCACTGCATGAAATGTGCGTGCACCAGAGGCGGTTAAGTCCCCTAGGAATGGCTGATTTCGGAGGCTGTCCGGTGTTATTTGCATTCCCTCTTGCAACTCATCATTTTTCTCATTTTACTGATAATGATATATTCATTATATAAAAGGCTAAAGATAAAATTTTAGGAGAGAAATTTGTAATAAATATTTTATTTGTAGAGAAGTTTTAAATTTTTTATTTGTTTAGATAAATATATTGAAGAATTTTAAAATTTGTGAATAATTTTGAAACGGAATTTTAATAACTTGATTTCATTTTTAAATTCCATTTAAATATATCATTTTACAAAATTCCTCTTAATTATTTGATTTGTTACACGTTGTCCCACTATAAGAAAAAAAAACTTAACCTTCAACAATAATTTTTTAATTACAATATATACTTTTTAAATTTTATTTTATTAAAACTATTTATAAAGTTTTACAAATATAATGATATTGATATTGAATATCTTTATATTAATTTTATAATTCTTTTAAATTTTAAAATTTAAATTTTCTAATTTTTCTAAATCAATTATTTATCCAAACAAAGCAATAACAATTGGTAGCATTTTGAATCGATGGATACTAAAATACTAGTATTTTAGAAATTTAAAAATTTTAAAATTCTTCATCCAAATAGTTCATAATATTTTAAAATTTAAATATCACGAAAATAATATTTTATAAAAATATTTAAAAATTTAAAAATACAAGAATATCATCTTAAAATTTGTTAATTTATAAAAACAATAAACTTTTAACCATTTCTCAATTAAATTGACCTTTAATTATAATCATAGTCAAAATAATTATATCTCATAAAAATAGTAATAATTCATGTTATACCCCTATCTAACTTAGACACATGACACCACAAGAGATTCCCTGAGAAGAACCTTCAAATGGTGCTCCACCTCAAATCACTTGTCTAATCACTAAGTTAGTGACCAGTCATCTGCGCATCTCACATTTCACCAAGCCACTTGCAGGGGTTTTTTACTAAATTAGTATAAAAAAAATTTAAAAATTTCAAAATAAGACACCGAAAAAATTAATTACGGAAATGGTATAGTCAGGGTGGTCACGTCACTCTGATAGGCGGCACCAACCTGACATGACCATCAACAGTAAAAAAAAAGAACACTGAAAACAAAAAAAAAACTAAAAACGAAAAAAAAAATAATAAAAAAGGGTCATGTGGGTGCCAGAGGCGGCACCAGTGTTGCCTCTGGCAGAGGCGGCACCAGTTGTGTCGGTCCCACAGACGGCACCCAAGCACTTTATTCAGTATTTTTTCTTATATTATTTTAAAATATATTATTTTCAGTATTTTATTTTTTATATTATTTTAGCAAAAATGTTTCAAATGTATTATGTAAGTGTTTTTTATATTAATTTAATAAATAACCTTGATTTTGACACTTTCTTCGTATTTCTTTCTTATCTTATTTTTAAAATATATTATTTTCGTATTTTATTTCTTCATATTATTTTAGTACATAATGTTTTAAATGTATTATTTAAGTATTATTTATATTTTTCAATAAATAACCCTGATTTTGACACTTTCTTCGTATTTTTTCAGTATCTTATTTTTTAAATATATTATTTTCGTATTTTATTTCTTTATATTATTTTAGCAAAAATGTTTCAAATGTATTATGTAAGTTTTTTATATTAATTTAATAAATAACCCAGATTTTGACACATTCTTCGTATTTTTTTCAGATCTTATTTTTTAAAATATATTATTTTCATATTTTATTTCTTCATATTATTTTAGTACATAATGTTTCAAATGTATTATTTAAGTATTTTTATATTTTTCAATAAATAACCCTGATTTTAGCACTTTATTCGTATATTATTTTTAAAATATATTATTTTCGTATTTTATTTTTTATATTATTTTAGCAAAAATATTTCAAATGTATTATGTAAATGTTTTTTTATATTAATTTAATAAATAACCTTGATTTTGACATATTCTTCGTATTTTTTCAGATCTTATTTTTAAAATATATTTTATAGTGCTTAGGTGCCGCTTGTGGGACCCATTAACTAGTGCCGCCTCTGCACCCATATGACCTTTTTTTTATTATTTTTTTCATTTTCAGCTTTTTTTTTGTTTTCGGTGTTTTTTTTACTGTCTTGCACTACTATTGATGGTCATGTCGTAGGTGCTGCTTTGTCGAGTGGCGTGACCACCCTGACTATACCATTTCCGTAATTAATTTTTTCGGTGTCTTATTTTGGAATTTTTTAATTTTTTTATACTAATTTAATAAAAAGCCCCACTTGCAGCAAAACAACCTCATACTACCTCAACAAAGAGAATGTCAATGTAGTACCTCACTTGACGACAACTTAGATATAATGACATTGTCACTTGATCGACCACACAATCACCATGTTCCGAGTTTGTTAGTGACATGACACTATTGGGCAAGAGACCCTTCCCCTGTATATATAGGGTACAAGGACAATAAAGAGATCTCTTTCCCCATCAACAACCCTAAGCAATATCCTCAGTAATTTACTTAACACCATTATATTCTCTTTCTTATCTCCTTCCTTGTTGAATATTTATATCAACAAATCTATTTTTTTAGCCTATCATTTAAACAAAATTTATTTTTTCTACAAAATTCTATCCTAATAATACAATAAAATACAATATAATCTTTAGATATTAAACCTTAAATTTTAATAATTTTGTACTTGTTTGCTTAGATTTGTCGGTTATTGGAATCGTGGACTGTTACCTAACCATTCTTTTTTTTTGGGGGGGTTGCGAGTGAATACAACTTGTAAAGTACGTAACATATGAACTATTAAATTAATGTTTATCAGCAGGAAGAGAATTTTTAACTTGATATATTAACTTAATTTCTTTCATTTTTAGTCGGACTTCATAGAAGACTTATTTAGAAAACTCCTCAAGAACATAAATTCATTTGTATCACTTAATCATAATTCGTACCATATTCTTTTCATAAAAAACCAGTGATGTATATTTTCAAAAAAAAAAAAAAAAAAACCAGTGATGTAGACACCCAAAAACTTTGCTGTTGTTAATATGTACCCAGTAAGACACAACCCTGAATAAATAATAAATAGAGACTGCAAGCAAAATATCAAATTATAATTTAGGAGCCTACGAAAACTCATTCCAATCCCAAAGCCTAAATATCAAATACCTGCAGGAAATTCGTTTACCCACTATACTAAATATACAGTTTCACATCGAAAACCTCAAAACAAAACAAACAAAAAAAAAAGAACACACTAAATAAAACCAAGAACGATGACAACAGTTAAACCCTAGAAAACTAAAACCCTAGGCTAAGGCAAAAGGGTATCCTCTCTTTCCACAGCAATAGCATGCAATGGGAACTTCATCTCACATGACAGCTTCAGGACCTCACTCAAATTGACCGGGTGAGCCACCGAATCTTGAACCCACTTGAAACCTTGCATCAGCTTGGCTACCCACAGTTGGACCGTCACCAGCCCAAGGTTCTTCCCAGGGCAAACCCTGCGCCCAGCCCCAAAGGGTGCGAGCCTCAAGTCACAGCCTCTTACGTCCACCTCAGCTTCCAGGAACCTCTCCGGCTTGAACTCAACCGGGTCTTTCCACACTTTGGGGTCATGGGTTATGGCCCACATGTTCACCATGGCGGTTGTATTGGCGGGAACCAGCATCCCGTTGCTGAGCTGGACGTCCGACGTGGACAGCCTCGCCCAAGAAAGCAGTGGCCCTGGGGGATGGATCCGTAGGGTTTCTTTGACCACCGCCTGAAGGTAAGGTAATTTCGCCACGTCAGCGTCGGTGAGGGTTTTGTTCCTCGTAGCACTGTCAATTTCAAGTTGCAGCTTGGCTTGTACTTCCGGGTGCAATACCAACTCAGCCATGACCCACTCCGTTAACAAAGCAGTCGTATCAGTTCCTCTGAATATCATTTCCTAACCAAAATTCACCGACTTAACTCAGTATTCGAACATGCAAATAATAATGATCACATAAAAATTGAAATTCTACTATGTTATTACTATTTACTAACCCATAAAACAGAAACCATGTCATCTTCTTGGAGTTTTTCTTCACCGTCAAGAGAGAGCAAAACATCTACAAAATCAGCATTATCAGACAGCATTTTGGACTCACTGAGTTGTCGGTGTTGTTCAATGATGCCTTTGACGAGTTTCCTAACTCGGGGAACGAGTTGCAAGCAACGTTGATTGATACGAAAGGGGTCATAAAAGTAACTCAGCCATGGCAAATAATCAGACCAATTAAAAGCCCCAAGTAGTTCAAATCCTTCTCTTACCATATCCCTAAGCTCTTCCAGTTCTTCACTGTCTTTTCTCTGGTCATATCTTCTGCCAAAAACACTCCCCATAATATTGTTCAAAGCAGCAAACTGGAGGTGTTTTCTTAAGCAAACAGAGCCATGGAGCTTCTGTTCGTTCGCTATGTTGCGCAGCATGACAGTACAGTCAAGCTGGCGACCAGGTTCGTGTGCTAAAATGCGCTTGGGTGCAAAAAGGTGGGAGGAAGCTATCCTTCTCAAAAGCCTCCAATAGGTTCCGTTGGGAGCGAACCCTATGGCTCGACTGAACATGAGGCTTTTAGCGGACTGCTTAATGGGTCGGTCAGCAAAGTGAGGGGAAGTTAAAATTTCGCGAGCCGTGTGGGGATCAGAAGCTACGACCACTGGGGTGGAACCAAGGCTAAAAGCCATGAGCTGAGTATTGGCCCTGGACCAAGCCATGGCGGCAAGCGAACGGTGAGCCAAACCACGACTCAAAGTAAAGAGGCTACCAAAAACAGGGAAACCCCTAGGACCAGGAATAGGAAGGGTACCTTTTCGGTTCCTTCCATTTTTCCATGCAATCCCACCAACAGCAAAAGCCCAAGAAAAAAGGACAATGGAAAGAAATGCCATAAAGAGGGAAAACAAAACATACCCATCGAACAAATTTTTGGATCCAAAGAAAGCTGGAAGAGTATAAACCCACCAGCTTGTATCTTTTGAAACCGAACCCAACTCCATTAAAGAACAAAGACTAAAGAAAAAAGGAAGTAAGATGCTTTACTTTATGCTGAGTAGAAAAAGAAAGAAAGGGGTGGACACTATATATAATATAGAAATATGTTTGGTGATTATTTAAAGATGTTAATATAATATTATTATGTAGAAAGCGTTAAAAAAATGGATGTGACATAACGAAAGGAGAGGAAGGAAGGGGGAGAGTTTCACGTGGAGAGAGGAAAACGAAGAGCTCTGTTGCATGAGAGAGAGAAGGGTTGGAAATCTGAGAACGAATTGTGTGGAGGGGGTTGAGGAAGGGACGTTATGACCATATCTGATACATGTTTAACGGTAGGAATACTATACAGTAGATTTTAGTAGAAAGCAATGACTGAGACTGTGAGACCCGAGGGAAAGGAGAACATTAAATGAGAGACCCCCCCCCCTGAGGCTGAAAACGGCGACCCCAATGAACTGAAAGGGAAATAACGCTTAAGGCCGTTCAAGCGTTCGAGTAATATAACGCATTGAGAGCTGTGACGGTTTGAATTTAATGCCTAAGCTTTACAATATATGCAGTACCGGCCGCAGCCTTTAACATGCATCAGTGGAGAATGAGATGGCTCAAACACATTATATTGAATGCGCTCCCGGTTATTAACTGCAATGCTACAATTAACCACAAGTTGTATTTTTTTAGTCAAACTCAAGTTCTACACTGTCGGTAGTGATTAATTTTTTTGGTATAACTGCTTGTCACGAGTGCTCTTTAAAGTAGAGTTAATAAAATTTGATTTAATTCAAAAAATTCGATAAAAAATTTAAATTTTAAATTAAATAGTTCGAGTTATTTGAGTTAATCAAATTATTTAGATTAACTCGAATAAAAAATTAAGTTTTTCGGTTTAACTCGAATATGAATTACACAATTCGAGTTATCCGAAAATTCGAATAAAAAAAAGACAAAACTACGTAGTTTTGATAAATGTTTACTTTATTAAAAGGTAAAATTCAAAATAATTAAGTTAAAAGGTAAAACTACGTCGTTTTGATAAATGTTTACTCATTAAGTTAAAAGACTAAATCATTATATTGTTCATATAGTTAAATAATCTTGTACTTCATCTACTAGTTAAATAATAGGTCTATCTAAACACAACATTAAGTATAAATAATAGGATTCGTTAACTCGACTCGATTTGACTCGAAATTTTTTGACTCGATTCGATTCGAAAAAAATTCAAATTAAGTATGAAATTGACTTGATAAATGATTCTATTAGAAATTTTTTTGTTAAATGAATGTTATATATAATGTTTAAAATCGAAGCTTCTAAAAAAAATACGTGGAGGGTCTACTTTTTTACATATGTATGTCTTAAAATTTCACATCGATAATGAAGTGAATATATTTTAGGACTCTATTTAAAGTTTCATTTCATTTATAATATAAATTTTAGATAAGAATAGTAATCATTCCCTATTTTGATTAATAAAATCCTATACCTCTTTTACATTTTTTTGTTCTTTCTCTTTATTTTTCTAACACATTACCAGAATAATTGTTTCTTTTTTCACGATTGTTGTTACTTTTTTCTCTTTCAAAATTCCAAAATTTTTCTACCTTAGCGAAGCTTGAGCTTGCTCCCCCTTATAATATTATTGCTTTTCTACCTTATTCATTCGCCTTACGAGAATCTAAACTTTTTCCTTAAACTTCTTTTATAAAACCCTTTACTGCGGCAAAAAAAAAAAAAAAAAAGAAAGCCAAAATTTTGATGGATGCAAAATTCAAACCCTTGCCCTTTAACTAATTCCAATGTTTCTTACCACTCGACTGCTTGGATATATAACCAGTTTTTCGTATCTGACATGTTTTATCACCAATCTCTTTAAGGTTTCTTTTAATTTTATTTTATCAAATGTATTGGTATATTACTATTATTGTTTTTATATTACAAAGATTTTTTTAATTTTGGTTTGTTTTTTTTAGGTGATAATTATGTCAAACATTGTAAAATTCGAATTGGTAGCTCTTGATATAACTCGGAAATACTATTATAATGGATACTTGATGCTCAAATCAATCTAAATGCTAAAGGTTTTGGAAATACGATTTCGCAAGGCAATTAAGAATTTAACCAAGACAAGGTCAAAGCTATGATTTTCCTCCATCTCATCTTCATGAAGAGTTGAAACCAAATTATTTGATCATAAAAGATCCACTTAAATTGTGGAATAACATGAAAGAAAGATACAACGATAAAAAAAAGGGTAACAGTTCTTAATGCTCATTATGATTGGATATACTTTAGATTTTAAGATTTCAAACCAGTAAGTGAGTACAACTCTATATTATTCAAAATAAACTCTCAATTAAAATTGTGTGGAGAAAAAAATTAGTAATGCAAACTCTCAAATAAACTTTCTCAACCTTTCATGCTTCTCATGTACATGCTTCTAATGTACTCCTACAGTAGTAGTGTCATGAACAGGACTTTAAGAAATACTCTAAATTAATTTTATGTCTTTTGATGGCTGAGAGAAATAACGAGTTGTTGATGAAAAACCATGAAATTCATCCCATTATTTCAGCTTCATCCCTAGAAGTGAATGTGGTAGCACCTAGTATTTCTAAAAGTGAAAAAAATTATGGTCGTGGTCGCGGTCGCGATCGTAACCGTATTATGGATGTGGCAAAAAATGTAATAGCTATTGTTATCATGATGGTAGTCATGACCATCAAAAGAAGAATAATATTGAAAACAATGAGAAAAGTGATCTATTCAATCCTTTAAAAGGTACAAAAAATTTGTACTATTGATGTAGAATGAAAAGATATTAGTCGCATACATGTCATACACCTGAACATCTTGTAAAACTATATCAAGCCTCTGTCAAAAAGAAGAGAAAGAATGTTGGAACAGATTTAATATATCAAAATGATGATGTAGAGACTAATTTTGTGCACAAAAATAATGATCTCGAGTATAATACTGAAACAAAATCTGCTTACAATGATGATGACTTCAATAATCTTACCCACTTGGATGTGGAAGATTTTTTTGAGAATGACAATGGAAAAGTTGGAGATGAAAAGAACATTTGAGTTATTATTTTCTATTTAAGCATTTGGTTTTATTTTAAGGAAAAAGATATATGTCCATGTTATTCAGTTCCAGACATTTGGTTTATTTTTAATTTTATGAAAAGTTATATTTTCATGTTATTCGACTTTCAATATTTTCTTTAAAATAAAGTGTTTTTCTTAAACATTACTTATGGTGTATTTTATTATATGAAGTATGAAGAAAATGAATTTCCTCAAGTTTTTGGTTAATCCTAAGATCAAGAATGAAGAGATAATACTTAAAAGATAGGAAATATTTTTCTCAATTAATAACAAGTGAGCAAATGTTAATACCATACCACGTAGTACAAATGGTAAGGATAAAAATTGAGAGAAGAAGAAATTTAAGAGATTAAGGTAGAAAATTAAGAATAAAAATAAGATTGAACAAAAATATTAAAAAGTGTAGAAGGTATATATAAAAAAGAACATAAGATCATTGGGAATCAAATTTAGCTGTTAAAATAATTTTTTTAAATAGTTGTTGATCCCAACAATTAGAAAATCAATTTCCTTGAATTTCTAACTGTGGCTATCCAATGATTAAAATATTTTGAAATAAATCGATTTAAAAAAAAATGAGGTGAGAGAAGGGCTTATTTCCTTAAATATAAAAGAAGACCAAAATTTCTATTTATTTTAAAAAACCTGTATAAATCCCTAATAACCTCATTTTGAGACAGATATTAAATCTGTCAATATTAATATAAAGATATAATTAAAACGAAAAATCCTTTCCAACGCAGTAATGACAAAAGAGGGTGCAGACTTTACATTGTAGCTACCTAGCCTACCTCACGTTACAATTCAGCCCTACCTATGCTTGGAAAGTTCTATAAAGCTGCCCAATATAAGGATTATATCTATACCCTTTAAAATTGACTAATATTATTTATAAAATTAACTATTTATAATTCATATTTTTAATTAGCTTAATGCTAACTTTGGACTTAAAACTATACCTATTTTTTTTTTATACCTAAATTTCTCCACCACGTTAAAAAATTAAGATTAAAACGTAGTGTTATTAGAACTTATCACATCAATCTTTTAATTTTTTAATATTATGTATATTATATTAATTAAAAATAAAAAAATTATATGTATTAGATTACAATATTCTTAAGTTTTAATATCTTCACAACATAAAAATTTGTAATGTGGTAAGAAAAAAACAGTACATATTTGTGTAGGGAAAAATTGCAACATAAACTCTTTTACTTTTTATTTATTTATTTATAATCTTTTCAATTTGATTATATTCAATAATTCAACTTATAATTTTACATAATAAATTATTATAAATTTTAAATTGTTAATTTATTATTTTTAAATTAAATACACTATTAAAATGAAAATAGATATAATGTTCTAATAAATTATTTAGTGGTCACAATATTTAAATTTAATTAACAATCTACATTCAATAATTAATAATAAAATTAAGTTAGAAATTATATATAAAAATAGAATTTCACAAAACCTACTATCATAATATTTATATTTTAAAAATATTTTCAAGATATTATTTATTAAAATTCAATCTAATTTCAATCATCACGTTTTTAAAATTACTTATATATTATTATGTTTTAATTTCACAACAATGTTATTAATGAAATGTTACAAAGTTAATAAAATAAATTAAAAATAATAAATGTAATTTAATTAATATGTAAAGAAAACTAATATCATATATAAGATATAAATAATTCAAAATTATTTTTAAATATGTAAAATTTTATAAAATTATAAAATATATAAATTTGAAAAGTCAAAATAATATATAAAAAATAAAATTTTTATAAGATATGAAAAAAAGTATTTATATTTATAAAAGCGCAAAAATAAAAATGTAATGTTTCAATTTTGGGCCTAGTCGGAACCACTAACCCAAGGTCAGAGAAAATTATTTTTAATATTATTTATGTATTATAGCATGTTTATATGAGTGCATGAAAATTTTGGTGAAATAATTTTAGCGATTGCATGCTTAATTGCGAAAAAGAACTAAATCGCATAAGGGACAAAAGTTTTATTTCATTAGCTAAAGGTGTTAAATAGCTAGAGAACCAAATTTAGAGGTCTTTAAAGAGCAAATAGGCCTTTAGTAACAAGATGGCTGGCGATAGGGACAAAGAAAATCAAAATGTCAAGGTTAGGTGACTTATTTGACTAAAATAAAATAAAGAAAAGGGAGGCTATAGTGTTCTTCTTCTCCACCAAAATTCTCAGCAAAAATAAGGGTTTTTGGAGCTTAAACTTTAGCCAAGCTATCCTCTTGCAAGTAAGTTATTTAGATGGTTATTTTTTATGATTTTTGTACTTTCGGGACCCTTGTTACATGAGCTAGCTAATGGGGGGACTATTTTGCAAAATGGTTGAGAGTCTAGAGTTTTGCCATGAGAGTACTCATGTTGGTTGCTGAAATTATATAGAAGAAAATGAGTTATGGTTGTTAAATAAACAACTTTTGTGAAATAGTTTTCATGAAAACCCTAACTAAGGACCATTTTGCAGAAGTTATAAATTATGTGGTAAATGTGTGAAATAATTGAAATTGTGAGATGATATAGGCTTAAATTAGTTTTGGCTACACTTGGTTAATGTGAAAATTTGATGAAAATTGATTTACGAGCCTAGGGGTAAAATCGTAATCTTGTGAAAGTCTAGGGGCAAAATGGTCATTTTGTCAAATATAATTATGAAATGGATTGATTAATATGATGATTAAATTAGTGAATTTTTATCATTTTAGATCAAGAAATACGAAATCCGGACCTAGACCGGGGGAAGGCCAAGCTAGTAAACTAAACCCAACTAGTCATCCACTTTTTGTATACCAAGGTAAGTTGTGCGTAAGTAAGGCAACTTTATCTCTATTATGTGTTGAACGATTGATTTGCATAATATGGTTGAATATGCTTATGAATAATGCATGATGAAATTAATGTGGTAAATTCCCAGTTGAACCTAGGAATAGATTGGATATCCATGCCATGACATTTGGGTGATGTGTGCGCTAGTGTAAGACCATGTCTGAGACATGGCGTTGGCCACATTATGAGAGCTAGTGTAAGACCATGTTTGGGACATGGCATCGGCATTGAGACGAGAGCTAGTGTAAGACCATGCCTAGGACATGGCATCGGCAATTTACCCTCTTGTATGAGGCTTATCGGATATCTTTTAGTATTTCAAATAGTTTCACGAGTTATTTTTACAACTTATCATAAAGATATGGAATGATATAATCATGTTGTGAGTGGTACAGGTTTTTATTTAAAACTTATGATATATGACTCTAGTTATGATGCCTTAATGGTAAGAATAACATGAGTAAGTTCTATCTATGAAAATGATTTTGGGATGATTTTGTAATCTTTGGCTTATATTTGTGATGTATAAGTATGTAGTGATATCTTCCTTTGTGCACTAAAAAATGTTGTTGATGACTGTCGATTCCACCAATATAACCCTACACCTAATTTGCAAATTAAAGCAGTATAGGGAGTAGGGTCGATCCCACAGAGACTGGGTTTACTGAAAATTGTTTATCTCTCGACCCGATTTATGTCTGGGCAGTTGTCGTGCCCGCGATGTTTGGGGGGGATAAAATATGAAACCTGAAATAAACACAAAAAAAAACGTAAAAAGTAAAAGATGAAATAAAAAAACAACGAAGTAATCTGAAGAAAAATCAATTAAACTTAGCTCAGCCTTAAGCACGGGTTTTTCCATCTTTGACCCGATCCTCGAAATTAGGTGAACTCCTCTTTTCCAATAAGCTAGTTATAGCTACCAAGGACGCCTCGAACACCAACTCTTCCTTGTGTAAATTAGTTATGGAACGTCCTATAACTAACCCTTACCGATCGAACGACTTACGAAACGTTCGTGATTTAGAACTCCGGCAGCTTTGCGTTCTAGAAGAGCCTAGATCGAACCAATGCCCTCAAACGTTCGGGACATTTAAATCCAGTTACTACTTCCCTTAACGGAACCAAACAACAATCCCCACTTGGCACGCCAATGTGTTCACGGAAAACCAATTAGACAATCGATCCTTTCGGAATTCCAACTGTACGTCTGGCCGTACTAACTCAAACGACGTCCTTTTTGACTTAGCATTGACTTGACTTTGTGAGTTGACAAAGTCATTCTCTTAATCCGAAGAAATAATAAATATCGAAAATTGGGAGTTAAACAGCTCGGGTTCGTAACTCACGGGTTTTTGATGGGGTTAACACCGGCTTAAAGCTGAAAGGGGTTTAGTGTGGCATGAATTTAATCATGCTTGAAGGTTGTGGATTGTATTTTGGCTTGGTGTGAAGGATGATGGAATTTTGGAAAGGAAAGGGGACTTGAAAGGCAATTGAACCAATTTTTGGAAAAGCAAACAATTGGAATTGAAATTGGCAGAATGTTAACGCCAACTTGAAAAGAAAAAGAAAAATCCTACTCCAAATTGAAGTGGAGAAAGACAAAGAAAACAATTCAACTCCAAATAGAAATAGGAAAAGAAATATTTGATTGATTATTTTGAAATAACAAAAGGCCCCTATTTATATACACGGGGTTTACTAAAAATAGACTAAATTAATTAATATAAAATATAAAATAATAATAAAATTAAAATAAACTTAAAATAGGATTTTCTATTTTTGGCTTTTTACAAAGTCAAATTATTTATGTGTCCTTGGCTTCCTCCATTTTTTTGATTTGGCCCCATTTCCATGATTTTCTTCCAATTTGGCCCTTTTCAGCTTGCTTTTGATCAATTGCATCTCTGACAAGAATTAAATCATAAAAATATTAATTTAATAGGGACTAATTTAGAAATAAACCAATTAAACACAAAAAATTATGCAAAATAATCATGTTATCAAATCCCCCTACTTATCTCATGCTTGCCCTAAAGCATATTGTTCTTTCAAACATTAGAATTAATTATACAATTTATTAAAAATCGAGCCTCTTTTCTGCATCCATACTCAACGTAAACAACACAGGCATAAATAATTAAATAAATGCTCAGAACATATAGTTTAATCAACAAGACAAGTTTCATAAAATTTGAAATATGCGAACTAGATAATTTCATTAAATTGAGTTTGAATCCAGTAAATTACAAGGCATTATTAATTAACTATACTTTCAGAAAAATAAATTAGACATGGTCAAACCTTTTTATGTGAACTAGGATGACATCCCCAGCACCCTATCGCGGTTACTCAGTTCAAACAGACTTTATTATTGGGCTCAGTTAGCGGAATGTTATTAAGTTATCGACTTGTCACTCGAACCTTTTTACGTGAGACGAGATAACAACCCAAGCTCCTCACCCCAGTTACTCAATCCGGTCATGTTTTCGAAACTTTCACTCATAACTTGAGCCTTTATTTATTTACAATTTTTTTCATTTTTTCATTTTTCATTTTTTCATGCACAAGCAAATATATATTTTTCAAACAATCAATTTCATGAAAATCTAGCTACATATATCAACCTTAAAATACAAGTGTCGATTAATCTATATACAATTGTCCAAGTTGACTAAGTATGAGATTAAAGGCTCAATGTCAAATAAACAGTTGAATGAATTCAACGCAAGATTGAACATATGCAGAAGAGAAACATGCAGCAAAAACCAATCAACCATCCATGCATACTTACTATATTCATCAATTCCCCCTACCTATTTTATGCTTGTCCTCAAGCATGTGTCATATTATAGCAGCTCAAATAAATAAAATGAAAAGTTTAGAGTACTCCCCATGTGTGTCTTCAATGATTTTGTCGATGGGGCAGGGGAAACGACGGTGAAGTAAGCCAACGTGGTGGAGGAAAGAAGAGTGGAATGGAGTTGTGGTGTACGGATGTTCGGCGTCGGGGAAGAAAGGAGGAGCGACGGCGATGGTGAGGTGGGGTGCTTCGACGGCGGCTAAAATGGCAACAGCGGCGGTGAAATTTTTTTGTAGGGGAGAGGGTTTGTTTGATGACGATGAAGGTAGAAGAGGGATGTGGGGGTTTGGGTGTTTTATTTTCTTTTTCTTCTTTTTTTTTTCTTATTTTCCTATGGATTTTCGGTTGGGCCTAGGTGGGTATTGGGTTAGTTGGGTTATTTTTGTTGGGTTGGTATTTGGGTAGGTGTTGGTGATTTAAATGGATGGGTATTGGGTTTTGGTGTTTATGAAGGTTAAGTAATTTGGGTGTTTTTATTTGTTACCAAGTAAACATGTTGTGCCTGCGTCACCACTATTATCCGACTTCGAAAAAAAATTTATAATCTCCATTATGTTCCTGAAAACATCAAATTATTTGATTTAAATAAAAATTTATTTATTTACACCCTAAATTTACTAAAACTTAAAATTAAATAAATAAAAAGAAATTTGGGTTGCCTCCCAAAAAGCGCTTTTGTTTAACGTCGTTAGCTCGACGACCTGTTATTCAAATTTTGGGCTCATTGAGAACAATCTCATCAATTGTGTGTGTTTGAAAATTCTTGAAAAAGGGTTTTAGTCGTTGGCCATTCACCTTAAAGCACTTTCGTGTTTCTTCGCTTTGAATTTCCACTGCACCATTCGAAAATAAATTTGTAATAATAAACGGTCCTATCCATTTGGATCGAAGCTTACCAGCGAAGATTTTTAAGATGGAGAAGTATAGGAGAACTTTTTGTCCTATTGAAAACTGCTTCCTAGTGATGAACTTGTCATGAAATACCTCCGTCTTTTCTTTATAAACTCGAGCATTTTCATATGCATCGTTTCCGATTTCCTCGAGTACCTGGATGTCTAATTTTTGAGATTTCCTGCAGACTCCATTTCCATATTACACTGCTTAACTGCCCAAAAAGCCTTGTGCTCTGACTCGACCGGAAGATGGCATAGTTTATCGAAAATGAGTCAGTAAGGTGACATACCTATTTGTCCCTTGTAAGCTGTCCTATAAGCCCAAAGTGCGTCGTTCAGTCTCAAACTCCAATCCTTTCTGTTAGGTTTAACCGTCTTTTCCAGAATAGACTTGATCTCTCGATTTGACACTTCGGCTTGCCCGTTTGTTTGTGGATGGTAAATAGTGGCAATTCGTTGAGTCACTCCATGTTTCTCCATAAGTGCACTTACGAGCTTATTGCAAAAATGAGTTCCTCTGTCACTGATTAATGCTCGTGGAGTGCCATACCTGGAAAAAATAGAACTTTTAAGAAAGTCAACTACGGTCTTAGTATTATCATTGCGAGTAGCCTTCGCCTCTATCCATTTAGAGACATAATCAATAGCTAAGAGTATATAAAAATTACTGAAAGAAGAAACAAAGGGACCCATAAAATCGATGCCCCACACATCGAAAATTTCACAAATATGAATAGGAGTAAGAGGCATCTCATTTCGACGACTAAGGTTGCCAACTCTTTGGCATTTTTCACAAGTTTTGCAGAATAAAAAGGCAACACGAAATATGTTTGGCCAAAATAATCCACATTCGAGAATTTTATGTGCAGTGCATTTAGGTCTAAAGTGCCCTCCGCATGCATAAGAATGAAAAAAAGTTAAGATAGATTGTACCTCTATTTCTACTACACACCGTCGTATTACTTGATTTGAGCAATGCTTCCAAAGGTAAGGATCGTCCCAAATGTAATATCGCGCTTCCTTTTTTATCTTATCTTTTTTAGACCTTGGTAATTTTGAAGGAACAGTACCTATAACGAGGTAATTTACTATGTCTACATGCCAAGAGCGAACTGCATTTGTTGAAAATAGGTTTTCATCTGTAAAGTTGTCCTTCAATGGTGTGTCATCTACTGGAATCGGTAATTGACTCAGATGGTCAACTACTAGGTTTTCGCATCCCTTTTTATCCCAGATTTCAAAATCGAACTTTTGTAGGAGTAAAATCCACCTGATCAGTCGGGGTTTTGCCTCCTTCTTCCCTATTAAATATTTCAAAGTTGCATGATCAGAAAAGATAATTACCTTAGTTCCCAATAGGTAAGATCTAAATTTGTCTAAAGCAAACACAACAGCTAATAATTCTTTCTCGGTGGTTGTGTAATTGCTTTGGGCAGCATCCAAAGTCTTCGAAACATAGTAGATAACATGAGGCTCTTTCCCTATTCTTTGGCCAAGAACAGCTCCCACACTTTGGTCACTCGCATCACACATGATTTCGAATGGGAAGTTCCAATTTAGTGGCTGCACTATGGGAGCGGAGACCAATTTCTGCTTCAGCACATCAAATGCATCTTTACAAGTCTGGTCAAATTCAAATTCTTTATCCTTTTGTAACAGACTGCAAAGCGGTTGCGTGATTTTCGAGAAATCTTTCATGAATGATCCGTAAAATCCTGCATGGCCAATAAATGAACGAACTTCCCTCACTGATAAGGGGTAAGGTAATGAGTTAATAATATTCGTTTTTTCCTTATCGACCTCGATTCTTTTTGAGGAAACTATATGACCCAAAATTAATCCTTTGTCAACCATGAAATGACATTTCTCATAAGTTAAAAGAAGATTAAATTCTAGGCATCTTTGTAATATCTTAGCAAGATTATTGAAACCGTATACTGTGAAATCATCTATAAAGACTTTGATGATTTTCTCGACGTAATCGGAGAATATGCTCACCATGCATCTTTGGAAGGTGGCCGGAGCATTGCAGAGTCCAAACGGCATTTGTCTATACGCAAACGTTCTGAAGGGACACATGAAAGTCGTTTTGTCTTGATTCTCCGAAGCCACTGGAATCTGGAAAAATCCTGAGTACCAATCGAGACAACAATAATGGGTCATACCGGCTAATTGCTCGAGCATTTGATCAATGAAGGAGAGTGGAAAATGGTCTTTCCGGGTAGCTGCATTCAACTTCCTGCTATCGATGCAAACCCTCCATCCATTCTGGACTCATGTAGGGA
Source organism: Gossypium arboreum (assembly GCF_025698485.1). NCBI lineage: Eukaryota > Viridiplantae > Streptophyta > Magnoliopsida > Malvales > Malvaceae > Gossypium > Gossypium arboreum. The sequence goes on from NC_069071.1 coordinate 8,105,961, forward strand.
CCAGCACTCCTAACTAGTTTTTCACCACTGTCACGCCAGTTTTCTTGGGTACGACATGGACCGGGCTAACCCAATCACGGTCAGGAATCGAGTATATCATTCCAGCATCTAACAGTTTCTAGATCTCCTTCTTTACTACCTCCATCATGGGTGGATTAAGGCGTCTTTGAGCATTTCTCTTTGGTTTCGTGTTGTCTTCGATGGAAATTTTGTGCATACAAGTCGATGGACTTAGCCCTTTTATATTGGCTATCGTCCAACCAATAGCTTCCTTATAATCTCTCAGAACTTGAACTAGACTTTCCTCCTCGTCTTTGGTTAACTTGTTTGACACTATCACCGGTAAGGTGTTTTTCTCTCCCAAAAAGACGTAGTTAAGGTGGTCCAATAATGCTTTAAGCTCCAATGTCGGTGGCTACAAAATCGAAGGCAACATTTTAGTTTGGGAAGGTAATAGTTCAAATTGGTTACCTCGGTTTGTCAACAAAGGTTACGTTTCCAAGTGATTGTCAATTTCTTGCAACGGATCTTCAATGACTGCTAATTCCTCGAGATGATGTAAAATATCCATGTCAATGCTTCTGTAAATGATAGTTTCCAACTCATCAAAGTCATGATATTCGAAAAAAGATTAAGTTAAAAAATCTAAAATATCGATGTTAGAAATATTTAATAGTGAGTTAGGATGACCCATGGCCTCGTAGACATTGAATTTCACAATTTTGCCATCAAACTCCATGGTCAGCGTCCCACTTTGAACATCTATTTTTGCGCTTGCGGTACTTAGAAACAGCCTTCCAAGCAAAATGTCAGACGAATTAGTTGAATTATCATCTTTAATATTAATAATATAGAAATCTGCAGGGAAAACTAATTCTATAACTTTAACAAGGACGTCTTTAAGCAGCCTTTCGGGATAGACGAATGACCTGTCCGCCAACTAGATTATTACTCCTGTCTCTTTTAAAGGACCCGCGTTAATTAACTTATAAATAGAATAAGGCATAACATTAATGGAAGCCCCTAAATCACACATGGCTTTCTTAATGCCTACATTACCTATCTCACAGGAAATAGCAAACATACATTGGTCCTTGTATTTAGGCGGAACTTTCTTTTGCAGTACTGCGGAGACATTTTCTCATATATTTACTCTTTCGTTACCTATTAACCTTATTTTGCTAGTACACAATTCCTTGAGAAATTTTGCATAACGAGGGATTTGTTTGATAGCGTCGAGTAAAGGGATATTTACCTCCATATTCTTGAATGTCTCGAGGATTTCTTTTTCCTCATTCTCTTTCTTATCCCTTGCAAGCCTCCTTGAAAAAGGAGGTGGCATCACAACTGGTCTCTAAATTTCTGATTCTGGCCTGGCTGTTGGATCATAGATCTGCTTTTCCCGTTCCTTATCTTGCCTATGACTTTTGGCTGGAATTGTTTCCAGAACCTTTCTGCTACGAAGAGTTATTGCACTAGCATTCTGCTGAGGGTTCGGCTCTGTCTGGGAAGGTAATTTACCTTGAGACTTCAAGCGATTAACTGCCATCGAGAGTTTACTAACTTGATTAGTTAACTCTTGTATTGATGCGTCTATCCTCTGTTGATATTTTGCAGCATCGGCGGCAAGTGTTTCCGCAATAGCTTCTAGAGATGTGCTCGGCTTGTGTTGTTGTTATGGTGGTTGCAGAGGTTTCGGTTGGTATGATGGATTATATCGGGGATTAGCTCCGTAATTCAGGTTGGGATGATCCTTCCACTCGGGATTGTAGGTGTTGGAGAAAGGATCATAGCGTATTTGCGGAGGTCCCGAAAAACCTCCGACAGCATCAACATGTGCTGTTGAATTGTCGTTAAAGATTGGGCACAAATCTGTCGGGTGTTCAGACGTAGTACAAATTCCACATAGTTGGGTCAGACTCTTCTTTTCTATAAGCAAAGATTGAACAACATTCGTAAGCTTATCCAATTTATCTTCTAAAGATGAAACTTTACCCCATTAACCCGTCTTGTCAGTTCCAAATTCGGCCGATACTGTTGAGAATTTGCCGCCATGGTGGATATTAGTTCTCTTGCCCTTTGAAGGGTCATATTGACAAGTGCCCCTCCACTAGTAGCGTCAATCATCTTCATTTCCATAGGGAGCAAACCCTCGTAGAAATATTGAAGAAGTGATTGTTCGGTCAACCTATGTTAAAGACAACTTGCACACAGTTTTTTGTACCGCTCCCAATAGTCATAGAGCGATTCACTCTCCATTTGGCGAATTCCCACTATGTCCCTCCTAAGCTCAGCTGCCCGTGACGCTTGGAAGAATCTGTCAAGAAATACACGAGATAAGTCATCCCACGTTGTGATAGAACCAGGGGGTAAGTAAAATAACCATTCTTTTGCTGTATCAACTAAAGAGAAAGGAAAGACCAGAAGTTTGATTTCATCTTCGGGTACTCCCTAGGGTTTCATGCTTGAGCAGATCATGTGGAATTCTCTCAAGTAAGTGTGTGGATTTTCATTCTTCAAGCCTCGAAAAGTGGGCAAAAGGTGAATCAAGCCCGACTTTAATTCAAAAGGGGTTCCTCCGGTTGGATAGTTGATGCATAACGGTGTTTGCTCGTTGGGAGCAGCGGCTAGTTGATGAATGGTTTGGTTTGCCATCCTTTTTGGTTCACCGAGGTTGCCTTTTGTTTCAAAGAGTGGTTCGGTCTCAAGTTCAACCTCTTCGACTCGTTTCCCACGACGAATTGCCTTTGCACGAATTACTTCGCTCAACTTTTCAACGTCGGATTCTAGGATCCCTTGTCCTAGCTCAACTCCTTCTTTACTTGCATGTTTAAGAGCTTCTGTCTCTTTTCGTCGTGCTCGTGCTGATTTCTCGATCTCTGGGTCGTATTTGAGATCTTCAGATGAAGATCTGGTCATGAAGACGATTTAAACAATTGTAAGTGTTGCGGTCCCGACAGCAATAGCCAAACCGATGGTCATCGATTCCACCAATATAAACCTACACCTAATTTGTAAATTAAAGCAGTATAGGGAGTAAGGTCGATCCCACAGAGACTGAGTTTATTGAAAATTGTTTATCTCTCGACCAGATTTATGTTTGGGCAGTTGTCATGCCCGCGATGTTTGTGGAGGGATAAAATATGAAATCTGAAATAAACACAAAAAAAACGTAAAAAGTAAAAGATGATATAAAAAACAAGGAAGTAATCTGAAGAAAAATTAATTAAACTTAGCTCAGCCTTAAGCACGGGTTTTTCCGTCTTTGACCTGATCCTCGAAATTAGGTGAACTCCTCTTTTCCAATAAGATAGTTATAGCTACCAAGGACGCCTCGGACACCAACTCTTTATTGTGTAAATTAGTTATGGAACGTCCTATAACTAACCCTTACCTATTGAACAACCTACGAAACGTTCGTGATTTAGAACTCTGACAGCTTTACGTTCTAGAAGAGCCTAGCTCGAACCAATGTCCTCAAACGTTCAGGACATTTAAATCCGGTTACTACTTCCCTTGACGCAACCAAACAGCAATCCCCACTTGGCACGCCAATGTGTTCACAAAAAACTAATTAGACAATCGATCATTTCAGAATTCCAACTGTACGTCTGGCCACACTAACTCAAACGATGTCCTTTTTGACTTATTTTTGACTTGAATTTGTGAGTTGACGAAGTCATACTCTTAATCTGGAGAAATAATAAATATTGAAAATTTGGAGTTAAACAGCTCGGGTTCGTAACTCACGGGTTTTTGACGGGATTAACACCTGCTTAAAGTTGAAAGGGGTTTAGTGTGGCATGAATTTAATCATGCTTGAAGGTTGTGGATTGTGTTTTGGCTTGGTGTGAAGGATGATGGAATTTTGGAAAGGAAAGGGGACTTGGAAGGCAATTGAACCAATTTTTGGAAAAGCAAACAATTGGAATTGAAATTGGCAGAATGTTGACGCCAACTTGAAAAGAAAAAGAGAAATCCTACTCCAAATTGAAGTGGAGAAAGACAAAGAAACAATTCAACTCCAAATAGAAATAGGAAAAGAAATATTTGATTGATTATTTTCAAATAACAAAAGGCCCCTATTTATATACATGGGGTTTACTAAAAATAGACTAAATTCATTAATATAAAATCTAAAATAATAATAAAATTAAAATAAACTTAAAATAGGATTTTCTATTTTTGGCTTTTTACAAAGTCAAATTATTTGTGTCCTTGGCTTCCTCAATTTTTTTTGATTTGGCCCCATTTCCATGATTTTATTCCAATTTGGCTCTTTTCAGCTTGCTTTTGCTCAATTGCATCTCTGACAAGAATTAAATCATAAAAATACTAATTTAGCAGGGACTAATTCAGAAATAAACCGAATTAAACACAAGAAATTATGCAAAATAATCATGTTATTAGTTGTGTTGTTTTATAACATACTATGTGGTTAAGTATGCGTGGTTGACGTTGTTATTTATTTACATGCAACTTACTAAGCTTTATGCTTACTCTTTCTCTTTTCCATTTTCTTATAGTGCCGCCAAGTTAGTATCGGGGATCAAGGGTCGTCGGAGGCATCGATCACACTATCATCGGAAGCTTTTGGTATAGCTAGTGTAGAGCCCAAATTTTCCCGGGCCCAACAAGCAGAGCCCAAAACACCAAATAAATTAACAGTCCAATTAACACCCCACTAAACTAACCACTAAACCACCCCACAAAACCACCCTACTTGCCTGCAAAAAGAAATAGGCAATCAGTTGTAAAATTTGGCTATAAAAGCTATTCAAAACTATTGTAAATGGAGTTCTTTTTTTAGAGGAAGAAAGGAGAGAGATTCGAATAGAGACTTCCTATACAAGAAATACACGAGATTAATCAAAAATCAAAGGAAAAGAGGTGTTTTTTTTTTGTCTATTCTTATTTTAAGTTCTTCGTTTATTTTATTTTTTTCTTTCAATTTTATTTTTTTATATACGAAAGTAAAAATAAAGGGGAAGAAGCTTACCCATTTTAAAATTACCGAAAAAGGTTTTTTTTTTAGGTCCGGTCGCAGTGTACGGTGGCGTTGATGGCAACTTGTGAGGGTCCGGTGACCGGAGCAAGGCCGGACCGATGGCCGGATTTAGAAGGGAAGGCGAGAATGTTATTTTTAATATTGTTATTAATATATTATTATTATATTATATTTATTTTATTACTGTTACTATTATTTTATATATATTTATTACCATTATTTATTTATTATTATTTGTAACATATTGTTATTTTTATTATTTTATTATTCTTATTATTATCATGGTACTATATTAACTAGTTTTGTATTGTTATTACTATTATTATTATATTTTCATTCTATTTATATATTTACCTAAAATCTTATATACCTTTATTTTATTTTATCATTTATTTATATATTCTTATATAATATTATTTTTCCCTCTTTATATTATTATTAATATCATCATTATTTTTAATATTATTTTTTTAAGTTTTTTACCATGCTTATTTATTTCTTTGTTTAATATTAATCCTTTTCCGTTTCAAGTTTTTGTTTTTTCGCTTATTATTATTATTTCTATTTCTAGTGATTTATTTTATTTTATATTATTTTTCTCTTTTGTATTGTTATTTACATTAACGCATTTATTATTCTATTATGCATGTAAATACCTTAATTTATTTTTCATTCTACCATGAAAATCATGTTACATTTTACCGATACATTTAAAATTATGTTTTTTAAATAAGTATTATTTCATATTTCGGGATTCGGAAAAGTGATACCCTAACTTACGAGATTTCGATTTTCTCGTTAAATCTGAATAAATGAATACTTTTAAAAAAATGTGAATTTTAAATAATCTCGAGAATTAAAAAGAACTTGTATTCTAACTTATGAAATATGATTTCTTTCTAAAAACCGGGATAATTGAATGTCTCTTTCAAAGAATAAAACTTTTCGGTGTTATTTCTCATTTTCGGGGATTTAAGGTAGTGTATCCTAACTTACAGGACGTGATCTTTTCTCTCGATTAATGTGAAATACATTATCTCCTAAAAAATTTTCGATTAAATAATATTTTAACAAAGGATCGTATTTTTAAAATTTCTTTAAATTTTAAATTTTTGACACTAAGACACTAATTAATCAATTAGGTACCAATTTTGGGCGTTATGAGGGTGCTAATCTTTCCTCGTGCGTAACTGATTCCCAAACCAATTTTTCTGAATCTCGTAGACCAAAATCGTTTTTAATAAATCAAATTGTTTATTAAAAATAACCACTTTTCATGGTTACCCGATCACACCTCATCAAAAAAGGATTGGTGACGACTCCAAACTTTCATTTTAAAAAGTCAACCCGTTTTTCAAAAAAAATGGTTTCGACAGCTTGGCGACTCCGTTTGGGACAAATAAGAGAGTCAAGCCGCAAATTGATTATTTTGTCTCTTTTTCGAAAATTAGAAATCCGGTTTAAAATTACGATCCTCTCGTTGCATTTCATTCGTCATTTTTTGTGATCTTTGCTTTATCAGTTTGAGTCTTAGAATGTTTTCGCATATTGCATTGCACGTCCGTTTGATCTTTCCCTTTTAAGTGGGAGTGAGAAACTATTCCTTCGTGAGGTCTTCACCTCCGTGTAGGATAGTGGATCGCTTTTGAGATACATCCGTACCTATGTCTTCGTGAGATTTTCATCTCCGTGTAGCCATAGGGAAATGTATTCCCCTGAACTAAACTAAGTCCGTATGAGTCTATAATGGGTGAAGATCGAGGAATTTGTTGGTTCGGGTACCTTTTTTCTTTAGAACCAAACTACATATAGTGAGCCTTAAGAGCCTACCCTAGGTAGAACCGTCAAACCCGTAGAGGTCACCCGAATAGGTGCTCTATTTGTTGTTTATTTCTTCTGTACTGACGTGTTTTGTTTTGTTTATGATTGCATTGCATTGCATCATAATAGAAAAGAGGTGTTGATTCACGTTTAGCTGCTAAATAAAGAGCTTGTCATGGAAAATGAATTTCTTGATAAAGTGGAGTACAATATGGCCATCCAAATATGGTCCGAGTAAGCACAACGAGAGAATGGTGATAGCCTGTGGAGGAATACACGATTTTGCTTCATTGCCCGAAGACTCAAGCCAACCAAATTATTTAAGAGCTGTCAATGTCTCGACTTTCTTAAAGAAGTTAACAAGCTTCTCGGGGATGAGTGAACAATAGGTCACAGTCCGGATCAAGCAAAAAAAAGCTAGGCATCCATTAGAAAGTTCGCGAGATTTGATCTTAGCATCCAGATATGAAGAAAGGGATCAATGCCTTTACCTGAAGTATGAGGGCAAGGCCGTATATGTTTCCGCTTTATGTAAAGAGTTTTGTTTTCTAGAAAAGTTGTTCTGATAGAACTGGATTCAGAATCAACGCCTCTCTTTCTTTTTGCATTCATCCCATGCATCTGCATTATATTGCATCACATGTATTAGATTTTCATAAAATGACCCTGATAAAAAAAATCATTTCAGTAATCTAGAAACCGACAAAAATTTACCAAGTACGCATTCTTATGGTACACGAAGAAAAAATCAAGCGATGGATAAAAGATTGGAAAGATTGGAACAAATGTAAACGAAAATGCAAGAGCGGATGCAAACATATATGCAAGAACAGTTGGCAAAGATTCAACAGGATATGAGGGACCAGGTGTTGGAGTCCCAAAGGAATATGATGAGCCAATTAGCCCAGTTGTTGACTGGGGGGCAAGAAAAAGGAAAAAGCCCTATGGTCAATTTTGGGGATGACAATGAAGATCCTCTCTACTCCCTGGTTTTACTTCAACAAACGCTCAGACGTAACTCGAGGTGTACACGCGAAGGCCATTCGTTACAATCAGGTCCCAACAATTTTTGGCCGATGCTTCAATGCCAATTAACTATCAAGCAGGCTCAGGCTCTAGTCCAGGAGATAACCCAACTAATCCCGAAGTCCCTGATCTGGATGACATTGTGGAAGCTGAAAGAGCGAGAGTGGAGCTCCTAAAATAATTAGAAGACCGATGCAGGTGGTTAGAGGAGAAGTTCATAACAATGGAAAGTACTGATTATCACTGTGGGATCGATGCTAAATATTTGAGCTTAGTTCTAGACCTGGTGCTTCCCCCCTAAGTTTAAAACTCCTGAGTTCGAGAAGTATAACGGCTAGCTGCCCCGAGGCTTATCTTACCATGTTTTGTAGATGGATGACTGGGTACGTCAACAATGATCAGCTATTGATTCACTACTTCTAGGATAGTTTGGTTGGGGCAGCATCCAAATGGTACAACCAATTGAGCCGTACAAAGATCAACCTATGGAAGGACCTAGCTTAAGCTTTCATGAAACAGTATAGTCACATGACGGATATGACTCCTGACAGAATCACCTTCCAAAATATGGAGAAAAAACCAAATGAGAGCTTTAGGCAGTATGCCCAAAGGTAGAGGGAAGTTACCACACAAGTCTAACCACCTTTGCTAAAAAAGGAAACAACTATGCTCTTTTATTAATATTTTGAAGGCTCCATTTATTAATCACATATTGGGGTGTACAATCAGGAGTTTCTCAGACATAGTAATGTCTGATGAAATGATAGAAAATATGATAAGGTGCAGAAAAATAAAAGCGGGAGAAAGTACCGAGAGATCAGCTCTAAGAAAGAGGGAGAATGAGGTGAATAACATGAGTACATACAACAAGGTTCATTCAAAGTCGATTACTGTGAGCCAGCTGAAGACAATAACCACCAACCATCAGGCCTCCCGAGACAAGTAGAAAAGTTACAGTTCACATTTATACTCATGACATATGGAGAGCTGTATCAGAACCTATTTGATGCACACATGGTTTCCCCTTTCTACCTAGAACTGATGCAACCTCCTTTTCCCAAATGGTACGATACAAATGCTTAGTGCAAATACCATGCAGGAATCATTGGGCATTCAATTGAAAATTGCACTACGTTCAAAAATCTAATTGAAAGATTTATTAAAATGGAGATTATGAAGTTTGACGACTCATCCGCACCCAATGTCGCAGGAGTTCCACAATGAAGAGGGGCATGAAATCCAAGAATGCATCCAGTTCGGGCTCTGGTGCAGGACATGATGGAATAAAGAAACTGAATTTTATGAAGATATTAAAGGCCCGGTGGGAATGTTGGGAAATTTAAACATTAACGATATATCCGAAGAGGGAACCCGGGAATAGAATTTTCTAAGCTTCTATCATTACATACTTGGGGGTGTTTTGAACAATGGGACTGTGGAAGAGATCCCTGTATTTTTCAGAGCCAATTTAGAGTAATATTCAAAACACACTTGTTGCTTTAAGCCTAGAGGCAATAAGAATCATTTTGTGAAATAGGATTGTGTTCAAAATCTTTATTTCAATAAAATGTATCTTTTTTAGCAAATATTCTTTTGTTCTTTATATTCTTTTGTTCTTTGGACTTTATTTTAAATATGCTTTTATTCTTCATTCATGATCTTACCATACAAATAAATATCCTTAGAATCATTTATTCTTTGGAATCTGCCTTCGTACCTATAACAGGTCCTCAAATATTAATGACATGAGCAACGCTGACACTAACTCAGAGTCTCATTTTGGGTGAGATATGTGTTTAGGGGGATCTCAGTACTTTGAAGATGATATAGATTATAACTTATCTCCTAATTTGTTAAGAATGGTAGAACAAGATGAAAATAGATCCTACTTTACAAAGGGTCAGTGGACATTGCGAGCCTAGGAAAGAGGTGAAGGTCGAAGCCTAGCACACCAAAAAGACAAAACGAGACATTCACAATTCAAAAATATTTTCGCATGGTCGCATCAAGATATGCCTAGGCTAATAAGATAGGAGGATGCTATAGGGTGTTCGGAAAGCACATGATAATGGTTTTTCGATAGACAGGTTAATCATGAGGTTCAGGTACTGTTGGTCCACTATGGAAGGGGATTGCATCGGTTATGCCATAAATGCTGAAATTAGGAAGAGAAGATTCATGTCACAAATTTTCTCTATGTGGGGCATGGATGTTATTGGGCCGATCTCGTCAAAAGCTTCTAGCAGACATCATCATCTTTGTGGTCATTGATTACTTCACTAAATGGGTGAAAATCGCTTCATATGCCAATGTTACAAAGTCTACAGTCATCAAATTCCACAAAAGAATGAAAAATAAAAAGATCATGGGCCGACAAGGAATGCTAAAAAGAATTATATCAAACAATGTACAACAGCATGATATCAAAAGTTCGCATTATGTTCAAGACCAAACGCCATATCACCCCAAAATGAATGGTGCAGCAGAGGCAGTAAAAAAAAAGATTGTAAGGAAAATGACCGAGACTTGTAAATATTGGTATAGAAAGTCACCATTCACCCTTTATGCTTATCGATCATCGGCCAGAACCTTCGCCAAGGCAACACCTTTTTCATTAGTGTATGGAATAGAAGCGGTTTGCCCATTGAAATCGTGATTCATTCTCTCCAAGCTTCGATTGAGTCAAGAATTGGATGGAGCAGAAGGTCTAGTGAATTTAATTGAAGAAAAGAGGTTGAAAGTTACCCGTCATGGTCAAAATATACCAAAAATGAATGATGCGAGCTTACTACATAAAGGTTCGTCCTAGAAAATTCTACGATGAGGACCTGGTGTTAAAGAAGATCCTTTCTATACAAAAAGACTTCAGAGGAAAGTGGATGTCAAACCGGGAAGGACCTTATGTAGTAAAGAAGGCCTGTTCTGGAGAAGCATTGATATTGACCGAGATGGATGGCAATGACTTGCCCAATCCGGTGAATTCAGATTCAATCACAATTAGTAGTTTCAAATAAAACACAAAAAAAGAAAAGAAAAATGAAAAATGAGAGGCTAAGATGAAAACCCACAAAGTGCGCTTTGAGGCTAAAGGGGTTTTGAATTAAAAGCCCGTAAAAGGCAATTCAAGTAAAAAGTGAGGCATGTGGTAGCCTTGCTATGCCTGAATTAACAAGGAGGAGGTATGCTACATCTTGGGGCATCGACAAAGTACTCTAAATCTCCTAAACACATGTCAAGCTCAAAATAGTCCTCAAAAAATTCGTCAGAGAAGCTCAGACTGCGATATCTGGGGCACCTAGTCTTCATCTTACCCATATTGAATTTACTATTTTATATTACTTTATTCATTTCAAGATACGCTCTCAATAAATTTCCTTCTTATTGCATTTGCTTTCTTTGATTAACTTATTTGTTTCGAGCTATGCTCCCAATTATTTTCTTTCTTATCCATTGTTATGATCTTTTTCAAGCATTTTGTATTGAAATAATGATTAATGGACTAATAAAACTTTCACAAAGGAAGTTATGCATATTACTCTGAAAAGTTTCTAAATAGTACAAGAACTTGAAATAGGACTGTTGTTTAAAACTCATCAAACCTAAGGGTTGGAAATGATTGAGAAAGAGGATTCTAAATCGTGACTATCTCTTTGGATTTCTTGTCAAAGATATCAGTTGAACTGTAACACCCCTTACCTGAGACCGTCGCCGGAGTCAAGCACAAGGTGTTACCTGACATAACTTACTAATTCAGGGCTTAAAATTTACTTTTAAAATTAATTTATTTACATTCATTCAATATGTCCCTAAAAAGGGCCTTCAAGACCCTAAAACATGCAATTGAAATGGTTCGGGACCAAACCGGGAACATTAAAAATTTACTGAATACTTAAACAAATCAAAACAATTTATTTCATTATTCCGTATAAAACTACCCACTTGCGTCATAGTCACTAAATAAATCATAACTCGAGTCACAAAACTCAAAATTTAAATTCGTGAATTTTTCCTAAAACTTGACTCATATATCTTCTTACTATTTTTTTTTCTAGAATTTTTGGTCTAGCCAATTAGTACAGTTTATTAGTTAAAGTTTTCCTTGTTGCACTATTTGACTACTCTGACCTCTCCTCACTACGAATCAATTTTCTCCCTATACAGAATTCAAATAACCATGCCAATTTTTCTCTTGAAATTAGATTCACTAAGGAATCTAGAAATATAAACTATAACTCCTAATTCTTTTTATACAATTTTTAGTGAATTTATAAAGTTAGAACAGGGGATTTAAAAATTGCTCTGACTCTGTCTCACTAAAATTCAAATATCTCTTATACACTTCTTTTGCTTACTCTGTTTCTTTCATATGAAAATAGACTCAATAAGCTTTAATTATATATCTCATTCTTCACCTAATTCCATTTCTACTATTCTTGGTGATTTTTCAAGATCACGTCACTGCTGCTGTTCAATACTATTTTAATGCCAATTTCACTTTTTCATGATTTCTTTGTATTAACTACCATTTAGGCATACATAACACCGAAACATGTTCTTCATTAGCCATTTCAATAGCTAATCGCTATCAAATATTTACATACCATTCTTTAGCCATATCATAAGGACATACACAAAAAATGGCTAAGTCCCTATACATGCCATAAACTAGATAGTGTGAAGTGATCTCCGACGACCTCTAACCTGAGCTTGCTTTTAAGTACTCTGAAACATGGAAAAGTGAAAGAAGTAAGCTTATAAAGCTTAGTAAGTTCACATGGAAAATAATAAGCATTAGCAATCAATTTAGCTGACTACTATCCTGTCATAATTTGCTTAAATAATGTTTACTTCTTACTTTCCCATCTTACTCATCGGTAACCTTACCAAAGGCTCAGAATACAAAAGACACCTTACTTAATAGCTTGCTTACATACCTGCAACATCTCACTTAACACATGAGTACTCTTTCATAATATAGGCATATTGCCAATCATGTCATAAAGTGTCACAAGCATAACTAAAAACTCATCACTTACTTAATACTTGATAATCTCAATTACTTACAATCTCAATATTAAATAAGCCTTAAATGCATACCTGTACTCTTTTTTCATGTTCTCACCTTGTTGTTTCTTTGACTTACTCTTTGCATTACTTGGGAACCTTTTCCTTTTTGAATTTACCATTGCCATGTCTTGACATGATCTTACGTGGTATCCTTGCCTTATGAACTCACCAATGCCATGCCTTGGCATGGTCTTGAATGAGACCTTTGCCTTATAGTAACTCATCAATGCCATGTCTTGACATGGTCTTACATGATTTCCTTCCCTTATAGAACTTATCAATGCCATGCCTTGGCATGGTCTTACATGATATCCTTATCTTACCAAATGCCATATTCCAAACATGGTCTTACATGGTATCCTTGTCTTACCAAATGTCATGTTCCAAACATGGTCTTACATGGTATCCTTGTCTTACCAAATGTCATGTTCCAAACATGGTCTTATATGGTATCATTGTCTTAGTGCCAATGCCACATCTTGATATGGTCTCACATGGAGTCCTTAATCAATGTCGATGCCATGTCTTGACATGGTCTTACACGGGATCCTTGCCTTACCAATGCCATGTCTTGACATGGTCTTACATGGTATCCTTAACCGTCAATTCCTCCTTAAATGCCATGTTATGAACATCGACTTTTCCGTCAATTCTTCCTTAATTGCTATGGTACAACCATGGACTTTGAGATATCAATGCCTTGTCAAGTCATAGCTGAAACATACTTGCTGAAATTCTCAAGGTTAGTCGCATAACTCAATAATAACAATACTAATAACAATAATTGCATAATAATAAAATGCTACTCAACTTACATACTTACATTTTCAATCTCATCATATCATCAACTTAACTTATTCTTATCAAACTATGCTAGTCAATACTTTCTTGTTATCATACAAAGCCATAATACAAAATATGGTCTTACATATAAATTATACAAGTTCACTTTCCAATATCGAATTATTATCGAACATTAATCATTATATCTAAAACTCAATACTAAAGTATTTATGGCCAAAATATCAATTTATCATTCAAATATGCATAACTAAATGCTTATTAAACATATGAACTTACCTCGATACCAAAACGACCATTTTACCAACTTTCTCGATTTTCAGTTTTTCTCTTGTTCTAGGTCCAAATCTCACTTTCCGGGATCTAAAATATCATATTTCACTTATTTAATTAATTTACTATTCAAAATATTCCCTAACTCAAACTTTGGAAAAATTATAAATTTTCCCCTAAACCTTTACAGAATTACGATTTTGCCCCTAGGCTCGGAAATTAAAATTTATCCATTTTGCTTATGTTTTATGACACGCTGAACATTTTTTCCTTCTATGGAAACATCAAATTTCCACTCTATCATGTACTTATGAACATTAGGTATTTTTACCGATTATGTCGTTTTACTCGTTTTCACTTAAAATCGTTTAGCAAAAGTTGTTTGACATAATTTCAAGCTTCATATTCTACCATAAAACATCAAAATAAACAAATTTAACCTATGATTTTTTTTCCAAATATGAACCCTAGCATGAATTATTACTAGAATAAGCTAAATCAAGTTATCGAGACTTAGAAAACGTAAAGAACATTAAAAATGGGGCTAGAACGGACTTACTATTGAGCTTAGAAAGCTTGGAAACCCTAATCATGGCTTCCCCCATGCTATATTCGGCCTCCATGAAGAAGATGGACCAATTTTGGCTTTATTTTCCCTTTTTAATTCTTTTAATTACAAAAGGACCAAAATGCCCTTAAAGGCTTTTCTTTCAAATTTGTCCTATTCTTGCCCATTTTTGTCCAAACTTAAGTATAATGGTTTAATTTCTAAATAAGGACTTCCACTTTAAGAACCCATTTCAATTAAATCCCCTTTATTATCTAGAACACACATTTTGCTAATTTTACAATTTAGTCCTAATTATCAAATTAGGCACTTATACATAAAATTTCTTCACGAAATTTTCACACAATTATTCAATCAATGAATAAACCTTAAAACTTAATCGAAACAAATTTTTTTGACCTCGAATTCGTGGTTTAGCAACCACTATTCCATTTAGGCTCTATTTCGGGATGTTACATGAACGAAGAGACAATATATTGCGTCGGTGATACAACCTCGATGAATAATGAGCAACCCAAGCATTAAAATGGGATCATTCTCGAAAAAATGACATTCTACATTCCTACATACGTATCTGATCATGTTACCCAGATCAATTGATTGAAGAAGCCACAAATCCTATACCCCTGAGTTGTAGTGGGATAAATTAAAGATGGTAAAAATCCTATACCCCTGAGTTGCAGTGGGATGGATAAAAGAAACCACAAATTTTGTCTCCCTGAAGATGCAATGGAGTAAACCAACTAAGAAAATGGTAATTATTTCTTCAAATTTTCTGTCAAAGATACCAGCTGAGCAAAGATACCAGGATAGCACATCAGTGACAGAACCCTGATGAACAACGAGTGATGACACCTTAAGTATTTAAAAAGGAATCATTCTCATGACATTTCTGCATTCATATCATTCATAACACATTTGGTTAGAAGTATCTGATTCATTCTGATCATAGCATCTTAATTATTTAGCATAAACTTAGGCATCTGAAATCGAGTCTACAGGACATGTCCCCCTTAAGGACGGTGTAACAACATCAATGAATTCATAGATCTTCTCCCTAAGCAGTGGTGGAGCAAATCGAAGACGGTGAATTTTATCTTCTCAAGGAAGTAGGGAAGTATATTTAAGCCACTATTCTTATCTCCCTGAGTAGTAGTGGAACAGGCTGAAGAATTGCAGATCTTATCTCCCTAAGCAGTAGTGGAGCAGATCGAAGACGGCGAGTCTTATCTCTATGAAGCAGTAATAGAGCAGATTTAAGCCACCAGCCTTATCTCCTTGAGGTGGCAAAGGAGCAAGTTGAATATTGTAGATCTTACCTTTTCGAGGTAGCAGGGGAGCAGATTAAAGCCACCAGCCTTATCTCCTTGAGGTAGCAAAGGAGCAGGTTGAAGATTGTAGATCTTATCTCCCTGAGATAGCAGTGGAGCAGATCAAAGACAACAAATCTTATCTTCCCAAGGTAGCAGGGAAGCAGATATAGGCCACCAGTCTTATCTCCTTGAAGTAGCAAAGAAGTAGGCTGAAGATAGCAGATCTTATCTCCCTGAAGTTACAGCGGAGCAGATCAAAGATAGCAAACCTTATCTCTCTAAAGTTGCAGAGAGCAGGTTGAAGTTACAGGTCTTATCTCTCTAAGCAGTAGTAGAGTAGATCGAAGACGGTGAATCTTATCTTCCCGAGGTAGTAGGGAAGCAGATTTAAGCCACCAACCTTATCTCCTTGAGCAGCAGTGGAGTGGGCTAAAGATTATAGATCTTATCTCCCTGAGCAGTAGTGGAGCAGATCGAAGACGGTGAATCTTATCTTCCCAGGGTAGTAGGGAAGCATATTTAAGCCACTAGCTTTATCTCTCTAAGCAGTAGTGAGCAGGCTGAAGATTGTAGCTCTTATCTCCCTAAGCAGTAGCAAAGCAGATCAAAGCTACAAATCTCTTCTCCCGGAAATAGTATTAGAGCAGATCGAAGCACCAATTCCTACACCCCTAAAGTTGTAGTGGTTTGGAACAAGGCTGCTTGAAGAAAAGAAACACGAAAGAAATCAAGACTCGGTAAGACTGGGCAAAATTGGCCCTTTTAAAGTCTTTGCTTCATTCCCGTTACACGACAACGAGCAAAGAGGGGCAGCTGTAGAGCCTAAATTTTGCCCGGGCCCAACAAGCAGAGCCCAAAACACCAAATAAATTAGCAGTCCAATTAACACCCCATTAAACCAACCACTAAGCCACCCCACTAACTCCATCACCCCACTTGCCTGCAAAAAGAAAGAGGTAATCAGTTGTAAAATTTGGCTATAAAAGTCATTCAAAACTATTGTAAAGGGGGTTCTTTTTTTGGAGGAAAAAAGGAGAGAGATTCGAATAGAGACTTTCAATACAAGAAATACATGAGATTAATAAAAAAAAAAGAGGTGTTTTTTTGTCTATTCTCGTTTTAAGTTCTTCGTTTATTTTATTTTTTTCTTTCAATTTTATTTTTTTATATACGAAAGTAAAAATAAAGGGGAAGAAGCTTACCCATTTTAAAATTGCTTAAAAAATGATTTTTTTTAGGTCCTTGCCAGGTATGCAATGGCGTCGACAACTGACTCGTGGAGGTCTCGGTGACCGAGTAAGGCTTTAACCGATGGCCGATTTAGAATGGAGGGGAGAGTGTTATTTTAATATTGTTATTGTTATTATATATTATTACTTATTATTTTTATATTTATTATATTTATTATATTATATTTATTTTATTATCGCTACTATTATTTTATATATATTTATTACCATTATTTATTTATTATTATTATTAGTAACATATTGTTATTTTTATTATTTTATTATTCTTATTCTTATTATTATTATGGTACTATATTAACTAGTTTTGTACTGTTATTACTACTATTATTATATTTTCATTCTATTTATTTATTTACCTAAAACCTTATATACCTTTATTTTATTTTATCATTTATTTATATCTTCTTATATAATATTATTTTTCCCTCTTTATATTATTATTAATATCATCATTATTTTTAATATTATTGTTTTTAAATTTTTTTACCATGCTTATTTATTTCTTTGTTTAATATTAGTCCTTTTCCGTTTCAAGTTTTAGTTTTTCTCGCTATTATTATTATTATTATTATTATTATTATTATTATTATTATTATTATTATTATTATTTCTATTTCTAGCTGATTTATTTTATTTTATATTATTTTTCTTCCTTGTATTGTTATTTACATTAACACATTTATTATTCTATTATGCATGTAAATACCTTAATTTATTTTCCATTCTACCACGAAAATCATGTTACATTTTACCCAATACATTTAAAATTATGTTTTTTAAATAAACATTATTTCATATTTCAGATTCAAAAAGTCGTACCTAGCTTACGGAGTTTCGATTTTTCGTTAAATCCGAATAAATGAATACTTTTAAAAAAGTGAATTTTAAATAATCTTGAGAATTAAGAAGAACTTGTATTCTAACTTACGAAATATGATTTCTTTCTAAAAACTGGGATAATTGAATGTCTCTTTCAAAGAATAAAAGTTTTTAGTGTTATTTCTCGTTTTCGGGGATTTAAGGTATCGTGTCCTAACTTACGGGACTTGATCTTTTCTCTCGATTAGTGTGAAATACATTATCTCCTAAAAAATTTTCGATTGAATAATATTTAACAAAGGATCGTATTTTTAAAATTTCTTTAAATTTTAAATTTTTGACACTAAGACACTAATTAATCAATTAGGTATTAATTTTGGGCGTTATGAGGGTGTTAATCCTTCCTCATGCGTAACCGATTCCCGAACTAATTTTTCTGAATCTCGTAGACCAAAATCGTTTTTAATAAATCAAATCATTTATTAAAAATAGCCACTTTTCGAGGTGACCCAATCACACCTCATCAAAAAAAGATTGGTGGCGACTCCAAACTTTCGTTTTAAAAAGTCGACCCGTTTTTCAAAAAAAATGGTTTCGACAGCTAGTTTAAATGTTTTGAGTGTGGCAAGTATAAGGACTTGGTCTTTTGTTTAGTGTCATGTTAGTTTAGCCACAAGTATTGGCTCATATGGATGTGATATTCATTTTGTATAGGTCATTAATGTTGGCTAATAGTGATTATTGTTTAATGCATTTGGTGAAAATTCTTATGGTTGTGGCTGTTTTGGTTATATGTGTTTGTGCTTGGATTGGTTATGTTTGATGTTGTGTAGGTTGGTGCAAGTAAGGGTGGCAAAAAGGCTCGGTAGATAGCCTTGTTTTTGTCCACATGGGCAGACACACAGGCATGTGTCTAAATTGTGTGTGACACATGGCTTGCCCCATGGGCGTACGGTAAGGTTGTGTGCTCCCTGCACCTAAAGTTGGCAAAACAGAATGCCCAGTAGCAACCACACGGACGAAGACATGGCCGTGTGTCTCAGCCGTGTGGAGGACACGGCCTAATACATGGGCATGCACCGTGGCCGTGTGCCCTTAAAGGGTTGCTGACATCAGAAACAGAATGTCAAGGTTTTTGTACACGGGATGAGACACGGGCGTGTCATGGCCGTGTGGGGGACACGAGTCACGGATACGGGCATGTGCCAAGCCGTGTGAAAACCCCTGTAGGTTCGAATCGTGAAATAAATTCGCAGGGGCCAGGGACACAGGCGTATCCCGATATGTTCAGGCCATGTGAGCCACACGAGCCTTCAACATCTCCATGTTAAGAAGGCACACGGGCGTGTTGCCCTTCCACACGGGCATGTGCCCCTGTCTGCTTAAAATTTTACAAAGTTTTCTAAAGTGCACAGATTAGTCCCGAATCAATCCCAAAGTGTGTTCAGGGCCTCGTAGGCCCATAGTAGGAGCATTAAGGTATTGTGAAAAGTTTTAAATTGGGGCGAAATCTCATAACTAAGAAATGTATGTTTGTATGTGTTTAAGTCTGGTAACACCTCGTATCCTGTTCCGACGTCGAACTCGGGTAAGGGGTATTACAAAAATTTCAAATATATATACCACAAATTTTGTAAAAGTTTTAATATTTTCCAAAAATTTAAAATTTTAAAATTTAAAACAATGAATAAAAATTCAAAATAAAAAGAAGAAGAAGAAAAGTTTAACTAAAAATTATGAAGTATAAAAATTGAAAAATCGAAAACTTGAACTTAAAATTTGAAATTAAAAAAAAAGAGCCAAATATATAAATTTTAAAAGTTTTAAATAATTTTTTAAATTGCAAAATATATATTTAAAAATTTTATGAAAATTTCAAATTATTCAAAATTCAAAGGAAGTCAAAGATATATTTTTAAAATGATTAATTTTAAATTTTTTCCATTTTAATTAAAATTTAAGTTTTATTTTAATAAACCTAAATGCCATGTGGCACATTCTGATTGGTTGGATATGCCACATGGCACATTTTAAGTGATATCACATGTCAATCAATTTTTTAATGCCATTAATAAAATTAAACTGAATCGAGTAACAGAATAATAATTTAGATATTAAAATACGATAAAAAAAATCAAATATCAAAATGAGAAAACATGAATAATTTAAGGGTCAAATTGAACATTAAACCTTTTTAATATAATGGATGAGAATACAATATCATATGTTATTTTTATCCAAACATTTCATTAAAAAAAAGTTCATTACAAAATGTCACTACAGGAGAACAGACTTTTAGCGGCGTTTTTTTGGCTTTTAGCGGCGTTTTCACAAGCGCCGCAAAAAAGTCGCTATAGCAAACATCGCAAAATTTTGAAAAAAATGCCGCTAAAGATCGTGACCTTTAGCGGCGCTTTTCTAAAAAACGCTGCTAAAGATAGTGACCTTTAGCGGCGCTTCCTCAAAAACGCCGCTAAAGACCATATATATTTCAACTTCCTTTTTAATCATCTCATTTACATTCTTACCTTAAATGATCATACAAAATTTAAATAACCTAACAATAGACACATTTTAAATTGTTTTTGAGTTCAAAAACATTAACAAGAGAACTTTTCATTTGATCAAAATGTTAACATAATCAATCTTTGAAAACCCAATCTAATGACTACAATACATTTTCTTCTAAAAAGTAGAATCTTTAAAATTTCTGCCGATTAAACAACATGATGTTCACTATAAGAAATTTCAACTACAAGCATACTACAATTACTTGTCAGTTTAATTCCAGCAGAGCTTCTTGATTGACCTGCTCCAGACCTGTACAAGTCCTTGTCAGTTGAAGCTACTGCACCCATGATCATACCTAAAATTGCAAAAACATAGAATCAATGAACTCATATAGAGTATAACAAATCATCTGTGAGCTTTGAAGTTCTTAAAATGCTACACAAAGAACATTTAAACACTTCAATTTACAGCATTTAAACAGCAGCAACCATCAATTAAATAAGAGGAATTTTAAACATTTAATAGTCATTTCCATCATAATCGACAGCAAATTATCCACCATTTAATTAGCTTAGTTTCAGCATTAATTCAGTAATGAGCAACAATATATAGCAGCATTAAATCCACCACACAAAGATATTTCAAACATCAATTTACTCACTTCCGGACCTCATTAACAGCAGCAATTTAACTGATTTCTTTCATACAGTTCTTCCAACCCGAAACAGCAAGATTAAACCACCAAGGATTGAGCATTTTATGTGACAAAGATAACGAAAAGCGCACCAAAAAATCTGTTCAAAGTGCCGAGATCCTCACACTAGCATTTTATGTGACAGAGACCAAGAAAGGCTTAAAACACTAGTACCGGATTACTAACTAAATAGTACTTTGTAGTGCAAATAATAGCAAACAATTGTGTAACCATGATAGATTTGCATTCACCAATATAAAGTTGGTAAAACCAAGATCATTGCATCAGTTTCTTGATAACATATAAAACAAGTAATTAATCAAAGTTGAGATACCTTTATTAGTGATGCACTAGTAGGTTAATTAGAGCCTGAAATTGCTTCATTAAAAAATTATAAAATATACTTCAAACATTTTACTTTAGAAATTGAGGGTAGTAAGCGGTTTATTAAAAAATTTAAAAAAAGTTATATAAGATTTTTATTATAAAATATTTAATAAAAGGTAAAATTACAAATAATTATAATTAAAATCAAATGAATATAATGAAACTTAACCAAACCAAGAGATATTGATTCATTGAAGTTATCAAAACCTAAATAGTTTTTGTTTTTAATTTACGACAACATTAAACTGATTATTTTACGACAACTAAGATACTGGTAATTGATTATGTTGACTAAATGCCATTTGAAACATGAGTATGATGACACAGTAGAAGAGATATGAATATAAGCATGCAAATAGATCATGTAAGCCTGCAAACAAACACATCAAGAACATGCACATGTCCATAAAACCTTTTTCTCTATCACACGGCTCAACCCAATTTCCAGAGATTTTTCTAGCTACTGTAGTTCTTCAATATTTAATCCATGGAGTTCCTCACCTCTTATTTGCCTGTTTCAAGGCAAAATCCACGAATGAAAAAGTCAATATCATTTTTAAATAGATAGAATTTAATGGTGAAGATACAATAATCATATTCAAAGGCCCGTATTATCTTATACAAATATTTAGTTTTAATGGATATATTTAATCCTTTTTAAATATTTTCATATATTCGAAAAAAACCATACACTGATACCTTCATACCTAAATATGTATGCATATGTATCAAATACAAAGAATAAAAATAACAAAAATAATGTGAAACAAGAGGCTCACCAGTGAGACTTTCACATCTACTGCTGGATATGCATATGTATCAAATACAACGAATAAAAATAACAAAAATAATGTGAAACAAGAGGTTCACCAGTGAGACTTTCACATCTACTGCTCTATAAAATAATCCAAATTTTCATTCATCCACAAGTAATTTTCCAGCCAACTGATTACATATTAATGTAAGAACTAAAGGTAAAGAAATATGTCTACATATATAGAAGAAGAAATAAAAAGCCACTAACCTGCAGCCCAAGACAAGGTTGTTCCAGCTTCTCAAGGTTCTTTGAGCGCAAATGGTGCCTTTCTAGTATATCCTTTATGCTTCAAGTTAGAATATTATACCATCAGTTTTTATTTTTTTTTTAATTTTTATCTCAACCTATAAAAATGGTTTCAATTCAAATATGATACCCTACAACTTTTTTATGATAACAATTGTATATAGTTTTAAAATATCATTTTTCAAATAGAATGTCAAGCTTTTTGCCCACTAGCTGCAATTATTATCTAAGTTAACGTAATTTGAGTAGGAGTATTGGATATAAATATATATTTTAAGATTTATATAATATCTAAATCATACTTGTTTTACATAATTTGAACATGATGTGTAAATAGTATTATCTTTGAAAAATAGATTTTTTCTAAAAATTCCACTAATAGCTATATTAGCAGATATCATAAGCATAAATACATAGCTACATGCATATATATACACACATATAGTTAGATGAGTGCAATATTGGAGCAAAACTAGAGAATTTGCAATTATGAAGTAGGTTAAAAGAAGAAAAGCAAAGGCATGGGAGGAACTCACACTCTAATAAATGCTATGAACATTAATGTGCATAGTCACTAAGAAAGTTTGACAATCTGCAAACACACTCAAGATGGTAAGCAAGATTGGAAAGAGAAAACTACAAACAAATGAGAATATATTGCTTTAGTTCTACTAGCAAAAGTACAAAATAAGTAACATATTCCTCAAGACACAAGCATGCAAACATCTCAAAAATAAGAAACGAAGAGAGATCCTGCAATTTTTAGTTAAAAAGAAATTTTTGATGATTTATATTTATTTTTTTTACAAAAATGATAATCAAATGATTATTTGTTACTATGCCTTAGCCACTGGTTGCAGCAGTTGCAGTCTTCCCTCATTAACTCCCAGTGTCGTTTTTCTCAACCCAGGCCCAGCTATTCACTTTTCACTACTTTGCTATCCTGTTAGAATTAAGTGACCCAAAATTCTTATTTAAATAAAATACGATGGAAAATAAAATAAAAGTAAAATCCATATAGAACTAGACTTCTTTTATTTTATTTTAGAATAAGGTTTTAAACCTTATTAAACTCCATCTATTTTATATTGATTAGGATAAGGTGTTTCAATCCTACTAGAATATGGCTTTGCAAGCCTATAAATAGACATAGTCTATTCCTCTTGTATTTGAGTAAAAATTTTTCGACATAGTGAATTTTCTTCTCCTCTGCCTGTGGTTTTTTTCCGAAAGGGTTTCACGTAAAATTTATGTGTTCTTTATTTTTATTTATTTTATTCTATTTTATTTTTCACAAATTGGTATCGAGCTTAGGGTTATTCATCTCGATCACGGTAATGGCGTCTTTGAAGTATGAAATTCATTGTTGAATCGCAACACTAGATTTGCGTTGTGGCAAATTAAGATGCAAGCGTTCTTGCAGATGGATCTAGAGGATGCCCTGCTAGGATAGATAAGATGCCTTCGACATTAACGGATGAAGAGAAGAAACGTAAGGATCGAAAGGCATTAACACAATTACATCGCATTTGTCCAACGAAATTTTGCGGGATGTGATGAAAGAGAAAATCGCCATTGCATTATGGAAGAGGCTAGAACAAATATGTATGTCGAAAACTCTAACAAGCAAGTTGCATATGAAGCGGCGTCTTTATGCTCATCGTTTGGAGGAAGGTGCGTCGTACACGAACACTTAACAGTGTTTAAAGAAATTCTCTCAACCTTGGAGGCCATGGAGGTTCAAGATGATAAGGAAGATCTAGGGTTGATTCTACTTTGTTCGTTGCCCGTCTTATTCAACCTTTAGAGACACGATTTTATATAGCCATGAGTCTCTCACGAGTTGATGAGGTTTATGATTCTTTAACCTCGTATGATAAGATGAAGCATCTTGTGGTTAAACCCAACTCTCGGGAGAGGGTCTCATTGTTCGTGGGAGACAAGACCGGAATGTTGATGATGATCGTGGTAGAACACAGAACGGAATTCTCGTGGTAAATCTAAGGGTAGATCAAATCTTCAAACAGAGGTAAAACTTGCAACTTCGCAAGAAGAAAGGGCACATTAAATCTGAGTGCTATAAGCTACAAAATAAGATTAAAAGGAGGTGCGAATCAAAAGGGAAAACACCGAAAAATTCGGTGAAGGCGATGTTGTAGAAGACTACAATGATGGTGAACTTCTAGTTGCTTCATCAATGATTCTAAAGTAAGCGAGGAGTGGATACTTGATTCAGTTTGCACCTTCCACATGAGTCCCAATCGGGATTGGTTTACAACTTATGAAACATGATTCAAGGTGTTGTTTTGATGGGAAATAATGCTTCATGTAAAATCGCGGTGTTGGAACAATTAAAGTTAAGATGTTTGATGGAGTTGTCGAACACTTAGTGACGTGCGGCATGTTCGAATTGAAAAGAAATTTAATTTCGTTGAGTACTCTTGATTCAAAAGGGCACAGATACACAATGAAAGTGGGGTTTTAAAGATTTCAAAGGGTCCCTTGTTGTGATGAAAGGGCAAAGAAAGATTGCCAAGTTATATGTTTCTGAGGTTCTCTCATTCTCGGTGATGCAATTGTCGCTTCCTCTTCCTTGTCGATGATGATATTACTAAACTTTGGCATATCGCCTAGGGCATATGAGTGAGAATGGCATGGCGAATTAAGCAAAGAGGACTTCTTAATGGGCAAGGAATTTGCAAACTGAATTTCTGTGAGCACCGTGTTTTTGGGAAGCAAAGAGAGTTCGATTCACTAGAGGAATCCATAACACGAAGGAAACGTTGGAGTATATCCATTCGATCCGTGGGGCCCCAGAGTGCCTTCGAGAGGTGGAGCTAATTATATGCTAACCTTTATTGATGATTTTTCCAGAAAAGTTTGGGCGTTCTTCCCAAGCGAAAAGCGATGTGTTTTCCACATTTAAGTCTTGGAAAATTATGATTGAAAAACAGACGGAAAACAGATAAAATACCTCCGCATGCACAATGGCTTAGAGTTACGCTACGATGAGTTTAATAGATTGTGCAAGTCGGAAGGATCATGAGACACTTGACGATTCGTCATACTCCACAAAAAAGCGGCGTTGCGAGCGAATGAACGAACGATCATGGAGAAGGTTCGATGTATGTTGTCAAATGCCAACTTACGAAGTCATTTTGGCGAAGCGACCTCTCTGCATGTTTTTGATCAACCGATCTCCATCCGCTGCCATTGAGAAAAAGACTCCACAAGAGGTATGGTCGGTAATCCCGCTAATTATTACGATTTAAAGATTTTTGGGTGTCTGCGTATGCTCATGTTGATAATGGAAAATTGGAACCAAGATCCATTAAATGCGTTTTCTTGGTTATAAAGTGGTGTAAAAGGCTATAAGTTATGGTGTCCTGAAAATAGAAAAGTTGTGATTAGCGAGATGTTGTTTTGATGAAACCGCTATGCTACCTAACTTATCTCTTAAAGACTCTTCCAATAAAGAAAACCAAAAGCGGTGGAGCATCAGATTAATACGAATCAACTCCTCAAGCCAAGACAAAATTGAGAATAGAGTTGCTTCTTCACCGCAATACTCTATCGCCAAAAACAGGACAAGAAGAGAAATTAAACCTCCAAAGAAGTATGCCGAGGTTGATCTAGTTGCTTATGCTTTAAATGTGGTGAAGATATAGATGCGAATCAAGAGCCATTTAATTATTCGAGGCGATTAGTCGTGAAGACTCGAAAAAGTGGATGTTTGCTATGCAAGAGGAGATGGAATCACTCCACAAAAACAGAACATGGGATCTTGTAAAACTTCCTAAAGGTAAAAAGGTTGTTCGTTGTAAATGGGTGTTTAAAAAGAAAGAAGGGACTCCAGGAGTTGAAGAACCCAGATATAAAGCAAGGCTTGTTGCAAAGGGTGACGGTCAGTGCCATCTTTCTTACAAAAGATCAAATGTTTCATGAGAGAACAAAACACATTGATATTCGGTATCATTTTGTTCGTGATATTATTGCTCGTGGTGATATTGTTGTGAGCAAAATTAGCACTCATGAAAATCCTGCAGATATGATGACTAAGTCACTTCCTATAACCAAGTTTGAGCATTGCTTAGACTTGGTTGGTGTTCATTGTTGAAGTTAAACCCTTAAGGGTTTTTGGAAGAGGTGAAGAACTTGTTTATTGAAAGTTCGCGATGAAGAACTTGTTCATTGAGAATTTGTGTCAAGGTGGAGATTGTTAGAATTAAGTGACCCAAAATTCTTATTTAAATAAAATACGATGGAAAATAAAATAAAAGTAAAATCCATATAGAACTAGACTTCTTTTATTTTATTTTAGAATAAGGTTTTAAACCTTATTAAACTCCATCTATTTTATATTGATTAGGATAAGGTGTTTCAATCCTACTAGAATATGGCTTTGCAAGCCTATAAATAGACATAGTCTATTCCTCTTGTATTTGAGTAAAAATTTTTCGACATAGTGAATTTTCTTCTCCTCTGCCTGTGGTTTTTTTCCGAAAGGGTTTCACGTAAAATTTATGTGTTCTTTATTTTATTTATTTTATTCTATTTTATTTTTCACATATCCCATTTTGGGTCAAATTATTATATTAAACAAAAATTATTTTTGGTCAAATTATGATTATGACCTTCTTCTATGTTTAAATATTAAATTAATCCCAATTGTTTAAAGCTTAAAAGATTGCACTGATGACATGACAAAAAATTATAATACAGTTTGATTTGGTTAAGTATAAGAATAAAAACCAGTATATCTTAACCTTGACCTTCCAACTGAATGTAATAAATGTTCCAATAACAAATTTAGACCCACACAACATTTATTTTTGTCTTTGATTTTCAAAAAACATGTTTGATGATGTCCCTCTCAGCTTTTCTTTTCTTTTTCCAGAGACAAAAACCGTAGGAAACCTTTGCTTAAAGCAAAAGTAATAGTCTTTGATGTATCAATCTATAGATAGATAAGTCAAATGCTAGTGTGAAAACAACCCTGATGTTGTTTAGTTTTTGATGCATCAGTCTATCGATAGATAAGTCAAATGTTAGTGTGTGAACAACTCTGCTGTTTTAACCAAAGGTTTAATCAGTTTTATCATTGATGCAAACTGACTCGATTTCAAATCAAATTTAACACGAAAAAGTTTGATGAAATTCTCAAACATTGAACAACTTATGCAGGAAAATGCTGGAAATGTTTTATTCACAACTCTAAGCAACGTTTCTCACTTTTATTCTATCAAGAAGACGATACGAAATGTGATTTAATGCACTCTTGGAATCGATCCACCAGCTGCAACTATTTGTTGCTCTAGCTGAAACACCAAAACATCAGAGAACGGTTCCGCATGCTCATTTTCCCGAGAAACTATCAATAGGCATACATACAAGTAACGAGAAGCAACACTTACCTGGAATAAGGTTTGAAGCTTGTTCTTCAGTAGGGAGTATTCATGAGAGAGCTGTTGTAAACACCTCAAACACCTGTTCCATTCATCATCAAGCAACTAGGTGCATAAAAAGGCATTGCATACAGGTAAAGCAAGACTCACCCTTCGCGGTTTTTAGTGTCGTTGAAACTTCGAAATGCGATACATGCATTTTTAACCCTCATTGCACCTATGCTATTACCATAGAGACAAAACACTTGATTTTCAAAGGCATCTATACAATATGATCAAATTAGGTACTTGAAAATGCTTTTGAGATTGAATTACCTGGAGGTGCTACCCTTTAGAAATTTTTAGTTAATGAGGGAAGACTGCAACTGCTGCAAAATGTGGGAGAAAGAAATGGGATGGTGGAGGGTAGTATGCCCAAGCATTAACAAATAATCAAAAACAAAACTTTCGGAAAAAAAAACCCAACAAAGGACCACTTAGAATAAAAGAAAGCAGAAAATTACTCTGCAATATTTTTTGTTTATACGTTTAAATTATTATATGGTAGAAAAATAGTACAAGAAATCTTCATAAAAAACAACTCAGAAGACAAAAACAAATAATTAACAACAGAAACAAAACCACCAAATTTCATACATTAAACAATTATCATATATATATCTTTCAATTTTTATGCTAAGAAGTTAAATCCCGAACAGCTACTCACCAGATCCTCATCATCTTTCTTCTTTTGGTTCTCG
Organism: Gossypium arboreum; assembly: GCF_025698485.1. NCBI lineage: Eukaryota > Viridiplantae > Streptophyta > Magnoliopsida > Malvales > Malvaceae > Gossypium > Gossypium arboreum. The sequence continues at coordinate 8,134,707 of NC_069071.1, forward strand.
GCCGTACAGATCTTGGGAGGATCCGAAGCAGCTGCAGGACGGCTTCAGCATATGAGATCGAAAGACATGATTCCTCCCTCTCCCCGATAGAAGCATATGATTATTAGTATAACAGAAAGCTTCAGCTTAGTGGATATAATTAACTCAAACATTGTGAAGCATGGAATAAATGGGATGTTGTTGGTAAAGATAGGTTGGAAATGAGTTGGAGTTTAGCATAGATTTCTGCTTAACTTAGACAACAAAACTAAGATTGTTGCGAAACTCAAATCTAGGAAGATAGATTTGAAATTACTCCAAAACCCATAGGTCAAACAAAGAAGAAATCAAATTGTTCTCAAATAAAAGAACAACTTACCTGAAATTTTACACTCCGACAAAGCAAACGAGAAAAGCGTCAGATGTATGTTACCTTGACAATGAGTCTTCACCGTGTCTGCTGATTCTTTTGGGGGAAATTTAGAGATTAGGAGAAATTAGAGAATTGGGGAAATCTGTTTTGGGTTGGGGGCGAATGGCTAAGTGTCGGGCATGAGAAAAGAAAACATTTCAGAAACGAAAACGACGCCGTTTAACTTAAACAATTATGTTTTTTTGAGCGTTTAAAAAAAAACGCCGCTAACCCTTAAATCTCCAATTAAATTTTACTTAAAACACATTATATTTATAAATACTTAAAGTAAATTTACTCAAACCTAGCTAATAATATTGTTTTAATTTCTTTTATAAATATATACATTTTATTTTCATTTTATTTTTATTAATTTTTAAATATAAACAAGTTAAATATTTTTAATTATTATTATTTTCTATTAGTTATTGAATTATATGTAAATTATGGATTTAGTCATTTTACTTTAATTTTGTTATTTTTAGTCATTGTAATTTTTGAATTTTGAAATTGTAGTATTAATTCAATGGTAGCTATTAAATTCATTAAGTTTTGCTATTTCTAAAATCTAATGTAACAAACATATCACTCACAAAAAGCCAGTTACTGATTTAACGGTTGTCATTTGTGACAAAATTAAAATTTCAAAATTCGAAAAGTATAGGGACCAAGAATGATCTAATTGGATAACATGAACTCAACCTACAACTTTAAACACAATACCAAGACTAATAGCAGAATTTAACCAAACATATATAATTGCTATCATTTGAGTGATCATGACTAAAATTTTAAATTTTGAAAAGTACAAAAGATAAAATTGAAAATATTAAGTGTAGAGGAATTAATTTGAATTGAATTATTTTAATATATCAAAATATTTTTAGATTAAATCTTAAACCATTTAATATATATATAAAGTTTATCTATTATCTCTTAAATAATTTAAACTATAATCATAATTTTAATATATTCAAATTAATATTATCTCTTTTACAATTATATAAGAAATCGTTTAATATATAAATTAAAAATATTAATTAATCTAAACCCTAAACCTTTAACCCTATCCTATAAACACTAAACTCTAAACCCTTACACCTTAAACTCTAACCCTAAACCCTAAACCATAATTCCTAAACCCATAATTCATCATAAACCTTCAAATACTAATTAACTCCTACAATGATAATTAATTCAATATTTTAAATTCAATATTATCTCTTTTACGATTATATAAGAAAATATTTAATATATTGTATAACCATAATTTTAATAATTATTGTAATTTTATGTGACCATAATCATAATTAATTAATTAATTAATCTAAACTCTAAACTCCTAATCCCTAATTCCTAAACCATAAACCTTAGATCCTAAAATATAAACCCTTAACCCCTAAACCCCAACCCTTAAACCATAACCCCTAAACCCATAATACATAAACTTTAAAATAGTATTCAATTAAAATATTTTTAACAAATATTTTTCTATGTTTTTACTTTCAAAATTTTTTTACTTGTCATTATTTTTTTGAAGAATTTAAATATTCAATTAAAAATAAATTGTATTTTAATATAAATAAACCAGTTAAATTATTAATAGACAGATGAAATGTTTTTTGCGGCGTTTTTCCAAAAGCGTCGCTAAAAACTGAGCAATAGCGGTGTTTTTCCAAAAAGCGCTGCTAAAACCTCGATCTATAGTGGCGTTTTCCCAAAAGCGCCGCTAAAAACTGAGCAATAGTGGCATTTTTCCAAAAGCGCCGCTAAAACCTCGATCTATAGTGGCGTTTTTCCAAAAGCACCGCTAAAAACTGAACAATAGTAGCATTTTTCCAAAAACGCCGCTAAAAAATGAGCAACAGCGGCGTTTTTCCAAAAGCGTCGTTAAAACCTCGATCTATAGCGGCGTTTTTGCTATTGTTCAATTTTTAGTGGCGTTTGGGCCAAAAACGTCGCTATTGCTCAATTTTTTATGGCGTTTTATCGCAAACGCCGCTAATGTATAATATTTGCGGCGTTTTTTGTCCAAACGCCACTAAAAAGGCTGCTAAAGCCCTATTTTCCTGTAGTGTGTTAAATTAATTTTACAATTCATAACATATGTTGCACAAGAGGATTGGCAGGGACCTTTGCTTTCTTGATTTGGTATGATTACTTCTTTATATCTTTAAATTTTGATAAATTTTAATAAATAAATAATAAATTTTTTATTTTAACCTAAAATTTTTTAATTCTATTTTCTCTCTCATTATAAAATTTCTAGCTTTACTACTACTTTATGTTTTATGTCCTACTATTATAGGAGTTTCTCTTTTCAATTGTAGATTTTTCCTATGACCTTCTTTGCAATAAATTGTGGTGCGTCCTTTTTTTCCTATGTCCCATATAAAGGGCAACTCAAGATGTTTGTAGTTTTTAATTGAATCCCACACCTTCAACAATTGTAAATTCTCTTTAAAATAAGTTTAAGAATGGTTGTATTCTTCTTGATGCCAAGAATTTTTCAATAATTTGTTATGGGACAAAATTCTAAACTTATGAAACGACGACATTTAGTTTAAGGGAACGATGCGTAGTGATAGCTTGTAAAATGGTGCATGTTAGGTAAGTTAAACAGGGCATTTTGTTTAGGCCTAGTCAACGATGGTTATCTTATTTTGTAACCAACTAGTTTTTTTTATCTGTTTTTCATTTCCTTTATTATGTTGTAAGGAATTAGAAGAAGCTAAGAAAAATACACATAAGAAATTATTCTCTCTAATTTTTCTCTTCTCTTCTTTCTCTATTCTCAAAATCCCTCTACGTTCTTCTCACCTTTTTGAGCTATAACAAGGGTATCAGAGCTAGCACGACCTTTATGGCTGAGGAATGAGGCACCATACGCCTGTAAAAGGAAGTTACTATTTTGTTGCAGGAGCTTACCAAGATGCAAGGGGAAATATCTTTCTTGGACACCAAAATGGAGGCAAGGTTGTAAGCTTTTAAGGAGGAATTTAAAGGGAATATTCAGAGTTTACTCGAGCAATATATTAGTCACCCAACTGCTACTAGCAATGCGTCTACCCAAGCTAAGGGTAAGGGTGTTTTAGGAGGACCACCTCCTAGTTTCCCCCCAAGGAACCTAGTGAAGTCCTTTAACCTCCCCTAATGCCAAGTTATACCAGCTCCCCCCATTCCCAATCAGGAACACTCTAAGATAGGCTTTACAAGCTAGATTACCCTCGTTTCAATGGGTCAGATTTTAGTGGCTGGTGGTCAAAACTTGAGCAATATTTTGTGGTTGAGGGTATACCAAAAGGTGACAAGGAAGCCCTTTGTTCAGCACTAGTGTTGGTGTTACCAAACTTTAATCTGAAATTTTATGTTGATAGTGATGCTTCTAGTTTTGGGGTAGAAGCTGTCTTGCAGCAATGGGGACAACCAATAGCTTTTTTTAGCAAAGGCCTAGAGGGCACTAAGAATTATCCATTTATGAGAATGAAATGCTTGTTGTCTTGTTAGCTGTGAGAAAATGACATGCATATCTAGTGGGAAGGCACTTTAAAATAAGAATCAATTACTAAAGTTTGAGGTTTCTATCAGATTTGCAAGCCATAACCCTTTTTTAGCAAAGGTGGGTTGCAAAAATGCTAAGATATGATTATAAAGTTATTTACAGTAAGGGATATTCGAATATTGCTGTTGATGCTCTCTCTCGGAACAAGCCACTATTGGAAGGACATTTATGGCAATTAACAGGTAGTACTGTGGTTTCTAAATTGTTGGAAAAAGTGCAGGCATTATATCGATCTGATAGCAAATTGCACAAGTTCTTGAATAAGTTCAGCATCAGCATGATCAACACCCTAAGTACACATGGGATGGAATATTTTTAAGAAGGAATAGTAAGATTGTTGTGGGATAAGATGACACTCTTAAGAAAGCTTTATTCCAACATTTTCATGCTAGCCCTATAGGAGGCCACTGCCAAGCTTCTCAAAAAAGAGCAGCTTCCTTACTCTACTAAAAGGGAATGACTCGAGATATCAAAATATGGATCAAGGAGTGTCCAATTTTCCAGAGATGTAAGTCTGAAAATGTAGCCAAACTAGGTCTGCTACAACCTTACCTGTACTAGATAAAGCTTGGTCTTCTATCAGTATAGATTTCCTAAAAGGGCTTCAAAAATCTAAAGGAAACTTTGTTATTTTGGTAGTGGTAGATCGTCTTACCAAGTTTGGCCATTTCTTGCCACTTAAACACCCTTTTACAGCTGCTACAGTGGTAGAAAAGTTCTTGAACCATGTATTCAAGCTCCATGGAATGCCGAATTCTATCATCTCCAACTGAGATAAGATTTTTATCAGTAACTTTTGGTAGGATCTGTTTAGAATGGTGGGAACCAGACTCAATCTATCCACTTCTTATCACCTAAAATCTGATGGATAGACTGAGATCCTCAACAGGTGTCTCAAAGGGTACCTAAAATCATGATTGGGGAGAGACTAGGAGACTGGCTGTTGTGGCTCTCTATGGTTGAGTGGTGGTATAACTTTACTTATCACTCAGCCATTCATACCACTCCTTATGAGGCCCTTTTATGGCTAATCTTCTCCACATCACATGCCTTACTTGGCAAGCATCTCTCCTGTGCCATCAATTGGCAAAAGAGGGAAACCATTAGAAAATTATTCCAGTTTCATTTAAAATGAGCACAAGATCGAATGAGATAGCAGGCTAACAAACATAGAAGTGAGAGGCATTTCCAAGAAGGTGATTGGGTTTACCTGAAGTTGCAACCATATAGGCAGCATACTATTAGAAGAATATTGAAGCAAAAGTTATCCCCAAAATACTTTGGTCCTTCCAAGGTACTAGCTCAAGTGGGGAAGGTGGCTTATCGTTTACAACTTCCACTAGGGTCCAAGGTCCATCCCACATTCCATGTTCTTAACTTCCACACGGTGCTTGGTCCAAGGAACCAGCTTGTATCCTTGAACGTCGAATAGTCAAACATGGCAACACAACTGTGACTGAGGTGTTTAGTTGAATGGACTGATTCATTTCCAAGGGACACCACATGGGAGACCTTTGAACAGCTCATGAGTTGTTTTCCTCAGTTTGATCCTTGAGGTCAATTATCCATTCGAGGGGAAGGTATTTTTTATGGGATAAAATTCTGAACTTATGAAACAACAATGGTTAGTTTAAGGGAATGGTGCGTAGTGATAACCTGTAAAACGGGGCATGTGGGGTAAGTTAAATGGGGCGTTTTGGTTAGGCCTAGTCAGCAACAGTTATATTATTTTGTAACCAGCTAGTTTGTTTTTATTCGTTTTTCATTTCCTTTATTATGTTGTAAGGAATTAGAAGAAGCCAAGAAAAATACACACACGAAATTCTTCTCTCTAATTTCTCTCTTTTCTTCTTTCTCTATTCTCAAAACCCCTCTACATTCTTTTCAACTTTCCGAGCTATAACATAATTTTGTAAGCAACATTTTATTTGAAACATTTATAAATTTATTGTTACACTTACAAAGTGTTATAAAACTTTAAGAATGTATTTTTCACTTTTAAAATTTATGAATGCGCTTGATAAATTGTTGAAAATTTTTATTTTATTAAAAATGAAATTTTTAATATTTAATTTTTTAAAAATGTGTTCGATAATCCTACTAGTTTTTAAATAGTACAAAAGTTTCACAAAAAAGTGTTGAATAAGATAAATAGGTAGATAACTACATATCACTTAATATTGATAATATTAAGTTGATTTTATTTAAAAATATGTTTGAAATAAATCATCTCTTCTATATATATCTATATATATTTTTAAAATGTGAAATATCCAAATTATTATATTTAACTTTTATCTAAAATTATATAAAATAAAATATTATATTTATAAGGTTAAATTTAAGACATAAATTATTTTAAAAACACAAGATTTAATTTTACCAAACAACATAATTATGGTTAATATTTAATTTTATTAATAGATCAAACAAGTTTTTAATATAAAATCAGTACTTATAAAATTTAGTACTAAAAATTCAACACATAATTTTTCAATTTATCAAACAATACCTAACACTAACACCACATTTGATTGGCATGAATGGTTATTCAATTCATACCTTATTTAGCGCAACAATCTTATTCCATTGTTTGGTTTAATTGAATGAGTGAAATGGTCGAGTAGTATTACGGCCTCATTCTAGTATCTCACGGAATACCCATTTCGTGCTACAACCAAAGAATAGCCATTCCAGCCTTTTATTGAATAGCCACAAAAGTTTTTCCCAAAAATACCCCAAACCAAAAACATCATATTAACCACAATTTCAGTTTATGAATTATAACTATGGAAGAAAAATCAAGAAGAAACAAAAATTGAAACCCAATAGTTACGATTCAATGCTTTCCTAACTTCGATTTCATCCAACAATGTTGTTTTCACAATATCAACACAATGTCTCCTCCACTTTGACATGTTTCAAACCCAGTAATGAAATTTAGAAAACAAAACAACCTAAATTAGGAGAAAAAAAATTGTGATAAATGGCAGGAGATTAACATAGGGGAGATTTGTATGTATGAATCTATAGGTTTTTGTAGGTTTTTAGGACAAACTAAACAAAAAGTTGAAAGAGTTTGTGGAGATAAAGCTTTGGAAAGGAAGATACTTGAGAAAAAGAGAGGATCAGAGAAAAGAGAGAGGAAAGAACTAGATTGAACTCTAGAGAAAAGAAAGAGATAAAGTTGACTGACGATGGCTAGGGGCTCCAGATTAAAGAAGCAAGACTGGGGGCAATTAAGATCCCTAGAAAGCTCTAATGGTTTTATTTATTTTTCTTTATTAATTTATATTTTGTTTGGCTGTAATTTTTCCCCACTTTATATTAAATGAATCCAATCGTTTATATTCAAAAGAAAAACATATAATAAAATGATTTTAAATATGATTTTAGATTTATTTTAAATTTAGAAAATTAAATTTATTGTTAAATAATGTTTTTATTATTAAATATAAAATTTTAAATTATTTATTTTCCGATATTATTTTTGACATAATATTTATGAAGTTATTAAGAAATAAACCATATTTTTAAAATAATGTATTAATTATACTATTAGATATATTTATAATATACATTACTAAATTATTAGCATTTAATTATAATATTAAAATTTCTAGATATATTATTTTTATGAATTATATTAATTAAATTAAATTTATATGAACATTTAACAATAATTGAATAATAAAAATATTATTAGTAAATTGTATTTAATAATAATTATATTAAAATATGATTAAATTATTGATTTTTATTTTTATTAAATTATATTTAATAATAATCCTATTAATTAATAACAATAACAATAATCATCTACTTAAAAAATTCTACTAAAGGTACTCTAGTCATTTAAATTTTTTTCCTTATTCTATTACAACATCTATTTCATTCAATCAAACACAAGAAAATATTACAATTTTATTCTATTCCATTCAACCAAACAATTAAATTATTAATTACAGTTCTATTTTATTACTTATCTATTCTATTCCTCCAATCAAACTTGTTGTAAATCTTTTCATCATTTCTCTAATTATATAAACATGTCTAGGGATGAGAGTGAAGTTGAGGACCCATCTTCAATACTTGAAAGTGCAAATTTTATTTATGAAAAAATTCAACCGGCATTTGTGTGTCTCAAATTTTAATTTATTAAAATTTACAATATGAAAATTTAAATTTGTGTGATTTAAGTGTGAAATAAATAATATAACTAAAAATATCCTTTCATTTATTAAATAACCCATTATAAAATTTTTTAAAAAATTGCTTCATTTATATCTAATGTTATTTTATATTCTTAGTGAGGGACAATTTGAGATTAATCCACTATGGTAAAAATTGTATAGTTAACTTCAACAGAGAGTTTCATCAAATTAATAAGAGTATATAAAACTCCATCCATTTATAAAATTGGATTAAAAGTTAGTATATCTATTAGGTTTTTTTCAAAAATAATTAATACATAAAATATTGTATTTTTTATTTATTTATGATTTACCATTTAGCTAGATGAGGTTGAAGTATTCTTATATTATAGACACATGATTAAATTAATCTTTTATTATTAAAAATAATATAAATATATATATATATATTGATAATTGGGAGAGAGAAATAAGATTTTTTAGATTAACCCAAACTCTCATGTTTACAACATATTACTCTTGTCATTGGACCTAAAGATTGTTGGTAACAAAGTTAACATTTACCATATGAAAAATTGTATTGAAAATAATTATTTTTCAACTGCAATTCAATTCCAAACAAAAGATTTCATTTATAGAACTATATTATATAATCTTTACAAGTATTAACTCTGTTAAACAATAAATGGTATTTTTAAAACAGTAAATGTTAACTTTATTATAATTTGACCTTATTTGATTCTTTTTTAATAATGCAAAAATTAAATTGACTCATTAAATAATAGAGAAACTAATTTGATCATATATTTACGATAGATGTATTTGCCAATGATTAAATGGCTATACTTAACTAAGTACAGTGAGGTGATTTTGTATATATATGAGGTGATGAATATGCATGAAAAGACGGTAGAGAAAAAAAAAATTGTTATTAGTGCCTGTGAGTACATGGCATTGTTGATAAACAAGGAGGTTTTAGAGTTGGAATCACATCTGTTGTAATTGTGGTGTGTAGGTGAAGATTTTTTGATCGAATTAGTTGGATCTTTTACGGTACTTTATCTATGATGTATTGTATTGGTTTGTAATTGTATCCTATTGTATTAGTGAAATGTGTCCACATTTTTGTTGATATAACCCAAGGACATTTGACTTTGGGCTTTTTTGAAGTAGACCTAATGTTGTTGCTGAAATGGTTGCATAGCTTTGGGCATGGGCTTCGAGTTGATCACAAATGGGTCCAATGTCCCTAAAAAGTGGTTTGCCAACTTTTTTATTGAACAAAATGATCAATCATTAATCAATAGGAATCAAAGGTGGGGTTTTAGTATTAGATTCAATCTGTCACTAACTATACGACTTTATCATTAATTATAATAATTATTTATGTATCTAATTTAGTGAAAGAAATTTAATATAAAGCTTAAATGTTCAAATCTTACAATTAAAAAGTAAATAAATTTAAAATTCTGTGTACTACCCAGTTTAAATATCCATTTAATTGTGTAATAATTGAAAATTTAATTTTATATTACATGGGGAGTAAATAATGTATTGATTCTGATTATAATTATGATAGGAAGTATTTTGATTTTTAGTATGTTTGTGTTTTATATTTATTTGAATATATTTTGTAGTTACTCAAACACATATTTATTTTGATATAATCATAAAAGTGTTCTTATTCAGTATTAAATTCAAGTAAAATTCTTTCAATAATGTCGATTTCAAGATTCCTAACTTAGTTACTCGAACATATATTTATTTTGGTATAATTATAAAAATATCCTCATTCATTTGAGTATTTAAGTAAAGTCTTTTTAAGAATGTCAATTTTAAAATTTGAAATTTAAATATCTATAAAAGAAATCTGCTTCCAAGTACATATTTATTAGGATTATATTATACTCGTACTTTAAAGCATTACTTTCAACAACTTTTGCAATCTTTTCTTTCTAGAAAAAACCCTCCACATATTAAATTAAATTACACTTTTCACTCTAATACACTTAATTATTTATACATTTTAACCTAACTGAAGGTGTCCAAATTTACTGTGGAAAGTCAGGCTTAAATAAAAATTTGGTCTTATAATTATAACATTTTTTTCGTTGAAAAACTTAAAATTTTTTAGGATCAAAAACTAATACCCAAATTATGATTGCATTATAGTAATCACCTCAAACATTTGATTTGTCAAGAAAAATTCCCTTACTCAATAATATTATGCCACCTGAACTGTTTTTTAAATTTAAAAAAAGGTTAATTTTTTTTTAAAAAAATTTCATTTCTTCTTTAGCCCATGGTTGTCAGAACTAGATTAAATTAATCGATTGAACAATAAGTAGATGGCCTAATCAATTCAACCGATACCATAAAAATCGAAGGAGAATAAAACTAGTGTAAAATCAGTTGAACCAATTAAAAAACCATTTGAACTTAATTTAGTTTATAAAATTATTATTTATGCTTATATTACAGATGCTTTCTGTTTCTTCTTTTTTTTTCTTTTTAATTTTTATTTTGTAATGGTTGAACTAAGAACTAATAGTTTGTTCAGTTCGATCATCGGTCTTGTTCTTACAACATTGTTCACCTCAAGAATTTTAATGACAAAATTCAAGAACTCTGTAAAAAAAAAACTCATCTAAATTCAATTTCTAACAATGAAATCTAAATTTTGGTGGCTCCTTTCTCGTTTTTAAACTTCGATTTATATTATTTTCTCATCCCGATTCAAAACCCACGTATTATTTTCCCTAAAAACAATTTTTTGCACTCTTTTTCTTTGATTTGTAAAATCAAAACCTCAACTTCTCAAAAAGAAGAAAATGCAAATATTTGTTGGATTCATTGGGAATTTGTTCAAATACAACACTTTCTATTTCCAATCTAATGAGAAAATCTCATACACAAAACCTTTAATCCCATATGCGAGACTGGAGTTAAGAAAATTTCATGACAAGTTTCTTGGATTAGAAATCCAAAATGTACATTCAATACACTACCACTTCAACCACTTCTTCTCCAACAAATGACAAGTAAGCTCAAGGTTAGGTTGCAAGATCATTTGGCCTTTGATTGTGTCACATAAATAGCCTATTGGGATTGATGGTTGAAGAAGAAGAAGAAGAAGATGATGAGAATAAACAGAAAATAAAAAATATATATTTCTTTATCTTTCTAATATAATTATAAATATATAATTAACTTAATAATTTAATTTAACTTTAAAAAGAGGTATCACATGTCATGATATTATTAGCTAATGGATTTTTAATGGAGGTAACACCTATGGACTATGGTGATTACCACTTTTTGATAAAAAAATCTTTAGGCAATTAAGTGGGAAAAATGCTATTTGGAGCTAATTTTATATTTTAGCATTTATTCAATTCAAAATTTATAACTAGAGTCAAATGAAGCTTTATTGCGGGTAAATTTGAAGTATATGTAGGTTTTGAAAAAAAATTGGGTTTTAGGCTAATTTTTGTGATATTTAGGAAAATAGGTCGATTTGAAAACAAGTGGAGGCATTTTTTATTTCTCTCTCCTAATTTGGTTTTTTTTTTATGTTAGAAATTTAGGGAGAAAAAATTATTTGTATTTGTGTTTGTGTTAAGACATTATGATAGTTTTAAGGTATATTTGAGTTCACGGTAATACAATAGAACTCGGATACCCACACATTTCAACTGTCGTGTCGGGATGGAAATATCACCTTAGAAACCCATTGCATTGCAACTTAGGCTCCAAGCTTACTATGCTTATACAGTCACAGGTTGAAGTTTCATGATACCGGGAGAGGATGTTTTATAAACCCCATACATAAGTCTGACACCATAATCATTAGGAAAAACAAATGAAATTTCCAGTATAATCAATTTTTTTTTCTCCATCTCTACCAAAAACAATATCATTAACCTAACCGTCTGAAACATGTGACAGAGTTGGATTCAAGAGGACTTTTAGGGAGGAGTGACTGTGGTGGTGGAGAGAAGATAAAACTCGATTCGAGGCGGTAGCAGTTGTAATTATTAAAGAATTATTTAATCAAAATAACTTCTATCGACCTAAAAGGACTTTTATCTTTTCTCCACCGTCACTGTCACTCCTCCCCCTGAAAGTTCACTTTCCCCCAAGTCCTTCACAAGTTTCGGATAAAGAGGTTAAGGATACTGCTTTGGTAGAGATAGAGAAAAAAAATAAGCTAATTATATCGAAAAGTCCCTTACTTTTTCCCTATGATTATAGTCTCAAACTTATGTATGTGGTTTATAAAGCATAACCACCTTAAGACTATCACAATGTCTCCCTCAAACACAAACACAAATAAATATTTTCGTCCAAAAATTTCAACACTCAACCAAAAGAAAAACAATTAGGAGAGAAATTTTTTTATTTTATACAGAACGATAGCAAAGAGAGTTGATGGAGTAGCGAGAAGCAAAACCCCCTTTATATAGGCAATCGAGGGGAAATTTGAAAAAAAAAATAATGTGTGAGCCCAATCTGAAAATTATCTTGGGATTCTTGCGTTCTGTGAATTTTTCACGAGTTAGGGTTAAGGTTGAAAAAGAGAGGGAAAAAAAGCGCCCTACAAAACGCGTTTTTAGCTGAGGTGGCAGAATGCTATCTGAAAGCGCACTGCACCCTGTAGGACGCACTCTCAACCTGTATAGTAAACAAGTTAGCTGAAAATGTGTCCTACAAGGCGCGTTTTCAGAGAACATGCTGCTACCTCAATTGAAAATGCGTCCTATAGGAGGCATTTTCTTTCCTCCTATTTTTAACCCTAACCTGTGAAAAATTCCCAGAACCATAACCCCAACCCTAAATCAAAGATTCTTGGGCCAAAGAATCCCGAATAAAATTCAGACATCACATTCAAAATTTTTTTAAAAAACTCTTAGAAGACATGTTTTCTAAAAACTACTCAGAATTGTCATGTCTAATCTTTTCCAATATTTTGAAGTTATGTTTGATATCTAGGGGTAGTATTTGCTATAAAATGAGCCACTATTCTGTTGGAGAACTTCCATACTGGAATTTCGAATAGATTGTGTTTATAAGAAAATTCGCATAAGGAAAAGATTGTTTATGTTAAAGACCTGAATTTCAAAAATCAACCTAACTAAATTAGTTCAAGTTTTGCTGTTGTTGTTTTTGGATTATTCGTACTCTTTTTATAACACCCTTAACCTGTCTTCGTTAGGGTTACTGAGCATTATTATACAATTTCGAACATTCAACATCAAAAAATTAACAATATGCAAATTTCAAGTTAATATTTGATAACATAATTCTATTATAGCAAAAAATACCTTTACTGGTCTTAAATCGAGCCTATATGGTCCTAAAAATAGTTTAGGAACAATTAGGGATTAACTCGAAACAAATCAAAAAAATTAGGAAAAAGCTCAAAAGTTTGAAAACAAGGGTCATACGGCCGTGTGGGCTTTTGAAATATGGGACACATGGTCGTGTCCCAACCTGTGTCTCTACCTGCGTAACTCACTGACTTGGATCACACGGCCGTGTCACAAGCTGTGTGCCAGACCATATGAATTCTGCACCTAAAAATAATGTGATACACGACCGTGTGGGGTGGCCATGTGTGGCACATGAACGAGTGATAGCCCGTGTCTCAATCCGTGTGCAGCCCAAACTACCCTTAAAACAAGCCATTTCAAAAACCATTAATCTAATATTAAAATAAAAATAATATATTCACCAATAGAATATTGATTACCTTAAATAAATTTATAACTTAAAAAGACTACTGCTGGTGAGAAAAATACAGAAGAGTAGACTTTTTCATCTTCCTGATTGATCCGAGACCCACATAAAAATATCTCATGGCATGGGCTAAAAAGTTCACAAAGGCATCAAATACTAGCTTGAAAGAATTTTTAGAGCTGGAAATATTCAAGTTACAGCCTATAGATACAGTTGAAATGGTTGGCATCATTTTCGACTATTTTCAAACTGTGGGTGGCCTACATGTGCCCCCACTGGTCTTTTCATTTTAAGCAATGGCTCTTACAATTCCCAGTTGGGTGTTGGAGATCTACAGGAAACTAATTTGTGGGAACCCACACTTTAAAATCCATTATTTGCCTTCAATAATTCATTTAGAATGTTTGGGGGGGGGGGGGGGTTTTCTTTTATCTGTCTTATACAACTTGTAATGGGTGTGTACTAGATTTCAAAACATTTGCCAAATAATTAAAAATTAATAACCTCTGTTTTATTTAAACAAAATCACAGCAAATAGTATATCATTAAATTAGCCTTAAAGTTTAAACTTTCTCATGTTCTTTTCAAGGTCAGTTGTGACACAAGGGACCCTTTAACTTTCAGTGGCAATGACCTCATCATTATTAGCAAGTAGAAAGATTAGCCATCTAGTCTTTTTTCTTTTTTTCTTTTTTTTCTTTTTTCTTTTTAGGTTTATAAGTTGTATGTGATTGATATTTTAATAAATTGATCATCTGACTCTTTCAACATCAGACGAAACAATTAAATATTTTTTGTGAAATTATAAAATTAAACTGTTTTAATGTTCATTTCATGTTTCATGAAATTAATTTTTATAGATTTATAGTTGTCTTTCTTAAATATTCTCTTCAAGATTTTATTAAAAGTGGAATGTCGCTATACACTCATCCTTAGTACAAGTCATAAAGAGTTTAATATGCAATGTGCCTATACACTACTCGGAAGAGTCTGCTTTTCCAAACAGGTTCAGCATAGCTGCTAAATTAGATAATTAAGAACAAAATGATTAAGGATGTAATAATTGAAGAAAAAAAATTTGAAAGCTCATTTCATCAATCATACAGCTTTGCTGATAAGGCCTTGAACGGTCCCATAATGAATAAGACCATATTTTGATTGATCCGGTCGTTTTATTGAATTTCCATTGATAATTCGCAGGTCAAATTTTCAAATGCAATGCTTTGGTCCAGTATAGTTGCTTGGATAGTTAGATGGATGAAGGAATAGGCAATAAAGGAAAGAATATATTATTAAAAAAAACTGTAACATCAATAAATTAATATATATAATCAATTACATTGAGAAACAAATACATACTTTTCCCCTATATCACACTTACATAAAAATCACCATCCATATCCATGATTTTGGGAGGCAGACCCTTTGGTGAACCTCTTCAAGACTCACTTATTAGGAGCAGAATCAATTATTTTTCTTGCACGTATACATAATTCATGATGAATCTATATATATACATGTACATATATATGTAATTATAAGATCCTTAAACCTGCCTTGCCTTGCCTTGCCTTGAGCAGCTGTTGACAAGGGGATTAGTAGTGATTTTCCTTTATTTAAGTCATACACTTGATGAAGATGTGAATCCTTAGCCTTTCCTTGGGTTAAAAGAATTATCATAAGATGGCTGAGAAGCCATTTTTGTAGTGTTATCATTGTGCCTGTTAGATTTTCTGTTGAATGAACTATATCTGCCTTGCCTATGCTTCCTTCTAGGATGTGATGCCTTTGGGATAAAAACTCCAGTGCCTTTGCTTTCTCTTCTGCAGATTTGTTCTTGGAGATATGGAGATTGTGTTATTGGATAATTTGCTGCAGAAAATGTCTGCAAAAAGTTTTGACAGGACAAAAATTTCAATCCATGAAGCTGTGAAGTTAATAATACCGGAAAATCCATGAAAAAAAAACATATGTAGATGGTTATAAAAACCTGGAAGGAAACTGAAGGACATGTTGAAACTGAGTCTTCATCATCCATGATTAGCAAAGAGATTTGCTTGCTCAAGTCTGCAAAAAACAGATCATCTTCAAGCTCAACAGCCACTTCCATGTCTGTCCTCAAAAGCTAGAGAGTCTTATTAGAGTGGGGTTTTTGGCAAGTAACCAAGAAAAGAAATGTTTAGTCTCTCCCGAGCCATGGGGGGTTATAAATAAAAGAAGAGCCAGAAAAGAGATGGGGGAGTTAAAAGGCAGATAGGAGGAGGGGGGAAGTGCATGTGGGGTGGTGGGGTCTTTTAATGGCAGTTAGCCAATCTGGCTAAGTCCCCACAAGAATCATGAAGCAGTGTTATGATGTTATCCAGTAGGGGGAAGAAGAGATAAAAGAGTAGCAGCAAGCAAAGCATAGCAAAGGCAAAGAGATAGCCCACACCCAGATATCTAATCCCAAATCATCACTAGCATGCATGGGTGTAACTAGGTCAGCCTCACTTCCTTTATCCTTTTTTACATCTCTAAGGAAACAAGGTATGGCTCAAAATTCATAGTCCAACCCCAATACAAGGGATATACACTACTTGCAAAACCCAATTGAATGAACGCTTGCCCATAACTGGTCTCAACTAGTATCTAGATAGCTAGATACTGCTGTCTTTTGTCATGGTTTAAGCTAAAGGACAGTCAAACTCAGTAACCAGAGGATCTAAGAGCTTTGTTGTAGGGCCATTGCTTTAATTACTTTAGAATTTGAGACTTGTTTTTGTATATCTCCACAGAATTTGAAGGGTCGTTTGTCAATGCAACTAGCTTGTTTGTAATTTACAGTTTTAAATCATATAAGCCGTGAATTAATTGTGTTCTGATTCTTTGACATTGAGCATTTCATTGTCATCTTCGTTTGAACTTTAACACATAATTTATCTCTAATCCCAACATAAAATAGAAACAAATCATGCAAAAAAAATAAAATTCTTTTGCATTGCGGAACATAATTTTCAAGCAGCCAAGTGGGACTGAATTAAATGCATTAAGATAACCAAGGATATTCAAGTAAAGGGTAAACTACATCATTAGTTACTAAATTATGAGTAAATTTTTATTTTTATCACTTAATTAAGAAAAGCTACAATCTGGTTACTAAACTATTCAAAAGTTTTATTTTAAGTCATTGAACAATTCAAAAGTTTTTACTTAAGTCACTGGGCTGTTAAGTTTTTCTTCTTTTAAGCTCCGCTAGTGAGCTCCAACCAACTACAATCAGTACAGTAGATTAGTACCTATCGACGAGTAGAAGAACATATCTCAGATCCAAGTCAATCTAACAGTCAATGTTAGAGATTGTAGAAAAAAATTGTTTAAATTTTAGTTCCTAAATTCATGATGTCCAAAAACTAAATTAAACTGTAAAAGAGACGGGAAAAGAAAGCTTTCAATTTGTATAGGCAGTGCGAGTAGAGAAAGTCATATAACATCGATTTTAACAGTCTAGTGACTTAAACGAAAATGAGGGGCGAAGCCAGGCTGGCTGACATGGGCCTAGCTCCCCTAAAATATAAAATTACTATTTAGGCCCTTAAATTTTTTTAAAAATTTTAAATTAGTAAAGGTAAAATTGCACTTTGTCCCCTTAAAATTATAAAAATTCAATTTAATCCTTTATAAATTATAAAGATATAAACTATAAAAAATTAAAATTCATCCGGCCCCCCATAAAAGTTCTGATTTCTCTCCTGAAGAAAATTTTTGAATAATTCAGTTTCCAAATTATAACTTTTTATAATTAAATGACCAAAATCAAAACTTACCTAAAATTTAGTGACTAATAATATAGTTTACCCTTGTTTAAAATTGTTCATGGTACTGCAGCTGCAAGTACTGGAAATATCACACTTACTAAGGAAAGGCAGTACTTGAATTATGAGGGGTGATGATTTTGGTCCACACGGTTTTGATGGTTGGCTAAGGGACCTATGCCCAGCCCCCCATCTGCTGTATATTATGAACCTTGGATCCTTCTTTAATCCTCCATTCCCCCCCCCCCAACCTTTTTTTCCATAACAATGATGTTATAATCATTAAATTTTTTTTGTTTATTTATTGCATTAAATGAAGGTAATCAACAAGTTGAAGTGGTTGTTGCTGTTTGCTGGTGACAAATTTGAACTATTTCTTTCTATTATCCGTACCAGCAGCAAACATTTATGATTGGGTTTTCTGCAGCAAAAAGATTGCCTTTTGGATTTGGTTGATATAATCATGGAAGGAAGAAAAATAAATGAAATTTATGTTATCCCAGTGTATGTGTTATTTTTCATAGTAATTATATTTAATATCTACGTCTAGTATGTATATAAATATGGGTAAGAGGATGAGATATTCAAAATTAAATATATGTTCCTAGTTTGAATGCAGGTAGCTTGCTGTGCTTTTATCTGAGAGAATAATTATTATGATAATTTTTATGGTGATTATTATTATGTCACTGATCACATCTACAATTATGGAGGTTTAGTTTATATTTTGTTGTATTCATTTCAGGGAATCCAGTACATCCAATAAGATAAGCTTATATAAGGTATTTAAACAATATGTACTCAAATATAAGAAACATGATATTCATATATTTCCTTAAAATTCAAACTTTGAAAATATCATATAATAAAAGAAGGTTACTATACGACATTAGGCCACAATTTATAACATAATTTACTCCAAGGTTTAAGCGTTAATTAAACCTTATGATACCCATCAACATTTACGGTACCTTCTATTAATATAATGTACAAGTAGTAATATATAATTCAACTTTAAGTTGTGACTTATTAGTTCACCTTTTTCACTAATAATTTAAATTCGAATCACATTTTGTACTAAAATAGAGGACTAATACATAATTTTATAAAATATATCTTATATTTTCTGACTTTGAAGACCTCACCCATTTGCTTGTGGATCGTTAGTGAAAGCATCGTTTATGCTTGCAGTAGAAGTGGCCGATTGGACCACTGTTGGTGCTGGAGTAAGCAACAGCGAGGATCATGAAAGGAGAGATATAAAGAGAAGAAAAGATTTTTTTGTCAAAGGAGAAGATGAAATAATGAACTTTCTTAGGGAAAAAAAGAAGAAGCTTTATAGTAAAAGTAAATAAAGAAAAAGAGAAAAAAGAAACATGGGTGATCGGAGAAGATAACTGGACGAGCGACGGCGATGGAGGACTGGCGACAGCAAACTCTAAAAGGATGAAAAAGTTTTTGAGGGTTTCTGACGATGGAAGCTTGAAAAAAGAGAAAGTCGTGGTTCAAGTTTATTTGGGATAAAAGAACAAAGCTTAGAAGAAGAAAAGTTAAGTTTAATGGAAGAGAGAGTGCAGAACTTGAATGAGAAAGAAGTGGAAAAACTGAAAATTTGGGTATCATCGAGTGAAAGTAACTTTCGGAAGATCATTTTTAGAAAATAAAGTGTTTTTTTGAAAAAATTAATATTTTTCATTAGTGTACGGATGAATTTATATAAAATATTTATTGATTATTTGATAGATTTATTAAAAAATTTCACAAAATTATTTTTAATGAAATAAATATATATTTCAAATTTTCTTATCTTTTCATTTTTAATTAAGTTTATTTTATATGTATAACTTTATATTTCACATTATTTTTGTATTTATTAAAGATATTTTGTTAAATTTAAATTTATTATAATGTCATTTTTAATTACATGACTATCAAGTGAGTCTGTGAAATATAAAAATTAAATTGCTAATTTATGAAGAGTACATAGACTTATTTTTAACTTTTATACTACAAAATATTTATTATTAATATATTTATAATTATAATAAATATTTATTATTAAAATTTTAATATTGGATATTTTCAATAATATGTGAAAAATTATTTAAAATTATCATTTTAAATTTTATTATTAAAATAAAATTGAAATATTAAATAATTTATTAAAATAATAAATTATATTAATTATATTAATAATTTATTATATGACTAAATATAAATAATTAAATATGTATGTTTAATAATATTAAAAATATAATATTTTATATTAACATTTTAAATATTTTAAAAATAAAAGAAAATTTATTTTAATATAATAATATTAAGCTTGATTTAAGTTAATTTTATATAAAAATAAAATTACCTATAAATGAGTTTTTATTTTTTCGGAAAATGACTTATGCTTTTCAAAAGAGTAGGTCATTTTACGAAAAAAATGCTTATTTTATATTGACCTATAAGTTATTTTCCGTTGATCGACTATTTTACGTAAAACAAACACAAAAAACCCTTTTACATGTAAACAAAAGAATTTTTTTCTTTTAATTTTTGTATTCTTTTCTTTTCAAAGTTAAAAAATATTCTTTTCTTTTCTTTTCTTAATTAAAAACTTAAAGGTGTATTTGTTTCCAAATCCTTGGTTGAATTAAAATAATAATAATAATAATAATAATAATAATAATAATAATAATAAGTGTCACGTGTCACATTTTAATTGAATTACGTGTCTTGACATTTTAGAAAATTAGCAACGTTATTCATAGGCACTACATTGATAAACAAAGTTAAAGTTTAGGTACCAAAATCGATTTTTTGAAAGTTTAGTTACCACATTTGACATTGAGTTTTACATATACAAATAATTATGTTTTATTTTTTGAATAATCTCATTATAAGTTCGATCATATCATATATATTCTTTTAACACAATTCCTAGAACTATTTATAACCCTTCCTTAACTCATATATAAAAGAATAATGCGCTTCAATACACTCAAACTCACGTACTCTTATATTAACAATAATGTTCATGCCAATCGAACTACTCAATCGACAATTTATTTGTTTTCTTAAATATACATAATTACATGGTATACATGTTACATTATGTCAATATATGTCATTTTCATTCAAATAGTAGCATGTGATGATTAAACAATAAAAATTAATTAAGTAATTCATTAATTATTAAATTTATGGATCATTGATTTTTTCTATAAATGTGATAGTTTACTTTTATGACTTAGGAAAATTGAATTCCTTTCTTGAAGCCGTGGTGAAGAGGTGTTGAATTAGGCTATTGCAAATTGCATTAATATGGTACCAATTTTATTTTTGTTTTTAGAATTAGTAAAGGTTTTAATAGTAAAATCATTTTGAGGGCTATTATGGAATAATATGTGAATTATACATGGGTTGGGTTATTCATCTAGGTATGAAAGTTCGTCCAAAATTTAAGAGGGTTTGAGTAAAAATATAAGGCTCAGAATATGAGTTTGGACAAAAAAATTAAACCCGTTTAAAATATGGATTGGACCCGAACTTGAATATTCAAGGCCTAAGTCCATTTTATCTAGCCCGTTTTAAGTTTATAATACTTTATATTATAATATTTTTTTTATATATTATGTAATTTAGAACACATTAAAAAAATAAACTTATAATAAATATATAATACTACTCTACTGTAAACATTAAAATAATATTAAAATTACTATATAAAAAATTTCAATAAATAAATAATTATTAAATTAAATTAAATTATTTATTTATTTATTTTTTAAAAAAAATTTAAAAAAATAATATAAGTGGGCCTAAAATAGGCTTGAGTTAATTATTTACAAATATTGACAGGTTTGAACAAAATTTTAAGCTCATATTTCAAGTCGGACCAAGCTTTAACAAGCATAAATATGTTAATATCATACTTAAATCTGAACCGACCTATGAAAACCTCAAATGCGATGAAAATCTACAATGATAAATAAATTTATTATATTAAAATACTAAATAGCCTTCCCCCATTAAATTGAAGAGATGCGAGTTTCGTTCCTCAACGTGAAATTGAAGATATTATTGAATTTGTGTTGGATTTAATTGTTGGGGGTGTTTAGAGCTTCCAAGTTTAAATAAATAAGTTTCACATCAGCATTGATTTGTAAAAATGTCAGATGCATTACATATTTAAATGACAGTCAATATGAGAATCAAAGTTTTGTTATTAAAGCCATTATTAAATACCATACTCAAATTTATTGAATGTCATTCAATTAAATATTTACCAGATTGAGTCCACCAGCTTTTTTAAGTTTCCACTACAACAACTAACCTGTTGAGGGAAATGGACAAAAGCAGGCTATTTAAAATGCGGAAGAGTTTATGTAAAAATATAAATTCGAAATATAAATTTAGATAAAAAAAATAAGACCTGATAATAAAAAAATCAAGCCTCAAGTAAGGTATTTTTGGCTCGAATCTGGCTCAAATTCACTAAAACACACAAAAAATTTTCTTTTTTAATATTATTTTCTATTATTTTGTCTATTTTATTACCATTTTACTATTATATTACTACTATTTTATTGTTATTATTTAAATATTATATAAAATTTATTTTATTATTAATTTTGTTATTATTTTAAAAACATTTACTTGTTAAGTTATATTTATCTTAGTGATACTTAAATTTAAATATTTTTTAAAATTTATTTTAATTTGTTGAGAAATATTTATTTTATGTTTTTAATATTTTTAATTTATCATATATATTTAAATATAATATAAAATAATTAATACAAACAGTTGTCGTTAAGCTTGAGTTTTAATATTTTTATTTAGGTCAAGCTTAAGAAAAATTTTATACCCATTTTTTGGATTGAGCCAGGCCCAAACCTAATAAATGGGCCTAAATTTTTAGTTAAATTTGATCCGACCCATGAACACCTCTATTGCATAGAGAAGCTTTTAGGTAATAAATGTTACACACGAACTTATTTCCAATTGATTAAAATCAGCCCATCCTATCACCAAAAATATGAAATCGGTCCCCAACATCACCCTCAATAGTAGTTTTAGCCACACATTTCTCAACCCCCCATTTTCTTTCATGTCACATCCCCGGGATATTAGCCTAATCAATAATCCCCCCATTATTTCAAAGACTTCAACTCCCCCCCCCCAAATCAATAATCCCCCCATTATTTCAAAGACTTCAAATCCCCCCCCCCCCTTTTTTATTTCTCCATCACCTTTCCATTCAAATTATACATCATGAGAACCAAGGAAAGAGGAAGATCAGATGCATAAAATGATCACCACATTTAAATTAAAGCATATATTATCTTTCCTAATCTTAAAAACCAAAGAGATGATGAAGAAATAAAGATGAGAAACCAAAAAAACAAAGAACACAATGGAAAGAGAGAGAGAAAGGGTGCTCTATAAATACATCGATGTAACTCGGGTGGCTATTAAAATCATCTTTCATGCGAGCCCTTAAACCTTAAACCTTAAGCCTTGACGCAGCAATTGAAGTAGCTAAAGAAACTCCGCCTTGTCTGACAAGAAATTAAAAAAAAAATCAATCAACAAATGTGTGACCAAGTATAATATGGCTAACTAATGACATTTGTCAAAGTGAGAAAAAGTATAATTCATTGACCAAAGAGATAAAAGATATAGAAAAGTATTCCTACAATGAAAAGTGGAATGCTCATCGGGGTTTTCCCCAAGGGCCGAGTTACATATGCTTAAAGGTTAATTGTGAAAGCCCCGGGGCTAGCAAACATCAAAGGAAAAAGATTAAATGATACAGCTAAGCAAAACTTCCCCACCAGCCTATATCACATGGATGCCAACAAAGTTCATATAGATTTGACATGGTTACGGCGCTATCACTATTTATAGCTACCAACCAATAATAGAAAATTGTATATTGATAGTACATTTTCTAATAAAATAAAGGATTTGGGAAGAAAGTGGAAGGGAGAATCTTACAGATGGAGAGTGATGGTTCTGAGGGTAATTGTGGTGATGATCATCACTAGGAGTAGTGCTAACAGTGTTTGCAGTTGGGTTAATGAACTCTTCTTCATTACCAAGACTGGCTCTTGAAACTTCCCTCTTGTTTTGCTTCCTCATTTCCCTGATCTTTGAGAAGTCAAGAGAGTAATCTGGCACCTGTCCCTTTTGATCCCAATCACCAAATTGTGGTACTGATAGCCATGGTGCATTTTTCTACAACAATTTTAACACCCATAAGCCAAAATATATCAATGCTTTAATTAACCCCAAATAATGTCAAAGCTATCAATGCTTTGTATTCATGGCCAACTGTTGAGCAAATTATAAAGTTTGTCCTTCGGAAATACTTAACAATGCCAAAAAGACATCATGTGACTTTGCAAGTTCAATACAAAGACATTCCAAATTCACAACCTGGCACTGCATGTACTAAAATATTCCTAACAATTAACACCAACAATCTATGTTATTCAAGACTCTTTCATGTTCCTTTATAAGACCAACCATTTACATTATTTACACTTGTCATTTTCCTTAAGAACTTAAGAAAACTTAACACTCACTCGGTGAATCTGGGTAACATAACCAGAAACCTGTTTATAGTGTTCCCCTGAATTCTTTTTTTTTCTTTTTCAACTCTAAGATTATAGATTTTTTTCCCTGTAGAAGGGAATTTCAGCTTTTGAGACATACCAAAAATCAAAACCCATATTTAAAAAATTGAATTTTAGTACTTCATACGCTTAGAAAACGTAAAATTAAATTCCTTTTTTTCAATACTTGGAAATATTGAACACCAAATATTTGTTTGGCTGCAAAGAAACTCCAAAACTAAGAAGGAAAATAACTAAGACCACATCTTCAGCTGATTACTGTAAGTTCATAAATCATAACTACATATAGCCAAAAAAGAATCTTTTTTTTTTCTTATCAATAACATGAGAAAAACAAAGAACTAACCTCCTTGCGATCTTCCATGCTTGATACCAAGTAAAAAAAACGATCTTTCCAAAGCTTTAAAGAGTTGTATATATTAATCACTAAACTATCAACGGCTAATATGAACCAGTCAAAGGAGAAATAGAAAAAGCAAGTAAAAATAAAAGGGTATTTATAAAAAGAAAGAAATAAGAGAAATTGTGGTGATTGAATGAGTTGAAGCAAAAAATATATAAATACAGCAAACGACAGCACCGATCGGAGAGGAAGAAGAGGGGTGGAGGGGTCTTTGATAGAAACACTAATCAATCAGCACCTACTAAAATCAATCACTCCCCCCAGCTTTCCCTTTTTTATATGTATATTAACTTATTATTTTTATACGTTTTATTTCTCGATAATGGTCTTGCCTTTTCGTTTAAATTACATGGAATGCCACTCGTTCGGACACGCTTTGCTTACGTGGATTTTTAAGCTTTTTGCCCCTTAATTTGGTTGAGATTGCTGCTTTTATATGCTAGCTGTCTCTACGAGGGCAGATTCCAAAGTTTATCCGAGACGCGGTTTTTTGGGCTTTTAAACGGTGTCGTTTCCAATTATAATTGAACGCCAAATTTGTGTCCTACATAATCTTTTGCATTTAAAGTTCATGTACTTCTCTGGTTGACACATATTAGACATGTTTGTTATACGCAGAGCTATAAAATTTCAAATTAATTTAAATATAAAATTATTTATTTTTGTATTGTAAAAATTAAAAATTAAATAAAAATGAATTTTGATTCGTTACTAAATACATCAAAACCAAATCGCAATTGAATCCTACAATTTTTTTTAATATTTTGTTTAAATTATGAAGTATTTTAAATTATTTGTTGCTGATGCAAGAAAAGTAAAGAAATGAAGTGTTTATATAAACAGGCAATTTAAATGCTATTGAAGCTATCTAAGTTTCAGAATCAACGCCCTCTAAATTGACGATAATGAGGCACATTCACCACCTCTTGAAGAAAATTGAAAATTGGATACTTGAATACATATTTACAGAAGAAAATGTACAAGTAGATCAAATGATTAAAATAGCTTTTAATAAGGAAAAAAGGTTAGAATTATTTACAAATAATTCTTTTGTTTTAGTTTAATTGGTTGTATTTTTTTCATAAAAAAAAAAAAAGAAAAAGGTTGGTTAAGTTTATTTAAAATTTTAGAGTAGGGTTGATATTGAAAAGGAGCTTTTACTTGTATTGAAAGAGAAAGCACAACTTTGTTATTAAAGAAGTTATAAAATAATGTGCTATGGTATATTTAAGGGTGAATATTTTTCATTTTGTAATTTCCAACATACTAAATTTTAAGATAAATTGCATTGGAAGGAAAGTGGGTTGAAAGAAACTAGAACAAATCAAATTCACAAACTTAATTCTTGATTTACTTTTCTATAAGAAAAAGTAAAATAATATAGTTTTGATGTCAATATTATGTAGAAATAATTGGTTAGTATGTTATTACAAATGTGATAATACATTTATCGCATAAAATTTTGACAATAAAATTTAACTTAACATATTTAACAATTATTGTTTGGTCAAAATTAAAATTTTAAAATTCGAAAAATATAATCATATTAGAGTATAAGAATTAAATTTATAATTTATGTATGTAGAGACTAATAACAAAATTTGACAAAAAATAAATAATAATGTTAAAGAATATTAATTATTGGATAAATCCCTAGGTAGCATTGTTTCTTTCGGTGGGTCTAGTTGGATTTCGTTAAATAACTTTGTTGGGCGGCTATATTAAATTATCTTTAAAATAATTCTTAGTAGAAGAAAATTTGGTAATGGATTAAAAATTAATTCATCAACCAACACATAATTTTCAACAAAAGGACGGAAGAACAAATAAATTAATATAAAATATGTTAAGTCAAAATTAATATTATTAATAAAATAATTTAAATATATTATGAAATTAATAAATTTTATAATTTTATTTATAATAAAAAATTAATATTTGTTTATGTAAAATAATTTAGACGATTTAATCAAATTAAAATTTTGTATCTCGTAATATACTGAACTATATTGATATATAATTACTTTATAAAAATTATGTTCCACTATATTTTTCCCAATAAAATTTTGTATTAGATTATAAGTTGGAT
The DNA here is from genome assembly GCF_025698485.1 of Gossypium arboreum. Taxonomy (NCBI): domain Eukaryota; kingdom Viridiplantae; phylum Streptophyta; class Magnoliopsida; order Malvales; family Malvaceae; genus Gossypium; species Gossypium arboreum. The sequence continues at coordinate 8,161,471 of NC_069071.1, forward strand.
GAAAATTATATGGCTATAATTTATTGGATATTTTCTTTTTAAACAGAACTTCCATTATTGACTTTCTTGACCTTGTTTTTTTATGACAAAATTCTAATTCTAGCTGTAAACTGACAACATTTTTTAATCCCTTTTCTTGTTTGATCACTTGTTGACTTTTCTCTGATTTTTGCACTAAATTATGGTGAATTAATATCACACTCGTATTCTCTGTACATAAAAGCTTGCTTCTCATATTTCAATAAAGGATCATTAAATTATAAATTTGATCTTTAATGGTTGTCACTAGAGGTGTGCATGGGCCGGGCCGGGTTCGGACCGAGCCCATAAAAAAAATTAGGCCCGCTTCCAAGGCCCGGGCCTGGCCCGGCCCGAAATATGAGCCTAGAATTTTGTCCAAGCCCGGCCTGGGAAAAAATTGATAGGCCCGAGCCCGGCCTGGCCCGGCCCGGATTTTTTTTTACTTTTTATAAAATAAAAACTTTAAAAATAATAATTCAAATACATTTAAAACATAAAAATAAATATTAAAACAAATAAAAAACAAAACAAACAATTCTTAAAATAATACATAAATTAAAAATACAATAAAAAGTAGTTATATTAAAATTGAAACAAATTAGTACTAAAATAATAACCAAATTAATAACAAAACAAAAGTTTTATAATATCAAAATAATATTGTAAAGCGACATATAACATAATAAATAGTTATAAAAGAACAATAAAACACGACAAAAAGTAACAGTAAAATAGCACCAAAACAGCATCAAAACAACACCAAAATACCATCAAAACAGCAAAAAAATACCATCAAAACAGCACCAAAACAGCACCCAAACAGCAACAAAACAGCACAAAAAACAGCATCACCAACAACACCAAAAACCTGCAAAATATAATCAACCAACCAAAATATTTATACATTAACCAAATAACATATTTAATTTTATAACAAAATATAATTGTAAGCTAAATTAAATTGTCAACAATTAGAAATGAAGGTAACCTAAAAAGCAATCGAAGAAACATCGTCCTCATCGTCCTCGTCGTCCTCATCATCCTCATCGTTCTTGCAACCAATTTCTAACATGAAATAAGAATAAATAATTAGATAATCAAATTGATAAAAAATAATATAAAATTACAACAATAAAACGAGAATAATAATTATTTGTTGAAAATCCCTTAGCTCGCATCCAATCATCCAAGCAAACAACGGCTTGAACCGTTTTTGGCTTAAGTGAACTCTTCAAAGGTGTGATAACTTTCTTACCCATACTAAAAGCCGATTCGGAAGCTACAGTTGATATTGGAATTGCCAAAAGATCACGAGCCAATAATGAAAGCTCATTATACCGAACTGAACTTTTACTCCAATAATCCAAAACATCTATTTGACTATTCAACTCAAGCTCCGGTTCTTCCAAATAAATGTCCAACTGTGACTTTTCACTCCTAGTGCTAGATTCATTTAAATATCGTTTATAATCATCACTCTCATCAAAATCTCCTCCAAAATCAACATTATTAACATTGTGTTCACCCAAACTAGAATCAACAGGATTTTTATCCGAAACATTAGAACTCCCAGCCAAAGAGGAAGATGTGGATTTGGATTTCTTAACATACTCGTCAAACAAGAGTCTAAGATTGCTAAGAATGGTTTCAACAAAATCTGAAGCATGAATACCATATATTGTAGTAAAGCAATACTGCACATAATTCAACTTGTAACGAGGATCTAAAATTGCCGCACATGACAATATCAATGAATACTCAGCCCAATATTTATTAAATTTCTCTTGCATTTGCTTAACCATTGGAGTTAAAAATGAATAAGGACCTTTAACTGTATCAAGCAAGACCTTGTGAACCTTCCAAACACCTCTAAAATAAAGATTAGCCGTTGGATAATTAGAACCAGAAAAAACACAAGTCACATCATAAAAGACTTTCAAAAATTTGCAAAGAATAGCAACATTTCCCCACTCCTCGTTAGAAAGTGCAAATAATTGATAATCTTTATCCCGTTGGCCCCAATAATCTAGCACATCTTTATAGTAAAGAGAAGATTCAAGCATCAAATAAGTAGAATTCCATCTCACACAGACATCTTGACGCAACTTTTTGGTCACATTCAAATGAAAACTTTTGTCGGCCACATCATAAAATCTTTTCCTACAAGTTCCCGACTTTTTTATGTACTTAATTCCATTTCGAATCTTAGCAACAACATCATCAGCAAGTTCCAAACCAGCTTTAACTATAAGATTCAATATATGTGCACAACATCTAACTTGAAAAAAAGCACCATCACACAAAATAGCTCGGTTCGCATTTAAAACGATTTTTAAGACAAGAAACCATAACATCATTATAAGAAGCATTATCCAAAGTGATGCTAAAAATTTTCTTATCTATACCCCATTGAGATAAACATAAAACAAGTTCATCCGCTATGTTCAAACCATCATACGGAGGAAATAAAGCTCTAAACCTTATGATTCTCTTTTGTAGCTTCCAATTTTCGTCAACCCAATGAGCAGTAATGCAAATATATTCATCATTAGTATGCTCCGAGTTCCAATTATCAGAGGTTAGACAAATTAAACCAGGCGCTCTAGCCAACTCTTCTTTAACATGATCTCTCTCTTTTGCATAATACATTAGGACATCCCTAGCAGCTGTATATCTACTTATATTCTTAAAATTAGGACTAACAATACTCATCATGGAAAACAACTTTTCCAGATTTAGATAATACCCATTTTTTGTTCATTATTTATTTCATTTGATCTATTTTCCTTCAGTATTTTCACCAAAATAATTATAGTAAGAGATATGGCAGCAGTGAATAAGAAGTAGAAGAAGCTTACCTTGAAGAAAACAGCAAATGAAGAAGCTGAAAGACTACCGGATCACTCAATGAGATCGAATCAAATGAAGAAGTTGAAATGAAATGAGCTTGAGCTAGTTGGAGGTGGCCGACGGACAACTAGATCGGGGGAGGTGGTGGTGACCGGTGAGCTAGGGATTTGTTTAGAAATGGGAATAAAAAGAGGAAGCCAGCAACAGAACTACAGGAGGAACTAAACGAAAATGAAAAAAAAAAAAGTAAAGATACTTAAACTTAAAAATAAAAAAGGAAAAAAAAATATAATATTATATTGGTGGCCCGGCCAAAAATTCTTACTGAGGCCGCCCGTTTTTTAAACAGGCCTCGTTTTTTGTCCAAGCCCATTTTTCGGGCTTATATTTTTACCCAAACCCTCCCATTTTTCGGGCGAGCCTTCGGGCCGAGCCGGGCCGCCCGGCCCATGCACACCTCTAATTGTCACTTTTTTTTAATCCTTTTAACCTCTATTTTTAAACAATTGAACAATTAATCTTAAATGGAAATCTCTCTGAACTCTAGTGATAACATTTCTTATCTAGAAATCGAGGATGGTGATGGTTCTCGGGCAGGTGTAGATCGTAATACAAAGAAAGCCCGTTTCAAATAGGGCAATGGCAAGGAAATCACTGATATGATGGTTGAATCTGGTCCGAGTCCAATTTTATCTTGGAAGGATAAACTTATGGGGAATAAATCTAGAGCGTCAGATAAGTTGGGGTTGGATAATTCTGGTGCTGGTGTTAATGAAGATCTAGAATTTTTGGGAGGAGATATTCACATATCCATTATTAATGGAATACCTGCTATTGATTTCTCAGAGAGGATTCAACAAATCTTGTTCAAAGAAATGGAACACACGGTTGTATTGAAATTACTTGGTAGGAATATTGGGTATGAGGCTTTAAACAATCGAATCAGTAGTTTATGGAATCCCTCTAAGCCTTTCCATATCATGGACATAGAGAATGAATACTTTTTGGCTAAATTTCAATCCACTGATAACTATGCAAAAGTTCTGTCGCAGGGTCCTTGGCTGATTTATGGTCAGTATCTGACTGTTCAACCTTGGACCAAAGAATTCAACCCTTACAACCATACCCAAGCATGGTGATGGCTTGGATACAGTTACTAGGCCTCCCAAGGTTTTTATACAAAAGGAAAATTCTTGAAGAAATAGGAGGAACCATTGGAAAGGTTGTTCGATTAGATTTCAATACCGACAGTAGAATTACAGGTCACTTCGCCAGGATAGCCGTTTATGTCAACTTAGACAAGCCTCTGATCGCTCAAGTTCTTGTGAATGGTTTACATTAAAAAGTTGAGTATGAAGCGCTGCCTACGATTTGCTTTACTTACGGGAAGTACAAATATACCAAGAAGCTGTGTGCTTCACAACCATATTCAGTAACGGTGAAGGATCAAAAAGGGTACTACTCTGACAGAAGTCGCTGTAAGCGGAGGAGAAGGCGCTGTTTACGGGCCATAGATGGTGGTCAAAAGGAAAGTAAGGCGTAATTTTATGAATAATAATATTAAAAAAATGGGATTTTATAGAGAAAGGAAAAACGAGTTTCTGATTTGATGCTCTGACTAATATAGAGGTTTTGGTTGATCTAGAAGATGAGTTAAATAAAGAAGATACTAGAAATTTGGTTGTTTTTAAGAATAAATTAAAGGTTGGAGAAAATGTTGCACAACAAGGGTTTAAGACACGAAGTAACCCTAAGTCAATGAGGATTGAGCAAACAGGGGGAGATAGAATAAGTGATCAAGGGGATGGGCTCTTAAACCCACAAAGGAGAAATCCAGAAGTGAAAACTTTAGTGGGCCGGACACCTGTTGAGCCTACTTTTGATATTGGAGCAGTTAGATCAACAACTCTCAAGGCTGTTATGGACCCATTGAGTAGCTCAATGAATCAGCCCAACGACGTGTCGGACCCTCATTACATAGAGTCTGCTCTTCAAAATAACAAACCAATGAGTTCTTTTCATTTTTTGAATGATTCTGCTTTTAAAGTTTTGACCGGTGCTGAGATTTTTAAATCTTCCACTAACCATTCCAATTCAACACCAGTGACTGTTTCTTGCTTTAATCCGATTTTTGTAGGTCAGGAGGTGAGTGAAAATGGTGGCCCAGCTCTATCAACTAAGCCAGTTTCTTCGTTGTAAAAGCCGATTAAAGTTCAAGTAGTTGATTCCCCTGGTGATTTAAACCCCAATAGACATATTGTTGTTTCGCTTAAAAAGAAAGATTCAATTGATGGTGTTCAATTGAGGGGGGTCACTGTTTCAGCTTTAGGTGTTAATAAAATTCAAAATTCGGGGAAAATGTTAGGGAGTAAAGATGGGGGCTTTCGGGCTACAAGGAAAATAAACAAAATTATGCATGGGAAAGGGAATAATTTTAAAATTAAAAATTCTTCTAAAATTCCTTTGAGTGATTCTATGTCTAGGTTGCCTCAGATTGTTTCCACTTTACGAAGTGTTGATTCGGGTTCAATTGACCTAGGTACTGGTAAAAGAACTCAAGAATGATTATTAAAGCTCTAGACAGTAAGGTTTCTTGGGGTTTTTTTTTATTCTATTCTTGTTTATTTTTTATCATGGATTTAAATTTATCAATTTTTTCTTGGAATTATCAAGGCTGTGTGAGTAGTAAATTTCTCTGAGTTTTTCGTGAGTATAATTTTGAGCATATATCAGATATAGTATGTCTGCTGGAACCGAGAGTTAGTGGTAAAAAGGCTAATTCTATTATTGATAAATTGGGTTTTGACTTTTCTCACCGCATTGAGTCTATTGGTTTTTTAGGTCGCATCTGGGTTGGTTGGAAGGATAATATTTGCATTAGCATTATTCATAATCATCCCCAGGCTTCTTCGTGTTCATGGTAGAACTCACACTAATTCCTTTTTTTTTTTAATCTTTTTTGTGTATGGTAGTCTTGACAAAGTTAAGAGGAAGTCTCTTTGGACTGATTTAATAAATGTTTTACCTCACGATCCTTTACCTTGATTGATTATGGGTGACTTTAATGCTATCCTCTCACCTAAAGATAAAAAAAAATGATCGCTCAACTGGTAGGAGATGTAATTTATTTGGAAATTTTGTTGACTCTTGTAATTTGCAGGATCTTGGATTCAGGACCCTCCTTTACCTGGCAAAGAGGTAATACGCACAAGCGGATAGATCAAGCATTAGCTAATGATACTTGGATTTCATCCTTTCCGCATAGTCTCGTTTATCATCTTCCGCGCATTTAATCAGATCATAGGTCCATCCTTCTAAAAACTAATACTGAATTTAGTATTTCGAAAGGAAGACCTTTTCGGTTTCTCACAGGATGGACAATATAACAACCCGGTTTAGACCCTAGTTAGAACAGTGGTTTCGGGACCACAAATTCGAGTTAGAAAAATATTTTAATATTATTTTCTGTGCTTAAAGTAGTGAATTGATATTTGTGAAATTTTCGTATGAAAATTTTATCGTTTGAGTGTCGATTTGTGAAAAATGGCTTAATCGCATAAAATGTAAAAGTGGCCTTCTACTTGTTAAAGTGCTATATTGCTATGGCTTTTATTATGTGGGGCCTTATGTTGTAATTTGACCATTGAAAATATGCATGGACGGTAATGGTCTTATATTATAAGTTTTATCATTAAAATCATTAAGGTTAGTTTTGTAATTAGTTAAAAATGTTATTATAATAAATCATAACATAAAAGGAAAATAAAACACATGCAAATGCTTATATTTTGACCGAAACTTGAGAAAGAAAAAAAAATTTTAAAACTTTCAAACATTCAGCCATGGTCCAAACTTGATTCAAGGTTCGTTTTTGCTTGGTTTTTGATAGTTTTTACATTTTTGAGATCATTGTTTTGAGTAATAGTAAACCCATGCTTGAATTTTTAAATTTGATGATGATTTTATGTTTTCCCATTGTTGAAAGCTTGACGATTTTTGTGTTTGATGATGAAAAATAAATGTGTACGTTAATAGATTTTCATGTTTAATTAAGTGATTTTTGATAAAAATGTGTATTAAGGACTAAATTGAGAAATTTGTAAATTAAGGGGTCAAAATTTGAAATAAATGAAAGAAATGGGTTGCTAGAGACCTAAGGTAAATTCGGCCTAATATGGGTTTGATAATATTTTGTGTATTTTGTGTTATTTTGAAATAGGGACTAAATTGTAAAAATGTAAAACGTTAGGGGCTAAAATGAAAAATTCCCAAATTATGTGTTCTTGGATAAAATTTAATGACATGTTGAATAAGTAAGTTAATTTTGATATTAATTAGATTGGCAAAAGCGGAATTTGAATTTAGATCGAGGGAAAATCAAAATATCGGATTAGTCGACTTAATTTGTCGTTACTGCGAATGAGGTAAGTTCGTATTTTAATAAACGTAACGAAATCATATTATAAATGCATAATATTTGTATGATTGAATTTAATGCCTAATGGTAATACAAATATATGTATTTTGAATAAGTAATATATATGTTATTATGATATTAAATTGTTCGAGAAGCAGAATATATGAATACGAGAAAGTTCCGATAATGTGACGATGTCCGAAAAAACCCCGTACAAACCATAGGAATAGTTAGGATACAAATGTCATGACATAGGATTCCAATATGTGTTATCGTGTAAGACTACGTCTGGGACGTTGACATCAATTTGTTATTTACGTGTAAGACCATATCTGGGACATTGGCATCGTATTGGTTTCGTGTAAGACCCTATTTGGGACAGTGGCATCGATACTTGTTACATGTAAGACCACGTCTGGGACGTTGGCATTGTATGAGCTTATGAGTTATCCAAGTATCCTTATTGATTCCGAACAGTTCAATGGGCATTCCGAGAAACAAATGATTAAGTGAAAGACATTCCGATTCAGGTACGTTGAAATATATACAATATTTGAAAACGAAAGGTAAGTTTATATGTACAAAGAATGTTATGTGATGTATAGGGAAATGAAATATGAATACGTGTAAATGAAACATGAAACATGAATAAATGAATAAGATATGGTTTATAAAGTGGCATACGTGAAATTGTCAGATGTTATATGTATGAAAGGTGAAATTGAGTATAAATGATGATGATATGAGATTTATGTATATATATATATATATATATATATATGATTAGATGTGTTATTTCCATAATGTTCTCATTTGGCTATATGAAAGTGTGAATTGAATGATATAGGAGAATTGAGTTAAATAAGTTTGTGAAAGCTAAAGTTATTGAAGTAAGTAAGTATAATATTGAATGATGATAATTCGATATGAGAACATGTTTTATAACTTGGAAAAGTTGTATGAGATAGCATCATGCATATGACTTTGTAATGAAATTATTTGTTATATTAAGTTTATTAAGATACGAGCTTACTAAGCTTTAAAGCTTACTCTGTGTGCATTGTTCCTATGTTTATAGAGTTTCGAAGAATTGCTTAGGTAGGAAGTCGAAAAAGATCTCGTCACACTATCCGGTTATCGTTTCGGTAAATTAAAGTTATGAATTTTAATTATGTGGCATGTATAGGCTAGTTTTGATATAGTTGATTTTGGAATTAGTATATTTATATAGCCATGCGAAAATGGCTTGTTCATGATGCGAATATTGGTATTTATATTTAATCATATTTTAAGCTTAATTTAAGAGGTATGATTCATAGTAAATATGTAGTGATGTTGGTTACATGAAATCGGTTTTGAGTAATGATATGTAAGGTTTATAATTAGCTTTTTATGGTAAACTTGATTCATAGTATGTCTTGCATTTGTGGATTAATATAATTCGGTTTAAGTGAAGTAAATATGACTGATGGATGTGATTAGGTTGTGGTTTATTATTGACTTGTTTTGGTTGTATAAATTATCTTGTTAATTGGTTTGGAAGTGGTCATTAATGAGCATGCTTTGTGGTCATAAAGTTATTTTATAATGTGTCGTGACATTAACTTAGCTAGTCAAATTGATGAGAAATGAATTGGATATGTATAGGTAACATTTACAAGTTGCTTAGCACATAAGTTTTGTATATTGGTTCGGCAATTGAGCTAGTAAATAGCTATTGGTAACATGGTAACTATGCACTTATTTATAGATGGTATCTTAAGCATATTTTTCCATTTGGTAAGGTTGGCTAATGGTTCATGTATGGATGCTTGTTTAACCATATGTTATGTTTTGTTTTGACTTAGTATTAAATGCACATATGACTATGTTGTTAAAATCTGTACTTGATTTTTTTGTGAAGTGGGTTATGCCAAATATGCTAAAGGACCATAAGCCATATGATATGGATTACTCTGTTTGATATGTGCATGAATTGAAGTAATAAGTTCGATAATCAGCTTATGAAATATATGTAATGATATATGCCCAGTTATAAGTTAAGCATTAGATAGTTGTGATTCATTGGATATAATGTTTGAATATTACTTTGGAAAATATATGAATGGCTGCCTATTAATTGGTTTGAAATGATTCATAATAAGATGGATTAGATATGCATTAGTAGGGGAAGAAATGTGGTTTAAATCAAGCTAAATTTTATACCACACGGTCTGGACACACAGGCGTGTGTGACTGCCCATGTGACTAAGTCAATATGTATGCCCTGTTTTGCCACGGCCTAGACACACATGCGTGTCTAATGCCGTGCATGGCACACGACCTATTTACACAGGCGTGTGACCTTTGTGACTTTGAAAAATGTTAAGTTTAAGAAAAAAATTTGTATGTGTTCGGTTTAGTCCCGACCCCTTTCTAATGCATGCTTAAGGTATTGATGACCTATATAAGGGACTTTATAATGATGTGTGATTGTGTTAATATGATGATTATGAAATGTTTGTGAATTATTTTGATTTTTTCGGTAACGCCTTTAACCCTAATCTAGCGACGGATACGGGTTAGGGGTGTTACAGACAAAGCATGTGAATTTTAAAGATTTGGTCTCTAGTAAGTGGAGGTTTTTAGGTAACATGGTTGATTCTTTATCCGATTTCACCTCACATTTCAAAGAATGGAATAGGTCTGTATATGTCTTTATAGGCATGCGCAAAAGATAGCTTATGAGATCGTTTGCTAGCATTCAAAAGGCCATGGATCGATCGACCTCCACTAGGTTAGTTTGTAACAGCTCAATTTTTGCTAAATCGGAATAGTGGTTTCGGAACCATAAATCTAATGTCAGAAAATTATTTTAATATTGTTTTATGTGTAAATAGCATGTGAGTATATATGAGTGAAAATTTTGTGAGCTAATTTTATCGTTTAGTAGCTCAATTTGAGAAAAAAGACCTAATTGCGTAAAATACAAAAGTTGTATTCTATATGTTAAAAGTGCCAAAATTGCTATGGCTTAATGAATGTGAAGTCCTTATGATGAAATTAGATCATAGATAATGTTAATAGACATTAATGGACATCCATTAATTGATTTTATATGTTTATAACTAAGGGTAATTTTGTAAAATGGTAATTAATGTTATATTAATTAAAAAAAAAATGGTGGTCACTTCGTTCATCTTTTTGCACCGAAAATAGAAGAAAGAAGAAGTCATTTTAGGGTTCAAACATTCGGCACTTCTCTAGCTTGATTTAGGTATGCTTTGAGCTCGGTTTTTAATGATTTTTACGTTTTTGTAATCATTGCTTTGAGTACTAGCTGGCCCGTACCCTAATTTCTAAATTTTTTGATGAATTTGTGAGTTTCCATTGATGAATTCTTGAGCTTTTGAATGTTTGATGATGAATTATGAAAGCTTGGTGCTTGATATACATGTTTTACAAAGTAATTTTGAGTAAAAATGCATATTAGGGATTAAATTGAGAAAAGTATAAACGGAGGGGTTAAATTGTGAAATCAATGAAAGTTTTAGCCTACTAGGGACCTATAGAGAATTCGCTAAGCATGGGTTTAATTGAATTTTGAGTAATTTGTGTTTTTATGAAATAGGGACTAAATTGAATAAATGTGGAATTTTAAGGGCTAAAGTGCAAAAATGCCCAAATATGTGTTTATAGATTAAATTGAATAAATTGGTGATTAAATGGGTTAATTTTGAATACATATAAATCAAGAAAGAAAGAACTCGAATTTAGATCGGGAAAAATCGAAGGTTATCGAGTTATTGATTTGATTCGTCAATTTTGAGTACGAGGTAAGTTTATACATGGTAAATGTTGTTACAATTATATTTTTAATGCTTTAATAAAGCATAAATTGTATATATGTGACTACGATTGCGTACGACGATAAATCTACGATGTTTGACACTTGGTGTGCGTTTGAAAATAACTTCGGCTATAAATAGCACTTAGTGTGCGAATTGGAATAGCTTCAGCTATATGAGGCATTAAGTGTGCGATACCGAGATAACTTCGGTTTAATGTAATGGCACTAAGTGTGCGAGATCGTTATAGCTTTGACTAATCATTGATGCACTAAGTGTGCGAGTTATTAGAGCATTGAAAGACTTCCAAACGAATTAATGTGCTGAATAAAGAGGTGAGAATGAAATAAATAAATACGGGAAAGTTCAAGTATATACGATACCTATGTGGAAGTTAATACTATGTGTATGAAGCTTGATGAATTTGTATATACATATTAAATGGTTATAGATTAGAATTGAATAATGATATAAGAACTACTAAGTTTTTATTAATTGATGTTTTGTATATTATGAACTGTTGAGTATTTTTAGTATGAACTTACTAAGCTATGAAGCTTACTGTGTGTGTTATTTTTTTTATAGAGTATCGAAGCTAACTCAGACATCGGGGATCATCGGGAACTATTATCACACTATCGAATCATCTTGTTGGTACTTTTGAAGCTTTGTATATATGGCATATGACATGTATAGGCTAGTGTTATCTTGTTATGTTTTGAGTTATAATATTAGCCATGAGATTTTGGCTTGTAAATGTGGTATGTATAGCCATCTAAGTTGGCTTGAATTATGTGTTTGATAAGTGTTATATGTGATGTATATAATGCTTTATGAATTGGTTTGGTTTGAGATGATGATATGATGAGTTTTGTGATATGAAATAGGCGATGATTAAATGCATTTAGAAGTCATACAAGTTTAATGATTTTGGTATATTTTGGTTATGGAATTTAGTAGTTGAAATGTTGTGTAAATATGACAATATGTGTATGAATTGGTTGGTTTTGGTTACTTATAAATGTCTTGAAATGGTACCATTTAGGTTGATTTGTATGCAAGAGAAAATGGTGGCAAATTAGCTTTGCAAATAGCCTATTTTTGTCTACACAAGCAGAAACACGAGCATGTGTCTCAGACGTGTGCAACACACGGCTATGTTACACGGCCATGTGTCCCTTGGGTACCCTTTTGAATTAAAGTCAGTATACCCTACAGTTTTGGCACGGCCTAGACACACGGGCGTGTCTATTGGCCGTGTGTGGCACACTAGCTGGCACATGTGCGTGTGGTTGGCCGTGTGGCCCAAGTCAGTAACCTCCTTAATTTTCACACGGCCTGGCAAATGGGCGTGTCCTCGACCGTGTGGTACAAGTCAATATTTATGTTCTGTTTTCACACGGCTTGTGACACGAGCGTGTCTGGTGACCGTGTGAGGCACACGGCCTGTTCACACGAGCATGTGACCTTGTAATTAAAGAAAATTTTCTGAGTTTCTTAAAGTTTTTATATGTGATCAGTTTAGTCCCAAACCACTTCTGAGCATGATTTAAGGTCTATTAGAACCTTTTAAGGGACAATGTGAATGGTTGTGAATAGTTTATAATATTGAATGTATAAATGAATGAGAATGTGATGTATTGTCCGGTAATGCCTCCTAACCCTATTCCGACGATGGATACAGGTTAGGGGTGTTACATAGTTAACTTGGAGTTGGAGGTTCAATATGAAAGTTGGAGGTTCAAGATGAATTGAAAAGTGTGCTTAACCATAAGGAACTTTTTTAGAGGCAAAAGGCTAGGTGTGATTGGCTCTAGTTTGGGGATCGCAATACCAAGTTCTTTCATAGTCGTACAATGCAAATAAGGAAATTCAATTGTATTATGGTCTTACGCATTAGTAGTAGGGAATGGTGTTCTGATCAGAATATTTTTAGTAATGAGGCTGCCAGGTTCTTTGAGAGATTGTATGGTGAAATCCCAACTCCCATGAGTGAACTTCCTTCTAATATCTTCCCTCGCCTTAAGGAGCAAGATATTGATTTCCTTATAACCAGTTTTGAATGAAGAGATTAAGAAGGCCCTTTTTGACATGGCTCTATTGAAAGCTTTGGGAAGTGATAGATTTCATGCGTATTTTTTCCAAAGTCAGTAGGACTCAGTTCGAGGGGCGGTTTGTAAGTGGGTTCAGGGAATCTTTGTTGGTAATAGAATTGAGGAAGATCTTAACAACATTCTAGTTGTGCTTAATCCAAAGAAAGATCGATCGAAGGATTTTAGTTAATTTTGGCCAATTAGTATTTGTTTAGTAATGTATAAGTTGGTAATTAAGGTAATCGCTAATAAATTTAAAGTGGTGTTTCCGAATTATATATCACCTGAGCAAGCAGGGTTTATTGCTGGTCGTAACATCTCCGATAATGTCATTATCGTGCAAGAAGTCATTCATTCGATGCTTAGTAGGAAAGTTTGTAAAAATTGCATGGCTATCAAGTTGGATTTGGAGAAAGCCTACGATAGAATTAGCTAGGATTTTATTGATGTGTCTCTTGTAGTAGCTGGGATTATCGAGTTCCTCAGAAAGGTGATTATAGGTGCAATTTCTTCTTCCTCTATACAGATTTTATGGAAAGGAGTCCCGTCTCAATCCTTTAAGCCTGTGAGAGGGACTAGACAAGGGTATCCTTTATCGCCTTATCTTTTCGTTCTTTGCATGGAATGGTTAGGTTATATTATTCACTCAGAAATCACAGTTGGTAGGTGATACCCGATTCGGTTATCTAGGTCGGAGCCGGCCTTATTTTTTTTTTTTTGCTGATGACCTTGTCATTTTCAACAAAGCGGAGCTGGAACAAGCTTTCTTGTTAAAGGAAATCCCTTAAGCACTTCCGTGATTTTTATGGGCACAAAATTAGTGCGAGGAAGAGTAAATTAGTTTAAGTGACCAGCTTAGCCAGTTTTTTTGGTTCTAGAAAGTTCTTAATCTAAGGAGTTATTTGGGGGTGCCTCTCCTTCACGAACTTATTACTAAAGGTACTCTGAATTTTGTGGTTGATAAACTGAGCCATAAACTTTAAAATTAGGAAGCTAGAAAACTCTCCTTTGCGGGACGTGTCATTCTCGCCCAATCAGTTCTCCTAGCTATTCCAAACTATTTCATGTAGTCATTGTTAATCCCGAAAGGTGTGTGTGATGACATAGAGAGGATTGCAAGGCAATTCATTTAGGGTGGTTCTGCTGGGTATCCAAAAACAGCCTTGGTAGGATGGGAGCCCATTTGTCAGCCCAGGTCTCATAGGGGCCTTGGGTTTCAGCACCTTCAAGACCAAAATAATTTATTCCTTATGAAAATTAGGTTCAACCTAGTGTCTAGAAAGGATGCTTTATGGGTTCGTGTCCTTCACTCGAAATATGGCTAGAAGAATTAGCTTCAGATTATATTCACAGAAATTATTACTTTTATCTTTGACGTTCCTTCTCTAAAGTGTGGCCCCATTTTTGTGATAATCTCATGTGGTTTGTAGGTGATGACTCTACAATTCGTTATTGGAAAGATTCTTGGGTACCAGATGCTGGCCCTCTTTTTTCTTATGTTCCGGCTCATGCAAGCCTTAATTTGGAGAGTACTTTGAGGGATTGGGTTCTTCTTGATGGTTCTTAGAATGTTGATTTGCTTCGTACTTGGCTACCTGATGATATGATAAAGCGTATAGTAAGTATTCCCCTTCCTCATTCTGCTGGTGGTGAAGATAGGATCATTTGGGCTCGATCTGGTTCAGGGTTTTTTTCTGTTCGAAGTGCTTACTGGGCTTTAAAAGAAGATTCTTGGAATCTTGAAGATGATATTTGGAAACCTATTTGGAAATATCTAGGTCCACAGAGAGTTTGTCTTTTTCTTTGGCTTGTGGCCAAGTAGAGACTTTTTACTAATTCAGAACACTCTAGGAGAGGAATTGGGCAAAATAGTGCATGGCTTCTATATGATCATAATACTGAGGATATTATGCACGTTCTCCGAGACTGTTTGATTACTAAGGAAGCTTGGATTCTTGTAGCCCCTCCTAAGAAGCAACCTAGGTTTTTTTCTCATTCCTTTCAAATTTGGTTTTCCATTAACCATTGTTGTCATTTTAAGATGCAGGATAAAGGGAATTACTTGGTTATGCTTATTTGGGTTAATTGCTTGGAGAATTTGGAAGAACATGAATCTTTTCATCTTCCAGAACATCAATTGGACAACTTATGATGTTATAAAAATCTCTCTCAGTTGGTCTCAACATTTTGAACATTTTCTAATTGGGATCAAGCCTAATTCACCCAATTTGGAAATTCATTATCATTATGAAGATAATTGGCTCTATTTATTTTCTGATAGAGCAGTGGCTAGAGCTTCCGGAAATGCTTCCGCAGGTGGCGTGGTTTGTGATTAGGTTGGCAATTGGATTTTGGGTTTCAATCATTATTTGGGTAGATGTTCGCCTTTGGAGGCAGAACTTTAGGGTATTCTTGATGGAATTCTTATTTTATTAAGTAAGGGCTACAAGAAAGTCAAGATTTAGACAGATAATCTTGAGGTGGTCAGGGCCTTGTCCATGGAGGAAACAATAGACTCCGGTATTACCTTGCTCAAAAGAGTTAAACGGTTTTTGCGCTCTGAAGGTCAGTGGGAAATTAAGTATGTTCCTAAGGAGTGTAACTTAATTGCAGATCAATTGGCAAAGATTAGTCTCTCTTGGCAGACTTCTCTTCAAATATTTTAAGTACCTCCTGATTTGGTGGTTACGGCTATCCAACAAGATAAAGCTGTTAGAGTCTCTTGGTAGTTGTTAAGTAGTAATTCTATTTATCATTATTCACGTAAATAAATAAATAAATAAATAAATAAATAAAGGATCATTAAGATGAAAAATTTTATAATTTTGGAGATTTTAGAATAATAGTTTTTTTTAATTTCAAGCTTGAATAATTTATTATTTAAAAATTTAAGTTATTGAAATTTTACTTAATTATAAAAATAATTATGAAAAGAAGAATGATATATTAAAAATAATAATATGCAATATGAAGATGATTAGAATTTTAGAATATATAAATATTTTAATAATATAAAATATACATTGTATTTTAATGGAAATGATATTTTGATGTTTGCATTTTAAAACAAAAACTTTTGATAGAAAATAAAATCCTATATCTTGTTCGAGTTATTTTCTAAAAATAACATATTAATCTATCTTGTTTACAATGTAAAAAATATATATATATATTGTTATAAAATTAATATAAATACATATTTTATAAAAATACTGTAAATTTGAAAAAATGCAACACCAAAGAAAATAATTATTTTTACTTTACGTAGTTAACCAAAAAAAAATCGTTATAAATTTTTAAAACCACTGACGTGCGGTCTACCATTGTAACAAACTTGTGAATTCAATTCTGTAATTTAGTTAGACAAGTTTCATAAATTGTAGATCAAAATTTATGATCATTGTACACAAAACATTTCATGGAGGTCAATTGATTAAATGGAACTCATTTGATCTGCTTAAATTGTCTCGACTTGTGGAACATGTGAAGAAGCCCATCTACATGAAGCTTGAAGCCATGATGGCTCAATGAAATGCTCCAGTAAAACTAGAGTTATCAGAGTAATTAATGTAAATCCTAAGGGATAAAGATGTATAAAGTTTAGATCCCTTAAGACTCTCATATTATAAATAGGCATTGATCTTAATTATCATTAATGTAATTTGATTTAGGGGAGTTCAGCCGTCAAAACCTTTTTGGAAATCTGCTTTTTATTTTAAAAACGAAAATGGAGTCGCCACCGATCCTTTTTATTAGGTGTGATAGGATCACCTTGAAACTTAATCATTTTAATAAAAGGTTAAATTTACTAAAATGATAATTTTCGGTCTACAAAATCCAGGAAGAATATTGCCTCGGTCTTAAATTATTTTTTACGCGTTTACACAGAAAAACAGATGAATGTATATAGCAATATTTACAATATGTGATGATGGCAAAATTATGACATGTAACAAAATAATAACATAAATAATAAAATAAAATGACAATAATATAATGAATTCAATAATAATAAAAATAATGAAAAAATATTCGATTAATAATACTATATAATAATGATACTAATAGTGAGATAATACAAAATGTATGATAATAATATAATTACGTTCATAAAATATTGATTTTGAGTAAATTTTAACAAAAATAATATTAATTAGCAATGATAATTACCTAATAGTATTAATAGTATCAATAATTAAAAATAAAGGACTAAAATAAAATAATCAAGAAATTTGAGAGGAAAAATGTAAATTATACAACTTAAAAGGTGAAAAAAAAGAAAGTACAGGACTTAATTAAATGAGCAAGGGGCCAAACCGAAACTATGAAAAAACTTCAGGTATAAATAACTAAAAACACTAAATAAAAGGGTTAAATAAAAAAATAAAATGTAGGGACCAAAAGGGAAAATAACCCAAACCCAGTATACGTCATTCCTCAAGGGTCGATAGTCTAGGGACTGAATTGAATATGTAACAAAATTTAAAGCATAAATCATAAAAAAAATAGAATATAAAGGATCGAATTAAAATAAAATGGAAAAGTGCAGTGCCTCAAAGGGAAATTATCCCAACCCCATGTCATTTCCTTGGCTCAACAGTGGGTTAAAGGACTAACTTGCAAGGAAGTTAAAATTATGGGGTAAACTGTAAAAAATAAATAAAAAGAAAGGAATATGACGAAATTAAAAAAGGCAAAAAAAAGCGGAAGGACCAACACAGCAATTAGACCATTACTTCGAAAACACATGGAACCTGAGGCTATTCGGGTCGAATTTTCGGGTCAACCCCAAAACGACGTTGTTTTAGGCGTTTTAAGGCCAAGCCAATACGGTGTTGTATCGCAGGCCTTATTTAAGTTAAAAAAAATCTAAAAAACTCATTTTAATAGCCTAAAAAAAACTCATTTCCTTCATTTTTTTCTCTCGAGCGCCACTTCGTCCGGTCACAAGGTTGGTAGGTCTCCGCCATGGCCACCGGTCATCAGCGACGAAGACCGTCATCTCCGGATGCCGGAGATCACCAAAATCACCCATTCCAAGCCTTTTTTCGCGTAGATTTTAGATTTAGGATTCAAATTTCCCAAAACCCAGTCAAATTTGACTAGCAGTTGAGAAACCCTTCGTCTCCCTAATCTTCGACGAGGCTGTAGACAAACCCTTAGGAGTTCAGAAAAAAAAATGAATCTTAGTTTTTGTTTTAACTTTGCTATTTTTTTTTATATTCTTCAATCTCCGTCGAGGTTGTTGAAGAACCCTAATGAGTTTGGAGACCCTTCGAATCGAAAGAGAGCATCACCGACGGTGGTGGGAAACAAAGCGATGAGGTAAGTTTTTTAACTTTGTTTTTTATTTTTTATGCTCTTAAAAAAAATAGAATAAAAATCAAAATAGAAGATAAAAAAAACCACCTTTTTAATTTTTTTCTCTCTGTATTCTCTGTTGAATTTCTTCGTAAAAAAAATTAAAAATGGTTCTTTGGCTTTTTATAGTTGAATTACAGCATATTATTTTTGTCTTTTTCCTTTTTTTGCTTCTTTACTTCCATTTCTCTATCTTCTGCAAGTGGTGGTGGCAAGGAAAAAGAGGTGGTCTCAGGCCCAGGTGGCACGCTTTCTGACGTGATGAGGGCGGCGGCTAGAGGCTTAGGGACTTTTAGGGTTTTTTTTTTGTTCTGTTTAATTTAGGATTTGGGCTATTGGGCTTCGGGTGTCTGGGCTTTTAGGATTAGGTTATTAGATGGAATTGGGTCATTGGGTTTGTAAATGGAGGGACCAAAATGGTAAATAACCCAAACCTAGTACACATCATTCCCCAAGGGAATTTTGCTAACTACCGATTTTGTGACATTAGCATAAGAAATGGCTTCTACCCACTTGAACCGATATCCTCCTGCATTGATAACAATATCGATACTAATCGAGTTAAGATATATTGTCATAATTGATTAAAAATGAGGAAACGACCTAATATCACCATTGTAAATGTCATTGTAATGGGAAAAAGAATGGTGTAAAAAGAATAGGTGAATGAGATTTTACGAAATATTCTACTAATAGGAATAGCAAACGCATCTCATGGTATGCTACATCATTTCAATTTTGAGGGAAAATGATCGAACTCAAGCCATGCACTAATGTAGTAAACTACGCACCCAACCCAAGCGTGCTTTTGCAAACTTTTACTAAAATTACGTTACACTGTAGACAATATAATTATTTTCTTTTATTTAGTGTGATTTAGTGTACTTTCAATTTAATCATCCAAAATGAAATCTTTATAATTTTATCACTTAATTTTTAGGACGTTTTTATTTTAATCACCCAACATTAAATCTCTAATAACAGTTAACTTAAACGCACCACATCATGTTCACATGTTAATTTTGGTCACTCAACTTCTAGGTTGCTTTCATTTGGTCATCCAAAAAATATCCTTTTTTTAAAAAAAATATTGATTGGGGTAAAATACTTTAAGGATTAAAGTGAAAAAGTGGTAAAAACTAAAATAATGCTTTAAAATTTGTCAAATTGTACTTGTTGACCGGCTTGTGGAAGTTTTAATTTTTTATATTGAAATTTTAAATTTCAAAACATCAAAATCAATTAGATAAGTATGAAATTTTTGTCCATTGATAGTGTTAATCGATTAGTTAATATAATATTGAAATTAATTTAGATTCCTTTCAAATCTTAAAATTTTATTTTATGTTTCTAAATTAAAATCAACTTAAGTAAAACATATTCACAAAAGCTACCCATCGCCTCTTCAACTCATAAATAGGAATATAATGTATTCATGTCATCATGTATTAACAACAATACTCATACCAATCGAGTTAAGATTCAATTTAAGTGTTAAATTAAGTTTTAAAATTTAAGTATTCATTTATAATCATAAGAGGCACGAAATTAACATCAGTTTGACTTTACTTTTGATAAAATCAAAACCTTGAATTGGTTTAAAATCAAAATCAATATTGAAATCTTTATAATTTTATCACTTAATTTTTAGGACGTTTTTATTTTAATCACCCAACATTAAATCTCTAATAACAGTTAACTTAAACGCACCACATCATGTTCACATGTTAATTTTGGTCACTCAACTTCTAGGTTGCTTTCATTTGGTCATCCAAAAAATATCCTTTTTTAAAAAAAAATATTGATTGGGGTAAAATACTTTAAGGATTAAAGTGAAAAAGTGGTAAAAACTAAAATAATGCTTTAAAATTTGTCAAATTGTACTTGTTGACCGGCTTGCTGGAAGTTTTAATTTTTTTTATATTGAAATTTTAAATTTCAAAACATCAAAATCAATTAGATAAGTATGAAATTTTTTGTCCATTGATAGTGTTAATCGATTAGTTAATATAATATTGAAATTAATTTAGATTCCTTTCAAATCTTAAAATTTTATTTTATGTTTCTAAATTAAAATCAACTTAAGTAAAACATATTCACAAAAGCTACCCATCGCCCCTCTTCAACTCATAAATAGGAATATAATGTATTCATGTCATCATGTATTAACAACAATACTCATACCAATCGAGTTAAGATTCAATTTAAGTGTTAAATTAAGTTTTAAAATTTAAGTATTCATTTATAATCATAAGAGGCACGAAATTAACATCAGTTTGACTTTACTTTTGATAAAATCAAAACCTTGAATTGGTTTAAAATCAATATTTCAACATCCCACATACCGTTCATTTCACGTTGTTGATTGAGAAACAAACCGATTACTAGCATGATCATTGCATTTGTATCAAAGGATGTTAACTTCTGATTTCGTGATTGATATAAAGCGTATGATAATCATAAAATACAAGTATTTTAGAAAATGGCATAGCTTTCATTGAAAATAACATTTTTGGTTTATTGTGTGGATTATTGAAAATAGTCATGGTTCGTGCTACAGAAATAATTAGCTTAAATCGTTTTAAAAAATAATTAAAATAAAACCCATGGTTGATGCTACAAAAATAGTTTTAAAAAATAATTAGTTTATTTTGTTGGATATGATGTCTTGAGTGTAGTATACTCGCTTGTAAATTTATAATTTTTTGAATAAATTGATTAATAAAATAAATTCATTAATTACATTAATATAATTTGTATAATTGTCCTCGTGTGATTTTTTGCCATAAAACAAAATGAAAGTAAATATTGCCCATTGGTTGTCTAATGTTAAACTAATACTAACCAATATTACATAGTCGGATCGTAATACAGAAAGATGACTTATATTAGTAGACGAACCTAAACATGTCCTTAGTCTAATCGAAAATGAACAAATCGATTGAAAGACTAATATGTCGTCTATCAAGTCTAATTGGGGAGATGCTTTGTCTTGGGTATCAAAATGAATATCTCCTATAAGATAGAGACATAGATGAGACTAACTGGGTTGACAGTACATCGAACTGGACCCAAGAAGAATAGATTTTGAATCCATTTATGGATTTATTCACTTGTGATATTCATAATGTGACATACCTAAATCTTGAGTAGGTGACGGACTATGCATGCACGAATCGTATATTTTGATGTCAGGAAAATCCTGTGTTCAAATAGATAAGGAATCGAAAGCTAGTGCGTTGGGTATACCACTTCTGCAGTATTTAATGTCATTCAAAATAGTTAAATTCATAACCTGAGACATTGGTAAATGATATCCTCTCATTGGCATTACATGGTTGATGAAAAGTAAACGTGGTCATTGGTCGTTCGTCTTTGTGATAAATGACTTGATTACTATTTAATAGTAATTGACTTTTTATAAAATAAGATGTAATTGCCATGAGATAAACCCCAAAGAGATTAAGGATATCCTATGAGGGTAACGCACTTATGACAAGGTCATTAGACGAACATTGATCGAGTTGCTTTCATAATAGTATGTTGTTGGGGAGAGCTTAGTCACGATACTATAGTGAAATGACTTCGTAACTAAATGAGTTTATAATTAATAAGCGAAAAGTTAAAACTTAATTCTAAATCATTTGAGCCTCAATCATATATGTCAAATTAGTCCCTCAGCTAGCTAATTGAAACTAGAAATGAATGTCATGTTGAATCAAATCAATAAAAATGAATAGAAATTGTGAAAATGGAGAAATGAGAAATATTTGAAAATGATTATGGTTTTCTCCAAAATGAAAATAAAAATGAAGAAATGAAATCATTTGGAAATAATTATGGTTTTTTTCCAAAATGAAAATGGAGAAATGAAATCATTTAAAAATGAATGTAGTTTTCTCCAAAATGAAAAAGACCTGGAAATGAATTTCTTTTTTTGAATTAAATGAATTTAGAAAATTGAAATAAATCATTTGGTCATAGTGAACCGTTGAATGTAGAAATATTATATATATATATATATATTCTCTCATAGATTTTTTTACGGTAAAATCGTCATGATTTTAATAGAATTAGAATTGGGTTGAGAAGATTATTTAATTAAAAAAATATTGAGATGTTTATTTTGGGAAATAGAAAAATAAATATTAGGTTGGATTGAATTATAAAGTATTGAGTTAAAAGCCCGGGAAGTACTTGTAATTGGACCCAATATGGGAGAGGCCCAAAAGCCCCTCATGACAAAGGATGGGACAACAAACCCTAGTTTTATAAACTAGGGATGTCGCCCCTTATATTCCTAGATAGACCAGTAGTTCATTTTTCTAGTTGAAATAAACTTCTACAATTCAATAAGTGTTCTACATCCTCTCCCTATAAATAGATGGCATTGATAGGTTTATTTACACAACTTTAAGATATTGTTACACTACCCAGAAATAGAGAGAATTTATTCTCAACTATTAAATCTATTTTCTGGAATAATAATTTCTGTCATTTTTATTTGATAAGAAGTTTTATTTTCACACTTAAACAAAAAAAATGAATTCTAGTTCTGTATTTTTATTCGAATTGTTCGAGCCCATACTTGAAGTAGGTTATGGTATGAGTATAGCGGAGAAGGTCGTTTGGTTGAAAGTCGAGAACGACAATAATTCGTCTATCCGAAAACACAGGTTGAGATTCGATTTAGGGTTTATTGCTATAAATATCATAAATCGGGTCATTTTTAAAATTTTAAATTTTCGCTATGTAAGAAAATTGTTTTCAAATTGAATTTTTTCCCCCAATATATTTAGCTCGACTATATTGGCCCATTGCTTGAAAGAAATTGAAAACTCATCTACTTGGTTAAAATGTAAAGACTTCATCAACTTCTATTTTTCTATAATAATTATTGAAAATCCTAAATGATAAGAATATATAGGGTTTAAATCACTTAGGATTCTCATATTTTAGATAGACACTAATATCAACCATTGATGTAACTCAATTTTTACTGTTGGATCTGAAAAAGTTCAAATGTAAATAGAGTCTTCCCCTTCATTTGTAATCATTTCATTCTTGAATAATCGTATATTTTTTTCAAAGCATTTACTTAAACACCTTATGTGCATTGCTTTCTTCTGACTTTTTGGTTCGATTTGAGTTCTTTTGCCTTTTTTGAGTTACTTTCTATTTATTTTGGTGCTTTAGAGAATTTCTTTTGTAAATTTTTATTTTCGAGAGTGAGGCTGACTTAGACAATTTAAAATAAAAAAATCACCTAAACCTACGTGATTTACCAGATTTAAGTTCTAACCTCGTACAACTAATCTTTTCCATATTGTTTTAAACTTCTTTGTTTGCAAAAAAGGCCCATAACGCATAACCTAAAAAAATAAAACAAAACACCCTTTATTTTTTATTACTAGTAACCCTTATTGGGCCTAAATAAAATTTGTGACCAATGGGCTGCATAACTACAACTTATAATTAAACATATGATTGAAGCCATCTAGTCCCTAAATTTGATAGGTTTTCTCAACTTAATCCCTATTTATTTCCAATATTACCAATGGAAGTTACCAACCTTTTCCAATTTTAATCTCTATGATGAAAAGATAGCGTAGTTAAAAGTTTACACCAACTTGATTAAAAGAGTAAATATTGGTGTTATTATTATTCTATGGATGACTATTTTTTAAAAATTTATTGTATTTTTAAGAGGAAAACAAATTGGAATAGGAAAGTAAATTTTCAAATGAATAGCCCTGTTTGGTGGACAATTTTTTTAATGAATATTCATTTTTATATAATATTTACGTCTGTGGTTTTTCTTTGAAAAAAACAAGTTTCAAGGATAAAATCAAAGAGGATTCGGTTTATTATCGTGATTGGACACGTGGATTACGTAGAATCAAGCATAGGATAGCACGTGGCAATAACTGGGCCGCTGTCTCTTTCATTTCCTCCTTTTTGGCTAACCATTACCACAAAAGCTCGTCCTTCAAATCAACGGCCATCATTATCTCATCTGATTCTCTCTCTTCTGTTGGCCCACAATTTTATATTAAGTGGTGACCAAAATAATTACAATTTCTTCAGCTAAACAACCTCAAAATTATTTATTTATTTTTCTACTCAATAATCTATTAAGTATCAATTCGATTACTATCCACACTATTATTATTAATAAATTTGAATTAGTTAGTTAAAAAGGAATATGAATCATTCTATGTATTATAAAATAAATTTTATTTTAAAATATACTAAATATAAATTTTATTGATTTAATTTAATTTAATTTAAATTATTTTAAAATAATAAAAAGTTATCTAAATTTAATATCATAAGAGATTATATCCAAGAAAGGAAATGAAGTTATTACTAATTAGTTTCAATTTTATTTACTAATCGTAATTTAATGTATTCATGTGTATTTTATTTTACTTATAATTTTATTTTTTATTTTAACGTCATACTTATTTTATGTGTTATTACTAATTAGTTTTAACTATATATTTTATTATTTATTGTAAATTATTTTAAACACAAATTTATGTTCTAAATACATGATTTTTATAGGTATAACATGTGATAAAATTTCTCGTACTATATTAAAGTTCTAGATTAAATTAGTGTCACAAATCAATCACACAATAATTTAATTAAGAAATTAATAAAAATAATTAATAATGAAGATATTTTGGTATATAAAAATTAAAAAGAAATCCACCAAAATGGGATTTAAAGCTGATACACACAAATTTTGAAAGCCTAAATTTTTCCATTTCAATTAATACCCTTTTGTTTTTAAATAATTTTAAAAAAAATTATTTTGACATAATTTTAATCACTCACGAAAATGATATTATTTTAATAAAAATATGAAGGTTTAACATGTTGAATGAGTATGATGATTTGTTTTTATGAATAAAAGGGAAAATATTTATTGAAAAAAGAAAGGAAAAAGGGCCATTATTTAAGAAAGTTTCAATTAAATAATGATTTGTTTGTTTTCAGTTCCGATTAAACGTTTCTAAAAGAATTCCATTGTTTCACCTCTAATTTGTGGGCTGAGAATTTGGTTTTCTTCCACAAATTTTCACAGTGGAGCTTCCCATTTCCCTTCATTAGATATTATCATTCTTTCCCTTTCCTTTCCCTTCATTTTCCCACCAATCAAACATGGACCTATCCACGAAATTCCATCGCTTAGACCTTCGTTCAACATTCTTCACCTCTATGCGACCCTCTTTAACCCGGAATTCCTCATCGTTCGTTTCTCCCAAAACCCTTAAATTTAGACCCACTAAAGTAAATGCCCAAGTTTCCACTCTCAGTGTTGAAACCTCCGTTAAAGAACCTCAAAACGACATTGAGTCATTGTTTTCAACCAACACAGTCGAAGAGATTGATCGAAAGCGTGGCGACAAACAATCCAACACCGGCGCTTCTGGTATTTCCTCCGGTGTAAAGCTCGAAAACATTAGCAAAAGCTATAAAGGAGTGACGGTTTTGAAAAACGTGAATTGGGAAGTGAAAAAAGGCGAGAAAATTGGATTGGTTGGAGTAAACGGGGCAGGGAAAACCACCCAAATGAGAATTATAACGGGGCAAGAAGAACCCGATTCGGGGAACGTTATAAAAGCCAAGCCCAATATGAAAGTTGCGTTTTTGAACCAAGAATTCCAAGTTTCAATGAGTAGGACGGTGAGGGAGGAGTTTATGAGTGCCTTTAAAGAGGAAATGGAGATTTCTGAGAGGTTAGAGAGGGTTCAAAAGGCGATAGAAGGATCTACAGAGGATTTGGAGTTGATGGGAAGGCTTTTGGATGAGTTTGATTTGTTGCAAAGGAGAGCTCAGGCTGTGGATTTGGATGAGGTTGATGCTAAGGTTAGCAAGTTAATGCCAGAGCTAGGGTTTTCCCCTGAGGATTCAGATAGGTTGGTTGCCAGTTTTAGTAGCGGGTGGCAGATGAGGATGTCACTTGGAAAGATTTTGCTGCAGGTAAAGTTCTTTATTTGATATCATGATAGTTGCCTAGTTTATCCAAAGGACGTACTATTAGCAGCTCAAATGACTTGGTAGTACCTGTTCATTATAAGTTTAAACATTGAATTGATTAAGGAAAATAGTTAGCTTGTTAGATATATTTTGATGTAGATGGTGTTAACTTGTGGCTCATGTGTATGATATGTAGTAGAGTATATTGGTGTTTCTAGCTGTTTTTTTTATATGGATGTAAATTTTCAGGAGCCTGATTTATTGCTTTTGGATGAGCCTACAAATCACCTTGACCTTGATACAATTGAGTGGCTTGAAGGATATCTGAAAAAGCAAGATGTGCCAATGGTCATTATATCTCATGATAGAGCTTTTTTAGATCAGTTGTGTACGAAGATTGTGGAGACCGATATGGGTTTTTCCAGGACATTTGAGGGTAATTATTCTCAGTATGTTGAAGCGAAGGCAGCATGGATTGAAACTCAGTATGCTGCGTGGGAGAAGCAGCAGAAGGAGATTGAGCAGACAAGAGACTTGATAAGCCGATTAGGTGCTGGGGCAAATTCTGGCCGAGCTTCTTCTGCCGAAAAGGTATGTATGAGGGAGTCATTCCTGAAATATATTTCATTTCATTGTTGAGGAATGCAAGCCATCTACTTTGGTCATTGTTGAGTGAAGATGTTTAGTTTTGCTCCATCATGACATTATCTCATAAACATGCATCTATTAATGATGAAATGAAATTACTGCCAGATTGTGAACCTTCTGGACTGACAGTAATCTTTCAAGTGAATGCGTGACTTATCATCAGATCTTACTCTTACAATTGATGGTTTTACCTTGTACAATTAATTTCATACAGAAGTATGATACCTTGAATTTTGGAATCCTGAGCGTAGAACACAATGTATTTTGAAAGGTGTCATTGGGGATAGTTTCTTTTTTCCTTATTTTAAGGGTTTTCATCCAGAATTCTAGGTTAATTATTAGTCATTAGGAAATTTTGTTGACATTCAGTTTTTAATTTTATACCATTTTTCTAAGGTTGTTCACTAAGTTTGTAAACACTTTTATTAGACCAATTAGTTTTCTATTCTGGATCAAAAATGGTGCATGATTTGGATCACACGGTGTGAAATTTGTTAGGATGAAACCTATGTATTTTTCTTAACATGTTGGCCAGAGAGTTAATTCGCATAAATAGTATTACATATAAATTCAGGCATGCTATTTGATTCTCTTTGCTTGTCTTTCAAAAGTCCATTTGTCTCAAGTTAGCCACTCTGTCTACCTAAAATTAGTTCTCAGTATGGCCGTTGACACTTTTTTTTTAGAGACTAAGGTTGCTGCTGCCTGAAAATTTCATCTTTTATTTCTTTCTTTTCAGTTTGATGGTGTTTGCTACTTCGATTGTTACTGGTTCATTATACTTGGCGCTTGTGTCATGAGATCAGTTCTTTAGACTCTAAATGTTTTTCTGGTTACTTAGTTTCTCCCTCTTATGTGTGATAACAGAAGCTGGAGAGGCTTCAGGAAGAGGGTCAAATAGAGAAGCCATTTCAACGAAAACAAATGAAGATCAGGTTCCCTGAGCGTGGAAGAAGTGGTAGATCTGTTGTTACTATTAAGAATCTGGAATTCGGTTACGACGATGAGGTGAGTTGAGATGTTTGTTTGTGTGAAGAGGTTGGTGGGGATTGTTTTAAGCTTTCTCATTTTATGACAAACGTTTGGGTTTGTATGTCAGCTGCTATTTAACAGGGCAAATCTTGCAATTGAAAGAGGAGAGAAAATTGCCATTATTGGTCCAAATGGTTGTGGAAAGAGTACTTTACTGAGACTGATAATGCGTTTAGAGAAACCGAGAGGCGGTGAAGTGATCCTTGGGGAGCATAATGTTCTACCAAATTATTTTGAGCAGAATCAGGTATTTGGCCTTTGAGAACATGTTTTTATTTTCACCTAGTTCCTGGGATCCCATTTTGAGCTTAAGAAAGTACGAAGCACTTGCTCTAATCAATATTTTTTCAGGCCGAGGCTCTTGATTTGGATAAAACGGTGCTTCAGACAGTGGAAGAGGTTGCAGAGGACTGGAGAATTGATGATATTAAGGGACTCCTTGGTCGTTGCAACTTCAAAGCCGATATGCTTGACAGGAAGGTTTCCCTTTTGAGTGGTGGTGAGAAGGTAATTACTCAACATAGAAGTTTATATGTCGTACACTTTTTGCTATTGTGAAACAAACCGTATTTTTTGCTCTGAATCTATTTTGGTTGATAGTACTATTCAATTTGACAAATTTTAGGGTACTTCAATTGAAGATGGTTAATTATCCGATGGTGTATTGTATTAAAATGTTTAACATTATGCATGCTGATGAATTTTGATACAAGACTAACCTAATACGGTTCTATTTGACGTCCCATGATGGTAATGATAATATGCGTATCTATACTTTTTTTGTTTTCAAGGCATGAATTTGGATGTTGTCTTTTCCTGTTGCATTCAGGCGCGTCTTGCTTTCTGCAAATTCATGGTAAAACCATCAACCCTACTGATTTTGGATGAACCAACTAATCATCTGGATATACCCTCAAAAGAGATGCTAGAGGTTTGTTTTTTTCCTTATCTTTCTATATTCACTTCATTTATTTTTCTTTTTTCAATATTGTAGCATTTAGCTTTTTATCACTCATTTATTTTGCAATCTTTCGATTAAATCAGGAGGCAATTAGGGAATACAGTGGCACTGTCATTACTGTTTCGCATGACCGATACTTCATTCGGCAGATAGTCAACAGAGTAGTGGAAGTAAAAGATGGCCATTTGCAGGACTATGCAGGCGACTACAATGTATGGTTTTCTTCAATGAACTCTTCCCATCTTTATAATCCGTCTTTATTAACTGTGAGTATCAATTTCAAATGAACAGTATTATCTGGAGAAGAACCTCGAGGCAAGGGTAAAGGAGCTTGAGCGTGAGGCGGATCTTGAAGAGAAAGCTCCCAGACTGAAAGCCAAATCAAAGATGTCAAAGGTAAGCAATTATCAATACACTTGAGATTCCAAGCTTTGTTTTTAAAAAAAAAAAAAAAAAAAACTGGAGAGATTATTGTCACATGGTGTACATAAGCATCAACTTTTATGTATCATGCCTTGCTTGGTTTCAACAGGCGGAGAAGGAAGCTCGAAAGAAACAAAAGATGCAGGCTTTTCAAGCTGCTAAACAAAAGTCAAAAGGGCTGAAGAATTCCAAGAGATGGAAATGAAGTATTAAATCTATATACCACACATAGATTAAAGAATGAACTGTTAGTTGAGAGTAGGAATTGAGTGACCACCAGCACCATCTGTATATAATATTTGATAGAAATAAAGTCCTGAAAGTTGAAGCTCTTTGTAATCCTTATTTAGAAGCGAAATTCATTCATTAAGGTGGCAAGTAAAGGATGTGATCCACATTCATGCCTAAATCTAATGTTAAAAACTCAAAAACTGGCTTTCTTAAATTCTTGATGCTTGAAAGGGGAAAAAGAAAAATAAATCCATGGGGGTTTGTGCAGTATTATTTTTCAAAAAAATTATGGTAAATGTGACACAGGATTGTTACTATGCTCTGCTTTAAAGAGAAGCTGGACTTAAAAATGGATATGTATGTTATTAAGATGTCAATTTATTAGTAGCAGTTTTGGATTTGATGGATATCCAAGTTCCACTCATTATTAGTTAAGCAGTGCAAGGATCTTCCTCTGTATTTTATTATATTTTACATTTTTGTTCTAAAATTTCGTTTAATTTTTAATTAACTAATAGACTATGGCATGTTTCAAAATTAAATATAAAAAGAATACTGATTCATTCGTTGAAGCCAGAAAAAAAAAATTGTGTTAGTCAATTAATGTTATTTAAAATCCCATTAATAATACATAGAGTGAATTAAAATTGGAGTAGACTAAAAGTAATTTGGACAGAGGACTTGATCCTAATTGCTAAAAGTGTTAGCAACTCAAACAATTTTAAGGCCTTATCGAGTATTGAGTACAATTTTTAACAAGGGAGGAGTTATTTAGATTATTGGATAACCTTTTAAGAGGTACTTAAAATTTTCTAATATATATTTGGTGCAATTCAATTCATAAATTTTATGTCTCACATTATTAATGAGCAAATTAATAAATACTTAAAAAATTATTTAATTTCACTTTATAAATTTCTCATTGTATCGACACAAAACTAAAAAAAAAAAAAAAGCAGGGTTGACTAAAATCTTATAATTTATTTGTTTTTCTTTTTGCAAGGATAATTTATTACTACTTTTTTTTTATTCAAGGATTGGGTATATCTCAAAAAAAAATTATTACAAGTTTGGTACTCAATTTTCCATTATGATTTATGATTATTCCTTTCCTTTTCCCCCTTGAAATGTTCAGAAACGGATGCCTAAAACCAAGATGATAACACCACGTTTCAATAGAACGTGTCCAAACTCGAAACCACCCCTTAGCTATACACAGCTGCAAATACCGCATCCTTTTACCCTTTTTTTAAATTTTAGTTTACAAATTTTAAGAATGAACAAATCAAGAACAAGACGCTACACATTGTTTCTCCTTTGGTTAATCATCCTATCTCATCAAATCCGACCAGTTGTTTGTGAAGGAAACCAGTACAACGAAGAGAAACCATCATTGTTCCAGTTGGTCTCAAACACCTTTTCTTTGTTGAAGAAATCCCATCAAAGTTCATGGGAAAAGGTCAAAACCATCATCCATGAGTTCCAGTTGCAGTTCACTCCTCCAAGTCTAGAGTAATAATATTACAACTTTCCTGTTTTTCTTATTACGTACTTTTATATTAACACATGGTATCAAATATTAACCTTTTTTTTTTTTTTTTTGTAATGTGGATTAACATGTTATGGTGGATGTTAGTTTTAGAGGCACAGGAGGGAATGACCCAGGTAAGGCTAGTGATGGAACAGGAGAGAAGGTGAAAGAAGCAGTGAAGGATAGCATTGAAACAAGTGAAGCAATAGCTGAAGAAACTGCAAAAACTGCTGCAGAAGCTGTCCACAAAACTGATGAGAAGGTGAAAGAGAGTGCTTCTTCTAAACCAGACGATTCTCATGAGGAACTGTAACCTATATATCCCAAACTACTTAGATGTGGGTGTTTTTTCTTTTTGTTTTTTTGGGGTAAGTTTATTTCTGTTATATGATTTTTGTTGACATATTAATAATTTATATTATATAAATTTTGATATGTTTGTATATAAGCGATAACTTTTTTCATGGTTGGGATGTGTTCAGGGGCGAAGTTAGGAAATTTTTTTAAGGGAGTCGGATAAAATTTTAATTTTTATAGTTTATATCTTTATAATTTATAAAAGATTAAATTGAATTTTTATAATTTTAGAGGGGTCAAAGTGTAATTTTACTTTTATTAATTTAAAATTTTTAAAAATTTAAGGGCCAAAATAATAATTTTACATTTTAGGGTTGCTGGGCCCATGCCAGCCCCCTCTGCCTCCGCCCCTGGATGTGTTGTGACTAGTTCAAAATTGCTAAATTTACTATCAACTTAAGCTTGGAAAACTTGTCTAAGAAAAAAGCATAGACTCAAGCATGTATTATTAATTTTGTTTTCCATCTGCAGAGAATTAGCATATACTCTTCGAAAACTGTTAATGGTATAACTGGGTTAGGCAGAGAGGTTGTGGAGATGTACGGTTGACCTTGTTTAGTAGAAGGTAATAAGAGTAATCGAATAAAGTGGTGGGAAAAAGTAAGAAGATAGGAGAAGAAAGGGAGAAAGGTTGGAAGGAGACGATTCTTAGAAGGGAGATAGATCCCTACTACATGGTTAGTCCAAGCCTTGTATAATCTTAATTTTGTTGTATCTTTAAGTGTAACGTCACAAATTGTTACTGAAAGTCAAAATCAAATGGTTAATTGGTAGGATGGTATAGGTTAAAGTAAGGTGGTACTATGACTTACTTTACGTCACCTTGAATGGGAAGTTATGACAACAACCTAGTGTGACAATTGATGAATGAGCCTACTCAATTGTTGGTTTAAAGAGCTACACTATGAATTTATTTAAGGGGTTCGTCTAAAGAGTTTATTTGTATCATTTATTAATTTACTGTTAAATTCGAACAATTAAGATATAACAAAAAATATAAGAGGATTGAAGTATGAGTTTTATTCCTCATAAAATAAGAACGAGTAAAAGTAATAATCTCAATTAAACAAGCATAGGGTTGCTATTGAAAAAAATGATGAGTGAACAGTTATATGATATTTACACTTGAATCAACTTAGAAACCTTCCTAGGCTAGATGGGGTACCAAAGCCTTAAAATGCTAATAATTTCTTTTATTATTAATATATACCATTTAAAAAAAAAAAAGTAGTTCTGAGTTCTGATAATTAACAGAGATGGAAATTACAACCACAACAACAAAGACGACGGATAGTCAATCCACTAGCTTTGGCCCGCCTGTATTTTAACTAAGTCAGCCCGGAAAATGCATAGTGGGAAAATTAGTGTGAACTAAAAAGTAATAGCTCACCATTTTAGGCAACACTATAAGGCAAAGAAGCAGATATATAATTCTAAGGATAATATATTTATATGTATGTATGTATGTATGTATATAAGTTTTCTTTTCATGTAGAAGAAGAAGAAGGAAGAGAAGCTTGAAAGGTCCAAGCATTAGGAGCCATAATGGACATTTGGTTGTAGTAAACCATGGATGGGGTCTCATGATTGTGAACTCCTTCATATGTAGTTACCACATAACTTTGGTCCTTTACGTCCCTTTCTATCCTCTTCTTCACATTGCATCCTACACTTGAACATTTATAATAGTTCCTGCATTAACCAAATTATAGTTGGCACCAAGTCTTTCATTATCGACCATTAAAACAATCCAAAACATACACATACATGTAAATATATATATATATATATATATATACACCTTCCCATAAGTTCTACCCTTATTGTCTATACTTAAAAATGGGACTCAAAACTTTCAAAATAGAATCTCAAGAATATAATTTCTATGCTTTTAGTGTCTAATTGAAGTTTTTATATGAAGCCAAGTGCCAAATAAAAGTATATGCCTCCATGCTAATGATCATCAGCATCTATATAAATTAGTGGTAATTTTATATACTTTTATATTTAGGTAAACTATAATTTTTTCTCTTCTAGTCACTTAATTATAAAAAGTTAAAACATGACTATTCAACTATTTAATTTTGTGTTCTTCTTTTTACACTAGCTGAATAATGTAAAATGAAAATACACAAAATCCAAGAAAGTTTAGTGACAAAAAGACAAAATTTAATAATTGAGTAATCATTTTATAACTTTTCATAGATAAGTCATAAAAAAACCCTAATTAAATAACTACTAATACAATTTACTCTTTTATCTTTTGACACATAGATAATAATTATTTTAAAATTATCTAATATATATCTATATATCCTGACCTGAATAAAATAAAAGGAGAATAAGAATCTATATTCATTATTTTAATGCATAACTTAATGGATTGATTGGTATTGCAATTTTTAAAACTAGTGTTTAATACATTATGAGTGAAAAGTTCTTATGTACTAATTTCTTAATACTTTTAATTTTTTACTACACCTCATATGAGATAAATGTCACCATTTCAACTCTATTTCTAAA
Source organism: Gossypium arboreum (assembly GCF_025698485.1). Lineage (NCBI taxonomy): Eukaryota > Viridiplantae > Streptophyta > Magnoliopsida > Malvales > Malvaceae > Gossypium > Gossypium arboreum. The sequence goes on from NC_069071.1 coordinate 8,195,735, forward strand.
ATTTTCACTCACAATAGATTAAATAAGTATTCGGTTTTAAACACAAAACTTTTCAACTCCATTGTATAAATATTTTTTTTTCAAAAACTCAAATTGAATTGGTCAGTTAGATCGAAAATTGTTAGGGATTCGAAAGATGCTTTTGAATAGGTTAGATCAGGAACTGATACGAACCGGCTAAGAGTCGATTGAACCCTCTAAAAACCAATAGAACCGACGATCAGACTAGTTGAACTGGAGTTTTATAAATTTTAAATTTTTAATAATTTTCTAATCAAATCGATTCGACTGACAAATCGATAATTTGACGGATTCGACTACCAATCTAGTTTTAAAAACATTAACAATTTCTATAATTGAAATTTCTAAACTTATAAAAAATTTAAAACAAATCCAACATAGCAATAGTATAAATGTTGATATAGATTAATTTAGTATATATTTGGGTAGTAGTAATTGTTTATTACTTATATGCTCATATAAAGAATTCATGTGAACCACAAGTTGAATAACTTAATAAACAATTGCATCTATAAATACAATGGAAGTGTTGACATATTGACTTAAACATTTTTTAATTAAGCCATCAACTTAAAATTTTGAAGTTTAACAAGTTCAAAAACACGATTACAAGAACATCTAAATTAATAATCCAATGATAAATATATATATATATTATCTTCTACTCTAATAAGATATTATATACTTATATTGAGGTATGATTTATTTAAGTTAATTGAAATTCAATATAAAATTTATTACCATTCTATTTATAATATATATTTGAACAAACATAATATATATAAAATGAGAAGCAAAACCAGATAACAAAGAAATTAAACTGGGGGAAACTTTGATTGTAGCAAAGCAATTATTTTGCTTTTATGTGGTCCAGATTAAGCCTTTAAATTTTGATAAAAGCTGTCGAGTAGTCTTTTCACAGCTTCCATGGTTGTCTATGGCTGCCTTAGCCAGCCGCTATACTCCTCCCCCAATAAAAACTATGTTCAAAATAACCTAAGGATATAATTAAGCCATGCAAAGTTAATTAATTAATAAAGTGCCTAAACCCAACTCCTTTCTGTCTTTCTCTTTGTCCATATATAAACATGCATGTTCCTAAATTAAAATCTAATTGCGGCTAAAGAATAAAGATAGATAATACAGTAGCTGCTACTACTGTGGGTGTGATTTGTGAGCACGTGATGATGATAACGCAGCAGCCCACAGTGTTTGTACGTGGATTGATCGGTGGTGCCTCTTGCACTTGCAGTCTACTTCAACTATGAAGGCTATTGGCGAAATATATAATTAGGCTGATGGGGCAATATTTTTCCCACTTTTTTGCCCCACTTTTTGGATATAGTTCACTACTATCCTATTCCATATAGGATGTGATGGGTATTGGTTCATCCCTTTGTGTGCAAAACTATATGATTATTGTGGGAAATATCAAGAAAAATAAATGAGAAAGGCATTGAAATGGTATACTAATTATTAACCCTATTGCTGCAATGATTGAAAATTATAAACTGGTAGAATAATATATATATATATCATAAGCCCACATGCTGCTTCAGTTTTATGATTTAAAAAAAAAAATCCAAATTCATTGTTTTGAGACATTGGGTTTTTTGTTTTTTGTTTTTCATAGTTGAATATAATTATTTCTATATCATCACGAGGACGAAGATGAAGTTAATTTATCAAGTTGGAAGTATATATGTATATATAATATAAAACACCATAGATATGTGTACAAAGTTATGGGGTCCCGCGGCTCAATATTGAAAACCATGAGTGGTTCCAATATCGGTGAAACCAGTTTTTCATGCAATATAACAACATCAACCCAAAAAGATTAAAATAATAATAATAATTACCTTGGATTGGGGTTGTCCTTGATGGATTTTTTCCCATATTTCCTCCATTTGTATCCATCATCGATCACCTCCATCTCTGATTTCATTCTAAACGCAACTCGAACCCCCAGTTCCGATTTGTTTTTCCCCACTCCATTTTTGCATTTTCTGCAAAAAAAATAAAATTCAACCTATTAAGTAAAAAAAAGAAGAAGAAGAAGAAGAAAAATTTCCATTGAGGGAAGTTAAAGATATATATAATATCACTTGCATGTTACAATTTTTTGATGTTGCACCACTAAGTTCAGTAGCTGCAGCCATGCCTTTCTCCGACGACAGCATACTCTGCGACGATGTATCGTCGTCGAAGATACTGCCGTCAAGAAGGAGATAATCGGAGACCTCAAAATCGGGCATGGGATTGACGCTTTCAGGGAAGAAAGTGTAAATAGGGTTAGAGTTAGGGTTTTGATGAGAAAAGTCCATTTTTAAGGAAAATCTGGACTTTTGGTCTTTGATAGAGTTTTGTAGAGAAGGAAGCTTGTTATGCATAGCTGCAATCCATTTTATACTTTTTTTATTTTTATTTTTTTAGATATCTAAAATAACAAATTTTATCCCTTTATTATTATTTTTTCCTTCTAATTTTAAAATTTATGAGCAGATGCTTCATGGTTATTTCCTGGAGCTATGCAGCGAAGATTCTTCAGTGGTGCCACGTGTTGGGAAGGGCCTAGTGAAGTCATATAGGTGACGTAAGGCCTTAACTTTATTGCATTCGAATATGGGACCACTTGTACTGTGAGGGAACCATTGTTTTTGGTCGGCGGAAACCATTGTTTTGGGAGAGACACTTTAGTCTGTAAGATGATTACACCATAAATTTTTATCTACATTTTACGTGGCGCTTACTAACTGGATTAATTTAATCTTTGATCAAGAATAACATTTATCTCCAATGAATAATTGCTTAATTAGCTTATCAAACATTTTAACAACTTCTCTTATAAAATTCCTCTAATTAAATCGGTAATGAAAATCAATACAGAAAAACATTAAAAAACAAAAAATATATAATAAATGCATTCGTTTTTTTTTTTAGATATCTATTGAAGTGAGTCCAATAATTAACCATTCACATTTAGCAGGCCCATTAAATGGGTAGATGCTAGCCACTAGTTTTAAAATTACTTCATATCTAGGGCGAAGATTGAATTCTCAACCATTGATTAAGGTAAGAGAGAATGCATTTATGTTTTTGAATTAATATATGCATTTTTTTTCTTGGCAGAAAAATATAAATATCAATTACAAAGATAAATTAGTGTCATTACAGATGAGTTGACCTGAAACATCCCAAGCCTAAGTCCGATCGCCGGTTTAGGCTATAAGGTGTTAATTGAGCTAAACATTTAATTTTTCATTCACAAAATTAAAAATAAAAGCAGAAATTTAGCTGAATACATATTGAACCTTGAGTTATAAATGACATTTTCATATAGCCAAAATATTTACAATTACAAAACATATTCGTCAACAGCCTAATCTCTATACATGCCATATCGAGTCCAAAATATAACTGTACTAAAAAGATCGATAGTATGAAGAACTGCTGACGATCCCCGAGTCGGCGGCTAGAGTCAACAATCTATAAAACAGAGAAATAAGAATTTGAGTAAGCTTTCGAGGCTTAGTAAGTTTTAAGCAATTTATACTATTAAAGCTTGTCATTAAAATTGAACATTGAGAATCACAAAACTTGTATTCTAATTGTAATTCACTTGACCAAATATACACCAAGACATTAGTTACAAAACCCATTGGTGAATATATATGTATGTATACACAAGAAACTCCTTGCACATATTTCACTATTTACAAAGATTATACTAATACCTTTAATTACGTTCTTTCATATGATGACTTACAATAACCAATTGTATTGTTTTCTTATCATCAAATACCGAATTGATTCACACACACACACACACACACATATATATATATATATATCGTTCTTTGATATTAGTAAATCACTTAGAAATCAATTCAAATATGAGCACATAACACGAACCTTAACGTGTAAACTATATAATACTTACGCAACGATGTTTACCACTGACATTCGAAGTCACAATCTTACTTAACTTACTGGCATCGGTTCTGTCAAATCTTAGAGCTCGGAATACATTACTAGCATAAGCTTGCGGGTCTTTAACCCGGATATTTTTCCAGCACGTAGCCTGCGGACCTCAAGTCCGAATATATTTCTAGCATATAGCCTGCGGATCTCATGTCCGGATATTTTTCCAGCATATAGCCTGCGGACCTCATGTCCGGATATATTTCCAATCTCATATATATTTGATCATATTTTAACACATCTCAGTCATCTTATCACTTAATAATCGTATATTACATTCGAATATAAACTCGATACGCACATCATCATTCACATTTCAGCTCAATGGTTATATCTCATATCACTCATTCTCTGCACCATTTAATCTTAAATTCAAAGTGATCATCAAACTATAAGTCATATACATGCATTATCTATTATACATCTTAATTCAAGTGCAAGCCAAAGATCACAATTTACCTACTATACTCTTATAATGGCATCGTCAATTATATACTAAAGGAAACTACTTAAGACTTACCTCGGATATTTTGAACAGTTGTGGGTAATCTACTCGACTGCTTTCTCCTTTCCCTTATCTGATTTAGACCCTCTTACCTCTTGAGCTTGATTCAAACAAATAGATCTATTTAATTTCTTATCAATTTAACAATTCGATTTAATACATGTATGTCGTGCCATTAAGTACAAATGATTTTATTAACTACCTATTTAAACATCATACATATGCTCTACTCATGTACAATCGAAAATATTACTAGCGTATTACCTTGCATTTTCGAATTACATAACCATCACTTAATTTCATAAAAAAAATACACATATCATCTCAGATTAACACAAGAATCAAATGCATCACTCAAAATGCCAAAGTCCGACTAAGTCTACCATTATAGCATTATCAAGTTTATGTATTTGGTAATTCACATTCAAACACATTCGGCACTATGTATCTGATCAAATGTTTCATTTAACGCTAAACTCAACTTATAACCTTCCCTAATTAAAACATTCAACACCGACTAGACATGCTTACATGCCTAAGCCGAATATCATTTTAGACATTTGAGAAATCATTTCTCAATTCATCTTATTAGTGTTACCTCACTCAAAACATTTACACCAATCTATTATAATTAAAACTCTTGTTCAAAATAATATTCACTATAATACTATGGCCGAAACTCCCAAATAACTAACATAGTCTCTTAGATTCAATATAATCACGAATATATATATATACAACCTAAATTCCTCTCTTAACACATAATTTACTATCTTGGAATTCATTTCCTAACTAAATTAACTTACTCCAAAGCCGAATGCTACTTAAGCATTAAGCTCATGTTCTTTTCATTATTAAGCAATTTTCATAACTCAACTAACATCCATTTTCAATTTAACATCAACATTAAAAGAAATTTAACACAAAAATTCATAGCCGAATGTTGTTTATCTTAAGCTACCATTATATAATTACTTATCACTTCATACCATATTATCAAAACTGAACTAATTATACTTATATAAGTACTATCAAAGCCGAAACCTATGCATAGCATTATTCAAGATTTATACCCTTAAAATCATTTACAAGGCCGAATTTGTTCAAGTAACTTAACAAGTCCAAGTTCATCTATTTCATATATAAATACTAACAATTAAGTATTAACTAGTTCAAACTTCATTTAACCATAAGAACAACAATCTATCCTCTTCAATTTCTCCCATGGCCGAATGCTTAAAACACCACACAACTCAAAATTTTGTCATGGGTTAAGTAAAGAACTTAATAACTAACTCAAAATATGCTAAAAATCCAAGAATTAACATGAATTACTTACCTTATTTAAAGTTCAAGATCACCGACTAGTTTGCTCTTTTCCTTCTTTAAAATCGGCTAGGAAGAAACAATGATGAATACTTTGTTTTCTTTACCCATTTTCTACCTTTAATTATTATTATTCTATAATTTAAAGCCATTTAATTAAAAATAATGCTAATAGAAAATTCATATATTTTATACTAACTAACAACATGGCTGGCCACTATAAAAAATGGGTAATTTGACATGCAAAACCATTCTTTTCAATACATACATTGTTAGACCACCTTTAAAAATTACCTATCATCTTTCACATTTTTCTCACATAAGTCCCATTTAATAATTTCATATACAAATGACAAAATTAAAGCATGAAACTTTCACATATGCATGTACACATATAATAAGCATAGAATATAACAATTAATTATTTTTGTGACTCGATTTTGTGGTCCCGAAACCACTTTCTGACTAGGGTCAAATTAGGGCTGTCACAACTCTCCCCTGCACAAGGAATTTTCGTCCCCGAAAATCTTACCAGTAAATAAGTTAGGATATCGATCCTTCATAGCGTCTTCAAGTTCCCAAGTAGCTTCTTCAACCCCATGCTTAATCCATAGTACCTTCACTAATGAGATTTTCTTATTTCATAGTTCTTTTACTTCGCGAGCCAAAATACGAACTGGTTCTTCTTCGTAACTCAAATCAGAGTGAATCTCAATCTTAGATGGATTAATTATGTGCGATGGATCGGATCTATAACGTCGAAGCATCGAGACATGAAAAACGTTATGAATCTTCTCAAGTTCAGGGGATAAAATCAATCTGTATGCGACTGACCCAATTCGTTCAGATATTTCATACGGTCCAATGAACCTCGGACTCAATTTGCCTTTACGGCCAAATCTGAGCATTTTTTTCCAAGGTGAAACTTTAAGAAACACTTTGTCTCCTACCTGATATTCAATGTCTTTTCGCTTTAAATCCGCGTACGACTTCTGACGATCTGAAGCTGCTTTTAGACTTTCACGGATTACTTTTACTTTCTGCTCAGCATTTTTAATCAAATCAACCCCGAAGATTTTACTTTCACTAAGCTCGATACAAAACAACGGTATACGGCATTTACGACTATACAAAGCCTCGTAAGGTGCCATCTTAATGCTTGATTGAAAACTATTGTTGTAAGCAAATTCAATTAAAGGTAAATACCGTTCCCATGAACCACTAAACTCAAGGATGCAACATCTCAACATATCCTCGAGTATCTGAATGATCCGCTCGGATTGACCATCAGTCTGGGGATGAAAAGCGGTGCTAAAATACAACTTGGTACCCAATGCATCTTGCAATTTCTTCCAAAATCGTGATGTGAATCTCAGATCTCTATCCGACACAATAGAAATAGGTACTCCGTGTAACCTTACAATCTGAGAAACACACAATTCAGCTAGCTTGTCAAGGGAATAATTCGTACGTACAGGAATGAAATGAGCCAACTTTGTCAGTCTATCAACAACAACCCAGATCGCATTTTTCTTGCTTGACGACAATGGCAACCCAAATACAAAATCCATTGTGACTTGATCCCATTTCCATTCGGGTATCATGATCGGCTGAAGTAACCCTGAAGGTACTTGATGCTCCGCTTTCACTTGTTGACATATCAAACATTTCGAAACAAAGTCAGAAATGTCTCGTTTCATACCAGGCCACCAAAAATGACGTTTCAGATCGTTGTACATTTTTGTACTCCCCGGGTGAATTGACAGTCGGCTACTATGAGCCTCATTCAAAATCATCGAAATAAGTTCTGAATTTCTTGGAACACACAATCGACTTCTGAACCTCAAACAATCATCGTCATCAATTTGAAACTCTGATTCCATATTTAATACACATTCAGCTAGTTTTGCAACCAATTCATCATCGACTTTCTGGGATTCCCGTATTTGATGAATCATTAATGGTTTGGCCTTTAATTCTGCTACCAACGCATTATCGGATGAAACAGACAGGTGTACATTTATCGCTCGTAAAGCAAACAGTGATTTACGACTTAAAGCATCAGCAACCACGTTAGCCTTTCCCGAGTGATAATCAATGACAAGCTCATAATCTTTCAACAACTCAAGCCAACGTCTTTGTCGCAGATTCAAATCTCTTTGAGTCATCAAATATTTGAGACTTTTGTGATCCGAATATACATGACGCCTCTCTCCAAACAAGTAGTGTCGCCATATTTTCAAAGCGAATATGATGGCAGCTAATTCGAGATCATGGATCAGATAGTTTTTCTCATGTGGCTTCAATTGCCTCGATGCGTAAGCTACAACTCGACCTTCTTGCATCAACACACAACCCAGCCCAAGTAAGGACGCATCACTGTAAATGACAAACTCTTTACCGGATTCGGGCTGCACTAACACTAGGGCTTCCGTCAAAAGTGTTTTCAGTTGGTCGAAACTTTTTTGGCACTTTTCTGACCATTCGAACTTAATATCTTTCTGAAGTAGCTTCGTCATTGGTGTGGCTATCATCGAGAAACCTTTTACAAATCGTCTGTAGTAACCAGCAAGCCCTAAAAAGCTCCGAACTTCAGTAATATTTCTCGGGGGCTTCCACTCAAGTATGGCTGAAATTTTGCTCGGATCAACTCGAATTCCCGATGCAGATACTACATGTCCCAAAAAGCTAACTTCTCTCAACAAGAACTCACATTTACTGAACTTAGCATATAACTGCATGTCCCGTAAACTCTGCAACACTAATCTCAGGTGCTCAGCGTGTTCAGTTTTATCGTGTGAATAAATCAAGATGTCATCTATAAACACAACTACAAACCGGTCCAAATACTGCCTGAAAATTTGATTCATCAAATTCATAAATACTGCAGGGGCATTAGTGAGCCCAAACGGTATCACTAAGAACTCGTAGTGACCGTATCTCGTTCTGAAAGCAGTTTTAGGTATATCTGAATCTCAAACTCGCAACTGATAATAACCCGATCTCAAATCTATCTTTGAAAACACTGAAGCTCCCTTCAACTGATCAAACAAATCATCAATACGCGGTAACGGATATTTATTCTTTATCGTCACTTTATTCAACTGACGATAGTCGATGCACAATCTCATGGTTCTGTCCTTCTTTTTCACGAACAATACTGGTGCACCCCAAGGTGAAAAACTCGGTCGAGCGAAACCTCTATCCGTCAACTCTTGCAATTGAGTTTTCAATTCTTTCAATTCCGTTGGTGCCATACGGTACGGCGCTATCGAAATTGGTGTAGTCCCAGGTATAAGTTCAATACCAAACTCTACCTCCGAACAGGTGGTAACCTTGGCAATTCCTCGGGAAAAACATCTAGATACTCACAAACTACTGATACTGATTCAAGCTTCTTTTCTGATTCTTTACTATCAAGTACATACGCAAGATACGCCTCACACCCCTTTTTGACATATTTCTAAGCCAACATCGAGGATATAACTGATGGTAACCCGTTCATATCAGTAGACTCAACTCGGATTATCTCATCATTTGCACATCTCAAATCAATAGTCTTTCTTTTGCAATTCACAACTGCATCATGAACGGTCAACCAATCTATACTGAGAATAACATCAAATTCATTAAACAGTAAAAGTATCAAATCGGCCGGAAAACAGGAACCTTGGATTATCAGGGGACATTTCCTGCACACTTTGTCGACTAACACATATTGACCCAAGGATTTGACACTCGGATTATGAACTCGAGAGACTCAACAGTGAGAGTCTTCTTGGATGCTAAAGTCTCACATACATATGAATGAGTAGAACCAGGGTCAATCAAAGCAATCACATCAGTATCAAAGAGAGTGAAAGTACTGGTAATAACATCAGGCGAAGAAGCATCCTCGTGTGCGCGTATAGCATAAGCTCTAGCAGGAGCACGAGCCTCGGATATGGTTGTAGCATCTTTAGACCCTCTCTAACCGCCACTGGCATTCCCCGTATTCCTAGGTGGTCTACCTCATGCTGTAATACTCAGTTTCCCACTCTGGTTCACATTTTGCTCGGATAATCTCGGGCAGTCTTTAATAAAATGGTCGGCTGACCCGCATTTATAACAGGAGCGGTAATGAAATCTACAACTCCCCGAATGCCATTTACCATAATACTTGCACTCTGTCCTGTCCCGACGATCATTTCCAATACTGGCAACTGAAGTGGTTCATGTACTCACAGGGGGTCGATCGTGGTCTCGTCTGGAAAAACCCGAAATATTATTTGATCGGCCAGAATCATCTCGAATTTTCTTCGATGATTGCTGAAAAGACTTTTCTCAAGATCTTTTACGAAATTCTCCAGCTTCGACATCAGCTTTCCTTTTTTCTTTACTAAGCTCTTCGGCCTTGCAAGCTCACTGGACAAGTATTACGAACTCTCGTATCTCAAGAATACCAACAAACATCTTTATATCTTCATTCAACCCATCTTCAAAATGTTTACACATAATAGCCTCAGACGATACACATTCCCGAGCATATCTACTGAGTTTGACAAACTTCCGTTCATAATCAGTAACTGACATGGAACCCTGTTTAAGCTCAAGAAATTCTTTTCGTTTCTGATCAATGAACCTCTGACTGATATATTTTTTTCAGAATTTAGTTTGGAAGAACTCCCACGTCACCCGTTCTCTGGGTACAACAGAAACCAATGTGTTCCACCAATAGTAAGCAGAATCACGTAGCAAGGATATAGCACATTTTAGGCATTCATCGGGTGTGCAAGATAGTTCGTCAAGTACTCGAATAGTGTTGTCTAACCAAAATTTAGCTTGCTTGGCATCATCACTATCTGTAGCTTTAAATTCAGTAGCCCTGTGCTTTCGGATTCTGTCAACCGGGGGCTTATTTAACCTCGTCTAATCAGTTACCGGAGGTATCGCAGGTGCAGGGGGTGTACTATTCGGGAGTGGGGGTTGTGGAACAACCGTATTGGTTCGAATGTATTGGTTGAACCAATCATTCAATATATTATAGAAAGCCTGTCTAACCTCGTCGTTCTGATTGCTTGTAATAGGTTGAGAGTCCATCGGTGCTGTCTCATGCGCGGGAGCAGGCGCTACACTCTCAACATCATCAGCTACCACTCGATTAGGATCGGGATCCATTACTATACGAAAACACATTTTTAACTGTCAGAATTCATCATACTATCGTATTAATACTATATGGCATGTATAGCTAGACTCAAACACTCTACGTTAGTCCTAGAATCGACTAAACTGTGGCTCTGATACCAATAAAATGAAACACCCTAAGCCTAAGTCTGATCGCCGGTTTAGGCTATAAGGTATTACTGAGCTAAACATTTAATTTTTCATTCACAAAATTAAAAATAAAAGCAGAAATTTAGCTGAATACATACTGAACCTTGAGTTATAAATGCCATTTTCATATAGCCAAAATATTTACAATTACAAAACATATTCATCAACAGCCTAATCTATACATGCCATATCGAGTCTAAAATATAACTGTACCAAAAAGATCGATAGTATGAAGAACTGCTGACGATCTCCGAGTCGGCGGCCAGAGTCAACGATCTATAAAATAGAGAAATAAGAATTTGAGTAAGCTTTCGAGGCTTAGTAAGTTTTAAGCAATTTATACTATTAAAGCTTGTCATTAAAATTGAACATTGAGAATCACAAAACTTGTATTCTAATTGTAATTCACTTGACCAAATATACACCAGCACATTAGTTATAAAACCCATTGGCCGAATATATATGTATGTATACACAAGAAACTCCTTGCACATATTTCACTATTTACAAAGATTATACTAATACCTTTAATTACGTTCTTTCATATGACGACTTACAATAACCAATTATATTGTTTTCTTATCATCAAATACCGAACTCAATCACACACACACACACACACACACACACACACACACACACACACACACACACACACACACACACACATATATATATATCATTCTTTGATATTAGTAAATCCTTAAAAATCAATTCAAATATGAGCACATAACACGAACCTTAACGTGTAAAATATATAATACTTACGCAACGATGTTTACCACTAACATTCGAAGTTGCAATCTTACTTAACTTACTGGCATCGGTTCTATCAAATCTTAGAGCTCGGAATACATTACTAGCATAAGCTTGCGGGTCTTTAACCCGGATATTTTTCCAGCACGTAGCCTGCAGACCTCAAGTTCGGATATATTTCTAGCATATAGCCTGCGGATCTCATGTCCGGATATTTTTTCAGCATATAGCCTGCGGACCTCATGTCCGGATATATTTCCAATCTCATATATATTTGATCATATTTTAACACATCTCAGTCATCTTATCACTTAATAATCGTATATTACATTCAAATATAAACTTGATACGCACATCATCATTCACATTTCAGCCCAATGGTTATATCTCATATCACTAATTCTCTTCACCATTTAATCTTAAATTCAAAGTAACTATCAAACTATAAGTCATATACATGCATTATCTATTATACATCTTAATTCAAGTGCAAGCCAAAGATCACAATTTACCTACTATACTCTTATAATGGCATCGCCAATTATATACTAAAGGAAACTACTTAAGACTTACCTCGGATATTTTGAACAGTTGCGGGTAATCTACTCGACTGCTTTCTCCTTTCCCTTATCTGATTTAGACCCTCTTACCTCTTGAGCTTGATTCAAACAAATAGATTTATTTAATTTCTTATCAATTTAACAATTTGATTTAATACATGTATGTCGTGCCATTAAGTACAAATGATTTTATTAACTACCTATTTAAACATCATACATATGCTCTACTCATGTACAATCGAAAATATTACTAGCGTATTACCTTGCATTTTCGAATTACATAACCATCACTTAATTTCATAAAAAAAATACACATATCATCTCAGATTAACACAAGAATCAAATGCATCACTCAAAATGCCAAAGTCCGACTAAGTCTACCATTATAGCATTATCAAGTTTATGTATTTGGTAATTCACATTCAAACACATTCGGCACTATGTATCTGATCAAATGTTTCATTTAACGCTAAACTCAACTTATAACCTTCCCTAATTAAAACATTCAACACTGACTAGACATGCTTACATGCCTAAGCCGAATATCATTTTAGACATTTGAGAAATCATTTCTCAATTCATCTTATTAGTGTTACCTCACTCAAAACATTTACACCAATCTATTATAATTAAAACTCTTGTTCAAAATAATATTCACTATAATACTATGGCCGAAACTCCCAAATAACTAACATAGTCTCTTAGATTCAATATAATCACGAATATATATATATACAACCTAAATTCCTCTCTTAACACATAATTTACTATCTTGGAATTCATTTCCTAACTAAATTAACTTACTCCAAAGCCGAATGCTACTTAAGCATTAAGCTCATGTTCTTTTCATTATTAAGCAATTTTCATAATTCAACTAACATCCATTTTCAATTTAACATCAACATTAAAAAAAAAATTAACACAAAAATTCATAGCCGAATGTTGTTTATCTTAAGCTACCATTATATAATTACTTATCACTTCATACCATATTATCAAAATTGAACTAATTATACTTATATAAGTACTATCAAAGCCGAAACCTATGCATAGCATTATTCAAGATTTATACCCTTAAAATCATTTACAAGGCCGAATTTGTTCAAGTAACTCAACAAGTCCAAGTTCATCTATTTCATATATAAATACTAACAATTAAGTATTAACTAGTTCAAACTTCATTTAACCATAAGAACAACAATCTATCCCCTTCAATTTCTCCCATGGCCGAATGCTCAAGACACCACACAACTCAAAATTTTGTCATGGGTTAAGTAAAGAACTTAATAACTAACTCAAAACATGCTAAAAATCCAAGAATTAACATGAATTACTTACCTTATTTAAAGTTCAAGATCACCAAATGGTTTGCTTTTTTCCTTCTTTAAAATCGGCTAGGAAGAAACAAGGATGAATACTTTGTTTTCTTTACCCATTTTCTACCTTTAATTATTATTATTCTATAATTTAAAGCCATTTAATTAAAAATAATGGTAATAGAAAATTTATATATTTTATACTAACTAACAACATGGCCGGCCACTATCAAAAATGGGTAATTTGACATGCAAAACCATTCTTTTCAGTACATACATTATTAGACCACCTTTAAAAATTACCTATCATCTTTCACATTTTTCTCACATAAGTCCCATTTAATAATTTCATATACAAATGACAAAATTAAAGCATGAAACTTTCACATATGCATGTACACATATAATAAGCATAGAATATAACAATTAATTATTTTTGTGACTCGATTTTGTGGTCCCGAAACCACTTTCCGACTAGGGTCAAATTAGGGCTGTCACATGACCATCCATCCGAATTTTGCTCAATGATTTTTGTCAGAATCTCCTTGAACATTTTAGGCCTATAAGAGATATTTCTCATTATTCCAGCCAAAGTATGTGTTGCTACATAGGCTTCTTTTGAAACATTCTGTATAACCACTCGCCAATCTTTCTTACAAAACTCCTGAATTCTTATATCCAAGTCACTATCTGATTGTCCACGAGTCTTATCCAAAATTGCCTCAATAGCTTGAGCACAATTCGTTTCAACAATAAGATTATCCCATTTAGTATCCCAAGCCTGAGTGAGGCCATCATAAATCAACCAAAGTTCAGCCAACTCGACACTGTGTTTGTCAATGTTTCTCCTAAATTCCCCAAGCCATTTATCAACATCATCTTTTACCACTACTGCAGTCGAAGTTAACCCTGAATTTAGGGATCTTCCCCCGTCCTTGTTTAACTTAATGTACCCCAAATTTGGAGGTTTCCATTCTCGACATTGTCTCTTTCTCGGGATGTTACTAGAAAAAGATACAAAACTATGTTTAATAGATTTCGCCCAACACCATGAAGATTAAATAATGTGAAATAATCGAAAGCTTCTCCTTAGAATATCCACAAGTTTCTCTATTTTCAAAAATTCTAGCAAATAATACTGAATAAATGTTAGGATCGACCCTATTAAGCAACAAGTAAAAAAAATAGTGGAATAAATTGAGAAATTGAACAGACAAATTTAACATAGAAAAACCCCTCCAAAGAGGATAAAAAACCACGGGCAAAGATAATTTTACTATAATGGAAAAAGAACAAAGAGTACAAAAGATGGAGATAAAAAATAAATCCCGAAAACCTCAAAACAAAGAACCCTTAAAACGTAAACACAAAATTCTCTAAACTGTTATGAGTTCTAATATCTAATGGGTGTATTTTCTAAGATTGTAAAAAAGCCTATTTATAGGCTAAATTCATAGGTCAAATAATAAAAAAAATAATCTAAACTAATCAGTGTTTGATTGAAACAAATAAACAGAGTTTAACTGAAAGATTATTTCTCAAATTTGACTGAAAATAGGAGTTATATTCAACAAATCTCCATCTTGACTCATATTTCCACAACGCCATTTTTGCCAAAGCCGGCCACGAGCCTATCTTGAACTATGCAGAGAGTTAATTGAGTCAAATTTGTGCTTAGAAACTGGAAGACTTCTAGCCTTCGACTTGTACACTACCAAATCAAAACTAACCTGAGTCTGATTTTCACGAACACAGTGCCCTAACTTTTCAAAATCTGCATCCAAAAGAGAACCTTTCTTCAACGAAACGATCATACCTTTTTTCCCTCCTATGACCAAGTTGCCTCTGCTCCAAACGAGTTGACTTCGACTCCATAACGAACTAGGGACATTCGATTTCACCGGTCACTGTAGAACCTTCTAGAATATAAAGACTGACTGTTCTTTTACCTTTTAACAAAATGAGAGCTCCATGAGATACTTTAATGCTGCTCGACTTGATATTGATTCTGCATCCTTTCAAGTCTAAAATACTCAATGAGATAAGATTCTTTTGTAAATTAGGTACATACCTGACATCTAAGAGTGTCATAATCTTCCCATCGTGTATCTTAATTTTAACAATGCTAATACCAATTACCTTACTAGATGAATCATTTCCTATGCGCACAACTCCACCTTCAACCAAATTGTATGTAGAGAACCATTCTCTATT
The DNA here is from genome assembly GCF_025698485.1 of Gossypium arboreum. Taxonomy (NCBI): domain Eukaryota; kingdom Viridiplantae; phylum Streptophyta; class Magnoliopsida; order Malvales; family Malvaceae; genus Gossypium; species Gossypium arboreum. The sequence continues at coordinate 8,211,733 of NC_069071.1, forward strand.
GGGACACATGTGGAAAGAACATTCCGAATCTAGGATCCACTCAGACGTGAGCTAGGAGTTATTACTCGTTGACACTAACAAGAAATCATCAACGTTTTCATCGATCAAATTAGTACCAGCTACATCTTCCTCGTTACTCACAACAGCTCTTTTATTTCATAGTTTATAACAATCTATTTTGACATGACCTAACTTTTTATAATAGCGACACCTTTTGTCTCGTTTCTTTGATGCTACCAAAACGGAAGCTTGCCTATCTGTCTTGCTATCCAAATGAAACTCATTGTCGAGTTTGTCTCTACTAAAAAAATGACTCTTCACATCTTCGAACGAGAATTTGTCTCTGCCATAAATCAGGGTCTCCTTGAAAGACTTGTATGAAGGGGGTAAAGAGCACAATAATAGCATAGCCTGATCTTCATCATCAATATGAACCTTAATATTCTTTAAATCATTTAAAAGAGTAATGAATTGACTGATGTGATCTCTAAGAAGCTCACCTTCGTTCATGCGAAACGTAAATAGACGTTGTTTCAATACTAAACGGTTAGCCAAAGACTTAGTCGCATAAAGAGTTTCTAACCTTTTCCACAAGGCGGATGAGGTTTTCTCCATCAATACCTCTTGCAATACCGTATTCGCGAGGGCACAACTAGATTGCAGACAAAAAATTTTCATCAAGCTCTTCCCATTCTGTTTTATTTAGATTCTCAGGCTTTTTCCCGGTAACAACCTTTTTCAGGCCGGATTGAACTAGAATTGCCATCATCCAAACTTACCACAGATTGAAATTTGTTTCACCATCGAACTTCTCAATTTCAAACCTTGTTGTTCCCATCTCTGAATGAGGTGATCTATGAAAATTGAACTAGCTTTGATACCACTTGTTAGGATCGACCTGATTAAGCAACAAATAAAAAAATAGCGGAATAAATCGAGAAATTGAACACACAAATTTAACGTGGAAAAACCCCTCCAAAGAGAATAAAAAACCACGGGCAAAGATAATTTTACTATAATGGCAAAAGAACAAAGAGTGCAAAAGATGGAGATAAAAACTAAACCCCAAAAACCCGAAAACAAAGAACCCTCAAAACATAAACACAAAATTCTCTAAATGTGTTATGAGTTATAATATCTAATGCATGTATTTTCTAAGGTTGTAAAAGAGCCTATTTATAGGCTAAATTCATAGGTCAAATAATAAAAAAATAATCTAAACTAATCAGTGTTTGATTGTAACAAATAAACAGAGTTTAACTGAAAGATTATTTCTCAAATTTGACTAAAAATAGGAGTCATATTTGACAATAAAGACTGCCACTCAACTTCCACAAAACCTAAAGCAAAATCATTCTTTAAATTTATCGAGATCTATTGTAACAACGAGGCAAAGGAAAAACTATATTAAAACCCTCACGTGAATGATCTGTTTGCACAATACACGTGCCTTACCACAATCTCGCAACACATGAATGATAGATTCTTCAACATTATCACAAACTATACAAGAAGGATTACCAACCATACCTCGTTTGTATCATTCGACATTAGTTAGCAAGTATTCCTTAAGGACCAACCAAAAGAATTGTCTAACACGTTGATGACCAGCAAAGAACCAAGCTAGTTTTCATTTGTTATCCACTAGATTTAAAAGATTTTGCATGAGAGAGTTATACACAAATTTAACAGTAAACTTCCCGATGTCAGACCATTTGGCCAATTTTCAGAATCTAATTGTCAGTCTAAACCTTAATAAGGCTACCATCACCAAATGACCAAGCAAGGTTTTGACGTAAAAGTGGCCAAACCTTAGAAAAAGACCTCTAACAAAAGTAGCACGACCATCTTGAAATATCCATAGGACAAACAACCTTAACTTTGTATTTGGCACGGAGAAGCTTTACCCACAAAACTTGCTCATTCGTGAGTAGATTGAACCCCAACTTAAGTAAGAAGCAATCATTCTGTTCCCTAAGACTTCGATGACCAAGCCCACCATTAGTGAGTGGTTGAAAACAATTCAGCCATTTAACTAAAGATAGCTTATATCTCCCTGTATCCTTACCCCAAATAAACCTCCGTGTAACCTTTGCACAAATACTAATAGAGATTTTAACGGTTTGTGTAAAGAAATTAAGAATCGAGAAGAGGACAGGCTGCGCAAGAGTCATCATTCCTGCCATAGAAAGCATTTTAGCATCCCAGCTATCTAGCTTCCTCCAAATTTTATCCACAACAAACTTAAAATTACTTGATGTCACCTTTCAATGAAACAATAGCATCTTTAAGTAAGACTCCAGATCTTTCGTTTTCGCAAAACCAAGATTACTACAAATTTCGCTGTATCACAAGGGTTAATATTTTTAGAAAAATAGACCTCTATCTTACTAGAATTTACTTTGTGTCCTGAAGTAGCCCTAAATACATTTAGAACATCTCTAATCATCCATGCCTATTCTACATTCGCTTCCGTAAACAAGAACAAATCGTCAGCAAAAAATAGATGTAATATTTCCAAACCATTCTTAACAATAGAAATAGGCCTTCAAGCATTATCTTAAACCCCTTTTATGAATAAACTGACCCAATCTCTTCATGCAGAGAATAAACAAATAAAGGGAGAAAGGACAACCTTGATGTATTCCTCTCATCGGGACGAACACTTTTGATAGGCTTCCATTCCTTACTATCTATATAGACACAGAAGCAATGCAATCCATAATAATTCGAGACAACATAAAAGGAATACTTGCATCAACAGAGTATCTTCAATAAAATCCAACATGAGGCTATCATACATCTTCTTCAGATCGACCTTAATAGCCATCCAACATGTTTTACCTTTTTTAGTCCTGATCGAATGAATCATTTCTTGGGCAATAATTATGTTGTCTGTATATGCCTCCATGCTACAAAACTAACTTGATTCAGTGCGATGAGCATATGAAATATATGCTTGAAATAATTAGCTATAATCTTAGAAATAATTTTATAGAAGACATTACATAAGTTGATAGGATAAAACTATGACACAGATTCTAGACTTTGTACTTTTGGAACAATCACCAAAAGAGTTCTATTAATAGAATACTCAATGGGCTGGCCAGAAAAGATTCTCATGACCTAAGAACATACCTCCTAACGAATGAGATCTCTCATAGGTTGCCTATTTACTTCAAAGATTGTGCCATTACTTGGAAAGCAAAACTTCAAGCCACAGTGGCCTTATCAACTACTGAAGCAGAATACATGGCAATTAGTGAAATAATAAAAGAAACAAATTGGTTAAGAGGCCTGTTTAGCAAACTGGTTAATGAGAAGGGGATAACTGTCATATATTGTGATGGTCAAAGTACCATACATCTCACCAAAGATTAGATGCACCACGAAAGTGTTGGGAATTTTGCACATATTGTAGTAAATATGTAATTGTTTTCTATTTATTTGAACATTGAATAAATAAATAAAGTTAATTTCACATTTCACTATTATGTCTTTTGTATTTTTTATCTTCTATATTTTGTATGCATAGCAAAATTGTGACAAACAAATATTAGCTAATTGATTGTCTGAGTTCAAACTGGAGATAAGTGGCATTGTAAGAATGTTTACATTGCGAGAAAGACAACTTATTTTAGTAGATAATCTAAATGAGTCTATAATCCCGTAAAAGAATCAAAGTGAGCATTTGATTCAGATATTGAGAAGAATTATTATGTCATCTACAATTCCAATTAGGGAGATGAATAGTATTGGCTATCGAAGTAGTTGACTCCACAAGTAGAAACATAAATGTATTCATTGGTAGAATAATACATTGGACTGGATCCAAGATGAATTAATTCTGAATCCGTTTGTGAATTAATTCACTTGTGACGTTTATAGTGTGATTTACCTAAATCTTGAGTTAAGTTACTGACCATGCGTATACAACTCATGTGCTTTGATATAAGTGGAGGCTTATGCTTTAAAGATGATCGAGCTTATAGCTGGTATGTTAGGTACATGAATTGTGTATGGCATGGATTTACCAGCAACAGTAAAATTCATAGCTCAATTAAAGAGTTAATGATATCATCTCATTGGCATTTTTTGGATTGATAAATATGAAACGTGGCCACGAGTTGCTCGTTCGAGAACGAGTAATTTACCACAGTTATTTGTTGACAATGATCATATTAATTATTAACAAGATACAATAGTGACAATGAGATAAAATAAGATTGTATTGAGTGAAAAAAATTTAACTTAAAGGAATCAAGGATATCATATGAGGGTAACACACATACATATGAAAAGGTCATTGGACAAAGCAGTTGGATGAACTGTTTTCGTAAAGAGTATACAATAAGGAGTTTTCAATCATGGTACTTCTTGTGGACTGACTCCATGATTAAGTAATTGCGAATTATCAGACGATGCTTCTGGGCATAATTACAATTACTAAAGTCTAATTGTATATGTCCGATTGGTCCCTCTGCTAGCTCAACAAATACTCGATCGGACTATATTTGAATCAAAAGAAAATTTTATAACTTTGGATATAATTTAATTGAGTCAATTTATTTGACATGGAATTAAATTAGGTGGTCGTGAGAATTGTTCAACTAAAGAATTTGATTAAATAATTTTCTTGAAAAATTAATTTGAAAAATCTAAGTGATTTTTGGAAAAAATAATTTTGATCAAGTAAAATTAAATTAATAAAATTAATTAAAATTAATTTTTAAGTCAGACAGTTGGCCCAATGGGTAATTGAACTTGAAAATTGGACCTGAGATCGTAAATTGGGCATGGGAGCCAAAACCAAGACCAAGACTTAAAAATTGGTCGAACCGAGCCCGAAATGTGAAATTGAGCCGACGACCCAATCGATGGTTAGACCAAACCGGTCGAGTCGTCATTAACCCGAACCAAACTAGTAAAGATCAAATTGTCGCACTTACATCACTGGAGACGGTGGTGCTAGCGACTGCGACGGAGAGGTCTCGGTGGTCGGCGGTTGTTGGTCTTCGGTTGTTGAGTAGTGGAAGAGTTACAGTTTTACTGGAACTCTATCAAAGAATTTGATTTCAGATTAACTATTCCAAAAATAATATTATTTTAATAGTTTAATATTAAATTTAATTTAATACTGACTTTTTATGTAAATAATATAAAAATAAAAAATTTCTAAAATGGTATCCTACCCCAATTAATTATAAAAATGAGGTGTTTGGAGAGGTGAAGGGTGGTGCATATGCGACAGCACCTCTATATTCTGACACCCATCAGTAATCAGTTAAAAAATAATTTTTTAATAGGTGTAGCCTTGTTGATAGGCGACACCCAACATGCCCGTATAACCCGAATACATAACCTGAATACGAGAGTGGAATCCAAAGAAGATTGTGAAACCTACTTGGGAGGTGGCACCAAGGCTGGTGAAGCCTTCCTGACAGGCGGTAGTGGTGAAGGTTACCTCATAGGCTACACCAGCTTGCTACTTCATAGCTTCACTGCCCTTCTCTATTTCTCTGTGCACGATGGGACGAGAACCTTAAGGGTCTCGTGAAAATCTATTTTTAAGGACCTTAAAATGGTCCCTCAATGTGAAAAAAAAAATAGAAGAAGAAGAGATAAAGAAGAGAACAAGAAAGAAAAAACGAAAGTAAAAGATACTAGCAGAATAGAGAAGAGAAGGATAATGGAAAAAAAAAGAATAGAAGAGAAGGAAAGGAAAGTAGAAAAGGAAAAACATTTGGGTCAATTTAGTTTAGAGCTTAGTTTGGGGTTTAGTTTGGAGTTTGAAACAAGAAAGAGACTTGTGGGTTCTGTTTAGGTTTGAAAAAAAGGTATTAATGGGTTTTCTTTGGGGTTATAAGGGTTTAGGGTTTAAAAAATTTAGAAGAGGTATTTTTTAGTATTTATACATTATTTATTTATTTTAGTGATATTTTTATTTATAGGATATAAATGTTATTTTTGTTGTTTTGATTTATTTTAGAAATGTTTTGATTAATTTCGATTCGATTAAATTTTTTATCTATTTTATAAGGTATTATTTTGGTAAGAAAAAAGGCTTTTGATAGGTATTATTTTGGTTAGGTATGTTTTTGTTTTATTTTTGATTCTTATGTTTTATTTTATATATTTTTATTATATTCAAATAACAACATTACTCCTATTAGGTTTATTATGTTGAGATAGTTTCTTTTTTTAACATAATTAGTTTTGTTTTTGTTATGTAGGTAAAGGATGAGACCATTGAGTTGGAATTTATGAGATTTTTATTTATTTATTAAGTAGTATAAAATGTTTATTATATACTGAAATAGTATAGCAAAAATGTGATGTGTACTAAACTGCTTTCAGATATTTGTAATTATATTAATAGTGTACTATATTTATTGTATAATATTAATGTGTTTTTTATAATTATTTAAAATGGACCCTTTAGATTTTAATTACTGAAATGTGTTATTCTGAACAAATTGTTAGGGTGTCTCATTTCTATATTTTAATATTAATCCTCCTATTATTGGGATAAAAAGGCCCAAATAGAAATTATTTACCTACCGAAATGGTTTAATTCCAACAAACTAATTGAACCAATTTTTTTTAGGTTGCAGATATCAAAATGGGTTCTTTTATTAACAATGATAATCACATATCAAAAATGGTTAATATGATGATAATAAAATTGTTATTTGTTACCTTATAAAAAGTTCCACGTCATTTATGAAATTAAAATAGGTTATCTTAATTATTTCAGTAAATTAATATTGTCAAGGCCCGTACGACGCATTGAGAGGTCGCGTGAATGATCTAGGCTATCTGCCAAATGATCGCCTCATGCCATGCTTGGAGTCAGCGGGATTTGAATCAACGACATTTATATGAATGTTTGATTTACTGTACAACTTAATATCCACTTTGGTCGAACAGTGGCGGCTAGAGACCCACACATTTCATTTGTCGTGTGGGGAGTGCACCATCACTTTAGAGAATGTTGTACTGTAACTTGAGCTCTTAATCTACGGGAGTGCGGTTATGAGCATAAGTATGATCTTTGATCCAACTGCCCTTTGCTCTAACTTACTAAGAGTCTCATCTAGCGATGTTGAATTGAAATTTACAAATTTAAGGTGTTAATGGCTGAAGGTTAATTTCAAGCATTTACCGAGTACTACCACTGAGCGGGAGGTGATGTGTGCCACTCGAGCATACATTATGCGCATTATAGGGGGTGTACTCATGTTGGACAAAAATAACAACAAGGGCTACTTAATGTACTTTCCCCTGTTAACTAATTTGCATAACGCCCGTTCATATAGTTGGGGTTCGACAATACTAGCTATATCGTATCGCGAGCTTTTTCGGATGGCAAAGCCTTATGTCATGGACATAGACGGGTACCTTATATTGCTGTATTCTTGGGCCCTTTACTGGATATCTTTCTTGGCATCAGTTAGTCACCAAGGATATGTATTTCCACTCGTGAATAGGTAATAAAATCTAAGCATTATAACAATTATTTAACATTTTTTTGTGTAAATTTGTTCTAACAAGTTTTCTTTTTTCGTAGATGGTATGGGAATCCAGGTATCGAGAGGCCATACATGGTTCCGATATACTGTCAGATGATTGATACACATGCCAGGGAGATGGTAAGTTATTCGTGACATTAAATTACTTTATTCATCTTAATTGACTCGTGTTACTATAACCATGTTACTTAAATTTGCAGTTCATCTGGATGCCCTATTCCTTCTCGGACATTGTAACTGTTGTTAACGTGTCTGCTCATATTTACTCACACTTGTGGTGCATTAACACACTCATTATCAATTTCCAGATAGTAGAGTGGTATCACGAGGATTGAGTAATATGACAGTTCTGGTGCATACAGTACATCCTGGCACCCCTAGTGGACTTGGGGAAGATCCACAGAATTAATAAGAAGGGGAAACAAGAATTGAACTTGTAACACCCCCTAACTCTTTTCCGTTACTAGAATACGATTATGGGGTATTACCAGTCGATATAGTTCAATTACAAATAATATAAAAATATATATTACACAATTCAGAAAATATGTCTTATTAACCCTTTTAAGGGCTCCTGAGGCCTAAATAAAAGATAGTGACAAGCCAGAACTCAATTGAAAGCTTATAAAAATTTTCTTAAAATTTCTACAATTTTACTTTGATGTACAGTACCACACTCCCGTATGATATGGGGACACGCCTGTGTGTCTCAATGACATGCCCATGTTGTCACACCGTGTGGTTCACAAGGCCTGGACATGTCCGTGTCCACAACCTGTGGAGCTCTCTGACTTGTTCTCATGAATAAATTGATTTCACATGGCCAAGTCACACGCCAATGTGCTTAGCCCGTGTGGATTTATTTTTCAATTCGAATCTAGTGCAGTTTTCACACGGCCAGAGTATATGCCCGTGTACTGTGGTCGTGTACCTCACATAGCTGAGACACGCGCCCGTGTCTCTACCCTTGTGGTAATACCTGAGCATTATGTTTTATAACATTTTAGGTGCAGGGGACACATGGCCTAACAACATGCTTATGTGTAAGTCATGTGTCTCACATGGTCTGGTCACATGCTCGTGTGCCAGGCCGCGTGCACTCAAAATGAACCTTATAGTTCAAGTTTACCAACCCCGCAAACCTTGAATATCAAGCAACTCAATTCCTAAACTTTTAACTGGTTCAAATTACGAATAAATGCGTTCAAAACATATTCAATTAGTCAATTTAAACATCCAACCAATGTATCTTCATTAATACCACAATTTAAAACAAACAAACATAGCATTTATACACTAATCAAGCTTACTTATTATCATACTCAAATATGCATATAACAAACTTAACCATTAGCATTTATAATTACATTTACATTAACATTTCAAAATGATCACTTAGGACATCTTAGGTACATACCATTTAACAAAAAGAAGAGTACTTCACCACTTTGAGCTCGGGAGTGAATTGGATGCTGAGTCGTTAATCATTTTCGTACCTAACCTACGCACAAAAACAAACCGTACGCTGAGTATACACTCAGTGGTATTTCTATAAACCAATACTTAAATTATACATTTAAACATAAACTTTATATTCTAACAAATAAGTACATCTTAAGTAATCAATCATATATTTTCATTTCATAATAACATTTATCATTAAAATTGTAACCAGTAAGATATTGAGTTTCAATCAGTATCATTTAGTTTTCAATGCATCAATTTACCCCTATTAACATAACTCGGACTTGGACGGATACACAGATCCAACCAAAACACCAGTACGACACTCAGTGCCTCATCGACTTTGTCTAAGTAAAAAGTAATAGTACGGTACTCAAAACCTCATTAGATTAAACTGATGTAACAATAGCAGTACGTCACACAAGGTGCCTCATCGACTCGAAGTTGAAGTAACAATATGACACTTATAGTGCCTCATCAACTCAAGGTCAAAGTATCCTTGAACACTTCCAATCCTATGTGTAATATCCTAAATTAGGGCTTAATCGGAATAGTGGTTTCGTGACCACAAATCCGAGATAGAAATAATTATTTTACAATGATTTTGATGTTTATGATATGATTGCATGATTGTGTGAAAATTTCGTGATGAAATTCTATGCCTAAAGTGCTTAAATTGAAAGTAGGGACTAAATCGAATAAGTTGCAAAACTTGCATTCTAGAAGTTTTAGTATGAAATTGTTTTGGAATATTAATGAGGAGGTCTTAAATAGCAATTTTACCATTTTAAGTTCATGGACAAAATTAGGACATGGAAGGAATTTTTGGAAAGTTTAGTAGTAAGGGTATTTTGGTCATTTAGTTATTAAAATGAATTAAAACAAAATTAAAAGCCAATTTTGTCCATCTTCTTCATTAGGCTGAAATTTCAAGGGTTCTCCATAGCTAGGGTTTGTTTCAAGCTTCCAAGCTCCATAGTAAGTGATTCCAAGCCCGTTTTTAATGATTTTTACGTTTTTGAGATCCCTAAACTCGATAAAGCTTATGTTAGCAATAATTTAACCTAGGGTTTATATTTGGAAAAATACCCATAGGTGAAATTTGTGTATTTTGATGTTTTATGATAGAATATGAAGTTTTAAATTATGTTAGACAACTTGTACTACTCGATTTTAAGCAAAAACGAGTAAAGGGCTTAATCGGTAAAAATACCTAATAGTCACAAGTACATGTTAGAGTGAGAATTTGATGTTGCCATAGAAGAGAAAAGTGATCAGCATGTTGTAAAACATAAGAATAAGGAATAAAGTTTAATCCAGAGCCTAGGGGCAAAAATGTAAATATGCAAAAGTTTAGGGTAAAATTGTAATTTTGCCAAAATTTGAGTTAAGGATTAATTTGATAATGTGAGTATTAAATAAGCTAAATGTGTTATTTTAGATCAAGAAAGACGTGGAATCGACCTCAATCGAGGAAAAGAAAAGATTGTGGACTAAATTGCAAAATCTTTGTATTTTGGTACCAAGGTAAGTTCATGTGTAAATAATGTAGCATAATTGTTATTTTTAAGTTATTGATATTAATTATGTGTTATGCTGAATTTTATTATGAAATGTATGCTTTGTGGTTAATTTCAAATAATATGTAAATTATGTGAACTACTTGTTAAATATAATTGTTACTGAGTATTGATTTCGGCATTCTACGGAAGACGACAAGGATAAGTGTTCGAGGAAAAGCCTGTTTGAACCTTAGGAATAGATTAGGATACAAGTGACATGTCACTAGGATGGTTGAGCATCCGAACTCGTTGAGTTGAGTCCGAGTTCACTTATGGATGCGAATGTCCGAACTCATTGAGTTGAGTCCGAGTTCGTGAGATTTAACTAGGCATCTGAACTCGTTGAGTTGAGTCCGAGTTCACTTATGGATCTGAACGCCGAGCTCGTTGAGTTGAGTCCGAGTTCACTTATGGGCGGGTTACATGATTGCTTGATTGCATATATGGCACTTATGTGCAAGTTATCCATGTATCCGAATTATATTCCGATGTGTTCAACGGGTAAAGTTCTACTCAAATGGAGGAAAATTTCGAGATGTAAAGAGACGTATTGGTAAGTGATATGAAATGGATATTTTGGACAGGTATGTATTTAATCCTCGGGTTGAGTATTGATACAACCACGATAAGGTAATAAGATGATGAAGAATGATTAAAAATGTGATATGTGTTTTAGTGATGTATGCTAATGTTGACTGGTATAACTGTTTGTTATGTTACTTATTATTTGCATTTGAACTTACTAAGCATTTATGCTTACTCCTCCTTCTTACTCATTGTAGTTTTGGACAAGCCATTCGAGAGTCGGGATAGGTCGAAGGCTCGATCACACTATCCGAAGATTTTTGGTAAATGGCTTGTAAATTTAAGTATGGCATGTATAGCAATATACCCATTTTGTGTAAATGATCTTATGGTATGGTTGTGAAATGGTTGAGGAAATGCTTGATAATGATAAATTATGAAAATGGTTAGTTTAGATTATGTTTGATGTTAAGGAAAACTATTAAGATACTTAGTGCATAAAACTCATAAAAGGATGAAATTTACCATAAACAGAATACCGCAGCAACACTAACGCGAGCTTGAAAATTTACTAAAATCATAGAAATTGAATTTGGTGGTGAAATATATATCAAATTGAAGCTTATTATGTCTAGTTTCACATGAAACAAATGAAACAAGTAAAGGAAGTATATGTTAGAAGATATTTTAATTTTAGTGAAACAGAGTCATAGCAGTTTCTGAATCCCCTGTTCCTACTTTAGAAATTCACCATAAATTGTAAAGATATAATTAGGTGGTGTATTTTATATCCTCAGAATCCTTATTGAGTCTAGTTTTAGTATAAACAAACTTCATAGTCATATGAATTTTTTACAGAGAGAAATGTGGTTCGTAGTAAACAGAGGTCAGACCAGTCGAGTCTTGAAACAGGGGTAACTTTAACTAATAAACTGTACTAATTGGCCCAACCAAAATTCTAGAAAAAATTAGTAGATAGTTTTATGAGTCTAGATTCAGGAAAATTTACGGATCTTAATTTCGAGTTTCGTAACTCGAGATATGATTTTCTTGTGACTGTGACGCAAGTAGCTTAAAAGCTGTGAATGTAGAAACAAATAATTCAAAGTTCTAAAATGTTAAACTAAGCTTAGTAACACCTCATACTCGACTCGGCGACGGTCTCGGTGTGGGGCGTTACATTTAGTGGTATCGAGCAGGTTTAGTCGGTTCTCGGACTACGTGTTGTATGTACTGATTTTGCTATACATGCCATATGTATGAATTGTGATAGTGTGACGACTTGACCTTTTAAATGAAATTTTTTTATATAGTAAATGGATCCCGATTCAGCTGTGGCAGATGAAGTACAGAGTAATGCACCAGCTCCGGCTGATGGAGCCACGCCGACTGAAAACCCACCCCCTACTGTTGGTCAGGGAGGAGGGGAAAGGGATCGGAAGCCCTTCTCCAAATGATGAGTGCATGGTACATCGAGTTCGTTCGTGCGAACCCAAATGTACGACCTCCCCACCTCCCCAATTCCTCAACCTATGCCTCCAATGCCTCAAGGAGTGGATATGATAAAATTTCACAGAACCCCGTTGATAGAATTAAGTAAACAAGGGCTGAAGAATTTAGAGCAAATATTGATGATGATGCGAGAAAGCGAGTTACGGCTTGAAAATTCTATCCGGTATTTGATGAATTATCTTGTACACGAAGAATGTTTGAAATGTGCTACATCTTTGTTGAGAGATTCAGCCTATAATTGGTGGAAGACTTTGATTTGGTGGTACCGAAAGAGAGGGTAACACAGGAATTCTTTCAAGAAGAGTTTGGAAGAAATATATTAGTGAAAGATTTATTGATCGAAATGTAAAGAGTTTCTTGAGTGAAGCAAGGTAATATGACAGATCTCGAATATGAAAGAGAGTTTGTTCGATTAAGTAAGTATGCCGGGAATATGTTCCTATAGAAGCCAAGATGTGCCGACGATTTGAAGGCGGGCTTAACGAAGACATTAAGGTATTTATTGGGATCCTTGAACTAAAAGAAATGGTGGTACTTGTCGATCGAGCTTGCAAGGTGAAGAATTCTTGAAGGAAAAGAAAAGGTAGAATCAAACACGAAATTGGAAGAAAAGACCAATGAGTAATGCACCCTCACAACAAACCGGAAGTCAAGAAATATGAATCCTCGTTCCCAAGTTTCAATTTGGGCAATCATATGGAAATTTTAAGAAGCGAAATGTGGGTCCTAAATCTCGGACTACTACTGCGGCTAGTGTGGAAATACGAGATTTGTTAAACCCGAAAGTGCCGTGTGTGGTAGAAATCATTTTGGTCCGTGCAGAGCAAATGAATGTTTTCGATGTGGTTCTCCGGATCATTTTATTAGAGACGCGCCAGAGAGAGAGAAAGAAAAATTTCGAATGTAAAAGCTAGTGGTGCGGACTCGAGGGAAGGTATCGAGAAAAGTTGGAAGTGAAACAAGCGGTAAGAATGTAGCTGAGGATGCACCGGTTAGACCTAAAGGAAGGGCTCGGCTAGAACTTATGCTATTAAAGCGTGAAGATGCTTTCTCACGATGTGATTACCAGTACATTTTCTCTCTATAATGTTAATGTTATTGCTTTGATTGATCCGGTTCTACTCATTCATATGTGTGCATGAAATTGGTGTCTAGTATGAATATACTGTTGAGAATACGAATTTATGATTAGAGTGTCGAATCCGTTAGGCAAATGTGTATTGTTGATAAAGTATGTAAGAAATGTCCTTTAATGATTCGGGATCATTACTTTCCGTGACTTGATGTTGTTGCCGTTTGATGAATTTGATGTTATTTTGGGTATGGATTGGTTGACATTGCATGATGCTATAGTAAATTGCAAAGAAAAGGTTATAGAATTAAAGTGTGGAAATGGTGAAACTTTGCGGGTTGAATCGGATAAATCAGAGGCATTGCCTAGTGTGATTTCTTCAATGTCGGCTCAAAGATATCGAGAAAGGGTTATGAAGCTTATTTGGCGTATGTAATTAATACAAAAGAAGTTGAAAAGAAAGTTGAATCAGTCTTGATTGTTGTGTGAATTTGGACGTATTTCGGAAGAATTGCGGGTTTGCCTCCGGTCGGGAAGTAGAATTTGGTATTGATTTGATACCGGAACACTCGATCTCGATTGCTCCATATAGAATGGCACCAACAGAGTTGAAAGAATTAAAGTCGCGATTGCAAGAGTTGGTGATAAAGGCTTTGTGAGACCGAGTTTTTCACCTTGGGGTGCTCCGTGTTATTTGTGAAAAGAAGGATGGTTCTATGAGATTATGTGTTGATTATCGGCGGTTAAACAAGGTGACAATCAAAAACAAGTATCCGTTGTTGAAATTGATGATTTGTTTGATCACTAAAAGGAGCGACATGGTTTTCAAAGATTGACTTGAGATCCGGGTATTACCAAGCTGCGGGTAAAGGAGTCGGATGTACCTAAAACGCTTTTAGAACAAGGTATGGTCATTATGAATTTTAATTATGCCATTCGGATTGACAAATGCTCTCTTGTGTTTATGGATTTAATGAATCGCATATTTCGGTCATACTTGGACAAATTTGTTGTGGTGTTTATAGATGATATTTTAAGTTATTTAAAAGATGAGACGAACATCTTGAGCATTTGAGGATAGTTTTGCAAACTTTGAGAGATAAGCATTTGTATGCTAAGTTTAGTAAAAGTGAATTTTGGCTCGGGAAGTTGGATTTTTGGGTCATATTGTTTGGTGATGGTATACGGGTTGATCCTAGTAAAATTTCAGCCATTGTTGATTGGAAACCACCAAAAACGTGGCGAAGTTAGAAGTTTCTTGGGGCTAGTGGGTATTATCGGCGGTTTGTAAATGGATTTTCTATAATTGCTGCTCCTATAACTAGATTACTCGAAAGGATGTTAAATTTGAATGGACGGAAGAATGTCAACGAGTTTTGAAGAATTGAAAAAGTTATTAACAGAGGCACCGGTGTTAGTACAAATTAATCGGGTAAAGAATTTGTGGTGTATAGTGATGCTTCTCTAAATGGTTTGGGGTGTGTGCTCATGCAAGAAGGAAAAGTGGTGGCATATGCTTGAGGCGATTAAAACCTCATGAGAGGAATTATCCTACTCACGATTTGGAATTGGTCGTAGTGGTGTTTGCTTTGAAAATTTGGCGACATTATTTGTATGGTGAAAAATGTCGGGTATATACCGACCACAAAAGTCTTAAGTACTTGATGTCACAAAAGACTTGAATTTGAGACAACAAAGATGGTTGGAGTTGTTGAAAGATTACGAGCTTGTTATTGATTATCATCCGGAAAGCGAATGTGGTTCTTGATGCTTTGAAGCGAAAGTTGTTGTTTGCTTTGAGAGTTATGAACACTCGGTTGAAAGTGTCAAATGGTGGTTCGATTCTAGCGAGTTAAGAGCAAAACCAATGTTTTACAAGAGATTTCGAAACTCGGAAAATGATCAAGATTTGCTAGCCAAAAGAAAATATGTGAAGTCGACACGGATCGATTTCGAATTGGTTCGATGGGTGCTTAATGTTTAAAGATCGGATTTGTGTATCAAGAATGAGGAATTGATTCAAAAGATCCTACTGGAAGTACATAGTGGTTATTTCTCGATTCATCCGGGTAGTACGAAAATGTATAATGACTTGAAGAAAATGTATTGGTGGAATGGAATGAAAAGAGATATATCGAGTTTGTGTCCAAATGCTTAATTTGTCAACGGTGAAAGTGAACACCAAGTACCTTCAGGATTACTCCACCTATTATGGTTCTGAATGGAAATGGGATCGGATTACTATGGATTTTGTTTCAAGATTGCCATTGACTCCGGGAAAGAAAGATGCTATCTGGGTAATAGTTGATGATTAACTAAGTCGGTTCATTTTATCCCGATGCGTCTAATTATTCTCTTAACAAGTTGGCTGAATCAGTATATTAAAGAAATTGTTAGATTACGGAATACCATTATCGATTATTTCGATAGAGATCCAAGGTTTACCTCGCGGTTTTGGCAAAAGTTGCAAGACGCGTTAGGTACAGTTAAATTTCGATCTTGCTTTTCATCCACAAACCGATGGACAATTAGAGAGTAATTGATTCTTGAAGACATGCTCAGATGTTGTGTATTGAAATTTCAAGGAAGTTGGGAAAGATATTTGTCGTTGGTAGAATTTGCTTACAACAATAGCTATCAGACGAGCTTGAAAATGGCACCTTATGAAGCATTGTATGGTCGCAAGTGTCGAACGCCTTTGTATTGGACTGAACTCAAGGAAAATCAGATTTATGGAGTTGATTTAATAAAAGAAACGAAGAAAAGTGAAGATAATTGAGATTGTTTGAAAGTCGCTTGAGATAGATGCAAATCTTATGCAGACCTAAAGCGAAAGGACATTGAGTTTCAAGTTGGTGATAAGGTATTTTTGAAAGTGTCTCCATGGAAGAAAGTCCTTAGATTTGGACGAAAGGGCAAGTTAAGTCCGCGTTTTATTGGACCGTATGAAATAATTGAAAAAGTTGGACCAGTAGCATATCGGCTAGCTTTACCACCAATTAGAAAAGATTCATGATGTGTTTCACGTATCTATGTTTCGTCGGTATCGTTCAGATCCTTCACATATAATTTCACCGATGAAATTGAATCACGACTGATATGACTTATGAAGAAGAACCGATTAAGATTTTAGCTCGAGAAGTCAAACAACTAAGAAATAAAAGTGTTACACTTGTGAAAGTGTTATGGCAAAAGCATGGGTTAGAAGAGACTACATGGGAAACTGAAGAAACTATGAGAAACCAATACCCACACTGTTTGGGTAAGATTTTCGAGGACGAAAATCTTTAAAAGGGGAGAGTTGTAATATCCTAAATTAGGGCTTAATCGGAATAGTGGTTTCGTGACCACAAATCCGAGATAGAAATAATTATTTTACAATGATTTTGATGTTTATGATATGATTGCATGATTGTGTGAAAATTTCGTGATGAAATTCTATGCCTAAAGTGCTTAAATTGAAAGTAGGGACTAAATCGAATAAGTTGCAAAACTTGCATTCTAGAAGTTTTAGTATGAAATTGTTTTGGAATATTAATGAGGAGGTCTTAAATAGAAATTTTACCATTTTTAAGTTCATGGACAAAATTAGGACATGGAAGGAATTTTGGAAAGTTTAGTAGTAAGGGTATTTTGGTCATTTAGTTATTAAAATGAATTAAAAACAAAATTAAAAGCCAATTTTGTCCATCTTCTTCATTAGGCCGAAATTTCAAGGGTTCTCCATAGCTAGGGTTTGTTTCAAGCTTCCAAGCTCCATAGTAAGTGATTCCAAGCCCGTTTTAATGATTTTTACGTTTTGAGATCCCTAGCTCGATAAAGCTTATGTTAGCAATAATTTAACCTAGGGTTTATATTTGGAAAAATACCCATAGGTGAAATTTGTGTATTTTGATGTTTTATGATAGAATATGAAGTTTTAAATTATGTTAGACAACTTGTACTACTCGATTTTAAGCAAAAACGAGTAAAATCGCTTAATCGGTAAAAATACCTAATAGTCACAAGTACATGCTAGAGTGAGAATTTGATGTTGCCATAGAAGAGAAAAGTGATCAGCATGTTGTAAAACATAAGAATAAGGAATAAAGTTTAATCCCGAGCCTAGGGGCAAAAATGTAAATATGCAAAAGTTTAGGAGTAAAATTGTAATTTTGCCAAAATTTGAGTTAAGGATTAATTTGATAATGTGAGTATTAAATAAGCTAAATGTGTTATTTTAGATCAAGAAAGACGTGGAATCGACCTCAATCGAGGAAAAGAAAAGATTGTAGACTAAATTGCAAAATCTTTGTATTTTGGTACCAAGGTAAGTTCAGGTGTAAATAATGTAGCATAATTGTTATTTTTAAGTTATTGATATTAATTTTGTGTTATGCTGAATTTTATTATGAAATGTATGCTTTGTGGTTAATTTCAAATAATATGTAAATTATGTGAACTACTTGTTAAATATAATTGTTACCGAGTATTGATTTCGGCATTCTACGGAAGACGACAAGGAAAAGTGTTCGAGGAAAAAGCCCGTTTGAACCTTAGGAATAGATTAGGATACAAGTGACATGTCACTAGGATGGTTGAGCATCCGAACTCGTTGAGTTGAGTCCGAGTTCACTTATGGATGCGAATGTCCGAACTCGTTGAGTTGAGTCTCGAGTTCGTGAGATGTAACTAGGCATCCGAACTCGTTGAGTTGAGTCCGAGTTCACTTATGGATCGAACGCCTGAGCTCGTTGAGTTGAGTCCGAGTTCACTTATGGGCGGGTTACATGATTGCTTGATTGCATATATGGCACTTATGTGCAAGTTATCCATGTATTCAATTATATTCATGTGTTCAACGGGTAAAGTTCTACTCAAATGGAGGAAAATTTGAGATGTAAAGAGACGTATTGGTAAGTGATATGAAATGGATATTTTGGACAGGTATGTATTTAACCCTCGGGTTGAGTATTGATACAACCACGATAAGGTAATAAGATGATGAAGAATGATTAAAATGTGATATGTGTTTTAGTGATGTATGCTAATGTTGACTGGTATAACTGTTTGTTATGTTACTTATTATTTGCATATGAACTTACTAAGCATTTATGCTTACTCCCTCCTTCTTACTCATTGTAGTTTTGGACAAGCCAGCTCAGAGTCGGGATAGGTCGAAGGCTCACCACACTATCCGAAGATTTTTGGTAAATGGCTTGTAAATTTAAGTATGGCATGTATAGCAATATACCCATTTTGTGTAAATGATCTTATGGTATGGTTGTGAAATGGTTGAGGAAATGCTTGATAATGATAAATTATGAAAATGGTTAGTTTAGATTATGTTTGATGTTAAGGAAAACTATTAAGATACTTAGTGCATAAAAACTCATAAAAGGATGAAATTTACCATAAACAGAATACCGAGCAACACTAACGCGAGCTTGAAAATTTACTAAAAATCATAGAAATTGAATTTGGTGGTGAAATACATATCAAATTGAAGCTTATTATGTCTAGTTTCACATGAAACAAATGAAACAAGTAAAGGAAGTATATGTTAGAAGATATTTTAATTTTAGTGAAACAGAGTCATAGCAGTTTCTGAATCCCCTGTTCCTACTTTAGAAATTCACCATAAATTGTAAAGATATAATTAGGTGGTGTATTTTATATCCTCAGAATCCTTATTGATTCTAGTTTTAGTATAAACAAACATCATAGTCATATGAATTTTGTACAGAGAGAAATGTGGTTCGTTGTAAACAGAGGTCAGACCAGTTGAGTCTTGAAACAGGGGTAAATTTAACTAATAAACTGTACTAATTGGCCCAACCAAAAATTCTAGAAAAAAATTAGTAGATAGTTTTATGAGTCTAGATTCAGGGAAAATTTACGGATCTTAATTTTGAGTTTCGTAACTTGAGATATGATTTTTCTTGTGACTGTGACGCAAGTAGCTTAAAAGCTGTGAATCTAGAAACAAATAATTCAAAGTTCTAAAAATGTTAAACTAAGCTTAGTAACACCTCATACTCGACTCCGGCGACGGTCTCGGGTGTGGTTGCGTTACACTATGGCATGCCAACTATATCTTACTCAGTCCGATACAATTAATAGGGTATTCAATTTATTTCTCAATTCACAGTAATTAATCATTTCAATATCCATTTCACAATAATTACATATTCACATACATTCAAGTCAATATCAAAACACTAATACCTACCTTAATATCTTTCCATACACATATAATAATAAAAACAACAATTTAAATGTTAAGTTCGATTTATAGAAATACAAACCTTAGTTTTCGGATTACTCTTTGTCAACCTTCTCTTTTCCTTTCTTTGCTGATGTCTCTGGTACTGCGTTAGCTACGGAAATTAAACAATTTAAACTATTAATTTAATAACAATTTACAATAAATAATTGAATTTCTATTCAATTCAAACCTCAATTCCAATTTGATCCAAATTAATTCATTGATTTTTACTACTCAATTCATACTTCATATCTAATCAATTTCCTTATCACATTCACCTTAACCATTCAAATGTTCATGGTAAAACCCTAATCTCAAGTTTCTTTCAATTTAGTGCCTCAAACATAAACCTTATAGCTTCTTTTACAATTTAATCCCGTAATCAATTCTAACTTGATATTCATTCAATTAAATTCCTAATTCAACAATTTGCTCAACATCACCCATATATAAAAATCTATTAACTTTCAAAATTTTTACTTAAATCAAGTAATATTTGTCTCTAAGGTTCTAAAAATATCAAAATTACAAGAAAAGAGACTAAATTGACTTACCAATTAAGCTTCAAACTTCAAAACCCTAATTTTCCCTTTTCTTTTTCTTTCCTTTTTTCTTTCTCCAATTTTTGTTCCACTTTTTTTTCCTTTTTCTATTTTGTTTCTTTATTTCCTTTTATTTATTTTATGTTTTATTATATTATATTATTATATTAATTTCTTAAATACTAAGTATATAATATATGTATATTATACATACACATGGGATTATATTTTTCACACATTTGTCACTATTTCCTTTATGGTTTATTTACTAATTTAATCCCTTGACTTTTCTTTATTTTATAATTAAACTTTTACACTATATTCAATCTAGTCTTCACACTAAATTATCCTTAATTCAAACTAATTTACTTAACTAAAATCTAACTAATCATTTAACTGACTTCGTAAATATTTCTAATAAATATTTACGAACCCGTTTTTCGAAAATAGTAAACCAAAAACACAATTTTTCGATACCCATAAATTTCGGGTCATTACATTTCTCCCCCTTAATAAATTTTGTCCTCGAAATTTACCTGAAAAGAGATGGGGGTATTGAGATTTCTTGGTTTCCTCCGGTTCCCATGTTGCTTCTTCAATATTATGACTTTTCCATAGTACTTTCACTAAGGGAACCCATTTATTACGCAATTCCTTTACTTTTCGAGCTAGTATTTTAACTGGTTCCTCTTCATTTGAGAAATCAGGTTGAACTTCAATATCCTCAATAGAAATAATATGAGATGGGTCTGATCGATACCTTCTGAGCATAGAAACATGAAAAACATCATGAATCTTCTCTAATTCTGGAGGTAAAGCCAATCGATAGGCAACCGATCCAATTCTTTCCACAGTCTCGTATGGTCTAATATATCGTGGACTCAATTTACCTTTCTGACCAAATGTCAAAACCTTCTTCCAAGGAGGAACTTTGAGGAATACTTTGTCTCCAACTGAGTATTCAATGTCCCGACGTTTCAAATCTGCGTATGACTTTTGTCTATCAAAACCTGCCTTCAGTCTTTCTCGAATCTTCTTAACAATATCCTCTGTTTCTTGAATAACTGGTCCAATCATTTTTCTCTCATTTAATTCTATCCAACACACTGGTGATCGACATCTCCGACTATATAGATCTTCATACGATGCCATTTGAATACTTGATTGGAAAATATTATTATATACAAATTCAGCTAATGGTAAATAACGTTCCCAACCTGATTCAAAATCAATGATACAAGCTCGAAGCATATCTTCTAAAATCTAAATAACTCTTTCTAACTGTCCATCGGTTTATGGGTGGAAAGCTGTACTAAAATGAAGTCGAGTATCAAGAGACTCATGTAGCTGTTTCCAAAACCTCAATGTAAACCATGGCTCCCGGTCAGAGATTATTGATACAGAAATACCATGAAATCTCACGATTTCTCGAATGTAAGTTTCGGCAAGTTTCTAAAGTGACCAATTCATTCTGACTGCTATAAAATGAGCTGACTTTGTAAGCCGATCAACAATCACCCAAATAGTATTTTTCTTATTTGATGATAATGGTAACCCTATCACAATGTCTATTGTGATGCAGTCCCATTTCCATTCAGGAATATTAATAGGCTGTAACAAACTTGTCGGTACCTGATGTTCTATTTTTAGTCGTTGAAAAGTTAGACATTTTCTAACATACTCAACTATATCCTTCTTCATTCCTGGCCACCAATACAGTTCCCGTAAATTACGGTACATTTTTGTTCCTCCGGGATGTAATGCAAAAGGACTGTCATGTGCTTCTCGGAGTATTAACTCTTTAACTTCTGAAACATTCAGAACACAAAATCAGTTACGAAATCTCAGACAATCATATTCATCAATGCTAAAATTCTCTGCTACACCACTCTGAACCATTTCTTTTCTCTTCATTAGCTTGTCATCTTTTAGCTGTGCTACTGTGGTTTGATCAAACATTACTGGTTTTACTCTCAACTCAGCTAAAAGACTTCCATCATCAGTAATACTGAGTCTTGCAAACGTTGCACTCAATTCAATTGCAGTTTATCTACTCAGTACATTAGCTACTACGTTTGCTTTATTCGGATGATAGTTAATGACACAATCATAATCTTTCAATAGCTCTATCCATCGTCTCTGTCTCAAATTCAACTCTTCTTATGACAGAAGATACTTGAGACTTTTATGGTCTGTGTAGATATAACATTTTTCTCTATATAGATAATGTCTCTATATCTTCAATGCAAAGGTCACAACTGCTAGTTCTAAGTCATGAGTTGGACAGTTACGTTCATGCGGTTTTAATTGTCGTGAAGCATATGCAATTACCTTTCCACTTTGCATCAATACATATCCATGTCCATTTAAGGAAGCCTCACTATACACAACGAAATCTTTTCCCGATTCTGGTAAAGTCAACACCTGTGCCTCTGTTAACATTTGCTTCAACGTTTCGAAACTTTTCTGACACTTCTCACTCCAAACAAACAGAACATTCTTTTACAATAGCTTTGTTATTGGTAGGGCTATCTTTGAAAATCCATTCACGAACCTTCGATAATATCCGGCCAAACTAAGAAAACTACGTACCTCTAACACATTTTTGGGAACTTTCCACTGAATTATGGCTTCAATCTTCTTTGGATCTACTCTAATCTCATCTTCCGATATTACATGACCAAGAAATACAACCTTCAATAACCAAAACTCACACTTGCTCAATTTCTAATACAATTGATTCTCTCGTAATATTTTTAAAACAATTCGGAGATGATGTTCATGGTTTGTTTCAGACTTTGAGTATACCAATATGTCATCAATAAAAACTACTACAAATTGACCCAACTACGGCTGAAAAATTTAGTTTATAAGATCCATAAAAGCAACTGGAGCATTTGTTAACCCAAATGGCATCACTAAAAATTCATAATGCCCATACCGTGTACGGAATGTCGTTTTCGGTACATCATTCTCCTTTACCTTCAGCTGATAATATCCCGACCTCAAATCAATTTTTGAAAACACATAAGCTCCCTTCAATTGAGCAAATAAATTATCAATGGGAGGTAATGAGTATTTGTTTTTAACAGTCAGTTTGTTTAGCTGTCAATAATCAATACATAATCACATCGAACCATTTTTTTTAACAAATAACGCTGGAGCTCCCCAAGGTGATATACTAAGTAGTATAAAACCTCGATCCAACAAATCTTACAGTTGTACTTTCAACTCCTTCAATTCTGTAGATGACAAATGATACAGAGGTATTGACACTGGATCTGTACCCTGGGTATACTTCAATCACAAATTCAACTTCCCGATCAGGAGGTAATCCAGGTAATTTTTCAGGGAATACATCAAGAAATTCACATATAGTCTGGATTTTACTGCACTGACTCTCAACTGAATCTAAATTAATAACATATGCTAAGAAAGCAGCATATCCCTGATAAAGAAGTTTACTAGCTTTAATTGCTGAGATAATACGAACTGATCCACTGGTTCGAATGCCATTTACTTCAACATGATCACCAATTTCATTCTGAACAATAAATTTCTTTTTATAACAGTCCAAAATTACCCCATGTTCTGACAGCCAGTCTATACCCAGTATAATGTTGAAGTCGCCGAATGGCATTATTAGCAGGTCAACAGAAAAGATTTTATCCTGAATCATTAATAAACATATTCGACATATCTGATTCACTAACATAGTTTACCCCAAAGGACTAGACACCTCTATTGTTACTCTAGACAATTCAGGTTTTAAATTCCTCGTCTCAACTAGTTTTGTATTAACATAAGAATGTGACGATCCCGAATCTATTAAAACATAAACGGGTTTTGAATACAATAGAAATATACCTGTTACCACATCGTGATCATCTTCCTCTTCATGAGTTCTTACAACAAACGCTCGAGCCGGAGTTCTTGCCTTTGATTGCTGTATAGCATTTTCACTAGTCTTCTAGCACCGCCTCTAGCAATTGAACCACTCCGGCCTGACCCTCGGCCTCTGGAAGCAGATTCAGATCTCTGTGATACCGTTGATGCTTCTTTGCATTTTTACTAGTTTTTTGGATAGTCTTTTACGAAATGCTCAGTGGATCCACAACGGAAACATCCTCCAGTTAATTTTCTACACTCATCTTTATGTCTATTTCCATAGTGTTCACACTCCGAAATTTCAGTGTTCTGATTTTGACTTCTAATACTGCTAGTGGATACGATTGTCTGTCTTCTTCGACTACTATCACCTCTTTCTGATCTAGAACTAAATCTTCAATTACCTCGAGATTATTTTGATCGTTTAGGTTGTGGACTTAAACTAGCAATTTTGGGACGTTTTTCAGTTGAACAAGCAACTTCAGACTTCTTATTTCTCCCCAGTACTTGTTCAATCATTTTAACTCTTTCTATTAAATTTGGAAATTTAGTAATTCGTAGAGGTATTAACTGTAGTCGAAATTCATCACGCAGCCCTTTAAAAAATCATTTGCATCTGTCAGCTTCAGTTGGTCCAAATTCAGGCGCATATCTACTCAATCTCAAGAATTCACGTTCATAATCCACTATGGACATTTCACGTTGTTTCAACAATAAGAATTCTTGTTTCTTATTCTCTATATATAATTCTCCCAAATATTTCTTTTGAAATTCTCTTTGAAAGAATTTCCAGCTTATCTGTTCTTCTGGTACATTTTGTGTTACTATCTTACACCATACATACGCTTCTTCTTGTAGTAAAGAAACGACACATGTGAGACTTTCCTGTGGGGTACATTCAAGTTGCTTCAAAATTCTTTTTGTACTTTCCAACCAATTTTCGACTTTTGACGAATCATCTCCTTTCAAACCCAAAAATTCGGTAGCTTCATACTTACTCAGTTTTTTAATCTGGGCTCGTCGGGTAATAGGAGTAAAAGTCATAGCAGGTATAGTTCCCACTGCTCTTTGAAGAGCGTCAACAATCACTCTGAGTATTTTTGAATTATCTCCCTCTCTAGCAACACCCCTTCCAGTATTTGGCGATTGATTACCTACAGGGTTTACACTTGGAGTTGCAGACTCCGATTCATTTATACCATATGATTCAACATCTTCACTATACATTTCTTGATCAGTTTCTTCAATACTTTCATCAGAAATATTTAACTATAAAACAGAAACATTCAATCAATATATATATAAATCAACATGCAATCCCGATTCAAATTTAACTCAATAATGGCATGTACCTCTAAACTTATTTATGTACTAGATTTAATCCTAAAATTAACAAAACCTGAATAGCTCTGATACCACTAATTGTAACATCCCAAACCCTTTTCCGTCACTAGAATAGGGTTATAGGGTATTACCAATCGATATAGTTCAATTACAAATAATATAAAAATAAATATTACACAATTCAGAAAATATGTCTTATTACCCCTTTTAAGCGCTCTTGAGGCCTAAAATAAAAGATAGTGACAAACCAGAACTCAATCCAAAGCTTATAAAATTTTTTGTAAAATTTCTAAAATTTTACTTTAATGTACAATACCACACACCCGTGTGATATGGGGACAAGCCCATGTGTCTTCATTACATGCCCATGTTGTCACACCATCTGGTTCACACGACCTGGGCATGCCCGTGTACACTATCCGTGGAACTCTCTGACTTGTTCTCATGAATAAATTGATTTCACACGGCCAAGTCACACACTTGTGTGCTTAGATTGTGTGGAATTATTTTTCAATTTGAATCTAGTGTAGTTTTCACACGGCCAGAGAAAATGCCCGTGTACTGTGGTCGTGTACCTCACACGGCTGAGACACACGCCAGTGCCTCTACCCTTGTGGCAATACCTAAGAATTATGTTTTACAGCATTTTAGGTGTAGGGGACACACGGCCTAACAACATGCCCATGTGTAAGCCGTGTGTCTCACACGGTCTGGTCACATGCTCGTGTGCCAGGCCGTGTGGACTCAAAATAAACCTTTTAGTTCAAGTTTACCAACCCCGCAAACCTTGAATATCAAGCAACTCAATTCCTAAACTTTTAACTTGTTCAAATTAAGAATAAATGCGTTCAAAACATATTCAATTGGTCAATTTAAACATCCAACCAATGTATCTTCATTAATACCACAATTTAAAACAAACAAACATAGCATTTATACACTAATCAAGCTTACTTATTATCATACCCAAATATGCATATAACAAACTTAACCATTAGCATTTATAATTACATTTACATTAACATTTCAAAATGATCACTTAGGACATCCTAGATACATGCCATTTAACAAAAAGAAGAGTACTTCACCACTTTGAGTTTGGGAGTGAATTGGATGCTGAGTCGTTAATCACTTTTGTACCTAAATTGCGCACGGAAACAAACTGAACGCTAAGTGTACACTCAGTGGTATTTCTATAAACCAATACTTAAACTACAAATTAAACATAAACTTTAGATTCCAACAAATAAGTACATCTTAAGTAATCAATCAAATATTTTCATTTCATAATAACATTTATCATTAAAATTGTAACCACTAAGATATTCAATTTCAATTGGTATCATTCAGTTTTCAATGTTACAGTTTACCCCTATTAACATAACTCGGACTTAGATGGATATACGGATCCAACCAAAACACCAGTACGGGACTCAGTGCCTTATCGGCTTTGCCGAAGTAAACAGTAATAGTACGGTACTCAATACCTCATCAGATTAAGCCGATGTAACAGTAGCAGTATGACACACAAGGTGCGTCATCGACTCAAGGTTGAAGTATCCCCGAACACTTCCAATCCTATGACATGCCAACTATATCCGACTCAGTCCGATACAGTTAATAGGGTATTCAATTCATTTCTCAATTCACAGTAATTAATTATTTCAATATCCATTTCACAATAATTACATATTCACATACATTCAATTCAATATCAAAACATTAATACCTACCTTAATATCTTTTCATACACATATAATAATAAAAACAACAACTTAAATGTTAAGTTCGGTTTATAGAAATATAAACCGTAGTTTTAAGATTACTCTTCGTCAACCTTCTTATTTCCTTTCTTTGTTGATGTCTCTGGTACTACGTTAGCTACGAAAATCAAACAATTTATACTATTAATATAATAACAATTTACAATAAATAATTGAATTTCTATTCAATTCAAACCTCAATTCCAATTTGATCCAAATTAATTCATTGATTTTTACTACTCAATTCATACTTCATATCTAATCAATTTCCTTATCACATTCACCTTAACCATTCAAATGTTCATGGTAAAACCCTAATCTCAATTTTATTTCAATTTAGTCCCTCAAACATAAACCTTATAACTTCTTTTACAATTTAATCCCCTAATCAATTCTAACTTGATATTCATTCAATTAAATCCCTAATTCAACAATTTGCTCAACATAACCCATATCTAAAAATCTATTAACTTTCAAAATTTTTACTTAAATCAAGTAATATTTGTCTCTAGGGTTCTAAAAATATCAAAATTACAAGAAAATGGACTAAATTAACTTACCAATTAAGCTTCAAACTTCAAAACCCTAATTTTCCCTTTTCTTTTTCTTTCCTTCTTTTATTTTCCAATTTTTGTTCCACCTTCTATTCCTTTTTCTATTTTGTTTCTTTATTTCCTTTTATTTATTTTATGTTTTATTATATTATATTTTTATATTAATTTCTTAAATACTAAGTATATAATATATGTATATTATACATACACATGGGATTATATTTTCCACACATTTGTCACTATTCCCTTTATGGTTTATTTACTACTTTAATCCATTGGCTTTTCTTTATTCTATAATTAATCTTTTACACTATATTCAATCTAGTCCTCACACTAAATTATCCTTAATTCAAACTAATTTACTTAACTAACTTTGTAAATATTTATTAGAAATATTTACGAACCCGATTTTCAAAAATAGTAAGCCAAAAACACAATTTTCTGATATGCATAAATTTCGGGTCATTTCAGAACTAAGCGGTAGTGCATAAACAATATATTGCAATATGGAACAACCAGATGGGGCGAAGACCTCAAATGGATCTTTGTTTTGATTTAGAGCCCTTATTAAATTATATATAGTGGTACTTCCAGATGGGGAAACTGTATTTATTTGGTGGGAAATTGATGGTAGTCCTCCCGTATATACCCCAACTTGGGCAACCCTCCCACATTCGTCTCCCGCACTTGAACCCAAGTTGGAGCCTTCGTTTGAGCTCGTTTAGAGCTTGTGTTAGATCCTGAGCCCAAATTTGAGTCGACAACCTTGCCTGAAGGTAGTTTTTATCATTCAAACTTAAGGTTCGAACACTATTTCCAAGGTTCATTAGACAATGTATATCATTTAGAGTTTCATTGATCCAGTTTTGACCATCTATATCTGAGATCTTTGATGACATTTGATATCTTCAGCCTGTTAACATTGTAGTACGCCACTTGTCCTAGGCAAACGTTTGGAGCATCTGTCACTTGTCCTAGGCAAATGTTTGGAGCATCCAATCCTTATATTATGTTTTAGCACACCCCCAAACTCGGGTGAGGATAACGTTGATTACCGTGAGCACCCGCAATATCAACGTCGGGCACTACAACAATTTACCCCTAAGACCACACCATCGAATCATCAATTTTAAGGGTTTTGTAATTTCAATGTTCAAGTTTGTATTTATTTAATTATATTAATATTTGGGCATTTTAACTCATTTCTTGTGGAACAAACTTTGGATATTTTGCTACTTAATTTAAATGAGATGGTGTCCAAGATATAAATTATCGACTTACATATATGCAGAAATACACATACAAACTTTGTGATATAAATTAGATTCATTGGAACAAACTTGGAACAAATTTTGTAATTTAAATGAGATGCATTGGAACAAATTTGTAAAATATATATCCACATTCATCGACCTTGCCCTTCGACGATTTGCATCTATTGTATTCCTGATATCTTTAACAAACATGTGTCTTGCCTCCATCTGGTTAACTTGTTTCTGTCCTATTTTTGGCATTAATGGAGCAAGGCTGTAGAATGTAACTGAGAACACAGATAAAATTAGAAGATGTCATGTTTTCTTTAATACAGATAAAATCAAAACTACCTCTACTAGGTTAGTAGTTATATGACTACATCGAAACCTGTTATCGAAACATTGAGCCTATTGCCACGACTCCATGATACCCAACCACTATCGGAAAGAAGTGTTCGTTTTACCTTGTATATCACCTTTAAGTCTAGTCATTTTTTGTTAGAAAAGGTGTGGCTCTAGCTCGTACGCTGTGTATGTTTTAGTTAAAGATAAATTACATTATCAAATTAAAACATTAAAACATAAATGAAATTAAAATTTACCCATTTTTACAACTTTTCTTCACCAGTTTGCATTCTTATACTCTAGATGGAAGTTAGCTGCGATATGCCAAATATAGTAAATAGATCCCCATGGTACACTGAAACGTTTAATGGAGGTAATTCTTCCTTTCCCTCGATTGAATATGATGCAAATATTATCGTTACTAACAACATGCCTCCGTAGGCTAACAAGAAAGATTCTCATAATTTCATATTCTCCTTGTCCACAATGGCAAACGCTATTGGAAGTATGTTCTTGTTACTGTCATGAGCAACCAAAACAAGTAAGATCTGTGTATATTTTTCGTTTAATCAAGTCCAATCTACCTGCACAAATGGCTTGTAGCGGGGAAATACTCACACGCAAGGATTAAACATCTATAACATTTGGTGGAAATTTTTTCTTCTCGGTTGTAGTTGGTCATCCAGGCCCAAATAAGATCATATCTCTAACTCAATAACAGTCCCCATCATGTATTCCCTCATAGCGGCAATCCACCCCTGTAGCTCATTATACAATACATCCCAATCTCCATACAACTACTCCATTTTCATCTGTTTACTATCCATGCTTTCTGATATTATACTTTATATCAAAATCGTGCTTATATTTTAGCATTAGCACTAAAACTTTAATGGTCGACATGTCATTTGATAAACCGTAATTTATACATATTTCTATCTCATGCTTAGCACATTTTATGGATGATTTTTCCTTAAAATTAGTGAATTCGATGCTTCTAATGCCTTAGTTTCATGTTTTATACTTAGGTGAGTATAGGAGGGTGAAAGGAACAAGAAACGGACCAAAAACGGAGAAAATGGGCCAATGTACAAAATCAACACAGCCTGGACTTCTTCACACAAGCAGACCACACGGTCGTGTCAATTTGGTAGAATCGAAGCACGACTCACACGAATAGACCACACGCTTGTGCCTATTTAACAGGCTTGACCACGGCCTGAAGTAATCACACACGGACACGTCACACGGGCGTGTCCCTGTCGAGCCCAAGTAAAGTCCTATTCAGAAAATGCCACTTTTAAAGGCTCTTAGGCATTCCAAAGCCTATAAATACACCTTAGAAGAGGAGAAGAGGGGGGACGTAGAGAGAAGGAAGTAGGGAACTGCTCAAGAAAAGCCGATTGATCCATCTCAGAAGCCGGATTCATCATCAAAACTGAAAATCTCCCTCAATTTCCCTTCAGGAGTTTTGGGTTTTTCTTTATGTTTTGTATTCATTATTCTTCTGAGATGTTTACCTTTTTAGTTATGAACTAAAACCCCTAAATACCTAAGGGGAATGAAACCTAAGACAGATATTGTTATTATTATCTGAATTGTATGATAAATATTTGACTTGTTCTTAATTATGTGTTCTTAAATCTTGTTTTGATAATCCAGGATATTGATTCAAGTTAAGCTCTTATTCAGAGGAGTAATAGACCCTGTCTAAGAGTAAATTTGTCATAATTAAGCGGAGTTGGTGCGCGCCTAGAAATAGGGTGACAAAATTTTGCCGGATTAGGGTGAAACCTAATAAGGGGGTCCATAAATCGAGTTAATGCAACCCTAAGGAGTTAATTAGAAAGAGATTTCAATTATTCAACCTAGGGTTAGACGTTGTTAGTCGAGAGAGATAGTAATATAACTTAAGGATTTCTAAGGATCAAGTCAAATGAATAAATCGTCTGATTCAGAGTCAAATAACAAGTGAAGTCTAGGTGGATTTTTCCTTAGGTATTGTCTCAATCAATCGAGTTTTCCAAAAGCAATTCCCCAATTCTATTTTCTATGAATTCTTAGTTTAGTTAATTAGTTAGTTAAAACAAACCTCATTATTCTTAAGCTAGATAATAAAAAGACAGTCATTACTAGTACTTTTAGTTCCTTTGGGTTTGACAATCCGGTCTTGCTAAAGCTATACTACTGTTCGATTGGTACACTTGCCTTCATCGTGATAATAGTTAGTTTCAAGAATGATTCATTATAAATATTTAAAACCTGTCACGAATATCACGTATCAAGTTTTTGGCGCCGTTGCCGGGGAACTAAGATATTAGGAACATTCGATTTTTTTTTAATTTAGCCCTTTACTTTTACTGCAATTTAAATTTTATTCTAGTTTTTATTACTAATTCTTCTTTTTCCCTTTTTCTGGCAGGTTCTTATAGTTTATAACTAGAAGAAACCTGTCAGGACCATTACTTTTTGACAGTGAGATCGATTGCACAGGTCGCAGAACCAAAGAGAAATAAGGCAAAGCCCAAGATACACAGAGGAGGAGGAAGAGAACGATACTTCAACCACAACCGAGAAGATGCTGAAAACCAAGAAAATCCGCTACCTCTTGCGATTGCTGCTGATCCAGTAAATCAGAATTCTGCTCCACGCACTATTTATGATTATGCTAAACCTAATTTAATAGGAACTGAGTCAAGTATAGTTAGACCTGCTGTAGCTACAAATAATTTTGAACTGAAACCTAACACAATTCAAATGATACAACAGTTTGTTCAGTTTGATGGTTTGCAAGACGAGGATCCCAACGCTCACTTGGTAAATTTCCTAGATTTTGTGATAGCTTTAAAATTAATAGCGTTTCTGATAACGCCATTCGCCTTCGGTTGTTTCCCTTTTCGTTAAGGAATAAGGCTAAACAATGGTTGAGCTCACTACTTGGGAACAAATGACCGAAAAGTTCTTACTAAAATATTTTTCGTCAGCTAAAATGGCTAAATTACGTAATGATATCTCTTCTTTTGTGTAGATGGATTTAGAAACACTCTACGATGCATGGGAGAGATATAAGGACCGTTTGCGAAGATACCCTCACCATGGGTTACCACTCTGGCTACAGGTTCAAACTTTTCATAATGACCTGAATCCTTCGACTCGACAAATGGTTGACGCAGCTGCTGGCGGAACCATCAATAATAAAACACCTAAAGATGCCTATGAATTTATAGAGGAGATGTTACTGAATAACTATCAGTGACAAGTTATGAGGACAAAGCCAATGAAAACAATCAGTGTTTATAACGTCGATTCGGTCACCATGCTCTCTAATAAGGTAGAACTCTTGAATAAAAAAATTGATGGTTTTTTTAGTTTTTCACAGGTTCACCAGTAATGTAGTGCGAAGCAAATGGAGGTGGATTAAGCAATTCAGAATACCCACCTTATGGCCACAATATGGAGAACGAGCAGTTAAAATACATGGGTAATAATCCTCGATCTCAAAACAATCCTTATAGCAATACTTACAATGCAGGTTGGAGGAATCACCCAAATTTTTCATGGGGAGGCCAAGGAAATTAGAAACCACCACCCCCTTCAAGCTTTCAGCAACCACCATACCTGCAGGAGAAAAAGCCGAACCTTGAGGAGATGCTAACCAAATTCATCTCGATGTTAGAGACTCATTTTTAGAATAACGAGACGACACTAAAAAATCAACAAGCATCGATCCAAGGGCTCGAAACTCAGATTGGATAGCTCGCCAAGTTGATTTCCGAATAACCACAAGGTAGCCTCCTAAGCAACACTGAATCTAACCCAAGGGAGCAACTCAACACAATTTCTGTTCAAGATGAAGAAGGGTTAGTGGCAAAACCAAGGCCAGAACCGGTGGTAAGCGAATGTAAGAATGAGGTAGGCCAAAACGAATAAAAATTGGTAAGTACAGCATATAAACCTCGTGTGCCATACCCCAATGCGACAAGGAAAGACCGCTCAGATGAAAAATTTGGTAAATTCCTTAAACTCTTAAAGAAACTACATATTAACCTACCGTTTATTGAGGCACTTTCGCAGATGCCAAACGCAGTCAAATTTTTAAAGGAGCTTCTAGCAAATAAGTGAAAGTTAGATGAAAGGTCGTATGTGGAGTTGAACGCGGTTTGCTCAACCATTCTTCAGAATAAGCTACCCAACAAACTAAAAGATCCAGGGAGTTTTACGATTCCTTGTTTAATTGGTAGTTTAGATATTAATAATGCGTTGGCTGGTCTAGGGGCTAGTAGCAATGTTATGCCCTACAAATTGTTTAAGCAACTAGGTCTAGGGAAACCCAAACAAACTAGGATGAGCATTCAATTAGCAGATAAAACTGTCAGATTTCCTAGGGGTATTATTGAAGACATATTCGTTAAAATTGATAAATTTATATTCCCAGTTGATTTTGTTGTTTTAGACATAGAAGAGGACAGTAATGTTCCTTTAATTTTTGGAAGCCCTTTTTAGCAACTGCTAGAACAATTATTGACGTTGGCTCAGGTGAACTCACACTTCGTGTAGGAACGAAACAATCACCCTTCAAGCTCGCAACCCGAACAACACATCAAAAATTGAAGGTGATGTACAAATTGTTCTACTAAGACTAATCATATGGTGCAACCTATTTTGCAGGAAATAAGTTTGAAGGACACACATGAGCCATGTTCAATCCACAACAAAGGATCTACACATGAAGAATGAATGTTACAAATCGAGGAGTTAGATGAATGGCTGACATTTAAATCGAGAAAACACGATGAACTAAAACTACGACAAAACGAGCTAAATGTCTCACCGAATCAACTTAAGGTTGGAGATAAAGTTTCATTAGATGCCGCAGATTATCACATTGACACTGCCAAACTGAATGAAGAAATTTCTCTAACGGTACTTAGCATTTTCCCATTTGGTACAGTCAAGGTAAGTCATCCTCAATTCGGCACCTTTAAGGTAAAAAATACCCGCCTAAAACCTTATTTTGATGGGATTCATAACAGGAATGAGGATTATAAACTCCTCGAACCACCATGACCATTCACCAGAGAGGTAAGTCGAGCTTAGACTATAAATAAGCGTTTCTCAAGAGGCAACTCGAGCACTAACAATATTACTTTCTTTAAATTTTAGTTTTTAAAATCTAACATACTAACCAAATCATTGAACACAAGCTTTCCAAAACCACACGACCGTACAATACGGCCGTGTGCAAACAGGACAAAAGTTTTTTTTTTCCAACACAGGGTTGCGATAAGTTGCCACGATCATATGCCATGACCGTGGTGAAACTGCCAAAACAACACGAGCGTGCGACATGCCCGTGCCCCACACCCGTGGTCGACACTGTCAAAATAACACGGGCATGTGCATGGGTACACGAGCATGGGAGAAGTGAACCACATTGCACAGGGTCGTGCAACACAGCTAGGCAGCCACAAGACCTAGACACACAATCGTGTGATGATCTCTCAAATCTCGACAAACACGGGCTGGACACATACCACACTAGAGTGAGACAAGGCCGTGCCACTTTTAAAATTAGATTATCTCTTTTATTTTATTTTATTTTATTTTACCTTTGTTTTTACTCTGATTTATTTGAAGTCTCATTTGTTTTTAAACACGGCTTATCTTTATGATTACTATCAGATTATTCCCTCAATTCTCCTTTTATCCTTCAGAATCATGCTTGCTCTCCAGCCTTATTTCCAATACTCGCTCTCACTAATCTAGAAATTTCATCTATTTTTAACTTAGGAAGTTTCACTTCTGTCCCTATCTTATGAACTTATATTTATATTGGTCAATATATCTATCTTTGTACATTGAGGATAATGTACATCTTAAGTGTGGGGGGTTATTTACATTTATAACAGAAAAATCCCTAAATTTTGTCTTATTCTCATGTGAATTACTTATATCACTATTTGAATGAATTTTAATTAATTTATGATTTTTTGATATGTCTTGAATTAAAACATAGGCATTTATACATTGATTGTTTAAACTTTAAGACATTAGAGAATCAAGCATGATAAGTTGATTTTTTAAGAATTAAAAACTTTTAGGTTGTTTCCCCCAAGTTTAGGTATTACCTTGAGTTGGAATTCACAGGTTTAAAAATAAAAAAGCCATAATTTTTGTAAGATTTTGAGCCTTTAGAGCATCTATTATTTCTTTCATGCTCACTTTCATTATGAGTGCATCAGTATTGAATTGTTATTCTAGAACTTGCTTGAGTATGCATGTCAAGACCACACCATTTGATTTGATATGTCAAAATGATAAAGGCACTTAGGTTTAACCCACTCACTCCATAAAAACCTACCGTCACAATTAACCCTTAGTGAACCCCCTTGAGCCTAACAACTCATTCATTGATTTACCCTCAATATTAACCCATAACTCATTATTGTTGAAATCCCCTAAATTAATTTGATCCCTATTTTTGTTGAGATTTGAGTTGGAATAGTTGCTTAGCTATGTTTTATTATATTTTGTAATTTGACTTGTTCTTAAAAAAAATACATGTATACATATTAGTAGTAGTAATCTTCTGAGCTAAAGAAGTTAAATTCCATATTCTGAGAAAAAGCTCTATTGTACGCAATTGATGACTAGTCATTTTTTTAAGTAGGCAATTTTTCAATTCAATCTTGATTCTAACCCTTTCTTTCAGTTTGTGACCACACCCTCTAACCAAAGCCACGTTACAACCCTCTAAAAACCTTTTGATTGATGTTTCATCTCAATTTATAGTGGTGGAGATTTGATTTTCATACAAGCCTATGGTAATGACTTTTCATTATTGACTATTGAGTGCTTCATTTATTGTCCTTAAACACCTCGAGTGATTTGAGTGAATCTTTAGTGAGGATGTGAAACTCTGTGATATTTTGAATCAAAGGTAATTACTTAGATGAGGGGAAACACCTATGTTTCATGATAAAATGCTCAACTTGGAATGTTTGAAACTTTAATGTTCTTTTAGTTGAATTTTCAATGTATGATTACCTATGGATTATTTTGAGATATTATCAATAGAAATTATAAGTTGAGAAGAATTTATTTTGATTATGAGTTGAGAATTTTGTTTGAGGACAAGCAAATGCTTAAGTGTGGGGGCATTTGATAAACCGTAATTTATACATATTTCTATCCCATGCTTAGCATATTTTATGGATGATTTTTCCTTAAAATTGGTGAATTCGATGCTCCTAATGCCTTAATTTCATGTTTTATACTTAGGTGAGCATAGGAGAGTGAAAGGAACGAGAAACAAGCCAAAAAAGAAGAAAATAGGCTAACGTACGAAATCAACACGGTCTAGACTTCCTCACACGGGCAGACCACATAGTCGTGTCAATTTGGTAGAATCGAAGCATCACTCACACGGGTAGACCACACGCTCGTGCCTATTTAACAAGCTTAACCACAGCCTGAAGTAATCGCACACGGACACGTCACACGGGCATGTCCCTGTCGAGCCCAAGTAAAGTCCTATTCGGAAATGGCCACTTTTGAGGGATCTTAGGCATTCCAAAGCCTATAAATACACCCTAGAAGAAGAGAATAGGGGGGACGCAAAGAGGAGGAAGCAGAGAACTGCTCAAGGAAAGCCGATTGATCCATCTCAGAAGTCGGATTCATCATTAAGACTGAAGATCTCTCATCAATTTCCCTTCAGGAGTTTTGGGTTTTTCTTTATGTTTTGTATTCATTATTCTTCTGAGATTTTTACCTTTTTAGTTATGAACTAAAACCCCTAAATACCTAAGGGGAATGAAACCTAAGACATATCTTGCTATTATTATCTGAATTGTATGATAAATATTTGACTTGTTCTTAATTATGTGTTCTTAAATCTTGTTTTGGTATTCCAGGATATTGATTCAAGTTAAGCTCTTATTCAGAGGAGGAATAGACCCTGTCTAAGAGTAAATTTGTCATAATTAAGCGATGTTGGTTGCGCGCCTAGAGATAGGGTGACAAGATTTTTTCGGATTAGGGTGGAATCTAATAAGGGGTCTACAAATCGAGTTAATGCAACCCTAGGGAGTTAATTAGAAAGAGATTTCAATTATTCAACCTAGGGTTAGACGTTCTTAGTCTCGAGAGAGATAATAATATAACTTAGGGATTTCTACAGATCAAGTCAAATGAATAAATCGTCTGATTCAGAGTTAAATAACAAGTGAAGTCTAGGTGGATTTTTCCTTAGGTATTGTCTCAATCAATCGAGTTTTCCAAAAGTAATTCCCCAATTCTATTTTCTATGAATTCTTAGTTTAGTTAATTAGTTAGTTAAAACAAACCCCATTATTCTTAGGCTAGATAAAAAAAGACAGTCATTACTAGTACTTTTAGTTTCTTTGGGTTCGACAATCCGGTTTTGCTAAAGCTATACTACTGTTTGATAGGTACACTTACCTTTATCGTGATAATAGTTAGTTTCAAGAACGATTCATTATAAATATTTAAAACCTGTTACGAATATCACGTATCATCCTTCACTATTGGCATGATGCATGTGCAAATAGTTTTGGAATCAAATTTTCGATGATTTTCTATCATACGTGCTGAAGTGCATGTGTAAGGCCCAACAAATTTCTATATCTCCGACATCTGCGGCTTCTGGATAAATGTGGCTCATATCCGTTAATTGTAGCCTTTTGTCGACCTTTAACACTTACCAATATACAATGTTGATTTAGACACGGCGATTTTGTAGTCCATCGACACATTCATGCTATACCACTTAATAGAAAATATGCACTTTTCCTTGGTTTTGAATTTTTGGCCCACGAAAAACTCCTCAGGTTCAAAATCTACAACCAATCGGTGAGCAGGTAGTATATCAGGGTACTTCGAAAACTCGACTGCATTTGTCAGATCGGGGTCTATGAGCGACATGTGTGCCCCAGGATTATTGTGTATCACAATACGTCGAATTGGGTTCCCGACTAAAGATGCGTTAACATTTTCATCGTCATTCGTGTTTTCATCGTCAAATTCATTCGGGACCTTGTCTACATTGGGATCACTATTGATCTCATGATCAAAAGGATCAATATTATAAAATCCATCGTCACCATCCGTATCAGTCTCAAACACCATCGAATGTATTTGTAAATAGGGGCTCAGGTTCTGGTTCTCAAATGCAAGTGTAGCATTACAATCGATGTTGATCCCGCATGCAGTCGTTTGACTATCAATGTACTATATTGGAACTACCGTAAATGGATCTTGGACTCCATGTTCTTCATCTAATGGAGTGGGATCTTCAGATAACTCTACATCAACTAACTTGGCAAATAACTGAACTGGTGCATTTTCCTGGCTCCGATTCCCATAATAAAGAGCGACCATTGTCTCCACATCTTCATCGTCTACAAGTTCTATCTCAGTGAATTAGATGGGATCCGTCGAAACTAGAAACTTGTAGAAAAATTTCGAGATCCTTCTCCCACAACTTCTAACAAATTTTGCACTAATCATTTTATTCATATCATCAACCGAGACATTTCTATTAAATCTCATTGTTATTTGTTGGCGACATTCAAATATACATCCAACTGTTATTGTCAAAATTACTCCATTGAAATAAACACATACGAAAAATTGATTATTCATCTTCAACATTGAAGCTTTTGAAAAAGAAATAAAAATTCTCAATACAATTTCAAAAAAAAATTACTATAATATAAAAAAAAATGAATTTCATATCTACTAACCTTGTGAATTCTTCTCTGTCTGTTTACTCTTCTTCTATAGATTTTCTTTTTTTGCTATTCTTGAATTTTCAAAAAAGTTTTGCACAAACACTACTTAAATACTGGAATGCATGACAATCACTGGTGTTGCCTTTGCCATGGGCACCAGCATCCAATTTAGACTCGTATTAAACTGGTATATTTACACTAGATCCGTATTTAATGGCATCGCCTATCAACAAGGTTGCACTTATTAAAAAATATTTTTTTAATTGAGATCTGATTGTTGTCGGAATATAGGGGTGGCGCCGCCTATGCACCACCCTCCGCCACCCCAAACACCCCATTTTTGTAATTAATCGGGGTGAGATACCATTTTGGAAAATTTTAATTTTTTCTTATATTATTTACATAAAAAAGATTTTAATACTTTTATTAATTTAATATTAGAGTGATTATCTTAATATTAAATTTAATTTAATGTTTATCTACTTATTATTTTAATAAGATTTAATATTAAATTTAATCTAATATTTAGTGATTAAGTTTAATCATAGCTGAACTCTCTAAACTCTTGTTATATAAAGAGAGCCTTGGGTCGTTATTTACACACACTTGAATTTAAAAGAAAGTTGTAAAGAGAAAATTCTCTGAATAGATTATTTCAGAAAATTTCTAAAGATATTTCTATGATGCACAACTTGACCCAAAAGTTCAAAGAAATTGTAAAATTACACCACTGGTAATTTTTATGAATATTTTCTGATTCGAGGCGAACCCACACTTGGCAAACGTGAACTTGAGGATAGCGGAGAAGACTACTCGGTTGAAGTGTTCATCCTAGACGAATAAAAAATATACAATTTAGATTTAATGCTTATTACTTTAGATATCATAACCAATATCTTTTTTTGGAAAAAAAAATTAAAAACTCTATTTTCCCTAAATTTATATTCCGCTGCGTTTTTCAAACCAGTTTTTCCAATAGAAAAAAAAAAGCACATAGACATTTCGTTGTCACTTTGTTCGAGAGGTGATCATTCAAGGGGATGTTCATATTCATAAAATTGGCATAGAACGCAATCTGATCAACATGTTAACAAAAAGTCTTATAGTTTCAAAGTTTGAGTGTTGCTTGGACTTGGTAAGTATTCGATGAAGTTCAAATTAGGCTCATAATAGGGCTTGGCAAAGGAGTTAAGTGAAGTACGAGTCAAGGTGGAGATTTGTGAAAGTATGCACTGCATTTCGATCAAAACAGTGTATGACGTCGCAACGAGAAGAAGCTCTTCATCCCGATGAAAGGAAATTCGTTGTCTCCATGAAATGATCCTTCTTCGTCTCGACGACCAAACACCACATCATGATGTGGCAATGTGTTCATCAAGTTTCTCGTCTTTCTTCTATCAGTTAAACTTTGTTTTAGTTTCTCATTTAAACTCTGATTAACCTAAGGATATTCTAGTAATATATGCTACGAATTTTAGCCTATAAATAGGCCTTAGTTACTCTAGGTTTTATATAGAAAAAATATTTCGATTGAGAGAATTATATTTTTTGTTTTGAAGGTTTTTTTTGGGGGTTTCGGGTTTTTTTTTTTGATTCTCTTCTCCTCTTGTACCCTTCTATTATTATAGTGAAATTTCCTTTTGCCCGTGGCTTTTTTATCATTTTTTGAGGAGTTTTTCTATGTTAAATTAGTGTGTTGATCTTTTCAATATCCTAGTTATTTTTCTTGTTCGTTGCATACACGGATTAATTCCCAACAAACAAATTAATCTAATTAAGTAACATTGTTAAACATTATAATTAAAATGTAAACATGAAAATTGAAAATTATAATATAAAATTAATAAAATAAATAATTTAATAATTTATATACAATAAATTAACAAAAAATAACATTTCAATTTTATGTATTTATCAACAACCATTCAATTTTCAAAAATAAAATCACCAAATTATAACAAAATTAAAATAAAAAATTATTTAAGTAAAATAATGGAATTCATAATTAAAGTTAACTTTAGCAACCAATGGATTTTTTTACAAAGTTAATCATTAATTTAGGCTTAACCTCAAAATTCAATTACAAAAGTAAATTGTAGACTGAACTCATTAGTAAACAAAAGAAAAAGAAATACACTTATTTCATAACCAAAAAAAAAAAAAAGGACAAGTGTCAAAAATTGTAAATGGGGCATAAAAAGAGGCAAACTGCAAATTAATCTACACTTAACCTCACCATCTAAGCAAACAAAATTTATTAATGATTACCTATTTGTTCTATAAATGCATAATGTTTTTCGTCTATACTATTATTTAAAATTATAAAATTGAGAAATAATTTTAAAAAATATTAATTATATAAAATTATATTAATATAAAGGTATCTTCAATTTTCAAATATTATTATATAAAATTAATAAAATCCCACGAAAGAAATATCATTATTTTTAAACCTTGAGTTTCACTATTATAACCAAAACTATTTATTTATTTTTACTCACATCATTCATAAAAAATAAAATAAAATAATAATAATAATAATAATAATAATAATAAAACTGATTACAAAAGGGTGAATGAGTGAAGGGCGGGTCAGCTATTTGATCACTTGACCAAGTAAATTGTTTGAATTTAAAATATAATTTATTAGGTGTAAAGCAGTAAAAAATTGTGAAGTGATGAAAATGAAATGTGAAAATTGAAGATAGTTTTATATGAAATTAAAATAGGCAATTTTATGCACATTTCAACACAATTAATATTTAAAAAGTTGACATTTATCAATAAATTAGTAATTAATTAAAACAAAAGTGACAACGCATATCTATTTATTACTCATTTGTGCCCACTTCAAGGATTACTGATTACTTTTGGTCAAACTGCTTTGTTATATATCAACAATCAAATGGATGATCGTTGAACATTTATTAGGGATCCCATTTCACCATCACACATTAAAACACGTTTTTAAATATACAAACTGTAAATAAAAATATTCCATCAATATGAACCTCATAGACATTGATACATGAATTCTGTCATCTTCTACTTGGCCATATATCACTAGATGAGTGCTTTTATTTTGGTTTTTTTAATGCCCTTTTAATCATAAATATAATTTTAAATAAATATAACTTTAAAAGATTTATGATGATAAATAAATATTATAAAATTGTGAATGATAAATACTTTTATATGTTTGGTCATAAATTCTAACTATCATCTATTGTAACTTTAATTTCTCTTTTTTTTAAAAAAA
Organism: Gossypium arboreum; assembly: GCF_025698485.1. Lineage (NCBI taxonomy): Eukaryota > Viridiplantae > Streptophyta > Magnoliopsida > Malvales > Malvaceae > Gossypium > Gossypium arboreum. The sequence continues at coordinate 8,254,350 of NC_069071.1, forward strand.
CTTTAATTTCATTTAACAATAAAAAATGAGTTTTCAGTTTTATTCTGTTTAATTTATGCTCTTACTCCCTACAATTTTGCACATTTAAAAATTAATCCATCTACGTTTTTTTTTTTTTTGTGAAAACTAATGTATCCATCATCAATAGTAATGATTAATCCCTTTGCGTCAATGCTCTCTGAATAAGTAAACAATTGGTCACGAAATGTGCTCTATCACTATGAGTAGGGATCGAACCCCTGATCACATGATTAAGGGACAAGATGAGCAATTATCATGTCATACCTTGTGGTTAGTTTATCTATTTTTAATTCTAGGAATTTAATCTCTTGTACTCTTTTGATTTAATAATTAAAGTCTAGTTAATAGATTGTTAAAGGAAATACGTTAAATTAAAAATATGAAAAGCTAAATAAACAATAAGGGTTTTTAGTTCTAAATCAAGAATTGTAATAGCAGAGTAAAAATCGATAATTTTCTTTTTGCCTACATAACTTGCACACAATCATAATTTTTTTTTTGATTAATAGAAGTGGTATAAATTAAATTGTTGAAATTAAAATTAGATGGAGTAAAGCAGAATTAGGCTTTTTTCCACTTTATTTATAAATTGGATATCCGATTTGATTAATAATTGACACCACACCACCTTGAATACGTCAATTTATAGTCAAAAATCAGATTCTAAGGTCAATCCAGCATGAGGGGTCACACCAAACCATGACATGAAGAGGCAGTAACAAGGAAAATCCAATGAAATATTATTAATTAATAGGAACAAACACCATTTTCAATAGAATTATTTTTAATTACCATGTTTTGGCTTTTTGAATTTGTTTGTTTGGGTGTAAAGGGGTATGTGTGAAAGTGCAAGGAAATGACTTCAAGATAAGATCTTGACCTTCTTATTCCGCTAATCCATGGAGAAATTGGGTCAGTCAAAGAAGGATACAAGGAAGCTTCATTTGACAGCACTAACAGTATTTGGCTGGAAAATTTTTAAAAGGTTTTTACCACTAATTTGCTTCTCAGTGATTTTGACCTTCCGGAACTGATGAGATTAACATTAATTTGGCATTTGCTTTAGTCAAACCAATCTTTTTGATGATAACTACTATACGTAGTTGCCTAGCAACTCCCCTTTTACATTTTCATTTTAATATTTCATCTTTGTCCCATTCAAATGCAAGAAAATAATATATCTACTATATTGTAATTCTTGATTTCTTTAGATCTCACAACCTGTTTATGCTTTTCATTTTGATGTATTTTTTGTTTACTTTTATTATATAAAAAGAGTTTAAATAAATTCGATTTCTAATTTAAATATAAAAATTAATAAATAAATTTAATCGAACACAAGCTTTCGAATATAGAAATTCACGTTGGTTGAACTCAAATGAAATATAATTGTCATCAGGTAATCAAGCTGGATTACACCTCCATATATTCTCAATCTTATCCTAATCAATCCTTTAATCCAGAAAATCCACTTTCATCAAGAAAAAAGCTTAAAGGCTAAAATTGCATTACCAAATCTGGAAGAATTGCTTGGAATTTCATCAGAAAGGAACAGATGATAGAAAAGTCAGTAATTGGACCAAAGTAACCTATAAAATTATATATTTAATTTAGTGAGGTTCCAATCATTAATTGTTGGACAGGCCCTCCAACTCCAAGAAAGCACTTTCCTGGAATTAGTGTTTGCTCACCCACCTACCCCTCCTTAAATATGTGGGTGGTTTAGGATTTGATTAAAGCACAAATGAATTTTGCTTTTTAGTTCAGCCACTTATTATAAGAGCAATATCAGCAACATCCATGGGGTTCATGGTAGGTTCTTGATGTCTGCTGCTGGTGGCTAATCTAAAGTGCAACCGTGACTTAAAATGAAGATAAAAGCTTGACTTATCACTAAATTGTTTCCTGAATATATATTAAAAATAAAAAAAATAATCAATTAATGTTAGGTATAGTAGTAAAATTAATTGTATTTTTAAGAAGATTAGGTTTAAATCTTGGCAATGACATTATTGGGAGGGGTAGCTCCAAGGGCGGAAGCCAGGGGCTAGCAGCACCCCGACTTCCTTAAAATGGAAAATTTTTTAGTCCTTATAATTTATAGAAATTTAAATTAATAATGATAAAATTACACTTTACCTTTCAATAATAATAAATTTTGATTTAATTTTTAAAAAGTATAAAGATATAAAATATTAAAATAATAAAATTATAATTTCATTATTATAAAAATATATAACTTAATTAAACAACTCCAAACCACCCAACAAGTAAAAAATAAAAATAAAAATAAAAAATCAGCTGGATTAACAAATAAAAGAAATTGCAGCCATATGCAGTATCTTAGAGAGAAGCTCACAAACGACTTAGCATCTCTTAAATTGGAAAGATCTTTACAAATAGTCAATGGAAAAAAACATGCAACTGTTGGAATCACATCTTTGTCGGCAATTTGCCAAAATTTCCTTTCTTGTGAAACTTTATGATCCTCAAACAGTTGGTTTGAATGGGTAAAAAAATTATAATAGTTGTATAAGTTATAGATTTAATTTATATGTTTTAATTTATTAAATTTAGTCTTTATACTAAATTTTGAGATTTCAGTCTTGATCTAAACAATAATAGTTAAATTTCGTTGATTAATTTTTAGTTTTATCTTGTACTATACTTAAAGTTGTAAATATAATCGATTTTTTCAAATAGATTGTTTTTAGTCTCTATAATTCTTGAATTCTAAAATTCAAGTTTTGATGTAAACAACTATTAATTGATGTTTTGTGAGTAGTATATGAAAAATAATAAATTTAGACAATATTCCACATAATTTTGAAAATAATAAAATCAACTTAACAAATTTAATAACTACATTTGGTGAGGATCCCAATTTTAAAATTCAAAAGCACAAAGATTAAAATAATTAATTTAAAGTACATTCAATAGCAAATTTAACGGATTAGCATATAAATAATAGCTATCTTTTTAATTTTTAACGTATGATTTAAAAACTCTTTATTGTGAAAATTAGTTGTGAATGCTTAATGGTTAAAAGAAAGAGAATGCGATAGCTAACAACTCCATTAACATTCTTTACTTAAATTTTGTGGTTCTCTTTTTATGCTAAATAACTATATATGAGAAAACATTTATTTATACTAATATAAAATTTAGATACGATATTATTAAGATGAATAATTATGAACCTTAAATATGGACATTAAAACAAACATGAAGGATAAAAAAAATAGTTTTATATATTTTCTTATATTTTTGTACGATTAGTATTTTAACGATTTAACTGTTAAATTTTATATTCTATTCATATAAATCATGCATGTCAAATTTGACATGAATCTAAAACTTTAACTACTTGTTTTATGTTAAAAAAAGAAGAAGAAAATTTCAATTGTTCAAATAAATATTAATATATATATAATATTTTCAACCAATATGATAGAAATATCGAATTGATTCAAAAATTTACATACATACCAAGTATAATTATATCAATAAATTTAATGATTAAATCATTAAAATAATAATAGTATAAAAATATACGTAAAAATACAAAAAGATATTAATTTTACACTACATATAATCTCTCACTCCACTGTTGTCCATAATGTTAAAGTGCATGGTTTATGTCTTTTTTTCCTCTTTTACTCAAAATTATAAGGGATAATTTGAATTCCCTCCCACCATTTTGTTAATTTATGGTGATAGGATTGGGTACCCCCAAAGACTTAAATTGCATTAAGAAATAGACGTGTGCCTAAATTGGCATTTCCCATGGGAACAATTGAAAGTCTGGGTTGAATTTTCATTTGATAATTTGCATGTTTTCCAGTTTCAGTGAAGGTGAGATAAAAATGGCAAGAATTGAATTGACATTTATATATGGAATATGTGGTGCAGCCGTTGATCTGATCTCGACTTGTATGCATTCTTTACACAATTCAGTTATCTGTGAACATATTCATTACTTTGTGTTCAGATTACTTTTTTTTTTTTGAGTGGTGTTCTTTAGTATTTTTACCTAAAATTAGTGCAACTTGCTATATCTTTTAATGCCATGTTTTTATGTCTATTTTTAGATAAAGATTAGGAGTGCTAAATATGTTTATCACTAGTTTTTTATTTGTTTTGTTTTGGGTAGTAGTGATGGTGAATATTGTGTGTTTTATGAACACACTAATTCTTTTACCTATCATCCTGTATATTAATTAAAATATTTTTAAATTGAACTTTTAAAAATATATAACAATATAAATGTCTCGTTAGTTAGTTTGGACATATGATATTAAAATAATTTAAAAATTAAATAAAAATAATATTATGACACGAAATAGGTAAACAGTTTGTAGTTTTAAAAAATTAATATGATGTTATATTTATTTTATTGATTTATAAATTTGATTGATTGATTCAATTTAATTAAAGTGGATGTGAGAAGGAATTAAAAGTGAATATATATTAAATAATTAAATATGTAAATTTGGTTGATTTAATTAAAGTAAATGTAAAATATTTTAATATTAACAATGAAATAGAGGCACAGTTTAGACCTACTTATGGGCTAGGCTAAAGCTGGTTTGAAAAGTGAGAGAGTTTGGACAAAAATATAGGCTTGAAAAATGAGTTTGGATAAAAAAAAATAAGCCCCGTTTAAAAAATGAGTTAGGCCTTGGGTAAGGCATTTTTGGCCTAGCCCGAATTTACAAAATGGCAAAAAAATTTACTATTTTTTTTGTTGTTTTAATGCTATTTTCTTGTTGTTTGCTACTATTTCATTATTATGTTACTACTATTTTGTTATTGTCTGGATATTGTATAACACTTGTTTTATTGTTAATTTTGTTATTCTTTTAGAGGCATTTGCTTGTTAAGTTGCACCTATATTAGTTTTATTTAAGTGTACATATTTTTAAAATTTATTTTTAATTTGTTGGGAAAGTTTTATTTAAATGTTTTTAATATTTTTGATGTATTATATATATATTTAAAAATAATATAAAAATAATATAGAAAAAAATACTGGCAGGCCGGGCCGTGTTTTAGTATTTTATTCAGGCCAAACTTAGAAAATGAGCCTAAATTTTTAGTTGGACCCGAAATCAACCCGATCCGGTCCATGAACAAATTATATTTTACCAAAGATTATACCATGATTTTCTTCTAAGATAAAATAAGGTAAAATAATATATTTGATTGTTTTAAAAAATCAAATGAAAATTAAAAATATTTATTTTATTGTATTTCTTAATTAATATTTTTATTATTAAAACTTAATTCTAAAATGAGATCCACAATAAATAAAACTAAAAGGGAAAGTATTTTAGAACATAAAGAATTAATTTAGAACTCAATGGTTTTATATATACTTCTGTTCTTCTTTTATATTATGTAGGACAAAGTTCACATAAAGAGAAAAGGCAAAAGTTGCCTTAATAATTTAAAAGAGTTTTTTTTTTAGCTTTTGGTAAATTTGTATCCTAACAATTTTTGGTTTCTTCCTAACATTTTGAGTCTAGATCATAAAATAAGTTTAGATGGATCTTTTGATTCTCTTTGAAGTGGTCTCTTATAAGCCCAAATTAGAGTACTATAGCTTAAGATATAATTGAAATATTAAAGCATTATCAACTAGAAATTCAATAGTCGGACAATTAAAGAATCGAGTTTCATTTAGAAAGGCAATGAAAAAGACTATTGAATTAATTGAGCAAGTGGATACAAAAGACTATTCAAACTATCTATGGGGTATTAGGAATCAAAATTTGAATATATATAGATGAAAAATAATAAGAATAAGAATTCGTAAAAATTTGACAAAATTAATCTTTAAGCTCACTTTTCTCCGATCCTTTCACCTAATACATGAAAAATAAAAAATTATATTATATTAGAATTTTAGGCATACAATAAAAATGTGTCACTTTATATTTTTAAAAGAATTTATAATTAATCTCATACACTTTCTAACAATAGATCAATTCACTTTAATAATATTGTAATCCTAACTAGTGTTGATTAATTAAATAAAATTAATGTCAAAGAAATTAAATAAAATTAACAAATAATAATAGTAATGCAAGGTTTATGTTTTTTTCTGTTCAACTAGATTTATAATTTATGGTATGGTGGGCTCAAATTTAGAATTTTAAAATTTATGATTTTAAGGAAAATGTTAGATCTAAATTTAAGGTCTAAAGGGTCTAGGTTTTGGTGTTTTTTAGTCTAAAAGTTTAAGGTTTTAGAAATTTATAAAAAAAAACTAAATTTATTAATTTTGGAGTTAAAAATAGTCATAAGAGTTCTATTTTTGCAAGAAAATAGTAATGAGAGTTAATTTGATTTTTTATATATTATATTAGTCATGCATTTTAAATAAAATATAATGTCACATATTATTATTGAGTGTTAAAAAATCAATTTTAAAATCAACCAAACTCAAAATAAAATATAAAATAAAATAATAATAATATTAAATAGCATAATTCAAAAAAATATCAAAAATAAATTGGAATTCATCCACATATAAATTATTTTAATTTTACTCTCTCCGACTCATCGTTTTCTTTGTTTTAAAATACTAAAAGAGACAAGCTAGAAATACATGTAATAAGATTTTATATGTGGAGTCAAATTTATGCTAAATCAAACTGCATTATCTAACAAATTAAATAAATATATTTCTCAAAATCCTGGCATGATAATTCTAGTCGTGTTAAATTTTCAAACTTTACCCTATTAAAGAAGCACAATAATTTGTAGTCCCAGATGCATGCACAGAGACTTCAATTTTTATAAGTCACGAAATCGTTTCTTTGTTACAGTGAGTGGGACAGCTTTTACCATAACAGGCTTCCCAATTTTATCTGGAAATCAATCAATAGATGAGAAATGGGATTTTATAGGAGTGATAAAGGACATTTTCGTACCTACTCAAATTCCCAAGGAACTCTGCCATTCGACCTTTTCCCCATGTTGAAGGTTCAAACTTTATAAACGTTGCCAGCTTGATTTTCGGTAAAACTATGATATATCCTTGTTTTCACCGTTAAAAAAAATTATTAAATTAGTTTTTATATGTTAAATTTAAAAATTAATTGGGCTTTCTATTAAAAAATTATTTATTTTACTGTTAAAAATAAGCCTTAATATCAAGGGTGAAGTCAGAATTTCTTTTAAGAGGGTCGGAATTAAATTATATATTTTATGTAGTAAAATGTAATTTTATTATTTTAATAATTTATATTTTTATAATTTTTAAAGAATTAAATCAAAATTTATCATTTTTGGTGCCAAAGTATAATATTTTCATTATTAATTTAAAATTTTATAAATTATAAAAGAGACCTAAATAGAAAATTTTTCATTTTAGGAGGAGTCAGGCCCCTGCCAACCCCCTAGCTCTGCCCCTGCCTAATATGTCAATATGAGATACACATGATATGCCATCTGTCACAGTTTACTTATTTTGCTAACCATACTAATTGCTAACAGTAAAAATAGGTGACCTTTTAATGAAAAAGATCAAATTGCTCTATTTTTTAAATAAAAAGATAAAATAAAATTTAACTTATAGCACAAGAACCTCCATAATAGTTTTATCTCTATTTTTTCATGGATAATTATTATAAACAAATTATAAATGAAGGTGTTAAATAGATTTACTAATTTGTTTGAGCCTTAATGAATGATAAGTTTTAGGCATCTATTGTTGTATACTCACTTTCCTATTATAGCTGTGACACTCTTTGTATATATAAATGTTCTCCTATTGTCCTATCTTAAATAGATTGTTAATTTGTTGCTTCTGAATTTTGGGTTTGAATCTGGGGTTGCATTGTTATAGGTGTATTTGCTCATGCTGTTTACATTTATTGCCCTGCATGTATATGATTTAACCATCTTTCATCTTTGTAAAAGGAAGTAATGGCTGGCCACTGATGGCATATGGAAGTATTTTAAAATGGTATAATGTTAAATTTAATCATCAATATTTATTTTTTTGTCAATTTAGCTCTTATTTTTTCAAAAATAGTCAAAACGTCTTTTTAACGAAAATTTTGACTAAAAATATTAATTTCTTTAACGATGTTGGTTAAGCAACCCGCATGATGGTTCACATCAACGAATGATTTAAAAATTATAAAAATATTCAAAAGAATTAAAAATAAAATTATATAAAAATGTTCATAAAATTCAAAAACAAAAAGCATGAAATACAAAAGGATTATCATGTGGATTTTCTTATTCAAAATTTTAATATTTTGACTAGTAGTTATGCTAAAAAATAATTTAATTTTTTAAAAAAAAGTGATTGTCAAATTCGATTTTATTTTTAAAAGAAATTGTCAAATAAGACCAAACCTTAAGAAATAGATTTCGGCCCTATACTAAATCCAGATCGTATAATTAGGATTCAAGTCTTGTATAAAGATATAAATAAATAAAACGTTGGATGAACTGTTTGTGAATACATCTATTCACATTTTATTTATTTGTGGAATCAAATTTTACAAAATAAATAAATACATTTTCCAGGAAAAAAAAATAGACTCAAAAAAGTATCAACAGTTTCTATTGGTGAATGAATGAATGAATTGCAGTCCGAGATGCATGCACGGAGGAAAGTTTGAAATTGTACCAAAACAGGGTTGCCAATTTATCCGGGATCTACACGTGTGAAATGAGAATTCATGGTCATCAAATGTGAGTTATAAGGACATTTTTGTCTACTGCCCAAAATTCAAGGAAACACTGTCATTTTCATCTCTCTTTTCCGCTCAAACTTTCTGATTATGTCAACTCATTTCTATAGGAATTTAGTATTTTATTTTTAGTTTTAAATATATAAATTCAATTATTAATATGTTAATTCTTTTATTAAATTTGCATTTATTAAAATAATTTTTGTTAAATGAATTCATTTTCAAAATATTACATTAGTCTGTTTAATTAAAAATATTAAAATATTAAAATTAAATTTAAATTTTAAAATAAAAATATAGGATAGTTAGAAACATGAACTTGATTTTTAAATATTTTAAATTGATCAAAATTTAAAAATAATGATTACAAATGAATACCTTAACGTAAAATATGTATATATAGATATTTTATCACAAAAGTTTTATATATATAAGAAGAGTAGAATGATTAAAAGTAAACCCTTTTTTCTAACATGTGAAATGAAAAAGAAAAACGAGAGACCCCATGTGCATCAAAGAAAGGTCTTTCAACCTTCCTTTTTATATATAGATAAAATATTTTCTTAATAAAATTGTTGGAAATTATAGATTGTAAATTAATTATTTATGAGTACTGTTCAAATTAAAAGTGATGATTTATCATCTTACGGATTTAATTATTCATAAACACTATTTAAATTAAAAGTGATTATTTATCATCCAATGGATAAATTTTCATGGGACATGTTTCTCCCAAGAAGTATGTCCAATATGAAAGGTTGTGGCTCTTCAAATTTGTATTCATTGAGTGCATATAAATAGAGACATTATGGTGCTAACAAATTACACAATTACAATCAATCTTATTTTCAGAAACTAGAGTAAGAATTAGGGAATTACTCGATTTTGCTAATCAAAGGAAATTCAAAACTTCGTTGTATCCCGAGAGGACCTTTGTCTTAACCCTCTAGCAACTTTTTGTGGGGGCAAATAGTTCTATTTGGAAAGCGTAATCCGCGCCTTGAAGTCTATTGTTTATTTTCATATAAGTCTCCGATTTTATCGTCCCCACTCAATTATCCAACAATCAAAGAGAACTAAATTGGAGATGGCAACGGAGGCTACTACCAAATTCAAAGTGATGAACCAAGAGTTTGTAAAACTTGATCGATTTGAGGGTTCAAACTTTAATCATTGGAAAGACAAGATGTTGTTCCTTCTTACCGTCTTAAATGTGGCGTACGTTATGGATCCAAACCTACAACCCGTGAAGGATCCCGCTCCCAATGCAAACTCCAAGAAAATTGCGAAAGTGGCTGAACTCAAGAAGAAGCGTGAAGAAGACAATTTCACATGTCGAGGACACATCTTCAACACATTGTCTAATCGATTGTGTGACGCCCCCAAATTCTCGAGGCAACATTCAAGTGTTGACCTGGGTTGGCGATGTATAAATTTATTTTTGGATTGAGTTTTTGTTGGAAATAATTTGGGTGAATTTTGGACCTTTTCTATAATAAATTAAGGATGTTGGGAAGCTTGTGTGAAGTAGGGGGAAGATGAATGGCTAATATGGTGATTTTACCATTTCTGGATAAAAATCTTCTCCCAATTAATGAGAAAAGATAGTTTGGTAGATTGAGGTATGGGATAAATTAGATTTTTCCCTATTTTTCCCTATATTATAATCACCCTATTTTTTTTTTCTTTTTACATCTCTATATTTTTTTTTCTTCTTTTCTCCATCTATATTTTTTTCTTTATCAAGTCTTGTAAAAGAAGAGAGATTTGAGTGAGTTCTCATCAATTTTTTTCATCCTCCAAATCTCAAAGAAGGTAAGAGTCTTGATCTAGTTTTTTTTTTCTTTTAAAAAGTTCCATGGAAGAAAAAAAATATCTATGTTATTCAAGGGTGAAGGTGGAGGTTTTGGGTGTTTGCAAGGGTTTGAGTTCAAGGAAGTCTCTACCCATCTTATCACATTTTATTTATTTATTTATTTAAAATATGTATTTTTACATCCTATCAACTCTTATTTTTGTGGGAAATCTTGTGTGTTACATGCTTATTAGTTAAAAAGGGTGGTGAATCTTCTAAAGCTAAGGGTAAAGGCAAAGTGGTGGAGAGCTAGGCAATAAACTTTGTTGGTGTTCTTCCATCAAGGTGGTAGTACCCTTTAACTCTCCTATACTTCTTGATAAGTTATAAATATGATGCTTGTGTGGTAATGCATGCTTGTTATATGTCTTTGGGTGGAAATCTTGTTTGAATGTTTTAAAATGAAGCTAAAAACTTACTTGTGAAATATGCTAGAAACATATTATTACATGAATAGTAAGTTCAAAAATTCACCATAAATTCTGTAAAAATAATTGAAATGATCTATACATCGTTGTAACCGTGAGTCTGTCTAGTTTTGTTTAGAACAAACGGAGATCAATTTTGGTTTTTATTTTAAAATATATGAATTTTTGAGTGTTGAAAGGTCATAAAAATCTGGCAGCAGAATTCTTATAAAACAGATTTAGCAGTGATTTTGAAAAATCACCAAAACTTTCATAAGATAAAATAGGAAGCGAGCTTTATATCTATATAACTGTACAGATGTCTAGTTTCATTTAAAACAAACGGTGCTCAATTTAAAATTATATATTAAGAGTTATTAATTTTTGAATGAGGAAAGGTCAAAATGTCAAGGTAGCAGACTGTTACATATCTTTAGTTAATATTTTAGCTAGAATGATAAGCAAACTGAAACGAGTATGAGACTCGAATGCCATAGTTTTATTTTTGTGATTATATGTTTGATGCTTTGTTTGCACTTAGCCTTCAGGCTCTAACCTAACTAGCGGCCATGAGTGGCGCTTGGGATAACCCTACGGACACCCAGGATTATTTGACTAGCAGCCATGAGTGGCGCAAGACTATCCGGATACTTGTTTTTTTTTTTTTTAGCAGTATGTGAAATCTAACAAGTTGGGCAAGTTTGATATGCAAGCGATTTGGTTATGTAGATCTAATGACTCATGTTTTAATTATTCGATACTCATGTCATGTTTCTATGTATACATTTGATTTGCATGCTTATATTTATGAATTGCTTGAAGTATGGTAGATTTTTTGTGTACCACTGAGCTTGTAAAGCTCAGCCTTCGAATTTTCTTAATGTTCAGATTTGTAGACTTTTTTTCATGTCTGAGGAACATCATCGACGATAGACTCCTAGCATCACGTATTCAAAGTACAATACCTTATCTATTAGTGGGCATTGTATTCCTAAGGCCTTACTTGTATTTTTTTTTGTAAGTCTGTAACTCATTTATCATTTTTTTGTTATTTTGACTATTTCGATATATGATGATATTGGAGCTCCACATATTTTGTATAACTTTTTATTACTATTTTTAGTATAACTATATATGGTATTTTACTCTTATATAGAATGTATTTTAATGTTTTAAAATTATTTGAAATTTTTGCTAGGTTACTCCGGTGACTTGATGTAGTGTCTTAATATTCGATACTCCTTATTCGAGTTTAGGGCATTACAGATTGTATGATCTTTACATGTCGATGCAATCCCTGGTGGAAATATGGAAAGCTCTTGAAGAGAAATACAACACCAAACAACAAGGTACTGATAAATTTTTAATGATAAAGTATTTCGCATTCAAAATGCTCGATAATATCCCGATCATAGATCAAGTCCATGAATTACAAGTCCTTGTAAGCAGGCTTCGTGACTTGAAAGTTGTTATTCCAGAATTGTTACAAGTCGGGGCTATCATCTCAAAGTTGCCCTCGTCTTGAAATAATTATAGAAAGAAATTTCTGCATATGACAGAAGACTTCACTGTGGAGAAAATACTTATGCACTTGTGTATTAAAGAGGAAACTCAGAGGTGTGATGCGGTGTATCTTCCCCAAAGTTCTAAAGTGAACCATATGAGCGAGTCCAAGAACTCTTAAAATGGTAAGCAAAAGGCCACAACTGAGAACAAGAATGTGTAAGATAAGAAGAAAAAACCTCACAATTGTTATAATTGCAATAAAAAAGGACACTATATTAAGGATTGCAGACTTCTCAAAAAGAAACAAAATGCCACAACTTCCAAAGCTAATATGGTGGAAGACATGGACTTAGTGGCCATGGTTACGAAAGGAATCGAGAGTTTGGAAATTGGTATGATTACTGAACTCAAATATAGCCATGACTGATAAGTCCTGTAATTGCTGGCTCAACTCCGGAGCTACTGTCCATGTGTGTAATGATCGACAACAATTCAAGAGTTATGAACTAGTAACAAAGCATGAAGTGCTTATGGGAAACTATCAATTAGTTAAGGTGCTCGGTCAAAGGACAGTGGAACTCAACTTCACATCTGGAGCGAAATTGACTTCGACCAATGTGCTGCATGTTCCCGATGTGAGAAAGAATTTAGTGTCTACAAGTATTCTGTGTAACAAGGGGTTCAAGATTATCTTGGAATCCGATAAGTTTGTCTTGCTTAAGGGTGATATATATGTAGGAAAAGGATATTGTAACGAGGGTATGTTCAAGTTGAGCATTGATATGAATAAAGTTAATTCTTCTGCTTATATTGTTGAATCTTATCCTTTGTAGCATGCGCGTTTAACAAATTTTAATTTTAAAACTATGCAATATATGAAAAAAATGGTTATATAAGTCTAAGTAATGATGACTTTTTGGATAAATGTGAAATTTGTATTCAATCAAAAATTTCCAAGAAGTCATTTCCTAGTAAGTGTGAAAGGAATTTGCAAGTGTTAGATTTAATTCATTCGGATGTTTGTGAATTAAATAGAACACTAACAAGAGGTGGAAAACAATATTTTATCACTTTTATAGGTGAATTCTCTAGATTTACTTATGTGTATCTCATGAGAAGTAAAAACAATTCTTTTGATATGTTTAAATGTTTTAAAAATGAGGTTGAGAATTTGTTTAGTAAGAAAATCAAAGTGCTTCATAGTGATAAAGGTGGTGAATATTTTTCAAATGAATTAAATGTATTTTGTGAGGACTAAGGTGTGGTACATGAGTGTTCCACGCCTTATACTCTACAACAAAATGGTTTGGCGGAAAGAAAGAATTGTATTTTAGTAGATATGGTTAACTTGATGTTGTTAAATGCTAAACTTCCATATAATTTATGGGGTGAAGCATTATTGACTGCGTGTTATATTATTAACAGAATACCATCGAGAAAATTCAAAGTATCTCCATATGAGTTATGGAAGGGTCGGATGCCAAACTTAGATTATTTCAAAGTGTAAAGGTGTTTAGCTTATTATAGAGTTCCCAACCAATGGAGAACAAAGTTAGGTCCTAGAGTTGTCAAGGGTGCATTCGTTGGATATGCCCAACACTTTAAGGTTTATCGTGTTCTTGACTTAGTGTCAATTACGATAATTGAAACAAGAGATGTTGTATTTATTGAAAATAAGGTTTTTAATGATTCAACAAATTCAAAAAAAGAATATCAACCAATGATCTCAAGTGATCAAACCAAAAGAAGTCTTTGTGATAATAAGGATACGGAGCTGAGAAAAAGTCAAAGAGTGAGAAAAGTAAAGGACTTTGGTCCTGATTTCATTTCCTCGCAACCTCTAGCATTCTTTGTTGAGGGAAATAGAGAATCTGTAATTAGAAAGATCCTCATAATGTTTTATGTAGATGATGATCCACAATCCTATGGTGAAGCCATGACTTCTAGGAATGCAGCATTTTGGAAGGAGGCGATCAATGATGAAATGGATTCAATATTATCCAACAATATTTGGATTCTAGTTTATCTTCCTTAAGGATGGAAGCCTATCGGGTGTAAATGGGTGTTTAAAAGGAAGAATACTCCTACAAAGGGTTCTCCAACCTTGAAGGCTAGGTTCGCGGCTAAAGGATTTAATCAAAAAGAAGGCCTAGATTATTTTGACACTTATGCACTAGTGGCTAGGATGACCTCTATTCGAATTCTTATAGCACTTGCATCTACATAAGTTATATGTACATCAAATGGATGTTAAGATAACTTTTTTGAATTATGATATCAAAGAGGAAGTCTACATGGAGCAACTAGAAGGTTTTGTGCTTCCTGGGAATGAACATAAGGTGTGTAAGTTGATCAAATAATTATATGGTTTAAAACAAGCGCCTAAATAGTGGCATGAGAAATTTGACTCGGTTATCTTGTCATATGGTTTTTTACATAATGGTGTAGATAAATGTATTTACACTAAAATCATCGATAGATATGGTGTAATTATTTGTCTATATGTAGACAATTTGTTGATTTTTGGTACGAACATGGAAGGTGTTCGTGAGACTAAGGAGTATCTAGCCTCGAAATTTAAAATGAAGGATCTCAACGAGGTAAATACATTTTTTAGATATAAAGGTGAAAAAACATGAAAAGGGCTTTGCACTAAGTCAATCCCACTACATCGAGAAAGTATTGGAAAAGTTTAAACACTTGAATATCAAGGATTTGAACACTCCATACGATTTGAACTTCAAGTTAAGTGAGAATAATGGTAGGGTTATAGCGCAACTTAAGTACACCAGCGCAATCGAAAGTCTAATGTATGCAATGCATTGCACTAGACCTGATATCGCATTTGTTGTATGCAAATTGGTAAGATTTACAAATTGTCCCAGTACTGATCATTGGAAAGGAATTTGTAGGATTTTTGGCTATCCTAAGAAAATAAAAAATTTGGGATTATTCTATAATGATAATCTCGCAGTACTAAAAGGTTACTCGGATGTAAGTTGGATTATAAGTCTAAGTGACAATAAGTCCACATCGGGATGGATTTTTACAATCGAAGGTGAAGCCATTAGTTGGGCCTCCAAGAAACAAACTTGCATCTGACATTCAACTTTAGAGGCTGAATTTATAGCCTTAACAGCTACTGGAAAGGAAGCAGAATGGTTAAGAGATCTCTTGCTAGATATAAAGTTGTGGCCACAACGTAGGTTCGCCATTTCTGTATATTGTGATAGTGAGTCTACCATGTCTCGAGCATACAATAAGGTGTATAATGGAAAGTCAAGACATATAAATTTGAGACATGAGTATGTGAGACAATTGATTAAGGACGGTTTGATAACTGTTACCTATGTTAAGTCAATTGACAATTTAGCGAATCTATTGACAAAAGGTTTGTCAAGGGATTTGGTTAAGTGTAACAGTACCCCTTAACCCTAACCCGTTGCCGGAACAGGGTTACGAGGTATTACCAGAATTAAACACTAATAAACAAACAAAACTGAGTCATAAATCTTTATTTCAAGTTAATATTTCTCAAATTCCACCTTTAAGTCCCTAAAATGGACCTATGAGTCCCAAAATAAGTTTAGGAAGTGATTTGGGATTAAACCAGGAACTTTGGAAACTTTTCCTTGAGAATAGGGGCACACACCCGTGTGGGCTGGGACATGCCCGTGTGGCCTACTCGTGGGGCTCCCATGGCTGTGAGGCCAACCTGTGGGCAGATTTGACTTGCACACACGACCGTGGGACTAACCTGTAGGCAAGTCTGACTTTGCCACTCGGCTTAGGCACACGCCCATGTGGCTAAGCTGTGTGGAAACTTAATTTTTCACCATTTTTAAGCTATTTTCACATACAAAACACACCTAATTCATGCCCAAAACATTTACTTATAAATCTTGATCAAATAACATTCATCAAACCTATTCAAACTTAGCAAATTTTTATTCATTCATTTCATTACCTCTTAAGGATTATACACCACATTTACATTCAAAATATAAAACATTTACAAGTGACAAACACCAAACCTAGTACATGCCACCTTTTTAAAAGATATATGCATCACCAAAATTGAGCTGAGGTCGGGATTGACTCGAATACTTGACTGAACTTCAACTTTACGTAACCTGCGCACGGGAAACAACCGTATGCTGAGTATTGGAAATACTCAGTGGTATTATCATAATTCAAATTATAAGAACAATAAAATATCATAACATACATAGATAATTAGCAAATCATACATACAAATCATATATATAAATTCATACCAAACTATCATATTTCCATTATATCATTTCCAATGACAGATCCAATAAATCATCAATGAGATTTCATATAACTCATGAACCTTTGATTCATCTCTCAACCACATATAATTATTCAATTCACATTTCAAATATGAACACTTCATGAACCTTTGGTTCATACCTTCAATCTCTTTACAAATTTCATCTCACATTCCATCTTACAATATCACTTTCTCATTTCATTCAATAGCTCAATTAATCAAATTCATTTGATTTTATTATTTCACTTATTTTCCCCTATTAACATAACTCAGACTTTGGTAGATACACGGATCCAACCAAACACACCAGGATGGCTACCAACACCTTATCGGATAGTTCGAAGCAAATAAGTGACGACCAATGTCTTATCGGCTAAGCCGAAGCAAAGTGGCAACCAACGCCTCATCGAATCTATCCGAAGCAGTAATGACACACAAAGTGTCTCATCGACTCGAAGTCGAAGTATCCCTGAATTTTTCCTATCCTATGGCATGCCAACTATATCCACTAGGCCCGACTAGTTAATAGGGTATCGAATTACTTCCTCTATTTCAGTCAATTCACATCAATTGCACTTTGACCACATTTTCTCACATATTTCTCAATTCAAATTCATATGCATACCAACATTACTCAATTCAATCATACAATTCAATTTCACATACATATATTTATTCATCAAATAAATCTAATTCACATTCAACTTAAATATCAATATTTACCTCACATTCAAATTCCATACACATATATTAAAATTAAACATTTAATAAGAAATAACTTGAATTATGATAATACAAACCGATATTTTTCTCGAGCTAATCCTCGATTACTTTTTTCTTTCCCTTCGTATTCAACGTCTCGGTTCCTTGTTTGCTACAAAAATTAGCATAAGTACAATTAATTAAAAACACACATATTTTATATAAAATAATAACTTTTCATGCAACTTTTTACCTAAATCCCAAATTTGTCCTAACCATTTTCATCTTCTTCCTTTTTACAATTCACATTATTTTCTTGTTCAATTTCCATCAAAACTTCAATATAACCATCAAATTTTCATCATTTTACCATAATTTCAAACTTATTTCAATTTATCCCATAAACTCAAAACTTATAGCCTAGTTTACAATTTAGTCCTCTAATCAATTCTAATAAATGATTCTATCTATTTAATCCATAATTTTATCATTTGCTCAACATAAACCCTTTTCAAAAATCTATTAATTTTCAATATTTTCACATAAACTCAAAAGTATTCAACTCTAAGATTTCAAAAATATCAAAATTACAAGAAAAGGGCTTAATTAAACTTACCAATTAAAACTTCAAGCATTAAAACCCTTATTTTTCATTTTCTTTTCTTTTCTTCTTTCTTTCTTTCTATTTCGCTTCTTCTCTGTAACTATTTCTATTCTTTTCTTTTATCCTTTATTTTATTACATTATTTACTTAATTAATATTTAATTATAAAATATCTATATAATAACAAATAAAAATAATACATGTGTATTTATACACACATGTACACATGTGTTAATTTTTCACCATACAATTGTCACCATTTGTAAATTATAATAATAATAATAATAATAATAATAATAATAATAATAATAATAATAATAAGTAAATATCTTTTACTTAATTTATAAGTAAATATATATATATATATAACATACATTTGTACTAATAATTTAAATACACATGTATTTATTCTCTATCTTACACATTCACTAATTTGGTTTAATTACTAATTTAGTCCCTTGTCATTTTTCTCTATTTTAAAATTAATCTTTTACGCTATATTCAATTTAATCCTTTCTACTTATTACTTCTAATTAAACTAAATTCACCTAATCAAAATCTAATTCAATCCATAACTAACTTCGTAAATATTTTTTTATAAATATTTATGAACTCATTTTCCTAAGACGGAAGCCTTAAACTCACTTTTTCAGTGCCCGTGAAATATGGGTCGTTACATTAAGAGTACCACCACTAAGATGGGATTAAAACCATTCTAATCATGTCATTGATAATGGAAACCTTACCTTGTTCTAGCCAAAAGTTAGTTTCAAGGTTCAATGGGTAATAACAAGTTATTGAGTGACAACATACAGTAACAATCAGGGTTTAGTGTTTATATTTTAGGAGGATGAGTTTTACTCTTAATGGATGTGTAACAGCCCGATTTTGGGCCTAGTCAGAACATTGTTTCGGGACCACAAATTCGACAAAGAAAATTTATTTTTATTATATTTTTATGGTCTAAAAATTCACGAGATGATTTTTTGAAAATTTCGTTCGAAAATTTTGACGTTTAGGCACTCAATTTGGTCAAAATAACTAAATTGTAAAAAGTGTAAAAGTTGAGTTCTACATGCTAAAGGTGTCCAATTGTTATGAAATTTTAAATTCGAGGTCCTTAAATGGTAATTAGACCATTTGATAGTTTTTTGGACAAAAATGGACATGAAATGAGTGAAATAGAATATTTTTAAGTTAGGGGCATTTTGTTAATCTAGTAATTAAAATGAATTAAAAAGAAAATAAAAGCCAATATTTCTTGTCCATCTTCTTCCTTGGCTGAATATTATAAGAAAAAACCATGGCTGGGGTTTTCCAAGCTTCCAAGCTCGATTATAAGTCCGTTCTTGCTCTGTTTTTAATGATTTTTACGTTTTTGAAATCCTCGTAACAAGATCTACCTATTTCTACCATTTATATGAGTTATGATGAAGGTCTAGGGTTTGACCCATGTTATAAATTTGTTCATTTTGATGTTTAATGGTAGATTATGCATGTTTATGGTTGGAGAAACAACTTTTGCTAAGTGATTTTCGGTGAAAATGCATAAAATGACTAATTTGTAAATGTTATAAAATATGTAGTAAAAGTGTGTCCTAATGAAAATTGTGGGCTGTTATAGTTATAAAAAAGATTTTTCTAGGCTTAAAATGAAAAGAAATTGAATAAATTTCATTTTCGAGCCTAGGGGTAAAAATATAAATATGATAAAGTTTAGGGGCAAAAACTTAATTTTTCCATAGTATGATTTTTGGATCACATTGACTAATGTGACTAATAAATAGACTAAATGTGATATTATAGATCAAAGAAAACGAGGTTCAGACCTAGAATGAGGGAAAAGACAGAAATTGACGGTTAGGTCCTTTTTCATCATTTTTGGTATCGAGGTAAGTTCGTGAGGTAATAATAATGCAATTTTATACTTGAATGTTAATGCTTGATATTACATGAATTGTAAGTACATGTGGAAATAATGTGACAATTTAATATATTTTGATGTGTTGACATTATGTGATAAATGTTTTATCATTATGTATGCTATGCCTAATGGTAGCTTTGTAAGTATGAATGATATTGGTCGTTATCCACGATGTTACGAGCAAGTACGATGGAGATGTTATGTACATGTGAGAAAGAATCTCGTTTGAACCTTAGGAATAATTTAGTATACAAGTGACATGTCACTAGGAATTAAGAAATCCGAACTCATTGAGTTGTTCTGGGTTCGTGATATGTATGTGGCATCCGAGCTAGTTGAGTTGGTCTGAGTTTATAATGGATGCGATACATGTAATTGGGTTCCAGGCAATGGTTTTGTGTGTCCTACCGGTGGCTAGGTAATCCTTGAGTGGGTCAAATACTTGACAGCTTGTGTGAGTAGCCTGTGTAGTTACACCTTGACCGATAGCTTTTATGTACAGGCCTGTGAGCAGCTCATTGCGAGCATTACATGTTATGAGGTAGCTCTGGCTACGTATGTATATGTGGCACTTATGTGCAAACTTTCTGCGTAACCAATAGTATTCCGAGTGTTCAACGGGTAATGCAATGGATGATGTGATGAAAGTCCCAATGAGGGCATGTTAAAAAAAGGTGTGGTTATATGATATACTACGAGTGAGTCAGGTATGTATGCTAAACTCATGAGTAATGCTTCGGTAAATGATGATTTGTGATAAGGAAGTATATATATGTGTATATATGATAAACAAGTAAAAAGGTTTGAATGGTGAACAATCTTTATGCTTATGGTCATTGAGACTTTGAAATGTTGAGACCTCGGTGAGCTAAGATGTATGAATTATGATTGTGGATTTTATTGCAATATCATGCTAACTTACATTGTGTAATTGAACATAGAATCCATGAAATGGTGAGTTCATGATGAGTTGAAAATGAACTTATGATAGTTATCATCATATTGTACTAAAACAGTTTTGGATTGTAGCAGTAGTCTGACTTTGAAAATCCACCAAAAATTGTGGAAATCGAATTAGAGACTGAATAAGATATGAAATTAAAGCTTATTAAGTCTGGTTTCACAGAGAGAAATGATGTAAGCAAAAGAATTTCATATTATGAGATATTTGAATTTTTGTGAGATAGGGTCAGAGTGATTTCAGGCTCCCTATCTTAACTTTGGAAAATCACTAAAAATTGTACAAGAATAATTATGGGTTAGAACTGATATGAATAAATTCTTAATGAGTCTATTTTCAAGAGAAATAGACGGGAACATCATCTGAATCCGGTACTAAGAGATAAATAAATTTTAGTGAAGAAAGGTCGAAACTATCAAACAGCAGAACAGAGGTAACTTTAAAGAAGAAACTGTACTTATTGGCTAATCCATAAATTTTGAAAATTTTATGGTAGAAAGATATACAAGTTTAGTTTCAAATTATTTTAACGGATCTAAATTTAGAATTCTATAGCTCAATTTATAAATAATTTAGTGACTATGACTCGAGCAGACAGCTTGACTGGAATATGAGCAAATTGTGGAATTATGTGCAATTTCGATTGTGTTACCATGAGAACATGTTGTAAGAATTTGGCAAAACCACGTTAATAAATTGCTTATTATTATTTTCGTATGGGCTTACTAGGCTATAAAGCTTACCCCTCTCATTTCTATTTCTCTTAGTGTTGTCAGGTTAGCTCAAGGTTGGACATTATCGGAGGCAGCATCACACTATCAAATTATCAAGTTGCGGTATTAATAAACGTTAAGTGTTTTCAAGTGAGTGGTATGTATAGAGACTTAGTACTTTATGACATGTGTTTCATGATTTGGCCAATTGAGTTGGCTTATAATGATTCATTTGTATAGAGCCAAGAGATATGGCTTATATTTGATCATTGGGTTGTAAACCTAATTGATTTTGCATGACTACTCTAATATCTTGATGATGTGCATGTTGTGATGGCTTGTTATCAATGGATGTATGATATGGTATGCATATTTGATGGATGAATTTTGATCAATAGATGTGACCATATTCTTAGTATAAAAGTGTAAATTTAGAGTAAGTTAATGAATATGACAAGGCCAAATGAATATGGTTTGGTATGTCTAGACTTGATATAAAATGAGTATGAGAAACACGATTATGATGACATTCAAATGCTATGGTTGTGACTTAATTGAGGATGTTTAGTCACTAAATGGATGCCATGTTATATGCCTTTGATGTTGTATAAGTGTGTGAGGGATTAAGGTTGACCAAAGCTTGGAAAATAGCCTAAGTGTTGACCACACGGGCAGAGACAAGGCCATGTGCCTCAGTCGTGTGGGGGACACGACCTTAGTACACGGGCGTGTGACTTGGCCGTGTGACCCTAAATGTTTGTTGATGTCATAAACATAGAGTTACACAGGCTGAGGACACGGGCGTGTGTGAGACCACACGGCCTACCCACACGGGCATGTGACTCTCCAAACATGGAAATTTTCCTAAGTGTTGTAAATTTTTTTAGAAATTCTCGATTTAGTCCCAAATCACTTTCGGTGTATGTTTTGGGCCTCGTAGGCCCGTATAAAGGACAATATACATGTGTTTGAATGTTTTTAAACTGAATAAAATTTTATGGCCCAATTTTATGAAATTGTGTATGTTTAAGTCCGGTAATGCCTCTTATCTTATCTCGGCCCTAGGTACGGGTAAAGGGTGTTACAGGATGGACATTAATTGTCATGAAATCCACCTATTGTAACGACCCGATAGTCATGGGTATTAGAAAGTTGGTTGTGTGGTTAATTAGGTTTTGATTAGGTGAATTTATTAAATTAAGAGTAATTAGGTATAAGGACTAGATTGCATATAGGGAGAAAGTTGAATTATAGATTAGTGAAAAGTGAAGGGACTAAATAAGTAATTAAGCCATAAATTAACGAGTTTATGGTGATTGAGTGTACATGTGTAAAAATAATTTACATATGTATAGAATAATAAATAAGTTTTACTTAAAATTTAAGTAATATATATTATATATTATAATAATAAAGTAAATAAAATAAAAGAATAGAAAAAGAAACAAAGTTAAAAACGAAATAGAGATGAAAAGAGAAAGAGAAAGAGAAAGAAAAGGAAAAAAAAGCTAGGGATTTCAAAGTTCAAAGCTTAATTAGTAAGTTAATTTAGTCCCTTTTCTTGTAATTTTTATGTTTTTAGAATCCTAGAACTAAATACTACTTAATCCATGTCAAAATTTCAGAAATTATTGAGTTTTTAAATGTTGTTTATTTGAATAAATAGAGTATTAGGGACTAAATTGATAGATTTTAAGTTAGAAATAGAAAAGGGGTTGAATTGTAGGATAAATTATAAGTTTTGAGTAATAGGGACTAAATTGTAAAAATTTTGAAATTTAGGGATTTTAATGAAATTAGAGAGTTAAATTTAGTTTAAAGTGGAAATTGAATGAAAATATAGAATTAAGTGTGAAGAAATAAAGTAGTCTTGGTTTAGGGACTAAATTAGAATTTAGGCAAATGTTGAATAAAAATTGAATTATTTAATGTAAAATTGTATTGTATTGATGGATTTTAATTGTTTCAATTATGTAGCTAACATTGTGTTGAAAACCTCGGTTAAGAAAGGAAAAGATAAAGTTGACGAGGAGTAGCTCGGAAGTTCTAGTTTGTATTTCTATAATCCGAATCTAATTATTAATTGTTATATTTTTTTATTTAATATTTATGGTAAGTGAATGAGATGAGTAATTAGCATTTTGATATTGATTTGAATGTATGTGAATTTGTGATTAATGTGAAATTTGAATATTGGATAATTGTGGCAATTGAAAAGTGAATTGAAACCCTATTAACTGTATAGGGCTGAGTCGGATATAGATGGCATGCCATAGGATTGGAAGAGTTCAGGGATACTTCGACTTCAAGTCGATGAGACACTGGGTGTCAAGTTATTATTTCGGATAAATTTGATGAGGTACTGGGTACCAATTTACTTCGGCATAGCCGATGAGACACTGGGTGTCATTTTATTACTTCGAATTATCCGACGAGGCACTGGGTTCCAAACTGCTGTGTTTTGGTTGGAGTCGTGTATCCATCCGAGTCTGAGTTGTATTAATAGAGGTAATTGAATAAAACAGTGTTATGATTGATATTGAAAGGTGAATTGAAATATGGTTAGAGACATATGAATTGTGTATTTATGAATTGGATATGAATGAATAATATTTTTGTTCAAATGATCTGTGTTAATATTGTGAAAAACTATCTGGAATAGCAAATGATAAGAATGAAATTTGTTATAAATGCTTTATCTATGAATCGATTAATTGTATTATTATGGTTATTTTATGATTTAATGTGTATGTTATAATATTTTACCTTTAAGCATACAGTTTGTTTCCGTGTGCAGGTTAGGTTAAAGTCAGATTGCCGATTCAGCATCCATCAACGATCCCGAACTCAAAACATGATGATGTATATTTCTTTTTGTGTCGGCGTGTATCTAGGATGTCTTATGCTTGTCATTTTGGGAAGTGAATGTAATTGAGGTTATATGATAATATTGGTTACTTATATACATGATTATATGAGTTATGTTGAAATTTAATATGGAATGTTAAGTTGATGCATAAATGAGTATGATATAGGAAAATTTGGGTTGAAATTGGCATAATTTCAGAATTGGCTTGAAAGATGTTATATTGGATTATTTTGATAAAATAAGTGAAGTAGCTATAAGAGTACATTGGCTAAGAAACTAGGATGATTGTTTTGACACGTTTTAAAGGTATTTAATCATGTTTTAAAGTGATTGAACATTTGGTTTTTGAGTTGCTTGGCATTCAACGTGGCAGGGAAGGGTAAACTTGATGTTTAAGGTTCATTTTGAGTCCACACGGCCAAACACACGGGCGTGTGACTGGACCGTGTAAGACACATGGCTAACGCATGGGCGTGTGATTTGGCCATGTGTCCCTTGCAACTTAAAATTTTCAAAATAGAATGCCCAGGTATTTTCACACGGGTAGAGACACGGGCGTGTGTCTCAGTCGTGTGAGACATACGGCCTAGCACACGGGCATGTGCCCTTGCCGTGTGAAACTTGCACCTAATTTTCGAAAAATAATTTGACCACATGGCCTAGCACACGGGCTTGTGGTTGGCCATGTAACTCAAGTCAGAGAGTTACATGGGTCGGACATGGCCTAAGGCACAGGCGTGTCCCATGGCCACATGGGTATGTGTCCCCTGCACCTAGAAAAATTTTTAAAATTTTGTGAAAAATTCCCTGAGTACCCGATTTATTTCTGAAACATATTTTGGGCCTCGAGGGCTCATAAAAGGGACAATATGTTTAAATTATGATATGTATGTTAGATGATTATGTAATATTCATATGTGATCTAAAAAGTTTAGTAATGGCCCATAAACCTATTCTAGCGAAGGATAAAGGTTGAGATGTTACATCTAGTAGTATCAGAGCTTTGCAGGCTCAGTCGATTCTTAAACTAAATCGAGCTCGAAATTGAGCCTAGAGGTATATGCCATAAATGAGTCGAATTGAGTCGGGATTTGGATGCTGATATATATATATATTTGTATTTATTTTATAGTTGAAAATGTCGATAGAATATATTGATAATATTGATCAAGAAATGTATATTAGAGATGATGATTTCCATGAATTAGATGAAACCAAGTCAGCAACACCGAGTGTTAACCCAATGGGTAATCAACCACTTAATGTCGAATAGGGTAATGTTTGAGAAAGGGATGATTGACAGCTACTTAGAACTATTGCTGATACTCTTCAGCGAGTAGCGGGAATTGGATCTGCTACGACATCTACCCCTACTATTCGTCGGGCTCCAATTAAGGAATTACGTAAGTATGGTGCAATTGAAGTTTTGGGTTTGAAAGGAGTTGGTCTTTCCATAGCTGAAACTTGGATTGAATCTACAAAAAGAATTTTGCAGCCACTTGAGTGTACTCCACGAGAAAGTTTATTATGTGTTGTTTCTCTACTGTAAGGAGAAGCATATGTTTGGTGGGAGTCAGTAACACGCCATGTACCCGCAGAACAGGTATATTGGGAATTCTTTCAAAGAGAATTTTAAAAAAATATGTGGGTAAGTTGTCTATTGAAGATAGAAAACAAGAGTTTTTTATATTAAAATAAGGTGAAATGTCTATAGTTGATTATGAACGGGAATTTTCACGACTTAGTAGATATGCTGTTGAATTTGTACCAGCCGAAGCTGACAGTTGCAAGCTATTTATGCGTGGTATACGCGATGAGCTATGAGTGCAACTGGTATCACATAGAATCATTGAATTTGCAGATTTAGTTGTAAGGGCAAAAATGGTTAAACAAGTATTGGGTTTTGACAAAAAGGTTGAGAATACCCGTCTAGTTGGAAAACGTTCTGGAGCTACTAGTTCAAATCTACAGCCCAAAAGATCAAAAGAATCTTGAGGTAGTTGGAGATCAAGTTTTAAATTAGACAGAATTGATAGAAACCGTGAAAGACAGTTTATAGTCTCTACGGGTAGTGTAACGATCCATTTTCAGTGAAATCGAAACAGTGGTTTTGGGACCACAAATTCGATGTTGTAAAATTTATTTTAATATTATTTTTTGGTCTACAACATGATAGTATTATGGTATAACAATTTTGTTAAGAAATTTTATTGTTTGTGTGCTCAATTTATGAAAAAGGACTAAATCGCATAAAGTGTGAAAATTTTGTTCTATTAGCTAAATATTTTAAATAGCTATAGAACTTTAAAGTGGACCTCCTTATGTGGTTGTTAGATCACTAATTGAGTTAGTGGATGTGCATGGCATGGTATTTATGAAAATTTTAAAGTTAGGTAGGGGTAAATTGGTAAAAATGCTATTAATGAAAAAAGTAAAATAAAACAAAATAGTTATCATCTTCACAGATGCATGAGCTGAAAACTTCAGCAAATAATGGCCATTTGAGAGCTTGAAATTTTGACAAAAAAATCCCTTGCATGTAAGTGATCCCTTGACCCGTTTTTGTTGATTTTTATGTTTTCGGGATCGTTGTAGCTTAATCTATCTAAATAGGGGATTAGTTTTGTAAAATTATGGAAAACCTAGGGTCAATGAGAGCTTGTTAGTTATTTTTGAAGTTTAATGGAAGAAAATGAATCCTTGTTGTTAATTAAACAACTTTTGTTAAGTGAATTTTGTTTAAATTGTCAATTAGGGGTTAATTTGTGAAATATGAAAATTGTATGGTAAATGTTTGAATTTATGAATTATATGGGTTGATATGGGTGTATATGAAATTCGACTAGGCTTGGTTAGAGGCTAAATTGCATAAAAATTCATTTTATGAGCCTAAATTGTAAAAAGGTCAAAAGTATAGGGGTAAAGTAGTATTTTGCTATAACATGTAATTTGTATAGAATTGATTAGAAATATGATTAAATAAGTTGAATTTGATTATATAGATCAAGAAAAGCAACATTCAGAACTAAATCGGGGAAAAGATAAAGTCGTGGATTAAACGATCATTTTCAGTCATTCGAGTTCAAGGTAAGTTCGTGTAATTATATTGTGTATTTATATACTTTAATTGAAATATATATGTATTTGGATTGAGTAATTACAGTGTATAATTATCAGAAGCATAACCGATATAGTACGAAGAATACCGAGCTCCGTTTGAACCTTAGGAATTTGTAGGATACAAATGACATGTCATTAGGGTTACTGGTTTGGTTGAGATCCTGCATTTGTTGTGGACTCGCCACAGCTCATGAGCTTATCGGTTTACAGGTCATGAGAGCTTACCGATATTCAGCTTGACGGAGCTTACCGATTATCGCTCTTAAGAGCATACATGTACAAGAATTTATGGATTACAGTTCAGTACACCTCATGTGTACCACCCGCGTATCTAACGATATTCTAAGTGGTTCAACGGGCATAGTGTTATTATGGGATTATACAAGTTGATACGAACTAGTACAGGTATTTAGATAGAGACTGTATATATATGGTATACGAATATACGGTATAGATGTTAATGTACATGGAATTCTAATAATTGTTGAATTCATATATGATTCTCGGTATTTACATGTATACATGGCTAACTTGATAAATAGTTATGTGATAGGCTTTGGCCAAATTGAATTGAGTATTTCTTTAAGTTACTTACCTAAATTTAAGGTTATATGGGAATTTTAATTCTATGTTTTCACGAACTTACTAAGCTTAAATGCTTACTCCATTTTAACTTCCGTGTTTTATAGT
The DNA here is from genome assembly GCF_025698485.1 of Gossypium arboreum. NCBI lineage: Eukaryota > Viridiplantae > Streptophyta > Magnoliopsida > Malvales > Malvaceae > Gossypium > Gossypium arboreum. Next base: position 8,282,733 of record NC_069071.1, read on the forward strand.
AGTTCAGAAGCTCGCTCGATTCGGAAGTCATTGGAGATCTCGTCACACTATCAAACTCTCATTTTGGTGCTTTGGACTTTATATTTTGGGGTTAAATGGCATGTATAGGTGTTTTGGCTAATGTAACCTATATGTTTTTTTGTGTTTTGGCCATTTGATTTGGCATGAATATGTTTGGTGTTTGGTTATGTAAATGTGTATATATGAACTTATGGTATGTGTTGTACGGTTGCCATATGAATGCCTTGGTATGAGTTGGTGTTGTGGGTACCAAATTGATGAAATTGAAATGTGGTATGCATGTTACATTTAAGCACAAGGTCTCATATGTGAGGTTGACCATTTAAGTCTATTTTGGATATATTTTTGGCATGTTTTAAAGTGAGCAATTGAATGTATATGCTGATATCATGTTGTATGTGTGGTTAGTGCAAGATATAAACTTGATATTGGTTGATTTTAAGTGCCTATTTATGTCATGGTTGTATGTGCATTGTTGAGCTTAGGTTGGCACCACTTTGGGTGAGAAAAATGGTTTGGAAAATAGCCTATTTTTGTCTACACGAGCAGAGACACGAGCATATGTCTCAGCCGTGTGTGACACACAGCCAGGTGACACGGCCGTGTGTCCCTTGATACTTCTTTAGAAACCAAGGCAGTAGTGTAACATCCTGATTTTGGGCCTAGTCGAAATAGTGGTTTCGAGACTACAAATCTGAAGTAGAAATAATTATTCTATGAATGTGTTGAGGTCTATGATATGTTTGTATGATTGTATGAAAGTTCCGTTAAGAAATTTTTTTGATAGAGTGTCCAATTTGATTTTTAGGACTAAATTGAAAAAGTTGCAAAATATGTGATTCTAGAAGCTTTAAGCATTAAATAGTTATGGATTATTAATTAGAGGACATTAAATAGCAACTTTACCTATTTCTATTTTTATGGACAAAAATGGGCATGAATAAGTAAAATTTGAAAATTTAGTAAAAAGGGCATTTTGGTCATTTGGTTAATAAAAGAATAAAAAGGGAAAATTAAGTGCATTCTAGCCCCGTTTTTAATGTTATTCACATTTTTGAAGTTGTTATCAACTGATCTTGCCGTTTCTACCATTTATTTGAGCTAGAGTTTATGTCTAGGGTTTGACCTATGTGTGACATGCATGTATTTTGATGTTTCATGGTAGAATATGAAAGTTTTATGTGTGATAAATATCTTTTACTAAGTGATTTTTCATGAAAACACTTAAAAATGACCTATTTGTAAAAGTCGTAAAATGTATAGTAAAATGTAAATTGATGAAAAATGTGGGCTGATATGAGCATGATATAGGTTCGGCTGGGCTTGGGTAACAAATAAAATGAGTACATTTCATTTTACGAGCCCAAGGACTAATTTGTAAATATGTGAAAGTTTAGGGGCAAAACTATAATTTTTCTAAGGTATGGTTTTTGGGCTGATTTGAACAATGTGATTATTAAATGAGCTAAATGTGATAACTAAATCGAATTAGTTAGCCATATTTTGTACCGAGGTAAGTTCGTGTGTAAATAATGTAACTTACATTATGTATTTGATATTTTATTATTGCATGACTTGTACAATTATCATTATGGATTCATTCGGCAAAGATTAGATACGGCGAAATTCCCGGTTGAACCTTAGGAATAGTTAGGATACAAATTTCATGACATTAGGGTTATGAGTTTGCGTGTAAAACCATATATGGGATATGGCATCGTTATGAGATTTCATGTAAAACCATGTCTGGGACATGGCATCGACATGAGAATCGTGTAAAACTATAGTTGGGCTATTGCCATCGATATGAGATCTCATGTAAGACCATGTCTAAGATATGACATTGGTACGATTCTATGTGTATGTAATTCTCAAGTATCGTTTAGTATTCTAAGTGGTTCAACGGGTGATTTAAAGATTATGTCAAAGATGTGATATGGATGAAGTGGTACAGGTACGTATGCAAAACTTATGAGAAATGATGCATTATTGGTAAGAACGCAAATGAGTGAGATAAATCTATGATCACTTGATGATTTTGTTCTAATTTACATTATGTTATGTGTATGTTATTGTATGTTTAAAGTTCATTGTTATTTACATACTAACTTACTAAGCTTAAAGCTTACCCTACTTTCTTTTTCATTTCTTATAGTATCGCCAATCTAACTCGGGGATCGGAAGTAGTTGGAGCATCGATCACACTATCAATTTGATCGTTTGGGTATAATTGGTTTAGTTATTTTAAATATGGCATGTATAGGGACTTGGTCTTTTTGTGATATGTGTCATTATTGATTTGGCCAAATGTGTTGGCTTGTAATGGTAATTGATTCATTTTGTAAATGACCATTTGGTATTGGCAAATATTGGTTAAGTATATATACATATGATGATGCCTTCCATGGATGTGGTTATTGTATGATTTGTGATAATAAGTATGAGATGTTATATGTGATATAAATTAGCATGAAATTGATGTGTGGATGTCTTGGTTGTGGCTGGATTGGTAGTGTGTATATGCTTAGATCGGAGTTGTTTGATGTTGTTTAGGTTGGTGCAAGTAAGGGTGGCAAAAAGGTTTGGTAAATAGCCTTATTTTTGTCCACACGGGTAGATATACGGGCGTGTGTGACACACGCCTTGCCCTATGGGTGTGTGATTTGGCCATGTGTCCCCTGTATTGTAAAATTTAGCTTCGAGTTGGCCACACGGGCAGAGACACGACCGTGTGTCTCAGCTGTGTGAAGAACACGACCCAGGGACATGGGCGTGTAAATTCTACACCTATTTTAAGGAAAATTATGAAATTAAATTACCCACATGGCTTAGCACATGGGCGTGTCCCTTGGCTGTATGACCCGAATTTGTTGATGATGTCATAAACAGAGAGTTACAGGGGCTAAGGACAAGGACATGTCCTAAGTCACACGGGCGTGTGAGACCACACGGCCTACCCACACGGGCGTGTAACCCTCCAAAACATGAAAATTTTCTAAGTGTTGTAAAAATTTTAAAAGTTCTCAGTTTAGTCCTGAAACGCTTTTAAGGCATGTTTTAGGCCTCGTAGGCTCGTTTAAAGGATGATATGAATGTTTATGAAAAGTTTTAAATTTGAGTGGAAATTCATGTCTCGATTTTGAATGTTCGTTTGAGTTTAAGTCCAATAATGCCTCATACCCTGTTCTGGCGTAGGAAACGGGTAAGGGGTGTTACAAGTAGCTTTACACGGTCTAGCACATGAGCATGTGGTTTGGCCGTACGGCACAAGTCAGTATACCCTCCAGTTTTCACACAGCCTAACACACGGCCTAGCACATGGGCGTGTGAGGTCATTTCGAAGGGTACACGACTTGGCATACAGGCGTGTGGTCTGATTGTGTGGCCTAAGTCAGTGAGTTACATGGGATTAGACACGGGCTAGGACACAACCATGTGATCCCATTTCGAATACCCACACAGCCTGATACACGGGCGTGTCCCTTGGCCGTGTGAGACACAAAAACTGGCCACATAGGCGTGTGTCCCCTACACTTTGAAGATTTTCCATGTTTTCTAAAAAAAATTCCTTAAGTACTCGGTTTAGTCTCAAACCACTTTTTAATGATTATTTTGGGTATCGAGGGCTCATATTAGGGACCTTATGAATGATTATAAATGGTTTTTGTTTTTAATGATAATTGCTTATGAAATGCTTGATTTTGTAAGCCTGGTAATACTTTATAACCCTGTTTCGATGTCGGATACGGGTTAAGGGTGTTACATTTATTGGTATTAGAGCTACGATTTAGTTGATTCTCAGATAAACGTAGCGTATGTAGGTCTAGCTATACATGCCATTAACCTATGATAGTGTGACATCTCCTGACAGTTTAAAATCATATCTTTCATATAGTAATGGATCCCAATCGAGTAGAGTTCAATGATGTTGAAAGGTAATAGGCCTGCCTCAGTTCAAGGGGCAACATCATCTGAGTCTAAACCCGTGTCTGAAAGTCGTGAACGAGATGCTAATGAAGCTTTCTTCCAAATGATGAATGAACGATTTACTGAGTATATTTGAACGATTTCTGCTGCTCAGCAGCCTCTACCCCCACCTTTTCCCCAACTGATTCCCATAGCTCCTCAAGTCTTAGAATCAGTACGTTTGAGCAAATCGCTTGTTGATAAAATTCAAAAATATGAGGCTGAAGAATTTAAGGTTACAGTTGATGATGATCATGAGAAAGCCGAGTTCTGGCTAGAGAATACGATACGAGTATTTGATGAGTTGTCACGGGCACCATCAGAATGCGTTAAATGTATTGTGTCTCTTTTGAAGGATACCGCATATCAGTGGTGGAACACATTAGTATCTGTAGTACCGAGAGAACGGGTCACATGGGAATTCTTTCAGGACAAGTTTAGAAAAAAGTACATTAGTCAGTGATTTCTTGATCAAAAGCACAATGAATTTCTAGAGTTGAAATAGGGTCATATGACTGTAACCGAGTATGAAAGAGAATTCGTGAGACTGAGTAAGTATGCCTGAGAGTGCATATCCACTGAAGAAATTATGTGTTAACGGTTTGAAGATGGGTTGAATGAAGACATCAAGCTTTTAGTCGGGATACTGGAAGTGAAAGAGTTTGTGGTGTTAGTCGGCAGAGCACACAAAGTCGAGGAGATTAGTCAAGAAAATCGAAAAGCCAACTTTGAAGCTAAAGATTTGAGGAAAAGATTTACGGGAAAGTCTCATCAATCAACATCGAAGAAATCTAAAGAACATCACTACCATTTTACTATTTCTACGGGGCATTCTAGTCAAGATAGAGGTGCGAGATACTCCAGTCCTAAACCCTAGGCTACATTTGTAGCTAGCATGGGTAGTGTTAGAAATGCTAGACCCGATCGCAAGCACTGCAATAGGCCACATTATGTTGAGTGTTGGATGAGAAACGGAGCATGTTTTAAATGTGGTTCCTTCGACCACTACCTTAGAGATTGCCCTGAGAAGTCTGAGAAAGAAAAATCTCAAACTGTAAGGCCAAGCAATACATCTACTAGAAGAAGACCACCCCGAAATACTAGAAATGTGAGTGGTAGTCGAGGTGCAATGAGAAATTCTGCTGTAAAATCCGAGCCATGAGCGCCAGCTAGAGCTTATGCCATTCGCGCTCGTAAAGATGCGTCAGCGCCAAATGTTATCACTGGTATATTTTCTCTTTATAACACTGATGTAACTAATTTGATAGATCCCGGATCAACCTATTCATATGTATGTACAAATTTAGTGTCTAGTAAGAGTTTACCTGCCGAGTCCATTAAATTTGTGGTTAAGGTATCGAACCCTTAGGTCAGTATGTTCTAATTGATAAAGTCTATACGAATTGTCTTTTGATGACTCCGGGTTACTGTTTTTCAACTGATTTGATGCTTTTACTGTTTGATGAGTTTGATGTAATATTGAGTATGGATTGGATGACTATGCATGATGCTGTTGTGAAATGTAGATGAAAGATTATTGTATTAAAATGTCAGAACAGTGAGACTTTTCATATTGAATCTTATTGTTTAAGTGGTTTGCCTATTGTGATATCGTCTATGCTAGCACAGAGATATGTGAGAAAGGGTTGCAATGCGTATCTTATGTATGTGCTTGATACAAAGGTGTCAGAATCTAAGATTGAATCAATGCCAGTGTTTTTTGAATATTCATATGTGTTTCCAGAAGAGTTACTCGGGTTACCACCGACCAGAGAGGTTAAGTACTGGAACATCACTGATATCGTTAGCTACGTATAGAATAGCTCCAAAAAAGTTGAATGAGTTCAAAGCTCAGTTGCAAGAGTTAACGGATAGAGGTTTTGCACGACCAAGCTTCTCGCCTTGGGGTGCACCAATTTTATTTGTGAAGAAGAAAGATGGATAAATGAGATTGTGCATTGATTATCGACCACTTAACAAGGTTACGATTAAGAATAAGTATGATTTGTCGAGAATTGATGATTTGTTCGATCAGTTGAAAGGAGCAATAGTATTTTCAAAGATTGATTTGCGGTCTAGTTATTAATAATTGCGGGTTAAAGATTCGGATGTGCCGAAAACTGCATTCAGGACCAGGTACGGGCACTATGTATTTCTTATTATGTCATTTGGGTTAACTAATGCTCCTGCAGTTTTTATGGATTTGATGAATAGAATCTTTAAGCCATTTTTAGACAGATTCGTCGTTGTATTCATTGATGATATTTTGATATATTCCTGAGATGAGTCTGAACATGTTGAACATTTGAGGATTGTGTTGCAAACCTTGAGAGATAAACAACTATTTGCTAAATTCAGCAAATGTGAGTTTTGGCTCCGAGAAGTTGGATTTTTAGGACACATTGTTTCAGCGGAAGGCATCAGAGTTGACCTGAGTAAGATTTCAACAGTTGTTGACTGGAAACCACCGAGACACATATCCAAGGTCAGAAGCTTCCTGGGATTAGCGGGATATTATCGGATATTTGTAAAAGGGTTCTCAAATGATAACTACACCAATGACTTGGTTATTGTAAAAAGATGTATAGTTTGAGTGGTCCGAAAATTGCTAATAGAATTTTAATCAGTTGAAAGGACTATTAATCGAAGCACCAGTTTTTGTTTAGCCAGAGTCGAGTAAAGAGTTTGTGATTTTCAGTGATGCATCATTGAATGGTTTGGGGTGTGTTTTAATACAAGAAGGCAAAGTGATAGCGTACACTTCGAGATAGTTAAAAACGCATGAGAAAAATTATTCGACACACGATTTGAAGTTGGCCGCAATCGTGTTTGTGTTAAAAATTTGGCGACATCACTTATTTGGTGAGAAGTTCCACCTATTTACCGATCACAAGAGCCTGAAGTATTTGATGTCTTAGAAAGATTTGAATTTGCGACAACGAATATGGCTTGAATTGTTGAAAGACTATGAGTTAATGATTGATTATCACCTGGGGAAAGCAAATGTAGTCGTGGATGCCTTGAGTAGAAAATCTTTGTTTATTCTAAGAGCGATGAATACGCAATTGAGCTTGTCTTATGATTGTTCGATTTTGGATGAGCTAAAAGCTAGACCGATATTTTTACAACAAATTTGTGAGGCTCAAAAATGTGATAGTGAATTACAAGCTAAACGAGTATAGTATGAGTCGACTAATGATTTAGAATTTTGGATCAGATCCGATGATTGTTTGTTGTTCCGAGATAAAGTTTGTGTGCCGAGGAATCCAGAAATTATACAAAAAAGTTTTGCACGAAGCTCACAGTGGTAATTTGTCTGTTCATCCGGGTAGTACTAAGATGTTTAGTGATTTGAAACATATGTACTGGTGGTGGGGTATAAAACATGACATTTTTTATTTTGTGTCAAGATGTTTGATTTGTCAACAGGTTGAAGCCGAACATCAAGTGCCTTCAGGACTATTACAGCTAGAGATGATACCAGAGTGGAAATGGGACAGAGTTACGATGGATTTCGTATGAGGATTACCTCTGTCTCTGAAAAAGAAAGATGCTATCTGGGTTGTTGTTGACCGTTTGACGAAGTCCACACATTTTATTTCAGTGCATACGAATTTCTCTCTTGATAATTAGCTGAGTTGTATATTTTTTAGAATGTCAGATTGCACGGAGTACCAGACTCTATTATTTCAGATAGAGATCCACAGTTTACTTCTCAATTTTGGAAAAAATTTTAAGAGGCTTTGCGTACACGGTTGCATTTTAGCAATGCATTTCATCCTTAAACCAATAGTCAGTTTGAGAGAGTGATTCAGATTCTCGAGGATATGTTGCGTTGGTACGTTCTAGAGTTCGAAGGTAATTGGGAAAAATATTTACCGTTGGTTGATTTTGCATATAATAATAGCTTTCAATCGAGCATTAAGATGGCACCGTATGAAGCTCTATATGGTCGTAAATGCTGAACTCCATTGGACTAGACCGAGCTCAATGAGAAAAAGATACAAGCGGTTCATTTGATCCAAGAAACCAATGAGAAAGTGAAAGTGATTCGTGATAGTTTGAAAGTTGCATCAGATCGAAAAAATCATACGCAAAATTGAAGCGTAAAGATATTGAATTTCAGGTCGGTGATAAGATGTTTCTGAAAGTATCGCCTTGGAAAAGAATTCTTCGATTTGGTCGTAAAACAAAGTCGAGTCCCTAATTTATCGAACTGTATGAGGTTATCGAGAGAATCAGGCCAGTGGCTTATCGACTTGAGTTATCGTCAGAGGTTATGATTTAGTCCGACAATGTCGTATAACGAAGAACTGATCAGAATTTTAGATCGACAGATCAAAAAGTTGAGAAATAAAAGAATAGCCTTAGTGAAAGTTCTTTGGCATCGTCATGGGATTGAGGAGGCTACTTGGAAACCCAAGGAAACCATGAGAAAACATTACCCTAACCTATTTTCTGGTAAGATTTTCAAGGACGAAAATTCCGAAGGGGGAGAGTTGTAACGACCCGTTTTCAGTGAAATCAGAACAGTGGTTTCAGGACCACAAATCTGATGTTGTAAAATTTTTAATATTATTTTGTCATCTACAACATTATAGCATTATGGTATAAAAATTTTGTTAATAAATTTTACCGTTTGTGTGTTCAATTTGTGAAAAAGGACTAAATCGCATAAAATGCAAAAGTTGTGTTCTATTAGCTAAAGGTGTTAAATAGCTATAAAAAATTAAAGTGGAGGTCCTTATGTGGTAATTAAACCACTAATTGAGTTAGTGGATGTGCATGGCATGGTATTTGTGAAAATTTTAAAGTTAGGTAGGGGTAAATTGGTAAAAAGGCTATTAATGATAAAAATAAAATAAAATAAAATAGCTATCATCTTCACATATGCGTGAGCTTAAAATTTCAGCAAAGAATGGCCATTTGAGAGCTTGAAATTTTGATAAAGAAAATCCCTTCCTTGTAAGTGATCCCTTAATCTATTTTTGTTGATTTTTATGTTTTCGGGATTGTTGTAGCTTAATCTAGCTAAATAGGGGATTAATTTGCAAAATGATGGAAAACCTAAGGTTTTACAATGAAATCATGTTATTTGTTTTTGAAGTTAAATGGAAGAAAATGAATCCTTATTGCTAATTAAACAACTTTTGTTAAGTGAGTTTTATTTAAATTGTCAATTAGGGGTTAATATGTGAAATATGAAAATTGTATGGTAAATGTTTGAATTTATGAATTATATGGGCTGATATGGGTGTATATGAAATTCGGTTAGGCTTGGTTAGGGGTTAAATTGCATAAAAATTTATTTTACGAGCCTAGGGACTAAATTGTAAAAAGGTCAATAGTATAGGGGCAAAGTAGTAATTTTTCCATAACATGGAATTTGTATGGAATTGATTAGAAATATGATTAAATAAGTTAAATTTAATTATATAGATCAAGAAAAGCAACATTCAAAACTAAATTGGGGAAAAGATATAAACGGTCATTTTCAGTCATTTGAGTACGAGGTAAGTTTGTGCAATTATATTGTGTATTTATATACTTTAATTGAAATATATATTTATTTGGATTGAGTAATTTCGTTGTATAATCATCGAATGCACAACCGATATAGTTCGAAGAATACGAAGCCTCGTTTGAATCTTAAGAATTCGCAGGATACAAATGACATGTCGTTAGGGTTACCGTTTTGGTTGAGATCCTGCATTTGTTGTGGACTCGTCACAGCTCTTTTGAGCTTACCGATTTACAGATAGTGAGAGCTTATCGATATTCAGCTCGAAGGAGCTTACCAATTATCGTTCTTAGGAGCATACATGTACGAGAATTGATGGATTACAGTTCAGTACACCTCGTGTGTACTACCCGCGTATTTAACGATATTCTAAGTGGTTCAATGGGCATAGAATTATTATGGGATTATACAAGTTGATACGAACTAGTACAGGTATTTACATGGAGATTGTATATATATGGTATACGTATATACGGTATAGATGTTACATGTATATGGAATTCTAATAATTGTTGAATTCATATATGATTCCCGATATTTACATGTATACATGGCTAACTCGATGAATGGTTATGTGATAGGCTTTGGCCAAATTGAATTGAGTATTGCTTTGAGTTACTTACCTAAATTTAAGGTTATATGGTAAGATTAGTTCTATTTTTTTCACGAACTTACTAAGCTTAAATGCTTACTCTGTTTTAATTTCCATGTTTTATAGTGGTTTGAAAGCTCGCTCGATTCGAAAGTCTTCGGAGATCGCGTCACACTATCAAACTCTCATTTTGGTACTTTGCACTTCATATTTTGGGGTTAAATGGCATGTATATGTAATGACCCGAAATTTACGATTATAGGAAAGTGTATATTCGGGCTTTTGTTTTTGAAAAATGGATTCGTAAATATTTATTAAAAATATTTATGAAGTTAATTGTGTGGTCAATTAGGTTTTGGTTAGGTGAATTAGCTTGAATTATGAGGGTCATTAGGTATAAAGACTAAATTGAATAAAGGGTAAAAGTTTAATTATAGATTAAAGGAAAAGTGAAGGGACTAATTTAGTAATTAAATCATATGTGACAAGTGTATGGAAAATATAATTCCATGTGTATAGAAATGTACATATATTTATTTATATTATATATATGCATACTTAATATTTAAATACATATAAATATTATTATTTTATTATTTTATATTATATTATATAATTAAAACATAAAATAAAGAAACAATAGAAATAAAAAGAACAAAAGAAAGGGACGAAACAAAGAGAAAAGAAAAAGAAAGAAAAAGAGAGAAAGAAAAAGAAGGAAATTAGGGTTTTAAAGGTTCAAACTTAAATTGGTAAGTCCATTTAGCCCATTTTCTTGTAATTTTGATGTTTTTAGAATCCTAGAACAAAATACTACTTGATTTATGTTGAAATTTTAAAAGTTAGCGGTTTTTTAGGTGTTGTTTATGTTGAATAAATTGAAGTTGATAAACCGTAATTTATACATATTTTTACCCCATGCTTAACGCATTTTATGGATGATTTTCCTTTAGAATTGGTGAATTCGATGCTCCTAATGCTTTAATTTCATGTTTTATACTTAGGAGAGCATAGAAGATCAAAAGGAACGAGAAACGGGCCGAAAATGGAGAAAATGGGCCAAAGTACGAAATCGACACAGCCTGGACCTCCTTACACGGGCAAACGACACGGCCGTGTCAATTTGGCAGGCTCGAGCACAGCCTAAAGTAGTTGCACACGGGCTTGTCCCTGCCGAGCCCAAGTTGAATCCAATTCGAAAAAGGCTAATTTTGAGGGCTCTTAGGCATTCCAAAGCCTATAAATATACCCTAGAGGAGGAAAAAAATGGGAGACACAGAATAGGGAGTAAGGAATTACTCCAAGGAAGCCGATTGATCCATCTCAGAAGCCGGATTCTCTATCAAGACTGAAGATCTCTCCTCAATTTCCCCTTCAGGAGTTTTGGGTTTTCTTTATGTTTTGTATTCTTTATTATTCTAAGATGTTTTCTTATTTAGTTATGAACCAAAACCCCTAAATACCTAAGAGAAATGAAACCTAAGAGAAATGAAACCTAAGACGAATCTTGTTATTATTTTCTGAATTGTATGATAAATTTTTAACTTGTTCTTAATTATGTGTTCTTAATTCTTGTTTTGATATCCCAGGATACTGATTCAAGATAAGCTCTTATTCAGAGGAGGAATAGACCCTGTCTAATAGTACATTTGTCATAATTAAGCGAAGTTGTTTGCGTGCCTAGACATAGGGTGACAAGATTTTGCCGGATTAGGGTGAAACCTAATAAGGGGATCCATAGATCGAGTTAATACAACCCTAGGGTGTTAATTAGAGAAAGGTCTCAATTATTCAATCTAGAGATTAGACGTTATTAGTCTTGAATAGGGATAATAACATAACTTAGGGATTTCTACTGAATAAGTTAAATGAATAAATCGTCCGATTCGGAGCCAGAATAACAAGTACAGTCTAGGTGCATTTTTCCTTAGGTATTGTCTTAATTCAATCAATTTTCCCAAAAGCAATTCCCCAATTCTATTCTCTATGAATTTTTTGTTTAGATAATTAGTTAGTCAAAACAAAAACCTCTTTATTCTTAAGCTAGATAATAAAAAGACAGTCATTACTAGTACTTTTAGTTCCTTTGGGTTCGACAATCTGATCTTGCTAAAACTATACTACTGTTTGATAGGTACACTTGCCTACGTCGCGATAATAGTTAGTTTCAAGAATGATTAATTTATAAATATTTAAAATCTATCACGAAATCACGCGATCAGAAGTATTAGGGGTTAAATTGATAGAATTGAGAAAATGATTGAATTGTAGAATAAATTATAAGTTTGAAGTAATAGGGACTAAACTGTGAAATTTGAGAGCTGAAATTAGTTTAAAGTGGGAATGGAATGAAAATATGGAATTAGTTTTAAAGAAAATAAAATTAGATTTGATTAAGGACTAAATTGGAATTTAGGCAAAAGTTGTGTATAAATTGAAATATTCAATGTTAAATTGTGTTGTACTGATGATTTTTAATTGTTTTAATTCCTAGCTAACGTTGAGCCGAAAACCTCAACTAAGAAAGGAAAAGACAAGATTAACGAGGAGTAGCTTGAGAATTATTATTTGTATTTCTATAATCTGAATTTAATAATTTTTGTTGTATTTATTATTTAATATGTATGGTAAGTGGAATTGAGGTAAGTATTGGTATTGTAGTAATAAAATGAAATGAATTGAATTATAAGTATATGTGATTATTCGAATTGAAATGTATATTGGTTGAAATTGAAAAGTGATGTGAAACCCTATTAACTGTATCGGGCTGAGTCGAACATAGTTGGCAAGCCATAGGATTGGAAGTGTTTAGAGATACTTCGACTACGAGTCGATGAGACACTGGGTGTCAAATTATTACTTCAGATAAATTCGATGAGGTACTGCATACCAATTTACTTCGGCATGGCCGATGAGACACTGGGCGTCAATCTATTATTTTGAATTATCTAGTGAGGCACTGGGTGCCATACTGGAGTGTTTTGGTTAGATCCGTGTATCCTCTAAAATCCGAGTCTTGTTAATAGGAGTGAATAAATAAATTGGCAATATAAATGATATTAAATGATTTTGATCATGAAATTGGAATAGATATTGAATTGAATTGTTTAAATGGAAAACATGAATCATAGATTCATGGAAAGAATATTGATATTGATAGATGATTGTGATAATCAAGTTGAGAAAAGCTATTGAGATAGATATTGATGAAGATTTAATGTATGATAAATGATTTATCTATTGAATGATCAATTGAATGATTAAGAATTTTAGATTATTAAAATATTTATGTTTTATCATTTTATTTAAAACTTTCGGATTATAGAAATACCACTGAGTTTATACTTAACGTACAGTTTGTTTTCCGTGCGTAGGTTAGGTTGAAGTCAAATTGTTGAATTAGCTTCCAACGCAGATCCTGAACTCAACGTGGTGAAGTAAATTTCTTTTTGGTAATGGCATGTACCTAGGATGTTTTATGTTGGTCATTTTGGAAAAATGTTTGTAAATGATATTATGAAATAATATTTGGTTAGGTATTTATATAAATATATATGTTTTGTTAAGTTTACAATGTGGTATGTTTAAGTGAATGTGTAAATGAATTTGAAATAGGCAAATATTTGGGTTGAAATGGCTTGATATTAAATTTACTTAAATGAAGTATAATTGAATTGTTTTGATAGAAATATGTGAAGTATTTATATAGGCACATGGGTTAGGCACTTAGATTGTTTATTTTGATATGATTGAGTGTGTTTGATTGTGTTTTGAAGTGGATGAATAAATGGTTTTTGAATTGCTTGGTGTTTAAGATTTGCAAGGTTGGTAAACTTGGTGTATAAGACTGATTTAGAGTCAACACAGCCTGGCACACAGGCGTGTGAAAAGACTGTGTAAGACACACAGCTAGCACAGTGTGTCCCCTACACCTTAAATTTTTCAAAACAGAATACTCAGGTATTACCACACGGGTAGAGACACAGGCGTGTGTCTCAACCGTGTGAGAAACACGGCCTAGCACACAGGTATGTGCCTTGGCTGTGTGAAAACTGCACTTAATCTTTGAAAAATAAATTAACTACACGGCCTAGCACACGAGCGTGTGACTTGGCTATGTGAGGTAAGTCAGGGAGTTGCACGGGATAGAATACGGCTTGAAGCATGGGCATGTCATAGGGTCACACGGGTGTGTGTACCCTGTACCTAGGAAAAAATTTTAAATTTCAAGAAAAATTTTTTGAACTTCCAATTAAGTCCCAATTTGTTTCAAACACGTGATTTGGGCCCCGATGGCTCAATAAAGGGAAATTATGATTAAATTATGATGTGTATGTTATATTATTATATGATTATTTGTATTTGTTCTAAAATGTTTGGTAATGCTCTTTAACCTTGTTTTGGCGACAAATAAGGGTTAAAAGGTGTTACAGTATAGGTGTTTCGGCTTGTAGCCTATATGTTTTGTTATGTTTTGGCCATTTGATTGGCATGAATATGGTTGGTGTTTGGTTATGTAAATGTGTATATATGATCGTATGGTATGTGTTGTATGGTTGCTATATGAATGCCTTGGTATGAGTTGGTATTGTGGGTACCAAATTGGTGATGTTGAAATATGGTATGCATGTTGAATTTAGGCACAAGGTCTCATATGTGAGGTTGACCATTTAGGTCTATTTTGGATATATTTTTTGTATGTTTTAAAGTGAGCAATTGAATGTATATGCTGATATCATATTGTATGTATGGTTAGTGCATAATATAAACTTGATATTGGTTGGTTTTAAGTGCCTATTTATGCCATGGTTGTATGTGCATTATTGAGCTTAGGTTGGCACCACTTTGGGTGAGAAAAATGGCTTGGAAAATAACCTATTTTTGTCCACACGGGCGTGTGTCTCAGCTGTGTGTGACACACGGCCAAGTGACACAGCCGTGTGTCCCCTGATACTTTTTTAGAAACCAAGTCAGTAGCTTCATACGGCCCAGCACACGAGCATGTGGCTTGGCCGTGTTGCACAAGTCAGTATACCCTCCAGTTTTCACATGGCCTAACACACGGCCAAGCACACGGGCATGTGAGGTCATTTCGAAGGGTACACGACCTGGCACATGGACGTGTAGTCTGGCCATGTGACCCAAGTCAGTGAGTTACATAGGGTCAGACACGAGTTGAGACACGGCCATGTGATCCCATTTTGAATACCCACACGGACTAAGACATGGACGTGTCCCTTGATTATATGAGACACACAGTCTAGCCACACGGGCGTGTGTCCCCTGCACTTTGAAAATTTTCCATGTTTTCCAAAAAAAATTCCTTAAGTACTTAATTTAGTCCCAAATCACTTTTAATGTCTATTTTAAGCCTCAAGGGCTCGTATTAGAGACCTTATAAATGGTTTTTCTTTTGAATGATAATTTCTTATGACATGCTTGATTTTATAAGTTATAAGTCCAGAAATGCACCGTAACCTTATTTCGGCATCAGATACAAGTTAGGGGTGTTACAAGTAGTGTACAAGGTCCATCTCAAGATACTGAAATTCTGAATTGTGAATATTGTGGGAAAAAGCATCGAGGTGAATGTTGGAGATTGACTCGAGGCTGCTTTCGTTGTGGATCTACAGAGCATTTCGTTAGATATCTGTGCCTGCTTCTAGAGGTCGTGGATCAAGTCGAAGTGGTTTGTTTTCTAAAGGTGGTGCCAGAAAGGGAAATGATGTTGTTACCTAGCAATCAGAGGTCAAAACACTAGCTCGAGCTTATGTTGTTCGAATCTGTGAGGAGGGTGAAGCAAATGGTGTTGTGACAGATATATTTTTATTACATTCAAAACCTGCTTATGCTTTAATAGATCTGTGTTAGTGGATCAGGTTTGTAAGATATGTCCGTTAATGATACATAATATAACCTTCCATGTTGATTTGTTGATAATGCCATTTGGTGATTTTGATATAATTTTGGGAATGGATTGGCTTACGGAGCATGGGTGATTTTGGACTATTGTAAAAAGAGGCTTGTTGTTCAGAGTGAAAATGGATATAAGATTGGGATGAATGGTATTCGAACCAGTAGGTCAACCCCTATTATTTCAGCAATACAAGCTAATAAACTTCTTCGTCAGGGTTGTGAAGCTTTTCTAGTTTATTTTATCAATTCAGATTCTATCAAAAGTCAATTAGTAAAATTTGAACTGTTTTTGAATTTCTTAATGTGTTTCTTGAAGAATTACAGGGATTACCACCAGATCGGGAGGTTGAATTTGCAATTGAAGTATTCCCTGGAACATCTCCGGTGTCAATACTCTCATATCGTATGTCATCTACGGAGTTAAAAGAATTAAAGGTACAACTACAGAACCTATTGGATCATGGTTTTATACATCCTAGTACTTCACCTTGGGGAGCTTCAGTACTTTTTGTCAAAAAGAAAGACGGTTCAATGCGGTTTTATATTGATTATCTTCAATTAAATAAGGTGACGATTAAGAATCGATATTCGTTACCCCTTATTGATGATTTATTTTATCAACTAAAGGGAGTTTCTGTCTTTTCAAAGATTGATCTGAGATCGGGTTACTATCATCTGAAAGTGAAAGAAAGTGATGTACCAAAAACAACATTTCGTACACGGTATAGTCATTATGAATTTGTAGTAATGCCTTTTGGATTGACAAATGCTCTAGTAGCATTTATGGATCTTATGAATCGTATTTTTCAACCATATCTAGATCAATTTGTGGTAGTTTTCATTGATGATATTCTAGTCTATTCAAAATTTGAATCTAAACATGAGCAATATCTCAAAATTATTTTGCAAATATTATGGGAGAAACGGTTATACAAAAAGCTTAGTAAATGTGAATCCTGGTTATCAGAGGTTGTATTCTTGGGGCATGTTGTCTTGGCAGAAAGAATTAGAGTTAATCCAAAAAAGATTGAGGCAATTGTTCAGTGGAGAGCACCGAGAAATGTGTCAAAATTTTGTAGTTTCCTTGGACTAGCAGGTTATTACCGAAGATATGTAAATGGATTTTCGAAGATAGCCTTGCCGATGACAAAGTTGTTGCATAAGAATGTTCAGTTCGTTTGGGGCGATCAATGTCAAGAAAGTTTTGAGAAATTGAAACAAATGTTGACAGAAGCGTCGATTTTGACTTTACCAGAATCGGGGAAGGATTTTGTTATTTACAATGATGCTTCTTTGAACGGCCTTAGTTGTGTCTTGATGCAAGATGGAAAAGTAATTACTTATGCGTCTCGTCAACTGAAAATGCATGAACACAATTATCCGACGCACGATTTAGAGTTAGCTGTTGTGGTTTTTGCTCTAAAGATATAGAGACATTACTTGTATTGTGAGAAATGTTATATTTATATTGATAATAAAAGTCTTAAATATCTTTTATCTCAAAAAGAGTTAAATCTGAGATAGCGGCGCTGGATAGAGTATAGCAACGTTGGATAAAGCTTTTAAAATATTTTGATTGTGTTATTGATTATCACCTTGGTAAAGCTAATGTTGTAGTTGAAGCGTTGAGTAGAAAAGCAACGATTGAATTGCGAGCAATGTTTGCACAGCTTAGTATTAATGACGATGGAAGCCTATTGGCTGAATTAAGAATCAAACTAGTTATGTTTAATTGAATAAAGTCAGCATAGTTAGAAGATGACAAGTTAGTAAAGAAAAGAGAAATGGTTCAGAATGGCATGTTAGAGAATTTCAGCATTGATGAACATGGTTGTTTGAGATTTCATAATCGAATTTGTGTTCCAGATGTTTTTGAATTAAAAGAGTTGATACTTCGTGAAGCCCATGACAGTCCTTTTGCTTTACATCCTGGAGGAACGAAAATGTATCGAAATCTATGAGAATCTTATTGGTGGCCTGGAATGAAAAGATATGTGGTTGAATATGTGGCTAAATGTTTAAATTGTCAGCAAGTTAAGGCAGGACATCAAGTTCCTACTGGATTACTTCAGCGTATTAATATTCCCGAATGGAATTGAGATTGTATCATGACAGATTTTGTAACGGGATTACCATTGTCGGCAAGTAAGAAAAATGCTATTTGGGTGATTATTGATCGACTTATGAAATTGGCTCATTTTATAACAGTCAGAACTAATCGGTCACTTCAAAAACTTACTGAAGTTTATATTCAAGAAATTGTAAGATTGCACAGTAATCCTATATCGATAATCTCTGATTGGGATCCACGGTTGACATCGAGATTTTGAAAACAGTTGCTTGAACCTCTTGGTACATGACTTAACTTTAGCATAGTTTTTCATTCACAGACTGACGAACAACCTGAGCGGGTTATTCAGACTTTGGAAGATATGCTTCGTGCTTGTGATATTGATTTTGAATCCGGTTGGGAGCGTTATTTACCTTTGGCTGAATTGTATCTAATAATAGTTTCCAATCGAGTATTCAAATGGCTCTGTTTGAAGTTTTATATGGTCGTAGATTTCGATCACCTATTTGTTGGATTGAATTGAATGAAAGAAAAATAGTTGGGCCAGAATTAATTCAAGAAACGGATGAGACTACTAAGAAAATTCAATATAGATTGAAGGCAACTTTCGACAGATAGAAATCATATGCAGATCTGAAACGTTAGGATATTGAATATTCTGTCAGCAATAAAGTATTTCTCAAAGTTTCGCCTTGGTAGAAAATTTTGAGATTTGGTCGAAACAGAAAATTGAGTCCTCGTTTTATTGGCTCGCATGAGATCACGGAAAGAGTAGGACCAGTTGCATACCGTTTGGCTTTGCCTCTGAAATTACAAAAAAATCACGATTTTTTTCATGTATCAATGCTTAGAAGATATCGATCAGACCCCTCTCATGTTATTTCGACAGAGGATATTGAAATTCGACTTGATTTATCATATGAAGAAGAGTTGGTTGAGATTTTAGCACAAAAAGTAAAAGAGTTGCATAATAAGCGAGTTCGATTAGTAAAAATGTTATGGTGTAGTCATAGTGTTGAAGAAGAAACTTGGGAACTGGAAGAAATAATGAGATCTCAGTACCTCCATCTCTTTTCAGGTAAATTTTGAGGATGAAATTTATTAAAGAGGGAGAATTGTAACGACCCGATAGTCATAGGTGTAACACCCCTCGCCCATGCCCGACGTCGGGATAGGGTTCGAGGTGTTACCTGACTTAAACTCAATCAATCATACAAAAACCGTGCCGTAAAATTTTAATCAATTTGAAACTTTTCTTTTCATATGCAATTGTTCCATATATGGGCTTACGAGGCCCAAAACATACATCCGGGGTGGTTCGGGACCCAACTGAGAACTCATGAAAAACTTAGAAAATCTCTTGCATCAAGGCTTCACACGCCTGTGTGGGTATAGAGCACACGCTCGTGTATTAGGGACACGCTCGTGTCCCGAACCCGTGTCCAAAAACCTGAACATTTTGCCAAAACCACAAGACCAAGGCACCGCCCGTGTGCTATGACCTTGTCCTTCACACGGCTAAGACACATGGTCGTGTCTCTTGCCCGTGTACTACTACCATGCATACTGACTTGAAAAACTTAGGTGCAGGGGACACACGGTTGGACAACACGCCCATGGGGGCAGACCGTATGTCACACACGGTCTAGACACACGCCCGTGTGTCTACCCGTGTGGACAATTACAAGGTTATTTTCCAAGCCATTTGTCACCCTCACAACATGTGCACACATACTTATCCAATAACATACAACATGGCATAAATGAGCTCTTAAACATCTACAAACATGTTATGCTCAAGCCATTTTCTTATACAATAAATATCATAGAATTTGCTCACATCATTACCACATACTAGTCATAACTATCATTACATCACAAATCTCATGTCCATCACTAACCATACATAATCATTTCCACAAACCATTCATGAGGCATTATTAACTATTTACCAATCACCTAATCTTGCATCAGTTACTAACTCATCAATGAATCTCATTTCAATCTCTAGGCATACATGCTATAAGCCACATCACAAGAGATAGTATCATACATATATATATGAATAGACATTTAGGCCCACAACATCATTAGCCAACATAGGCCAATTCACATGGCTACAACACTTTATCAATACAAGCCAACACCTTTGGCTAAATCATAATATCACATACTCAACATTAAAACCCTATACATGCCATAGACTCGAAATACTAGGATTTACTTACACCAATAGCGTTAACTACAGTGTGATAATATCTCTGACGGCCTCCGAACCGAGCAAACTTGGCAACCTTAGAGAACATGGGAAAGAAGGGGGGGTAAGCTTTATGCTTAGTAAGTTCATATGAAAACAATTAGCAGCTCATTTACATGTTTTATCAATGTTTACAACATATACTCAAGTTCACGAAAAGCTGTCTTCCTGAGCAATAGTCACTAAATTATTTATATCTTGAGCGAAAAAACTCCAAATTAAGTTCCATTAATTTTTCCTGAAACTAGACTCATGTACCTTTCTACCATAAATTTTCCATAATTTTTGGTTTAGCAAATTAGTACAGTTTATTTCTCAAACTTACCCCTGATTCACTGTCTGACAATTTAGACCTTTCTGCATTAAAGTTCAATTATCTCATAGCACAGGACTCAAATAAGGTTCTTATCTATTTCTCTTGAAACTAGACTCATTAAGGATTCTAATAATATAAATAATAACTTATAACCATTTTTTTACAATTTATAATTATTTTCTAAAATTAGAACAGGGGATCTCGAAGTTATTCTAACTCTATCCCATGTAACTTCAAATATCTCAGTATAGAAAATTCTTTTGCTTACATGATTTCTTTTATAAGAAACTAGACTCAATAAGATTTATTCTCATATTTTATTTAGATTCTAACTCATTTTACACTATTTTTAGTGTATTTTCAAAGTTACACTACTGCAGTAACTCAAATCTGTCAAGGCTAAGTTACTCATAAGCTTAGTGTACATACTTGTACAACTTGTAACATAACTCAAGTACATACCTGTACCAACTCGTATTAAAGTATATTATCATACCTTCTTTAACATGCCCTCCTTAGGGCTTTCATCACATCATCCATTTCATTACCCGTTGAATACTCGGGATGCTAAAGGATGTTCTAATTATCATCTGTAGAATAGAATGCCCAAGGCCATGTCCTCACATGGTCTTACATGGATCCACATATCGTTGCCATATCCCGGATATGGTCTTATACGAGGTTTCATGTTAGTGCCGATGCCATGTCCCGGACATGGTCTTATACTAGCACACATATCATCACATTTTCATTGAATCCTCACAAGTCAATTCCAATAGAGGCATACATCCACATTTTGTACAATATCAAGTATTAAGCACATCATAATGAAATTGAGCATTACTTTCATACAAACTTCTAATATTTTAGGCCATACACTTAATGCCATAACAATAAAGAATTTTAATTCAAGCATGATATTGCATTATTGTTACCATACGAACTTACCTCGATACCTTAAAGTTAAAAAGGACGTAATCATCCCTTAATCGATTTCTTTCTGTTCTAAGTCCAAATCTCAATTTTCAACATCTAAAACATCACATTTAGCTTATTAAAACAATGTACTAATCAAATTAGTCCATTGACACACTTTGAAAAAATTTACAATTTTGCCCCTCTATTTTGCCAAAAATTACCAAATTGTCCCTTGGCTCGAAAAATGATTTTTATTCAATTTATTTACTCCTTAAGCCTAGATAAACCATTTTCATAACTATGGAAACTCACAAAAATCATTATTACACACACTAACACCTTATCTTACAACTTGGCAAACTAGCCCTTTTTAAGGTGTTTTCATGCAATTTCTTTCACAAAAGTTGTTTATTAGACAAATAGGACTCATAATCTTCCATAAAAATCACAGCAAACAACACATTTACTCTCATGGAAAAACCCTAGACTCTTCATCATTTTGCAAACTAGACCCCTCCTATGAAAGCTCATGCTTTAGGGGTTCCAAAAATGTAAAAATCATCAAGAAACAACCAAAGATCACTTACTTGTTAGGGCTTAAAGTGGCTGAAAGTTTAAAACTCAAAACCCCCCATTCTTTGCTGCCAATTTCGTGAGGAAGAAGAAGAAATGAAAGAGAAATGACATTTTATTTCTTTTTCCTTATTTTATTACAAATTAGTCAATTAAAACACCTAAAAGCCACAAATTTTGGCTTTCTGACCAATTGGTCTCCCCTTGGCTGGCCGCATACTTAAAAAGGGTCTAGTTTCCCTTTAAATGCCTCTAATTTTAGTTCTCTAGTCTATTAACACATTTAGGCATTAACACACAACTTTTACCTTTTACGCAATTTAGTCCTTTTTCGAAATTAGACTAGAAATCGCTAAAATTAACTTACCAAAATTCACATGCACTTATAAAATTTTATTGTAACACATAAAATAATACTAAAATAATTTTCTCTGGCCTCGGAATAGTGGTTCCAAAACCACTATTCCGATTAGGCCCAAAATCGGGCTGTTACAACAGGTACCGAAAAGTGTACTCTCAGGTCTCCGTTTTCGTAAAACGGATTCGTAAATATTTATTAAAAATATTTACAAAGTTGGTTATGTGGTTAATTAGGTTTTGATTAGGTGAATTTGCTTAAATTAAGAGTAATTAAGTATAAGGACTAGATTGCATATAGAGAGAAAGTTGAATTATAGATTGGAGAAAAGTGAAGGGACTAAATAAGTAATTGAGCTATAAATTGATAAGTGTATGGTGATTGAGTGTACATGTGTAAAAATAATATACATATGTATAAAATAATAAATAAGTATTACTTAAACTTTAAGTAATATATACTATATATTATAATAATAATAACGTAAATAAAAGAAACGAAACAAAATTAAAAGCGAATTAGAGAAGAAAACAAAGAAAAGAAAAAGAGAAAAGCTAGGGATTTCAAAGTTCAAAGCTTAATTGTTAAGTCAATTTAGCCCGTTTTCTTGTAATTTCTATGTTTTTAGAATCCTAAAACTAAATACTACTTAATCCATGTCAAAATTTTAGAAATTATTGAGTTTTAAATGTTTTTATGTTGAATAAATAGAGTATTAGGGACTAAATTGATAGATTTTAAGTTAGAAATGAAAAAGGGTGAATTGTAGGATAAATTATAAGTTTTAAGTAATAAGGACTAAATTGTGAAAATCGTGAAATTTATGGATTTTAGTGAAATTATAAAGTTAAATTTAGTTTAAAGTGGAAATTTAATGAAAATATAGAATTAATTGTGAAGAAACAAAGCAGTCTCGATTTAGGGACTAAATTGGAATTTAGGCAAATGTTGAATAAAATTTGAAATATTCAATGTAAAATTGTATTGTATTGATGAATTTTAATTTTTTCAATTCTGTAGCTAACGTTATTTCAGAAACCTCGATTAAAACAAAGAAAAGATAAAGTTGACGAGCAGTAGCTCGGAAGTTCTGGTTTGTATTTCTATAATCCGAATCTAAATATTAATTGTTATATTTTTTATTTAATGTTTATGGTAAGTGATAAACCGTAAATTATACATATTTTTACCCTATTTTTAATGCATTTTATGGATGATTTTCCATTAGAATTGGTGAATTCGATGCTCCTAATGCTTTAATTTCATGTTTTATACTTCGGAGAGCATAGGAGAGCGAAAGGAACGAGAAACGGGCCAAAAACGGAGAAAATGGGCCAAAGTACAAAATTGACACAGCCTGGACCTCCTCACACGGGCAAACCACACGGTCGTGTCAATTTGGCAGGTTCAAACTCGGCCTGAAGTAATCGAACATGGGCGTGTGCCACGGGGTTGTCCCTGCCGAGCCCAAGTTGAGTCCAATTTAGAAAAGGCCAATTTTGAGGGTTTTTAGGCATTCCAAAACTTATAAATACACCCTAGAGGAGGAAAAAAATGAGACGGAGAAGGGGGAGTAAGGAATTACTCCAAGGAAGCCGATTGATCCATCTCAGAAGCCGGATTCATCATCAAGACTAACGATCTCTCCTCAATTTCCCTTCAGGAGTTTTGGGTTTTCTTTATGTTTTGTATTCTTTATTCGTCTGAGATGTTTTCTTATTTAGTTATGAACTAAAACCCCTAAATACCTAAGGGGAATGAAACCTAAGATGAACTTGTTATTATTTTCTGAATCGTATGATAAATATTTAACTTGTTATTAATTCTTGTTTTGATATCCCAGGATACTGATTCAAGACATGCTCTTATTCAGAGGAGGAATACACCCTGTCTAAGAGTACATTTGTCAAAATTAAGCGGAGTTGATTGCGCGCCTAGACATAGGGTGACAAGATTTTGCCAGATTAGGGTGAAACCTAATAAAGGGATCCATAGATCGAGTTAATGCAACCCTAGAGTGTTAATTAGAGAAAAGTCTCGGTTATTCAATCTAGGGATTAGACGTTATTAGTTTTGAATAGGGATAATAACATAACTTAGGGATCTCTACGGAACAAGTTGAATGAATAAATCGTCCGATTCAGAGCCAGAATAACAAGTAAAGTCTTGATGGATTTTTCCTTAGGTATTGTCTTAAGTCAATTGATTTTCCCCAAAAGAAATTCCCCAATTCTTTTCTTTGTGCATTCTTAGTTTAGATAATTAGTTAATTAAAACAAAACCTTATTATTCTTAGGCTAGATAATAAAAAGATAGTCATTACTAGTACTTTTAGTTCCTTTGGGTGTGACAATCCGGTCTTGCTAAAACTATACTACTGTTCGATAGGTACACTTGCCTACATCGCGATAATAGTTAGTTCAAGAACGAGTAATTATAAATATTTAAAACCTATCACGAAATCACGCGATCAATAAGTGAATGAGGTGAGTAATTAGCATTTTGATATTGATTTGAATGTATATGAATTTGTGATTAATGTGAAATTTAAATATTGGATAATTGTGGCAATTGAAAAGTGAATTGAAACCCTATTAACTTTATCGGGCTGAGTCTAATATAGATGGCATGCCATAAGATTGGAAGAGTTCAAGGATACTTCGGCTTCGAGTCGATGAGACACTGGGTGTCAAATTATTACTTCAGATAAATTCGATGAGGTACTGGGTACTAATTTACTTCGGCATAGCTGATGAGACACTGGGTCTCATTTTATTTCTTTAACTTATCCAATGAGGCATTGGGTACCAAACTGGTGTGTTTTGATTGGATTCGTGTATCCGCCGGAGTCTGAATCGTGTTAATAGGGGTAATTGAATAAAACAGTGTTATGATTGATATTGAATGGTGAATTGAAATATAATTAGAGACACATGAATTGTGTATTTATGAATTGGATATGAATGAACAATATTGTTGTTCAAATGATTTGTGTTAATATTGTGAAAAACTATCTAGGATAGCAAATGATACGAATTAAACGTGTTATAAGTGCTTTATTTATGAATTGATTAATTGTATGATTATGGTTATTTTATGAATTAATGTGTATGTTATAATATTTTACCTTTAAGCATTCGGATTATAAAAATCCCACTGAGTTTATACTCAGTGTACGATTTGTTTCCCGTGTGCAGGTTAGGTTAAAGTCAGATTGCCGATTCCACATCCATCAACGATCCCGAACTCAAAACGTGGTGATGTATATTTCTTTTTGTGTCGGCATGTACCTAATATGTCTTATGCTTGTCATTTTGGGAAGTGAATGTAATTGAGGTTATAAAATAATATTGGTTACTTATATACATGATTATATGAGTTATGTTGAAATTTAATATGGAATGTTAATTTGATGCATAAGAGAGCATGATATAGGCAAATTTGGGTTGAAATTTTCATAATTTCAGAATTGGCTTGAAAAATGTTATATTGAATTGTTTTGATAAAATATATGAAGTACTTATAAGGGTACATTGGTTAGGAAACTAGGATGATTGTTTTGACACGTTTTAAATGTATTAAATCTTGTTTTAAAGTGATTAAATGATTGGTTTTTGA
Source organism: Gossypium arboreum (assembly GCF_025698485.1). Classification (NCBI taxonomy): domain Eukaryota; kingdom Viridiplantae; phylum Streptophyta; class Magnoliopsida; order Malvales; family Malvaceae; genus Gossypium; species Gossypium arboreum. The sequence goes on from NC_069071.1 coordinate 8,308,860, forward strand.
GTTGCTTGGTGTTCAAGGTTGCAGAGAAAGGTAAACTTGATGTTTAAGGTTCATTTTGAGTCCACACGGTAGACACGTGGGCATATGATTAGACCGTGTGAGACACACGACTAACACATGGGCGTGTGATTTGGCCGTGTGTCCCCTACAACTTAAAATTTTCAAAACAGAATGCCCAGGTATTTTCACACGAACAGAGACACAAGCATGTGTCTCAGCTGTGTGAGACACACGGCCTAGCACACGGGTATGTGCCCTGGCCATGTGAAACCTGCACCTAATTTTCGAAAAATAAATTGACCACATGGCCTAGCATACGGGCGTGTGGCTGGCCTTATGACCTAAGTCAGAGAGTTACACAAGGTCGGACACGGCCTAAGGCACGGGCGTGTCCCATGGCCACATAGGCGTGTGTCCCCTACACCTAGAAATTTTTTTTGAAATTTTGTGAAAAATTCCCTTAGTACCCAATTTAGTCTCAATTTGTTTCTAAAACATATTTTGGGCCTCGAGGGCTCATAAAAGAGACGATATGTTTAAATTATGATATGTATGTTAGATGATTATGTAATATTCATATGTGATCTAAAAAGTCCAACAATGCTCCGTAACCATATTCCGGCAACGGATAAGGGTTAGGGGGTGTTACACCTATATGGACATGAAGTGGTGCTACCACGACGAGATCTTCTTTATGGTTTTCTCTCGTACATGTTCATGAAACGGGATGAGCATATGGCCATAACGGTGCTAAAGCAAATTAAACTTTTACTCTAATACTTTACGGTTATTTGTGAAAAATTTCCAGTATTGATTTTAAAAGTGATGCTTCAAGCGACTAGCCACCATTCACTTTGTTGATTATTTGAGAGTTTGCACTAAAGGAAAATTCAATCTGCAAACACCTTTCTTTATGCATAATCGTTGTGTACTTATTTTCTAGAATTAACAATCTAGTAGGGGATTGTTGGAAATTATAGATTGCAAATTAATTCTTCATGAGCACTATTCAAATTAAAATTGATGATTTATCATTCAATGGATACATTTCCATGGGACATGTTTCTCCGAAGAAATATGTCAAATATAAAGGGTTGTGGCTCTTTAAAATTGTATTCATTGAGTGCATATAAATAGAGGCATTATGGTGCTTACAAATTAAACAATTACAATCAATCCTATTTTCAGAAACTAGAGTAAGAGTTAGGGAATTTCTTGATTTTGCTAATCAAAGAAAATTTAAAACTTCGTTGTATCTCGGGAATATAGCAAACATATTACTTTCATATAAGCATTTCCTGGTATATATATATTAGGGTGTATTTGTTGTTTTTGCTATCTTGCAAATGAGTTCATAAATTAGAAGAAGGTCATAACCAGTAGCTTTTTCAGGTTTCAAAGTTTGCTTGGTTCAATGAGAAAGTGGAAGAATGAGAGAAATGAGTGAAAAAGTAGAAAGAAAATAAATTTGAGTGTACTTGGTTGGGAAGAAAAACTGAGAAGAAAAAATAGGAAAAATGATAATTTTCCATCCTAAATAATGTATAAAAACTAATATTTTCAAATTGAAAAGATGAGAGGAGAGAAAATGAGAGATGTGTGTGTTAATTTAAAATTATATATATTTTTAAATATTTTATTTTTCTCCTTCCATTTTTCAACACTACCAAATAATAGATGAAAATAATTTTCTTTTCTTTTCATTTTTTCATTTTTTACTAAACATACCAATGAAACGAAAAATATGTTTGCCACCTTTCTAAATTTTATCCCTTTAATATTTCATCCATCCAATTTTTTTGTGTTTTCGATTTTAAGAACTAATTAAAGGGTATGGATAGCCTAAAATAGCTAGAATTTTATTGAATTGGCTAAAAACAACTGAGTAAATTATATTACTATGTTTTTTATTTTGTTTGTTTACTTGGCTTAGAAACAACATAAAGTAGTTACTATAAAGTATAGTTTGAATAGTGGAGCTATATTTTTCCAATAGAAAAAATAATTTCTATTTAACAAAATGCACAGTGATCTAATTAGACCTGTTCACCCTTTCAGGCATGAAGGTTTGCTTGAAATTTAGGTGGGTTTGAGAAAAAATATTAAGTCAATTAAATTCGTTTAAAATATGGATCGGGCTCGGGCTTGAAAATTTAATGCCTAAGTCCTACATATTTGAAGTTTATAATATTTTATATTATGTTATTTTTATATATTATGCAATTTAGAACACATTAAAAAATAAACATGTACTAAATCTATAATACTCCTCTATTTAAACATTAAAATGATATTAAGATGATTATATAAAAAAAATTAATAAATAAAAAATGTATAAAACTATTAAATATTAAAATAAAATAAAATAAATAATTTTTAAAAATCATCAAAGAATAATATGGGCGGGCCTAAAATAGGCTTAGATTAATCTTTTGCAAATATAGGTGAGTTTGTGCAAAATTTTGGGTCCAGATTTTGAGTCAAGTAGGGATTGGCCAAATATAAAGTATGTTGATATCATGTTTAGGCTCAACCTGACCTGTGAGCACCTCTACACATAATCTTTCTACCAGGGACATAGCTAGGGGAGTTGGTAGGAGATTTTCCCCCCTAAAATGAATTATTTTTTTATTTAGACCCTTTAAAATTTTTAAAATTTAAATTAGTAAATGTAAAATTATATTTTGGCCCTTAAAATGATAAAAATTAATTTAATCTTTTAAAATTATAAAGATATAAACTATTAAAATAATAAAATTATATTTTTATTATTATAAAATTATAATTTAATTTTAACCCGATAAAAGAATTTTGTAACTTCGCCCTTACTAGGAAGCTACCGTATTGATTTGCTTTTTTCAGTTGGATTCTTCATATTGATTTGATTTCTAATAAATGTATTTAAAGGTTAAGTTATACATCTAAACATGGAGCCCATTCTTTATTCAAAATTTTATAACTTAATCTAAACCCATTATCTTAAAACCCAACCCATATTATAATTCCTATAATCCTAAAGCCTTGAGCGTGCCCATATTTCCATTTCGGTTGTCAGCCCTAGTCTTTACTTTGCTCTTTTCTATTATTTTGTTATTTTTGGTAAAATATCATAGAGACCCATATATCATAGAATTTTTTTTTTTTTTTGTGAACTTGGTATAGATCATGTGATTAGATAAAAATTAATTAAATTTTAATTTAATTGGTATAATATTGTTATTGGCATAAAAGAGGAAAAAAATATTTATTTTCACAAATTCAACCACTTTAATAAAATTTAAAATTTTCTCTTACATCCAAAAAGATTTTCAAATATTTTTATTACTTTTAATAATAATATTTAAAAATATTATATTATATTATTTTTCATCCATGAGTGAGTGAAACAATATTATTTGGATATATTTGAAGTAAATTCTAGATATTCTTGTTTTAAATAATCCCAACAAAGTAAAGACGGAGTTAGGACTTTAAGAAATCCAATTAGGTTGGTTTAAAAATATAGCTTTTTGCAATGATTAAAGTTTGATGTTTTAATTCCTTTTATGTTTTTTGATCATTCGTGTCTTTTTTGAAGTGGCAATGCTTTAAGAAAAGGTGAAGATTTCAATATTAATATAAAAATTTTAATAATATACTTAAGATTAATTAAAAACCTAAACATCAAATAATCTTCTCGATTCATTTTAAAGAAATAAAAATTTCACTATATTCGAAATATAAAATAAAAATATGTATTTAATACACCAAACAAAATTTATAAAATAACGACTCAATTATCGTATTTCATTTTTAACAATATTAGATCAGGTCTGGAAATAAATTAAAATTTTATAATTATTTATTTTATATAAAATAACTGGAATTATTTTATTTATTTGTAAGCTCTTCCACGAAAGCTTTAATGTTGTTATATGAAGTCCCTCCTTCCTCCACAGCTTCTTTAGCCAAATCCTTCCATTTCTTGGCATTCTTTCTAATTTCTTCACCTCCCATCACCATTTCCAAGCATCTTTTTATCTCACCAGCTTCAACCATTCCATCTTCATTCTGTCTTAGACGTACACCTGTTTTCCATACATCTTGGACGAGCTTGGAATTGGTTCCTTGGTCTACCCATTGAGGAAATGTCACCATAGGTACCCCTGAAACCAAGCTTTCGAACGTCGAGTTCCACCCACTGTGTGTTAAAAAACATCCGATCGATGGGTGGGAAAGAACTTGCACTTGTGAGCACCATGGCAGTATCATCCCTATCTTTTTCAGTTCATTTAACCTACTCAATGAATCCTTTTCTTGTTCATCAGTACTTTCCCTTATCACCCACAAAAATGGACGCCCAGTTTCAAGCAACCCCTTCGCGAGTAGCTCCATTTGTGGTTTAGCCAATGTGGAAAGGCTCCCAAATGCGACATAAATGACTGATGTTTCAGGCTTTGTGTTGAGCCATTCCATTTCTTTATGCTCTTTTGTGACCTTGAAAAGATCACCTCCCATGGATGTTTCAGCAAGGTTTGGCATTAGTGGTCCGATTCCGACCATACTGTACCACTTGTCAGCCGCTTTTATGGCTTCAGTTTCTAATAGGTCGAACGTGTTAACTAAAACTCTGGGGTTGGTCTCTTGGTCAAGAACTTGTACATGTTCTTTCATGGTTAAGAGTGGCATAGCTTGTGGATTGGACGGGATGAAAAAGGAAGGTAAATCATGGCGAGAAAGCGGTGGCAGCCCCGGCATCTGAACTGTAAACGTGGGGTCATCGATGTTTTTGGTAATGATCTCATCGTATCCCTTGAAGTAATGGTAACAGATGTTCAAAAGAGAAGCAGGTTGGAACCAGAGGAGGGTGGCTGGGATGTGAAACTCACGAGCCACCGTTGCCACCCAAGGGAGAAGAGTACAGTAAACAATGGAAGTGAACCTAGTGCCTTGATCAGCAAGAAACTCTCTCAAGGATTGAGTACCGTGACGCTTTGTCTCGGACAGGTAATGATTCGTGTCACCGGAAAGTTGAAAGGCATGGTCATAGCCGTCGGAGTAATAGGCGTAGGACAAGCCATGGACAGGTGAAGCTTTGTTGAATTGGTGAATCATGGAAGAAACCGACATCAACGTGACGTGGACACCACTGTTGATGAGTTTATTTGCAAATTGAAGGGAAGGGTTAATGTGGCCTTGAGAAGCGAAAGTTACTAAGAGGACTTGGGGGGGTTGTTGTTGTTGGTCCGCCATTGAAGGACAGATGATGAGTCGGTATTCTAGTTATAACTTGACAGTTAATGGAATGAGGATAATTGCAGAGGCTGCTATGGGTTCTTATACACACCAAAAAAAGAAGAAGTAATAATTGGAGTTGAAAATGTGACGTTTGCGGTGACGCCCCGCTCAATTGAAAATGCTTTTTAAGTTAAAATAGTCTGTACATATATATATATACACGAAAGGTTTTGAAGATTGGATTATGCATTTCATTCATCCCCTGGCATTTGTGAAAAGTACGAGGATACGACGATTCACAAGTTTGTAGCCAAGTTTAGTGATAATCGCGTGTATCCTCTATTATTTCTTCATTCTTAAAAGATTTATCATATAAAAATGTAAAAATTAAAATAATTTTACACAAATATATTAATAGAGATAATACATATAAAATAGAGAATTTGATTGTGCAACAATATTTATTATTATGAACCTTACCAATGGACAAGTTATGGGATTAGAATCTTTAAGAGGCTGCTATGGTTTTCTTTTTATAATACACAATTGGAATTGAGAATTGACGTTTGCGATGATGCAGCCGCCGGGCAATGCCTTCTGTAAAGTGGGTGATGCTGAAATACACACAATCCAATCTGATTCAGAATTGGTGAAATTCAATGTTATTACTAACTTCAAACTTTATATTTTTAAATTACAACATAATCCACACCAAACCACTGCTCACTTAAGTACACAACTTTCTAATTCACTTCAATTTCAAATTTTATAAATTATAGGGATTAAATTTGATAAAATTAGGACATAAATACTAAATTTACAATTTAAGGATAGTGCAGGGACTAATAACAGAATTTAACTTCTCTGAATTAATATTTCGAGGGTAAAACACTTCTCTAGTCTCTCTTAATCTTGAAACTGTCAATTAGTCTCTCTTTCGCCAATTGTGTATAATTTTGATATAGTAGCAAATTTATCCTTAATGTTTACATATATATATATATATATATATATATATTTTTAATTTGAGTTTGATTTTAAAAATTCAACAAATTTAATCTCAAACATTTATATATTTGCAAAAATATTGTGGGTTAAATTTATTAAATTATGATCAAATTGATAAAATGTATAAATTATCGAGCTAAATTTGTTATTATACTAGTCAAATTCATGTAAAATTGTTTAAAAATATTATTGCTTTTATTAATTGTCCTTAGTTGCTTACTTTCGAAATTGACAGGATTAAATTGTTCTCTTTTTTTTTCGAGGGATCAATTTGTTTAATATTAAAATTAAGAGGACCGGAGCGTATGTTAACATATCCTTCAACAGAAACACGCCACGTATTGAAACGCCGGTTCTAGCAAGTTGGAAAAGGCGGGCGGGTTCTACACTCCTCTAACAACCAACCACCATTTTCAATCCTACTTAGTTTAGCGTTCCAAGTAACTCTCCCTCCCACTCTTACCTTTCAAGCCCGTAAAGTCATGAGCTTGGTTCTGGAACCTCCGCCTCCACCTCTATCCAAATCCAAAACCGGTGCTCCGCTCAAACGCTGCTTCACCTCCATCCGCACCGCGTTATCTCCGCCAAACCATCGATTCAGAGCCTCTCGTTTTCCACTTCATCCGACTTCCAGCTCTAGACCAACTGTTACTGTGGTTCTAAAGACGGAGAAGGAAAAAAATGCGGTGACGGAGCAAAAAGACCCGCCGGTAAGGATTGTGGCAGTGGTCGGCCAAGGAAGCGTCAGCCCATTAAAATGCACCCCCTGGGAGGAGGTTATGATGCACACCGTAAGTGTTACTATTTTTTACTTGATATTTTCTTAAAATTCATTTTTTTTTTCGTTCTCATTTTACTTTTTGTTTAAGATTTTGAAAGTTATTTGGAAAATCTTTTTTTTCATATAGATTTAAAATTTCGACAAAAAAATAAAGAAAAAAAGAGTCTATGATTTTACAATTTTACTAACATTGATAGTAAATTAATTTAGTGTAGCAAAACTTGCAATTGAACCTAAAAAGCTATCAGTTTATTTTGTAGTGTTGCATTTACATTAATGGACTTTTTTATTGAGCAAGTGGAATTTTGATAGTGCTATTTTGGGAATTATATATGGTTTCTTGATTGTTTATGCTACTGATCAGGCAAAAAGATTGAAATGGGTGGATGAAGGATATGAAATGGTTGTTTTCCCTGACAATTTCCATCAATCTAATGATCAAACAGCCATGGATCTGCAAAAGGAATTGGCTTGTGCAGATATTTTGCTAGTTGTAGCTGTTACTAATCAAGACTCGGTGAAATGGATTGGGACAAATAGCGGAAACATCCCTAACGTAATCTGCTTTGAATCCGATCCGGGTTTGGTTAACAAATTAGGAGGCTCTTATGTCCACAGTGAAATGAAAGGAAGTATCTTTGACAAATTGGTGGGAATTTCTCAACTGAAGAAAACAGTTGAAACAAAGGAAGTTGTGCAAACCGTATCGGAGGCATGGGACCGGTGTAATTCTGACGATATAAGGTTCTGTTTGTTGGTTATTATCAATGCTTATATTCAGCCAGTCCCGGTCTTGAAGAACTTGAGATCAAAGGGCTTTTCAACCCTGAACTGTATGGTGAAGAATTGTGGACCTCAGATATTGGATTGTCTTATGGATCCGAATTGTAGGAAAGCACTTCAATGCTTGAACAAATGCAGCCCTGTAGATCAGGTGTGTAATTATCGGTGTATTGCTTCATTTGAAAGTCCGAAACTAGAAGCATTTTCTCTGTGTGTTCTTCAGAAAAACAATTGTCTTGATTTAGATGCGAAGATCCCCGAAAAGCCGTACGTGCAGCCTATGCTTAAGTTTCGAGGGAAGGACTTGTGCCATGAAACCGCCAAAGATTTATTTGTTGGTTGGTTGGGGAGTTTGGATTGGAGTTGGCGAGTCGTAGCAGGACAGAACCCAGCCTATGATCAGTTCCCATGTCAGTACCAGCTATTTTACAGGGGAAAGGCGAAGGGATCGTTTTGGTACGAGCCAGTTTTTCAGGTTAAAACTTTAGAAGGAGAACTGGTTTGGAGGCGTCGTAAATATCGAGTCAAGAGAGCAAACGTTCCAGGGACATTTTACTTCAGTGTCTTGGATAACGGGGTTGTTTCGAACGAGTATTGGACAATCGTAGATGTATCAGAAGATTTTAGCTGGGGTCTGTTCCATTACCATGGGGCAGCACGAGTGGCCGGACAATCGTATACTGGAGCAGTGCTGGTTAGTCCGGATGGGACATACCCTAAACAGACACAGAACAACAGATTATCTTCAGCTTTGGAGAAATGTGGAATTAAGGAATGGGAATTATATACGGTTGATAACTGTGCATGCCAAGATCCTCCATTAGGAATTCCAGAAGGTTCAAGTTTACATTCAATGGTTGATGCAAAAGACCAGAGCTGGAGCTCAGTTTAAGGATGGCCTAATGTTCATGAATTCCTAGAGTGAATAGGTGAGTTTCGAAGTTAGAATGTGATATTTTGATTTTTTCATTTTTAATACCTGAAACTAAATTTTAAAGTCTTTCACTAACAGTTGATAGAGGCGTTCCATATAGAACCACCCTCCAAAAATAGGCGTATGCCGCTAAGAGCCGCGAGCACACGGTATTCTTTAGTAAAAGGCGAAAGAATAGTTCGCTTTGTGCTCATCGTACGGCTCCTTGATTTTTATATCTCCATTAGCTCTTTAATTTATGGAAGTGGGTTGGGATGCTGTTTTATGTATTGAGGCGATGTGGGATCCTTTTCCTCCAATTTCGACTGTTTTTAGGGTTTAGGGGCCTGCAGTTCTCCACTCCTCTGCTAAATTTCACACTTTTCTATAACGTTTTCCTCTCATTTTTTAATCCTCTAATTTTATAAGCGAATATGGTACAATAAATTCCTAATCCTATGTTTGTTTTATTGGATTTTTGTCTTGTTTGAATAAATATATCTCCTACTTTTCTTTGAAATATTTAGATTTTGAAATGAATGTAATCTTTTACTTAAATTATTTTGTTAATTTAATAAAATGTTTCTCAGAAATAAATAAATAAAAGAATTTAAACCTATAGATTTCAGCAAAGTTTGCCTGTACGCCATTTTCTCCGGGATAATATAATTTTTGCACTTAAACTTGACAAATAAATTTATTTTAGTGTGTTTTTTAATTTATTTTGATACTTAAACTTGAGTTAGATTCATTTTGGTTCCTAAATTTAAAAAATATATAAGTGTGATGATATGGCACAATCTCATTGTGCCACATCATTACTTGAAAATTAAAAATATAAAAATTTTAAATAATGACGTGGTATAATTGCTAGATCAATAATAATCAATTAATTAATTAATTAAAATTTTATAAACAATTTATTAAATTGGTTCAACCACTTTGTTCGAACTAATATATCAGTCAATTTTTAGTTCAATAGGCCCAACTAATCAGTCTTGAATCTAATTGACAAGTTCAAGTATAAAAATGAATAAAAAATATATAAATACTAAAATAGACTTAATTATTAAGTTAAATGGCTAAAAATTGTATTATCCCTAAGAATTAACATCTTTAGTGCCAAAGAAGCAAATGTAAGTGTTAACTATTAAGTGATAAATGATTTTTATTGGTATTAAATTTCCCTGGACAACCAACCCTTCTATCCGTTGATATAAGAAGGCAAATGCGAGCTAGTATATGTAATTTGTAAAAATATGGTTCTGTAGTCTTAGCCTATAGGGATGGGTGTATGGAGGCTAACATATCCATGGCATTAGCAGTTCGTGAAGCTTTTTCATGGCTAAAGGAGAAGAGGGTCGCTGCTGTCATCGTAGAAACGTATCATTCAAGTTGTATAAGTTTGTAATAATCCAACAGAAGACGAATCTGAATTGGGTCTAGTGGCTAATAATGATTGTTTTGGATTGTAAAATACTATACTAAACTAAAGAACAATTTGATAAAATTGAATTGACTTAGAAATCTTTTTAGTATTCATATCTGCCTTCATCAATTAAACATATGATGTTTATATATTTGAAAATGAATAATTGCTCCTAACCAATTATACACCAGACTCAGCAACTGACTAATAACAAACTAACAGTCCCTAATCTCTTTACTCTAACATTCATCCAGCTTCTCAAGGGGTAAGACTTGAAGTAAACTTCGAAACCGAGCAAAATTAGAGAAGGATAATGGTTTAGTAAGAATATCTGCAACCTGGTCACATGCTGGTACTTCACCAACCATAAAGGAGCCACTAGCCACATTTTCACGAACAAAAAATAAGTCAAGTTCGACATGTTTAAATTTGGAGTGTAACACTGGATTAGCAGTAACAGCAACTGTACTGGAATTATCACACCAAATAGCAGGAGGATCAGTAGAACCGATTTGTAATTCTGTAAGTAGAGAAACTAGCCACGCAACATCACTAGTAGCTGTAGCCAACTTCTATATTCAGCCTCAGCTGTAGAGCAAGAAACAACTTGCTGCTTTTTAGAGACAGGTGTATGACCAAAGTAGACATAATAGTCTGTAGTGGACCGACGGTCATCAAAATCTAGGCCTCAGTTGGCATCTGCATAACCCACTAAAGATTGTTTGTCAGATCGACAAAACACTAGCCCATAACTAATAGTGCCATGTAAATACCTCAATATACGTTTTAACGCTACCATATGAACTATAGTAGGGGCATGCATGAATTGACACACATGATTTACTGCATATGCAATATCTGGCCGGGTTAAAACCACGTATTGAAGAGCTCCAGCAAGACTTCTATATTCAGTAGGGTCAGCAAGACGAGTACCCTCATCTTTAGATAATGTAGAAGAACTAATCATTGGCGTATGAACACTTTTTTGCATTAGCCGGAGAACACCTGTCAAGAAGATCCTGAATGTATTTGCACTGACATAAGTGGAGACTACTAGTAGATGATCAACTGACTTTAACACCTAAAAAATAATGAAGATCATCCAAATCCTTTAGGGAAAATTCGTTATGCAGTTGCTGAACAAAACAATTTATCTCATCAGTCAAGCTTCCAGTAATAATAATATCATCCACATAAATCAAGACATAAATGATGGACTTGGTTGCAACTTTAACAAACAAGGAAGCATCAGATTTAGCCAAGAAAAATCCATTAAAGATAAGAAATTGCTTCAATTTATCAAACTAGGCACGTGGAGCTTTGTAACAACCTAATTTTTAGTGGTGTCAAAAATAGTGCTTCGAGACTACTAAAATCTGACAAGTGAGCTCATAAATTTTATTAGTTAGTGTTTATGAGCTAATTGAGAATTTAAGAAAGCTAAGAATTAGTGATTTGTGTTTTAGAAGGAATTATTAGGTTAAGTGATTTTGAAAACGAGGTATTGAGACCTTGATTTCATAAATCGAGTTGTAAATATTTTTATAAATATTTACGGAGTATTACTGAGATAGTAGTAAAATTTCGTTAGAAAATTTTAACGTTTTCATAGTTAATTAAATAAAAAGGACTAAATTGTAAAAAAAAACTATAAATTTGGGGTAAATCTATAATTTCAAAAATTGAAGGGTATAAATTGTAACGTGAAATGAGGCTGAAATATGTGCTAATGGATGAATAATTTTATATTTTAGATTAAGAGCCCAAAGAAAATCATGGAAAAGAGAAATTATTTGAATAGTTCCTCAGCTACAACAAATTTTACAAATTAGCCAAGGTAAGTTCGTATGGTTAAACTTTAATGTTAAATGTTAAATTGATAAATGATATTATGTAATTGTTCATGTTATTTGTTGAAAATAAAATTATTGTTAAAATCACAAAATTGAAGTGAATTTTCAAAGTGAACGGGACGCGAGATTGGGTACAATCGTTCAGTATAAAAGAGGAATTGACAGCAAATTATCCAAGTAAACCGGGGTTCAGCATTTGTTGCAAACTCCCATGTTTGCTTTCATTTTAGTTCTCATGAGCTTCAGTTAACTCATATGAGTTTCTGTTTAACCCTAATGGGTTTCTGTTTAGCTCTTTCGAGCTTCAGTTTAACCATATGGGTTTCCGTTCAGCTCCTATGAGCTTCCGTTCAACCTTCATGGGTTTCTGTTTAGCATTCATGTGCTTCTGTTCAGCCTTCAAGCCTCTATATACGATGTACTCAACCCATAAGACGTTCTCCGATTTGACAAAAGTTGGTAAGTGACATTAGGAATTCATGATTGAAGATTTAAAGTTATTATTGATAATGATCTGAAATAAGTGAATTCATCGATTGAAGTTGTGTTTGGTAGGAATTATATATTGAATGATTTATTTGAATAATTTGTTATAGTATGTTCGGTAAGATTTATGTTTAAAGCCAACGAACTTAATAAGCTTCATTAAGCTTACTCGTGTTGTTTAATGTTCTTTGTAGATTAGCATGAGATCGGTAGATCGGATCAACACATCAAGCTACACTATCCAGACTACTTTGGTAGATTTTGTTGTACATTTTCTGGTTTATATGGCATGTATAAGGATGGATTAAAAAGGGTTAAACTTGTATGTATAATTATGATTGTTAGTTAAGTACATATGAGTGTTTGTATGTATGTAAATAAAATTAGGCTTTGGTAAATAATGAATGAAGTTAGTTTGTGAAATTTAAACATTTGATTTATGGGTCAATTTATTATGTCAAATACATGTTTTGGTTTGAATTGGTTGCTTGGTTGAGAGATATTTGTGTATTTCAATGTTGAGTGCAGGTGGATAATAAAAGGGTGAGAAAAATGGCCTTAAAATGGCCTAGTTTCGTCCACATGGGCAGAGACACGGGCTTGCGTCTCAGCCGTGTGTCACACACGGCTTGGTGTATGGGTGTGTAGTTTGGCCGTGTATCCCCTGCACCTTAAAATCACAAAACAGAATGACGAGGTTTTTGCACACGGCCTAGCACACAGGCGTGTGACTTGGCCGTGTGACCCATGCACTTCACACACGGCCTAACACACGGGCATGTGGTTAGCCATGTGACCCAAGTCAGCAGCTACCCTAATTTGAAAACAACCTAAGACACAGACGTGTCTCCTAGCCGTGTGAGCCACACGGTTGGCCACAAGGGTGTATGTCCCCTGCTCTTAAGAAAAATTTTAAGATTTTGGGAAAAATTTCCTAAGTGTTCGATTTAGTTCCGATTCACTTCTATTGTGTATTTTGGGCCTCGATGACCCATCTAAGGGAAAATATGAGTGTATTATGATTGATTCTTAATATGAGTAATAAAGTTGTGAAATGTCTATATTTAATTCGTAAAGTTCGGTAATGCTCCGCAACCCTATTTTGGCGACAGATAAAGGTTAGGGGTATTACATTTATTGGTATTAGAGCTTCGGTTTAGCCGATTCTCGAAATGAATATTATGTACAAAGTGTCTGAAAATACATGCCATATAAATCTGTGATAGTGTGATATGTACAATCCGGTCTAATATTTGTTTTTCTTATAGATTGTAAAGATCTCTGATAGATCTGAACATGTTGAACGTGATGAAGCTAATAGCAGAGTACAAATATCTGAACACGAGACAAGTAGTAGTGTTTCAATTTTTTCGATGCAAGAACAACAACTCAAAAATATGTTTTATGGGTTTATGAACAAATGGTTTAATGAGATGATGTAAGAAAGAAATCAGGCTCAGCAACCTCCCCCCTCTACTGTTCGATTGTACATCCACCTCTTTTAGTAACTGAATTCAGTAAACGTACTTCAGGAGAAAAACTCAGAAAATTTGGAGCCGAAGATTTCAGGGCAGGACAGATGATGACCCAGTCAAATTTGAGAATTGGCTTCAAAATACAATAAGAGTTTTTAAAGAAATGGCTTGTTCCCTAGATGATTATTTGATATATGTTGTTTCTTTATTAAAAGAGGAAGCTTATAATTGGTAGATGACTATAGAAGTTGTGGTACCGTAAGAGAAAATTTATTGGGAATTCTTTCAGAATGAATTTAAAAAGAAATATGTTGGCAAGAGGTATATGGATAAAAAGAAAAGAGAATTTATCAATCTATGACAAGAAAATCGATCAGTAACTGAATATAAGAGAGAATTTGTATATCTCAGAAAATATGCTCGTGAAATTGTACCAACCGAAGAGGAAATATGTATCCGTTTTGAGGAGGGATTAAATGATGAAATTAGAATGTTGATTGAGGGTACAGAAATATGAGAATTTGTTGTTCTGTCAGATCATGCTCAGAAAATGGAAGAAGTATATAACAGAAAAATGTAACGAGAGAGACGAAATAAAGAATCTTACAAAAGAAGCTCCTCCAAATAATTTTCAACATTTCCGGCTAAAAAACCTAGAGAGGAGTCCAATCGAGCCACTTCAATGTCTGAGTGATCAAATAAGAACATGGCGACTCAACAAGATTTTGGAGTAACTATTAGACCTACAGCTAGTGTGGGTAGTGTACAGAATGTCCCTAGAATTAAATGCAAATATTATGGAAAGTATCATCCGGGTGAATGTAGAGGCAAAATGGGAGCTTGTTATAAATGCGGAGCCACTGACCATTTCATTCGAGACTGTCCTCAATGCAAAAAAAAGAAGATGAACAAAAAGAAAAATAATTAGCCACTTTCCAAAGAAGTAAACGTTCAGGCCAAAGTAGTGCTACTGGGGCTACCCGTTCGAATATGAGAGATAAAGCTGTTGGTTAGAGCCTAAGGCACCTACACGTGCTTATGCTATCCGAGCTAGAGAGGAAGCAACAACTCCAGTCGTAATTGCTGGAATTTTCTATCTTTTCGATATTACTGTGTATGCATTGATTGACTCTGGGTCTACACATTCTTATGTTTGCACTGCATTAGCATCAGAAAAGAAATTGTTTGTTGAACCCACTGATTATGATGTTCAAGTCACTAATCCATTAGGTCAAAGTGTGATAGTTAATGTAATGTGTCGAAATTGTCCACTAAAAGTGAAAGGCTGTGAATTCCCTGCTAAATTGATACTGTTACCCTTTCAAGAATTCGATGTTATTCTGGGAATGGATTGGTTAACAAAGCATGATGCAGTAGTAAATTGTAAAGAGAAAAGGATTAATCTGAAAGGCTAGACAGGGAAAGTGATTACTGTTAAGTCTGCTAATCCGAAAGAAATTGTTAGAATTATTTCAGCATTTTTAGCCTAGAAATTAATGCGAAAAGGTAACGAGGCATTTTTAGCCTGTATTCTTGATACTCGGGGTTCTGAATCAAAGTTAGAACAGTTACCAGTTGTTAATGAATTTATTGATGTATTTTTTGAGGAATTACCTGGTTTACCACCTGATTATGAATTGAGTTTATAATTGATGTGGTTTCGGAAACAGCTCCAATATCAGTAACACCATACCGTATGACACCAGCTGAGTTAAAAGAATTAAAGTCACAGTTGTAAGATTTATTAGACAAAGGATTCATTAGACCGAGTATGTCTCCTTAGGGTGCACCTGTCTTATTTGTGAAAAAGAAATATGGTTCTTTGAGACTGTGTATAGACTACAGACATTTGGACAAGGTCACAATTAAAAATAAATACCCTTTGCCACATATTGACGATTTTTTGATCAGCTGAATGATGCTGCAGTATTTTCGAAGATAGACCTCAAATTCGGGTATTATTAGTTGAAAGTTAAAGAATGTGATGTGCCAAAGACTGCTTTCAGAACTCGGTATGGTCATTATGAATTTCTAATAATGTCATTCGGCTTGACTAATGCGCCTGCTGCTTTCATGGATTTAATGAATCAAATTTTTCAACCTTATTTAGATAAATTTATGGTTGTGTTTATCGATGATATATTGATCTGTTCTAAGACAGAATCCGAGCATGCGCAACACTTAAGAATTGTGCTACAGATTTTGAGAGAAAAACAGTTGTATGCAAAGTTTAATAAATGTGAATTTTGGCTATACAAGGTTAGATTTCCAGGCTATATTGTGGCAGCTGAAGGGATTCGTGTGGATTCGAGCAAAGTATCTGCAGTGGTGAATTGGAAAATTCCAAAGAATATAACAGAAGTGCAAAGTTTTCAGAATTAGTAAGATACTATTGACGTTTTGTCAAGAATTTTTTGATGATTGCTTCATTGTTAACCTGACTATTCAGAAGAATATTGAATTTGTGTGGTCTAATGAGTGTCAACAGAGTTTTGATCATTTGAAGAAGATGTTGACAGAGGCTCTAATTTTAACCCAGCCAGAATCGAGTATACCGTATGTTATTTATAACGACGCGTCTCTAAATGGTTTGGGTTGTGTATTAATGTAGTCGGGAAAAGTACTAGCCAATGCTTTTCGGCAGTTAAAACTGCACGAGAGAAATTATCCTACACATGATCTTGAGTTGGCTGCAATTGTGTTTGCTTTAAAAATCTAGATACACTATTTATATAGTGAGAAATGCTATGTGTATATAGATCACAAGAGTTTGAAGTATTTGATGACTCAGAAAGAGATGAACTTGAGATAGAGACAATGGTTAAAGTTGCTCAAAGATTATGATTTGGTTATTGATTATCACCCAAGAAAGGCTAATATAGTTGCAGATGCACTTAGTCAAAAATTGTCACTATTTGCACTTCGGGGGATGAACGCTCATTTATTTCTTAATGAAAATGATTCTGTATTAGCAGAATTGAGAGCAAAACCTGTGTTTCTTCAGCGAATTCGAGAGTTGCAAGATGATGATCCAAAATTAGTGTTGAAGAGACAGATGGTTCGGGACAATTTGAGTTCAGAGTATACCATTGATGATAGTGGTATGTTGTATTATCGTAACACAATTTATGTTCCGAATAATTCAGACTTGAAAAATGACATTCTTTCTGAAGCTCACAGTAGTATGTATTCTATTCATCCGGGTAGCACGAGAATATATTGTAATTTAAAAAAGATGTATTGGTGGCCTAGTATGAAATGGGAAATCTATGAGTTTGTTGAAATATGTCTGATTTGTCAATACGTCAAAGCAGAACATCAGGTACCAACAGGTTTGTTGCAACCTGTCATGATTCCTAAATGGAAGTAGGAGCATGTCACTAGGGATTTTGTATCTAGATTGCCTATGAATCAAAGAAAGAAAGATTTGATCTAAGTGATTATGGATAGATTGACTAAGTCAGCACATTTTGTTTTAGTCAGAACAGATTTTTCACTCGAGAAGTTAGCAGAATTATATATGTCTGAGATTGTAATACTGTAATGACCCAAAATTTACGGGCATCGGAAAAGTACAATATCGAGCCTCCGTCTTAGTAAATCGAGTTTGAAAATAATTATTAAAAATATTTATGAGTCTAGTGATGTAATTAATTAGGTTTAAATTAGGTGAATTTAGCTTAATTTAGAGTAATTAGTAAAAAGGACTGAATTGAATAAGGTGTAAAAGTTCAATTGTAAAGTAAAAGAAAATAAAAGGGACTAAATAGGTAAATAAGCTAATGGCTTAAGATGAGGTTGCAATACATGGAAAAATCTTAGATTTTTCTTGATTTATATTATAAAATATTATTTAATTAAAATATTATAAATTATAGTAATTAAAGTTAAGATATTATATTATAGGAAATAAATAAAATAAAGATAATTGCATGGTAATAAAATATACATGTGTAATAATCATATTTGTACAATTGTAAATTAAATACTTAATTACTTTTTATTTAAGTAAAAGATATTTATTATTTATTATAATTATTAAGTTAAAAGATATTTATTAATTAAATAATTATATTATAAGATTTTTTATGATAAATAAATTAAAAATTTGCCAAATGGATGGTGATGATATTGTTCAAATGTACAAAAATATATGTGTACAATTGTAGTATTTATACTTGTTATTAAATAGATATTTATTATAGTGTATTATAATTGTTAATTTATTAATTTATAATTTATATTAATTATATTATGAGATTTTTATAGGATGAATAAATAAAAATATGACAAATGTATGATGATGGAATAGTACATGTGTAAAATATGTATTTAAACATTTGTATTATAATGATATATTTTCTTAAATTTTAAGTAAAGGTATTTGTATATTATATATTAAATTATTATATTAATAAAAATCTATATTAGTTAAATGTTAAAAGAATATAAAGTAAATAATAAAAAGAAACAAAGCAAAAGGAAAAAGAAAGAAAGCAGATAACATTTCGAAAGTAGCAGGAAGAAAGAAAGAAAGAAAAATAAAAGGAAAAACTAGGATTTTAAAGTTTGAAGTTTAAATAGGTAAGTCAATTAAGTCTTTTTCTTTGTGATTTTGATGTTTTAGAAGCTTTAGAACAAAGTTTTGTTGAAATTAAGTTGAGGTTTTAGAAGTTCTTAGGATTTTTAACGTAGTTTATGTTGAACAAAATGATGAATTAGAGGTTTAATTGAATGAATTTCAAGTTAGAATTGATTAAAGGATTAAATTGTAAAAGAAGCTATAAGTTTTGTGATAGGGGGATTAAATTGAAAGAAATTTTAAATTAGGGTTTTATTATGAACACTTGATGGTTAAGTTGAATTTGATAGGAATTTGAATAGAGATGAAATATAAATTGAGTTAGAAAAGTAAATGGGTTAATTAGGATTAAATTGGAATAAGGGTATAAATTGAATAGAAATTCAATTATTATTATCAATTAGTGTTGTAATTAATAGTATAAATTATTATTTTCGTTGCTAACAAGGAATTCGAGGCATCGGCATACAAAGGAAAGGAGAAAGCTATCGAGGACTAAAACGAGAAATTCACGATTTGTATTACTATAATTCGAATTATTTTTATTAAATGTTAAATTTTAATTATATGTATGGTAAGTAAATTATGAGGTAAGTATTATTATGGAATTAAAAGGAAATTGAATTGATGATGGATAAGTATTGATATTGAATTGTATATTAATGAAAAGTGAAATTGAATTGATTCGTAAATGAATTGAAAGTGATATTGAATTGAAAAAGTGAACCGAATACTCTATTAACTAGTCGGGCTGAGTCGGATATAGTTGGCATGCCATAGGACTGGAAGAGTTCAAGGATTCTTCAACCTTGAGTCGATGGACACTGGGTGTCACTATTTTACTTCGGATAGATTCAATGAGGTACTGGGTACCACTTTACTTCGGCTAGGCCGATGAGACACTGGGTGTCACTATATTGCTTCGAACTATCCGATGATGCACTGGGTGCCATTTTGGTGTATTTGGTTGGATCCGAGTATTTGCCAATGCCTGAGTTTTGTTAATAGGGTAAATAAACTGAAAAGGGAAAAACAGAATAGAATGAGGAATTTGTACTTATAGAGTGAAATGTGAAATGAAGATGAGAAAATGTGATTTAGATAAATGAACCAAAGGCTCAAATGGCTAATAGTACTTGAATGTGATATTCATGATATTGAGTTGATAATTAGTTAAAATGAATAGCAATAGATATAAAATAAAGTTAAAGTGTGAATTTGTACTATATGTGAGTATATGTTCTATAGCTAAATATGTAAAGTTCATTTGGTTATTTATAATTTGAATTATAGTAATACCACTGAGTATGAAATACTCAGCGTACGGTTGTTTCTGTGCGTAGGTTAATAGGAGTACAGAGTCTCGGTCTAGCATCTAGAGCAATCCTGACTCTAGCACAAAAACTTGGTGATGTATTCTTCTTTTGGTAAAAGTGGCATGTACATAGATATTGTTTTGGTCACTTAAAAACGCTATATGATTCTAGTTATAAAGTATGGATGGTTTGTAATGTTTTGAACTAAGTTTTAAGTGAAATGGTAAATAGTATATTATAAAATTTAGCATTAAGGTTGAATGGAAAATAAATCAAGTTATTAGTCAATTTGAATGATATTATGAATGTTTAATTATTAAATTACTATGTGAATGAATTGGTTATGATATAAGTGTATTTAAGTATAAATTGTTTTTAGTTGTGGTTTGAAAATTTCAGGGTAGGTTAGATGTTTATAAAGGGGTTATATTGAGTTAAAAAAAATTACGAAAAATTTTTAAAGAACCCGAACAAGTCCCAATTTGCTCTTATTACGTATTTTTGGGCTTCGAGGATCCATTAAAGGGACTTAATGATTAAATTATACTATGTATGTTATTTTATTTGTGAATTATTCGTAAATTTTTTGATATGTCTGGTAATGCTCCGTAACCCTGATTCGGCGACAGTTTAGGGTTAGGGGGTGTTACAAATACTACATGGGATTCCAACATCTATTATTTCAGATCAAGATCAAAGGTTTACATCCAGATTTTGGAATAAACTATAAGAAGCTTTGGGTACTAAGTTAAATTTCAGCATAGCATTTCATCCTCTTATTGACGGACAATCAGAACGAGTGATTTAGATTTTAGAGGACATGTTGAGATGTTGTATATTCGAGTTTGAAAATAGATAGGAAAGGTATTTACCTTTACCTGAATTTGCTTATAATAATAGTTACCAATGCAGCATAAAAATGACACAATTTGAAGCTCTTTATGGAAGAAAATATAAGACTCCATTGTTTTGGTCTGAATTGAGTGAATCCAAGTTAGTTGGAGTCGACTTGATCCGAGAAACTGAAGAAAAAATTTAAATCATTCAAGATAGTTTGAAAGCTACTTCATACTGTCAGAAATCATATGCAGATTTAAAAAGAAGAGATATATAATTTTCGGTTGGCAACCAAGTGTTTTTAAAAGTCTCATCGTGGAAGAAAGTATTACGGTTTGCCAGAAAAGGGAAATTGAGTCCAAGATTTATTGGACCGTATGAGGTTATTGAAAGAATTGGTCTTATGGCTTATGGGTTAGCTCTACCTTCAGAATTTGAGAAGATTCATAACGTGTTCCATGTGTCGATGTTAAGATGGTACAGATCAGATCCTTCACACATGATTCCTCATAGTGAATTTGAAATACGACCGGATATGACGTACTTGGAAGAGTCGATAAAGATTTTAGCTCGAGAAGTTAAAGAATTACAGAATAAACGAGTACCATTAGTTAAAGTGTTGTGGCATCGTCATGGTTCAGAGGACACAACCTGCGAAACAGAAGAATCAATGAAATTACACAAACTTATTTTCAGGTAATAAATTTCGAGGACAAAATTTCCTAAATGGGGGAGAGTTGTAACAGCCTAATTTTCAATGGTGTCAGAAATATTGGTTTGAGACTACTAAAATCTGACAAGTGAGCTCGTAAATTTTATTAGTTAGAGTTTATGAGCTAATTAAGAATTTAAGAAAGCTAAGAATTAGTGATTTGTGTTTTAGAAGGAATTATTAGGTTAAGTGATTTTGAAAACGAGGTATCGAGACCTTGATTTCATAAATTTAGTCGTAAATATTGTTATAAATATTTATGGAGTATTATTGAGATAGTATTAAAATTTCGTTAAAAATTTTAATTTTGATAGTTAATTAAATAAAAGGACTAAATTGTAAAATATGCAAAAATGCTAAAGTGATTAGATAGCTCAAATAATAAATAAGAAGGATTTAAAGAGCAATTTGGCCAAATTACAAAGGTTGGACGGTAGGGATATAGAAATTAGTAAGGATATAATGTGAACTAAGGGTAAAATTAGAAATTTCGCAAATTAACTAAATTAAATAATAACTAAATTGAAATTCTAAACAAATCTTCATATTTCTCCAGCCAAAAACAACCATTGAAGAATTCTTCCAAGCTGGTTTTTCATGTTTCTACTCCAAGTGAGTTCAATTCTTGTCTATTTCTTGAAATTTTTATGTTTTTGAGACTTTTACAACTAGGTCCAACTATATGTTTCATTTGTTTTTTATTTCATGGGTAATTTTGAAAGTTACCATATATGAGTGTTGTATGTTTATGATGAATTAACATGGATTTGAAACTTTAATTTTATTATATGATGATTTTATTAAGTAATTTTGATAAATATTGATTTTAGGACTAAATTGTGAAAAAGTTGAGAATTAGGGTTTGGTATTGAAATTCTAAATTAAAAAGGTTGTATGGTAGCCTAAAATAATTAGATAAAGTGCTAATTGAGAAAAAAAATAGATCAGTTGATGAGTTTATTGATGAGGGACTAAATTGTAAAAAAAACTATAAAAGTTAGGGTAAATGTGTAATTTCAAAAATTGAAGGGTATAAATTGTAAAGTGAAATAAGGCTGAAATATGTGCTAATGGATGAATAATTTTATATTTTATATCAAGAGCCCAAAGAAAATCGTGGAAAAGAGAAATTATCTGAATAGTTCCTGAACTACAACAAATTTTACAAATTAACCTGATAAGTTCGTATGGTTAAACTTTAATGTTAAATGTTAAATGTTAAATGTTAAATTGATAAATGATATTATGTAATTGTTCATGTTATTTGTTGAAAATAAAATTATTGTTAAAATCACAAAATTGAAGTGAATTTTCAAAGTGAATGGGACGCGGGATTGAGTACATTCGTTTAGTACAAAAGAGGAATTGACGACAAATTACCCAAGTAAATCGGGGTTCAGCATTTGTTGTGAACTCCCGTGTTTGCTTTCAATTTAGCTTTCATGAGCTTCAGTTAACTCATATGATTTTCTGTTTAACCCTAATGGGTTTCCATTTAGTTCTTTTGAGCTTTAGTTTGACCCTTATGGGTTTCCGTTCAGCTCCTATAAGCTTCCGTTCAACCCTCATGGGTTTTTATTTAGCACTTATCTATTTTTGTGCAGCCTTCGAGCTTCTGTATACAATATACTCATGCCTGTAAGATGTTCTCCGATTTGACAAAAGTTGGTAAGAGATATTGGGAATTCATGATTGAAGATTTAAAGTTATTATTGATAATGATCTGAAATAAGTGAATTCATCGATTGAAGTTGTGTTTGAAAGGAATTATATATTGAATGATTTATTTGAATAATTTGTTATAGTATGTTCAGTAAGATTTATGTTTAAAGCTAACGAACTTACTAAGCTTCATTAAGCTTACTCGTGTTGTTTAATGTTCTTTGTAGATTAGCGTGGGACCGGTGGATCGAATCAACACATCAAGCTACACTATCCAGACCACTCTGGTAGATTTTTTTGTACATTTTATAGTTTATATGGCATGTATAAGGATGGATTAAAAAGGGTTAAACTTGTATGTATAATTATGATTGTTAGTTAAGTATACATGAGTGTTTGTATGTATGTAAATAAAAGTAAGCTTTGGTAAATAATGAGTGAAGTTAGATTGTCAAATTTAAACATTTGCGTTATAGGTCAATTTATTATGTTAAATACATGTTTTGGTTTGAATTGGTTTCTTGGTTTCAATGTTGAGTGCAGGTGGATAATAAATGGGTGAGAAAAATAGCCTATTTTTGTCCACATGAGCAGAGACACGAATGTCTGTCTCAGTCGTGTGTGACACACTTCCTGGAGCATGGGCGTGTAGTTTGGCCGTGTGTCCCCTGCACCTTAAAATTATAAAACAAAATGCCTAGGTTTTTGCACACGGCCTAGCACACAGGTGTATGATTTGGCCGTGTGACTCCTGCACCTCACGCACAGCCTAGCACACGTGCCCAAGTCAGTAGCTACCCTAATTTGGACAGGGGCATGTCTCCTGGCCGTGTGAGCCACAAGGTTGGCCACACGGGCTTGTGTCCCTTGCTCTTAAGAAAGATTTTAAGATTTTGGGAAAATTTTCTTAAGTGTTTGATTTAGTTTTGATTCACTTCTATTGTGTATTTTGGGCCTCGAGGACCCATCTAAGGGAAAATATGAATGTATTATGATTGATTCTTAATATGTGTAATAAAGTTGTGAAATATCTGTATTTAGTTCATAAAGTCTAGTAATGCTTCATAACCCTATTCTGGCGACGGATAAGGGTTAAGGGTGTTACAAGCTTGCCGTAATTCATACAATGCCTTTGTTAGACGACACTCCAAAGCCTCACCATTTACCCCATATTGAACATAACTTGGCAGTTGCTGTATAAACACTTCGTCAGTGAGATCTCCATTTAAGAAGGCATTGTTTACATCGACTTGATGAAGTTGCCAACTATTTGTTACGGCAATAGATAGTATGGTTTGGGTAGTCGCAGGTTTGACTACCGAAGTAAATGTTTCCTTGAAGTCACATCCAGGTACTTGGGAACACCCTTTTGCCACCAATCGTGCCTTTCGGCGATCAATCGTCCCATCAGGAATTTTCTTGACTTTGAAAAGCCATTTGCACCCAATTTGTTTTCGACCATGAGGTAAAGACACAAGTTTCCATATAGAATTAGCCATTAAAGCACCATATTCAACTTGAACTACCAATTTACATTCCTTATGAGTAAGAGCCTCCTAACAGTTCGTGGCTCAATATCAATAGCCTCAACTAACAAAATTTTAGGTTTAAAAATTCTTTCCTTAGACCGAGTAACCATAGTATGAGTATTTCTCGGAAGAACATAAGAAGAATTAGCAGACTTGGTGATTGGGTCGGACAGATTAGCTTCAGCCGATGGAACATCAAAATGGTTAGATCCAGATTCAATTGATGAATCAACTGAAACAAATTGTATTGGACTACACGTAGCTAGCGGATCAACTAAAACAGATTGCATAGGATTGCCAGTCGGAGTAGAATGTAAAATAAGTGACAATGTAATGGTTTCTCTTAGTTCGACAGTGAATCGATCAGAGGGTGGCTGAACTACAAGAACATAAGTAGTGACAAATGCATGAGACTTAACGGTGTCCAAAGTAGGCCAAGAAAACAAGAATCAACACTCATAAAAAATAACATGCCGAAAGATAATAATCTTACCATTCGGTGTGAGACAGTGATAGCCCTTATGTTGAGAGCTATATCCTAAAAACGTGCATAGTTGTGATCGAAACTCTAGCTTATGATGCATGAATGAACGCAAATACAGAAAGCAACAACAGCCAAAAACCCTTAAATGATCATAGGTCAGTTCATGACCATTAAGAGCCTAATATGGAGACTAACCTTTTAGGATTAAAGTAGGCAGTCAATTGATAAGATGAACAGCACTGCAAAATGCATACCCTCAGTAATCCATAAGTAGATTTGCTTGGGCTAAGAGTGTAATACCAGTTTCCACAATGTGCCTGTGTTTACACTTAGCAAAATCGTTCTGTTCGGATGTATGAGGACATGAAAGATGATGAAGAATCCCATGATCTGCCAAAATTGATGTAAAAGCATGATACTTAATGCCTCAGTCACTTTGGAATTTTTTAATACACTTCCCGAACTGAGTGAGAACCATTTTTTGAAACTGAAGAAAACATTCAACCGTTTGATATTTTCTTTTAATGAGATAAATCCAAGTAAATCGGCTGCACATGTCAATAAACGAAACATAGTACAAACTACTCCCACAAGCAACAGATGTCGATCCCCACAAATCAGAGACAACCAAGTCAAATAATTCCATTTATTCAGAAGTAAATTGAGCAAAGGGCAATTTATATGATTTCCTTTTCTGACAGGCAACACAAATATTATCTAGATTTTTCCTATTATAAGCAATGTGACACTTATCAAGAATAATTTTAACAGTTGAGGTAGAAGGATGTCCAAGTCTTTTATGCCACAATGTAAAAACATCATTATCTGAAGAACTATCGTAAACCCTGGTGTTGTGAATAGCAGGTACTATATCAAATGGAACCGACAGATCAGCCGAAAATTGATAAAGACCATCACGAGCTTGTCCCGTAGAAAAATTTCCTGTGTTTGGGCATCCTTAATAACACAATAAGACGGATAAAATTGAAAAAAAATTATCGTCATGAGCAAACTGAGAAACAGACAAAAGATTCTTTCAGATACTCGGTACACATAAGACATTAGAAAGATATAATAATTTCTTCTTCGTGGGCAAGACAAAATTTCCAATATATGAGATTTTAGTGGGAATGCCGTTACCCATTAAAACAGAAGAATTACTTGAGTATGGGGTAGACTCATTCAAACCAGTAGTATTCTGAAAAACACGGTGTATAGCCTCTAAATCCCGATACTATGATGAATTTCCAACGGGAAGGGGAACATATGAATCATCAAAATTAGAACCGTACTTAGTGGAATTAGCATTGGATCCGGAAGTAGCCAAATAGTTGGACAGATTAAAACCGGGAATACGAGGTAACCTAATACACTGCGAAAAATCAAAATCAATTACACGTGCCATTGGTTTAGTCTTCTGCGGAACACCGGACCCACCATTTGGTAAAGAAGGTGTGTAGCTTTCAAGGCCAACATAATTAATATTCGGCCCACTAGAAGGTTGACCACCATTATTGTTCGGCCCATGTTCAGGCTAACCATTAGTGGCATGCTACGCAACAAATTTCAACCCACCAGAGGACAATCCACCAAGATCATTGGGCCCGTAGTGCAGCCTACTGCAGGTGACGCATGAGAAGGACCAACAGATGGAGCACAGGCATGGGCATAAGTAGCAGACGCTGGCCTAAAATTGTACCCCAATTCACGCAGTACGCTAGCGCCATGTGGACCAGGCAGATGTGAGCCACCACCAGGCCTGCTTATGCGGCCTGCATCAGAGAAATAATTAGGGCCTGCATCCACAAAATTAGGGTTAAAGGGATTATAATCCCAAACATGCAGCAGACCATTGAAATAAGATTGCTGTGACAGCCACCTTCCCTAAGAGTCTGAAAATGGCGCCGATGAATGTTTCGTTGGGCCACCAAACTGTTTAGGAGCACCATTAGACCAAGCAAACTTTTCACTTCGAAAATGTTGGCCATCATCAAAGGAGAAACGTCCCATGGGTGAAGGAGATAGGCCGTCGTAGTCCCGATTATAACAGTAGTAGCATCGTTGAGCTAGATGACCGGAGCGACTGCAAATTTGGCATTGAACCCGTGGCCGAAAGCCACACCCACGAGAACTAGATGAAGGACGGCCGCCGTCATGAGTAGGATCGGCCACCGTTGTGTTTAATGGTACCTCAACGATATTTTGAAACAAAAGTGGCTCAGAGGAGAAAGACGCCAGCGTTATCAGGGCGTCAAAGTCTGATGAAAGTCCGGTGAGAATAACCTCCACCTTTTTGGCCTCCGAGACGATAGATCTAGACGCCTCTAATAGAGCGCAGATATTTTGTATCTTGGCAATGTATTCTTTTACTGTTAATGCTCATTTAATTTCTTAATTCTTGATTCTTGAGAGCTTCGCACCAGTCGCAGCAGCAAAAATCGATTAGCAGTGCTCCATATATCACAAGCTGTTTTGGCAGAGATAAAATATGACAGTAACGATGTACTAACGGTAGAAAGTAACCATGATGCAAGTAACTTATCTTGCTGGGTGACGAAAGATGCATCAGGATTTGGAATCAGAGTTCCATTTGGAGAGGTCACAAAACGAGCCGGAATAGGTAACGTACCATCTAGAAACCCTTGCAATTTATGGCCTTCTATGATCAACCTTACATGCTGTTGTCACTGCACATAATTTCCATCATCTAACTTCACTGTATCGTGACGAGGGATTGGACCAGACGAGAACCAAAAAAAGAACCAGCGGAAGTAGATTCGGTGGAATTTGCCATGGATTCAGTAGAGAGAAGGAGGCCCTAGGAAGTTGGCGACTAATACCATGTAAAATACTATACTAAACCAAAGAACAATTTGACAAAAATTGAATTTACTTAGAAATTTGCTTAGTATTCATATCTGCCTTCATCAATTACACATATGATGTTTATATATTTGAAAATGAATAACTACTCTTAACCAATTATACACCAGACTCAGTAACTGACTGATAACAAACTAACAGTCCCTAATCTCTTTACTCTAATATGGATCAAGACAGTTTTCTGATTTTAACAAATGGAACAGCTCATAACTTTGCTTCATGCTAAGTGTTTTGAACATTCTTATTTCGAATACTCTTTTGGTGAATTTTAACGAAGCTAATAGATATAAAAACAGGTGTATAGAATAAGTTTGTTGGCTCGAGTTAATCATCATAACTCTTAATTCAACCTTTGATATTTGTAACAATTTATCATTTTCCCAATTCCCAATACTTAAACTTATTCACATAAATTACCTTTAACCAAACTTGTCCACCCGTATTTTCCACTCTTATATGGAGCAGTCATATAATTCTAAAATTATATATAAATATATATACTTTGTGTAATTCTAAAGTATCACTCTTCAAATATTTCATATGTAAGCTAAATCTCACATGAAAAACATTAAAAAAGTCGCAGCAGAAATCGTTTACTATTTTTAAAGCCTAATGCTTAAACCTGGGTCACGTGAAATTCAGGAAGTCGACAGTATGCTACATGTTCAATGTTCATCATTATGGTTACTGTGTACTAATGTTCAATTTCCACTACGACCACTTACCCAACATCTTTTTCTCTTTTCTTTTCTTAAATTTCAACTTAAAAAAGAAAAAAAGGAAAAAAAAGAAACCCACTCCCCAGACCCACAGAAAGAGAAAGGCCATGTCGACATCTTAGTCATGGGTATATGGCAAAGGCATGAAATGTTTAATTAAATTCTATTATTAGTAGTTTATGTAGTACGCAAGTTATGGTTTTAATTATTATATTTTAATGTGATGATTTTTATTTATATTTTCTGAATTTTAAAATTTTAATTTTAACGAATAAAATTGTTAAATTTATTAATTTAAATTTGCTATTTTTAAAATTGTATATTACAACCACATTATCATCACGTGTAACACTAGATCTATCTATGATCCGGCCCAAAGGCCTACCCAAAAAGTGAGAAGATTTTGGTGAAAATACATGCCCAGGAAATGGGCTTGAAAAAAAATAAGGCTCGTTGAGAAAATGGGTCAAGCCTCCAGTAAGAATTTTTTAACTCGAGCTTGGCCCAAATATGCAAAAAAAAAAAAACTGTTGTTTTTTTTACTGTTTTGTTACTATTTTTCTTTTTCTTTTTTTTTTTGCTATTTTGCTATCATTCACTATTATGTTGCTACTATTTTGTTGTTATTGTTTGGATATTGTATAACTCTTGTTTTATTGTTAATTTTGTTAAGATTTTAGAGGCATTTTCTTGAGTTGCATCTATCTTAGTGTTATATATATTTTTAAAATTTATTTTAAATTTATTGGGACACGTTTATTTTAATATTTTTAGTATTTTATATGTATTATATTTAAAAAATATAAATTAATATGGACGGGGCGGGCTAGGTTTTAGCAGTTTTATTTGAGCCAGGGTTAGACAAAATTTTAGACTCATTTTTTAGGCCAGGCCTGAGCATAGCAAATGAGGCTGAAATTTTGGTTGGGCCCGACCCAGCCCATGGACACTTTTATGGAACACCATGTTAGCTTTCTAGTTTTACATATTACTCACAGAAAAGTTAGTTAGTAGATTTAACTATTGTTATTTGTGTCAAGATTAAAATTTCAAATATTGAAATGTATAAGGACTTAGAATGATTCGCTATCAGAACATGGACTAAATCTACAACTTTACACATTATTCAAGATTAATAGGATTAATCAAATAAGTTTAACCACTACCATTTTGAATCAAACCTAAAATTTTAATTTTCAAAAGTTTGAGGATAAAATTCACTATTTTAAAAAATACAATAATTAAAATTAACTAAAATAAAATATATGAATTAAATCGCAAACTTAAAAGAAGAAAATAATAACAGAATTTGAACTAAATGTTTTGTGAGCAAAATTTATGAATGTTGGATAGGTAAGTGATAAAACTAGTATTATTTTACATAAATTGAATCTTAAATTGTTAGGCCATTTTTATGCAATATTTGTTAGTGTAAGTTATTATTGCATATTATCTTGCTTAATTCCTTTTAAGTTTGTCGTTTAGTAGCTCCTTTTCTTTTTATTTACTTGTGATGGAAATTAAATTATCAAATCTTTTGATGTAAAAATAATTTATTCTATATCACTTAAATATTGAATTAATTGTAGTATTATATTCAATTTCAATCTTTTAATAGAAAAATACTTTTTTTTTATGTTACGATTATATTTAAAATAAATTATGTTGCATTTAATTGGTTGAATCTTAATTTATTTGATGCCATTATTATTATAATAATAATGTAGAAGATAAATTAAATTGAATGTATTTGGACACTTGTTATTTTTGATTTAAGAGTTTAGAAAGTTATGATTGGAAGTAAACCTTATATTTATATAAATTTTAATTTATTAATAATAAATATGAAGTAATGTAGGTTTAGCAAAGTGTTTAAATTAAAATGGGTGCTCTTTGTATGATTTGAAAGTTAGCTGAGGTAGAAGAGTAAATGTTAGAGAGCGTGGTGTAATCATTCCATGGAATTTTAGTCTTAGAGATGATTCATCATAACCTGGAATTCCGCCCATCCAATCCATATCTTCACTCTTTACTCTCTTTCTTAAAAAGGTTTTCAACATTATATAGATTTAATTTAATTCATCCCATTCAATCAATTTCTAATGGTAAATGAGTCAATTAATTTAATTCTCTTTTTAATTTAATATCTCAACCAATTTTAATCTAATCAAAATTTCTTATATATATATATATATATATATATATATATATTCTATACATAACTTTAAATCCAAACGAAACACAAAATCGGGATAAGTAGGAGCTCTTGTCACTTGGTTAAATCATGCATACATTCTCTCTTAAAAGTTAACAGTTGAATATAACTTTTTTTTAAGCTTTGGCGAAAATAGAAAGTTAATTTTTTGGCTCCTAAACATATTAATTACTCAATTTAAACATTTTAAACACAAAATCTATCTTTTACTTGAATTTCAATACAGAATTCCTAAATTTATCTTTAATCCAAGCCTTCTATACAGGAGTGCTGAATCGATTAACTAAATCGAATTAGCATGAATTAAATTAACCAAACTTTTTAAACCCTTAATTGTTAACTAAACCAAAATTTTTTCAATACAAATTAATCAAACCGAACTATTTCGGTTAATTCAATCATCAACCAAATTAACTGAAATTTTTATTTTTATTTTGTTAAAATAAGTATAAAACATATAAAAAATAAATGGGTAATGTTCACTTAATCAAATTAACCAAATTAAAATTAACCGAATTGGTAATAAAAAATATTGATTTTTTGAAATTTCGGTTAATTTCCCAATTTTGAACTAAATTAACGATAACCGAACTTTTAAAAAATCATTAACCGACCTCCGACCGAATTAGATCAGTTAACCGACAGATTAACTGAATTAGTTCGGTTCAACCAATTAATTCAATTTTAATCGAAATTTATACACCCCTATTTCTATACGGTGAAAATAGTAAGGAAATAAAAAAATGATGAGTTAGATAGACAAAATGAAAAGAAGTTTGGGAATTGAGATTGCCAAGTCCTTATCTCCCCCAAATTAGGGCCCATTTCATAAACTTTATTTTAGGGGGGTTATAATTTCATAAACTAACTAAACAACACTAATATCTAAACATTTGGTTTAAATTTTCTCTTTTGAAAAGGGACCCAAAAAGGGTCATTGCAAAGTGCAAATTATGCTTCATAATTATTCCCTTAAAACGTACCGTTTTGACATCATGACTACGTTTGTTCCACGCCAGCTTCAACTGCAAATTATATATATATATATATATAAACAATTTATCAAATATTTTGATTTATCAAAATTTTGCAATATGTTGCGATTCATAATTATATCTTCACTTTAAAAGAAATCATATTTGAATTTCTTCAAATTTGCAACAAAATAAATGAAACATCATATATCTAATTATTGTTGTCTTTTGATTCATGATATAATTTTTTTAAGGATAAGTTGCATGATACAATTATATACATATCATTATAAGCTCCTTTGCTCATGTATAATTTTAATTTCAATTAATCAAAAAAACAACCACCTTATAATCCTATAACATGTCTAATGATTTTTAACCATCATTTTATCACAAATATAATTACCATCAAAAGTACCAAATTAACATAATTGATGAATAATAGAATTGTATAAAATAATCAAAATGATGAGAGCAGTGGGTGTATATATGGTCCACAAGGAATATTTTTAAAAACTACAGCAATGGGAAATTAAAAATTAATTATTTAGCAAAACAAGTGTAATTATTATGTTGAATATTGAAGAGATGATGATAACAATATAATGGAGGTGGGCTTGGAATTTGAGAAATGGTGGGGTTGATTTTGGTTTTGGTTTTGGAGGAGAAGTATATACAAAAAGTGAAAATAGCAAAAGTCAAATAGGGACTATTTCATGATATCTTCACCTCTGATTTGCAGACCATTCATCATCATTGCCACCCTCTTGTGATTTTTTTTCCGAATTTCTTTTCATCTTTGCTAAAAGGAATTAGACAATTAAACTAATTATTATACAAATGAATATATAATTTCATTTTTTTCACTTATTACTGGTTTTTTTAGCAATGAATTTTACTCTCTCTCTCTCTCTCTCTTTTTTTTTTTAATAAAGTTAGGTGTAGCAAAGTTTGATGAAAATGGAGTGCATGGATATTCCATGCAATTAAAGCAAGGGGAAGCAGCTAAGAATGAAGCAATATTTGTCATGTATTGTTGACATTCTTAAAACAGGAAGAATCCACTAACAAAATGAGACATGTAAATGTAATTGCATGAGGTCAAAGAGTAACATGTCTTGCACTAAACTCTCTAAACAGACGGTTTGCCCTAAACTCTCATAATTTACCTTTAGTGACACCGTATTAACTTAATTAAGAAAAAATGAAAATATTTTTATTTTTACAAAATAATAAATATTATTATAATTATATTTTATCTTAATCATATTATTATATGATTTGAACCTTAAAACGTATGAATTGTAAGTTAATTATTTGATTTTAATATAAATCTTTTATAAATATAGCTCTTTTTTCTTTTAATAAGAAACTAAAAGGATAAAAAGAAGAAAAAGTGGTTGGGTCACATTAAAGCATTTTATAATAATTATAAAACTTCGTATATATATAATTTTTATTGTCTATCAATCCTAGAAGTTTCAAGTTTGAGAGAGACCCTTCCTTGAGTCGTTAAAATCTAAGACTATTTCTACTTTTAGTCTATCTTCCAAAATTCCCTATACTTCTGTAAAGGAAACCAAAAACCTAACTTAATTCCTTTCTCATCAAGAATATGTCACAGCAAGCCATGCTAAACCAGGAGTTGTTTGAGGAAAAAGAGATGCCTCAAATGGGTTTCTTTACTTTCCCTCAAACCCTCACTTCATATCCTCCTTCATTTAGTTGCCTCAAAGCTTTCAATATTGTACCTCCTCCTGCTAATCTAACTGAAACCCTATTCTCTCATCCAAAGCATAGAGAAGAAGACTCAGCTTCTGATTTTGCAGGACCCCAACTCCTTTCCTTGCACAGTTCTACTCCAAACCTATGGTGAATATATTACCCTCTTAAATCATTGTGTATTCATGCAAATAATATGCTTCTTATTTATTGTTTTCTGAAATGGTTTTAGGGAATGGGGAGAGGTAAACGAGTGTTTGGGAACCAAGAAAAGTAGTGGAGATGATCATCTAGGAGTTTCAGCAATTAAAATGAAGAGGATAAAAGGAAGAAGAAAGGTAAGGGAACCTAGGTTTTGCTTCAAGACCATGAGTGATGTGGATGTGCTGGATGATGGTTACAAATGGAGAAAGTACGGCCAGAAAGTGGTAAAAAACACCCAGCATCCCAGGTATATTCATATTCATTACATTTCACACTCAACAAAGATATCTCCCTTTTCGTTTTTTTTTTTTTTTTTTTACATTTAAATTTTATCAAGGTTTTTAGCTATGGCCTTAGTAGTACCCCATATACACATGCTATGTTTCCTCTTTTTTATTTTATTTCCCTCTGTCATGTAATTATGCTTTTGGTTAATCATGACTGCTAGGGCTTTACAGTACTCCTGTTGTTGCATGAGATGTGAAATTGATGAGTGGGGGGAAGGGGATTTTAATCATGAAAATTACAATACCGAAATTCTTATAGAACCCTAAAAGAAGTCATTATTATCTTCGAAAAGATACAAAATCACAATAAAAAAAGGGGGAAATTATAAAACAATTTGTAAATTTATAATGCATATCACAAAAAAGGGAAGCTATAGCCTAGAATAATATCTTCACTACATAACAAAGTTGGAAATACCATTACCATAACGAAATTATATACAACAATTCTAGTTGATTAAATAGAGAGTTTCACTTTTCCATGCCATAACAATAAGCTAAAGTGCCTAGGCAACTGGTATGCATGTATATATATATATGTATTTTAAGGTAAACGATGTAGGAGTTTAGTATGAACTGTAAGCGTTTCAGCTTTTGATTTGTCACTATGTAAGAAAAGAGAACCACCTAGCTAGACACTTTGCTTACAAAGTAGAAACTCTAAGGGCAATGATTTTAGCTCTGAATAACAAAAGAGTACTACATGATTATGCACCTATATATAAATATGTACACTTTAGGGTTTTGAGTATCATTTGATTTTCTAAAATTATGGGGTTGAAGAGACCACACCATAAGAGACAAAAAAAAAAAAAAAACATGAGACATGAGGGAGAGGAAACAATGACCTCTTTTAGCTACTAAATTTGTTACCAGTTAGCATATGTAGGCTATATTATATATATATATATATATATATATATATATATATATTTTTTTTGGTTATGGAAAAGAGTAAACCATATAATCAAGGATTGCTAGGGAATTCTAGTATAACTAAAATATAAATCTAGTTAGCTAAATATAAATTACATTTTTTTAAATAAAGGATAAAGGTAGGGTTTTTTAGGAATGGAATCAAAGAATAGTGTTAAATATAAAGTTTTTGAAAATAATGACAAGGGGGTTTATTTTTTAAAAACAAAATTTGAGTATTTATTTGATAATTACTTTACTTTGTAGTATAACCAAAGTTTCCTAGTTACAAAGTGATTTAATTTCTAAACAAAATAATGAGTATGGTGGAAGTAGGGCCCTAAAACCTGACTTATATGTGAAAGGGGAACGCCCTACTTATTCAAATTGGTAATAATCATAATAAACTTAGGACTTATCATAGCTTGATTAACTTCATTAATATCCAACTTCATGCAACCTTTCACATGCTCACTAGAAATCCCTTTCTTTTTCACTGTTAAATTCATTATTTCACATTCAAGCCCTCCTATTCTTACCCAATTTGCTGCATGCATTTCACTGTTATTTTCACTATGCACATTCTCATCATACCCATAAACAACATTATTTGCAATCTCATCATACCCATAAACAACATTATTTGCAATCATATGTTAAAAAAAAAAAAATGAATGGAATCGAGTGCAGGAGCTACTATCGGTGTACGCAAGATAATTGCCGGGTAAAGAAACGAGTGGAGCGACTAGCGGAGGATCCGAGAATGGTGATTACCACCTATGAAGGGCGGCACGCTCATTCTCCGTCGCACGATTCCGAGGACTCTCAGCACCCTTACTCTCACCTTAACAATTTCTTCTAGCACCACCATCTAAACCAATTACATTTCATATATATTTTGTATACATTATCTTTATATTTGTTTTAAACTTTTGTTAATGAGATAGAATAATTTTTGTTTATGATAGTATTCAGATATATATTGTGAATGCATTAAATATAAACTTTATATATATATATATATATATATATATTAATGCATTGATTTTATATATTGATATACTATCAATGAAATAATTATTGTTGAATAAAATTGAAAGGGTAATGTTTGTATGTACATTCTCTCAACCTCTTTGTTATGTTATGTTTAATTAAATTTTGTTGAGAAATCATTAAATTATATATTAACTTATAATTTGTAATTAAAAGGCTATAATGGACTTAATTTCACCCATCACAATCCTAAATAAATAAATATAGAATGTTTTATGAATTGATACAATATCAATTTCATTTCCAATGCCAAAAACCAAAACTTATTTGTCTTATAAATTAATTGCCACTCTACCTAGTTGTAGGAAAATCTAGCATAATGTACATATATGTTTGTAATATTTTTTAAAATTGAAGTGTATGGTGAAATTTCATCCATCTTCATCAATCAATCAATCAATCCAGTGATTGAAAATTTGGGCTTTAAGAGCCCACTTGGTTTTAAATATATAAGAAAAGAAAATACAAGAATAAATGACACTAAGAAACTTGCTCTGTAATGAATACTTTTTTGTTTTTTGCCATTATTGTTCATAGTTTCTTACAGGCAAATTATGAAAGAAAAAGCTAGTGATATGAATATGATGATAAGTATATCCTCCTCAAAAACATTGATGCAATCATAAATCTAAAGTACAAATATTCCTTTGCTATTTTCATATATCTTTTAGTGATAATTATGAGAAGAACCATTGCAGAAATATATAACATTATTATCTACTTTCTGTAAACTGAAAAGATAAGCAAGCACCCTCTTTTTCTGATTCCACATTCTATAATTCTTCCCTATCAATTTGTTTGTTTGCAATTTTTATCTTCCTTTTGAGTTTCGATTAAACTTGAAGTTGAACCGAGTCAAAAATTTTATTCGAATATGAATATAGTTAATTGGATAAGTTGGAAGGTTGAATTTTACATTGGAATTTCATGAATTTGATGGTCAATTTGTATGGAATTTTAAGACCAATTATTTCCAAATGATTCTAAAGCTAGAATAGGGTTTTCTTAAATAAGAATAGTCCAATGGGCTATGATTTGGGTAAATAATTCTTTTTAATCCATACTTTATCTTCTAAATCCCAAACAATAAACCATATAAATAAATGTTGGGTTTTGTTTGATAAAAAAAAAAAACACACACACAATGGCGAGGATGAAAATTTTGCAATCCAAATTATTAAATTACGAAATTAAAAATATATATATATAAATCTTAACTAATCAATTAATAAAATTCTCTATCATCTCTTGTATCAACAAAACAAACCTATCCCCTACATGTTACTGAATAAATCTGATTAGAGAAAATTGATCAATAGGTTTAATATTTCAATTTTCTTCCGTTCCAACGCACCACAAAACCATGTTTTACTAATAAAAATGTTTTTTAGGTGTAAAATGCTCCCAAATTAAAAAAAAAATTTTAAGGTTTTTTTTTTCACTCAACTAAATACTTAAATTTTCAAAATGTATAAAAAAGACTCTCAAAATTTTTCAAAGAAAGCAATTTAGCCCCTTTTTTTTTACACTCAATTGGGTACTTGAACTGTCAAAATGTATCAAAAGTCCTTTAACCGATAACTCTAATAGTTGATTGTTAAAGTTAATCGCCTTAATTTTTTCAGTTAAAACCATCACATTTCAAAATCTAAATATTATTAAATTTTAATAAAAATATTAAAAATTAAGAAATAATTAGGAAAAGTTATAAAATCATAAAATTGTAAAAAATATAAAATATACAAAAATATAGAAAATTTTATAATATAAAGTGGCAAGAAAATTATAAAAATATAAAGAAATATAAAATTCATAAAAATATAAAAATTATAAAATGCTTCTTTTGTTATGATAATTTTAACCACATGTCATGTTGTGTTACAACACGTGATGGCTTTAATTGAAAAAAATAGGGGTTGTTAACTTTAACTGTCATTGATTTTTATAAAATTTACCATTTTTTATATTTTTACTATTTTTATAATTATTCTATTTTTCTAATAAATTTTAAATATTTTATTAAAATTTAATAAATTTTATAACTCTAATTGATTTTTATAATTTTTTTTACCACATGTCATGCCGTGGTTGTGACACGAGGTGGATTTAACTGAAAAAAATTAGGAGCAGTTAAAGTTAACGATCAAAGTGTTTTTTTATGTATCAAATTGAGTGAGAAAAAAAAGTGAGGTTTATTTTATTTTATTTTTAAAGTTTAAGAGACTCTTTGATGCATTTTAAAAGTTCAAGTACTTAATTGAGTAAAAAAATAAAGGCTTAATTATTTTTATTTTTTTAGGAAACCTATTTTTATTCAAATTCAAATTTAAAATATATAAATATTATAAATAAAAAATCAAGCTTTTGGGTTGACTCAATCTTTGGACCCACGTTTAGAATAAAATTTTGTAAACCGTGACCTTATGATTCTTATCCAATCAATTAACACTATTACTTTATCTATAATTACTCCTAATAAAAATAATTACTCTATATATAAAAAATTAAAACACGTACTAAATTTATAATTCTACTTGTAAAGTTAAAAAGTGTATTATTAATGTATCAAATATTTGTCCTATAAAAACATAGTTCATTTTTTTAGAGATTACATAAGAATTTTTTTAAAGTGTGTTTGGATGAAATTTTTAAAATTTTTATATTTTAAAATATTAATATTTTAGAATTCATAAATTCAAAATGCTAGGATAAATAATTGATTTAAAAAATTAAGTTAAAGGAATTTTCTAAATTAAAAATATTATAAAAGTAATTATATTAAAATAAATAATATAAAAATATTAAATATGGATATTTTATATTTGTAAAATTTATAAATGATTTTAATAAAATAAAATTTCAAAAATATATTATAATTAAATAAAAACAAATTTTGTAGTTTAAATTTTTATCTTATAGTGGAACCATGTGTACTAAATCAAATAAAATTAGGAGAAACTTTGAAAAAAAATCTATTTAGGTGGGACCTGACAAAGGAATTTAAGCTCTTAAAATTTCCTCTTGAAATTATCAAAATTTTTTAAGTTCTCTAATATATTTACCTAAACAAATAGATTCATTTTAGAATTTTGAAAACTTTGATACAAATGAAATCTCTCATGCAAATTCCTCAACCAAACACACTCTTAAGGAAACAAAAATTTGTCTATAATCTATGTAAATGAATTGGCTAGAATACCCTTTATTTAATAGAAGTTGTGATAATTAAATATTTAAAATTATTTTAATTTAATTTACAGTTATTAATTAAAAATTTAAAGGTAAAAAATTTTAAAATTTTTATAAAATAAAGAAAGATTGAGAGAATAAAGAACAAAGAAAATATGAAAGCAATATCGAGAATGTGCTTTATTAATCAAAGGGATGATTACAATGTTTCATCAGAGTCTCTATTTATAGGCATAAGAAGTATAAAAGAAGTAGAGATCTAATTCTAATAACTATTAGAATTTAAAGTACATCAAAACTTTATCTTGATCATGATGGACATATACTTAATAAGATATTCATAATACTCCCCCTTGGATGTCCATTGGTAGATAATGTGCCTCATTAAAACCTTATTAAGAAAAATCCTGTAACGCCCCCTTACCCGAGACCGTCGCCGGAGTCGAGCACGAGGCATTACTAAACTTATTTGAGCACTTAAACAAATTCGGACAAGCTGTCCAACTGCGTCATAGTTGCTTAAAAATTCATATCTCGAGTTCCAAAACTCGAAATCAAATTCCGTAAATCTTTCCTTAAACTAGACTCATATATCTATCTACTAATTTTTTTGTACAATTTTTGGTCAGGCCAATTAATACAGTTTATTAGTTAAAGTCTCCCCTGTTTTAGGGTTCGACTGCTCTGACCTCTGTGTATTACAAATCAGATATCTCCCTGTACAGAGTTTCAATGACTATTCTGTTTGTTTCTAATAAAACTAGACTCAACAAGGAATCTGTACATATAAAGCATAACTTCTAATTATATTTGTACAATTTATGGTGAATTTCCAAAGTCAGAATAGGGGATTCTAGAAATCGCTCTGGCCCTGTTTCACAAAAATTTAAACTTCTCATAAAATATAACTCATATACCTGTTTTGTTCCATCCATATGAAAATAGACTAATAATTCTTCAATTCCATATTTTATTCATCATCTAATTGTATCTCTACTATTTTTAATGATTTTTTAAACTCACATCACTGCTGCTGTCTGAATCTATTTTATGGTAAATTTTGCCTATTTCATGGTTTCCATGGATTAGCTAGCAATTTAGCATACATAACACCAAATATGGTCATGATTAGCCATTCCAATGGCTAATCATTACCACCATACCACTCAATATCCATATCATAAGACCATATATACAAAATGATTATAATGCTATACATGCCATACTCAAAATATACAAGCCATTATGCCAAGATGGTATACGGATAGTGTGAGTGGGCCTCCGACTGTTCCCGATTTCCGAGCTGGCTTATCAAAACTACAAGGAATGAAAAGGAGGGAGTAAGCATAAATGCTTAGTAAGTCCATATGAAATTAATAAGCAATTACCAACATGCTTTTAAGATAAAACACCACAATTGTACAATTATACATACTTAGCTTAAACTGTTTTATCGAGATACATTTACTAAATAATTTATTTCTGGAGCTACGAAACTTCAAATTAAGTTCCGTTAATTTTCTTTGAAACTAGATTCATATACCTTTCTACCATAAAATTTCCAGAATTTTTGGTTTAGCCATTTAGTACAGTTTATTCATTAAAGTTTCCCCTATTTCGCTGTCCAACAGTTCTGATCTCTCTTCACTAAAAATTATTTATCTCATAATTCGGGACTTGGATGATGTTCCCGTCTATCCCTCTTGAAAATAGACTCGATAAGGATTTTAAATATATAAATTAAAACTCATAATTATTTTTTTACAATTTCTAATGATTTTCTAAAATCAGAACAGGGGATCTCGAATCATTCAAACTCTGTCTCACAACAATTTAAATATCATATAACATAAAATCCAATTGCATGCACCGTTTCCTCTATATGAAACTAAACTCATCAGGCTTTAATCTCATATTTTATTCAGCCTTTAACTCAATTTCCACAATTTATGGTGAATTTCAAAATATACACTACTGCAGTAACCCAAAACTGCCAAGGCCATATTTATTCATTCACTACTATTATTCACTAAATCCATACAATATCATTTCATCCATCATGGTAAGAACACATAATTATGCTTCATAAGCATAGATCCATAATCTCAATGTCATCAAGTATCAAGAACTTATTCCAAATCGTGTCATTTTCATAGTATTCACCAATTCTTAATCTTTTCGGGCCATTTTACATTTTCGTTCATAATCAAATTAGGGAACGATTACGGAATTGAGTACCTCATTATCACAATGCCATAGTAAAACTATGGTCTTGCACATAGTCACATATCACATACCGAGGCCATAGCCCAGCCATGGTCTTACACGGATCACGTATCACATCGATGCCATATCCCGATATGGTCTTATACAAGAGCACATATCACACCGATGCCATATCCCTGGATATGGTCTTATACGGAAGCACATATCACATTTGTCCAAAGCCATAGCCCAGCTATGGTCTTATACGGAAATCACATTTCACATGCTGTCATGGTCCAACCATGGTCTTTTCCGTCAATTCGTCTTAGCCACTGAATGAAAGTACTCAAGTCCGTTGTTCCATTTAATTTGTACTTTTATTCAAATATCATTTTACAATTATCACAGCTTTAATGACATTTTATATGCAATAATATACTATATCATTCATGAAATTTTCATTTCAAAACATTAAATTACACATTGCATTATTACAAATCATATGAACTTACCTCGATATAAAATATTAACAATCGAGCCTATTCCTCGTAAACTTTATTTTTCCCTCGATCACGACTTGAATCTCGTTTCTCTTGATCTATAATATAAATTATTTCTACTCATTAGCATTTATTTGATTTCTATTTCACTTCACAATTTATGCTGTTCAAATTTCGAAATTGCACTCTTACCCTAAAATTTACAGTTTTTACAATTTAGTCCCTACTCAATTCACCCATAAATTGAACTAATTTTTCTCAATTAACACTTTATTTTATCATTATAAACTATTTCACAACCTTTGATATTCTGAATTTCAACACCAACATCTAATTCACAATTTTTTTCATAATTAGGTCCTAAATACCATTTTCTATCAAAATGACTTAACAAAACAACCTTAATATGAAATTAGAACTTCAATTTCATAATAATTCATCA
This sequence comes from Gossypium arboreum, assembly GCF_025698485.1. NCBI lineage: Eukaryota > Viridiplantae > Streptophyta > Magnoliopsida > Malvales > Malvaceae > Gossypium > Gossypium arboreum. Next base: position 8,351,235 of record NC_069071.1, read on the forward strand.
TAAAATGCCCTTACTCAGCCAGGGGAACTTCCAATTTCATCCACCAAATCAAAAACTAATGAATTAGATGATTGGACCTAATTGTAAAAGTCACAAAAACATAAAAATTACTAAGAAAAAAGTAAAAATTGAACTTACATGGTGCAAAAATATGAAAAACCAGCATAGGAGACCTGATACGGCGTTTCTGGCTGAGAAAGATGAAGAAATGTCTAGATTTTTCAATTACATCATTATTTAATTACTAACTTTTATGCTATTTCCAATTTTGCCCCTTGTTCACATTGTTTTCTTGCTTATTTCATACCCAAACCGTCCAGCCATTAACCTTTGGGTCTAATTGCTCTTTAAATCCATCTTTTTAAATACTTAAGCTATTTAATCACATCTCACAAATTTTGCACTTAGTTCAATTTAGTCCTTTTCACCTAATTAATTACCGAAACCTTAAAATTTCTTGACGAAACTTTAATACTAACTTATTTACACTCCATAAATATTTCTAAAAATATTTATGGCTCGGTTTATGAATTCGAGGTCTCGATACCTTGTTTTTATTTCGTTTTATCTACAACTTCCTATACTACATAATTTCATTTAATATCCAAATGACTAAAATGCCCTTACTACTAAACTTTCCAAAAATTCCATCCATGTCCAATTTTTGTCCATAGACTTACAAATTGGTCAAATTGCTCTGTAAGGACCTCTAATTAATAATCTAATTCAATTTTATGCAAAATGCTTCTAGAACACAAGTTTTGCAATTTATTCAATTTAGTCCCTAATTTCAAATTAAGCACTTTATGCATAGAATTTCTTCATGAAATTTTCACACAATAATGCAATCATATCATAGACCTCAAAATAATTATAAAAAAAAATTCTTTCTATCTCAGATTTGTGGTCTCGAAACCACTATTCCGACTAGGCCCAAAATTAGGATATTACAAATCCTGTGGGATAAAAACATAACAAAGGAAAAAAAAGTACACAATCTTCTATTACAAGTTGCCTCATTGAATACCTTTACCAGGAAAACCCAATGGGACAAACATTGGTTAAAGGAAAATAGTATAACTTGTTTTAGACTCCCCCTAATGGCAACATTACGTTACATCTTTGAGTTGACGCATTCCAATCTTGTGTGGTAGTCTTTCAAATGTTGAAGTTGGCAATGCCTTAGTAAAAAGATATGTTAAATTATCACTAGAACGAATTTGTTGAACATTTATATCACCTCTTTTCTCAAGATCATGGATGAAGAATAATTTTGGTGAAATATGTTTCATTCTATCACCTTTGATGTAACCACCCTTCAATTGAGCTATATATGTTGCATTATTTTCATATAAGATAGTTGACATCTTCTCCTATAAAGGCAAATTACATATCTTTTGGATATGTTGGGTCAATGACCTTCGCCAAACACACTCTCGACTTGCCTTATGCATTGCAATTATTTCTACATGATTTGAAGAAGTATCAGTTAATGTTAGCTTTGTCGAATGTCATGATATGGCAGTACCCCCACATGTACATAAATATCCTATTTGAGATCAACCTTTATGTGGATCTGATAAGTACCCAACATCAGCATAGCCAAGTAATAGAGATTTTGAGTCATTTGAATAAAATAACCTCATATCAATAGTCCCTCTGAAATATCTAAATATATATTTAGTTCCATTCTAATGTCTACATGTTGGAGAAGAACTAAATCTTGCTAACAAGTTTACAATGAAAACTATGTTAGGTCTTATGCTGTTTCCAAGATACATCAATGCCCTTATGACACTTAGATATGGTACTTCAGGACCAAGAAACTCTTCATCATTCTCGCAAGGACAAAATTGATCTTTATTCACATCTAACGATCGTACAACCATCGGAGTACTTAATTGGTTACATTATCCATGTAAATTTTCTATAATATCTTTTCTAAATAAGTTGATTAATGAACATGATTTTCATCTTTTAAATTCTCGATTTGTAAGCCAATATAAAACTTTATTTTTTCAAAATCTTCTATTACAAATTCTTTCTTTAAATAATTTATTATACTTTGAAGCTTTTCGGGAGTTTCAATAATATTAGATCATTAACATAAACAACAACTATCATAAAATCTAATCCAAACTTTTTTATAAAGACACATGGACAAATTGGATCATTTTTGTAACCTTCTTTTAACAAGTATTCACTAAGACGATTGTACCACATACGTCTAGATTGTTTTATTTCACATAAACTTTTCTCTAATCTGATCGAGCAATTTTATCAAGAAACTTTATACCTTTTTGGGATTTTAAATCCTATAGGGATTTTCATATAAATTTCACTATTAAGTGTACCATATAAATAGGATGTAACAACATCCATTAGATGCATGTCAAGTTTTTCATGTACTATCAGACTAATAAGATATTTAAAAGTGATTGCATCCACCACAGAAGAATATGTCTCTTCATAATCAACGTCGGGTCTTTGCGAAAAACCTTGTGCTACAAGGCGAGCTTTTTATCTTACGATTTCATCAATTTCATTTTATTTTCATACAAATACCCATTTATATCCTACCGGCTTTTACATCTTTAGGTGTTTGGACTACAGGTCTAAAAACTTCACGTTTAGAAAGTGAACTCAATTCTGCTTGAATTGCATCTTTCCATTTTGGCTAATATTTTCTATTTTTACATTCCTTAGTAGATTTAGGCTTAAGATCCTTATCTTCTTTTATTATTTTAATAGCAATATTATAAGCAAAATTGTTGTCGACAACTACTTTTTTTTTCGGTTCCATCTTTTTCTCGTATTGACATAACTTATCGAGATCTCTTTACTTTCATCATTTCTATTTTCACTTTTAAGTGCCTGAATGTCTTCTTGAGTTTTATAATTAGTTATGTCATATGTAACACCCCTAACCCGTATCCGCTACCAGAATAGGGTTTCAGAGCATTACTACCATTTACAAATCACTAAAAAAATTTAAATACTTACCGATTCAATGCATCATATAAATAAATATATTACCATTCAATCAACAGCTTTGACACTTGTATAAGCATCAAACAAAGAGATTGTTAGTATACTTGCACATATCTCATATAAATTCAACATTGATATATCTATTTTCTCGACATATCGCACTTGAGTTTAATAATAGTCTCAACTTACATAATTTCCTTGTATCAACATATCAAAATAATCATATATGTATATGTCATGAAACATATCATGCTCTTAACGTTTCTTCATAAGCATATATCATTCATTTCATTATATCAATATTTCATGCTCTATCATTTCCATATATTTTATGTATATTTATTCCGGTAATAGTTTATATCAAACTTAACATAAATTATATTCCATGTACTTATACTTATTTCGTTTATCTATCTTTATAATTATTTCATATAACCATTCGTCATTTGATACATATTACCTGAATATCAATTGTTCAACAGATGTCATAGCGTCTCCCATCCACGGTCTTATTTATCTTTGACATGATGCCATAGTGTCTTTCAACTATGGTCTTACTCATTTTTTGTCATGTTGCCATGGTATCTTTCAACCATGGTCTTATTCATTTCATGTCACGCTGCCATGGTATCTTTCAACCATGGTCTTATTTATTTCCCGTCATGTTGCCATGGTATCTTTCAACCATGGTCTTACACATTTCATATCAGGCTGCCATGGTATCTTTCAACCATGGTCTTACACGTTTCATATCAGTCGCCATGGTATCACATTTCATATCAGTTGCCATGGTATCTTTCAACCATGGTCTTACACATTTCATATCGAGAGCACACTCCATGAACCTCATCCTTACAAAGGGATTACCGGTCCAGCTAAATCCTCAGTAATATAAACTCATAGAGTATTGTCGGGATTACCAGTCCAAAGCTAAATCCTCGCAACGACAATTACTCTAATGAGCTTGGATCCAATTACCATCAAAGCTAAATTGCACCCTAATTCGGATTACCCGTCTGCTAAATCCGCTTACACGTATTCTTCGGAGGGCTATATCAAGATAAGATCACCCGTCCGGCTAGATCCTTTTTACCGTCAATTCCTTTTCGAGATCCATCGAATTTTCCTTTCATTCAACCGGATTTCTTCCTCTTTATCAAATATGTCAATGTTTCATAAAATTTCATATAATGAACATTCAAATCATATTCATATCAAAACATGCATTTCAAGCATTTAAGAATATAATTCAAGTTACATGAACTTACCTCATTGCTTGTTTGTGTTTATAATTTCAAGAATCCGATATCTTTTCTTTTCCACGATCAAGTCTCATATTTGAATCGTCCGGATCTTTATAAATAAATTTGATCATCATTTTCATTCATTTCATATTCTAATGCATTTAATTAATGCTCTAGGTAAAATTATCATTTTGCCCCTAACTTTTAATTAATGACGATTTCGCCTTAGGGTCGTGAAAATAAAATTCTTGCAATTTAATCCTTATTTCCAGCTATTATTCTCATATATATATTGATAACAGTCCATGAATTCTATAAAATATCGAATTTTTCATAATTTCAACACTTTTCAATTTAATCCCTAAAACATGTTTTCCCGATCTTGAACTAAATTAATAATTTCATTCAATTTTGTAATTTAAATAATAAAATAATCCATTTCATGCAATTTGGTCATTTTTGACATTTTTACAAAATTGCCTATAAAGTTTTATTTTTATTCAATTTAGTCCCTGAGCCTAAAATATGCAAATTAGCCATGCTAGATGAATATTCATACATATTTTTCCTCCTCCTCCTCTCCATTCCACATCCTTAATGTAGATAACACACTTGTAAGTAACATTATCCATAATTTTTATTATTTACTTTTATGAATATTCAAGTTGTCCATCTATGTCATAGTCACTAAATTATTTATATCTGGAGCTATATAACTCTAAATTAAGATCCAATAATTTTCCCTGAAACTAGACTCATATATCTTCCTACCATAAAATTTTCAGAATTTTTGGTTCATTCAATAAGTACAGTTTATTCTTTAAAGTTACCCCTATTCTGCTGTCTGACAGTTGTGACCCTTCTTCACTAAAAATTAATTATCTTCTCGTACAGAATTTGAATGATGTTCTCGTTTATTTATATTGAAACTAGACTCATTCAAGATTCTAAAAATATAAATTTAAGCCCATAATTATGATTATCCAATTCTATATGATTTTTCAAAGTCAGAACAGGGGAACCCGAAATCATTCTGATGTTGTCTCACAAAATTTATTATATCTCATGATTTACAAATCTATTTCTTACACCGTTTCTTCTATGAGAAACTAGACTCAATGATATTTAATTTAATATTTTTTTCATCTTCTAATTCAATTTATACAATTTATGGTGATTTTTCAAATTTAGTCTACTGCTGCTGTCAATACTGTTTTAGTAAAAGATATTAATTACCATGTTATAACATCCTTATTTTCTTTTTCTACATCATTTCTCATCACTTTCTCTTATTTTCTCTTCACTAACATATCAAGAACATAAGACCTTATGTAAGAAAACTCTACTATAACATCATTTCCATGTTTTATCAATAATAACAAACTTAAAAACATATTGAAATCTTGATATACTTACCTTGTTCTATTGATACTAATCTCTAACTTGATTTTATCTCTCCTCCAGCTTCAATTTCTTGAATCCAACTTGATATTCTAACTCCCCATGGCCTCCTTAACATTTCTCTCTCTTAGTAGCAATGGAAATTCTTTTGATTTCTAGGTGGAAATGGTGAATTTTTGGTGGAAGGACCAAATTGTAAAGAAAAGAAAATTTCTTTCTTTTCCTTCTCTTCTAACGTTGGCTGCATGCATGGAAAGATGATGAAAATTCTTCATCTTTCCTTCCTTTTATACTAAATAATTAATAATAAAATAATAATAAAATATCTCATTAAAATAATATATATCTAATTAAATAATCATAAAATATCATCAACATCATCATTACTTTCTAGATTTCTCTCTCTTACCAATTGACCATTTTGCCCTTTATTATCTTTTAAAATTCCATCCTTGAGTCATCATTTAATTTTGGTAAAATTGCAATTTAGTCCCTCATAGTTCTTCACCTATTCAATTTGGTCCTAATTCATCCATTTTCCTTAGTTTCTAGATCATTCCACTCTTAAAATATTTACACTATTGGTCCTTCAACTTTTTCATATTTACACTTTAACCCTTTAAATTTTGAGTATTTACTCTTGTGCAACAAAACTTTTCTCACTTTTACAATTTAGTCATTTCTTGAATTAATATATCATAATATACTTCTTAATATTGACATAACTCAAAGTTTCCCTTTATGTCACTTTATTTCCTTATTTTACTATATCAAGGATAATATCTTACTGTAAAAATTTTCAGGGTATTACATCATAGGTCTCTTCAAGAACCCCTGCCTCCATTATATGACCATCTTGAATGTTTGCTCCTTTACTTTTACGAGGATTTTTATCTTTAAAATCAACCGGTCTTTCACACTTCATGCATGAATTACTTTCTTTTGCATTAACAATTTGCCCTATTAGGACATCAATTCGTATTGGAGCATTTTCAGCTAGTATGTGAGATTTAATGAATCTGGCAGTTGATTTGTAATATGAATTATCTGTTGAACTTCTGGTTCACATTGCTTTGTACAATGATCTTAGACATTGATAATTCATTTCAAGTACTTTATTAATCTAGCTTTTTATTCTCTTCCCCTAATGTTGGGAAAACTGACAACTCTTGTCCTAACTAAATATCGAATTAATAGCTCAAAAATATTATAAAGAACTCACATATATATAGATTTCCAATCTCTTATAATGACCCATCTTTGTGTGTTGTGGTGGAGCAGTTGGAACATATACTGCACATCCAAAAAATTGTCAGATGGGAAATATTTGGCTCTTGACCAAAAATCAATTGTAATGAGGAGTATTTATAATTTATTGGCTTGATGCGTACAAATACAATCTCATGCTGAAATAGAAAGTTTTGTTCTCATAAGTAATGATTTAGCTATTAGTTGGAGGCATTTGATAAATAATTCAACTAAATTATTTTGTGTGTGAACATGAGCTAGACGATGTTCAACTTTTATCCCAATTGACATGCAATAATCATTGAAAACTTGGGACGTAAACTCACCAACATTAGCAAGATGAATTGTTTTAGTTGCATAATCTAAAATTAATCATTTAAATAAGCAATATCGCAAACGACAGGTTGCGAGTTGATAACGTATGTGATTATTTTGTAGATGTATCTACCAAAATCATATAATATCAAAACTATCCAGATTGTAGATGAATGTGCCCATATTTATTTCAGAAATGCAATACATTAAATATCAACTTTAGCTAGTGAGTTTCTAAGAACCAATTTTTATTGAGAACAAGCAACAAATAAGAATTCTTCAAATTAAAGAATCTTCTGGTTCTTTAATGGATGTCTATATGAATTCTCAATTAATTTTCGCATCATATACGATCCAAGATGATCTAACTGGTCACGCCAAGTAGTAAACACATTTCTATTAGTAAACTTCTGGTTTACTTTAACATGTGTTTCAATTGTAATAATTTGTAACAAATTGATAATTTTATTATCATTCCTTTTAATTTGTATCCACATATAAGTACTATTGTGACATTTACTACTGGAAATGTCTAAATCAATATGAAGTCTATAATGTCACCAAGTCATTAAATATAATTTCCAAATAATTATATGCAATATTCGTTTCAGGGAATAACAAATTTTGTGCTTTTTAGATATTAATATATTAGCTCTTCCGAGCTTTCAACTAATTTTGTACTATCAAATATTGGAATAATATTTGTTTGTTTTAGTACCAAATAAGATAAATATTTTCTATTTATAATGATAGAATTCATTATTACATTCTTATATCCTTCTTCAAAGAATATTAACAAAACAAAATATTTGGGCATATGCCACACATGTGGCCAATAATCATATCACATTGATAACATAAGTTATCTTTACCCTTTGAAGAGTTATCTTAAGAACTCTTATTGTTCTCTTATTTATTACTATGTTCCCACTTTTAGTGGTTTATGATTATATCTTTTATTTTCTTTATATTTGCATTCACTTCAAGGAATGCTATAACTCTAGTAATATAGACTTCTAAATGCCTCCATTGATTCTTTATTTTATAATCACTATCGCAAAACATGTGTGGATTTCAAATCAAAATCTATCTATTCATGTTGTCACGATTAGTCTCCAATCACGTCCTCAATTGCAACAACAATGATGATCTCTATATTTTCATTTTTCATAATTGTTATGTACTGCTACATTCACTTCAGGAAATGAAGCAAAACTAGTAGGAAGAATTTCATAGTTTTTCATTAGTAACTTATTATTTTGCTTAACCACTAGAATGTATGAGATCATTCGAAAATACTGTTAAAGTCATTTTCACAATATTGCTACTGCGGGAGCACATTAGATATTTCAATCATAATGTAATGTATTCCTTCGGGGAATATATATAATATAAATACACGAGTATCTCATGTTATTTATATATATGGTTTTAGTGTAAAACACAAGAAGGTTTTATTCAACATATATCTTCTTAATCTGAAAAGCAATATTATATTTTATAAAATTTTGCATCACAACGGAGCTAAAATATAGGCTCTTAAAGAGCTTTTTACAATTTGATGCAATGTTAGCTCTTTAGGAGCATATAATCATTTTATTATATAACCTTTATGGATGTTTAATTTATTTTAAATAAATTTTATTTATTCATATAAAACAAAATGAATAGGTATAAATAAAACATATATTAAACGTAACAAATAATAAATTCATGTCACTAATAAATCGTTGTGGTTAGATAATATATATTTTATATATCATACCACAACAAAATACAAAATATTATAATGTCAAATTAAAATAACTTTATAGCTATAAAAGTTTAAGTATAAACATTTTTAATCTCCACCTCTTATGACATAATTTCATCTTAAATTTTACAATGATATGAAATTATCATAGAGGGTGAATATCTCAAAGTTCATGACAAGTACTTTTACTCACATTCCGTAATAATCATATATCTTAATCAAAATCAAAATTAAACCAATAAATTCTATTAAAATATTTATCTCCACATAAAAATCTCAATAAGTAAATGCGTGAAAGGTTTTATAAATTCATAGATATACAGATAGTGAATTATATAAATTGAATTTTTAATAGAAATCAAATCAAATTTCAAAAGAAATTGATTAAATTGACTTACATTTCCATGGATGAGAAGTAGTGCTTATAAACATCTTTTTAATGAAGAGAAAGAGATCATCCCCAAGCAAATATCAAAAACAAACTTTGAGAGTGAATCTTACTTCTCTATTTCATATAGATAATGGTATCAAATCTTTCACCATCTTTAAGAACAAAAATAAAATAAATTAATCAAAACAATGATAACGATAATGAAAGAATGATTAAAATAATAATCAAATATGAAACATTAAATAAAAGAAACTTCTTATAAAAACTTTGCATCTTGCCATAAAAAATATTAAAAATCATGAAAGATAAATTTGATCATTGATAAAATGAACTATCACTTTGAGTAATATCGTGCTATAAAATAAAGAAAGATGGAGAGAATAAAGAATAAAGAAAATATAAAAATAATATTAGAGAATGTACTTTATTAATCAAAGGGATGATTATAGTGTTTCATCGTAGTCTCTATTTATAGGCATAAGAAGCATAAAAGAAGTAAAAATCTAATTCTAATAACTATTAGAATTTAAAGTACATCAAAACTTTATTTTGATCATGATGAACATCCACTTAATAAGATATTCATAACAAAATTAAAGTTATTAGTTAAAAAGAACTCTAAACATAAAATATAGAAAAAATGTGATAACTATAATTATAATAAATAGAGTAATTACTTGAATAAAATTTTAAACATATTAATTATAACTTAATTAATATTAGAATTATATAGCAATTAAAATTTAAGTTTAAATATATAAATAGTCTCTAGTTTTAATTTCTTATATAGTTATAAATTTGTATATTATTTTAAATAGTTTTTACGTATTAAATTTAATTATATTTTAGTTAAATATTGGTTTTATATTTGATTTAAATTATTTGATCTAAAATTTGATATCCGTACAAATTATATCCCACCGAATCAATAGCTTGTTGGAATTATTAGTTTTGTTTAATAAAACACATTTAATTTATTTTTGTATTTATATCTAAAAATGTTATAAAAAATAGGGTGACCATATGCATACAAATAAATAATGAAATTATAAATATAATAAGTTATGAGATTCAACTGGCTGCCCTTTACATGCAGTACGAAATATAAGACAAAAGTTATGGGACAGAGAGATGAAACAAATATACAGGATGCCTTCCCAATATCTACTTTCTGCTACATTTATATTTTAGTTTGCCAATTCATTATATTCAATTTAACCATATCTTATCTTAATTTTATATATCACACTATATTTTTGAAAAGAAAAAACAATAAATTTATATTAAATTAAATAAAAGAGAGAGAGAATGGTCGTAACTCGCATGGAACAACTTTGAAAACATTAAACAAATGGGATTAATGAAGGTTAATTGAATTGCAATATAAGAAATCATGAAAAGATGGGTCCTTCATCCTTGGTCCTTCCACTACCACAACGTGCTCCCCTCCCTCCTCATCCGCACGTTCAAACTTCAAAGCTCTTATTTCCAGGATCTTTTTAATCCAGTTGACCTTTTTTTTTAGACAAATTAAATCATCACCATTCTAATCACTTCATTGCTTGCATCAAGTAGAGATGATATATGAGTTAACCAAAAATTACAAGGACGTCACGAAAAATTGAGATTCCCCCCAAAAAATGAGCATGGTTAACTAAGATTAAAAGCTAATGAAGATGAGTAGAATCTTTGGAGACCCTGGTGAATGGAGAATTGGAAAACCCAAATGATGAAATCAGGGCCGTCAGTTAGGTTAGGACAGAGCGGGGACCACCACCTGGACAAGCGCACGTGGGCAGATCCAACCACTGACTTTGCTGACAGAGAGTGTGTTGTGTTCAATTTGTTTCTCCTGTCCTACATTTGCCCCAACCTTGTCTGCTGCCCGGAACATCTTCGGTTAGCTTCCCACGTGTGTTGGTCAACTCCATTTGTGGATTTGTTCACAAGGGATTGGGTATTATTGGACAACACTATTCATATATAATAAAAAAAAAAACACAAGTTGCTTTCTTTTTTAATTTTTCACAATTAATTAAGTTTTTTAAAATATTATTATTATGGAAAATATTTTACTTTTTTGAAAGTATGTGATAAGGTACGAGTTTGGAGAAGAGAATCGTAAGGTTAGGTGGGGTTTGTTTCACTTGATTAATAAACATAAGACAATACATCTTTTATTTTGTTCTATTTATATATATATATATATATATTAAGTTTTACTCTTCTTTGTTTAGTATTTTTAGAAAACGTTTTTTTTTCTAGTTTTAGAATTTAATTGTTTTGGTTAAATCTGATTTAAACTCATGTAATGCCTCAAATATTTTAGTTTACTTTTTAATTTTTATTTGGAAAATGATTAGTGTTGGAGAAATTAATAATAATGCACCACCTCATGTCACTATCCACAAATGCTTTCATCTGATTCAGGTTTAAGAAATCTCTAAATAAAATACTCTTAGAAGATGTGAATCATAAATATTCCAACTATTTTATTATACATTTCTCTTAATTTACAAATAAAATTATAAATACAAAACCCATCAAAATTGTACCATCGAATTAAACAAAATCTGAAATGACGATCTGACGGTGGAGAAATGAATTTGGAGTACAAAGGTCAAAGAAAAGTGGGGGCAGAAAGGGATGGCATAGGATTACGGAAGGCGACGTTGTAGGGAAACGGAGCAGACAAAGCCAGGTCAGGTTTCCCCGTGTCGCCCACCGTGCGCGTGTTTGCATGAAAGCTGTTGCTAGGATTGTTAGAGCCACATGAAAGATTAATTCCTTATTTTCTCAAATATAAATACAACAAATTTTAATAATTAAATAAACTTTCAATTTGCTTTATACGCAACCAAGGAAGGCATCAATACGGCATTTATTGTATGCAATTTAAGTTTCTTACAACATAGGAAAACTAAACAAGTAAATTTTTTTTTATGATTAATTATTAAAAGGAATTTAATGTATTATTACGATATCAATCTCATGTGATGGCTTGATGATTAAGGATGCTCATCATCCTAAATGTGTTTTAAGTTCGAGTCATGTTAGTCGTGTTTAGCGTTCGAACTTTGCATTACTATTTTAGTTCACCAAAAAAAGTATTATTACGATATAACACTTGCTTAGGTAAATGGGCTATTCAAAGAGGCACTTAATAGTCCTAGGTACCATTTCCGTAGAAGAACATATCCTTACCAATCAACAAATTGAGATCTTAATTAATAGTAATACTACGTACTAATCTCACGACAATCTTTGTTTATTTTTCAATCTTTGTTTATTTTGTTGTATTAGTGACAGATTATTAAACTAATTAATTAGGTAGAATTTGCTTAGAAACTATTTTCAGCTGTAATCCATGCATGGTCACCGGACAGCTCATAAGAGACAGCCATTTAATACGAATTCATTGTTTCATTTATTTGATAATTAATATAGTATAGATGTAGTGATGCAATTTCTAAATAAATGATTTTAGAGTTAAAAGGATTAGGTTATTATGATAAACTATATAAAATTAAATAGATTGAGACATACAAAAATCATATGAGAAAAATAATTAAAATAACATGAATATATGAAATTATCAAATTTAATATAAACATGTAAAATTTTACAAGTAAAAAAAAAAATAAAACAATACACTTATAAATATATATATTTGTACAACTACAAAATAAAGCTCATGTACCACACGCCTAACCACACACCCATGTACCAGGCCGTGTATCACATACGGTCTAGACACACGCTTGTGTGTCTATCCATGTGGACAAAATAAAGCCATTTCTAGTTTCATTTCTCACCCAATTTTTTTACTAAGTTCTTGCACCAAACTTATATCCAAACACCAACTAATCCAAGCATTGAATTCAAGCAATTTATAACATCTAATGTGATATAGTGTTGCATGCATTCATACTTTTAATCTTACCTTTTATAAGCATACTCATTTAACCTTTCTGAATCAATCAATAATAAACACTTATGTTATCTCCATAGAATAAACTTAATACATACATATATATATACCAAAACATAATCATCACTAGCCATTCCAATGGCTAGATTACAATAATCATTTACATTTACATGCCAATATGGCCGATATAACCTATACATGCCATTATAACCATAATTGATTTACCAAATTATACCGACAAGGCCGCCCGATGGATAGTGTGAGTGATCTCTACCAAGCTTCCAATCCAACAAGCTTCCGATTTACTCTAAAACAGGGAAATAAAACTAAGTAAGCATAAAATGCTTAGTAAGTTCGTATAATATGGTACTTAACTTACACTTCATTTTATTTTGAGGTAACTATGTAAGGCATATTCAATCAATTTGATCTCAAGCCCTACACACATCCTCATTGCCCTTGTTAGTCATATATTCCATAATAACATCAAAACATTAATGGGCTCAACAACAATCAAGTTTCCGTGCACATATGCTTTCCACAACATGTATTCATTTAATATGTATAAATCATCTCTTTATATTACAAGTATAATTTCATAATAGTTCATCTCAAGTTTAGATTATTTCATGTCAGAACTTTACTCATATCATTCGAAATATCAAGGTCACACAAGTAGTAGTACACTCAAGGTGTACAAGTCTATAATCAAGGATGAACATTCTTATCAAATAATTTTCATGTACAAATATCATCATCACATACTTTCATATATAACTTTTCATGTATCATCATTTTCTTGTATTTCAGACGGATATGTGTAATAACTTATTTTATTATTCATATCTTCTCATGTCCGAATTATCACCCGTTGAATTTATTGAAATATCGATAGATACACAGGTAGTAAACTCAAGGTGTACAAATCAGGATCTGTCAATTCATATTCAATGGTACCCATAAGACACTATTTTAGAGTGTACACTCTCGAGCCACACATGTATACAACAAGATTACCGGTCCAGGCTAAATCCTTTTTATGACATATGCTCTAAGGAGCTTGATCTGGATTACCCGTCAGGGCTAAATCCTATCCATGACATATGCTCGAGAGGATCTATATCAAGATTACTCGTCTGGGCTAAATCCTTTCTGTAATGAGGTCAATAGGATTACTCGTCTGAGCTAAATCCCGTCAGCAACAAATGCAGAACCTCATTCATTTCGAGAAATCGCATATCCATTGATTTTCCATTTATTCAACTGGGATTTAAACATTTTTCAAGCATTATTGGGCATGTGATTATTTCATACATTCATAACATTCATATAGATCAAGTAAACACATTCGACATTCATTTCAAGCATATAAGTAACATTTTTATCATTCATCATTTATCGACATTATTATTGATCGGGCTTTGTCAGATATATATTTTCAATGTCATATATATATGATATTTATACAATTCACAAACACAACATTTAATTCAAGCATATAAATATACACAATTTAGTTACACGAACTTACCTCGACAATGTTCGTGTACATAAAATCTACTAATCCGACATTTTCCACTTTCCTCATTTTGGCTCTGAATTTGGTATATTTGGATCTATACGAGTAAATTTTATATCAATTTATCACATTTCATATTCAAGTCGACTCAATTTATATACTAGGAAAAATTACCATTTTGCCCCTAACTTTTCCATAAATTCTCATTTTGTCCCTAGGCTCGAAAAATGAAATTTATGCAATTTACTCCCTATTCCAAGCCTAACTGAAATTTCAATATAGAATTTGCAGCACATATTTTCTATAAATTTCAAAATTTTTCATCAATTTTCACAACTTTACATTTTAGTCTCTAAATCATGTTTTCATCTAAAATCACTTTGTAAAAGTTGTTTATCTATCAATAACCTTTCATTTTCTACCATAAATTTCTAATTTTCAGCATATACATCCATGACCTAATTTCTATACTTTGATAACTCTTCAAATTGATCCCCCAAATAGATAGATTAAGCTAGCCCGGTTTCAAAAATATCAAAATTACTAAAAACGGGACAAGAAAATTTACCCAATTTGGCTAAGAAAGTTTCTTCTCTCTCTCCTAGAGTTTTAATTGAATATTTTGGGGAAGAAGATGATAAAAATGATTTTTATTTCTATTTAATTAATTTATCATATTTAATAATTTTGATTTTCATTTTAGTCCTTAGCCTTTTTCTAATTTTCCATGGATGAATCATCCAAAAATATCTACTAACTTTTTATTAATGGTCTAATTACCATATAAGGGCCTCAAGTTTTGAATTCTATAGCTATTTAATCCTTCCAGCTACTAGAATTTAACTTTTACATTTTATGCAATTTGGTCCTTTCCGTAATTAAACACATAATCGGTAAAATTTTCTTATCAAAATTTTCACATGACATTTTTAACATATTATGGACCATGTAATAAAATAAAAATAAATTTTATTTTCGGATCGATCGGCTTTGTGGTCTCGAAACCACTGTTTCGATTTCACTGAAAAAATGGGCTGTTACAAACTTGGACATTTTGTTACTAAATTTAAAGATGCAGGGGACACACGACCAGACCACACGCCCATGTGCTAGGCCGTGTGTCTGAGACACACGCCCGTGTAGTTGAAAATATGCCATTTTAAGGCCACATTTCTCACCCATTCTTGATTTCAACCTAGACACCTCAAATTCATACTCATATGCCATAACAGAACCTTCAATACAACCAATTCTTAGTTCTAAAAATGCCATATTATTATTACATATGTCCTAAAATTCTAAACTACTACATTAATCAATTCACCTATTTGATTACTTACAACAACCATATTTTATCAACTTATTCACCAACCTACCTATAAATTTATCTATCAATTAATCACATCTAAAAATATATCAAGCATGATAGAACTACACATACATTTTTAAGTTGCTTAAGTGAACAAAACATCATTCATACATTTATACAAGCTAACCTTGATTAAATACACACCAACCCTATACATGCCATATAAACCATAAAGTAAGTTTCAAAGACTATCGGAATATGCTGGATAGTGTGACTTGTTGTGCTGATCCAATCTCCCGACCTTATATTAATCTACAAAGAAATTAAACAACACAAGTAAGCTTAATGAAGTTTAATAAGTTCGATGGCTTAAACATAATTCTTACCGAGCCTACTATAACACATCAATTAAATAAATTCATTCAATATAACTTCTTGCCAATCACAACTTCAATCGATGAATACACTTATTTCAGATCAATACCAATAATATCAATAAGTCTTCCAAAATCAACTTCATATGTCACTTACCAAACCTTACCGTTTCAGAGAACGGTTTACGGATATGAGTACATCGTTTTTAGAAGCCCGAAGGCTAAACAGAAGCACATAAGTGATAAACAGAAACCCATAAAGGTTGAACAAAAGCTCATAAGAGCTGAACAAAAACCTAATAGGGTTAAACAGAAGCTGAACGAAAACTCATATGAGCTAAATAGAAACTCGTGAGAGCTAAACGGAAAGTAAACACAAAAGTTCGCAACAAATGGTGAACCTCGATTTACTTGGGTAATATTTGCCGTCAATTCTTCCTTTGCTGCCTTTTGCCACATAACGATTGTACTCAATCTCGTGTTCCATTTAAATGCGGATATTCACTTCAAATTTATAAATTTAACAATATTCCATTGTTCAACAATATACTAAATACATAATATCATTTATCAATTCAATATAATTATTAAATATAAAATATAAAATTACTCATTCATTAGCATATATTTTAGTCCAATTCACTTCACAATTAATACCTCTTAATTTTTAAATTACATAATTACCCTAATTTTTACAACTTTTGCAATTTAGTCCTTTACTAATTAGTCCATCAAATGAACTAATTTTTCTCAATTGATAATTTATCTAAATATTCTAGGATATCTTACAACCCTTGATACATAGAAATTTAACACCAAACCCTAATTCTTTAATTCTTCACAATTTACTCCTAAAATCAAAATTTTACAACAAAATTAAAGCTTTAAATCCATGTTATTTCATCAAAATATATAGTATTCATAATGGCAACTTTCAAATTTTCCAATAAAATTATAAATTAATGAAATAGTTAGTTGGACCTAATTGTAAAAGTTTCAAAAAAATAAAAATTTCAAGAAAAATGTAAGAATTGAACTCACATGAAGCTAAAATATGAAAAACCAGCTTAAGGAGCTCTCCTATGGCTGTTTTTGGCTGAAGATTGATGAAGAAATGTCTAGAAAATAAATTAGCCATTTGTTTTATATTTTTTTCTTAATTTCACCAAATGACCATTTTACCCTTAATTCATTTTATTTTATTTCCTTCCTTGCTTATGCCGCCTCATGCCTATATTTTAGGCTTAATTGCTCTTTAAGTCTTCCATTGTTTAACGTTTATGTTATTTAATCACTATTTCTTTTAATTAGTAAGTTTTGCACATTTTTTAATTTAGTCCTTTTTATTAATTAACTATCAAAATGTTAAATTTTTCTAACGAAACTTTAATACTACCTTAATGACACTCTATAAATATTTATAAAAATATTTATGGCTCGATTTATAAAATCAAGGTCTCAATACCTCGCTTTCTAAACCACTTAACCTAATAAATCCTTATAAAACAGAAATTAATAACTCAAAATCATTCTAAAATCATATTTAACTCGTAAATACTAAAAAATAAAATTTACAAGCTTACTTTTCAGATTTAGTGGTCTCGTACCACTGTTTTCGACACCACTAAAAATCAGGCTGTTACAGTATGATTTTGGGTCACAAGGTTTTCCACACAACTATGTGTCACACACGGGTTGGTGACACGGTCGTGTGCCATTGGATTATAGGTTGCTTTTAGATCACACGGTTTTAGATTGTCACAAGGGCTGGCCACATACCTGTGTGAGTATTTTAGATTTGGTAAGTCTGTTTGCCATACAGTTACAGTTAGTTACACGGCCCAGTCACACGGTCATTTAACTTTTGTTGGATTTTTACACTTTGACCCACACGGCCTCAGTGTGTTACATGGCCTAGATACACAGTAGTGTGACTCAATGTTACATGGTTTAAGTCTATCACACAACTTGGCTACACGGCCGTGTGACCTCTATTTTATACTTTTGCCTCTCTTTTGTATAAAGTTTCAAATTAGTCCTTGTTTGGTTCTGAATTGATTTTAGAGTTTTCGTAAGCTCGATTTAAGCTCAAATTTGTATGCAAATCATGTTTTATTTGAATGAATGTGATTTAATGAATGTTAAGATGAATATTTGATTTAAATTCACATGTTCATATTTTTTTATTATTGTAGCATCCTATAACCGCATTTTGACGACAGAGGCAAGTGAGGGGTGTTACAAACCTCATGTTTCACACGAGCAGCAATCAAATGTTGATCTTCATTATTCAAATGTGTTCAATCATTTCTAACCCAAATTTTTCAATGTCGTGGTTTTCTTATTCCATTCATTATTCTAACAGGTTTTGTAGCTAAGTTGAACTTCTTCCAATCTCACATCATTCTATAATAATGGGGTCTAATATGTCCATCTTTCCCACAATAATGGCATACAATCTTTCTAAAGTTTTTATTCCCTACCTTATGACAAAAATAAGAACCCACAGGTTTAACTTTTAAAAAAAATAGGAGGAGCATCATATAACATGTAAACATCCAAAATCAAGCATCACATAAGGCTCAAGTTCATGAACATTCAAAATAACACATATACAATACGAATCCTATATACATGCCACATAATCGAGTCTAGAACAAATAAAAGACTACCGAATTGAAGGCTTTGTAGTGTGAGCTTCGAAGTGATCTGATCTCTTCGTTCTGCAAAAGATAACTAAAAGCAGAGAAAATACAACAAAGTAAACATTGTGTATGCGTAGTAAGTTCATAGGAATTAAAACAATAAACTCACCAAAATTTCTAATTAATATAACAACTTTCCTATTATCACATTTCACATCAGTCAAGTGAGCTCACCAGTTATAATTTTACAATATTTCAATACATGCAATACATTTTCATTTAGTATCATCCTATCGAAAGCATTAAATACATACGTCATTTCATCATTTCAAACATATAGTCATTTCCAATTAAAATATATTATCAATCAGATATTTTCTGTTTTACAATAACCATATAGTCTGATGAACAATAATAAATAGATACATATATGGATACGTAAGTAACCACCAAAAACACACCAGATTGCTTATTCAAGCGATAACTTCGAAACACACCTAAGCACCAAAGTGCTAAATACATCCCCCCCAGAACACACCAAGATCTCCGTAGAGACAATCAGTAACAGTGGTCTCTGTAGAGACAAAACTCGATATTCACAACAAATGTTGGATTCTGGTTTAAACAGTGAATTTTTCGTACATCAGTATCATCTCATATCATATCTCGTACAATGCACAACTAACTCTATTGAAATCTCAATTGTATCCTATCCTATCTTAAGTTCATTTGGGTACATTTAAAAAATTAGTTCTTTTTTTTTACAATTCAATCCATCTCTCACATTTTTGTACCATTTTGCATACAATTCAAAACACATTCAAATTATATAAATTCATAATTCAAACACATACATTAAATTTACATATGCAACTATACCATTTGAACTTATCTACAAAAACTGCTAGCGAGTTGAAGTGTATGGACTATTTAACAATTCCCTATTTTTCTCGATTATCTACTAGTTGATTCAAATCTTAATCTATATGATAATTCATTTCAGTTTATCAATTTAAAATGTATTATAACAGTTTATTTCATGCATATGACAAGTTTATTTTATTTTATAGAAATTTCCTAAAGTTTTGCATTTTATTCAATTTAGTCCTTTAAGCAAAAACTATTATATCTTTCACATTTAAGTCCCGTTTTGCAATACAATTTCGATCATATCCTTATAAAGCCCTCTAATATCTATAATTATATAAATTTCATGCTAATTTTGAATTATTTTCATTTTAGTTCCTATACTCAAAACTCGCATTTAAACTTACAAATTAGTCCATTCTTCATTTCTAAGCTTAAAAGCTACCACTTAAACACCAAAAACTTCAAAATTTATCAAAGAAAACATTTAAAATCTTTAACAGTTTTACAAATTAATCCTAGAATTAACTAAATCGAGTTACAACAATCTCAAAAACATAAATTTTATATTAAAAAAAACAAAGGGGCTTCAAAAACACTTACATGCAAGTGTTGGACCTTCAAGCTTCAAAAATGTCTTCTTTTCTTTATTTCTTATGGACAAATAGTGGGGGTGTAACAGCCCGTTTTTCAATGATGTCGAAAACCATAGTTTCGGGGTCACCAAATTTGACAAGTAAGTTTGTAAATATTATTATTTAATATTTACAAGTCAAATATGGTTTTAAAAGGATTTTTGATGAAAAAATTTATGCTATTTGAATGATTAATTAAGTTCAAGTCGTAAGACCCTAAGATCAAGTGGTTCTAGAAAACGAGGTATTGGCACCTCATTTCTATAATTTGATAAAAATATTTACGGAGTGTCATTAAGGTGGTATTAAAGTTTCGTTGAAAAATTTTAACGCTTCGATAGTTAATTAATTAAAAAGGACTAAATTGTAAAAGATGTAAAATTTAATCACTATTTGATTTGAATGATTAAATGGTTAATTAAATAAAGGAAAAGGGACTTAAATGGTAATTAAACCATGGTTAAAGTTTCCAAGCAGTGGTGTTATGATTGAATTCACTAGCTTTTGGATTAATTGTTCTTTTAGTCCTAATTAATTTAGGATTAAATTGTAAATAAGTTTATTTAGTTAGAATTTAATTAAATTAAAGGACCAATTGTAAAATTAAGCCTTCCTTTGATGATAATTATGCCATATATTTATGTGATAGACAAATATGGACATGACTTTGGTGTTTTATTTATTTATTTAACTAAGGGCAAAATGGTAATTTGATAATTAAATTAAATTAATATAAAATCAAAATGTTTTATATTTATTTTGATGACTTCTTCTTCACGAATGAAAAAGCAAAAAGAAACCATTGAAGCTTGAAGTTTCGATCATTCTTTTGATGTTGCATGTAAGTTCAGTTTAGCCCCGTTTTTTAATAATTTTTATGTTTTTGAAATCGTTGCAACTAGGTCCAGCTAGCCCGTACCGTCAGTTTTGAAACTGTTAAAGATTGTGAATGTTGCCATTGATGAATCTATATGATTTTAGTTATTAAATGATGAATTTGAGATGTTGGTTGATAGTTAAAAGTATCTTGTTGAGTAATTTTGATGAATTTTCTAATTAAGCATTAACTTGTTAAAATAGAAAAAATACAATGGTTTTTTGTGAAATTATTGCAAAAATGGGCTGTAATGAATGCCATGAAGATTCGGCTAGCTTGGGTTTGCATTAAAAATGGTTAATTTGCATGTTTTAGGCTCAGGACTAAATTGAATAAAAGTAAAATGTTAGGGTTAATTTTGTAAAATTATAAAAAATAAATTTCATAAAATAAATCATTTTATTGTCTGAATTAATAAATTGAATGAATTTATTAATTTAGATCAAAGTCGAGTGGAAAATCGAGGAGAAAGGAAAATTACCAAAAAGCCCCTATACTTTGACATTTCTGTAATTTAGCCACATAAGTTCATACAATTAGAATTTAACATCGATATGAATTTTTGAGTAGATTAATGTGGTACAAATTGTATATTTATTTTTTTTATTTTTGATAATTAATGGTAATTTGAGATATAATATTGAATTTGATTACTTGGATTAGATTGAACGTGGAGCATTGGTGTGTTGGAGGATTGGCTCTTGTGAGCATCTGGTGTGTTTAGTTGGACTGATAATGTACTCATATCTGTAAGTTGTTCTTCATATGAAAAATCTCGGTAAGATAAATTGTTTAATGAATTTAAAAGATTTGTTATTTATTGAATATTGACTTGAACATAAATGAAAATGAGATATGCTCTGACTAAATGAGAAACATAAGTTATGTACTCATGAATTGAGTATTGAATGGCTAATGCCAATGTATAAACAATTGTGGTTTGATATGTGAATAGTAGTTTATATAGCAATTGTGTGAATTGGGACATTGTTAATCAAATAAAAGATGTTAGCATGTGCAATTTGAGTATAATACGAAATGATGTTGAAATGATGTGCTAATATGTACGAATTCAAAAAGTTGACATATGATAGTTGTGATCTTAGTCATTAATATGTGTTTATATTTTAATTATGCCTTTTGTAATTCTATAATCCGAACCTAATTGTTAATTGTTGTCATTCAATTTAATGCATATGTTAAGTGTTTGATGTGAGTATTTGACATTTTGATAGTTGATTGAAATAGATTGAATTGGTATAAAAATTATGAATGTGTTGATTATTTGAATTGAAATGAATAATATATATATATATATATGTGTGTGTGTGTGTGTGTGTGTGTGTGTGTGTGTGTGTGTGTGTGTAAATGTGATAATGTGCAAATATGATAATTGGATATTGGTTGTATTTGGAAGTGGATTGGAACCCTATTAATTGTATCAGGCTGAGTCAGATATAGATGGCATGCCATAGGATAGGAAAAGTTCAGGGATTTCTTCGACTTCGAGTCGATGAGGCACTGGGTGCGAATTTACTTTGGTTTAACCGATGATACACTGGATGTTAATTTATATAACGCTAGGCTCAAATACTACTTTGGATTTATCCGATAAGGCATTGGGTGCCAAACTGGTGTGTTGGTTGGATCCATGTATCTATCCGAGTCTGAGTCGTGTTAATAAGGGTAATTAAATAAAACGATACTATGATTGATATTGGACCATATCGTATGAGAATTGAAAATGGGATAGTAATTTGAAACATGAAAATAAGTTATATACATAAATGCACTAACTTATGTATTGATGATAGTGATTAGGCTTATGTCAAGCTTGAGATTATGATTAATGTATATGCTTATGCCTGGTATTATACAAATGAAACAGTAAGTTCAAAACTGAAATGTGATATGATGAAAAAGGGATTGATGAGTTGAATAATGTACTTATGTATGAGAAATTACGTATGTTATGGTTGAACTTACCTATGTTATGAATAAATATATTAATTAGTTAATTGATTTTGTTATTTAAGTTTATATTTAGTAAATGGAATGGAAAGTAAGTAAAGGAAGTTATTCAAAGTAAGTAAAGAAGTTATTCATAGTTTTATGAAAATGTTAATGATGGTGTAAAACATTTTATAAAATCTTATTATGTTAGGAATGAACGGATATATGATGTTGATAGACTTACTCATTTATGAGTTAGTGGTTATGTAGTTGATAAATCTTGAGGCATTGATATAGCTTTATATTTATCATATAAAGCTTATTATTGAATCGGAATATTATGTTTAAAATTTGTATGAGCTTACTAAGCATTCATTGCTTACGTAATTGTTTATCCCTTTACAGATTATTGGAAGCTCGATTGGGTTGGAAGCTCGTTGGAGATCTATCACACTATCCAACGATTATATTGGTAGATTTTGATATTTTGGTTAAGGTTATAATGGCATGTATAGGTTGATTATGTCTAATGTTTAATTGATGATTTTGGTATATATGTATGTCATTTTGGTTGACAATTATGGCACGAAATGTTGCCTTGAATTTGAAGTACTTAAGGTACTATTGATATCTTCTTGGTTATGGTTAATATGGTCAATTTGATGCATGTTTAGAAATAACCAAAGTTGGTATATGTTGTATCGATCTCAATATGGCCAAGACATGGTATGTTTTGGAAAAGTCTAGAATAAATGTGCATGATTGAAATATGGTATGCCTAATATGATAAGGTTGGTATGTGTCAATTGTGTTATGTATTGGTATGGAAACAAGTCAGTTGGTAAATGGTATAAATGTGGTAAAATATAGTGAGATTATTTTTGATATAGCATGGAAATAGTATTGAGATTAATTAGATATGTATGGTTAAGGTTTGAACAAATATGATCATGTATATATATAAGTTGATGCTTGATGATTGAGGTGCCTTTCAGCATATTGGTTGTATGAAGATTTGGTATGGAGATTAGTCATTCTTTGCATAATTTGAGGATGTTTAAAGGCCTTGTATACATGTACAAATTTCTTGTAGGTTTATGCTTTAAAGGGTGAAAGAAATGGCTTGGAAGTGGTCATTTTCTTGTCCACACGACCTAAGACTCGGGCATGTGTCTCAACCGTGTGTGACACACGGCCAGGTGACATGACCGTGTGTCTCCTGTAATTTTTAAAGGGTTACAAGTCAAGCTATTACATGGCCTAGCACACGACCTAGCACACGGGCATGTGAGGTTATTTCGAAGGGTACATAGCCTAGCACACGGGTGTATGACTTGGCCGTGTGACCAAGTCATAGAGTTCCATGGCCTAGGACATGGGCATGTCTCCCTACCGTGTAAGTCACACGGCCTGACCACACGGCCGTGTGACCCCTGCAACTTTGAAATTTTTCTATGTTTTTCAAAAATTCTCTGAGTTTCCGATTTAGTGCCGACTTGTTTCTAATGCGTATTTAGGGCCTTGAAGGCTTGTATAAGGGACAGTATATATAATTTTGATTGGTTTTATTATGAATATTGATATATTATGAAACGTTTGAAATTTCTACCTGTTTGATCCGTAAACCCTGGTAATGCTCTGTAACCTTGTTTCGGCGACGAATACAGGTTAGAAGTGTTACAGGGGGAAAGAAAAATGGTTGAATACGTTTGAAATCTCCCACTCTCGTGCGTCACCCTCTCCCCTTCCTCCATCGAACCTCTTCCTACCACCGTCCCCACCCTTCTCTCCCTCTTTCTCTTTCTTGATCTTGTTGCAAATTAAGGAATTTAAATTAGCTTTTGCTAATTACCTCCAACTCAGAACAAAAGTTACAAGGGTCATCCTCAGCTAAAATAAGCTGCTCCAAACCTTACCACTTTTCCATTCCCAATTTAACCATCAACCATACTACATTCACTATTGCAAATCCTTAAAAAAAATTTAAAACATAAGCACTGAATAAAGAAGGAAAAAAAATAAAGACCCACTTGATTTGTAAAACAAAACCTCCATTGTTATCACTATTCTCATTCCCATAGATGGTATTACAATTAGGACTTTGAGGATGATGGTTTTCATCCAAAGCTTCAGGCTTTAAACAAAGCATCATTGTAAGAATGCCAACAATGAAAATCTAATACACACTCAAGATTGTAATTTTAGTTTAATTTCATAATCAGTGGTTCATTTTCTTTCTTCTTCTTGCACCTGTTGAACACATAGAAATCTAATGACTCCACCAACTATAGACGACCTTTTCAAGACAAAAAGAGAAGAAAATCAACCTGGAAATTAATTTTTCCAACTGCTACAAATAGGTCTAAAGGAAAATGACAAAAGATGAAGAGAGAAATGGAGTACAAAGGGTATGATGGAGAGGGAGAAGTAGAGGGACGAGGGTGGGAAGGAGGGTTTTTTTTTATGTAATATTAATATTAAATGAAATTTAAATTTATTATTATATTTTTTTGAAAATATTTATGCTTTTTTTATATATTTTTTGGAATTTTTTTAGAATTAGGATAAAATTAAGAACATTTCTAAATTTTGAAGGTTAATTTTTTAAAATTATGACCAAATCGATTTAATGTAAAAGTTAATGGCTAAATTTGTTATTATTCTGATTTTTTCAACTATCACTTAGCTTGCCTTTTGTGATTTTAACAGGAGTTACCAAAATGACCAAACTATGTAACAAGAGTACTTAAATTACAATTTTTTTTATTTTATTTTAGGTACCTAAAATGAAAAATTTTTATAATTGAGTGACTATCTATATAGTTTACCCTTTTAAAAATCATATTTGACTTACTCTTTGAAATTAAAAATCAAATTTAACTTCATCTTTGATCTTCCTTGATTTACTCCCACGATTTACCTTGATTTTCTCTATTTATCATTGCACAAGAGCCTATAAATATCACACCTACCAACATACTTCAAAGGCACCAAAAAAATCTCTTTTTCTCTCCCTCTTTTAAGTATTTTCTTATTATTTTTCGTTGTTTCTACAAACAAATTATCTTTAAGAATAATGTCCAGCATGTCTTAAGTTTAAAAATTCAAATTTTTGTTTTCTTAATTCATTCAAGTTATCAAAGTTGAGGTTGTACCATTTATATTGCATATAATCACAAATTCACATGCTAAATTATTGAAGTTAACTATGTATTTAACATATTAATCACAACAAACAACTTTCATTACAATCATTTTTAACTCATTAAAGTAAAGTAAAACACATGTTAAATTATATTTGGCAAATTAAAATATATGAACTTGGTTCAAATAAAAATACACAAACATCATGATTTGCCAAACACTAAACACATCCAAATGTTACAACTTTGTTCAAACAAAATTCAAGAACTATTTCCACTTAGCTATGGCTAATTCAAATACATATTTCCATCCCTTTCTTCATGTTAACAAATCAAACAAAAAAAAACAATTTTACATAAGTTCTTGTTAGCTATTTTTCATTGGTTAATAAAACATCAAAGCTGAATTTTCAACATTCCAATTTCATTATTTAAATCTTCATTATATGATGAGTTCACTTTATTTGTCTCAACACCATTATCCACTCTTAACTCTACCTTCTCTCTAGCAATTGTTTTGTAATGTTAGAGTAAAGGGTTTGTTAGTCTATTACTAAGTTGTTATCTAATCTAGTAAATTGTTAGCAGCAGTTAAGCATACACTTGTATATAAACTCTTTCCCTATACCTATCCAAGCAAGAATGAAATACTAGTATTGCTTAGTAAATCTTGTTTACCTCATAATTGTTTCTTTTATTCAATTCAATAGAGCTACTAACATGGTATCAGTCGCCTGATTTCCTGGAACCTCCTCTCTTTGCAAATCCATGGCAAATTCCACCAACTCTACTTCCATTGCCTTCTTCTCTAGCTCTCGTTTGATTTAATCATTTCCTCACCATGCTATAGTGAAGTTAGATGATGTCAATTTTATGCAATGGAAGCAACATGTACAATTGATCATTGAAGGTTATGAATTGCAAGGTTTTCTAGAGGATACGTTACCTTTCCACTTTGCTTTGTGTCTTCTCTATATGGAGTTTTAACTCCAAATCATGATGCATCTCTCTTTATTCAACAAGATAAGTTACTTGCCTCTTGGCTTCTATCTACGATTAGTGCCTCACTGCTATCTTGTTTCACAATTGCTAGAACAGCTTGTGAAGTATAGAGCACTGCGAATCGGCTATTTGCTACTGCCACTGGTGCTAAATTTCCAGAATTAAGCATGACCTACACTCTATCAAGAAAGAAGCGTTAACTATCAAAGAATATATTGCCAAGATCCAAAATACCTATACTTTGCTTGAGGCATCTGGATCTGTCGTTTTGGAGGCTAAGAAGGTAGAGGTTATGCTTACTGGTCTCTCGTCAGATTTTGATGCTGTGTTAACATTAGTGTCTTTCTTTTCTGAGAAACTTTCGTTTCAAAAGATCATCGATGTCCTCTTGGAGTTCAAGAGTCGTCAGACTCGTACGGTGCATGATGTGTCATTTCATGCCAACATGGTTGAGGCTCCTTCGACTACAATAGTGGTAGATTCTGTTCGTGGATGTGGTCGTTCTTCCTCTGCTTCTCATGGGCGTGGCTTTCGACAATGGATTCAATATTAGATCTGTAGTCATTATAGTTATCTGGCACAGCGGTGTTTCTATCGCTACAACTGTGATTACGACGGTCTATCTCCTCCGACAGCAGCACGTTACTTATCTACTCTTGATGGATGAGAATCTCGTGGTGATATGTTCACTCAATCTGATGGTTTTGGTGGGTCTGTGTAGTATGTTGAACCGTCGATGGTAGCACTGATACCGTTTATTGGTGGCTTCTCGTGGAGAGGGTGGCCATCGATGCAAAACTATGCTTCACATCTACCGTAGGTTAGTGTTTCCAATCCTTTTCACTATAATTCATTTGATGAGTTAGGCCATGTAACTGGGCCTGATAATGACCCAGGTTTGAATGGTCTATATGGGACTTCACATATGCCATGTGAGGTGGGTTAGCAAATTGGGCCCTCTACTACTGTTCACAAATCGCCTACTACTGGTAAAACGGCTGGGCCTTCTGTTTTTTATGGGCAAGCTGCTGCTAGTCTAAAACTTAGCTAAACCTCTATGAGGCCGAATGTTAATTGTATTGGTCTTGAAGACCACACATCTACTATACCAAATGGTGGGTCCAGTGTTCCGTGGCAGACTAAACCAAGAGCCCAAGTTTTTTATTTTGAGTCCTCGCCGTCCTCACTTTGTATTGGGTTGCCCCGTATTCCTGACTTTAATGCGTCGATATTTTGGCTGCTTCTAAATCAAATGCTAATACCACTTAGTATGGTTCTAATTTTGATAATAATGATTCATATGTTCCTTTGCCTGTTGGAGCTTCATCTTGGTATTCATCTTCAGGGGCTATACACCACGTTTGTCAAAATACTTCTAGTTTAAATGAGTCTACTCCATACTCATGTACTTATTCTATTTTAATAGGTAATGGAGCTCCTGCTAAAATCTCATATATTGGAAATTCTATTTTATCTACAGAGAAAAAATTACTACATCTGACTAATGTTTTATGCGTGCCAAGTATCCAAAAGAATCTGATGTTTGTTTTTCAGTTGGCTAATAACAATAAGTATTTTTTGAATTTCACCTGTCTTATTGTATTATTATGGACATCCAAACTTAGGAAATTTTGTTCGGGGCCACACTCGTAATGGTCACTATCAACTTTCGGCCATTTCATCTATTTCATCTGATCTGGTTTCATCTGTTCACAACACTAGGATTCAAGAGTGTACTACCACTAATGATGTTTTTATATTGTGGCATCAAAGAGTTGATCATCCTCTCGCCTTGATTGTTAAAATTGTTCTTGATAAATGTCAAATTATTACTAATAAAAAATGTCTTGATAATATTTGTATTGCATGTCAAAAAGGGAAATCACATAAATTGTCTTTTTCATTCTACTACTGAGTAAATGAATTTTTTTGAATTGGTTGTTTCTGACTTGTGAGGACTGCCTTCGGTTGTCTGTAAAGGAAAATTGTACTATGTTTCATTTATTGACATGTGTAGTCGTTTCACGTGGATTTATCTGATTCAACATAAATCTTAAGCAGTTGAGTGATTTATTCAGTTTCAGAAAATGGTCAAAACTCAGTTTGGAAAAGAAATTAAAAAATTTCAAAGTGACTAGGGAGGTGAATTCCATGCCTTTACATCAGCTTTGGCTAATCATGGTGTTCTTTATCGTTTCTCCTGTCCATATACGTCCAAACAGAATAGTGTTGTTGAGCGTAAACATCGCCACATTGTTAAGACCGGTATTACACTCTTGGCACAAGCCAATTCGCCCATGGATTACTGGGGATATGTCTTCTGTAGTGTCGTTCATTTCATAAATCGTCTACCTACTTCAGTTCTGAAAGATCAATCTTCGTAAAAAGCTCTTCATGGTCAAGAACCTACATATGATCATTTAAGGATGTTTGGTTGTTGTTGTTTCCCATATCTACACCCATTTTTACACCACAAGTTAGACTTTCGTTCCCAGTCGTATATATTCTTGGGGTACAATTCATAACATAAGGGCTATTATTGTCTCACACCAGATGGTAAGGTCATTCTCTCTTGTCATATTGTTTTTGATGAATATTGTTTCTTGTTCAATTCACCTACATTGGACACTACTCAGCATAGTCCGTATGTCACCACATATGTTCCTATAGTTCAGTCCTCTCAGTCCACGGTGGCTGCTACTTCATCCACTGCAACTTCACATTCTGCTTCCATCTATAGTCCCCAACAGTCTATACCGGTTGAGTCACCTGCTGCTATATCTGACGAATTGCCAGTTGAAGTAGATTCTGATCATGTGCTTCACTGCCTTTCCGCCTCTTCAAACAGGGATAGTTCGCCCAACCCAGTTTCTTCGACCACTCCACTTATTCCTTCAGGAAATACTCACTCTAGGGTTACGAGGTCTAAAGCAGGTATTTTTAAACCCAGGGTTTTAACTGTTGAAACTACTGATTTTGAGCCGCACACAATTAAGAAAGCTCTTACTAATCCATATGGGAAATTGGTTGTTCAAGTTGAATTTGATGCCTTAATGGCTAACTCAACCTAGGAGCTTGTTGAGTTACTGCTTGGTCGAAAAATGATCGGGTGTAAGTGGCTTTTTAAAATAAAAAAAATCCTAATCGGACGATTGCTTGGCGTAAGGCTCAATTGGTGGCAAAGGGCTGTTCACAGGTACCCGATTGTGACTTTAAAGAAACGTTTAGTTCGATGGTCAAACCGACTATTCGAACCATATTATCGATCGTTGTCTCCAATGGTTGGAAACTTCGTTAGGTCGATGTGAATAATACATTTTTAAATGGTGATCT
Organism: Gossypium arboreum; assembly: GCF_025698485.1. NCBI lineage: Eukaryota > Viridiplantae > Streptophyta > Magnoliopsida > Malvales > Malvaceae > Gossypium > Gossypium arboreum. The sequence continues at coordinate 8,382,166 of NC_069071.1, forward strand.
CTCTGATGAAGTATTCATGTAGCAGCCATCGGGATATGCTCAGTCTGGACCAAATAGTGAGCTATTAGTGTGTCGTCTGACAAAGGCATTATACAGGTTGTGACAAGCTCTGTACGCCTGGTTTGATGAATGGAAGCACTTTCTTATTTGTAGTGATTTCTTCTTATCTAAATCTTATGTGTCCTTGTTTGTTCAAGTTACGTTCAACTACAGCGCTTATGTTTTGGTCTATGTGGATGATATTATTGTTACTAGAAGTTCAACTGACGGAATAAATAGTTTATTCAGCAACTACATAAAGATTTTTCACTTAAAGACATGGGCAAGCTTCACTTCTTCTTAGGCATTAAAGTCACTCGATCTTCCACTAGGAATCTCTACTTATGCCAATGCAAATATATTCGAGATCTGCTTGACAAGAGTTCTTTAGCTAATGCAAAAAGTGTTCATACACCAATGGTCAATTCTTCTGCTTTGTCTAAAAATAAAAAAGATCGTCTTGTTGATCCTACTGAATATAGAAGCTTTGCGAGTGCACTTCAATATGTGGTCTTAACTAGGCCTGATATAGCTTATACGGTAAATTGTGTTTGTTAATTCATGCATACACATACTACAATACATATGGTAGCTCTAAAACGGATCTTGAGGTACTTGTATGGTACTATTGATTATGGGTTAGTTTTCCGACCATTTAATAGACTGTCTTTAGTTGGGTATGTTGATGCCAACTGGGGTCTAGATTTTGATGACCGCCGGTTTACGACAAGCTATTGTGTCTACTATGGTCATACACTATCTCTTGGTGTTCTAAGAAACAACAAGTGGTTTATCGATCTACGGCTAAAGTTGAATATTAAAATCTAGTAGCTACTACTAGTGATATTACTTGGTTAGTCTCTCTGCTAAAAGAACTACAAATTCGTTCTGTCGATCCACAGGCAATTTAGTGTGACAATTCTAGTGCAGTAGCTATTGCCGCCAATCGGGTCTTACGCTCCAAATTCAAACATGTTGAACTTGATCTATTCTTTGTACGTGAAAAGGTGGCTGATGGTTCCCTAGTTGTTGGCAAGGTGCCAACCTATGACCAAGTTGCTGATATTCTCACAAAACCATTATATGTTTCTACTTTTGCTCGATTTCATAGTTTACTTCAGGTCTTACCCATTAAGAAGCTAGGTGAATGTTAGAGTATGGGATCTGTTAGTCTGATACTAAGTTGTTATCTAATATGGTATATTGTTAGCAGCAGTTAAACATACACTTGTATATAAACTCTTTCCCTGTACCTATCCAAACAACAATGAAATACTAATATTGCTTAGAAAATCCCGTTTACCTCTTAATTGTTTCTTTTATTCAATTCAATAGAGATACTAACATGTAAGCATCTCATATATCAATCATCACTTCTCTTACTTAAATTACAATAAAAAAGGTCATACCAATGAAAAAAATACATCCACCAACCTATACATTTCACAAAAATTAATATCTAATTTACTAAAAAATCCAATGAAGTTATTAACAAAAAAAAATAACAAAGCATGTAATTTCCGTACTCACAAAATTTCCTACCCTTAACCTTTCCATAAAGTTTGTCTAGGAATTTTACTCCGACAATGGCACATAATAGTTGAGATACGATCTTCAAAATTTGAAAGATTGCTCGTATTCCCACTTTCAAAAAGCTAAAATTTCAAATACAATAAAATAAATTAGCATCAACAAAATGGGTAGGAACATAATTAACATATAAAATAAATACTAACTTACCCGATTTTTAAATCACCAAACAAAATGGTTACTCGTAAACCTAAACACTACAAATAAAGTGAATTGGTGTTCTTTAATACCATGATTTGCCCAAAATTATGAAATAAAATTTAACTACAATAAAAGGGAGGGGGGAAGGGAGAGAGAATCATTGCCGGGTGTTATTTAACACCATTTTGTTGCCAAAACCATCAACTAACTAAAAACAGAAGTACGATGTCAAAGGAAAATCACGTTTTTGGAATAAAAAATGTGTTCTTACCTTATAAATGATTATGTTGGGATGTATTTGTATAAACAATGAAATAGAAAAGGTAAATAATATTTAACACTGATTTCATGTGAAAAATTCTTCCGAAAAGGATAAAAATTACAAGTAAATGAGGCTTTGATTTTTTCTTAAATAAGTAAACAAACAAGTGTTAGACAAAACACGTTAGCTAATTAAATACAAGATCTGAACAAATAATATAAAAATATTTATATTTATGTAAAACACTAAATCTAAAAAACAAATTAAATAAATATTTATATTTATTTAAACCATTAAATTTGAAAATAATTAAAAAAATAAAAATAAAATAAGGGAATTGAGTTTTACTAAGATGTTGAGGCATGTTACAGTTTTTTTAAGGCAAATTTGGCCCACATTGTGTGGGTGCACCCTCAACTTTAATAAATTTGGAATTGTATCCCCCTTGCGCACGCCCAAAGGAGAACATTAATTTAGTCATCTAATAATTGCTAAGTTGGTTTACATATATATACAAGTTCCACACTTGATTCCCAATAAATGTAGGACTAACGCTTTTTATTTTCCTCAACATAATTCACAAGTAGTTTACTTTGAGTATCAATTTTTCATTCATCACTCAACCATTTTGAGCATATGATATACCGTTATAAAGGTCTCATAAAGTAGAATATAAAATCATAATTTTATGATTCTACTCTTTACCTTTACCAATCGAGAATATACCTCAAAGTTTCTAAAAATTACATTTTTTTAACAACAAGAATACAATATGTAGAAATAAACCTAAACGTACTATATGTACAAACCCAAAACCCAAAAACAAAACCCTACTTCTCATAGAGTTCTCTAACAAAGGGGTACAAAATTCTCTTCATAATTATCACGAATACTCTTACCATATCTGCTACTACATCTTGTCGCCTTAAAAAAAAAAAAGGCTTTGTAGTACTACATCTATAATTACCTCTTAATTTGTCTTTCAAAATAGGGATACAAGACTTCTTTAAATAAGTTAAGATTAGAGGTCTAATTATACTAAAATACTCCTAGAATAATCAAAGTTTAACTAGGAGAAGAAACTCTATTTATGTGGGGAAACACGTCACTACGTTGCAACATCTCCATTCGTGTCGTCATAGCATCATCTATTTTATAACATCAAGAAGCTTCTCATCATGATATCGCCATCTATTTGATTAAAAATACGAGACACACCTGATAGTCTAAAATAAAACTTAGGTGTTCCTTCAATTAGGGTGCTGGAATTAAGAAAAACTTTAAAAGAAAATGGCATTCTTCAGCTGGGAGGAGAGGGTATCGATTTAAGAAACATTAAAATGGATTTATGGTGATGGGTGAATGCTTAATAAAAATTTTATATTTTAGTCTCACTTCTCATTCAATTCCATGCCACTTAATTCAAATATATATAATATCAAATCTTAGCTTAACAATAAAAATAATAATTTTTAATAAAAATTATTTCTTTTATTTAATATACATAGATTAATTTACTTATTTTTCAATAAAGGAAGTAAAAATGTAATTTAAGGGTTAATATAAAACCTCCTTTAATACTTTTATCATTTTATACTTTGCATTGAATAATTTTCTTAATTTTATAATTATATTGATAATTTTATTATTAAAATAACAAAAATTAAATAATTAATTATTTAATTAAAAAATTTAAACCCAGCGAATTGAGGCCATAATTCTAGTGAAATATAGAACTCCCAAACTCTTTTCAGTGGCTTCTAAACTATTTGTAGCTTTTCTATGATATATTATAATAACGTTTATAGTAATAAATTGAAGAAAATTAAATTAATTTTTTGGATTTAAAAGCCCGAATTTAAAGGTGATGCATATTTTATTGAAGGTAGAGTAAAATAAATAAAATAAAATTTCAATAATTAAAAAAATTATATAAATAATCACTTCATTATTAATAATTTTCTTATTAAATCATCAATTTTGAAAAGTTATATAATGGTCAACCGACTTATATTTTGTACGTTTAAAATAGTTAAATTCTCAATTGTTGGTTGATGAGAATTTTAAGTTATTAACTTTATTTTTTAATATTTATTTTTAATACACATCATTTTTATGTCATGATAATTAAAAATTATTAACCCAAATCACCCCACCCCGTCCAATCCCCTCCTCCTCCTCCTCCCTCCTCCCGGCTCCCTCCCCTAGTGCCACCATTCATAATCCCCCCATTTTATCAATACAGAAACTAACGACCATGGGGCAAACCGGAAAACTTTGGAGGTGGAAGAGAAGTCATCACCAATGGCTACTTCAATTCAGCCGAGAGGGATGAGTGGAGAGGTAGGGTGGGGGTGATTTGGGTTAATAATTTTTTTTTAATTATTATAGGACAATGAAATTATGTTTAATCAATAGAGTGTAATTAAATTGTAATTTTATGTCATGTTTAGTAGTATAAATTATAGGTTAAATTTTATCTATATACTCGGCATAAATCGTGGATTTAGTCTTTATATTTTAATTTTATCAGTTTCAATCCCTATACTTTTCAATTTGGTCATCTTAGTCCTTGTACTTTTCAGATTTTTAATTTTTAATTCTGACCAAACAGTTCAATTAAATATGTTTGGTTAAATTCTACTATTGATCTTATACTATGTGTAAAGTTGTAGATTTAATATATGTTCTACAATTTGATCATTCTTAGTTGCTATAACTTTCAAATTCCAAAATTCCAATCTTAGGGTCCATTTTATTTACATGTAAAAGGTTTTACGAAAAATATTTTCTACATTATACTGTATTTGTTTCACAAAAAATAGCTTGGTTAATAGAAAATAAACTATTTTTTAGTAAAATGACTTACCATTTTAAAAACTGTCATATAACTAAAAATGACATTATAATGAACCCGAATATAACAAAACATGACATTAAACATACGATGATATGTTTGTTGCATCAAATTTTAAAACATCTAAACTTAATGAATTTAATAGTCATTATTTAGTTAAGGCTAAAATTTAAAATTTTAGAAAGTACATGAATTGAAAAATGATCAAACAAAAATACACGGACTAAATTCACAAGTTACGTATAGAATTAATAACATAATTAACATAATTTGTAATTACACAACTACATAATTTTAAAAATTTTAAAAGATATTAATTAATTATTATAAATTTATCAATAATACTTCTCTAAGCAAATAATAAAATTTAAAATCTATTCATCGAATATAATATGTTAAACTAAGAAAATATCGACAATATGATTATTAATAAAATTAATAAGAAAAATAAACATCCTAATTACTTTTAACCTTCCATATTTATTTTTTTTCTTTATGGAACATTAAACATATACTCCTTGTTATCATCAATTTGTCATAATTAAATATAAATAACTAATAATAAATATTATATAATTTAGTTAAATTCAACAATGGGGAATTTGTGAGTCACCTAAAATGTGAAATTTAATTTTAGCTCTTTAAATTTGATATAAATTTAAGTTAGTAAATAGTAAAATTGTACTTTGGCCCTAAAATAATAACATTGACTTGGTCCTTTCAAAATTGTAAATATATAATCTATTAAAATAGTAAAATTGTAATTTAACTCTCATAAAAATATATAACTGAATTCTAGATCTAAAAAATTTTCTAGTTTCACTCTGGTTAAATTTAGTGTAGATCATTTATAATAAATACTATGCAATTTAACTAATTATTTAATAAATCAAAATGTAAGGAAAATTATAATTTTGTTATTCAAACAAAATTAGTAAAATAATGTATAATTGTATTTAAAAATAAAATATGTCCTAAAAGAAAAACACTATTATTATTATATAAAAATTTTAAATTTAAATTTATTAGACAAGGCGACGTTAGAAAATTTCTTTTAAGGGGACCGAAATTAAATTGTAATTTTAAAAATTAAAAATTTTATAATTTTTAGAAAGGTTAAAATATAATTTAAAATTTTAAAAATTTTAAAGAGCAAAAATAAAAAACGCAGCCCAGATAATTAGAACTAAGTGAAATTAAACATGTAATTATTTCAACTCTTACACCTCCCTTTAAAAATTGAAGGGTAATTAATTATATTGAAATCGGAAAAATAGAAATAAAAGAAATAGTAAAGATAAATCAGCAAGGCTGAGGGAGGCTCATTTTGAGGATTTAATCTGTTTAAAAAGGAAAAGAAAAGAAAAGCATAATAACTGGAACTGTATATTTACACAATTTATAGCAAGTTAAACAACCAATTTCTTCTTTGTTTTAATGTATGACAAGATTTTTGGGGAGGGGGATACAACATACATACATTAAATGGTAGAGATTCTAAGGAGGGGCAGTTTGTATGCCTTTTTTTTTTTTTTAAAGTAAAGAAGATGGAAAATTCTGTGGGAATTCATCATCACCACCTGCTTCTTTCTTCTTCACCTGCAAAAGAATGTTCTCTCTGAAATTTTTTTGGTTTTCATCTACTGCTTACCTTCTGGGACTTCTTTTATGGTCATGTCTACCATTTCGACCGAGTTAAAACCTCCGTCATCGGTGGCAATGGTCGATTGCGTGTCGAGCCCCGACCCTGCTTGTATCTCCTTGAACATTGCCATCACTTGAATCATTGTGGGTCGTCTCCAATGTCGATCATCCAAGCAAGCACAAGCTACCTTTAAGTGTTGTAAAAGCTCGATCTCGAGCATGGGGTCTTCTTCCATCAACTCTGGATCGAAGACATCACTTATTTTGAGTTTAGCATGCTGTTTCACCCATCCAACAAGATTGTTATCGCCAAAATCGGCTGAATCCGTAGGCCGTTTTCCCGTTAGTAGCTCGAGTAAAACCACACCGTAACTGTAAACATCGCCCTTGGTGGAACATCGGAAGCTCTGGTAGTATTCAGGAGGAACGTAGCCAGGGGTGCCCGCTAACGTGCTGACACTCAAATGCGTATCCACTGCATTCATAAGCCTAGCCATCCCGAAATCGGAGACCCTGGCTTCCAAGTTCTCATCAAGTAGGACATTGCTTGATTTCATGTCCCTATGAATTATATGAGGAATGCAATTATGATGAAGAAACGCCAGCCCTCTTGCAGCTCCAATGGCGATCTTCCTCCTTGCAGCCCAGTTCAGCTTGATCCCAGCTTTCTTTTGGCCATGTAGAACATCCTCTAAGCTTCCATACATCATGTACTCATAAACTAGAAGCCGTTCTTCACCCACCCTACAGTAACCCAAGAGTGGAACAAGGTTCCGGTGCTTGATCTTCCCAATGGTTTCCATTTCCGCTGTGAATTCTCGGTCACCTTGTCCACTGATATGTATTAGTTTCTTGATAGCAACAACACTCCCATCTTTCAGTTGGGCCTTATAAACATCACCGAAACCACCGGAGCCGATAAGGCTGTCATTATGGAAGCCATTAGTGGCTTCAAGAAGATCAGCAAAGGTAAGCTTCCGAAGGGGCTTTTCAAATGTGCCCAAGTTGATGCTCAATGCTTCTCGTGCACCAGTTAGCTTCCAGCTGGTATTCGCGGTGCTGGAGTGGGAATAACTATCCATATAAACATCAAGAGCAGAATCCTGTTTTTCCCTTCTCTTCTTGGTCTCCACAATAGCTACAATCACACCAAAGATGCAGAAAAGAGAGAACAACAATCCCATCGCCACACTCCCTGCAAGAGAAGCTTGTTTGCGATGAGACTTCCGATGCTCGGAACTCGAAGCAGCCACTGGATCTCCACAGGGAGGAAGAGGGACCCCACAGAGACCTGCATTGTTAAAGAAATCACTAGCCGGAAACGTCTCCAGCTGACCGGTTTCCGGGATCATGCCGGAGAGAAGGTTGTTCGACAGATTAATCTCACTCAGAAGAGTGATGCCAGTCATGGATTGTGGAATTGACCCTTCCAATCTGTTGTAAGAAAGATCAAGAATGCCAAGTCCCTTCAAGTTCCCAATCTCTTGTGGGATGTTACCAGAGATATCGTTGTGACCCAAATTCAGGATAAACAGATATGGCATCGTGCCGATCTCTTTCGGAATAGACCCAGACAGAAAATTGTACGAAATATCAAGAAATATCATGGAACCATTATTGTCGAATGTAGGCTGCGTGTGACCTCCATAGACTCTGTTAAAATTGCAAGGGTTTCTGCTGGAAATTCTATTCAATTGTTCCTGCCTGATCCCGGCGAACTCGAGCAAAATCCCGGCCCCGTGGCACTCTTTCCTTCCATCATTCTTGATGTACATATACCTCTTCCCAGCAATAAAATTGACAGCTATTTTACCAGATTGTTTGAACAACACCGGAGGGACAGTCCCATTCAACTGATTGGTATTAAGATCCAACCATATCAAGCTTTGACAATCACCAAGCTCAGGTGGGATTCTTCCATAAAACGAGTTATTACTGAGCTGCAGAATTGCAAGGCTTGAAAGTTTGCCAAGCCAAGCAGGTATCTCACCGGTGAACCGATTGTTGGATAAAGAAATCCAGTTCAACTTGGTGCAGTTGCTTAGACCTGAAGGTATCGTCCCGGTCAACTCATTGAAGTCAAGAATCAAGGTCTCAAGTGTCTGAATGTTACTTAGCTCTTGAGGGATTTCACCATGGAGCTGATTTAACCACAGCCTCAAATCCTTAAGCTTGGAGAGAGTACCCAAGCTGGTGGGGATGCTACCTTCAAGGTAATTGAAGCTTAAATGGAGAGAAACAAGCCGAGAACAATTGCTGAGACTAGCTGGAATCGATCCAGTCAAGTAATTGTTCTGCAAATACAGAACTTGTAACCTGTTTGTGGGATTTTCACACAAAGAAACAGGAATTGGCCCTGAAAAAATGTTTGAACTGAGATCTAAGACCTCCAGCTTCAAAAGACTTGACAAAGACACAGGCAAAGGGCCTGAAAAGTGATTAAAAGCTAAAACAAGCTTCTTCAAGGACCTCATATTCTGGAATACCTCAATGGGAAGTTTACCAGTGAAGTTGTTGGTGGATACATCGAAAGATTCCAAAGAAGAACAAGAAGCAAAGCCACTAGGAATCATACCAGAAAGATTGTTTGAAGAAAGATCCAGCTCCACAAGAGTTGCACAAGCTTCAGTCAGATACAGAGGAATCTGTCCTTGAAACTTATTACCGGCTAAATAAAGACGTTCCAATTTGGATATTGGTAAACCTGGAATCCGACCTGAAAACTGGTTGCTCGATAGATTCAAGAAGTTTAAGTTCAGACATGAAGAGATTTCACGACCAATGTCACCGGAAAACTTGTTGGCAGACACATCGAGGTGTTCTAAACTTAAACAGTCACCAAATGAAGGCGTCCCCATTGAGAAATTGTTCCAAGAAACGTCCAAAAACTTGAGTTTTTTGCAGTTGGAGACGTTTATGTCACCAGTAATCTTGTTTCCCTTCAAAGCCAAGAGCTTCAAGTCATTGCAACCACCGTGAAGAATCCAAGGGACCAAGTTTCCAGCCGACAGCTTGTTGAAAGAAAGATCGAGAACTTCCAAACTTAGCTGCAAACCCCTGGTTTGTTCTTCACCAGAAGACTCGAGTTTGTTGGTTGATAAATTGAGAGACTTCAAATTTGGGCAAGAACCCAAGGTGGAAAGGGTTGAAAGGGGACCAGACAAGGTGTTTTGAGACAGATCCAGACTGGTTAACAAGGAGCTACACTTGGATCCATAAGGGAAAGAAATGTTGCCAGAGATGTTGGCTTTCAACAAAGTAAGGGATTCCAAGTTTTCCAACGCTAAAAGGAAGGCAGCAACTGAGTGAAAATCGGTGCTCAAGGAGGTGTCACTGAGTTCAATAGAGGAAACCTTTGAGTCTTGGCATGTTACACCATTGAAGCTACAAGGGTCTTGGTTAGGTACCCAGCTTTGAAGCACAGATTGGTCAGGCAAGCAAGCTTTGAAGCTGAGCAGTAACTGAGAATCTTTGTTGTTTAAAGAAGACACCACAAGAACTTCAAAGCAGATAAGAAAGGGGACGGTGAAGGTGAGAAAGGCAAATAAAGGTCTCATATTTGTAGGGATGGGTGGAAGTTTTTAACTTGTTTATTATAGCAATGAAAACAAGAGAAACAAAGAGAGGTGTTTAAGGTATGAGCCTGCCATAAAAGGAGAGAGCTTTGAGCTCTGGTTTTACAGAAGAGAGAGAGAGAAAGAGAGAGAAAAGCTGGGTTTTTATGTTTTCTATTGGCTTTGAGGGCAATGCGGTTAGTGAAAGAAAGAGAAAAATGGAGTCAAAAGAGGAAGTGAAGACAGTAAGAAGGGTATTTATCAAAGTGGGGAGGAGTGGAAACAGCCGTTGTTGGCTCACATGCCATGTGACCCTCTACTCTTCTGTTTCTCTTAGTTAAATTAAATTAAAATTAAATAATGGTTAATAAATCTTAGTTCTAAATCTAACCAATTTAAATAATGGGTTATAATAATATGTTTGTCTCTCTAGATTGGTGATTAAGTGTGGAGCAACCCTTAATCTCCTACTTCAAATAAATCTTCTTTTTGTTTCACTATCTTTTTTTATGTTTGTTTCTTTATATAAAAAATCACTAATCTTTGATTTGGGTCATTTTATTACTTTCATATTTCATTAATTATTATTATCATATTTATCAACAAATAACGAATTCAATATTTTTTTAACTAAGCTCTTCATTCCAATCTTATAACTTCAAATAAAAATATTACTAAATTCAATTCGCTCAACCAATAACTCTAATTGTTTGAACTTGAGCTCGACTCATTAATTACCGAATTGAGTTTAATTTTTTTTGAGTCAAACTCGAACAACTTTCGAACACCGATGTCTTGTTTACTCCACTAGAAAAAACTAACACAAACCTCGAACATAAATTATAAAACAAATATAATATATATATATATATATATATATATATATATTCTTTATGTAACTTATGGTATTTGGAAGTTACATCAAAATTATTTAAATATGAAATTAAACTTCTTTTGACACAATGTTTAAAATTATTTACAGTTGCCCTAACATATAAATAATATAATAATTTGAGCGCATTCGAACCCACGTGCTTCTACATTGACAATAATATAAGTATCAATCAAGTTAAAACTCAATTAACTTAATTACACACTTAAGGATACATGTTTAACAACTATTACTTCTTTAAATTTGCTACTAAATGAGAATGTAATATGCAGTGACTTGTATAAGATTAATCTAAACTATTTATATATTTTTAATTAATATAGTAAGTTAATCAAATATTAATTTAGTTGAGAAAATATTTTAAAATAATTTTTATTTTAAGTATATTTATATCTTTAAATAATTTTATAATTTTTTTAGTTTGGGTGTTAATTATTTTGTTTATATAATCAAGTTTCCCTCATACTTTATGTGTATGCCTTAAGTGAGTTTTTGTTGGATTTTTTTATTTTTATATGATTCTTGATTTGATATGTATTGTATTGGTTTAATTCTAAATTATAATTTATCAGGCATATATTTATACTTATTTTATAATTATTTTATATTTATATTAGTAATTTTTAAAAATAAATTACAGATTTATTTTTAAAATTGAAAAAGAAAGAGAGAGAGAGAGAAAATTGAGTGCTTGTCTCTCTAGCTTTTGAAGCGTACGTGTGACCAAGTAATGGATTAATCCATCAATATAATTAATTGAGAATCCTAATCTCTTAATTCAATGGATTACTTTTTTCCTTTTAGGATTCATGACTATTAATCAAAGTCATTTTGGCATTATGTCCCTTTTAAGGGTTTTGCTAATCAGAATTTATTTTTAAGCTTTAATTTTATTAATAGTTGTTTATTGATGTAAATGTATTAAAATTTTAAATAAAAGAATAAACTATATCATTAATCATTAAATTATGAATAAGTATTCATTTTGGTCACTTAATTAAAAAATTACAATTTAATTATTAAAATTTTTAAAATTATTTTTATCCGACTATTAAATGACCATTTTTTAGCTGATCCCAAGTGGCATCATAGTTACAAAGGTAAGGCTGTATATGCCTCAATTGGTGATTCAAATCCCCATGAATGTATTCTCCATAATTAATATTATGCAAAATACTAGTATCTCTCATATGAGCTATTGTAAGTCTTATCTCCATCAACTGAGGTGCTCTCACTCCGTAAATCTTTTAGGGTTTTTAGCAGAATTGAGAGACAATACATTCATCATTGAAGAATTTGTCAACTCCCAAACCCAAACAAATAATACTTCGAAAACTTATCCCAAAAGAGATTCAAAGGTACCTTAAATGATTGATTATTCAAATCATGATTTAACTTTTGATTTAGTCATAGATTGTAATTTTTTTAAAAATAATCAACAAAAGTAAAAAGTGGGTAATCCTGTTACATTGAAAAAGGGTTATTAAGTGTAAAACTAAAACAAGGCCAAAACCTCCTCACCTCTCTCTTTCATGCACTTCCCTTTTTTTCTTCCTTTCAAACGTAACATGCCATTCTCCCACTGATTTTTCCTTTATATCATATTAATGAAACTGAATAAACTATAAAAGTTGTCACTTTTGTTTGCCTCAGATTACATTATAATCACTTATATTTGAAATATTATGTTTTAATCACTTACATTATCTTTTTGTTACAAGTGGTCATTGTACCGTTAAACCCCATTGTCTCCCTAATGACATCCTACATGACATTCCAAATGGGTTTTAAATGTCAATTTGGATGTTTAATTGCTGAAATGAAAATAGGTTTTTAATTAAATAAATATAGTTTGGACTACTGCGTAGGACTTCCAAGTTAGCATTTAAAACCCATTTGGACTGTCACATAAAACCACTGTTAGGGGGTTAACGGAGTTTAACGATAGAGTGACTATTTCGTAACAAAACAATAACTTAAGTGACTAAAATGTAACATTTCAAAACATAAATAACTAAAATGTATCCGAAACAAACAGAAGTGGCTATATTTATAGTTTACCAATGAAATTAGTTTTATTGAAATTTGTTCAGAATATTTTAATTATTTTTCTTAATTTATTTAATTAAATTATTCTCAATTTCAAACATCTAAAATCTCAGTTATCTAAAAATAAATTGAATTTTTTTATTATCCATTTGATAAAGCTATATATATAAGTTTACTGTTCTGTAATTAGATTTGTACCCTTAATATATTTCTTAAAATGAATGAAAATAATATTCCAAGTGATTTCATTCTTTTTTTTACTAAATAAATTTATTTCGAAAAATATGTTATCTTAAACTATTGTTATTACAAATTTCGTTAATATCACTTTACATAATAAATAATTATATGTTGTTTATAATTTTGAATAAACGAGAATTCAACGTTTATAGTCCTATAAGAAACCTAGATTTCATAATCACCCAACTCAAAATTACACATATTTTTCAACATTTTAATTTCTTATAATATTTTCTAGGTAATTTTATCCTTATAAAAAATTGAAGGTAAAAGTATAGTAGAGGTCCTGTACTAGGAGTTGGATTATATTTTTGTCTCCCTCTATTTAAAATATAGGCAAATTAGTCCATGTAAATCAATTTAAATAGCAAACTAGTCCTTTGTTTATCAAATTATATTGTTAAAAACTAGCCCTTATACATTAGCATGAGATACATATGTCATAATCTGGTTGTTCTATCAACCACATTGTGTACAAATTGCTAGAATTTTTAATAAAAAAAACTAAATTACTTTTTCGATCTAACTAATTTACTTTTTTTTTTTTTTGACAAGAAAGGTAAAATGCAATTAAAAAGTTTTCTTTTTACAATGATATAAAAAATTATTAAAATTTTAAATTGTAATGATAAAATAACCTAATTTATCTTGTTTCAGTGTTTTTTTTTTGGTTACATATTGGAATTAAGAAACATATATGTAAGTGGCCAATACAACAAAGAGATCCACAGTGGCAATACGGACTATACACTGATCTCGGTACTCGTGTACCAGAGAAACGAGCACTGACAATTATTTAATATTTTCCCTTACAGTATCTCCCACTCTTCTACCCGGCGCGTTTTCCGGACTCGCCGTTCAGCCCTTCTGTACCGAAGCGCATGAGAGTAAACATAAAACGACAATTCAGATTATTTGAAAGACCCTACCGTCTCATTCCTTATCTGTCGACTCAAAGTCACCTGACTCAACTCCTCATCTCGTCCCCCCATTCTTCAAATAATTGGTCCAAGAAAAGAAGATTAATAAAATCCTCCCACAAATAATTGGCATTTCCGTATCACGCGCTTTACTTCCGGTGGGTTTTGGATTTTCCTATTCGTGGATGTTTATGTTATTACTCCCTGTACGAACAACCTCACGATCTCTCACCCGTTGATCTTTTTTAAACGGTCATGATTTCATTTATTACTTTTAAGTGGGACCTTATTGGGAACAACGCAGTTGCCGTCATTCGTGTCTCTATCAGTAAATCTAACCTACTCTTACAGTTTAATCTTTATATCACGAATATACCCTTTATATATGAAGAATGTTAAGGGGCATTACAGTAATATCTTCATTTTGCGGGTTTTTACCTTTTACCAGTTATAGGTACGGTATGATATCGACTAAACTCATCGGTGTTTTTTACTTAAATCGCTACTTTATCAAATTTCATTTTTATATTAATTTCAATTTAAAAATATATTAATTTTTATTTTATTAAAATTATTTTAATTAATCTATTTTTATAAATTAATTGTATTCATTAAATTAGACCATTAAGCCTTTTTTTTCAAAAATTTTTATTAAAATCCAAAAGGCAAAGCGAAAAAACCTTGCTTTAAAGGTTTAATAATGGTGGGGTTGAAAAATTAAATGTGCTACTGTCTTTTTTCTAGGAGGCATGTTTTTCGATTGGGTTTGAAAATAGGTAAATTGCAGATCAGATGTTGTTCAGCCCAGATGTATAATTTATTTTAACCAAAATACTGTTTTTTTTCAATTTTATGTGATTTCTTTCAGAAAAGAATTTTAACTATAAAATTAAGAGTAATATATAGAATATTTAATTTGAAAAAAATAACTCTCAATTTTCTTCAGCTTTTTATTATTGATCACATTTTTCTATCGATAATCATTCATTTTCTCCTTTATTAGTTATTTATACATTTAAATTTAATCTAAAAAATTAGTATTTGTCACATCGGTAATGTATTTTTTTATTTCACAAGTAATTTTAAAATTTTACAACTTGCTTTTTAAAATTTTACTATATATCTATAGAACACTTGTCAACTCAATAAAAATCTATTGCTTTGTTAAAATAATGAGCCTTTAATAAATTTTCCACAGAGTTGGGACTCATTTGTAGGGTGCCACCAACTTGATAAAAATCTTAAATATTAGTATATATGAAAGAATAAAGGTATTATGTGAACAATTAAAAGGAAAAAAAAATTATCAATTAGTGTTAGGTACAAATGTAAAATACGTTGTACTCTCAAGAAGAGAGTGTAGATTCGAGCATTAGAGACGATCTTATTGCGAGGAGCAAATATAAACCTTAACTATGGACTATATATAAAATGGATATATATACTATAGCATTTTAAAGTTACAAAAAGGGAAAAAAATTCTTATATGGCGAGCTTATAATTTGTCATTTGTCACTATATTATTCTATCATGTGTAATTGTTTATTATATTTTAAAAAATAATTTCATCGGTTAACTAAATATCTGAAATTTATATATTTTTATCTTTTGGTTAAAATAAGTATAAAATATATAAAATAATAAAATACTAATGTTCATTTTCTTTTATTTAATAATTCAAAAACTTTAAATGAATGTTAAAACAATAAATAAGACATTAGAAACGCTACATATATTAAATATTTATATATTAGGGTGAGCTATATATATACACACTATATAATGTATATTATATATTTCGATTAACTACCCGGTTTCAAACAGAATCAATCGATAGTCGAAACTCCAAAAAATCATTAACCAGCCTTCAACCGATTAATCGAATTAAATTAGTTCGATCAGTTTATTCGGTTTTAGCCAAACTGCAAACACCTTTACTAGATTCCTTGCTTCTTATTTTTTTAGAAAAAAATATTTTTGTAATGGGCCAATTTAGCCCGGGCCCACGTTAGAACCAAAACCCAAAATAAATACCAAATTATTAAACCAAAAGTCCAAAGAATAAAACCAAACTAATAGTCTGTCATAAAGGTCCAAATATTACAACCAATATTGATACCCAATGCCCCATAGCCCAAATACAACGGCCCAATAACTGGAACAGACCCAAACGGCCCCAAAAATTGAGCCAAGTTTCGGCAAACCCTAAGTCACCCCTCTCTTCTGCGCCTCAACAGCAACTGGGCAATAGACCCATACCTCCACTACAGCAGTCCCATACCTCCACAGCCCTTGTACGCCACGCCCCCACCCCGTGCGCATGCCAACAGACTCTGTACCTGCAAGAAAGAAACAAAAACAGCAGCGAATGGAAACAAATATATTGTATATTTTCGGTTGATTTCCTTTTTCGACTATAAAAGCCCAGCTTTTAATCTTTGTAAAAGGGGGGCATATTTTTACGAACAAATACACAATAGGCAATACAAAAAAGCAATATTGGAAGGTGATTTCTCTGATCTAAATCTCTGGGCTTTCTCTTTGTGATTATTTTCTTGCTTTTTATTTATTTCGAGAGTAAATAAAAGAAAAGGGGAACACGAACACAGACGCACACAGAATATACACGCACAGAAATATAAAAAAAAAGCAATTAAGAATTTGCAAGGGTAATCTCAAGTTTTCTTTCGTTCTTTCTTTTTTTTTTCTTTTTTTGTTTGGTTTAGATCGTCTTTTAGTAGGTAAATCGACTCCAATGAGATCCCGAATACTTTAAGATACAAAAGTAGGGGAGAGGGGTCAAGTGGTGTTGAATCTCTATTTTATGAACTTTCTTCGTTTTTTTAAAAATGTATGAGATTTGAAGTTTTATTTTTTCTCAAGTAAAAAAGAAAATACTTACTAATTTCCTCAAGGCATGGTCGAATACTTACAGCAACAGAATCAGGAATTGTTTTGCGCGCCGCTGGACACCAAATCCGATGGAGATTCAGCTGCTTGTAAAAGGAACCCTAGCAAATTTAATTTCAAGGCTGCTGGTTTTTGTTAAAATGGATGGGTATTTAAAAGGAAAGGAAGGGAAAAATGGTTTAAAATGGTCTGAAATACAAAACAGTGCTGCCCATGACCATAAGGGTCCGCGCGTGGGCCCGAATAGAAAAATGGATCAGCGCCATGTTGTGTGAATGGGGAAATTGCGCGCTGAATCCTTCCCTTGCGCACAACCTTCAATTTGCGCCCCAATTTCCCTCCCTTATGTTTTAAAATTTAGCTCGCTAATTAATGCGTTGCTTCACTTTGATCCACGATCCAGTTTAGTATTATGGGCGCAGGATATTTTCACTTCTAGTGCCCGTACATTTGCACACGTGGCACATTGATCCTATTTTATAATTATCTTATTTGTAAATTGTTTCTTCTGTTTTAATTTTGTTTCAATTAAATATTATTTTTGTACATTTTTACATGCTTAATCATTAGTCGTGATATATTGGGTTGTTTTAGCTAGTTGAATTTTGTAATCTTTTCTGTTTTTGTTCTACTGTTTTAGTAATGAGTGTATTATTTGAAGTAAAATTTATTTTGGTTTGGGTATGCTATTAATTCTATGTTTTTTACATATCTTAAGGTTTATATTCTTTTGAGAATTTCATCTATTTTTATATATCATTTAAATTATTATTAAACTTATATTTTACCTGCATACATTATCAAAGCAATATTTTTTTATATAAATATAATTTTTAGCAAATTTGTATATAATTGTTTTTTATGTTATTTATTATATATATAATTTATACTAACTTTAAGTTAATTTTATAATTCATTTATTTATTCTATATTATTTTAATATTCAATTCTTTTAAAAATGTCTTCACATGAATATAATACATATTAAACTATTTTTATTATAGTATGAGTTATTAATTTCGTGTAACTTACGTAAATATTTTTATGCATATATCATCTTTTAAATTTATTCATGTGTATAATATATATTTTTAAGGACCATATTTTAAATTGCATAATTCACTTATTGTATATATTTTCATATTTTATTACCCTTATGTATGTATTATTTATATGTTCCATCACTCCCAAATCAATTTGTTACATATAAGATTATATTATACTTGTTCTCAAAATTCTCTTATTATATATAGGCATATAGATATATATTACTAATCAAAGTATTTTGTAAATATGTTTTACCCTTTTTTGAGTATATGATGATGTTTTTAAATTTGCTTATGTATTAATATATTTATTTAATTTTTCATACATTATCAATTTCATATCATTTTTTAAAACAAATATTTCCAAATATATATATACATATGGGTTTTACGAAGATATTATGTGTAGAAGCCCAAATTGCTCGGGCCCGATTTCATCAAAACCCAACCAAACCTCTAAACCCACTAAAACCCTTAACTCATGACCCATTTACATCTACCCAAACCCATTACAAAACCTAAATATTAAACCCAATTCAAAAGCCCATTAAGCCCCTCCAAAAAAAAAAAAAAAAAAAAACCTAACCCAAAAAAAAAAAGAAGAAGAAAAAAAAAACCTAACCCAAAAAAAAAAAAAAAACCCTAGCCACCTAACCACTTTCCCACTTGCCCCATTTTTCCTCCCATTTTTGATATCCATTGTCTACCACCACCACCTACAAAATAGAAAAAGAAATAATAGAAAATCATGTAAAAAATGGCTATAAAAAGCCATTCAAAAATCATGTAAGAAAAAAGGAGGAGGGGGGATTTTTAGAAAGATTGAAAAAGGAAAAAACACAAAAATCCTTTCAAATTTTGAACACAAAAAAAAATCAATAAAAAGGTTGCATTTTTTCTTTTTTCCTTTTCTTTCGAATCTTTTTTCTTTCTTTTTTGTGTTGTGTTTTTTTCTTTCTTTATATATACATATATTGTTAAGAATTTTTTTCCGCCACCATGGGCGGTGGCAGCGCCGACGATGGTGGCGACCGACGATCGACCGTGACCGCCCCCTTAGCCGGATTTCCTTTTCCCCTCCTTCTCTCTTCTTTCCCCTTCTTTTTTTAGGTATTTTATATGTATTATGTATATATTTTTAATGCCATTAGTTATATATTTCTTATGTATATATTCTTAAATACTATTATATACATATATATATATATATATATATATATATATATATATTTTAAATACCATATTGTGTATATATTATTATTACAAATTATTACTATTGCTAGTATTATTATAACTATTATTATATTAGTGTATATTTTATGTACATATGTATATATATATATATATATATTTTTTTTGCACATATCATCATTTTATATTATTGTTGTAAATTTTTATGTATATATTTTTTATATACGTTTCCTAATATTTTCTTTTATTGTAGATATTATTATTACTATTATTACATATTTTTATTATATGCACATATATATATGTATTTTTATGTACATATTATTATTTTATATTATTATTACCAAATATATCATTTTTCCTATTTTATTATTAGTACATGATTTGTTTTTATTTTATAAATATCATTATTATTGTTATTCTAATATTCTAGTATTCCATGTTAATATTTTTCATTAATGATATCATTTTTTTAAGTCCTTTATCTATTTTAAATTTCTCACTTTAGGAATATTTTTCTCATGTTTTAATTAATTTCAAAAATAAGGCAATGTACCGATTTAATATTAAGCCATTGATTTCATTGCTATGTTGGGTGAAATTAAATGGCTTGTGTTAAAAAAGGGACACCCTTTCTAAAAAAATCGAAAACTAAAATTCTCATTTTTCAATCGGATCACGATTAAATATTATATTGAACTCGTATTTTGAAAATCAAGTTAACACATGTTTATGAGATACCAATTTTGGGCGTCGCGAGGGTGCTAATACCTTCCTCACGCGTAACTGACTCCCGAACCCCAATTTTTCTCTGGACTTTCATGTAGACCTAAATTTGGCCTTCTTTTTGTTTTAAAATAATTTTATTAGGTGTCCGATCACACCTATAAAAAAGGATCGGTGGCGACTCCCTTTGTTAATAAAATCGAAAGTTGGTTTTCAAATGTTTAATAAATCGCCACAATTAGCGACCAAGCAAAACTAAAAATTTTTTTTACGTCGCTATAGCTGGCGACTCCACTGGGGAACCTTTTTGAGAGTCGAGTCGAATTAAATTCGCGTTGTCAAAATTTTCAAAGTTCCTTGTTCAAATTAACATTTAGTCGTGATCTTCAAATTTTTTTGTTTTCAAAAAAAATATGCATTTGCATCGTGTTGTATATATTCTAACTTGTTTTATCCGGTTGTTTTTCAGCTTTAAATTTTTGTGATTTTAGTTTGGTTTAGTTTTTTAAATAAAACGTAAAGGTTTGCAAGTTTCTCCCCACACACCGTGCACGTGCATTTTGTTGTATAACATGAGCTCTCTACCCGGCTCCATCCGTTTAAGTGAAAGTAAACGCTACGCCTTCGTGAGTTAACTCGTCCCTCCAAGACAAAGCTAGTGAATACTTTCGGGTTACATATGACTTATGCTTTCGTGAGTTAACTTGTCCCTCTGCATAGGCATAAGTAAATGTAATCCTCGAATTGAACTCGTGAGCCTGTGATAGGCTATGACCGAGGCTCCGTGCTAATCTTAGTAGATAATAGTACAGGCAATTCGAGTACCTATCTAGAACCAAAACCGCATATAATGAACCATACGAGCCACCTAACTAGAGCCATGCCGAACCTCTGTCCGTTTAGTAGTCCCCAAAATAAGTGCACGGGAGGAATGCCTCTTGCTTTTTGCATTTTCACTTTCTATATAAGAGGATCGGGTTTGTTTAATAAACTAGGTCGGTAGTTCGATTTGTTGAAGTTCTCTATGTTTTTCGCTGTATTAAATTACTAATCAAGTTTGTTTGTCTTTGCTTTATTGTTTTCATCATGCATTATAGGCATCATATTAGGAAGGTGTTGATTAAAGATTGGTTGCCAAAAACGGGTTTCTAATGGAGGAGTCAATTATACGAGTGACCGAAACGTTGTGTAATACTCCTTTGATTAAGGAAATGTCTAAACAGGGGCTATCTTGAAATTAACACCAAATTTTTGCATATTCATTCATGACTGACATTCATTTGACATTCATGCATTCATTCATACATTGCATATCCCATACTCGGTCGCTAAAGATAAAATATATAATTCATAGTTGTAATACCACAAGACTGGAACCATGTCATCCGTATAAAACTCGCCAACAAGCTAGAGTAATGGAGGTTGAATTCAATGAGAAAATTGAAAGATTGAAAAAAGCCGAGAACCAGAATGGGAGCCTATGGAATTCCCTCCTTTGTTAAGAACATTTACGTCATGGAATGATATACCGAGGCGGGACAATGCACAAGGCACAATGTTAATGATCGAAAAGGGTTTTCGAACATCAAGATAAATGTCATTGACAAAGGAGTGACACAAGTAAAGATGTCTCAAGGATACGCCTTTGTCCCCCGGTTTCATGTTGAACAATTGACCGCCGAGAACCTTCTTGTAGTTTATAAGTCTTGAGTAATGCTCAAACATTAACATTCTATTGTGTCCTTAGATATAATAGAATTCTTTTATAAGACTTGCATTCGCTATTTATCATTCAAATGAATATCAATGAAGATGCATTTTGTCATGATCTTTCGCATTATCACTAATTTCATAATCATTTTCTCATTTCATAGCTTTGTCCTTACATTTGCCTCATGCCATGCCATAACATTTCGTTTGTTGGTTCCAATACTTGGATGCCCTCTATAGTCTCCTTTTTCATTCAACTTTCGGTGCTCGGATGTCAATGACATGAACAAACCCGTTTACAAGTCCTGAAATCGATTTTGAGAAGGCCGTTTGTTTAGGAGAATTTGAAGCCGAAGAAAATGCTGAAGACTATGTCTCGTCTCCTGACTTGCTAAGAATGGTGGAACAAGAGGATAAACAGATTTTGCCTCATCAAGAATCTTTTGAAACAATAAATCTGGGAACCGAAGAAAGGAAACAAGAAGTGAAGATTGGGACTTCTATTTCAAAGAGTACGGGCATAGTTTGATCACTTTACTCCGTGAGTACAAAGACGTTTTCATATGGTCATACCAGGACATGCCGTAGCTAGATGAAGATTTAGTGGTCCATAAGCTCCCATTAAAGCGAATGCAAGCCTATCCAAAAAAAATTAAGACGGATGAGACCCGAAATCTTTGTTAAAAATAAAAGAGGAAGTCAAGAAGCAATTTGATGTTTGGCTTCCTACAAGCCTCAAATATCCGAATGGGTGGCTAACATAGTCCCGGTACCAAAGAAAGATGGCAAAATACGAATGTGCGTGGATTATCGTGACCTGAATCGAGCAAGCCCAAAAGATAATTTTCCCTTGCCACATATTGATACGTTGGTGGACAACACAGCAAAACATTCATTATTTTCTTTCATGGATGGATTCTCGGGGTATAATCGGATCAAGATGGCCCCGAGGATATGGAGAAACTACCTTCATAACAATGTGGGGAACGTTCTACTACAAGGTGATGCCATTCGGGTTAAAGAATCTTTGGAGCAACATATCGGAGGGCTATGGTGACGTTATTCCATGACATGATGCATAAATAAATAGAGGTCTACGTTGACGATATGATTGCTAAATCCCGAGGGGAAGAAGAGCATGTAGTGAATCTCAAAAAGTTGTTCGACAGGCTGAGAAAGTTCCAGTTAAAGCTCAATCCAGCCAAATATACGTTTGGGGCTACCTCGGGGAAGTTGCTAGAATTCATTGTCAGTGAAAGAGGTATCGAGGTTGATCTAGTTAAAATAAAATCCATTCAAGAGTTGCCATCTCCGCGCACGCAAAAGGAAGTTAGAGGATTTTTAGGGAGATTAAATTACATCGCCCGATTTATCGCTCAGCTTACCAACCAATGGGACCCAATCTTTCGACTTCTTCGAAAACATAACCCTGGAGAATGGAATGAGGAATGCCAGTTGGCCTTTGATAAAATAAAGCAATATTTGTCTAATCCTCCAGTGCTAGTACCACCAACTCCGGGAAGACCATTGATATTGTATTTAACTGTGTTTGAAAATTCAATGGGTTGCGTACTGGGGCAACACGACGAGTCAGGAAAGAAAGAAAAGGTGATCTACTACCTCAGTAAAAAGTTCACTGAATATGAGGTAAAGTATTCGCCCATTGAAAAATACTGTTACGCTCTGGTTTAGGTAGCTCGGAGACTCAGACAATATATGTTGTATCATACGACATGGCTAATTTCAAAGCTAGACCCAATAAAATACATGATGGAATTACCGGCACTCTCAGGAAGAATGGCACGATGGTAGATCCTCCTATCAAAATATGACATTGCCTATGTAAGTCAGAAGTCAATAAAAGGGAGCGCAATAGCTGATTTCTTAGCGACTCGAACAACGAAGGGATATGAGCCCTTGAAATTTGATTTCCTAGACGAAGACCTAATGTGCATCACAGAAATGGAATCCGAGTCATCAAAAGAGAAGTCATGGAAGATGTGCTTTGATGGTGCGTCAAATGCTTTAGGGCATGGAATTGGAGCAATCTGGTATCACCAAGCGGGAATCATTATCCGTTCACCGAAGACCGAATTTCTTCGTACCAATAACATAGCGAATATGAGGCTGTATCATGGGACTTCGTGCGACCATTGAATGAAACATCGAAATCTTAGAGGTGTACGGGGACTCACCCTAGTGGTTTACCAAATCCGTGGAGAGTGGGAAGTGAGGGACCCAAAATTGATTAAGTACAATGATTTAGTAGTGAATTGATCAAAGAATTCAAAGAAATAACTTTTCATTACTTCCATGAAGAAAACCAATTGGTGATGCCACGCCACTTTGGCTTCAATGTTCAAAGCAAGTAAAGAAGCGAAATAATGCCCTCAAAATGAGCATATACGAGGTCCACACACACCGTTGTAGCATTGAGAAAGAGGCGACGGACGGCCATGGTTCCATGATATCTTAGAATATATCAAGAATCAAAGCTATCCCGAACAAGCGAATGAGAACGACAAAAGAACAATCGGAAGAATGGCGTGGGATTTGTTCTTGATTGGGATATCTGTATAAAGAGGAAAGGATCAAGTACTTTTGAGATCGTGGATGATATTGAAGCCGAAAAGATACTTGAAGATGTCCATGAAAGAATCATGGGACACATGCCAATGGTTTCGATATGGCGGAAAGATCATGAGACTCGGTTATTATTGGTGACAATAGAAAGTGACTACATCAATTTTTCCGAAAATGCCACAAATGTCAAATCTACTGGCGATAAAATTCATGTAGCCCTTCACCCTTCATGTCATGACTTCTCCGTGGCCTTTTTCTATGTGGGGCATGGATGTCATAGGCCAATTCTCCAAAAGCTTCAAATGGACATCGATTCATTTTGTGGTTATCGATTACTTCACAAAATGGATTGAAGCCGCTTCGTTTGCCAATGTGACGAAGACTGCGGTGTGCAAGTTTTTGAAAAAGGAAATCATTTGCCGATATGGTTTGCTGAAAGAATCATTTCAGATAATGCCATGAATCGAACAATAAGATGATGGAAGAAGTGTGCGAGCAATTCCAAATAAAGCATCATAACTCCTCGCCCTATCGCCTAAAGATGAGCAGGTCATTGAAGCGACCAATAAAAATATTAAGAGGATCATTGGGAAAACGACTGAGACGTTTAAAGATTGGCACGAGAAGCTTCCATTTGCTTTGTTTGCATATCGCACATCTGTGCGAACATCTACGGGAGCAACTCCCTTCTCTCTGGTTTATGGAATGGAAGCTGTGCTACCTATCGAGGTTGAGATCCCTTCTCTACGAGTCTTAATGGAATCAAAGTTGGAAGAAGCAGAATGGGTACAAGCTCGATATGATCAGCTGAACCTCATTGAAGAAAAGCGTCTTAAGGCAATTTGTCACGGGCAGATGTACCAAAAAAGAATGATAGCAGTGCATGACAAGAAGGTACGACCAAGAGAATTCCATGAAGGAGAACTCGTGCTGAGAAAAATTCTCCCAATACAAAAAGATCTGCGAGGGAAATGGGCACCAAACTGGGAAGGACCGTACGTCGTAAAGAAGGCATTCTCAGGAGGAGCTTTGATCCTTACCGAGATGGATGGGAAAGAGTTGTCAAATCTAGTGAACTCAGATGCTATGAAGAAATATTATGCTTAAGATGAAAGCCCAAAAAGGGCATCTTAAAAAAAAAATAAGGGATCAAGGCGAAAACCCGAAAAGGGCATCTTGATTAGTACAAAAAGATTAGGATGAAAACCCGAGAGGGCGTCCTAATGAAACAAACCTGGCGGTCGAACGATAGGTCAAGCAGTAAGGCTACAGTATTTGAAGCATTTCTGAAAGCTCGAAATCTTCTACGCAAGAAGCCACGCTCGAAAAGATTTTTGATTGAGGAACGAGGAAGAGTTCATGTGTTGAATATCTAGAGCATTTGTATCCGTTGAATACAATCCTTTCTTTCTTTTTGACATTTTTTACTCTCATTGGTTAACTTGCTTTGTTTGCCACCTTTGAAATAGATGAATATGAAATATCATTTTTGTCCCTATCTGACCTTTTTCATGCATCTCATTATGTGTTTATTTACATGATAAATGGTGAAATGATATACTCTAAACAAAAGAAATGTTAAGCATTACCTGGATGAAAATTTGATAAGCACAAGAGTCTCAAAGTAAGAACAAAGTTCAATCGGGGGCAGAAGAGTGATATCTAAGAAACGTCGATTACTTGTGAAGCTTGAAGACAGGTATAAGGCCTGAAGAGAAAGTCGAGAATCAAAGTAATGAACACAGATCCTCAACAATCGTGGCTAAATGGACATCGACAAACATGCTTAAGGAGCCTTTGCATAATCATGTAGGCATAAAAGCATTTAAGACAAACATGTGCATATCATGATAACATCATACATGGCATATACATGGCATAAAAGATTTTTGATTGAGGAACGAGGAAGAGTTCATGTGTTGAATATCTAGAGCATTTGTATCCGTTGAATACGATCCTTTCTTTCTTTTTGACATTTTTTACTCTCATTGTTTAACTTGCTTTGTTTGCCACATTTGAAATAGATGAATATGAAATATTATTTTGTCCCTATCGACCTTTTCATGCATCTCATTATTTACATGATAAATGGTGAAATGACATACTCCAAACAAAAGAAATGTTAAGCATTACGGATGAAAATTTGATAAGCACAAGAGTCTCAAAGTAAGAACAAAGTTCAATCAGGCGGAAGAATGATATCGAGAAACGTCGATTACTCGTGAAGCTTGAAGACGGTATAAGGCTCGAAGAGAAAGTCGAGAATCAAAGCAATGAACACGGATCCTCAACAATCATGGCTAAATGGACATACGACAAACATGCTTAAGGAGCACCGCATAATCATGTAGGCATAAAAGCATTTAAGACAAACATGTGCATATCATGATAACATCATACATGACATATCTGTACTCCAACGAGCAAGAAATCTTAAATGAGAGTCGACTGAATCAAAGGAAAAGACACCCAAGTTCTACCAAAGGACGTGTTTTGGTATTTTGATGTTTTTAATTCATGCTTTTCAAGGAAATCAACTCATATTGCGAGAGATGAGTTGAGCCTCAAGACACGTTGAGGTATTTTTAATTTTGTTTTCAAAATCAACTCATATTGCGAGAAGTGAGTTGAGCCTCGGGCACGCCGAGGTATTTTTAGTTGACTCATATTGCAAGAGGTGAGTTAAGCCTTTTAATTTTGTTTTTCAAAATCAACTCATATTGCTAGAGGTGAGTTGAGCCTCGGGCACCTGTTGAGGTATTTTCAATTTTGTGTTTTAATTTCAACTCATATTGCGAGAGGTGAGTTGAGCCTCGAGTCACGCTGAGGTATTTTCAATTCTGTTTCAATTTACGTTGTTCAAGAATCAACTCATATTGCGAGAAATGGGTTGAACCTTTTAATTTCTACTTTTTCAAAATCAGCTCATATTGCGAGAGGTGAGTTGAGCCTCGAGTCACCGAGGTATTTTCAATTTCTGTTTCAATTTACGTTGTTCAAGAATCAACTCATATTATGAGAAGTGGGTTGAACCTTTTAATTTCTACTTTTTCAAAATCAGCTCATATTGCGAGAGATGAGTTGAGCCTCGTGTCACGTTGAGGTATTTTCAATTCTGCTTTTCAATTTATGTTATTCAAGAATCAACTCATATTGCGAGAGGTGGGTTGAACCTTTTAATTTCTACTTTTTCAAAATCAGCTCATATTGCGAGAGGTGAGTTGAGCCTCGGTTCACATCTTTGAGGTATTTTCAATTTCATCTTTCAAAAAAATTTCAACTCATATTATGAGAAATGAGTTGAGCCTCAAGACACATTGAGGTAATTTCAATTTCTGTTTTCAAAATTCAACTCATATTGCGAGAATGAGTTGAACCTCAAGACACGTTGAGGTAATTTCAATTTGCTTCAAAATGAGTTGAGCCTCGTGTCACACGCCGAGGTATTTTCAATTTCTATTTTTCAATTTCATCTTTCGAAAAAAAAAACATCAACTCATATTGCGAGAGGTGAGTTGAGCTTGATCACACACCGAGGTATTTTCTCAATTTATATTTTTCAAAAAAATCAACTCACATTGCGAGATGTGAGTTGAGCCTCAGGACACGCTGAGGTATTTTCAATTTCTGTTGTCAAAAAAATCAACTCGTATTGCGAGAGGTGAGTTGAGCCTCGGGACACGCTGAGGTATTGTCAATTTTTCGTATGTTTCAAAAAATCAACTCATATTGCGAGAGGTGAGTTGAGCCTCAGGACACGCTGAGGTATTTTTAATTTCTGTTGTAAAAAAAATCAACTCGTATTGCGAGAGGCGAGTTGAGCCTCAGGTCACACGTCAAGGTATTTTCAATTTCCGTTTTTCAATTTCTACCTTTCAAAAAAATCAACTCATATTGCGAGAAGTGAGTTGAGCCTTGGCTCACGCGCTGAGCTATTTTCAATTTCTGTTTTTAATGTCTGTTTTTAGTGAGTCAATTCATATTGCGAAAAATGAGTTGAGCTCAGGATCACATGCCGAGAAGAGAATAAAGATTGAAGCTGATTGAAGACGTCAGATTCTGTCTCCTTAAAGTTGCAGTGGAGTTGATCGAGGGCATCAGATCTTGCCTTTCTGAAGTCGTAAGAGAAAAGACCACAAACCTTATCTCACTGAAGCGATAGAAGAGAAGATTGAAGTTGTAGATCTCACCCTTCCGGTTACAAGGTGAAGTAGATCGAAGCCATAAATTTCATATCCTTGAAGTTACATTGGAATAGATTGAAGCTACAAGGCGTATATCATAAGATGCAGTGGAGTGAACCAAAGCTACAAGATGCGGTAAACTGAAAAGGGACTAACTAAACAAGAAGAGTTCTAAAGCAAGTCAAGACCTAGCAAGACCGGGCAAATTTAGTCTTCCTTAAAAGTCTTTGCTCTATTCCTGTTGCACGACAATGAGCAAAGAGGGGCAGCTATAGAAGCCCAAATTGTTCGGGCCCGATTTCATCAAAACCCAACCAAACCTCTAAACCCACTAAAACCCTTAACTCATGACCCATTTACATCTACCCAAACCCATTACAAAACCTAAATATTAAACCCAATTCAAAAGCCCATTAAGCCCCCTCCAAAAAAAAAAAAAAAAAAAAAACCTAACCCAAAAAAAAAGAAGAAGAAAAAAGAAAAACCTAACCCAAAAAAAAAATAAAAAAACCCTAGCCACCTAACCACTTTCCCACTTGCCCCATTTTCCTCCCATTTTGATATCCATTGTCTACCACCACCACCTACAAAATAGAAAAAGAAATAATAGAAAATCATGTAAAAATGGCTATAAAAAGCCATTCAAAAATCATGTAAGAAAAAAGGAGGAGGGGATTTTAGAAAGATTGAAAAGGAAAAACACAAAATCCTTCAAATTTTGAACACAAAAAAATCAATAAAAGGTTGCATTTTTCTTTTTCCTCTTCTTTCGAATCTTTTTCTTTCTTTTTGTGTTGTGTTTTTTTCTTTCTTTATATATACATATATTGTTAAGAATTTTTTTCCGGCCACCATGGGCGGTGGCAGGCGCCTCGATGGTGGATGACCGACGATCGACCGTGACCCCCCTTTAGCCGGATTTCCTTTTCCCCTCCTTCTCTCTTCTTTCCCCTTCTTTTTTTAGGTATTTTATATGTATTATGTATATATTTTTAATGCCATTAGTTATATATTTCTTATGTATATATTCTTAAATACTATTATATACATATATATATATATATATATATATATTTTAAATACCATATTGTGTATATATTATTATTACAAATTATTACTATTGCTAGTATTATTATAACTATTATTATATTAGTGTATATTTTATGTACATATGTATATATATATATATATATATTTTTTTTTTTGCACATATCATCATTTTATATTATTGTTGTAAATTTTTATGTATATATTTTTTATGTACGTTTCCTAATATTTTCTTTTATTGTAGATATTATTATTACTATTATTACATATTTTTATTATATGCACATATATATATATGTATTTTTATGTACATATTATTATTTTATATTATTATTACCAAATATATCATTTTTCCTATTTTATTATTAGTACATGATTTGTTTTATTTTATAAATATCATTATTATTGTTATTCTAATATTCTAGTATTCCATGTTAATATTTTTCATTAATGATATCATTTTTTTTCGTCCTTTATCTATTTTAAATTTCTCACTTTAGGAATATTTTTCTCATGTTTTAATTAATTTCAAAAATAAGGCAATGTACCGATTTAATATTAAGCCATTGATTTCATTGTTATGTTGGGTGAAATTAAATGGGCTTGTGTTAAAAAACAGGTCACCCTTTCTAAAAAAAAATCGAAAACTAAAATTCTCATTTTCAATCGGATCACGATTAAATATTATATTGAACTCGTATTTTTGAAAATCAAGTCAACACATGTTTATGAGATACCAATTTTGGGCGTCATGAGGTGCTAATACCTTCCTCACGCAGTAATCGACTCCGAACCCCAATTTTTCTCTGGACTTTCATGTAGACCTAAATTCGGCCTTCTTTTTGTTTTAAAATAATTTTATTAGGTGTCCGATCACACCTATAAAAAGGATCGTGGCGACTCCTTTGTTAATAAAATCGAAAGTTGGTTTTCAAATGTTTAATAAATCGCCACAATTAGTGACCAAGCGAAACTAAAAATTTTTTTACGTCGCTACTGAGATAATATATTATATCTTATCATGTATTTTATAATTACTTTAATTTTTTTATATACACTATCTAAGTTATTAGGTATTCATTATTTTTAGATGAATTGGTATTTAAAATAATATGCATATAATTTGATTCAAACTTTTATTTCATAAGGTTTATTTCAACAATCATATAAACTATTAGCGAGTTCATTAATTCATTCTTATTTTTAAGAATATCCCATATCATTGTTTTTCCACTCAATTTATGAAATATGGCTTTATAAAATCCAATTTTTTTATGATTGATTTCATTTTATTTCAAACATATTAAGGCATTTTTTTAGCTAGTTTCACAATTATTTAAGAATTCTTTAAAACAAATGTGATATTCGATATTTGACAATTCGAGGAATCGTGCCCTAACGTGTTGGGTTGCAATTTCTCGTTTGCTCAAAACAATCAAATGTCCCTCTGGAATTCCATTCATGTATTCTAAAAACTCTTTAAAACGAAGGTAATATTCGATGTTCGACAATTTAGAGAATCGTACCCTATCGTTCTGGGTTGTAATTTCCTGTCGGTTCAAAATAATCGAACACCCCCTTTATAATTTCCCTCATGTTTCTTAAAAAATTCTAAAAAAGAGATAATACTCGATGTTTAGAAATTCGAAGAACCGTGCCCTACTGTGCTGGTTTTTGGTTTTTCGTTGGACCGAATAGTTAGGTATCCTTTTGTCAAGTTCAAATTGTAAACTTTCGGACATCGAAACAAGAAAGTTTTGGCAACCAACTCGGGTTATTCAAACGTTATTAAAAAAAAAGGAACCACATTTCAAAAACATTTTTAATTTTAGACATAAGGACAGTATTTAATTGATTTGGTACCAATTTTGGGCGTAGTGAAGGTGCTAATCCTTTCTCATACGTAACCGACTCCCGAGCCCGTTTTCTCATATTTTCGTAGACCAGAATCGTCGTTTTAGTAAACTAAAAATGTTTTTATTCTTAGGTGATCCGATCACACCAAAACAAAAGATCGGTGGCGACTCCATGCATTTGATTTTCAAAAGTCGATTACCCCTCTTTTTTAAAAAAAAAATTAAAATTTTTAAACCGAAGGATGGTTTCGACAGCTTGGCGACTTTACTGGGACGAATGAGAGTCGAGCCATAAAAATCAATTATTTACTGTCCTTTTATCGAAAACCAAAAATTTACTTCAAAAATCATATATCTTTCGATTGCATTTGATTGCATGATTGTCTTAGTGCGGGTCTTGTAAAATAGCACTGCATTTTATTGCATGACCACTGTGGTCACACCTTCTAAGTGTGAGTAAGAAACTACGCTTTCGTGAGGTTTTCACCTCCGCATGGGCTAGTGGATTGCTTCCGGGGTACATCCGTACCTATGATTTCGTGAGATTTTCATCTCTGCATGGTCATAGGGAAATGTATCCCTCTGAACCGAACTCGATCTATATGAGCCTATAATGGGTGAGGATTGAGGAATCTACTGGTTCGGGTACCTTATCTCTAGAACTAAACCGCATATAGTGAACCTTAGGAACCATCCTTGGGTGAAGCCACGTCGAGCCTTAGTACTTACCCGTATATGCGTCATAGTTATCGTTTATGTGCTTGCATTCTATCGCTATTATTTGACACTAACCCGTGTTTTGTTTTGTTATTTTTGCATAACATTACATACTAAAGGAGGCGTTAATCTACATTCAATTACTAAGTTAGAAAATTTGACATGGAGAATGAATTTCTTAGTAAAGTCGAGGATAATGCGGCCGTTCGTGCTTGGTCAGAAAGGCTACAATCTGAGAGAGGGGATAGCTTGGTAGAAGGGTATGTATCGGAGCTACGGGATTTCACTCGCGTCAATGTAGTACAGAATGAGATGCAAGAGTTGAGAGACATTTGGGCTAGTTGGGATGAAAGGATTAAGCAGTTGTTTTACCAAAGTTATGGTGATATATCCTACCTGCTAGACATTAGAGTGGATAAGCATTTGTTCTGAGCCTTGGTACAGTTTTGGAATTCTGCATATAAGTGTTTCACCTTTGAAGAAGTGGATTTGGTACCTACTATAGAGGAATACACTACGCTGCTTAGGTGTCCAAAGATTCAGTCCGAAGACTTATGCCCGGTTTTTAGTAGTCGCTTTCGTGAAGAAACTGATGAGCATTTCGGGGATGAGCGAGCCTTGGGTCACCGCTCGGATTCAGCAAAAAGGAGATAGCAAATGTGTCCCTTGGGAGAATTTGTGAGATTTGATCTTGACTCATCCAGACGAAAAAAAGAGGGTCGATATATTTGCCTTAAGCATCTACGTATTAGTGATCTTTCCTAAGGCTTTGAGGCACGTGGACGAGGTGGTTATCGACTTGTTCGATCACCTTGAGAAGGGAATCACTCCAGTACCGGCGATATTGGCAGAAACTTTCATGTCTTTGAGCTCATGTCGGAAGACGGGCGAGGGGCAATTTATTGGGTGTGCTCAACTATTGATGGTATGGTTTTATGGGCACTTTTGGAAGGTAGACAAGGTTTCTTACCGAGTCTTTTCCGAAGGTTATTCCCCTTTGAAGGAAGAAGCAGCTATACAGAGGAGAGAGGATATCTCGGAGGAGAAATGGATGGATATTTTTCAAAACATCAAGGAGGGAGATATCGAATGGAGAGTTTATTGGATGGTCCCTGACGAGATCATGTACCGATGTGGTAACTTCGATTGGGTGCCACTGTTAGGAATCTGGAGAGCCACCGGGTATACTCCTTTGATAGCCTTGAGGCAATATAAGTCGAGGCAGTTTGTACCCATGACCTACGGACTTGCTCAGAGTGAATTCTCTTTTAAGGGTACTCATTATAAAAAGAGAGTTCGGGAGTTATCGGATGCTTAGAAGTAAACTTGTTGGATGAAAATGTTAGCCTTTGGTTCCATGATAACGCCCGAGTACAGCGAGTGGTTTAAGGAGAGGATTAATGACAATATTCCTAGGCCAAACTTAGAGAGTGCTCGACCTATCGGGGAACAATTACAAGTCGCCCCATCAGAATTGGAAATTATAAAGCAAGATTTCGAGAAAAAGAGTTTAGAGCTTGGGAAGAAGATCTAGCAATTGGAAGAAGAAAAGATGCACTTAAGGTTAGACACCGATGTTCAGAGGTCAGAGGCTGAAAAGTGGAGAAAAAGAAAAACCAAGGCCGAAGAAGACTTAGACAGCCTGAAGACGGACTACAAGAAGCTACGTCTATCTATGAGGACTGCGGGCTTAGGTAAGACTTTCGAACAATGGCGCCATGAAATTCGGGAAGAAAAGGCCAATACCGACCGGTGGGAAAGAAAATTCTGAGAAGCTCAAGCACGAAACGAAGATTTGGAGAAGAGTCTGTCGAAAAGTAGAATCGAGCGAAGTGAATTAAGGGCTAGGGTAACAGAACTCAAGAAGTCTCTGCATCAGTACCGAAATCGTAACACCATAATAGAGCTGAGGGCAAGTTTGAGCAAGATAGAAGAAATGAAAGGAAGAATAGGAGAGTTAGAGGCATCACTGCAGAACTGTGAGATGCGGATCCAATTTTTCGAGGCAAACGAAGATTGTTGGAAAGAGCAGCTTCACCATGTGCAAGACCAAGTCAGAAACAGAGATTATCTTATGAGGGAAGCCATAACCCAGATTCGGGAGGTAGCTGACTACTTGCAGACTTTAGCAGTTCAGGCGGACACACTGAGCGTGAAATATGAGTTGGAGTCGGATCACGGACAAGAGCTGGCCTTGTTGCTTAAAAAGATTAAGACTTTAAGTGTTAGAGCGAAATTTTATTTGTAACTCGACTTTATGTAAAAGATTTTATTTTCAAGTGAAACTTTTTAAGGACAATTGAATCAAAAAAAATTGATGCCTCATTTGCATTCATGCATTTGCATTATATCATATCATTATGCATTAAAGGCCATAAGAGTTTTCTAATTAATTAATTAAAAATTATTTTAGTAACCTGGAAACCAACGAAAACCAACCAACCACGCATCCCTACGGTACGAGAAAATATCAATGGATAAGAGACTCGAGAAATTAGAGCAAATGCAAAACGACATGCAAGAACAAATGCAGTCCCAGATGGAAGAGCAGCTAGCCAAAATTCAACGAGAGATGAAGGAGCAAATGATGGAGTCTCAGAGAGAGATGATGTCTCAATTATCCAAATTACTGCTGGGAGGAATGGATAAGGGAAAGAGCCCCATGGACCAAGTTGAGGAAACCAATGAAGATCTCCAATACCCCCTCGCTTTACTCCGGTGCATATACCGATGAAACCTGAGATTAACCTACAAAAACCATCGGTCACAATCATGCCCTAGCAAGTTCAGGCCGGAGCTTCAATTCAGATGAACTTCCAAGCCGGCTCAGGATCTAACTTTGTCAACAACCCGAATTATCCGCCCGTTCCCAACTTGGATGAAGCTGCTGAAGAGGAAAATGTGAGGATCGATTCGCAAAAACAATTGAAAGAACGTTGTAGATGGCTCGAGGAAAAATTCAAAGCCATAGAGAGCGCGGATCATCATCAAGGGATTGATGCCAAAGATCTGAGTCTGGTCCCAGATTTAGTCCTCCCCCCTAAATTCAAAATACCTGAATTCGAGAAATACAATGGACCAAGTTGCCCTGAAGCCCACATCACCATATTTTGCCGGCAAATGACGGGATATGTTAACAATGACCAGCTACTAATCCACTGCTTTCAAGATAGTCTGGTTGGAGCGGCGTCTAAGTGGTATCATCAACTGAGTCGAGCCAAGATTAACTCATGGAAGGACCTGGCTCAGGCCTTTATGAAGCAATACAATCATGTGATGGACATGACCCCTGACAGAATCACTCTCCAGAATATGGAAAAAAAGTCAAATGAAAGCTTCAGACAGTATGCACAAAGGTGGAGAGAGGTAGCCATACAAGTTCAGCCACCACTTCTAGAAAAGGAGACGACAATGCTCTTTATCAACACCTTGAAATCCCCTTTTATCACCCATATGTTAGGAAGCGCCACAAAAAGCTTCTCCGACATAGTGATGACGGGGGAAATGATCAAGAATGCTGTGAGGAGCGGCAAAATAGAGTCGGGAGAGAGTGCTAGAAAGTCAGCCCCAAGGAAAAGGGATAATGAAGTGAACAACACGAGCACATTCAACAAGGGGCAGTCCAAGTCAAGTACCGTGAATCAACCCAAAACGGTGACTACCAATCAACAAAGCTCTGTAAAACAAGAATCCAATTCGAGGAGGAACACAGAAAGGCCACAATTTACCCCTATACCCATGACATTAGGGAGTTGTACCAGAACCTGTTCAACGCTCATGTAGTATCCCCTTTCTATCTAGAGCCACTGCAGCCCCCGTATCTCAAATGGTATGACACAAATGCCCAATGTGAATACCACGCGAGAATTACCGGGCACTCAATCGAGAATTGTACTGCGTTCAAGAAAGTAGTCAAAAGACTCATTAAGGTGGGGATTGTGAGATTTGACGACTCAGTCACGCCCAATGTAGCAGGAAACCCACTCCCCAATCATGTCGACCAAGGAGTGAATGGGATAAGTGAAGGCTTGAATAAGAAGACCAAGTATGAGGTGGCAGAAGTCAGGACCCCGTTGAGGTGGGTATGGAAGGAGATGGCCAAGAGAGAATTGATCGTGTTGGATTCGAGGGAAGAATACAAAGAAGAGAGAAACTACTGTGAGTTTCACGACAATGTGGGGCATGAAATTCAAAATTGCACGGAGTTCAGAACCCTAGTACAAAACATGATGAACAATAAAAAAATTGAATTCTATGAAGAGACCGAAAACCCTGTAAAGGGAGATATATGTACATCGGAGGGAGAATCGATGGCACAAAATCAAACACCTAATTATCCCATGGTGATTATTTCGAGACCCAAAAATAATGAAATTGGAGTACAAATGCCACCGAGGGTCATAATCCAAAGACCTGTAGTCTTCCCTTACCAAGACAGTAAAAAGGTCCCATGAAATCATGATTGTAGTGTGACGATGTCAGGAAAGGAGAGCCCAGTTGACGCTTCAAGAGGGGACCAAGACAAGGGTTCCTATACACGTAGCGGGAGGCGTTACAATACAGCGAATGAGGAGGTGTAGCCCATAAAAGGAAAAGCCCGGGTGTTTGAGGAAATGAAGGGAAAAGTAACCAAACCTATTAATGAGCCAGTTAACGAAAAAGAGGCCAAGGAGTTTTTAAAATTCCTAAAGCATAGCGAATCTGATGTGGTGGAACAATTCACGTAAACAACCAGCCCTTATTTCGGTGTTGGCCTTACTTCTAAGCTCGGAAGTTCATCGTAGCGCACTAATGAAGGTCTTAAACGAGACATACATTGCCAATGACATCTCCGTTAACAAACTAGACCGTTTGGTGAACAACATAAGTGCCGACAATTATATCTTCTTTAATGACGACGAGATACCACTCGGGGGCATGGGGTTGACTAAAGCTCTACATATCACCACGAGCTGTAAAGGGTATACGCTTCCAGGCTTATTAATTGACAATGGGTCGGCTTTGAACGTCCTGCCTTTGACCACACTGAATAGATTACCTATAGACAGCTCTCACATGAAGGAGTGCCAGAATATCATAAAGGCATTTGATGCCACGGAGAGAAAGGTGATGGGCAGAATCGATGTACCTCTTCAAATTGGGCCAAACACATATGAGGTGGATTTCCTCGTAATGGACATCAAGCCCTCATACAATTGCTTGTTGGGAAGGCCCTGGATACATTCGGCTGGGGCAGTGCCTTCCTCATTGCATCAGAAATTGAAGCTAATATCGGAAGGGAGATTGATAACGATCAAGGCTGAGGAGGATATTATTGCAACTGTGAGCAATAATGCACCCTATTTGGAGACAGATGATGAAGCAATCGAATGCTTATTTCGATCTTTAGAATTTGTTAATGTGACCTTCAACGCCGAGAGAAGCAAAATTCTGGTGCCAAAATTGTCCAAAACCACGAGGATGAGCCTCCAGTTGACGATTAGAAGAGGGGCCCTACCCGGAAGGGGACTTGGGAGACATCTGCAAGGAAGGGTTGAAACACCAATGTCGAAAGACAAGAGAGACCGCTTCGGTTTAGGATTTAAGCCGGATGCGAAACAAATGAGAAAGGAGTTGGAAAAGAAGCAAGAAAGAAGAAGAGCTCGATTAATGGGGGAGGAAATCAAGTGGGAACCAATGACATTCCCCTATATATCAAAAACATTTGTGTCCGGGGGAATCATTCATCCCGAGAGAGACACACCAATTACGGGAGCTATAGAAGGAAGTCTGAAAAGCTTGGACATCAACATCATATGCGAAGAAGAGACTGGAAGAGAGAATTTGTCGGGAATTTACCTCTACACGCCTGGAAGTGTTCTGGACAACTGGACTACGGAAAAGATTCCTGTAGTTTTTAGAACGGATTCAGAGTAATGTCCAAAACACACTTATTGCTCTAGGCCTAGGAGTAATAAGAATCTTTTGTGAAATAGGCCGATGTTTAAAAACGACATTTCAGTAAAATGCACGGTTATTATCATTTTTGAGCAAATGTTATCTCGTCCTTTCAATTCCATTCATAACCATACAAATGATTATTTT
Organism: Gossypium arboreum; assembly: GCF_025698485.1. Lineage (NCBI taxonomy): Eukaryota > Viridiplantae > Streptophyta > Magnoliopsida > Malvales > Malvaceae > Gossypium > Gossypium arboreum. Next base: position 8,420,408 of record NC_069071.1, read on the forward strand.
CGAATTCTTTTATTCTTGAAACATTCTTTTAAATGTTCTTTCATTCGTCATTCATAATTAGAGTTGATCATGGTCGGGCGGCCGGCCTACCAAGGCCCGCCTCAAAAATGGGAGGGTTTGGGTAAAAATATAGGCCGAAAAATGGGCTTGGGCAAAAAACGATGCCTGCTTAGAAAGCGGGCAGACCTCGAGTAAGGGTTTTTGGCTGGGCCCTACCAATTATATATTAATATATATATTTTATTTTATTTTAATTATTTTTAATTTTAATATAACTATTTTTTATTATATTATTAATTTGTGTATTATTTTAAGAATTGTTTTAGTATTATTTTATTTGTTTTAATATTTGTTTTATATTTTTAAATATATTTGATTTATTATATTTTTAACTTTTTATTTAATGAAATAAAAAATTTAATATAAATTTGGTAAAGCCGGTTCGGCTTAGTAATTTTATTTCAGTCGGACTTGGGTAAAATTTTAGGCCCATATTTCAGGTAGGGGCCGGGCCCGGCCTAGTAGATGGGCTAAAATTTATATGGGCCGGCCGAACCCTTACTGCCCATTTATGATCACCTCTATTCATAATCATATCACGCAAATAAATGTTTCGAATTCTTTTGATTCTTTGTATCTGCCTTTGTCCTCATAACAAGTCCCCAGATATTAATGATACGAGTGATACTACTAGCGACTCAGAATTTCCTTTCAAGCAAGATGTGTGTATGGATGATTCTCAGGATTTTGAAGAGGACCAAGGCTATAACCTATCTCCTGATTTGTTGAGGATGGTAGAACAATACGAGAAACAAATCCTACCTCACAAAGAATCAGTCGAAATTGTGAGCTTAGGAGAAGGACAAGAGGTGAAGATCGGAACATGTATCACTGCGGAGATGATGCGAGACCTCATTGAATTACTTCAAGAATTCAAAGATGTCTTCGCATGGTCATACCAAGATATGCCCGGGTTGGACACTGACATCGTGGTTCATCGACGCCCCATAAAAGAAGAGTGGAAGCCTGTTCAGTAAAAACTCGAAGAATGAGGCCTGATGTCTTGTTAAAAATAAAGGAAGAAGTTCGAAAGCAGATTGACGCTGGGTTCCTGAAGGTGGTAAAATACTCAGATTGGGTAGCCAACATCGTCCCTGTCCCTAAGAAAGATGGAAATGTGCGAATGTGTGTGGACTACAGAGATTTGAATAAAGCCATCCCAAAAGACAATTTCCCACTACCTCATATTGACACCCTAGTGGACAACACGGTAGGACACTCACTGTTTTCATTCATGGACGATTTTTTGGGATATAACCATATCAAGATGCATCTTGAAGATATGGACAAAACCACATTTGTAACTATGTGAGGGATGTTCTACTACAAGGTGATGCAGTTTGGACTGAAGAATGCAGGGGCAACTTATCAAAGAGCCATGGTAACCCTTTTTTCACGACATGATGCATAAAGAAATCGAGGTCTATGTTGATGACATGATAGCTAAGTCTCGAACAGAGAAGGAGCACATACAAGTCCTGGGAAAATTGTTCTTGAGGTTGGGGAAGTTTCAGCTAAAACTCAACCCCGCCAAATGTACCTTTGGAGCCAAGTCTGGAAAGTTGCCCGGATTCGTGGTTAGTGAGAAAGGGATCGAGATTGATCCAGACAAAGTTAAAGCCATACAAGAGCTATCCCCGCCGCGCACTCAGAAAGAAGTTCGAGGCTTTCTAGGAAGATTAAATTACATTACTCGGTTCATTTCATAACTGACCGAGAAATGTGACCCTGTCTTTCGCCTCCTCAAGAAACATAACCCAGGTGAATGGGATGAAGAATGCCAAAGGGCTTTCGACAAGGTCAAACAGTATTTATCCAATGCCGCGGTGTTGATGCCACCTAACCCTGATAAGCCGTTGATACTGTATTTGGCAGTATTCGAGAATTCCATGGGATTCGTATTGGGTCAGCATGACGAGTCGGGGAAAAAGAAAAAGCTATTTACTATCTCAGTAAAAAGTTCACGGAATGTGAGACAAGGTACCCGCCGATAGAGAAGTTGTGTTGTGCCCTAATTTGGACAACCCGAAGACTGAGGCAGTATATGTTATATCACACCATTTGACTTATCTAAAAATTGGACCCCTTGAAGTATATGATGGAGTCAACAACTTTGAATGGAAGGATGGCCCGATGGCAGATTCTACTTTCTGAATTCGACATAGTCTATATGAACCAGAAAGCAGTAAAAGGAAGTGCAATAGCAGATTTTCTGGCCAGTAGAGCTTTGGAAGAATACGAGCCTTTGAACTTCGACTTCCCGAATGAAGACCTAATGTGTGTTGCTACCACCGAAAAAGGTGCTCTCGAAGAACTTCCTTGGAAATTGAATTTTTATGAGGCGTCAAACGTTGTGGAAAATGGAATCGGGGCCGTCTTAGTGTCCCTAAATGGAGATCATTATCCATTCACTAGTAAATTGGATTTTGATTGTACAAATAACATGGCAGAATACGAGGTGTGCATCATGGGAGTCCATGCAGCCATAAAACGTAAGATTAAGGTGCTAGAGGTGTATGGGGATTCCGCGCTAGTGATTTATCAACTCAAGGGAGAATGGATGACTAGAGACTCCAAGTTGATCGACTATCGAAAACTAGTCCTTGAATTGGTTAAAGAGTTTGATGACATTACCTTCCACTACCTTCCACGAGACGAAAATCAGATGGCTGATGCTTTGGCTATCTTAGCTTCCATGATCAAGGTGAACAAACAAGAGGATGTCAAACCCATCCGGATGAGCATTTATAAAATTCCGGCTCACTGTTACAATATTGAAGAAAATAAAGAGAGAGATAATCACCCTTGGTATCATGATATATTACAATACGTGAAGAATCGTGAATACCCAGACCAGGCAAGCGAGAATGACAAAAGAACTCTAAAAAGGCTGGCCATCGACTATGTCTTAGACGGGGATATATTATACAAAAGAAGAAAAGATCAAGTGCTACTAAGATGTGTAGACGCCGTAGAAGCTAAGAAAATCTTGGAAGAAGTCCATGAAGGCATCTGTGGGACGCATGCTAATGGCTTTACAATGGCCAGGCAAATTATGAGATTCGGGTACTATTGGTCCACCATGGAAAGAGACTGTATCAATTACGCTAAGAGATGTCATAAATGCCAAATCTACGGGGACAAAATTCATGTGCCTCATTCACCGCTGCATGTCATGGTTGCTCCATGGCCATTCTCGATGTGGGGCATGGATGTGATTGGACCAATATCGCCGAAAGCTTTCAATGGGCATCGGTTCATCTTTGTGGTTATTGACTACTTCACCAAATGGGTAGAAGCCGCCTCGTATACTAGTGTGACAAAGTCGACAGTGAGCAAGTTTCTGAAAAAGGAGATCATATGTCGATATGGAATGCCGGAGAGGATTATATCTGACAATGCATTAAACTTGAACAATAGTACGATAGCAGAAGTCTGCAGTCAATTCAAGATCAGACATCACAACTCGTCACCATATCGCCCAAAGATGAATGGGGCAGTGGAAGCGGCCAATAAAAACATTAAGAAAATTGTGGGAAAGATGACCGAAACCTACAGAGACTGGCATGAAAAGTTACCATTTGCCCTCTTTGCTTATCGAACGTCAGTCAGAACTTCAACTGGGGCAACCCCTTTCTCCTTGGTCTACGGAATGGAAGCAGTGTTGCCAATCGAAGTTGAGATCCCGTCTCTTCGAGTGTTGTCGGAGTTAAAGTTAGACGAAGCAGAATGGATCCAGTCTCGATACGATCAATTGAACTTGATCGAAGAAAAGAGGCTAAGAGCTATCCGTCATGGTCAGATGTACCAAAAACGAATGATGCGAGCTTATGACAAAAAGGTTCACTCTAGAAAATTCCACAAGGGAGACCTAGTTTTGAAAAAGATCCTTCCCATGCAGAAAGATTTTCGAGGAAAATGGATGCCTAATTGGGAGGGGCCTTACGTGGTGAAGAAAGCTTTCTCCGGAGGAGTATTGATTCTAGCCGAGATGGATGGTAGAAGCTTACCCAATCCTGTAAATTCAGATACTGTCAAGAAGTATTTCACTTAAAGAAGAAGAGGCCAAGGTGAAAACCCGCAAAGGGCGTTTTTTTTTTTTAAAAAAAATTTGGAGAGGCCAAGGTGAAAACCCGCAAAGGGCACTTTGAGACCAAAGGGTTTTTGAGTTGAAAACCCGTAAACGGGTAGCTCAAATTTCGAATGTGGGATATATGGTAGTCTTGCCCTCCCAAAATCAATAAGAGGGAAGAACAGTACACCTTGGGGCATCAACAAAATGCGCTTGATCTCTGAAACACACATTTAGCTCGAAGGAGCCTTTGAGAAATTAAAATAGTGAAGCTCGTGCTGCGATATCTGGGGCACCTTTTTCCTCATTTTATTTTGAGCCTTACCAGATTTGCTATCCTGTTTAATGTATTCACTTCAAGTTTTGCTCAATAAAAATCTTGTCCATTATGATAATCTCTTTCGAGCATTTTTTTGAAATCACAATTTTTGGGCTTATAACATTCACATAAAAAAAAAAAGTTACACATATTACTCTGGAAAGTTTCTAAATAGTACAAGGACCTGAAACAGGGCCACTAGGCAGAACTAACCAGACTCAAAAGTAGGAAACATTGGAAAAAGAATAGTCCAAGTTGTGACTATTTCTTTGAATCTTCTATCAAAGATAACGGCGAAACAGCAAGAGGCAATAGTGCATCAATGATAGAACCTGGATAAACCATAGCAACGATACCTTAAACATTTAAAAAGAAATCATTCTCATGACATTTCTGCATTCATATAATTAACACATCTAGTTAGGAGCATTTGATTCATTTCGATCATAACATCCTAATTATTTAACATAAATCATCACATTTAGTTAGAAGCATTTGATTTATTTCAATCATAGCATCCTAATTATTTGGCATAAGCATAGATACATGAAACTGATTTTACAGATCATGTTCCTCAAAGGACAGTGCAGTGGAATCGGTGAATTCACAAGTCTTAACCCCCTAAACAGTGGGGCAACAGGCTGAAGATTGTAGATCTTGTTTCCCTGAGATTGTAGTGGATCAGATCGAAGACGGCGAATCTAGGTTTCCTGATGTTGCAGGAAAGCAGATTTAAGCCACCATCCTAGCTCCCTAAAGTTGTAGTAGAGTAGGCTGAAGATTGTAGATCTTGTTTCCCTGAGATTGTAGTGGATCAGATCGAAGACAGCGAATCTAGGCTTCCTGATGTTGCAGTGAAGTAGATTTAAGCCACCATCCTAGCTCCCTAAAGTTGTAGTGGAGTAGGTTGAAGATTGTAGATCTTGTTTCCCTGAGATTGCAGTGGAGCAGATCGAAGATGGCGGATTTAGGTTTCTTGATATTGCAGCGAAGCAGATTTAAGTCACCACCCTAGCTCCCTAAAGTTGTAGTGGAGTAGACCCAAGATTGCAGACCTCGTTTCCAGTGGAGCAGATCAAAGATAACAGATTTGGCGTCTCTGTAGCGGCGGAGAGCAGATCAAAGATTTGGCGTCTCTGTAGCGGCAGAGAACAGATCGAAGACGGTGAATCTCAATTTCTTGAAGTTGCAGCGAAGCAGATTTAAGCCACCATCCTAGCTCCCTAAGGTTGTAGTGGAGTAGGCTAAATATTGTAGATCTTGTTTCCTTGAGATTGTACTGGGGCAGATCGAAGACGGTGAATCTAGGCTTCCTGATGTTGCGGTGAAGCAGGTTTGTAGAGAATCAGAACGAGGCTATAATGAAGAAGAAAAACACTAAAGAAGTCATGATTTGGCAAGACCGGGCAAAATTGGCCCTCTTCGAAGTCTTTGCTCTATTCTCGTTACACGACAATGAGCAAAGAGGGGCAGCTATAATGGGCCAATTTAGCCCTGGCCCACGTTAGAACCAAAACCCAAAATAAATACTAAATTATTAAACCAAAAGCCCAAAGAATAAAACCAAACTAATAGTCTGTCATAAAGGTCCAAATATTACAACCAATATTGATACCCAATGCCCCATAGCCCAAATACAACGGCCCAATAATCTGAATGCACCCAAACGGCCCCAAAAATTGAGCCAAGTTTTGGCAAACCCTAAGTCACCCTCTCTCTCTAGCAACAACAAGAATCGGGCAATAGACCCATACCTCCACTCTGTTAGTCTCATACCTCCACACCTCGTATGCCACGCCCCCACCACATGCGCATGCCAATGACTCAGACACAAGAAAGAAACAAAAAATGAAGAATGGAAACAAATATATTGTATATTTTCGGTTGATTTCCTTTTTCGACTATAAAAGCCCACTTTTAATCTTTGTAAAAGGGGGCATATTTTTACTGACGAATACACAATAGGCAATACAAAAAGCAATATTGGAAGGTGATTTCTCGATCTAAATCTCGGGCTTTCTCTTTGTGATTATTTTCTTGCTTTTTTTATTTCGAGAGTAAATAAAAGAAAAGGGAACACGAACACGACGCATTTATAGAACATACACATACGAAATATAAAAAAAAGCAATTAAGAATTTGCAAGGGTAATCTCAAGTTTTCTTTCGTTCTTTCTTTTTTTTTCTTTTTTTTGTTTGGTTTAGATCGTCTTTTAATAGGTAAATCGACTCCAATGAGATCCCGAATACTTTAAGATACAAAAGTAGGGGAGAGGGGTCAAGTGGTGTTGAATCTCTATTTTATGAACTTTCTTCGTTTTTTTAAAAATGTATGAGATTTGAAGTTTTATTTTTTCTCAAGTAAAAAATAAAATACTTACTAATTTCCTCAAGGCATGGTCGAATACTTACAGCAACAGAATCAGGAATTGTTTTGCGCGCCGCTGGACACTAAATCCGATGGAGATTCAGCTGCTTGTAAAAGGAACCCTAGCAAATTTAATTTCAAGGCTGCTGATTTTTGTTAAATGGATGGGTATTTGAAAGGAAAGGAAGGGGAAAATGGTTTAAAATGGTCTGAAATACAAAACAATGCTGCCCATGACCATAAGGGTCCGCGCGTGGGCCCGAATAGAAAAATGGATCTGCGCCATGTTGTGTGAATGGGGAAATTGCGCGCTGAATCCTTCTCTTGCGCACAACCTTCAATTTGCGCCCCAATTTCCCTCCCTTATGTTTTAAAATTTAGCTCGCTAATTCATGCGTTGCTTCACTTTGATCCATGATCCAGTTTAGTATTATGGGCGCAGGATATTTTCACTTCTAGTCCCCGTACATTTGCACACGTGGCACATTGATCCTATTTTATAATTATCTTATTTGTAAATTGTTTCTTCTGTTTTAATTTTGTTTCAATTAAATATTATTTTTGTACATTTTTACATGCTTAATCATTAGTTGTGATATTTTGGGTTGTTTTAGCTAGTTGAATTTTGTAATCTTTTCTGTTTTTGTTCTCTTGTTTTAGTAATGAGTGTATTATTTGAAGTAAAATTTATTTTGGTTTAGGTATGCTATTAATTCTATGTTTTTACATATCTTAAGGTTTATATTCTTTTGAGAATTTCATCTATTTTTATACATCATTTAAATTATTATTAAACTTATATTTTACTGCATACATTATCAAAGCAATATTTTTTATATAAATATAATTTTAGCAAAATTTGTATATAATTGTTTTTTATGTTATTTATTATATATATAATTTATACTAACTTTAAGTTAATTTTATAATTCATTTATTTATTCTATATTATTTTAATATTCAATTCTTTTAAAAATGTCTTCACATGAATATAATACATATTAAACTATTTTTATTATAGTATGAGTTATTAATTTAAGTGAAACTTACGTAAATATTTTTATGCATATATCATCTTTTAAATTTATTCATGTGTATAATATATATTTTAAGGACCATATTTTAAATTGCATAATTCATTTATTGTATATATTTTCATATTTTATTACCCTTATGTATGTATTATTTATATGTTCCATCACTCCCAAATCAATTTGTTACATATAAGATTATATTATACTTGTTCTCAAAGTTCTCTTATTATATATAGGCATATAGATATATATTACTAATCAAAGTATTTTGTAAATATGTTTTACCCCTTTTTTGAGTATATGATGATGTTTTAAATTTGCTTATGTATTAATATATTTATTTAATTTCTCATACATTATCAATTTCATATCATTTTTTTAAAACAAATATTTCCAAATATATATACATATGGGTTTTACTGAAGATATTATGTATATTATATCTTATAATGAATTTTATAATTACTTTAATTTTTTTATATACACTATCTAAGTTATTAGGTATTCATCATTTTTAGATGAATTGGTATTTAAAATAATATGCATATAATTTGATTCAAACTTTTATTTCATAAGGTTTATTTCAACAATCATATAAACTATTAGCGAGTTCATTAATTCATTCTTATTTTTAAGAATATCCTATATCATTGTTTTTCCACTCGATTTATGAAATATGGCTTTATAAAATCCAATTTTTTTATGATTGATTTCATCTTATTTCAAACATATTAAGGCATTTTTTTAGCTAGTTTCACAATTATTTAAGAATTCTTTAAAACAAATGTGATATTCGATATTTGACAATTCGAGGAATCGTGCCCTAATGTGTTGGGTTGCAATTTCTCGTTTGCTCAAAACAATCAAATGTCCCTCTGGAATTCCATTCATGTATTCTAAAAACTCTTTAAAACGAAGGTAATGTTTGATGTTCGACAATTTAGAGAATCGTACCCTATCGTGCTGAGTTGTAATTTCCTGTCGGTTCAAAATAATCGAATACCCCCTTTAGAATTTCCCTCATGTTTCTTAAAAAATTCTAAAAAAGAGATAATACTCGATGTTTAGAAATTCGAAGAACCGTGCCCTACTGTGTTGGTTTTCGGTTTTTTGTTGGACCGAATAGTTGGGCATCCTTTTGTCAAGTTTAAATTGTAAACTTTCGGACATCGAAACAAGAAAGTTTTGGCAACCAACTCGGGTTATTCAAACGTTATTAAAAAAAGGAACCACATTTCAAAAACATTTTTAATTTTAGACATAAGGACAGTATTTAATTGATTTGGTACCAATTTTGGGCGTAGTGAGGGTGCTAATCCTTCCTCATACGTAACCGACTCCCGAGCCCGTTTTCTCATATTTTCGTAGACCAGAATCGTCGTTTTAGTAAACTAAAAATGTTTTTATTCTTAGGTGATCCGATCACACCAAAACAAAAGATCGGTGGCGACTCCATGCATTTGATTTTCAAAAGTTGATTACCCCTTTTTTTAAAAAAAAAAATTTAAAATTTTTAAAGCGAAGGATGATTTAGACAATTTTATCAATTTCATTTGACATTGATTAGATTAGAAACTAAAGTATTACACTCGTTTTATATAATAAAAAACATTAAACTATATTTTATATAAAAATTGATTACGGAAATAAAAATTTCAGGTTATTAAAATTTGTAGGTCTACTAATTTAAATATATTAAAAATTACTACAGAAAATTCGATTTGAATATAAGGAATACTTCTAATATACAAAAAATTGAAAATAAAAAGAATTTTTACGGGTAATATTTTGATAAATGTAAGAATTCTACATTAAATTTGATTTGAATGTTTTTATTTTTTAAATAACATTATGTTGGAAAATGAAAATATTATATTTTCTAATAAAATTAAAAATTTAATTAATATATATGAACTTTTAAAATATTAAAAAAATTACACAGCATAGATTTAAAAATAAAATCATTTTTCTAAACCCCAACATTACATTGACTAGTTGTCTATATATCAAGGATTTTTATGGCAATAATCCTTGCACATTTGATCTAAACATTGATTATGGGAAAAAATCTAAATTATTAATTTTATTTTATTTTTGTTTGATATAAAATCTAAAATGATATAAAATTTAGTAATTATAATAATGCGAGAATAAATTTTTAAATACGAGGATTTTATATGATTTTTTTAAATTAATTATTGTCACAATGGTCATATTTTCAACTTTTAATTTTTATATTTATAGTAAAATCATCATTATTTTCAGTTAAAATAGCGTTCATTTAAGAAAAAATTAATCAAAAATTTTAAATTAATTTGGCTAATTATTTTCCATCATTAAATAAAATTATTCCCAAAGAAAAAATCAATTTAATTCCCGTAAACCTTTAAATTTAAATTATTTATTTTCTCTTATTTCATTTCTTCTATAGAAATAAAAAAGAAAAAAGCAAAAAGTGAAAATGAAAAAAGAAAACAGAGGAGTTAAAGTCATTAAAGGTTCGATTAATGATGAAACTTCACGTGAAAGTAAATATAAAATTTAAATTTTGGATTAATTTCATTTTAAGTTCGATTTACATTTAAGTAATTTTGATTTAATATCTTATTTTATTTACATCATTATATTTAAGTCATTTTCTATGATATATTTTTAATTTTATTTTAAATTTAAAGATAACTTTAGTTTTAAATTTAGTTTTTATTGTGATGCTATTGCAATTTTTAATTTAATAAATATTTAATTTATTTTATAATTTAGTTAATATGATAATATTTGCATGATATATAATATTTTATATTTGTGCTATGTGTATATGTTAAATTATGTTATTACTAAATATTATAAATTATTATATAAAATCAAACAAAACTAAATAAAATTTTTTATAAAAAAGCACAAGGGAAATAAACAAAATATAAAATTGTCAACATAAAATCAAACCAAAACTGAATAAAAATTATTATAAAGTAAAAGCTCAAGGTAAATAAATTAAATATAAAAATTGGTGAACTATACTTGGAAATGGTAGCTGATTAGATTCCATTTCTCTAAATGCATTCACAATTACATTAGCGACTATTAGTCTAAATTTTTGGCATAATAGTTTTTATTTTATTTTTATTTTATTTAATAATTAAATTTATATTTTTTATCAAAACACCTTAAAATTAATAGAAAAATTTACATTTTTAACTTTATTAATGTTTTATACATTTGAATTACCATGTATATATATTAAAATAACACTTAAAGTAAACCATACTGACTTAAAATAAAAATAATACAATATTAATAACGGGAGCTAAATTGTTGGGAAAACTGTATATGTGAATTAATTTGTTTAATTTGAATTAATTATTTAATTTAATATTTATAATTAATAGTAAAATTCTTTTAAAAAAAAATAGTGCACAATAACCTTGACTTTACAGTACTTTACAGCTCAGCTGGTCTCGACTCTGCTCTCAAAATAGCAAAACGCCTACAAAAAAGAAAACAGAACGGAAAAAAAAAATCCGTTTTTACAGTTATTTTTGGATTTTATTTTGTGTACACTTTACATCACCAAAATTTTACCTTAAATCCTCTTTTGTCTGTTGAAAAATTTCGGTTACTGGCTCTCACTTTTTGCCACCTCCCTCAAATATTTTATTGGTAAATTAATAATGATTGAAGAAGTTAGCACACGTGGACCTTCATAAAAGCGAGTCATCAATTAAACTTAATTTGTGTAGTAGTTTTAATTATCGAATAAATATTTTTTATCCTTTTAAAATTAGAGAAGCAAAAAATGATAAAACTTGAATTCCTCTAATTTCCACTGATAATTATTTTTATGAAAATATTAAATAAAACCTTAATCTAGTAATTAATTCATTAACCTAATTCTAAAAGGAAATTAGGAGGGAGAGGGCGAGAACGGGTCAAGTCTGTCACCGTCACTTTCTCTTTCTCTCTCTCAATGTAAGAATGGGTCCCGCAACAACATAATCATTTCCCAAATTGGGACCACTACTTGATGGGCTACACTTCGAAGCAATTAAATTTAATAAATAAATAATTTTATTATAACAATTACTTTTTATTTTGGAATTGTTTTAAAATTTATTAGGATATCATTTCTAATATATTGCGTTAAATATAATAATTGTTTTTAAAAGGATTTTTTAATTTATTTAATAAATGGAATCAGGGAAAAATAAAATAATAAACACTCGTCATTGGTAATGAAGAATAAGCTTCATCAATACAACAAAAGTTTCAGCCTTAATATCAATAGAACATTATCACACATTGACAAGATTATTTCACAACTCAAGCATGACATATATGGAGTGACTACAAGTACTTAACACGATAAAAAAATCAGCCCCGAATGGTTCGAAGCAGCTGGTAAAATCAACAAAAGAATCGAGCATCTACCAAATAAGAGAATATGACAACAAAACAATCTCTAAAATCAATTGAAAAAGTAAGACGATATGTATAAGCAAGACTACAAACTTGTATAAGACAAGACAAAATAGAAAAGAAACAAAAAAAAACATATAATACTTAAGACAACACGAGTTTAAATCGACTCGTGAAATCATTTATTATTTTGAAATACTGTCAAAATAAAAATAGATTAAGAAGCTGACGAATAGTATCTATAACCAACCCACTTTCAAGAGAAACCGCTAGTGGCCAATGGAGGTTCAGTAATGACAAACACCATCATCTGTCCATCGCAACTTGTTAAGACAGCGGAGATATCCACAGAACAAATTTGCAAGCTGAAAATAGAGAAAGCATGTAGAGTGAATAAGGAGAACAATGAAGCCTGGAGGAAGGCAGAAGAAGACAAACGATAATCAACCTAAAAATTGGCACCATCGCTAGGCAAAACAGGGGGGAAAACAAACGAACTTGAAGAAAAAAAAAAACTTTAAATATAAGAATTATTATATGACCTGTGTTAAAAACATTATTTATTTTTTAGTGTGAAACAACAAATGTTTAAATACTCTATGAAATGAAATCTCGCCCTTAACTTAACAATTAAGTTCATTTTAGTATATGAATTTTTTTTGTTCACTTTGGTACTTGAATTTGACAATTATTCTCATTTAACCCCTAAACTTTTATTCTATAAAAAAAATACATTTTTTAAGTTTCAGGTGATGAAGTGACATAATCTTAGAGTGCCACAATATCACCCTTTTATGAAATTCAAGTTCATGGATCAAAATAGATCTACTTGCAAAAATATAAATAAAGCTTGTAACAAATTTTGATAGATTTTTAAAACTATTATTCAAACAATCAATATTATTTATTTACAATTTTTTTAATTTAATATTGCAAGGATAAACTCGATTAAACAACGAACAAAGTAAAGAAAATAATAATCGAAAAGATCTAACACGCAAATTTTACGTGGAAAAACTCCTCGAAAGAGGATAAAAAACCACAATGAGAGTACAAAATATGGATAGAATTAAAAGAAAACTCGAAGCCCCACAAGAAAAACCTTTCGAAACAAATAACAAAATTCTCTCAATCAAAATATTTTTGTTGTGTAAAATCTAGAGTAACTAAGGCTTATTTATAGGCTAAAACTCGTAATATATATGACTACAACCACTACAGCAAAATAGGTTTTTAGTGACGTTTTTATAAGCGCTAGGACTAAAAACGCCGCTATAGATCGAGTATTAGCGACGCATTTTGAAAAATGCCGCTATAGATCGAGCATCAGCGACACTTTTTAAAAAATACTACAAAAAAATTAAGCACAGCTCCGTCATTTTATGTGAGCTTCAGTGGCATTAGTGGCGCTTTTTGAAAAACGCCGCTATAGATCGAGCACTAGTGGTGCTTTTTGAAAAACGCCGCTATAGATCCGTTATAGATCGAGCATTAGTGGCGCTTTTTGAAAAACGCCGCTATAGGTCTACCATTAGCGGCGCTTTTTGAAAAACACTGCTATAGATCGAGCATTAGCGGCGCTTTTTAAAAAACGCCGCAAAAAATTTAAGCACAATGCCGTCGTTTTATGTAAGCTTTAGTGGCATTAGCGGCACTTTTTTAAAAAAACACCGCAAAAAATCAATTTAGTTTATGGGTTATGGTTTAGGGTTTAGGGTTTATAGTTTAGTGCTTATACTTTATGGTTTAGGGTTTATAATTTAGGGTTTGGGGTTTAGAAGTTAGGGTTTAATGGTAAATATGGTGAACTACTTAATTAACTTGTATATCTTGGATTTTTTATAATATAAATCTAAATAAGATAAATATAAATTATTATTTTAAAAAATATATATCAAAATGGGTTAAATCCTAAAAGCATACATGAACAATGGTTTAGTGTGCAATGGGTTAAATCCCAAAAGCATAAATTATGAACACAATTATTGATATAACATCATTTTATATTTACATATTGTTTACATAAATATTTATATTTATTCAATATAAAAATATATTGACGTATTTATTTTTTAAAATGTGTATGATTAAATCAAAATTAAAGTTTTAACTATACATTTAAACCACAATTAGAATTTCACGTCTACAATTACACATTAAACCGAAATTCATATATAATTACGAGATGTATCTCTATCAAAATTTAGGTGTATACATATAATTAAATATTTAATTATGGTCTAAGGGTTGGGGTTAAGGGTTTAGGGTTTAAAGGATGTAGGTTATGATATAATGTTTATTATTTTGGGGTTTAAGATTTATGATTTAAGATTTAAGGTTTAATGTCTATGGTTTAGGGTTTATGATATAATGTTTATTATTTTGGGTTTAGAGTTTTTAGTTTAGGGTTTATGATTTAGAGTTTGTGGTTTTTTGTTTTATAGTTAGGGTTGTAGCACTGTTCATGGTTTTAGGGATTAGGCTATCAAGGTTTAAGGGTTAGGGTTTTTGATAAAATAACAAAAAATCAAATTGTTTTAGGGTTTAGGTAAGCAATAAGATTCTTTTTTAATTACTTTTATCCCTTGTAATATATATATTTAAGGTTTAGGGTGAAGGTTTATGGTTTGGGGTTAAGGTTTAAGATTTACTATTGAAAAATTGAAGCAACATTTCGATTTACTGAGAAAAATTTTGAAAGTAAAAACATAGAAAAATACATGTCAAAAATGAAAAAGAAATACTATTAATTAAAATAATTTTAAAGTTTTTTTGGGGTATATCACTGATTTTTTAATTTATATATTAATTAATTTCTTATAAAATTGTAAAGAAGATAATATTTAATTTAATATATTAAAATTATCAATATAGTTTAAATTATTTAAGAGATAATGATAAAATTTATATATATTAAAACAAAATAAGGGATTTTTAGCGAAGCAAAACGACTCCATTTTGTGTAAAGGAGAATAACTTTTTGAGGCGTTTTTATTAAAAACGCCACAAAAGATAAGCAATAGCGGCGTTTTTCTACGCAAAAAGTCTTACACAAAACGAAACCATTTTGTTAGCCAAAATGCCTTAAGACTTTTTCCCAAAATCTGTTCCCCCCTTCCCCTTGAAATCCCAAAATTTGACATGAAATATCTTCTTTTTTCCCTCCTTTCTTTTTCCCAAAATCGGTTCCCTCCCCCCTCCCCTCTCCCCAAAGAAATCCTAAAATTTTGCCTAAAATTTCTTCTCTTTTTTTCCCCATTTTATTTTTCCCAAACCATTTCTCCCCTACCCTGATTCCCTTTATTTTTCTCCCAATTTCCCCAAATTGGCAGCCCTATGCATCTCCGTCGGCAGCCCGCTGCTGTATCTCCGTCGACATATGCTGTCAAGTATATTGAAAGAGGACCCAAGGTATGTACTAGGATTTTCTTTTCTTTTCTTTTTCCTTTCATTTCATTTTACAATTCTGATTTCTACGGTTAATGTTCATGATCTTGTATCTGTTTGCATTTTCTTTTTATTCATGGGCTAAATTGGGCTCCTTTTTTCTTGTTTAGACTCAATGGATTGATTTCAAGGGTTTCTTTTACTATGCACATAGATGAACATGCGCAGAGGGAGATTATGAACCATAGGTCTTTGAAGCATCCAAATATTATTAGATTCAAAGAGGTATATATCTATATAATACTGCTTTCACATTTTAAATTACTTTTTGAATTCTGCATTTAATTGATTATAATTAGATTCAAAGAGGTATATTATTCTTTTGCAAATAATTTGTTATATTTTGTTAACATATTGCTAAATCGATTATGTGTACTGAAGAAGCAAATCTGTCTTAAAAAAATATGCTCATTATGTATGTATATATGAGTGAATGATGATGACTTACTCTAATTTGTTTGAAATCGAAATTCATTTTGAATTGCGCTTTCTTGATGCACCAGTAAAATTAGGAGTCAACCTATAATTGCTTGGCATTCTAAGGTTAATCTTTGGGCACTTAATTTGGTTAATTGGCATTTTAACGCTAACAAGTTAAACTTTAGGTTTGGTTTATGAGAGATTGGCTTTGGGGATTAGGCCTCTTTTGGCGAAAATAAAATTTTATGTTACACATGTTATAGTTGTTGATGTTATTTTTATGCATCATTGGAACATATATTGATGTTATCTAGTTGCAGTCTTTTGCAGTGACTACCTGTTCAAGCTTCTGCTTATTAGAGATTCTGGTGTTGGAAAATCTTGTCTTCTTTTGAGATTTGCTGTAAGTTTCTTGACTTACGTTGTTATTTGAAAGCAAATGTCTACATTATAGATATCTATTTTCCTCGTCGTACATTCTTAGGTTCTTATATGATTGCCCTGAATGCTTATATCCATGTATGATGTTAGATTGTAATAATGATTCATTAAAAAGTTTTACTGCATATAACGTGTGTCTTGAGAGAGTAAGATGTGCACTTCACGAGTTTGGACATAGGCAATTGTGGCCTCGGAATCTTGTTACTATATTTAGTTGTATATCAAGATATCAAACATATGGAATTTTGGATATTTCCAGATGGTTATGCAGGACAAAATCATGAACCTAAGATTTTGTAATTTCTTTTATGCAGGATGATTCATATGTAGAAAGCTACATAAGCACCATTGGGGTTGATTTTGTAAGTGGACAGTCATTGGTGCTAACTTGATTTTTTAACTCCCAAAACTTATAGCAATTATTTTAACCTCTTCTGATTTCATTTTCTTTTTGGTAGAAAATACGTACTGTGAAGCAGGATGGGAAAACCATTAAACTTCAAAATGTATGTTTTTACATGCTTTATCTTTGATTTGTTTCTTTGAAAATTTTCTGACCTATGTTGTTCCGAGTAATGCTCCTAATAAGAGAATGAGTTGTTTTCTCATTTTCTTCTTTGGCTGCTACTTTTTCCTTTTCTGTATATTTTCATTTTATAATTAGTCTTACTCTTAAATCTTGACACATAATTTTGGCTTCATGATGGTAACTAATTAGTTTGCTTATGGTTCAATGTGTAGAGGGATACTGCTGGACAAGAACGGTTTAGGACAATCACTATTAGCTATTACCGTGGTGCACATGGCATAATAATGGGTGATCTCCCTTCTAGATATTTTTCCTGGTCTTTATTTGTGCTACTTATGAAGTTTATTTTTTTTGATCTTTTTCTTTCCCTTCTACTGCTGGATCCTCTATTAGATCGTTTATGATGTGACAGACCAAGAAAGCTTCAACAATGTCAAGCAGTGGCTGAGTGAAATTGATCGCTATGCTAGTGATAACGTTAACAAACTACTGGTTGAAAACAAGTGTGATCTTACAGCTAATAAAGTTGTGTCATACGAAACAGCCAAGGTATTTTCCAGTTTATTTCTAGGAAGAGTTGTGATTATTGAATTGTAAATTGTAATTGTTGGTGCTTTACTGCACTCTTTGCCCCATGATATTGCTACTTTCTTCTTTCAGGCATTTGCAGATGAAATTGGCATACCTTTTTTGGAAACCAGTGCAAAAGATGCCACAAATGTTGAACAAGCTTTCATGGGTATATATATATAATACTGCTTTCACATTTCAAATGTTGAATTTTGCATTTAATTCTACAATTAGACTGTGGCTTTAGAAAGGAGATGGCATGCGCTAGGGCTTGGCTATCCTTCAGGTCTTCGGTGGGCTGATATCGAGCGGGCTGCAGTTATACACTATGATGGAGTCATGAAACCCTGGTTGGAAATAGGAATTGCTAAATATAAAGGCTATTGGAGCAAACATATGCAGTATGACCACCCTTACTTGCAGCAGTGCAATATCCATGAATAATTGACATGATCACGGCATAGAAGTGGAATTATTTGATTCATTAATGTAAATTTTTAACCCAATTTTTACATCCACAAGTATTAGCTAATTTTATTATTTATTTTAGTTTTGATTCTAAATTTTATTTTTATTTTTATTTTTATTTTAATATTTAATATAACTTGAGTTCTAACTTTTGAATTTTAATTGTGTTATTAATTTATTATTTTAGATTCTAAATTTAAACTAATTAATTTTTATATTTAGTTTTAAAGCTAAAATTTTAATAGAAAATTTTAATTTAATTAATATTTTTATCCTTAAAAGTATATAGTTTAAAGTTCAAATTTCAAAATAAAACATAATATAATATTTATCATAGAAATAAATATTATTTAATTAAAATATTTTTTAAAGGTCATGTTCTTTAGCGGCATTTATGGGAAAAGCGTTGTTAAAGTTTTATTTTCTAGCGGCGTTTGTGGGAAAAGCACCGTTAAAGGTCTGTTCTCTAGCGGCATTGTCTTTAGTGGCGTTTTTTGCGGCGCTTTTACAAACGCCGCAAATAGTTTTAGCGGAACGCTTCTATAGGCTCAAAAAAAAGCTGCTAAAAACTTGTTTTGTTGTAGTGAACAACTCTATATTAATTAGATTTTAAGTAGGGAACTAAAAGCATAATTTAACTAAGGGAAGAAAAGCCAAAATAAAATTTTGATCAAAATAAGAGGCATTCTCTCCCAAATATAATACAATTCAATTTAAAGTAAAGTATTGTAATTATCCTTTCTAATCTGTATTTATGTTACCGAGACTCAATTCATTCAAATGTGAAATTATCAAAAACCTATTCATTTTACAAAGTAATAATTATTATTATAAAAACATGTTGGACAAAACACGTTAGCGAACAAATATGAATATAAATAATTATATTAAATATAAAATCTGAACAAGTAATATAAACAAATATTTATATTTATAAAAAAAACCTTGCCTTCCTCTATCACGGAAACCTATGAAAATATGGAGAGAAAAAGAGAAAAATTTTCGAGAGCAAAAAAAATTCGTTGTGAGTGTAAAAAATTCTGAAGAATTAAAGGAGCCTTTAAATCAATTTGATTGGAATAAAATCAAATCAAGATATATGTCCTTTTAAAACAGATTTTGTATAATATCAGTTGAGAACAATAAATTTCGTGTTAGACTTTAAAATATCCATGGGCCCTTCTTCTGTTCGAACAGTTTAGACATTTCGTGTCGCCCACGTTGTGCGAGAGCGTCCTAACCCCGATGATGAATGAATGATTTACAGAATGAGGAGAGGCTAAAGAAGCCTTCTTCCAAATGATGAATAAGTTGTTTATAGAATTTGTAAGAACAAACCCGGTTGTACAACAATCTCCACCCCCTTATGTCTCTCAACTGGTTCCCAATATGGCACAAGGTACAGAACTTGTTAGAACTAGTAAGCTTTCTATTAATAAAATCCGTAAATACGGGGCAGAAAAATTTAGAGCTACAACTAAAGATGATCTTGAAAGAGTTGAATTCTGGTTAGAAAACACTATCAGGGTTCTGGATGAATTATCTTGTACACCGGCGGAGTGTTTAAAATATGCGGTGTCTCTGCTAAAAGACGCAGCTTACCAATGGTGGAATACACTAATTTCTGTTGTACCGAAGGAGAGGGTTACTTGGGAAGTTTTCCAAACTGAATTCAAAAAGAAGTATATCAGTCAGAGATTTCTTAATCAGAAACAGAAAGAATTTCTAGAGCTTAAACAGGAGCATATGACTATATTTGAGTATGAACGAGAATTTGTCTGACTGAGCAAGTATGCTAGAGAATGTATCTCGACTGAAATTACAATGTGTAAACGGTTTGAAGAAGGTTTGTCTGAATGAAAATATAAAATTGCTGGTTGGGATTTTTGATTTAAAAAAAATTGTGGTACTAGTTGACCGAGTACATAAAGCTAAAGAATTGAGTAAAGAAAAGAGTCAAGATGAGATGAAAGCTTGGACTTTGAGTAAAAAATTTACAGCGAAGTCATATCAGTCGACTTCAAAGAAATCGAAAAGATATCATGACCGTTCAACCACTTCTTCCAGGTATTCTGGGAGAGACAGAAGTATCCAATGCTCTAATCGAGATCTCAAACTACATTTGTAGCAAGTGCGAGTAGTGTTGGAAACACCAAACCCAGGTGCAAACACTGTAATAAATTCCATTTTGGTGAGTGCCGCATGAGAAGTGGAGCTTGCTTTAGATGTGGTTCCTTTGACCACTATCTCAGAGACTACTCAGAAAAGCTTGAGAAAGATGCTGTTTAAACTTCAAAACTGAGCAACCCCGCTACAAAAGGTAGACCACCTCAAAATCCTGGTAATGTGAGTGGAAGCCAAGGTACGACAAAAGATTCAACTGTTAAATCTAGGGCACGAGCACCACTAAGGACATATGCTATTCGTGCACGTGAGGATGCCTCTGCACCCGACGTTATTACTAGTACTTTTTCTCTTTTTGATACTGATTAAACTACTTTAATTGATCCTGGTTCTACCCATTCATACATCTGTATGAATTTAGTGTCTATTAAAAATTTACCTGTCAAGTCCATTGAATTCGTGGTTAAAATATCAAACCCCTTAGGCCAATATGTGATGGTGGATAAAATTTGTAAGAATTGTCCTTTAGTGATATGGGGTTACTGTTTTTTGGCTGATTTGATGTTATTACCGTTTGATGAATTTGATGTAATTCTAGATGTGGATTGGTTAACTCAGCATGATGACATGGTAAATTGTAAACAAAAGTATATCGTATTGAAATGTCTGAATAGTGAAATGCTCTATATTGAATCTGATAAAGTGGACGGATTGTCTAATGTAATATCAACCATGTCAGCACAGAAATATGTCAGAAAAGGGTGTGATGCTTATCTTGCTTATGTGTTGGATACTAAAGTATTTGAGTCAAAGATCAAGTCAGTGCCAATAGTTTGTGAGTATCCTGATGTGTTTCCAGAGGAATTACCCGGGTTACTGCCTGTCAGAGAAGTTGAATTTTCTATAGATCTTATTCCTGGGACAACACCGATATCTATAGCATCGTATCGAATGGCCCTATAGAATTAAAAGAGTTAAAAGCATAGTTGCAAGAACTAATTGACAGAGGTTTTACTCGACCTAGTTCTTTACCATGGGGTGCACAGATTTTATTTGTTAAGAAGAAAGATAGATCGTTGAGATTATGTATTGACTACCGTCAACTCAACAAAGTCACAATCAAGAATAAGTATCCGCTTTCCCATATTGATGACCTGTTTGATCAGTTGAAAGGTGCTACTGTGTTTTCAAAGATTAATCTCCGTTCTGGTTATTATCAGTTACAAGTGAAAGACTCGGATATTCCAGAAACAACCTTCAGAACCAGGTACGGGCATTATGAATTCTTTGTAATGCCGTTTGGTTTAACTAATGCACCCGCGGTATTTATGAATTTAATGAATAGACTATTCTGGTATATTTCCGAGATGAAAATGAACATGCTGATTATTTGAGAATTGTTCTACAAACTCTGCGTGAAAAATAGTTGTATGCTAAATTTAGCAAGTATGAATTCTGGCTTTGAGAAGTTGGTTTTCTTGGACATATAGTATCTGCTGAAGGCATCACGGTGGATTCGAATAAAATTTCAACAATTGTTAATTGGAAACCACTGAAAAATGTGTTTAAGGTCAGAAGTTTTCTGGGATTAGCTGGTTACTATCGAAGATTTGTACAAGGGTTTTCAATATAAAAGATGTGAAATTTGAATGGACCGATAAATGCCAGCAAAACTTTGATCGGTTGAAAGCCTTGTTGATTGTAGCACCAGTTCTAGTTCAGCCTGAATCGGGTAAAGAATTTGTGATTTACAGTGATACATCATTGAATGGTTTAGGCTGTATTTTGATGCAAAAAGGTAAAGTAATAGCCTATGCTTCTAGACAACTTAAACCACATGAAAAGAATTACCCGATACATGATCTAGAACTAGAACAAGCAGCTATTGTCTTTGCATTGAAAATCTGGTGACACTATCTGTTTGGTGAAAAACATCATATATTCACTAATCATAAAAGCTTAAAGTACTTGATGTTACAAAAAGATTTGAATTTGAGACAACGCAGGTGATTTGAACTGCTAAAAGACTATGATTTGGTTATTGATTATCATCTAGGAAAAGCAAATGTAGTTGTAGATGCTCTTAGTAGAAAGTCTCTGTTTCCTTTACGAGCAATGAATACCCGATTCTCACTATTTGATGATGGTTCGATCTTAGCTGAGTTAAAAGCTAAGCCGATATTTCTACAGCAGATCTGCAAAGCTCAGAAGAATGGTAATGATTTACAAGCTAAATTGGTACAGTGTGAATTGACTTCTGATTCAGAATTTCAGATTGGACCTGATGAATGTTTGTTATTCAGAGGCAGAGTTTGTGTTCCAAAGAATTCAAAGTTTTTACATAAGATTTTATACAAAGCTCATAATGGTTTTATGTTTGTTCATCTAGGGATTAATAAAATGTATAATGATTTGAAAAAGATGTACTGGTGGCCGGGAATGAAATGTGATATCTCTGAACTCGTATTTAAATGTTTGATATGTTAGCAAGTTAAAGCTGAATAGCAGGATCACAGCCATATCGGGAACCCTAATGACATTTCATTTGCATCCTTCGAATTTCTAAGGTTCAAACGGGACTCGATAATTGTCGGATATGTGATCATAATTACACACGACAATTTTACAAATCACATACAACAACATTCAATTTAAAACATTTAAATATACAAATTAGTTACACGAACTTACCTCAATAAGTTTTCGTAGATATGAAGGCTACTAGTTCGATACTTTTTCTTTGCCTCGATCTAACTCTGTATTAAATCTATTCGGAGCTATGCAAATGAATTTAACTCAATTTAATATAATTTATATTCAATTTAATCCAACACACATCTTTAGAATAATTACTATTTTGCCCCTATACTTTAATTAATTACAATTTAGTTCCTAAGCTATAAAAATGAAATTCATACAATTTAATCCTTATTCAAGCCTAGCTAATTTTCATACATATCAATAGCAGCCCATGTTTTTCACAAAATTTAGATTTTTTTCATAAATTTTTCATCTTTTCAATTTAGTCCCTAATTGATAATTTCATCAAAATTCTCTTCACAAAAGTTGTTTATCTAACAACAATCTTTCATTTTCTATCATAAAACTTCAAAATTCAACTATACTCATCCATGACAAAACCCTAATTGTAACAGTCCGATTTTAGCTAAATCGAAACAGTGGTTTCGAAATCACAAATATGATGGTATAAAATTATTTTAACATTATTTTGGTGTTTACAGTATGTTATTTGATATGTATAAAAATTTTGTGAGCTAATTTTATCGTTTAATAGCTCAATTTGAGAAAAAGGACTTAATCGCGTAAAATAGAAAAGTTGCATTCTATTTGTTAACGGTGTTTAAATGCTACGAGATATTAAATTAAAGGTCCTTATTATAAAATTAGGCCATGGATAATGAGGATGGACATGTATGGACATATATTAAGCATGTTTTGATGTATTAATAAAGTTTAAAATAGTAAAATATAAAATAAGTAAAGATTAAATAAAACAAACCAAATTTCCTTCTTAATTATCATCTTCTTCACCGATTCATAAAATAAGAAAATCCATTAACAAGCTTTGAAGGTTCGGCTCTTGCATGTTTTAATAGTAAGTCCGTTTTTACTCTGTTTTTAATGATTTCTACGCTTTTGTGATTGTTGCTTTGTAACCTAGCTAGCCGTTCCTTTAATTTTGAATTTGTTAAAGATTTTGAGAGTTGCCATTGTTGAATCTATGTGTTCTTTGATGTTTAATGTTGAAATATGAAAGCTTGATGATAGTTTTACATGTTTTATAAAGTGATTTTTGACAAAAATGTCAAAAAAAGGGATTAAATTGTGAAATGTGTAAATTGAGGGGTTGAAATGTGAAATAAATGGAAGTTATGGGCTGATATGGGCCTAAATGTAAATCAGTTAAGCTTGGATTTAAAGAAATTATATGAATTTTGTGTATTTGTGAAATAGGGATTAAATTGATTAAATGTGAAAGTTTAGGGGCTAATGTGTAAAAATGCCCAAATGTATATGAATGAGTATATGATTAAATGAGTTAATTTTGAATACATATAGATCAACAAAGAAAGAATTCAGATTTAGATCGGGGGAAAAGTAAGGTTATCGAGTAATCGATCCGATTCGTCAATTCCGAATACGAGTTAAGTTCGTATGTGGTAATTTCATTATAAAAGTATGTTAAATGCTTTGATATTGTATAAACTATGATTATGAGATTATGAATTATGTTTGAATTGTGAATACAATTTAACGGACATGTTCGACGATGAAATCGTCAAGTGTAAATTCCCGATTAAACCTTAGGAATAGTTTAGGATGCTAGTGACATGTCATTAGGTTATGAGTTGGCTTTGGGCCATGATATCGGCACTTCAAGTGCGAGTGATACCTTGATTTGTCTACGGGCCATGGTATAGGTACTTATCGATAAAGATCTTTGAGTTTTTGACTTCTATTCCGAATGGTTCAACGGGCAAATGAATGATATGGTTGAGAAAGAGGTTAGTACGAGATGATACAGGTGCGTATAGAACCTATTTGAATATTAAATAGAAAAAGTTTGATGAAATGGTATTGATCATGTTTTGAGACATGAGAAAGGTTTTTATTATTGTGTTTACGATTTTAATATGTGTAATTGATTGAATTACATTTATTTTATGTATTAAATTACTCACTTACGAGCTTACTAAGCTATGAAGCTTACTCTTTATGTTATTTTTCTATGTTTTATAGTCTATCAAAGCTAGCTCGGATTCGGGAGTCGTTGGGAACATCATCATACTATCAAACACCTAAGTTCGTACGTTTGAGTTATGTATATATGGTATATGGCATGTATAGACTAGTTGTAGTACTTTGGTTGTGAATATAGCCATGAGAGTTGGCTTGTAAATGAATATGTTTGCTTTGTATATATAGCCATGAATGATGGCTTATTTTGGTATGTTTTGATATAAATGTGGCTAAGGTATTATAGTTGTTCAAATGGTTATATTTAGAGTTTGGGTAAATGATGGTGTAATTGAAGTTGATAATTTGAGAAGTCATGTGCTTGTGAATGAATGCTTGATAATATAAGTTTTGAATAGGTATTTGGAATTGACTTGAGTATTGAATTTGATTGAATTGGATATTATATAAATGATGCATTTGAATGATGATTTTGGCTGCCCATTGTATGATGAAATGGTACCATTTTGGTTGTTAAGTGTGCATGAAAAAAAGGATGGCAAATTAACCTTGCAAATGGCCTATTTTTTGTTCACACGAGCAGAGACACGGGCGTGTGTCTCAGCCGTGTGCGACACACAATCATGCTACACGGCCGTGTGTCCCCTAGTGTTGATATTGAATTGAAGTCAGTATGCTCTACACGGTCTCACACACGGGCGTGTGACTGGCCGTGTGGTATAAATCAGTATACCTCCTAAATGGCACATGGCCTAGCACACGGGCATGTGTGACCATTTCAAAGGGCACACGGGCTGGGCACACGGGCGTGTGGTTGGCCGTGTGGCCCAAGTCAGTATATTCTCCAGTTTCACACGGCTTGGCACATGGGCTTGTCCTCAGTCGTGTGATGCAAGTCAGCATATACGCCTTGTTTCCACACGGCCTAAGACACGGGCGTGTCTACTAGCTGTGCGAGGCACACGGCCTATTTACAAGAACTATTTACACGAACGTGTGACTCTTATATGTTTGAAAATTTTCTAAGTTTACCGAAATTTTCGTATGTCATCGGTTTAGCCTCGAACCATTTCTAAAGTAGGTTTAAGGCCCCGTAGGCTCTTTTAAGGGACAATATGATTGTATTGAATGGTGTATGAGAATGAATTTTGTATGTCATGTATTGATCGATAATACCTTGTAACCCTATTTCGGTGATGGGTATGGGTTAGGGGTGTTACACTAATACTTTAACAATTTTGTAAATTAATCCCAGAGATAGCTAGATTAAGCTATTACGATCTCGGAAACATAAAAATCATTAAAAATGGGACAAGAATACTTACCCAAATGAGCAAAATAAGCTTGCTAAAACTCAAGCTTCCATGGCTAGGGTTTCCATGTTTTTTGAGGAAAGATGATGAAAAAATATATTTTTTCTTTTATTTAATATTACTTTAAATTT
Source organism: Gossypium arboreum (assembly GCF_025698485.1). Taxonomy (NCBI): domain Eukaryota; kingdom Viridiplantae; phylum Streptophyta; class Magnoliopsida; order Malvales; family Malvaceae; genus Gossypium; species Gossypium arboreum. Next base: position 8,446,835 of record NC_069071.1, read on the forward strand.
TTAATTTCCAAAATTAACATTAATAATTCATCCAATTTCCAATGATGAATAATCATTCTTATCCACTAACTACTCTAAATGGTCTATTTGCTATATAAGGACCTCCAATTTTAAATTTCATAGCTAATTGATAACTTTAGCTACTAGAATTCAACTTTTGCACTTTATACAATCTGGTCCTTTTTATCAAGCTAGGCTTGTAAGTGGTAAAATTTCTTAATGAAATTTTCATACAATATTTCTATCATATGGTAGACCATAAAATAATATTAAAATAAATTTTCTTCCGACCTCGGATATGTGGTCCCAAAACCACTGTTCCGATTTCACTGAAAACAGGCTGTTACAATTATAATTATGATTTATAAATTTATTTAAACATCGTATATTTCCTAATTAATATCTAAATCATAATAAAAGCAAGAATTATAATAATTTATCATAGCTTTTACGAAAATTAAGTCTAAAATATTAAAAGAATAAAACTTTAAAAATAATAAATTTTATAAAAGGATAATTTAGTAAAATATGCATATAAGTAATCTTATACTCTGTTAACAAACACTTGAACCTTATATTCCAACGAAATAAACCAAATAGGGTAATATTGCGTATCGAAAATTCCACCCCCATAATCCTATTTAGGGCTGAGTATTCGATTGAGTTGAGTCGAATCGAGTAAAAGAATTTCGAGTCAAGTCGAGTCGAGTTGACGAATCCTATTATTTATACTCAATGTTGCGTTTACATGTACCAATTATTTAACTAGTAGGCGAAGTAAAAGATGGTTTTTTTTTTTAAAAGTACAAGATTATTTAACCACATAAACAATATAATGGTTTTGCCTTTTAACTTAATAGGTAAACATTTATCAAAACGACGTAGTTTTACCTTTTACCTTAATGTTTTGACTTTTAAGTTTAGAAAAGGTAAATATTTATCAAAACAATGTAGTTTTGCTTTTTCTTATTCAAATTTTCGGATAACTCGAATTGCATAATTCATATTCGAGTTAAACCGAAAATTTTAATTTTTTATTCGAGTTGACCTGAATAACTCAAATAACTAAAATAACTTGAACTATTTAATTCAAAATTTAAATTTTTTATTAATTTTTTCGAACCGAATCGAATTTTACTCACCCCTAATCTTAATACAAAACTAAATCTTACATCCCTAAAACCAAATGCCCCTTGAACGTAGTTATCTTTAACTTTTATCACTACAGTATAATAGTTTAACTTGAAAAAAAAAATTATCAAGATAATATCACATAAAAAAAACTATTAAATAAAATAATAATTAGGGTAAAGGACATTTAACTCCTGTAAAATACACTTACCCCTATGGCTTCAAGAAATTCCACTTGCCCCTCAAGTTTGAAGAAAATACCATAAACGCACTTGAGATTTATTTACTAGGTAAATTTTAAATAAAAATATTATTATGGCTTGGTGTAAATCATGCGTGGGTTCTTAATCTATACTTATTCTAGTTTAAACCCCACAATATGTAGATTATGTATCGATTTATTTTGGTACAAGATTGGATATATCCAATTACCAATTTAATTATATTTTTAATGATTAATTTTAATTATAGTTATCAAGATGTATTCTTTATAATTGTAATTATTATTGTGAGTTTACTTTCAAAAATAAATTACATATATTGATTAAAAACACATTTGTCGATATTAGTAAATAATGTAGTTTATAATTTAATTTAATAATAAATAAATTTTATTATTTTTAGTTAAAAATTATTCAATAGAAAAATTAAATATAACAAAAAAACAAAACAAAATTTATTTAATAAAGGTAAAGTTGATATTTTTTTAAAATTCCATTTAAGAAATAAATCTTACGAGGTGTAGTGAATATTCCATCTAAAGTAACACATTTATTGCCAAAAAAAGTTTTAATAAATAAATTTGGCACTGAAATTTGAGAAATGGGGACTTCGAATTTGATTGTTGACGAAGATGAATAATGACGATGACGATGATGACGATGGTGGAAGTGTGAGGGATCCACTCAACTGCAATAAAAACGTGCCACTGTCCCGTTCGCTGACGTGGCTAAATACCACACGTAGAGGAGTCGAATTGCACCATCAATCGCGTTGACCCCTTTGATCAACGACAAGAGCTGGCCGGCTGGTCACTGTTACTCTAACCGCTTACATCACATTAGTTGTGAGCGTGTTTTTCTTTATTTTGAAATACCATGATTCAATCTTTGTTTAATTTTCTTTAAATCTCATATTTTATAATATTTAAATAATAAAATATTTCCTAATAATTATTAAACCATTTTCTGTCATACTGTAATTAATAATCTTTTAATTTTTAATAGTCAATAAATGATAGTAATTCATAGACATTATATTTTATTGAATTATATAAGCACAGATTGTCTAGGATTTTATTTTAATGGGTGAAATCTCTAAATCCAAATGATTTTTTAACATAAAATAATATCAATTCTTTTCAGATTTTTTATTAAATAAATTGATTTAATGTTTTTAAAAAAACATGAATGATTTAACTATAAAAGATTAAAAAATATACTATATAAAATTAAATATTTATTTCTAATATGCAAAAGGAATAACTAATACTATACTACAAGTTTCATAAATATCATTATAATTCCAAAATTAAATTAAAAAAAACTTGGCCTTAGTCATATTTATCAATACTAGACATCCTAAATTGCACACTCTGCTTTTCCATAAGATCGAACTCATCAATGATAAAATCTGTTCAAAATTCTTGAGCTATCTCTTTTTCGATGTATACCACCAAGTAAGTTGAAAGAAAATCATATTTTATTCTATTGTGTAGTTTTATATTCACAATTTTCAAGGTTGAAAATGCTCGTTCAATTGTTGTAGTAGACATGGGAAGAGTTAGCACAAGACGAATAATTTTATCAAGAAGAGGATAGATACTTGACTTATTTGTCTTAACTAGCAATTGACACAACTCGACAACTGTAAAAGCTTTCTGCAATTACGTGCTTTGATAAGCATTAAGTTGAAAATGCTCCAATAGAATCTTCATGTGTAGCTTTTCTTGCTTTGTAAAATCGTCTGGATAAAAATCATTCATAACCTTACAGATATCTTCTACATAAAAAGCTTTGTAATTATTGTGTAGATTCAAAGCAGAGCTAATAACAAGTAACTCCACTATCTCATCATTAAAGCGAGATTTCCATTTTTGTTAGCAATGAATCCATACTAGCAATGAATATATCAAATCAATAGTGATGCTAAATTGTGAGGTTATCTCTCTAGATGCGAGACTGACCTCGACCAGCTTTGCACGGAGCATTTAAATTGGGGATTTCTATATCATGATCTTTATAAAATAACTTCACTTTCTCAAATAAAGGATCCCACCCATGTTCTTTGAATTTTTAGAGAAGCGTTTTAGTTGATGACACCAACTGCACCGTGTTTAGTATATCCTACAATTTATACTGCAATGCTTAACAGAGATCATCATTGATTCCAAGCATCTCAATCATGATATGCTAGATGAAAACAAATTCAATGGATGTCATTGAATCATATATTCCATCAGTTTTACTCCTTTGAGTAAGGTTGCTGGACTTGATGATATTTTGTAATATAACGCAGATAGAATCAAGCATCCTTATCAAGCTATTGAGAGAAGTTAAATGAGATCCCTATCGAGTATCGCCTGGATGTTGGAGGGTACCGACTTGATTTTTCCCATTGCCAGTTTCAAGCTCACAATTTTCAATCAACTCTGTGATACGAAACGCCTCAATGTCTCTTAATTGATCATGTCACTTGCTTGAAGAAGCAACCAAATTGATTATACCAATCAACTATGAAAAAAATTGACAAATAGGAATAACCTCTTTGGATACAACACTAGGGTTAATTGGAGACGATAAGCGAGACAGTGAACATAGTATGCAAATCAACACTTTTTAGTAAATAACACTTGCAAGTCGTTCCATTCGTTGTGCATATTACTTGCACCATCATGTCCTTGACCATGAATATCATCCATATTAAGTAAATGACGTAAAAGAACTTCACAGATTGCCTTCTTTAAAGCTAATGATGTTGTGTCCTTCACATGAATCAAATCAAAGAATCGTTCACATATAAAACCTTCTTTATAAAAAAACTGCAATATAACTGTCATTTGCTCTTTATTTTGTTCATCATGAGCTTCATATACTATAATGCAAAACTTTGAATCTTCAGTCTCTTCTCGAATGAATCCCTGAATTTTACTCGTCAAAATAGAACGAATGTTCTTCTAAATAGTCAAACTAACATATTATGCATTTTGAGGGGCATTTTCTGAGACAATTGCCTCCATATCTTCATTATAAGAAGCCAAGAGTTTTATTAGTTCAAGAAAGTTATCTTGATTTCTTAAATCTCGTGCTTCATCGCGTCCCCTAAAGGCACAATCTTAAAATACAAGCCACTCGACAACATCTATTGACACCTCGAGCTATAGTCAATTTCTTACAACTTGTTCATAATTTTGTTTCTCGTTAATCTTCTCAATATTTTCCAAGGAATTCTGAAGATTGAGATAATTTTTCATTGCATTCTTATGTAAAGAATTTGCATCCTTACCCACATGAGTAATGTAATAAAATGACATTTAGATCCTCCATTTACCTTTTTCCATGATTGAAATCCTTGGCTTGTAAAGTATTTCCATGACATTCAAATGGCTTATTGAGGAGAAAACAATGAAGGCAATATGTGACATTCATACTTGGTGAAAACTCGAGCCAATTTGGGAATAACCTGTACCCAGATGAGAGAAATTGACGTCCATTCTTGTCAATATACTAAGGAGATGTTGGAGTCTCACTTGGAGGAATTGGTTGATATGACTCAAACTTAATGTAAGCTCAATGGACTTCGTCCTGCTGATTTGGAGGGTAATCTCAAATAGATTTTTTAAGCTTTGGATCATGCTCTAAAAAAAAGCATCAAACTCCTTTGTTTCAACTCTCGACACATTAAAAGGACATTCAAAAATTTGAGAAGACACAATATCTCGTTCAGGAGCTTGGGAAAACTCGATATCTCGTTCAGGGTCTTGGAATTGAGAAGACACAATATCACGTTCAGGAGCTTGGAAAGATCCAATATTTGAGTTTTCTCCACTAATAATAGAAGGTCGAGGAATCAATTGATCATTATTACTTTCTAACACTTTTTTCTTGAAAAAAGATTCGATCTTTTTGTTGACCATAATTTAATTGAAAAACCTGAAGACTATAATAATATATTAAACAACATATTAGAAAAAAAATAACAAGCCAAATAAATAAAGAACATAATTTATGCAAAAATGTTTATCGAAAGGTCTTTTGCGTAAAGAGATGAGAGGAAGACAATTTGTATTTTTTTACTCTGTGCTCTCAGTCTCAATATCAAATTCCTTTCTTTTTTTCTTGGTAGTGCCGATACTTTACTAGAGAAAGATAATTCCTTAGCAAGACATACATATCAAAATACAAGAAAATCACTAACCTAATATGTATGGGTATAGGCCAAATCAATTAATTTTGGAATTTGGCTTTAAAGTCCATATTGGGCCTCTAAGTTTAGTCTTTCAAGGCCTATCATATATTAATATTTTATTATTATTAAAGTTATATAATTAAAAACTGAAAAATATTTTGTTAATATAAAGTATAACCTTATAGCTTAATGGGGCAAATTATATAAAATACAATTTTGCAACAAGGAGTGAATGTTATACAATGTAGACACCAAATCTAAAACACATGATAATTTATATATAAAATTCAAAAATCTAAAAATTTTGTCACCCTCTACATCCCCTAGATCCATCCCTGTGTATAAATGTATTGTTTACAAAACTTTATAAATTAAATAGAAATTTATTATAATAAATAAAATTTGATATTTATAATCAAAATAATATAATTTTTCTTACTTCCCAATTAATAAAAAATAATACTTTAAATATAAAACAATTCAATATTATGTTTAATCTTTTTTGTGTGTTATGATATAAATACATTTACTCAACATAAGAGCTTTAAAGAAAATCAGAATTCTTGATAATATTTTTATCAAAATAAATTTAGTTAATAAAATATTTTAGTAAAATTATAATTCTTATTTTATAAATATGGTAAATCTTTATAATAATAACATACACTTAAAATTACAAAATCAATTATATAATAAAATATATTCATCACTTCATAAATTTCTTCATACTCATGCATATATATATATATATATATATATATATATATATATATATATATATATATATATAGATAGATAGAGATTATAGATAATATATATATTTATGTTGTTAATATTTTCAACCTAAACAAGTTATTATACTTTTATTCTTTTTGTATAGTTGAGAGCGAACTCAAGCTAACTTTCGGAAGAAGGCGAATCATTGACCAATAGGTTATAACTTGGGGTTCATCTTATTTTATCTTTAATGTTTGTTTATTAAGTATGCTTAGAAAGTATAACAAGATTTCAATATAATTATTTGTAATTACGAATAATAAAGTATTTGGATAACTATTATAATTAGTGAATCTAATTAGACTTGAGTAATTAAAACATCCTGTAATTAATGACGACTTTCAATTAAATTTTATTTTGAAATGTAATTACTTTATGAGATAGAGACATCTAAAAAGTTAAATTTATTTAAGAAAAGATTAATTTAATGTAATTTGACATATGAATGAATTAGTAAATTTTATTTTATCAAAATTTTGGGCACTCTAGTTTTAAACAAGAGATTTTTATATTCGGGCACTTCTAATTCTAGTTCTAAATTAAAAATTATTTTTTAAATCTAATTATTAAATATATTAATATTAACATATAAATAAAATTAATATTTTAATATTTTCTAAATATTAAATTAGAATGATCTTAATTAAGATTTAAATATAAAATTTTTAGAAATCAAATTACAACTTGATATATCGATCTTATAAACTTATTTACTTATATCAACTTGTGAATGATGATTAAACATGTATTTGATATTAATGGATAAAAAGTAATAGAGTGAAGCCAAACCGGTCTTGCTCACCGTCTTTTCGTCTCCTTTTTCGATCTCTTCCTCTTCACAGTGGCTCTTCTCTGTCCAAGCGTTTCTACCACTATTTGTTTAGGTGGACTTTTCTAGTTATTGTCACTTCCCTTGTAACTATGGTTGCCATAGGCCTAGGCAAGGGAAAACTAGAGCTCTAGTGGTTTCCTCTCCTTAAAGAATTTTTATAACCTTCTGTCTTTTTTTAACATTAATTAATATCATTATAGGTTCTTATCATATCTGTTCTTTATAATATAATGCCTAGAATTACCCATAGCCTCTCCCCAACCCTTAAAGAAAAGGATAATATACTTCAGTGCACTCGAATCCACTTTCTCCTGCACTAACAACAATGCCAATGCCAATCAAGCTAAGACTTAATCGGCTACAACCTTCTGTTTTGTATGAAGCTTTATTATGAACCGGAAAAAAAATGTAATGCCCTGACTTTTTTTTTATTGTGATAAGTATGTGACACAAATGTGTATCTGCTTTAGCGGTTAAGTGTTCTAGGTGTATGTGATAGGTCTCAAGTTCAAGCCCTAACTTTAGCAAATTTTGTTATTTTTGGATCCAAGCCCTACCTTTGTTCTGTGGGCTTATATTAATTTTCTGTAAAACCATATTAGAATGAGTCTGCTGGTTCGAGTGGTAAGGGAGTTAGTGTATTGGAGGTCCTATGTTTAAAACTTTGCATGAGCGTAATGTTAATCTTTTTGCTCTATTTCCTGATAGAGTCTTGATTGAGTTGGATTCTGAGAAGTTGGATGTTAAAGAGTTAGTGGGGGGAGTAAAATAAGGGATTCATCTAATTTTTTATTTTATTTTTTTCTCTCTTCTCTCTTTCCCCAAAATTTCAGACGTTAGTTTTTTTTTCTCTTCTATTTTTTCCTTTTCTTTTTCCTCCTTCAATTCTGTTCATTTGCATCGTAATCCTTTTTCTCTGTATTTCGGTGTTTTCGCACTATTTTGGTAAGTGGGATTTTAGTTCTATAACTTAGTATTTCAACTCGTTGGTTAGGGCTTAATTGTTTGTGTTGGCATTTTGGTATGAAAGTTAAGGGACTATTTTTTGTGCTTATTTGTGATATAGGAGAAGGTGGTGAGCGGTGAAGTTTTGTTTCAATAGCCTAAATCGCGCTAGGGTCTGTTTGGGTCATCAGTAAGTTTTGTGCGTTAACTTGGGATTTTGTATCTTTTCGTAATTGATTGCTAATTGGGCATCTGAACACTATATTTTAGGTTTTAAAGGTTTTAGGAGTGGTTTCGCACCATAATCGTACCAGGTGGGTACCCAAAACGCATAAAAACGAACTTTAGCAAAAACCAAAAAACCTTGCTGTCGATGCCATACGGGCGGTGATCACCCGTGTTGTAACACCTCTCACCCATTTTCAACACCAGAATAAGGTTACAGAGCATTACATGACTTACAACACATTTAAACATACTTTTCCCATACATTTAATCAATACATACAATCATCATTTAATCTCAATCAATTTGTCCCTAATACAAGCCTACGAAGCTCTAAACATGCATTGGGAATGGTTCGAGACTAAACTGATAACTTAAGAAATTTTCACGTAACTTTGAAAAATTTTCTCAAAACAGGGGACACACGCCCATATGGTCAGGCCGTGTGTCTCACATGGCTAACAGACACGCCCGTGTCATAGACCATGTGGACATTCAAAATGGGAGCACATAGCCGTGTCTCAGCTCGTGTCCAACCCAGTGTAACTCTTTGAGTTGGGTCACACAGCCAATATATACGCCCGTGTGCCTTAAAAATGGCCATACAGGCCCGTGTGCTAGGCCGTGTGCTAGGTCATGCCAAACCTGTAGGGTATACTGACTTAAGCCACACTACCAAGTCACATGCCCGTGTGTGAGGCCGTGTAGAGCATACTGACTTGATTTCAATTTCAACACTAGGGGACACACGGCCATGTAACATAACTGTGTGTCACACACGGCCGAGACAGACTCCCGCGTGGACAAAAATAGGCTATTTACCAAGCTATTTTGCCATCCTAGATTGTACACACCTACACAATCCAATTGGTACACATTCATAGCATATATAGATATCCAAATCAACCACAACTAAGACTAAAATGTACCATTTCAATATTAACAACTAATATACTTTTAGCACCATACTTTCCCTACTCAAATCATGCCAATTCACATTTCCAAAGCATTCATATATATACCATATCAACTAAGCATTTCTTAGCCTAAAATCACAAGCACAAACATTCTCAAATTTTCAACCTTAAGCTGCCATGAAAGTTGCATTCAACAAGCTATTCCCTATCAAACATGAACCACATCACTAAGAGGCATTAATGCTTATATATATACATCACATAATTGCCAAAATAAGCCAACTTACATGGCTAACATAAAACCAAACACTTAATATATACAAGCCAACACAAATGGCCAAAATCATGCTACAAATACCAAAATGACTAAGTCCCTATAAATGCCATATACTTAAAATACAAAGTTCATAGTTACCAAGAGATAGGTAGATAGTGTGATACGATCTCCGACGATCCCCGAGTCCGTGCTAGCTTTGAAAATTAAAAAACACAGAGAAATACACAAAGTAAGCTTTAAATCTTAGTAAGCTCGTATGAAATAAACTTAATGCAATCACATAAATATAATTCAATAATTTGAATTCGCCAATATAAAGCTTACATTAGCTACCAAACCTTTCAAATTCTCAATTGTGAGATTATATACTACCTTCACAAGTTTCTTCGATTTGAAACTTATATAAATCATGTACGTACCTGTATCATTTAACATCAATCTCATACTCATCCACCTCTTTTGTATACCCGTTGAACCATTCGGAATAGAAGTTGGATACTCAAGGTTTTCACACGATAAGTACCTATATCATGGCTCGAAGCCAAATCAAGGTAAATTATCTCCGAAGTACTAATATCATAGCCCGAAGCCAAATCAGCTTATATGTATAGCCCGAAGCCAAATCGGTAAACTCGCACCCGAAGTGCTATATCATGGCCCGAAGCCAACTCAGTGTATTACCTAATGACATGTCATTAGCATCCTAAACTATTCCTAAGGTTCAACCAGGGTTTCGAATGTCGAATCATCCTCGAATCACTATCTTTCATATCCACGGTCTCGTATTCGTAATTTATGCAATATCAAAGTATATGAAATACATTTTTATTGAAATTTATCACATACGAACTTACCTCGAATGTGTAAACAACGAAATAAGTCGATTAATTGAGTACTTTATCTTTTCCCTGATCCAATTCCAAATTCCATTTTTCTTGATCTATATAATATCAAATTCAACTTATTTAATAATCTATTTATTCAATTCAATCCAAAATATACATTTGAGCTATTTTACACATTAGCCCTTAAACTTTCACATTTTTACAATATAGTCCTTATCACACAAAATTACAAATTCATGTAAATTTCAAAAACACCCATGCTTAGCTGAATTACCATTATACCCCTAGTAGCTCATATTTTTTATTTATTTCACATTTTAACCACAAAGTTTCAACATTTCTCAATTTAATCCCTATTTTGCATTTTCACTAAAAATCACTTAACAAAACTTGTATATCTATTAACAAACATTCATAATCTATCAAGCAACTTCAAAATACATATGTATTCATCAATTGTATCATACAATTTTTTTAATAGTTTTGCAAAATAGTTCATGGGCTAGCTAGTACTAGTTGCAACGATCACAAAAACATAAAAATCATTAAAAATGGGACAAAAATCGTACCTTAATAGACAATGAAAGCTTGGCCGATTGAAAAGCCCTAACAATGGATTCCAAGCTTGTAAAATTTGGCTAAGGTTGATAATAATGGAATAGGTTTTTGTTTTGTTTTATTTAATTAACTTTATTTCATAAATTACTAAATTAACCATGGTTTAAAGAATTAAAATTCACTTGTTTTAAGTCCATAAATGTCCATTACCTATATTAATGGTCTAATTACAACATAAGTACCTTAAATTTAAGGTTCCATAGCTATTAGATACCTTTAGCTAATAGAACTCCACTTTTACTTTTTACGCGATTTAGTCCTTTTTATCAAATTGACCAACCAAACAATAAAATTTCTTAACGAAATTTTCACACAATCACACTATCATGTTGTAGACTTCAAAATAATAATAAAATAATAATTTTAACTTTATATTTGTGGTCCCAAAACCACTGTTCTGATTTAACTAAAAATAGGCTGTTACACGTGTGATAGGCCATGTGCGAGGACACGGCCGTGTGGTCGACGAAGGCATGGCTGTGTGCAGCACACGATTGTGTGGTGGCTCAAGTGTGGCCTTGTGGGCCATACGGGCTTGGCCAATTTGGGCGTATGGGCCAAAACGAGCATTCTACACGAGTGTGTGGGTTTTTGGGCCAGGTAGTGTGGGCCACACAGGTAAGGCCAACCTGGGCGTGTGAGCCCAAATTTTTAAAATTTTTCTTAGGGTCACACGAGTCGTCCCAATCGACTATGGGTCTACTGTAGGGTCGGTAAGGACTAACGAAACCCTAAAATTATGTAACCTGATCATTTGAAACACTGTTATGAGTATGATTATACATGTGTAATTACTATGTTAATTTCACATCTGATATCTGTATAAATAAGAATGTTTTAATTTTTTTAATTTTTATATGTATTCTGTATCTGTTTTGTATATGATTGATGGGTGGGATGTGTATTTGTGGAGGAAGTGTATTGTACGGCGTTCACCGCCTAATTTTCTGGCAGCTAGGCTGCACTATATCTGACATGTATCGTATTGGCACAACGTGGTGTATAGGGATGTGTGGGTGTTTTAAACCCTACATGGTGTGATGGGATGGTCATAGATAGTGTGTAAAGGATGGGGGTAAGATTCCGGTTTTTCTGATCTGTATATTTGTATCTGAAATGGACATGAGTCTGTATCTGTATTTGGATCTGAATCTAATTATGTATTTGATGTTGTATGATTACATGTCTAAATCTGTTGGGCTGCATATTGAGTTTACATAAACTCACCCCTGTTGTTTGTTTCTGTTCAGGTAATCCACAGACTTAGGCGGATCGGTGCGGCGGTGACCACATTATCGTAAAACTAGTAAAACTTAGTATTTTTTTGGTTATTTTAAATTTTGGACTATTTTGAGAGTTGTATTTTTTTAGGACTCTCTGAACTATTGGTTTTTAACTTGATTTTGGATTTAGTTGCTCGAAATTTTGCATGCTTGATAAAATGCTTTACGAGAACGGATTTTACACCAAAACAAGGCTTTTCCTAAAATGACAAATTGAATTTCTAAAGTGTATTGGTTTGTAAAACTTCCGCTGTAATAAGTCTTGATAAATGAACTAATTAAATGATGTTTTCGATAAACTTGGGAATTATAAAATGATAATGTTTGACGAGACAACTTTGTTTTCAAAATCCATTCCATGCGACATCACCAAAATCGGCCATAACGTTTAGGCCGGGTTGAAGGTGTTGCAAAAAATGCAATAATTAAAATGATAAAAGGTTGCTTTCACTAAATGCTTTATATAATTGAATTTTTCTTTTTGAAAATAAGGGTTTCAAACTTATATAAATGCAAAATTATTATTTTAATAGTTTTTAAATTTTAAATCTTTTATGGGCTGATGTTCTTTAAATGTAAGAATTTCTATAATAGAAAAATAAGTAGCAAACATGTTTCTATGTTTTCATTATTGAAACAAAATTTTATTTTTATTTATAAATGTATTTTCCAATTCTCAAAAAATTAAAAATATTTTAAATGAAATTAAAAAATAAAATTTAAAGGCTTATTAGTAAAAAAAAAACCTTAGTGAAAAATATAAAATCAATTAAGCCTTTAATAAAATTTAGCACCCAATTGAGCCCTTAAAGGATACAAAATTAATCAATCAAGCCCCTTCGTTAAAGTTAAACAAGTTTGACGGTTAAGTTTCGCTAACGTGGCTGAAAGACCAATTAGACAATGGCACATGGCAACCACATGTAAATCATGTTGACATGTCAAAATGCCATGTCAGCAAATATTTTTAAAAATAAAAAATCCTAAACTTTTAAAAAATGAATATTTAAAAATCACATCTAAGATGACCTAGACAAATTAGTTGTCTAGATTCATTCGAACTTGGGCAAATGGTTGTTCAAGTTAATCCTAGTTGTGATTTATAAATAATTAGTAAAAAATTATTTTTGGTACAAAATTATTTAAAATTATTAATAATTACAAGAAATTATAAAAATTTATTAAATATATTTTAAAAGTGAAAAATATTTAATAATTATTAAAACCATGATTGGAATGAACTGGACAAATAATTGTCCAGATTCAAATGCATCTAGTGTCCAAGTTCATTCCAGGCGTGACTTTTAATAATTTTTAAACTTTTATTTATTGATTTTTAATAATTTTGATAAAATTTTATAACTTCTTATAAGTATTAATAATTTCTCATAAATTTCATATTGTTTTTTTTTGTAATTTTATAGCAACTACTTAAAAAAATCACAAATAAAATGAATCTAGACATATAGTTGTCCAGGTTTAAATTAACTGGACAATATTTTGTCTTGGTTCATCCTAGAGCTGATTTTTAAAATAATTATTTTTAAAAAAAATATTAATTTTTTAGTATTTTCTAATTTTTAAAAAATATTTTCTATAGTCGATATGATGTACACATGAATACCACATGTCATCATATGATTGGCTTACCAGCCACGTCAGCAAAACTTAATAGTCAAACTCAATCAATGTTAATGGAGGAGCTTGATTGATTAATTTTTCATTCTTTAAAGGTTCAATTAGATGCTAAATTTTATCGAGCGCTTAATTAATTTTTTTATTATTATTTTTGATTGAGTACTTTTTCACTAATAAGCCAAATTTAAAAGATTTAAAGTAGAACAACAAAAGAATGGCAGCATGGAATTTGATAACATTCGACAAAATACAAATATAATATGAAATTAAAATACAACAAACTCGATATGAATTATTGATTATGAAAACAATACAAATATATAATAATAATAATTTAAAGCCTATTATTGAAAAAATATAATGATAAAACCATAAATATTGAAGCAAAGGATAACCCCTTTTTAATTATCAGAAAAGCAAATGAGAGTTGAGAAATATAAAGATTGAAAGGAACACCACACGTGCTTCAACACGCGCATGCAACAATTTAGGACCCACAAGAATGGATAGTGGGCCTATAAATTTGTGTTTGTTACGTTTTAATAGAATTATTATTAGGAGAAATTATCAAATATTTTAAAACAATTAAATATATAAATAATATAATAGAAACCCTTCTTACATTTTTTTGATAGATAAAAGAAGGCAATATACTTCCTTAAATTAAGTTATTTGTATATATGAATCATTTTTACAAGTAATATCTTAACGTGAGGTGGAGGAGCATCCACATAAACTAAATTAACATTATTAGACAAACATATTTTAGTTAACCAATCAGTAACCTTATTACTTTTCTTATTCACGAACTGGAACCTAACTGGATACTTTCTTAATTTTCCTAACAAGATTCATTGAAGATGTACTTTTAAAACATTCTTTAATTATATCCACAACCATCATGCAATTATAATGTAACTATTTTTTTGTACTATTTCTAATCCATGTAGAATCTCTCGCAACTCAGTAACCATAGCCGACCCCCTCTTAATAAATCTTTGAAACCCTTCAATCCAATTCCTAAACGAGTCACATAAGACTCTCCCAATCGCCGACCAATTTCCATCCCTACTAACTTTTCCATCGATGTTGACTTTGATCTATCCATGGTTGGGTGGACACCACCTCTCCATCTCAGCTTGGAGATCTCTGGAAATATTGTTCTTTAGATTTGCTTTGATGATATGTTTAGCAAAATACTTGGCTCTTCTTATCATATCTTCTACTTTGCTCTCCGATTGAAACACAATAATTTTTATTTTTCCACAACATCCAACACAGAATCACAAAAGTGTTTTAGACTCATGAAACCATTCTTATATTTTTTATTTTGCTTGTAGAGTTCTGTATCAAATAATTATACTTATTATATTCATTTGTATTAATATCACAAGCAGACACCAATTGATAAGAAAGTAATTTAATATTTTAAGAATCAATAATTACTATTATAGTGATATTTTCATTTTGATGTTTTATATAAAATATTTAAATAAAACAATTAGTATACAAAATAATAAAAAGTATGGTTTGGAACTAATTAACAATAACACGTAAAAATGTACGACGTTAAAATGAAATGTGAGTAATACTGAATTTAAACATAAAAACACATCGAATGAAGAATACTAAATAAATACAATTGTTTATCATTCCTGAATTGGTGCAAAGTTAATTTGTGATACTAAATTAACATTATTAACACACATATATAAGTATATAACAAATATACTTATTAAAGTTTCATATATAAGCAAAAAATTGCTTTAGTTCAAATGGTAAATGAAAAGGTTTTCTATGCAGCGTTTTTTGTTTAAATCTTATTTTAGAAAACTTTTATTGATTTATAAAAAAATATAAAATTTATTTGATGGATGACACCAACTCAATAAAAAACTTAATATTTGTATATAACTCTTTCACCACTAAACTTATAATTCAATTGATGAATAAATATTTTATATTTTTATATAAAATATATTCTTTCACCAACATTAATCTATATTTATATCATGTATAGAATAATATTTAATGTATGAGTGCATAACTGCATATGTTTTATGCAGTACAAGTAAATAATAAATTATTAATATTTATTTATAAGTTCAGATTTTTATTTTATTTAATGATTAACTACTCGATATATATATATATATATATATATATATATTCATATTCATATTTAATGTATTTTATTTTTATGTAAAATTTTATAGCTAACAGAATCGTGTTACACGTGAATCTGAAAATGTTTGTATTTTTACCTAACATAAATAGTACAACAAAAGGTTTTTATTTAAAACACAAAAACAATGATATCGTGTCCGAAAGTATTTTGTACAAATAAAATACCAATTAATTTAAAATTAGCAGATATTACCCTCAAAATTATTTTTAACTAAAATTATATTCTAATTAAAATGAAGCATTTTACATTTATTTTAACTCCATCATATATATACTCTAATATAAAATTATTAAAAAATTATAAATGAATTAGTTACCATTATTTCTTGTAACATTTTTAGTCGTAACAAAATTGGTTAAAATAAAATAAAAATAAAACTCGTTATACTTCATTCGATGCAAGACATGGAATCATGAAAAGACACTTTAGAGACTTTTGTGGATAGCTCTTTGCTTAACTCTGGGCCTACAACACTTGATGTATCCTCTACCCAAGTGTCCGAGCAATCCTCATCCTCCAAGACACTTGCTTTTAGTGGGTGTGTGCACTCACCACTAAAGAGGAGACCATTAAGTGGAAAAATCTTATATTACCTCAATCAAAGGTTTAAGGCCCAAATTTTGCCCGGGGCCCAATAAATCAAATAAATAAATACAATATCCAATTACAGCCCAAATATTAAAACCCTAAAAGCCCAATTAGCCCACAACCTTAACTAATTTTCAGTAAAAAAAAAAAAAAAAACCTAGCCACCTCCACTTGCTCCACTTACACCTACAAAAGTCAAAAGAAGAAAAAACAAAAAAAGGGGCAAAAAAGAAGCAAGAAAACAAGGAAATAGATAGCAAATCCATGGTATTTCGGCTACAAAGCCTGAAATCCCGGATTTTTTGGGTACAAAAACAAGAATATTGTAAAAAGGGGGTTTTTTTTATAAAAAAAAGAGATTGAAAAAAAAAGTGTAATCTCTCTGAAGATTTTTCTTAAAAAAAAAAAACAGCAAGCAATACAAAAAAAAGATAATAACAAAGCCATAAAAAAAAAAGAGGTGCAAACCGGCTTAAGGTTTTTTTCTTTTTTATTTTATTATTCGAATCCATCTCTTCTCATTCATGTATTAAAATATATCAAGGTATATATATAAGAAATATAAAAAAAAAAAAACCTTTTTGAAATTTTCGCCATCAGTCTTGTGGTGGCAACGACAATGGCTTGGCGGCGACGGCGGGTGGCGGAGGACGGAGCCGGAGTTTGGTGGGAGGGAGAAGGCCTTGAGAGAGTTTGAGAGAAAGGGGTTAGTTTTTTTTTTATGAAATGGGAAAAATGAGTTTTTTTTTAGGAATTTTGACTTATATAGCCCCATCAAAACGACGTCGTTTTGGGTTTAAGCCACTAATGCCAAAACGACGTCGTTTTGGCTCTTAACCCATGGCCGACCCGCGACCCGACCCGTGTGTTTTCATTGGAGGGGCTATTTGTGCGTTTAGCCCCTCCGCTTTTTATTACTTTGCAATTAAATTATTTTTATTTTTAATTTGGCACCAAAATTTGTCGCAATTTTCAATTTAATCCTAGTGATCTTGTGCATTTTATAAAGGGGTTATTGCACTTTAGGCCCTCTGTTGTTTCACGCGCATTTAAATAGGCCCTTTTCTTGTTTTTTTTAAATTTGCCCCAAAACTTCGTTTTTAATTGAATTTAGTCTCTTTTTAATTTAAGTTGATTTCTATATTATTTTTGCTACTTTTTTAATATTAGTTCAAATAATATTATATATATGCTTTTAAATACACTCTTTTATTTTCTTTTATTAAAATATTATTATTTTATTTTCTTTACGTTATTATTATATTGTATCATTTTTTTATCATATCATTATTATTTTTCATGTACACATTATTTTCATGATTATTAATGTTTTTATTTTTACTACTATTATTGTATTTATTATTAGTATTAGTATTATAATTCTTGTTATCATACTTATATGTGTATATATTTATATGTAAAGTTATCAATGATTATTTTAATATTATCATCATCTTAATATTAATATGTACTTATTTTTAACATATATATATGTATATATATATATATATATATATATGTATATATTTATGAAGTATTATTAATAATTGTTTTGTAACATTATTATTATTATTTCGATGTGTATGTATTATATATATTTTAATACTATATTATGTATATATTATATTATATATATATATATATATTTATATATATATATATATATCTATTATATTTTATGTATATATTTTTAATATCACATTATTCATATGTTTTTTATACATTATCCCATGTAAATACTTTCAATACTACATTATGCATATATTTTTGTCTCTATTATATATATACTTTTAATATTCAATACTATTATTATGAATATGTCTTTGGTATATGTATATATATATATATTTTTTAAATTCATATATTATTATCATTATTTTCTACGTTATATTATTATTATTATTATTATTATTATTATTATTATCATCATTGTCATTGCCATTTTTGTTGTTCCATGTTTTATTCATTTTCATTTATTCGTTAATTTGCTTATGTCTTGATCATTTCATTTTCCTCATGCATTTGTTTATATTTACATATTACTAGTCTTGCTATTACTTCATCTTTTATAATTACTCATATTATCATTTTTGACAATCGTCGCACCTATTATGTTATTATTCACATTAATATTATAATTTGCTTTTATGTTTTACTATAAATCACGTTATTTTTCTTACTCAATATATTAAAACAATTCTTTCATAAAAGTAATATTCCGTATTAGGTAATTCGAGATAATCGTATCCTAACTTACTGGGTTTCGATTCTTTTTATTTAACCTAAATAATGAAATATTCCTTTTAATCACAATGTGAGTTTAAAAAAAATGTTTATTTTTGGAGATACGAGGTGTGGTGCCCTAACTTACCGGGTATGACATGTTGTTACCTCAAAATAAGATTTTTCGTAAATAAAGGCAATACTCGGTGTTTGATGATTCGAGAATCATACCTTATCGTACTGAGTTGTGATTTCTCGTTTGCTAAAAAACAATCGAATATTCCTTTAGGTTTTCACCCATGCTTATTAAAAACCTTTCAAAATAAAGGATGTTCGATGATTGGATATTTGAGAATCGTGCCCTATCGTGTTGGGTTGCGCTTTTTCATTTATTCTAAGCAATCGAAGATCCCTTTGAAGTTTTATCCACGTTTTCTAAAAACCCTTTAAAACGAAAGAAGTGTTTGATGTTTGGGCAGTTCGGGGAATAGTGCCCTATCGTGCTAGGTTGCAATCTCCCGTCTGACTGAAATAATCAAATATCTCTTCGGGATTTCACTTGTATTTTCCAAAGTGAGGCAATGATCAATGTTTGGGAATTCAAAGAATCGTGCCCTACTGTGCTGGGTTTCGATTTTTCGTTGGACTAAATAGTTGAGCATCCTTTCGTGATTTTCGAATTATAAATTTCCGGACATCGAAACAAGAAAATTTTTGACGATTAACTCGGGTTATTCAACTTTTATTAAAAAAAGCTACATTTCAAAAACATTTTTAATTTTAGACATAAGGACAATATTTAATCGATTTGGTACCAATTTTGGGCGTAGTGAGGGTGCTAACCCTTCCTCATGCGTAACCGACTCTTGAGCCCATTTTCTAAAATTTTTGTAGATCAAAATTGTTGTTTTAGTAAATCATAAATGTTTTATTAAAATAACCAAATTTTTAGGTGATTTGATCACACCAAAACAAAAGATCGGTGGCGACTCCATGCATTTGTTTTTCAAAAGTCGATTACCCCTTTTTTAAAATTTTAAAATTTTTAAATCAAGGAATGGTTTCGACAGCTTAGCGACTCCACTGGGGACAATAAGAGAGTCAAGCCGCAAAATTGATTTTTTTTGTCCTTTTGTCGAAAATTTAAAATTTGGTTTTTAACAAATAATCCTTTTACTTCATTTGTTTTGGTTCAAGTCCTATAGAATACTTTTGCATTGCATTGCACGACCGTTGTGGTCACACCTTTTAAGTGGGAGTGAGAAACTATGCTTTCGTGAGGTTTTCACCTCCACATGGGCTAGAGGATCGCTTCCGGAATACATCCGTACTTATGTCTTCGTGAGGTTTTCACTTCCACATGGGCACAAGGAAATGTATTCCCCTGAACTAAACTTGGTCCATATGAGCCTATAATGGGTGAGGATTGAGGAATCTGCTGGTTCGGGTACCTTATCTCTAGAACTAAACAGCATATAGTAAACCTTAGGAACCATCCTTGGATGAAGCCGCGTCGAGCCTTAGTACTTACCCCTATATGCGTCATAATTATCGTTTATGTGCTTGCATTCTATCGCTATTATTTGACACTAACCGGTGTTTTGTTTGGTTTTGTCTTCTTTGCATAACATTGCATACTAAAGGAGGCGTTAATCCGTATTCAATTACTAAGTTAGAAAAATTTGACATGGAGAATGAATTTCTTAGTAAAGTCGAGGATAATGCGGCCGTTCGTGCATGGTCAGAGAGGCTGCAATCGAAGAGAGGGGATAGCTTGGCAGAAGGGTATGTATCGGAGTTGCAAGATTTCACTCGCGTCAATGTAGTTCAGAACGAGCTGCAAGAGTTGAGAGACATTTAGGCTAGTTGGAATGAAGGAATCAAGCAATTGTTTTACCAAAATTATGGTGACGTATCCTACCTGCTAGACATTAGAGTGGATAAGAATTTGTTTTGAGCCTTGGTGCAGTTTTGGAATTCTGCGTACAAGTGTTTCACTTTTGGAGAAGTGTATTTGGTACCTACCATGGAGGAATACACTACTTTGCTCAGGTGTCCCAAAATTCAAGTCCGGAAGACTTATGCTCGGGTTTTTAATAGTCAGACTTTCATGAAGAAACTGATGAGCATTTCTGGGATGAGCGAGCCTTGGGTCATTACTCGGATTCGGCAAAAAAGAGATAGCAAATGTATCCCTTGGGAGAATTTGCGAGATTTGATCTTGACACATCTAGATGAAAGAAAGAGGGTTGATATATTTGCCTTAAGCATCTACGGATTAGTGATCTTTCCTAAGGCTTTGAGGCACGTGGACGAGGCGGTCATTGACTTGTTTGATCGCCTTGAAAAGGGAATCACCCCGGTACCGGCAATATTGGCAGAAACGTTCAGATCTTTGAGCTCATGTAGGAAGACAAGCAAAGGGCGATTCATTGGATGTGCACAATTATTGATGGCATGGTTCCATGGGCACTTTTGGAAGGTAGACAAAGTTTCCTATCGAGTCTTCTCCGAGGGTTATTTCCCATTGAAAGAAGAAGCGACTATCTGAGAGAGAGGATATCTCGGAGGAGAAGTGGATGGACATTCTTCATAACCTCAAGGAGGGGGATATCGAGTGGAGAGCTTATTGGATGGTTCCTGACGAGATCATGTACCGATGCGGTAACTTCGATTGGGTGCCATTGTTAGGAATTTGGGGAGCTACCGGGTATACTCCACTGTTAGCCTTGAGGCAATATAAGTCGAGGCAGTTTGTACCCACGACCTATGGGCTTGCTCAGAGTGAATTCTCATTTAAAGGTGCTCATTATAAGAAGAGAGTTCGGGAGTTATCGGATGCTTGGAAGCAAACTTGTTGGATGAAGAGGTTAGTCGTCGGTTCCATAGTAACGCCCGAGTATAGCGAGTGGTTTAGAAAGAGGATTAATGATAATATTCCTAGGCCAAGCTTGGAGAATGCTCGACCTATCGGGGAACAATTACAAATCGCTCCATCAGAATTGGAAATTATAAGGCAAGATTTTGAGAAAAAGAGTTCGAAGCTCAGGAAGAAGATCGAACAGTTAGAAGAAGAGAAAATACATCTAAGGTTAGACGCTGATGTTCTGAAGTCAGAGGCTGAGAAATGGAGAAAAGGAAAAACTAAGGCCGAAGAAGACCTAAACAGCTTGAAGACAGATTACAAGAAGCTACGCCTATCTATGAGGACTGCGGGTTTAGGTAAGACTTCCGAACAATGGTGCCACAAAATTCGAGAAGAAAAAGCCAATACTGATCGGTGGGAAAGGAAATTTTGAGAAGCTCAGGCACGAAACGAAGATTTGGAGAAGAGTCTGTCGAAAAGCAGAAACGAGCGAGGTGAACTAAGGGCTAGAGTGGCAGAACTCGAGAAGTCTCTGCATCAGTACCGAAACCGCAACACCGCAATAGAGCTGAGGGCAAGCTTGAGCCAGATAGAAGAGATGAAAGGAAGAATAGGAGAGTTAGAGGCATCACTGTAGAACTGTGAGATGCGGATCCAATTTTTCGAGGCAAACGAAGATCGTTGGAAAGAGCAGCTTCACCATGTGCAAGACCAAGTCAGAAACAGAGATTACCTTATGGGGGAAGCCATAACCCAAATTCGGGAGGTAGCAGACTACTTGCAAACTTTAGCGGTTCAAGCGGACATACTGAGCGTGAAGTATGAGTTGGAGTCGGATAGCGGACAAGAGCTGGCCTCGTTGCTTAGAAAAATTAGGACTTTAAGTGTTAGAGCAAAATTTTATTTGTAATTCGACTTTATGTAAAAGATTTTATTTTCGAGTGAAATTTTCTAAGGGCAATTGAATCAAAATTGATGCCTCATTTACATTCATGCATTTGCATTACATCATATCATTATGCATTAAAGGCCATAAGAGTTTTTTAATTAATTAATTAAAAATTATTTCAGTAACCTGGAAACTAACGAAAACCAACCAACTACGCACTCCTATGGTACAAGAAAAAAATCAATGAATAAGAGACACGAGAAATTGGAGCAAATGCAAAAGGACATGCAAGAACAAATGCAGTCTCAGATAGAAGAGCAGCTAGCCAAGATTCAACGAGAGATGAAGGAGCAAATAATGGAGTCCCAGAGAGAAATGATGTCCCAGTTATCCAAATTGCTGTTGGGAGGAATGGATAAGGGAAAGGGCCCCATGGACCAAGTTGAGGAAACGAATGAAGATCTCCAATACCCCCTGGCTTTACTCCGACGCATGTATCGATGAAGCCCGAGATTAACCTACAAAAACCATCGGTCACAATCATACCCCAGCAAGTTCAGGTTGGAGCTTCAATTTTGATGAACTTCTTAGCCGGCTCAGGCTCTAACTTTGTCAACAACCCGAACTATCCGCCCGTTCCCGACTTGGATGAAGCTGCTGAAGAGGAAAATGTGAGGATGGATTCACAAAAATAATTGGAAGAACGTTGTAGATAGCTCGAGGAAAAATTCAAAGCCATGGAGAGTGCGGATCATCATCAAGGGATTGAGGCCAAAGATCTGAGTCTGGTCCCAGATTTAGTCCTCCCCCCTAAATTCAAAATGCCTGAATTCGAGAAATACAATGGAACAAGTTGCCCTGAAGCCCACATCACCATGTTCTGCAGGCGAATGACGGGATATGTTAATAATGACCAGCTACTAATCCACTGCTTTCAAGATAGTCTGGTTGGAGCGGCGTCTAAGTGGTATAATCAACTGAGCCGAGCCAAGATTAACTCATGGAAGGACCTGGCTCAGGCCTTTATGAAGCAATACAATCATGTGACGGACATGACCCCTGACAGAATCACTCTCCAGAATATGGAAAAAAAGTCAAATGAAAGCTTCAGACAGTATGCACAAAGGTGGAGAGAGGTGGCCATACAAGTTCAGCTGCCACTTCTAGAAAAGGAGACGACAATGCTCTTTATCAACACCTTGAAAGCCCCTTTTATCACCCATATGTTAGGAAGTGCCACAAAAAACTTCTCCGACATAGTGATGATGGGGGAAATGATCGAGAATGCTGTGAGGAGCGGTAAAATAGAGTCGGGAGAGAGTGCCAGAAAGTCAGCCCCAAGGAAAAGGGACAATGAAGTGAACAACACGAGCACATTCAACAAGGGGCAGTCCAAGTCAATTACCGTGAATCAACCCAAAACGGTGACTACCAATCAACAAAGCTCTGTAAGACAAGAATCCAATTCGAGAAAGAACACAGAAAGGCCACAATTCACCCCTATACCCATGACATATAGGGAGTTGTACCAGAACCTGTTCAACGCTCATGTAGTATCCCCTTTCTACCTAGAGCCACTGCAGCCCCCGTATCCTAAATGGTATGACAAAAACGCCCAATGTGAATACCACGCGGGAATTACCGGGCACTCAATCGAGAATTGCACTGCATTCAAGAAAGTAGTCGAAAGACTCATTAAGGTGGAGATTGTAAGATTTGATGACCCAGCCACGCCCAATGTAGCAGGAAACCCACTCCCCAATCATACCGACCAAGGAGTGAATGAGATAAGTGAAGGCTTGAACAAGAAGACCAAATATGAGGTGGCAGAAGTCAAGACCCCGTTGAGGCGGGTATGGAAGGAGATGGCGAAGAGAGGATTGATTGTGTTAGACTCGAGGGAAGAATCCAAAGAAGAGAGAAACTACTGTGAGTTTCACGACAAGGTGGGGCATGAAATCCAAGATTACGTGGAGTTCAGAGCCCTAGTACAAAACATGATGAACAATAAAGAAATTGAATTCTATGAAGAGACCGAAAACCCCGTAGAGGGAGATATATGTGCATCGGAGGGAGAATCGACGGCACAAAATCGAACGCCTAACTATCCCATAGTGATCATTTCGAGACCTAAAAATAATGAAGCCGGAGTAAAAATGCCACCGAGGGTCATAATCCAAAGACCTGCAGTTTTCCCTTACAAAGACAGCAAAAAGGTCCTATGGAATTATGATTGCAGTGTGATGATGCCGGGAAAGGAGAGCCCGGTTGACGCTTCAAGAGGGGACCAAGACAAGGGTTTCTATACACGTAGCGGGAGGCGTTACGATACGGTGAATGAGGAGGTGCAGCCCACAAAAGGAAAAGCCCAGGTGGTTGAGGAAATGAAGGGAAAAGCAACCAAACCTATTAATGAGCCAGTTAATGAAGAGGAGGCCAAGGAGTTTTTAAAATTTCTAAAGCATAGCGAATACAGCATGGTGGAACAACTACGTAAACAACCAGCCCGTATTTCGGTGTTAGCCTTACTTCTAAGCTCGAAAGTTCATCGTAGCGCGCTAATGAAGGTCTTAAACGAGACATACGTTGCCAATGACATCTCCGTTAACAAGCTGGACCGTTTGGTGAACAACATAAGTGCCGACAATTATATCTTCTTTAATGACGACGAGATACCACCCGGGGGATGGGGTCGACTAAAGCTTTGCATATCACCACGCGCTGTAAATGGTACACGCTGTCAGGCGTACTGATTGACAATGGGTCAACTTTGAACGTCTTGCCTTTGACCGTCCTGCCTTTGACCATACTGAATAGATTACCTATAGACAGCTCTCACATGAAGGAGTGCCAGAACATCGTAAAAGCATTTGATGGCACGGAGAGAAAGGTGATGGGTAGAATCGAGGTACCTCTTCAGATTGGGCCAAACACATATGAGGTGGATTTCCTCGTAATGGACATCAAGCCCTCATACAATTGCTTGTTGGGAAGGCCCTGGATACATTCGGCTGGGGCAGTGCCTTCCTCGTTGCATCAGAAATTGAAGCTAGTATCGGAAGGGATATTGATAACGATCAAGGCTGAGGAGGATATTATTGCAACTGTGAGCAATAATGCACCCTATTTGGAGATAGATGACGAAGCAATCGAATGCTCATTTCGATCTTTGGAATTTTTTAATGCGATGTTCATCACCGAGGGAAGCAAAATTCTGGTGCCAAAATTGTCCAAAATCACGAGGATGAGCCTCTAGCTGATGATCGGAAGAGGGGCCCTACCCGGAAGGGGACTTGGGAAACATCTGCAAGGAAGGGTTAAAACATCAATACCGAAAGAAAAGAGAGACCGCTTCGGTTTAGGATTTAAGCTGGATGCAAAACAAAAGAGAAGGGAGCTGGAAAAAAAGCAAGAAAGAAGAAGAGCTCGATTAACGGGGAAGGAAATCAAGTGGGAACCAATGACATTCCCTCATATATCGAAAACATTTGTGTCCGGGGGAATTATTCATCCCGAGAGGAACACACCAATGACGGGAGCTATAGAAGAAAGGCTGAAAAGCTTGGACATCAACGTCATATGCGAAGAGGAGACTGGAAGAGAGAATTTGTCGGGCATTTGCCTCTGCAAGCCTGGAAGTGTTCTGGACAACTGGACTGCGGAAAAGATTCCTGTAGCTTTTAGAACGGATTCAGAGTAATGTCCAAAACACACTTATTGCTCTAGGCCTAGGAGTAATAAGAATCTTTTATGAAATAGGCCGATGTTTAAAAATGACATTTCAATAAAATGCATGGTTATTATCATTTTTGAGCAAATGTTATCTCCTCTTTTCAATTCCATTCATAACAATACAAATGATTACTTTCGAATTCTTTTATTCTTGAAACATTCATGTAAATATTCTTTCATTCGTCATTCATAATCATATCACGTAAATAAATGTTTCGAATTCTTTTGATTCTTTGTATCTGCCTTCGTCCTCATAACAGGTCCCCAGATATTAATGATACGAGTGACACTGCTAGCGACTCAGAATTTCTTTTCGAGCAAGATGTGTGTATGGATGATTCTCAGGATTTTGAAGATGACCAAGGCTGTAACCTATCTCATGATTTGTTGAAGATGGTAGAACAAGACGAGAAACAAATCTTACCTCATAAAGAATCAGTCGAAATTGTGAGTTTAGGAGAAGGACAAGAGGTGAAGATTGGAACATGTATCACCGCGGAGATGAAGCGAGACCTCATTGAATTACTTCAAGAATTCAAAGATGTCTTCGCATGGTCATACCAAGATATGCCCGGGTTGGACACTGACATCGTGGTGCACCGACTCCCCATAAAAGAAGAGTGTAAACCTGTTCAGCAAAAACTCCGAAGAATGAGGCCCGACGTCTTGCTAAAAATAAAGGAAGAAGTTCGAAAGTAGTTTGATGCTGGATTCCTGAAGGTGGTAAAATACTCAGATTGGGTAGCCAACATCGTCCCTGTCCCTAAGAAAGATGGAAAAGTGCGAATGTGTGTGGACTACAGAGATTTGAATAAAGCCAGCCCAAAAGGCAATTTCCTACTACCTCATATCGACACCCTAGTGGACAACACGGTGGGATACTCACTGTTTTCATTCATGGACGGTTTTTCGGGATATAACCAGATTAAGATGCATCCTGAAGATATGGAGAAAACCACATTTGTAACTATGTGGGGCACGTTCTGCTACAAGGTGATGCCATTTGGACTGAAGAATAGAGGGGCAACTTATCAAAGAGCTATGGTAACCCTTTTTCACGACATGATGCATAAAGAAATCGAGGTCTATGTTGATGACATGATAGCTAAGTCTCGAACAGAGAAGGAGCACATACAAGTCCTGGGGAAATTGTTCTTGAGGTTGAGGAAGTTTCAGCTAAAACTCAACCCCGCCAAATGTACTTTTGGAGCCAAGTATGGAAAGTTGCTCGGATTCGTGGTTAGTGAGAAAGGGATCGAGATTGATCCAGACAAAGTTAAAGCCATACAAGAGCTATCTCTGCCGCGCACTCAGAAAGAAGTTCGAGGTTTTCTAGGAAGATTAAATTACATTGCTCGGTTCATTTCACAACTGATCGAGAAATGTGACCCTGTCTTTCGCCTCCTCAATAAACATAACTCAGGTGAATGGAATGAAGAATGCCAAAGGGCTTTCGACAAGGTCAAACAGTATTTATCCAACACCCCGGTGCTGATGCCACCTAAACCCGATAAGCCGTTGATACTATATTTGGCAGTATTCGAGAACTCCATGGGATGCGTATTGGGACAGCATGACGAGTCGGGGAGGAAAAAAAAAGCTATTTACTATCTCAGTAAAAAGTTCACAGAATGTGAGGTAAGGTACCCGCCGATAGAGAAGTTGTGTTGTGCCCTAATTTGGACAACTCGAAGACTGAGGCAGTATATGTTATATCACACCACTTGGCTTATCTCAAAATTGAACCCCTTAAAGTACATGATGGAGTCAACAGTTTTGAATGGAAGGATGGCCCGATGGCAGATTCTACTTTCTGAATTCGACATAGTCTATGTGAACCAGAAAGCAGTAAAAGGAAGGACAATAGCAGATTTTCTGGCCAATAGAGCCTTGGAAGACTACGAACCTTTGAACTTTGACTTCCCGAATGAAGACCTAATGTGTGTTGCTACCATTGAAGAAGGTGGCCTGGAAGAACTTCCTTGGAAATTGAACTTCGATGGGGCGTCAAATGCTGTGGGCAATGGAATCGGGGCCGTCTTGGTATCCCCAAATGGAGATCATTATCCATTCACTAGTAAATTGGATTTTGATTGTACGAATAACATGGCGAAATACAAGGCGTGTATCATGGGAGTCCGTGCAGCTATAGAATGCAAGATTAAAGTGCTAGAGGTGTATGGAGATTCTGCGCTAGTGATTTATCAACTCAAGGGAGAATGGGAGACCAGAGACCCTAAGTTAATCGATTATCTAAGTCGGTCCCGAATTGGTTAAAGAGTTTGATGACATTACCTTCCACTACCTTCCATGAGATGAAAATCAGATGGCTGATGCTTTGGCTACCTTAGCCTCCATGATCAAGGTGAACAAACAAGAATATGTCAAACCCATCCGAATGAGCATTTATGAAACTCCGGCCCACTGTTATAATATTGAAGAAGATGAAGAGAGAGATGATCACCCTTGGTATCACGATATATTGCAATACATGAAGAATCGTGAATACCCGACCGAACAAGCGAGAATGACAAAAGAACGCTAAGAAGATTGGCCATCGACTATGTCTTAGATGGAGATATCCTATACAAAAGAAGAAAGGATCAAAAGCTACTAAGATGTGTAGATGTTGTAGAGGCTAAGAAAATCTTGGAAGAAGTCCATGAAGGCGTCATGGGACACATGCTAATGGCTTTACAATGGCCGTGCAAATTATGAGATTCGGGTACTATTGGTCCACCATGGAAGGAGACTGTGTCAATTACGCTAAGAGATGTCATAAGTGTCAAATCTACGGAGATAAAATTCATGTGCCTCCTTCACCGCTGCATGTCATGGTTTCTCCATGGCCATTCTTTATGTGGGGCATGGATGTGATTGGACCAATATCTCCGAAAGCTTCCAATGGGCATCGGTTCATCTTCGCGGTTATCGACTACTTCACCAAATGGGTAGAAGCCACTTCGTATGCTAGTGTGACAAAGTCAGCAGTGAGCAAGTTTCTGAAAAAGGAGATTATATGTCGATATGGAATTTCAGAAAGGATTATATCTGACAATGCATTAAACTTGAACAATAGTACGATAGCGGAAGTCTGCAGTCAATTCAAGATCAGACATCACAACTCGTCACCATATCGCCCAAAGATGAATGGGGCAGTGGAAGTGGCCAATAAAAACATTAAGAAAATTGTGGGGAAGATGACCGAAACCTACAGAGACTGGCATGAGAAGTTACCATTTGCCCTCTTTGCTTATCGAACGTCGGTCGAACTTCAACTGGGCAACCCTTTCTTTGGTCTACTGAATGGAAGCGGTGTTGCCAATCAAGTCGAGATCCCGTTTCTTCGAGTGTTGTCAGAGTTAAAGTTAGAAGAAGCTGAATGGATCCAGTCTCGATATGATCAATTGAACCTAATTGAGGAAAATCGGTTAAGAGCTATCCGTCATGGTCAGATGTACCAAAAGCAAATGATGCGAGCTTATGACAAAAAGGTTCGCCCTAGAGAATTCCACGACGGAGACTTGGTTTTGAAAAAGATCCTTCCCATACAGAAGGACTTTCGAGGGAAATGGATGCCTAATTGGGAAGGGCCTTACGTGGTGAAGAAAGCTTTCTCTGAAGGAGCATTGATTCTAGCCGAGATGGACGGTAGAAACTTACCCAATCCTGTAAACTCAGATTCGGTCAAGAAGTATTTCACCTAAAGAAAGGGCGGCCAGAGTGAAAACCCGCAAAGGGCGCTTTGAATTCGTAAAAAAAAAAAAAAGGCAAAGGTGAAAACCCGCAAAGGGCACTTTGGAACCAAAAGGGCCTTTGAGTTGAAAACCCGAAAACGGGCAGCTCAAATTTTGAATATGGGGCATATGACAGTCTTGTCCTCCCGAAATTAACAAGACAGAAGAATGTTACACCTT
This sequence comes from Gossypium arboreum, assembly GCF_025698485.1. Classification (NCBI taxonomy): domain Eukaryota; kingdom Viridiplantae; phylum Streptophyta; class Magnoliopsida; order Malvales; family Malvaceae; genus Gossypium; species Gossypium arboreum. The sequence continues at coordinate 8,477,133 of NC_069071.1, forward strand.
GGAGCATCAACAAAAGACGCGGGATCTCCTGAACATACATTTGGTTTGAATGAGCCTTTGAGAAACTAGAATAGTGAAGCTCGTGCTGTGATATCTGGGGCACCTTTTCCTCATTTTATTTTGAGCCTTACCAGATTTGTTGTCCTGTTTAATGTATTCACTTCAAGTTTTGCTCAATAAAATTCCATCTTGTCCATTATGATAATCTCTTTCGAGCATTTTTTTGTTGAAATCACGATTTTTGGACTTATAACATTCACATAAAAGAGGTTATGCATATTACTCTGGAAAGTTTCTAAACAGTACAATGACCTGAAGCAGGGCCACTAGGCAGAATTAACCAGACTCAAAAGCGGGAAACATTGGAGAAAGAATAGTCCAAGTTGTGACTATTTCTTTGAATCTTCTATCAAAGATAACGACTAAGCAGGAAGACATGATAGTGCATCGATGATAGAACCCGGATGAACTATTAGCAACGATACCTTAAACATTTAAAAAGAAACCACTCTCATGATATTTATACATTCGTAATCATTCATTTAGTTAGGAGCATTTGGCTCATTCGAGTCATGGCATCCTAATCATTAGGCATGAACTCATATGCATTATACAGGTTAAGTCCTTCAAGGGACAATGAAGATCGATGTGCCTTTATCCCCTAAACAGTAGGGTAACATGCTAAAGCATAATAGATCTGACCTTCCTTTAAACAGATAACAGATTTAGCGTCTCTGTAGAGGCGGAGAGCAGATCGAAGATAATTTGGCATCTCTGTAGCGGCGGAGAGTAGATCGAAGATAACAGATTTGGCATCTCTGTAGCGGCGGAGAGCAGATTGAAGATAACAAATTTGGTGTCTCTGTAGCGGCGGAGAGCAGATCGAAGATGATTTGGCATCTCTGTAGCTGCGGAGAGCAGATCGAAGATAATAGATTTGGCGTCTCTGTAGCGGCAGAGAGCAGATCGAAGATAGCAGATTTGGCGTCTCTGTAGCGGCGGTGAGCAGATTGAAGATAACAGAGTTGGCGTCTCCGTAGCAGTGGAGAACAGATCGAAGATAACAGATTTGGCATCTTTGTAGCGACGGAGAACAGATCGAAGATAACAGATTTGGCGTCTCTGTAGCAGCAGAGAGCAGACCGAAGATAACAGATTTGGCGTCTCTGTAGCGATGGAGAGCAGCTCGAAGATAACAGATTTGACGTCTCTGTAGCGGCAGAGAGCAGATCGAAAATAACAGATCAGTGTTCCTGAGTTTTCAAGAAGCAAGTTGAAGATAGCAAATTTGGCACTCCTGAAGACATCAGAATACCTTTAGGGAAGATGAGGAGCAAGATTTTGAGATTTAACCAGACCGGGCAAATTTGGTCCTTTTTATAGTCTTTGCTCCATTCTCGTTACACGACAATGAGCAAAGAGGGGCAGCTGTAAGGCCCAAATTTTGTCCGGGGCCCAATAAACCAAATAAATAAATACAATACCCAATTACAGCCCAAATATTAAAACACTAAAAGCCCAATTAGCCCACAACCTTAACTAATTTTCAGTAAAAAAAAAGAAAAAAAAAAACCTAGCCACCTCCACTTGCTCCACTTACACCTGCAAAAGTCAAAAGAAGAAAAAACAAAAAAAGGGGCAAAAAAGAAGCAAGAAAACAAGGAAATAGATAGCAAATCCATGGTATTTAGGCTACAAAGCCTGAAATCCCAGATTTTTTTTTGGTACAAAAATAAGAATATTATAAAAAGGGGGTTTTTTTATAAAAAAAAAGAGATTGAAAAAAAAAGTGTAATCTCTCTGAAGATTTTTCTTAAAAAAAAAACAGCAAGCAATACAAAAAAAAGATAATAACAAAGCCATAAAAAAAGAAGAAGTGCAAACCGGCTTAAGGTTTTTTTTCTTTTCTTTTTTATTTTATTATTCGAATTCATCTCTTCTCATTCATGTATTAAAATATATCAATGTATATATATAAGAAATATAAAAAAAAAAGCTTTTGAAATTTCCGCCACAAGAAGAACTAGTATTGGCCGGGGCGGATGGCGGCGATTTGAGCCGGAGTTTGGTCGGAGGGAGAAGGCCTTGAGAGAGTTTGAGAGAAAGGGGTTAGTTTTTTTTTTATGAAATGAGAAAAATGAGTTTTTTTTAGGAATTTTGACTTATATAGCCCCATCAAAGCGACGTCGTTTTGGGTTTAAGCCACTAATGTCAAAACGACGTCGTTTTGGCTCTTAACCCATGGCCGACCCGCGACCCGACCTGTTCCAACTTCAGGATCCGCGTGTTTTCATTGGAGGGGCTATTACGCATTTAGCCCCTCCGCTTTTTATTACTTTGCAATTAAATTATTTTTTATTTTTAATTTGGCACCAAAATTTGTTGCAATTTTCAATTTAATCCTAGCTGATGCTGTGCATTTTATAAAGGGGGTTATTTCACTTTAGGCCCTCTATTGTTTCACGCGCATTTAAATAGGCCCTTTTCTTTTTTATTTTATTTTAAATTTGCCCCAAAACTTCGCTTTTAATTGAATTTAGTCTCTTTTTAATTTAAGTTGATTTTATATTATCTTTGCTACTTTAATTTTTAATATTAGTTCAAATAATATTATATATATACTTTTAAATACACTCTTTTATTTTCTTTTATTATAAATATTATTATTTTATTTTCTTTACGTTATTATTATATTGTATCGTTTTTTTATCATATCATTATTATTTTCATGTACACATTATTTTCATGATTATTAATGTGTTTATTTTTACTACTATTATTTTATTTATTATTAGTATTAGTATTATAATTATCATTATCATACTTATATGTGTATATATTTATATGTAAAGTTATCAATGGTTATTTTAATATTATCATCATCTTAATATTAATATGTACTTATTTTTAACATATATATATATATATGTATATATATATATATATGTATGTATATATATATATGTATGTATATATTTATGAAGTATTATTAATAATTGTTTTGTAACATTATTATTATTATTTCTAATGTGTATGTATTATATATATTTTAATACTATATTATGTATATATTATATTATATATATATATTATATTTTTATGTATATATTTTAATATCACATTATTCATATGTTTTTTATACATTATCCCATGTAAATACTTTCAATACTACATTATGCATATATTTTTGTCTCTATTATATATATACTTTTAATATTCAATACTATTATTATGAATATGTCTTTGGTATATGTATGTATATATATATATATATATATTTTTAAATTCATATATTATTATGATTATTTTCTCGTTATATTATTATTATTATTATTATTATCATTGTCATTGTCATTGCCATTTTTGTTGTTCCATATTTTATTCATTTTCATTTATTCGTTAATTTGCTTATGTCTTGATCATTTCATTTTCCTCATGCATTTGTTTATATTTACATATTACTAGTCTTGCTATTACTTCATCTTTTATAATTACTCATATTATCATTTTTGACACTGTCGCACCTATTATGTTATTATTCACATTAATATTATAATTTGCTTTTATGTTTTACTTTAAATCACGTTATTTTTCTTACTCAATATATTAAAACAATTCTTTCATAAAAGTAATATTCCGTATTAGGTAATTCGAGATAATCGTACCCTAACTTACTGGGTTTCGATTCTTTTTATTTAACCTAAATAATGGAATATTCCTTTTAATCACAATGTGAGTTTAAAAAAAAATGTTTATTTTTGGAGATACGAGGTGTGGTGCCCTAACTTACCGGGTATGACATGTTGTTACCTCGAAATAAGATTTTTCGCAAATAAAGGCAATACTCGGTGTTTGATGATTCGAGAATCATACCTTATCATGCTGGGTTGTGATTTCTCGTTTGCTCAAAACAATCGATATTCCTTTAGGTTTTCACCCATGCTTATTAAAACCTTTCAAAACAAAGGATGTTCGATGATTGGATATTTGAGAATCGTGCCCTATCGTGTTGGGTTGCGCTTTTCATTTATTCTAAGCAATCAAGATCCCTTTGAAGTTTCATCCACGTTTTCTAAAAACCCTTTAAAAAGAAAGAAGTGTTTGATGTTTGGGCGATTAGGGAATAGTGCCCTATCGTCTTTGGGTTGCAATCTCCGTCGATCAAATAATCAAATATCTCTCCGGGATTTCACTCGTATTTTCCAAAGTGAGGCAATGATCAATGTTTGGGAATTCAAAGAATCGTGCCCTACTGTGCTGGGTTTCGATTTTTCGTTGGACTAAATAGTTGAGCATCCTTTCGTGATTTTCGAATTATAAATTTTCGGACATCGAAACAAGAAAATTTTTGACGATTAACTCAGGTTATTCAACTTTTATTAAAAAAAGCCACATTTCAAAAACATTTTTAATTTTAGACATAAGGACAATATTTAATCGATTTGGTACCAATTTTGGGCGTAGTGAGGGTGCTAATCCTTCCTCATGCGTAACCGACTCCCGAGCCGGTTTTCTAAAATTTTTGTAGACCAAAATTGTTGTTTTAGTAAATCATAAATGTTTTATTAAAATAACCAAATTTTTAGGTGATCCGATCACACCAAAACAAAAGATCGGTGGCGACTCCATGCATTTGTTTTTCAAAAGTCGATTACCCCTTTTTTAAAATTTTAAAATTTTTAAATCAAGGAATGGTTTCGACAAAAGGAATGTTAGAGTAGTGCCATGCATGAGGACAACCCACGTACAATGATTTTATCACTTGACCAATGTTATGATCACCATGTCCTGCATTTGTTGGTGATGTGGTCTCTCATTGAGCACAAGACCTCATTTGCCCTAAATACCCTATATAACGATGAATGAGGGATTGATCCTTTAGCCTTTTAGTAGTGTTAAGCACTATACATTTTTCATCCTCCTTTGCTATCTTATTTTACTCTTTACCTACCTTCTTTCTCTGTCTATTTAAGTAAACCAACCTTCTTTGACATCACCAACCCTTTTCCTTTTTGTCTCCTCCCTTGTTGACACTTTTATCAACAAAGCTATAATTGTCGTGAGACTGTTTTGAAAAATAAATTGATCTTTATTAGTTTAAAAATACACAATTTATCTTCCAAAAACTAAATAATGATAAGATTTTATGAATGAAACTATTTTTTAAAATTTTAAATTAAGTACTAAAAATAATTTCATTTTATTTAATTTTCACTATTTTCTTCATTTTCATTTTGTTTTAACCATTTCCTTTTCAATATTTTTCAAACAATTTTAATTAATTATTTCATACAAAAATAATATTTACGTCAAAATTAATATACAGTTGAACTGTTTAATATTAAAATATTATAAAATAAAAATAATTATATTTTCTTATATTTAAAACAATACCAACTAAGGTGTTATTTGACAAACTAAAAATTAAGTGCTGAAAATTTTAGCATTGAATCTAAGTTATAAAATTGTCCGTTTAATAAATGTAAAATTTAAATAATAAACAAAAATAATTTTATATGTTTATCCTTTTTTAAATAAATATTTCACATTATTTCAAAAAGTTAAAAAATTAAAAATTTATTCGTTGAATGTCTACTTATTATTTTCCACACTTTTCTTATGAAAAAATTCTCTTTTACTTCTTTTGTAATGAATTATCAAAAATTAAAAACAAAATAATTAAAAACATGAAATTTTAACAAACATCAAACAAGGTCTAAACTTCAAAAAAAATACCCTAACAACTAATCAATCTTTTTATTTATAAATGTGGCATAATTATTATTTTGGCTTGTATAGAGGAGTAGATAAAATTTTATCAGATATTAATTTGATACAGTTCAAATCGTGTTATTTTCATTCTTCACTTTTAATATTATATAAAAATAACTTTTATTATTCGGTGATGATATTAAATTTCGATTAAATTTGACGGGTAAAACTTTGATAGTGCTAGTTTTTTTTTTTTTCATTTACAAAACTTCAACATGAAATTTTACTTTCTGACAGATATAGATAAATTTAATGTATATAAGATATAGTTTTACAGAAAATTTGGGTTAGATTATTTAAATGAAAGGAGAATTTTTATATAGAAAAATAGGGCAAAGGGAGTGGGTCTCAAAGTGTTCATTTTGGGCCTTTCTTTGTTATAAGAAAGAGATGAGAATGATGGCTTCAAAGGTAAGGTGTGGTGAGTTGAAGTGGGGGAACCGCCCCCACCCTTCATTATTTTCCACATTCAAACACCCCTTTTTTTGTTTATATTGAAATTTTGGGCCTTATATTCATATCATGTCATACCTACTTTCTATGATCTCTCATTGAAATATACATATATTTGATTCAAAACTCTTTGTGGGCATATTAAGTATGATGGTTTTGCTTGTATTTGGTCATTTGGTGTCTATTTCACTTTGGGTTATAAAAATTTGTATTTGGCATTTTGGAAGTTATTCCAATAATGAAATAAGCTTTGATAGGCCGACTTTGACTAGAATAAATATTTGTAAAATTTCACACAAAATGGGTTGGATTTGTTTGTAAAGACGATGAGAGGATCCACCACTTCTTCAACCTTTCCCTAAGCCTCAGCCTCAAGTTGCCTGAGTTCCAAGGTGAAAAATAATGAGAACCTAAATGCTATAAATGCAGAAAGCTTAAAACACATGAATTGAAGTGATGCAAAAACTTAGTGCATGTATGTGCAGTGCAGTGCAGCTGATTTCCAATACCATTAATGGCTGTATTTAACCACCATATTAACTCCTTTGATATCAATGCATCATTCCCCCCTCCCCCCTCTATCCTAAATTTTTCATTTGTTTCAAAGGAATTTATGATCAAATCTGGTCATCATGCATCTGTAGATTTGCTTATGAATTGGTCAACTCTGGTCAATTCCCCTTCTTTATTTTTTCTTACTTATTTAGAAAATATTTTTATATTAGAATATATGTATTCTTTTTTAATTAAATTTAAAATTTATACTTTTTTATTTATTTATCGATAATAATTCTAAATTAGACTTATGAAATTCAACAATTAGTTTGGCTCTACCAAGTAGGCCTCGGCTCAATTGGGAAAAGTGGAGGTCCTAGGTCTTAAGTACATAGGTTCCAAACTCACCATTTGTAATTTTATGCTCGAGTCTCGAAGTCTAACTATATGCAGTTACCATGTGAGTTTAGTTCAGTTTGTTGGCTTTAATCTGGACTGTAGAAGTTCTTAGTCCGATTGTGTTGTGTAATGGTTTGATTTTACTTTGTGATTCCTTATACAGTCTGTGTTGTAATAGTTAGTTTGATACTTGCAATTATTCAAACATATATTTGTATTTGTACTTTGATTGAACTTTGCCACACTTTCAAAAAAAAAAAAAAAACAAGTAGCTTAGCTCTAAATTACAAGGCTATTTGTATTGAAAAATTTTCAATTATTCGATGAAATTCCCATCCTATATTTTCACTTATAGATGTAATAAATATGCTTAATACATCATTTGGTATTTTGTTTTTAATGTGATATTTGTGTTTTTTTTGTCAAATATAATGTCTATATTTAACAAAAATTATACATTTTAGTATATAAAAGTGTAAAATTTTTAATGTTTACTTCAGATTTTAGGATTGATTTGATAAAAATTTATAATTAATAAATAATATTAACAGCTTTCTTTCGTCAAATCAATCCTAAAATTTTAAGAAAAATTAAACCCATGAAACTGTCCAACAAATTAAAAACATAAACAAATAAATCCACAATTGGCACTAAATAATCTATTAATTAATTATAATTTTCACTAAATAAACTCTAAAATCTCGATTAAATCTCAACAAGTTTATAATAATATCAAAATGGTCACATTATATCAACTTAGGTATTAAACCTAAAAATAAAAGCATTTAGTAAATTAAATTTTGAGGCTACTCGAATTCAAGCAAGTAAATTACATTATTAGACAAATGAATAAATTATATCAAAAACCTGGTTTAATTATCAAAATCAGAGAAAGTAGATAGAAAAGCAAGGAAATAAATTACTATAGAAAATATTATTAGTGAAAAAAATACCCTTTTTACAGGGAATTTGCTCCCTCTCTCAACACCATCTTTTCACTTGAATAAATTAAAGGACAACAACACAATGATAAACCATGATTTGTGAAAAAAAAAAAAACAATATAGTAATAAATTGGAACTTTGATCCTCTAGGTGAAAATAGATTCCCGGAATCTGCTTGACTTAGTTAAAAATGGCTTTCGTTTCCCTTTTACTTTGTTAAACCCTTGAATGAATTTTCAGACCTCTTCTGTCTCGGTGGAATCCGATGACTCCTGTTTATGTAATTTGTTGTTTGGAGCTGAATAAATCCGACGTTCTTTTCCACCCGGTTTGGAGGAGGCATTACCATACCAGACCATCCCTACGACTGCAATGACCATACCGAGAATTACATGTAGATTGAGACCTTCTTTCCCGAAGAAAATAAACCCTAAGAGGAGAACAAGAATAGTCTTCATATGGCCAAGCACTTGGAATGATACGGCCGTGAACCTGCCGATGCAGATGAATTGGCTGAGGTTGGTCCCAACGGCAATGGTACATGACATGATTAAGAAAAACTGCAAGCAGAGATATCATTTAGATTAGCTCATGATTAAGCTATTGTTAGCTTCTATTTTTTAAAAAAAGAAAAATTATGGACAACTTCATCCACATAGGTAGAATCATTCTTTACACTTGGTGGTTTTTAAAGAAAAATGCATATCCACGAGTCAAGCTTCTTCAAGAACATTATAAAAGCACTTAATATAGCTTGATGATAGCAACTTCAATGCAATGAAACTGGCTCTTTTACATCATTAGTCTAAGCTAAATCCGATGGAAGTAGTGAAATAGCTACCCTAGGCAATGAGAGTATCACTTGAGAAATATTTCCGCTTTTTCATTAGTAAAGTTTGCTTGGAATGAAGCGCTAGAATATTGTGGTTCCCAACATTTAATTTCAAGGCATAAACATAACATGCATTAAAAAAAAGAATCAGATGCACTGACTTCATGAGAATGCATGCAGGTGGAAATGGAGCAGAGAAGCGGTCTTGTTACCAACTAAAAATCTAGTCAACACTGATAAGAACCTTACCATTGATATCACAGAGAAGTCATAGGCATAAACCTTTTTCTCTGTTAACCAGTAGTCCACAAAAGGACCAACTAAGAGCAGGCTTGCAGCTTGTACTGGAGCAGTATGTCCCAATAAGTCGAAAGATCCTAAAGAATGCTTGCGTTGAAGAAAATGCACATACTGCAAAAATAAATAAGAAACAAAGAAAAGACCAAATATATCAATCCATGTAACAAAATAAGGTATGGCAGGTGTTTCATTTATAGAATGGATTGAGCTTGTGACATATCCATTCTGAACTTTGTTCAATCACAAAGTTATTTGATGGTACTATCCAAAATATTCTTCCAACTTATTGCACCTTAAGTAAAATCAGGATAGTATTGCAGATCTACTTACATACTGCTGGAGGGCTGTGCTCCAAATTGCTATTACAGCAGCTAAAAAACCCTTGAGATTGACACTCACATCTGTAACAGTACAGACAGCAACTCCAACGAGAACTAATAGTATGCTAAGCTTTGTGTCCCTTGAGTAGCGGACCTTGTCAAAAACAACTTCCAGAAAGCATGATACTGGAATCATGCTCAGCTTTGCTATCTGCAAATAAGTTTTATACAAAAAATATGTAACATAACTTCCAGAAGATCAAACATATAGCTAAGTTGCAAAAACTGACCTGATAGAAGCCCACAGAATTCCACATCAGACTCACATTCATTCCAACAATAGAAAAGTTTGCAAACAAGACAAACTTGAGAAGTTCGGGTAATGGTAGATAAGAGCCCTGAATGTAACCCAGCCATCTAAGAAGAACAGTCAACAAGGTTGTTGTGGCAAAATGCAAACCAGTTAATGTTGTAGCTGCAGCAACGTATTAAACGGGGCACAACATCAGCGTTGTTGGAAAGGTAAAATTTCTTAAAATCAACATGCTTCATCAGAATTTATACAGTCAAAACATGTTATTTTTTTATATGTAAGGTCTTTTTTTTGGTATTTAAGGAATTTCAGCTAGACAATGGGAGGTAGCTCTTGTTTCTCTCACAAATCTTACCCTGCCCCATTCAAGGATTTGAACCCTGCTCATTTGGGTCTTTTCACACAGAAGCTGAAGAAGAAAATAATGAAAATGATAGCTTCAGCCACTCATAATAGCTCTCCCATTATGAAGGCATTATATCTCTGCATATTGGTAATGCTAAAAACTGGTTTGTTATCTTCCAATCAATTTCTTATACGCATATGGCCATTTTTTTTTACAATATTTGTTTAAAATATGCTTAGATTCCATATAAGACAAAAAAAATACCAGATGTGCATATTTACTTTGTCAAAACAAACTTCAAAATATCATCAAATAACTTCAATCACTGAGATAAGTCCAGAGGGTTAAGCAATATCAATCATTATATGTTTCCACATAAATATCATATCTCTAAACAAAATTGTCTATTCCAATATAGAAAGATTTGGCTTATATCTTCTTCTATGGTTCAACTATCTGTTCATGTCCATAACAGCTACTTAGCCTTTCCAAAAATTTTCGGCCAACTTAGATTTGGAAACTATTTTCCATTTTCCATTGCTGTTTATCTAAATATAATCAATAAAAAGAAACGAGCTAAATTTATGGAACCCTTTCTAGAAATTGAAGGAAAAAAGAATTTTAACTAGCACCGATTTTTTATTTATTATCTTTGAGATATAAAATTAAAATGAAAATGGAATATTTCCAAAAGTAAACAAGCCTTAAGCTGTGTCCATCAAAACCTAAACCAAAAATTGGAGAGACACAGTTTGGCCAAGTTTAAGGTGGTAATCTTTTAAGATGGATGTTCCGAAAATTTTGAGATTGTCAGGAAATTAGCTGCAAATCAAATGTACAGTTAACAGTCAAGAAATTTACAATCATAATGGATTTGATCGATGATGGATCTTGACTTTAAACTTTGACAAGGTTGAAGTATATTCAATTAACAATAGCAAAAATATTTTTAGATGTAGCATATGACGGCAAACTTAATTACAAGTATCCTATATGTAAAAGTATAGCGAAAAGAATTTAGTAGTAGATCTTATGATTTTTACTTGCAAATCAGTAGGAACATTCTTTATAGAACTAAAATTATTATATCTTTTACAGTGTTAACACATTATGAAGTCATATATAATGATTTAAAGTATTAACGTAAAAGAGATATACATAAAAAGGTAATATTTTTAAAATAATAAAATTAAAATTTAGACCAATACAATAGAGACTTTCATATGACAAGTTGAAACCTTCTAATTTGTTACATGGTATTTTTGAATAATGGAAAATGAAAAGGTACTTAAGCTAATGATGTTAACTGTTTTGCTGTATAACATTTTCAAAGAGCATGCAGGATACAACTGGAACTTTCGAAAGGGGAAAAAAAGAAAGAAAAGGGTCCCAAAACTAGAATAGTTGCCAATTGGGTTTTAGCTATTATAGTACTCCTATATGTTTAAATCTATATGTTTGTGAAACTATAGTGTTGACAAACTTAATCTTTTTAAACTGAAAATCATTTATGACAAGAAAACCAAGTTAATAGTTGTAATGTTGATAAGGTTTAGATACAAAAAAGTTTTATTACTAATATCCCGTAGATGACAGTCATCATACGTAAAGAATAACGAATATGAACATAAATTTTGGTTTGAGGGGGTCTAACTAATTTATTTATAAGAAATGTCGAAATTATTGAGATAAAATCTGTATAAAAAAGTTTCAAAATCATGGCTCCGCTAGGCTCCAATTGAGATCTGCCTCTTGGAGTGTGGAATCAACTAGTCAAAAATTATTACTTTTGAGTATATAAAGGAGAAAAGAATATAGGAAGATCATCAACTTCATAGATTTCTCCATGCTTTTCCTTTTCTAATAAACAAAACAGGAAAACCAAATCAATGTATGTTACTACATAAACTATTATTCTTGCTACTCTGTTTCTCCCTTTTAGGCTGATCATATGTAGTCATATCCATGGACCAAAAAAGTGATTGTTAGAAAAGGCAAAGACTATCAAAGTTTGCAAGTAAAATGTTCACTCGAAACATACCAAAACTGAAGCCATATGTAGCCATCAAGGCTTTATTGACCATGATTATACCCACAGATGTAACAACATTGAAAAACCATGAGGCCACATCGAGCGCTGCCTTCCTGTCAGCCTTGCTTACAGAGGACATTATTAACTATAGTCTTCAAATAATCAAACAGAGTCTTTGTTTCTCAATTTTCATGCAAGAAGAAACCGAAGCTCAGGTGTCAAAAATAAGCAGCAGCTATACCTGTATCAACAAATTATTTGGAAAATCAGAAGGTTAAAGAAGAACAAACTAGCATCCTCCTGTATTAAAGACAATGAAGAATGTTTCCTTTTTCAGGAATAATAATAACAGAAAAAAATTAGCAGCATACATTTACAATACATATATTTTCAAAAACAATTTTAGAGGAAGAGATAACAGGTACAATGATCTCTTACAAGTCCGGGAGAGATCTGTTGGGAAACCGCCATCAGAGGAATTTAAATTCAACTTTATAGTTTGAGAATAATTTAAAGAAGCTGGATCTGGGTTTTTGCCGTTTCTACTTAAAATTTTTGAAAAGTCAAGACTAAATTTAAGACTTTAAAATTTACTTATTAAGATTGGTATTTGTCAAATACAATCAAATTAAAACATGAAATGCAAAAAATTTCTCCAGTAACTAGTCTCAAATCAAGAGTTTTAAGCCAGTTAGAATTTTGATATCAAAATCCAAATTTCATTATTCCATTAAAATCTCGGCAATAAGAAGAAAACAATGCGAGAACTAGGGCATCTTCATTGCTTTTTCCTTCATTAATCAAACAAATTTTTATTTATTTGGGCACCCGTTATCTGCTCTATTTCTATCTCAAATAATAATAAATAATGCACGGGATCAAAAGTTGAAACCTTTCCATCTACAAAATTTGAAATGCTTGCCAAGATCTAAACTAATAAAACCTGATACCAAAATTTTCAGTTGAAAAAAAGCGATAATTTTTTTAGATTTTATAAATTTTTTTTAAAAAAATAGATCATATAAAAATGGAAAAAGAAGTGTTATTTCTCAGCTGATCCATCATTCTTTAACGTTTACTTAATTACGCTTCATCTCTCAAACAGAAAAAAAAAATCACGAGCAATTTCAATACAAAATTAGCAAATTGAAAACAAAAAAAAGGGGTCTAATTAATCAGAATAACAATGCATTAACCGGAAATATAATATACAAAAAAGAAAAAAAGAAAGATAGATTCACAACATACTTAGAAAATAAAAGGAACTAACTTTTTAAAAAAAAAATTACACCAAATTAAGCAAAAGAAATGAATTTAACGAACCTGGGACAGGAAGAAGAGGAAGCAAAGCAGAGAGTCTAAATGAAGTCCTCTCGGGATTTGCGGAGTAAATAAGAAAGGTTTTATAAAATAAAAAAATAAAAAAAAAAGTTTAAAGAGAGAGAAATATCTTTTTGCTGTTATATTTGGATTTCAAATGAGTTTCTTGTTCATTGTCTCCACCAATTAGGAAAAAGGGGGAAATTGAGAGATAAATAGAGTTTAGACACAAGAGAAGTAAATAAAAAAAAAATCAATCTTAATTATTACTATGGAATTTGGGTGTCCAATAATAATAAATGTCTTTTAAGGCCATTATTATTTAACAAGATTAGAACTTTGCATAAATGTGTTTATTTCCTCAACTAGTCATTTTCTTGTTTCTTTTCATTATTTTAAATTCCAATTTATGCATTATTTCTCGATTATAATGAAAATGAAGGAAATTGATTACTACAATTTGATGGTTGCTTATTATTTACCCATTTCTTTTGGGTCCCAATTTTTGATGCTTTCTTTTCATATCTAATAATTGGTTTAGGAATAGAATTTATTATACAATTTATGAAAATAAAATGTATGTATGAAATGACACCCATAATGAGGGGTTTTAAAAAAAACTTAAATATAGTGTTTTTAATATTATTTATTAAATTCGAGTAATTTCAATATTCATGATTTGCGAGTTTAGAGGCTTAATAAATTATCACATGAGTTCATGCTTGTGTGTCATAAGAAAAGTTATGTAAAGTGTAAACAACAATAGCTTCACTTCCATGAATGTCGAGTTCAGGCTATTTTATTTGCTCACGGGAACTTCTTTTAGGATGGAAGATGGTTTCATTTCATACAAAAGAGGGGATGTTCAAAACTGAACTAATACAACATCCTAGCATATACTAGGAGAAAAGCAAGTAATAAACACCACCAAATGCTAAAAATGAGCACCAATTAAACCATCTAAAAGTAGGATTAGGAGAGGGATCATTACCATGTAAAGAGGAATTCATATACATTCTACTAAAAGGCATCAACCATTTATATAGGGGCCTATATAAATGCATATGATCCCATCTACCATACTGGTCCGCTAATACCACTGACAAAAGGCTCAAAATGACACTTGGTGAAGATGACATTAGGCACAAGAACCAAAAGTTGAAATAAAAAATGAATTGACAAAAATAGGCTTAGAAAAAAAGTCTCCGAGACTCGAGGAAACCTCTATCCGACACAAAGGATAGAAAAATTATCATTTTGATCAAACCTTGTCTTATTGGAAAAATGGTCAGAATTCGACATATAGACAAAGCTCGAATAGAAAAACAAGACTAGTGACCAACTGTTCCACAACCAAATAACTGGTCACCTTAACAAACTATTGAACTAAAGAATAAATTAACAAAACATACTCGAGATCTCCTACCGAAGATTCGAGTACGCTATCAAAGACGTAGAAATGGTTAATAATAGCTTACTGTTCCACAACCAAACAATTAGTTACCCTAACAAACTACCAAACTAAAGATTAAATCAACAAAACCTACCAAGATCTCCTACCGGAGATTTGAATAGGCTACCAAAGATGTAGAAACGGCTAAGGGCGGCTCACTAGAGCTTGAAACCAGCCTTGAAATGTCTCTCTCTTACCTTGAGTATGCACATAAGAAGAAGATGGTTAAAGATTTTCAGAATAAAGGCATTACTAGCACCAAACTTAGTTAACTAAAAATAAGGGTGTTGAGGGACTAAACGGGACAACCAAACATACTGTGATGAAAAAGAGAGGGAAATCTATCAAATATCTACCCTCGTGGTTGAATAAGCCACTAGAATCAATTGCTACAACTCTTCTTAAGAAAACAAAACAACAGAGAACTTTATAAACGAGAGATAATATTTATCAATCATAGTTTAGATGGTTAGATTTGCCCATGGAAATTTATTTCCCTGTTGTCCCTACCAACTTATTTAGTAAGTAAAAGTCGATAATTATAAGATTCGACTTCTACTCTATAAATACCCACTCATTTATATTTTCTTCCCACCTAAAATCGTCTTAAACTCTTTTTTTAGAGGAAAAAGAGGTTGCATTAAGGTTTAAGGAAAAACAAATAGCAAATCGTGCAATTAATGTGATAAAATTTTCTAGTCAAATAGTTTTAATTTTGTAATTTTTTTCAAAAATATTTTAAAGATATTTTGAAATTTGATAGCAACTTTTTTATGAATTTTTAAATAACAGGATGATTGAGTTGTTCATGATCAACATAATCTAAAATTCTTAAAGGTCGATGCACGTATCAAAAAGCACTTGAAGAAGGTTGGTTTGTATGTGGTTGTAGATGAAGAAATTTTCAAACAAATTACAAAGCATTACGTATCAAGTCGAAACTATCATAAACAAAAAAGATGACATCACATACAGTCATGTAATTAACCTCTAGAGTGAACCAATAGCATAATATTGTGATATCCTTAAGTAAGAAGAAATCATCTAGGCCTTAAAATTATGAGTCAACTGGTTTATTGAAGGGGAACAAGACACAAAGTTTTTACACTTTACCACAATAAAGAGATGCAACTATAAAAAATTTGTAGGCCTAAATGATTCAAATGAGAGGTAGGTCATAGATAGAAAGGGGATAGAAATGATAATTCAAGAATACTTCATGAACGTTTTGTAACATCCTTAAAACCCCTTTGGTTGTAAATAATATGAGATAAAATCTTACCGAAATAAGGAATAAGATCAAAGAAAATGAAAGTTGCAATATATCAAAAGAGAGTTAAATCAAGAAGCATGACATGATGTATTAAGGAAGGGACTAAATGGTAAATATGTGAAAAGTTTTTGGCTTAAGTGTAACTATTCAAAATTTAGGGGATTGAAGCGTAAAAATGAAAATTTTGAAGGACCAAAAGTGACAATAATCCAATTTACTAAGATATGAAATTGGCATGCAGGGACCAAATTGAATAGGTGAATAATTGTGAGGGACTAAATCATAATTTTACCAATTTAAGTGATGATTCAAGGATGAAATTTTAAAATATCATAAAGGGTAAAATGGTCAATTAGAAAGAGGGAGAATTCTAGAATGTAATGATATGTTGATGATATTTTGGTGATTTTTTTAATTGATTAGTTAAATATTATTTTATTAATATTTTACTTAGATATTTATTATTATTTTATTTAGAAAATGGTAGTATGAAAAGAGAGGAAGGATGAAGGAAATTTATCATCCTTCCAATGTGAGTAAAGGGTGAGAAAGGAAGTTTTCTTTTCTTTACAATTTAGTCATTTACCATGAAAACTTACATTTTTACCCAAAATTTTTGAAAATTTCCTTAGATATTAAAGAGAGAAGATGAAGTAGAGATTCTAGAGAATATGTTCATCAATTTAGAAGCAAGAAAATAATAGATGAAAGTGGAGAAAATGAGAAGAAAAAGGAAGGAAAGTGGTGAAGATGATAAATGCATGGAAATGAAGAAGAAATGAAGAAATTCTTGATAAAGGAGGTAAGTTTCATACTAAACCTACTTGTATTTCAATAGATTGACTTAAAGATGTTTTGAATGAGATGTATGAAACATGTATTTAATCTAAATACTAGAAATAGAAAGTATTTGATGAAGAACAGAGACTTAAAACACTAAATTGGTAAGAGAGAATGTGATTTGTATGGTGAAAAGTACTAAGATTAAGAAATGAATATGTAATCTACACATAAACATAAGTGACTAAATTGTATAGTAATAAAAAATATGGCAATTATGTGTGATTGAATGAAAGATAGTGTAAATAACCTTGGAAAAGAAAATATTTTCATTAAACAGTTTGGATAGTAGCAGTAACTTAATTTTGAATATTCACCTAAACTTATAAAAATTTAGTTAGAGATCAAATAAAATATTTAATTAAATCTTATTTAGTCTAGTTTCATATGGAATAAACGGTGAAAGAAACGGATTTTATAGTTTGAGATATATTAATTTTCATGAAACAAGGTCGGAGTGGATTTGGGTTTCCTTGTTCAGACTTTGGAAAATCATAAAAAATTGTAAAAAAAAATGATTATGAGTTTAAATTTATACTTTTAAATTACTAATGAGCCTATTTTCAATAGACACAAATGAAAAAATCATCTAAACCCTGTACTTAGAGATAATTAATTTTTAGTAAAGAAAGGCCGAAGTTGTTAAGCAACAGAACAGGGACAAATTTGAATAATTTACTATACTGATTGGCTAAATTATAAATCCTAAAATTTTTATGGTAAAAATATATTTGAGTCTAGTTTCAAAAACATCAAGCATATCTTAATTTTGAATTTTGTAACTCAAGATATAAATAATTTAGTGACTATGACTCAAGTGGACAACTTTGATATGAACATATAAGTAAATAGTGGAATTATAGACAATGTTACATATAAGCATGTTATATACTAAAAGCTAAAGATTCTAATAAATATATACATAAAGGATGTGGAATGGAGAGGAGGAGGAGGAAAATATATATGAATATATATATATATATATATATATATAGTAGATGAATTTGAAATGTTTCAAATGGTTGTAAGTGATAGAATGATTAATACATGTGAATATGTTTAAACAAATTGATAAAATAATAAGTGAATAATTGTTAATTGATGTGATATTTAGTTCTTGTTAAAATTTTATGAAGAATTAAATTGATCAGCACAATTTAGAAATAAATATGAAATATACATAAAGTGGGTAAACTACTTTAAAAGTGCAAGTCCTCTAATGATCTTATTTGTAAAACTTTAATATTTGTGTTAATTTTATAAACTTTGTTATCTTTGATTGAATATCATGTTTTTATGAGCACTTGAGATTAGAAATAGATGTAAGTGGATGATATGTAAAATGAAGTGGCGGTTATGACATTTGAATATGGTTCAGGTAATGATATAAATAAATAAATAAATAAAAATAAAGAATGGAACTTGTAGGAAAATAGAGACGACGTCACGATGACAAGTTCACCATGTCATGACGTGGAAACCCCAACGCGTGATGAAAATTCAAAATTTTTTATGAACTATACAATTTGGCCTTTGATCAATTGTGGATGCTTTAATGAGCTCCTTTAACTCATAATTAGTTCTATCGTAAATTTAATTATTACTGAAATGAGTTAATGATCTATATTAATTAAATGATATGATATATTGATCTGAAATTTTCAGTAGTTGCTTCGGCAACGAATGTGACATCCTGATGCCTTGACTTAGTGACCGGGTCGAGTATGGAGGTGTTACACATTTTCTACTAAAAAATATTTTAACCTCATCCCTAGTGAGATTAATCTTAGTTGGCCCCAACTTTTGAATGGAGATAAACAAGAACTGCATGTCAAAATCACCAATGTGGATGTTGCCAAAGCTGTTTGGTCTTTTAAACCAATTAAAGCCTCAAGACTAGATGGATTGCACCTTTTCTTCTACCAGAGATAATGGTCCCAAGTTAAATATAATATCATCTTCATTGTGACCAAGATTTTCTATAACTCTAATCATGAATTACATCTCCACTACTTCAACCAGGGTCTTATTGATTATCCAAATACAATGCTTCCAACCTTCTTGTGGGATTAAGTAAGAAGATCTCATGTCTCCTTATATCTCTATCTTGTACATAAATTTCCTTAATCTCTAAATCCTCAAAGAAGTAGACTAGAGAACATGGTAACTCATTTGTGACAGAAGTTGCATTCTTTTATGACACTATTTTTCCCCAAAAATGGACAAGAAAATTATCGAGACTATTAAATAAACTTGACTTATTTATGAAGGAATAATGCCAAATCATCAAATTTTACAGGAAATATTAGCTCACTAACACCCTGAATATTAAGGAGACATTATAACTTAGGAAATATCTTGGATTCCCCATCTACACTAAAAGGGTATCATGTGGATTACAACATCATCATTGGTAGAGTTTGGAATTGTAACACTGCTTGCTTGACCCGATCGTCGGGTCTGAGTTACAGGCTGTCACATCCGTTGTCAAAGAAATTCCTGTCAAAATACAGTATATATATCAATCAACAAACATTTATGACTTAAAAACATTCATTGTAACGCCCTAAATAATTCAATTTTGCTTCTGTGAGTATCTGACATTAGTATGTATCTGCTTTAGTGGTTGAGTGTTCTGGGAATGTGTGGGAGGTTTTGGGTTTAAGTCCCACTTCTGTCAATTTTGTTAACTTTTGGATCTAAGTCTTATCTTAGTCTAGTGGGTTTATATTTAATTCCTGTAAATTCATATCAGAATGAGATTGCTGGTTCAAGTGGTAAAGGGGTTGTTGTGTGGGAGGTCTTATGTTTGAATCCCTGCATGAGCATGGGTACTATTTTTGTTCGGGTATCTGATAGAATTTCAGTTGAACTAAAATTCTGCGGAAGTTGTGAGTAGTGGGTAAGTGGGAGGAAAAGAAGGGATTTGATAAAATATCTTTTATTTTCTCCTTTTCAAATTTTAATCAATTTTTTTTCTTTTCTTTTCGAATTGTCGTCAATTTCTGCTCCTTTTCAAAGTTTTTGTCAATTTTATTTTTGTTCCTCCTCTTTCTGGTGTGACTATTCCGTTTGATTTCTTTTATTCGTTATTACTGTTTTTCGCCCAGTTTCAGTAAGCTTTCTGTTCTATTTTGCAGTAGTAGCGTAACATTTATTGTAGGAATCTGATTTCTGTGAACGGATGTCTAGGTGAAGGCGGTGAATTTGTAGCTGTCACTTTGACGGTTTAACTTTTACGTGTAGATGTTTTTGCGGTGGTAAGTTTTAAGCATTGCTCAGTTTTAGGTTTGTTGAATTCGTAAATCGTTGCTAATAGGGTGTTGGGATTCTCTTTTTAGGTGCTGGGGGCCTCGGGAGTGTTTTCGTATTAAAACGATACTAGGTGTGTACTCGAAACACAAAAAACGAGGCTTCTACAAAAGCTAAAAATAATTTTGTCGACGAAGGTATGGCCGTGCGTAGCATACGGTCGTGTGGTTTTGGGCCAGGCCGTGTGAACCACACGGGCAAAGGCCAATCTGAGAGTGTGGGACCACACGTGTAAACCATACGGGCATAGGGTCCCATAATTCTGAAATTTTCCCTAGGGTCGCACAGGTCACTTCAATCGCCTGTAGGTCTATTGAAGGGTTGGTAAAGGCTAACTAAACCCTAGTTTGTATGCTATGATATTTTGATAGTTTGATCTAAGTAGTATACTAAATGTATATCTGTCTGTACTGTTATCTGTATATAAGCAAGCTGATCATGTTTAATCTGTTATACAGTATTTGAAAATTGTGTATCTCTGAAGGGTGGGATTTATATATATTGAGGAAGTGTTCTGTACGGTGTACATTGCCTATATTCTGGCAGTTTGGCTATATATTATCTGATATGTGTCTTAATGGCACAACGTAATGTGTAGGGATAGTTGGGTATTTTTAACCCCACATGGTGTGATGGATGGTCGGAGTTGGTGTGTAGAGGATGGGGGTAGGATTTTGACATATCTGATATCTGACTCTGAATCTGAATTTGAAACTGAGTCGGTATCTGTTTCTGTTTGTGTATATAATTCTATATGTGTGTATGCTTGATTCTGTTGGGTTACACTGAGTTTTAGTAAACTCACATCTGTTGTCTATTTTGTTAGGTAATCTACAGACTTAGACGGATTGATGCAGCAGAGACCCAACGGTGACCACTTGACTGTGAATGGTTTTATTTATTTTTTTGTAATCATTTTGAGAGTTTGTAATTTTTGGGACTCTCTGGACTTTTGCTTTTGGGTTTTAAACTGTTGATTCTGGTTTGCTGATTTTCTGCATCCTTGGTAAATTGTTTTATGAAATTGACGGTTTTTACGCAAAAAGAGGTTTTCCTAAAGATAACAAATCGAGTTTCTAAAATATGACAAATCTATTTTGACAAATTAATTAATTAAATAATGTTATCAGTTTATTCGTGAACGAACACGTGGTATTAAACTTGAATGGTTTATCAAGTCAACACCATTTTCAAAACCCATTCCTTGTGACATCACCAGATTTGACCATAACATCTAGGCTGAGTTTGGGGTGTTACATTCATAATATGATTCACAACTAAATCTGAGCTTTAATCGAGCTTACAAAAGTTGTTTTGTTGACCTGAGCATAAATTAGGACCAAATTGCAAAGTTTTGAAAGTCTAGGGTTGACATTGTGGCGTTGCCTCCTTCATGTAGTGATGTAGCAAAATAGTTTGTCATGTTGTGACGTCTAGCCACTCGACATTGGGACATCACAAACTTTCGACTGACATTGCAATGATGAGAGTTTCTCGTCTCGACGTGGACTCTGTTTTGATACATTTTAGGTCATTTGGTACCTATTCCATGTCAAGCCAAACCATTAGCACAATTGGTGCATAAATGCACACTTATATCATTCACAAAACCAATCGAAAAGCATGTCTAAACATTCATTTAACTATTTCTAAACTCCCATTCTAACATTTCCACAAATTTGGCAACAACAAATCAATCCAAGCTATACCAATTCAATCAACCAATCCTTGGTTTATTAACTAATAGACCGTAATTTATACATATTTTTATCTCATGCTTAGCACATTTGTGGATGATTTCTCCTTAGATTTGGTGAATTTGATACTCCTAATCATTTAATTTCATGTTTTATACTTAGGTGAGCATAGGAAAGTAAAAAGAGCGAGAAACGGGCCAAAAACGGAGAAAACGGGCCAACATTGAAAATAACACGGCCTGGACTTCCTCACATGGGTAGGCCACACGGCCGTGTCCATTTGGCAGAATCGAAGCACGACTCACACGGGTAGACCAAACGCCCGTGCCTATTTAATAGCCTTGACCATGGTCTAAAGCAATCGCACACGGGCATGTCCCTGTCGAGCCCAAGTATAGTCCTATTCGGAAAATGCCACTTTTGAGGGCTCTTAGGCATTCTAAAGCCTATTTAAACACCTGAGGAGGCACTTAAAGGAGACACATGGAGTAGGAGGTAGGAATTACTTAAGGAAAGCCAATTAATCCATCTCAGAAGTCGGATTCATCGTCAAGAATGAAGATCTCCCTTCAATTTCCTTCAGGAGTTTTGGGTTTTCTTTATGTTTTGTTATCTTTATTCTTTTGAGATGTTTTCTTTCATAATTATAAACTAAACCACCTAAATGCCTAAGGGGAATGAAACCTAATACGGATCTTGTTATTATTATCTAAATTGTATGATAAATATTTAACTTGTTCTTAATTATGTGTTTTTAATTCTTGTTTTAATATTCCAGCATATTGATTCAAGTTAATGCGCTTATTCAGAGGAGCAAAAGTCCCTGTCTAAGAGTAAATTTATCGTAATTAAGCGGAGTTGATTGCACGCCTAGAGATAGGGTGACAAGATTTTTCTAGATTAGGGTGAAACCTAATAAGGGAGTCCATAGATCGAGTTAATGCAACACTAGAGTGTTAATTAGAAAGAGATTTCAATTAATCAACCTAGGGTTAGACGTTATTAGTCTCGAGAGAGATAATAATATAACTTAGGAATTTCTATAGATCAATTCAAATGAATGAATCATTTGATTCAGAGTCAAATAACAAGTGAAGTCTAGGTGGATTTTTCCTTGGGTATTGTCTTAATCAATCGAGTTTTCCCAAAAGCTTTTCCTAATTTCCTCTCTGTGCACCCTTAGTTTAGTTAATAAGTTTAGATAAACAAATCCCTTAATTTTTAGGCTAGATAATAAAAAGAAAGTAATTACTAGTACTCTTGGTTCCTTTGGGTTCGACAATCCGGTCTTGCTAAAGCTATACTACTGTTCGATAGGTACACTTACCTTCATCGTGATAATAGTTAGTTTCAAGAACGATTAATTA
Source organism: Gossypium arboreum (assembly GCF_025698485.1). Lineage (NCBI taxonomy): Eukaryota > Viridiplantae > Streptophyta > Magnoliopsida > Malvales > Malvaceae > Gossypium > Gossypium arboreum. The sequence goes on from NC_069071.1 coordinate 8,500,601, forward strand.
TAAATTTTTAAAACCTGTAGCGAATATCACGTATCAAGTTTTTGGCGCTGTTGCCGGGGAACTTAAGATATTAGGAACACTCAATTTTTATTACTTTAGCCATTTTACTTTTATTGCAATTTTTTTTTAGTTTAGTTTAATTTCACTTTTCTAACTTTTCTTTTATTTTCTTCTGACAGGTTTTTATAGTGTATGACTAGAAGAGACCCGTCGGGACCATTACTTTTTGATAGTGAGATCGATTGCACAGCCCGTAGAAACCGAAGAGAAATAAGGCGAAGCTTAAGATACACAAAGGAAGAGCAAGAGGACGACATTCAAACCACAACCGAGGAGATGGCTGAAAATCAGGAAAATCCGCTACCTCCTACGATTTCCGTTGATCTAGTAAATCAGAATCATGCTCCACGCACTATGTATGATTATGCTAAACCAAATTTAATAGGAACTGAGTCGAGTATAGTTAGGCCTGCTATTACTGCAAATACTTTTGAACTAAAACCTAACACGATTCAAATGATACAGCAATTAGTTCAGTTTGATAGTTTGTAGAATGAGGATCCAAACACCCACTTGGCGAATTTTCTGAAACTCTACAACACATTTAAAATCAATGGTGTCTCTAATGATGCCATTCGCCTTCGGTTGTTTCCTTTTTCATTGAGGAACAAAGCTAAACAGTGGTTGAACTCGTTACCATGAGGGTTAATCACTACTTGGGAACAAATGACCTAGAAGTTTTTACTAAAATATTTTCCGCTGGCTAAAACGGTTAAATTAAGGAATGATATCTCTTCTTTTGTGTAGATGGATTTAGAAACACTATATTATGCATTGGAGAGATACAAGGACCTATTGAGAAGGTGCCCTCACCATGGGTTACCACTCTGGCTACAGGTTCAAACTTTTCACATTGGGCTGAATCCTTTGACTAGACAAATGGTTGACGCAGCCGCTGGTGGGACTATCAATAATAAGACACCTGAGGATGCTTATGAATTTATAGAAGAGATGTCACTGAATAATTATCAGTGGCAAGTCATGAGGACAAAGCCAACGAAAGCAGCTGGCGTTTTTAACGTCGATTCGGTCACCATGCTTTCTAATCAGGTAGAACTTTTGAATAGAAAAATTGACAGTTTTATTGGTTCTTCACAGGTTCACCCAGTAATGCAATGCAATACAAGTGAAGGAGGAATGAGAAATTCAGAATGCCCACCTTATAGCCACAACATGGAAAACAAGTAATTAAATTATATGGGTAATAATCCTCGACCTCAAAATAATCCCTATAGCAACACTTACAATGCAAGATGGAGGAACCACCCAAATTTCTCATGGGGAGGCCATGGGAATCAAAGAACACCGTCACCTCCAGGCTTTAAAACCACCTTACCAACAAGAGAAAAAGCCGAACCTTAAGGAGATGCTAACAAAATTCATCTCGGTGTCAGAAACTCATTTTCAAAATACCGAGACAACACTTAAGAATCAACAAGCGTCGATCTAAGGGCTCAAAACTTAGATAGGCCAGCTCGCTAAATTGATATCTGAATGACCACAAGGTAGCCTATCGAGTAACACTGAATCTAACCCAAGAGAGCAGCTCAATGCGATTACTATTCAAGATGAGGAAAGGTTAGTTGCACCTGAATCAGAATCGAGGCAAGAAACTGTGGTAAGTAAAGGTAAAGGTGAGGTGGACCACAATGACCAAAAACAGGTAAGTAAAGAGTACAGACCACGTGTACCATACCCCAATGTGACAAGGAAAGACCACTCAGACAAATAGTTTGATAAATTCCTTAAACTTTTAAAGAAATTACATATTAACTTATCGTTTATTGAGGCTCTTTCGTAGATGCCGAACGCTGTCAAATTTTTAAAGGAGCTTTTACCAAATAAGCTGAAGTTAGACGAGGCACCGCATGTGGAGATGAATGCAGTTTGCTCAGCCATTCTACAGAATAAGCTGGCCAACAAATTGAAAGATCCAGGTAGTTTTACGATTCCTTGTTTAATTGGTAGCTTAGATGTTAATAATGCCTTGGCTGATTTAGGGGCTAGTATCAATGTCATGCCTTACAAAATGTTTAAGCAACTAGGTCTTGGGAAACCCAAAGAAACTAGGATGAGCATTCAATTAGCAGATAAAACAATTAGATTTCCTAGGAGTATTATTGAAGCTGTACTTGTTAAAATTGGCAAATTTATATTCTCAGTTGATTTCGTTGTTCTAGACATTGAGGAGGATAGTAACATGCCTTTAATTTTAGGGAGGTCATTTTTAGCAACTGCTAGAATGATAATTAATGTTGGTACAGGTGAACTCACACTTCGTGTGGGTGATGAAACAATCACTCTTCAAGCTCGTAATTCGAGTAACACCTCAAAAATCGAGGGTGGTTGCATAAATTATACTACTAGTACTGATCATGTGGTGAAACCCTCTGTGCAGAAAACAGGTTCGAAGAGCACACATGAGCCTTGTTCAAACAACAACAAAGGAACTATCTATGAAGAACGAAGGCTACGAATTGAGGAACTAGATGAATGGCGGACACATAAACCAAAACCACGCCTTGACGAGCTCAATATTCCACCAAATCAACTTAAGGTTGGAGACAAAGTACTACTGGATGTAGCAGATCCTCGTATTGCCACTTCTAAATCTAATGGAGAAATTCCTCTCACGGTACTCAATATTTTTCCATACGGTACAGTCGAGGTAATTCATCCTAAATTCAACACTTTTAAGGTAAATAGTACTTGTTTAAAACCTTATTTTGATAAAATTGATAGCAGGGAGGAGGAGTGTAAACCCCTCGCACCACCATGACCATGTAGCAGAAAGGTAAGTCGAGCTTAGACTATAAATAAGCGCTTCTCGGGAGGCAACCCGAGCATTAACGGTGTTAACTTCTTTAATTTTTAGTTTTTATCATTTAATCACTAACTGAGTACTTGCCCACAGGTTTTCCAGAACCACACGGCCAGGTGCACAGGCGTGCCTTAGGCTGTGCTCACACCACGAGCAGAGACACAGTCGTGTGAAAACAGGGTAAATTTTTTCCCAAACACGGGATGCGATAAGTTTCCATGGGCGTGAGACGTAGCCGTGGGCGAACTTGTCAAAAAACACGGGTGTGTCACACGCCCGTGTCTTGAAGCAGTAGTTGAAATTGAGAATTTAACATGAGCGTGCGACACGCCCGTGTCTTGAAGCAGTGGTTGAAACTGAGAATTCAACACGGGTGTGCGACATGCCAGTGCCCACCACCCGTGCTCAAGACTGATAAACCAACATGGGCGTGCACCTATACACACTGGCGTGGGAGAAGCAAATAAAGTAGAACACGGCCCTATGCATCGACACACCCAAAGAACACGGGCATGGGATAAATTTTAGACGTGACCAAATTTGAAATCGTGAAACACACGGGCTAAAATAAGGGCACACGAGTGTAATACCCCTACCCGTATTCATTGCCGGAATAGGGTACGAGGCATTACCGAGTTCTTTAATTAATTTTTTTAATATTCAATATAGCCCTTTTATAAATATCTAACCTTCTCGTAATATTAAATCGAGACCAATCCACATCAACCAAATCAATTCAACATATTTTCATGATAGATTCATGCATTTATATAAGATAACGTCATCACATATCTATAACTGTGTTTGTTAACCATACTAATGGCTAACTTTACATTCATTTCACGTTAACATTTACTTTGTTAGCTTATACATGCCATTGATTTCCAAAATAAAGTTTCTTTATATACCGAAATCCACGAGGTTGACAAAGTGTGATGTGTCTCCACCAAATCCGACCTCCGAGCTCTTAACACTACAAAACAGGAAAAAGGAAACGGGGTAAGCACTTTGTGCTTAGTAAGCTCATGTAACAAGAATTATACTTACCTAATATTTTCAATACAATACAATAAACATCCATATATCCATTCAATGCATTATTACCCTAATATGCACAAACTCAACATTCAAGTTAGTACAATAATTTCCATGTACCAATAATATATACTATGATTGATGAGCTCGTCAATACCATGATTTCCATTTCTTTGTTATTTTTCCATATTTATCCTGTTGAATTTATTGGAATTTTCGATGGATTTTCAGAGATACACTTTTAGTGTACATTTCTGGGTCCGTCAATTCATATTCATGTGTGCACATATCCATTTCAGAGAGCACACTCATGAACCTCAACCTTGCAATGGATTACCAGTCGAGCTAAATCCTCGCAATATAAACTCATAGAGTATTGTCGGGATTACCAGTCCAGGCTAAATCCTCGCAACGAAAATTACTCTAATGAGCTTGGATCTGAATTACCAGTCCAAGCTAAATTCAGACCCTAATTCGGATTACCCGTCCGGGCTAAATCCATTTTACACATATTCTTCGGGAGGGTAGGATCACCCGTCCGGGCTAGATCCTTTTTACCGTCAATTCCTTTTCAGAGATCCATCGAATTTTCCTTTCATTCAACCAGGATTTCTTCCTATTTTATCAAATATATCAATGTTTCATTAATTTTCATACAATGAACACTCAAATCATATTCACATCAATAACATACAATCTCAAGCATTTCAGAATATAATTCAAGTTACACGAACTTACCTTGATACTTGTTTGTAAACAGTAAAAATCTATTAATCCCGAACTTTTTCCTTTCCTCGATCTAGCTTCGTATTTGAATCTTCTGGATCTAAATAAATAAATTTAATTATCAATTTAATACATTTCATGTTCATATGCAACATTCTCTATAATTCAACTATTATTTATAGTTCATTCAAAGCTGTCTACTTGAGTCATAGTCACTAAATTATTTATAACTTGAGCTACGGAACTCCAAATTAAGATTCGTTAATTTTTCCTGAAACTAGACTCATATATATTTTTACCATAAAATTTTCATAATTTTTGGTTTAGCCAATCAGTACAGTTTATTCTTCAAAGTCACCCCTATTCTGTTGTCTAACAGTTCTGACCCTTCTTCACTAAAAATAAATTATCTCTTTATACAGAATTAAAATGATGTTCTTGTTTGTTTCTATTAAAAATAGACTCATTCAGAATTCTATACATATAAATTTAAGTCCCTAATTATTTTTATTCAAATTTTTATAATTTTTCAAAGTCAGAACAGGGGAACCCGAATTCATTCTGACCTTGTCTCACAAAATTCATTATATCTCAAAATTTACAAATCCATTGCTTACAATATTTATTCTATGAGAAACTAGACTCAATAAGCTTTAATTCCATATTTTTTTCATCTTCTAATTCGATTCCTACAATTTTTGGTGATTTTTCAAAGTTAGTCTACTGCTGCTGTCCAAACTGTTTTAGTGCAAGCTGTTTATTACCATTTTTCCCCTAAGCTTTTAATAAATGATAATTTCGTCCCTACTCAATTAGCCTCCCAATTGAGCTGATTTTTATCAATTAACATTTTATTCTATCACCTTAAACTAGTTTACAACCTTTAGGAATCAGAATTTCAGCAATAGACTTTAATTCCAAACATTTTCACAATTAGGTCCCAAAAATCAATTTCTATTGAAATTGCCTAATAAAATCATCTCATAAACAAATTAAAGCTTTAATTTCATTCTATTTCATCATAAACTTACAGCACTCAACCATGGTGACTTTAAATTTCATCCATGAAATCAAAAACTAATGAATTTAATAGTAGGATCTAGTTGTAAAAGTCTTAGAAACACAAAAATTACAAGAAAAAGGCAAGGATTAACTCACTTGGTGCAAAAATTATGAAATGCCAGCTTAGAGAACCCTCCTATGGCGTTTTTAGCTGCTGGAATTGAAGAGAAATGAAGAGAAATCTAGATATTTCCTATTTAGTCCTAGTTTTATTTAGTTAATTTTGCAATATTCCAATTTTACCCTTAATTTATCAATTTTTCTGCTGATTTCATACCCTTGCCGTCCAGCCCAAATAACTTTTGGGTCTAATTGCCTTTTAAATCCTGTCTCATTAGACTCTTAAGCTATTTAATCACTCTAGCAACTTTTACACCTATTACAATTTAGTCCTTTTCATTTAATTGACTACCCAAACATTAAAATTTCCTAACGAAATTTTAATACCACATTAATAACATTTCATAAATATTTATAAAATTATTTTCGACTCGGTTTTACGAGATAGAGGTCCCGATACCATATTTTACCCAATTTCTTCAATAATTTCTTTTTCTAACTAATCACTAAATCGATAAAATTTTCCTATCAATATTTTCATACTATTTTCCTATAATATCAATTTTCAAGCAAAAATATTGAAATAAATTTTTCTTTAAATCAGATTTGTGGTTACGAAACCACTGTTCCGATAACATTGAATTTACGCCATTACAACAGGCGTGTCCCATGGCCGTGTGCCCCAATACCTATATAAACCCTACTATTCATCATCCCCTTCCCCAAAATCCTTAACCCTAGCCGCCGCAACTTCTTCACACGCCCTCCCTGCCACGCCCGTGCGCCAACCGATTGGCCACTCTTCAACTCTCATTTCTTCTTCCTCTTTTCACCTTCCCTTCTCTCTTTTCTTTTTCCTTCTTTTTCCCCTTCCACCACAGCACATGCACGGCCAAGAAATCACTGCCCACGCCCGTGGCCAACTCATCTCTCCACTCCTCCGACCACCACCATCGTCGGTTACCATTTTTCCACATTTTTACTCAGTTATTACATTATTATTAATATTATTGTTCTTATTCTTTCATTATATTACTATTTATTCTTATTATTTTTCTGTCTTAGTGCATTATTGAACCTTATTTTGGTTACCCTTGTTAACTTCATGCTCCATTTAGTCTTAGATATTAGCACTAATTTGCAATTTTTTTCTTTAAGATCCTAGTCTTTTGATATATTTTTTATTTTGCTTCCTCATTTTTATACATTTTTATCTAGTGATCATTTATTTAAGTTTTCGACTAGGCATTTCTATTTTACTTGTTCGTTTGTTTGATGGAATTGAATTTGAATGGTTATTTCTTATTCATTTGCCTATTCTGTGATTCTTCCAAACTGAATTCTATAATTGCTTTTGCAGAAACACTATGACAAACCCGAAAGAAAAGAAATTTGTGGTTCCTGCCTCGAAAAAAAAAAGGAGCGTCATCTTTATCGGCTCCTATTACAGAAATAAGACACCTATTCCTCCAATTCCCACCAGGAAACCAAGAGGAACTTTTTCAGATACTTCGGGCCCGACCTTTAGGTGTGGGCCGCTGGGCTTTTTTACTAAAATAAATTAAAAAAATTATTTATCAAAATAGGTTGTCAGCCCGATTATATAAGAAAATGGGGTTTTTTTTCATTCGTGCCTTTCTAACAGGCGCAAATGATTATTTTATATTAATTTTTTTGTTTTTTAAATAAAATATTATTTTTTTTATTTTTATTAAAAATATTTAAAAATATATACGGGTAAAAATACGGTTTAACGGGTCAAAATACGAGTAAAAAAGAATCGCGCCTAGTAGATAGGCGCAAATGGGCAGCCCGAACAGTGCTCCTCCAATTGCTGCATCTTTGCCACGACACCAGCCCTCTTCGCCTAACAGTCCCTCCCTGCAGCCTCTGCATGCATGCCCTCTTCCCACTCCACGCATCACCAGCAGCCTATTGTCATCCATGCTGCCGTTTAGTCCCTTCAATGGGAAAAAGTTGCAAATGGGGGACCTTATAAGTATGGTCCCCCAAACCCCATCCACACACCGAAAGAGAGAAAAAAAAAGAGAGAAAGGAGAAGAAAAAAAGAAGACGAAGAGAAGAAGAAGAAAAAGAAGAAGAAGAAGAAGAAGAAGAAGAAGAAAGAAAAAAGAAAAAAAAAAGGTAATGTATTTTTAGTAAATAATTTTGTTTATAATTTAAAGAGTTTAATTAAGATATTGTGATTTTTTTTGTTATTAATTATTAATTATAAAATATTTATGTTTAGTGTTTATAGTTTTGGATTAATATTTTGTATGAATGTAATTTTTTTTGTTTTTATAATTATTTTAAAATTAATTTGTTAGTAATTTAGGATTGTGTTAAAAATTTTTGTGTTTGTAGTTATTTTAAAATTAATTTATTAGTAATTTAGGATTAAGTTATAAATTGTTGTGTTTAGTTTAGTATTTGGTGAGTTTAACATATACGTTTATAAAAAAATAAAATTATTTCATTTTGAAAATGAATTTGGACAAATGATGTTTAAGGCCATTTAAATTTTTAAGTTATTATTAAGTATTGGTATGTTATTATTTGATTTTAGGCCAAACAATGAAAATTCATATTTAGCCTAAGCAGATGTGGATGCTTGCATACTCTATCTTGCAAATATCATTTAAAAATACTCTGTTAAGATATCATATAAAATGTAACTAAGTCGAAAAGCGTAAATCTAAACTAGGCTTAAAGTAAATCAATCTATTTGATCCGTAAACATCTTTAAAATTGAAATCTTTAAATTTATCTTTATGTACATATTTGATACAAAATATATTCAAGATTTTATATATTTAAAAATCATTTCTTCATATAATATTTGAATATGTATTAGATTACATATTAAATCAAAATTTATATATTAAATTATACATTTTAAGATTTATCTCAAATTTATTCTCAAATTTCTACTTTATGGAAATCGAACCAGCTCATTCAAATTCAATAAAAATAATAATTATGTTCAAAATTCTTATTTCATATTTTTCTACGGTCAATTTACAAAGTCTATCACCATGTAATTATAGTTAGCAATATTTCTAATCTCTTTATTTTTTTTCTAGATAAGGGCACATCTTTATTACATCAAAAGTAGATAAATAAACCATCAAAATTAAGTCGATTATTGAAGAAGTATAATATCGACTCACATATTTAAACAAATTCGAGCCCGTAAAGAATGATTATTATTTTTATTATCAAGTTAAAAATTATACAAACCTATTTTTTAAAATTTTAGCATATACATACAATATAATTGGGACCATAAAAGAAACAATACGATTTGTAACTTTCACCGCTACAAAATCTAGAATATTGATATTGTATTGACCAATTATAGGAGCATAACAAATACTTCATTTATATGACGTCTAATTAAAAACCTCTAAATTTATAAAATTATCATTTGATTTAAGGATTTGAGAATTACTGATATTAGAAAAAGTTATAAAATCTTAATTCAAATCAAGATTATATATAATTAATTTTCATGTATTTGATTTTTCAATACAATATTTGAAAAAGTTATAAAGTATTTGTTATGCGATGTAATTTTATTTTATTTTTCATTTATTTGACAATTTTTATTGATTTATTAAAATATTGATTAAATTTGTTGTTATTTTTATAGGTTGTTTGTTTGAAAGAAACTAATCGGTATGTTTCTATTTTTATTTTTATTTTTAATTGCATGTTTTTATGTTTATATAGTTTATATTAATTTTAATTATATTATTATTGTAATCTAACATAATTTTTTATTGTAGGTAAATTATGGGAAATTATTAGATATTTTCCGTGTTTTGTTTCGAAATTTGAAACAATTTATTATATTTTCAAACAAATTAAATGAATTCATTATTTTAATTGCAGATTTGCAACAAATGGGTTCTTTGATTAATAATAATAATCACATATCAAGTACTATTAATGAGATCGTAATAAAATTTTTATTTGATACTCATGTTATTTATGAATTAAATTATATTGTATTAACTATTTTGCTAATTTAACAATGTCGGGGCAAGATCTGCGTATTAAGGGGCCGTGTTAATAGTGTAGGGTTTCTGCCAGATGAACGCCTAATACCATACTTGGAATTAGCCGGGTTCGGATCAGCGGCATTGATCCGGACTTTTGATCTGCGATACAACTTGATTTCTGCTTTAGTCGAGCGATGGCGTCCAGAGACCCACACGTTTCATTTGCCATGTGGGGAGTGTACCATCACTCTAGAGGATGTTGCACTACAGCTCGGGCTTCCCATCAATGGAATGTGGTCACGGGCGTAAGTTTGATCTCTAGGCCGTCTACCCTTTGCTATGAATTACTTGGACGCCAGCCAAGTGAGGGGAAATTTACCAGTTTGAGGTTTTCATGGCTAAAGGCCAATTTTGAGCATTTGCCGAGTACTGCCAATGAATGGGAGGTGATGCAGGCCGCTCGAGCTTACATTATGCACCTTATAGGGGGTGTACTCATGCCGGATGCAAACGGCAGTATGGTTCACTTGATGTACTTACCCCTATTATCCAATTTGCATAACACCCATTCATACAGTTGGGGGTCCGCAGTGTTAGCTATGCTATATCGCAAACTTTGTCGGACAACAGATCCTTCTGCGATGGACATAGGCAGATGCCTCATACTACTGCAGTCTGGGCACTTTACCGGATGCCATTCTTGGCATCTATTAGTCATCAATCATATATATTTCCACTCATTAATAGGTGATAAATTTTTACTCGTTATAAGAATTAGTTGACTTTTTTTCGAATTATATTGTTCTAACAATTTGTTTTCCTTAGATGGATCACTAATCCGGGTATCGAAAGGTCATACACGGTTCCGATATACCATCTGATGATTGAGAGTCATGCTAGAGAGGGGGTAAGTTTTTCCAATATAAACTTAATTTTATTTTTTTATCTCACTCGACCCACATTAATATAAAAATGTTATTAACTGTGCAGTTTGTTTGGATTCCATATTCCGTTTCAGAAATTATAGTGGTTATTACCTCATCTGCCCACGTCCACTCAAACCTATGGTGCATTAGCGCACCTGTTATCAATTTTCATATAGTAGAGTGGTATCATGGTGATTGAGTACTCCAGAAGTTTGGTTGCATACAGTATATCCCGACACTGCCAGTACAATTGGGGGATATCCATGGGATGAGCAAGAGGGGGGTGAATAGAAATAATTAGGGAGAAGTGCATGAAGCATATATTATGATGTGGAACAATCGATTAGGGAGGGTACCTCAGATTGATCGTGCTTTGGATCTGCAGCCCTCGTTAGAGTACATACAGTGGTACTGTGAGATAGGGAAACCATTTTTATTTGGTTGGGCAACCGTTTTCAGATTCGCATCACGCACCAGAGTCAGAGCCGAAACTACACTCTGGAGATAGTTCTTATCATCCAGATTTAGGGGGCAATGACTATTTCCTAGGCTTGTCAGGCCACGGATATCATTCAGAGTTTGATATCTTCAGCCCACTACCATATCAGTACTCTAGTCATCCTGGCTCGTATCCACCTCAGTGCTCCACTCCTTCTGGCCCGTATCCATCGCCATACTCCACTCCTCCCGGCCCATATCAATCACCGTACTCCACTTCTCCCGACTCAAGTTCATCGATGGCGTTTGAGACATATGATTTTTCATCTATGTTTCGCACACCCCCACATACGGATAAAGAGAATGTTGATCGTCGTAATCGCTATGATTTTTCATCTATGTTTCACACACCCCCACATAAGGATGAAGAGAATGTTGATTGTCGTAATCGCCCTCAACGTGAACGTCGAACTCCACAAAAATATACCCCTAGAACGACACCATCAAACCATCAATTTTAAGGGGTTTTGTAATATAAATAACTTCATATTTATTTATGTAATGAATATTTTGGCATTTTAATTAACAATTTAATTTTTTTTGTAATTTAAATAGTTAACTTTATATTTATGTAATGACTTTTTTGCCATTTTATTTATCAATTTTATGGTTTTTTTTATTTATTATTTAAATAATAAACTTTATACTAACTATGTAAGTCAAATTAGATTAACTGCAACAAATTGTTGACAAATTTGTGATTGAATCCTTTTAACATGTCATGAACTACATCTTAATTTCTACCCGATTGTGAAGATTGTCCAACATGGTAGTTTCGGAGCGGGCATTTACTTCGATTATGACCGGCTAATCTGTATACGCTATACAGCTTCCCGTCGGATTTCTCCCTAATGTCTATTTCGTTATGGATTCTGGATGATTACGGACGACCTTTCGGGTTCCTACGTAACCCTTTATCTGGAACAACTCGAAGGTCGTCGGAAGTACCTCTCAAGTAGATAGGTCAAGAAGCACGGGGAACTCGTTATCCCATACACGCAACGTGCGTTCGAGGGTGTACACTTCATCGATAAATTGTTCTACATTGAGTGAGACTTTAGCACAAGCTGCTACAACATGTGCACATAGATAATGAAGTGTTTGAAACCTCCTGCAATCACATCATATGTTTCAAAGATCAACTCCGTAGGATCTAGGTGGTATACTGGGTCGACAACCGATAGTCTCAGTAACTCGAAACATTTCATTACGTCGTGAATATACTTCTACAGTCATTGACCTCGCCATCTGACGGTTTGCAGCAATTACATCCCTGACATCTTCTACAAACATGTATCTCGCCTCCATTTGGTTAACTTGTTGTTGACCCATTCTTAGCATCAAGGTAGCCAACCTGTAGAATGTAGCTGAGAAGACAGATGAAATTAAAAGATGTCATGTTTTTAACAACACAGCGTTGATCCCCTCCACCAAGTTTGTAGTCATTTGACCATAACGAAAGCCCTCGTCAAAACTTTGAGCCCATTGCCACGGCTCTATAGTACCCAACGACTGTCGAAAAGATGTGTTTGTTTGACCCTCCATGTCGCTCTCAAGTCGAGTCATTCTTTGGCGAAAAATGTGTGGCTCTAACTCGTGTGCTGCATATGTATTAAGAAAAGAAAAGTTACAACACTGCCCTAAAACATTAAAACTTATATTGAAAAGATAAGGTAATCATTTACCCATTCTCACAACTTGTCTCTTCCAATCTGCATTCTTATAACCTCGATGGAAGTTAGCCGCGATGTGCCGGATGCAGTAAACGGATCTCCATGGCACACTGGAACGCCTAATGGCGGCAATTAATCATTTCTCTCTATCAGAGATGATGCAAATATTATCGTTGCTAATAACATACCTCCGTAGGTTGGTAAGGAAAAATTCCCACGATTTCATGTTCTCCTTATTGACAATGGAAAATGCTATCTGGAGCACATTCCTGTTGCTGTCTTAAGCAACCGCAAAAAGTAGGATCTGTGTATATTTTCCATATAGCCAGGTTCCATCTACTTGCACAAACAGCTTGCAGTGGGGAAATACGCCCACACATGGATCAAACGTCCAAAACATTCGATGAAAATTCTTTTTCCCGATTGTAGTTGGTCATCCGACCCGTAATAAGGTTGTGTCTGCAACTCAATGACAGTCCCCGGTACGTACTCCCTCATAGCGGCTATCCATCCCTGTAACTCATTGTATGATACATCGAAATCTCCGTACAATTGTTCCATTGCCATTTGTTTAGCTATCCATGCCTTTCGGTATGATATTCGATACTGGAATCGTGCCTGTATTTTGGCAATCAGTACTGAAACTTTAATAGTAGGCATGTCTTTCACCATTGGCATGATGCACATACAGATAGTTTTGGAATCAAGTTTTCGATGATCATCTGTCATACGTGTTGAAGTGCATGTGCGAGGCCCAATAAATTTTCGTATCTCCCACATCTGCGACTTCTGGATAAATGCAGCTCGTATCTACCAATTGCAGCCTTCCGCCGACCTCCAACACTCTCCAATGTATAATGTCGGTTTGGACGTTACAACTTTATAGTCTACTGATATATTCATGCTATACCGTTTAATGGAAAAAACGCATTCTTCCTTACTTTCGAATCTTTGGCCCATGAACAACTTCTCAAGATCAGAATATACAACCATTCGGTGAGCAGGTAGTATTTTAGGGTACTCCGGAAACTTAGCTGCGAGCGCCGCATCAGGGTCTATCCGAGACATGTGTACCACAGGATTATTGTGTATCACAATACGACGAATCTGATTCCCGACTGAAGACGCGTTAATGTTTCTATCATCATTCATGCCTTCGTCGTCAATATTATCCGGGACCTCGTCTACGTCAGGATCACTCTCACTACCGATTTCGTGATCAGAAGGATCACTACTATGGTATACATCATCACCAACCACATCAGCCTCGGGTGCAGCATTAAGATCAATATCGATCCCGTGTATAGTTGATTAACTATCAACGTACGATATCAGAACCACCATACACAGCTCTTGAGCTCTATCTTCTTCACCTAATGAAATGGGATCTTCAGTTGCCTCTATACCAGCTAACTCAGCAAATAACTAAATCGGTGCATTTTAGTTGCTTCGAGTCCCACAATAAAGATCGACCATTGTCTCTACGTCTTTATCGTCTACGAGTTCCATTTTGGTGAATTTTATGGGATCCGTCGAAACTGGAAACTTGTAGAAAAGTTTCGACATCTTTCTCCCATAACATCTATAAATTTTTTCACTAATTTTTTCCTTCATATCTTCAAATGAGATATTTTTACTAAATCTTATTGCTACTTGTTTGCGACATTCAAATATATATCCCACGGTTGTTGTCAAAATTTCTCCATCGAAAAAAACACATACGAAAAATTGATTCTCCATCTTCAATACTATATCTGTTAAAAAATTTTCAAAATTTTCAAAACAGTTTCGGATAGCAAAAAAAATACATAAAATTTTTAATGCAAAAATTTTCATTCATAAGCTAACAAAATTAATAACCTAACAAAATAGCTTTCAAATAATAAAATTACTAATAAAACTTTACATTCTATTTACAATAGCAAAAAAACTACAATACCTTATCCTCCTCCTTGTTTTCTTCTCATTTCTTTTTTTTTTCTCCCTATCTTCTTCTTTTCGTTTAACTTGTTATGCTAAATTTTGTGTATGTGTTCATTTGATTTTTGGGGGTATATATAGGGGAAAAGGTAAGCACGTGTGGGCCCCACCATTTGCGCCTTTGGGATAGGCACAACCATTTGCACCTCTGAGGTAGGCACAATCATTTGCGCCTCAAAGAAAGGCTCGATTAGTCGCAGCTCTCAAGTAAGTGCAACCTGTATTCGTATTTATAAGCGGGTCATACTGACTCGAAAATTAAAAAATAATATTTTATTTAAAAAACAAAAAAATTAATATAAAATAATCATTAGCGCCTGTCAGATAGGCGCGAATGAAAAAAACACCCCATTTTCGTATATAATCGGGCTGACAACCTATTTTGATAAATAGTTTTTTTAATTTATTTTAGTAAAAAAGCCGGGCCGCTGCATTGATTGGGCCGCACTTGAACAAATTCAACTAGTTGACGCGGTCCGAGCTCTTCTAACGACTGACCCGTGAGAGCTCTTCTTTAGGATCATCGAGCCGACGTACCTCGAGCTCACACTGGAACTCTGCTCAACATTCCACTTCCAAACCGTTATGATAGAGTTGGATGATCCAGGAACGGTCCAGTTCCGCATCGGTGGTTTGGTTCGCCAATTGAGCGTACCTGAGTTTGGAATTGCACTAGGGCTATATACGGAGGAGTTCATGGATGATGAAGACTTCGACAGCCTCCATCGCCACATCCACAGTTCTCCTTCGAAATGCTGGCAAGCCCTCATACCTACCTCGGCCACCTATGATCCTAGCCGCTCCAAGGCATCGACTCTCCCTTCATCCTTGCGATACTTACACGCCATCTTAGCCCACACATTGACAGGACAGAGAAAGAGTACCGACGTCGTCAACACTCACGGCACCTACTTTTTATGGAGCATGGTGAATGGGCACATCTTAGACCTTGCTTATTTCATCGCCCTCGCCATTCGCCATCAGACGGAGCGGCATAGGAAGAGAGTCATCTCCATTAGCCCCTATGTGACTCAATTGGTGAGATACTTCGGTCTCCTAAACACAGCAGCATTATCATCCTCCCTCACTCTCATCGGCCAGATGTCCCCACAGGGCATCTCAAGCATGCTACATATGAGGATGATTGAGAAACAACATGGAACCGACCCTCCTCAGTATCGTCTCATCCAATCAGCCGAGGAGAAGGACTAGAGGACATTACTGATGATGTCCCTCCATACTATGAGGACCCACCGACTCAGCCACCACCCATTCATCGTCCAGTTCATGCAGCGACTTTATACTCTGACATCTCTGAGCTCTTTATTCGATTTGAGCAATAGTGTTTTCAGCGCTTTGATCACATTGATGCTACTCTACATCAGATTTGTCAGCACCTTCACATCTCATCGCCACCACCACCTCACAAACCATCCGGCGATGACGATATTTAAAGACTTTTTATTATATTTTTATGTTTTCACTTTTATCTTCAAAACTATTTTTTATTATATTTTTCTTTAATTTTATGTTTATTTCATTTTTCGATTTTATAATTTATATTCAATAATTTTTACTTTCGGCTATTTCTTTACGAATAATTATGCTTCTTTATATTTCCTAAAGAGTTCTTCATTCAATCACAGTTATAAAGAGCTCCAAAGCTCACTATTACTGAGGAACTTGTAACTCCATTAGAAAAAGGTCCTCCACGACTGCCATGTCCTGCCTGACCACCACAATAACTTCTTCGATGGATACTGTGGTTGTGGAACCAACCTCTACTACCACCAGAGTATCCTCCTCCAATCTCATCATTGCCTTCGCCGATTATTCTCCATAACTCCAATTCAATAAGTCCATTCATCATTTAGGAAGTTTCACTTCTCTCCCTATCTTATGATCTTATATCTATATTTTTCATTAAATCTAACTTTGTACATTGAGGACAATGTACATCTTAAGTGTGGGAGGGTTATTTATTTCATTATCAGAAAAATCCCTGAATTTTGTCTTACTTTCATGTAATCTTCTCATATCATTATTAAAATGAATTTTGATTAATGATTTTTATTGATATGTCTTGAATTAAAACATAGGCATTCATGCATTGATTGTTTAAACTTTAAGGAATTAGAGAATCAAGCATGATAAGTTGATTTTTAAGAACTAAAATTTTTTTAGGTTGTTTCTCCAAGTTTAAGTATTATCTTGAGTTAAAATTCACAGGTTTAAACATTAAAAAGCCATAATTTTTGTGAGATCTTGAGCCTTTAGAGCATCTATTATTTCTTTCATGCTCACTTTTATTGTTGCTTTGAGTGCGTCAATATTAAATTTTCATTCTAGAACTTGCTTGATTATGCATGTCAAGACCACACCATTTGATTTGATATGTCGAGATGATAAAGGCACTTAGGTTTAACCCACTCACTCCGTAAAAGCCTACATTCACAATTAACCCTTAGTGAACCCTATTGAGCCTAACAACCCATTCATTAATTTACCCTCAACATTAACCCTTAACCTATTATTGTTGAAATCCCCTAAATTAACTTGATCCCTATTTTTGTCGAGATTTAATTTGAATAAATTGCTTAGCTATGTTTTATTTTTGATAAATAGCCTATGTTATTTGACTTGTTCTTAAAAAAAAATACAATACATACATATATATTAATAGTAATTCGTTATTTTTTGAGCTTAAGTGTCAATTCCATATTCTGAGAAGAAGCTCACTTGTATTCAATTAATGATTAGTTATTTTTCTAGTTAGGTAATTTTTCAATTCAATTTCGATTCTAACATTTTCTTTAAGCTTGTGACCACACCCCCTAACCAAAGCCACGTTACAACCCTCTAAAGACCTTTTGATTGACGTATCATCTCAATATATAGTAGTGGAGATTTGATTTTCATGCAAGCCTATGGTAATAAATTTTCATATTGACTAATGAGTGCTTCATTTATTGTCCTTAAACACCTCGAGTGATTTAAGTGAATCTTTAGTGAGGATTTTAAACTTTGTGATATTTTGAATCAAGGGTAATCACTTAAATGATGAGAGACACCTATGTTTTCGTGATAAAATGCTCAGCTTGGAATGTTTGAAACTTTGATGTTCTTCTAGTTGAATTCTCAATGTATGATTACTTATGGTTTATTTTGAGATATTATCGATAGGGATTATAAGTTGAGAAGAATTTATTTTGATTGTGAGTTGAGAATTTTTTTGAGGATAAGCAAACGCTTAAGTGTTGGGGTATTTGATAAACCATAATTTATACATATTTTTATCCCATACTTAGCACATTTATGGATGATTTCTCCTTAGATTTAGTGAATTCAATGCTCCTAATCCTTTAATTTCATATTTTATACTTAGGTGAGCATAGGAAAGTAAAAAAAGTGAGAAACGGGCCAACATGGGAAATCAACACGGCCTGAACTTCCTCACACAGGTAGGTCACTCGGCCTTGTCCATTTGGCAGAATCGAAGCACGACTTACATGGGTAAACCACACGCCCGTGCCAATTTAACAGCCTTGACCACGATCTGAAGCAATCGCACACGGGCGTCTCACATGGGCGTGTCCCTGTCGAGCCCAAGTATATTCCTATTTTGAGGGCTTTTAGGAATTCTAAAGCCTATTTAAACGCCTGAGGACTTAGAGGAGACACACGAAGTAGGAGGTAGGAATTACTCAAGGAAAGCCAATTGATCCATCTCAGAAGTTGAATTCATCGTCAAGACTGAAGATCTCTCTTCAATTTCCTTCAGGAGTTTTGAGTCTTCTTTATGTTTTGTTATCTTTATTCTTTTGAGATGTTTTCTTTCATAATTATGAACTAAACCCCCTAAATACCTAAGGAGACTGAAACCTAAGACGGATCTTGTTATTATTATCTGAATTGTATAATAAATATTTGACTTGTTATTAATTATGTGTTCTTAATTATTGTTTTAATATTCCAAGATATTGATTCAAGTTAATGCTCTTATTCAAAGGAGCAAAAGTCCTAGTCTAAGAGTAAATTTGTCGTAATTAAGTGGAGTTGATTGCACGCCTAGAGATAAGGTGACAAGATTTTGCCGGATTAGGGTGAAACCTAATAAAGGAGTCCATAGATCGAGTTAATGCAACACTAGGGTGTTAATTAGAAAGAGATTTCAATTAATCAACCTAGGGTTAAACATTATTAGTCTCGAGAGAGATAATAATATAACTTAGGGATTTCTACGGATCAAGTCAAATGAATAAATCGTCTGATTCAGAGTCAAATAACAAGTGAAGTCTAGGTGGATTTTTCCTTGGGTGCACCCTTAGTTTAGTTAATTAGTTTAGATACCCTTAATTTTTAGGCTAGATAATAAAAAGAAAGTAATTACTAGTACTATTGGTTCCTTTGGGTTTGACAATCCGGTCTTGCTAAAGCTATACTACTGTTCGATAAGTACACTTGCCTTCATTGTGATAATAGTTAGTTTCAAGAACGATTAATTATAAATTTTTAAAACCTGTCATGAATATCACGTATCATTAACCATTCAAAATAATCATTTTTTCATGCTTTATCAAAATAAAAATACTATTCAAATAATGTTCATGAGAACACAACACATTACCAATTCATTCTCACCACTTTTAACTATTCAAATAACATTCAAAGATAATTTAAAACCAAAATCAACATGAACTATTTAGCAAATAATGCATAACCTCAAACATTAGCTAATTCAAACCAACATATGCTGTAACATCCCAAGCTCGGTCTGGTGTTCAGACCTAAGCTACATGAGGTTACCACACGAGACTCAGATCACTAACACATACATCAAACATACATGGCGAGCTGTGCCGCGGATTAATATATGGTAGACCATGCTGCGAATTAATATATGGCAGACCGATCTTGTGGATCGACCTTCTGTGCATTTGAAATTTAGATGGTTAAGTTGTGAATTATTCTACGGATACCAATATCATGGAAAGTAAGGCGAACACCAAATTTCATAATTTCTTGTGGATACCTAAATGGCAGACTATTTCACTGATACCCTACACTACGATAAGTCTCGCGAAACTTAAAATAAAAAATATAACAGAACCTGAGTTCATTTTATTTACATACATCATGAAAATACAAAGTAATCACCTTCAAAATTTAACATCTTTGTTTACAAATGACCAAACATCTATATACGTGTCACCTAAATCGACTCAAACAAAATCAAGAGTCTACCAAAATTTTGGTAGATAGTGTGAACTTCTTGCTGATTCAATTGTCACGTTTTGAACTTTAAAAATCTATAAGATAAAAGAAACCTAGGCGTAAGTATTAAGAATACTTAGTAAGCTCATACAAATTCAATAGTTAACTTACCTCACATAATAATTATATGATAATTTTAATATGCAAACATAGTTTACCTATCATCTAACACAATTCATTAAAAGGGTAAGTGCATATACTTTATCTGTTAGAAAACTTGGTTTGAAAGCTCAATGAAAAATAAGTTTCAGGAAAAAATAGAGTTTTAATTTTTTTTCCACAACTAGAACTTAGTTGTGGTATCTAAAGTAATAAACACTTAATTAAAATTGTATCTTTTCGATTCGTCTAGGATGAACGCTTCGACCGAGTAGTCTTTTCCACTATCCTCAAGCTCATGTCTATTGAATGTGGGCTCACTTCAAATTAGAAAAATTTTCACAAAATTATCAGTGGGGCAATTTTTCAATTTCTATAGAATTTTGGGCTAAGTTGTAAATAAGAAAAAATATCTTTATACAGGAAGAGTTTAAAGAGTTCAACTTTGATTAAATTTAATCACCGTAATATTAAATTAATATAACACTTATCAAGATAAATAATAGATTAAATTTAATATTAAGATAATCAATTTAGTATTGAATTAATAAAACACTATTAAGATAAGTATTAAATTAAATTAAATATTAAATATATTAAAATAATATTATTTTTGAAATAGTTAATCTGAAATCAAATTATCTGGAAGAGTCCCAGTAGAAGTGTAATTCTTCCACTACTTAACCACCGTAATGCTAGCACTGCCATGTCCGGTGGTGCCATCAAAGGTACGATACCCTCGCGGTATCCCAAGCCGGTTTGATTTGGGCCAATAATAGCCCGACTGATCTAATCTTACCATCGGTTAGACTGTCAGCTCGGTTTTACATACCACACCTAGTTCGATCTTTTTTTGGGTCTTGATCTCAGTTTTGGGTTCTCGAGCCCAAATTTCGAGCTCAGGTCTAATTTTCAAGTTTAATTACCCATTGTGCCAATTGTCTAATTTGAAAATTAATTTCCAAAAATATCACATTAATTTTAATTAATTTGAGTAATTTAATTTTACTTGGTCAAAATTAATTTTTCTAAAAATCACTTAGATTTTCCAAATTAATTTTTCAAGAAAATTCTTTAATCAAATTCTCTAGTTGAACAATTCTCACGACTGCCTAATTTAATTCCACATCAAATAAATATGTAACGACTAGAAAGTCAGCGGCGTCGGGTAGTGTGATTTTGAAACTCCGTTTCCATAAACTAGACCCATAAATAATTTTATTAAATATTTACGAAGTTATATTAGAGGTGAATTGAATTTTTGGTTAATTAATTTTGATGAATTAGGAATTAATTAAGATACAAGAGCTAAATCGCGTTAGAATCAAAAGTTAAATTATAATTAAATTATAAGGTAAAACTATAACTAAAGGACTTAAAAAGCAAATATACCTTTGTTTTAGTTATTAGTGGACGGCATTAATGTTTGAAAGATTAAAATGTTATAAAATTAAGTTAATAACATATAAGGAAAAGAAAAATAGTGGAGAATAAAAAACAAAACAAAACCATTTTATTCATCATCGTTTGCGTGCTGAATTGGAGAGGAAAGAAAAAAAGCTTTCGGCCATTGAGTTCAATTTTTGGAGCTTATGTTTTTGAAATTCTGATATGATGAGGTGGTCAACTCATGTCTTATTTTTCGATATTGCTTAAGATTTTAAATGTTACCATTGTTGAGTAGTTAAAGATTTAGGGATTAATTTGATAGATTTTTAGGTTAGAAGTGAAAAAAAAGACTAAATTATGAAGTAAATTGTTGATTTTGATAATTAGGGATCAAATTGAGAAATTTTCAAATTTTAGGGATAGAATTCAGAAACATGGAGTTAAATTTCGCTCAGAGTGAAATTATATAAAAATTTGGGGTTAAATGTGAAAGTTAAGCTAGTCCTAGTTTTAGGGACTAAATTGAATAAAATACAAAAGTTATGTAAATTAGCAATTGAATGTGAAATTGTTGTGTATTGATGAAATGTGTTGTTTTTTTTAATTTCGCATCTAATGTCGATACGGATTCCTTGAAAAAGAAGGGAAAAGACAAGGTCGTCGACAAATAGCTCGAAATTTACGGTTTGTGTTTTTATAATCTGAACTAATTTATAAATTATTGCATATTAATTTATTTGCGCATGGTAAGTGATTGAGGTGAGGATTCTTGTTCAAGTGGGCTGATTTGAATTAGTTGATGATTAGAATGACTCATGATAGTACTCTAAAATGACTTACTTTTATGTGTTAATTACATATATATTTTGAGTACGATACTACTAATTTGGGTTGTTTATGGTTTTTTATCTTGTAGGGGCTAAATTGAAGGCAAAAAGCAATTTGGAGGCAAAAAGCATGAATTTAAAGACAAAATTGGTTAGTATGCAAAATAGGTAAGAAGTGGTACTGAAATACAAAGCGTGGAAGACTTGGGGTAAAATTTCAAAGAAGAGTTTATGAATATGAAACCTTATTTAAATTTCAATTCTATTTTTAGGATTATTGTGATGATTATTATTATATTGTTTACATTTAATTTCAAATTATATCTCTTAAACATTATCATTTAGAGTTTAAATAAGAACCAACTAGGGTTTTTCATGTACTATAAATAGGGGATAGAGTCTGTAATCCTGTAAAAGAATCAAAATGAGCATTTGATTCAAATACCAAGAAGGATTATTCTATCGTCTACAATTCTAATTGAGGAGATGACTAGTTTTGGCTATCAGAGTAGTTGACTTTACGGGTAGAGATATAGATGTATTCATTGGCAAAATAATACATTGGACTAAACTCAAGATGAATTAATTTTGATTCTGTTTGTGAATTAATTCACTTGTGACATTCATGGTGTGATTTATCCAAATCTTAAGTTAGTCACTGATCATGTATATGTAACTCATGTGCTTTGATAAAAATAGAGGCTTATGCTTTAAAGATGATCAAGCCGATAGCTGGTATGTTAGGTACATGACTTGTGTATGGCATGACTTTACTAACAACAATAAAATTCATAGCTCAATTAAAGAGTTAATGATATCATCTCATCGGCATTGTGTGGATTGATAAACATGAAACGTGGTCACAGGTTACTTGTTCTCGAACGAGCAATTTATCACAGTCTTTTGTAATGATCATATTAATAATTAAGAAGACAAAATGGTGACAATGGGATAAAATAAGATTGTATTGAGTGAACGGATTAAACTCAAAGGAATCAATGATATCATATGAGGGTAACATACACATGACGAGATCATTGGACAAAGTAGTTGAATGAATTGTTTTTGTAAAGAGTATACAATAAGAAGTTTTCAATCATGGTACTTTTTGTGGGCTGACTCCATGATTAAGTAATTGTGAATTATCGGAACGATTCTTCTAGACATAATTGCAATTACTAGAGCCTAATTGTATATGTCCAACTAGTCTCTTCGCTAACTCAACAAAAGCTCGATTGTATTGCTTTTGAATTAGAAGAAAATTTTATGACTTTGGAAATAATTTAATTGAGTCGATTTATTCAATGTGGAATTAAATTGGATGGTCGTAAGAATTGTTCAACTAGAGAATTTAATTAGAGAATTTTCTTGAAAATTTAATTTGAAAAATCTAAGTGATTTTTGAGGAAAATTAATTTTGATTAAGTAAAAATAAATTAATCAAATTAATTAAAATTAATATTATATTTTTGGAAATTAATTTTCAAGTCAGACAATTGGCTCAATGGATATTTGAACTTGAAAATTGGACCTGGGATCGTTAATTGAGCCTGAAAGCCCAAAACCGAGACTAAGACCCAAAAATTGGTTGAATCGAGTCTAGTATGTGAAATCGGGCCGACGGTCCAACCAGTGGCTGGATGGGACTGATCAGGTTGTCACTGGCCAAGACTGAATCGGAAGAAACTGAACCAGCTCGGGGTGCCGGCAGCTGTGATGGCGGCATTACGATGGTCAGCTAATGATTGGCGACGGTGCTTCTTCAGTGGTTAAGCAGTGAAAGAATTACACTTCTACTGGGATTTTACTAGAAAATTTGATTTCATAGTAACTATTCCAAAAATAATTTTATTTTAATAGATTTAATATTAAATTTAATATAATACTTATCTTAATAGTATTTTATTAATTTAATATTAAATGGTTATGTTAATATTAAATATAATTTAATATTTATCTTGTAGATAAATATTCTAGTAATTTAATAGATTTAATAATAAATTTAATGTAATATTTATCTTGATAAGTGTTATATTAATTTAATATTCAAGTGATTAAATTTAATCAAGGTTAAATTTTCTAAACTCTCTCTATATAAAGAGAGACTTGGGTCATTATTTTTCACATATTTGAATTCAAGAGAAAGTTGTAAAGAGAAAATTCTCTGGAGAATTTATTTTAGAAAATTTCTAGAGATATTTTCTTATTTACAACTTGACCTAAAAGTTTAGAGAAATTATAAAATTTCCCTGCTAATAATTTTGTGAATTTTTTTATTCGAGGCGAGCGCACACTCGACAGACGTGAGCTTGAGGATAGCTACTCGGTTGAAGTGTTCACCTTAGATTAATCGAAAAGGTTCAATCTTGATTAAGTATTTATTACTTTAGATATCACAACCAAGTTCTTGTTTTGAATTTTTTTAAAGAAACTTTGATTTTTCCTTAAATTTATTTTCCGTTGTGTTTTCCTAACATGCTTTTCCAACAATTATTTGGTATTTGAGTTTGTAACCGAGTTGAGTTTAACATTAACGTGTTGAGATTTAAGCTTGATTTGAAATTTGAAACTCACTTATTTGGTATTTGAGTTTGACCTCAATGTTTAATTTGATATCTAAGTTTATTTTTTCAATTTGGTACCTAATTTTAGTTGTAATGTACAATTTAATACTCAGACAAAATTGCATCATATGACCTAATGAATGTTTGACACATGTATCTAGTAAAAAAACATAAATACTTAATTGAGATAAAAAAAATGAAGCATCAAATTGAAAAATCTTAGGTAGCAAAGTGAACATTAAAACTAAATGCATATACTGTAACGCCCTTGACCCGATCCAATTCACCAGATCCGGATCTTGGTTGTTGTCACTCTGGCACAAACTTATACTTGATCAAGACGTACAACTTTCAACAATAAATCTTATTTAATAACATTGCCCAACTATTTTATGTCTAGGCATACAACATGTACTTACAACAATTGAATAAGACCTTTCACTCGACGAGGACTTACAAGTACATATATCCTGCTTATTCACATTACTTCACTTATTCTCCCTCTAAGCAATACTATTGGCAGTGTTTATAATACTAACACATTTTGTACAAGCCATAAGGCTCATAAACAATTTTTCATAACTTATTCACAATATTTCTATCGGACTTGAGTACATCGCTCCTTTTGCTCTGTATGCATAACAACCTATCTCGCTACTCCTTTGGCATAGCCCTGGGGTTGTCCCTCTTGGCATAACCTTTAATCTATTTATTGAGGTAAGTTTGATAGAACTTAGTGAGTAAACCCTAATTGACTTGAACTTTATTCGAGAATAAATATCTCTTTGTTTTTATTCTTCTGCTTGATTCTGGTGAATACATCCCTTGGATTCTATTCATTTTATTGCTGGTGTCACATTTTGTTTCGTAGATCATAATATGCATTACCTATCATCAATACCTTGATCGCATTCTTCACTTTGTTCTTTCGTAATTTCTTACCATTCTTGTTAGAAAAGGCCTTACAAACAAAGTACCTTTGGTTCGCCACTCACATTGGTACATTCTAGTCTCGTTCTTCTTACCGTGTTACTTTACTGGGTTTGCCATAAAACTTCTTACAGAGCCTTTCTTTCAAAGTTCACCATACTTTTCATTCCTTCAGAGTACCTTGTACATCATTTATCAGAGTTTTTTTGTCAATTACTTTTCTTTTCTATCAAAGTCTGCCACAAAGGCATTCCTTTTTAGAGATAGCTACAAGGGCTTAATCCAAAGATTGTGTAACAACCCGATTTTAAGGGTTAGTCAGAAAATTGGTCTCGGGACCACAAATTTGAAGTCAGAGAAATTATTTTATTATTAAAATAGAGTCATAGCATGTTTATAATAGTGCATGAAAAATTTGGTGCGCTAATTTTAGCGTTTGTGAGCCCAATTGCGAAAAAAGACTAAATCGCATAAAGTGAAAAAGTCTTAAATTGAAAACTAAGGGTGCCAAATTGCCATGTATCATAAATTTTGGGTTTTTAAAGTGAAATTGGGCCATTAAATAGGTGATGGCCGGCCATGGTAGATGGAAATGTTGAAAAGTCAACATTAGGTGAAATTTGATGACATACGATGTATTAGAATAATACCTAAGCCTAGCTATCATCTTTTTCTTTCATTTTCTCTTCATTCCACCGATTTTTTTAGCCATTGTTAAGGGTTTTGAACTTCAAAATTTGCAGCAACTTATTCCTCTCACAAGTAAGTGATTTTAATGAGTTTTCTTGAAGATTTTTGCATTTTTGAAATCCTTGAAGCATGGGATTTCAAATGAGGAGTCCATGTTGCAAAATGATTAACATTTTAGGGTTTGACCATGAGAGTATTTAGGGTGTTTTCTAAAATTTTATGGAAGAAAATGAGTCTTGGGTGTCTTATAAACAACTTTTGTGAAATGTGTTAGCATGAAAACACTTAATAGGACTAATGTGCGTAAGTTGTAAAATAGATAATAAATGTGTGAAATAGTGGGAATTTGGAGTTGCTATAAGATTCAAAGAGGTTCGGCTAGTCTTAAGAAAAAGAGAAATTCGATAAAAATCAATTTTCGGGTTGAGGGGTAAAATGGTCATTTTGTAAAAGTTTAAGGGCAAAATGGTCATTTAGCCTAATTGTGAATTGTTGAGTGCTTAGGTTGATAAAGTGACTTAATAAGTGCATTTTATTATTATAGATCAAGAAATACTGAGTCCGAACCTAGACCGGGAAAAAGTCAAGCAAACCGGCTAAATCAGCTAGTCGCCACATTTTGTAATTTGAGGTAAGTTGTATGTAAATAATACAACTACATTGTTAATTATATGTGCTTGAATTATTACAACATAAATTGCTTGATTGTGAAATTGAGAATGTATAATGATAAATGATATAGTAGAATTTCCGTTGGAACCTTAGGAAGTAAATCGGATATTCATGCCATGACATTTGGGTCATTCGTGTGTGAGCTAGTGTAAGACATGTCTGGGACATGCATCGGCCGTATTATGAGAGCCAGTGTAAGACCATGTCTGGAACATGGCATCGACATTGAGATGAGGGCTAGTGTAAGACATGTTTGGGACATGCATTGGCCTCGAGACGTAAGCCAGTGTAAGACATGTCTAGGACCTGCATCGGTTACGAGATGATAGTCAGTGTAAGACCATGCCTGGGACATGGCATCAACTTGAGATATGAGCCAGTGTAAGACCGTGTCTAGGACATGGCATCGGCACCTTATCGTATGTTAGAGGCTTATGTAATATTCGATAGTATTCCGAATGGTTCAACGGTGAAAGTTACGTTCTTAAGCTAATGAGGAAAGTATAACCGTGTTGTGAGTGGTACAAGTACCTAATTGGTGTGTATGATTTATGAGCTCAATAGATAATATGTGACTTGTATGGATGGTAATGAGTAAGTTGTGTTTATGCCTACCTTGGTGTTATAAGCATGTTAATTATTGATAAATTGTTGTTGTATACTTACTTATATGCAACTTACTAAGTTGTCATGCTTACTCCCTTCCCTTTTCATTTCCTTACAGTGTCGCCTAACTAGCTCAAGGATCACCGGAAATTAGAGATATCGATCACACTATCAACTGAAGCATTCGGTATAGTTGGATTTATATTTTTGAATATGGCATGTATAAGATTTAGACTTTATTATTTTGTGTCATTGAGGTTTGGCCATATGTATTGGCTTGGGATGGAAACCCTTCAATTTGTACTAAGCCGTGAATGATGGCTAACATTCATTTTGAATTTATCGTATGCTTACTCTTCTCGTAAGCTCTTCTTACCCAAAATCATTCTCAAATCGTCTTGTACTTTGTCCGCGCTCTGCTTTTCTATGCATTATCATAGTTGAATGAATGTCTATTGTGGCTGATTTGGTTATAGGAATTATGTTTGTTTTGGTATTGGTTGGTATTTGTATAGAACTACATATGTAAGGGTGGCAATGGGGCTTGGTAAATAGCCTTATATTGTCCACACGGGTAGGCACACGGGCGTGTGTCTAGATCATGTGTGACACACGGTTTACCCCATGGGCGTGTGGTCTAGCCGTGTGTCCCCTACGCGTAAAAGATTTCAAGTTAGTATGCATGGTAGTAAACACACGGGTAGAGACACGACCGTGTGTCTCAGCCGTGTGAAGGGCATGACCTAGCACACGGGCATGTGACTTAGCCGTGTGGCCCTTAAGAATTGCTAACGTCAGAAACAGAATGTCTAGGTTTTTGTACACGGGCTAGGACATTGGCGTGTCATGGTCGTGTGAAGGACACGGGCCAAAGACACGGGTGTGTGCTAGGCTGTTTGAAAACCCCGTATGTGTGCATTTAAAATTAATTCCATATGGGTAGAGAACATGGGCGTGTCCCTGTCTTGCTTAGGCCGTGTGAGACACACGAGCCATCAGTACGACCATATTGGAATGCTCACACGGGCGTATTGCCCCTCCCACACGGGCGTGTGCCCCTATGTCAAGTGGTATTTCTATATAGTTGGAAAAAGAACCTGGATTGGTCCCGAATGATTTTCAATGTGTGTTTTGGGCCTCGTAAGCCCATATTAAGAATATATTGATAAGTTTAAGAAAGTTTTAAATTTTCCAAGTCATGAAGACTCAGAATTGGTTGTAAGTATAAGTTCAAGTTAGGTAACGCCTCGTATTCTGCCCCGGTGTAGGATACGGGTATGAGGTGTTACAGATTTCCATAAAGGCAAGGCTTTCCTTTTAGAGTTTCGCCACGAAGGCTTACCCATCCGGAGTTTTTCCACAAAGGCATTTCTTAATATCTAGTACTCGCTACAAAGGCTTTCTTGCCTAAAGTTATGCCATAAAGGCTTTTCTTTGACAGAGATCGCCACAAAGGCTTTTCCTTTCTTGGTGATTTAGGCGATAGGGATTTTCCTAGACTTACATTTAGTGATGTTTGCCCCTCACCATCCTGGGACACACAGAGAACCACATTAGGTAATAACCTTCATTAAAAATTTCCATATGATGTAATAACATACTAGTTACAGTCTTACACGATATGGTTTTCTTCCCATATAATGCCATAACCTACCAATTACGGTCATACACAATATGATCCTTCAGTGCCATGGCCATGGACTTGTCCTTTTAGAGATTTATGTTTTTAATCCCGACATACCCATTTGACAACTCCAGAGACAGATACAGACTCATCATGCATCGACTTACTCATGAAAGATATTGTTATGCTTACCAGACACATTGCTTAACATATTTACATGACACATACACTTACATAACCATTACTCATTAATCCCGAAATTCATGTCCTAAACTTTTAACTTTCAAATAACATGTTTTTCATACATGCAAGTTCATAGATATTTATTCTTTGTGCTTTTGGTCACTCAACACAGAAATATCTAGAAGGCATGCAATGTATGTGAGAGTCAGTTTAGAGACTCACCTGACTTTCATGAACAATAGCTTGATCCCCAAGTTTACACATCTATTTGCGGACCCCTTAAAAGTCACTGCTTATAAGACATTTGAATATTATCAAAACTCACTCATATCGCTTGAAATGCAAACATTCACCATGCAAGGCCTTACTACTTTATCTTTCCATTCACACACATAAACAAACCCATTCTCGCAAAAACAAGATGCAAGTCCAGAATACTTACCCCGAGTGAAATACAACCTTATTCATGAACTCTGATCTTTAGTTTTAACTTAGTAAGAAATTCCTAATCAACCTCTAAAGCAAGGCAACAATAGTTTTATTTTCAAATTAAAAAAGAAGATAACATACTTCCCTTCTAAACTAAGTTGCAATATTTTATAAAGGAAACCCATGCTCTCCTAAGAGAACTTAACACGTGTCATTAACTTTCAAGGTTGCTCTTATTGGTGGCTTATAGTTGTGGAGAAGCGTATTCTAGAATCCAAAATCTTTTCATATGTTTTATTTGACCCGTCGTTCCATCCTAACTATCTTGTTAGTACGTAACTTATATGTAAACTAGACAAACTTGGCATCCCTTAACTTAGGTGACGTTTCTTACAACCCAAGAATTCTTTAATATCCTTTCCAACCTCTCCTCCTGCGCCAACACTTTTCTGGGAAGACATCCCTTACTCTAAATTCTGTTGTTACCTATGCGCCCTATGAGTGCGCTGGAGATGAAAAATTGGGTGGATAGGATCGTGCCGATCGAATTTCCTTTGGGCTACTCGCCTAAACTCAAGACCTGCCAAATTTGGGTGTTACATATACTAATTAGAAAAAGGAAAAACTCAGGTAGCAAATATTATATTAACCCAATATTAAAAGTTTTAAAATTCATTCAATTGAAACCTATTTTTGGAGAAATTATTTTATGGACCCTTCCCACCACATCATCCATGGTCCCTTTCCAATTATTTAATAACATTTTAACAAATTTTTCCATGTCATTGGCACCTAATTTTGGTAAATTTTTTATCCCAAGCCTTGAATCCTGAATCATAAACCCTAATTCTAAACTTGAACCTCAAACCTTGAACTCGATCCTAAACTCCAAATCTCAAATCTTAGTTTGAGAGAGTTCAGAGTTCGAGATTCGAGTTTGGGTTCAGGGTTCAAGATTCATAGTTTAAAGTAAAAAAATATTAAAATTATATATCAATAACATAAAAAAGTACTAAAATTTTATTAAATAATTAGAAAAAGATCATAAATAATATAATGTGAAGGATGTATAAAATAATTTCTCCTAAATTTTAGCAACATGTGTTTGATTTACATGCATGTTGATTAGCATTTTGCTGAACGCAAACAAACGCGCTCTGTGTCGGTTCCACCAACTTCTTACGTTACGTTACGTTACGTTTCTGTGTCTCATCACCACCACTTTCCCCTCTTATTTCTATCTTCTCTGTTTTCTCTTTTCCTCTTTCTCTCTGTAAGGGTTTCTTTGCTTTTTGTTCCTTTTTTTTTTGTAAATACAATAATTATAACAACAACAAAAAAAAGTCATGTCGAAGAAGAGGAAATCCGATACTACGCGCCTGGATGAGGTGAGTCGGAGCATGTACACTGCCTTCTGCAGCGCCGCTAATTCTCTTTCTCAGCTTTATTCCCACTCCATGAACCACCAGAGCTTCTCTTTCCAGGCTGGCGAACGTTACGCCTTGGTTTGTGGTTTTTTTTAATTATCTCATATCTCTATCTCTTTATTTATAAATTTCCTTTATATGTTTCTTGAGAATTGATAATTTACTATGTCTGAAAAAGAATGACTTGAAATTAAACGGAACAATCTGTTTGGAATAGAATTATAGAAAACGTAATTATGTTTTTCTTTTGAAGAAGTTAAATTATTGTAGTATTTGATTGTTTTATTTTTTGTTGTAATCTGGTAAATGTCAACTTTGTTTATTTCCCTTAAAGAAGTGGAAATTTTATGTTCATTTCTGTATCGTTATTGAATACTGAATAAGAATTTCCCTGCTGTGTAATTGATGTTGGAATTTTGCTATTCTTTTTTGTGCAAATTCAAGTTTTGAAATGCTAGTTGAAGCTTAACAGTGTTTTTTTTAGTCTTTATTAGCTAAAAATGATGAATTATTGGATGAGCAATTGTTGAAAGCATAGAAAACTAAATAAATCTCCTAAATTCAAAAGCAAAAAAGGCATTGATTGGGTGTTCCTAATGTAACTTGTTGATTTTCGTCCTTGCTTTTACTTCATTGGAACTGTATCCTCTCTACGCGTCGTCTTAGATTTAGAAACCATGTCAATAGCTATTCTTGTGGATAATTTCATCTGATCATCTTCCTTCTGATTGTAGCGCCCCATTTTTAAATAGTGCTGTAGGGATTCCTTGGCTTTCATATTTTAGTTGTTCAATTATGATTTCATATGTGTCCCTGGTTGGTCTTTTGGTATTGCATCTAATTGTATAAATCCTTCTCCCTTTTCCCTGCAGGAGAAACTTTTTGAGTGGATTTTGAGGCAGCAAGAAGAAGGATTGAAAGTGATGACAACTGATATTGTTGCTTATTTGCAGGTATGGTTTTTGATTTCTTTCTCTTATTTGGTTTCATGAATCTGTTTGCACATACCTCTTTTCTACTGAATTATATGTTTTTTTTGTATTGAGTTTTTAATGCTTCAACCAAGTATGTTTTATTATCATTCCAGTCATATGGTGAATTTAATTGGAGTGTCCATACAGTTAAGCATTTAACTAGAACAGTTTGTTTGAGGAATTTGACTGATAGGAGAATGAAATAAATGGATGGGAGGATGAGGAGTTTACTGTAGGATAAAAGAGACTATCGTTTTGCCGGAATTCCTAATTGATAGATGCATGGTCCTGGGTTAGAACTTAGAAGTCTGTTTTGGGTTTTGGATGGAAATGAGAGTAAAATAGGTAGATGTCGAGGGTGCAAGGCCCTTCGTTAGAAGTTGAAATAATGATACTTTCCTGGAAAGCAATTGCTGTAAGGCTTCCTATACATCCTGATATATTAACTGTGGGATGCCTATACATCCCATATTGTTCCAGTCAGTTGAATTCAGCAACAGTCATGTACACCTTATTGAATGAGCCACTCATCTTTGTAGATAAATAAGATTGAAACTTTTCATCTTTTTCTCGAGAACCCAAGAAATTGAGATTTTTATACAAGTTTGACTGATTTGTGCAGTGCAGGTCTCATGAAGGAGGTAAACTTTGTGGCTATAATGGACAATGTACAAGTTTTTGTTTTCTTTTGGTCTTTGGGAGTTTGAATTTTATGGGATTAGAGAGAAACTGAGGAACATAATGAGTTAGTATAAAGAGAAAAAGGATGACTATATTTATAGATTAGGACTCGAATGAGTAAAGTCACTTTAGAAAAATATCCAAATTAAGTTTGAGTTTTATCAAGAAACAAAGTTTGAGGGAGCAACAACTTTGGTTTTCGATTGATTGTATTGAATGTTTGAAGGCCCTGTTCTGGTTCTTTAAGCAGTAACTCCAAGATATAATAGAAAGTTGTACACGAGACGAGAGTCTAGTGTAAAATAAATAATCAATTCCTCTGGGCTTGAATAGTCAACTTCTGCTACCAATTGTCTATTTTTTAACTGAAATGGGAACTGATTATCTAGCACATTCCTAACCTATTCTAGTAGGCTGATGTGATGGTTTTGAATTGGTGAGGTTCTTTTGTGAATTCAATCTTTTTGTCCTTTTTAACTTTTTATAAGGAGCTGTTCAATATTTTTGAGGAAAAATGTGGCACGGATTTTGGCTGATGGTGCTATTAGTAGGTTTAGGCTTATCACTATAGTTTATTTGAAGGGGTAAAAATGATAGGGGTCTTCTTTTTTCCATGCTGCAACTCTGAGATCCATATTAAGAAAAAAAATATGTCATTATGTGATATTGAGTTGGCCTTGACACATCCACAAACTATTCAGTCACTCCATACATTATGATTTTAAAAAATGAAGGCATGTGAGTTATTTAGTTATTCCGTACATCATGATTTTAAAAATATAATGAAGATGTAACTATTTGATCAATGTAATGGTTTTTTAGCATGGATGTTGATGATTGTTCGGTACCATATTACCCATTCATAATCCAGAAGATTGTTAACGTTGTGTCATGTCTAGTATTTGACATGAACCATTTTATTTGTGTATGGTATGTAGTTACATTTATATGGAAAATGAAGTGACAATTGATCATCTGTTTTTCCTGATAATTATCCTTTTCGAATTTCTGTAGAATGAGCTTGAATATGGAGCAGAGGATTTCCCAATGTCCCCCAGACAGCCATTTCAGCAGCAGCAGCACCCTCGGCCTGCAACACACCAGAACAACTTAGGTTCTCCTTTTTCTTCTAATCCAATTTCAGCAGGCACAATTGCGCAAGGAGTTCGTTCTGCGGATTACCAAGCAAAGAACTCCGTATTTTCAAATGCACTCTCCAGCCCTGTTCGTCAGAGCCTTCAGCACTACCACTCAGTCTCGGGTGCAAATAACATCAGCTCCTCTACCAATGAACCTCGAAATAATGAAACCTACCACATTAACCTACAAAACAGAGAAACTGATTCCCCAAGCACTAACGATTGCATGGATATGCATGCTGATGATAGTCCACACCAAGATTTTCCTTTCTGAAATTTCTATGGTCATTCATTTGCTGCTTTCTTCTTTTTTTCTTGTAAAATATCTTGAAAGGCTAGGAATCTGAAAAGTATCTTGAAATGTATTGCAAGTTCAATGTTAATGTGCTATTGTCATATAATTGTATTTGTCTAATGATGGTGGTATTCGCTTGACTGGGGGGACATCTAGTTCTAGCCATCATCCCAATCTAGCAAGAAACAAACAACTGTTGAAAATTCTGGCAATATAGCATTGCTTATCGTGTTAGGTTTACTAACCTACAATACCTTGTGTTCCAGGCAACCCCTTGCGGATGATGACCAAGCTAAAGTTGTAAAGTACTAATACTAATCCAAAGCAATCAAAGATCCTTTTATGTTTCTTTCAGGAATCCATTTACTTAAGCCACTCTTCATAGTTTCTTAACACATTCTTCTAATGAGGAATTCTAGTCTAGGTTCTCATATTTAATATAAATTTATAAATTTATTACATAAATTTTTTATAAAATATACAAAATAAGTAGAAACCAATTTTTTCGAGTTATTTTATTTTATTTAATTTTGAGATATAAATATAAAATAGTATTTATTATTTTAATATACTTTTTCATATCCAAGAGGCTCAATCTTGAGCAAGCATGTTTGTGTTCTCCGAGATTAACCAGACTGGACCTAGGCATTTTATGTAGGTTACAATTTTCAATATATTTTGTTTACCAAGCCCATAACCTATGCTGCTTGTTTGTGTATATGTGTCCAGTAATTAATTAGCTAAAAAGAAGTTAAATCTATATATGCTTACAAAATATCAATTATTCTTTTTCCTAAAAGTAAAGGAAAGTTAATTAAATAATATATTTTCTCCTATTTTTCAACCGTGAAGAAAAAAGATAAATATAATCCTTTTTTATTTTTCAATAAATATCTATACTGTCTTTAAATACTAGAATAAATTGATGTCATAAATTAACAAGATAGAATATAAAGATTAGATTTATAAAAAATCATATGGATAATTTACATTATTAATTATCTTTTTTTCAAAAATATTATTTTATGTAAATTTTATTTTTATTTCAAACGTATATAATAAAAAAAGAGCGATGAAAGGCGGCCCATAAGGGCCCATGTGATATAGCTCATATAAAAACGTCCTGCTTCTTCCTTCGTAAATCATAATCGTCTCTTTCAAACTCAAAACATCCGCATATTCTCTCTACCCTAATCTACAATTCTTCTTCGATTTCATGTAAATCTGCATCATTTAATTTTTTTTTTCAAAAGACAAAACCCTCTTTCGTTCTATCGTAGCAGTTTTATTTATTTACTTGTAATTTATTTTCAAGTAGAAAATTAAACATGACGAAGAAGAGAAAATCCGACGCCACGCGCCTTGACGAGGTTGATCGGACCATGTACACCAGTTTTTGCAGCGCTGCGAACTCCCTCTCCCAGCTTTACACCCAGGCTATGAACCACCAACGCCTTTCTTTTCAGGCCGGTGAACGTCACGCGCTGGTTCACTTCCTATCCCTCTTTGTATCTATTTGCTCAATAATATTTTATTTGTGGTTGATTCCTATGATTTTTTTTATGCGTGATTGAATCCGATATTTGTTATGATAACCAAATGCCTAATGAAATCGCTTTATTTTAAATATTATATCCTTTGTTTTATAATATCTAAAATAAAATATGAAATCTCCATAGTTTAAATCTCACGTGTAACGAACTGTTTGATTTTGCTTTTATGCGCAACAATTATTATGTTGTTAGTTATTCTATCAAAAGCAATCAATCATTTGTAATCTTATATGAATTTTCTTTTTAATATTTATGTGAAATGTTGAAGCAATGAAAACTTAATTAATTTGTAAAATGTTAAAATTTCTGTATTATTCCTTGCTGGTTTTGGTGTATGGAATTTGTTTTCATTGTGTAATACCTTCCTCTCTAATTGTATAGATCTTTTTTCCCTTTGCAGGAGAAACTCTATCAATGGATTCTGAGGCAGCAAGAAGAAGGGTCAAGGGCTACAACTGTTGATATAGTTGCTTATTTGCAGGTATTTTTCATTTCTTGCTTTCCTTAGTTGCTAATTAGCTATTTGCCTATGCCAATCGCATATGCTTTGAATTGAACTTTGCAACTAAACTGGATAACTATGAAATACTTTGTTGATGTCCTTGGATCCTACATTTTACGGACTATTTTATATGATATGTTAGACATGCTATTCCATTTAATTCTAGTTCTTTTACTTTGTTGGGTTCAGTCTACGAAAGACAATCTTGAATATCATTCTGGGATAATTTTTTTTTGAATGTTTTATATTATTTTGAAGTATTATACTTTTTTCTACATATTTTATGGTATTTTAATGTCAACAATCCAGCAACATCTTTTTCAAACGTCTGTATATTAGTAATTAAAGCTTGTTAAATTATTTAAAAGTGTATTCTTTTATGCATATTAATCATGTAATTGTTCATACAGCATGTAAGCCTTCCAAGAGTACCTGGTTTGGAATCCCTATCCATAAAAAATTGTATTAAAGAAAAGTGAATTTAAACAAGAAGATATATGTAATTTTCATGCTTTATATCACTGCTTATGGAGTAATCATACTACTTAAAAATAAGTGAACACTCCAAATATTTTTGTCTTAGTATTTTGTTAGGTGTATTATTATTCTTTATGTTACACATTTTACTGTCATTTATTTGTTTATAAAAATATTAATATGAAGTAAAAATTAAAATGTGTAGCATATAAGTAGATTAATAAAGTGATTAGTTTTCTTTAGAAGAGAACTAAAATAGGTAAAATCAATTTTAGCATTTACATTATAATTTAATTAATAATAATTTTTATATTTTAATGTTATTATCATCAAATTAATAGCTGATTGAAACACTTGGGGCTTGATTGGCTGCCAAATGCTACCAATTCATAGTTGATAATGTATCTATGAAGTATGCATGTTTTGGATATAATCTTTAACTAGATCAATTTTCCATACAACTGAAAGTTGATCATATATCTACGAAGTATGCATGTTTTGAATATGCCTCCATAGAGATGAATCTGTGTAAAATACTGTAACAAAAGGAATAGAGAAACTTGGTGGTAGATGTAAGGTTCTTGCGAAGTAGAATTTTGAGAATTGTGGGGGTTAAAGGGGGAAGCCGCATACCATAAGGAACTAAAAGTGAATTTCAGAAAGAAAAAAAAAATCTACCTCGTTACAGATTTAGGATTTGTTCAACCTTTCTCTTTCTGTCTTTGAGCTTTCTCGTTTTAACGAATGCTTTGCTTCATCTGCATTTGTGGAATATAAAGATAGATCTACTCTCGCCGAAATGAGGTTATAGTTTAAGATTTAATCTAATTTTCTTTCGCAGAATGAGCTTGAATATGGAGGAGATGAGCCACCGGTGTCTCCTAGGCTGCCGTTGCAACACCCACATTCCCAGGCTCCAACGCAGTCGAACAATTTAGGTGCCCCTGTTCTGTCCAATCCATTGTCATCGGTAAATGTTGGGCAGGGAGTTCGGCCTGGTGATAACCAAGTTAAGAACTCTGTATTCTCGAACGCCCTCTCAAGCCCCGTTCGCCGGAGCCTTCAGCCCTACCACTTGGCGCAGGGCGGCTACAATTCAAATAACGTTTTATCTTCAGTAAACGGACAACGGAATAACGAGAGCAACTATTGTCACCAACAAAATAGGGAAGCCAATTCCCCCAGCTCTAATGACTGTATGGACATGCATGCCGATGATTAGATTTGTTTGGTGTTTTAGCATTTGTCTTTGTTGTGGTAAAATTTTAATGCGTTGTTAGAATTCATTATAGTGCAAAATTTATTTCTTAAGGTTGCAATGATGTATTTCTTTGATGGTGGTGGTAAGTTGTCATTCAATATATGGAAAAATATAGCATGAGGTAGATGCTTGACATTGAAAATACGCAGAAAGAGTTGTTTGTTTCATTGCAAAGAACAAACCTGGTTGGAATTTTGAGATGGCTAGCAAAGCTTTTAAACTGGACGTTAAATATAAATTTAACAACAAAATGCAAAGCCATATCAGAAGTTAAAATTAATGTTTGCTGCCAACTGTTCTCTGGAAATCAATAAATTTGTTGGATAAAATTATTATTTTTTATTTTTCAAAAATGAATTTTTGAAGTCTCTTTGAAATTTGAGTTTTAATATTTAAAGATCGAGTTTGACTCTGCTTTTCCGTTTTCATATAATATAATAATTTTTATTTATTTATTAAGATAACATAATTTTTTATCCCTGGTAACTAAGTTAATTTTAGTATTTTTTTTTCACTTTAGCACTTAAATTTTGCAATTAGATTTATTTTTTCCTTAAATTTGGATTCCGTTAAGATTCGTTGATGTAACCAATGTTCTTGGAACATGAGTGGATTGGTCGGTTGAATCGATTGAATTGAGAACCGATTAATATACTGGTTCAAACAAAGGGGTTGAACAAATTGAATCGAGAACTACTCGAAATTAGTAAAAAAAAAAGGGGGACAAAAATAGTAGTTGATTAGATTGAACTGGTTTAATATTTTTTTTTTAAATTTTTTCAAAATTGTAATTATTTATTTAAATATTGTTACTCTAGCAATTAAACCGATCAAATTGATTGAATTGAAAACCAGTGGTCTGATTGGTTCACCACTAGTTCGATTATTAGAATAATATATGACACTCTAAGATTGTACCATGTCATAAAAAAAAATCATACAAGTTTTTTTTTTTTAATTTTCAAGTGATGACATGGCAAAATCTCATAGTGTTGCTTCATCATATTTTATAATTTTTAAATTTAGGAACCAAAATGATTCTAATTACCAAATTCAAGTACCAAAGTGAATAAAAAAATTATAGGTACCAAAGTGGATCTAATTACCAAGTTTAGGGACAAAAAATTAGATCATCCATTATTTATTTTATATATTATTTAACCTATGTTATATGAAAATTCAAATATACTATAACGTTAAAATTTTTAAAAAAATATTGAATTGTTTATGTTTAAAAATTTAATAAAAGGAAAAAATAATGCTAACATGTAAATAATAAATAATGAATTAAAATAATGAGCGGCCATAAATGAATTAGAGTTAATTATTAAAAAATTAGATAAGTTTAAATAAAATTTAAAACTTGAAATAATTATATATAATATTAATATTATATAAATTTATTCAATCTAGTTCATAAACACCTCAAGCCGGTGCACTTTACTTAATTGCTTGGCTTCGGTTGAGAGCGGTATTGTTGAAGAGAAAGTTATGTTTGGCAATGGGAATTAAGGTTTTTATGGGTTGATTTAATTATGCCTTCGAGCTTCTATAAAAGACTCATTCCAAGGTTTAATAGAGATCTTTATATCTTTCATTTAGGCTAATTTTTTGTTTGGGTTAATTTATCTGTCTCTACTTATATTATTTAGTTTTTAACTAAGTTGATATCATAAATTAATTGTATAATGCCTCAACCCAGTTAAAAAAATATATTTAAAAATATTTAAAAATAAAAGAAATATTGTGAGAATATTTTATTTTTAATCTTTTATATAAAATTTATAAAAAAATAATTTAAACTTAAAATAAATCTAAAAATAACATCCTTAAACCTAAAACATTGAATAATAAATTTTATAAAATATATTTTTACGAAAACTTTTTCACTAAACCTATTGATTATTACTAGTTTAATTGGGAATCGACTCAAAATTATATTTTAGATATTAATGAATAATATTTTATGGGTATTTCCATTTTTAGAATTCTTGTATAATAACTTAAATCACCAAAACCACTTTTAAAACCATATGAAAAACTACCCTATTACAAAATATCTTTCCTTTTAAAATACTACCATTAAATTAAAAGATTAAATATATACTTTTTCATAATTATATATAATAATGAATAATAATATTTAAAGCATTAATATTTTCTATATCATTATTTAAATTCTTAATTGAGTTAGTATCATAAGTCAATCGGGCATCAACTCGGTTATAAAAATAAATTATATTATTCAAGGTTAGTTTAGTCTTTTATTTTTAAAAGTAATAAATAATTTACATATTGTGCGATTTGAACCGAGACATTTGCAATGATAAAGCTAAAATTTTATCTTAAATCATTTTGTATGTTTTATTTTATTATGCACATTTTATTACCTTCATCAATTATATCTATACTTATATTATCTATACTATTATTTGAGTGTGTGACTAAGTTGGTGTCATGAGTCAACTCGATACCAACTCAATCAAATAAATTACTAAAATAACTTTACATATTTTAAATAAGTTATATTTTTACAGTGACATTTTTTCTTTTTCTCTTATTTTAAAAAGGGTTAGTATTTAGTACACAGACAATGCATTTTTTTTAATTCTAAAAGCACTCTTAAAAAATTGTCACATGTCTTTTTTTAAAATATGTCACTTGCCAACCCTTTGACTCTGCTTGTGAAGTCTAAAAACTCTATTGATAATGTATCAAATATTTTTCTTTTTCAAAACAAATAAAAGAAATTACAAATGTTATGATTTGAACTCATGCCACAAGCATCTATAATTTTTTTTTTACCATTTCAACTATAATTTTATTTTTATATTTTTATACATTTCAATATCATTACACAAAATGTTTCACCCACATTGTTTGTATATTTATACTATTATCTAAGTGTGTGATTAAGCTAGTGTCATGAGTCAACTCGACACCAATTTAGTCAAGAAAAATACTCAAATAACCTTATATATTTTTACAAAGTTATATTATTAGAAGGGTACTTTTGCCTTTTTCTTATTTTTAAAAACTAATAAAAGTTGCAAATGTTATTACACATATGGCATATACATTATTATTATTAGTTTCAAAACTTTCGTTTCATTGTTTATTGTATTTATTTTTAAACGTACAAATGTGTTCTAAATAGGTGGTTTCCACGCACATACGCTGTAACGACCCGATAGTCATGGGTACTGAAAAGTGTACTTTTGGGTCTTCGTTTTCATAAAATGGATTCGTAAATATTTATTAAAAATATTTACGAAGTTAGTTGTGTGGTTAATTAGGTTTTGTCTAGGTGAATTAGCTTGAATTAAGGGTAATTAGGGGTCCGTTTGTTTGCTAGTAAAATGTTTTTCGGAAAATAATTTCCGGAAATATTTTCTGGTGTTTGAATGAATCTGTGTGAAATATTTTCTGTTGTTTGGCAGATTTGCTGAAAATATTTTCTGAAAAAGCTGTTTTTACATATATTTATATTTTAAATTGTTTTTTAATAAATTTATACTTTAAATTGTTTTTACATATATTGTAATGATTTATTTATAAATAAATAAATAAATCAAATTAAATATATAATAATATTCAATTATTAAGCTAGAATATTAACGTCATAAATTGAAAACAACTAAAGTCAAATAAATTATTTGCAATTGTGTTATAAAAAAATAAAAACAAGGATTGAATAATTATAAATTAGCTTAATTAATACTAGAAATTAATAATATTATCCAAATGCATAATTAATATAATTAGTAGTACACCACATAATAACAACAATATTGTCCAAATACATAAATAACTAATATTACACCACATTAAAAGTATCAATATATTCAGCCTTGAGAAAATTTTTGAAGCCAAATTTTTCTATGCTTCTTACTTTTAACTAAAAAAGCTTTGGCCTCGGATTCATGACTTACTAGATAATCAAACATGGAACACAGGAAGTCATCATTAAATCCTTCTTCCTCCACCGACATCACTTCTTCGTAAAGATGTGGTGTCTTATCCGCAGTAGATTGTTCCAAAGCATTAGCAATTCTACCAAGTTGTTCACTTACAAATTTAATTTGTTCATCAACGATACTTTCTTGAACATTTTTTCTTTTACGTTTGGATGTGCCAGATGAAGATACATTTGTTCTCACCTCTTCAATCTCTTCATTGTCTCCGTCTATAGGCACTGAATCTTGGTTAGCATCATCCAAATCTATGTCAGCAAATGTTCTGGCAAAACTCCCTGTTGCTTTATCTTTTCCAACAGCCAAAGCCATTTCATCATAATGATCAATGCTTTTATTCAAAAATGGTTCATACTTCTTGTGTGCCTGTTGGATATTATACACAATCAGAATAACAAGTAAAAAACAATTGAAATATACTTAACATATATATACATAAATTACCATCACTGCTGCATCATATGTTGCTCTATCACATGTGATCATTTTCATGTTATCATCCCATCCAAAACCACTTTCATCACGAATTGCACATATAATCTGCCACTAGTTTTTTACAGTCCTCAAATGATTTTCCACATGTTTTGCATCGCATTGGACTTGAAATCTTTCAAAAATAGCTACGACAACTCGATTAAAAGAAACTGCTTTGAAAGTGTTAGAAGGCTTATTTCCTTTCTGGGCCTCCTCTGCTAGAATTTCAAGAAAAAGATGTTCCATCGGTTTTGTCCACCTGAATTGCTTGGAGGTCCCTTCTTTGTTGCCCTTACCTATTCTACATTAATAATTTTCATATTGTCCAACCAAATAAATTCAATATCTAACATAATAAATTCAACAAGCTTAAAACATAATAAATTTAATATCTAACAAATTCAAGACATAATAATTTCAAAATCCAACAAACTAAAATTTCAATATCATTATCCAACCAACATTAACAAAAAAAAAAAAAATTTAATACTAAAACATACATAACATAGAAATAATAACTCTAAGCCCTAAACCTACCTAATATTTCTAGCCATATAATCAGTCCACTTAGTCTGTGTAATTTCGTCTCTCTTAGTAGACCATTCTCTTGCTTCTTCTCTTTCTTCTCGCTCCGTAAGAGTTGGTATTATCAAATCAAACTCAAGCTCCTCGTATAATCCATAATTAAGTAAATCACTAGGATCAACTCCCATTATATGATTATGAATGATACAACAAGCCAAAACTATATCTACTTGAGTTTGAAAATTCCAAAATGGTTCAGCATCTAATACACGTAACCGTTTCTTCAAAATCCCAAAAACACGTTCAATGGTGATTCGCAATGATGAATGTCGAAGATTAAAGAGTTCCTTTGCATTTTCAGGCCCCTGATCACTAGACTCTTTTAAATGATATCGGACACCACGATAGGGGGTAATATATCCATTTCGGATGCCATATCTAGCATCAACAAGATAATATTTACCTACAATTTTACAAAATATAATATTACTAATAAATTATGAGCTTAATAGAACTATTTGGTATTTAATGTTAATTCTTACCTTCCGAAATTCTTAATCCTCTTGGGCGTGAAAGTGCATCACTTAAAATACGAGAATCATGTGCACTACCTTCCCAACCAGCTAGAACATAGGAAAATTTCAAATCAAATGTGATGGCAGCTAATACATTTTGTGTCGTCCCCCCTTTACGGTTACGAAATCTTCTTTGAATGTTAAGTGGAACGGATGCACGAACATGAGTTCCATCTAATGCTCCAATACAATCTTTAAAATAAGGATAAAACCTTGGATTGTTTCTGATTTCACTAGGAGTTGACTCATTAGGTAATCTAATAACTAGTTTATATAATTTCAAAATAGCTCTCAATACAACCCTAAAGTAACGGTGAATAGTCTCAGTTGATCTATAATATCTAGATCCAATCACTCAAAACTTTACATTATGACCAATTATATGTAAAAATATAACTACTTGCTCCCTAATATTCACAAACTTAGTTGATTGTAACAAATTATTCCTACTAAGAATATCACACAAATTAAAAAAGGCAATCGGTCTCATCCTTATCAGATCAATACAATGCTGGCCACCACTATATAAAATACTATTAAAATAATTTTTCCTTTCATAATCTCGATTCACACGAGGGTGAGAAGAAATTTCCTTCCTAGTTTTTAATTTTTTAATCCAAAAAGCCCCAAAAGCTAAAACTGAAGCCACAACTCCGACAATTGTATTTTGATCTTGATTACGATCTATCTACACAAAATAATGACACACAAATATTTGATCCCTACAAAAAAGATGCAAGCTTATCATAGGATCACATATATG
Source organism: Gossypium arboreum (assembly GCF_025698485.1). NCBI lineage: Eukaryota > Viridiplantae > Streptophyta > Magnoliopsida > Malvales > Malvaceae > Gossypium > Gossypium arboreum. The sequence goes on from NC_069071.1 coordinate 8,545,356, forward strand.
AATAAAGTTACCATGACTACATACAAATATGAAAATGTTTGAATAAAAATTATAAATCAAAAAAAGAGTTTGAAAGCATTAAGTTAAACCATGAATTTAGTTAAAGCTATAAAGCGAAAGAGGAAACTTAAATCAAATAGACAGAATGATGTAAACTAATTCAATATTAATGGTGCAATTTAATTTTATAATTTTGATGGACAAAATACTAGTGGTGGTCAGGGTCCTTCAAACAAGCTTTAAATTAGTGGGTTATATTGTTTGTAGTGTCAAATATTGATAATCCATACCCATTATAATTTGTCTTAAAAGAGAAAAAGAAAATAATAAAACCAATAATAAATAATTATAATTATAATTAACTTCCAAGTCAAAAACACTTTTCAATATCATATTTATTATTACATGATTATTAAGTGAATTTATTTTTAAAATTTTAAAAATCATACAAATAATTAGATTTAAATTTTAAATTCAAAAGTAGAGAGACTAACTTGAAAATAAAATTAAGGATTAAATTTTAAACGTATGTAATGTATAAAGACTTAGAAAAATATATTTCAACCTTTAATTTTATTACTATAATTTGACACAAAAATAATAATTGTAATTTTTTTGATAATTTAACTAGAATTAAATCAAAATAGAGAGAATAAATTTGAATGCCTTAGAAGCCTGAAGATGGAATAGATTATCTGAAAAAAATAAAAAGATTATCCATTGCTTTGTTATTTTTTGCTTCTACTTCTATTTGTGATTGCCATAGGCTGCTGGAAAAATCTTGATTTAAATCGCTGCATTTTCTTTGATTCTTGTTCTTTCTTTATTCGGGAGATGATTCCAAATAAACAGGTACGAAAGCTATAATTGTAAACCACGATCGAATTTATGGAAGCATTGGTTTATACATTCCTCTTAGTATCTACTCTAGGGATAATTTTTTTCTCTATATCCTAATAATAAATTTGAATTTAGTCAATGGAATGATTATATATCCCTACTGGTTGCCTAAAGCTTCCAATTTATTAATTTGATGCAATATGTACGTTAATAATTTTAATATATATGGATAAATAAGTCATATTTTTTACAAAATATTTTAAATGTTAAATATTAAAACTACATAGTAAATGTAATTCTATAAAAAAAAAATCCTTGGATCTGCTATGTATCCGTGTTTCTAGCTTCGCTCGCAACACCTAATAATAATTTCTTAAAAAAAATTCTCTACTTTTTTCGATGGAATTCAAAGATTTTACACAAAATAATATTTATGCAGTGATGGATTAAGAGCAATTATATAAATTTGTATAAAAAATAACTATCTAAATTTTTAGTAAAAATAAAATTTATATTATAACAAATAATCTATCTATAAAATTTTGCTTTGGCACAACATTAATTCTCAACTCTAAAAATACATTAATTATTATCAAAATATCAATGCTAAAAATAATGATAAATCATAATCTCATTTAAGACCATTTTTCCCAAAATCAATTAACGCAAAATACAAATAAACTTATAAACTTCATGTATTGTCACCATTAGTATTATAAATCAACCTTTCAATTTCTTTTTTTTTCTTTGGCAAAAAAAATTTCACTCCAAAAAACAACAAATAACCCGGATAAACTATATGAGAAAACTATAGTATCCTCTAAGTTTATCCTAGATCCTTACATTAAAAAGATGGAGGTGCAGGTAAACCATCCTTGTCAAAAACAAAGACCAAGGAAGATGGTAGTTGATTCCAACAACCAGAAATGTACATCTCTTGTTTAGCAAACCAATTCGTTACCCTATTGACTTCTCGTTTAATAACATTAACTTTCGCAGAAGACAGTTGCATGACTGCTTATCAAAAACCTCAAGGATACGCCTTTTTCTCCATCTTTGATCTTAACTCCTCTTCTTAATATCTAAAGCAATAATTTGGGAGTCATTCTCAATTATCATCAAATTGCTCCATTTGCTCTTCATAGCTAATTTAATCCCTGCAACTATAGCTTTAGCCTCGGGAACCTTTGATGAATCCACTATAATCCTTTTACCAATCTCATCCAGCATCTTCCCACTTGCATTTCTGCCTATTACTACAATACTAGCACAAGATATTGAGGTGTCAAATGCCCCATCACAATTAACTTTAACTTAACCTTTTGGTGGTTTCTCCCAAACATCAATACAAATTGTCGACTTCCTGGTTCAATTAGAGTTATTGTTTGAATAAACGACACCTTGAGCAAATAAAAATTCATCCACCAAGCAATTCCATATCAAGAAATTCAAAACAACCAAATGAAAATTGAAAAGCAATACTCTAATAGTTAAATTAAAAAGTAAGACTAAACCCCAAGTTTCGATTCCTTAAATAATCGAGGTGGACAGTGTTAATGGCAAAAAAACTCATCTTCAAAACTAAAATTTATTTCCAACATGAAGAGAAAGACAAAAGCTATTCGACATGTCTAATATGAAGTGGTTACAAATAAACTTACAACTAATTAATTGCAGCAAACAGCAAATTACAGCAAACAACAAAACCAAATAAGGTCTTGTGAGAAAAAAAGTAAAATAAATCCAGAACAATTTATCCTATAGATGCTGCTTGCTAAGACCGGTCTTTTTCCCCAGAAGCGTCACAAAAGTTTTAAAGTTTTGAGGAACATTCATCATTACTGCCAATTGACCACCAAAGAGAAAAGAGAAGAGGCTCTCATGCTTGATCCTTTGATTCTAAAATCTATCTAACTAATGTATATATGTCAAGAAAATCACTAGTCCTTCATTTGAAAAACATGCTGCTATTTCATTTCAATCAACAGAAAGACAAAAGTAGGCCATTCTCTAACTTAAGCTTCTTTATCTTATCATTGACCTAAGCCTGGGCGTATGAGGCTTTCTAACTTTGTTTTTAGTAAGGAAACTCTGTTTCTTTCCGATTCTGTTAGTGATCCCGAATCGAGCTTGATACCTAGCGGGGATTATTGCGTTGGATTGATCAGTCGATAATCCCCTTATGACTTCAGGAAGAGACAAAAGGTCAATGTTTTATGTGAAAAAAAAAAATGGGTCTTTAAGATCTCTTAATCTGGCTGCTGGTGCAAGCTTCTAGCTTTCTAGATGGGACTTTCTAAATGAGTTGATTCTCCTGCAAATCCAGCCGAAATGCTTTCTTCAACAGTAACTAAAAATACTTATTAAAGGGGTTTTTGTTTTTGGTAAGAAGGAATGCCCTAGTTTCGATTATTAGTAGAATTGCAGCAAACAACAAACAGAGGAAGTAGAAGGAAGCAGAGTTACCTGGATGAAGAAGAAGGAAGATGAAGAACGGCTTGGCTAGGAAAGATTGGTGAGAGTTGGAATCACCGAAACGAAACAGCAGCCCTGAGAAGAGAAGATTTGTGAAAAGCTAGGAAAAAATAAAATTAAAAGATGATAGAAGAAGTAGGAGGAACGTACCTGGATGGAGAAGAAACAAGATGAAGAACGGCGCAAGGGGGAAGCCTGATGAGAGTTGGAAAATGTCTTACGGAAAAAAATTCTGTAAGACATTTTCCTTAAAACCTTAGGCATTTTATCCGTGATTGTGAAAATATTTTCCCCATGTAAAAGCTTTTCAGTCAAACAAACACCAAAAAATCAGGTTTTCCTGGCAAACAAACACACCCTAGGTGTAAGGATTAAATTAAATAAAGGGAGAAAGTTTAATTATAGATTAGAGAAAAGTGAAGGGACTAAATAAGCAATTAAACCCAAATTGACAAGTGGATGGTGTATGTCGAAACCTTTTTTTTGGGTTAAAAAAACGGACGATCGACTTTGAAAACGAAATATGGAGTCGCCACCAATCTATTGTTTCGGTGTGATTGGATCACCTTAATAAAATATTTTACTCCATTTAAACCAATTTTGGCCTGTGTAAATTAGAGAAAACGGGTTTGGGAGTCGGTTACATATGAGGAAGGATTAGCACCCTCACTACGCCCAAAATTGGTACCAAATTGATTAAATACTGTCCTTATGCCTAAGTTTTAAAGCTATTTTTTGAAATATTATTCCTTTGAAAACATTTGAATAGCTCAAGTTGGTCGTCAAAATTCTCTTGTTTCAGAGGAATACAGCATCACATCCAACACGATAGGACACGATCCTTTATACCCTCAAAAACACAATAAATTTCAACTTCCAAAAGTTCATATGTTGCAAATTACAAAAGGGTACCCAATTATTTAGTCCAACAAAAAACCGAAACCTAGCACGGTAGGGCACGATTCCTCGAATTTCCGAACATTGAACGTTGCCTCGCTTTAGAAAACACGAGTGAAATTCCAAAGGAATATTCGATTATTTTGAACAAACGGGAAATCGAAACCCAGCACGATAGGGCACTATTCCTGGAATTTCCAAACATCAAATATTGCCTTGTTTTAGTGTTTGGAAGAACACGAGTAAAATCCTAAAGGAATATTCGATTATTTTGAACAAACGGGAAATAGAAACCCAGCACGATAGGGCACTATTCCCCGAATTTCCAAACATCGAATATTGCCTTTATTTTAGTGAATCTTCAAATAAACACTTGTAGAACTAGCTCAAAACGTATTAATTTTACTTGAAGTAAGATGGAATAATTAATTAATTTTTTTTAAAAAAGAAGTTGAAAATCATAATGCAACATTTGTAGACTAAAGGAAAATAGAACATGGGGTAATATACACTCATAAAATACAATGCTTGATGAATGAGGATAATGTATCTTGTTTAACTAACAAAATAAGCAATTAACTATAATTAATCTAAAAATTATAACCTAATTTCAATCACGTATGGAGAATAATTGATATAACAATAAAATGAATAAATGATGTGCAACGATAATATACATATGGCATAATATAAAACGATCAATGCAAGATGTAAAAAAAAACAAAATAGCAATTAGAAGCCAATGTGGTATAAAACAATTTTAAAATAATGACGAATAAATGAATACATAATTTACACAATATATAAATTGATGAATTTAAAACTATTTGTAAAAACAAACTAAAGATGTATACACATAATCACTAAAATATATGTTATAGGATGAATATTTTAAATTGAATGATATGCAAAGTATTGAAGAATATTGGTTTAAAATTGACAATTTACATGTAATAAAGAAAATTTTAAATTATGTATAAGATATAAAAATAATAATAATAAAATATATAATAAAATATAATCTTTAAAACATAATGGATTTACAAATCATATATATGTATACATAAATAAATTTAGAAATAATTGTTTGTAGAAATATCGAGAAATGTACACAAAATTAAATTATTTTTACTATATACGCACAAATATATATAATGAAACATTTAAATGAAATACTATCTAATATATCAAAAGAATACAATATAAAGAATTTCAAAACAATAATTTTATAAAAAAATGAATTTTAAAATAATGATTTAACCATTAAGATAATATATGTAAAAAATATTTAAATGAGACATTATTTAATAGTTAAAATAATATAATATAAATACAAATTTCAAGATAATGATCTTATAAAGTAAGGTATTAAAATAATTTGACACACATGTAAAAACTAAATCGACCCTCAAAATTCATAACGAGTATAAGATTCCATTACAAATAATACAGTATATGAGTATATAAGAACTTTGAATCAATTACTACATCAAATGTTAAAATTTTGTGATATGGAAAAAAACTTGATATAATATTCATGCAAAATAAAAGAATTAACATATAAACAAATGTTAAATGAACGTTAAAATAATAAGTTATACAAATACAAACTTAATTTTCATCAAATTAAAATAAAGGGGAAATTTATAAATGAAACAAGTCACTTGAAAATAAAAGGACCAATATGCGATGCGCGCAAATGCGTAGGGACTCAAACGCAGTGTTTAGGCGCGGATTGAATTGTAAACGCACGCAAATTACAGTACCAAATTTAAAAACAAAATAAAACAAACAGAGGGTAATTGAACGCCCGTGCGAAGAGGGAGGATTAATAGCGCAAATAACCCTCGCAGGCCCAAGACGCGCGGATCTGGACGCATCAGGGTCAGGTCACCTGGTCACGGCTCTTAAACAGTGCCGTTTTGAAGCCATGGGAATTGGCCTAAAATGACGTCGTTTCCTACGTTTTATAAAAGCCAAAATTTAAAGAAACCCTAAGCAGATACTTAGCCATTTGAAAAGAAAACAAAATAGACTTAAGACCTTCCCCCCCACTCTTATTCGGTCCGCCGTTTAGCCTTCATATCTAGCCGGAGGTTATCACGCGAAAGCCTAATCCGGCTCTGTCCAACCGCGAATCCGAGGTTTCACTCCAAAGCTTCAAAGTCCCCGCCTAAACTTCGATCACAACGAAGTGGCTAGGACTCGAAGGGGCCGATATGAAGGTAAATTTCTTTCCCTTACTCTTTTTTTTTAAAACGAATGTCGATCATCAAGAAAAGCCAAAAAGAAAAATGAATGAGACACAAGATTTAAATCAATCACCTTTTTGATTTGATTTCTGCTTTTTTCTCTATTCTCTGTGTGTGTGTGTAACCTTACAAAAGATGAAATCCCTTGGCTTTATAGCCGAAAGGAAAGAAAGAAAAAAAATACATAAAAAATACAATATTTGTTTTTTGTTTTGCTGTGAGTTCGTCCTTTTTGCAGGTACGGGGTGTGCTGGCGCTTGGCGTGAGGCGTACGGAGGCGCGCGTGGCGGTCGTACGGAGGCGCTGGAGGCTAGCTGTGGTGCAAACATTAGGTTTAAGGTTAGGTTTTTCTGAAAACCTTAACATTTTAGGCCTTTCGGGCCTGTTCTTGCAGTTGGGCCACAAGTTTTTGTAATTGGACTGTAAAAACTGGACTGTTATGATATTTTTTATGATTTATTTATTTTATTTTGTTTTTTTTTTTGTTTTGCGTTTCCACGGGCCTGAGCCAAAATTGGGCCTTACAATGTAGATGATGACATGTGTTAAAATAAAATTCATATATTAAATTAAATTATATATATTTACTTATTATTTAAGTAATTATTATATTATTATATTATATTAGTATAATTAAATAAATGAATAAAACAAATAAATAAAGAAATGAGAATAGAAAATGAAATAGAAAAGAACATAATAGAAAACGAGTAGGAGAGAAAAAGGGAGAAAAGAAAAAGAGAAAGAAAAGGAGGAGAAATTTAGGGATTTCAAGGGTTTAAGCTCAAATTGTTTAGTCAAATTAGTCTCTTTTCTTCTAAATTTTATGTTTTTAGAATCCTAGTATTAAATACTACTTAATCTATGTTGAAATTTTGGAAAATATTGAATTTTTAGATGTTGTTCATGTTGAATAATTTAAGTATTTGAGACTAAATTGATAAAATTTTAAGTTAGAAATGAAAAAGAGATTGAATTGTAAAATAAAGTATAAGTTTTGAGTTATAGGGACTAAATTGAGAAAATTTCAAATTTTAGGGATTTAAGTGAAATTAAAGAGTTGAATTTAGTCTAAAGTGGGAATTGAATGAAAATATGGGATTAGTTTTGAAGAAATAAAGTTAGTCTCGGTTTAGGGACTAAATTGGAATTTAGGTAAAAGTTGAATAAAAAATTTAAATATTCAATGTGTCGTGTGTATTGATAATTTTTTATTGTTTCAATTTCCGTAACTAACATTGTGCCGAAAAATTTGGCAAGGAAGGGAAAAGAAAAAGTCAACAAGGAGTAGCTCGAAAAATTACGGTTTGTATTTCTATAATCCGAATTTAATTATTAAAATTATTATACTTTGATTTATTGTATATGGTAAGTATGGAAGGTGAGAATTATTGTGTTTACAATTGAGATGGATTGATTTGGTGTGTGATGAAATTGATATGAATATGTGATTATTGTGGAAATTGAACATTGAATATTGTTATACTTGAAAAGTGAATTGAAACCCTATTAACTACATCGGGCTGAGTTGAATATAGTTGTCATGCCATAAGATTGAAAGAATTCAGGGATACTTCGACTTCGAGTCGATGAGACACTAGGTGTCAATTTATTACTTCGGATAAATTCGATGAGGTATTGGGTACCAATTTTCTTCGGCATGGCCGATGAGACACTGGGTGTCAATCTATTACTTCGATTTATCCGATAAGACACTGGGTGCCAAACTGGTGTGTTTTGGTTGGATCCGTGTATCCGTCCGAGTCCGAGTTAATAGGGGTTATTGAAATAAACAATGTTATGATTGATATTGAATGGTGAAATGAGATATAGATAGAGACACATGAATCAAGTATTTGTGAATTGAATATGAATGATCAATATTATGGTTCAAGTAATATGTGTTGACATTGTGAAAAGCTATATGGGATAGCAATTGATAAGAATTGAATGAATTATAAATGTTTTGTCTATAAATTGATTAGTAGTATGATTAAGGTTTTGTATGATTCAATGTATATGTTTATTTATTTTACTTTAAAGTATTCGGATTAATTTGTCCTTGTAGTAACTGAATGTTAACTTTATATTTTGTAGGAGTTGAGAAGGAAAGAGGATGCAATAGCACGAGGTAGGTTCTTTTTTATTTTTTATCTTGATGAGTCCTAAGTTTATCCATTACCAGTTTGATTTTGACATGAGTTCTTGACATGAGTCCCTTAAACATCTTTGCTTTTTTCTTCCAAAAGTTTAACGTCTTTCCATTAGAGTTTCATCGTCAAGTTTATCTCCTCTTCCTTTTGATCGACATTTTCAATACTTTGGGTTCAAGATCCCTTATATGCTAGAGGTATAGAGTTCGAACTTTGGCATGAGCTTGTTTTTCAGCAACTATGGCATTTTGCGCTCATATTCAATGATTACATACTTCAAAGTGACTAAATATAATACCAAATTTGTTTAAATGAAAAAATAATAACTTTATCAATGCTATTGGACATAGAAATTAAGATTATGATAACTAAAAACTTGTGATATTTGTGAGCTTAATAAAAAAAGTGAAACATGTTATGAGTCGCATGAAATCGAGAAAGGAGATAGACATTAAACACGTGAGGTTCGTCATGACATCTCCTTTAACCTTCATTTGACCCTTTTTGTCATTTTCATATATGGCTACTTATTTTCTCTTTGAGGCCTTTACAAGTCCATCAACATGAAACTGGATTTATGCCTGTCACTTATTTACAGTGACATTAGCATTTACGATTAGCCTAGCATCAGTTTTTTTATTTTGGGTTTACTTTTTACTGATTTCACTTTCATTACAGTAAATGGTATAGCTAATTTCCTTGTTTTGCTCAATCAGGTGACCGAGATTCCGTTTAACAATTTTCTTTATTATTGGAACAAGTCTTATCCTGATATTAACCTAATGTATCTATTTTGGTAATTCCATGTTTCATTTGAGTTATTGATTACAATTGTGATTGTTTGTTGCAGGGTTTTGGTTTTGATTTTAAACCTTATGTCCACCCAATCTATAATGCAATAATGTCCCGCTTGACTAACCAAGATCAAGATCAAAGTACTTCACTAAGTTATATATGCAGGCATTGCAATACTTTGGCTTCATCTAAGCTTGAACCAGCCCTCAGTTGTATATTGTTTCTTCTTTTCTGATCTTTTTCCTTAGATTAATGAGAGGTGATGATGATTTGGCATTTTTTTCTCACCAGGATGAATTTTGTTTTAGAAATTGTAATACTTTGTGAGTGTGTCTGTGTGTGAGTGTTTTTTTATATATTAAATTACATATTGAATCAATGTTTATGTATTAAATTTAAATTCATTAATTTTTATATTTAGTTTTGAAGTTTAAATTTTAATAGAAAATTTAATTTAATTAATATTTTTTATTTATCCTTAAAAGTATATAGTTTAAAGTTCAAATTTCAAAAATTAAACATAATATAATATTTAACATAGAAATAAATATTATTTAATTAAAATAAAATAAATTTTTTAAAGGTTATGATCTTTAGCGGCGTTTGTGAGAAAAACGCCGCTAAAGGTCATGTTCTTTAGCGGCGTTTTTTTTCATAAACGCCATAAAATGTTAGCGGCGTTGTCTTTAGCGACATTTTTTACGGCGTTTGTAAAAGCGCCGCAAATAGTTCTAGCGGCGCTTATATAGGCAAAAAAAAAAACTCCACTAAAAACCTATTTTGTTGTAGTGGTTGTTTTCCATGCGCAGGATAGATAAAGTCAAAATGCCGATTCAGCATCCATCCGAGATCCCGAATTCAAACGTGGTGAAGTATATTTCTTTTTGGTAATAGCATGTACCTAGGATGTCTTATTTTTGTCATTTTGGGAAATGAATGTAAATGATATTATAAGATGATATTGGTTGCTTATATACAAGAATATATGTGTTATGTTGATGTTTAATATGAAATGTTCGATTTGATGTATAAGTGAGTATGTTATAGGCAAATTTAGGTTGAAATTGGCATGAATTTAGAATTGGCTTGAATGGTGTTTATTTAGATTGATTTGGACATTATATGTGAAGTACTTATGAGGGTAAATTGGTTAGGTCATTGGATTGATTGTTTTAACATGTTTTAGATGTATTTGAATGTGTTTTAGATTGGTTGAATAAATGGTTTTTGAGTCGCTTGGTGTTCAAAATTGCATGGTATGGTAAACTTGATGCTTAAGGCTTATTTTGAGTCCACACGGCCGTGTGTCCCCTACAACTTTAAAATTTCAAAACAGAATGCCTAGGAATTTCACACGGGCAGAGACATGGGCGTATGTCTCAGCTGTGTGAGGCACATGGCCTAGTACACAGGCGTGTGGTTGGTTATGTGGCCTAAGTTAGAGAGTTACACGGGATCGGACATGGCCTGGGCACGAGCGTGTCCTATAGTCACACGAGCATGTCCCTTGAACACACGGGCGTGTATGCCCTATATCTAGGAAAATTTTTGAAATTTCACGAAAAATTCTCGGAGTACCCAATTTAGTCCTGATTTGTTTCTAACATTTATTTTGGGCCTCGAGGGCCCAAAGGAGGGACAATATAATTAAGTTATGATGTAATGCTAGATGATTAGGAAATGTTTGTATTTGATCTGAAAAGTCTGGTAAAGCTCCATAACCCTATTTCAACGACGGATAAGGGTTAGGGGGTGTTACAATTAGTGGTATCAAAGCTTTCCAGGTTTAACCGATTCTCGGACTAAATCGAGCTCGAAATTGAGTCTAGAGGTACATACCATAATTGAGTCAAACTGAGTCAGGATTTGGATGCTGATACATATATTGTTTGGTTTTTTTTTTATAGTTGAACATGTCAGATGACTATAGTAATGATTTTGATCAAGAAATGCATCCTGGCGATGAAGAGTCTCGTGAATTAGATGAAACTAAATCGGTAACACCGAGTGTTAACCCAGTGTGTAACACCCCAAACCCGGCCTAGACGTTATAACCGGATTCGCCGTGCCACATCAAAAACGTTAAAAACATTTTTCCCATTCTAAGTTCAGAAAATCATACTTGATGTTCAAAGGATTAATTCGTTAAGGGTTAAAGTGAATGGAAGCTGTGCACCAGGTAGGAAACCGGAAAAGAGGAGGTGAGTCCATCGGACTGCTTAAGTACCAAGCTCTTTCGGATCCAATCCTAGACATGCACACCGCCATTGCCACACTCTAACATCGCGTATATTTTTAGGTTACCATGGTAGTTATGTCTATTTTAGAATAAAACATATTTAAATTTGGAAAACGTTATCATAGCAGAAGCCTTGGTTGTAATCGTGTTACTTTGAAATTAGTTTATGTTTTTGGAAAACAAACCCTAGATCTAGCCCATTTTGATAGTTAATATAATTTAAAATCATCATGATAAGTTATAAATCAAAACCTAAAAAAAAATAATCATAAGCGGCCTTATTACATAACAAAATCCAAATCATCAAAGTAAAGAAAATTGAAGTCCAAATCACAGAAATCCATATTGCAGAATGAGTGGCCACTCCGAATCCCTCGCAGCTCCAAGCCCACTATGGTTGGGGATTACCTGCATGGATGAAAATAGGGGATGAGTTTGGGAAAACTCAGTGTGTAAAATTAACCCAACCATAGCCCATATCGGTTTAAACCACGTAAATGTAATAAATTGGCCTTAGCCGAGCATGTAATCTGAAATTAAGCCCATAGGCCCATAATAGATCAAATCAGATATTTCATGTATATGTAGAACCCAACCCATAACCAACCACATACACCCCCTTACCAACCTTTCACCATGTGGGGAGACTACTCGACCCATCCAACCGCTACACGCTGCAGAATTATGCAAAGATGGTCGCCGAATGTAGATAATGTGACAGAGTCACCAGATACAGATAATCGTGGCAGAGCCACCAGAACAGAAATATGTGGCAGAGCCACCAGATCAGATAATTGTGGCATAGCCACCAGGACGCATCCTCCAAAATATAACTCATGTCCCCATGCAACAAAAATTCATTCATGGCCTACATCATACAGATTTAAATCAACATGCTTTTCAGACAAAATTAACTCTAGAGGCATATTGGTCATTTACACCTAGGGGTATCATGGTAATTTCCCATACATAAGGGTATTATGGTAACTTAGCTACTTTAGGGTCTTCATGCATATCCTAACCATTTACGTACTATCAGAACACTTACCGCGCAAACTTACCGAATTGGGCCCGTTGGCCCATGAACCCGATTTTTGGCCCATTAAGCCCAAGTTATCAAAATGTACGAAATCGCACGTACTGTAGTTTATTACCTTCAGAATACCAAACATACAAACCCAACTATCTTACGAGCATTCGCACACTCACAAATTCCCAAAAATACCAACTTTTCGGTATTTCGGCTTTTCGGCTTTTGCCGATCTAGTCTGTGAGAGGGTGTCAGTTACACACCTGTTTTATGACGATTTGCTGATGAGATCCACGCACGAACTACCTACAATTATAATACTACCACGTTAATCTTACTACCGAAACGAACTACATATTAACTTCTTACCATATTCGACCAACAACACCTTAGGCTTTAGCGTTCCTACCTTTGCTGAAAATAGTGTCTCGATCCAGATCCGTTCGCTCCACTTGTCCAAGCCCTTGATCAACAGCCTCTTAATCACACTATTACCAAAATAATACTATTATCACAACCCCTTAGGGCTACAAGTCCAAAAAAAACGACAACCTCCCTAACCTTTTAGGGATTTTGGCTTTTCTTAAAATATGCAAGATAGGCTAAGTTGGAAAGACTTACCACCGATTCTTCCAGTCAACGTTCCCCCTTAGTTTCTACTTGATTCTGATGCACTAAGCCCTCAAACGATAACAAAAGTCGAGCCCTCAGTGATCTCAGTATTCGGCTATGTCCCTAGGATAGTGTGGGAGTTTCGGCTTTTTGCAAAAGTGTAGAGAAAGATAAAATATGAGGGTTTTTACTTGTGGTATTGTCGACAGAACCCTGGGGTTTAGAGGTTGAGAGAATCGGCCAAAGATAATGAGAAAAATAAGAGATTCGGCTAGGGAAAAATCGGTACAAAAGGAGTCAAGTTTTCGGGATTTCGGGATTTGAGGTAATCGGCTATAGTCTTAAAAATAATGGAAGGAAGATGGTATAGAGTAGGGTGGCTGAAGGATTCTATTATGGGGAAAAGAAGAAGAAAAAAATAAGTGGATGGAGAGAAGAGAAAAAGAAGAGAAGAGGAGAATAGTCAGAAAACGGCACCACTTACCACTAATGCCGAATTTATACTGGCACTAACCCTAGCCGAAATTCCCATGCTAAAGTCCCTTGGCCGGCCACCTCTTGTTCCTTGATCAGCTCCTAGATCTCCTCCTTTATCTGCTCCTAAATCCTATCCCTTATCAACTCCTAAATCCTATCCCTTATTAACTCCTAAATCCTTTCCTGACAGACTTTCACTTGGTTCCACCGCTACCTTTTCTGAACATAAAAATAATAATTCCCTTAATATGTTGTCATTGTGACTTGAACCTCAGCTCTCCCTAGCATCCATACGCCACTTTTATAGCCTTGCCAGTGGCGTCACATGCCACTTTGCCACTTGCTTCCTTATGTCTTATTTTACACAATTAATACCTAAAAGCCCAATTAACCAGAACCTCTTTTTCTTATGGAATTAAAATTAATTAAAACTACCGGGTTTTACCTTAAGCTTAGGCCTTCTAGAGGCCCACCAACGTACTTAATCCTACGACAAACAAATAGGACACAGATAATTTTAAAATTTTCCAACATTTTTAAAATTCCCGAAAATTGGGGCGTTACAACTCTACCCTCCTTAAAGAAATTTCGTCCTCGAAATTTACCTGGTCCGAACAGATGAGGGTATTGTTGCTGCACCGCCTCCTCTGGCTCCCAAGTAGCTTCCTCTCTGCCATGATTACGCCAAAGCACCTTTACTAATGGGACAAATTACCTTCTCAGAATCTTAACATCTCGATCCAAAATTTGCACAGGCTCCTCCTCAAAAGTCAAATCAGTTTGCACCTCAATTTTTGCAACCGGCACGACATGAGTAGGGTCAGAACGATAACGCCTTAACATGGAGACGTGGAAAACATCGTGAATCTTGTCCAACTCTGGAGGTAATTCCAATCGATAAGCTCTCGGGCCTACTCGCTTCAAAACCCGATAAGGCCCAATGAACCGCGGACTCAGCTTGCCTTTCTTACCAAACCTCAATATCTTCTTCCAAGGAGAAACCTTTAAAAAGACCATATCCCCTACTGAGTACTCAATCTCCTTACGCTTCAAATCTGCATGCGATTTTTGCCTATCAGATGCTTCTTTCAAACGATCCCTAATTATTCCGACCTTAGCCTCAGTATCAGCCACCAATTCCGGTCCAAGAACTTGTCGCTCCCCTAGCTCCGTCTAACAACTAGGTGTACGACACCTTCGACCATACAGTGCTTCGTACGGTGCCATTCGAATACTTGCCTGATAACTATTGTTGTACGCAAATTCTGCCAACGGTAAGTAGTCCTCCCAACTACCTCGAAAGTCAATCACGCATCCCCTTAACATGTCCTCCAGAATCTGAATGACCCTTTCTGACTGACCATCAGTTTGGGGATGGAAAGCTGTACTGAAGTTCAGCAGCGTCCCCAATGCCTCATGCAACTTTTGCCAAAATCGAGATGTGAATCTGGGATCCCGGTCAGAGATAATCGAAACTGGGACTCCATAAAGTCGCACAATCTCCGCCACATACAGTTTGGCTAACTTCTGAAGTGAAAAGTCGGTACGTACTGGTATGAAATGGGCCGATTTGGTCAACCTATCCACAATCACCCATACCGAGTCTTTCTTCGATGGTGTCAACGGCAACCCACTCACAAAGTCCATGGTTACCCTCTCCCACTTCCAAAGTGGTATCTTTACCGGCTGCAACAGTCCAGAAGGTAATTGATGCTCAGCTTTCACTTGTTGACATGTCAGACATTTCCCCACGAATTCTGTTATTTCTCGTTTAAGTCCAGGCCACCAGTACAGTTCCCGTAAGTCGTGATACAACTTATTCCTTCCAGGATGCATGGCACAAGGTCCCCCATGAGCTTCCTTAAGTATTGACTGTCTCAAGTCAGAGTTCTTTGGAACACAAATTCTTCCTCGGAAGCATAGAACTCCTTCATTATTTAACCCAAACTCAAAAGTTCCTCCCTCTTTAAATTGTTGAAAACGAGCGACCAAGGACTTATCTTTCAACTGCTTTTCCTTAATCTGATCCACCCAGGTTGGCCTTACTTGCAATTCAGCCAACAGACTTCCATCATCATACAGACTTAGACGAGCAAACATTGCTCTCAGATCAGATACAGCTCTACGACTTAAAGCATCGGCTACCACATTAGCCTTGCCTGGGTGATATTCAATCGAACAATCATAATCCTTAAGCAACTCGATCCACTTCCTTTGCGTAAGGTTCAGCTCTTTCTGAGTCAACAAATACTTAAGACTCTTATGGTTTGTGTATATAATGCACCTCTCTCCGTACAGATAATGTCTCCAAATCTTAAGTGCAAAAACCACTGCTGCTAATTCCAAATCATAAGTAGGATAGTTCCCCTCGTGAGGCTTAAGCTACCGTGACGCATATGCAACCACCTTACCCTCCTGCATTAACACGCAGCCCAAACCTACATGTGATGCGTCGCTGTACACAGTAAAATCCTTCCTGCATCTCATTTGAATTAACACAGGTGCTTCGGTCAAAACTTTCTTCAACTTTTCAAAAGCTTCCTGCTGGGTCTCAGTCCATACAAAGGGTACCCCTTTCCTTAGGAGTTTAGTTAGAGGTGAAGCCCACACCGAAAAACCTTCCACAAACCTTCTGTAATATCCAGCCAATCCCAGGAAACTCCAGATCTCGAATCTTGACCTAGGCGGTTTCCACTCCAAACCGCTTCAATTTTTCAAGATCCACCTTAATCCCTCAAAGAGACCACATGTCCTAAGAAAATTACCTCCCTCAACCAGAATTCACACTTGCTAAACTTTGCATAAAGTTCCTTCTCCCTTAACACTTGTAGCACTATACGGAGATGCTCATCATGCTTTGCTTCCGTTTTAGAATATACCAGAATATCGTCAATAAAGATGACTACGAATTGATCCAAAAATGGTTGAAACACCCGATTCATCAGATCCATAAATGCCGCAGGAGCGTTCGTCAGCCTAAATGGCATAACCAGAAATTCGTAATGACCATACCGAGTCCTGAATGCCGTCTTATGGATAAGGTCGATCTTAGAAAATACAGAAGCCCCCTTAAGCTGGTCAAACAGATTGTCAATCCTTGGCAGTGGATACTTATTCTTAATGGTCAGTTTGTTCAACTGGCGATAATCAATGCACATCCGCATTGTACCATTCTTCTTCTTCACGAATAACACCGGTACTCCCCATAGAGACACGCTTGGCCTAATAAAGCCCCTATCCAACAACTCTTGAATTTGTGCCTTTAGCTCCACCAACTCCTTCGGTGCCATCCTATACAGTGCGATAGACACTAGCGCCGTTCTAGGCAGCAAGTTGATTCCAAACTCCACTTCTCAGTTTGGAGGTAATCCCGAAGCTCCTCCGGAAAAACATCTTGAAACTCCTTTACGGTCCTGACCTTATCCATCGTCAATCCCTTCTCTTTCGACGGCTTACTTAATGCCAAATAGGCCTCACAACCTTTTGAATCCACTTTTCTACCCTCAATGCCGACACCACATTAGAAAAATAATCCTTCGCTCACCTATCATCATAACCTCCTCACCCTCCGTGGTCCTTAACACCATTCGTTTTGCAAAGACAATCCAAAGTCGCCTATGCTTAACAAGCCACCATTCCTAGGATGAGGTCAAACTCTCCGAACAGCAACTCCATTAGATCTCCGGAAAGATCCTACCTTGAGTTTCTAGGGTACATCCCTATACGCTTTGTCTACCCTAACCGAGTGGCCCAAAAGACTTAACACAGATACCCCATTCACTATCTTTTCAGAATGCACTCCCAATGACTCAGATATGGCACATGCAACATAGGAATGAGCAGATCCAATATCCACCAAAGTAGTATATGGCATGCTAGAAACCAAAAGCATGCAGTTATGACGTCAAAAGGCCGCCTCCTCTCGACGACGAGCCGCATACACCAATCTTTGGTTGTCGAGCCTCAAGATTTCGCACCCTGCCAGCGCCCTCGACCTCGACCATTTTCATTTCCATTTTCGCCCCTACCTTGTCCACGTCCTCTCGGTGGTTGTGGTCCACCTCTCGCGGGTTGAACAACCCTCTCAGATCGCAACCAGGTCGATCGACTCTTTGTGGGCAGTCCTTAACTCTATGCTCCATAGATCTGCATCGGAAACAAGCACCGGAACGTTTCCTACAATCACTCAAATGTACCTTTCCACAGTCTCACAAATTGGCGGTCTAACCACATTCACCGGAACTGCTCGAACTGGCTCCTCCACTCTCGCCCTTTTCACATTCTTATTTGTTCCACCGAAGGTCCGAATCCTCCTAAATAGCTTCGATCTTTCTCACGGTTCTGCCTCTCAGCACGCTTTACCTCCTTAGCTATCTTAGCTTTTTCCCCCAGAACCGCGAAATCCCACTCCCTCTGCGGAGCAGTCAACACCTTAAGGTCATCTCTGAGTCCATCCTCAAAGCGAACGCTACGCTCATACTCCGTAGCGACTATCCCCACAAAGATACCGGCTCGGTCTCGAAACTCGCCTCATACTCAAAGAATGCTTTACATCCTTGGACCAGGTTCAGGAATTCCTTCCTGCGGGCATCCACATAACTTGCCTCGACGTACTTTCCTTTAAAGGCTGTCTTAAACAGCTCCTAAGTAACCCTATCAACTGGGGTTCCATCCCTCACGGTGAGCCACTACTGATAAGCCTCATCTTGCAACAAATGATACGGCCCTCTTGACTTCGCTCCACCGAAAGCGTCAAGTCATCCATAATTCGTTCTGTGGCCTCCAACCAATATTCCGCCACATTCAAGGCTATACCAGATACGCCTCTAAAGACCTCCGCCCCGTTAGCTCGGAGTCGTTCAAAAATCGATCATCGAATTCCGTTGCCAGAACTTGCCCCGGCAACCCTTTCCAGAACCCGAAGCATAGCCTGCGACAGGGCGTCATCCTCGGCACCATGATCATGAGACTTCACTTCTATTGCCGATGGTACCGGTGCATCTGTCGCCGGCATATGTCCCGAAGATGAAGATACCGCTCGAGCCCTTCCTCGGCCACGTCCATGGCCTCTTCCCCGAGTGGCTCTTGTACTCATATCGTATTATCTGATTATGAATTTTATGCATTAATATCATTCCAATGTTTATTACGATGTTTTATGATTCGCATAGAATTGAGTTGGTTTTCGCAGAATCGATGTCTAGCTACTGCTTTGATCTTTTAGCAAGCTTTTCTAGGATTTCAATAGCATCCTATCTAGAGTATTCTAGTAAAGGTTCAGTACAGACAGATAATTCAGAATATATTCAGAAAAATTTAGAATACTTACAGAATCGGGCCAGAGATTCGGAATGCCACCTTCAGAAGTCCAGATTTAAAAACTGATTTTTTTTGAAAATCTTCGTTTTTGTAAACACATTCCACAGCCAAATTGTTGCAACCTGGCTCTGATACCACTAAATATAACACCCTAAACCCGGCCTAGACGTTATAACTGAATTGTCGTGCCACATCAAAAACGTTAAAAATATTTTTCCCATTCTATGTTCAGAAAATCGTACTTGATGTTCAAAGGATTAATTCGTTAAGGGTTAAAGTGAATGGAAGCTGTGCACCAGGTAGGAAACCAGAAAAGAGGAGGTGAGTCCATCGGACTGCTTAAGTACCAAGCTCTTTCGGATCCAATCCTAGACATGCACACCGCCATTGCCATACTCTAACATCGCGTATATTTTTAGGTTACCATGGTAGTTATGTCTATTTTAGAATAAAACATATTTAAATTTGGAAAACGTTATCATAGCAGAAGCCTTGGTTGTAATCGTGTTACTTTGGAATCAGTTTATGTTTTTGGAAAACGAACCCTAGATCTAGCCCATTTTGATAGCTAATATAATTTAAGATCATCATGATAAGTTAGAAATCAAAACCTAAAACAAAATAATCATAAGTGACCTTATTACATAACAAAACCCAAATCATCAAAGTAAAGAAAATTGAAGTCCAAATCACCAGAAGAAATCCATATTGCAGAACGAGTGGCCACTCCGAATCCCTCGCAGCTCCAAGCCCACTATGGTTGGGGATTACCTGCATGGATGAAAATAGGGGATGAGTTTGGGGAAAACTCAGTGTGTAAAATTAACCCAACCATAGCCCATATCGGTTCAAACCACAGAAACAGAATAAATTGGCCTTAGCCCAGAACAGGATACAGAATTAAGCCCATAGGCCCATAACAGATCAGATAGATATTTCATGTATATGCAGAACCCAACCCATAACTATCCACATATACTCCCTTACCAACCTTTCACCATGTGGGGAGACTACTCGACCCACCCAACTGCTACACGCCGCAGAATTATGCGGATGGTCGCGAGCAGTATAATGTGACAGAGTCACCAGATCTGAATAATCGTGGCGAGCCACCGTATCAAAATATGTGGCAGAGCCACCAGATCAGATAATTGTGGCATAGCCACCAGGACGTTTCCTCCAAAATATAACCCATGTCCCCATGCAACAAAAATTCATTCATGGCCTACATCATACAGATTTAAATCAACATGCTTTTCAGACAAAATTAACTCTAGAGGCATATTGGTCATTTACACCTAGGGGTATCATGGTAATTTCCCATACATAAGGGTATTATGGTAACTTAGCTACTTTAGGGTCTTCATGCATATCCTAACCATTTACGTACTATCGGAACACTTACCGCGCAGACTTACCGAATTGGGCCCGTTGGCCCATGAACCCGATTTTTGGCCCATTAAGCCCAAGTTATCAAAATGCATGAAATCGCACGTACTGCAGTTTATTACCTTCAGAATACCAAACATACAAACCCAACTATCTTACGAGCATTCGCACACTCGCAAATTCCCAAAAATACCAACTTTTCGACATTTCGACATTTCGACTTTTCGTCTTTTGCCGATCTAGTCTATGAGAGGGTGTCAGTTACACACCTATTTTATGACGATTCGCTGACGAGATCCACACATGAACTGCCTACAATTATAATACTACCACGTTAATCTTACTACCGAAACGAACTACATATTAACTTCTTACCATATTCGGCCAACAACACCTTAGGCTTTAGCGTTCCTACCTTTGCCGAAAATAGTGTCTCGATCCAGATCCGTTCGCTCCACTTGTCCAAGCCCTTGATCAACAGCCTCTTAATCACACTATTACCAAAATAATACTATTATCACAACCCCTTAGGGCTACAAGTCCAAAAAGAACGACAACCTCCCTAACCTTTTAGGGATTCCGGCTTTTCTTAAAATATGCAAGATAGGCTAAGTTGGAAAGACTTACCATCGATTCTTCCAGTCAACGTTCCCCCTTAGTTTCTACTTGATTCTGATGCAGTTCTAAGCCCTCAAACGATAACAAAAGTCGAGCCCTCGTTGATCTCGAGATTCGGCTATGTCCCTAGGATAGTGTGGGAGTTTGACTTTTGTAAAAGTGTAGAAAAGATAAAATATGAGGGTTTTTACTTGTGGTATTGTCGATGTAACCACAGGGTTTAGAGGTTGAGAGAATCGCCAAAGATAATGAGAAAAATAAGAGATTCGGCTAGGGAAAAATCGGTACAAAAGGAGTCAAGTTTTCGGGATTTCGGGATTTGAGGTAATCGGCTATAGTCTTAAAAATAATGGAAGGAAGGTGGTATAGAGTAGGGTGGCTGAAGGATTCTATTATGGGGAAAAGAAGAAGAAAAAAATAAGTGGATGGAGAGAAGAGAAAAAGAAGAGAAGAGGAGAATAGTCAGAAAACGGCACCACTTACCACTAATGCCGAATTTATACTGGCACTAACCCTAGCCGAAATTCCCATGCTAAAGTCCCTTGGCCGGCCACCTCTTGTTCCTTGATCAGCTCCTAGATCTCCTCCTTTATCTGCTCCTAAATCCTATCCCTTATCAACTCCTAAATCCTATCCCTTATTAACTCCTAAATCCTTTCCTGACAGGCTTTCACTTCAGTTCCACTGCTTACCTTTTCTGAACATAAAAATAATAATTCCCTTAATATGTTGTCATTGTGACTTGAACCTCAGCTCTCCCTAGCATCCACACGCCACTTTTATAGCCTTGCCAGTGGCATCACATGCCACTTTGCCACTTGCTTCCTTATGTCTTATTTTACACAATTAATACCTAAAAGCCCAATTAACCAGAACCTCTTTTTCTTATGGAATTAAAATTAATTAAAACTACCGGGTTTTACCTTAAGCTTGGGCCTTCTAGAGGCCCACCAACGTACTTAATCCTACGACAAACAAATAGGACACAGATAATTTTAAATTTTTCCAACATTTTTAAAATTCCCGAAAATTGGGGCGTTACAACTCTACCCTCCTTAAAGAAATTTCGTCCTCGAAATTTACCTGGTCCGAACAGATGAGGGTATTGTTGCTGCACCGCCTCCTCTGGCTCCCAAGTAGCTTCCTCTCTGCCATGATTACGCCAAAGCACCTTTACTAATGGGACAAATTACCTTCTCAGAATCTTAACATCTCGATCCAAAATTTGCACAGGCTCCTCCTCAAAAGTCAAATCAGTTTGCACCTCAATTTTTGCAACCGGCACGACATGAGTAGGGTCAGAACGATAACGCCTTAACATGGAGACGTGGAAAACATCGTGAATCTTGTCCAACTCTGGAGGTAATTCCAATTGATAAGCTACTGGGCCTACTCGCTTCAAAACCCGATAAGGCCCAATGAACCGCGGACTCAGCTTGCCTTTCTTACCAAACCTCAATATCTTCTTCCAAGGAGAAACCTTTAAAAAGACCATATCCCCTACTGAGTACTCAATCTCCTTACGCTTCAAATCTGCATGCGATTTTTGCCTATCAGATGCTTCTTTCAAACGATCCCTAATTATTCCGACCTTAGCCTCAGTATCAGCCACCAATTCCGGTCCAAGAACTTGTCGCTCCCCAGCTCCGTCCAACAACTAGGTGTACGACACCTTCGACCATCTGAGGTTTCGTGCGGTGCCATTCGAATACTTGCTCGATAACTATTGTTGTACGCAAATTCGCCAACGGTAAGTAGTCCTCCCAACTACCTCGAAAGTCAATCACGATCCCTTAACATGTCCTCCGAATCGAATGACCCTTTCGATGACCATCGGTTTGGGGATGGAAAGTCAGATCAAGTTCAGCAGCGTCCCCAATGCCTCATGCAACTTTTGCCAAAATCGAGATGTGAATCTGGATCCCTACGAGATAATCGAACGGGACTCCATAAAGTCGCACAATCTCCGCCACATACGCTTTGGCTAACTTCAAGTGAAAAGTCGGTGCGTCTTGGTATGAAATGGGCCGATTTGGTCAACCTATCCACAATCACCCATACCGAAGTCTTTCTTCGATGGTGTCAACGGCAACCCACTCACAAAGTCCATGGTTACCCTCTCCCACTTCCAAAGTGGTATCTTTACCTACCGCAACAAATTCGGAAGGTAATTGATGCTCACTTTCACTTGTTGACATGTCGACATTTCCCCAATTAATTTATTTCTCGCTTAAGTCCGTGCCACCAAGATAGTTCCGTAAGTCGTGATACAACTTATTCCTTCCAGATGCATGGCACAAGGTCCCCATGAGCTTCCTTAAGTATTGACTGTCTCAAGTCAGAGTTCTTTGGAACACAAATTCTTCCTCGGAAGCATAGAACTCCTTCATTATTTAACCCAAACTCAAAAGTTCCTCCCTCTTTAAATTGTTGAAAACGAGCGACCAAGGACTTATCTTTCAACTGCTTTTCCTTAATCTGATCCACCCAGGTTGGCCTTACTTGCAATTCAGCCAACAGACTTCCATCATCATACAGACTTAGACGAGCAAACATTGCTCTCAGATCAGATACAGCTCTACGACTTAAAGCATCGGCTACCACATTAGCCTTGCCTGGGTGATATTCAATCGAACAATCATAATCCTTAAGCAACTCGATCCACTTCCTTTGCCTAAGGTTCAGCTCTTTCTGAGTCAACAAATACTTAAGACTCTTATGGTCTGTGTATATAATGCACCTCTCCGTCATGAGATAATGTCTCCAAATCTTAAGTGCAAAAACCATTGCTGCTAATTCCAAATCATGAGTAGGATAGTTCCCTCGTGAGGCTTAAGCTACCGTGGCGCATATGCAACCACCTTACCCTCCTGCATTAACACGCACCCAAACCTACATGTGATGCGTCATTGCACCCAAGAAAATCCTTCCTGGACTCATTTGAATTAACACAGTGCTTCGTCAAAACTTTCTTCAACTTTTCAAAAGCTTCCTGCTGGGTCTCAGTCCATACAAAGGGTACCCCTTTCCTTAAGAGTTTAGTTAGAGGTGAAGCCCACACCGAAAAACCTTCCACAAACCTTCCAGAATATCCACTAATCCCAGAAACTCAGATCTCCGATCATCGACCTAGGCGGTTTCCACTCCAAAACTGCTTCAATTTTTCGAAGATCCACCTTAATCCCCTCAGCAGAGACCACATGTCCTAAGAAAATTACCTCCCTCAACCAGAATTCACACTTGCTGAACTTTGCATAAAGTTCCTTCTCCCTTAACACTTGTAGCACTATACGGAGATGCTCATCATGCTTTGCTTCCGTTTTAGAATATACCAGAATATCGTCAATAAAGATGACTACAAATTGATCCAAAAATGGTTGAAACACCCGATTCATCAGATCCATAAATACCGCAGGAGCGTTCGTCAGCCCAAATGGCATAACCAGAAATTCGTAATGACCATACCGAGTCCTGAATGCCGTCTTATGGATAAGGTCGATCTTAGAAAATACAGAAGCCCCCTTAAGCTGGTCAAACAGATTGTCAATCCTTGGCAGTGGATACTTATTCTTAATGGTCAGTTTGTTCAACTGGCGATAATCAATGCACATCCGCATTGTACCATCCTTCTTCTTCACGAATAACACTGGTACTCCCCATAGAGACACGCTTGGCCTAATAAAGCCCCTATCCAACAACTCTTGAATTTGTGCCTTTAGCTCCACCAACTCCTTCGGTGCCATCCTATACAAGGCGATAGACACTAGCGCCTGCTTCAGCAAAGAAGTTGATTCCAAACTCCACTTCTCGGTTTGGAGGTAATCCCAAAGCTCCTCCTAAAAACATCTTGAAACTCCTTTACGGTCCTGACCTTATCCACTGTCAATCCCTTCTCTTTCGACTGGCTTACGAATGCCAAATAGGCCTCACAACCTTTTCGAATCCACTTTTCGGCCCTCAATGCCGACACCACATTAGAAAAATAATCCTTCGCCACCTATCATCATAACCTCCTCACCTCCGTGGTCCTTAACACCATTCGCTTTGCAAAGACAATCCAAAGTCGCCCTATGCTTAACAAGCCACTCCATTCCTAGGATGAGGTCAAACTCTCCGAACGGCAACTCCATTAGATCTCCAGGAAAGATCCTACCTTGAGTTTCTAGAGGTACATCCCTATACAGTTTGTCTACCCTAACCGAGTGGCCCAAAAGACTTAACACAGATACCCCACTCACTATCTTTTCAGAATGCACTCCCAATGACTCAGATATGGCACATGCAACATAGGAATGAGTAGATCCAATATCCACCAAAGTAGTATATGGCATGCTAGAAACCAAAACGCATCAGCTTATGACGTCAAAAGGCCGCCTCCTCTCGACGACGAGCCGCATACACCAATGTCGGGTGTCGAGCCTCAAAGATTTCTAGCACCCCGCCAGCGCCGACCTCGACCATTTCCATTTCCATTTCGCCCCTACCTTGTCCACGCCCTCTCGGTGGTTGTGGTCCACCTCGCGGGTTGAACAACCTCTCACAAAGAACACAGGTCCGATCGGCTCTCGTGTAGGCGCCTTAACTCTATGCTCCATAGATCAAGATCGAAACAAGCACCTAACGCTTCCTACAGTCACTCAAATGTACCTTTCCACAGTCTCCACAAATTGGCGGTCTAACCACATTCACCGGAACTGCTCGAACTGGCTCCTCCACTCTCGCCCTTTTCACATTCTTATTTGTTCCACTCGAAGGTCCAGAATCCCTCCGGAAACGGTTCTGATCTTTCTCACGGTTCTGCCTCTCAGCACGCTTTACCTCCTTAGCTATCTTAGCTTTTTCCCCCAGAACCGCGAAATCCCACTCCCTCTGCGGAGCAGTCAACACCTTAAGGTCATCTCTCGAGTCCATCTCAAAGCGAACGCTACGCTCATACTCAGTGGCGACTATCCCCACAAAGATACCGGCTCGATCTCGTAAACTCACCTCATACTCAAAGAGCAGCTTTTACATCCTTGGACCAGTTCAGAATTCCTTCTGCGGGCATCCACATAACTTGCCTCGACGTATTTCCTTTAAAGGTCGTCTTAAATACTCCTAAGTAACCCTATCAATCGGGGTTCCATCCTCACGGTGAGCCACTCATCGATAAGCCTCATCTCGCAACAGCGATACGGCCCTCTTCAGCTTCTGCTCCACCGAGCAGTCCAAGTCATCCATAATTCGTTCTGTGGCCTCCAACCAATATTCCGCCACATTCAAGGCTATACCAGATACGCCTCTAAAGACCTCCGCCCCGTTAGCTCGGAGTCATTCGTAAATCGATCTCGAATTCCGCTGCGAACTTGCCCGGCAACCCTTTCCGAACTCAAGCATAGCTCGCGACGTATGCGTCATCCTCGCACCACGATCATGAGACTTCACTTAT
The DNA here is from genome assembly GCF_025698485.1 of Gossypium arboreum. Classification (NCBI taxonomy): domain Eukaryota; kingdom Viridiplantae; phylum Streptophyta; class Magnoliopsida; order Malvales; family Malvaceae; genus Gossypium; species Gossypium arboreum. The sequence goes on from NC_069071.1 coordinate 8,571,880, forward strand.
TGCCGATGGTACCGTGCATCTGTCGCCAAGATATGTCCCAAGATGAAGATACCGCCGAGCCCTTCCTCGCCACGCCCACGCCTCTTCCCGAGTGGCTCTTGTACTCATATCGTATTATCGATTATGAATTTTATGCATTAATATCATTCCAATGTTTATTACAGATGTTTTATGATTCGCATAAGAATTGAGTTGGTTTTCGCAGAATCGATGTCTAGCTACTGCTTTGGTCTTTTAGCAAGCTTTTCTAGGATTTCAATAGCATCCTATCTAGAGTATTCTAGTAAAGGTTCAAGATGCATGATAATTCAGAATATATTCAGAAAAATTTAGAATACTTACAGGCTCGGGCCAGTAGATTCTAATGCCACCTTCGAAGTCCGATTTAAAACCGATTTTTTGAAAATCTTCGTTTTTGTAAACACATTCCACAGCCAAGTTGTTGCAACCTGGCTCTGATACCACTAAATGTAACACCCTAAACCCGGCCTAGACGTTATAACTGAATTGTCGTGCCACATCAAAAACGTTAAAAATATTTTTCCCATTTTATGTTCAGAAAATCGTACTTGATGTTCAAAGGATTAATTCGTTAAGGGTTAAAGTGAATGGAAGCTGTGCACCAGGTAGGAAACCAGAAAAGAGGAGGTGAGTCCATCGGACTGCTTAAGTACCAAGCTCTTTCGGATCCAATCCTAGACATGCACACCGCCATTGCCATACTCTAACATCACAGTATATTTTTAGGTTACCATGGTAGTTATGTCTATTTTAGAATAAAACATATTTAAATTTGGAAAACGTTATCATAGCAGAAGCCTTGGTTGTAATCGTGTTACTTTGGAATCAGTTTATGTTTTTGGAAAACGAACCCTAGATCTAGCCCATTTTGATAGATAATATAATTTAAGATCATCATGATAAGTTATAAATCAAAACCTAAAAAAAAATAATCATAAGTGACCTTATTACATAACAAAACCCAAATCATCAAAGTAAAGAAAATTGAAGTCCAAATCACCAGAAGAAATCCATATTGCAGAACGAGTGGCCACTCCGAATCCCTCGCAGCTCCAAGCCCACTATGGTTGGGGATTACCTGCATAGATGAAAATAGGGGATGAGTTTGGGGAAAACTCAGTGTGTAAAATTAACCCAACCATAGCCCATATCGGTTCAAACCACAGAAACAGAATAAATTGGCCTTAGCCTGCAGCAGATATGAAATTAAGCCCATAGGCCCATAATGCATCGATATGATATTTCATGTATATGCAGAACCCAACCCATAACTATCCACATATACCCCCTTACCAACCTTTCACCATGTGGGGAGACTACTCGACCCACCCAACTGCTACACGTCATAGAATTATGCAAATGGTCGCTGAGCAGTATAATGTGACAGAGTCACCAGATACAGATAATCGTGGCAGAGCCACCAGAACAGAAATATGTGGCAGAGCCACCAGATCAGATAATTGTGGCATAGCCACCAGGACGTTTCCTCCAAAATATAACCCATGTCCCCATGCAACAAAAATTCATTCATGGCCTACATCATACAGATTTAAATCAACATGCTTTTCAGACAAAATTAACTCTAGAGGCATATTGGTCATTTACACCTAGGGGTATCATGGTAATTTCCCATACATAAGGGTATTATGGTAACTTAGCTACTTTAGGGTCTTCATGCATATCTTAACCATTTACGTACTATCAGAACACTTACCGCGCAGACTTACCGAATTGGGCCCGTTGGCCCATGAACCCGATTTTTGGCCCATTAAGCCCAAGTTATCAAAATGCACGAAACCGCACGTACTGCAGTTTATTACCTTCAGAATACCAAACATACAAACCCAACTATCTTACGAGCATTCGCACACTCACAAATTCCCAAAAATACCAACTTTTCGACATTTCGACTTTTCGTCTTTTGCCGATCTAGTCTATGAGAGGGTGTCAGTTACACACCTATTTTATGACGATTCGCTGACGAGATCCACACACGAACTGCCTACAATTATAATACTACCACGTTAATTTTACTACCGAAACGAACTACATATTAACTTCTTACCATATTCGCCAACAACACCTTAGGCTTTAGCGCCCTACCTTTGCCGAAAATAGTGTCTCGATCCGATCCGTTCGCTCCACTTGTCCAAGCCCTTGATCAACAACCTCTTAATCACACTATTACCAAAATAATACTATTATCACAACCCCTTAGGGCTACAAGTCCAAAAAAAACGACAACCTCCCTAACCTTTTAGGGATTCCGCTTTTCTTAAAATATGCAAGATAGGCTAAGTTGGAAAGACTTACCATCGATTCTTCCATCAACGTTCCCCTTAGTTTCTACTTGATTCGATGCGTTCTAAGCCCTCAAACGATAACAAAAGTCGAGCCCTCATGATCTCAGTATTCGGCTATGTCCCTAGGATAGTGTGGGAGTTTCGGCTTTTTGCAAAAGTGTAGAGAAAGATAAAATATGTGGTATTGTCGACAGAACCCTGGGGTTTAGAGGTTGAGAGAATCGGCCAAAGATGATGAGAAAAATAAAAGATTCGGTTAGGGAAAAATCGGTACAAAATGAGTCAAGTTTTCGGGATTTCGAGATTTGAGGTAATCGGCTATAGTCTTAAAAATAATAGAAGAAAGGTGGTATAGAGTAGGGTGGCTGAAGGATTCGGTTATGGGGAAAAGAAGAAGAAAAGAATAAGTGGATGGAGAGAAGAGAAAAAGAAGAGAAGAGGAGAATAGTCAGAATACGGCACCACTTACCACTAATGCCAAATTTATACTGGCACTAACCCTAGCCGAAATTCCCATGCTAAAGTCCCTTGGCCGGCCACCTCTTGTTCCTTCATCAGCTCCTAGATCTCCTCCTTTAGCTGCTCCTAAATCCTATCGCTTATCAACTCCTAAATCATATCCCTTATCAACTCCTAAATCCTCTCCTGACAGACTTTCACTTCAGTTCCACTGCTTACCTTTTCTGAACATAAAAATAATAATTCTCTTAATATGTTGTCATTGTGACTTGAACCTCAGCTCTCCCTAGCATCCACACGCCACTTTTATAGCCTTGCCAGTGGCGTCACATGCCACTTTTCCACTTGCTTCCTTATGTCTTATTTTACACAATTAATACCTAAAAGCCTAATTAACTAGAACCCCTTTTTCTTATGGAATTAAAATTAATTAAAACTACCGTGTTTTCCCTTAAGCTTGGGCCTTCTAGAGGCCCACCAACGTACTTAATCCTACGACAAACAAACAGGACACAGATAATTTTAAAATTTTCCAATATTTTTAAAATTCCCAAAAATTGGGGCGTTACATAGTGGGTAATCAACCTCCTAATGTTGAACAAGGTAATGTTAGAGAAAGGGATAATTCACAATTACTTAGAGTTATTGATGATGCTCTTCAACGAGTAGTAGAAATTGCAATTGTTGCAACATCTACCCCTACTGTTTGTCGAGCCCCAATTAAAGAATTACGTAAGTATGGTGCAACTGAATTTCTGGGTTTAAAAGGAGTTGATCCTCCTACAGCTGAAAACTGGATTGAAGCTACAAAAAGTATTTTTAAATGCACATATGTGTTCTAAATACGTGGTTTCCACGCACATACGTGTGTAATAAAATTTTTAGTTATTATAAAGCCCTTGATTGAATTGGTGTTACGAATTAATTGAGTATGAACTCAATTGGAAAAAAATAAAAATACCTTCAATTTTCAAAGTAAATTGGATTATTTTGAGGATGTTTGCTATTTCCAAAGTTTGATATGGCGACCATATCACCATTTGTGTAATATTATCCCAACTTGATATTTTCACATATTATTAAAAAAAGAACCGTTAATAGATTTAACGACTATCGTTTATGTCAATATTGAAAATTTGAAATTTGAAAATTATGGGGCTTAAATTTTGAATTTAACCAAATGGATTTAATTGCTACCATTTAAATCAATATTGAAATTGAATAATTCAAAACACAAAACTAAAATAGATTAAATTGAATTATAAAGACTAGATTCAACTTAAGCATACACTACACCAAAACATGTTTTTAGCGGTGTTTTTAGCGGCATTTGAATGAAAAACGCTGCTAAAAAATGAGCATTAGCGGCGCTTATTAAAAAACGCCGCTATAAGTTCACCTTTAGCGGCACTTTTCAAAAAACGCCGCTAATGCTCGATCTTTAGCGGCGCTTTACAAAAAACGCTGCAAAAAATTAACACAACGTCATCGTTTTGTATTGAGCCTTTAGTAAAAAGCGCCGCTAAAGATCAAGTATTAGCGGCGTTTTTTTAAAAACGCTGCTATATGTACACCTTTAGCGGCGCTTTTTAGAAAACGCTGCTAATGTTCGATCTTTAGCGGCATTTTTTGAAAATTGCCTCAAAAGAATTTTGCAAAATGCCATCATTTTGTATTGAGCTTTTAGTGGCTTTAGCGGCGCTTTTTGAAAAACGCCACAAAAAATGAAAAAAATTAAAATACTATTATTTAAAATAATTTTAAAGATTTTTGGTATATGACTAATTGTTTTTTAATTTATAATTGTAAAAGAGATAGTATTAATTTTAAAATATTGAATTAATTATCATTATAGTTTAGGGTTTACGGTATATGGTTAAGGGTTTAATGTTTATGAGTTATTATTTTAATGTTTATGGATTATAGGTTTAGGGATTATGGATTAAGGGTGGTTTAAGGTTTAAGTGTTGGGGGTTAAGGGTTAGGGGTTTAGGGTTCATGTTTTAGGATTTACAGTTTAGGGTTTAAAGTTTAAGAGTTTTGGGTTTAGATTAATTAGTGTTTTTAATTTATATGATAAATATTTTCTTATATAATTATAAAAGAGATAGTATTAATTTTAAAATATTGAATTAATTATCATTATAGTTTAGGGTTTATGATTTAGGATATATGATTTAGAGTTTAAAGTGTATGAGTTACTATTTTAAGGTTTATGGATTATGGGTTTAGGGATTATAGTTTATGGTTTAAGGGTTGGGGTTTAAGGCTTAGGGGTTAAGGGTTAAGTGTTAGGTTTACTTAAGGATTAGGCTTTATATATATTAAATGGTTTAGGATTTTTAAGCTTTATATATATTAAATGGTTTAGGATTTAAGGTTTACTTAGGATTTGTTAAATGATGGAATTTTATACAATCAATTAATATTTTTATATTTAAAATATTTAATCTAAACCATTTGATATATTTAAATATTAGAATTAAAAAATTGATAAATAAATAAAAAAGTAACAATTGATATGGATAGGACCAAATTATAACAAATAAAATGAAATACAAAACTAAAATCATTCCACATCGAACATCTAGCAAAATAGTTATATTTTAGTTAGGAAGAAATATCTCTAATGAAATAGAGATTAGATCGTAAAAGAATAATATAAAATCATGATTAACGTCTCAATCTTTAATAGAAATTTGATATGTGAGAGATTGATTGCTTACATTGATAATTCTAACTTAATAATTAATTACACCATTTAATTATTTGTTTTCTTATTAAAATATGCGATATTTATTTTCGAGTACATAATTTTTAATTTATAAAACCAATTTATAAAAATAATAATAATAAATATTTTATAAAATCACTTAACTAATAATTTTAACAGATAAAATAAAAAAATTTAGCATACCAAAATGGTGTCATTTTATTTAAAATGAAATGATTTTTGGTGGAGTTTTTATAAAAAATGCCACAAAAGGTTAACAATAGGGGTATTTTTTTATAAGAACGCCACAAAAAAATCATTTCACCTAAAAATAGGCGCGATTGTATCCCCAAATTTTAGCCCAAACCCCTAATTCTCCCCTTAAAATCGGTATCGTCAAAACACCCCCAATCTCACCCTTCCGTTGCTCTTTTCAATCAAGAAACTCTCCAGCAGCGTCTCCAAGCTCTTATCAAAGGAACCCTAGCTGTCTCAAGTCCCTACTAACAGTTTGCTACTTCGTTCCCATTCGCATTCCCACTTCCACACACTCATTTCGATGAAAGATTGACAAACCCACCCGCAAATTTTCGACTGTCGAAGAATCATTGAATAAAAACAAAATGCATGGTTAGGATTTGACATTTTGCCGACTACTGCATCAAATTGCTTCAGTCTTGATTTGCTTTCTTGGCAGTGAACTAGACGACGACGTTGAAGGTGGGGTTGTGTCTATTGGGCCTCTGTTTATTCGGCTACATAGTGGGTCCACCTCTGTATTGGCATTTCATGGAAGGATTAGTAGCCTTCAGCCACACTTCCAACACTTGCCTACCTTGCCTTTGTGATTGCTCTTCTCAGCCTCTTCTCACAATCCCTGAAGGTATTCCCAACTTTTATTTCTATTTTGCTTTTGATTGTTCGCTTATGCTTGAAATTTTTGTCTTTGAATATGAAGTTTTGAATATCCTAGTATAGAAGATATGAATTTTTTTTTTAAGTTGTATTAGCTTTTTTTTTCCAGTTGTATGTGCATGTTATTTTTTTAATTAAAATTTTGATGATAATTTTAGATTTGTTATTTCTTAAATGTGCTTTAGGTATTGTTATTTTTGAAGTTTTTCTGATAACTTTTGTTATGGATGTTAGTTACTACATAGGATGCTCTTGTTTCAGAAGATGCAAGCATTGTCGTCTTGCTAATGTGTTGTTTGTTTAATGTTGTGGATGATGCAGAGGTTTGTGAGAAGAAAATAAGCTTTTCACTAACATTTTAACTTGATTTAAACAAGTTGATAAAAAGGTTATGCCTGGTATGGAAAATGAAGGTTCTAACCTCTCACGAGCTGAAGAAATCAAAAACCAAGCTAATGAAGCATTTAAAGGTACCAATGTAATGAGCATGTAAATCTCAGTATCACAAATTTTTTATTTTGTTTTATCGAATATTGATTGGGTTAAAGTGTTTGATTCTACATAGAGAAAGTGCAGAATGTGGATAGTCAAATGCATGTATGAGGATTATGATAGTGATGTTTGCAATTTCTTTGTGTTCAATTGTGTTTGAGCTCTCGATTTTCTTTTATTCAAACACACAAATATGGTCGCTATTGACTTGTACACGCAGCGATAGAGCTAAATAGTCGAATGCAAGTGTATCGGGCCAATCGCTCACTTACTCACACCAAATTGGAAGAGTATGGTAGTGGCATACAGGATGCTACTAAGGTAATTGAAGTGGATCCTAAATATTCAAAGGCATGCTTTATCTCTCAAGTGATTCACCTTTTATGCAATATATATTTTGTTCTTGTTTTGATGGTTCTCTAACTTACGTGGTTATTACAGAATGCACCTTTTATTATATATTAGTAGTAAATATAATAAAATTTAAAGTGCGAAAGTAGTTGTTGAGTTAATGAATCTTAAAATCGAAATAATGGATTGAATATAGAAATTAGATTATCATTTTATTAAATATTTATTTGATGAAAAGAAACAAAATCAGTCATAACAAGCTATATAAATTAATTGTGGCTTTTTTGGTGCTCTTTTATATACTTTGATTAAGTTCTTTTTTGTATAAAGTTTGGTCTTCTAAAAATCTTTCCTGTCTCAAACTCAATAGGTAGTCGATAAGCACTAAAACTGATTTTTCATAGTTTTCTTCTTCTATTTCAGGTATGTAGAGCTTCTCTTTTACCCTTTTTTTTTATTTTCTGTAATCTTTTGTTACTTTGGGTCTCCTGTAATATAAATTTCTTTCTTTTTTTTCTTTTTTTGCAGTATTTTCAACAGCTACGTACCATGGTTTTGAGTTCATATTTCGAATGGCAAACTGATGTCCCAATGAATGAAAGAAAAATAGTTGAAGCGAGAGTGAGACTCACTTGTCACTGCAGATGGTCTTGAATGCTACTGGAATGCATTTGAGTTGCCTTATACTTTTCCTGCTTCTTACCTTGACCCTCAAAACTACACTTCATTACTTCCATTATATTCCATTCCACCTGAAGTCATCCCATATGAAACTTTCACGATCCATTGGTGATATAACAAGAATCACCTAGCCTTAATTGTTAGATGACAACCACCTAGCCTTTCACCTCTTCTTAACTACTAGTTTATTGCTTTTATGGTAATTGTTTGTGTAATTACTTATATGTAATTTCCATATTCTTTTGTGATTTAAATTTGGATCCTGTTCAGGCTCTTTCGTAAGTTGCTACTAGAGAATTTCATGCTTGTTTCTTCTATTTTGGATGACATGTGTTACCGGGTAGTCCTCATGCATGAACTGAACTGTAACACCCCAAACTCGGCCCAGAAGTTACAACCAAATCCGGCGTGTCACTTCGAAACGTTTCTAGAAAAGTCATGTTTTATCTAAAGTCTTTCTTAGTGTTTAAAGAATATCCTCGTTATAGATTAAAGTGAATGGAAGCTGTGCACCAGGTAGGCTTCCAGTAAAGAGGAGGTGAGTCAATTAGACTGCTTAAGTACCCAGCTCTCCACAGATCCAATCCTAGACATGCACACAACCATTGCCACACTTTAACTGAGTGATTGTTCAGGGAAAACCAATTCGTTTAAAACCATTTAAAAATGTTATTAATTTTGAAAATGTTTTCGTTACGGAAGCTTTGTTTTGTTTCACGATATTTTGAAATCAGGTAATTTCTTTTAAAAACGCTCCCTAGAGCTATTCAATTTCAAACAATTAAAACAATATCAAAACTAAGCTAACAAAAAATACTAAAAATAATTAAAAATAATTAAAGCGGCCTTATTACAAATTAAAAACCCGAAAATATAAAGGAAATAATCTAAAATAAAAGTGAAGGTATAAACACTTATTTTAAACAGTCCACATGGCCACTCTGAATCCCTCCGTCTTCAAGTCCACCGATCTAAGGCTCACCTGCAAAGATGGGAAAAAGGGGGGTGAGTTTGGAGAACTCGGTGTGTAAAGTATCCCAACTAGAGCCCAAATCAGTTCAAGCTTTACTGGGCCTAAGCCCTATTCAAAAATCAGAGTTAACTAGGCCTTAGCCTATATCAATAACAATCTGGGCCATAGCCCCTTACAATATTAGAGTATACTGGGCCTAGCCCATATCAGTACAGTTGGGCCCATTTCAATACAGTTGGCCCATAACAAAACAGTCTCATATGATTAATGCATGATAACCCCATCCAACCCTGCACTTGCGTCTATCCCTGCACTTTCTGTGGGGAATAAATCACCCACGCCATCTTTACACTTACAATTGTTAGCACCTTGCTATGCACTAACTATAATCCGCAAAGAAAGTCATTTATATCGTAATATGTGGCACAGCCACCAGAACGGGTTCTTCCTCCATAACAAAACCCAACCCCATGCATTATGACATGTATGCAGAATATATATATATATAATTAACAAGGCATGCTTCAGAAAGATAGTCAGATTATAGTGTAAGAACAGTTATTTACCCTCGAGGAGCGTAATCGTAAACTTACCTCTTCAGGGGTAATACGGTATTTCTACCTTACAGAGGTATTTCAGTAATTTTATCAGTCTTTTTAAGGTTTCATGCTCATTACAGTTATTAACGTATTAACAGAAACACTTACCAAACGTTTTTACCGAATTGGGCCCGTTGGCCCATTAACCTGATTTCGGCCCATTAAGCCTAAAAATACCGAAGTGCACGAAATTACGCATTCTACAATCTTACCGTTAAAGTTAACAAAATTATCAATACAAACAATCCCACGAGCGCTTGCACGCTCACAAGTTCTCGAAATGCTGGCTTTTCGGTATTTCGACTTTTTAGCTTTTGCCGATCTAGTCTACTAGTGGGTGTCATTTACACACCTGATTTGCGACAACTGTTACCGAAATCTCCCACGATATCCTACAATCGGTCACTAGACATATCAAATCCAAAATGCAATGCCAATCATCATAAACTTACTTACCATAATCGGCCATCAATACATATGGCCCTTGAGATCCAACCTTTGCCAAAACTAGTGACTAGATCTAGATCTAGTCGTTCCACTTGTCCGAGCCTTTGATCAGTAGCCTCTAGATCACACTAACACCAAAACAAATCAATTGTTACAACCCTTAGAGCCTTAAGCTCCAATCGACAGCCTCCCTATGCCTTTAGGGATTTTGGCTTTTCTAAAACCCGAAATAAAGAATAGATCTGAGTACTTACCACAGGTTCTTTCAACCAAAATGATTCCACTTCAGTTTCTTCTCAGATCTGACGCAGATCCAGCCCTTAAACACTAGCAAAAATCGAATCTTAGAGATCTAAAGATTCGGCTATTGCCCCTAAAAACTATGGTGTTTTCGGCTTTTGGAACTGTAAAGAGAAAGATGATTTGGTATGGTGGTTTTGCAGTGGTATTGCCAACAGGGGTTGAGGTTTAGAGGATGTGAAAATCGACCAAAAGAGATGAAGAAAATAGGAGGATTTTGGCTAGAAGAAATCGGCACAAGAAACAACTTTCGGGATTTCGGCTTTTATGACAATCAGCTATAGAGGTTTAGAAAAGAATAGGAATGAAAGAGGAGATGAGTAGAATGGTAGGAATGTTTCAGCCAGAGAATAAAAGAAGGAGAAAAAGAAAATAGAAGAAGAGAGGAGAAGAGAAGGAAGAATTCGGCACTCAAGAGATCTAACTCTGCGTTTTTCGGCTTTTTGCGACACTGAGAAGAGAATAGAATGAAAGTGAAGGCTTTAGGTGGCTAACCCTAATTCGAAAAAACAAAAAGAAAATAAAGCTTGCCCTAATGGGTAATCAGACCCACGGCTCAACCTTCCTAAAGCCCTAGCCGAATTTCCACTTAAGCTCTATCACATGTCCGGTACATGCACACAAAAATAAAAGTAACAACACGCTTACCTTGTGACTTGAACTCTGACTCCCCCTAATCATCCACACGTCACTCCCCAAACACTTAGGTGGTGCCACATGCCACTTTACCACAGATATTTTTGTGTCCTATTTTACCACCTCAACTTTAAAAGCCCATATTGCCAGAACCCTCTCTCCCAAAATTAAAATTCAGGAATTACCTTGAATTAAATTTACTATTGGGCCTTTCAAAGGCCCACCAACATACTCAGACCCAAATTATTAATAAGGCCTACTGCCCAGATTCCCTTAAGAGGCAAAATTTAAGAATTTTGCTAAAGCTATGGGCCGAGCCCTGGACCTTTTTCCCCACACCATAAACCTTTCGTAATTTATTTAATTACTACACTAAACATATGAAATAATAATAATAATTTAAAACATCCAAATTATTCGGGCCGTCTTCTACTCGAACCCAGACTCAAGGCCCAATACTTTTAGGCCCAAAAATCGGGGCGTTACATGAACTTTGTCTTGTGCTTTCTGGTCTCTGAAACTCAACTGTGTATATATTTTTCTCAATAGTACTGAATTCTTAGAGTTCTTGTGGGGCTCTGCTGTCTTCTTTGTAAGCTACCTTGCACCAAGTAATTGTTAATTATCCATAGAACTGACCATAAATCTTATTTTTAGAAGCAACGCCGAAGACTATTCTGGACCTGATGGATTTAGATGGACTCAATCTTTACCATGTTAAAAGTTATTTACAAGTAAGTATTTATATTTAACTTACGCATTTCCATTTTAGCCCTTAAAACCAACTTTCCTTATGAGGGTTTATCATTTATTCTCCTAATGTTACTAAATTCCAAAAATTTAGACTAGGAAAATTTTGGGTGAAGGATTGGCAGGACACATCCAAAAATGGTAGGTCTTGTTATATCTACCCGTTTTCATTCTTAATGTTATATTAAACATGCGAATTAATTCATAAAATGATCACAAAGATATTTAAAAGATTGAAATATATAAGAGAAGTTATTGTGAGAAACTAGGAAGTCAAATTTTTCTTTTCTTATCGTTGTATGGCTATGAGTTTAATATATGTTGCAAGCTTACTAATCTTTTATTTGTAAATAAAGATCAGTGGATTCATGAATAGACTAACAACAATTGACTTTTTTTCCTATATGCTGACACTTAAAACTCTTTTGACATTTTTTCAAACCAGTACTCTCCAAGCTTCACCATTGATTCATGCTTCATGAGTAATTGAGTATATAAGCTTTCTTTAATTTACGACTTTTTGGTTCAAGTCTAATTTTCATTGTATATAAACATTATTTATATCTGCTTTATTTTATATACTGGTCCTGTTCCATGGTCATCCTCTTTATTCATTATAGGTTCCTTACAATCTCATTTAAATATTTTGATTTGCTTGTTTGATTTTTGTTATAATTTAGATTAATTTGAATTCAAAATTTCAGAAACCAAAATATTTTGGGTTGATGTGATTATTCCTTAAAACCAATCCAAACCAGTCCATATTCATCCTTAGACTTAGCTGAAATCGTTGCTTAATTTTATTAGGTTAAAACACAATAATTTAGCATTCGTGAATTGTTTCTTTATTTTTTTTATTAACCATTCATGATTACATTTATCTCTTTAGGAATTACTTGAGTTAGGGGAGAGTGTTGGAACACAAAGTCGGGGTCTCACCCAAGAACTTATTTCATTGCTACCTGTTTCAAAATACAAGTGCAACTTATTCTCAAGGAAGAAATCAAGAAAAGAGAGGTACTGCTTATGCTTCATCTTTGTCTCGTTAAAATGTGATTTGCTTTTATCAGCTGCTACTTTTTGGTCTTCCACAGATTTTAAATTGAAATACTCAACAACCCTTGTTCATCTTGGCATAAGTTTTATATGTTAATTTTTTCCCTTATGCCACTATTTTAAGAGATTGGATATGTACTTGGCTGTAATGGAGTTCCTCGAACTTCCAAACCAGTAACATTTCTGAATTTGTGATCATTAACTCCATAATAGAGCCATTAATTTCATATCCGTATCCTCATGTGTCCTATACTTGCACGTTGCAGTGCTTTTGCATTTGGAATTTTCTTTCTTAATTAGTTTTCTTTAAAAGGGTCTACTTGAACGAGTTAGTGTTTTATCTAAAATTAGAAGACATTTTCTTGATTGTTATTAATTGTTTTCTTTTACCAACTAGCCTATTTTCCGTAGTTGTCTCTCTGCTGGTGGTAGGATGATTATCTCTAGTAATGGTGTTTGGGATGCGCTTGTCTAATTTTGCCCAAAGAAATTAAGCTAATTTTATGCTACATTCTAACTATCATTTTTTTTCTTTATGGATTTTCACTAGTGTCGATGATGCAAATTAATCATTATTCATTCCAATATATTTGAAGAAATGAACATTTGTTTAGATAAAATATAGTATATATTCTCTGCTCCTATCTAATTTATCATCAATTTGCCTTCTCAACGATCGTTATTTTACCGTAATCCCCACCGATTGAATCATACCTTTGAAACATGCGAGCTATAATTTCATCGTAAGCTAATGGAGTTACCATAATATAGCTCTTTTATGTTTTGACCGGTGGCAAATGGAACAAGAAAACCAACTACACTAGATTGCGATCCAAGAAAAATTTGCGAAAGGCACATAATGGTCGGCTCCTACCTCTACAAATGCATGTGGGAGGCATTGCAAAGAAATGAATAAGAATGATATTGATCAACATGCGCTTGACACCGTATGTGCTCTAAATCCAATTCGTGTGAGTTTCAGATATTTTATGTGCAAAAAGTATTAGAGTGCCTTATGTTTGTATGTTAGTTAAGCAGATTATAGATAGAACTGCAGAGGGATCAACTAATTAGTTGATCAAAAACTACACCTAGTTTTGTAATAGTCTACTTGCATATTTGCATATATTTAATAATAATCTCGTGTCAACTAATTATTCTATTTTTATTTAATTGTTTTGTTTTCAACCTTTTATTTTTATTTGAGTTGAAAGAAAAAAAAACGAATTGTAATTTTGACTTAGAAAATAGAATATTCATTAGCGACTTAATCAATTTAAATAATCAATGTTGATATTTCACATGGGAATGGATATTCAAATCTTATATTTTACATGGTTATGATTTAAGTCCTTATTTCATTTAAGTAATTTCATTATAATATCTTATTTTATTGATATCTTTATATTTAATCTAATTTTTGTCATTTATTTTAGTTTTGATTCAAAATTTTATTTTTATTTTAATATTTAAGATAACTTGAGTTTTAACTTTTGGATTTTAATTGCGGTATTAATTTATTATTTTAAATTTTAAATTTAAATTCATTAATTTTTTGTATTTAGTTTTAAAGTTAAAATTTTAATAGAAAATTTAATTTGATAATGAATTTTAATAGAAAATTTTATATTTATTTCATGGATATTATTCTTCTCAATATTTTGCTAATGAATTTTAAACTTTTATATTTTTCATGACCTTTATAATATTTTATAATATATATATTTTTTAAATTTTGTGACCTTTAGTGGCGTTTGTGGGAAAAGCGCGCTAAAGGTCATGATCTTTAGCGACGTTTTTTAAATAAACGCCATAAAATTTAGCGGCGTTTTTGTGGTGCTTGTAAAACGCCATAAATAGTATAAGTGCCGCTAAAGACCTTAAAAACGCCACTAAAAGTCAATTTTGTTGCAGTGATAATAAAATATTAATAGTAGAATTTGATCATAAAACAAACTATATATCCTAGCTAATTTTATTTTATCTTTTAAAATTGAAATTTTCATTAAAAGTAAGAGAAAGTACTACTATGCAATATCTCAAAATTTATTATTATAAATTTCAGCTTATAAAGTAAAAAAAAAATCATATAGGATAAAAATAGTTGTTTGTGTATACAACTAGGTAAATATAGAAATAAATAGAGTAAAATTAACGTAGTTTCTATACAAATACACTAAATTATTGTATCACATTACCCTGGAATCAAAATTTACATGTAACTTAGAGATTTTTCCCTTATAATTATAGGTAGTATAATATTCTATAATTCCTATTTTTGTATATAAATTTAAATTTATTTCTGGACACATAGAATCACTGGTTAGCCACCATGTTTTTGTACAATAATGTTGATTAAAAAAATTATAATAAAAAAAAAACTTTGCAATAAATGAAGGGGTGTGAACCCATGGCAGTAACAGCCTCGGCTTATATGCCCTCAGACAACAAAACATAAATGGAACAATCATCTGTTCTAAAGGATTCTTTCAAGTCATTTTATGTGATTTTCTTTTTGTCTATTCATGCCAGCTTTGGCATGCCATGCAGGCCACCCCCTATGGCTGATGGCTGGACCAGATGAGGTTTCATTCCATGCACGTCATTAACTAACAAAATGGGTGGCCCCTGGTTGCCCTATTTAGGGTGGGCATAGAAAATGATTTTGGTTAAGAACTAAGGATATGGTCCAAATCGAATCAGAGTTTTAATTTAATTGATTCATGTAATAATTCTTTTTTGAAGTTATAATAGTTATAATATATTCAATCATTACATGATGCATTAAGCTTAGTAATTAATTCAACAACTAAATTGAATAATTAACTAGAAAATTTACATATTTTACATAAAGTAAGACTCGAACTTAAGATCCTAGAGCCCAATCTTACCATTGCTATCAACTTAGGGGCAGTGACGAATCCAAAAATACGACTTAAAGGGGTAAGGGAGAAGTCAAAATTTTTTGTTGGAGGGACCAGAATTAAATTATATATTTTTATGATAGTAAAAATACAATTTTGTCATTTAAATATCCTACATCTCTATAATTTTAGAGGACTAAATCAAATTTTATTATTTTTGGAGGGGCCAAATTGTAATTTTACTATTATTAATTTAAAATTTCATAAATTATAAAAGACCTAAATAGAAAATTTTTCATTTTAGAGGGGGTTGAGGTCCTTGCCATCCCTCCTTAGATCCACCCTTGCCTAGGGGTGAAGCCAAAAAAATTGGAGGCGAAATTAAGTTATATATTATTACAATAGTAAAATTGTAATTTCACTATTTTAATAATCTATATCTTTATAGATTTTAAATGATTAATTAATTTTTTTATTATTTTAGAAGGCAAAATACAATACTAATTTTAAATTTTATAAATTATTAAAAAGAATTAGAAGTTAAAATTTTGAGCACCCCTGCCCGCTCTCCAAACTCCACCTCTGCATTGAACTAAGAAATCATTGACGATTCATGCAATAATCTTCAATGTTTGAATTCTCTTCTATTTAATGGATGGGTCTGTAGAGGTGATATTTATCGATTTAATGGTCACATTCTTGGCCATCTAATTACTTCTAGAGGTTGTTTGCTGTCATGGGTTTTGGGCACAAGGTAGCCCCAAATCACATTTATTTTGTCTCCTTTGACAGACCAACCCTACTGATTTGAAGCATGGCAGGTTTAATCACTGCCTGGACCATACTCCATATTGCTTTTTTTAAATCTTTAACACTGTTTTTGACTTTGGAGCACCAAGAAATACAAAATTTTAGTTGTTTTTTTCCTTTCAAGTCAACTATGGAGAAAGCTATTTAAGATCTTATCATTATTTTGTAATAATAATAATAATAATTCTATTTCACAATCTGGTTCCTTATTACATTCATTGTTACATGATTGAATGTTTTTCTTTTCGTATCAAATATAATGCCGAATCACATGCACCGCACATGGAACTTAATCCTTAGCTGACTAACCCATTTTCTTGGTATTGGATTATTATCAAGCAAAGATTCTTTTTTTTTTCAGGTGAAGGAAAGTTATTTTTTTTATGAATATTAAATTAAAATTTTTAGAGGGATTAAATATTGTTGAGAGGCAAATTTTTTCGAGACAAATCTTCGAAATGTTATTCGTTAGATAATTGATAAGACTCTTAACAACATCATGGTATTGTCTTGTGGCAGGATTTTTCCCACGACTTTGTAAAGAGTCCAAGTGCCTTAAAAGGTCTGTCATGAGCGTAAGTTCATAGGGTTAGGAGTATGTTGGTTGGTGGAGATATGACTTATAAAGCTCATGAGAGAAGTGTTAGTGTAGTGTGTGATGGTAATTATGTAAGTAACTTGACCTACGTGCAAGAGAGACACAAACTACCAACTTGAGACATATAGGCCACTTACTTGTACATATGGTATCACTAGGGGAAATACCTTGATATTCTTGGGAGTCTGGTCGGCTACCCAACAAATAACACTTTGAAAACTTATCTTGAAAGAGTTTCTTCCTCAACAAATATAATTTTAACTTTTTATAAACTTAAAATTTTATAATTTTGGAGGGATCAAAATATAGTTTACCGTTTCGAAAAAAAAAAGAATTGAAATATACATTTTAGATTTGAGGAAAAGTTAGAAAAGTCTTAGTACCTATAAGTTTTAGTGTGCTTGGATAAGAAATTTTTAAATTTTAGAGATTTTTAAATGTTAGCATTTTAGAATTCATCAATTTGAAATATTAGTCATTGTAAGTGCTTTGTTTGAATAAATAAATATTTTAGAAAATATTAGGTTATTGGAGTTATAAAAATAAAAAATAATTATAAAAGAAATTTATTGACATTAAAATAAATAATATAAAAAATTTATCATTAGATTGGTAAAAATTATAAATATTTTTAATACAATATTTTTGTAAACCACCTTAGATTGGTTTTATCGCAAGCGGACTACTTTGAATTTGTCATTTGTCCTTTTATTGTAGACATTTTAATTTTGGATTGTAATGGTTGTTGGACAAAACAACGTTAGCGAACAAATATAAATATAAATATTTATATTAAATACAAGATCTGAACAAATAATATAAACAAATATCTATATTTATATAAAAACACCATATCTAAACAAAACAAGTTAAATAAATATTTATATTTATTTAAAATATCATATCTAAAGACAATTAAATAAATAAGATCTTGAAAAACTAAAAATCGAATAAGGGAATCGAGTTTTACTAGATGTTGAGGCTTGTTTTCACAATTTCCTTAAGACAGATTCGGCCGCTCTTATGATACTAGGAAAAACATTGGTCGTTTGTCTCCCAAGATACAACAACAAAAAGAATCACGGTAGTAGTACTTATGCAGTGATCAACAAACAAACATTGCCTTCTTCTATTACTGAAACTTTTAAAAATTTGGAGAGAAAAAGAAAAGAATTTTTGAAAGTGAAATAAATTTGTTGTGTGTCTCTAAAGAATTCTGCAGTATTCTTTAGGCTTTTATAGGCATTCAATATGGAGGAATTTTGGCAATTTCCATGAATAAAGACACAAATCTGCATTAAAGGAGCCTTTAAATCAATTTAAATAAAATCAATCAATTTGATTTGGAATCAAATCAAATCAAGATATTTGTCCTTTTAAAATAGATTCTATATAATATCTGCTGAGAAAAAAATTACGTATTGGGCTAAAATATCTGCAAGCCTTTTTTAGGTCCGACCAGTCTGGACATTTTGCGTCGCCCACGTTGTGCGAGTGCACCTCAACCCCGATGAGTTTGGATCTGCACCCTCTACGTGCGAGACAGAGTTTCAAGCTCAGTTATTCAATAACCCTCAAGCGGATTCTCATATATTTATATACATATCACACACTTGGTATTTAACTAATGTGGGATCTAAACTTTTCATTTCCTCAACAAAAATTCATAAGTGGCTTACTTTGAGCATCAATTTCTCATTCATCACTCATTCATTTTGAGCATATTGTATGACATTATAAAGGTATCATGGAGTAGAATATAAAACTATAATTTTATGCTTCAACTCTCTACCTTTACCAATCAAGAATATGCCTCAGAGTTTCCAAAAATTACATTTTTTCCAACAATCCCCCACATGAATGAAAATTGATAGTTTTAACGAAAAACATTGACTAGATGTGGTGATAGAATCTACGATCGATAGTTGCATAGGATGGGTATGTAACACCCCTCACCCGTATCCAATGCCGGGATAGGGTTCGAGGCGTTATCGGACTTAAAAATTCACAACATGCAAAACCAGGCCACAAAATTATCACCAAAAATTAAAACATCTCAAACACATGCATATCGTCCCTTATATAGGTTTTCAAAACCTATAACATACATTGAGGTGGTTCGGGACTAAACTAAGAACTTTGAAAATATTTGGGCAACTTATTTTCTTGCTTCGGAGAGTCACACGCCCGTGTGGATTGGGCCGTGTGGTCACACACGTCTATGTGGCTTGGGACACGCCCATGTCCTGTGCCCATGGAGCTCTCTGTCCATTTGGTCATGAACAAGTTAGGGTCACACGGCCAAGGCACACGCCCGTGTGCTTAAGCCGTGTGTCACACACGGCCTAGACACACGCCCGTGTATCTATCCGTGTGGACAATTTCAAGGCTATTTTCCAAGCCAATTGTCACCCTTAATTACCTACATACACTTATACATTTCATAGCAATGGACATGACATATTTTAGTAATTATATATATCCACCATCAAGACACAAGCATGACATTTTCATAACAACACATAACATATTACCAACCATGCATGGAAAACAAGCATATGCACATCACCAATATCAGACATAACATGAATAGCTAGATTTATAAGTCAGAATCATTGGCTCACTAAAGACCAATATATTTGGCCAAATTAAAATAACACATGTTATAAAACTAGGTCTCTATACATGCCACTCACTTGATAATTCTAGCATATTTGTGTATACTCTCAAGGTGTTGGCTTGATGGTGTGATGCTGCCTCCGACGATCTCCAACCCTGAGCTAACCTAACAAAACTAAAAGAAATGGAAATAAAGGGGTAAGTTTTACGCTTAGTAAGCTCACATGAAAATAATAAGCAATTTACTAACATGCTTTCCATAGTAAAACTATCCCAATTGTACATTTACACAAGTTCTGGTTAAGCTGTTTTCTTGAGTCACAGTCACTAAATCATTTATATCTAGAGATAAGGAACTTCAAATTAAGATCCGTAAATTTTCCCAGAAACTAGACTCATATATCTTTCCACCATAAAATTTTCATAATTTTTGGTCAAGCAAATAAGTACAATTTATTATTTAAAGTATCCCCTATTTTGCTATTTGACAGCTTCGACCTTTCTTCACTAAAATTTAATTATCTCATAGTACGAGACTCGGATAATGTTCCTGTCTCTTTCTCCTGAATTTTATTCTTATTAATTTTAACTCATAATTATTTTTGTAAATTTTCTATTGATTTTCCAAAGTTGAGACAAGGGAGTCTAGAATCACTCCGACTCTATCTCACAAGAATTCAAATATCTCATGATACAGAATTATTTTGCTTTCACCATTTCCTTTATGTGAAACTAGGCTCATTAAGATTTAATTTCATATTTTATTAAGCTTCTAACTCAATTTCCAATATTTTTAATGGATTTTCAAAGTCGGACAAATGCTACTGTCCAAATCTATTTTGGTACAATATAATGATCACTATCATAAGATCATTTCTAACTATCATGAACTTACCATTTCATGGATCCCTTACTCATTTTTCACAATGGAGCTCAATACTAATAATGATAATATTACTTACATTTCTTTTTCCACACGTTACATTTACGACTTACCAACTTGTCCATTCAAGGAACGGCTTACGGATTTAAGTACATCGTGATCTGAAGCCTGCAGTCAAGCTGACGCACATAAGTGCTAAACGGAAGCCCGAAGGCTAACTGAAGCACACAAGGGCTAAACAGAAGCCCGAAGGCTAACTGAAGCACACAAGTGCTAAACGGAAGACTGAAGGCTAACTGAAGCTCATCAGAGCTGAACTGAAACACCAAAAGAGTTAACTGAAACTCATATAAGTTAACGGAAGCTCATAAGAGCTAAACGGAAAGCAAACATGAGAATTCGCAACAAATGCTGAATCTCGGTTTACTTGGGTAATTTACCGTCAATTCATCTTTTTCATTGAACGATTATACTCATTTCCTGCGTTTCGTTCCTCTGAAATACTCAATTCAATTTCGTAACTTTTGTACATAATTTACTTATTTTCAACAATTAAAATACATAAATATTAATCACTGTTCATAAAATAATATAGAAATTTAATAATTTAACCGTAAGAACTTACCTCAAATCCAGAAATGGCAATTTACCATTCTAGTCCATAACCTTGTATTTTCCCGATTTAAGCCCAAATCTCGATTTCCTTGATCTATAATATCACATTTAGCCTACTAATTGGTCACACTATTCATATGGGTCTAAAAATCATATTTTTACAAAATTTCATTTTGACCCCTAAACTTTTGCATATTTGCACTTTTGCCCCAAGGTTCAGAAATTAAACTTCTTCCTATTTTCTTATGTTTTATGACATGATGATCATTTTTCCCTTCTATGGAAACATCAAATTCTCACTCTAACATGTACTTATGAACATTAGGTATTTTTATCGATTATGTCGTTTTACTCGTTTTCACGTAAAATTGCTTAGAAAAAGTTGTTTAGCACAATTTAAAGCTTCATATTATACCATTAAATGGGTAAATTTTTAAACATAAATCCTAACTCAAAATAATGGTAGAAATGAGCAAATCATGTTACCGAGATTTCAAAAATACATAGAACATTAAAAACAAAGCTCAGAATCACTTACTATTAAGCTTGAAAGCTTGGCCAAACCCTAATCATTGCTGATATTGGTACATTCTGCTGTAGAAATAAGAAAGGAACACATTTGGGGTTTAAAATTTGTCTTTTAATTCATTTTACCCCTAAATGACCAAAATGCCTTTTTTACTATTCTTTCAAAATTTACCCAACCAAGGCCATTTTTGTCCAAAAAGTTATATAATAGTTTAATTATCATTTAGGGACCTCCCATTTAAAATTTCATGACAATTAGACACCTCTAAGATATAAAACTCAATTTTTTCACTTTTTACAATTTAGTCCTTTTGACTAAATTGAGTGTGTGCCCAAACGTCGAAATT
The DNA here is from genome assembly GCF_025698485.1 of Gossypium arboreum. Taxonomy (NCBI): domain Eukaryota; kingdom Viridiplantae; phylum Streptophyta; class Magnoliopsida; order Malvales; family Malvaceae; genus Gossypium; species Gossypium arboreum. Next base: position 8,593,840 of record NC_069071.1, read on the forward strand.
TTCGAACGAAATTTTCATGAAATCATTCCTTGAAATCGTAGACCATAAAAATATAATAAAATGAAATTTTTCTCATCAGATTTGTGGCCCTGAAACCACTGTTCCGACTAAGCCCAAAATCTGGATGTTACAAGGTAGACATCCACCCTTAAACCTTCCCTTGTGAAAGTATATTTACTTTACTAGCTGACCAATAGATGCGATGTTCTTAAATTGTTCTATCGTTTGTGTAAACGATGATATACCTTACACAACTACCTTCGTGGTAAGGTTTTTAGTTTTCATGGGTATGTTCATATGGTCGTGAACATTGTCGAAACCATTTTTTTGTTTGAAAAAAACGGGAATCGACTTTTTTAAAATCGAATGTGGAGTCGCCACCAATCTTTTGTTTAGGTGTGATTGGGTCACCTACTAAAACATTTTGTTTTATTTAAATCAATTTTGGTTCATGTAAAATTTTAAAAATAAATGGGTTCGGGAGTCGGTTACGCATGAGGAAGGATTAGCACCATCATTATGCCCAAAAATTGGTACCAAATTGATTCAATGCTATCCTTATATCAAAGATTTAAATAGACAGATCTTCCATAGCATGATTCTTTAAAATGTGTGAATAGTTCAAGTTAACTGTCAAAATTCTCTCATGTCAAAGATATGCAACATCATACCCAGCACGATTGGATACGATCCTTTATACCTTCAAAAATACGATTGATTTTTGACTTTCAAAAACTCGTTCACTAAATTTATAAAAGGATACCCGAATATTTAATTCACCGAGAAACCATACCCAGCACGGTAGGGCACGACTTCCCGAATTCCCAAATATCGGATATTGACTTATTTTGAAATTTTTGAATAATAAGGAAAATTGGAAATTAGTTCAAAACACATTTATTTGTTTTAAAATAGATGGAATACTTAATATATTGTAACAAAACATTTGTATAGAAAAGAGATTAATAGACATGAGATAATATGCACACATAAAGTACAATAAACCACGATTAATAAATCTAACAATTATGTACAACTATTCTAAGTAAAATGTAACCAAATTCTTAATCATGAATGGAGAACAATTGATATAACAAATAATATAATGACAAGATAATATACATCAATAATAAATATGGCACAATATAAAATGATCCACAAAACATGTACAAAATAAAATGGAAATTTGAAGTCGATATGGTATAAGACATTTTCAAAGTAATGATGAATTAATGAACACATAACATATAATATATAAGTTGACAAATTTGCATAAAGACTAAGGATATATATTTATTGAAATAGATATTATAGAATAAAAGTTTGAATCAAATTATATGCAAAATATTTTAAACTCAAATTCATTTTTTTAAAAAATTGACAATGTACATGATAACTTAAATAATATAAAATACTGAAAGAATAATAAAATACATGATAAGATATAATATACATAATAGATTCATAAAACATGTATATATAAATAGATTTAGGAATAATTATTTGTAAAAATGGCATGAAATTAATAATGTATGAAAAATTAAGTAAATATATAAATTATACATGTAACAAATTTTAAAAATATAATCATATACACAAAAGGTAAAAAACTATATTTATAAAATACATAAATTTAGTGGCGTATATTTATAAAACTAGTGTAGAGGTATCGGCCTGATATTGCTGAGTTTTGATAATAGGTACACCTTGCGGATATGTTTGAGCATTTTCCGGGGTGAAACCCGGAGGGTAGAGAGGCTCCTCGTTGTCCTTCCCAATATTGATCATGGAACTTTTCCTTTCTTCAAGCCCCTTTGTCAGCAATTGAGACAACTGATTCAACATATTCCTTTGAGACTCTAGCACCAGATCTCTCATATCCTGCCTAATCTTTGCCAGTTGCTCTTGCATCTGTATTTGTAATTGGTCTTGCATCTCTCTTTGAAGTTGTTCAAGTTTTTCCAACCTTTGGTCCATATCCTTTGTCTTAGCACGGGTACCGTAACGATGCTTGGTCCATACCTGAAGAAGGCTGACAGTTTGTGGAGAAAAACAAGTCTTTGGTCCATATCCTTTATCAACTTGAATCTTCAGCTAAAGACTTGTTTTTCTCCACAAACTGTCAGCCTTCTTCCGTCAATTCAGACAACCGTATTATAATCCACTTTATCAGGAAATTCGTTTTCTTATGACAAACTATTCTATTTGGAAATTAAATATTAATCAACACCTCCTTTCTATGATGATGTAATGCAATGCAATTAGAAAAAAAAAACAAAACAAAACACGTTAGTACAAGTGAGATAAATATCAAATAAAGTACCTATTCAGGTGACCACTAAATTTGGGCAAGGTTCTACTTAAAGTGGATTCTCAAGGTTCACTATATGTAGCTCGGTTCTAGAGAAATGGTACCTGAACCAACAAATTCCTCAATTCTCACCCATTATAGGCTCATATGAATCGAGTTCGGTTCAGAGGAATACATTTCCCTATGACCATGCGGAGATGAAAATCTCACGAAATCACAGGTAGGAATGTATCCCGGAAGCAATCCACTAGCCCATACGGAGGTGAAAACCTCACGAAAGCATAGTTTCTTACTCCCACTTAACAGGTATAACCACAGCGATCATGCAATGCAATGCCATATTATTCTATAAGACACGAACCACAACAATCATGCAAACAAATGCAATTAAAAGAATCATGATTTACAAAACAAATTTTCAATTCTTGAACAAAAGGACAGCAAATAATCAATTTTATGGCCTGACTCTTTTTGTTCAATCCCCAGTGGAGTCGCCAAGCTGCCGAAACCATTTTTTTATTTGAAAAAAATGGGAATCGACTTTTTTAAAACCGAATGTAGAGTCGCCACCAATCTTTTGTTTAGGTGTGATTGGGTCACTTACTAAAACATTTTGTTCTATTTAAATCAATTTTGGTTCACGTAAAATTTTAAAAATAAATGGGTTCAGGAGTCGGTTATGCATGAGGAAGGATGAGCACCTTCATTACACCCAAAAATTGGTACCAAATTGATTCGATGCTATCCTTATATCAAAGATTTAAATAAACAGATCTTCCATAGCATGATTCTTTAAAATGTGTGAATAGTTCAAGTTAACTGTCAAAATTCTCTCATGTCAAAGATATGCAGCACTATACCCAGCACGATTGGATACGATCCTTTATACCTTCAAAAATACGATTGATTTTTTACTTTCAAAAACTCGTACACTAAATTTATAAAAGGATATCCAAATATTTAATTCACCGAGAAATCATACCCAACACGGTAGGGCACGACTTCCCGAATTTCCAAATATCGGATATTGACTTATTTCAGGATTTTTGAATAATAAGGAAAATTGGAAATTAGATCAAAACATATTTATTTGTTTTAAAATAGATGGAATACTTAATATATTGTAACAAAACATTTGTATAGAAAAGGATTAATAGACATGAGATAATATGCACACATAAAGTACAATAAACCACGATTAATAAATCTAACAATTATGTACAACTATTCTAAGTAAAATATAACCAAATTCTTAATCATGAATGGAGAACAATTGATATAACAAATAACATAATGACAAGATAATATACAACAATAATAAATATGGCACACTATAAAACGATCCACAAAACATGTACAAAATAAAATGGAAATTTGAAGTCGATATGGTATAAAACATTTTCAAAGTAATGATGAATTAATGAACACATAACATATAATATATAAGTTGACAAATTTGCATAAAGACTAAGGATATATATTTATTGAAATAGATATTATAGAATAAAAGTTTGAATCAAATTATATGCAAAATATTTTAAACACAAATTAATTTTTTTAAAAAATTGACAATGTACATGATAACTTAAATAATATAAAATACGAAAGAATAATAAAATACATGATAAGATATAATATACATAATAGATTCATAAAACATGTATATATATAAATAGATTTAGGAATAATTATTTGTAAAAAAATGGCATGAAATTAATAATGTATGAAAAATTAAGTAAATATATAAATTATACATGTAACAAATTTTAAAAATATAATCATATACACAAAAGGTAAAAACTATATTTATAAAATACAAAAATTTAGTGGCGATATTTATAAAACTAGTGTAGAGGTATCGGCCGATATTGCTGAGTTTTGATAATAGGTACACCTTGCGGATATGTTTGAGCATTTTCCGGGGTGAAACCCGGAGGGTAGAGAGGCTCCTCGTTGTCCTTCCCAATATTGATCATGGAACTTTTCCTTTCTTCAAGCCCCTTTATAAAGGGAATTTTGAAACAAATGATATATAACATAATTTTACATGTAACAAATTGATTTGGATTGATGGCACATATAAATAATACGTACATAAGGATAATAAAATATGAAAGTGTATACAATAAATAAATTGTATGATTTAAAATATGGTGTAGCACCCCAAACCCGGCCCAGACGTTAAGGCCGAATCCGACATGCCACTTTGAAGTCAAAAACCCGTGTTCCCTTTTTAGTGTTTTTAAAAAAAAAAAAAAAGCCGAATTTTGTCAAACTAACCAAGTGAATGGAAGCTGGGCACCAGGTAGGTATCCATAACAGAGGAGGTGAGCCATAAAGGCTGCTTAAGTACCAAGCTCTCCGATTGGATCCAATCCTAGACATGTCCACATCCATTGCCACACTTGGTTATAACAAGTTGAAATTTCTTTGAGTGGTTATCTTTGGTAAATTGAATATTCGTGTCATCGTGTTATTTAAAAAAATATCGTTTTGAAATCGTGCCCTAAGTCTAGCCCATTTGAATTATTATTATCCATCAATTTAAAGTTGTTTAAAATAATATAATCTCAGAAAATCAAAGAAGAAAATAAAGTTAAAATGGCCTTATTACAACCCAAAACTTAAATAGTAATTAAAAATAACTTAAGAAAACCAGTCTCTTTTTTCAAACCCAAAAGTGTTCACAATGGCCACTCAATCCCTCCACTCCAAGTCACCCACATCAAGACTCACCGCAAGGTTAAAGAAGGGTGAGTTTGGGGAAACTCAGTGTAAGGAAAACCCATTCAAAGCCCAAGTCACTCAAGCCCATTGGGCCTAAGCCCATTCAAGTAACAGTGGTATTGGGCGAGCCCTTTTCAGATTACAATAAACCGAGCCTTAGCCCTTATTCAGATAACAAGATGGCCCATAGGCCCATTTGAAAATACATGCAACATCAATAACATATGCAAGCCCATTTGGGAGACTACTCAACCCACCAACCACTACACTCCACCCGTGCCACTTACACTCCATGTGGGAATAGCTCAACCCACCCAAATTTCAACACTCCACAGCTTGCGCCTTGCTGCTCGGCTATCAAAGAATTGAGGCAAAGCCTCCAAGACGTGGACAAGCCACTTTCAGTACTTCCTCCGTCAATATCCCAATCCCATGCATCGATAATAACAACATGGCATGCAAGAAATAACAACAATCAAACATGCATTTAGGTCAATTTAACCTAGCGGTATTTCTAATTTATCTCCTAGGGGTGAAACGTAAATTTTCACTTTTAAAGGTATTTTAGTAATTTATCTATTTTAGGGTTTTTCATGCATATTCCTACCTTTCACGTACTACAGAATCACGTACCGAGGGTTCTTACCGAATTGGGCCCGTTGGCCCATCATTCCAATTTTGGCCCATTAAGCCCAAAAATATCGAGGGCACAGAAATCATGCACTTTACAGTCCAAATTTTGCAGCTTACCAAAAACATTAATCGATTTACCTCACAAGCATTCGCACACTCGCAAATCTACAAAATACCGGTTTTCGGCATTTTGGCTTTTCGACTTTTGCCGATCCAGACTAAGAAAGAGGGTGTTAGTTACACACATTGCTTATGCGATTTATATGTTGACGAGATCCACACACGAACCGCCTACAATTGGATTACTAACACGTTAATCTAACTATTCAAATACAAACTACATATTAACCCCTTACAATATTCGGCCAACCACACCTACAGATCATAGTGAGCTTATAAGAAATTAATAAGCAACTCATTAACAAATTTTTGTCAATGTTTACCACATAATCATAATTTCACTGCAAGCTGTCTTCCTGAGCAACAGTCACTAAATCATTTATAACTGAAGCTACGAAACTCCAAATCATGTTCCGTTAATTTTCCCTGAAAATAGACTCATATATCTTTTATCCATAAAATTTTCAGAATTTTTGGTATGGCCAATCAATACCAGATTTTTCTTAAAGTTTCCCATGTTTCACTGTTTGACTAATCTGACCACTCTTCATTACGAATCAAATTTCTCATTGTACAGAATTCAAAATATGATCTCGTTTATTTCATTAGAAACTAGACTCAAAAATCTTTAATTACATAATTTATTCAGCTTCTAATTCATCTCCCACAATTTATGGTGATTTTCCAAAGTCACGTTACTGCTGCTGTCCCAAGCAGATTTATTACCAAATCACTCTTTCACACCTAACTTGCATGCTTGTTATTTAAACATGTATATCACCAATCAATCATCACATATCTATGATTTTACTTAAGTATAATCTCCATTTCATCATTTTAAAGCACAACATGTTAGCTGATTTTTCCCTTTAACATCTAAGGCGCATGCATGCTCATTTGTTTGGCTCAACTTCACCTATCTTCCATTTTTCATCAAAAGAACATGAAACAACAACCATTTCCTTCATTTTAATTCATGACTAAATGCTCACAACACAACTAAAAATCAAAATATACTTCAAGAGTTAAGGTAGAATCAAGAAGAACTCATGAACCTCAAAATAGAAGCAAGGTACCAAGAACTTGCCTTCAATTTTCCTCCTCCTAATGACCGAATACTCAAGAGCTTTCTCCTCTCCTTTCTCTTCTCTAACTTTCAGCTATGATGAACAAAGATGGACAAAACTTTGTTCTTTTCACCCTTTTTTCTTTTAATAAAACTTCATATTTCATCCATTTAATTCTTTAATACAAAAGACATGAAATTCTTATCATGAAACATTTACCTAACTCATTATCATGAAACATTTACCTAACCCATTATCATGGAACATTTACCTAACCTATTATCATGAAGCATTTACCTAACCCATTATCATGGAACATTTACCTAACCTATTATCATGGAACATTTACCTAACCTATTATCAATTTGTATCAATTTGTACCATAAATTATGGATATCAAGTACTCATATTGTCTACAACAACATGATGGCTAGCCACTTCATGTAAAATGGGAGGTTTGTCATGCAAATCCTCCTATTTTGCACTCCTATTTATTTGGCCACTTCAATTTAGCCTATCGCATTTTCAAACATTTTCACATAGGTCCTATTTCATAATTTCACTCACAAATGACAAAATCAAAGCATGAAATTTTGTCAACATTCACAGAATTCCCGAAAATTGGGGCGTTACATATGGTTCTTAAAAGAAACGCATTATACACATAAATAATTTTAAAGAAAATATATATACATAAAAAAATATTAATATGAAATCAATAACGCGGTCTATAATAAAAATAATTTAATATGAGTTACGTACTTGTGAATAAATTTTAGAAACAATTGTATGCTAAAATGACATGGAATTAAAATATGTATTATAAGATTAACTTAATTTTATCATAAATTATATATGTAATAAATTTTAAAACACAATTATATATACAAATAGATTTTTAAAAAATTATATGTATAAAATAACAGATGAAAGTGTTGAAAATATATATATTTATAATAAAATAGACTTTTAAAAGAGCTAGCTTATGTATAAATATATAAAAAATATATGTATGTGAATAAATTCAAGAAGTGATGTATACATAAAATAATATGGAATCAACAATATATATAAAAAATAATGTATAATATAAATTTTAAAATAATATATAATGTATAATGTATAAATTTTGAATACAAAAATACATGTATAAAGAAAATTTTAAAATAGAAATTTTACATAATAAAACAATTTAAAGAAACAATTATACAAATGAATGAAATAACAAATTAAGTCAATATTTAAAACTATATTAAGATAATTTTAAAAACAAATAATAAAATCTTAAATAAAAATGAATAAAAACATAAATAAGTAAATAAAAACTCGATTGAAATAAAAATAAGATTAAGAGGACGATCTATAAACAAATAAAATTAATAAAACCAAAGATTAAACTAAGATGAAACATGCACCAATGGTCATGGATCTAAAATACAAATATCCCAAGCTTTGAAACGTGGCATTTAAACGAGGACCAAATTGCAGCAATGCGTAAATCACAGGGAAAATGTAAAAATAAATAAACAGAATCAAGGCTGAGAAACAAATCAATGTAGGATAAGAGGGACTCGGTGCTCAAATTGACCTTTCAAGGTGAAAAGGCAAGGCCATAATAACCTCTGACCGATTATTATTCTCAAAACAGCCTTCAAAACCCTTTTCTCTCAAAATTTTTCAACCTCTTTTCCCCTTCAGTCGACTAAACCAAAAGGTTCTTCACTCTTTGCCTCCATGTTATCAAATCGGACCCCCCCTAAATCCCATCAGAGCTTCGATTTCAACGAAGTCAACAAGGATTCGAAGGCTCCTCAAGAAGATAAGTATTTTTGCTTCTGTTTATTTTTTTTTTACACACACAAATAACAAAAAGAAAAGAACTCGAAGCAAGATCTACAGAAAAATGAGATTTAAAATCACCTCTTGAACTGTTCTATTTTTTTATTCAAACTTCTCTGTACAGATTTGTATCCCCCTTACATTGTTTACAAATGGCCTTTTATAGCCGAAAACCCCCCAAAAAAATGAAAAGAAATTGAGACTCTTATCATCCCTCTTTTCTATTATCTCTTTGCTGTTAATTATCCTTGCTGTTATTTGCTGTAGTTGTTAGTTCGTTTTGCAGGTGTGTATGGCGTGGAGTGAAGCTGTTTGAGGGCGTGCTAGCGTGGAAGAGGCAGTTGGAGGCTGTAGCAACTAAAGCTCTTAGGGTTTGCTGAGTAGTTTTTTTGGGGGGGGCTGGGATTTGGGTTATTCGTTGGATCCGGTTTATTCTTGGTTTTAGGCCTCAAGTTTGGATTTGTATTTTATGGACTGCAAATAATTTAATTTTATTTACTTTATTTATTTATTTATTTGTTGTAAATAATTTCAAAGGCCCGGGCAAAATGGGTCTTCTACAGCTGCCCCTCTTTGCTCATTGTCATGTAACAAGAATAGAGCAAAGACTTCAAATAGGGCCAATTTTGCCCGGTTTTGCTGAATCTTGACTGTACTTTAGGGAAATAGGACTGGTGACTTAAATCTGCTCCATTGTCGATACATGGAGATAAGATTCGCCATCCTCGATGCTCCACAACTACTTAGGGAAATATATCTTCAATCTTCAGTCTGCTTCCTTGCTACCTCAGGAAGATAAGACTACAATCACCAACCTGTTCTCTTGTTACCTTAGAGAGATAAGGCTAGTGGCGAAAATCTGCTCCATTACCGATACATGGAGATAAGACTCGCCATCTTCGATCTGCTCCGCTACTGCTTAGGGAGATAAGATCTTTAATCTTCAGTCTGCTTTTTTGCTACCTCAGAAAGATAAGACTCAATCTTCAACCTGCTCTCTTGCTACCTCAGAGAGATAAGGCTTGAGGCTTAAATCTGCTCCATTACATATACATAGAGATAAGATTTGCCTCTTCCAATCTTCAATCTTCAGTCTGCTTCCTTACTACCTCAGGAAGATAACACTCAATCTTCAACCTGCTCTCTTGCTACCTCAGAGAGATAAGGCTTGAGGCTTAAATCTACTCCATTGCGGATACATAGAGATAAGATTTGCCTCTTCCAATCTTCAATCTTCAGTCTGCTTTCTTACTACCTCAGGAAGATAAGACTCATTCTTTAACCTGCTATCTTGCTACCTCAGAGAGATAAGGTTGGCGGATTAAATCTGCCCCATTGCCGATACATAGAGATAAGATTAGCCATCTGCGAAGATCTACTCCGCTGCAACTTCAGGGAGATAAAATCTTCAATTCCCAGTCTGCATCCTTGCTACCTCAGGAAGATAAAACTCACTCTTCAACCTGCTCTCTTGCTACCTCAGAGAGATAAGGCTAATGGTAAAATCTACTCCATTGCTGATACATGGAGATAAGATTCACCATCTTCGATCTGCTCCGCTGCAACTTCAGGGAGATAAAATCTTCAATTCCCAGTCTACTTTCTTGCTACTTCAGAAAGATAAGACTCATTCTTTAACCTGCTTTCTTGCTACCTCAGAGATATAAGGCTAGCAGTAAAATCTGCTCCATTGCCGATACATAGAGATAAGATTCACCATCTTCAATCTGTTCCGCTGCAACTTCAGGGAGATAAGATCTTCAATCTTCAGTCTACTCCATTACAACCTCAAGGAGATAAGACTTGTTATGATCTGCTTTACTGCAACTGACACTTCAACCTGCTCCACTGCAACTTCAAGGAGATAAGGTTTGTAATCTTCAATCCATTCCGCTGCAACTTCAGGGATATAAGATCTGACTTCACCGATGTTACTACACCGTCCTCTCAGACCTGTCCTATAGACTCGGTTTTATATATCATGCTTATGCCAAATAATTAGGATGTTATGATCAAAATGAATCAAATGCTCTTAACTAGATGTGATGCTTCTGTCAAATAATTAGGATGCTGTGATTGAAATGAATCAAATGCTCCTGACTGGATGTGATATGAATGAATGCAAAAATGAGAATGATCTTTTTTCCTTCTTTTTTTTTTAAAAAAAAAACTTAAGATATCATTGCTCGTTGTTCACTAGGACACTATCACTGATTTATTATGCTGCCATCTTGTTCAGCTGATATTCTTGATAGAAAACCCGAAAAGACAATCACATTCTATTCAGCAAGCTTGTCCCGCCGTAATTCCAAAGTCCCTTACACTGTGACTTCTAGGACATAAAGTTTGAACTTCCCACTGCAACCTCAGGGAAATAATCATTTGATTTCTTTTATCAATCCTGTGGCAACTCAGAGGTATAGGATTTGTATCATCTTCAATCAATTTGATCTGTTACACCACTCCCTGGGTGTAATGAACAGATGTATATGCCTAATATCTGTATGAATGTAGAATACCATTTTCCTTTTCTTTAGAATAAACCCATTACTCGTTCTTTGCCAGGATTGTAACACCAATTAATATCTTTGACAAAAAATCCAAGGAGATAATCTCAATTTGGGCTGAAATATTTCCAACCCTTAAGCTTGGTGAGTTTTAAACAATAGTCCTGTTTCAGGCTCCTGTATTATTTAGAAACTCCCCAAAGTAATATGCGAAACTCCCCTTATGAAAGTATTATTAGTCCCAAAAATCGTTATTTCAATGCAAAATGCTTGAAAAAGATCATAACCATGGACAAAAAAGGAATTAATTGAGAACATAGCTCGAAACAAATAAGCAAATGCAACCAAGAAAGAAATTTACTAGGACGTGTCCTGAAAAGAACAAGGTAATCAAAGATAACAAAAAAAATGTAAAAATGGAAAGCTAGGTGCCCCAGATATCGCAGCTTGAGCTTCTCTGCACCAACTTTTTGAGGACCATTCTGAGCTCAATCTATGTTTAAGGGATCCGGAGTACTTTGTCAATGCCCCAAGACGTAACATTCTTTTTTCATTGTTAATTTAGGCATAGCAAGACCATTGTATGCCCAATTTTGATCCAAATTTGAGCCGCCCTTTTCGGGTTTTCAACTCAAATCCCCTTTGGTCTCAAAGCACCCTTTGTGGGTTTTTGCCCTAGCCTCTCCTTTTTCTTTCTTTTTTCAATTTCTTTGATTGATTATTTCTTCTTCTTTTTTATTTTTTTATTTTGATTTTTTTTAAAGTCTCAAGGCGCCCTTTGCGGGTTTTCACCTTGGCCTCTCCCATTTTAGGTATAATGCTCTTTGACTGCATTTTGAATGCTCCAATTTGGGCAAACCCTACTAGTCAATATCAATGCTCCTCCAAAACAGGCCTTCTTTACTACATAAGGTCCCTCTTAGATTGAGATATTTCTTCCTTTGAAGTCCTTTTGTATAAGAAGGATCTTCTTCAATATCAAACTCCCCTCATGGAATTCTCAAGGATAAACCTTTCTGTCATAAACCTGCATCATCTGACTGTGACGGATATTCTTTAAATTTGACTGATCATATCAGGATTGAACCCATTCTGATTCATCCAACTTTAATTCTGCCAAGACTCGAAGAAAAGGAATCTCATTTTCAAAAACTATTTCAGTCCTATAAATCAATGTGTTGCCCCAATGAAGGTTTCGGCCCACGTTCGATAAACATAGAGGGTAAATGATAACTTTTTTATGCCAATCTTTACAAGACTTAGTCATTTTTCACTATGACCTTTGTTCTATTGTTTGCTTTTCCTTTTTTTCTATTTTTGAACTTTTGTTTTTCTTTTTGAATGCCTTTACTGCACTGTGATATAGTGTCTGATCTTTGAACAAACTACAAACTTTTGACATTTTGCAGTTGTATTTGAAAGTGATCCTTTCTGACATTACTTGTCAGCAACCCCTTTTTTTTTTAGAATTTGATGACTATTGATCTTGTAATATTGACATATGAAGTGACCTTCACCCTCTTCGTGAAGTAATCAATGACTGCCAAGATGAATAGATGAGAATGACCTGATAACATCCTTGCCCCATATAGAGAAAATCTGTGAAGAAATGAATGTGGCTTGTCTCCCTAAATATAGCTTAACCAATGCAATCTCCTTCCATGGTGGATCAACAATACCCAAACCTCATGATTAGCGTGGCTACCATGAAACCTTTAACATGTGTCCTTCTGGCACTGTATAGACATTTTGTATCATCCATAGATCTTAATATCTCAAATATATCTTGACATGGTCATGTGAAAACATCTTTGAATTTCTTGAAGTAACTCAAAGACAATTCATTTTGTCCTTGTAGTGACTCGGTTTTCAATCTTTGCTCCTTGTTCACAATGTCCATTAACCCTTCGTAAAGTAGGATCTGTTTTTTCATTTTGTTCTACCATCCTTAACAAATCAGGAAATAAGTCACAATCTCTGTCATCTTCGAAGTCCTGAGATCTGCTTAAACAACTATTTCACCCCAAAAGGGAGTCAGTTACAGCGTTGCTCATGTCATTAATATTTGGGGACCTATAGTAGGTACAAAGGCAAATTCCAAAAAATAAATGATTCCAAGGATAATTATTTGTATGGTATGATCGTGAATGAAGAATGAAAGCATATTTTAAAAAAAATAGTCCAAAAAAAGAATATATAAAGAATGAAAGAATATTTATTCAAAAAGAATGCATTTTATTGAAATAAAAATTTTTGGACACAAGCCTATTTCACAAAAGGATTCTTATTGCCCCTAGGCTTAAGGCAACAAGTGTGTTTTGAATATTACTCTAAATCAGCTCTAAAAATACAAGGATCTCTTTCACAGTCCCATTGCTTAAAACACCCCCAAGTACATAAAGGTTTGGAAACTTTTATTCCCTGGACCTCTCTTTGGATATGTCATTCAGATTCTCTTTGATGATTAGTGGTTATAACCCTTGGCTGGCCTATGTTGACCAATTTGGAAGGCATGCTCACGATGTTCACTTCATTTGCCTTGTTTCCCGAGGTTGACCTTTTAGCACTTTCTCCCATATCTATTTTCCCATTTCTTATTGCATCTTAAATCATCTCATCGGACATTACTATATCTGAAAAGCTCAGAGTAGCGCTTCCCAACATATGATTAATGAATGGGGCTTCCAGAGTATTGATGAAAAGCATCGCAGTCTCCTTCTCCAAAAGAGGCGGTTGGACTTGTGTTGCTACCTATCTGCATCTTTGGGCATATTGCCTAAAGCTCTCATTATGCTTCTTTTCCATACTTTGCAAGGTAATTCTGTTGGGTGCCATGTGACAGCCCTAATTTGACCCTAGTCGGAAAGTGGTTTCGGGACCACAAAATCGAGTCACAAAATTATTTTAAATGTTCTTTCCTATGTTTATTATATGTGAAGTTTCATGTGTGAAAGTATCGTGTCTTAATTTTGTCATTTGAATGTGGAATTAGCTAAAAAGGACTTGTTTGAGAAACTTTAAAAATGTGGTAGGTGAATGTCCAAGTGATTAATTTTGTAAATTATTAAAGTAGAGGATTTGCATGTCTATTTTACCACTTTATTTAAGTGTACGGTAGTGGGGTTGGTTTAATGCATCATGTGCTTTATATAATAATAAATTATAAACTTAAATTATGGTATAAAATAATATATGTTATTTTATAACATAAAATGAGGTGATAAAAACAAAGTTGAGCTTTATTTTTATCACTTAGCCGAAACTAAAGAAAACAAAAAGAAGAAGAGAAGCTCTTGAATATTCGGTCATTTGGGGAGATAAATTCAAGGTAAGTTCATGGTAGTTTTGTTGAAAATTCATGTTTTTGAGTTCCTCTCTTGGTTCTACTTTAAACCCATGAATTAATTTGTTAAATGTTGGTTAATTGTGCATTCGGTCATGATAGGAAATTGCAAAAAAAATTGTATTTGATGATAGAAATTGATGAATGAAAGTTTGATGGACTATAATGTTAAAATCCATGTGATTATAAGTTTATAAGTTTAAATTTTGAAATTTGAACTATGTGTGGCTCAATTGCTTAGAATGGGCATTCGACTATAGTATGAAAAGCAAAGAAAATTTGGTGTTGGATGTTTTAAATGATTTAGATAGTTATAAATTAAGTTTGAGGCTTGGTACTTATGTATAGATGGTGTATTTAGATAACTTGGCTTGGAAGTTGAGTAAATTTTGTTTTGAGAACTTTGTGAATACTCAGCCTAGGGGTATAGTTGTGAAGTATATTAGGCCAAATGTATATGTATAAGAGTTTTAATAGGAATTTTGTGTATTATGAAAGATGATGTAAATATTTAATCATAGGATGGTCTTGGTAACCTTAGAAAAGAATGCATGAAAATTAAATAGGTTGCTCTAATGACCAAATATGCTAAAAGCTAATACTTAGACTAGTTGATAAATATGTGTTAAAGAAATGTGAACAAATATCTACTTGATTGGTAGTCGGCTATGGTTAATTGTATAATTAATTGACCGATTGTGGAGTAGTGAATCTATTTAAATTGTGAGTGCATGAATTAACTTTAAGGTGGCCAAAATTGTTTAAATGAAATATTTGTAAAGATGCATAGTGCCGAATGTGTTCATGAATGAATGAGTTATGTGGGTTGTTTAAATGAAAGAAATGGATAAGTTAAGGTATAATTGAGTGTTCGAATGTGAATTACAAAGTACATAAATTTGAAAATGAAATGGTGATAGACTTAAGTGGACAAATGATGCGAATGAATTAGCTTTTGAAATGTACATGGTTGCCGTACATATGTGTTTGATTGAGAAGTTAAATTTGTTGATTTTAGCTCAAGAGCATAGAGGGGCAAATTCGGATAAGGGAAAAGCTAAAGTAACTGAATAGCCAATCCGCGACTGTTGAAAATATTCGAGGTAAGTTTTGAATAATCAAACATAGTTTATAATCGAATGTAATATGAAAAATGTATAATAGGAGAATTATGACATGATGATAAGGTGTGTGATATGTGCATTTATTCGAATGAAAGAAATAAATTATTAATGTGTTTGTGCTATGTGAAATCAAGTAACATATGATTTGATATGCATGAAACTTGGTGAAATAATATCGGGCTTCGAGCCTAGCAGGATATAATGCCGGTGAAATAATATCGGGCTTCGAGCTTAGCAGGCTATAATGACGGTGAAATAATATCGGGCTTCGAGCCTAGTAGGCTATAATGCCGGTGAAATAATATCGGGCTTCGAGCCTAGCAGGCTATAATGCCGGTGAAATAATATCGGGCTTCGAGCCTAGCAGGCTATAATGCCGGTAAAATAATATCGAGCTTCGAGCCTAGCAGGCGAAATGCCGGTGAATGAATTCAGACTTAAAGTCTAGCAGGCTTCGTGCCGGTGATGAATTTGGGTTTAAAAATTAGCAGGCTAATTGCCGGTGATTTGATAACAGTCTAAGACTATGATGCTTCGTGTTAGAACGATAATTGAATACATTCATTACATTAAGTTGCCCAGGTACGTATCATGTACTTATATGTGAGTTTGATTTGAAATGAACCATAAGTGTATACTGTGATGCATATGTGAATAAGAGTTATGACTATATATATGATCATGATACGTCCGGTCAAGATGTGAAATTATGTGATGGTATGTGATTTACCTATGTTATATGAGTTCAGATTCAAGTAAAATAAAAAAATGCTAAATGTACAATATGTGCTAGTGTATATTCGGCCAAACGGCAATATATTTAGAAAATGTTATTTGATAAATTGAATGATCGATTTATAATTGAGTATATTTGTATGCATTGCTTAAAACTTACTAAGCTTATAAAAGCTTACTCCGTTTGTTATGTTTCTCTGTTTTATAGATCGTTGACTCCAGCCACTTGCTCGGGGATCGTCAGCAACTCGTCACACTATCTATCGTTTTGGTACTATTATGCTTTGGAATTCATATGGCATGTATAGAATAGACTTAAGTGAATGATATTTTGAGATGTTGTTGTATATAAGCCATGTGAATATGGTAACTTTTGAATATCGGTATAAGTCTAAATTTCGATCTTTGATTGTGTTTGGCTATGCATATAATTGCTAATGAATTTATGTAAATGTGAATGTACAAATGTAGTGTTTTGGATTGGTAACTCTTCATAACCCACTCCGGCGACGGATACGGGTTATAGGGGTGTTACATGCCATGTCTGTTACATGGCTATACTGCTTCATAAAAGCTTGTGCTAAGTCTTTCCATGAATTGATTTTAGCACGACTCAACTGATTGTACCATTTAGCTGCTGACCCGATCAGACTGTCCTAGAAGCAATGTATTAATAGTTGGTCATTGTTAACATACCCTGCCATCCTTCGATAGAACATTGTGATGTGAATTTTAGGACAACTAGTCCTATTGTACTTTTCAAACTCTGGAGCTTTAAATTTCGGCGGGAGTACTAAATCGGGAACTAAACTTAGATCCTTAGCGTCAATCCCACAGTAGAAGTCAACATTCTCCATTGCTTTCAATTTTTCTTCCAAACGCCTATACCGATCATCGAGTTGTTTTGGCAATCTCATCTTTGCTTTTTCCATTTCATCCAGATCAGGAGCTTCAAGATTGGTTAGGTTGCCCCCCGGATTGGAGCCTGAGCCTATCGGGTAATCCACTAGTGTAGAGGTATCGGCCTGATATTGCTGAGTTTTGATAATAGGTACACCTTGCGGATATGTTTGAGCATTTTCCGGGGTGAAACCCGGAGGGTAGAGAGGCTCCTCGTTGTCCTTCCCAATATTGATCATGGAACTTTTCCTTTCTTCAAGCCCCTTTGTCAGCAATTGAGACAACTGATTCAACATATTCCTTTGAGACTCTAGCACCAGATCTCTCATATCCTACCTAATCTTCGCCAGTTGCTCTTGCATCTGTATTTGTAATTGATCTTGCATCTCTCTTTGAAGTTGTTCAAGTTTTTCCAACCTTTGGTCCATATCCTTTGTCTTAGCACGGGTACCGTAACGAGCTTGGTCCATACCTGAAGAAGGCTGACAGTTTGTGGAGAAAAACAAGTCTTTGGTCCATATCCTTTATCAACTTGAATCTTCAGCTAAAGACTTGTTTTTCTCCACAAACTGTCAGCCTTCTTCCGTCAATTCAGACAACCGTATTATAATCCACTTTATCAGGAAATTCGTTTTCTTATGACAAACTGTTTTATTTGGAAATTAAATATTAATCAACACCTCCTTTCTATGATGATGTAATGCAATGCAATTAGAAAAAAAAAACAAAACAAAACACGTTAGTACAAGTGAGATAAATATCAAATAAAGTACCTATTCAGGTGACCACTAAATTTGGGCAAGGTTCTACTTAAAGTGGATTCTCAAGGTTCACTATATGTAGCTCGGTTCTAGAGAAATGGTACCTGAACCAACAAATTCCTCAATTCTCACCCATTATAGGCTCATATGAATCGAGTTCGGTTCAGAGGAATACATTTCCCTATGACCATGCGGAGATGAAAATCTCACGAAATCACAGGTACGAATGTATCCCGGAAGCAATCCACTAGCCCATACGGAGGTGAAAACCTCACGAAAGCATAGTTTCTTACTCCCACTTAACAGGTATAACCACAGCGATCATGCAATGCAATGCCATATTATTCTATAAGACACGAACCACAACAATCATGCAAACAAATGCAATTAAAAGAATCATGATTTACAAAACAAATTTTCAATTCTTTAACAAAAGGACAGCAAATAATCAATTTTATGGCCTGACTCTTTTTGTTCAATCCCCAGTGGAGTCGCCAAGCTGCCGAAACCATTTTTTTATTTGAAAAAAACGGGAATCGACTTTTTTAAAACCGAATGTAGAGTCGCCACCAATCTTTTGTTTAGGTGTGATTGGGTCACTTACTAAAACATTTTGTTCTATTTAAATCAATTTTGGTTCACGTAAAATTTTAAAAATAAATGGGTTCAGGAGTCGGTTATGCATGAGGAAGGATGAGCACCTTCATTACGCCCAAAAATTGGTACCAAATTGATTCGATGCTATCCTTATATCAAAGATTTAAATAAACAGATCTTCCATAGCATGATTCTTTAAAATGTGTGAATAGTTCAAGTTAACTGTCAAAATTCTCTCATGTCAAAGATATGCAGCACTATACCCAGCACGATTGGATACGATCCTTTATACCTTCAAAAATACGATTGATTTTTGACTTTCAAAAACTCGTACACTAAATTTATAAAAGGATATCCAAATATTTAATTCACCGAGAAATCATACCCAACACGGTAGGGCACGACTTCCCGAATTCCCAAATATCGGATATTGACTTATTTCAGGATTTTTGAATAATAAGGAAAATTAGAAATTAGATCAAAACATATTTATTTGTTTTAAAATAGATGGAATACTTAATATATTGTAACAAAACATTTGTATAGAAAAGGGATTAATAGACATGAGATAATATGCACACGTAAAGTACAATAAACCACGATTAATAAATCTAACAATTATGTACAACTATTCTAAGTAAAATATAACCAAATTCTTAATCATGAATGGAGAACAATTGATATAACAAATAACATAATGACAAGATAATATACAACAATAATAAATATGGCACACTATAAAACGATCCACAAAACATGTACAAAATAAAATGGAAATTTGAAGTCGATATGGTATAAAACATTTTCAAAGTAATGATGAATTAATGAACACATAACATATAATATATAAGTTGACAAATTTGCATAAAGACTAAGGATATATATTTATTGAAATAGATATTATAGAATAAAAGTTTGAATCAAATTATATGCAAAATATTTTAAACACAAATTAATTTTTTTAAAAAAAATTGACAATGTACATGATAACTTAAATAATATAAAATACGAAAAGAATAATAAAATACATGATAAGATATAATATACATAATAGATTCATAAAACATGTATATATATAAATAGATTTAGGAATAATTATTTGTAAAAAATGGCATGAAATTAATAATGTATGAAAAATTAAGTAAATATATAAATTATACATGTAACAAATTTTAAAAATATAATCATATACACAAAAGGTAAAAACTATATTTATAAAATACATAAATTTAGTTATGTATATTTATAAAGGAATTTTGAAACAAATGATATATAACATAATTTTACATGTAACAAATTGATTTGGATTGATGGCACATATAAATAATACGTACATAAGGATAATAAAATATGAAAGTGTATACAATAAATAAATTGTATGATTTAAAATATGGTTCTTAAAAGAAACGCATTATACACATAAATAATTTTAAAGAAAAATATATATACATAAAAAAATATTAATATGAAATCAATAACGCGGTCTATAATAAAAATAATTTAATATGAGTTACGTACTTGTGAATAAATTTTAGAAACAATTGTATGCTAAAATGACATGGAATTAAAATATGTATTATAAGATTAACTTAATTTTATCATAAATTATATATGTAATAAATTTTAAAAACACAATTATATATACAAATAGATTTTTAAAAAATTATATGTATAAAATAACAGATGAAAGTGTTGAAAATATATATATTTATAATAAAATAGACTTTTAAAAGAGCTAGCTTATGTATAAATATATAAAAAATATATGTATGTGAATAAATTCAAGAAGTGATGTATACATAAAATAATATGGAATCAACAATATATATAAAAAATAATGTATAATATAAATTTTAAAATAATATATAATGTATAATGTATAAATTTTGAATACAAAATACATGTATAAAGAAAATTTTAAAATAGAAATTTTACATAATAAAACAATTTAAAGAAACAATTATACAAATGAATGAAATAACAAATTAAATCAATATTTAAAACTATATTAAGATAATTTTAAAAACAAATAATAAAATCTTAAATAAAATGAATAAAAACATAAATAAGTAAATAAAAACTCGATTGAAATAAAAATAAGATTAAGAGGACGATCTATAAACAAATAAAATTAATAAAACCAAAGATTAAACTAAGATGAAACATGCACCAATGGTCATGGATCTAAAATACAAATATCCCAAGCTTTGAAACGTGGCATTTAAATGAGGACCAAATTGCAGCAATGCGTAAATCACAGGGAAAATGTAAAAATAAATAAATAGAATCAAGGCTGAAAAACAAATCAATGTAGGATAAGAGGGACTCGGCGCTCAAATTGACCTTTCAAGGTGAAAAGGCAAGGCCATAATAACCTCTGACCGATTATTATTCTCAAAACAGCCTTCAAAACCCTTTTCTCTCAAAATTTTTCAACCTCTTTTCCCCTTCAGTCGACTAAACCAAAAGGTTCTTCACTCTTTGCCTCCACGTTATCAAATCGGACCCCCCCTAAATCCCATCAGAGCTTCGATTTCAATGAAGTCAACAAGGATTCGAAGGCTCCTCAAGAAGATAAGTATTTTTGCTTCTGTTTATTTTTTTTTTTACACACACAAATAACAAAAAGCAAAGAACTCGAAGCAAGATCTACAGAAAAATGAGATTTAAAATCACCTCTTGAACTGTTCTCTTTTTTTATTCAAACTTCTCTGTACAGATTTGTATCCCCCTTACATTGTTTACAAATGGCCTTTTATAGCCGAAAACCCCCCAAAAAAATGAAAAGAAATTGAGACTCTCATCATCCCTCTTTTCTATTATCTCTTTGTTTATTAATTATCCTTCTTGTTATTTGTTTGTAGTTGTTAGTTCGTTTTGCGGTGTGTATGGCGTGGAGTGAAGCTGTTTGAGGGCGTGCTAGCGTGGAAGAGGCAGTTGGAGGCTGCAGCAACTAAAGCTCTTAGGGTTTGCTGAGTAGTTTTTTTGGGGGGGCTGGGATTTGGGTTATTCGTTGGATCCGGTTTATTCTTGGTTTTAGGCCTCAAGTTTGGATTTGTATTTTATGGACTGCAAACAAATTAATTTTATTTAGTTTATTTATTTATTTATTTGTTGTAAATAATTTCAAAGGCCCGGGAAAAATGGGTCTTCTACAAATATCTTCCTAGTTCTGCAAAAGTTTGAGAGAACTATGCCCTAATAGTCTCCTCGAAGCGACCCCACTTCATTCTCACATAGGTGACTTATGTTGCTCGGCTCACCGAAACACACAACGGTCATTAAAAGCATTGCTTAACCTATCTCATTTTTAGTCACTGTTTACATCATAAGAACGAACTTGGGATAATAACCCCACAGTGACCTCACAGGTCTATGCAAGTAGGTTGTCCCTTTGAACCTAGATCATGAGCTTTAGTCTCATTCATTTTGATATTTTATCAACATGATCTTAATTTAAGCCGTTAGTTAGTAGATCCGCAATATTTTTTTGTTACAAAATCAATAGAGATAATTTCACTTAAGATTAGTTGTTTAACAGTATTGTGTCGACAATGCACATGTCTCGACTTACCATTATACATTATGTTAGTAAGACACTCCCACATTTTCAAGTGGTTGTAGGATGGTTTTTTACCTTTCCATAACTCATATGGTGTCTTGTCCCTTTTCTTGCTGGGCACCTTATTTAAAAGGTAATTAGTTCATAAAAAAATTTCTCCCACATTTTCTGTGATAACCCAAAGCTTTCTAGCAAAGCGTTCATCATTTCCTTTAGAGTTTAATTTTTTCATTCGGCTACTCTATTTGATTGAGAAGAGTATAGTGGTTTTACTTCATGAATAATGTCATGTTGTGTACAGTATTCATCAAATGGTTCAACATATTCACCAGCATGATCACTTCTCACCATCTTAATCTTTTATTAATTTGGTTTTCAACTTCTTGCTTATAGAGAATAAATTCCTCTATAGCTTCATCTTTGCTCTTAAGCAAATATACGTAGCAATATTTTGTGCTATCATCAATAAAGGTAATAAAATATTTATTCCCTCCTTTCGTTTGAAAAAACTTTAAGTCACAAACATCGCTATGTATTAGATCAAGTGGTTCTGTACTTCTTTCAACAGTTTGAAATGAAAACTTATTAATTTTTCCTCAACACATGTTTCACATTTATGATTATAATTAATGTGAAACAAAAGAAGGTGCTGTAAGTTAATTAATGTTCATAAAGTATCGTAATTAACATGTTTGAGCCTACCATGCCATAAATCAAATGACTCAAGCATATAAATAGAGGAAGAACCGACATTCTTATTCATTATCTTTGCTTTTCTAGAAATTGCATTAAGTTTCCACATGTCATTTAATACATATCCCTTTTCCTAAAAACATTTCCCCTTTAGACAAAACTAGCTTCTAGCATTCAAACACCATCCTAAAATCGTGTACACTTAGGAGTGTCCTAAAAACAAGGTTCTTTCGTATGTCAGGCACATACAACACATTTTAGAGCTTGAGTTCTTTGCCAGAAGTCAGCTTCAAGACCTCAGTACCCTTCCCCTTGATCTTGGAAGTCGTAGCGTTGCCCATATAGAGCTTCTCCCCATTTTTACAAGGCTCCAACTCAGAAAAGAAGTCTTTGTTGCAGTAGATATGACGTATGGCACCAGTATCAAACCACCATTCTCTTAGATTTGAGTCAACCATGTTGACTTCTGAAATCATAGCACATAAATCCATCTCTTCCATAACATTGGTGGGAGTTTTCATTTTCTGTTAAGATTTCTAAAACGAAACCAGAATTAGAAAAATTATCAACTTTTGTTAGACAGTAGGAATTTAATAAAACCTGAAACAAAAGTTTATATGGTTTAATCGAAAAATACAATAAAACAATGCATCAGGTAAGTAACCCTGAAAGAGAGGTGATGCTTTCAAAAAACCAATCCTAGACATGCACTTTCATATTGTCTTTTTAATTCACCATTGATAAATTTCTTTTTCTTTGATGTCACAATTTTAAAGCTACAATTTAAAGTCACAATTAAGGCCACAATAAATAGAAATTTTAATTTTTAGATTACCTTTTGATTTTGTTAAATGGCAGAATTAAAATTCTAAAACAATCAAAATCAATTCTATTGAACTACAGGATTGAATCTTGAAACAAAATTATTTAATTAAATCTTATTTAGAAACAAAATCAAAACTGAATAAAATCTGTTAAATGGCGAGAATAAATCCCGAAAGAGAATTATTCAATTAATTCTTGTTTGGAAACAAAATTAAAATAGAATAAAATCTGTTAAACGACGGGAATAAATTTTGAAATAGAATTATTCAAGTAATTCTCATTTGGAAACAAAATCAAAATCAAATAAAATCTGTTAAATGGCAAGAATAAATCCCAAAATAGAATTATTCAATTAATTCTCGTTTAGAAACAAAATCAAAATTAAATAAAATCATTAAATAACCGGAATAAATCCGAAATAGTATTATTTAATTTAAATTTTTTATTCTCAAACAGAATACGTTTATTTTTTTTACCTAGGTGTCTCGTTTGCTTCGGATTAGAGAACTGTAAAATAATAAGTCTATCTTAAGATTGTTGGACAAAACACGTTAGCAAACAAATATAAATATAAATATTTATATTAAATACAAGAGCTAAACAAATAATATAAATAAATATTTATATTTATGTAAAAACACCAGATCTAAACAAAACAAATTAAATATTTACTTATATTTATTTCAAACATCATATCTTAAAACAATTAAATAAACAAGATCTTAAATAACCAGAAATCGAATAAGAGAATCGAGTTTTACTAGATGTTGAAGTATGTTTTCACAATTTCCTTAACATAGATTGGCCGCTCCTATGGTACTTAAAAAAATGTTGGTCGTCTATCTCCTAGGATACAACAACAAAATGATCACGGTAGTAGTACCTACGCAGTGATCAACAAACAAACCTTACCTTCGTCTATTACCAAAACTTTTAAAAATTTGGAGAGAAAAAGAAAAGAATTTTTCAGAGTGAAATAAATTTGTTGTGTATCTCTAAAGAATTCTGCAATATTCTTTAGGCTTTTATAGACATTCAATATGGAGGAATTTTAAAAATTTCCATAAATAAATATATAAATCTACATTAAATGAGCCTTTAAGTCAATTTGAAAAAAATCAATTAATATTCTTTCACAGTTTCCTTAAGACAGATTCAGTCGCTCCTATGGTGCTTGAAGAAACATTGGTCGTCTATCTCCTAGGATACAACAACAAAATGATCACGGCAGTAGTACCTATGCATGATCAACAAACAAACCTTACCTTCTTCTATTACCGAAACTTTTAAAAATTTGGAGAGAAAAAGAAAAAAATTTTCCAGAGTGAAATAAATTTGTTGTGTATCTCTAAAGAATTCTGCAATATTCTTCAGGTTTTTATAGGCATTCAATATAGAGGAATTTTGGAAATTTCCATAAATAAATATAAAAATATGCATTAAAGGAGCCTTTAAGTCAATTTAAATAAAATCAATCAATTTGATTTGGAATCAAATCAAATCGAGATATTTGTCATTTTAAAACAGATTCTATAGAATATCTGCTGAGAAAAAAATTACGTATTGGGCTAAAATATCTACAAATTCTTTTTGGGCTCGACTGGTCTAGACATTTCGCATTGCCCACATTGTGCAAGTGTACCCTAACCCCAATGGGTTTGGATCTGCACCACTTACGCACGAGACAAGATTTAAGCTTAGTTATTCAATAACTCTCAAGCAGTTTCTCATATATATACATATCTCACACTTGATATTTAATCAATATGGGATCTAAGCTTTTCTTTTCTTCAACAAATATTCATAAGTGGCTTACCTTAAGCATCAGTTTATCATTCATCACTCATTCATTTTGAGCATATGGTATAACGTTGTAAAGGTATCATGAAGTAGAATATAAAATCATAAATTTATGATTCAACCCTCCACGTTTACTAATCAAGAATATAGTATACCATTGTAAAGGTATCGTGAAGTAGAATATAAAATCATAAATTTATGATTCAACTCTCCATGTTTACCAATCGAGAATATGCCTCAAAATTTTCAAAAATTATATTTTTTTCCAACAACGGTGATAATGAGGAATGCTAGGACCGGATATATTAGGTAAGCTTATTGACTTGGGGTTCGTTTCTTTTCCTCATTGTCTCTATTTTTTCGAATTATTTAAATGATATGATATTTTCATAAAAAAGTTTTTATTTTATTTTACTAAATTAAATAACGCTATAAGAAATTTTAAAAACCACTTTTATGTGAAATTTGAAGAAAAATTTTATATACTCATATCCACTCTTGAAATCCCTCACAATTTTTGAAATTCTTTATTATTTTTCCTAAAAAATAATTTCATTCTTTTAAATTTTGAAAATCTTAATTAAAATAAAATTTCTCCAATAAATCTCTTATCCAAAAACATCTAGAGACATGTTGGCTGCTATTCATCAATGGGTAATCAAACAAGGGAAAAAGAAAGAAACATGTATTATTACTTAAAATTAGGTAAAAGTATCATTGAGCCCTTATATTAGGAGTTAGATTGTATTTTAACTTTCTACTAAAAATGAGCAATTGAGTCCCTGTATGTTACACCAAAGAGTAAATTGGTCCTTTCTATTAAAAATTTTATTCTTTTGTTTTGTTAAAAATTAGCGCAGCTGATAGAATAAACTAATTTTTTGAATATAAAAATCAAAATGCAATCTGATTTTTAATATAAAACTTTTCATAATACTTTTACCAATAAAATTAAAATATCATCACATTTTGTATTTGCACTAAAGATTACGGTTTATTTCAATTTTTAAATATGTTTCTCGTTAAGATTCATCATTAATTGTGAAAATCATATTTGACAGCAATCTTAAATTAAACATTAAAGCTAAATCCAAAATCTTAAATTAAGCATTAAAGCTAAACCCAAAATTAGTAGACTTTATGTCATGTAAACATGTTTAAGGGTTGGTTGAATAAAGAATCTTGTGTATTGATTTGATAGGTAGAATATTCATCGCTGCAAATATGATTTTTGCTTGAATCACACTAATCTATTAGTGTTAAAGACTTTACTCTCTTTTTATAATTCATCATAAAAATAAAAAATATGTTGTAGAAAAATAAATTTGATATAAGGATGTTTTAATCATTGCTACCAAATAATAATAATACATAAATCTTTTATATTAAATAATTTAAATAATTAAAACATGCCAAATCATAAACAAATATATTATCTTACTTTTTACTGTCGTGATTAGACTTGACCTAACTGATAACCAGATTTATTGAATGCACCGTTGATGCCCTCCCTCAAGTTGAAGAGAAATTGCAAAAACATAAATTAGAAAGTTATTTGGTGGTGGGGGCAGAGTTGGGGTTGGTGGCATTGCTGACCCTCAAGCAGCCTCAGACAAACACCAGACATGTGGGCTCTAATTGAAGATAGGGCTTAGCCACTATTCACCACTCCTTCACTTTCCAAGAATGAAGGATTGATTTGTACTAATTCATAATTACTATACATAATTTATGCAAGTTCTGCATAATTTTAGTTGCAGAGGACCAACTAAACTTTGTTTCCTAAGCAATGGCAATATTATGACGTAATTTAAATTTCATTTGGATTCAACTTCTACAATACCCTTAGTTTAATGATAGAGTTTAGATTTTAAAAATTTTGTTTACTCATATTTGAATTTCACCAATATAAATTTTGTGAATTTTTAATTTTAATTTATTTTGGTTTTAATAACTATATTCATATTTATTTTGTTCTATTTTAAATTTAAATATATTTTAATTATTTGTTGATACAAGTGTCAAAATGAGAGTAGATAAAAGAAAAAAGTAGTAATTTAAATAAAGTTGGTTCAATTAAAGAGGAGGAGGAGGAGGAGGAGGAGGAGGGTAAGGTAGTAAAGAAGATTGAGTGCTTGGAAGTGCTTAAGATTGCTGGAAAAGTTAAAATATTCTTCTTTCATTGTTCTATAGGGTATTTATAGGGAGAGTTTTTATGCCCAATGATGTAACATCAATAAAAAATTCGAGACATAGTGATTGTGCGATCAACTAGGTGGCAAGACCATTATACATAGATTGTCGTCGAGTGTAATGCGACTTTGACATAGTACGAGGTTGTTACATTTGATAGTCCCCTATTGGAGATGAGTGTGTTACTACGTGACTAGTCACTATAAGGTAATAAACCATTTAGGTACTTGTTAAATGTTGTGAAATAGAAAATCATCCATAAATATTTCTTTGATACTTTTTTGTGGTGCCACTGTTCTTATAAGATATAGGTATAATATTATAATTTTATTATATTTTATAATGTCAAATGCTGTTTAAGCTATTTGAATATACTTATAATTATTTGTATTTTTTTCTAAAAATAACACTATTGCAGCTATTTTTAATCTTGATCACCTATTTAAATGGTTTTTGAATGTCGATATACTTGAATGAATGCAGTTGCTTTTATTTGAATTTTTCTCTCACAGGTAGGCTTTTTTTATTCTTAGCCTTTAATTAATTAGGCGTATAAATCATGTTTTAGTGTATGTTGATTCAGAGGACAAGGAAGACCCCCCTGGACTTGATAATTTTAGCACCCTTCACGTGGATTTTCGTGTGTGAATGTGTCGACCACCCCTCTGAAAATGATTGGTGTCTGATTTTCTAATTCCATCAATTAATGACTTGTTTTCGCATCATCTATTCACTCAACAACATCATTATGATTTAAAAACGAGATAATGAATAAGTATTAGATGTAGTGCTTAGGTGTATTGTATTTTTAATTAAAGATTTGAGTTTAAATTTTGAAAATAATATTATTTAGAGAGATAATTATAAATATCAAAAATTTAATTTTACTTAATTAGCATATCTCATGCTAATATGGTAAGTGCATAAATTCTAATTTATTTATGATGATTTTCCCATTGCATTATGCCAAAAAGTAAAAAAAAAAAAGAAAAAGGATTATTCTAATTTATCAAGGGCAATTTTAGTTTTTCTTCTTTGTGCGAATTTTACCTATAGAAACATGGTTTTAGATCTAGAATTAGATATATCCACATATAGTTACCTTACTATTATTTTGCTTTTGCATTTTATTTTCTCGATGTTTTGACTATTTAAGTTTGTAAGATCTAATTTGTTCTTAATTTTTCTTTATTCTATGGTATTTATGTATCTTTTACTTTAACTACAAATATTCAGTTTGTTAAATATCGACTCATATTTTATAGCTCGGAATAATTATTTAGAATTTAATTGTTTAATTAGTTATAATATTTTATGATGAATAATGTGGTTGTGTATGTGAAAATATACAATTTATTGTTATATGGATATGTGATCTGGTTCGAGTGAAAGTTGCTTGTGTGTTTTTCGACTAGAATTGAGTCTCTTTCATGCTTAATGCTATTTGTAAATTAAATTCTATGCATTTTTATAGGATTATTTATTGATAAAGGAAATAATTAATGAAGTTTCCCTTGGTTATTGAGAAGGTAAGAAGAAATTGGTTGCTTGACATTCATCGATAACTATAACCAATTTCATCATAGAACATTGGAATTTTTTCTTTGCATTGATGATCAAACCCATGAATCAAAACTGAGACTTTTCCTTTGACAAGGTTTTCATCATATTGATTTTCTTAAATTTTAATTACGATATTTCTTTTGACAATTTTAATTGAAATTTTAGTTTTCAATTTTAAAATTCTCGTTTTTCATTTATTCTACGTGTTTTTACTAAAGGAATAAAATTATCACTAGTCTTTGTGCATTTGAACTTACTCATCACTATCTACAAATATTTATATTGAGTAGGAAATTTATTTTTGTTGGTTTTGACAACCACCGAATTTTGGCATCATTGTTAGAGGCTGGTGTTAATAGTCTTATTTATTTTTAGCATCCTTAACCTTTGATCAAGGTTGTAAGTTCACACCACTTTAAGCGCAGATAAGACTTCTTTACAAGAGTGAATGAGGTAAATATTTCTTCTCTGAAGAATTGAATTTCTGACCTAACCTCTCTTGTTCGGCAATTGGCTTTAGAAAATTTTAAACAAGTGAAGGCTTGTGGGATTTATGTTGATTATGGTTACCATACTGATATGTGTCACACATCCCAAGAAGATTCCTATGAGTGTGTCAATATAGTTGGAGGGTTTTCCAATTGGTCACAATAGAGATATGATCCCTATATCAATGCTTACGTTCATAAATGGATAAATTATTCGGATTTTGGCACTGAACCAAAGTTGTCTGCTCCAACACAACCATCATCTTCAAATTCAGGTATGCCTCTTGAAGAAATTGTTAAATCACTTGCAATTAGCATACAACAATTTTAATAGGAGACAAGAGCAAGGTTTAGAATCTAGAGAAGTAGGTTAGTAAACTGGTGACTGTAATGAGTAGATTGGAATCTCAAGAAGAAGTCGACAATGAAATGGTTCCTCTGTAATGACCTGATTTTCAGTGGTACCATAAAATGCAATTTGGGAACCCCAATTTTGTAAATCGAGTTCATAAATATTAAATATATAACACTCCTAACCTGTATCCATCGCCGGAATAGGGTTACAAGGCACTACCGAATAATACATTTTATTCACGTACATTTATACATTCAATATAAAAAATCCATACAAATCATGCACAATGTCCCTTATAAGGCTTTACAAGACCTTAAAACATGCTTAGAAGTGGTTTGGGACTAAACCGATAACATTTACAAACTTTAGAAAACTTAGAAAATTTTCCAACATTTAAGGGTCACACGCCCGTGTGAACAGACACCAGACACACCCGTAGCGTAGCCCGCGTGAAAACAGGGCATACATATTGACTTGTACCACACGACCGGAGACACGCCCATGTGCCATAACCGTGGGAAAACTAAGAAGGCTACTGACTTGGATTATAAGGCCAGCCACATGCCCATGTGTCAGCCCGTGTGTCTCACACAACCAGTAGGCACGCCCGTATGTCTAGACCGTGTCAAAATTGTAGGGTATACTGCCTTAATTTGAAAGGGTAACCTAGGGGACACACAGCCGTATAACATGACTATGTGTCGTACACGGCTAAGACACACGCCCGTGTCTCTGCCCGTGTGGACAAAAATAGGCCATTTGAAAAGTCAATTTGCCACCCTATTCTCTTGCACACAAATCCACCAAAACGGTATCATTTCATCACATATTTAAGCAACCAAAAACCTTCCAATTCATACACATATCATGCCATCTATTCACAACCATTTCAACTACTCAATTCTACAACCAAAACATACCATTTCAATATGCCAAAATCATCAAAAACTTGCGTAACTTCTAAATGTATTTACCTTTCAACTTATCACCTATTTTATGCCTCAAAACCAAGTCACAACTTTCCATCATTCCAACCTTAATACTCTAATTACAACCAACCAAAAGAACAACTATATAACCATATCAACAACTATGGAAAACATACCAAAATTCAATATAACTTATAATTCACAGATATCACTTAACAAGCACATAATTCAAGCCAACTTAATTGGCCTTACACATTAACATTTACAAGCCAAATTTTATGGCTATAATCATAACTCAAAACATACCAAAATGACACTAGCCTATACATACCATATATACAAAGCTCCAAAAGTACCAACAAGTAATCGATAGTGTGATGATGGTTCCCGATAATCCCCGATGTCCGAGCTAGCTTCGCTAATCTATAAAACATGGAAAGAACACACAAAGTAAGCTTTAAAAGCTTAGTAAGCCATATATAAATAAAGCAATCATATGAATCACAACCTTTCTATCAATAGGCCAAGTACAAGTAAACACATATAGATACACAAACCTTTCTTAATAAGTACATATGTATTTTCTCATGTAAACTCATCAATTACTTCACTTTCCAATACTCGTATGAATCTCGTACGTACCTGAGTCATTTAACTCATTACCACATATTCTTTCTCGGCTTGACTTTCCCCGTTGAACCATTTGGAATTGTTAAGGATACTCGAAAATCACATAAGCTCGTACACATATCCCAAATATGATCTTACATGTTATCATATATCAATGCCACTGTCCTAAACAGGGTCTTACACGAAATCGATTAACGATGCTGACGCCCTAGACATGGTCTTACACGTAATCTTAGTACAATGCCAATGTCCCAGACATGGTATTACATGTAAGCACATTTCAATAACCTAATGTCATAGCATTTGTATCCTATACTATTCCTAAGGTTCGTACGAGTCTTTCAGATGTCGTAACTCTATCGATTCTTGCTTGTAATTACTCGTTCAACATTCATAACAGTTCAATAGCAAGTAAACACATATAATTCAATTTAAAGATGTTTATTTGCATATGAGCTTACCTCGTAGTCGAAATAGAGAGACTGGATCAACTATTCGATAACTTTAGATTTCCCCCGGTCTAAATCCGATTTCTTTCGTTCTTAATCTATATACATTCAAAATTAATCCATTTAATCACCAAATAATTCAATTTCATCCATAAACACATATTTGGCCATTTTTTCCACTTTAGCCCTTAAATTTGCACATTTATTCAATTTAGTCCTTATTACACAAATACAAAAAATTCATGAAATTTCTTTAAACCCAAGCCTAGCCGAAATTCATATAGGCCCCTAGCAGCCCATATTTTTCATTTATTTCACATGTCAACCCTTCAATTTACAAATTTCATAATTTAATCCTTAATTGACATTTTTACTCAAAATCACTTTACAAAACATGTATATTAAACACCAAGCTTTCATATTTCATCATTAAACATCCAAAAACACATGAATTCACTACGTCAAAAATGCCCTAATACGGCAATTATGGGGCAACACTTTCCTAAGTGTTGGGATAGACCGGCCAAAATACACTTTAGCCAACTCTTTCATAAGTGTTGGGATATGCAAGCCTAAAGCAACGCTTTTATAAGAGTTGGAAAAAGTCTAGTCCTAAGACGACACTTTTAGGGCAAGTGTTGGTATAGACTAAACTTCAGGCAACTCTTTGTATAAGGTTTGGTATATGCATGCCTAAAGCAACGCTTAAATAAGAGTTGCCTTTGTCTAGTCCTAAGACGAAACTTTTTGGGAAACACTTTCCTAAGGGTTGGGATATGTATGCCTAAAGCAACGCTAGAATAAGAGTTGATTTTTGTCTAGTCCTAAGACGACACTTTTGTGGCAACATTTCCTAAGTGTTGGGATAGACTATGCTTTGGCCAACTCTTTGTATAAGGGTTGGGATATGTATGTCTAAGGCAACGCTTGAATAAAAGTTGGCTTTTGTATAGTCCTAAGACGACACTTTTTTGGTGACACTTTCCTAAGTGTTGGGATAGACTATGCTTTGGGCAACTCTTTATATAAGGGTTGGGATATGTATGACTAAGGCAACGCTTGAATAAGAGTTGGCTTTTTGTAGTCCTAATACGACACTTTTGTGGCAACATTTTAATAAGTGTTGCGATAGACTATGCTCTGGCCCACTCTTTGTATAAGGGTTGGGATATGTAAGCCTAAGGCAACGCTTGAATAAGAGTTGGCTTTTGTCTCGTTCTAGACTACAGTTTTTGTGCGACACTTTCCGAAGTGTTGGGATAGACTGGCCAACATATGCTTTAGCCAACTCTTTATATAAGGGTTGGGATATGAATGCCAAAGGCAACGCTTAAATAAGAGTTGGCTTTGTCCAGTCCTAAGACGATATATATTTTCCTAAGTGTTGGGATAGACTTGCTGACATACGCTGAGGTTAACTTTTTATATAAGGGTTGTGATATGCATGCTTAATGCAACGCTTAAATAAGAGTCAGCTTTGTCCAACACTATGCTTACACTTTTGGGCCGACACTTTCTTAAGTGTTGGGATAGACTAGCCAACATACACTTTGGCCAAATCTTTGTATAAGGGTTGGTATATACATGCCTAATGGGTTTAGGGTTTAGAGTTTAGGGTTTAGGGTTTAAGAGTTGGCCTAAATCCCCCAAAGCATTCATCTTATTAAAAATTAATAAATTTTATACTGATATAAGTGATTAATCTCAGATTTTTTTAATATGAACTGTATTACGATACAAGTTTAACTTAAAGGTTTCGTTGTTATCTTCTATATTTAGGGTTTAGGGTTTAAGGTTTAGGAGTTTAGGGTTTAAGGTGTATGGTTTTAAGGTTTGGGATTTTATGGTCTTGAGGTTTAAAGTTTGTGGTTTAAGGCTTAGGGTTTTGATAAAAACGTCACAAAAAATCATTTTATTTTAAATTAAACGACGTTGTTTTGCTCCCGGTATTCTCACCCATCATCCAATTGTCTATCATGTATTCTTTTCGGCACGTAGACAAAATTTGAAAGTAAAAACATAAAAAATATATGTTAAAAATAAAAACATTAAAATACTATTATTTGAAATAATTTTAAATTTTTTTAGCATATGACTGATTGTTTTTAATTTATATATTAAATAATTTCTTATATAATTGTAAAGAGATAATATTAATTTTAATATATTAAAATTATCATTATAGTTTAAATTATTTAAGAGATAATAGATAAACTTTATATATATTAAAATTAAAAAATTGCTAACCCATGTATCTCTAGAGAAACAAAATTAATTAGTAAATTGAAAATTTTAGTGAATTTGTTTGATGTGATGCATATCTAATTTATTTCTTTAATTTTTAGTGTTGCAAATATTATGGTTTATCTTTCTTTTTGGGGGATTATTTAATTAATAAACATAATATTTATAGTGTTTTATATTCCAATATTAATGACTTAAAATAATATAGATAAAATGAAATGATATGTGAAATACACCAAAGAAGTATGAGTTTGAGAAAAAAAGGAGATACAGATAATGTGATAGTTTTATTTGAGTAACAATTAAGTTTTTTTCAATAACATTACTATTTCGAAATAGGTTGGCTAAATGAAAATTATAAAAAAAATTGAAACAAGTAAATTTAAAATACAACTTTGAAAGTATTGAGTGTAATAGTAAAATATATTATATTTTATAAAGTATTGAGTGTAATAGTAAAATATATTATATTTTATAAAGTGAATAAATTCAAATTTTAAAAATAAAATTGTTGAAGTCTTGAGTTTGAAACATACATAAAAATTATTTTAGTTACGTAAATTCAATATTATTTTAGTTACAGACAAGTAGATATAATGAGAATAATAATTAGGATCAAGAATGTAATTAAAACTAAAGTAATAATAAAGTAAAGTTTAATTTGTAAGCAAAATCAAAATTAAAGAGAGCGTTGTGTTTGTGGAGACTTGATTTGTCTGGAAATACAAAGAAAACACTTCAAATAAAATAATGTTTCAGAGTCAAACATTCCAAAGCACTCTCAAACAACTAAGTTAAGCTTCTATCTCTCTCACACAGTTTACTCCGCTCCTCTTCTCTTTTTCATGGTCTTCGCCTTTCCTAACAGGTATTTCTTCCTTCCTTTTGGTTTTTCTTTTTCCTTTTCTTTATTTTTAAGACAAAACCCTAGATCTATTTGTTTTTATTATTTTCCCTTTCTCATGTTGATTCATTCGTCTTTATTTTTTTAAAAATTTTGCATAACAAAGTCAAAGATTGTGATAAATGAATGGGTATCCCTAAAAAGCTTGATTTATGTGTTATTTTTGTTTCACATAGGACATTGTTGTTATGCATGAATAAGGATGGAGTAGAATGTTATGGGTATTTGCTGGTTGTGGTGGTCTTTTGAGATGAGATTTGTTATTTGATTTTCAACAGACAAATACAAATTAAAAATTATAAACATCATTTAGTTCTATTGTGGTGTGTTTGTGTTGATGATTGATTGAAAATTATAAACAATAATAATCTGATTGAAAAGTACCTTTGTTCTGTCTGATTTCAGCATGATATATAGTTTTCATACATTTACATCCCCTTATATATAGTTTCCAAATACTAAGCAAACTGAACTAAACTTCAGGCTAGTGTAAAGGAACTAGATATTGTGATTACTGGATTTTAATTACGACCATATTTAAGAATGCAAATCAAAACTATATATATTGTGTATATGGACCAAATGGAGCCACTGATGTTCAACTTCAGGAGGCATCATCAACAGTAAGCATTAATATTTTTCCGAAAAGAGTACAGACACCATTAACCGAACAAATACCATTGCCTAAACTATATAATTGGCATTGTTTTGGCTGATGGTTTGGATGATTCCTAGGCTATCAAAAGGGAAATATATAGCTGAAGTAATCCTGATCTGCTTCATGTTAGTATCTCTTCTGCCAGTCTTTAATATGTATCGCCTGTCATGATTCATTTTAGGCTGAAGAAAAGTCACTTTGGGCGAAGGATGTCCCTGCAAAAGTGTACGTTGGTCTGTGTTACTGGCATCCATTCACTGAAGAAGCAATTGAGCAGGTATTTGGTTAGTTTTAGTCTTTTTTTTTTTGGATGGCTGAAACTCTGATGAGTCTGCCTTCTCTTATTTTGTTAATCGACTGCTATTTCTTTAATATTTTTTCCTGATGTAGAAGGAAGTGAAAAATCACCAAAGTATTATTTAAGTATTGTAATGTTTCAACTGTAAGTTATTATTTCTATGCGAACATTTTAAACCTTACTTTTTAAATTTATGGGTTGCTAATATATGAATGCTCTATAATTAGATTGAACTGACTTGATGTTAGGTGTCTGCTTGTTTTCTTCTATTATTAAAACGAGTCCACTTTTTTACCGATAATATTGCTTTTACATAAAAATATGTATGTATATAGTTTCATTCAGGTATTACTTATAATGATCTACTTGTTTATTTTGGTAGTTCTGCTGTCTATATGGTGGCCTCTGAATGCATAAATCTGGCTAAAAAGGGCAGCACTCCTAGTTTGCTTTGTAAGAGACTCTTCTAAAGACTATGTTTGTCTATGTCGAGCTTTATGCTCCAGTTTGTTAAAGCCGATATGGGTGGTAGTGTTATGTTTAGAGCTGCTTTTTAATTTATTAATGAAGTACCAAAAAAAGTGAAATCATTGATTAATTCATTAATCTGCATGTTTTAAATTAAAATTTTATCAACTTATAATTAAATTTCAACTTATATAAATAATAATATTTTACAATCAATTAATAGCATAAATATAAAAGTAGTAATAAATCATTTATAATACAAGATAAAAATATTATGCATAAAATAATAAATGATAAAACATATTTGCCCTTCTTAATTGAGCTTGCCTCATATGAAGCTTTTTTGAGCTACGTTGTTGATGGTATTATTTTTTTGAATTTTTCAGGCTAAATTAAAGATCCCGAAGCATGAATAATGGCATATACTTTTTACTATAATTGAGATATAGTTTGATATAACCAAAAGGTTAGTTAACCTTTTCTTTTCCTTTTTTTCTGCTTTTTAGATTTAGGTTTAAATTTTTCTATCTTTGTAGTTTGGACTATTTTATTTAGGAATTTAGATATTATTTATCATAAATTTTAATATTATTTAATTGTCATAAAGATAAATTTTATTTATTTTAATATTTAAATTTGTTATTTTATTTCGGATTAGGTAGTTCTAGTTTAGGTTAGTTCACCGAAAGCCCATCTCTTTTCACACATGAACCTTATGATTAGGCATTCATAGATACTCAATTTTAGTATTAATTACTTTAACAGATGGTGGATAAAAGTTGGATGGATGCTCCAAGATTTAGCACCAATCACCTAGCTGGAATAAAAAGATTTCAATCATTTGCAATTAGAAAATCACTTTCTAACGGAAAATTATATTGTCCGTGCCATCGTTGCAATAATAGGATATTGCACGAACCACATATTGTGGGTCAGCATCTTCGTCTTTATGGTATAATAAAAGAATACAAGCATTGGATTTTTCATGAAGAATCCATTGAAAGAACATCGGTGCAAATAGACCAAACCATGAGAACTTC
This sequence comes from Gossypium arboreum, assembly GCF_025698485.1. NCBI lineage: Eukaryota > Viridiplantae > Streptophyta > Magnoliopsida > Malvales > Malvaceae > Gossypium > Gossypium arboreum. The sequence continues at coordinate 8,631,603 of NC_069071.1, forward strand.
TCCGTCAATTTGTACGTTGTCACAAGATAACGAAGCCGATTTAAGAGATCTCATAACGGATGCTCTAGGTATCAACATCCCAACTCTTAATGAGAGTTTTGATGGAGTTTCAAGCGAGTTTCAGAATAATGGTCGGGAGTATGATGTTAATGAGGCCCAAAGGACTGTGGAAAGAGCAAATACTCTTCTAGATGATTGTGATATTCCACTGTATCCCGGTTGTGTCAAGTTCTTATGCGTCTCATTCCTACTTCGGCTTTACCACTTCAAAGCACTTTTTGGATGGTCAGCAAAATCTTTAACATGCTTATTGGAGTTTTTAAATGAGGCATTTCCAGATGGAAACACAATCCCGACTACATACTATGAAGCAAAGAATAAGATTTCTGCACTAAATCTTGGGTACGTGAAGATTGATGCATGCCCAAATGATTGTATGTTATATTGGGGCGATGCTAGTAAAAAGATCAGTTGTGATGTTTGTAAAAGCTCAATGTGGCAATCTTCTAATAAGTTGGATGCAGATGAACAAGTTGATGGTAGTTGTCGCCGTCCTAAGCCTGCCAAGGTATTACGGTACTTTCCTTTAATTCCTAGACTTAAAAGATTATTTCAATCTTCCAAGACATCACAATCCATGAGATGGCATAAAGAAGGACGAAGCAAAGATGGTATATTGAGACATCCAGCCGATGATTCTACCTGAGATGCGTTTGATAAGAGGTTTCCTGATTTTGCATCTGATCCTCGCAATGTTAGGCTCGGTTTGGCTAGCGAAGGATTCAATCCATTTCGAATAATGAGTACAAGTTACAGTACATGGCCCGTACTTCTTACTCCTTATAATTTAGAACCTTGGGCATGCATGAAACAATCATCACTGATACTCTCAATGGTTATCCCTGGTGAAAAAGGACCTGGCAATGACATTGATGTCTATATGCAGCCTCTAATTAAAGAGTTGAAGCAATTGTGGACAGGAGTTGATGCTTTTGATTCATTAGCTTCCGAATCTTTCACTTTACAAGCTTGTCTTCTTTGGACAATTAATGATTTCCTAGCTTACGCCAATCTTTCAGGGTGGAGTACAAAAGGTCGGGTTGTTTGCCCAATATGTGCTGAAAAAACTGAATCTCGATGGCTACAGTATGGTCGAAAGTTCTGTTATATGGGTCATCGTCGATGGTTATCAGCTGAACACCCATTTCAAAAATAGAGTCGTGAATTTGATGGCACTATAGAGTATGGGGTAGCTCCTATACCACAATCTGGGGAAGATATCTTAAGAGAAGTTGAAGGTGTAAATTTCATTTAAGGTAAAGCTCGAAAGAGGGGTAGAGAAGAACTAGATGAAGGGTTGATAGAACTTGATGTAGACGAGGGGTGTGATTTGGTTAACAACTTTGAAGAATTGGTAAAAGGAGATGAAACAAATCTTATAAATCAAGACAGGACTTTATGGAAGAAGAGGAGTATATTTTTCGACTTGCCTTATTGGCGTTACAATCTACTTCGACATAACTTGGATGTCATGCACATCGAGAAGAACGTATGTGACAATATTGTTGGCACCCTTCTTAATCTCTCACGCGGTGGTAAAGATAATATCAAGGTACGCAAGAACCTACAAGATATGGGCATCAGAAGTTATCTTCATCCAAAAATGAGAAACGGGAAAGAGTATCTTCCGCAAGCATGTTACACTCTTGCACCAAAGGAAAGAGATATTTTTCTTTCCATTTTGAAGAACTTGAAGGTACCCGATGGTTATGCATCAAACATATCTCGATGCGTGAATTTGAAAGAGCACAAGTTGAGCAACCTTAAAAGTCATGATGGTCACATTCTTATGCAAGATTTGCTTCCTATATGCTTAAGAGGAGTTGTATAAAAGAAGGTGCTAAGTGTTATTACAAATCTATCAGATTTCTTTAAGAGATTATGTGCAAAAAGTCTTGATCCAGAAGAAGTTGATCAACTTCAAGTACGAGTCGTATTAACACTTTGTGAAATGGAGAAAATATTTCCTCCAAGTTTTTTCACAATTATGATTCATTTAATTATTCATTTGCCGATAGAGGCTAAGCTTGGTGGACCTGTTCAATACAGGTGGATGTACCCGATTGAAAGGTATATGAAATATATCAATAAAATTTCACAATATTTTATTTTTATTATTTTAATATAGAATATAATAAGTATGTAAAAATAATTGTATGTGATTTAGGTATCTTATGGGATTGAAAGCTTTGGTGAAAAATAGAGCTTATCCCGAAGGTTCTATTGCTGAAGGGTACATAGTTTCAGAATGTCTTACATTTTGCTCCCGTTATTTTTCTGATGTTGAGACTATATTTTCCTGTCCTCCAAGGAATGATGGAAATATTCAAAAACGGTACATTTTCTCTTCTGGAGGACGTCCAATTGGCACCCTGAACACAAAGATATTGGACATGCGATCTCTTCCACAAACAAACCGCTATGTTTTATTGCATAGCGATAAGTTATCACCATATCGTCAGTGAGTTTCCTGAAGAAAATCCTGTCATTCGATTATTTTTTCTTGACCAATAGACAAATAAAGTTATCACATAATTTGTATACATTTTGACAACATTTTTTCGCAAATTATTGAATATATTATAGGGAATTTTTGGAGTCTGAGCGAGCTATTTATGGTGGCATTCAAAATAGTAAACGCACAGAGGACAAATGGTTGGTTGAAAAGTTCCCAAGATAGCTTGTGAACCAGGTAAATTGTCACTATTAAAATAATTTATTCAAATATCTATGTAATGAGAGAACATTGTAGAAATTTGATCATAGAATAAGAGTTAATTGATTTCCTACTATATGGTTAGATTCCAAAGATGGAAGTTGAACAAGTTGATGCTGACGTAATTGCTCTTGCTCGAGGACCGCATAAGGTGTTCCACATATGATGGACTTATAATTAATGGTTTTAGGGTCCATACTAAAAAACTTGAGCAACACCGTAAGACTCAAAACAGTGGCGTGATGGTTTTTGCTGACGGGAGAAACTATTATGGCAATTGCATTGAAATTATCGAGCTAAAATATTATGAAAGGTTTTAGGTTATTATGCTTAGATGTGATTGGGTGAATATTAAATCTCCTAGGAGTATGAAGAAGGATGCTAATGGTTTTATTATGGTGAAATTTTCTGAGTTTATCCATACAGGGAATCGTGATTCGGACGATCCGTACATACTGGCTTCTCAAGCGAAACAAGTATTTTATGTTGAGGATGGCAAGAGTGAAGGATGGCTTCATGTTATCGAAGTAAAGCCAAGAGATTTGTTCAATCTAGACGTTGAAACCCCTGTAGAAGATGATGAATATCCGCAGTGTAATAATCATATTGTAACTTAATAATTTTAGTTTTAATTTGAACATGAATGATGTTTTGAAGTGCAAAGATTTAGTGTAATTGACATTTTTAATGCAGTATAGCAGAATGAATTTCCCCTGTTTCTCCTTTTTCTATTTTTCTTTATGTATAAATTTTTAGAGTTCAATTTGTTGTTTTATTCAACATGTTAATTCTCAAAAACAGTTGACTTTTAAAGTTTCGGGTTTTTTACCCGGATAAAGTATGTATTATCGGATTCACTAATAATGCATACTTTACCCGGATAAAGTATGTATTAGCAGATCCACTAATAATGCATACTTTACCCGGGTAAAGTATGTATTAGCAGATTCACTAATAATGCATACTTTACCCGGATAAAGTATGTATTAGCATATTCACTAATAATGCATACTTTATCCGGATAAAGTATGTATTAGCAGATCCACTAATAATGCATACTTTACCCGGATAAAGTATGTATTAGCATATTCACTAATAATGCATACTTTATCCGGATAAAGTATGTATTAGCATATTCACTAATAATGCATACTTTATCCGGATAAAGTATGCATTATTTGGTAGGTGTATGCATGTCTAGCTCTTCCCTTCCCTGAGCAGATTTAGCTTGCCTTTGATTCTTTTTAAAACTCAAGTATAGATTTTGATGAGACTCCATTATTTCGGCCATAACCCACCTAAAGGTTTCTAACGATTAAAGCTTTAATGAGATAGAGAATGACAGTATGTATTATATAACATTATAAACTGAATTAGCAATGGATTTTGATATGTTATTTATCTAATTTATTTATTTAATTTTGGTTCACATCCCATTGATGTGCATCAAATGTTGTTGATGTAAAGAAATGAAGAAATGAAATATCTTAAAGCCATCTTCTTCCTCAGAAGAAAGAAACATTAAAGAAATCAAATACTTTACAACTAGGGTACATAGTAAATTTTGTTATGGTATTTTGATTTTTTTAAGTATAAATTTAATTTATTTATGTGAGGTACATATTACTAATCATATTATAATTTGTTTAAGTTTGATGTGTTATTTGTTAATTTTAATTTATTTATAAAAATTAATTTTTGGTTATTATTTTGAAAATTGAATAGAATATAAATTTATGTAAATATTCAAATATTTGCTTCTTTTTTGTTGTTTTGCTGGATATTTCCTTGGACTGTTTTTATTTTTGGGTTGTTTTTTTTTGGGGGGGGCTGTTTTTATTCAAATATGCAAATTTGTTTACCGTTTTTGCTTCTTCTTTTTTTTGTTTTAATAGAACGTAGTACATATTCTCCATCTTTTGACAAACCCTAAAATCTAAAATAAAAAGTAAGTCTTGCTCAGTTTACAGTAGGTTTCAAGTTTCCCGGGAGTAGGAAGTTTAAAATTCATATTTTCCCGGTTTTTCCTCCTTCTCAAAACTTATGATTTTCTTTTCAATGTTGTGCTGGGTGCTTCGTCGTTAACCATCACCTGTTTGTTTTCTAGGAAAATGATTGGCAAAAGGCGAACATTAAAAGGTGTACGATTCTCTTCGAGGGGTTCTTCAACAGGTTCGAACGCCTTGGGAAGTGCTGCTACCGATAGTCAAAGCACGGGAGATGAAACTCCAACTGAATCAGTAGAGGGAGTACCTATAACTCCGGCTGGTACATCCATTGGCTTCTGTTTGTTTTCTAGTTTTGATTTTGTTCACAATATATAGAGAAACATGTAAATTTCGGCTTTAACTTTGTGTTTGGTTTTTTGCCCCACTGATCTTTCTATTTGTTTTTTTGTTTTCTAGTTTACTTGCAATTACTGTTTTTATTCAAATATCTAATGAAATTTGAACTTTACTAATTTTATTTGATTCTGATATATATTTTCCCTAGGTATAACAATAGTGCAAAACTGTTATAAATTTTGAAAATTTCAATTTTTTGTTTTCTTCATTTATCTTCCTAGAAAGTGCAAAATTTTAAAACATAATAATTTAAGTCGGTAATTTTACTTATTAAAGTGTTTTTAAAGCATTAGCTATTTAGAATAAGATAATATTACAAATATTTGATACTTTGATGTCTATGCATTAGTTAATATTTGATGTATGAATTATATATAAAGCAGAGTGAGTTCAATTTTTGCATGTTCTAATCCGTTCAATACTTTATCCTTGTATTTTGAACCGATTCACTCTCAAGTTTTATTGCTTTAAAGTAATCTGTTGAAATGGATTTATTTTATACACAAATAAAGGATAGAAGCAAATAAAATATAGTTGATCTTGCAAACATACATATGCGTATATAATTTTCCAGTTTGCAATTAAAACTATATGTTTGATCTTACAATTGAATGTTTTGCTCTATGCTTCATGTTCGACCAGTTAGTGTTGCATTTTTAACTTCCAAAAACTCCATTTCATCTTTTCTCTAATTGAAATGTAAATGATAATACTGTAAAAGTAATTCCATTGCATTAAAATAAAAAATGCGACTTATAGTGTCGAAGAATTTTACATTCTCGGATATAGAGTTAGAAACCTTATAGTCTAATGCTAACATTTTTATTTGTTAGTTTGGCCTCATCGTAATAATTTTAAAATACTACATTGGTGGTGGAATTAATGAAATTTCTTTGAACCAAAATAATAGAGGAATGGTGAATGGTGAGAGCATAAGTATAAGATATAATTTACAAGCAGTGGTAAAATAAGAAAAGAAAAGGTATAGCTATTTAAATGTAGATAAAGAGAATAATAAATAAAGAAAAGGTATAGTTGTTTAAATGGTGAGAGCATAATTATAACATGAACGTATTATGTGTTTTTTATGATAAATAAAATCTTTTATTATGCTTTTATATAATTAAGAGTGGTTTTTTTTCCTTTTTTTACATAAACACAATTTGCTCCTGTATCGTATTTATTTTTTCACATTGATACATAATTTTTTTTCAATTTTCATATCTAAAATATAATTGTTACTTTTGACAGAGGCTACTAAGGGTACTAAGAGAAAGCGAGGGCCTACAAACATGAAAGATATATGGAATCTTCAACCTGGAACTCGTATAGTAGTAGATGCCAACCAATATGGCCAGCCTATTGGGAAGGAAGCGTCCAAATTGGCTAAATTTCTCGGTACAATTGCAAGGACTGGTTCTATATGTCCTTTGAATACAAAACATTGGAAACATCTTCCTAAATATGTGTTGGAAAACATATTGGCAATCGTTCATGTATGTAGTACATAACCATTTTCTAATTTAATGTATTGTAATAATTTTTTATTATTTGAAATTGTATGTAATGAGTACTTGTTACATTATTTTGTTATACGTGTAGGAAAAGTTTGATCTCCAAGGTAAGGTGGAGGACTCGGACATCCTCTCACATGTTGGAAAACTTCGGAAGGAGTTTAAATTGACTTTGAAAACTAGATACTACAAAGAGATGGTCTAAGAAGGTCGATCGATTCAAGAAATATACGAAAACAATCCTCCTGGTGTGCATGATGATCAATGGAAGTGGCTAGTGGAGCGATGGGGAACACCACAAGCTGCGGTATGCACTTTTCTTAGATTAAATGTCCCATTTTTCCTACTTCCACTTACGGTATGATCAAAGTAGTGCATAAATGCATGATTTGTTGAATGAGGCATAATAAACTTAGTTTTCCTATTACTATCATATTTTTTCTTATTAATTTAAACAATAGGCACAATCAAAAAAGGCGAAAGAATCCCGAACAAAGGTGCGTTTTGCACATACTGCTGGTCGTACAGGATATGCAACCCTCAATGCACAGATTGTAAGTATTACATATTAATAAATATGTAACTTATATTAATTATTCTGTGCTCACTGGTGAATAATGTTAACAACTATTGTTTTGTTGTATAATAGGCTAAGAATGAAGGCCGTGAACCTTCGCGTTTGGAGCAGTTTAGATTTCAACATTTGTGCAAAGATGGAAGTGACAAATTGAGCAGTGAGGCAGCACAACAAGTTTATGTAAGAAACAAATGGGTATTATTTATTTATTTATTTATATTTATTTTGATATCAAATTTATTTTTTTTTCAAAATAGATTTTTTTAATTAAAGATAACTGTAGGATGAAGCATGCAAAATGGTTAAAGACTCTATGCCAACACCTGATAGTTCTTTCACACTTCAAGATAATACTGAATTAGAAAACGAGGTCTATACACAAGTGTTCGGCCCTGAAAAGGATGGAAAAATGTTGGGATATGGACGTGGGATGACCAAATCCAGGTTGTTTGGCTATGGGTCAGTTACTCGAGGAAGCCAATCTACATCATCCATCAGTACAATGATTGAAGAGATGAGTGCTAAACATGTCCAGCAAATACAAATAATTGAAGCCGAACAAGCAGTTCGAGAGAAAACTCTACTCGAGGAAGCAGAATCTCGATTTCGTATGGAGGCTGCAGAGCGAGAAGCTCATTTGATAGCTGAGGCAGAAGAAAGATTTATGAAATTAACTAAAATTCGAGAGGCAAAGTTAATGGAAATGTTGGATGCTTGTGACAAAAAGTATAAGGCTCTCATCGATGAGTGCATGGCAAAGGGAATGTCAAGCAAGTACAAGGTTTTTCATAATAAGCATAGTAATTAAGGTGACTATTTTATAACTAGATTGTCAATAAGTTTGTTAATGGTTTAATAGACATTGATTGTTGTAATTGAATGCTATGTTCTTATTCGATGTCTTCATTGCTTGCTCAACTAATAATTAGTGGATGTACTAATGAAAACACTTTATTTAGCTTCAATTTATGGTTCTTTGGTTAATATTAAAATATTATTCTCATGTGCTCATGTTGTTTCTCATCTAACTTGTATAAATAGAAAATGCACATTGCTATTTTTTGCAGTTGAATTTCAAAGTAGCGGACTTGATGATAAAGCCTTCAGTTCGGATGATGATGAATGAGGCTTATTGCATATTATGTATTTTATATATATATATATATATATATATATGTTATAGTGGTTGATGAATGCAATTGTCTCATAATTTTTTGGTGTCATCGGAATCAAGTTGACAACATGTTGCAGCCTATTGACTGCTTTTATTAGGATTTTGTATAATTTTTTGATGTCATGTAGGTTGAGAATATGTTCGCAACATGTTGACAACTTCTATTAGGATTTTGTATATAAATTACTAATTGCATTATTCAATGATAATTTTGTATTTATATGATCATTTTCTGTTAATTAATTGTTCAATTAATATTGACTCAAACTTTTCCACACCCATTACATACAAATTTGCTCAGATTTCACCAAAATAGGCTCTTAAAAATCGGGGAAAACGTCGTAAAAAATAATCATACATGAGCAAAGATCTATTCCAACATTTTCAAGTTGCATTGGAAAAGGTCTATCCCAACCTTTTAGGGTTGCTGTAAACAGGTCTATTTCAACATTTTTAACGTTGTCTTAGACAGGTCAATCCCAACCTTTGCTAAAAGTCGCCTTAGATAAGATATATACCAACATTTTTAAGGTTACCTTAGAAGAATCTATCACAACCTTTTTAACGTTGCTTTAAATAAGTCTATCCCAACCTTTTTTTAAGGTTGCCTTAGACAATGTCTATTCTAACATTTTTAAAAGGTTGCCTTAAACATGCCTATCCCAACCTTTCCTAAAGGTTGCCTTAGACAATATCTATCCCAACTTTTTTAAAAAGTTACTTTAGATAAGGTTTATACCAATTTTTTTTAAGGGTTACTTTAGACAAGGCCTATCCCAACCTTTTTAAGGTTGCCTTAAATGAGTCAATCCCAACCTTTTAAAGGTTTCCATAGACGGTATCTATGCCAACTATTCTTAAAATTTGCCTTAGACAAGAACTATACCAACCTTTTTATAGTTGCCTTATACAGGTTTATAACAACGTTTTCAAAGGTTGGTCTTGACTAGGTCTATACCAACCCATTTTAAAAGTCGGCATTAACTAAGACTTTCGCAACTTTTCAGTAAGCGTCGGCTTATGTTGACTTATACCGACGCTTTTTCAAAAGTTTCGCGAAGCCTATACCAACTGCACTATATACAACCTTTTTGGAAGCGTCGGGAGAAGCGTCGCGAAGCCTATGCCAACTTTTTTTGCGTCGTCTTAGGTAAAAAAAAAGTGTCGTATTAGGGCATTTTTTACGTAGTGATTCATCAATGGAAACTTTAAAAATCATCAACACTTTCAAAAATTGAGGCATGGGCTAGCTAGAACACGAAGCAACGATCACAAAAACATAGAAATCATCAAAAACCGAGTAAAAATGGACTTACAATTGAGCAATGAAGTAGCCGAAATTTAAAAACCTAAAATTGGCTTGTTCTTCTCTTCATATTCGGCCAAGAATATGAGAAATAAGCTTAAAATTAATTTTGTGATAATTAACACATAATAATTATACAATTACTATTATAACCTTAATTAAAAGCCATCAAATTCCATGATATTAAGCCCATTTATGTCCATTCTCACTATCAATGGCATAATAACATCATAAGGACCTTCGGTTTAATAAACCATAGCAAATAGACACATTTAACATATAGAATGCCACTTTTGCATTTTACACAATTTTCCTTTTTCTCAAATTAAGCTATTAAACGATAAAATTAAATCACGAAATTTTGACACGTATATATTCACATGCTGTAAACACCAAAAATAATATTAAAATAATTTTTTGAACTCAAATTTGTGGTTCCGAAACCACTGTTTTGATTTAGGTAAAACCAGGTTGTTACAACTCTCCCTCCTTAGGGACTTTCGTCCCGAAAATCTTACCAGGGAATAGGTTTGGATATTTCTTCCTCATCGCATCCTCGGGTTCCCATGTAGCTTCTTCAACCCCGTGCCGATTTCATAATACTTTCACTAATGCTATTCTTTTATTTCTTAGCTCCTTAATCTCACGAGCTAAAATTCGGATCTGTTCTTCACTATACGACAAATTTGATTGAATCTCAACTTCTTTCGACTGCAATAAACCAGACGGCACTTGATGTTCAACTTTAACTTGCTGACATATCAAACATTTAGAAACGAAATCTGAAATGTCACGTTTCATACCATGCCACCAATAGAGTTGTTTCAAGTCATTATACATTTTTGTGCTTCCCGGATGAACAGATAAATGACTACTATGTGCTTTGTTCAAAATCATCTTAATCAATTCTGAATTTCTCGGAACACATATTCGGCCTTTAAATTTTAAACAATCATCGAAATCAACTAGAAACTCTGAATCAGGGTTCGAATCACATTGAGCTTGTTTTGCTAACATTTCATTATCAAACTTTTGAGCGTCACAAATTTGTTGTATAAAAAACGGTCTCACTTTTTACTGAGCTACAATTGAGCCATCCTAAAATATAGCCAACTGAGTATTCATTGCACGTAGAGTAAACAAAGATTTTTGGCTTAATGCATCAGCAACAACATTTACTTTTCCCAGATAGTAGTCAATCACTAGCTCGTAATCTTTTAGCAATTCTAGCCATCTCTGCTACTGCAAATTCAAATCTTTTTGAGTCATCAGATATTTCAAACTCTTATTATCTGAATAAACATGACATTTCTTACGAAACAGATAATGGTGCCAAATTTTCAATGAAAACACAATGGTTGCTAACTCTAAATCGTGAGTCAGGTAATTCTTTTCATGTGGTTTCAACTGTCGCAAAGCATAAGCTATGACTTTGCCTTCCTGCATCAAACTACAGCCCAGACCATTTAACGATGCATCACTAAAGATCACAAATTCTTTACCCGATTCTAGCTGTACTAACACTGGAGCTTTAGTCAAAAGAGTTTTCAGTTGATCAAGACTTTTCTAATATTTTTCAGACCATTCGAACTTTACATCTTTCTGAAGCAATCTTGTCAACGGAGTCGCAATCATCGAAAAGTCTTTTACAAACTGTCGGTAACAGCCAGCTAGTCCCAAAAAATTACGGACTTCAGATACATTTCTCGAAGGCTTCTAATCCATTATTGCAGAAATCTTGCTAGGATCAACTCAAATACCCGATGCTGACACAATATGCCCTAGAAAACCAACCTCGCGCAACAAGAATTCACATTTACTAAACTTTGCATGTAACTGCTTATCACGAAGAGTCTACAATACAATTCTTAGATGCTCGGCATGCTCAGTTTCATCTCGTGAATATATCTATATGTCTTCAATGAATACAACAACAAATCGATCAAAGTACGGTCTGAAAATCCTGTTCATTAAGTCCATAAATATGATAGGTGCATTCGTTAGTCCAAAACGCATAACCAAAAATTCATAGTGACCATACCTCATTCTAAATGCAGTCTTTGGCACATCAGAATCTCTAACTCGTAATTGGTAATAGTCCGATCTCAAATCTATCTTTGAAAACACTGTAGCCCCTTTCAATTGATCAAACAAATCGTCAATTCGCGGTAGAGGATATTTGGTCTTGACCGTCACTTTATTAAGCTGTCGATAATCTATACACATTCTCATCGTGCCATCTTTCTTTTTCACAAACAACACAGGAGCACCCCAGGGCGAGAAACTCGGTCGTGCAAATCCTCTATCAGTTAATTCTTGCAACTAAGCTTTTAATTCTTTTAACTCTGTTGGTGTCATTCTATATGGAGTTATCGATATCAGCGTTGTTCCTGGCATTAACTCAATGCCAAATTCAACCTCTCGAATCGGTGGTAAACCCGGTAACTCTTCAGGAAACACATCTGGGTACTCACACACAACTGGCACTAATTCAATCTTCTTTTCAGTCACTTTTGTATCAAGCACATAAACCAAGTAAGCTTCACAACCCTTTCTCACATATTTTTGAGCTAACATCGATGAAATCACTACTGGCAAGCCATTCAGATCATCAGACTCAATTCGAATAATCTCATTATTCTGACATCTCAATCGTCTTTCATTTTTAATTCACAACAGCATCATGCAATGTTAACCAATCCATACCCAAAAACATATCAAATTCGTCAGATGGAAACAACATCAGGTTAGTCAGAAAATAAAAATCTTGAATCACCAACGAACAGTTCTTGCACACTTTATAAACCAACACACACTTGCCTAAGGGGTTCGATACTCTAATTATAAATTCAGTAGACTCTACAAGAAAAGTCTTACTGGATACTAAATTTACACATATATATGAATGAGATCATCCTAGATTTATCAATGCAATAACTTTAGTATCATAGAGAATAAAAGTACCAGTGATAACATCTGGAAATGACGCTTCTTCGCGAGCGCGAATAGCGTAGGCTTGGGCCGGTGCTCTAGCATCAGATCTCATAGCAGTATCTCGTGTCACACCTCTACCACCACTCACATTGCCCCTGTTTCTAGGTGGTCTACCTCTAGCTGCAGTGTTACTCAGCCTCGTGTTCTGTATGGTATCTTGTTCAGCCAACTACGGAAAATCACGGATAAAATGTCAGCCAACTCCAGCCAATCACGGATAAAATGATCCAATGATCTACATTTACAACAAGCCCTATCATTCAATTTACAATCACCGGGATGCTGTTTACCACAATGTTTACATTCAGGTCTGTTAGGTCTCACACTGCCAACACTAGCAACAGATGCAGTTTGAGCTTTGGAACTCACAGGTTGCTTTTTATGATCTCTGTTTGAATGTCCCACAGATGCATTAAACGATTATACAAGTATCAGAATTTTTTCGATGCAGACTGATAAGATTTACTAGTTAATCTTTTTCTCAAATCTCTTGCTTCAAAATCAGCTTTTCTCTTTTCTTTGCTGAGATCCTCGGCTTTACAAGTCATCTCAACCAGCATGACAAATTTCTTCAATTCAAGTATTCCGACTAACAGTTTGCACATAATCTCCTCAGTAGACACATATTCCCGAGCATACTTACTCAAATGTACAAATTCTCTTTCATATTTTGTCACAGTCATTCGGCCCTGTTTCAAATCTAGAAACTCTTTATGCTTCTGATCAAGAAATCTTTGACTTATGTAATTTTTTCGGAATTCAGTCTAAAAGAATTCTCGGATAACCCATTCTCTAGGAACCACCGATGTCAACGTTTTCCACCAATGATATGCATTATCTCTAAGAAAAGATACTACGCATTTGATACATTCTTCTGGAGTACAGGATAATTCAAAAAAACTCTTATCGTGTTCTCGAGCCGGAACTCAGCTCTCTCAACATCATCATCAACTATAGCCCGAAACTCTTCAGCCCTATGCTTCTGAATCTTATCAATAGGTGGCTTACTTAATAAATTCAAATCTATCACTTGTGGCACAACTGGGACTTGTTGAGGAACAGATGGGGGTAGAGGTTGTTGAGCAGCCGGATTCATTCGAACAAACACTGTGAAGCACTCACTCATCATTTGGAAGAAGGCTTGCTTACTCGCTCCCCCTTGGCTAGTAGAAATCGGCCTAGATTCAGCCGACGGGACATTGAGTAGAAGTGGGAGCAGGCGAATTACTTTCAACATCATCAGCTATTGCTCGTTCGGGATCCATTTGCTATATGGAAAACACATTTTAACTGTCAGGAATCATCACACTATCACAATTTATATATATGGCATGTATAGCTAGACTTTCACTCGCAACGTTAGTCTTAGAATTGACTAAACTGTAGCTCTGATACCAATAAATGTAATACCCCTAACCCGTATTCATCGCCTGAGTAGGGTTACTGGGCATTACCGAATAATGCACTTTATTCACGTACATTTATATGTTTAATATCAAAAATCTATACAAATCATGCACAATGTCCCTTATAAGGCTTTACAAGACCTTAAAACATGATTAGAAGTGGTTCGGGACTAAACCGATAAGATTTAAAAACTTTAGGAAACTTAGAAAACTTTCTAACATTTAGGGGTCACACGCCAGTGTGAACAAGCCATGTGACCAAACACGCTCGTGGCGTAGGACGTGTGAAAACAGGGCACCCATACTGACTTGTACCACACGACTGGAGACACGCCTTATGCCATGGTCGTGGGAAAACTAAAGAGGTTACTGACTTGGATCACAGCCAACCACATGCCCATGTACCAGCCCGTGTGTCTCACACGGCTAGTAGACACACATGTATGTCTAGACAATTTCAAAACTGTAAGGTATACTGCCTTAATTCGAAAGGGTACCCCAGGGGACACAAGGCCGTGTAACATGACCATGTGTCGCACACGGTTGAGACACACGCCTGTGTCTCTACCCGCGTGCACAAAAATAGGTCATTTGAAAAGTCAATTTGTCACCCTATTCTCTTGCACACAAATCCACCAAAATGGTATCATTTCATCACATATTTAAGTAACCAAAAACCTTCCAATTCATACACATATCATGTTATCTATTCACAACCATTTCAACTACTCAATTTCACAACCAAAACATACCATTTCAATATGCCAAAATCATCAAAAACTTGCATAACTTCTAAATGCATTTACCTTTCAACTTACCACCTATTTCATGCCTCAAAATCAAGTCACAGCTTACCATCATTCCAACCTTAATACTCCAATTAACAACCAACCAAAAGAACAACTATATAACCATATCAACAACTATGGCAAACATACCAAAACTCAATATAACTTATAATTAACATATATCACTTAACAAGCACATAATTCAAGCCAACTTAATTAGCCTTACACATCAACATTTACAAGCCAAATCTTATGGCTATAATCATAACTCAAAACATACCAAAATGACACTAGCCTATACATGCCATATACCAAATATACAAAGCTCTAAAAGTACCAACAAGTAGTCGATAGTGTGATGATGGTTCCTGATGATCCCCGATGTCCGAGCTAGCTTTGATAATCTATAAAACCTGGAAAGAACACACAAAGTAAGCTTTAAAAGCTTATTAAGCCATATACAAATAAAGCTATCATATGAATCACAACCTTTCTATCAATAAGCCAAGTACAGCTAAACACATATAGATACACAAACCTTTCTCAATAAGTACATATGCATTTTCTCATGTAAACTCATCAATTACTTCACTTTCCAATACTCGTATGGATTTCGTACGTACCTGAGTCATTTAACTCATTAACACATATTCTTTCTCAGCTTGACTTTACCCTTTGAACCATTCGAAATTGTTAAGCATACTCGAAAATCACATAAGCTCGTACAATGCCATATCCTAGATATGGTCTTACATGTTATCACATATCGATGCCATTATCCCAGACAGGGTCTTATACGAAATCGATTAATGATGCTAATGTCCCAGACATGGTCTTCCACGTAATTTCAATACAATGCCAATGCCCTAGACATGATCTTACATGTAATCATATCTCAATAACCTAATGTCATGGCATTCGTATCCTATACTATTCCTAAGGTTCGTACGTGCCTTTCGGATGTCGTAACTCTGTCGATTCTTCCTCGTAATTACTCTTTCAACATTCATAACAGTTCAATAGCAAGTAAACACATATAATTTAATTTAAAGACGTTTATTTGCATATGAGCTTACCTCGTAGTCGGAATAGAGGGACTGGATCGACTATTCAATAACTTTAGATTTCCCCCGATCTAAATCTGATTTCTTTCGTTCTTGATCTATATACATTCAAAATTAATCCATTTAATCATCAAATTATTCAATTCATCCAAAAACACATATTTAGGAATTTTTTCACTTTGGCCCCTAAAGTTACACATTTATTCAATTTAGTCCTTTTTACATAGATACACAAAATTCATGAAATTTCTTTAAACTTAAGCCAAGCCAAAATTCATATAAGTCACTAGCAGCCCATATTTTTTATTTATTTCACATTTTAACCTTCAATTTACAAATTTTATAATTTAATCCTTAATTGACATTTTTACTCAAAATCATTTTACAAAACATGTATATTAAACACCAAGCTTTCATATTTCATCATTAAACATCCAAAAACACATGAATTCATCAATGGAAACTTTAAAAATCATCAACACTTTCAAAAATTGAGGCATGGGCTAGCTAGAACACGAAGCAACGATCACAAAAACATAGAAATCATCAAAAACCGAGTAAAAATGGACTTACAATTGAGCAATGAAGTAGCCGAAATTTAAAAACCTAAAAATGGCTTGTTCTTCTCTTCATATTCGGCCAAGAATATGAGAAATAAGCTTAAAATTGATTTTGTGATAATTAACACATAATAATTATACAATTACTATTATAACCTTAATTAAAAGCCATCAAATTCCATGATATTAAGCCCATTTATGTCCATTCTCACTATTAATGGCATAATAACATCATAAGAACCTTTGGTTTAATAAACCATAACAAATAGACACATTTAACATATAGAATGCCACTTTTGCATTTTACGCGATTTAGTCATTTTCTCAAATTAAGCTATTAAACGATAAAATTAAATCACGAAATTTTGACACGTATATGTTCACATGCTTTAAACACCAAAAATAATATTAAAATAATTTTTTGACCTCAAATTTGTGGTTTTGAAACCATTGTTGCGATTTAGGTAAAACCGGGTTGTTACAACTCTCCCTCTTTAGGGATTTTTGTCCCGAAAATCTTACCAGAGAATAGGTTTGGATATTTCTTTCTCATCGCATCCTCGGGTTCACACGTATATATTCACATGCTGTAAACACCAAAAATAATATTAAAATAATTTTCTGACCTCAGATTTGTGGTTCTGAAACCACTATTCTGATTTAGCTAAAACCGGGCTATTACAAAATTTGAATATGTATGGAGTTAATATAGAAATATATTATAGATTGGTCAAGTAATTTTGTTGAATTAATTGTAAAAGTTCAATCGCTATAGAGTTCCAATTAACAAAAGACTTGGGGAATCTAAATACCAATTAGCCAAAGGTCTAAAATGGTAATTAAATCATTTTAAAGTTGGAGTTAGTGGCTGATAGTGTCATTCCATTAAGTTAAATTAATAATTAAATTAATGTAAGTAAACCATGATTAAACCAATTTAAGTTAGATTAATTAGTCCCTAATTAACACGTATATAAAGTTAGTGGAGGAAAGATGTTATCATCTTCCTCATTCCACCATTGTCATCCAAAAGAAGAAGAAAACCTAAGAAAATTTTCATGGCATTCGACCATTAATTGGTATGTAAATCCAAGTTATTTCCTTGTAATTTTTATAGATTTGAGGTCATAAGAGCTTGTGTAACAGCCTGTTTTTTAGTGGTGATGAAAACAGTGGTTTCAGACCACAATCATACGAGTAAGTTGCTGTAGTTAGTATTTAATTATATGAGTCAATAGTTGTAATATCCCGAATTATGGCTAATCGGAATAGTGGTTTCGTGACCATAAATCTGGATAGAAATAATTATTTTATAATTATTTTGATGTTTATGATATGATTTCATGATTGTGTGAAAATTTCGTGATGAAATCCTATGCCTAAAGTGCTTAAATTGAAATTAGGGACTAAATCGAATAATTTGTAAAATTTGCATTCTAGGAGTTTTTAGTATGAAATTGTTTTGGAATATTAATGAGGAGGTCTTAAATAGCAATTTGACCAATTTCTAAGTCTATGGACAAAAAAATTGGACATGGATGGAATTTTTGGAAAGTTTAGTAGTAAGGGCATTTTGGTCATTTGTATATTAAATGAAATAAAATGGAAAAAATAACACAAAATGATCATCTTCTCCATATTGTTGCTGTCGAATTTTACCTCTCCCTATAGCTAGGGTTTCTTCAACTTTTAAGCTTCATAGTAAGTGATTTCATGCCCCGTTTTTAATGATTTTTATGTTTTTGAAATCCTGGTAGCTCGAATTAACTTATGCTAGCAATAATTCAACCTAGGGTTCATATTTGGAAAAATACCCATAGGTGAAATTTGTGTATTTTGGTGTTTTATGATAGAATATCAGGTTTTAAATTATGTTAGACAACTTGTGCTACTCGGTTTTAAGCGAAAACGAGTAAAAGAGCTTAATCAGTAAAAATACCTAATAGTCATAAGTACATGTTAGAGTGTGAATTTGATGTTGCCATAGAAGGGAAAAATGATCAGTATGTCATAAAACATAAGAATAAGGGATGAAGTTTAATTCCCGAGCCTAGGGGCAAAAGTGTAATTATGTAAAAGTTTAGGGGAAAAATGTAATTTTTCCAAATTTCATATTAAATGCTGTTTTGATGAATGTATGTATTAAATAAGATTAATTTGGCATTATAGATCAAGAGAAACGAGATTCAAGTCGTGATCGAGGGAAAAACAAAGTTTACGAAGAATAGGCTCGATTGCTAATAATTTTATATCGAGGTAAGTTCATGTGTAAATGTAGTAACATAATTGTCATTTTGAGCAATTTAATTTTATTTATATGATATGATGCTTATTATTATCATGAAATGTTATGTTTTGTGGCTATTGTTGAATAATATGTAATTATGTGAATTACTTGATGAGTATGAATTACCACCGAGTATCGGTTCCGATATTCCGTGGAAGACGGAAAAGATGTGAGATAGAGGAAAAAGCCCGTTTGAACCTTAGGAATAGATTAGAATACAAGTGACATGTCACTAGGATATTTGAGTTCCGAACTCGTTGAGTTGAGTCCGAGTTCGTGAGTTGTAACTAAGCATCCAAACTCGTTGAGTTGAGTCCGAGTTCACTTATGGATGCGAACGCCCGAGCTCGTTGAGTTGGGTCCGAGTTCACTTATGGGCGGGTTACACGGTAGCTTGGCTACATAAGTTCCGCAGGCTATTGAGTTTGTCTAGCTGCGGGTATGGCACTTATGTTCATGAAATCCGCATATTCGAATTATATTCCAATGTGTTCAACGGGTGAATCTTAAGTGAATGAGAAGAATGCCTAAAACGAAGGTGACATATTGGTAAGTGGGGTGAATGAGAAAATTTGACAGGTATGTGTTTAAATCCTTGGGTTGAGAACTTGGTATGATGAAATCGTAGAAAGATATTAAATGCAAATGAAACATGAATTGTCTTGGTGTTGTTTATGCAAATGATGTTTTATGTGGAATTTCATGATTATGTTACTTGCTATTTGCATGTGAACTTACTAAGCATTTATGCTTACCCCCTCCTTTTCATTCATTGTAGTTGTTGACAAGCCGGCTTGAGAATCAGGATAGGTCGAAGATTCGTCCACACTATCCAAAGGCCTAAATTGGTAAAATGGCTTGTATATTTTGAATGTGGCATGTATGGCAAAATACTCACTTTGTGTAAATGATCTTATGATATGGCTATGGTTTGGATAGAAAAGGGTTTTTAAATGATTAGCCATTGGAATGGCCAATCTAAGTCATATTTGATGTTATGTATGTTTAAAATGGTATTTAGTCCATGAAAATCTATAGTAAAGTAAAATTTGCCATAAAACAGAATCTGACAGCAGCAGTGATGTAAATTTGAAAAATAACTATAAATAGTAGAAATGTAATTAAATGATGAGTAAGTTATGAAATTGAATCTTGATGAGTCTATTTTCATATGGATGGAACAAAACAGGTATATGAGTTATATTTTGTGAGATATTTAAGTTTTGGTGGAACAGGGTCAGAGTGATCTCTGTATCCCCTGTTCTGACTTTAAAAATTCACTATAAATTTTAAAAAAACAATTAGGAATTTTACCTTACATTCATGAAATCCTTATTGAATCTATTTTTATAAGAAATAAACGGAATAGTAATTGAAACTCTGTACAGGGAGATATCTGATTCGTAATACACAGGGGTCAGAGTAGTCGAACCCTGAAACAGGGGAGACTTTAACTAATAAACTGTACTAATTGGATCAACCAAAAATTCTAGAAAAAATTTATTAAATATATATATGATTCTAGTTTTAGGAAAAATTTACGGAATTGGATTTTGAGTTTCGGAACTCAATATATGAATTTTTAAGCGACTGTGACGCAGATTGCCAGCTTGACTAAAAATTTTAAAAATAAATTGTTTGAACTGTCTAAGTAATGAATTAAGCTCGTTAACACCTCGTATTCGACTCCGGCGAAGGTCTTGGGTACGGGGCGTTACAATAGTAATTTTATAATAAATTTTGATTTGAGGAACTTTAACCAATTGAATTAAAACTTAGTATAAGAGGTTCGGCTGAAAAGTCAAGTGGTTATTAAAAATGAGGTATTAGGACCTCGTTCTCGTAATTTAAAGCCGTAAATATTTTTATTAAATAATTAAAAAGTCATATTATAGGTGAATTGAAGTTTGTTCCGCTAATTTTGATGATTGATTGCTTAATTTAGGTAAAATGACTAAATTGTAAAAGAGGTCAAAGTTAATAGCTATAGATTTAAAATACTAAAGGGGCCAAAATGGTGATTAGACCATGGTCAAAAAGTCCACTGTGGTGACATGATTAAATCCACTAACTTTTAGACTATTTGTTCATTTAGTCCCAATTAGTTTAGGATTAAATTGAAATAAAGTTTAATTAATCAATAATTAAAAATAATTGTAGGACTAATTGTGCAATTAAACCTTCCTTAGATGGTAATTATACCATAATCTCATTTGATGGACAAATATGGACATAATTTAGTAATTTCATAAGTTATATTTAAGGGTTAATTTAGTAAATAATTAAAAAGGCAAATGTAACACCCCATACCCGAGACCGTCGCCAGAGTCGAACACGAGGTGTTAACATAATTAATTCATTACTTAAACATTTCAAACAATTTATTTTAAAATTTTCAGTCAAGCTAGCAATCTGCATCACGTCGCTTAAAATTCATATCTCGAGTTCCAAAACTCTAAATCCAATTCCGTAAATTTTCCCTGAAACTAGACTCATATATCTATTTACTAATTTTTTTTAGAATTTTTGGTCGAGCAAATTAGTACAGTTTATTAGTTAAAGTCTCCCCTATTTCAGGGTTCGACTGCTCTGACCTCTGTGTATTACGAATCAGATATCTCCCTGTACAGAGTTTTAATGACTATGCCGTTTGTTTCTAATAAAACTAGACTCAATAAGGAATCTGTAGATATAAATCATGACTTCTAATTATCTTTGAACAATTTATGGTGAATTTCCAAAGTCAGAACAGGGGATCCAGAAATCACTCTAGCCCTGTTTCACAAAAATTTAAACATCTCATAAAATATAACTCATATATCTGTTTTGTTCCATCCATATGAAAAGAGACTCATAATTCTTCAATTCCATATTTTATTCACCATCTAATTGTATCTCTACTATTTTTAATGATTTTTCAAACTCGCATCACTGCTGCTGTCTGAATCTATTTTATGGTAAATTTTACCTATTTCATGGTTTCCATGAATTAGCTAGCAATTTAGCATACATAACACCAAATATGATTATGATTAGCCATTCCAATGGCTAATCATTACCAAGCATTTCCATACCACTCAATAACCATATCATAAGACCATATATACAAAATGATTATAATGCTATACATGCCACACTCAAAATATGCAAGCCATTATGCCAAAATGGTATACGGATAGTGTGAGCATGCCTCCGACCGTTCCCGATTTCCGAGCTGGCTTGTCAACACTACAAGGAATGAAAAGGAGGAAGTAAGCATAAATGCTTAGTAAGCTCACATGCAAATAGCAAGTAACACAACTATATAAGCAAACATAAAACATCATTTGCATAATCATCACCGAGACATTCATATCACATTTTCATTTATCATCTTACCATATTGTTGTTATATAAAGTTTTCAACCCGAGGGTTAAGTACATACCTGTTCAAAGTATTCATTTCACAACACTTACCAATACGTCCCTTTCATCTCGAGTATTCCTCCATTTGAGTAGAATTTTACCCGTTGAACACATCGAATATAATTGGATACATGGAAAGTTTGCACATAAGTGCTACATATGTAGCCAAGCTACCATGTAACCCGCCCATAAGTGAACTCGGACTCAACTCAACGAGCTCGGGCATTCGCATCCATAAGTGAACTCGGACTCAACTCAACGAGCTCGGATGCCTAGTTACATCTCTCGAACTCGGACTCAACTCAACGAGTTCGGACATTCGCATCCATAAGTGAACTCGGACTCAACTCAACGAGTTCGGATGCCCAAATATCCTAGTGACATGTCACTTGTATCCTAATCTATTCCTAAGGTTCAAACGGGATTTTCCTCGAACACATCTCCATGCCATCTTCCGTAAAATACCGAAACCAATACTCGGTAGCACTTTATATTTAACAAATAATTCACATAATTTGCATTTTATTCGAAAATAACCACAAAGCATATATTTCATGATAAAAATCATCATATTATATAATTAACATCAATAACTTAAAAATAACAATTATACTACATTATTTACACATGAACTTACCTCGTATGCGAAAATGGCTACTTTTATCATTTCGTCCACAACTTGGTATTTTTCCCAAATTATCCCGAATTTTAGTTTTCCTTGCTCTATCATTTAAAATATAGTCTAATTAGGACTCACATTATTCAAATTGACCCAAACTCATATTTTGGCAAAATTATAATTTTGCCCCTAAACTTTCACATATTTACACTTTTGCCCCAAAGCTCGTAAATTAAACTTCAGCCTATTTTCTTATGTTTTATGACATGCTGATCATTTTTCCCTTCTATGGAAACATCAAATTCTCACTCTAACATGTACTTATGACTATTAGGTATTTTTACCGATTAAGCCCTTTTGCTCGTTTTCGCTTAAAACCGAGTAGTACAAGTTGTTTAACATAATTTAAAACCTCATATTCTATCATAAAACACCAAAATACACAAATTTCACCTATGGGTATTTTTCCAAATATGAACCCTAGGTTGAATTATTGCTAGCATAAGCTTAATCGAGCTACCGGGACTCCAAAAACGTAAAAATCGTTAAAAACGAGGCTAGAACGGACTTACAATCGAGCTTGGAAGCTTGAAAAACCCTAGCCATGGTTTCTCCTTGCTACATTCGGCCATGGGGTTGAAGATGAGCAAAATTGGCTTTTAATTTTGTATTTTAATTCATTTTACCCCTAAATGACCAAAATGCCCTTACTACTAAACTTTCCAAAAATTCTATCCATGTCTAATTTTTGTCCATAGACTTAGAAATTGGTAAAATTTCTATCTAAGACCTCCTAATTAATATTTCGAAACAATTTCATACTAGAAACTTCTAGAATGCAAGTTTTGCAAATTATTCGATTTAGTCCCTAATTTCAATTTAAGCACTTTATGCATAAAATTTCTTCACGAAATTTTCACACAATCATGCAATCATATCATAGACCTCAAAATAATCATAAAATAATTATTTCTATCTCGGATTTTGTGGTCACGAAACCACTATTCCGACTAGGCCCAAAATCAGGATATTACAAGTTAAATTAAAGAAATTAAAAGATAAAATTAGCATTTCCTTTCTTCTTCATAGGGACAGAATCGAAACACCATAGCTAAGGCATGGAAGTTTCGCCCAAGCTTGATTTCTTCGATTGAGTGAGTAAACCTCGCTTGTTTTTAGAAATTTTTATGTTTTTGAGTTCGTATTACTTCAACCTAGCTAATCCAGTGACTAACTTGTAAAACTATTAAATGTTTTGAATTATTCCATTGATGAGTTTTTTATATTCTTGTAATTTTATGATGAATTATTGAGTTTGGTTGTTAAATAATACAATTTTGTAAGGTAGTTTTTTATGATTTTAATGTTTAAGGACTAAAATGTTAAAATGACAAAGTTACTTGTACTCGATATGAAATAATTGCAAAAATGGGCAGTATAAAGGCACTTTAATATTTGGCTAATCTAAAATTTGAATAAAAATGGTTAAATTGCATGTTTTGAGTTAGGGACTAAATTGCATAAAAGTAAAAATATTGGGAGTAATTTTGTAAAAATATAAAGACTTAATTGCATAAAATGAGTTAATTTGACTATTGGAATTAGTTGATTGAATAAAATTATTATTCTAGATCAAGTATGGGTTGAAATTCGAGGCATAAAAAAGTTATAGAATAATCATTGTACCTTATCGTGCCGCAGTTTAGTTAGGTAAGTTCGTAATATTTTTTTTATATTACAATGATTCCATATATATTACATGTTTATTATAATTATATCCAATGTTAAACTTAACTATTGAATGATTTGAGAATAAATAATAAATGAATATGGTGAACATGTGATGTTTCTAAATAACAGCCCTCAAGCCGGTGTTATCTATCAGGCCTTGTGATGGTGTGTTTATCAGGATTTGTGTCGGTGTTATCTATTAGGAGTTGAGTCGGTGATTATTTAGCAGATACTATATACTAATGATACAGACCGCAGCAATGGCTTGAGATCCTGCATGTGTTGTGGATTCTTTGTAGCTTGTGTGAGCAGCATCGTGAGCGGATCAAAGTTCTGAAATTAACTCAAATGAGTGATACCCTGAAATTATTTGAAATGAGATCTTACTAAACGATGACTTTGGAATATGATTTGAATTAATGTACTTTATAATACTCACCTGCTGTGAGCCATGATTGATAGGAACTTTGTTATTTAATTTTATATTTTGATTTGCTAAGTTAAATTTGGCAAAATTTATCGTTTGATTTAGCGAACTTACTAAGCTTCAAATAAGCTTACTCGTGCTTTGTCCTTATTTTGTAGATTACATTTTATGGTCGGGAGATCGGATCAACTTACCGAATCACACTATCCCCAGGACTCTTTTGGTAGATTTTGTAAACATTTGGCTTATAGGGCATGTAATAGGGCAAATGGTTATTATTCTATAATTCATGGCTATGTGTGATGTTTTTTACTTGATGAATGAATGGTAGCCTTTGTGGTATGATTATTAACCTTAAGTAAACTTAAGTAGGAGGTCAAGACAGTAAGTGTCATATTAAGTTGGAATGATGTGTTTGGAATGTGTGCGTTGATGCATATTATGGATTATAGATAGTTGTTTGATAATGAGTAGCATAAGCATTATAATGTGTTTGGTACATGATACTTTGGTTGGTTTTAGATGAATGGAAATGGCATGTTTTGGTTGATTTAAAGTGTGTTTATAGACTTGTGAATATGTTAAATAAGTTGGTATAGATACCTATCCAATTGCATGAAGAATAGGCTTGGATTTTATTACTTTTACACACACACGGCCTGGGACACGGGTTGTCACACGGTTGTGTGTCACACACGGGCAACCCATGTAGGCGTGTGTCCTGAGTGTGTTTGGTGTAGGGTTCACACGAGCTGGCACACGGACTGAGACACAGGCGTGTCGCCCAAGTCATTGAGTTACACGGTTGAGAACACAGGCATGTAGGGTAGACACACTAGCGTGTGGGATAGCCACACAACTGTGTGACCACTATAATGAAAATTTTTAATTTTTTCCTGAATATTCTTATTTGTTCCAATTTGGTCCCTGAATGTTCCTAACCTATTTTTAGGGCTTTGAAGGCTCGATTTAAGGCTGTAAATGTATGTTCTATTTCATTCTGAATCATATATCTATTTATGAAATTTATTTGATAATTGGATGTCAATTGATATGAAAAGTTCTGAGATGTACAGTAATACTCTGCAACCCTATTCCGACGACAGAAACGAGTTATGGGTGATACAGCTTGATTTAGCTAGCTTATGTATCAATTTGTGAAACTATTAAAGTTTTAGAAAGTTTTCATTGTCAATTTCTTGAAGAATTAGGCTTGAAATTGATAGATTTTAAGCTTAGAATATGAAAAGGGCTAGATTGTAAAGTTAATTTAACATGTTTGTTAACTTTGTTACATTAGGGACCAAATTGAATAAATGTAAAACTTATCATGAAATTATATTAGAAATAGATTTTGGAAAAATCCAGTTCAAAAATGATTTTCTTGCACATTGGAAAATTAAAATTTTGAAAATCGAGCCAATTTGTGATATTTATAGCAATAAACCTTAAATTGAATTTGCATATATCTTTTCGAATAGACGAATCCTTATCATTCCTGATTTTTAACCAAAAAGTCTTTTCCATTATTCACATACCATGAATGTAACAGTTGTCTGGCAAAGTCTCGGTATATGGTTACTGTATAACATGTTTTGGTAAAATAAGTGTTAATGTTTCATGCATGCATGTTTAGATTCGATGAAGTAATAATCTGATATGTTCAAATATCCTTATTTTTTAGCTCAAGACGGTACTAAAGGTCTGAGTGACAAAGGTAAAGGACCTGCTATTTAGACTTTGTTATTTTTCTGGTGAGTTCCTTCTTTCTTCCATGGGTTGTGATTATCTTTACTTTATAATATTGTAAGGTAAATATTCTTACTCTTTATAGGATGATCAATATATATGTGTGTATAATGATTGTCCGTCTAGAGTTATTAATCCGGGTTTTGTATGTCTAGGATAAGAAGTATGAGCCATTTTCATGTTAAGCCACTACATCTGCTTTTGAAATGAATGATATGATATGAACTGACCAATGGAAATGGAGTAGAAGGAAACATGTTGTGTAGCCTTTGGTAGGGCAGATATATATTGCAAATCGGATTGGCATAACACAATTAAACATGCTACTGAATGATTATGAAATGGGGAGCTATAAGGAGAGAATGTATATGAATGAAACGAAAACATCTAATATGAATCTAACTCTGAATTTTGGGTATATGACTGGCATGAAAATGGAATGTTTGTGTTATGATTATGTTGTCTTATAGAATTCGCCCATGTGACATGCCATTGGCGCATTGAGTCTGTCTGAGTTCTGTATACGCTAGTGGCCATATTTTATGGTTACAAGTGATTCCTTTGCAAGATTGAACTGTGTTATTAGTATTTTTACTTAAAATTTCCATAGAACTCACTAAGTTCTTTCGAACTTACCCAGTTACTCTTTCCTTCTCAGGCTTGTTGTTGAAGGAAAACTTTCTATAGGACTATGACAATAGGGTCGAGTTTAGGGTGTTACATGTATTTATTTGAATATCTTTGGTAGTAAAGCATGAGAAGCATATGATTAATTTGCTAGCTACATAATGAGCTTCAAAAGAACTAGTGGCCTAACTGAGTAACTGGAGACAGGTCCTTAGGTCGTTATCTATCTTCAGATTAAAAGGCTCAGTGTTTTATAATATGTTTGGTTGATGTAGTTATGAGTAAAACCAAAGGTTGTTTAAGGATGTTACATGGAAAGCTCTGATACTAATTGTTAAAATTTACAGTTGTTAATTGCTAAGAAAATAGAATTTTTGAGTAGCCATGATGGTTGCAGTGCCTATTAAAGGTGGCACAGTGACAAGAAAGACAAAATAAGAACACAACAAGTTATTTATGTAGGTTATTTTCCTTATGTCTGTAAAGCTTAGTTTCATGACCAAATCCACTATCTTTAAACCCAATGCTACAAATGATTTAAATCCTATCACACCCTAGTATAGCAACCTCACCTTTATACCTAAAGAACTAGATCACTCGCCTCTAAGTGCTCAATTAGAATAAATAAGTGCTCAAACTCTTGATACAAAACCTATACAAGTCTCTTCAAATATATAAGATTTTGAGGCTTGCTAACATGCTAGATTAATTACAATCAATTCCTCTATCAAACTACCACTAAAATAACATATACAATATAATAATAAAGTCCAAGATAAATTAAGAATGTTTGAGATAAGTCTTCAATTCAATCCTAATCCAATTTCCATAACTCAAGGGATTTGATTTCTTGATTTGACTCGATCCGATCTTCAAGATATGTTGCTTTGAATGGATCGTTCTTCATAGATGGGCTTTCATATTTCCACAATGACATGATTCGCGGCCCAAAGATTTTACTTCAAAAATTGTCTACTCCAAAAAAGACAAGTAAAATTAGCTTGTCACGGTGTTAACCGTAATAACAGCTACCATTGACACTACACTACGTGAGACACCGTGAGATACTTGCCTCAATAGAGTACTTATTCCTTTTATAATCATTTTTTGTATAGTTGATGCCAATATAATTCTTTTAATATATTTAAATGGTAAATCTATATTGGTATATGATACACGGATACTGAATATTAATACTATAGAAAAGTGAAAAATACAAGTGACAGAACCATTAATGTTGTACTTTAAGTGCATAGAAAATTAGGTACACAAACCCGTCAGTGCTAGAAGTTGTTCCCTGGTCCTTATTCCTGATGCAAGTAGAGTAAGCAAAATTGATAAGACGACACCAACAAAACAACGAAAAATTAAACCAATGTTTCATATAATAATGTGACATTAGTGAAAAAATAAAAATAAAAAACCTTTTATTTTTAAGATAGAAAGTACAATATATTTTGAAGTAGTGATTATTTTTTTACCTTAAAGATGCAAGCTTCAAACTTTAATATCGTAAAATTTTTTATAAATTCTTTAAAGAAATAAATAATTTGTAAAATCAATTCAGTTAATAGCATTATATTGATACTATATTATGGCACTCTCAAAAAACGATGAATATAATAAATAAATAAATTGAAGCTTTGATTAGAATGATAAATTTAATATTTTATAATTTGTTTGTTATATTAGTTATTAACGTAATAACATGAGGAATGAAGAAAAGTTTATTTAATATTTATGTTTTAAAATAGTTAGACATAAAAAAATAATAATTAATATAAGTTTAAACATGGAATTAGAAATATGAATAAAAACTCTTTTGAAAAATAAAACTTCTTCAAAATAAGTTAAAATTCTCTTCTCTCTATCACGAAACAAGTCATTTGAGTGGTTAAAATTAGGTTTATACCTAACCCATGAGTAAAACATGTGGAAAAAATAATACTCCAACAATAGTGTCTTGAATATAAGTTATATTTGTTATTTAGTAAAAGAATTTTTTAGTTATTTCCAAATAAAATTATCATTTATTTATTGAGTTTTAGTTGAAAAATAACTAAAACTTATATTTTTAAAATGCAATTTATATTATTGTGAAGATTTTATTTTATCTTTTATATAAATTTTATATAAAATCAATAAATAACCAATAAATAATAAATAACCTAACACTATAATATTTAAACCTTCAACTTTATCATTACAACTAATACTTAATTTAGTTTGTATACACCATGATCTCGTAAGCCTATTTACTCTTTCTTTCTTCTTCTTCGTAAGAGTAATTAGAAAATATATATCAACACTATTTGCAGTAGTTTAACATCAGTCTCATGTTTAAAACCTTCATTAGTCTCATGTTTAATCTCTTAATATTTAGTATTACTTAATTAAAACTTTATTTGTAAGTAATTTTACTGATCAGTTTCAAGCTAACTCGTAAATAAGGGTGAATGTAAAATGATAAAATCCCCATTGCCTTCAATCATGAAGATGCAAACTTAAACATAACAGTCCAAATGACACCTTCAGTGCTGTTAAACTGTGGAGCCTTTCTTTTCTGAGCCTTATATTAGTATTTCATGCCAGACAGCAGGAGACATTGATGTTGACTCTAAGAGGCCACATTACTCGCTTAGCCTTACTACAAAATTTGATGTCATTTTCGATTAATGCACCAC
This sequence comes from Gossypium arboreum, assembly GCF_025698485.1. Taxonomy (NCBI): domain Eukaryota; kingdom Viridiplantae; phylum Streptophyta; class Magnoliopsida; order Malvales; family Malvaceae; genus Gossypium; species Gossypium arboreum. The sequence continues at coordinate 8,661,636 of NC_069071.1, forward strand.
TTGTCAATCCATGTATGCAATATGTAGATAACCAGTACTTGTTTCCTTTCTATATAAGATCAAGCAACTTGACCCATGTTTGTTCACACCCAAAATATTGTAATAAACCAAAGCAGAAAAAAACAAAGAAACTCTAAGATGGCTAGGGTTCCTTGCAAGCATCTTCTTCTTGCTGCATTTTTCCTCTTCTTCTTCATCTCCACAACTGCTACAGGTAAATCTTCAATCTCCAACTCATCAACAATCTATCTTCTTCTTTTTTTTTTCTTTTTTTGATAAGGGATAGTGAGTAAGGGTCGTTAAGAGATTTAACTCGATACTGGTGTTAAGTTGCTTTTTCAGCACGAAATCTACCGGTGGCCAAGGTAACTCAAAAGCCCCATGATCATCAAGAGCTTACATCAACAAAAGACCATGGAGAACCTAATATTAGTGTTGATGAATTAGTATCTATGGACTACACTCCAGCAACAAGAAAGCCACCGATCCATAATTAATTGGCAAAATTTTGTAAAAACAAGTACTAGCTAGCTAGTTCAGTTCTTTCGTTCTTTTCACTTTGGACCTGCTTTTGTTTGAGTGTATACATTTATACATGGTAGAAAGGATAAAGTAATGAAAGAAATGATTTACACATATATGAGAATCAAGAATTGGTATACATATATATTTATATATTATATGCTTATATATAAGCATTCACAATCTCTAGGGTTTAGCTTCTTTTTTTTCTTTTTTTTTTTTTTTTTTTTGTATATAAAAAGTCATGCAGGTTATCAATATGTACTAGGCATAGAGAAAGCCTTGGATTGTGTATATGTTAGTCTTCAGTAATGGATACAAAAGAATACCTATGTTTCAATATCATTAAACTGAATATAAATCTGCCTATATATTGGTGCAATAGCAGCAACAGTGACATAAGTTAAAAGCTCTTTTCCTTTTTTCTTATGAAACACAAAATGAAAGCAGCAAATAAGAAAGATTCATATGTACTGTCAGTAAACCAAATGATAATATGACATTAAAAATGAAGTCAGTTGAATTTATTTTTTAAGTATTTATTACATATCATCAGCTGATTCACTAGGGTTTAATAGTGGAAAATGATGAGAGATTGGGCTTAGATAAAAGTGATGAGGAAGTTTGGAACACGATAAAAGAGTGTTGGATTTCACTCATTAGACTAAGAAAATGAACCAGCTATGGTTGGTGCAGTGTTTAGAAGGTGGATTGAGTTTAGAGAATAACCATGAATTGTGCAATCGTAGTAGGGAACAAAGAGTGTTGATGAGCACAACGATGAAGAGAGAAGGTACGAGACCGAAGAGAAAAAGGGGTAGCATCTAAAAGGATCTCAAATGGTCTATCTCAACCAATGTGTCTCCATAGGGTCTCAATTGATATAAATTTTAAATGGAAACGTTTTGACGATGAAGCTTAGCAGATGAAATAAAAAGAATCGCATACAAGATCATAAGAAAAAGAGAAGAAAAAGAATTTTTATGTGCTCATCACTTGAATTATTGCAGATTCATCTGTTTTAGTTTTAGCTTGATGATTTACTTGGGATTGGAAGTTCTTATCGCGCCATTGTAATTTGTCTTATGATCAGGATTGATGAGGTATAGTGATCACGTAATTTTTAAGATGTTAGAAAGATGTTTATGTCTTGGATTCATGAATACTGTTGAAGGCTCTGTTTTAGGAAGGGATGTTGTGTTTTATAATTTGCCAAATGAACTATTATAATAAGTTGTCCTTCCCTGGTGTTTGTTAAATGTTTATGGGGTGTTGTAACTTTTTTACAACTATTTGACACAGGATAGAACCGTATGTTACCAGAAAAATGAAAATAGAGTTCAAGATTTGAAAATTTTATATAATTGGGCTTAAATAAAATTTAATATCCATTTTTATATGGATAGGGTTTAGGACAATTTTATTATGTTATAGAAAAATATTATATTAATTATATATATTTATACTGAATCACTCCCAAAATTAAAAAATAAAAAATTTATCCAACTAAATATTCCAATCAAAATATAAAATATTAAAATTATATTTAATACAATAAAATATTTATTATATTTATTTAGGTTTTTTAATAAAATAAAACATTTATTATATTTATGGTAGTATTTTTAAGTATTAATACTTTTAATATATTTTTATTATGTTGATAACTTTTATTTTAGCCTTCTTTTAGTGCATTATATTTTTAAATAAAATTTAATGTTAAAATGAAAATTAAATACAAATAGGTTGGATTAAATTTGGGTTTACTTTTATTAAATAGAATCAAACTTGAATAAAAATTAAATTAAGCGAACCAAATTTGAATTTAAAAATTAATTTATATACCTTGCATGACCTAATAATTTTAATACAGGAGATTATATATATGATTAATGAAATATCACATGTATAGTTTAATATTTCAAAACTTTCTTTGTAATTTGGATATTAGTATTTCTTTCAAGGGATGTTAGGTTAAGATGATCTATTTTGAGATTATAATATGCTTTTTTTAATGAAAAATTATATTATTAGATTAAGAAAACTAAATTGAGGAAATAATACAGTATCATTAATAGTGTTATTTAATAATATAGGGTAAATATTTCAAAATTAATAATATATGAGTAATTTTAATATTGTTATAAATATTTTATTATTAAATAAATGTCTAGTAAGATAAATTTAGTTAATTTTAGCAGGTTAATATTCATTAGCATTTTATTTAAACTAATTCTTAAACTTGCATTTTTTTATTAAATCACTTTGATGTAAAATTCACATAAAAAATACAAATTTAAAGGTTAAAAAAATAAAAGATAAAATATTTGATTTTTGACTTTTAATTTCTTTCACCATCGATCTTGTATTTTGATAAAATTAGAAAAATAATCTTACAAATAAAATAAATAACATATGTAACCATAACAATAGAAATAAGAGATTGATTAGAAATTACAAATTAAGAGAAATATCCAAATTAAAAAACACTTAATATATCACTGTTATTGGGCATGCGTAAATCCAATATTTTCCTCTCATCTCACTATAAATTATATGAATCGAAATTAAAAACAATTTTATCATTTGAATCAAATTCCAGCTGACCAAGCAAAAGAGGCTCCCATTTTGTGCTACGCTGCAAATTCATCGGATCAGCAACAACATAATTAATCTTAATTTTAGGAATTAAAAACACTTTTATTCTATAAATCACTTCCCATCCCATCTAATGGAGTAGATTTAGCTGAATTCCCATCTCTCTTCATCATATCCAAGTAAACAAAGGGAATTAAACAGGTATTTCACTCAAATCAGGTTCTCTTTGGTTTTGGTATTAAATAAATCGGGCATCCAATTACATTTGACACCCAACAAGTAAATTTTAAAAGTTTCAGACATCCAAGGAAGGAATAAAGCAGCACAAGCTCTCAAGCCTGGCGACGGCGAAAGCACTTAGGCGGCCACTGCGAATGTTTTTGAGAGACAAGCCTTTGATTTTGTCGTCATCAACACATATACATCAATTTAAAAACTCCTTTTCACTGAATATAACTGGATTTCAATCACAAATTATATTAAAAATGTGAAACAATTATAAAAATATAATAAAAGGTCTCAGACATCCAAGGAAGGATAAAAGCAGCACAAGCTCTCAAGCCCGGCGAAAGGCGAAAGCTCTTAGGCGGCCACTGCGAATGTTTTGAGAAACAAGCCTTACAACTTATCATCATAAACCCATACAAATGAAATATATTATCCTTTGACACAATTTTAAGAATATCGTTTATCAATTGAACTGATAAAAAAAAGGAAAAAATATACAACCAGATTTCTGTGGAAGTAATTGGATTTTCAAGCACAAATAATGAAAACCAACAATTATATACAAGTCATAGAAGGTCTCAGACATCCAAGGAAGGAATGAAGCAGCACAAGCTCTCAAGCCCGGCGAAAAGCGAAAGCTCTTAGGCGGCCACTGCGAATGTTTTGAGAAACAAGCCTTTGGATTATCATCATAAACCCATACACAAGAAATATATTTTCCTTTGACTGAATTTTAAGAATATCGTTTATCAATTGAACTGATAAAAAAAATATGGAACCAAATTTCTGAAAAAATAACTGAATTTTCAAGCACAAATAATGAAAACAACAATCATATAGAAGTCATAAAAGGTCTCAGACATCCAAGGAAGGAATGAAGCAGCACAAGCTCTCAAGCCCGGCGAAAGGCGAAAGCTCTTAGACGGCCACTGCGAATGTTTTGAGAAACAAGCCTTACAACTTATCATCATCGACTTTTATATTTGACTTCGTAACGTAGCAAGGAAAACACTACATGGCAACTGATTTCACACAACGAACCAAAATTTATGCATTCAATTATCATCTTGCAAATAAACATATCTAAAAATAAGGCAGCAAAAGCAACAAACAAACAGAGCCTAAACAGAGTTGCTCGATCATTGAAATTTTGAAACAATGAAGCATAAAATAAGTAGATAGCTAGTAAAAATCAGATTTAATTAACATAAAAGAAATATATATTTTTACTAGGGGTTAAAAAAAGTCTCAGACATCCAAGGAAGGAGCAAAACAGCAGAAGCTCTCAAGCCCGGCGAAAGGCGAAAGCTCTCAGGCGGCCACTGCGAATGTTTCTGAGAAACAAGCCTTTGATTTATCATCATCAACACAATTCATTCCAAGCAAACTAAGTTAAAAACATTTCCAAATAAAAAAAAAATTAAAAGGAATAAACCTATACTGAGAGGTCGATAGTTTTGGGGCTGATGCTAGAAGAGAATGAGTAGAAGGGTTTATAAAGAGGACTGCGGTTAGGGTTTGTAGCCGTTTCTATGAATTAGGGTTTTTATTTGATGGAAAGGGTTTCTCTTATTACAAGTTTCTCTAATTTGGGCTTTATTAAATTAAGAACGTTATTTTATGGGCTTCTCGAAGTTGCAGGAGATTGCTCGGAACAGGTTTCACGTTTCTTGTCTCTCTTTTATCTATGTCTACCCAAACGGGAAAATAAATCCTCCAAAATCTAAACCATTATTTTTTTTTAAAACTTTATTTTTAATTTTAATTAATAATAGATATGATTAATTTATATTATATTAAACAATTATTCTTAATTTTTAATGCAAATTTATATTATTTGTATTGATCCTTAAAATATACTTCATATTTATTATTAAACATAAAAATAAATGAAAAATATTTCTCACCTAAGGTTGTATATTGATTGTGGGTAGAACTATCAATCGGTTAGGTTGAGGTTCAGTTCTAAAAACAAATTCAAGTTTAAACTCGTTTTCAATCCGGCCCAATCTATCCAAAAAACTTATTTTACTATTAAAAAATTAATAAAATATAAAAAATATTTTTATGTGATATTTTATATTTTTTTATAATTAAATTAAATTTAAAAATATTTTTTTATTGAAATTAAGTACGTTGCCGAGTTAAGCTAACTCAAACTATAAAAAATTTTGTCTAAGCATGATCCAAGCCGAGTCGGGTGAATTACTTTAACTTATGAGCAAGTCTAATTATGAATCAATTTATGACTCAACATATACACTAACCCTTTAAATATATTATTTAAAATAAATTTTATACTCATAATTAAGTTAATATTAAAGTCAACTGAGATCAACTCAATTAAGTAATAATTAAAACATTATTGCTTTACAAATAATGCAACGTGGCATTTTCTATTTGGGATATGTGTTTTGTCAAAGATTAATACAAATTGAAGGAGATATTGAGATATGTATCAATTTTTATCAAGAATTAACACAGTTATTAGAATTAGAAAGATCGAGGGAGTAAAAAATTTAGATAACTTTGCCATTTTCACTTTATTTGTTGATTAACCTTTAAAATATAAATTTTTTTTTTTTTTACATTGGTACCACTTTTTTATCGCACATTGATACTTAAACTTTATTTTCGTTGCAATTTTTTATTCAAAACTCAAATAAATGTTAAAAGAAATTGTGATGACAAGTTCAGCCAATTAAAATATGTCAGGTGTTGATATTTTTAAGTTCAAATTCATATTGATATTAATATTAAAAATGTTATTTTTAATGAAATAAAAATAAAATTCTTATTATTAATAAGTTATTTTTATATTTTTTGTTAATTTTTTTTTTCTCACGGCCAAAAACTCTCTTCTTTCTCACTATAGCTTCTTTTTTCATCCCTTGCTATCGCCATTGCGGCCATCTGAGCTCCTCTCTCTCGCCTCTCCGCCAGTTTGTTGGTGTCAATCTCTTTAAATTGTTTTTTTGTTTTGTTTACTTGATTATTTAATGCTGAATTATCATGATATCATATAGAAAGAGAGACCATTTTCTTGGGTTTCAATTTTTTCAAAGTTAATTTTGCCTATTTTCTTCTTTTTCCAAAATTAATTTTTTGTTTCTGGATTTTAGTTTTTCCTTATTTTTATGTCATTTGTTGTTATAATTTTTTCTTTTTTGGTTTGATAATTCAACTCCTAAGATGGGTTCATTTTCTTCTCTTATTCTTCTTTTCTTTCATTCTTATGAAATATCATACTATGCAAGAGTTGAAATTTTAGAATCGGGTTTGAAAACCATAAGTTTGGGTGATTTAGTGCTTCATCACCCACTTAATTTACCCATTCATGGTAGGTAGATTCAAACATTCAAAAACAACAATTTAACCTGAAATTATTTATCTACAACTGTCGCTAGAAACAATTTGAGTTGAATTACGACAATATTCACCTGCATCATTGTTGGAATATAGAAAGAAGATAGATTATAAAAGAACTTTCGCTTTCGCTTTATTGATCAAACACACACACGCTCAGCAATACCTTGAGTCTGCTATTTATAGCAGAAAGTATTTGGAAGTTGAAAATAGTTACAACAACTAACTAGTTAGTTACAAAAACTACCATTAACAGACTCATCTATCTTAACCATTTTTAACTGCCTTTTGTTACATATTCCATAACATTCCCCCTACTTGGTAACTCCTGTCTTTTGTCATCCTGCAATTCGTCATACCTTCTAAGAACTCTAAGTTGATTTCGAAACTTTGTGAACAACCCAGTTGATAATGGTTTGGTGAGAAACTGAGAATATCAGCTACTTGATCCTGACTTGGAACATGACCGACTTGAAGTGTCCCTGCCGCTACCTTCTCTCTGACAAAGAATAGATCTAACTCCACATGTTTGAATTTGGAGTGTAAAATTGGATTTTCTGCAACAACCACTGCTCTCGAACTGTCACACCACATCATTGCTTTGCTACCAACCTTCACATGTAACTCAACCAACAAAGATTGCAACCAAACCATTTCTGCAGTGGCATGGGCCAGACTTCTATATTCAACTTTAACTGTAGAACGAGAAATAACTTGTTGTTGTCGATTATTAATACCAGTTCCCCAGTTCGCATCTGAAAACCTTACTAGGGACATTTTCGAAGATGCAGTAAAAACCAAACCATGGTCCAAAGTATGCTGCAAGTACCTTAGAATTCTTTTGACAGCCTTAAAATGTTGATCAATGGGCTTATGCATGAACTAATAGGCTTTATTAACAAGAAAGGCAATGTCAGGTCTTGTGATAACTATGTATTGCAATGCCCCAACTATACTCCTATAGGTAAACTCATCTTCAAAAGGAGTACCAACCTGAGCTGACAGATTATAGGTGGTAACCATGGGGGTAGGAGCATTTTTTGACTTATCCATCAGACTCTTTTTTAACAAATCAATGATATAATTCCTCTAATTAAGAAAGAGACCATGAGCAGTGTATGTTACTTCAATCCCCAAAAAATAGCTCAACTTCCTTAAATCTTTGAGAGAAAATTGAGAATCCAAGGACCGCACAAACTTATCCATAGCTTTTTTATTGTTCCCAGTGACTATAATGTCGTCCACGTGAACCAGCACATAGAAAAGAGTAGAACCAGAATGTTGAACAAAAAGAGAAGCATCTGACTTTAACATAGCAAACTTAGCAGCCAACAAATACTCTTTTTAACTTGTGAAATCAGGCTCTATGGACTTATTTGAGACCATCTAGGGCCTTTTTCAACTTACACACCAACTGTTGATCACATTGATGTTGCTCAAAACCAGATGGTTGAAGCATGTAAATTTCCTCTGTTAAATCACCATTTAGACAGGCATTATTAATGTCTACTTTCCTGACTTGCCAACCAAAAGTAATAGCAAGAGCGAGAACCACTCTAGCAGTCGTTGGTTTGACTACAGGACTAAAACTCTCCTAGAAATCAATTCCTGCCTCTTGCAAATAACCTTTGACCACCAATTTGCCTTTGCACCATGCAATAAAGCCATTTGCATTTCTTTTCAACTTAAAAACCCATTTACATCCGACTACTTTTTGATTTGTAGGCAGAAGTACTAAATCTCAGGTTTGATTTTGGAGTAATGAGCAAACTCTTGTTGAGCAGCTTGGGTCCATGCTTCACTCTCAAAACCCTCTTCAATGGTCAATAGCTCTTTGTCATGTAATTCTGTTGAGAATATTTTTGGCTTGAAAATCCCATTTTTTTATCTAGTCTACGTAGGGTGATTATTGGAATGACCGGGTAGAGATGGACGACTGACTAAGGGTGTTGGAACCGGTGTAACTTAAGCTTGAGTGTGTGACCTAGTGGAACCATCACCAGAACTTGAACCAGTTGAAAGTACAAGACTAAAAACAACAGAACATCCCTCAGCTATCACCAAAAGACTAGGAACATCAGAACACTCTTCAAAAGTAGTAGTTTGAGAATAAGAACCAGGCTTGAAAAAAATCACCAGAGGGACATAAGATTTCTTATGTTGTTAAGTTGAATCTGAGCTTAAAGGAGAAACTGATTGGGTAATGGTAGTGAAAGGGAAACAACTCTCATCGAATACAACGTGACGAGATACAAAAATTTTACCATTATCATCAAGACATTTATATCCTTTTTTATGAGTTGTAACCAAGAAACGTGCACCTTTTGGACCTGAGCTGCAGCTTATGCCGATTGTACGATCTAAGGTATGGAAAACAAGAATAGCCAAAAAGTTTCAATCGAGAATAATCTGGCCAGGCTTTATAAAGTTTCTTATAAAGAGTTTGACCTTGTAACACATCAGTAGGAAGCTTATTAATCAAATGAATTGTATGAACAAATGTAACCACTCAAATTTTACTGTTATCGAAAAAGTGTATTTTCGGGTCTCCGCTTCTAAAAACGGATTCATAAATATTTATTAAAATATTTACAAGTAAAATGAGTGGTTAATTAGAGTTTAATTAAGTAAATTTAATTTAATTAAGAGTAATTAAGTAAAAGAACCAAATTGAATAAAGTGTGAAAGTTTAATTGTAAATTAAAAGAAAATAAAAGGACCAAAATGGAATTATGCCATTTTTCCTCAGTGAGGCTACAAATGCATAAAAGTCAAAGATTTTATGCATAAATATGTATATTAAATTATTATTATTATTTATTATAATTTTTACATTTAATATTTATTAATGTTATTTTATTAAATTGATATTTATTATGAAATAAATTACAAGTTAACAAATGTATGATAATAAAATATACATGTGTAATGAATTAAATACATACATGTGTAATACAATTATATAATTACTTATAATATAAGAATTATTATTATAATATATATATATATAGTAAAGTAAACCAAAAAAGAAACAAAAAGAAAAAGAAAGGAGAAAGAACAGAGAGCAGGGACGAAATAAGGGAAGGAAAGAAGGAAAAAAAAAAGGAAAAAAAAAAAAAGGGAAAATTGGGGGTTTGATGCTTGAAGCTTAAATAGTCAATGTGATACCGGAAATCTCGGCTAAGAAAGGACAAGACAAAGTCAACGGGAGTTAGCTCGGAAATTAAGTCAATGTGATACCAGAAATCTCGGCTAAAAAAGGACAAGACAAAATCAACGGGAGTTAGCTCGGAAATTAAGGTTCGTATTTCTATAATTCGAACTTAATATTTAATTATTGAATTTATTATTTATTATGTATGGTAGGTGCATTGATTAGATTATTTGAAATAAAATGAATATTGATTGAAATTGAAGGGTGAATTTAATTAATAATTGTTGTATTTTAATTGAATGTTATGGTAAATAATTAAAGTATGAATTATTGGTATTGTGTTTTATTGAAATGATTTGATTTGAAAATGTGGTAAAATAATTATGAACATGTGTTTATTGTGGAATTTAATTATATGAAAATGAAAAGTGAATTGAATTGTATTAAATTATGAATTAATGTGAATAATTGAGATATATATATATTGAATTGAATGAAAATGTATGAGATTGTGAAAATGTGTGAATATATGTAATTATTGGAATGGTATATTAAGGAAAGAATTATTGAATTGAGAAAGTGAATTATAATTGATACTGAACTAAGATAGAAATTATACTGAAAAGTTAGTTAAATACCCTATTAACTAGTCGAGCTAGTCGGATATAGTTGGCATGCCATAGGATATAAAAGAGTACGGGTTTTTGCCTTTTTCGATCGAGCACTTATGTGTCGACTCATCGCCATCGTTATCGTTACTTTTACCGATTCGGCACTTTGTGTGTCGAATCATCATTCTCATTATCATATCGATTTAACACTTTGTGTGTTGAATATTGTTATCATTATCGTTCGGATTTGTTCCGATGAGGTACTCGTACCGTATTACTCATTATCAAGTATTCTTGTTTCGACTTGGCCGATGAGGCACTATGTGCCATACTTGGTGTGTTGGTTGGATCCGTATCCGCTCGAGTCCGAGTCATGTTAATAGGGTAAATAAAAGTATAAAATAACCGATTATTATTGAATAATTGATATTAAGGATAATTGACTATTATTGGATATTAGATCATTCTTGAATAATCAATATTATCAATAATTGATCATTACCGAATAATTGATTGTCGCTGAATGAATGACTGTTACTGAATAACTTAATTGTTACTGAATATCTGATTTTACTTAATAATTGACTGTTACTGGATAACCGATCAATTGATCGATACTGAATAACTGGTTATTATTGAATAATTGATTGTTACCGAATAACTGACTATTACTGAATAAATAATTGTTCTGAGTGTTAATGAACATTACTGATTGATTAATTGTTATTGAAAAATAATAAATGATATGAAATTTAAAGTAGACCAAAACATTGGTTGAAAAGTGAATGTTTGAATTCTCATTGAGTTTGAATAGTTCAATATATATAAATTAATATGTTTTATAATTGTTTAAGTGTTCAGATTATAAAAATACCACCGAGTGTATACTCAACAGACGGTTTGTTTCTCTTGCAGATTAAGTTAAGGCTAGATCGTTGAATCAAGATCCCGTGACGATCCGAATTCAATGAGGTAAAGTATGTTGAGTATTGATAATGGCATGTACCTAGGATGTTTTGTGAGAGTCATTTAGGTTGTAGAAGTATTGATGAAATGTGTAAATTATGGTTGGCAACGGTATGTAATATGAATTTTGAAATTTACTAAAAATTCGTAGTGATTCTAAATTAGTCCCGAATTGAATTTACTGTTCATATTGGACTGTGCGGGCCCATTAAAGGGACGACATCTTAAAACTAGGATGTGTGTGAATATTTATTTTAATTAATGACCAGGAATTGGACTGTACTGATTGGTAATGTCTCGTAACCCTGTTCCGGCGACGGTAGAGGGTTAGGGGACGTTACAACAAAGGCATGAGACCACAAACCAAGAGGCAAATAAGCTTGAGCCAGAAGTGTAAGTCCAATCTCCACAATGTGCCTGTGTTTTCTTTCGACCACACCATTCTGTTTAGAGGTGTGAGGACAAGTAATCCTATACTGAATGCCACTCTAAAACAACATCTTTGTGAAAGATTGGAACTCTCCTCCCCAGTCACTTTAAAAACATCTTAATATGACATCCAAACGGAGCTTCAACATATTTCTGAAACAACACAAAACACATCAAAGCTTTTGACTTATTCTTAAGGAGATACAACCAAGTGTACCTGTTGTAAACATCAACAAACGAAATATAATACAAATATCCATCTGAAGTTGTATGTATCGGCCCCCACAAATCAGAAACCACTAACTCAAAAGAAGAAGAATATACAATTTGAGAAGTGGGGAAAGGTAACTTATGAGCTTTTCCCAATTGACATGCTGAATAAACCTGTGGCAGGTTAGTTTTATTGAAAACAACATTACAATCTTGTAGAACTTGAACGAGCACATTATTACAAGGATGACCAAGTCTTTTGTGTCACAAATCAACACTTTCTAATTGAATATTATGTACTGATTTTGAAACATTAGAAAGATCAAAACGAGCTCTAACAGTTACGTGTGATGAAAATGAAATGTTAAACATGTACAACCCATCATACATGTGGTCCACTGGCAAAGTGATCTCTATTTGTATGTCCTTCACAAAATAATGAAAATGGTGAAACTCAAAATAAACCTTATTGCCTTTTGCAAATTAACCAACAAACATTAAATTCTTACAACATTTGGCACATGAAGAACATTTTTTTTAATTGTAAGAGCCTAGAAGTAGTAATGAGAGCAGAATAACCTATATGAGCAATAGGAACAGAATTACCATTTCCCATGGATAATGTACTTGTACCTGTATGCTCAGAGAGTTACCTTGTAGATTGTTGTTTTAAGAATCAAACAAAATATTAAATATAATAACGTAAAATGTATGAAATATGAGTAGTTAGTAGACCTGCCCATGGGTCAGGCCACCTAGCTCGGCCCGAAAGCCCGCCCGAAATGTGGGAGGGTTTGGGCAAAAATATAGACCCGAAAAATGAACTTGGATAAAAAAAATAAAACCCGTTTAAAAAATGGGCCTGGCCTCGGGTAAAACATTTTTGGCCAGAGCTCGACCTAGCCTGAATTCAATAAATGACAAAAAATCTATTTTTGTTTTTATTTTTAATATTATTTTCTTATTGTTTTCTCCTTATTTTGCGACTATTTTACTATTATATTGCTACTTTCATTGTTATTATTTGGATATTGTATAAAACTTATTTTATTGTTAATTTTGTTATTTTTTAAAGATATTTGTTAATTTTATTATTATTTTAGAAACATTTATTGAGAAATATTTATTTTAATAGTTTTAAATATTTTAATATATTTTTTAATTAATAAATTTAAATTTTTAGTTAAACCCAACCTGTCTCGGCCTATGTACACCTTTAATCATCATCTTTAACCTTATCTTTGGGGCCTCACTTCCAAGAAAAAACACGTTTCTTAACGACGACGCTACTGTTACATAGTTGGAGAACTATGATTGTATCAACTGTTTCATTAGACGCAGGGGACACAATAGAAAAGAAAGTTCTGAACCTTTCAACGTCCCTCCAAACATTGTAACTCCTTTTGATAGAGTTGACTTGCCTCCCCACCAATGAATTTAGTCTAAACTCCAACATCTTTTATTCAATGATATGCTTCATTTTTTATTTCTTTCTTTATTATTATAGTATCTCAAATCACATAAAACAAAAACATAATTTCTAAGTACAGTATCTTATACTGAAATAAAGGGAAATGTGCTAAAAATACATATTTTTGGAGAGAATGCCAATAAAGAGCTTCAACCATTTTCTTTTATATGGAATTTTATGTCTGAATTTTTTCTTTTAGTTTATTACATTGAAATATTTTCTATTTGTTTAATACTTACAGAGAAAGATTGTATGACAAATTAAATTTTTCTCTTAATATAAAACATCTTTAGAAAAACTGCTAAATACGGAAAACAATTATATAGATAAAATAAAATATCGAACTCTTAAAAAGAGAAGTAAAAAAAAAAAAAACCAATAATCACATTGTTTAGGGCATACAATGACCAAAAAGGCAAAAATCATATGACTTTATTTAGTGGTTGGAATCTGATGACCAAGAATGCACCGAAAAATCTCCAATACCGCCACCTTGACTACTGTTACCCAAGTTGAACTGATAACCCGACGCTTGAAGCGGAAAAACGATAGGATATGAAGTCGGCGGCGAAGCAGGCGATGACGACGATAAGGAAGACGATTGTGCTTGAGAACTTTCTGATGAAGACAAAACTGTTCGATCGTATGGATAAATGGGTTGATTTTGCCGCAGCTGCTGTAGTTGTTGCTCTCTTGGGACACTACTGGTGGAAGAACCCAAAACAAGCTGAGAATAATCGAGATATCCGCCGGCAACTTGAGGATTTGGGACCAAGTAATGAGACTGAGAGTGGTGAATGATTGGGTCAGTAGATGTAGGAATGGAGAAAAGGGTGTTTGGGGAATCGGAAATGGGGAAATGGGTTGCTGTTTGATTGGGGGGAACTGATCGGAGCTTGACATTTTCAGGGAAGTTAAGCTTGGCTTTGTTGCCTCGGAAACGAAGGGCTGCTTCATCGTAGGCTCTGGCTGCATCCTCAGCGGTATCAAATGTGCCTAACCAAACTCTAGCAGCTTTGAATGGGTCTCTTATCTCGGCTGCCCACTTACCCCATGGTCTCTGTCGGACTCCCCTGTATCTCCTCCTTGGTTCTTCTCTGTTGTTGTTCTCGTTGCTATTGTATTCATATGTTGGGACCAATTGCGCTGGGGTGTTTGCCTCTCTCACTGCAAAAAACAGGGGATGCTTAACTTAATTCAACATATACTATAATTGGCAAAGGTTAAAAACATAGCATACGTGGAAAGTCTATAACTTTGACTTAGCTTGTAAAAAAGAACAATTAATAATAGTTTGAAATTTCTACTATGTTGCTTACCTCCTGCAACAGCAGAAGACGAGCCACCATGTGGCAAGTGGACAAATTGCGAACAAAGATTAGCAACAGACTCGACAGCCATCCGTCCGCCACCACCACTACCGGTAGCACAACCGTCGACTTCTTCCCTTCCTCTCTTTAGCCCACCAAATCCCAATGAAGGGTTGATATTGTTAGACCGCCAATCCAAGTATTCATTCCCTGAAAGCTCTTCATCATCAGCAGGCACATCGCCGGCTACGACATGAGTCAAAGCTGAAACCATAACGGACATCTCCCTTTCCCTACAAACATCGGACAACATCAATGACGACGACGGCACTGCCTCCGCCACCGCCGCAGACGATGACCCTTCTTCTCTCATCATCATCAACTGATACATCAATGATCCTTGATAGTCTTGGTCTAGGTCACCGGCTCCCCTGCTATTCTCACCGACCACTCTTCCTTTCTTGTTCGCCACCTCTGTAATGATTACGCAGTAATTTGCAAAAATCAAGTCGTACAAAACTTAACCAAGTTCTATTTTTTATTTTTTTTTCAGTTCAACATAAAAATAAAAATAAAAATAAAAACAAGACTTATATAGGGGATTCGACACTGAATCTCCTTGGAACAAAGGACAGTTTGGCTCAATATGAAAGCCGCTTTTTAAAATTTTACAAAAGATCTGTGGATAATTTATTAAAGAAAAAAAGATGGAATTTTGTACTTGGGAAAAAAAGATGACCTGGCAGGTGGGCAAATTGAGATTTGTGTACTAGAAATTACGTTTTCAAGTGTGAAAGGGGAGAAACGAACCGACTATTGATATTTTTGTTTTGATTAATGGTACTAAAATTTGATAATTAATTTAAATATATTCACGCACATGATGAAATAAAATGTGATGTGAGAAGTAAGGTGTGAGTGGGGTATTGAGGCATCTTATGTACGATAGCATTTTATAGTGACTTGTACAAATTTACCCTAATGAACCATTTTTAAGAAATTTTAGCTAAAACTCATTTAATTTAAATTGATTACAACTCAAAAAGAAAAAACAAGTTTTGCTTTTTGTGTTTCATTTTTTAAAAAGAAAAAGTTAAATTTTGTTTTCTTTTTTCATTTCGCTTTTATCATATCAAACACTTGCAAAGGTCTAGTTGATGGTGTACAATGCATATCTAACTTCTTAATCCAAAGATGAACCCACAAGTTGTAGGGAATATAATTTAGGTGATTTTTTTTTTCTTTTTAATTTCAATGGGAGAGGACATTGACCGTTTCATCACCCAAATTTTGTTCAATTCCAATAAAACCTAAACGTGCAAACTTCCTAATTTTTGCAAAACCTTTTGTAGCAGTATATTATATTCAATTTAGGAAACGGCGTCCAAAAATGTATAGTGAGTTTTTTCACCCTTCTTCATCTTTCTTTTCTTATAATAAAAAATGGTTCACTACTTTGACAGATGTGGTGGCGTAATTTGATTGGATAGAACGGCGGTGGTGAGTGTCTAAAAGCTGACCCAGGTCAAAGCTTGTTATCAGAAGACGCGGTTTGTTACTAGCTGAATAGATTAGGTGGGGGCCATCACTGTTTCACCAAGTTGTTTGAGCGTACGTTCCAATCTTTCCCTTTGGACTACTGTCCGACATTGTTTTTTTTTTTAAGAAAAATCATTAATTTAATAATTCATTTTAAGCGGTGAAAGATAAGTTTTAT
This sequence comes from Gossypium arboreum, assembly GCF_025698485.1. Lineage (NCBI taxonomy): Eukaryota > Viridiplantae > Streptophyta > Magnoliopsida > Malvales > Malvaceae > Gossypium > Gossypium arboreum. The sequence continues at coordinate 8,678,218 of NC_069071.1, forward strand.
TAACATAATAAAAGTTTTAACTTCAAAATTAGTAGAATATTATAATATATTAACAATTGAATTCATCACAATTTGAGCACGAAAGTGATTACAAGTACATAATATAATAAGGAATTCAACTTCATATGATCCAAAATGATAGGTAAAAATTAGTAAAAGAATCGAGCATAAGTAACACTAGAAAAGACAACAAGAAAATCATCCCTAAATTCATTTGTAAAAGCATGACTACATGCATAAGTAAGAATAAAAATCGTGCTATAAGAACAAACAAAAACTTCTAAAATTGAAACTTATTAAACAATGAAAAACGAACAAATATATATAAACTTAAGATAAAACGGGTCTAAACCAACTGTGAAATCATTTATTATTTTGAAATACTCTCAAAACAAAAATATATTAAGAAACCAACAAATAACCACCTACTTTCCAAAAGAAAATGTTGGTGGTCGATGGAGTTTCAGTGACGACAAATACCATCATCTGTTAATCACAACTTATAAATATAACAAAGATATTCAAAAAAAATAAATCTATAAATAAAAAAGAAATAATACACATAGTTTAATGGTTGGAATAGTTGGAAATTCAATCCCTTTTAAGATGAAATTTTGAATGTCAATATTTTCTATCTAGTCACTTGTTAAATTTTAGAATGAATCAAATTTGAATGTGAATATTAAACACCAGAGTATCTAGTACATAAAAAGAAAAGCAAATTTTACTGTAGGTCCCATCATTTCATTAATAGTATTCAATTAACCCCTCCAAAAATATCTCTTCAAAGAATGTGAACATCAACCAACCTTCATGTTTTTATGATTATTGTTGGTACATTATTGGATGATAACCTACCTCAAATTCAAATTTTGATTCCAATGCAAATAAACATCATCTAATTTCACATTGAAAGTTTTACAATTGTTGTTACTTTATTGATTTATTGGATTTTTTTTCACAAAAGGAAACGACAATAATAAAATTTGAACCCTAATTTTAGTTTTCTAATAAAAAATTTTAATCACCACTACTTTACGTCATTCATTGTTTTTTATCCACAACAATGGCATTGACACATTTATGCAGTACCTGGTAATAAAAATAAAGGTATGCTCATACATCTTTAGCAAGTGAAAGAAATATGAATTTAGTAATTAAAAGTTGGAGGGTTGAATTGAAAAAAGAACAAGTAGTTAGGAAGTTGTGGAGTAAATAACCAAATAATTATGAGAGTGCAATATTTAGATTAAACAGGAATGCGGCTTAGGGACGTCACTGTCACTTACTCATCATTCTTTTTATCCTTCCAAACCAAAACAAAATACACCATTTATGAAAAGAAATTTATTATGTGTACTAAGGTGACTACGTATTAAATATATAATAATTTCATCCTTATGATTATTGTCATGATTTTAACGATTGATGTGTTAAAATAAATTAATTTTTAATTTCTTCTTCTTCTTTTTTAAACTTTCTTTTCTTTTCTTTTTTTGGTTAAATTTCATTATTAGTCCTGGCACCTTATGAAAACTATGAATTTAGTCTTTATACTTTTTGAATGACACAATTTTAGTCCTGACTCAAACTGTAGTAATTAAATTCGTTCGGGTGAACTCAATTACCAGTCATTTACTATGCGTGCAATTGTAGATTTAATCCATATTCTCCAAACAAATCATTCTAAGTCCTTATACTTTTCAAATTTTGAAATTTTAGTCTTGATGCAACCGACACTTGTTAATCCATTAATTGAATTTTTAGTTAGTGATATGTGGAATAACAAGCTTGTATGATGTACCATTACACATATGATAATATGTTTGTCATATCATATTTTGAAAATGGTAGAACTTAACTTAATGAATTTAACAGTTATTGTTTGATAAGCACTGAAATTTTAAAATTTGAAGAGTAAAGAGACTAAGAATGACCAAATTAAAATACAAGGACTAAATCCACAACTTGTATAAAGCTAATAACAGAATTTGACATTCTTTTCCTTCACAATATAAATCCCAACCTAATGTAAATTTTTAGGTTAAATTGTGTTGTTAATCCCTGTACTTTGTAAAAGTTTCAAATTTAGTCCTTATACTTTTATTTGATCAATTTTAGTCCATGTACTTTTCAAATTGCTCACTTTTAGTCCCTATACTTTTGTAATTATGAAGTTTTAGTCTTGACCCTACAATTGCAATTAAACTTGTTTGGTTAAATTCAATTACTAGTCATGTATTATGCGTACAACTATAGATTTAGTCTATTTTTTTCAATTGGATCATTCTAAGTCCCTATACTTTTTGAATTTTGGAATTTTAGTATTAACGCAAATGACAGTCGTTAATCCATTAGTGAATAATACGTAGAAATAATAAACTGACATGACATTACACATATGATAATATGTTTGGCGTATCAAATTTCAGAAATAACAAAACTTTACTTAATGAATTTAATAGTTACTACTTGGTGATGACTGAAATATTAAAATTTAGAAAGTACAGGGACTAAAAATGATTAAATAAAAATACAGGGATTAAATCCATAATTTTTATAAAGTGGCAAGATTTAACCAAAAGTTTATGTTTATGAGAGACATGACATTTAGATAATGTGAGATATACTGGAGTGTTATTCACTCAGCACCGAAATTTAAATAGTGATTGATAATGTGTAGGTTGGTTTGGCAAAAAGGTGATGGACGTCGGTAAGACTTATCAAAACAAAAAAAAAAAAAAAAAGGTATAATTCAGTGTAGATTAAATAAAATTTTGATTTCAACTTGCAATTTGTGGGATTCTTTTTTTAATTTGACGGTATCGGTGATTAAATTATAGGGTTAAGTACGTTCAATTTGTTGGCACATGGAATATTAAAACCATCAAACAAAATACTCCTCCTTTTAGCCAACATATTTATTTATAATTAAATCTATAATATCTTCTTTTTTTTTGGGTACCTCAACTTCAGAGTTTGAATATTATATTAATTTGAGTGGTATCAAATCAATTTAAACTTTCTTCATAATTAAAAATATTCAAAACATACACAAATAAAATGAAAATTTAAAGGTGGAAGATTAATCGAATAAATCGATAGATGTAGATAGAGATTGTTATTCAATTGAATTCTTTAAGATAATAACCCCACAACAAATTTAATTAATAGTTCTAATCAACCCTCCAAGAAATAATTCTTTGAAATTTGAAGGATGAGAGTAGACTCCTATGACTTTTGAAGAAAATCAAGAAAAAAACTTCTAAAAATTACAATAAAGAAATATTTCACAAAAAAGTAACTATAAGAGTTGAAATTTTGTTAATGAATGAATTAATTGCTTTTAATGAATAATGAAGAGGTTAATTACATCGAAATAAAACTGTAATGAAACTTTAATTAATTTAAATTTTCTTGTTGACTAAAAATATAAAACTCCTAAAAATTTTAAGCATTTAAAAATATCCTAAAATTCGAATAAATAAATAAAACCTAATTGAGCTCATATATAATCAAAATTAAGTCTTAAACTCAAACCCAATATGATTCAAACTTAAATTGAAGCTTGAAACTCATAATTTCCCATAATAATATCATCCAAAAATTCTTCTAAAGCAGTCTTTAATTAAATAGTCATAACTTGAGCTCCTGGACTCAAAATTGAGTGATTCAAAGTACATTTCGAATATATGAAATGGTTCTTTGAACACTATGTAGATATCTTAACCCAAAAATGTTTGAATTCCATCCAAAAATTCATTGCAAATCAATTGATCTACCAAATTTGAAAATTGGCAGCTTGAATTGGCTTTAATAAATTTCACCCCATTCATGCATATATCATTCCCAAACAAAGAAAGAAAACTTTGGAGGAAGTTTAAGTTTCCAAATCCACATCCAATCCCCTAAAGTAGGTTGGGGAGGGTTGATAAGATTTGAAGCAATATGATAACCCAATTTGATTAAAAAAAAAAAGAGACCATTCGAGGAGGCATTCCAACACAAGGTATCAAGACCATCAGGAAAGATGGATAATGGATGCACAAGAATATTGTCCCATAAGAAATTAAGGATTTCAAACAACAAAGAACACAAACCGAATTGGTAATCTTTGACTAAAAAGTTTTCTTCGCCTAGCATAAGGGGGCCATGAATAGGAAAACGAATAGAACCCAACCCCGTCCAATCATCATGCCCAAAACTAACTCAGGAGACATGTTTAATGATCTACTAGATACATTTCTCAATAATATGTTGCACACTCTTTAGGGCTTTCCATGTAACTAAGAATTTAACTTTGGAGTTGTCATTTTGGAGGTACTTCGCATAAAAATTTGAGTCCATAATTCAAAGTTGGAATGCATAAGCTTCCAACAGAGTTTAGTGAAATGAGCTTGGTTTTGAGCTTTCATCTGGCGAATTTCAAGTCTTCCATCTCATTTCAATTTTGAGATAGTTGCCCAATTTGCCAAATGAATGCGAGTGCGAGATTTTGTCCCTCCCCAAAGGAAATTATGATTAATGTAATCAATGGCATTACATATGTTGGAAGGGAGTTTTTGAGATTGCATGAAATAGGAAGGGATAGATGTTGTAGTAGATTTTATAAGAATAAGTCCCTGATAAGGGAAAGGAAATTTGGTTTCCATCTAGCAAGTTTTGAACGAATTTTTTTGACAATGAAAAGATAATCCTCTTTGCTGGCTCTTTTATGGTGGATTGGATAACCAAGATAGCGACCAAGGTCATAAGTTTCTTGAAAGCGTAATAGATTTGTGATCTAAGATCTTTAATTTTTGGATAAATCTAATAGGATAACACCTAAAGCATACTGAAAAAATAAATTACCGAACCATGATTGTTATGGATTGTCCTATTGTGTGTAATCACTTGTTAATCTTATAATCATGGGACTTGATTGAATAAGGTAAGGAAATTATCATCTCATTTTTACTATAAATATAAAAATAGTAATAGTTGTCGAAATATTCTGGATATCCACTAGAGGTGCTCATGGGCCAGGCCGGGCCGGGCCGGGCTCAACTAAAAATTTAGGCACATTCATTTAACTCCGGCCGGGCCGGGCCAAAAAAATGGGCCTAAAATTTTGTCCAAGCCTAACCTAAATAAAAATGCTAAAACTCGGTCTGACCCTACCTACCGTATTAATTTTTATATTATTTTATATAATTTTTAAATATATATATAGTACATCAAAAATACTAAAAATTAAAATAAATATTTTTCAACAAATTGAAAATAAATTTTAAAAATATGTAGACTTAAATAGCACTAAGATAGATGTAACTTAACAAGCAAATACCTCTAAAATAATAACAAAATTAACAAATGCCTCTAAAATTATAACAAAATTAATAATAAAATAAGTTTTATACAATATCTAAACAATAACAACAAAATAGTAGCAACATAATAGTAATATGGTAGCAAAATAGGAAGAAAACAACAATAAAATAACATTCAAAAACAAAAACAAAAAAAAAAGCAATTTTTTTTTTTATCATTTAGTGAATTCAAGTTGGGCTGGACCGGGCCCAGGCCAAAAATACCTTACCCGAGGCCAACCCTTTTTTTAAACGGGCCTTATTTTTTTGTCCAAGCTCATTTTTCAGACCTATATTTTTGTCCAAACCCTCTTATATTTTGGGCGAGCCTTAGGGACGAGCCGAGTAACCCGAAGTCTAATATCCACCTTCGCCACTAATTTTCTAGTTATTAATGCTATTTGAAGAAGTAAACTATTCATTATATAATATATATATAAATATGTCCACAAGTTCAGTGATTCCTCCAAACTGAAAATTTCTTTTTGGATAAAATATTGAATTTAAAATATAAATTTCAAGAAAAATTAAATTCATATATTAGATATGGGTCAACACTGAAACCTTGAATTAAGCTAAATTTAACCTATTTTAAAATATGAAGTATACTAATCTTAATATGAACTACTCAACACCGTCATTATTCTTATTTCTTCTAAAAAGGAGGGTAAATAAGTTAAATTAGTGGTGAATCTTTATGGGTAATTGATTGCCAACATATTTGACCCGCCAAGAAGTCAAAGTCGAAGGTTTGAGTCGACATTGGATAGTCCAAATTAAAGAAAACAACCACATAAATAATACCAGGAACAACAGGGGTTGACAATGATGAATTAAAGAAGGTTGAAAATTGAAATAGCCACACCATCACTACCTTTCTAAACTTATGTTTGCAACCGTTCACTTTTTTTAATTTTATTATTATTTGTATTACATGTTGTCAACTTGAAGCATAGTCTCATCAACAAATTATTCATCTCTCTCTCCGCTAATTTCTCGAGTTTTTTAAAATCGGATCGGTGATTAAATTGATTAAGTTATCGATTCGTTAATTTAATTAATTTGATTAAAAATTATTAAAATTTAAAAAAATCGATTCAATTGATTTTTAAACAGTTCAATTAGTTCGTACTGATTTTCGGTCCAACCGATTTAATATATAACATTCTTTGGACTGTTACTCTAACTGATTCTCGATCCAATCAATCGGTCCTATTCAATTCAAAAGCCAACAACCTCAAAACTCAATGATAAATGAGCATTCTTTGTCTGACTCAGTTCTTCACTCTAAATATAGTGGAAGCAAAAGAAAATAGAACTGCCTTAAAACTCTTATTAGTAAATCCATATTTATAACTTCCAATGAGTTAATTTAGTTTGAACTTTTTATCTAATTTAATTTTGAACTTAAACTTTTTTTATTTAAATTAGTTGATGATATTTCTTTAAAAGAGTTTAAGCCCAATGTGGGAACAATTATTAAATTCAGAAACTAACTTTAACAAAAAAAAAAATATATATATATATATATATATATTTTAAATGCTTATTGGGCTCACTCAATCTTTTAAAATGACTATTCAGTCTTCTTTTATTTTATTTTTCCAATTTATTTACTTCCATAAACAAATATTCAACGTTGGAGCAAAAGTGGGTTGGAGGTGCCTCATCCCACGTTACTCCATTGTCAACCACCCATTTAATAACTTAACTTAGTTTTGGATAGATCCATGTGAGGTGGACCATTCCAATACCCAACTATTGTAAGTCGAGCGAAAATTTGTTTTCAACGTTAACTATAACAGTCGGTTATAACGGTAATTATAATTTAAGAAAAAGTTACTAAGATATTTTAACTGTGGCATGTTTGATTAATGTATTTTGATTATTCAGTTATAGATTTTGAGCAATATTTCACAAGATTGTAATTGGAGAAGAAATTCAATCAAACAAAAGTTTATAAGAGCTACTTACCTTATTTAAAGAAATATTGATTTTGAAGAAATTAAAATCAAGCAATAACTCTTTCATAGGCTTTTAACCTGTCCAACTTTCCTTATTGAATAGATGTGTTTTCCTTCAAAGATTACAATTAAAAGGTTTCAACACGTTCGTTGCATCCCAAAAATAAAATAAAAAAAAAGTTAATTGGCTAAAGAGGTAAGTTTTTTTAAAAATTTAGAGAAACATGTTATTTTTTAAGGGAGTGTGCGAAAATGCTTCTAATTGGGTGCACTTTCTGCACAATTGACAAGAAAGCTCATCCAACTAGGCGAGCTTTCTGTTTACATGTCAAAGAAAACGTGCCCTTATTGGACACATTTTCTTTAGAATTTTCAAAAAATATTTCAGTTAAACGCACTTTTTCTAACATGTCAATAGTTGAACAAGTTTTCATATTCTTTACAAAAATAACCCTTTTCTTTAATTTTTCAAAAAAAAAAAGGCATATTTGACCAATTAATAATTTTTTTTTTGACATATATAACTAATTTAGCCAATAAATCAAAGGGGAGTTTTGCTTTGGCATACTTACTACCGTTAATTGTTCTGTTTGTTCATAATGCTTCTCATTTACTATTATTTGTTGCTATTAATTTTATTCAAACCGTTTGAAGATTACAATTTTAATATAAAACAACTAATATTTAATAAATAATAATTAAAGCTTTTAGGTCAAGCGGAATCAAAATGAATTTAGACTAACAAATATTCAAATTATGGCCTGACTTTGTAAATAAATTTAGTTGAAAGGCAAAATAAACATTTTAAAATAAAATGACTATTTTTTTAAGTTGATGAAAATGTTAAAAGCTTATAATTTATATACGAGTCCACAAAAAATTATTTCTAATTTTTCAAAGTGAAAAGCAAAAATATTTTGATAAAGACGTTTCTCAATAATATTATTGTGAATCTCAAGTCATGCACCGTAACAATACCAAACTAAATACAACAAGTAATAGAATCTTAAACTAATCCTTAGCTAAATCTTAGAAATATTAATGTCATAATATTTTTCAAATCCTCCTAACTATTATCCTACTGAAATAACTCTTATTAAGGACCATATTGTAACAATTTCGCTCAAAAAATAATGGATTAACTAAGAACTGGTAATAAATTCTTCATAAAAATTATGATGAATTAAATTTAAAACCAAATCAAATTAAACCTTTTAAATAAAATAAGAAACAAACATTTTCTATACTATCATTTCTATCCACAACAGTCAAAAACAAGACCTAACAAATGTGGATTAAATGACTGAAATAACTGGCATTTCCGGCATAATGATAGATGGTACAAAAATTGCACTTGTTGAATCTTTGGACACATTTGTAGGAGGCGAACCTTTTACCTTGCTAGAGAGAACTCTTTGATTATGACTTGGAATTCATTAATTATCAATTAATAATAAATTAACAATAAGCAAGCTTCAATACATAACAATCACTGATAATCTAAATTGCTAAACATACCAAAATCACAGCTATACAAGAAAGCTAAATTAGATTAGATATTGTGAAGACAATTAAAACCCACATATAGAGTCGCCATTCGTCGACACCAAATTCCCTGATTGCATGCTCTCAAAGCTTCAAAAAGGAACCAATCTTTAGCTCCCACAAGACATGCACTCTTCACGATTTGTAAGGGAACAAACCATTTGTGCCATTCTTGTTTCATCATCTTCTACTTTAGGCTTTTCCTATATTATGAACAGAAAATAATAAAAAAATTAAAATCAATATAATTTGCAAATTTCATGACATTCTAGATGTTATGCAACTTCAACATGAATCAGAACAGTATGTATTACCTTCAACATCGATGTATCAACGGTGAATTTAATTGCATCAGCTGCTGCACGAGATCTTAAATAATACATTCCTGTCTTCAGACCCTGTATATACAGTCAAGGGAATCAGCAACCATCATGCAACTACTGGCATTAATCTGTGTTTAATCATGATAAAAGCCAAGCTTTAATACCTTGGACCAGGCATAGAAGTGTAAGGATGTAAGTTTTCCGAAATTTGGTTGGTCCATATGTATATTTAAGCTTTGGCTCTGGTCTATGTAGCATCCTCGATCAACAGCCATATCAACTAATGTTTTTTGCTTAATTTCCCAAACAGTCCTAGTAAATCAGAAACAAATATATACTTTAACTTCATTCTGAAGAGGTAATGAGAGAAAAGGGGACTGGGATTGAGACGAAGAAGTCAAAAAAACCCAGCAATCCATACCGGTAAATTGCTTTCAGTTCATGAGGTATTTCAGGAATATTTTGAACTGAACCATCTGCGTGTATTATCTTGTTCTTAACAACAGGTGTCCAAAGACTCATCTCAGTTAAGTCATGAAGAAGATGCTTGTTCACCACTACAAACTCACCACTGGAGAAAAATAGAAAATAAGTTTTAAGCAATGGACAACTAAGAAATGGAGCAAGACGCATAAGAGAAAGCCAGGACAAACCTCAGAACTCTACGACTATAGATATTGGAAGTATATGGTTCAAAGCACTCATTATTTCCAAGAATCTGGCTAGTTGATGCAGTTGGCATAGGTGCTAACAAAAGTGAATTTCTCACTCCATGCTTAGCTATGTTGTCTCTAAGAGCATTCCAGTCCCACAGATTTGAAGCAGTAACACCCCACATATCTTGCTGGAGAATACCCTGAAATTTAACAGGAAACTAAGTCATGAGCAAAACATATCAGCAAGAAATGAGCATTTAGTAAGATATTGCAATCACATCAAATATAACCAGAATACTTGTATGCATTTCAAAGAATTGCCAAAATCACATACCTTACTCACAGGACTCCCATTATATGTCTCATATGGCCCCTCTTTCTCAGCTATATTAGAAGAAGCTTTCAGAGCATGGTAGTATATGGTCTCAAATATGTCCTTGTTCAGCTGCTGAGCCTGAAATTTGAAACCAGTAAATTATCAGACAAAATTGATTCAACTTAAATGGTATATCAGATTCATATATTCATGATCAAATATACCTCAGGTGAATCAAAGGCCATGCCAAGTAAGATGAATGTATCTGCAAGCCCCTGAACTCCAATACCAATGGGTCTATGACGCAAATTTGATCTTTTTGCAGTTTCAACAGGGTAGTAATTAACATCAATTATTTTGTTAAGATTTCTTGTAACAATTTCAGTAACCTGTCACAACAGTGCAAGGAAAGACATAACAATCATTATTAACAAATAATATCAAAAGTGACATCATGCACCAACACAGAACTCATGATGCCATCACAATGATACACTAGATGGATGAAAAACGATCTAGCAATATCTGGATAAGTGCTTTAGCAAAGTAAAGAATCAAACCTCAGCCAGTTTGTCAAAGTCGAAATATCTATTCTGAGAACCTCTACTACCAACAAGCTTACATGGATGAGACTCCGGTGGAACCCCCTGAAGTAGATAAAAAGTCAAAGCTAATTAAATTAACATGCAGATTCAAGATAAAGCAACATGTACAACATAAGCACCATACAACACCTACCTTTTCCCTCACATATCTTGGTAGTGCAATAGAGGCCAGATTGCAAACAGCAGTTTCTGTTGGACTTGTGTATTCAATGATCTCAGTACACAGATTAGAAGATTTAATGGTGCCGAGATTTTGCTGGTTGCTTTTTCTATTGCACGTATCCTGGATAAACAGTGGGAGGCAAAGGGTCAACAACACAATACTCATCTGAGAACAGAAATACCCCATAAAATATAAAGCTTGTTTGGACAAATCACCTTAAATAGCATGTAAGGGGTACCAGTTTCCATCTGGGATTTCAGAATCTCAAACCACAAGCTCTGTGCTTGGACAACCTTCTTTGCTTTGCCCTGAATATCAAACAAGAAAACTTTAGGAAATGAATTCTAGTTGCGAAAAATATAAAAGCATTAACCAAATATATAACAGCATTAACCTCTCTTTCATAATGAATATACAGCTCCTCAAATTCTTCACCCCAACAATCTGCCAGTCCTGGAGATTCATTAGGACAGAATAATGACCACTGCCCATTACTCTGGACTCTTTGCATGAAAAGATCAGGCACCCATAGAGCATAAAATAGATCACGCGCCCGGTGCTCTTCCTACAGCAACAAAACTTGGACATTATTGGATATGATATGATACTATACAGTATTGCAACAAATCAGCCAAAGAAAGAACTTAACACCCAAATAACACAGCTCATGCAAACAAATTCAAACTACATAAAATACCTTTCCATGGTTCTTCCGGAGGTCTAGAAACTCAAAAATGTCAGCATGCCATGGCTCCAAATATATAGCAAAGGCACCTAAATGCATCAAAGGCATCATTTTTAATAAAAGGGCTACCAAACATTGTCAGAAAACACAGCATATAGAATTACAACAGTTCAAGTATACCCTTTCTTTTCCCCCCTCCTTGATCAACATAACGAGCAGTGTCATTGAACACCCGCAGCATTGGGACAATGCCATTAGATGTACCATTTGTTCCACGAATGTAACTACTTGTAGCCCGAATATTGTGAACTGAGACACCAATTCCTCCAGCTGATTTGCTGATTATAGCACACTCCTTCAAAGTGTCATATATTCCCTCGATACTATCATCTTTCATACACAGTAAAAAGCAGCTGCTCAACTGCCAGAACACAAGTCAAAGAACTACATATGTAAGCAAAAGAATTTAATGAACAATGACAATAAATAAGGTGCCTCAATCTAATATTTGCACACAAAACTTACTTGAGGCCTTGGAGTTCCAGCATTGAAAAGTGTGGGAGAAGCATGAGTAAACCATCTTTGAGACATCATGTGATAAGTTTTTATAGCAGAATCAATGTCATTCTTATGAATTCCAACTGCAACCCTCATTAACATGTGTTGGGGCCTTTCTATAACCTTCCCTTGAACTTTTAAGAGGTAGGACCTCTCAAGGGTTTTGAAACCAAAATAATCATAGTCAAAGTCCCGATCATATATGATCTCACTATCCAACAGAGCAGCATTCTGAAATCAACACAACAACAAAATTTAGCCTTTATACATGTAATCATTACACATAAGAGGAATTAGAAAGAATACACAATGTTGAAAATATGCATAACTAAAGGGCAACAAAACAAAGCAAACACTAAAAACTTCACATAACTAGAAAGGATCAGCATTTGATGCACTCACAATGTGATCATCTACTTCTAACAATGTATAAAATTATAAGCAGTAAGGACATCAAATATAAATCCAGCTAAAAAAGGCTTTAAAAAGTATTAAAAAATACTGTATAAATTTTGCAAGGCCATTATTTTTGCAGTCAGTATCAAGTATCATAATGTAGATAATACACAACTCGTCAACATTCATAACACAAATGGATCACTTCCAATTCTACAAGCATGCCAAGCTTTTGTAGGCTTAGTCCAACACAATTTTGTCATCAACCACAAGATAAAGGGTTTACCATTTTTTAAACTAGAAATTTCAACAGAGATCAAAAAGGCATCAATAACTTGAGTGTAAAGTGACACTCTAGCCAAAAGATCTACCATATTTCAAACTAGAAAAGCAATAATCAAAATTTGAGAGTAAAAAAGAATGAAACATAATCATAGTACCTTCATGATGATTTCATAAACATCATCAGCAATCAAAGGCGCCTTCAGTCCAGATCTCTCATTGAAATGGTTGTACATGATCTTAATCCTACATTTATAAACCACCCATCCTCAAAACATCACTCGCCTCTCTCCAAAAAAAAAAAAAACAACCTTTATCAAATTAAATAGAAATCGCTTACGTCTCAGAGAATGACTTCCTAGTATTTTTATGTAAATTCGAAACGACAATCCTCGCCGCCAACTGCAATTACACATTTGAATTAGTAAAAGAATTTCAAAATGTTTAGAATCATTATTTTTAAAAAAAAAAAAAAAAAAAGAAACAAACTCACGGAAGCATAATCAGGGTGGTTCGCAGTCATAGCAGCGGCGGTTTCAGCGGCCAACTCATCAAGCTGGCTAGTACTGACCCCTTTATAAACACCAGCGCAGACCTTCTGAGCGACAAGGACTGGATCGCAGTGATCGATGCTAAGCCCATAGCTCAATTTCTTCAACCTCGCCGTTATCTTATCGAAATGAACGGCCTCTTGCCTCCCGTCTCTCTTAACCACATACATCGTCAATCCTTCTCTACCTCTAAGCAATTTCGTCGACCAGGTTTAAGGCTTGCAGAAAAAGAGTAACCATAAGCGCGGTTTATATAATGCGATAAAAGAAAAGAACAAATGGTTTTGAAATTTGAGATTTTTTTTGCTTGGGTTTCCCTCGTTATTAAAATTCGGTTTGGGATTCTTTTGAAATTTTCGCGCCAAAAGTGGATAAAATGGGAGCGCCTTTCTTTTTCTTTTTTGCTCAAAACAATGGGAACGTGTTTTATCAAATGGTTTTTCCTTTCTTTATCCCTTTTGAATCGTTCGAGTTGTTGTCGCATGGGTCCACGTTTTTTTTTTTTTTTTGCACTTTTTAGTTTTCTTTTTGGAATAAATACAACTTATATATATTTTTTATATTTAAGACTGCTGGAAATTTAATTATTAAAGTATTTTTTATAATATCAAATAGATTTAGGGATAGTATAGAAATATTTCTCAAAAATGCTTTTACTTTTTTCAGAAGTTATAAGTTTTAGATTCTCCTTAAAAGTGTTTTTTTATTCAAAAGTATTTTTGAGAAGCATTCCTAAATGTGCTCATGGGTCGGGTCGAGTTCGAGTCGGGCCTATTCAAAATTTTCTCGTTTGCTAGGCTCAGTCTAAAAAATGAGCCTAAAATTTTATCCAAGGCCGGTCCAGATAAAAATGTTAAAAACCATGCTCAGCCTGGCCTGGCCATATTATTTTTAAATATATATAATACATTAAAAATATTGTAGAAACTAACATTGATAATGGCAATATAGAACGGTCGCAAAGCAAAAAAATAAAAATAAGAACACACAGATTTTATATGGAAATCCTTTCGGGGAAAAACCACGGGCAAAGGAAAAGAAATTCACTAATGTCGAATTCGAATAATACAATAGGAGTTTAGACTACATCTATTTATAGGTTTGAAAAAATATTATTCTAATAAATGTCAAATATATCAAGTGTAGTAAGCTTGAAAAACATTATTCTAATAAATGTAAAATAAAAGAAGTATAGTTCTATATTGATTTTACTTTTATTTTATTTTATCACTGTATTTTATTTTAACAAGGATTCGAGTCACTCAACTCTAACAATCTCCACCTTGACACGAATTCTCAATAAATAAGTTCTTCACTACGAACTCTCAACGAACAAATTCTCCATCTATTCCACGAAACCCCTTAAGGGGTGTTCTTCAACAATGAACACCAACTAAGTCCAAGCAATGCTCAAACTTGGTTATAGGAAGTGACTCAATCAACATATCTGCAGGATTATCATGAATATTAACTTTGCTCAAAACAATATCTTCACGAGCAATGATATCACGCACAAAATGATACCAAACATCAATGTGCTTTGTTTTCTTATGAAACATTTGATCTTTCGTAAGGAAGATGACACTCTAACTATCACAAAATATTGTATTGATCTGAAGGTCTTTACTGAGTTCACCAAACAGTCTTTCTAATCAAATAGCTTATTTATAAGCTTTAGTAATTACCATGTACTCAGCTTCAGTAGTAGACAAAGCAACTGTAGTTCGCAAAGTGTTTTTCCAATTGATTGCGCAACCCCCAAAAGTAAAGACATACCCTGTGAGAGATCTTCTTTTATCAAGGTCTCGAGCAAAATTAGAATCAACATACCCAATGACTCTATCTCCAATTCTTCAAAATTATAAGTAAACATTAGTAGTACCTCGTAAGTATTTGAAAATCCATTGAACTACTTTTCAGTGTTCTTTACCAGGATTCGTCATGTATCTACTAACTGCACTAACTGCATATGATAAATCTGGACGTGAGCAAACCATAGTATACATGAGAAATCCTATTGCACTGTAATATGAAATACGTGACATGTAGTCAATCTCATCATCTAATTGTGGAGACAAAGCCGATGAAAGTCTGAAGTGGGCTACTAATGGAGTACTAACAGGTTTGGCATTTTGCATATTGAACTTGCAAAAAACTTTCTCAATGTACTCGTTTTAACTTAGGTACAATTTACATACTTTTTTATCTCTAAGAATCTCCATCCCACGTATCTTTTTTGTTGCTCCCGAATCCTTCATCTCAAATTCTTTATTAGGTTGGGCTTTGACCTTTCTTATCTTTACTTTATCATTGGCTGCTATCAACATGTCATCAACGTAATAGAGTAGATACATAAAAGAACCATCACTGTTTTTCTTAAAATAAACACAACTGTCAAAGCTGCTTCTTTTAAAATCATGAGTAGTCATAAAATAATCAAACCCCTTATACCACTGCCTTGGTGACTGTTTTAATCCATAAAGGGACTTTTTTCAACAAGCAAAAATAGTCCTCCTTTTTCGAGACTATAGAACATTCTAGTTGTTGTATGTAAATATCTTTCTCAAGTTCTTTATGCAAGAAAATTATTTTTATATCTAATTTTTTGAGCTCTAAATCATACATGGCCATAATACCAAGCAAAACTCAAATCGAACTATACTTCACAACTGAAGAAAACACATCTGTGAAGTCTACACCTGAAATCTGACTATAACCTTTTGCAACTAGCATTGATTTATATTTGGGTTCTTCAACTCCTGAAGTTCCTTCTATCTTGTCGAACACCTATTTACAACGAACAGTCTTTTTACCTTTAAGAAGCTTCACTAGATCCCATGTTCTGTTCTTATAGAACGATTCCATCTTTTCTTACATGGCAATCATCTATTTTCCTAAATCTTTACAGCTAATTGCTTCGGAATAAGTAGATGGTTCTTGATTTGCATCTATATCTTCAACCACATTTAAAGTATAAGCAACTAGATCAACCTCGACGTACCTCTTTGGAGATTTAATTTCTTTTATAGGTTTGTTCTTTGCGATAGAATATTATGGTGAAGAAGTAGCTCTACTCTGAATTGTGGTGAAGAAGTAGCTCTACTCTGAGTTTCTATACTAACTTGAAAAGTAAACTTTGTTGTAGATTCAGGATCAATCTAAAGCTCTACCTACTTTTGTTGGTCTTTATTGGAAGGGTATTTAATAGATAAGTTAGGTAGCATAGCAGTTTCATCAAAAACAACATCTCTGCTAATCACAACTTTTCTATTTTTAAGACACAATAACTTGTACCATTTAACACCAGCCTTATAACTAAGAAAAACACATTTAATGGATCCAGGTTTTAATTTCCCATTATCAATATGAGCATACACGTGACACCCAAAAATCTTCAAATTAGAATAATCAGTAAGATTACTAGACCATACCTCTTGTGGAGTCTTTTTCTCAATGGCAACCGATGAAGAAGGGTAAATAAGAAAACATACAGTAAAGGCCGCTTCAACCCAAAAAGATTTTGGTAAACAAGCATTTGACAACAACATCGAATGTAACACCTCTAACTCGTATCCGTCACCAGAATGGGGTTACGAGGTATTATCGAACGAGACACAACTTTCGAACATTACTAACCAAACCAAAACATTACATGTTACACTTTAATCAATAAACAATCACCATAAATTATTATCAACCAGCCAAATACAAGCATATAAATTAAACAACTTATTACTTATTCTTCAAGACCAAATATACATGCAACCTTATTATAAGTTTTGACTAAACCAAGCTTACCTAATTGCTATTCCATTAATACACATAAAACGTCACATAACATATACTTAATAATTAAAGCACAATAACAAAGCAACATACTAAAATTGCATCAAACCATCTTTTTTATTAAAAACATAAGTTACTATTCATATGGTCAATTTCTAAAGCTTTAGTCGAATATTAAACATGCTAAATACTTATGCTTTATTTAATGTCTACTTCCATTATACTCTATTATTATACACGCATATAACATTTCACATAACCAAACCAATATGTTTATCATAATTTGCATTTCACATCATATACATCACAAATATGTATATATATAAACATTGCAAACACTTGTCTAATATCTTAAAGAATTAAAGTCATACACAAGACCAATTCATTACATACAAATTCGGTTATGCGCATATATATATATATAGCCAAAATTTATATTCAAATCATATTGTACCATTTATTAAACTTAAACACTTGCATTTCCAACCTAAGTGACTGTTTCATGATCGACAATTCATTTTGCAAGTTTACCTACTCAGTTAATCACATATCTATAACAAATTAATAAACAATTTCCACATTTCATATAATAACCCATTTTCAATTTCAATTGCCAAATATATCCATCCATGATATCAGGCATATCTCACGCATATCATATATCATTAAAATACACATTACCTTTGAACATGATCAAGCTACAACCATTCATTAAGCATATTACTCAACCATATATCCAACCATAATTTCACCTATATGCCATAATCTAATATACTTTAAAAAACCCAAATCACATAATAACACATTAACAAAGCACATTAACAAAGTTCACATATATTTATCCATGTATAAACCATAGCTGAATCACCAAACCATAATCAAACATAACTATAATTTTATTAAATCTTGAAACAAAACTTAACAAAATAAACAAGCCATTTTCGCATGGCTCATATATATACACATACCAAAATCCAACATATCCAAATGTAATCTAGCCTATACATGCCATAGGTTTGAAATTCAGCTTATAAAGTACTGAAAACAGTCGATAGTGTGATAGACTTTACTGACGATCCCCGAGCTCGTAACTAGACTCCAAAATCTATAAAACAGAGGCAAACATACACACACAGTAAGCTATCATAGCTTAGTAAGTCATAAGCGAATAAATAACTCAATGCCAATATCAACTCAATTTAACCAAACCAATTTATAATAACATAATCACATTTAATCTCAAGTTTAAAGTTTCATATACAACATATACTTTCATAAATGAACTTTATCTTGTCCGAATGTACATATTTCTATTATGAAAGTATCATACACTTTCAAAGACATATTATCAATATATATAACCGAATATTTATACACTTATATGCATATACTCACGTATCAAACTTTAATATCACATAATTATACATGACATGTGGCCGGATATACTTCACAATTACACATATATTTACATTAGCATCATGTATAATTTGCATCACATATCAAATAACCAACTTACCTTATTTTCAAATAAGTAATCAACTATCTCATACCTGATCACTTTAGCTCGATTTACACATTCGATCACAACTTTTCATTGCCCATTGAACCATTTGGAATTGGATAGGATACTCAGATAATCACACATATCGTACAATGCCAAAGTCCCAAACGTGGTCTTACATGCAATCACATATCGATGCCATTGTCCCAGACAGGGTCTTACACGAATCAAATACGATGCCAATGTCCCAGACATGGTTTTACATGTAATCACATATCAGAAATCCTATGTCATGACATATGTATCTTAGCTATTCTTAAGGTTCGTATGGGGCTTTCGGACGTCGTAACTCGGTCGAAACGAATTCGTAAACATAGCTCCCAAGCATATACACATTTGGCTAACACATATATATTTTCACATAGTTCATTTCAACATATAAAACTCGTATTTATTTAAAATTAACAACATTTATTTGCTTATAAACTTACCTCGGACAACGATAATCGAAACGGAACGACTAATCGACAACTTTGGTTTTCCTCCGATCCAAATTCGATTTCTTTGGTTCTTGGTCTAAACATATTCAAATTAAACTCATTCAAACATATTTTCACTCAATTTAGTCCAAAAACACATAAATGAGCAAATTACCATTTTACCCCTGACATTTTACACTTTTTACAATTTAGTCCAAATTGCACAAAACACACACCGTGCTTAGGCCGAATCTTCCTTATGCTCATACAAGTCCATACATTTCATTTATTTCACATTTTAGTCCCTCAATTTATTTTTTTTACAATTTAACCCTAATTACTCAAATTTATCAAAAATTCTAATACAAAACATATTAATCCAAAACATATCTTTCATAATTCATCAACTAACATCACAAAACTCAAATATCCATCAATGGAATAACTCAAAATATTCATCAAAATCAGAAATTCAAGCATGGGCTTTGTACATTACACTGTAACGATCTAAAAAACGTAAATATTATCAAAAACCAAGCATGTTAGACTGGACCCAATAAGAATAGATCCTAAATCTATTGATGAATTTATTCACTTATGACGTTCATAGTGTGATAACCTTAATCCTGAGTGGATGACGAACTATGTATGCATAACTCGTATACTTTGATGTAAGTAAAAGCCTGAGTTCAAATAGATAAAAGCCTGAGTTCAAATAGATAAGGAACTGAAAGCTGGTGCGTTGGGTATATAACTTTTGCATTATGTAGCGTCATTTACAATTGTGGAATCCATAGCTTGAGATATGAATAAAGCGGGTCGTTCGTCTTTATGATGAATGACTTGATTGCTATTTGATAACATTGACTTTTCATGAAGGAATATGTAATGATTACCATGAGATAAAATATAGTCATATCAGGAAAACAAATTTATCCCAAAGAGGTTAATGATATGTAAAGGTAACACACTTATGACAAGGTCATTGGACAAGCACTAATCGAGTTGCTTTCGTAATGGTATATCATTTGGGAGAGCTGAGTCACGATACTATAGTGGAATAACTTTGTGGCTAAATGAGTTTATAATTAATAGGTGGAAAGTAAAATTTAATTATAAATAATTTGAGCCCTACTCACATATGTCTAATCGGTCCATTCGCTAGCTCGTTGAAATTAGAAATGAATTGCATGTTAAATCAAATGAACAAAAAATGGTAAAGTTAGAGAAATGAGAACATTTGGAAATGAATGTTATTTTCTCACTAAGTATGGAAATGACCTAAGAATTATTAATTAATTAATTAATTGAAGTTAAAAATATAATTAAATTAATTAGAAATAGTGAATCATTGCATGTAGAAAAATTATTTAATTGAGAAATTAATTTATGATGTTTATTTTGAGAAGTTAAAAAAAATGTATTGTGTTTGATTGAATTGTAAAATATTGGTTAAAAGTCCAAGAACTACTTCTAATTGGATTCGTTACAGGAGAGGCCCAAAAGCTCCTCATGCTAAATACACGATACGATAAACCCTAATATATTTAATTAGAGTTGCCACCCCCAATTCCAGTTAAACTGAGATTTTGCTTTTCTATTGAAATATAATTCTACCAATTCAACAATGGTTTCACTTCTTCTCCCTATAAATAGATGATACTTGTAGGGCTAAAGATAAAATTTTGATATATTGTTATTCTACCTGAAAATAGTGAGAATTTATTTTATAATTATAAATTATATTTTATGGAATAACAATTCTACCCGTTTCTATTAAAGAGAGATTTACTTTTTCACTAAAAGTAAAATAAATAATTTTTGGCTCTGTGTTTGATTTAAATTCATTTGAGCACACACTCAAAGCAGTTTTTAGAATGAGAATAGTGGAGAAGGTCATTCGGTTGAAAATCAGGAATGACAATAATCCGTTTAGTTGAAAACACAAGTGCGATTTGGTAAAAATGGTTTATTACTAAGAATATCACAAATTGGCTTGGTTTTCAAAATTTAAATTTTTCGTTGTGTAAGAAAACCATATTCGAATCAATTTTTTTCTAAAATATAACACGTGCAAATCCCGAAATAATACTATTTCCATCTTACTAGGTGTTAAGGATGTTACAAACAAAACTTAGCCAGCACCTTTATCACTTTCCCTCGCCATTTGGTGGCCTTTTTTTTCTCACTCTAAAACGAAGCCCATCCTTCTCCGTTCTCTTCCTTGGTTCAAACCTCCAGAGAAAACACTCGCACCCAATTTCACCACATGAATGAATAAACTTCGATCTGACATTTTTTGCCATCAAATCGAGTTTGACATTGGACCACTGCCTACTTTCATCCTATAAGCCTTGCCACCATTTGAGTCTCACAATAGAGGTCCAAGACCTCTCCAACATTGCAAGATTCAAGGTGTTCTCCCTTCTTTTTTAATTTCTCTTCTCTTTATTTTTTTTCTTATTTGACTTACTTATTTTGTATTTTGCAGGTTTCTTGTTTGGACTTAAGGAAAATTCTTTTTTTTGGGAGGGGTTGATGGCTGCTAGTTTGAAGGTTTGGGTATGATAAGGTTCTAGTTGATAGGATGGCGACTAATCGGCAGAAATGACCCTTAATAGTAGTGTTTGGGTGACTCTAACTTACCAACATGTGTAGGTCTTATGGACCAAATTCTAATTTTTGCAAAATATTGAGGGTATTTTTAATTTTTTCTATTATTTTTATTTTTAATTAATAAAAAATATAGTTACATATGTTCATAATTATAACTTAGAAACTAATGGATTATTTATGGCTATGCCCACCTTTTTGTCAAAATTTGATCAAGTTCAATCAACCAATATATGAACTTTGAAACATGTTTTGGGACCAGGCTTATCATAAAATATTGATTTAATTTTAGATAAAATTTGATTATTACTCAACTCATGAGATATAATTTCAATACACATTAGTGAATAGACATTTGAAATAACAGGAGTGACAATAATTTTTATAACTATTGTTAATATTTTCGTCATAAGCAAATTAGTTATTGTGACTATTTTTCTTGTTAGAAATATAATTTCAAAGTAAAAAATATGTCACCGTAGAAAAAATTATTATGACAATTTATGTTCATTAGAATTGCTTACGATTATAGTGTAAAAAATTTGGTCACAAAAATTAAATAATTGTAACCGTTTATTTTTGCCACAATTGCTTACAATTTTAATGTCGAAAATTCACGAAAAAGTTGAATATATGGGAGCATTTATTACTGTCACAAGTACTTATAGTTTTAGTGTCAACAATTTGGTCACAAAAGATTAAATATATGTAACATTTTTTGTCACAATTGCTTAAATTTTAGTGACTAAAAATTGATAAAAAAAATTAAATAATTGTGATGACATTGTGACAATTGTCACAAATACAATAATGACAGAGGTATTTGCGAGAACAAGTGACAACTTTATATCTGGTCACCATTAATTTTAGTGACTACTTTTCCTCCACTAAAAATGTTATTTCTTATAGTGGATTTCCATGTTGTCCACATTAGACATTTGACACCACAATAGCTATACAATTTCTTGTACTACCAACAGAATGATCAGTGCACATTTGTTCGGCTACCTTCAAATGATAAACGTGATGACATTGTCATCTTCCTAAACTCCATAGAATTGTTATAATAAAAGAAAAGAGAGTTCGTGAGACAACAACCATACATCAAATCAATAGCCTATAGAAGAAAAATTTTCTTCTATATTTGAGAGATGAGAACTCACTAGGAAAGAAGAAATAGAGGCAAATGTTTACTTCATATACTATTTCAGGCTAGATTTTTTCTTTAGGTATTATTTTAGGGTCTTATTTAGGGAGTTAGGGTTAATAAAAGGAATTAACCATGTCACTTACTTTTTACAAATTTTGGTTTAAGTTTTCCTTTAAAATAAAAGAAAATGCCATGTCATTAGCCTATGTGGAATTTTCAGTTTTAAAAAATATAGTTGGTAACTATTAAGTGACATGTCAGCAGGATTAAAAGATAGCCATGATCAACAACGAAAACCATTGGTCAAATGGTTTAATTGATGTAATTTTTAAATTTAGGGGCTTAATTGGGTGATGTTTTGCGAGGGCTTCATTGATTTTTTTACAAAAATTTGTGGGCTTTTCTACCCCTTTAGCATTTGTTTTAGATTTATCTTAATATTTTTATTTTAAAAATATATATAATAATCACCTAAATGATATCCAATTAATTTTAAATGAAACCCTAATATAATATTAATCTAATACTAATCTCTAATGTTAATCTAATATTTATCTGATATTAGTGTCGACATTAAAAAGAAAAGATTAAAAAATTTGGAATTCTATCTTACCATCTAATCGAACTTTAAAAATAAACTGAAAAATTTATTTAAAAATTTTAATTAGCTATTAATTTGTTTATATGTTGAAAATTGAAAGAATGTGAGTTCAATTATTTTATTAAAATATTTTAATAGTGTTATTATAAGTGACTGAAATTATTAATTATTAAAATTAAATGATGTAATATGATTAAATCAAAAGTTTATGATCTATATCAAAGTTGAGGTTAAGTTCAATAATCTATAATATAAATCATTTAATATACATGAGATTTATTGCCAATAAATGAGATTTAAAAGTTAAAATTTTTAATAGTAATGATTAATGGTAAGTTTAGTATATTTCCTATATTTAATCTGTTGGCACGTATGAGAAAATTTTTATAATTTTATAATAATTAAAGCAAAAAAAAAATGTAGGGTTAAATTGAAAAAAAATATAAATATTGAGGGTTAAATTTATAATTGTATTTTTTATTAGAATTAACGAAAAAAGTTAACTCTGTTGAATTTTTTTTTAAATGACAAAAGCTATAAATGAATTGCTAAGGCTACTTCCTGCATCCTTCCCATCGCCCCTCGATGCTATTTGAGTCTTAATTTAATTGGTATTGTTGTTATTATTGTGACAACTTAGAAGATATGAACTCGATTGTGCTTAAGCGCGTAATATCATACACTTTAAGAATTGACGGTTTTTCAACTTACCGGATGGAAAAGCATTACATGTTATTTATTTTATTTTATATTTAACTTTAAAGACATATAATAGTTTTTTTACTATGATTATAAAATTAGAATTGAACTATTATCGACTGAACCATAAATAAAGTGAATAAATAGGGCGAAGTTAAAGTTTATTTAAGGTATTGTAATTAAATTATATATTTTGAGAGATTAAAGTGTAATTTTATCATGTTTAAACTTATAAAATCAACATTTTAAGGGGTTGAACACATTTTTCAATTTTAAAATCAAAATACATATATTAGTATCTCATTTTAATTTTTTAAAAGAAGTAAAATGTAAATATTTTATTTTTGGTTCAAATTGATGCCTATCACCCTAGTTTGTCTTGAAAGTGATATAAACTTATAATAAAGTTGTTATCTCATTTTTCATTGTATAAAAGAACACAAAACTATACTACTAATTAATTAAAAAATATATGTAAATTAATAAGTTTTTTAGTTTAAAAGGTTTTCTCTTCATATTTATCTGTATATAAATTTAGATTTATCTCATAAAAAAAAGTACGTTTATCTCTTAATTCATATTATTTACAAATTTAGGGATTTACCAATTTATACATGGTCTATGATGTCAAGGCAAGTTATCTTTATCCAGTGGGCCAATAGGAAGGAATCACTCGCTGCCACTGGATTGCTATGCTGTGCAGCCTTAAACTTGTTTTATTTGATCTCTCATTCTCCGGAGAAATTACTTTGGTTACGAAATCATTACTCCACCGTTAAGTTTCGTTATTTCTCTAACAGTAATTTTATGTGATAGTTTAATTAGATTTTAGATATCAACTTAAATTTCTAAATAAGATAAAATAGATTTTAATTAACAAATTTAATTAATTAAAATTTTTAAACCTAAACATTAACTAAAAATCTATTAATCTCCTCTTTTAATTTTTCTTCAAGTCTCTTTTTTTTATCAACGGTTTTTTTTTTCATTTGATTGGAAAAACTATTATTAATATCAAAATAGTTGAAATCAGAATTCAATAGAGGTTTCAAGTATGTCTTCCTTGCATTCATCTGTCTCTTTTATTAAATACTGAAAAATGAAAGCTTAAATTTTTTATTATTTAATAAAAACCCTAAATTAAAATTCTTGATATGAATATTAACAACAAAAAGAATTTCAGATAAAAAAAAAGATACCCACAAAGGGATTGTGAACAAACAAGCTGATTTAGATTGGGAAAAATCGGATTAAGAAATTAATTATTAAAAACGTGAAGAATTGAAAAATATAATGATTACGAACAAAAATGATTACTATCTTCTTATTTGTCGACAACCACTTTATTTTAAGTTTTAAAATATAAATTTATTGGTGAAGAAGACATACCTGGACCTTCCATTGAATCTTCTTTTATTTTTGTACCGAATAAAAATTTTGATGATAATAACTTTTTAGTCAATTGAAAAGAAAAGTAAAAAAAGGAATATGAACAATTTTTAACTAAGATTTAGAATTTCAAAATTTTAATTAATTAAATTTATTTAATAAAAATATATTCTCATCTCAATAGGAAATTAAAGTTGACACTTAAAATCTAATTAGACTACCATGTAATATTATTGTTAGGAGATAAATAAATTTAATAAAAAGTGATCATTTTATAATAAAATAATAACATAAATTATTAAAACGTAATCTTTTAAACATAAATAATTAAAATATAATCTGAAATAAAAAAAAATGACAAATTCATCTCTTAAAAACCCACGAGTCAATGCCAATTACATCCTAACCCCACGTCCCTCCCAGATTTCGACTTTCGAGGACCAAATTAAACCCTAACTTCCCCAAACCCCCTCAATTGAAAGTTGAAACCTCCAACAAAACCCTAACTCCCCCAAACCCTAGCCCTGCGATTCATAGACTTGAAGAGCAAGAGCTGAAATCTTCCAATTTTTCGAGAATAATTAATGGATTTCGACGAGTACGAGTATTTGGAGAAAACCGTGGAGGAGCAGGAAGATTCGAAGAAGAAGACCAAAGACGGAGGAGGAGTGGGGGATAAGAACGAGAGAAGCTATAGGAAGAGAGATAGCGAGAGAGATGAAGAGGATGATGAAGGCAAGAGTAGTAGCAAGAAATCGAGAAGCGGTCGCGAAGAGGATGACGAGGAGAGGCGAGATCGTGACAAAGATCGGCGTAGAAGCAGCCGTGATAGAGAAAGGGAAAGGGAAAGGCAGAGAGATAGGGATAGAGATTTAGAGAGGAGGAGCAGTAGAGGAAGGGAAAAGGAAAAAGATAGAGAAAGGGATAGGGAAAGAGAAAGGAGAGATAGGGATAAGGAGAAAGAGAAAGAGAAAGAGAGAGAGAAGGAGAGGAGAGAGAGGGAAAAGGAGAGAGAGAGGAGAGAAAGGGAGAAGGAGAAGGAAAGGGAGAGAGAGAGGAGAGAGAGGAGCAGCAGTAGGTCGAGGAGGCACGAGAGTGAGCGCGAGCGAGAGAAGGAGCGGGACAGAGAACGTGACATTGACATCAGAGACAGCAGGTGCCCTTTTATCGTCTCTTTCTCTAAGCAAATTGTGTTTTGAGGCAATTCCGTTGTGTTTTTTGCAATCCAATTGTGTTTCCTTTTTATGATCTAAGTGAGTTCAAGAACATGGTGGGGGTGTTCATTGTTGAGACAACTTCTCCTTGGGAGAGAATTTCATGCTCTATTTTGATGTTTAAGAATTTATCCACCTCAGTGATTGATGTGAAAGAAACATAGTGAGAGGGTTTTTTTTAGTAGTTCGCATCTGTAGAACTATTGTGCCATCTGGATGGGCATGTTTGATATATGTGGATGGTATGCTGTTCTAAATTTGGATAGACCAGTTTGCTAAGAGCAGGATTTTTGTGATATTCTAGATTATCTAATGAATATGTATGTTTCAGGAGATTTAAAGATACGAAGGAAGCAACAGAGCCTGAAGCTGATCCTGAGAGGGACCAGAGAACCGTTTTTGCTTATCAGGTAGATGAATTCTGTTTTTTGCTTTCATCTTTGAAGGACTATTAGGCATAAATGTTATACATATGTGTACAAACATGCATTTCCTTTTGCATATATTGATTACTGTTGAATTTGAATTGGTTGATGGCAGATGCCTCTAAAAGCAACGGAGAGAGATGTCTATGAGTTCTTCTCAAAAGCAGGAAAGGTTAGTCAGGTTTAATTTGGTTTTTTTTTTTCTTAATGTGAAGGTTGTATGCAATATTTTCACCATAGCTTTCAAGTATCCCAGGAGTCCATATTAATCAGTTTGGAAAAAGTTAATGTAAATGATTTTGAGAATACAAGTGTAAATTTAGAATTCTAGATTTGTTTCAATTAAATTCCTCATTTAGATTCGTGGTATGTGGCAATCTCATTTTGCATGGTCATCAATTTTGTTTCTTTTGTGCCTTCATAGATTGGTGATAATAACTATAAATTGATGCATATATGCGTAATATTGAGATACATCTACTTCCTCTTGCAGTATATGCTCCTCTGCCTTCAGTTACGAGTAGTATTATGAATTTGTTGTGTCTCAACATACTATACATGTGGGGTGAGTTAAAATCACATGTGTTAAAACAATATTTTCAGGAACCCTTTGATAGGTCTTTTATGATGAATGTTGAAAGTCTGGAATTTCCCGGTATATTTAATTTTTTGCAGCTACTGTTTTCTGTTTGATCTCATATTTATCTACATTATGATTTTCAGGTGAGGGATGTTCGGCTGATCATGGATAGGAACTCAAGACGATCAAAGGGAGTTGGGTATGTGCTTTTATGTTGAGCAAAGTTATACTTTCTTTTGCAGTCTTGTTAAATAAGTATTCGC
Source organism: Gossypium arboreum (assembly GCF_025698485.1). NCBI lineage: Eukaryota > Viridiplantae > Streptophyta > Magnoliopsida > Malvales > Malvaceae > Gossypium > Gossypium arboreum. The sequence continues at coordinate 8,706,310 of NC_069071.1, forward strand.
GTCTATGCTTTCAAGAATCAAGTTTAACTGTATTCTTAAATTCACTAGCAATGCGATAATGATGATGGATGATGGGAATTGCACTCATGTTTAATCAATTCATGCTGCGTTCGCAAGGTAGATGACATATACCTAAATTTTTTTCTTCTCCCAGAATTCTACTGTTTTGAATTTTCTATGCGTTAAGGTAACAGATAAAGATGAGTACCTTCGACCAATTCTTAGCTTGTTAATGGTTCTGATAAGGATTTAATGATACTTCTTCGAACTTAATCTAAATGTGGTTTTTCTTAGAGGACTTAAAACTCATTTGCAGGGCTTTTTCTTTTTTTATTCCCCTAATATGTTAATTTTCAATTTTTTTTTTGCTTGTTGAGGTTGAACGTGAGGGGTTGGGATGATTTCTTGGTTCTTATCTTCATCTTTGATTTTGGTAATTTTCAGAGTTAATTCTGACATCTTAGTTCTAGAGTATAACGTTAGAAGGTTGTTCCTTCTGGCTTTTTTTTTTATTTTTATATTGTGAGGACAGGGCAACAATACAACCTCCTTTTTAAGTCCTGATGTGTTACTTGGTTATCTTGGTGTATGATATCTATTCAGCTTTTCTAATCTTGTTTTGCTGAGCTAACGTATTTTTATCACATGAGACATCAGATTCAACAAAGATACTCAGCATGAGCTTTCTGCACTACAGTTTTCTTTCCCTACATCTATTTGCTTTATTCTTTGTAAGTTTTGATCATATTTTTCCCCTCATAATTTGAAAGAAACTAATTACAGCCACTGATGAAATTGTAGGTACATTGAGTTTTATGATGTGATGTCTGTTCCAATGGCAATAGCGTTGTCTGGTCAACTGCTTCTTGGTCAACCTGTGATGGTTAAACCTTCTGAGGCTGAAAAGAATCTTGTTCAGTCCAATACTTCTGGTGCAGGCACAGGTGGTGTTGCTGGGCCATATGGAGCTGTTGATAGAAAATTGTATGTGGGTAACCTGCACTTCAATATGACAGAAATGCAGCTTAGACAGGTAATAGGACAATTAGCTTACCAGCATAATCAGAAGTTACTGATCTTTTATTTTGTTTATGAAAGACTTGTAATAATTTTCTTTTTATTCTTAAAATTTCTTTGCAATTGCTGACTGTAAGTTAAACTTGTTAAATGAAAATTTGTGGATGAAACACATTCCACAGAAGTTGCTTACGAAGTAGTTTGGAAAGAGTTTCATGACTGTTTGAGATGTATTTTATTCTCTGATCTGCTTCCTAATTGATACTATCCAGTTTTATTTTTATCTTTGACTTGGTTATTATTATTTTAAAGGTACATGATTTTCATTCTAAACCCTTTTCTCATCATTATGTTAATGGCTCAGATATTTGAACCTTTTGGCCCAGTTGAGCTTGTACAACTACCACTTGACCTTGAGACTGGGCAGTGCAAAGGTTTTGGATTTGTTCAGGTAGTTAAAAGTTGAATTAAAATGTTTATTTTCATCACAATAATTATACATCTACTCATTTGTTGTTGTTCTTTACAGTTTGCTCAACTTGAACATGCAAAAGCAGCTCAAAGTGCATTGAATGGAAAGCTGGAGATTGCTGGTCGAACCATTAAGGTGGGCTTGTTAATTTCATGAGCTTTATAACAGTATTCTGAAGTACTATAATCGCTGTTCCATTTATGTGTGTTTGTTCCTCTGTAACTATTGCCGGCTTCTAATTGTAGTCTTCGAAATTAACATATTTGTGGTTATATTTGCAAATAGGTTTCATCTGTTACAGATCATGTTGTTACCCAAGATACTGCAGCAAAATCTGCTGACTTCGATGATGATGAGGGTGGTGGCTTGGTAAGCTTGAATGCATATTATTGTATTGGTATTTTACAATTTCTAAACGATTTCAATGGCTGTTTTCAACATAAATTTTCAGCCAATTAAAGAATGATATCTAAATAATTCTATGGTTGAAACTATTTCTTCCGAGATTGCCTCATTCTAATAATTCTTAGGAAGTTTAAATTTTGTTTCTTGCTCTTTCTCTTTCTGCTTATTTTTCTCCTGTATTTTCATCCAGGCCTTGAATGCTCAATCAAGGGCATTGCTTATGCGGAAGCTGGACCGCTCTGGTATTGCGACAAGGTTGGTTTTTACTTTTAAATAGTCCTTTCCAATTTAAAATATAATATATCTAATGTAATAGTGATTGTCAGCATTACGGGCTCCCTTGGAGTACCCCTCCTTAATGGGTCAGCTCCGAATCCACAGGCTGTTACTTTACCTGTCAATGGCCAAGCTGCATATCCAACACCAATTCTACCTCCAATCATGTCTACTACAGCACTTGATTCTGTTGGCCAGCCCAGTGAATGTTTGCTGCTGAAGAATATGTTTGATCCTGCAACTGAGGTTTGAATTTTCTTTTGTTTAAACATGCTATTTCCTTGTTATCTTCTTCTTTTTTTATGGCTTGTACAAGGTAGTCATTTCCTGTAAGTTCTATTTCAGACGGAACCAGATTTTGATTTGGATATTAAAGAGGATGTCGAAGAAGAATGCAGCAAATATGGCAGGGTGAAGCATATATATGTAGACAAGTAAGCACTTTAGATAAGCTAATATTTTGCAGTTTTGTTTTGTAGTTGGCTTAATAATTGTGCTCCAGTCAAATCTATGCTTACTTTATTTTACTTGATGACTTCGTTAATGCATAAATCATATGGCTTTGCTTAGTAGAGGGGAAAGAAAATTGGAAAGATGAAAATTTGTAGTAGAAAAACAGAAGGAAAATATATATGTTTCTTTTGCATCAGAATTCCTTTTATTTCTTATATATATAATTACTTATGGGAAGAGATGCTTGGATTTTGGTACTGAAATCTGTATCCTTCATTCATGTGCTCTATAGACTGGAAATATAGGGCTATCAATCGAGGGGATCCTTGCGATTTTTAAATCTATTAATCTATTTGTATTGTTTGATGAAACTATTGAGACATACATGTACAATTTATGGCGAGTCATGTTCATGGTGCATACCTGGTGGTATTTTCCGTTCCTGGTTAAACGGTCGGAATTCACATACTTCTGGTGGTATTTTCTCCATGCTTGACATCATTTGGTGCGGTCAATGCTTAATAATTTTGATCTGTCAGACTGCCCAATTCATTATCCTGAAGTATTTTTTGCCGAACATTTTCCCTTATTAAGTCAATTAAAAATGTTACTAAATTTGATCAGTAAAGATTTGTTTGCTTTGCCTCTTACCGACTGCAGTTTTAGTGTTTTTTTATTCTTCTTTTTCTCCTTGTAATACTTCTTTGTCTTTTGTACAGGAACAGCGCTGGATGCGTCTATCTGCGATTTGACTCCGCAGAAGCAGCAGGTAAAGCTCAACGTGCAATGCACATGAGGTGGTTTGCAGGCCGATCAATATCAGCCTTATTTATGGTAAGTTGTTTACGACACATACATAGGTGGGTAGTTTTGTTATATTTTATCATGAAATAACATTTTTCATAAAAATCGTTGCAGCAACCCCAGGAGTACGAAGCGAGGTTTAAATGCTGAAGCAGATATTGGATTTGTTTGTTATGATATGATGTGTGTTGATGGGTGGTAGGGTGTTACTTTTGAAGACGCGTTTTATTGTGCTGAGTTTAGAATTTTGTTATTATAAGCATAGTACACAACGACCTAATTGTAAGATAAATATTATTTGTTAACTCATTTTTTGTTCTGTAATAACGATGGAATTTCGGATGTCTTTATGATTCATTCAGAAAGCTTTATTTTTTTATATTGTGTTTAGGATAAGAATTGAAACGGGAAGGCTGATGGTGGGGAGCTTGGTAATTTGGATAAGGACTTGTGATAGATTTATTGAAAACAGTGGTGACAGTGATAGTGATCAATTCTTATTGTGGCGAGGTTGGTGCTGTTGTGGTGGTGAGGACTAAATCATGTATTTGGATTTAAAAGTTAGTGGTGGAAGAGATGAATAATTATGAGAACCTCGACACCTCCTATCTTTAATTTTGTAACACCGGGAGTAATTACAATAATTTAATAATTAAATTTATACATTTCTTATTCAGACTAGAGTAAATTTATGTTTCATTTGTATATGCACCTAATAGCATGCAACAAATTCACTATATATATTATTATTAGAATATAAGATATAACGTTTGATTTTAATATTATTCAACAACCCCAAAATCTAACCTATTAGGTTTATGTCAAATTAAAATATGAATGAGGCCAGAATTATAGATTGAATGTTGTTGATGCACTGGAATTTTGAATTATATCTAATCTTAACATACAATTTGTATGTTGAGTAAAACATTCAGTGGTATTTTTATAATTTAAGTAGATAATATTATGGTTAACAATCATACCTAAATAAACGTGTATATCTACATGTATATATCTACCATATACTAATAATTTGAAGTTATCAAGCTTACCATCCTCGATAATAAACTTGTTCTGTGAATAAAATCAACACTACTTCTTGTTTCAATATAATTCACAGAGATAATTCATTATACTTGTAATAATAATTTTAAGCTAATATGTAACTCCTCATAATCTAACCTATTTACCAATTTGCTTTCCTCTGACAAAAAAACATACATTATTAGTAAAACATATTTACAAGCATATAACATAGTTTATACCAAAATGACCCAACATTTAAGCCATGTCCTACGATCACCAATTTGTTGTACAAATAATACATGTATCATCTAACAATTTAGATGTAATACCCTTAGCTCGTTTCTGTAGTTAGATCAGGGTTACGAAATGTTACTGTACAAAACAGAACCTTTAAATTCTATACAGAACAAGTAATTTAACTTAATTATAAATTCCAATATTTCATTCTAATCATAGCAAACATACACATTTGGGCATTAAGTCAAGCTATCGAAGTCCTAAAAACGATTTAAAAGAAATCGGGGATCGATCTGAATAAATCAGAAAATTTTTAGAAAAAAATGAAAATAATTGTGAAAACAGGGGTCACATAACTGTGTGGCTAGGTCGTGTGACATAGCCCAAACCGTGTGACTATCCATACCCTAGTGTGACTACTCTACATGCTCGTGTGCGCAAATCATGTAATTCTTTATGACTGTGTGGCTCAAGGTCACATGGTCGTGTCACCAGGCTGTGTAATTCTCTGTGCCCGTGTGAACTAATCTGCACCCAAAATTTTTAAGACACACGGTCATGTGTCTACCCGTGTCCCAGGCTGTGTTCCATAATTAGCCCCTAAAACAAGCCATTTAAAGATCAAACCTTGCCCAACAAGCTACTCCATTTGCACACATACTCAACGGCCCTAAACACACTTCAAACATTCATAACATACCAATTCAATCGACTTAGATCTTCTAATCAATCTACCATTCAAAGGCATTTCATTTCATACCAAAACAAAATCAATTAAGAGCAGAACTATAATGCCATTACTCAATCACCAAACTTAGAAAAAATATCTATCTAATGTCAACCATTATCAATCCATTTCACCATTTAAAATAAGCATACCAAAATGACCATTTACATATAGCTTTTAATATATAAACAAACCAACTACACCATATATGCATCCAACCATTAAAAAAGTAACCAAAACACACAAAAACATAAATCACATTAAACCCAATGCATACATTCCCACATCCTCACTCCAATCAACCATATAAACCATATATAAACATACCTCAAGCCATATATTACAAAGTACTTAAATGGACCAAAGGAAATAAACTTGCCAAAGCACTATAAGTCCAAACAAACAAAATATATTCACAAAAGGTATATTCATACCAAGTTGATCATTAGTATATTCAAAAACTTCCATTACAAAAAGTCCTATACATGCCATTTATAACCTTGGTTAAAATAACTAAAAACTACCAAAGTGATTGATGGATAGTGTGATAAGACTCCGATAAGATTCCAATCGATCGAGCTTCTGATGATCTACAAAATAGAGGAAAAACAAAGACGTAAGCAACTAGTGCTTAGTAAGCTCGTATAAACTTAAACATAAACTTACCTTTTTAAACTAAATTTATAAAATATGCTTGACATCATTACCATGCTTATAAGCTTAATAAACTCTTATTTACCCACCAAACTCACAAATTAGTAAGTTCATACATAATTCATATAACTTCAACCATATCATGAGTGAATTTCCATATACAAACCATTCATCACATATTTATTTAGTTCTCTTTCAATCCATTTGCATTCATTAAATTTACCTTTTCATAATATTATGAACAACCATCAATTTATATACATGCCTTTTTATTAACCTTTACTTACTTGTTGAACCATCTAGAATTTCATCGGATACTTGGGAATGCTCTCACATAGTGTGTCTTTTCAAGTAATCGTAACCTTTCCTTTTCAATAGTGCTCACAAAAGTTGTAAAATGGGCCTGCTCATACGAGTTGTAGGTCGGAATGTTAGCTACACGATGCTGCTTACACGAGTTGTGGAGAATCCGCAACAAATGTAAGATCTCAGACATCGGTAGGACATTCAAGACTAGCACTCGAAACCGTATAACCCTAATAACATGTCATTTGTATCCTAAGAATTCTTAAGGTTCTAATGGGATTACTTAATCATCAATTGTTTAAAACATCGTGATATTTCCGAGTCAAATTATATTCAACATATTATAACAAATAATCAAACCAACTATAATTAATATTATTATAATTCATACGAACTTACCTCGATGTCACAATCGTTTTAACAAAGTCGAAAACTAATCCAACACCTTAACTTTACCTCGATTTAAGTCCGATTGTTGCGTGTCTTGATCTAAATAATAATTTCATTCAATTAAGTACTTCAAATAACCTCAATTATTCAATTCAATCTATAAGTCATATTATCATGAAATTACAAAATTACCCCTCCTATTTTAACTTTTTCACAACTTAGTTCTTAAGCTCATAACTTGAAATTTCACCCTTTTTTTTTTTTACCTAAAATATGTTAGTCGAGTATTCAATATACTCATATCAATCCACATTTTTTTTCTTTTTACAAAATATAGATGAAATTCACCATTTAAATAATTTTATCACTAAACCTTAAATTCTCTAAACACTACTTAACAAAACATGTTAATTTAACAATCAAAATTAATAATCTATCAATTAATATCAAAACACACTCAAACTCAACCATGGCAAGTCCCTCAACCTTTAATATTTTTGCTAATTAATTTCTGGGCTAAGTAGATTAAGCTAAAACGAGCTCAAAAACAAAAATAATTAAAAATGAGGCTCAAACACATACCATGCAAGGAAACAAGTCTAGCTGAAACTTCAAACCCTTCTTTAATGGTATTTTAGGTTGAAACAAACAAAAATGAAGAAGATGATATCATTTTAGTGATTTATTTTAGGTTTATTTAATTAATTACAATTTTACCACTAACTAATAAACTTATAAAATACCTAAATCATGTCTTTCATTGTCCACTATATTTATAAATGGCACAATTACCATCAAAACCCATTAATTTATTTTTCTAAGACCATTTAACCCATGTAATTAATAGAATTCAATTTTTACACCTTTTTCAATTTAGTCATTTTCTCCTATTTAACTTTTTAAACTTTAAAATTTCTTAACGAAACTTTAATACGACTCTAATATAACCATATAGACTTTAAATAAACACTAAAATATTTACTCACTTGTTGGAATCATAGTCCCAAAACTACTATTTTTGATACCACTGAAAACGGACTGTTACATCATCATCCAAAATAGCACATATATTAGCCCTATATACATACCATTCTCATTTCAATCCATCTATTAAATTCAACCTATCATCAATTCATACCATATTTACTCACCTTACATAAGCATACTTATTTAAGCTACATAACTAGTTCATTTCAACCTATCACATAAAACATATACATTCTACCTATCAACTTTAACATTCAGTCCCACAATTCTTTGTTAACAAAAAATACATGCAATACTTTAACCAATTACTAAATGGTCCCAACTAATTCACTTCTCATATTTACTAATTCGCCTATATAATTATTCCAAACATGTTAAAACATACCTATACCAACAAAGCACTAATCATTTATGCCACAATTCCATTCCAAACTTATATAATGCTAACATATCATCTACCAACATTATAAATCAAATTATACCAACTTTCATGTATTTATTTATATTTGTCATACCATTCATATTTTATGATTTAATCCATTATAAATCAATATTATCAAAGTTCTAATTAATCTAAACTAATAGATATTAAAATAATCAAACATATTATAAAATTAAGATTAGAAACAATTGAAGTATTTAGGGCTAATTTGTAATTTTCTTCTCCTCAAAGTGGAGAACTTGGCCGAATTCCTAGCTTCTTAACCAAGGTGGAAACGGGTAGAAAGAGAGAATGAAGATGATAACATGTTTTTATTTTTATTATATGTTTTAACATCTTTTGTTTTAAAAATAATATTATAATTTAACATATTTTTATTTTTTTCTACTTACTTCCACTAACCGTTCATGTCTTTTAGAATGTGCTAATTTCTACATAAACCCTTGAACATTAATTGATAAAGCCTTTTAATAGCGATTAATTTTTATATTTTTATGATTTAGTTTTTATATCTTAATTAACTATCCAATTGATAAAAATTAAAGGACCAAAACTTAATTAAACTTTATGCTAACCTTGTAAATATAAATAATAATATTTATGGTCTCGAACATCAAAATAAAGTTTCAAAACTACTTTTTAATACCACGGCTTTAGAATCATTTCACTTGTACCTTAATTAACTATCAATTAAATAAAAATTATTAGACCAAATTTTAATATATTTCTATTCTAGCCTCATAAATATTAAATATTAATATTTATAAACTCAATTTACAAAATGATATTTCAAACCATAATTTCGACACCACCAAAAATCAAAATATTATAAATTTTAACAAAAATAAATTTTGAATCTATTTTTTACTTAATTAAAGATAAAAGCTTAAATGCAAATTTAGCTTGCAACATTCTTTTCAATTTTTTTATCAAAAGTAATATTTAAATAATTAATTTTATCATTTTAAAAATATTAATTTCATTTTATTTTATGCAAAATACGAGATATGTGTTGTTTAGATATTAAATTGAGAAAATCCTCATTATGTTGTTAAGCTTTAAATTTAGTAGTTATTACTAATTCTTTTTCCTTCTTGATTGAAACATGTTCTTTACATAGGAGTCTTGGTCATAAGTACATAAAGGATGGTACATTCCACAATTCGATGTACCATACAATACATGAATTTCATAAGTAATGAAAGATGAATAATGTCATGTACATAAATCACGTAAAGGATACTAATGGTCTTTCACATATATTTAGTCATCCAAGTGCATATATTATAAAACTTCCTTTTGATTAACGGTTATTTTTTATGATTATGTCTCGCTAAAATTTTGCCAGTTAAATGGGATAAAAATTTATTAAAGGAAAAATAATATAATATTAAGTTTCAATGTTAGTCATGTACTTCTTGAAAATTGAAAGTTGAAATATTGTAATTAAATTATTTCATGAATTATTTAAATATTTGCTTAGTAAGTATATCATTCTTAATTGTTTAATACATTTACTGAAAAAAATTTCTACTCCACTGATGGCTTAAATTATGAGCAGAGATATCGGGAATGTCTCCGAATTCAGTAAACCCTCGTGCAATATTGTTGGCTTGCATTATCTATAAAAATCCATATACTTTTCTTATACGTTGAATCATAGTCTTAACCCCACACATTCATGACTTGCTTCATATATTAGTAATATTTTTGCATGATTTGATGAGATAGTAATGATTGTTTGCTTCAGAGACTGCCATGGGATAGTAATATCATGGCATGTGAAAACATAGTTGGTCTAAGACTGAACTTTATGATGACTAGAAAGATAACAGACGTCATTAATTTTGATTTTACTCCATTAGGGAAAGTAAATCCATATAAGATGTTCCATAGAGACAACAAAAAAAAAAAAAAAACCATGTTTCACAAACCATATCTTATGCCTTTATGACTGTTGGTGCAGAATTAAACATGCAAGTAAATTGGCTACAAAGGCTATATCTAGTTTAGTGCAATTTGTGAGATACTTGAGGATCAATCATAACATAGCTTAATGGATAAAGCTTAACTTTATTAAATCAAGATAAAAATTTCAACCTATTGCAATTCTTGGCATCAAATTCCTTCTTTAAATAGATAGCAATTACTATCAACATTATTTTCATATCAATTTTCAATATATAATTATACCGCATCTTTGTAATTTAATGGAGTATGCTTCAAACATTTTGATTTAGATACTATTTTATAACCACGAATACAAATAAATTATTATAACATCCGTTAAATATATATGTCACGTGCTTCACCAACTGTAAAAGATATGAAAATAATTGCATCCATAGCAAGAAAAGATGTTACCCACAAAGTTTTATACAATAAGCGTGTCAGAGCTACTGATACAAATGCTTTTAGTTTGACTACTCAACCTATATTGCTTCTTCTCATTTCTTTTACAATTTGAGGCACAACCTCATTATCATTGTACATATTAGAAGCAATTATAGATGCAAACATATTATCAGCACCAATTTCTTTTCGTCCTCCTATACAAATCTCCAATAAAACGAAAATTCAGCTTTTAATAAAAGCACATTAACTAATTAACTTCGCAGGTTTTTGAATATAATGCTAACTCTTCCCACAAGGTGAAGGGAACAAAAATAACTCAAACATGCAACCAAGGCAAAAATTGGTGTGGTTTGGTACTACTTCACCTTGTTTCCTACTATTCGAATGGAGTATATTTTGTGGCTAGTTGTTTATTTTTTTTTTTTGAAAATTTTTACGGCGAAGAAATTAATTATTATTACCAAAGGTGAATATCTTGATTATGATAATAAAAAGAAGACAATAGTCATTTTGTTATAGATTTGAGACAAGAGAGAGTAGTCGATTCAATTAATAACCAATCAACTTATATCTTAATTAATTTAATTAAACTAGTTTAACATAAGTCGGTTCGATTAATAAAGTCGATTAAAATGAATTTAGTTGCAAGAATAAAGTTAAAAATAACTTTTTTTTTTTTGGGAGAATTGAGATAAAATTATATATTTTTATAAGTTAGAATTCAATTCTTCTAATTGATTTTGATGGCTTACTTTTTAATTCTTTTTAATAAATCTTTTATTAGGTGTTGGAGAAGTTATTGTGTAGGTTTTTCATGATGAACTTTTTCTGTACAAACACCATATTTTATATACCACCTCTGTATATTAGAAAATACACTGGTATATAAATCAAACATTTAAAGAGGTTAAATTTTATTATTAGTCCCTATATTTTGTAAAAGTTATAGAGTTAATTCATATATTTTAATTTAGTCATTTTTATTCTTTAAACTTTTCAATTTATAAAATTTCTTTTGTTACTAAATAGTACTTCTTAAATTTATTAAGTTATGCTATACTATTTCCACATATTACACACCACAAGTCCAGTTAATGGATTGTTAATTGTCATTAATTAAAATTGAAATTTCAAAATTTGAAAAAGTATAGGGACTTGAAATGATTCAGTAGGAGAATATGAACTAAATCTACAATTGTACATATAATATAAGATTGGAATTTGAATTTAAGCTAACAGAATTAACAGCTACTATTTGAGTTAGAACTAAAATTTTATAATCAATCAATTTAGAAAAATATATGGACTAAGAATGATTAAATTAAAGTAGATGGGCTAAATCCACAATTTTAGCAAATTATAAAGAATAATAGTACAATTGAACAACACGGAAACGCACGTATAGATAGCATTATGCAGGTCAAGCACATTTTAAGTTCATCATGTATTAAATTCTTCATCTTCGTTTAAATTTTCTCATCATGTATCGGATCAAGGAAAACACTTGCGCTTCATCACTTTTTGATCTCAACATAAAATAAGATTTTTTATTAGAGAAATAAGTACCACATAAAATTATATAATTAACCCAAAGACGAGAACAGCAGCTGAATTTGCATTGCAGATCAAAGGAACGGCAGCAGCCATGGTCAAACTGTGCTCAACCTTCTATCTAGAAAAACACCCTTTACCCTACAAGAAGTTTAAAATAAATAATTCTTCCCTAATCCCACTCTTAAAATTTCTAAATATTGAGCAAATTAAAAGTAAAAAGAAAAGTCAGTTGATCAAAGCTTCATGATCATGATTAATAATGACCAAAACCCAGAAGAAAACAAGTCTTCATTTTCAATTTTCCCTTCCAAAAACAAAATTACTAATCCCTCTTTACAGACGTTAAGTCTAATTAATAATATTTCTAGAGGAACCGTAGCTAACCTTCATAGACTTTGTCTCCTTGTAAATACTCTCTAGGAATCGATACCTCCGTTTCTTAGTTGGTCTCGAAATCTCCTCTTTCCCAAAAATTTCTTCAATCTTTGCTGAAGTTATCTCATTTTGACTTTGTTCCAAGCATCTCTCGTCTTTCATCATCTTCACTTTGATTTTCTGCTTCTTGTTGTTGTTGCCATTGCTGCTGCTGGTGCTACTGCTGTTATCTTCATCGCTGAGTAGCATCAGCTGTTGAGCGGCTGCTGCCATGTCCGAGTCCGACATTAACAACGTCCATTGCAACTCAACTGAAGAGTACTCAGATTCCAACATTGGGCCTCAAACGCAATCAATAGTTTAATGATTTCCTCTCTTCCTTCGATCTTCTTCTTTTTGTTGTTTATCAGATTGGTTTGGTTAATTGTTGAAGGGTATATTTGCATTTATGGGGGATTGGGAAGAGCGCGTTTCAAGGGCGTACGTGTTGTATAAGATTAAAAGATGTGTGAAGTTTTAATTCTGAAGGAAGAGAATGGAGAAGTGCAGTGCTGTTTCTAAGGAGGTGGGTAGAAAGATCATGGCTGCCGGATCTTATAATATAATTATATAATCTTTTGGTCGAACAAAAATATAATATTTAATCTTTTGATTTATCCCATGCTTCTAATTCTATTTTAACACACAACACCAAAAATATGAGCTTTGATTGTTTGACCGCTCTTTTCAACTCTATATCTCATCATTATGGGTGATACTACGCAATGTTGGGGGACCAAAATTTGTCACGATATGAAGAAATCGATTTTTTTAAATTTAGTTAATTAAATTAAATTATTTAATTTTTTGAGTTAATTTAAATAAATAATTTAAGTTTTGAGTTACTCGACTTAAATTTTATAATTTAAATAATTCAAATAATATGTTAATGCAAATACTTTTTTGGTCATTATCAATTTTGAAAATGAATAAATTGGTCTCTCTTACAACAAAAATTACAAAGAAATCCAAAATATAAAAAAAAGGTAACATTTTAAAAATTTTCTAAAATAATAATTTTGTGGACCTAAATAAGTTAATTAACGATTCAAGTTTATCAAACTAAAATATTTTTTTTATTTAGCTTTGAAATTTTTTCAAATATATATGGTTTCAAATTTATGTGCTCTAACATGAAATTAGTTATATTGTAACAAGATTTTAATTTGACATATTTATTTTTTAATTTAAATTGGATAATTTAACTCAATTTAAATTTTATTTCACTTGACTTGGTTCGAACAAAAATTCAAATCGAGTTTGATTCAATCAAACATCCATTTCTAATTACAATTCATTTAAGATGGATTTTGAAAAAAAACAATTATTATATAAAATTTTGGTTTCAAACAATTGAACCTATAGTATAGAAAATAATTAAATATAACAAAATTTTATTGCTTAGATAAATTGGATTTATTATGTTTTTCTTTAGTAATAATTTTTATATAGTATATAAAGTTATTTTCATTAATTTAAATATAAAATATTTATTTTCATATTATAAAAATAAAGCTAATGATAAATTAAATAAAAAAATTAAAATTCTGTTAAGCTCAGCTCGATTAATTATAATTTTAGTTTTAAATATAAAATTATATTTAATCGAATTCCTTTAAGTATTAATCAAATTAAAGTAAAATCGGATTTAATAAAGCTAAACACTGCGATTTAAATCGATTTTGGGTATGTAAGAACAACACCTTAAAAACTTTAATCTTGGTCTTCCCGAAACGAGGAAATTATTTGGAAATGTTAAAAGATGGGTTCCCACAAAAGGAAAATAAAAAAATGACGCATGGAAATGTTATTCAAATATTTTGAAAACCCATCAAATAATTGTAGCTTTTTAATTGGGGAGTTTCGAACGATTGATCTTGAACTTGTCAAAGTTGTGTTTATGTTTCCATTATTGCTTTTGGTTTATAGGATTGAGAAAAAAAAGAATGTATGTAATAGTCACTCTACGTCCTTTGTATATCTTTTTTTTAGTTTTTTTGTCATATTGGTATTTTAATTTTAAAAAAATCAAATTCAAATTAAAATTTTAAAACTCAAGACGAAATTACTGATATGACATAAACTTATTCATTTAATTATTTCTAAAAAGGTAGATGAATTTGTGACTAAAAAGTGGAAAATATGATTTAAAAGGTAAATTTAACTCGATATTGACTCAAGACATTTTTTCTAAGTGAGTATACATTTGAAATTTCGGATTTAAATTTGAATTTTATTTGTTAGATAAAATGGTAATAATAAAATACATATATTATGTATAAAATAGGTAGAAAAGTGAAAAATATATGGAATTTTTAAATATTAAAATATTAAACTCTAAATAGAGATATAATAAATTCAAGAATTTAGAAATTACCATGAATGTTACATTTTTAAATAATTTACTATTCAATTTACATAATTTTTGAAATTCAAATTCAAAATTTAAAATCTTAAGTGTCTGCTTTGAACAAAAAAGAGTAATTGAATGAAATTATAATTAATAGGGTAGTAAGTAATCTAAAAGAATTACAATTTTCAAGACTTGTTTAGTTGACATAGTGTAATTATATTGTAATTTCCTATGCCATGTTTGATAATACAAAATGTAATTATATAGTTACATAATATAGATTTTAAAAATATTAGTTACTATAAAAATTATTTGCACAATAAAAAATTCTAAACAAGTAATAAAAATTAAAATTAAATAATCATATGTATTATTTTAATCCAAAAAGATAGTTAATAATACAATTACTAATAAAATGACAAGAAAAAGAAACATCATATTTAATTTTATCTAATTGTTATAGTGTTCCATATTTATTGGGTTATTCCTCTTTAATATTTAACATAATCCCTTTTTCATCAAATGTTGGTCATTAATTGAGTTCATCATTATCTAAATCTAAATTTGTATCATTAAGATTATTAAGATCTCTTTCTTCTATGTACTCCTCTAAGTATGAATCATCCCAAATCCACCTATGAATGAAGCTATACAGTATGCGACATGCTAGTACAATCCAATTTTGTTGTTGTTGTTGTTTTTCTTTTTTCTTTTTTTCTTTTTAATTTATACTAAGGTGATGTTGTTAGTATGGGAAAATATTTTTTAGAATAACAAAGGTCCTGTAACGACTAAAAAGTCAGTGGAGTCAGAAACGGTGGTTTTGAATGTTGTTTTCCTAATGATAGAATTTGTGAATATTATTTATTAACATTTACGAGTGTATTACAATATTACATTGAGGTTTGGTCTAATTATTTTAATTATTTGGAAAGTTAGACAAGGTACAAGTGTCATGGGTTGTGCATGGGAGCCTGCAACCATGACGAACTTGTACGATCCATTGAATTCGAGGGAGGTCATTAGGCCCAATCGGACTGGTCCATTGCTTGGAGAGATTGAAAGCCCATCTCCGGAGCTTGGTAAATATGGAAAGTGATATTCAAAGATATGCTTGGCAAATATGGAAGGTGATCTTTAAAGATATGTGATCCTAGACATTAAATGTAATCTTTAGAAGATACGATTCTGTAATCTTAGATATTTGATATCGAGATAGCTTTTAATCTTAGCCATTGATGTATTTTGATCTGTATCATCGATTTTGGGGAGGCTAAGTTATAAATAGAGGCCTCTTGCCCTCATTGTAATTCATTCAGTTATTAATAGAATTTTGAGAGCATTCACTCAAACTTTTCTCTCAAGTATTCTTGCTTTTCTGTGGCTTTTGTTCATCTTTCAAGTTCATTCTTACTTCGTTCTTCTGCTGTTCTTCGTAAGTGCCTAAGAGGAGTTCCGTTGAATCCTCAATTGTTGTGAGTTAGGTTGAGTTAGGCGTTTTTGAGCGAAGAAACTACCTAAGGCTGCACTGGTTGCTTGTGAAAACTTTAAGTCCGTGACAGTTGATATCCGAGCTAGTGTTTATAGACATCGTTGAAAGATGTCAAAAGAAGTTGCTGAGAATATTGAGGGAATGGAGACTCGTGGGAGGGCTAGAAAAACTAGTCGTTCAAGAGACATACTATCAGCTTTGGAAGATCGAGTCATCATTCTCGAGGAATCCGTGAGGGATGTCAACGAGAGGATTGATGATGTCAATGATAGACTCATTGATGGGTTGCAGTCCATGAAGGAGCAGTTCAAAGAGTATGTGTCAGACTATATTGAAAAGTTGATTGGTAGAGATGATGCCATTGAGGCTATGATGACGGCCTTGAAAGAGGAGATTGCGGAGCTCAACGGTGAACTCACAATCTACAAGGTTGCTTTGGGCAATAGAGGGTTTGCTGCTGTCGTACCCAAGCCCAATGTGGATGTTTCCAAGCCTAAGGAGTTCAAGGGAACAAGGTTCATAAGAGATGTAGATAATTTTCTGTGAGGAGTCGAGCAATGCTTCCTTGCCAAAGGCATCATGGACGATGCCATTAAGGTAATTGCTGCTGCTATGTATCTTACTGATGTTGCTTTGTTGTGATGGAGTCGTAGGTCCATCGATATGAGATGTCTTGGGATCGAAATTGGGACTTGGAAGGAGTTCTAATGCGAGTTCAAGACACAGTTTTATCCAGGGTATACCGAGGATGAAGCCCGAGCAAAGTTGTATCGGCTTTCGCAACAACGCATTGTGAGGGAGTATGTGCAGGAATTTAGCGAACTCATACTTCAAATATCAGATATGAGTGAGAAAGAGGTGTTCTTTTCCTTCATGGATGGGTTGAAACCATGGGCGAAGCAAGAGTTGCAACGCCGAGAAGTCTAAGAGCTTACCAAAGTCATGTCTGTAGCAGAATTGTTGGTCGAATTTGGTGGGAAGAAAGACATGCTTGTGTTTTCTAAGCCCAAATTCAATCCAAAAGGAAATAATGGGGGAGAAAAAGAAAGGCCCACTAGGAATGGCAACGGTGAGCCTATAAGTTGCGTCCATTATGATGGCCCACATATGATCAAAGAATGTCCAAAAAAGGCTGCACTCTCTGTTATAGAAGCAAAAGTGGAGTCAGATGTGGAGGATAACAATCTTGGTTCGATATTAGGGGGAGTCAAATACAAGACGACTTATGGGCTGATGTTTGTAGACATCATTGTGGCCAATAGAAAATTGGATGCGCTTGTTGACACAGGTGCGTGTCCAAAGTGGCTAATCGTAAACTTGTCCTCAAGATAGAGAATGAGTCAGGTCAAATCAAAATTGTGAACTCAGAAAGTATTCCAATCAAGGGGTTTACGAAGGGAATGGATCTTCAACTTGGCAATTGGACTGATAAAGCATTCATTAAGGTAATACCACTTGATGACTATGATTTTGTGGTTGGACTAAGTTTCTTTGACCGGATTAATGCTTTCATTGTTCCTTCGAGTAATTACATGGTGATTTCAGATTTGCACCATCAATGCATGGTGAGAATGATAAGAAAAAGAAGCCTAGAGGGAAAAACACTGCCAGCAATTCAATTTACTAAAGGAGTACGTGGAGATGAAGTCTCCTATTTGGCCACCTTGAAGAACGAGGAGGCTATTAAGTTCATTGGTGAGATTATGAAAGAAGTGGGAGAGTTATTGCGATCTTTTCGAGATGTGATGTCCGTTTAGTTGCCCAAAAGTTTACCACCAAAGATGGAGGTGGACCACAAGATCGAGTTAGTATCTAACATGGTGCCGCCAACAAGGGCCTCATATCTTATGTCTCCACCGAAATTAGAAGAGTTGCAGAAATAATTGAAGGAGATTTTAGATACAATATTTATTTGGCCATCTAAATATCCATATGGTGCGCCAATGTTGTTTTAAAAGAAACATGATTGGTCGTTGAGAATGTGTATTGATTATCGGGCTCTAAACAAGACCACTGTGAAGAACAGGTACCCTATTCCTCTTATTGCGGATTTGTTTGATCAACTTGGTAGTGCGAGATGGTTTACCAAGTTAGATTTGAGATTGGGGTACCATCGAGTTCGGATAGCCGAGGGGGACGAGCTAAAGACAGCTTGTATGATGCAGTATGGTTCGTATGAGTTCTTTGTGATGCCTTTTAGACTCACGAATGCCCCAACTACATTCTACACCCTAATGAATAAGGTACTTTAACCTTTCCTTGATCATTTCGTGGTTGTTTACTTTGATGATATTGTGGTGTATAGTAAGTCTCTCGAGGATCATGTGAGACATTTGAGGGAGGTGTTCAAAACTTTGAGGGAAAATGAGCTGTCGTCAAAAAGGAGAAGTACTTATTTGCCCAACAAAAAGTACCATTCCTAGGTCGCATTATGGGAGGTGGTAAGATCCGAATGGATGAGAGCAAGATTCGGGCTATTGTTGAGTGGGAGCCTCCAACCAGGGTGACGGGGTTGAGATTCTTCATTGGGTTGGCAAATTACTTTTGACGCTTCATCGAAGGCTACTCTAGAATTACCACACCCTTGACGGACATGTTGATAAATGGAAATGTATGAAATTGGAATCCGTAATGTGAGAGGGCTTTTAATCAATTAAAGCAAGTAATGACGAGAGAGCCTGTACTTGCTTTGCTGGATTATTCGAAACCGTATAAAGTATACAAGGATGTATCGAATTATGCCATTAGGGAAGTACTGCTGCAAGATGGGCATTCAATTTCTTTTGAGAGTCGAAAGCTTAATGAGACGCAAAAGAGATACATGATCCAAGAAAATGAGATGACCGTTGTGGTGCATTGCTTGCACACATGGAGACATTATTTACTAGGTTCAAAGTTCGTGGTCCTTACTGATAATGTTGCCAATAGTTATTTTCTAATCCAGAAAAAGTTGTCTCCCAAATAGGCTTGCTGGCAGGTTTTCCTAGCTGAGTTTGATTTCATGATAGAGTATAATTCAGGGAGTGCCAACATTGTGGCTAATACACTTAGCCGAAAGATGCAATTTACGACAATCAGTTAACTTGATGGTTCCTTATTGGAGCGCATTCGAGAGAGATTGTCCCATGACCCCACAACCAAAAAGCTTGATTGAACTTGCCAATGAGGGGAAAATGAAGAGATTACTCATGAGTACCGCCTCTATGTGCCTTACTATGGGAGTTTGCTAAGGAAGTCATGAAGGAATGTCATAACTCGAGATGAGCGGGCCATCCAGGAATGCACTGTACCTTGGCCCTTTTGGAGGATCGTTACTATTGGCCTCACATGGGTGAAGATATAGAGACCTATGTGAAGACTTGTCTAGTATGCCAACAAGACAAGTTTGAGTTAGTTAGCTGGTTTGCTACAACCCTTGCCCACTCCGGAAAAGACCATGGGAGAGTGTATCTGTGGATTTTATTATTGGGTTGCCTAAGTCTGATGGGTTTGCAAGTATTCTTATTGTGGTGGATAGGTTTTCAAAGTATGCGACGTTTATTCTAGCTACCAAGGAGTGCCTTGCTAAGGAGGCAGCCCGTTTATTTTTTAGACACGTGGTGAAATATTGGAGAGTGCTACTGTCTATTATTAGTGATCGAGACAGGTGATTTACGAGCCGGTTTTGGATGGAGTTGTTCAAGTCAATGGGCTCAGACTTGAACTTTTCCACAAGCATGCATCCGCAAACAGATGCGCAAACCGAACGAGTAAATGTATTGTTGGAAACATATCTTTGGCACTATGTGAGTGCGACACAAAAGGATTGGCCAAAGTTGTTGGATGTGGCCCAATTTTCATACAACTTTTAGCAAAGTAGGGCCACGAATCAAAGCCCGTTCGAGATAGTGACGGGCTAACAACCACTCACACCCAACGTTATTGTGATCCATTATACAGGACCAAATCTTGCAGCTTATCGATTTACGAATGATTGGAAAGAGAAGAATGACTTGGCTAGAGCTTGTTTACACAAGGCAAGTAAGCGCAACAAGAAGTGGGCCGATCAAAATCGAAGAGATGTACAATTTCAGGTGGGTGACTTAGTCCTTGCCAAACTACACTTGACGTTACGATATACAGGTTTGCACAAATGGCTTGTGCGAAGGTATGATGGGCTGTTATATTTGCTGATCTAGGAATGTGCTTGAATAAAATATGATGGAAGAATCATTTTTGGCATGGAATACTCATTATCAAAGCCCCTATCACCAATCTGTCCACTAGATCTGACTGACTTTTCTTTATTACTGAAACTGAATCCCATTCGATTACAACTGATGTAAATCCTTTTTGTTTCTCCAATAAAACTGCTTGGAGACACGCATGTGCCTTTGCTGTGAATAGAGAAGCAACTGCCCTATATACCACCGTTTTAGAGGCGACAATCTCTCCAGAAGCATTTCTCGCTACCACCCCTGAGACTGACGTAGCCTCTATCCTTGTCAAAGGTCATATCGAAATTCATTTTAATATCAGACCCATTCGGGGGACACCATTCCATAGGTACGATTTTTTTGGTCAGTTTACTATTCTCACACCCGTTAATTTCCTTGGTATATCTTAAGGCCTATGCAACTATATCACAACCCCTTCTTCTCTTTTCCTTAAATAACCTTTTATTTCTATCAGTCCAGATTGCCCACAAGGAGCAGCAGAATAAACGACATTGTGACCCAATACAGCTTTTAAATACCCAAGTAAGCTATTCCCAACAGTTCATATTTAATCCTGTTAATATCCAATCAAGATTTAAACTTACCCAGACCTCTCGTGTAACAGGATATTCTCGCAACAGGTGTTCAAACATTCTTAGCAACCCTTTCACATCTTGGGCACATAATCTTCGTCACCAGTCTTTTTGTGAATAAATTAGCTAGATTAGGGATGGAATTACAGGAAATTTTTCAAATATAAATTTTAATTTTGGCTAGGATATTACTATTCTATAGTTTTTTGTAGAAGTTTTTCATCTTATTCTGTAAATAATTAAGATCAGTATTACCCTCATGTAATCATTTGTAGGCATCGAAAAATCCTCTGAAGTTTCCCCTTTCAAACCATCATATCATTGTGAGCTTCCATAGCAAGGGGATTTTTAAAATTCTATCTACATTGTCCCTTGAGAAGGTAGAATTAATAAGGTCAATTTTCAATTCTCGTAATTGTGCATTAGTTAAGTCTGAAACCAAGCTAAACTCACTGTTACAAATATTTGTTGACATTTTATTGTTTGCAGTCCTCAAAAGCCAAACATAAACCATAATTGAAAATTTCACCCCAGTTCATACCCTCAAACACAAACCACTCTTCAGTAAGCTCTTAGCAGCCCACACACTCTTCCAAGTAAACGAAGGTAGATTCCTTACCTCAGCATTTAAAAAGTTAGTATTCAGAAAATACTTAGCTTTTATGACTTACGATAATAATGAATTTAGACGATTAATAATGAGCTACCCCTGCTTTGCTAATAACACAACATTAAACTTGGTCAAACTATAAAATCCCAATCCCCCATTCACCTTTAATTCACAAAGTCGATCCCAACCACACCAATGAATCCCTCGTCTTTCGTGACCTTTTTGCCATCAAAATCAAGCTATTATACTGTCCAGCTTTACTGCCAAAAACCTTTTCTTCCCTATTCTCTTTTGTCGAAACATATGCAAGATTTCATAAGCAAGAAGAACGTTATTCGAGAAAATTCTACATGGTCCTAAGGCGCTTTGAGCGCTATCAATGCAATCCTCTAGAATGTGTTTAAATCAATTAACAATCATCTTCACTATTAGTTTATATAAAACATTGCATAGACTAATTGGTCTAAAATTACCAAGGTTCATCGGATAGAATACTTTAGGAATTAACACAATATTCATGACATTAATAGAATCGACAGCTATACCTTCGTTCAAGACGCCCAAACAGAAGTTAATAACATCCATTCCAACAATATGCCAGAACTGTTGGAAAAATAGAGCTAGAAAACCATGGTCCTCTAAAGCCTTTGTAGGACCCATATCCTTCAGTGCAATCACAACTTCCTCCTTCCTGAATTTTGTAATTAACTTCGAATTTACCTCATATGAGACGCATCTATCTATTCCCAAAAGGATGTGATCAAAGTTTCCACACCCTTTTGATGCAAAATGGTTTTGAAAATAATTTCGAGCAATACTCTCCTTATCCCCCTCATCACTTGTCTCTATCCCATCTTCGTATTTTAAACTTCAAATAGTATTTCTTCTTTTCCTTTGCGAGGCGCAGCTATAAAAGAAAGCCGTGTTTTTGTCTCTCAATTTTAACCAATTAGCTCGGGCCATTTGCTCCCAATAAATTTCCTCCTTATCAATTTCGAGGTTTAGATGGATTTTTGCATCAATTAATTCTACTAAATTCTCATCAATTCTTTCTCTACCCATTAGAATCTCCAAATTTGCTAAAAATTCCTTCTTACGACTCGCTCTTTTCTGTCTAACCGAGGTTGCTCATATTACCAAAACCTATTGTAACTCATTCAATTTTTGCAAAATGTCGCCTCTAGTAGACCTCCATAAGCTTCTAACCTCTTCCTCGAAAGAATCTTCTTTAACTCACTATGACTCAGAACAGACTTTCCTTCTAAGAAAGTTGTTCATTCTTATGTCTGTTTGAATAAAAAGGGGACAATGATCAAAAAAAGAATACGGTAGTTGTCAAATCTCTGCAGAAGAAAACAAATTAAGCCACTCTATGTTCACTACTCTTCTATCCAACCTTTCACGAATGGTAGTCTCTGGTAGGTTTTCTTTTTCCCAAGTGAACCACGATCCTATATACCCTACATCCAATAGCTGACAATCTACTAAAGCATTCCTAAAAGCTGCCATTCTCCTTTTGTTTCTTGGAACCCCTCCCACCTTTTCAAAAGAATATAAAATTTATTTAAAATTGGCACATACCATCCACAGTAAACCCTGTGCGTGACTCAAATTCCTTAGTAAATTCCACGAAACCTCTCTATTATGCACATATGTTGAACCTTAAAATCCAGTAAACCTCTAAAATTTTTCATTATCACTCTCTTGAATTTCAACATCAATATGAGAGTCAGAATAGCTTTTAAGACTAACTGCAATATCTTTCTTTTATGCAAGACACAATCCACCCTTGAACCAACTGATGCAATATCAATCCCATTAAAAAATCCACATTTCCTTTTTACACCCTCTATTCACGTTTTATCGATCTTAGTCTCTATAAAGAATACCATTTGGGGATTATACAAATTTAACAAATTTCAAAGTTTTCTAACAGCTTGTGGACTCCCCAATCCATAGACATTCCAACTTATTATTTTCATTGCGACCGGTCGACTTGCCCTTTGGCAGCCATCGATAACAAAAGATTTTTTTCAATTCTCTACTGTTTCTAAGAATAAGAGAGCTTATCTCCCCTCCCACCAAAGATCTATCATCCTCCCTTTTAGGCCTGTTTTTACCATCTCCCCCTTCAATCACACCATCATCGCTATCATGCTCCATATCTGTCTGTTTGTGTATTTTAGAAGATCCTACCTCTATATCCAAAACCCAATTCAAATTCCCCTCCAAATTAACCCCCAGAATGGGGTTAACAAAATTTCTACAACATCTTCATCCGTAACCTCTCAATTGCATCTCCCCAATTCACGTTCTTCGATTAAACTCCTTCTTTGAATTTTATCACCATCATCATGTAGCCACACACTATTCATTGCGAGAGCTCTTCTGGATTGAGCTCGTAATGACAAATTTCATCCCATCTTAGCAGCTTCAAATCCTAACTCCATCTTAGAATGGCAAAAAGAATCACTATGCCCTAGGCGTTCACAAAAGAAAAAAGAACAGGGTTAATCGTTCATATTTAAAACTGACATAAGAGTAAATTCCTGACGAAAATAGAACCTTCTTCTTTCTTCTCAAAGGTCATTTCACATCCAACTGAACCTTTATTCTTAGATAATGTCGTACTCCCTTCCCCAGATTAGAACCATCATACTCTAAAATTTTTCCAATAAAATCCTTAATTTGCCTTGTCAATGCTTCAGAGAAAAACCTTGGGGGTACTTAATGAATTTGTACCCAAAAATTTGCAAAGATTAATGGCACATTCAACGGGTCCTCTCTATCCTTCAAATGATGCAATATTAACAGATGATTATTAAAAGTCCATGGAGATCCCTTAAGTACCCTCCTCAGATCTATTCTGTGGAAAAATCTAAACAAAAAACTTTTCTCCCCTAGATTCAAGATCTAAACTTCTTTTACTGGATGCCAAAGATTTGCCATTGTACTCCTCATCACTGGAAAGTGAATAACGCTTGCTGTTAAAAAACACCTCGCTAAACACGAATATTCTTCCACCATACCCAAATCAGATTTCTTCTGAATATGCATAATTTCCTCTTTCTCGTCATTCAAAGACAACGCAGCCAGATCTCTTTCCATTGAACCAGATCAATCTCTAAGTTGGCCAATTGGCGAAGATAGAACAGAACCTCTGATATAAACAACGTCGTTAGGATCCTTCAATAAAACCATAAAAACTAATAATTAACCTAAAAAAATAATAACTTGCCAGTGGTGGCATACAGAAACGTGCTAAGAAAGCAGACCAAGTGTAAAAAGAATTAGAGTCTCTTAAATTACTATACGAGTTTAAAGGACCCTTGTTGTTTAATTAAGTGGATGGTCATATCATATTTATATGTATGTAATATATATTATGTTAACTATAATATATGTGTTATATTAAAATATTATAAATAAAACAAAATAAAATAAAATAAAGATGAGAAATAGATAGTGGAGAAGTTAATAAAAGAATGAAGAATAAAACAAAATAATTTTCTTCTTTATGGTCTTGCATGTTGAAATGGCGAGGGAAGAAAAGAGACATTCGGCCATTGTTGTTTAAGTTTTGAAGCTCAATTTGGTTCGTATGTTTTGGTCCTTTTTAATTAAATTTTATATTTTTGAAATTTTAAAATCATGTAGTAGCTTACCCATATTGATAATCTAAGAATTAATGATATTTGTGGAAATTGCCATTGTTGAGAAATTCAATTCTTGGTGTTATTTTTGTTGGGTTTTAAATTTGGGAGTTTAATAGACATATTTATTGAATGATTCTTGATTATTTTAAAGTTTAGGGGCTTATTTATGAAAATGGTAGCTTAAGGAGTATTTTTTGAATTAATGGAAAAATATGAATTGTGTTGAACTTTTGGGAAAAATGGTTAGGATGATATTTTGTTGATAGTGGTTGAATTTCATGATTTTTAATTGAGGATTAATTTGTATTAAAAGTTTATGTTAAGAGCAAATAAGGAAAATATGTAATTAAAAGTTTAGCGGCTTGTGTATAAATATTTTGGATGGTTGAATTAAGTCAATTAATTAGGCTATTGATTTTTGATCGAGAAGCAAGATGATTAGTTGATAACCGTGGAAAGAAAAAGATAGTCGAGTAACCATCTTCGATCTTAGTAGCTATCATAATCAGGCAAGTTCGTAGTCCTTGACTCGAACTCTTTATTTAATTTAATTAATTTAGTCGAATTTGATATAAAATTATATCCATTAATATAATTGGTTAAATCTTTTGGATGGAATACTATGGAATAAGATTCGAATGTATATGAATTAGATCAAAAATATTTTCATTATTATTGTTGTGGTTGATTAAATTATAGAATATGGTTTTAAGGATTTAATTCTTGGTGGGCACAATTATCGTCGATTATCTGACTAGCGCTAGGCACAATAATTTGTTGACTTGTTTGACTAGTACTAGGCACACAAATGATCTTGTCGAGTTAAACGACGAGCGCTGGGCTCAAAACCTTATGTACGGTCTATCGTTAGGCACCGGATGCCATTTAGTGGATTATACATTTCGGTACGGTATAATGATTCATGAGAGGATATTTGTATATAAATGATGTTATAGATATGTTTCAGTGGGAATTATGGTAACTTTATAAAGATGACTTATATGTTATGAATTGTAAACTTTTGTCTAATAGTTGT
The DNA here is from genome assembly GCF_025698485.1 of Gossypium arboreum. Classification (NCBI taxonomy): domain Eukaryota; kingdom Viridiplantae; phylum Streptophyta; class Magnoliopsida; order Malvales; family Malvaceae; genus Gossypium; species Gossypium arboreum. Next base: position 8,732,765 of record NC_069071.1, read on the forward strand.
AAAGGGGAACCTTTAAGAACATAGGTTACTTACTGTTTGAATTTTTACTTGACTGCTGGTTAGGTATTTACCCTTGTTCTACGACTTAGCATCCACGACAAATCTTGCACTCAATGTTGGTGGTGTATTTTTTTTTTTTTTTGAGTTTTGGCATGTACCTAGGATGTCAATTTTGAAATAATGATCTTTTGTTTTTAGTGAATTCTAATGAATGTAGTCCTATAAGTTATGAATGATGTGTAACTTAGAACATAGTTGTATATAAATGCTTGAAGTTGTTTATGTAAATGCTTTCACTTGGTGATTGTTCTAGTGAATTGCTCACTTTGGTATTATATTAATGATGTGTTTGAGTTAGTATTAGAAGATAGTATATATATTTTTTCATTAGGTTGATATTGAATATGAGTAATTGGTTTGAGTGATGGATCTACTTATTTTACTTATTTGAATGATTGAATTTTGTTTGAGGTACCTATGAATGGCATATTAGTAACATGATGGACGAATGAATTGTTGGTTTGTGTTGGATGTTTAAAATGTGATGTCAATGAGGGCACATTGGTTAAGCATTTAATATGGTTGTTTTGTCATGTTTTGAGCATGTTTAAATGTGTTTCGAATAGGTTAAATGGTTGATGAATTGGTAGCTTAGTGCCCAAGAAATCACAAATTGATAAACTTGAGTTTTAAGGTACATTTAGGTTCATATGGCTTGGGGCTTGGGCTGCCACACGGTCGTTTGTCTTAAAACAGTGAGTTACACGGGCGGATACACGGCCTGGGACACGGCCTTGTGTTTGGACTTCGAATATCCACACGGTTTGGGTTGTTACACACAGCCGTGTGTTCCCCTGTTTCCAAAAATTAAATTTTTTCCCAACCTCTTTCATTTTGTTTCGAATTGACCCCAGAGTGTTTCCAATTTATTTTTAGGGCCTTGTAAACTCTTTTTAAGACCTGTTTGAGTACATTTAGTTACGATTGGTATGCAGTTTGATTTATTATCATTATGTTTGGATTTTTTTTGATAAAAAGCAAATGTTAAATTTTTGAAATGTTATCGTAATATCCAAGACTCCAATCCGGTGACGGAGAGGGTTTAAGGGTGTTACAGGTTCTCTCAACCATATTTCAAAGTTTTGAATGTCTCAAGTTAAAGAGTTCGCGAGCCGTCTCTAATGCTTGTGTCTAGCTCCATTCTCTCAAATGGTATCATACCTTATGAAATGATGTAAAAAAATCTTTTGTATTTGCATAATTAACATCCACTATATAATATTTGGGTTTACAGTACAAATAGTTTGTAGTTTTAATAATAAAAACTTATATAAACTTAATTTGGATAAAGAATTATGCTAAGTTATAAGCCTATTTATAATATGTAAATTAAGTAAAAAATAATTTAAAATTTATAATATATAACCTTTATAATTTTTTTTATAAAGTGTATAATAACTTTCTTAATACTTAATAATATAATTTTAACCATAATTTTAGAATTTTTTTACAAATACGCTATGATAAAAAAATTATAATATTTTTTGTTTAGGAATAATCATATTATTTTATAATATATAGTGTGAACACATAAATAAATTATTTCCATACCTCTTGAAAATATCTTTTTATAAATAAATATATTATAACACTTTTATGACATGTAAATTATTTTTATAATAAGATTTTGAGTATAACTTAAAAAAATTAGAATTTAAATAATATTTTTTTGTTATAAATTTTAAAAATACATATTTATTATTTTTATAATATTATTTTAAGATAATATAATAAAGTTTTGGCCATAATCATCTCAAATAGTCATACGAGTTCATGCTTATAATATAAAATTTATAATTTAAAATTGTATAAAAAATAAATTTTAAAATTGAATTTGGGTGTAATTACTTACGTAATTATTCTAATTCTCACCCTCTCCTAAGAATTGAAAAGTGTAATTAGGGTACTCTAATTAAACTCAATTTAGTGAGACTCACCAATTATAATGGTTACTCAAATAAGTCATATTGTATAATTACAAGTAATTACATCTAAATTCAAAGATAAGTTTAATTGTTGAAAATTTAAGCATTGAAAAATTAAGTAGAGGATTTAAGTTATACAATTTATTTGATATATTTTTAAAATTAAATACAAATATAATTAGTCTATTTGATAAATTTAATTTTAAAATTTGAAAAGTAAAATATTTAAAGGATAATATTAAAATAAATAAAATAAAAATAATTAAAAAATCTACATTTAGTGATAAGTAACCCCTTATCTATTTACTTTTTCTACTTTTTTCATTTAAAATTCTTTCATTTATTTCTATTATAGCCTATCAAATGTGCTTAAAAAATTAAATAGTTGAAAATATTAATTTTTAATTAAAAAATGTTGAATGATTTATTCTTTTAAATTGATTATCAAACAAACTCTCGGTTGATTTAATTTTTAGAATGAATTATGAAGTAAGGCCTAATTAAACATATAATTACACGATAAATCTTGAGCTTTATACTTAAGATCTAGAACTTCCATTTTATCAATTATGTTAAAACCTCATTTTCTCGAATTCTATATCAATAAATTAAAATATTTAAATTAATCAATTAAGGTAAACTAGTGATTAATTATTATTATTATTATTTTGTACTAGGACTACGACTAGCACAATTGTGACGTGGGGAAAAAACAAAGGTTGAACAAAAAGACAAAAACTGAGGTATAATGACACAAATTTTAAATCATTCCTGCAAGTATTTGGAAATTTAGGGGTAAATTCATACGAGAGGAAGGGGAAAAAGTACTGTAGCAGCGTAAATTTTAGACCAAAACGTCTCTTTTTGTTGCCATATTTTGAATTCTAACTATCGCAATTCATATCTAAATAATTTTTTTTTTTTATGAACGAAGGACTTTTTGGGTTATTTTAAAAAATTTAACCATTTACTAAATATGTTTTTATTAAAGATATTTTTTAGAATAATTTTTAGGGTTAATTTAATACTTATGAGTATCGAATTTAATGAACTGTTAAATTAATACAAAATTTATATACTTTTTCAAAGGAGGAAAGTACGGCAAAATATAGGTTTCAAGATTTCGACACTCATGAGTCTTAGACTTCATTATATTAAATGAGCTGATTGAGCCAATAAGAAAATAAATCCCTTAGCCAAAGTAAAACTTTACTTGTGTGGGATGAGAAAATTTTCGACGAGTCCATAAAGGGGTATGTTAATAAGTATTAATGTATCTAGTGTATATATTTGTAGTTTTTGTGGATGCTGTACCTAAACCATGCGGTATTTCCTGTTATTCCCAAAACAATGTATGAGCAATATGTGTTATTTAGGGTGCAAGTACCAATTATTTGTTTCCACATTGTGGAGTAACATCAGCTTAATTGAGTGAAACAACAATTTGAGTTTAGGTGGCTAGGTAAGTGTTGAATGATAGAGAATGCATTGTGGATTGCGCTTGGGACCAACGAGCTTAGTGAATATATGGGGCAATAGTTTAGGATGGTAATTCCCTACCCTTTTGAGGCATACATGGGTTGAGCGAGTTCTATGTGGAAGAGGAGTATTCGTTAGTTAAGGAATGATGCATTCCATCCAAATATCAATGAACACATCGAGGATGTGCTCGAGTAGGGCTCAACCTGTCTAGCTGGACTTGAAGTCACCTATGTAGTAGTTCGACCCTCTTGCCTTTTCGATGTACTAGCTTAGGTGGGCCTTTATATCATGCTAGTGAGATATCTGATCATTGTAATACTTCTTTTTCTTCATTTATGACACTGGCGATGAAAATAACACTCACAAATCTAGAGTTTAAGTAGCTCTTTGATTAAATGAGCTCGATCATATCTTATCTGCTTCATCCATCACATCAATTTTTCTGATAGGCCAATTGAGTTCACAATTTGATTTTTTTCAGCTTGAAACCATCAACTTGTGGAACTCATTCGCCATATTGATAATCATTGACAAAAACATTGTGTAAAATTAGACAACACAAAAAGAAAAAAAAACTATCGAGTTACTAATTGAATTGTAAAATTGTTGAGTTATGATTTTTGTAAGTTATTTACAAAGCTTACTTATAAATTCGACATAACAAATTCCACTGTTTCATTTACATATTCCACTTTCATTTACTTTACATTTATATATCTAATTTTAAATACAAGAAAATTCCAAAGCATAATGCTTCAATGGTTGATTCTTCGTCCTTTTCTATCCTATAGACGAAGGTAAACCATATTATTAATGGGAAATCTAACTCGAAATATGAAGGGTCATATTTATAGAATTCTAAAACCAAAAATCGACATCCTTGGGCCAAGGTCACTCTACAATATTGTCAGAAAAAAAAAAGGTTCTTGAAACCCTAACCTTAGTTTATGACACTAAATATAATACCAGAAAACCACCGACTCCTTTCGACAGGACCAAAGATTGACCAACTCCTTAGTCCTTTGAGACTTGCTAATCCTCGCGGGTGGTTGAAGGTTCGCACGAGATTAAAAACGTTTTTAAACATCTCCCTCTCTTTCTTTCTTTTCAACTTCACGTTGTCTTTCACAACTTTTTTACTATGTAGAAAGCTCTTGAATTGTTTGGTGCTTGCATTCCATATCCTCTATCTCAATGATGATCTCACGCTCACCAATTGTGGTTGGATTTGTGAAAAGTTTATGTTGAGTATGACTCCTATTTTAGTTAAATTTAAGAAATAATATTTCAGTTAAACTTTATTTATTTGTTTCAATTAAATCCTGAATAGTCTAGATTGTTTTCGTATTTTTGAGTTTAGTTTTTAACTCCATCTTTTGTACTCTTCGTTCTTTTGCCATTATAGTAAAATTATTTTTGCATATGATTTTTTTATTTCTTTGGAGGGATTTTTTCATGTTAAATTTGTGTGTTCAATTTCTCAATTTCTTTTACTATTTTTACTTGTTCTTTATTTAATCGAGTCGATCCCCAACAGTTCACTAATAAAACTTTCTGGTAGGCTTCAAACTCCTGGATGAATTTCTCCAATATATTGTTTTAGATTACATAAGGCCTTGGCATTGACAAAGTCTTTCATTTGAAATTTAACCCTAAGCCACTTCCTTAAATTACCCCTAGATCCAATCCTCACCTCATCATAACAGCCGTATGGTGTTTCGATATCTATGCCACTAACCTCTCCCATCATTTTCTTTTTTCTTTTTGGCTTGAGCCATAACTCTTTGATAGGGGGTTATACACCCTTTTCATAGCTTTTCAGGCTCATGACTTTGAACCAACAAAGCTGCTTATCACTGTCAGTGGCTTTGAAGCCCACCAAAATGATTTTAACGAAGGTTTCACCAACTCGCAATAAATTCTCTTTGGTTTTTTGATTAATCGGAACATTGTGAATTTGGAGCCAAAATTTGGTAGTGTTAAAGTCAATATCTTCATCAATACCTCTTTTTCTCGGTCGTTCCTTCAACATCAAGTGGCAGTTAAGAACTAACAAAGGAATAGCACTGAGCACTTCAGCTTTATCTGTCATTCTTGAAGACAAACAAACACATGTTCCTTCCCAGAACATGAAACTCAAAGTAGAATTCTTTTGGCCAAGCATTCCTAAGAATATGAATCATTAAACCAACTTTAATCTCTTTATTAGAGATTACCTTGTCCAATGGAGAGATGGCTCTCATTCATTCTCCCACCTGATGATCCGAGTCTAACTCCTGGGTCTAAAGTTCATTATACATGTCATTCATGTCAATGGCTTGACCCTCTCCTTGTTATAAACTTGCGGTGCAAGAAAGGAAAACTGTGGGAAATAAGATAAACTTGAGATATGATTTACTATCCTTTAAAGCTTTAATTTTGCATTTAGAATATAACAAGTCTTGAAACAACAAAAACAAAATAGTAGAAATAACATTATTGAGTTTTGTATATAAGCACATTGTGTTTTTTTCATAAAAAAAAAGCTTTATACATAACTTATTGCACAAGTTACATTTTTCTGTAACATAGCAACTTTCCAAAAAAAAAAACTAAGTTTTTCAATACAAGTAATTAATGAAAAGTTGTTTATTTGAGTAAATTTGTTAAAATACAAATACAAATAAAATTATTATAATTATTTCAAAAAAATATGTGCCCATTTTTGACCTTATGTATATATATAAATCCTAATAGGTAAGTCCACTTATCAAGTAGACTAGACACCTAACTCAATTACCCAAGTTATATAGAATTATTTATTTAAATTCTTTATTTATACTATATATTTATTAGCAATGTAGGATTATTAACGTCGGGCAAAGTCAAAAGGCTGATAAGGGCTTCGCTCCCTAGAAAATGAAAATTTTCACTTTGGCCCTTTAAGTTTTACAAGATTTTAATTTAGTAAAATGTAAAATTATACTTTAATCTCTCTTAAAATGATAAATTTTTAATTTAATGTTTTAAAAATTATGAAGGAATTGCAAATTACTAAGAACTCTTCATTTTTATAGAAAATTCCATGCAAAACTCAAACAAGAGGGTATAAAGTGGGAGGAAAGGAAATTGAATGATCCTAAAACTGGACAAAACAACAGAATAAATAAGCCTCACTCTTCATATGACAGCCCAAGTGGCGGGTCATTAAGATTTAAGAGGGGTCATTAAGGACCAAATAAATCGAGCCCATATTCGTCTGCTATGACAAACAAGTTTTTCTTTAAAGCGAAGAGAAGCTTGCTTGCTATCGTCTACATTTTCATGATGATGCAATTTAACTAATATATATTTCAATAGCATAGCTTGCGAGTTTTTAAAATTGTAAAGTGCTGATGAACGTTTTGAGTACAAACACCATACTTTATACATCATCTTTTTATTACTAAAAATTACACAGTGCTCTATTAAATTAAGAAATTAATCAAACATTCAAATTTTCACTCACTGCTTATTCATCTTTACTCCGTAAAGGTTATAAGGTTAATGATAACCTTTCTGTGGCTAAAATCAAACATTTATATACTATGTTATCTGAATCAAAAGGTAAGTTTATATTTGAAAGTTCATATCCCTCCGCTTATACTTATACTCAAATATGTGTTTAAGAAAAACTAAGTGTCCAAATAACATAGAATGATAGAGAGATAATCATGTCTTTTTTTGTTGTTTGCTTATACATTTTATAGCAGACAGACTTTTGTCTACGATGTCTTGCTGGAGCTTGAATTTTAAGTTCATATATCAGGGGTGTTTTATTACAATAACTAAGATCAGAGAGAGAAATTAATCAGTGGAAATAAGCTATATAGCTGAACCTGTAAACACATTAAGCATAAGGCACAAAAAGCTTTGACGTCTCCTCCTGAAAGTAAGCATAAGGCAAAAATTTAAGCTTATGATCAAACATATTCCAGATCAAGGAAAAACTTGTGTTTCATCACTTATGATCTCAAACTTTACTGGTAATAAGATAATTTAATTTGACGTTGGACTAGAGAAATAAGTACCACATAAAATGATAATTAATCCAAAGACAAGAATAACAGGCGAACTTGCTTTGAAGATGAAAGGGATGGCAGCAGCCATGGCCAAATTGTGCTCAACTTTCTATCTGAAAGAAACCTTTTTACCCAGAAACAAGTTAAAACTATAGAGCATTTCCCAATCCCAGTCTTAATAATTCTTAACGTCCATCAAATTAAATCTATCCAAAATTTTATTAAAAAGTAAGAAGTCAGTTGATCAAAGCTTCATGATAATGATTAATGACCCAAACCCAGAAGAAAACAATGATCAACAAGCTTAGTTCTATCACCAAACGAGCAACGTCCCAAAATAAACCAAGTCTTCATTAGACAAATAGTAACCCATCTTTACAAAAAAATTTCCCATTAGGGTTTATTTCAATAGCATATATAAACTATTCCCATTCCCTTTCCCATAGCTAACCTTCATAGGTTTTGTCTCCTTGTAAATACTCTCAAGGAACCGATATCTCCGCTTCTTAGTTGGTCTTGAAATCTCTTCTTTCCCAAAAATTTCTTCAATCTTTGCTGAAGTTATCTCATTTTGACTTTGTTCCAAGAAACTCTCGTCTTTCATCATCTTCGCTTTGATTTTCTTGTTATTGTTGTTGCCATTGCTGCTGCTGCTGCTGCTGCTGCTGCTGTTATCTTCATCGCTGAGTTGCATCAGTTGTTGAGCGGCTGCTGCCATGTCGGAGTCCGACATTAACAACGTCCATTGTAACTCAACTGAAGGGTACTCAGATTCCGACATTAGGCCTCAAACGAAATCAATAGTTTAATGATTTCCTCTCTTCCTTGGATCTCCTTCTTCTTGTTGTGGTTGATCAGTTTGGGTCTGTTAAATGTTGAGAAGGGTAGGTTTGCTTTTATGGGGGATAGCGAAGAGCGCGTTTTAAGGGTATACGTATTGTATAAGATTAAAAGATGTATGAAGAAGAAGAAAATGGAAAAGTGCAGTGCTGTTTCTAAGAAGTTGGCTAGAAGTATCATGGCTGGCGCAAATAAAATAATCATTATTTACTTCTTCTAATCCACTGCTTTTAATTCCATTTTAACACACACCACCTAAAAAGACTGTTCGTCTGATTAATTTACTTTTTCTTCTAACATTGACTCTCTTTTCAACTCCATTTCTCATTCCATCCATCTTTTAAAAATAAAAACTTTTATATGTTTTTACCAATTTAAATAAAGAATATTATTTTTACATTATATATAAAAAAATAATTATTCCAACCTAAGTTATTTTAAAAATAAGTGAACTGTTACGACAACTTAGAATTCAATTTACATATAATATTACTTATTATAAAATATATTTTAATTGTCAAAAGAAAATATTACTATATCTTTTGGAACAAATATATTTATATTGTGTTTGTTTCATTAATAAGAATATTTAAAAATGATTTTAGAAAAAATTGTATATTTTACACATCCAAACATTAAAAATTATTTTTAAAAAAAATAATTTTCGATTTTCAATTTTGGAATTAAGTTAGATTATTGATGTGAGCCATCAAATATTGTTGATTGTTGAAGATTGATCAAAGGTTTTGGATGGGGGGATTTTGAACCATTGATGTTGAACATGTCAAAAGTTGTGGTATGGATGATTCAAATGGGTGTAAATTAAGGTGCTGCTTATGTTGCTATTATTGCTTTGGTTTACAGGATGGTAGATAGTGACTTTGAAAGTGACAAATATGGTTTATAAATGCCCGTTCAAGGAAATATTCACTCCCTATTCTTTTTTTCTAAAGGTTGCTTAGGATACCCTCTTCTTTATCAAGTCTTTGCTATTTCCTTCTTCTTTTCCTTTTTTTTTTAAAAAATATAAAATTGCATTTTGCTACAAATAAAGTATTAACTGCAACTTGTTTAACTTCTATAATAATAAATTTAGTTTAGTTTTTATTTTCTTAGATAAATTTAATTTTTAATTTTTAAAAGAGTTGAATTTATTCATTAATATTTAAAATAGTTTAATTGGTATTTTTAAAATAAAAATACAGTCTAAAATATTAAATATTTAAATATGACAACCTACATAGAAATTCACATATACTTCATAATATATTTTTTTAATTTTATCGACTTTTAATAGTATTCTTGAATTTTGAATATTTTTATAAATTTTAAATTATTTGTAAACGTGGTATAAAAGATAAATAATGTTATGTTAGTATGAAATACACATGGATTGTCAAGTCAACTCAACATCGTTAAAAATTTAATGTTTAAGTTAAATTTTTGTTAAAAATGATTTAACTTTTTTTAAAAAGTTAAACAATTAAATTTTAACTTAAAAAAGAGATAAAACACAAATTAATATTGATGTATAAACTTTGCTTTTACCTTTACATTAGTGACTTGATGTACAAACTTTGCTCAATTCAATCAATATTTTTAGAGAGATTTGATTATATATCTTTTCAATATGTAAAGTATGGTTGCAACCTCAAAATAAGGGAAAAAAAACAAGATTTAAATTCTAAATTTATTAAATTAAAATGGATTAAATTAATTAATTAATGATTTCTTTTTGTTGTGTGTGTCATAGGACTAACACGAGAATGCATTTTTCCAAATATTTTTCATCCAAGTATTTGGAAATTGAGGGGCAGATTCATAAAAAGTAAGGAAAAAAAATGTAGTTTAAAATTTAGACTAATGTATTGGTCTTTTTTTTTTTTAACTATATTTAAATGGTAAGACCATCACAATTCACGTGTAAATAATTTTTCTTATGAATCAAGTGGTTTTAGATCAAACATCCATTTAAGGGAAATAGGAACCTTGGCTGTTAGAATTAAACTTTTAATATTTTATCAACATTCAATATTCCTTGTAAACGGGATTGCTAAGCCAATTTACTGTTCCTGTATTTTTTTGTTTGGTGAATGGAGATTTGTGAGAGATTGTTGAGTTTAAATTTCCAAAATAATAATAATAAAAAATGTTAAGATGGACAATTTTGTTTAACATCTGATTGGAAATGAGATATGTGAAATGACATATTTGACCATGTTTGCTAAAAATTTACTCTATTTTGACAATATCAGTAGCTTCCATTGTCACATTTTCACTTTTACCACCAAAGTTTAAAGTAAATCTAAAAAAAAAAAAAAATTCCATCATGAATCTACAAAAATCAACATTGCTACGAGAAATTTTCAATCAAGCCCATTCATCTTTGAATATTTATGTACTCTTAATTTATTTTCAATTTACTTGTGTAAAATGATTTCTTATGCACTTCATATTAATGGGAATACGCTATTTGAAAAATTTATTCATAGTGTGACATAATTATCACTAATTTACATACTAAGAACATGACATAATTATCACTAAGAATATATTTTACAATTATATTGATACACAATTAATATTTATCAATTCCCACAAGGTTAACATTTGCAAATAAAGAACTTAAGAAATTTGTTTATTTATAATTTCAAAAATATTTACTAATTAATTTCCATAATGAATGTTTTAATTCCTTGGTAATAGTGTTTTATTTTAATAATTTCACCCAATAAAGACTACATATTATAAACAAGTAAATATGTAACAATTAAATGTGTCATGCCCTTATTTGTCATTTTACACTTATAAACTTTTAGCTAATAGCTAAGTTTTACCAAATACTTTTAAATAAATAGTTAATAGAATCAGTTGCTATAATTAGCAATAAACTATCAGCCAATTGTCAAACAAGGTCAATGCACAACGGATGAAAAACTAGACAAACTCAGACTAATCCGGACAAAAATCAAACAAAACCTACATAAGGCATATGCAAATTTTAGGAGAGAGACTCAAACATTAAAATTATAAAAAGTAAAACTTGAACCCAAACTTTTAAAGCCCGTTACCTTAGCTATAGATAACTGTGTGAAAGCCGTGTTGATAACCTCAAACTTTTATTAATCATAAAAAGAAGAAGAAGAAATTATGAATATAAATTTGAGCTAATGTAGATAATAAAATTGTCGAGATTAATTAATAAAACTAACATATATAAATTATTAAAAATTTAAAATAGCTATTTCATTTAGGGGTGCATGAGAATGTTAAATTTGAAACTTAGGGATTCAACAAATCCATATATTTGAGTATAATGGTCATGGTCTAAATTTTGGCAGCTTCAAAGAAGGAAGTCGTTTTCGCAAGTTTAGCTGGAGAATATATATCTTGCTTTCGTTATTTAAAAGAATGTTAATTAACCATTTTAATGTTTCAATTTTCAAACTCTTAAATTTATATAAAGAAAATTAAATGGGGATGCAGTGAAGATGACTAAATGGAAAAGCATTAGCAGTCCTTAGGATCAAACTTTTGAATCACATATGAAATTGATTTAATAGATTCTGTATGAATTATGTTTTGATTAAAGAAATGGGCTTTTTCGAAGGAAGAATGTAGTTGTAGGTCTATTTTTGTTTTACAATTTTGAATAAATCCAAATCAAATTTATTATTATGCTTATATTTCTATAATTTCCACATTTCAAACTATTAGGTAGATAAATGGTAGTGTTGGAACTTGACCGGTCAACAACTATTATCAGACCGTTTCTGGTTTTTATTTTATTTTATTTATAAACCAATATTCAAAATCGAAGGAATTGACCTAAAAGAAGTCAAGGTAGCTTAGTCAAGTTGGTTGATTGACAAATGATTGTGCTAAGAAATTATCCTCACAATTAATTCACTGACTGAATTATTCCACTTGATAAAAAATATTTTTAAAAGCTTGAGAGTAAAATTTTGAATCTGGTCGTAAAAGATGGTTTTTAAAAAGATTGGTGTTTCAAGGAAGATGAGGATCATATGCCAGTCGCATTGGTTTTCTCTTTGTTTTGGATAAAGGTAGATGATTTTTCTTCGGGATATTTTTATGAAAATATTGCTAAATAGTTCAACAATTTCATTAGCAAAATTTTAGAGTATGATACAAAATAATTAAATCGGGTTCAAGAATTTTCTATACATCTGTGTCTAGTTAGATATTCAAAAATCGTTAAAAAGAAGGAAAAAGATTATAATTTCTCAATCAAAATTTGTTTATGCAAACTTTTGATATGAAAGATTAACTCTCTTTTGTTTTTTGTGTGGCTGCCTCGGCCACGGGGATAATTTGTGTCCTATCAGATTTAATTATGACATGAAGGAGATGAAGTTTGGGTCATATTTGTCATTGAGGGTGCAATTGAGAAGAGCCACCACCATGACGATCGTTTGGCTCTGAGATGAGGGCAGTGTAGATTTTTTGCGTGCCAATTCGAGAAAACAAGACTTGAGGCGAAATTTTAGGGAGGGCTAAAGGCAAGAATTGTGGCAGAATGTTAATCCCCTTTTAGGGTTTAATTTAGAAGGCTTTTCTAATTAGAATGAGTTAATAGAGGCTGGATCCTCTAGTGGGACAATTCGGGTTGATATGAAACATGACTTGGAAGATAATTCGATAGAAAATGTAGATAGAAAAAACAAGCCTCTTTTTGAAAAAATGAACTCAAATGTTTCTATTTTTGTAGATTTTTTTGGGGACCATTGATGAAAGTGTACAAGCTTAGCTTCAACATATATTGGTAGCTGCCAATAGGCAAGCCAACCAATCGCAATGAAATTATTATGTTGGAACGCCCATGGGTGTCTGTGGCTTGGAGAACCCACAAGATGTTTGAAGACTTCAACCTATGCTAAAAATCTATCATCCCCAAATTGTTTTCTTTATGGAGACTAAACTAAGTGCAAAGAAAATGACACCAACTCTCTTACTGAAAATATTCACTGAAAACAAACTAAACGAAACAACCATAAGGAAAGGAAAAGGAACCTGATAATTGTTCTGAGTTGTGAGAAACTTAAAATAGTTCTTGATACTAAGTGCCCTTCTACCACTCAAGCTGAGGCTAGAAAATGTTGGGAAGGGTCTAATGAGATAGCTTGTTGCTATATGCTAACAGGCATGACTAGCACTCTATATAAGCAACTGAAGAGCTGTAAGACTGCTAAAGAAATTCTAGATAAGCTAGATAACTAGCTTAATGAATCCCCAGCAAAAGCTTGACACTCTAGTCAAAGAACATATGATCACTCTTATGGGCTACTTTGCTGAGGTTATGGACAATGAGGCTAATTTAGAGCCAAAAATTGTTTTGTTAGGGGTAAAATCATCAAAATTTTACTAAGGGTAAAATAGGGATGAGAAAATTATTTTATATATAAATATTAAAGTTTATTTTGGGAAAATTACATAGTACTAATTTAAAAAAGTCCCAAAAAGTACTCGTAATTGGACCCAATGCAAAAGAAGCCCCAAAATTCCTCATGAACATGAAGGGGGCGGCAACCCTAGTAGGAATACTAGGGTGTGCTATCCACCTTAGTCCTATTCTAAGTAAGATGTTGTTTTTCTATTTGAAGTAAGCCACTAAAACTTAACAAGGGTTCTACATTCTCTTCCTATAAATAGATGACACCAGTAGAGCTATTAACACAACTTTGAGAGATTGTTATTCTGCCAAAAAATAGAGAGAATTTATTCTCAACTATTATATATATTTCTGGAATAACAATTCTACTGGTTTCTATTAAGAAGAGAGAATTTTTGTTTTCACCACAAAATGAGAGAAAACTTTTTTAGTTCTGTGTTTCAATTCAATTGGTTCAAGTCCACACTCGAAGAAGTTTGTGGTATGAGAATAGCAGAGAAGAGCGCTTGATTAAAATCCAGGAACAACGAACGTCCGCTAAGCCAAAAATACACGTATGAATTCGGTTAAGGTTTATCGCTATAAATATCACAATTAGGTTGATTTTCAAAATTTTAATTTTTCGCTGAGCAATTAAACCGTTTTCAAACCAAATTTTTTCCAGCACGAAGCTCTTCGGATCGAAAAAAGTATCTTGGGTTACCTAATAAGGTTGGACAGGGTAAGAGATTGGTGTTTCAACTACTAAAAGATCGAATGAAGAGTAAGATAAACAACTGGTGTATCAAACACCTTTTTACAAGGGGTAAGGAAGTTTTTATAAAAGTTGTTTTGTAGGTCAAACCAACACATTCGATGTCATGTTTTTTGCTTCCGAATTGTCTTTGTTTGGACATAGAATGTACTATTGGGAATTTTTTATGGAAAAAGTGTCAAGGGAAATACGGGATTCATTGGTGTGAATGGCGTCAATTATGTGAGCTTAAAGAAAATGCTAACATAGGCTTTAGGTGTTTATCCAAGTTCAATTGGGCTTTATTTACAAAGCAAGGGTGGCATTTAATTTGTTATTCAAATTCTTTTCCATCTCGCACTCTAGAAGCTAAGTATCTCTTGAATTCGGATTTTTTAAATTCAAGTTTAGGAAATCTACCTTCTTATACTTAGAAAAGTATGTGGGTTGCTAAGGGACTTCTTCAAGCTAGGGTGTGTTAGTTTGTTGGTACAGGGACAAAGATTTCGGTTTTGGAGGATGTTTGGGTGTTTGGGGTTGTAGATTTCAGGATTTAAAATTATATTAATAACCCTGATGTTAGTATGGTAGCTGATGTAATTGATTCCACTACAAAGCTTTGGATAGAAGATTTTATTAACAATACCTTTAGTGTGACTGATGTAGAAAGAATCCTTTGTATTCCCCTTCCACGTATCTCACATGATGAAAACCTTGTATAACGAGGCGAGGCTAGGCTTTTGGTGAATATTCGATGCGTAGTGGGTACAAATTACTTTTAAAAGGTATTCATGCTCCTACTCCTAACTACATTCATGATGTTTATATATATTTTTACAAAAAGCTTTAGCTTCTGGATTTACCTCCTAAATTGAAAAGTACAAATTGAAGAATTTCTCAAAACTTTATTCGTACTTTTAATTATCTAAACTATATAAGAGTGATTGGATTCGCAAGATGCCCCAAGTGTTTTGGTGAAACATAAACTATAGAATGTTTTTTGAGACTACCCCACTACAAAGGAAATTTGGAAAAAATTAAACTTTGCTTGGCCTCAAACAATATCAAACTCGAGATATAAGGACTAGATGTAATTTATTTTTGAAAATAACTCATTTTATCAGTACAGAATGGTTGCTTGTACCATATGGGTGATATGGACTGTTAGAAACAAAACAATACATGAAGGAGATCAACCCATAGCTTCAGCTACAATAGGTTTTATTCTAAATTATCTATAGGAGTTGCATGGGTTGAACAAGAAATTACCTGTCTGGAGGGTGGAGTTTGAATGGTAGAGGGCGCCAGAGAATTCATATGTGAAAATCAATTTTAACGTTGCTTTTCATCTGCAAAGGAAAAGATCATGATCGAGGATTGTCATTAGAGACTGAAATGGGATGGTTTTGGGATCTAGAATTATCTGGAATGACCACATACCTACAGTCGTCACTGCAGAAGCACTTGCCTGTTTTCATGCAATTCAAATGGGTGTAGATATGGGTTTCTAGGAAGTGGAAATAAAGGGAGATGCGCCCTTGGTAGTTAAAAATCTACAAAAGGACAAAGATAGATCTGAAATTAATGGTCATATAAAAAATTTGAAAACACTTTTTATAGGTTATAAATCCTGTTTTTCAGGCATCATGAGAAAGGCGAATGAAGTAGCGCATTCTTTAGCTACTGATAAACCATAAAAGTAACGTTTTTAATCCCATTCTTGATGTGTTTTTTGATGATTTATTATGTAAATTATTGAATTTGATGCTCCTAATCCTTTAAATTCATGTTTCTATACTTAAGTGAGCATAGGAAGTGAAATGAGCAAAAAAAATGGGCCACAATCGGACAAAAAGAGCTATTTTTAGGATCTACATAGCCTGGGTATTTCCACACGAGTAGGGCACACACCCGTGTGAACTACACGGGCTGGCCACATGCCCATGTACCGGCCTCTGTCGATATCCCTCCCTATTTTCCAAACATGTGAAAAATCCCAATTTTTAGGCTTTCTAAACATTCTAAAGTCTATAAATACATATTAGAAGAGGACTTAAAAGGGCACGTAGAGAAGAACGAAGAAAAGACTCGAAGAACGCCACCAAATTCATTTTAGAAGCGGATCTCTTTAAAGATTGAAGATCTCCATTCAATTTCTTTAGAAGTTTTATTGGGTTTCTTTATGTCTTGTTGTTTTTCTAACTTTGAGATTATGTTATTCCAAATTATGAATTAAATTCCCTAGATACCTAAGGAAGGTGAAACCTATGATGAATCTTATTATTTGATTTCTAATTTACATGATAAATACTTGATTTCTTGTTCTCAATTATGTATGCTTATTTCATATTTTGATATTTTCAGGATATTGGTTTATGTTTAATGTGCTTATTTCAGTGGAGCAAAAATTCCTATTTAAGAGAAGATCTAGCATAATTGAGTGGAGTTGCATGCAATCCTAAAAATAGGATGACATAAATCTACCGGATTAGAGTCAAATCTAATAGGGGAATCCATAGATCGAGTTAATGTGGCAATAGAGTTTTAATTAGAAAGAAATTTCAATTAATCAACCTAGAGTCAGTTGTTTTTACTCTCGAAAGAGATATTTACATAATTTAGGGATTTCTACGGATCAAGGCACAAATGAATAAATCGTTTAATTCAGATTCAGAATAATAAGTGGAGTCTAAGTGAATTCTTTCCTGGGTATTGTCTATCTCATTGGTTTAATTCGATTATTTTCCTAATTCATTCTCTGTTGCGTTCTTAGTTAATTTTAGATTTAAAACAATTCCTTCAATTCATCGGCTAGATTATAGAAAAATAGTAAGTACTAGTACTTTTGGTCTTCGTGGATACGTTATTTCCTACTCACCATAGCTATACTATTGTTCGATAGGTGCACTTGCCTTTGTCGTAATTATATTTAGTTTAGTGACAATCAAGTTTTTGGCGCCGTTGCTGGGGACTAAAATATTAAGAACACTCGATTTTTATTAAATTAGCCACTTTTATTTTTATTTCATTTTATTTTGTTTTTAGTTTAAATTTTTGTTTTCTAATTTTTCTTTTGTTTGTTTCTGACAGGTTCCTTTAGTTTATGACTAGAAGAAACCCGTCAGGACCTTTAGTATTTGATAGTGAGATTGAAAGTACAGCTCGCAGAAATCGTAGAGAAGTAAGGTAGAATCGGCAGAATTGTAACGACCCGAATTTTACGGTTATCAGAAAAGTGTATTTTTGGGTCTCCGTTTCTAAAAAATGAATTCGTAAATATTTATTAGAAATATTTACGAAGTTAATTGTTAGGTTAATTAGATTATGGATAGGTGAATAAAGGTTAATTAAGTATAAGGATTAAATTGAATAAAGGGTAAAAGTCCAATAATAGATTAAAAGAAAGTAAAAGGACTAAAATGGCAATTAGGCCATTTAGCATAAATGAGGTGGCAAAGCAATGTAAAAATCTAAAGATTTTTTTATGATTTAATTTAGATTATTATTATTATTATTATTATTATTATTATTATTATTATATTATGAAATAAGTTAAATAAAGACAAATGTATGGTAGTGATTTAATACAAGTGTATTAATAGAAATATATATATTTGTGATATTTTATTTAATTAGTAAAAGATATTTATTAGATAAAATAATTAAATTGTGAGATTTTTGTGTAGTGAACAAATTAGATTGTGACACTTGTAATAATGTGAATATATACATTTGTATTATATTTATTTATTTACTTAAAAATTAAGTAAAAGATAATTACTAATTAAATAATCATATTAGGAGATTTTTGTTAGTAAATAAATTGAAAGTATGACAATTGTATGGTATTGATATTGAACAAAGTATGGTATTGATATTGTACAAATGTATAAAAATATATGTGTACAATTGTAATATTTATACTTGTTATTAAAATAAATTATAATTTATATTAATTGTATTATAATATTTTTGTATGATAAATAAATGAAAGAAAGACAAATGGATGGTCATGATAACATGCAAATGTAAAAATATTTATAAATGTACATTTGTAATATATGTATTTGTGTATTAAATAAATATTTATTAAATTATTGTTATTATTATTATTAATATTATTAAATAAATTGAATTATGACAAATGTAGGGTGGAGATAAAATACATGTGTAATAATATGTATAATATAATTGTAATGCATGTATTGTTTATTAAAATAGATATTTATTAATAATTATTATATAAGATTTTTATATGACAAACTAATAAAAATGTGACAAATGTAATATAAATATTTGTTAATAAAAAGATATTTATTATAAATATTATTATTATTAATTAGTATATATATATATATATATATATATATATATATATATATATAAAAGATATGAAACAAAACAAAACAAAAAGAAACAGAGAATAGAAACGAAAAACAGGGGAGAAAGAAAGAAAGGAAAAAGGGAAAGAAAGAAAAGGGAGAAATAGGGATTTTACAGCTTGGAATTTAAATAGGTAAGTCAATTAAGTCCTTTTTTTAAATTTTGATGTTTCAGAAGCTTTAGAACAAAGTTTTGTTGAAATTATGTTGAGGTTTTGGAAGTTCATAGGTTTATAAGTATGGTTCATGTTGAATAAAATGATGAATTAAGGGTTTAATTGAATGAATTTTAAGTTAGAATTGATTAATGGATTAAATTGTAAAAGAAGCTATAAGTTTTATGTTAGAGGGAATAAATTGAAAGAAACTCGAGATTATGGTTTTATGATGAAATTTAGATAGTTATGTCTAAGTTTGGTTGAAAATTGAGTAGAAACAAAGTATGAATTGAGATAGAAAAAAAAGTAAGTAAATTTAGTTAAGATTAAAATTGAAATTAAAGTAGAAATTGAATAGAAATTGAGTAACAAATTTAAATATTAAATGTAAATTAGTATTGTATTAATGATTATGGAAATTATCTTAATTTTTCGTAGCTAACATCGCACCCGAGGCATCTACGAAGAAAGGAAAAGAAAAGGTGGACGAAGAATAATTCGAGAAATTACGGTTTGTATTTCTATAATCTGAACCTAGTTATTAATTGTTATATTTTTTATTCAATGCATTTAGTAAATGTTGAAGTGAGAATTATTGAGTGTATAATGGAAATGGATTAATTTGGTATGTGATGAATTTATATTGATTGAATTAAATTGAATTATATATATATATATATATATATATGTGTGTGTGTGTGTGTGTGTGTGTGTGTGTGTGTGTGTGTATGTGATTTTGTGTAATTATAATAACTGAATTTTGGGTAAATGTTATGATAAATAATAAAGATGAGAATTATTTGTATTGTGTCTTTATAATTGAAATGAATTGATTTAGTATGTGATAAATTTATTAAATTTATATGAATATATGTGATTGATGTGGAAATTGAATAATTGAATGTACGTTATGTTGGAAAATATATTGGTTAGAAATGTGATGAAATTAGTATGAATAAGTGACTATTGTGAAATCGAATATTTTTTATTGAAAAGTAAATTGAATTATATTGAATTGAGTTGTAATTAAATTGAGAATGAAATTGAAATAAAAAAAAAAAGAAATTGAAATCCCTATTAACAGTGTCGGGCTAGTCAGATATAATTGGCATGCCATAGAATTGGAAGTGTTCAGGGATATTTGACTTTGTGTCGATAAGGCACCTTACGTGTCATCTTTATTCTTTATTCTTTTTTGATTTGTTCGATGAGGTACTTTGTGTACCGTCTTTATTCTTATCGACATTCTTTATTCTTTGTTATTTTTTGCTTCGACCGATGAAGCACTATGTGCTTTACTGGTGTGTGGGTTGGATCCATGCATTCGTCCAGGTCCGAGTCATGTTAATAGGGATAAATAAAGGTATTGAATAACTAACTGCTACTGAATAATTAACTATTACTAAATAAATGATATTCTTGAATAAGCGATTATTCTTGAATAAATGATATTCTTGAATAAATGACATTATTGAATAACGATTATTCTTGAATAATTGGTATTCTTGAATAAATGACTATTACTAAATAACCGACTGTTACTGAACAATTGATCGTTACTGAATGAAATTGATAAAGTGATTAATATTGAAAATACTAACTATTATTGGAATGAATGAGTACAGAATATTGATTGACAAGTGAATTGTTGAATAATATTTATTGAAATTAAACAGTGAACTAAAGTATGAATAAGGCACATGAATTAAGTATCTCTGAATTGGATGTGAATGAAGAATATTATTGCTCTAATGATTTGTGAATTTATTGAGAAAAGCTATTGGTTTAATAGATGACAAGAATTGAATTAGTATAAGGAATTTGTCTACGAATTGAACAATTAAATAATTGTGATTGTTATATGATTTTTTAAGTAAATGCTATATTTTCATATTATTAAGTGTTCAAATTATAGAAATACCACTGAGTTCATACTCAGCGTACGGTTTGTTTTTGTGCGCAGGCTAAGTTAAAGCTAGAACGTGGAATCAGCATCCCAGGCCGATCCTGAATTCAACGAGGTAAAACGTGTTAATAGTTGGTAATGGCATGTACCTAGGATATTTTATGTGTGTGTATTTTGAATTGTCAATGTATCGCTGAAATATTCAGAATTAGGTTTGGTAATGGTATATAATAGGATTTGGCTTAATAGGTGTAAATTTTGAATTATTTAATAATTTGTTAAATTTGTGATAAGTGTAAATAATTATTTTAATTAATAACTGTAAATGAACTGTACTGACTGGTATTGCCCTGTAATCCTGTTTAGGGGACGGATAAGTGTTAGGGGGTGTTACAAGAATATAGTGGAAGAGCAAGAGGACGTTATAATTATTACTAAGGAGATGGCTAATAATCAAAATAATCAGCTACCTCCTGTGTTTTTTGCGAATCCTGCAAATCCAAATCTTGCTCCTCGTACTATGTACGATTATACCAAGCCCACTCTAACTGGGGTTGAATCGAGTATCATGAACCTGCTATTGCTGTGAATAATTTCGAATTAAAGATGAACACTATTAAGATGATTCAACAGTTTGTTCAGTTTGATGGTTTGTAAGATGAAGATCCAAATACTTGTTTGACTAACTTTCTGGAATTCTGTGATACTTTCAAGATAAACGGCATTTCTGACGATGCCATTCACTTACGATTGTTTCCATTCTCGTTGAGGAACAAAGCTAAACAGTGGTTAAACTTCTTACCACAAGGTTCTGTCACTACATGGGATCAAATGACCTACAAACTTTTACTAAAGGACTTTCCACTGACTAATACAACCAAGATGAGGAATGATATCTCTTCCTTCGTTTAGATGGACTTAGAGACCGTTTATGATGCATGGGAGAGGTATAAGGATCTATTGAGAAGGTGTCCTCACCATGGGTTACCTTTATGGTTACAGTTTTAAACCTTTTACAATGGCTTGAATTCCTCAACTAGGCAGTTAATCAACACAGCAGCCGGAGGTACTCTGAACAATAAAACACCTGAAACGGTTTATGAGTTTATAGAGGAAATGTCACTGAATAATTATTAGTGGCAAGTTATGAGGACGAAGCCGATGAAAGCAGCCAGTGTTTTTAACGTAGATGCAGTCACCATGTTATCGAATCAGGTAGAACTTTTAAGTAAGAAAATTGATGGTTTATATGGTTCTACGCAGGTACATCCGGTGATGCAATGCAATACGAATGGAGGAGGAATGAACAATCTAGAATATTTACCTCATGGTCTTACCACAGAGAACGAACAAGTCAACTATATGGGTAATAATTTTGGATCTCAGAATAATCCCTATAGTAACACTTCTAATGCAGGTTGGAGGAACCATCCCAATTTCTCTTGGGGTGATCAAGGAAACCAGAGACCACAACCTTCTCTAGGCTTTTAACCACCTTACCAACAAGAGAAAAAGCCGAACCTTGAGGAGATGCTGATGAAGTTTATTTCGGTGTCAAAAACCCATTTTCAAAACACCAAGAAAACACTTCAATTTAACAAGCGTCGATTCAAGGGATTGAGAACCAAATAGGTCAACTTACCAAGCTAATTTCAGAAAGGCCATAAGGTAGCTTGCCTAGTAATACCGAAACTAACCCAATAGAGCTACTTCATGCAATCACTGTGATAGATGAAAAAGGGTTAGTTGAATCTGAACCAGAACCGATGAAAGAAAGTATGGTAAGTAAAGGTAAGGTTGAGGTAAGCCAGAATGAGCAAAAATCGGTCGGTAAAGAATATAAACCTCGTGTGTCATATACCAACGCAACAAAGAAAGACCACACAAACGAACACTTTGGTAAATTTCTTAAACTTCTAAAAAAGTTACATATCAACTTACCATTTAGTGAAGCTCTTACACAGATGCCCAATTCAGTTAAATTTTTAAAGGAGATTTTGGCAAACAAACAGAAGTTAGATGATTTGTCCCATGTGGAGTTAAATGCAGTGCGCTCATCCATTCTGCAAAATAAACTACCCAATAAATTGAAAGATCCAAGGAGTTTTACAATTGCTTGTTTAATTGGTAGTTTAAATGTTAATAATGCTTTAGCTGATTTAGGGGCGAGTATTAATGTCATGCCTTATAAAATGTTTAAGCAACTAGTTCTTGAGAAACCCAAACAAACTAGGATGAGTATTCAATTAGTAGATAGAACCATTAGATTTCCTAGGGGTATTATTGAAGACATACTTGTAAAAATTGATAAATTCATATTCCCAGTATATTTTGTTGTTTTAGACATAGATGATGATAGTGACGTACCTTTAATTTTAGGACGACCCTTTTTAGCAACTACTAGAACCATTATTGATGTTGGTACAGGTGAATTAATACTTTGTGTAGGTGATGACACAATTAAACTCTAAGCTCGTGATTCTATTAAGACATCTAGTGATCAAGATGATTATATGAGTTATGTTAGTATTAGTAATCTTGTGGCTCAAACTTCTTTGCAGAAAACCTTACGAAAAACGTGATGGAGCCACGTTCTAGTCCATGCGACAAAAACATAACGACTCATATAGAACGAATGCTACAGATCGATGAACTAGATGAATGATGAACACATGTCAAGGAGAAACCAATAATACATGATGCAGAAAAAAAATGACACCATAACGAGCGTAAGGATGGAACAAACTAATTTAAGGTTGGGGACAAGGTACTACTAGATAAAACAGATCCTAGAATTGTCACTTCAGAGCTTAATGCAAACGGAGTAACTCCTTTTACGGTATTGAATGTCTTCCCACACGGTACAGTCGAGGCAACTCATTCTAAATTCGAAACTTTTAAGATAAATATTACTCAACTCAAAACTTATTTTCATAATAGAATTGACAGCAAGAAAGAGGATTTTTGACTCTTCGAACCACTGTGACCGTACGAATACAAGGCAAGTCGAGCTTAGACTTTAAATAAGCGTTTCTCGGGAGGAAAACAGGGCGTTAACATAGATAATTTCTTAATTTTATCTCATGATATTTTTAAAAATTAATAAATGAATTAAAAAAAGTGTGTTTTTAAACTACACAACCTGGACACACAGGCGTGTCCTTGGCCATGTGGATCCTAAGACTTAGTTTTAAAAGTTGAAAAAAATCAATAGTGAGTTACATGGCCTAAGCGACATGGTTGTGTAACCCACACGGCCTGGACACACGGGCGTGTCCTCGACCGCGTAGAACCTGAGACTTAAAGTTTTCAAACTAAAATAGTCCACACGGCCTAAACACACGGGTATGTCCTAGGCCGTGTGAAACTTGGACCTAATTTTTTCAATTTTAAAACAAGTCAAAGAGTTACACGGGCAAGGCACACGGTCGTGTGGGAGGTCATACGGACGTGGAAGAAGAGAAAGATGTTGCACACAGCCATGCGACACGGCCGTATGTGCCAGACGGCCTGGACATACGGGCGTGTCTAAGGCCGTGTGAAGACTAGGTTAAAATGTTTATCGCACACGGGCTAGATAGAGCCATACGGGTGTGTGACACGGCCGTGTGGCCCAACACGGGCCTCACACGACCATGTCTCATTTTTAACCCCCAAACCCTAACTTTTTATTTTTCTTTTATCTTTCCCAAATTACCAGCCCTAGCCGCCGCTCCTATTTCCAACAACACCTTTCCAACCACCGTTCCTTACCCGACTTCTTACCTCCGATCACCTCTTCACCCTCACCCATCCCACCAAACCTCCGTCGCTCCAAACTCTTACCTCGTCGCCCTCCCCACTACCTATGATCTCTTCCCTCTCCTTTCTCACGTTCGTCACACACGACCCGACCACCACACATCCCTCCCTATCTTCTTCCCCCTTCCTAAGGTCGACCCCAACAAACGCTACCCCTTGCCATACAACCGTCGACCTACACTCCGACCACCACCCATCATCGTTATTCTTTTTCCTCTTTTACCCTTCTCTTCTCTTTATTTAATTATTTAATTATTTAATTATTTAATTATTTGTTATCTATTATAATTATTATTATTTATTATTTTATTTCTTTATTATTATTATTATTTTTATCGTTATTTATTCCTTTTCTATTATTGTTATTTTTGTTATTTTTTCTTATTTATCATCATCATTATTATTATTAAAATTTTCTTTTCTAGTTCTATTTGTTATTGTTTTAGATTATTATAAGAGTTATTGCTATTCTTTAGTTCAATTGATTTTACAATCGCTTCTATTATTATTTGTCCTTTGTTCTTAACATCAAAATTGTTTATTTATTTATGTATTGTTGTTTTTATTCTTCTTGCTTTCAGAATATTAAAATTTTTCTTTTAGTTAGGAATTCGTTATTTGATTTATTATTCCTTATTTTCACCACTTTGATTTATGATGGTTCACTTTATGGTTTTTGCATGCTTGGATCTTCGTACGTATTATTTTAGAAATAATTTGCTATTTTGGACTACATGAATTTTACCTTTTTGGCCTGTGGTGATGCTCTATTTATTGATAAATTCTTTTATTTTTTATGCACACCATGACGAACACACGCGGCAAGTCTAAGGTCGTCGTCCCCGCTTCGAAAAAGCTGAGGACACCGCACGACCTCCTCTTTGAGTGCCTCTGTTAAGACCCACCATCTTTATCTCCGATTTTCGGCTGGCCCCTAAAAAGATCTATTTTAGTTACTTAGACAATGCCTACTCGACCTAGGCCGATGTATTAATTGGGCCATGCTGGAGTAGGTCTGACTAGTTGATGATGTTCACGCCTTTATTACCATAACTTTGTGGGACAGATTCTTCATCATGACGAGCCGGGCACCATCAATTTCTAACTTGGTGGTTTGGTATGCCAGATGAGTGTCCCTGAATTCATTGCTGCTATTGGACTCTACATTGAGGAGTTCATGAGTGTCGAAAACTTCCTCCGTCTACATCAGTACATCTATTACACACAATCATGTTGTTGGACAAAGCTTATAGCAAGCCAGACACTTTATGATGCGAGTTGCTCGAAGGCGACTTATCTCTCTCCAGCTTTATGATACCTTCATTCACTTTTAACTCACACTTTGACCGGTAGGAGAGAGAGTACCAGAGTTTTCAGTACTACTGATGCTTATTTTCTATTGAGCATGGCCACCGGGCATATATTTGATTTGACATACTTCATCGCCTTAGCCTTCCGCCATCAGACTGACCGCCACAGGAAGGGCCCCATCTGTTTAGGCCCTTATGTGATTCGCCTTGCTCGACACTTCGATCTTCTCGACACATCGGAGCAGTCCTCTACACTTACCCTAGTCGGCCAGATGTTCCCACAGAGAATCTCGAGCATGATTCATATGAGGATGATCGAGCAGCATCATGGAGTGGATCCTCCTCAGTATCCATTGTTTCATTCTGACGCTCAGAATGAAGTCGAGGACTTCACTGATGATGTTCCTCTCTATCACGAGGACCCACTACAGCCTTCATGTAACACCCCCTACCCGTATCCGTCATCGGAGCAAGGTACGAGGCATTACCGAAGCTTATTGAATCATTATTAATTAGGGGAAAAAGTAAAACAAAGTAAACATGAAATATTTAATAAATTCGTATAACATGGTAATTAACTTACCACTTCTCTAAATTCAACATAATTATGCAAAGCATAATTATTCGAATTGATCATGAGCCCTAATACCTATTCTTATCACATTGCTAGTCATATAATTCATATAAATATCAAGAAACATTTATGGGCTCAATTTTTATTAAATTTCTCATATGCATATACTTTTACACATAATTTATTCACATAACTTATAACAATCATATCTATGTATTTTAAATACGCTTTCATAACAATTTGTCTTAATTTCAGACTATCTCACATTGGAGCTTTACTCATCAAATCATTTGAAATACTATCTTTATACAAATAGTACACTTGAGTTGCACAAATTTTTAATTATGAACAAACACATTTATAAAATATATTCCATGTTCATATATCATAGTCTCATGTCTCCATATATCAAATATAACCATCATTTTCTTGTGTTTCAGATAAATACATATAACCATACATAAGCATGCCATTCACTATTTCTTCCTATCTATCACAATTTCAAATGACAGATTCATGTGAATGAGCTCAAAAATAACCATGAAAATACTTACCACATTCTTTCACACATATTCCACTTATAACATATATATATATATATTATATTTGGCTTGACATTTACTAAGCAATATCGGATATTCATTTATTAGGCAATATGAAATATTCAAATTATTCTTTAACATATATAACATTTAATTCAAACATGAATTTATAACATTTTCATTTTAACAAAGTTTAACATTTACCAAATATAATCCAGCATGTGATCAATTTATGCATAAGTCATTCACATATTTTCCTCCTCCTCCTTTCTATTCCACATCCTTAATGTATATAACACACTTGTAAGTAACATTATCTATAATTTTTACTATTTACTTATATGAATATTCAAGCTGTCCATCTATGTCATAGCCACTAAATTATTTTTATCTTGAGCTACAGAACTCCAAATTAAAATCCGCTATTTTTTCCCGAAACTAGACTCACGTATCTTCTTACCATAAATTTTTCATAATTTTTGGTTTAACCAATAAGTACAGTTTATACTTGAAAGTCACCTCTGTTCTGCTGTCTGGCAGTTCTGACTCTTCTTCACTAAAAATTAATTATCTCCTCGTATGGGATTCTAATAATGTTTCAGTTTGTTTCCCTTGAAAATAGACTCATTCAGGATTATAGACATATAAATTTAAGCCCCTAATTAGTTTTATTCAATTTTTGATGATTTTCCAAAGTCAGAATAGGGGAACCCGAAATCTTTCTGACCTTGTCTCATAAAATTTATTATATCTCATGATTTACAATTCAATTGCTTACATCGTTTCTTCTATAAGAAACTAGACTCAATAAGCTTTAATTTTAATTCAATTTCTACAATTTTTGGTGATTTTTCAAAGTTAGACTACTGCTGCTATCCAAAATAGTTTTAATGCAAAATCTTGATTTCCATTTTACCCCAAATTTCACAGTTCATACAATTCCGTCCTTGGTCAATTAACCCTTCAATTGAGCTAATTTTTCTAAATTAATACTTTATTCTATAATTTTAAACTACTTCATAACCTCTGAAAATCAGAACTTTAGCACTAGACCTTAATTCCAAACTCTTTCATAATTAGGTCCTAAAATCAATTTCCATCAATTTTACTTGATAAAATCATCATACATCAAAATTAAAGCTTCAATTCTATATTTATTCATCATACGCTTCCAGAAATCATCCATAAAAATTAGCCATGAAATCAAAAACTAATGACATAATAAGTTGGACCCAATTGTAAAAGTCCAAAATCTTAGAAATTTCAAGGAGAAAGCAAGAATTAAACTTACATGAAACTAGAGTATGAAAACTAGCTTGAACCCTCTTCCATGGTTATTTTTTAGCTGATGAAAATGAAGAGAAATGAAGAGAATTCTAGATATTTCAATTTGGTCCCATTTTTATTTAGCTAATTTTGGCAATTTTCCAATTTTGCTCTCATTTCACCCATTTCCTGATTTTTTCTCAGCTATTGCTGCCCAAAACATCTCCTTTGGGCTTATTTTCACTGTAAGTCCTTCCCCATTTGACAATTGAGCTATTAATCCTTCTAGCAACTTTTACACCTTTTTCAATTTAGTCATTTTTATTTAATTAATCACCCAAACGTCAAAATTTTCTAACGAAATTTTAATACTACTTTATTTTGCACTTCGTAAATATTTATAAAAATATTTATGGCTCGATTTATAACACCGAGATCTCGATATTTTTTTAATTTCTTGACCAAATAAATCTTTATAAAACACAATTTACTATTTCAAAAATCTTTTAAAAGCTACATCTGGCTCATAAATATTAAATAATATAATCTACAAGTTCATTTTTTGGATTTGGTGGTCTCGAACCACTACTTTCGACATTGCTGAAATTTGGGCTATTACACTCCACCTTCGAGTCACCGTCCTATTCCTTCTGCTGTTACTTTAGCCGACGTCCCCGATCGGTTCACTCGCTTCGAGCAATATTACATTTAGAGGTTCAACAGTATTGATGCGACATTGCAGCAGATATGTCAGCATCTCCATATCTCCTCTTCAACGCCGGCGACTCACGACACCAACGTGTCTGATGATGAGAACCATTGAGTCCATTTGTTTTCTTTTATTTTTATTTTATTTTTATGTTTATGTTTATTTTTATTTTCGTAGACTTATTTGGTTTTTATCTTTTGAACTATATTTATTTTTATGGTTGTTTCTAATTGAGTATAATCCCTTAATTTTCTTCTCTACTTATGTTTATTTTCTTAGTAGTTTGCTCGGAATCATACACTACATCTAGATTTGTCAGTTCCGCTTTTCACTATTCCAGGGATTTCATCCACTATTCAAGGCAGTTCCATTTTTTCCCTCTCTTATGATATTCTGGTTATACTATGATTATATATGTTTGTACATTGAGGACAATGCATATCTTAAGTGTGGGGAGGTTATTTATAGAATTATAAGAAAATTCCTGAATTATATCTTGTGTTTAAGTAATTTTCTCATACTTTTATTAGAATGAATTTTTATCGACTTGTGATTTTTATTGATGTATTTTGGATTAAATTCATAGGTATTTGTACATTGATTGTTTAAACTTTAAGATATGAAAGAATCAAGCATGATAAGTTGATTTTTAGAATTAAAAATTTTAGGTTGTTTCCCTGAATTGAGGTATTATTTTGAAGTTTTAAATTTACAAGTTTAACATCAAAACCATAATTTTTTGTGAGATTTTGAGTCTTTAGAGCATATACTCTTCTTGCTCATTTTTTTATTGGTTATGATTGTGTCAATATTGATTTGTTATTCTAGAACTTGCTTTGATTATGCATGTCGAAACCACACCATTGATTTGATATACTGAGATGATAAAGGCACCTAGGTTTTAACCCACTTATAGCATAAAAAGCCTACCTTCATAGTTAACCCTTAGTGAACCCCGTTGAGCCTAACACATCGTTTCTTGATTTACCATTCATGTTAACCCATAACTCACTTTTTTGATTCGTTGAGAATTTTTCCCATTTTATTAACTTCCTTTTTTTATTGAAATTTGATTTGGTTAGTTGCCTACCTATGCTATTTTTGTTTCATTTGCTAAGTTATTTCTTATTGAATTAAAAAAATGATGAAAAAAAAATATATCGATTATTATTTAATTCTATGTTAATTGAGCTTGAACAGTTAAATTTATATTTTGAGAAGAAGCTCGTGTTACTCTTGAATAGTTTTCGATTGATGTAATTGTTTTTAATTCAGCATTTGTTTATTTTTCTAGTTTGGTAATTTATCAATTCGATCTTGATTTTAACCATATTTTTCAGCCTTTCTCCACCCTTTTAACCTAAGCCCGATTACAATCTTTTAAAGACCTTTTGATTTGGGTATCATCTCATTTTATAGTGGTGGAGATTTGATTTTCATGCAAGCCTATGGTAATGACTTTTCATGTTTGACTATTGAGCGCTTATTTTTTTGAACCTTAAACACTTTGAGTGATTTAAGTGAATCTTTAGTGAGAATGTCAACTCTTGTCGGTTTTGAATTAAAGGTAATTACTTAGATAAAGGAAAACACCTACGTTTTCGTGCTTTAAAAATGTTCGACTTGGATTGTTTGAATCTTTAGTGCTCTTTTACTTAAATTATCAATGTATGATTATTTGTGAATTATGACAAAACATTATTGATAAAAATTATAAGTTGAGAAAGATTAATTTTAATTGTGAGTTGAAGATTTTTCTTGAGGACAAGCAAAGGCTTAAGTGTGGGGATATTTGATAAACCATAAAAGTAACATTTTTTTAATCCCATTCTTGACGCATTTTTGGATGATTTATTATGTAAATTAGTGAATTTGATGCTCCTAATCCTTTAAATTCATATTCCTATACTTAGGTGAGCATAAGTGAAATGAGTGAAAAAAGGGCCAAAATCAAACAAAAAGAGCTGTTTTCAAGATCTATATGGCCTGGGTATTTCCACCCAGTTAGGGCACACGTCCGTGTGAGCTACACGGGCTGGCCACACTCCCATGTGCCAGGCCGTGTCAATACCGCTCCCTATTTCCCAAACACGCAGAAAAACCCAATTTTTAGGCTTTCTGAGAATTCTAAAGTCTATAAATATACACTAGAAGAGGACCTAAAAGGGCATGCAAAGAAGAACGAAGAAAGGACTCGAAGAACGCCACTGGATTCATTTCAGAAGTGGATCTCTTTTAAAATTGAAGATCTCCATTCAATTTGTTTAGAATTTTTATTGGGTTTCTTTCTTGTTGTTTTCCTAACTTTGAGATGATGTTATTCCAGATTATGAACTAAATTCCCTAGATACCTAGGGAAGATGAAACCTATGATAAATCTTATTATTTGATTTCTGATTTACATGATAAATACTTGATTTATTGTTCTCAATTATGTATGCTTATTTCATATTTTGATATTTTCATGATATTGGTTTATGTTTATTGTGCTTCTTTTAGTGGAGCAAAAGTCCCTGTTTAAGAGAATATCTAGCATAATTGAGTGGAGTTGCATGCAATCTTAGAAATAGGACGACATAAATCTACCAGATTAGAGTCAAATCTAATGGGGGAATCCGTAGATCGATTTAATGAGACAATAGGGGTTTTAATTAGAAAGAAATTTCAATTAATCAACCTAGAGTTAGTTGTTTTTACTCTCGAAAAAGATATTTACATAATTTATGGATTTTTACGGATCAAGGCGCAAGTGAATAAATCGTTTAATTCAGATTCAGAATAATAAGTGGAGTCTAGGTGAATTCTTTCCTAGGTATTGTCTATCTCATTAGTTTAATTCGATTATTTTCCTAATTCATTCTCTGTCACGTTCTTAGTAATTAGTTTAGTTAATTTTAGATCAAAAACAATTCCTTCAATTCATCGGCTAGATAATAGAAAAATAGTAAGTACTAGTACTTTTGGTCCTCGTGGATACGATATTCCTTACTCACCATAGCTATACTATTGTTCGATAGGTGCGCTTGCCTTTGTCGTAATTATAGTTAGTTTAGTGACCATCAGCTACAGATTGTATTAAAATGGATGATTCAACTTAGTTGTTAAATAGTTTTTCTCCTTTTGTGGCTAGGGTGGTGGAAAACGATCGACGGTGGGTGGATCTGCTAGATTAAGTTGTGACGCTTGCCGGATTTGAAAGACAACTTCTGAAATCGTTTCATCTTTAAGAGACAAAGAACATTTTGTTGGAGCTAGGTTTTTGTATTTTTCCATATGCTTCGAGAAAGTTATTTGGCCCGATTTTAGCTAGATTTTTTTTTAATAAGTTAATTTTTTATTTTTCCTATGTAATTTACAGCCACCATTTATTGTTTGTTTTGAGAGTTGTTTCACTTAATAAAAATCCAGGTTTTTCACTAAAAAAAAAAGAAAATAGTTTTATTTTTTTTTAAAGTCATTTTATTTTTCTAAAATTAGAAAACATGGTAGTTATTTTTCTTTAGTAGATATATAAGAAATAGAGTTAACGGTACCAAATATCCTTAAGCTATGATCCTTATTCTAAATTGGTTAACATACTTCAAAATGTTCTAATTACATCTTAAATCATCGATGTTATATAAATTAAGTTGTTTCGTTATTAAAACTGCTAATTTATTCGTTAAATGACACATCATAGCTAAATTTAAAATGAAAAATTTAAAGAAATAATGTAATAACCCAAAATTCACGGGCACCGGAAAAGTGAGTTATAGGGCCTTCGTCTTAGTGAAATAAGTTCAAAAATAATTATTAAAAATATTTTTGATCCTAGTGGTGTGTCTAATTAGGTTTTAATTAGGTGAATTTAGCTTAATTTAGAGTAATTAGTAAAAATACTAAATTGATTAAGGGTAAAATTTAATTCTAAAGTAATAGAAAATAAAAAGGATTAAAATGGTAATTAAATCATTTACAAAATTTGAGGCGGCATATATGTATTAAAATCTAAGATTTTATTTAGGTTGTATTTAAATATTATATATAATTATTTTAATAATTAATTAACATTATGGTTTGATATTAGATTATTATTATTAGTATTATTATTAAATAAATTAAATAGTAAATAATTGTATGGTAATAAAAATATACATGTGTAAAAATTATATTGGTATATTTGTAATTTAAATACTCAAATTACTTATAATTTAAGTATAAAGATATTTTATAATAATTAATTGTATTAATTATATTATGAGATTTTATATAATAAAAATTAAAGTTATGGCAAATGTATGAGGATGATAGGGTACAAATGTAATAATATGTATGTGTACAAATGTAATATATGTAATTGATATTAAAATAGATATTTATTAATTATTATTATTATGTTAAAGATATTTATTAGATAAATAGTTAAAACAAGATTTTTAGTATGAAAAACAAATTAGATAATAACATTTGTAATAATATAAATATGTACACTTGTTATATAATTATTAATTTACTTAATATTAAAGTAAAAGATATTTTAATATATGATATTAATATTATATTATGTTAATAAAATAATAAAGCATAAAAGAAATAAAGAAACAAAGAAACAAACAAAGAAGAAAAAGAACAGAAGCTTTAAAAGGCAAGTTAATTAAGTCCTTTTTTCTTAATTTTGATGTCTTAAAAGCTTTAGAACAAAGTTTTGTTGAAATTAAGTTGAAGTTTTGAAAGTTCATAGGTTTTTGAACATAGTTCATGTTGAACAAAATAATAAATTAGGGATTTAATTGAATGAATTTTAAGTTAGAATTGATTAGAGGATTAAATTGTAAATTAAGCTATAAGTTTTATGTTGTAGGGAATAAATTGAAAGAAGTTTTAAATTTGGGTTTTATTATGAACATTAGATAGTTAAGTAGAATATGGAAGGAAATTGAATAGAAATAAAGTATGAATTGAGTTAGAAAAGTAGATGAGTTAATTAGGATTAAATTGGAATTAGGGTATAAATTGGATAGAAATTCAGTTATTATTATTAATTAATGCTATGATTAATAGTGTAAATTATTATTATTTTCGTAGCTAACAAAGAACCCGAGGCATTGGCACGAAAATGAAAGGAGAAAGTTATCGAGGAGTAATTGCGAAATCCGAGTTTGTATTACTATAATTCAAGTTATTTATTATTAAGTATTAATTTTAAATTTATTTATTTTATAGTAATTAAATATTGAGGTAAGTAAATTTATTGAATTGAATTGAATGAGAAATACGTGTTAGTATTATTATAATTTGAATTTAATTATTATTGATTGTTGAATTTTAAGTTAATGTGCATGGTAAGTATTAGTATTGAACTGTATGAAATTAAATTGAATTGTGATTATATGTGAATAATTGAAATGCATATTTAATTGAGAAAGTGATATTGAATTGAGAAAAAGAATTGAATACCCTATTAACTCGTCAGGCTAAGTCGGATATAGTTGGCATGCCATAGGATTGGAAGTGTTCAGGGATACTTCAACCTCGAGTAAATGAGACCCTAGGTGTCATACTGTTACTTCGGATAGATTCGGTGAGGTACTGGGTACCACTTTACTTCGGCTAGGCCGATGAAACACTGGGTGTCAACTTTGCTTCGAACTATCTGATGAGGCACTGGGTGCCAAATTCGTGTGTTTGGTTGGATCCGTGTATCCGCCAAATTCCGAGTCTGTTAATAAGGGTAATTAAAAGAATAGTTAAGTTGAATAAAATGAATTGGTTGAGCCACTGAAAGAAATGTAAAAATGGAACATGAATTAAAAATGTGATTTGAATGTGAGTATGAGAATAGAAAGCATGAACTAATGGTTCATGAATTAGATAATGGTCCAACTTGAATGTTTATGATTTCAATTGATGAATAGCTAAATTAAATTGTATGAATATATTGAGAATGGCAAATTTATGTTTGAATTGGTTTAGTAAATATTAAAGTTAGATGATTTAATTTACATAATTATTATGTTTATAATTTGAATTATGGTAATACCACTGAGTATAAAATACTCAGCATACGGTTGTTTCCGTGCGCAGGTTAATAGGTATTTAGAGTCTCGGTTCAACATCCAGATGATCCCGACTCTAGCGCAAACTCAGTGATGTATTCTTCGTTTAGTAAAAGTGGCATGTGCATAGGTGTTAATTTAGTCACTTTAAAATGTTATATAATTTTTATTGTAAAGAATGGTATTTGGTATTTTGGTGTTTAAACTAATGAAATAGTATGAAAATTTACATGATATGCATGGTATAATTGGTGCTAAATTTAAAATGGATGAATGAAATTCTAATTAAATTTTTAATGGTAACATAAATGTTCATTGAGTAATTATCAAATTATTGTTATAGGTATGATTTTAATACTGAATAACATGAAATTGCATTGGTTGAAATATTGATTTTGGATTGGTTCCGGTTTGAAATTGCAGGGAAGGTTAGATATTTATAAAAGGGGTTATATTGAATTTTTTTAATAAAAAAGAAAAAATAGAGACAATTAGTAAAAGTTTATATGAATTTATAATCATATTATAATATGTTCGATAATTATTTGAATATTATTCGTAAATTGTTCGATTGTCCGGTAATACTTCTTAACCCTGTTTTGACGACGGTTTAGGGTTAGGGGCTGTTACAAATAGAATGTTGTCGCATAATTTTTAAAATTAAAAACTAAAAAAAAAGGAGTGAACGATAAAGCTTCTGTAAAAACTTCGAAAACCTTAAAACTAAGGCTTTTATAACTTCCATTTTTATAATATCCATATTTTCTTAAAATTTTCATTTTAAATCATGTCGCATTAGATCTGACATGTCATTTAATAGTTAAATTAACAATTTTTGTAACAGAAGAACTTAATTAATATAATCTCGATAGTTTGGGGATGTAACTAAATTCAAATAAAATTTAGGGACCAATTTAGAATGGGGTCATAGTTTGCAGATGTTCAATGCAATTAACTGTAGAAAAATAATAATAAAAATTACATTTATAAGGATTTGAACCAAGATACTAGATTTAATATTTGAAAAAATGTTGAAAAAAAGAGAAATTTTTCATTTAAACGGAAACCAGCTTAAGATTCATTGGTGTCCAAAAAGGTATTGTGGTGCCTAATGGCCCAACAAACATACAAAGGAAAAATAAACAACGGGTAAAAGAATGGCCTACTCTAAGTTAATGTAGACAATTTGAAGATAATCCTAACCGCCTACCACTATGAAAAGGACGAGAGATGGTCTCGAAACCATCAAGTGGCTAGAGAAACCATAACACCAATAGTTAAAATGTCACAATAATAGGAGACAAAACCGAGGCAAGATCCAGAGAGAAGCACCAACATCACTATGAACTCAAATAGAGATCGAAGTTGGGTTAGAGTAGCGCATGTCCTCCATCCTGGAGAGCAAGGAGATATACATTGACGCAAGGAGTGTTTAACGGAGACACAACGGTGGAGTCCACCCAAGAGACATAAGAGGGTAGAGGATTGTGCCAGAAGAAAACTTAGAATCGAGAGTAAAAAAGAGGTAGGCTCCAAAAACAACTTTGGGAAACCTATGAGACCAACAACTCAAGGAGAGGTTTATCAACAAAAGGAGCAATGGTCAAACCACCCAAAGGATGCTTAGGAAGACATCCTTAGGAGTATAGGCAAATACAAAGAGGAAAATAGGGGATCTAATGGAACAAAATGTCATTTAGTCTTTTCATAAATAACAGATTTATATAATATATGGTAAATTTGCACTTTGACTTCCAAAAATGAAAAAAAATCTATTTAATCCTTAAAAATGATAAAATTATAAATTAATATATGATTAAATTATATTTTAACTTCTCAAAAATTTATATTTGAATTTTGGCCCTTTAAAAAAATATTGGATTCGCCCCTACCAAAGAAGAACGACCATTCAGGCCAACAACAACAAACCCTTCCCAAGGTCAGGACAATCTATTAAATAAAAAGAAAAAAAGAAAAAGAAAGAAAAATGTGAGAGAGGAAAATGTGAGGAGACAAATGAGAAGGAAATGGTTGTCGCTTGGGAAGAACAACTGGTAAGAAAGTTTGAGGGCTAGTTTTCAGAAAAAAGAAGTGAGAAAGGGTTTGTAGCACCCCAAACCCGGCCCAAACGTTAAGGCCAAATCCGACGTGCCACTTTGAAGTCAAAAACCCGTGTTCCCTTTTTAGTGTTTTAAAAAGCTGACTTTTGTCAAACTAACCAAGTGAATGGAAGCTGGGCACCAGGTAGGTATCCATAACAGAGGAGGTGAGCCATGAAGGCTGCTTAAGTACCAAGCTCTCCGATTGGATCCAATCCTAGACATGCCCACATCCATTGCCACACTTGGTTATAACAAGTTGAAATTTCTTTGAGTGATTATCTTTGGTAAATCGAATATTCGTAACGTCGTGTTATTTTAAAAAAAACAAGTATCGTTTTGAAATCACGCCCTAAGTCTAGCCCATTTGAATTAGTATCCATCAATTTAAAGTTGTTTAAAATAATATAATCCCAGAAAATCAAAGAAAAAAATAAAGTTAAAATGGCCTTATTACAACGCAAAAATTAAATAGTAATTAAAAATAACTTAAGAAAACCAGTCTCTTTTTCAAACCCAAAAGTATTCACCATGGCCACTCTGAATCCCCTCCGGCTCCAAGTCACCCACATCAAGGCTCACCTGCAAGGTTAAAGAAGGGGTGAGTTTGGGGAAACTCAGTGTGTAAGGAAAACCCATTCAAAGCCCAAGTCAGCTCAAGCCCATTGGGCCTAAGCCCATTCAGGTAACAGTGGTACTGGGCCAGAGCCCTTTTCAGATTACAATAAACTGGGCCTTAGCCCCTTATTCAGATAACAGTATGGCCCATAGGCCCATTTCAAAATACATGCAACATCAGTAAACATATGCAAGCCCATTTGGGGAGACTACTCAACCCACCAACCACTACACTCCACCCGTACCAAATTAACACTCCACAATTGCGACCTTTGTCTCGTCGCTTATCGATAAATTGAGGCAAAGCCTCCAGTACGTGGACAAGCCACTTTCAGTACTTCCTCCATCAATATCCCAGTCCCATGCATCAGATAATAACAACATGGCATGCAGTAAATAACAACAGTCAAACATGCATTTAGGTCAATTTAACCCTAGGGGTATTTCGGTAATTTATCTCCTAGGGGTAAAACTGTAAATTTTCCACTTTTAAAGGTATTTCAATAATTTATCTATTTTAGGGTTTTTCATGCATATTCCTACCTTTCACGTACTAACAGAATCACTACCGAGGGTTCTTACCGAATTGGGTCCGTTAGCCCATCATTCCAATTTTGGCCCATTAAGCCCAAAAATATCGAGGGCACAGAAATCATGCACTTTGCAGTCCAAACATTGCAGCTTACCAAAAACATTAATCGATTTACCTCACGAGCATTCGCACACTCACAAATCTACAAAATACCGATTTTCGGCATTTCGGCTTTTGCCGATCTAGACTAAGAAAGAGGGTGTTAGTTACACACCTATTTGCGACGATATCTTGTGAGATCCACACACGAACCGCCTACAATTGGATTCCTAACACGTTAATCTAACTATTCAAATACAAACTACGTATTAACCCCTTACAATATTCGGCCAACCACACTTACAGATCATAGTAAGCTTATAAGAAATCAATAAGCAACTCATTAACAAATTTTTGTCAATGTTTACCACATAATCATAATCTCACTGCAAGCTGTCTTCCTGAACAACAGTTACTAAATCATTTATAACTGGAGCTACGAAACTCCAAATCAAGTTCCGTTAATTTTCCCTGAAAATAGACTCATATATTTTCTATCCATAAAATTTTCAGAATTTTTGGTTTAGCCAATAAATACCATATTTTTCTCAAAGTTTCCCATGTTTCACTGTTTGACTAATCTGACCACTCTTCATTACGAATCAAATTTCTCATTGTAAAGAATTCAAAATATGTTCTCGTTTATTCCATTTGAAACTAGACTCATTAAGCTTTAATTACATTATTTATTCAGCTTCTAATTCATCTCCCACAATTTATGGTGATTTTCCAAAGTCACGTTACTGCTGCTGTCCCAAGCAGATTTATTACCAAATCACTCTTTCACACCTAACTTGCATGCTTGTTATTTAAACATGTATATCACCAATCAATCATCACATATCTATGATTTTACTTAAGTATAATCTCCATTTCATCATTTTAAAGCACAAAATGTTAGCCGATTTTTCCCCTTAGCATCTAAGGCACATGCATGCTCATTTGTTTGGCTCAACTTCACCTATCTTCCATTTTTCATCAAAAGAACATGAAACAACAACCATTTCCTTCATTTTAATTCATGACTAAATGCTCACAACACAACTAAAAACCAAAATATGCTTCAAGAGTTAGGGTAGAATCAAGAAGAACTCATGAACATCAAGATAGAAGCAAACTACCATGAACTTACCTTCAATTTTCTTCCCCAAGTGACCGACCATTCAAGAGCTTTCTCCTCTCCTTTCT
This sequence comes from Gossypium arboreum, assembly GCF_025698485.1. NCBI lineage: Eukaryota > Viridiplantae > Streptophyta > Magnoliopsida > Malvales > Malvaceae > Gossypium > Gossypium arboreum. The sequence goes on from NC_069071.1 coordinate 8,772,477, forward strand.
TTTCTCTAACTTTAGGCTATGATGAACAAAGATGGACAAAACTTTGTTCTTTTCACCCCTTTTTCTTTTAATAAAATTTTATATTTCATCCATTTAATTCTTTAATACAAAAGACATGAAATTCCCATCATGGAACATTTACCTAAACCATTATCATGGAACATTTACCTAACCCATTATCATGGAATATTTATCTAATCCATTATCATGGAACATTTACCTAACCCATTATCAATTTGTATCAATTTGTACCATAAATTATGGATATCAAGTGCTCATATTGTCTACAACAACATGATGGCTGGCCACTTCATGTAAAATGGGAGGTTTTTCATGCAAATCCTCCTATTTTGCACTCCTATTTATTTGGCCACTTCAATTTAGCCTATAGCATTTTCAAACATTTTCACATAGGTTCTATTTCATAATTTCACCCCCTTTTTCTTATGGAACAAAAATTAACTAAAATTGTCGGGTTCTATCTTAAGCTTGGCTTTCTAGAGGCCCACTAACATAATTAAACTTATGCCAACATTCACAGAATTCCCGAAAATTGGGGCGTTACAGGGTTGATTTCTTTCTCTTTTTTTTTTACACCGAAACAAATATTTTTCTTATCGAATGCTTACTAGGTATACACTAATCATGAGCTTTCAAGTCACTTTTGCATATTGGAACGAACATGAAACTAAAGATAATTTATTTTGGAATTATGAGGTATGTTAATGCAAGATAGATTGTAATGGGCATCAATGATGTGTAATTAGGGAGAGCTCAATTACGATACTATAGTGGAATGACTTCGTGACTAAATGAGTTTATAATTAATAGGCAAAAAGCTATAACTTAATTATAAATCATTTGAGCCCTAATTATATATATACAATCGATCCCCCCGTTAGCTTGTCGAAATCAGAAATGAATTGCATGTCGAACTAAATGAACGAAAATGAATGGAAATGATGAAGCTGGAGAAATGAATCGCATTCACAAATAAATGTGCTTTCTCACTAACTATACAGATGACTTGAGAATTAATTTAACGTTTTGAATTATTATTTAATTAATTATAATTAAATAATTGAAGTTTGAAAATAAAATAAAATTAATTCATTATTATGAATCATTGAGTATGAAAATTAAATATATTTAATCATAGATTCTTTTACGATAAAATTGTCATGACTTTAACGTAACTAGAATTAGGTTGAGAAAATTTATTTAATTGGAAATTAATTTAGTTCATTTAATTAATTAAATTAATAAAATAAATAATATTTATTTTAGGAAATGAAAATAAGTATTAAATTGGATTAAATTATAAAGTGTTGGGTCAAAAGTTTAAAAAGCACATATAATTGGAACCAATATAGGAGAGGTCCAAATCCCCTCAGTTTACATGTAAGAGGCAACAATCTTAGTGTTAGTATCTAGGGTGTGTTGCCTCCTCTCTCCTAGTTGGACTAGGAGAGTGTTTTATATTAAATAAATATTATTTGTGTTATTCTTTTTCAGCTAAAATTCTCTTATCTCTCCTTATAAATAGATAGCATTGGTAGAGTTATTTACATAAGTTTTACACACAAGTTTCATATATTGTTATTCTGCCAGAAAGTAGTGTCAATTTATTTTCTTAAATTATATTAAATTTTTTGGGAATAACAATTTCTATCGTTTCTATTGAGAGAATTACTTTCCCACTATAAGTAATTAAATCATTTGTTGTTATGTGTTTGGTGTGTGTTACTCGAGCCCACATTCAACACAATTTGAGGTATAATGATAGCAGAGGAGATTGTTTGATTGAAAACCATGAATGATACAGATCTGTCTAACATAAAACACAAGTACTTTTCGAGAACAAGTTTCTCACTATAAATATCACAAATCGGTTTGATTTTCAACATTTTTAAACTTCTGTTGTAACTGAAAGTCGTTTTATTTTTCCAACACTAGTAAGGAAGTCCCACCGACTCCTTTTGAGTTATGAATCGTAAGAAACCTAGTTTGAGACACTGGGGTTGTCCAGTAGAGGTAAGAATCTACAACCTACATGAGAAAAAGCTAGATTCAAGGACAATATCTGGGTTTTCCATTGGTTATCCAAATAGGCTGAAAGGGTACAAATTTTATTGTCCTAATCTTAGTATGAGAATAGTGGAAATCAGTAATGCTAGATTCTTAGAAAACGGAGAAGTTAATAGGAGTAATGTGTTACAAAATTGGGTTTGAAAAACACAACGAAAACTATGTTTTAGGGAAAACCAAAGTTTAAATTTTTTTCCAAAACTAAAACTTGGTTGTGATATCTAAAATAGTAAATACGCAATCAAAATTGTACATTTTCGACTCATTTAAGATGAACTCTTCGACTAAGTAGTTTTCTCCACTATCCTCAAGGGATTACAAAATAACCAAAACGAATGCCTTGGATGGGCATCAAGTGGTTGATATTATCCCCCCAGGACCCGAACTTCTTGTTTCAGAGGGTGAATCTATCAAACTCGATCAACCATTAACAATTAATCCTAATGTGGGTGGATTTGGTCAGGGGGATCAGAAATAGGACTTCAAGACCCACTATGCGTCCAAGCTCTTTTGTTCTTCTTGGCATCTATTGTTTTTGCACAAATCTTTTTGGTTCTTAAAAAGAATCAGTTTGAGAAGGTTTAAGTGTCTGAAATGAATTTCTAGATCTATGGATTTATCAACATCAAATTTGTAAAAAAGAACAAATTCTTCCTGGCAATTTCTGTCAAGTGTAGGCTCATTTTGAGTCAGAAAATTTTTCACAAAATTATCACTGGAGTAATTTCACAATTTCTCTAAACTTCTAGGCCAAGTTGTAAATAAGAAAAATATTTCTAAAAATTTTATAAAATATTTTTTTTCAGAGAATTTTATCTCTACAACTTTTTCTTAAATTCAAGTGTGTGAAAAATAATAACTCGATGCTCTCTTTATATATGGAGAGTTTAGAGAGTTCAACTATGATTAAACTTAATTACTTTAATATAAAATTATTAAAATATTATTAAAATAAGTATTAAATTTAATTTAATATTAAAACTATTAAAATGTTATTATTTTTGAAATAGTTAATTTGAAAACAAATTATCTGATAGTGTCCCAGTAAGAGTGTGATTCATCCACTACTTAGTCACCGAAGGGCCACTTGCTAGCCACCAAAATGTCACCACCGCCGACACTGGTATCGACGTGTTCAGTGGTGCCATCATAGGTGCAATATTGTTACGGCACCCCCAGTCGGTTCGGTCCGAGCCAGTGACGGTCGAACTAGTCTAGTCTAGCCACCGGTTGGATTGTTGGCCCGGTTTTACATACCAAGCTCAATTCGACCAATTTTTGGGTCTCGATCTTAGTTTTGGATTCTCGGGCCCAATTTTTTATCTCAAGTCCAATTTTCAAGTTCAATTACCTATTGGGGCAATTTTTTGACTTGAAAAGTAATTTCCAAAAATACCATATTAATTTTAATTAATTTGATTAATTTAATTTTACTTGATCAAAATTAATTTTCCCAAAAATCACTAAGATTTTCCAAAGTAATTTTTCAAGAAAGTTCTTTAATCAAATTTTCTAGTTGAACAATTCTTACGACTGCCTAATTTAATTCCACATCGAATAAATCGACTCAATTAAATTATTTTCGAAGTCGTAGAATTTTCTTTTGATTCAAATGCAGTCAGATCAAGCATTTGTTGAGCTTGCAGAGGGACTAATCAGACACATACATTTAGGCTCTAGTAATTGTAGTTATATCCAGAAGTATCATTCTGATAATTCACAATTACTTAATCATGGAGTCAGTCCACAAAAAGTACCATGATTGAAAACTCCTTCTTGTACACTCTTTACAACAATAATTCATCCAACTGTTTTATCCAATGACCTCGTCATGTGTGTGTTACCCTCATATAATATCCTTAATTCCTTTGAGTTAAATCCGTTCACTCAATACAATCTTATTTTATCTCATTATCACCATTGCGTCTTCTTAATGAAAGCATATCGTTAACTCTTTAATCGAGCTATGAATTCCATTGTTGCTAGTAAAGTCATGTATACCAGCTATGGGCTCGATCATCTTTAGAGCATAAGTTTTGACTTATATCAAAGCACATGAGTTACATACGTATGGTCATTAACTAACTCAGAATTTAGGTAAATCACACCATTAACATCACAAGTGAATTAATTCACAAACGGATTCAGAATTAATTCATCTTGGGTCTAATCCAATGTATCATTCTTTAAATGAATAAATCTATATCTCTATCCTTGGAGTCAATTGCTTCGATAGCCAAAACTAGCCATCTCCCCAATTGGAATTGTATATGACATAATAATCCTTCTAAGTATTTGAATCAAATGTTCATTTTGATTCTTTTACGGGATTACAGACTCGTTTAGATTATCTACTGAAGTAAGTTATCTTTTTTGCAATATAAGTATTCTAACAATGCCACTTATCATTAATTTGAACTTAGACAATCAATGAGCTAATATTTGTTCGTCACAATTTCGCTATTCATGCAAAACATGAAAGACAGAAATACAAAAGGCATAATAGTGAAATGTGAAATTAACTTTATTTATTTATTCATCGTTCAAATACATATAAAACTAGAACATATTTATTACAATATAAGTACATTTCCTAACATAATGAACTTCAAAAGGTAGAACTAGAGGAAATAAGAGTGGATTTCACACCACTCTTTTTACCTCAAGAATTTGTTGTCCCTCAACCTTTATAGCAAGTTAAGATAAATGATCAACAAAATGAAAATGATTTACAACTCCAAGAAGACGTCGTCATTAAAAATGTTGCAGAACCATCAAAACCTTAACTTTGAGAAGATCTTAAAAAGAACGAAGGCTTGCAATTTCTAATGATTGTGTGGTGTATCCACAAGAATCTAATTTTGATTTTGGGATGAAGAACGATTCAGATTCATTTTCACAAGCCATGAAAAGTGATGGTTATGATAAATGGGTTAAGGTTATGAATAAAGAGTCGAAATCAATGGGCTATAATGGTGTTTGGGAGCTTGTTGAGTTATCTTCTAATTTTAAAATTATCGGGTGTAAATGAATCCATAAAATCAAGCTGATGCTGGAAGTAACATTGAACAATTTAAAGCTAGACTAACGGCCAAAGGTTTTACTAAAAAGTAAGGCATTGATTATAAAGAAACCTTCTATTCGATTTCAAAAAAGGATTCTCTTATTATATCATGACACTTGTAGTTCATTTTGACTTAGAGTTACATAAAATGAATGTGAAAATTGTTTTTCTAAATTAGAATTTGGATAAAAATATTTACATAAATGATATATAAAATTTAATGAGGCTTTTACATCGTTTGGGTTTAAGGAAAACACTGTTAACCAGTGCATTTATCTAAAAGTCAGTGGGAGCAAGTTTATATTTTCAATTTTGTATGTCGATGGCATTTTGCTAGCTAGTAGTGACCTTGGTTTTTAGGGATCGATTTTGAGGATTGTTTTCGTCAAAAAAGGGTATATTAATCGATTTCTAAGGAGATTTAATATGCAGTTATGTTCAGCTAATGTTGCACCCATTGAGAAAGGTGACAAATTAAGTAATAAATAGTGCCCAAGGAATGAATTAGAAAAGGAACATATGAAGAAAATTCCTTATCCATCATTTGCTGGAAGCTTAATGAATGCTCGAACATGCATTAGGTCGAATATTAGCTATGTTGTTGGAATGTTGGGAAGGTGTCAAAGTAATCCAGGCTATGAACATTGGAAAGCAACAAAAAAAGTATGAGATACCTTCAAGGGACAAAGGATTGCATACTCACTTATAGAAGATCGGAACAATTAAAGGTTGTTGGATACTCAGATTCAGGGTTGCCTCGACACCTTAAAGTCAACTTCTAGCTTTGTATTTATGCTGGCAGATGTGGCAATCTCGTGGAGAAGTATAAAGTAATCTTCATCCATAATGGAGGCTAAACGTATAGCTTGTTTTGAAGCCTCGAGTCTTGCTTTGTGGTTGTGAAATTTTATCTCAGGACTTGGTGTAATTGACTCAATTGCCAAGCCATTGAGAATATATTGTGATAATACTGCAATTGTTTCTTCTCTAAGAATGGTAAGTATTCAAGTGTTTATAAACACATGAATATAAATTACTTAGTTATTAAAGAAAAAGTCCAAAAACAAAAAGTGTCCATTAAAAATATTAGTACTAAACTCATGTTTGCTGATCCATTAAGTATTAACTAAAGGATTGCCCCCAAAGACATATAGAGAACATATTATAAGGATGAGACTTTCAAGTAATCCATAAGATGTATGCTGATAAATGTTTAAAATGTTCATGTAATTGACACTTTTTTGGGATATTGAAAAAATTTAAGTGAATTTACAATTAATAAAATTGGCATTGGGACTGTAAAAAAATTGAAAATTATGCCAGACGTTATAATGTCTGAAAACAGACACTTTTTTTTAGCCCATTTTCTATTTACACAGTGAAATTAAATAGAATAAAAGTGTTGATTGAAGGATTTAAAATTTCAATCAAGGTTGCATCTTGTCTAACAGTTTGTATATAAAAAACTAATTTTATTTTCTTTAAGATATTTTGAGTTTATGATTTACTGTATTTTCCATTAAATATCTACTACACAACTACCATCTGAAATGGCTTTTCTCGATTTAATCATCACCACACCTAAGCTTAAGTTCTTGCTTTGACTTAACCATCAAAAACCTAGGGATCGAAATGGATGAAGAAAACAAATGGTGACCAAACACACACACACACACAAAAAAAAAAAAAAAAAAAAGAACATAAGAAGTGGATAGTGCTTGAACATACTCCATAAGAATTATAGGAAAAATAAACCTTCCATACAAGTTTTACAAAGAGAAAAAAAAATAAATAGCAGGGAAATGAGGGAACAAATATAGTTCTGTTATTATTCATTACTATCAATTTATAAGAGTACACATTGATTGAACATACTCCATAAGTCTAGATTATGCCAATAGAATTGAGGATATTTTAATGGGAACAAATTCTGAGATACCCTATCCCATGTAAACTTTAGGAATACAGACCCTCCAAAAGAATACATTAAAAAAAAGACCTAAAACCCATGCAAATTTTAATAAAAGAATTAATACTAAAAAAAAAAAAAAAAAACACTGTAAACCAAAGAACAATGTGTCATCCACCCCGCCCCATATCTACAATCAGCCCAACCTATAATTTGCCTCCCACAAAATTTTTGCTTTGCTCATGTAAGCATTACCTCAACCATTCAGCACAAATAAATGCCTTGTGCAACAAACTTCACAACTCAAGAGCCAAAGCTACTGCTTCATTCAAGTAATGCTCCTAGTCATCACAATTCAGCCCGCAAATTTCTAATAAAGGGCCATCTTTCGAGACGAATGGGTTTATTCGGACCCACATAAGTGTCAAGATCGAGGCCAGCAGGATTGACCAAACCAAAATAATGGTTGGCATTCGGTCTTGTTTCCCAAGCAGACCCTTGAGGAAGGGGTAGAGGTGGATAATAACCCAAAAGGCGAAAAATAGTCGCCCAAACAATGGGCCCCATGAATCATACCCATTATTAATGGCATCTGAGATTCCAACCACGACGCCGACTATGTTTATGATCAATAAGGTGGTGGGAGGGATGAGTAACGATGTCCACTTGAAGAGGTAAAGCTCAGAAAATTCACCGTCGTCAGCTGCTTTAGAGGTCACGGTGAAGCTTGTGCTGACACCAGCCAGAACCTTCAGTAAACCCTGAAAGAGGGCAAAGAGGTGTGATGATACACCTCCAATCACCCAGAATTGTTCGTTTCTCCACCAGTCATCAATTCCTACACCACCCCACTGCATCTCGAGAATACCGGTTGCAGCAATTGATATGAAGAGACCCATGAATACTAGACTGGCATAGTTGCTAATCTGCAAAGGAGAGTCAGTATTCCATGTTAGACAAGGCCATATAATAGGTACAAGATAAAATACCAACAAACTATAACTTGGGGAACAAGGCAATCCAACAAAATAGGTTGGTTGACCAATCAACTACAGATATAAAGCTTCAATTATGATGCCAGCATAGGTAGATGGAACAGTTATCAGTTATCACTGCTTTAATATCAGGATAGCTTACCTCAGGAACAATAAACTTCCCGGTAAGGAGACATATAGCTGGAAGGGTACAGTAAACAAGCAAGGGAATGGAGGTCCATGGATATACGACTGAGTTTATGTAGGAAAACCGTTCCAACCATTTCAATCCACCCCCGTAACCGTACCAAATGGGACAATGCCTGCTCAAGAAAATTTCAACAGATCCAAGAGCCCAACGTAGAACTTGGTGCAGACGATCTGAGAGGTTAATAGGAGCTGAACCCTTAAAAGCAGGTCTTTTAGGTATGCAGTACACAGATCGCCAGCCATGACAGTGCATCTTGAATCCTGTTAATATATCCTCAGTCACAGAGCCATATATCCAGCCAACCTGGTTCAAAAGTTGAAAGTTTTAATGATTAAGAGATACCAATAAGTTACAAGCAATCTATATGAAGTATTCAGATTCATTTTCCAGTTTATACTTACTTCCTTTCCCCATTCTGTTTTATCTTCGTAACCACAACTTATGACTTGGATTGCTTCTCTCAGTAATGAAGCAGGGCTAGCATTTTGAGGAACTCCTCCATCCTCCAGAAGAGTCGAAGCCACAAAAACAGGAGACTGACCAAATTTCTTCTCCAATTTCATTTCAGATGTCACTGATGACTGAGAGTTTGACTCTGATGGTGCACACAGATTCTCGTTTAGAGTGTTGTACTAAAAATACAACATAAAAAAATAATAAGAATACTGAAATTGTCAGTTTCAGTCCTTGCAAGTGAACCATTACCTGAAATTGCCCCTTCAATGTTTTCAAGAGCATGTATCTGCTTTGAGGCTTCCCTTTGCTTAGACTTCTTTGTCTTCTCCTTCTTTTGCTTCTGTTTCTTGTTCTTTCTAGAACAACAGCATAGAAAGCAACACCATTTTGGCAAACAATTGCAGGTTTTACCAGGAGGCTTCTTTGTAACTGGCGCATCAAAACCATAAAGAGCTTGTCTTCTGAAAACACACCCTGTTCCCACATATATTGGTCCTTGTATGCCATCTAATCCTTTCATGTTGATCTGGTTTCAATTTACAGTATTAGGGATTTGGAAGATAAAAGAAGAAAACAGATAATCAACCGAGAAGAAATGAAATAAACTTACATCGAAGAACACAACATTGCGATTTGAGTATCTGTCATGTCTATCAATTCCATCAAATCTTTGAGGAAACTGCACATAACAAACTTTTTTCCCGGATGTTGGGTCCATCATGAAACACATGGCTTCTCTAAGTGCTTTACTATTGTTAATATAGTGATCACAATCAACATTCAGCAGATAAGGAGCATTTGAAAGGACAGCTGAGACTCGTATCTTCATTACACACAAAGCAAATTCATAAGTTTAACACCATGTGCCAAACACCAAAAGGGAACAAAACAGAAAAAACATAGAACTTGTGCCTTACCAAAGCATTCATAGCCCCAGCCTTTTTATGATGTTCAAAACCTGGCCTCTTCTCACGAGAAACATAAACTAGGCTAGGTAGTTCATTTCCTTCCACATCTCGAACACCATTATCACCCAGGAAAACCTGTGAGAAAAAAAAAAGTTATGGGGTGTAAATAAGAAATTCAATGAGATGAACAACAGGCCATGCACATAAGAGGAATCAAAGATGAACCAAGTCCTAATTGCAAGCTACTTTCAAAAGTCGCATAAAATAAATAACCTTTTTTTCCCAACAACACATAATGCTGCAAGTCTCCAATGTAACACAGAATTAAGAGGAGGCATCAAAGAATGAACTACATCAATCCTCCTCAGTAAAAGCTCTCCCTTCACCCATCAATTCTTATGCACTTAAGTACTTCAAAATATAATGACAAAAACAAAGCAAGGAAATGCAATGCCATCTGACCTGAATCATGCCAGGATGGTCACGAACATTGTTTCCAGGCCATGGAGTTCCATCCTGCATTGTCCAACCATCCTCAGGAACCTTCTGTGCCGTGGCAACCAAACCATTTATCTGAACTTTGAATTCTTCATACTCTCTCTGCACAGTCAAATAATATACTATAAAAATAAAGCATTTGATGCTATCAAAAGCAAAAAATAATAATTGCTAAATTCAACATCTGCTTGATTAGGAACGGCAGATGATTTGTAGAAATCAAAACATAAATTAGGTCAAACATATGCTACAATGAATGGCAAGAAGTCACACACCTTCATTGCTCGCCTTTCCCTGACAAAAGCTGGATGGACTTTGTTTCTTAGGTAGTCTATCTTCTGAGAAAAATACCACTCTGGAGCACGGGGCTCAATATTGAACTTTTTACAGAAAGGGACCCATTTCCTAGCAAATTCAGCTGTCTCAGAGAGAGCTTCAAATGTAAGCATGGCAGCACCATCATCTGATACATAGCATGCAACTTTATCGACAGGATAATCAACAGCGAGGATGGACAGAACAGTGTTCGCAGTGATCAGTGGAGGTTCTTTCATTGGATCCACTGTACTCACAAAAATGTCTACATTAGCCAACTCTGACGGTTTCCCTTCTTTCTCATACCTGTCCAAAAAGGTAAAATTAGGAAGGAAAGTGACACCAAAAATCACATGAACGAAAGTTAAAATGCATTTGGAAATCTGAATTTAATAAGCTGCATGCACCACCACAAACCTCAGAGATAGGCGATCAAGATATGTTTCACGTTCTATAGGGCACCACTTAGGGAATTGATCCAGAATCCATGAAACAGCAAACCATATTTCACATATTACAGATGTCAACCACAAGCCATACGCATCCCTGACTGGATGCAGAAGTCTATAGTGGAAAAATAGGCCAAGAATTGCAAGACGGAGTATGATAATCATTCTGTATGGATTTATCTTGCTTGAAGGAATCGGTAACTTCCTTGAAAGTGGTTGCCTGCCTTCATCCATCCTGAAAAGGAAGTCCATTTGTTAAATGACAAAGAAAACAGCCTAAAAACTGTCAATGTTTGTAGACACAAATATCAACAGTCAAATTACAAACTTCAAGCAGTCACTTACATTGGCAAATCAGCATCATCCAGCTCCTTTCCATCAAAGTTTCCTCCATCATTCCCTCCTTCGTGCTTAACTACCTGAAGTTTGTCATTCTGCCTTTTCTTCCACTCCTCCATCCTATCCTTCCATGCGACACTTCCATAGCCATATACTGCTATATCTTTCTTAGGAACCATAGGTCTAGGTTGCACTGCAGAAATGGAAACACTAAGGTCCAAGACTAGAGAGACAATTAACTCAAAGTTGGTAACAAAGAGAGGTATAGTGACTTACAAGGTACAGATGGATCACTACAAGGCATTGGATGAACTCTATTTCCATTGCCCATAAATTGGGGTACAATGAGAGCATGATGATCAGCAGAAATCTCCGAATCCTAAAACAATAAAAGAGTTGTTATACATAATACTGTTTTAGCAGTTGAGTGTAAAAACATAATGCAGTATAGTTTGAAACTCTTTTAAATATGTATGAGACACTTACCTCTTCACCATAGGTCAAGAGAGGAATTTGAGAGCTAGGAAGAGAAGAATCAAGTTCTGAAGATGCAGGCATTCCATAGGCATTTTGGTGGGTACCACGGCCAGTGTTAAGGCGTGCATTGAGCATGGCCTCAGCAACCTGTTGAGGGTCCGAAGCATCATAGTCAAACTCATTGTCCAGATCATCTATGTCATCTTCTTCCTCATCACCTTCAACCCTAGGACTGCCTGAATTTTACATCTCTAATTAGTGACACTCTTAAGCCATTGTTGGCTGCCAATGTTGACCTTACATTACAGTAACAATCTCACCTTTGATTCGTTTGTATCTGGTTTTGCACTGAGGGCAAGCTTGGTTACCCTCTCTTCTCTCATACTCGTAGCAGGGTCTGCAAACCGGGAAAGCACATTCATTGCAGGCAACAAAGGGCTCTCCATCCACTGTAATCTCAATCTCATCCCCGCAGATCTGACATGTTTGTCCGCTCAATTCTTGCACAGACTTTATCTGATACAAACCCCAACCATAACAAGATCAAAATCAGCTCCTGATCATGAAATATGTCAACACAAAAAATCCAGAAGAAACCAAAACGACTGAAGAAAATTCTATAATTTTCATTTCAACTTACTATGCAACATTTTGATGCAATGCAAGATTTTGAAAAACAAAACAGAATTGCAGATATAAGGAATTTATTCACTCCCCATATGAAACCATTGCAAGTTCATATGAAACTAAGAACAGGAAGAGAGATGGAGGAGTATGAAAAGACAAGATTTAATTAACATGTTTTATAATAGCTTCATTCCCCATATCCCGATGGAGAAATACAAAAAGTTATAAGCTACTTCATCAAGGATTTACATCAATATCTCCAACAAATGCAGAGCTCACTCAGCATTTTGAATTCACAACATCCACTTGTCAAAATTCCAAAAGATTTGGAATTTTCAGAAGAATTTAAACAGTTTGGCGTGACCGACATGTCCACCACAATCACAGAATCTTATGCTTTCTTCCAAATCGTGCCAAATTCCCAGGAATCTAAACAAATATCTCGACTGCAAAGAATATTAGCCAGGCTAAAATCACAACTCATACAATTAACAACCAAAAAACCCATTTTTAAGGAAATGCCTATTAACGGAGCAACACTCGAACAGCTCAACATACAAGATTTAAAAGATTTACGACTCAAAACAGCAAGAAAAAGGCACCAAACTGTGTAAATCAAACAAAGCCATAAAACCCTACCTAGAGAAACTCAGATCATTTAAAAAAAGAACCCATTTCGTAAAAGAGCAAATTAAGGAAATGGGTAGTCCTAAACTACCAAATCAAGCCAAAAACAAAAGCTATTTTTTTTTTCTTTTTTGTCCTTCTTTTGGAGATTTGGAGCGTCTTACTCTTGCGTTTTCATCTGCATTGATCAACACGAACTCGTTTCTGTTATGAGAACCAGCTATGAGTCGACCACCAGTGTCCATAAATCACTAATAGCAACAACAATAACACAAACTGAGGGAAAACTGGGTCTCTTCTTCACCAAATGAAGTCAAGTCTCAGTAACATCGAATTCCTTGAAGAGATCCAATATTGGTCCCTTCACCTCTCATCACACGAAACCCAATCACAACTCCACCGAAAAAAAAAAAAAAAAAACAACCCACCTTGGATAATATAATAATAATATAATAAAATTTAATGGAAAAGAGCAAAAAGGTGTAGGCTTTTGTATTGAGAAGCAAGCCAAGTTTGCTACTTTGGTCTCAATCTAAAATGCCAATGAGTAAGAGAGAGAGAGAGAGAGAGAGAGAGAGAGAGAGAGAGAAGAGTGTTGAAATGTAGACGCGTAACAAAGGAGGAGATGACACACAGAGAGGAAAACAGAACAACATTAAACTAGAGATAGACAATGAAGATGAAAAACCATACTTATCTCAAATATAACATATACGAAAAAAAACACACAAAAAAAATCCCAATAAAGAAAAAAAGACAGCAAGATAAAAGCTAGCTAGCAATGGTGGTGGGGCCCATAAAAGGATGGTGGCGCTGGTATGTTGCCCCCACCATAGTTGGTGGACAGACAATAATTATTCAAAGCAAAGTGTTCCATGGGGGAAAATATTTTACATTAAAAATGGGATTATTTTTCATATTGAGAATGTTTTTATTGATAATATATATTCTTTAAATATAAAATGATTTGGTACTTTTATGTTAATTACTTATTAAATATTTTAGTAATCTTTTTTTTTTTGTAAAAATATGTATTTAAGTATATCTTCAGATAACTATGATTTATCTGATCAAAATTTCTCTCTTTTTTTCGAACGAATGTCATTTTAATAAATTTATCATGAATTTGATAATATAAATATAAGTAAAATCGTATCAGATATCATTAATCCATCATTGGATTGAATTACATAAAATAATACTGATGATAATAAAAAAAAGAATAATATTTAGTTAAAAAAAAAGCATACTCGTAGACCTGTAGATTCCAAAAATAATAATGCGTAAATAGATCCTACTGCCTGCTTGTTTTTTTTAAAACTATTTCGCACATAGCTTTAGTATTATCTTTTTATAGATTAATTAGAATGCATTAATTTAATAAACTCGTTTATCAAAAATATTTTTTATTTTAATATTTTTCATATTTATATTATTGTCGAAATTTATGATTGTGGTTCTCAAATTATTATTTTAATATTTTAAATTAAAGATAATATTATATAATTAAATTCATGAGTTCTAATACTTACCTAATTTTAAAAAATTAACATTTAAATCAATGAGTTATTGATTCAGTTATAATAATTTGTACCAATCAAGTTGAATTCCTGTGTATAACTTTTTCTTCTTCTTTTTTTTAAATAATACAATATAATTTATTATACTAAAGAATATCATTTAAAATATTCTTCAACAAAACGTGCATAAATGAATAATATATAATACAATTTTTCATAAAAAAAAAAGGTTTCAGCTTAAAAGTATAAGTCAAGATACTCTAGATATTAAAAATGTATTTTTATTATATATTTAATCAGTTGATATACTTATGTAAAACAGTAGTTAAAACTCTTAAAAGAAACTGTTATACGTTACTACGTATATACATTATTATAGTAAAACAGTAGGGTTTTTTATTTAATTATAAAACCCTAAAAACTCTAACAAAATTAAAAATCACAACTTTTGCCGACAAAATTCTATATTTTAAAAAATTAAATAGTTCAAGGTGACTTTTATTGTAAATGTAGTGGGTGCCACATCAAGTCATTTTCATGTGAGATTGGTCAGATACTGTGCATCTCATGCCACATGTGTTATTACACTGTCGGTGGAGTTATTTTATTTTTTTATTAACCAATATTTTTATGAACAACACACCTACTTGGAAAAGGCTTCAGTAAAAACAATATAATATTAAGATTTACAGACATTTCTTTGTTTTTTAACATCATGGAAACCGAGGGATTTTGACCTTTTTCATGTTTTTTGGGTAACTGATCTCATCTTTGATAAAGTAACGCCCAGTCAAAGCTCGATATGAAAATGTTATTCCTTGCTTAACTAAAACTTGCATATTTTTAGTTTAAGTCTTCAGAATCAAATTGCCTTGAAATTCTAAAACCAAAAAAACAAAATTTGATGTCTTTTACCAAAATTTTGGACTCCTGTTTTATTTATTGAGATTACAGGAAAAAAATTTTATATCTTCAACTGGCCATTTTGATCAACAACCAGATTGTAAGTGAAAGAAGAAAAAAGAGATAAAAATTAAAGATATATGATTAGTTTTTTTTTGTCACTTTTTTCTAGTACATGCCTAACAAAAACACGCAAAGAGCAGGCTACCCAATGCACCTAGCTGTTATCTAATACTATATATATATATATATACTTTATAATATTATTTTTTTAAATCATTAATAAATTATGATTATAATTTTTTTTAATGTAATTGTCTTCCACACCAAAGAGTCATTACGATAAACAAGTAAATAAAGTAAACAATGACATAATTTGGTTTTTTTTTTTAATATGTGAAATCTGTTTAGTGAACAATTTCATTATCTTTAATTCACAATATAATAAGTGATCAAATTTCATGGCTTTCCAAGTGCATAGACCTCACATCTAAGTTACCCTTTTAAGAATTTAAGCTATAAGCATAAGTAATTTATTCTTCAAAGGCACTCACAAATAAGTTCTTCAATAGACAATAAATTGTTTTTTATGTTCTCGTACAAAACCTATACAAGTCTCACAATATATTGGAGTTTTTCAAGATTTGCTAACATACTAGTGATCAATTACAATCTAACCCTTAATAATAGTAGCTACAAAACAACAAAAGCAATATACTAATAAATACTAAAGTAAAGTGAACTATTAGAGATTCATTTTTCAAAGAAATCTTCAATGCAATCCCAATTGGTTTTCCACAATCCAAGAGATTTAATTGTTTGATTTGAGCCTATCCAATAGCCAATGATAACTTCTTTAAATTGATTGGGCTTTAAAGTCAGAGTTTTCATATATCTACAATATCAGCACAATTTAAAATTCAAATATTTTGTTACAATAAGTTGTCAACTCCAAATATGAAAAGTTAATCAATTGTTCACATTTGATAATGGAAGTTGTCATTTCCAATTAACACTTAACAGGCCACTTCAAAAACTTGCCTCAACAATTAGTACGTGTCTTTCTTTTTAAAATCATGTTTTAAGCTAAACAATTTAATAATCAATAATTTTAGAGAAAACATTTGATACATTATCAGCAGAGTTTTTAGACTCTATAAAGAGGGTCAAGGGTTAACAAATGTCTTACAAGAGTATAATAAAATATTTAAAAAATAAATATTTAAAAAAGAGAGACACGTGTTAATTTTTTAAAGTTGCTTGTGAAATAAAAAAGTACACTTGCCAACATACCAAATAATAGGGGTGAGCAATAAACTGACCAAATCTAAAATCGACCCGAACCGAGGTATTTGGACGATTTATGAAATGCAAGTTCAAAAACCATGGTTACCTAAAATCGAATGAATTCTATTTTTATTTAATATTTAATTAATTTTCATTTTTATGATATAAAATAAATATTTTATTATTTAAAATAGTGGGAATGATTTAAAAGTTGAAATTTTATTATTTTTAGAAATATTTACCAAAAAATCTTAAAATTTTGTCAAATAATATTCAAAAGCCATAAAACAAAGCACATTTTATAAAAATAAGTCTAAAAAAATATGGAAAAATAGAGAATCTAACCGAATATGATGGACGGTTCAAAAATTTTAAAAGCCCAACTGAACCGAATCAATATCACTCCTCCTAAATACTAACTCATAATTTTAATACATTAAAAGGTAAATCAATTATTAGTATATTAAAATAAAGAGATAATTTATTTAAAGGGTTAATATTCGGTATACTAGTAATGTGTTTTTAATTCCACGAGTAGCTTAAAAATTGTCATATGTCTCTTCTTCTTTTTTGAATATTTATTTTTAAAATATTTTATTATACTTGTCAATTTCTTAACATGTTTACAGAGTCTAAAAATTCTATCTATAGTATACCAAATAAATTTCCTTATTTAAAATTAATTTTATATTTAACATATAAAAATTCTAAATAAAAAATTTAAACAAAAGTGATGGAATAACTTGAAAAAAAAGAGAGTAAAAGAGTAATTTATCCAAATTGGAAACAAGTACATTAAATGAAGAATTTGTAAAAGAATTGTAATGTGAACACGAGTGTAAAGAATATTGTAATATATAGAGTGGTTTTTTATCCATGCGATGTGCAAGTTGATTATGTGAATTAATTTCATATCATAATTTTTAAAATTATTAATATTTTAAAAATAATATATTATTATTTATCATATATATGGTGTGTATTATGAGGAAGACTCCACTATTGTTAAAAAAAAACATAGTTTACATTATTTTCTTAGAAATATTTTTAAGAAATTTCGAAAAAAAGGTAATAAGAAGAATGAGAATTATATACTCTTTCTTTAATTTAAAAAAAATAAACTTGTAACTAATAAAGATTATATATTATTAATAATGGGGTTGTTTGAGTAAATATTTATAAAAGTTTAACATTAATCCAGATTGGCATTTATGGAGATAATTTTAATGCTTTTAATTTTTCACCTTCTTAATTTTTTTTATCAAAGTTTGACCAATTTTTACCTTTTTTTTAAAAATTAAGTAATATGAAATATTATAAATAATAGTTGTACAGACCCAATATAGCCCGGGCCCATAAACAAATATAACAGCCCAATATACCCAAGTCCAAAACTAAACCTTAGCCCAACTAGTCCTAAAACTTCTCAGCCCCCAAGTTCAATCGCCCATACTGTCTGCCATCGCCCCATACCCTCGTGCCAAGGGCCAACGCACGGCCTCACGTCGCCCCAGTCTCTGAACCCATACCCGAGTGCCAACGCACAGCCCCGTGCTCCGTACCTGCAAAAGAAAACAAAACCAAAGCCACAAGCCAAACAAAAGCAGAGACAATAGAGGCAACAGGACAACGAAATAGAAGAATATATTGTAATTTATTCGGCTATAAAAGCCTAAAAAATTAGTGTATCGGGGATTTTTTACGAACGAATACACAATAGGCAATACAAAAAAAGCAATATTGGAAGGTGATTTCTCCGATCCAAATCTCTGGGTTTTCTCTTTGTGATTATTTTCTTGCTTTTTTTTTTTTCGAGAGTAAATAAAAGAAAAGGGGAACACGAACACAGACGCACACAGAATATACACGCACAGAAATAAAAAAAAGGGAGCAATTAAGAATTTGCAAGGGTAATCTCAAGTTTTCTTTCATTTTTTTTTGTTTGGTTTAGATCGTCTTTTAGTAGGTAAATCGACTCCAATGAGATCCCGAATACTTTAAGATACAAAAGTAGGGGAGAGGGGTCAAGTGGTGTTGAATCTCTATTTTATGAACTTTCTTCGTTTTTTTAAAAATGTATGAGATTTGAAGTTTTATTTTTTCTCAAGTAAAAAAAGGAAATACTTACTAATTTCCTCAAGGCATAATCGAGTACTTACAGCAACAGAATCGGGAATTGTTTTGCGCGCCGCTGGACACCAAATCTGATGGAGATCTAGCTGCTTGTAAAAGGAACCCTAGCAAATTTAATTTCAAGGCTGCTGGTTTTTGTTAAAATGGATGGGTATTTGAAAGGAAAGGAAGGGAAAAATGGTTTAAAATGGTCTGAAATACAAAACAGTGCTGCCCATGACCATAAAGGTCCGCGCGTGGGCCCGAATAGTAAAATGGATCTGCACCATGTTGTGTGAATGGGGAAATTGCGCGCTGAATCCTTCCCTTGTGCACAGCCTTCAATTTGCGCCCCAATTTCCCTCCCTTATGTTTTAAAATTTAGCTCGCTAATTCATGCGTTGCTTCACTTTGATCCACGATCCAGTTTAGTATTATGGGCGCGAGATATTTACAATCCCAGTCCCCGCATATTTGTGCGCATAACACATTGACTCTATTTTGCAATTACTTATTTGTAAATTGTTTCTCCTGTTTTAACTTTATTTCAATTAAGTCTTATCCTCATTATTTTATTTACTGCACATAAAATTTCTTTTACATGCTAGAGTATTGATTGTGATATTTTGTTGCTTTGGGTAATTGAATTTCGTTTTAAAAAAAACATTATAATGATCCTTTTATTTATTCTATAATTGGTATGTATAATTTGTAATAAAATTTATTTTAGTTTATGTATACTTTTAATTTTATCTTATTTTATAATTTCTTTTGAATCTATTAACTTATTTTAATGTATATATTCTTTTTGTTATTTAAAGGAAATCCACCTACTTTATGTGTTGTTTAAATTATTATTAAGTACATACTTGATTCTTTGACCTATACACATTATTAAAGCCATGCTTTTATACATATAGTTTTTTTTAACAGAAAATATATATCTTATATAATTGTGTTTTTAAAATTTATTATATATATAATTTATAATAAAATTAAGTTAATCTTGTTTTAATTAAACAGTATTTTGACATACAATTATTTCTAACATTTCTTCACATGTATATAATCCATGTTAAATTATTTTCACTATGGTACATGTTATTATTTTCATATAACTTTATGTAAATATTTTTCTATGTATGTATCCTCTTTCAAAGTTATTTATATGTATAATATATTTCTTTTAAGAACCCTATTTTAAATCTTATAATTTATTTATTGTATACACTCTCATATTATCCTTATGTATTATATATATTTTTATATATATTTTGTTACTTATATAACTTATATATTAACCGTTTCTTTCATACCTTACTAATTTCACTTTTTAAAATAATTATACCCAATTTTACTTGTATATACATGTCTCATAAATTTACTTTGTATATTATTTTCATTCCTTCATATTTAATACATCACTTAAGTTATCATCTGAATTATCAATTTTAAATGAGTTGGTGTTTTAAATGTTTCATATATAATTTGATTTGAACTTTGTATTTTATAATAACTATTTCAATAAATATGTATTCTAAGTTTTTATGCAAATTTGTCAACTTATATCGTATTATATGATTACTAATTCATCATTATGTTGAAAATGTCTTATGTTGGTTTCTAATTCCATTTTGTTTCATATATATATCTTTTTTGATTTGTGCATCATTTTATTTTGTGGCATGTTATTGTATGTATTGTTTTGATTGTGTTGAATTGTTACATTATCATTTTCGTCATTGTATTACGATATCAATTATTTCCTATGCATGATTGTAATCGGATTATATTTTTTTAGTTAATTGTATTTAATTTTTAGTTCGCTAATTGATTGTGTCTTATGTGTGCACATTATCCTTTATCATCATTTTCCTTTTGGTTTATGAAATGTGGTTTTATAAAATTCAAATCTTTATGACCAATTTTGTCCTATTTCAAAACGCATTAAGACGCTTTAAGCTAGTTTTATGATTATTCATTCAAAAATTCTTCAAAACGAAGACGAGATTCGATGTTTGGCAATTCGCGGAATCGTGCCCTAACGTGTTGGGTTGCAATTTTGCGTTTGCTCAAGTAATCGAGTATCCCTTTAGAATTTCATTCATATCTTCTATAAATTATTTAAAAGCGAAGGCAACATTCGGCATTTGACAATTCGAGAATCATGCCCTATCGTCTTTGGGTTGTGATTTCTCGTTTGTTCAAAACGATCGAATATTCTTTTATATTCTCACTCATGTTTATAAAAAATACTTAAAAGCAAACGATGTTCAACATTTGGCGATTTGAGAATCGTGCCCTATCGTCTTTGGGTTGCGCTTTTCATTTGTCTTAAATAATTGAATATCTCTTGAAATTTCACATGTATTTTCTAAGTTAAAGCAATGGTCAATGTTTGGAAATTCGAGGAATCATACTCTATTGTCTTTGGTTTCGGTTTTACATTGGACTAAATAGTTGAACACCCTTTTGTATTTTCAAATTATAAATTTTGGACGTCGAAACAAGAAGATTTTTGGCAACCAACTCGGGTTATTCAAATGTTATTAAAGAAGAACCACATTCCAAAAACATTTTAATTTTAGACATAAGGCGATTTAATCGACTTGGTACCAATTTTGGGCGTAGTGAGGGTGCTAATCCTTCCTCATACGTAACCGACTCTCGAGCCCGTTTTCTCATATTTTCGTAGACCAGAATCGTTGTTTTAGTAAACCAAAAATGTTTTATTAAAATAACCAAATTCTTAGGTGATCCGATCACACCAAAACAAAAAGATCGGTGGCGGCTCCACGCATTGGTTTTCCCAAAGTCGATTCCCTCTTTTTTTATTAAATTTAAATTTTTTTAAAATCAAAGGATGGTTTCGACAGCTTGGCGACTCCACTGGGGACTTGAGAGTCAAGCCATGAAAATCGATTATTTATTATCCTTTTGTCAAAAACCGAAAATGTATTTTAAGAATCATGCATCTTTCGATTGCATTCGATTGTATGATTGTTTTGGTGCGGGTCTTGTATAATCGTACTGCATTTCATTGCATGACCACTGCGGTCACACTTTCTAAGTGGGAGTAAGAAACTACGCTTTCGTGAGGTTTTCACCTCCGCATGGGCTAGTGGATTGCTTCCGGGGTACATCCGTACCTATGATTTCGTGAGATTTTCATCTCCGCATGGTCATAGGGAAATGTATCCCCCCGAACCGAACTCGATCTATATAAGCCTATAATGGGTGAGGATCGAGGAATCTGCTGGTTCGGGTACCTCTTTTCCTAGATCTAAACCACATATAATGAACCGTAGGAGCGATCCTTGGGTGAAGCCGCGTCGAGCCTTAGTACTTACCTGTATATGCGTTATAATCACCGTTTGTGTACTTGCATGCTATCGCTATTATCTGATACTAACCAATGTTTGTTCTGATTGTCTTTTTTGCATGACATTACATACTAAAGGAGGCGTTAATCTACATTCAATTACTAAGTTAGAAAATTTGACATGGAGAATGAATTTCTTAGTAAAGTCGAGGATAATGCTGCCGTTCGTGCTTGGTCGGAAAAGCTACAATCTGAGAGAGGAGATAGCTTAGCAGAAGGGCATGTATCAAAGCTACGGGATTTCACTCGCGTCAATGTAGTACAGAATGAGCTGCAGGAGTTGAGAGACATTTGGGCTAGTTGGGATGAAAGGATCAAGCAGTTGTTTTACCAAAGTTATGGTGATATATCCTATCTGCTAGACATTAGAGTGGATATGCATTTGTTCCGAGCCTTGGTGCAATTTTGGAATTCTGCATACAAGTGTTTTACCTTTGGAGAAGTGGATTTGGTACCTACTATAGAGGAATACACTACGCTGCTTAGGTGTCCAAAATTGGTCCGGAAGACTTATGCGGGTTTTTAGTAGTCGCTTTCGTGAAGAAACGATGAGCATTTACGGGATGAGCGAGCCTTGGGTCCTTGCTTCGGATTGACAAAAGGAGATAGCAAATGTGTCCTTGGGAGAATTTGCAAGATTTGATCTTGACTCATCCAGACGAAAGAAAGAGGGTCGATATATTTTCCTTAAGCATCTACGGATTAGTGATCTTTCCTAAGGCTTTGAGGCACGTGGACGAGGCGGTCATTGACTTATTTGATCGCCTTGAAAAGGGAATCACTCGATCTGCGCGATATTGGCAGAAACTTTCAGATCTTTGA
Source organism: Gossypium arboreum (assembly GCF_025698485.1). Lineage (NCBI taxonomy): Eukaryota > Viridiplantae > Streptophyta > Magnoliopsida > Malvales > Malvaceae > Gossypium > Gossypium arboreum. The sequence goes on from NC_069071.1 coordinate 8,795,445, forward strand.
GCTCATGTCGGAAGACGGGAGAGGGGCGATTCATTGGATGTGCTCAACTGTTGATGGTATGGTTTCATGGACACTTTTGGAAGGTAGACAAGGTTTCTTACCGAGTCTTTTCCGAAGGTTATTCCCTTTGAAGGAAGAAGCGACCATACTGAGAGAGAGAGATATCTCGGAGGAGAAATGGATAGATATTCTTCAAAACCTCAAGGAGGGAGATATTGAATGGAGAGCTTATTGGATGGTCCCCGACGAGATCATGTACCGATGTGGTAACTTCGATTGGGTGCCATTGTTAGGAATCTGGGGAGCTACTGGGTATACTCCGTTGATAGCTTTGAGGCAATACAAGTCGAGGCAGTTTGTACCCACAACCTACGGACTTGCTCAGGATGAATTCTCATTTAAAGGTGCTCACTATAAGAAGAGAGTTCGGGAATTATCAGATGCTTGGAAACAAACTTGCTGGATAAAGAGGTTAGCCGTCGGTTCTATGGTAACATCCGAGTACAGCGAGTGGTTTAAGAAGAGGATTAATGATAATATTCCTAGGCCAAGCTTGGAGAGTGCTCGACACATGTGGGAGAACAATTACAAATCGCCCATCGAATTAGAGATTATAAGACAAGATTTGAGAAGAAAAGTTTGGAGCTTGGGAAGAAGATCGAACAATTGGAGGAAGAGAAGATGCACCTAAGGTTAGAGGCTGATGTCCAGAAGTCAGAGGCTGAGAAGTGGAAAAAAGGAAAAACTAAGGCTGAAGAAGATCTAGACAGTTTGAAAATGGATTACAAGAAGTTACGCCTATCTATGAGGACTGCGGGCTTAGGTAAGACTTTCGAACAATGGCGCCATGAAATTCGAGAAGAAAAGGCTAATACCGACTGGTGGGAAAGGAAATTCCGAGAAGCTCAGGCACGAAACGAAGATTTGGAGAAAAGTCTGTCGAAAAGCAGAAATGAGCGAGGGGAATTAAGGGCTAGAGTGTCAGAAGTCGAGAAGTCTCTGCGTCAATACCGAAACCGCAACACCGCGATGGAATTGAAGGCAAGCTTGAGCAAGATAGAAGAAATGAAAGGAAAAATTGAAGAGTTAGAGGCGTCGCTGCAAAACTATGAGATGACGATTCAATTTTTCGAGGCAAACGAGGATCGTTGGAAGGAGCAGCTTCACCATGCGCAAGACCAAGTTAGAAACAGAGATTACCTTATGGGGGAGGCCATAACTCAGATTCGGGAAGTAGCGGACTACTTGCAAACTTTAGGCTGTCGGTAGAACACTGGCGTGAAATATGAGTTAGTATCGGAGCGCGGACAAGAGCTGGCCTTATTGCTTAGAAAAATTAGGACTTTGAGCGCTAGAGCGAGATTTTATTTGTAACTCGACTTTATGTAAAAGATTTTATTTTCAAGTAAAATTTTCTAAGGGCAATTGAAGCAAAAAATTGATGCCTCCTTTGCATTCATGCATTTGCATTTGCATCATATCATTATGCATTAAAGGCCATAAGAGTTTTCTAATTAATTAATTAAAAATTATTTCAGTAACCTGGAAACCAACGAAAACCAACCAACCACACACCCCTACGGTACAAGGAAAAAATCAATGGATAAGAGACTTGAGAAATTGGAGCAGATGCAAAAAGAAATACAAGAACAAATGCAGTCTCAGATGCAAGAGCAACTAGCCAAGATTCAGCGAGAGATGAAAGAGCAAATGATGGAGTCCCAGAGGGAAATGATGAGTCAGTTATCCCAGTTGTTGTTGAAAGGAGCGGATAAGGGAAAGGGCCCTATGGATAAAGTTGAAGAAACTAACAAGGATCCTCAATACCCCCCTGGCTTTACTCCGACGCATGTATCGATAAAGCCTGAGATTAATTTACCGAAACCATCTGTCACGATCATGCCCCAGTAATACCAGGCCAATGCCTCGACACCAATAAACATTCCTATAGGATCAGGCTCTAATCCCGGGGATAATCCAGCTAATCCATTTGTCCCGGACCTTGATGACATGGCAGAAATGGAGAAAGGAAAAATAGATATGGCAAAACAACTCGATAATCGGTGCAAATGGCTTGAGGAAAAATTCAAAGCAATGGAAGTTACTGATTACTGTGGCAGGATCGACGCCAAGGACTTAAGCTTGGTCCCAGATCTGGTGCTCCCACCAAAATTTAAAACCCCGGAGTTCGAAAAGTATAACGGGACGAGCGGCCCTGAAGCTCATATTACGATGTTCGTCGAAGGATGACAGGTATGTTAACAATGATCATTGTTGATCCACTTGTTTCGGGACGGTTTGATCGGATCTGCGCCAAGTGGTATAACCAACTCACTAGTACCCAAATTGGTTCATGGAAGGACTTGGCTCAAGCTTTCATAAAACAATACGGTCACGTGTGGACATAGCACTTGTGACGAATCACCCTACAAAACATGGAAAAGAAGCCGAGTGAAACCTTCGGACAATATGCACAACGGTGGAGGAAATAGCGATGCAAGTCCACCATCCCTCTTGGAGAAGGAAGCGACCATGCTATTTATTAACACTCTAAATGCCCCATTCATTAACCACATGTTAGGAAGTGCTACTAAAGCTTCTCGGACATAGTAATGTCCGGGAGATGATAAAAACGGTAAGATGTGGGAAGATTGAAGCAGGGGAAAATGCCAAGAGAACGGCTCCAAGAAGGAAAGAAAATGAGGTGAACAATGCAAGCGCATATTATAAGGGTTATTCCAAGCCGGTCACAGTAAACCAGCTGAGGGCAGTGACTACTAGCCATCAGGGCTCCGCAAGTCAAGATTCCAATCTAAGGCCTAACACGGAAAGAGTCCAGTTCACGCCAATCCCAATGACGTATAGGGAGCTTTACCAGAATCTGTTCGATGCGCATGTAGTGTCTCCCTTTTATCTAAAACCCATGCAACCTCCATTCCCAAAGTGGTATGATGCAAACTCGCAATGCGAATACCATGCAGGAATTGCGGGATACACAATTGAGAACTGTACGGCCTTCAATAAATTAGTCGAAAGGTTCATAAAGATGGGCATTGTGAAGTTCGATGATCCCACAAAACCTAATGTGGCGGGAAATCCGTTACCCAGTCATTCAGACAATGGGGTAAACGTGATAAGCGAAAGTAGAGGAAGGAGAACTAAGATGGACGTATCGGAGGTAAAGACCCCGTTGAGATGGGTTTGGAAGAAAATGGTGGAAGAAGGTTTACTTATACAAGGTTTAGAGGAAAAGCCTGAAGGAGGGAAATACTATTGTGAATTCCACGACGAGGAAGGGCATGAGATCCAAAAGTGCAATAAATTCGTGGCTCGTGCGAGATTGATAGAAAATAAAGAGATCGAATTCTTTGAGTACACCGAGGGCCGAAGGAGAATATGTGTGCGTCGAAACAAGGGCCAACCAACAATGTCCGAGGGTTAATCACCCGGTCGTAATTATATCGACCAAGAGTCAATGAAGTCGAGTACCAATTAATTGCGCCAAAGGTCATAATTCAAAAGCCCGTTGCTTTCCTTATAAGGATAGCAAAGGGTTCCTTGGAATCTGATCGCAATGTAACGATCCGGGAGGAAAATCCGATTGTCGCTTTGGAGAAAGGTCAAGACGAGGTTTCTATACACGCAATGAAGGCGTTATACTCCGAACACAAAGGCAGAATCAGCTAAAGGAAAATCCGTGGTCATTGAACAAGAAAAGGAAAAGACGACCGCACTGAATCACCCGTCAATGAGCACAGAATCGAAAAAGAGGCTAAAGAATTCTTAAAATTCTTAAAACACAATGATCTGACGTTGTGGAGCAATTGCACAAACAGCTAGCTCGTATATCCGTACTAGCCTTGCTCTTGAGTTCAGATACTCACCGAAGTGCATTAATGAAGGTTTTAAATGAAACATATGTTGCGGATGACATCTCTGTCAACAAACTCGATCATCTGGTCAATAACATCAGCGCGGATAATTTTATTTTCTTTAATGATGATGAAATACCACCGGGAGGCATGGGATCTACAAAGGCCCTACACATTACCACTCGCTGCAAAGGATACACATTGCCGGGGGTATTGATTGATAATGGATCGGCATTGAATGTCATGCCCTTGTCCACGCTAAATAGGCTGCCAGTTGATAGCTCTCACATGAAGACATGTCAAAACGTCGTGAGAGCATTCGATGGTATGGAAAGGAGAGTGATGGGAAGAATCGAGATACCTCTCTTGATTGGCCCAAATACATACGAGGTGGACTTCTTAGTAATGGACATCAAGCCCTCATACAATTGCCTGTTAGGGAGACCGTGGATTCACTCGGCAGGGGCAGTACCGTCGTCCCTACACCAAAAGTTGAAGTTGGTAACTGAGGGTAGGTTGGTAACGATAAACGCGGAGGAAGACATCATTGCATCTGTCACCAGTGACGCACCGTACATGGGTACAGACAATGAGGCGATAGAATGCTCTTTTCGATCACTAGAATTTGTCAATGCTACATTCATCATCGAAGGAAACAAGATCCCAGCACCTAGAATATCCAAAACCACAAGGATGGGCCTACGATTAACTGTTGGCAAAGGAGCTTTGCCAGGGAAAGGACTGGGAAGATGCCTCCAAGGAAGGATCGAGGTACCAGTGTTGAAGGAAAAACGAGACCGCTTTGGCTTAGGATTTAAGCCAGATGCGAAGCAAAAGAAGAAAGAGCTGGAGAAAAGGCAAAAGATGAGGAGAGCACGTTTGTGTGGTGAAGAGGTCAAGTGGGAGCCGATGATCTTCCCTCATTTATCCAAAACATTCGTCTCAGGAGGGACTATTCACTCTAAAGGAAGATCGACAAGGAAAGAGCCCGCCGAAAAAATATTGAACAGTTTGAGCATTAACGCCATATCCGAGGGAAAAACTGAAGAAAATTTAGCTGGAATTCGCCCTTACATCCCTGGAAGCGTTTTAAACAATTGGACCATAGAGGAGATCCCTGTAACTTTTAGGGTTAACTCAGAGTAATGTTCAAAACAAGCTTATTACTCTAAGCCTAGGGGCAATAAGAATCCTTTTATGAAATAGGCATATGTCCAAATATCGTTATTTTAATAAAAAATACATTTTTGCGTATCATATTGAGTGAATATTCTTTTATTCTTTCCAATTCATTCATAGTCATACCATACAAATAAAATATTCTTAGATTCATTGTTCTTTGGATTTCTTTCTTCATCCATAACAGGTCCCCAGATATCAATGATATAAGCGATATTGCCAATGACTCAGAGATTCCTTTCGAACAAGACTTATGTATAGAGGACACGGAGGATTTTGAAGATGACCAAAATTGTGGCCTATCCCCTGATTTGTTAAGAATGGTAGAACAAGAGGAGAAACAAATCTTACCTCACAAAGAGTCGGTAGAAATTGTGAGCTTAGGAGAAGGAAAAGAGGTGAAAATTGGAGCTAATATCGCTGCAGAAACAAAGTGAGGCCTCATCGAGTTACTCCGAGAATTCAAGGATGTCTTTGCCTGGTCATATAAAGACATGCCGGGATTGAATACCGATATCGTGGTGCATCGACTCCCTATTAAGGAAGAATGTAAGCCAGTTCAACAGAAACTCCGAAGGATGAGACCCGATGTTTTGTTGAAAATAAAAGAAGAGGTCAAGAAGCAGTTCGACGCCGGTTTCTTACAAGTGGTCGAGTACTCAGAATGGGTGGCCAATATAGTCCCAGTTCCTAAGAAAGACGGGAAGGTACGGATGTGCGTAGATTATTGGGATCTAAACAAAGCCAGCCCAAAAGATAACTTTCCGTTGCCTCACATTGATACATTAGTGGATAACACAGCGGGTTACTCACTTTTCTCGTTCATGGACGGCTTCTCGGGATACAACCAGATAAAGATTCATCCGGAAGACATGGAAAAGACCACATTCGTAACCATGTGGGGAACATTTTGTTATAAAGTTATGCCATTTGGGCTAAAAAACGCGGGAGCAACAAATTAGAGAGCCATGGTAACTTTATTCCATGATATGATGCATAAAGAGATCGAAGTTTACGTCGATGACATGATTGCAAAATCCAGAACAGAAAATGAGCATGTGCAGGTCCTGAGGAAACTATTCTTAAGGTTAAGGAAGTTCCAACTAAAACTCAACCCATGAAGTGTACCTTGAGCCCGGTCGGAAAACTGTTGGGATTTGTGGTCAGTGAAAAAGGAATTGAGATCGACCCAGATAAAGTCAGGGCTATACAAGAATTACCTCCACCACGTACTCAAAAAGAAGTTCGAGGTTTCCTAGGAAGGCTGAATTACATCGCTTCGGTTCATCTCTGGCCGATGAAAAATGTGATCCGATATTTCGTCTCCTTAGGAAGTATAATCCAGGTGTTTGGGATGAGGAGTGCCAGAGAACTTTTGACAAGGTCAAGCATTACCTATCCAATGCCCCAGTACTGATGCCACCTTATCCGGATAAACCACTGATATTGTACTTGAGGGTGTTCGAGAATTCCATGGGATGCGTGCTAGGCCAACATGACGAGATTGGAAGAAAAGAAAGAGCAATATACTATCTCAGCAAGAAATTCACTGAATGTGAAACGAGATATTCGCCGATCGAGAAGTTGTGTTGTGCTTTGATTTGGACAACCCGAAGACTGAGGCAATACATGTTGTACCACACAACTTGGCTCATCTCAAAACTGGACCCTTTGAAATACATGATGGAATCAAACACTTTGAACGGAAGAATGGCTCATTGGCAAATTCTACTTTCTGAGTTCGACATAGTCTACGTGAATCAAAAGGCTGTAAAGGGAGTGCAATAGCGAGACTTTACGGCGATGAGAGCTCTAGAAGATTATGAGCCATTGAGCTTTGATTTCCCGAATGAAGATCTAATGTATGTTGCAACCACAGAAGAAGACTCTCAAGAAGGCCACCCTTGGAAGCTGAATTTTGACGGAGCTTCAAATGCTGTAGGTGATAGAATCAGGCGATCTTGGTATCCCCAACGGAGATCATTATCCTTTCGCCATAAATTAGATTTTGATTGCACAAACAACATGGCGGAATCTGAGGCATGCATCATGGGCATCCGTGCGACCATAGAACATAAAATAAAAGTATTAGAGGTATCTGGAGATTCTACGCTAGTGATCTATCGACTTAAATGTGAATGGGAGACAAGAGATCCCAAGTGATCGATTATCGAAGACCGCTTCTTGAGTTAATCGAGGAGTTTGACGATATCACTTTCTGCTATCTCCCACGAGATGAAAACCAGATGGCTGATGCCTTGGCAACTTTAGCTTCTATGATCAAAGTGAACAAGCAAGAGGATATGAAGCCTATCCAAATGAGCATTTATGAGGCTCCGGGTCATTGCTGCAACATCGAAGAAGAAGAAGAGAAAGATGACCATCCTTGGTATCAGGATATTTTACGATATGTGAAGAGTCGTGAATACCCAGACCAAGCAACTGAGAATGACAAGAGGACATTAAGAAGGTTGGCTAGTGACTATGTCTTGGATGGAGAAATCATATACAAGAGAAGGAATGATCAGGTACTCTTAAGATGTGTAGACGCTATCGAGGCTAAGCAAATCTTGGAAGAGGTTCATGAAGGTGTCTGTGGAACACATGCTAATGGTTTCACCATGGCCAGACAGATTATGAGGTTCGGATATTATTGGTCCACTATGGAAAGAGATTGCATCAACTATGCCAAGAAATGCCATAAATGCCAAATCTATGGAGATAAAATTCATGTACCTCCTTCACCCCTTCACGTCATGGCTTCTCCATGGCCTTTCTCTATGTAGGGCATGGATGTCATTGGGCCAATCTCACCAAAGGCATCTAATGGACATCGTTTCATCTTTGTGGTTATAGATTACTTCACCAAATGGGTAGAGGCCACTTCTTACGCCAACGTCACAAAGTCGGCAGTCAGTAAGTTCTTGAAGAAAGAAATCATATGTCGATATGGGATGCCTGAGCGAATCATATCGGACAATGCACTGAACTTAAACAATAGCACGATAGCAAAGGTCTGTAGCCAGTTCAAGATTAAACATCATAACTCGTCACCGTATCGCCCAAAGATGAATGGTGCAGTAGAAGCGGCCAATAAAAATATAAAGAAAATCATAGGAAAAATGACTGAGCCTATAAAGATTGGCACGAGAAATTACCATTTGCCCTATATGCCTACCGGACATCAATCAAAACATTTACCGGGGCAACACCATTCTCTTTAGTTTATGGAATGGAGGCGGTTCTACCTATTGAGATCGAGATTCCCTCTCTACGTGTGCTTTCAGAACTAAAGTTAAATGAAGCAGAATGGGTCCAGTCTCGATACGACCAGTTGAACTTGATTGAGGAAAAGAGGCTAAAGGCTATCTATCATGGTCAAATGTATCAAAAGAGAATGATGCGGGCTTACAATAAGAAGGTTCGCCCTAGAGAATTCCATGAAGGAGACCTCATATTGAAAAAGATCCTTCCCATACAAAAGGACTTCAGAGGAAAATGGATGCCGAATTGGGAGGGACCTTATGTGGTAAAGAAGGCTTTTTCTGGAGGGGCTCTGATTTTGACCGAGATGGATAGTAAAAGCTTGCCTAATCCCGTGAATTCAGATTCGGTCAAGAGGTATTTTACCTAAAAATAAAAAAAATAAAAAAATAAAAAAATGGAGAGGCCAAGGCGAAAACCCGTAAAAGGGCGCTTTGAGACCAAAGGGGTTTTGAGTTGAAAACCCAAGAATGGGCGATTCAAATTTTGATCGAAGTTGGGGGCATGCAGTGGTCATGTTTCATCTGAATTGACAAGAAGGAGGGATGTCACATCTTGGGGCATCGACAAAATACTTTTGATCTTCTAACGCATACCGAGTTCAAAGGGTCCTCGAGAAATTTGTGCAGAGAAGTTCATACTACGATATCTGGGACACTTTTTCTTATCTCATTCACTTTACATTTTTTGGCAGAATGTGCTATCTTGATTAATTTGTTAGTTCTCATTTTGTATCTTAGCAAATTTACTATCTTGATTACCCTATTCATTTTGAGTTTTGTTCTCAAATAAAATTCCATTTTGTCTAATGCGATAACCTTTGTCAAGTGTTTTTCATCGAAATGATGATTAATGGACTAATAATATTCACAAAAGAGTTTTGCATATTACTCTGAAAAGCTTCTAAATGATACAAGGACCTGAAACGGGATTAATTAGTTTGAATTACCCAAATTTAAGGGTTAGAAACGTTAGAGGAAGAATAGCCCAGATTGTGATTATTCTTGGGGTTTTCTGCCAGAGGTACCAGTCGAAGGAAAGGCAGAATAATATGTTGATGAACAACGAGTAATACCAAATTAGGCAAAAAAATTCAAAAAAAATGACATTTTCATTCATACATCATTCATAACACATCTAATTAAGAGCATTTGATTCATTTCAATCATAGCATCCTAGTTATTTGATCCATTCATAACACGTTTAGCTAGGAGCACTTGATTCATCTCGATCATAACATCCTAGTTATTTGACGTACACAGATACAGGAAACCCATAGTACACGTCATGTCTTTAGAAGACAGTATGGCGACATTGGTAAATCTAGCAGATTTGGCGTCTCTGTATTGACAAATAGCAAATAAAAAACGAAGAATCATAGCTTCCTAAAGTTGCATTGAAGCAGATTTAAGCCATCATTCTAGCTCCCTAAAGTTGTAGTGGAGTAGGCTGACGATTGCAGATCTCGTCTCCAGTGGAGCAGATCAGAGAAAACAAGCCTTGACCCCCTAAGTAGTAGGGAAACAGATCGAAGATGATGGGCCTTAACCCCCTAAGTAGTAGGGTAACAGGCTGGAAATCAAATATCTTCTCCCTGAAATGGCGTTGGAGCGGCTAAAAGCCATAGCAGATCTCCTTGAAGTTTTAGTGGAGTAGATTGAAAATCACAGATCTTCTCTCGAAATTACAAGATGAAGCGATCCGACAAACCTTATCTCCCTAAAGTTGTGGCAGGCGGGTTGAAATCACGAGTCTCATCTCCTTGAAATTGTAGTGGAGCAGTGAAGATAATGGATCTTATTTCCTGAGTTGCGATGGAACAGATCAAAGCTACGAATTACGAGTCCTATACCTCGAAGTTGCGATAGGGTAGGATCAAATTCTCCATATTGAAGCGAGATACATAGCAGATCCAACCTTCAAATGATTTCATTGAAGCGGATCTAAGATGATTTGGCATCTCAGTATTGTCGAAAACAAATCGAAAAAGTAGATTTGGCATCCCCGTGTTTATAGGGAACAAGTTGAAGATAACAGTTTTGGCGTCTCTGCGTTGACGGGAGAAGCGGACCAAAGATAGCGAATCCGCATTCACGAGTTGCGATAAAAGCGATTGAAGCCGTCAAGAGGCCATTTAAAGAAGATCAAGGATCAGAAACTCATGACTCGGAGAGCCCGGGCAAAATTAGTCCTTTTATAATCTTTGCTCTATTCTCGTTACACGACAATGAGCAAAGAGGGCATTATCTGACAGACCAATATAGCCGGGCCCATAAACAAATATAATGACCCAATATACCCAAGCCCAAAACTAAACCTTAGCCCAACTAGTCCTAAAACTTCTCATTTCCCAAGTTCAATCGCCCATACTTTATGCGCTATCGCCCCATACCCTCGTGCCAAGGGCCAACGCACGACCTCCACGTCGCCGTCTACGAACCCATACCCGAAAAGCCAACGCTGACCCGTCTTGTCTGCACGCAAAAGAAAACAAAACCAAAGCCACAAGCCAAACAAAAGCGAGACAACAGAGGCAACAGGACAACGAAATAGAAGAATATATTGTAATTTATTCGGCTATAAAAGCCTAAAAATTAGTGTATCGGGATTTTTACGAACGAATACACAATAGGCAATACAAAAAAGCAATATTGGAAGGTGATTTCTCGATCCAAATCTCAGGTTTTCTCTTTGTGATTATTTTCTTGCTTTTTTTTTTCGAGAGTAAATAAAAGAAAGGGGAACACGAACACGACGCACCACAGAATATACACGCACGTAAATAAAAAAGGAGCAATTAAGAATTTGCAAGGGTAATCTCAAGTTTTCTTTCATTTTTTTTTTGTTTGGTTTAGATCGTCTTTTAGTAGGTAAATCGACTCAATGAGATCCCGAATACTTTAAGATACAAAAGTAGGGGAGAGGGGTCAAGTGGTGTTGAATCTCTATTTTATGAACTTTCTTCGTTTTTTTAAAAATGTATGAGATTTGAAGTTTTATTTTTTCTCAAGTAAAAAAAGGAAATACTTACTAATTTCCTCAAGGCATAATCGAGTACTTACAGCAACAGAATCGGGAATTGTTTTGCGCGCCGCTGGACACCAAATCTGATGGAGATCTAGCTGCTTGTAAAAGGAACCCTAGCAAATTTAATTTCAAGGCTGCTGGTTTTGTTAAAATGGATGGGTATTTGAAAGGAAAGGAAGGGAAAAATGGTTTAAAATGGTCTGAAATACAAAACAGTGCTGCCCATGACCATAAAGGTCCGCGCGTGGGCCCGAATAGTAAAATGGATCTGCACCATGTTGTGTGAATGGGGAAATTGCGCGCTGAATCCTTCCCTTGTGCACAGCCTTCAATTTGCGCCCCAATTTCCCTCCCTTATGTTTTAAAATTTAGCTCGCTAATTCATGCGTTGCTTCACTTTGATCCACGATCCAGTTTAGTATTATGGGCGCGAGATATTTACAATCCCAGTCCCCGCATATTTGTGCGCATAACACATTGACTCTATTTTGCAATTACTTATTTGTAAATTGTTTCTCCTGTTTTAACTTTATTTCAATTAAGTCTTATCCTCATTATTTTATTTACTGCACATAAAATTTCTTTTACATGCTAGAGTATTGATTGTGATATTTTGTTGCTTTGGGTAATTGAATTTCGTTTTAAAAAAAACATTATAATGATCCTTTTATTTATTCTATAATTGGTATGTATAATTTGTAATAAAATTTATTTTAGTTTATGTATACTTTTAATTTTATCTTATTTTATAATTTCTTTTGAATCTATTAACTTATTTTAATGTATATATTCTTTTTGTTATTTAAAGGAAATCCACCTACTTTATGTGTTGTTTAAATTATTATTAAGTACATACTTGATTCTTTGACCTATACACATTATTAAAGCCATGCTTTTATACATATAGTTTTTTTTAACAGAAAAATATATATCTTATATAATTGTGTTTTTAAAATTTATTATATATATAATTTATAATAAAATTAAGTTAATCTTGTTTTAATTAAACAGATATTTTGACATACAATTATTTCTAACATTTCTTCACATGTATATAATCCATGTTAAATTATTTTCACTATGGTACATGTTATTATTTTCATATAACTTTATGTAAATATTTTTCTATGTATGTATCCTCTTTCAAAGTTATTTATATGTATAATATATTTCTTTTAAGAACCCTATTTTAAATCTTATAATTTATTTATTGTATACACTCTCATATTATCCTTATGTATTATATATATTTTTATATATATTTTGTTACTTATATAACTTATATATTAACTTCGTTTCTTTCATACCTTACTAATTTCACTTTTTAAAATAATTATACCCAATTTTACTTGTATATACATGTCTCATAAATTTACTTTGTATATTATTTTCATTCCTTCATATTTAATACATCACTTAAGTTATCATCTGAATTATCAATTTTTAAATGAGTTGGTGTTTTAAATGTTTCATATATAATTTGATTTGAACTTTGTATTTTATAATAACTATTTCAATAAATATGTATTCTAAGTTTTTATGCAAATTTGTCAACTTATATCGTATTATATGATTACTAATTCATCATTAATGTATTGTTTTGATTGTGTTGAATTGTTACATTATCATTTTCGTCATTGTATTACGATATCAATTATTTCCTATGCATGATTGTAATCGGATTATATTTTTTTTGGTTAATTGTATTTAATTTTTAGTTCGCTAATTGATTGTGTCTTATGTGTGCACATTATCCTCTATCATCATTTTCCTTTTGGTTTATGAAACGTGGTTTTATAAAATTCAAATCTTTATGACCAATTTTGTCCTATTTCAGAACGCATTAAGACGCTTTAAGCTAGTTTTATGATTATTCATTCAAAAATTCTTCAAAACGAAGACGAGATTCGATGTTTGGCAATTCGCGGAATCGTGCCCTAACGTGTTGGGTTGCAATTTCGCGTTTGCTCGAAGTAATCGAGTATCCCTTTAGAATTTCATTCATATCTTCTATAAATTATTTAAAACGAAGGCAACATTCGGCATTTGACAATTCGAGAATCATGCCCTATCGTGCTAGGTTGTGATTTCTCGTTTGTTCAAAACGATCGAATATTCTTTTATATTCTCACTCATGTTTATAAAAAAAATACTTAAAAACGAAAACGATGTTCAACGTTTGGCGATTTGAGAATCGTGCCCTATCGTGCTGGGTTGCGCTTTTTCATTTGTCTTAAATAATTGAATATCTCTTCGAAATTTCACATGTATTTTCTAAGTTAAGGCAATGGTCAATGTTTGGAAATTCGAGGAATCATACTCTATTGTGCTGGTTTCGGTTTTCTGTTGGACTAAATAGTTGAACACCCTTTTGTATTTTCAAATTATAAATTTTCGGACGTCGAAACAAGAAGATTTTTGGCAACCAACTTGGGTTATTCAAATGTTATTAAAGAAGAACCACATTCCAAAAACATTTTTAATTTTAGACATAAGGGAAGTATTTAATCGACTTGGTACCAATTTTGGGCGTAGTGAGGGTGCTAATCCTTCCTCATACGTAACCGACTCTCGAGCCCGTTTTCTCATATTTTCGTAGACCAGAATCGTTGTTTTAGTAAACCAAAAATGTTTTATTAAAATAACCAAATTCTTAGGTGATCCGATCACACCAAAACAAAAAGATCGGTGGCGGCTCCACGCATTGGTTTTCCCAAAGTCGATTCCCTCTTTTTTTATTAAATTTAAATTTTTTTAAAATCAAAGGATGGTTTCGACAATAGTTTGTATTAAACATTCAAATCAATTATTGTCAATGTGTCAGAAGCTTTGTGCCACAATGGTCAACAACCTAACTTTTCAAAAATTGATTGTTATCATAAATATATAGTAGTCCCGAAAAGTTTTAATTTGATAATCACTCGTGTACTTAAATTGTATTTAAAACATTAATAAGATAAAAAAAAAATTCTGCTGTCTATGAACTAAATAATTACCGAGGATAAACAGTAATGCAAAATGGGTAAACAATATTGAAAGCTGCAGAAGGTTTTTGTTGATTGCAGTGAGTCGAGTATTTCTATTACAGAGCAGGGCAATCTGTGTTCCCTGGACTCAAGATCAAGTGCCAGTGTAAGTATCATACACCATAATTGGAGCTACTGAGCTAATAAAGCTTACAATCTTTATTGAGTTGCTTAAGCTGTTTTGCAACATCAGTTATCATCGGTCGATTCTCGGGATTTTCTTGTGTACAACAAAGTGCAATCTTCGCCAAAATTACCAACTCATCACCATTGATTCCTTTGCTCGAACTACTTTGATCCACAATTTCGGTTAACTGCTTGCCTTTTCATTTTTTTTGAATTCCAAAACTTCAGGTGCTATATACCCAACTACCCTAGAGGTTATATCTTCTACATGGGATTTTCCCTTCGGAATGGCTACGGAGAGAGAGAAATCGGCAAAGCTTAGCAACATAATTGGTATCTACCACTATCGCAAAAGGCCTCGATTAATAACAGGTCTGGACAAAGAAGTATGGAGATATGTTTTAGAATGTTTGGTAAGGTGATGAGACTTTACAATTTAGTATGGTTAATCAAGTTGATAAAGTTTTTTAGTTCGAAATTTACATATTTTTTAATTCAATTATTCGTTTTCAATTCCATCTCTATTAAAATACTCACTACTTCATAAGTTATCATTTAACATTAATATTACACAAAGTGGCTAAGGTTCTCAATTTCTCCTTCACCATGGCCAAATGTATCAAGTAAACTTTCGATCCATTTTTATTTCTTCCTCACACATCTAGCAAGCTAGAATTTATCTTCTAATCATTTCCTATCAAAAAATGTACCTATTTTAATTAAGTTTTCTAAGCTTTTATCAATATCCTTTAATGGCAACTTTTAATATACTTGATAAAATAAAAATTATTTATACATATATGTAAAATAAGCTTCAAAATTTAAAATCTATAAAAAAATAAAAAAAATCATACATTATGCTTGAATTTGAAAGAAAATGAAAGCAATTTTTTCCTCCTCCTTTCCCCAACGAAGGTAAAGTAAAGGAAGATGTTCATCTTTCTTTTCTTTTTTATTACATTATAATAATACTTAATAATAATAATAATAATAATAATATTTTAAATAAAATATTACATAGTTATTATTTAATAAAAATATCATTTAAAAGTAATCATGACCCATTGATTTTTTTAAGTAATGACAAAATTCCCATTAAAATAAAAATAGGATAATTGCACTTTAGTATCTATATTGTCCCAACTTATTCAATTTAGTCTCTAAACTCAATATTGAATTTTTAACTTAACCACATGCTCTTACTAATAATTCTCTATGTTTTCATGTATGACAGTTTCCTCTAAAAACGATCACAAATTCTTATACTATTATTTATTTATAAATAACTTATTGAAGGACTTCTACCATAAATATTCTTTCTTTTTTCTTTTTTCTTTTTTTTTTTAAAGTGGGGATGTTACATGTTAGGCCTTTAGCTCCAATTACTCAATGAGGGAAAGAGACAAGTTTATTAATAAACTCTCTTAGAAGCTTATGCCTAACTAATGTGAGATTTCCCTTTCTTTTGCATTACCAACATTCCCCACTAATGCAAAAGAATCAGTAAAATTTTATAAACATGAGAAAAATGTAAAACATGAGAATAGCAATAGCGAAATTAGCCACTTAAGCACTAGTATCTTGTGGATTTGAACTAGTACATAGTGAAATGAGTGATTCTTCTCTTTAACAAGTGAATGAATCTTGAACTTGTTAAGATAGGGGTTAACTCATGACACATGACTAATCTCAAAACCAATTGATGTTCCACAACAGATCAACAAGTTTTAGCCAATATACCTTGGGGTGCTGGTAAGTGCTCTAGAAAGATTGCCCAATGTCTTTTATAGAAGGTGGCTAGTTCTTTACACTTACGTAGGTGATTTCATTAAGTCTATCTCAATATAAACCACCTAAGTCAGGACTATGAAATCATTAAGAGCATTTATTAAGCTCATCCTCTCAAATTTAAATTTGGTGAATTCATCAAATCCGTCTAAATAGGACCACCCAAACTCTAGGATATGAACTCATTAAGAGTAATAAACTTAACCTCATATGTCGATGAATTCATCAAGTCTGTCTCAATAGGACCACCCAAATCCTGGAATATGAATTAATTAAGAGTGAGAACTCAACCTTATGAATGTACATCGTTCACCATAGGGATAGGTAGAATGTACACTATAAGTTTTTTTGTGGTTCCGTTTGACCACATTGAACTTAGAGAACTAAGTTAGGTATCCACCATGAATTCTTCAACCATTGGGCTTAAGGCCCATCCCCCTTGACAAATTAAAAACTATTTTCCTACTTAACCCATTGGTTAGTGTATCAACTAGGTTCTTTTCAGACCTAACGTATTTCAAAGTAAAAACTTTATTCTCCGATGAAGAAATCTCTATGAGTAGATTTCTAAGTCACCTAGCTTCTTGTCCGACTCTGTTAAGAGTTATAAACTCAGATTTCATTGTGGAACGATCAATACATATATGTTTAACAGGCTTCCAAGAAATACTTGTTCCATCCAAATTGAAGACATACCCACTTGTAAAATTAACTTTATTAGTTACCCAGTTTGCATCACAATGTTCCTTTAATGATTGCAGGGTATCTGACAAATTCCAACTTCTAAGTTATTGTATTTTAATTTCACTCAAGCCACTTGGGGAAAGCTCAACCTTGATAACTAAATTATAGACTATGACACTCCCCCACTTACTACGTCGATGCACTCAACGACATAAAGCCACACTTTTAGTAACCTTGTTGCACTGAGTTGACATTTTGTTCTCAAGTCCATTTTAGGCCTTTAAGGCCTAAGGTTATGATCCATTCAACACGCATCAAACATAGACTTGAACTTGATTTCATCTCAATCGTTGGTGTAGTCTTGTCTATGTCCATTCCTCCACCAAACACTCGAACTCAATGCCACAACACATAATCATTAGGTTACAACATTGAGGAACCCTTAATGGTATGACCCTTTGTCGATTGAATATTACCATGTCTTTGATACTCAAAAGGCATCTCTCAAGATGTGGCACCAACCGCACTTTTGTGGCATCCTTTGGATGCGTCTCTCTGGACGTGGTTTGAGGGCTTTTTTTATGCATTTTAAAAGTTCAAATACCCAAATGAGTGCAAAAAAAAAAAGTAGGAGTTTAATTGCTTTTTTTGAAAAAGTTTGAGGGCTTTTTACACCCTTAAGCCTTTATTAAATGATGAATTTTTATTTTTGGAGTTTATAAATGAGTATTTTATATAATTGATGAATATTTTATATTTAAAATTTATTCAATATAATTTATTTGATATTTTAAATATTTTTATATACATATGTTAAATATATTTTTAAAAATATTGATAAATCTGAAATGACACACTAAAACAAATCAATACCTGTATGTATTGTAACATCCCAAAAATCCAGTTAGAAGAGATTGAGTTAACAAAACTAATAGTGGTTATGTCTTGATTTTGAGTTAGGATTTTGAAAATTTTGCAAAGCAAATTGATTTGATTCAGTGGTTAAGTGCTCTGGATGTGTGCTTAAGGTCTTATGTTCAAATCCTTTCTTTGAAATTTTTGTTATTTTTGACTTAACCTTTATCTTTGATCATCTGATATAAACTCTATTTTTGATCAACTGATGTTAACAATGAGCCTAATGGTTCAATGGTTAAGTTTTTGCGTACACTTTGCTTTTGTGTATGAGCCCTTATGAAAGTGATAAGAAAAATGTTTTTTTTATGCTGGTTTGTGAATTTGTTCTATTTTATTTTATTTTAAAATAACTAAACTCCTTTTCAAAAATTTCTTTTTTTTAGAATGTCCATTCTTCTTCTTTTGGTACTTTTGTTTTTCTTTCTAATAATTCCGCAACTGGTTTTGCGAAGAGATTGCATATTTCATTATTTCGACAGAAAGGTTAACATCGTAAGTTTTGTTGTTGAATTTCTACTAATGTTTGTTCTCATTCGTTATTTGTTAAAACTAAAATTGTTTTGCTCGTTTTATCTAATTTCGTTTTTGAGGGTTCAGTTAGTTCTCTTTCTTAGGTGAAGGGATTGCATATCAAGATTCTCTATTCATTTAAGTACTTGTATTGCTAGATACGAGTAAGGGTGAGTGTTTAAGTTCGATTTGGGCTTTGCGTCGAAAGTTTTCAACGGAACTTTGGTAGTAAATATGTTAGTTATTGAAATGATTACGAAAATTGTTTGATTGAGGTTTGATTTTTTTTTTAGGGTTAGGAATTCAACTTTGTTGCTTCTGCATCGAATCCGTATCAGGTGTGTCGACACACGACTGTGTGAGGCACTGACTTGGGTCACACAGGCGTGTGACAGGGACATGCGTCACGTGTAAGAGACATGTGTTTAGACCGTATAACTCTCTAACTTGAGTTACACGGCCGTGTGCCAGGCCGTGTGCCAGGCCGTATGCTAAGCCGTATGAGACATTGTGATGAGCCATACGGGCATGTGATAAATTGTGTGAATCCACACGGTTGTGTGGGCCAAAAATCAAAACTTTTCCCTAGAGTCGTAGACGTCGTTCAAATCGAACATAGGCCTTCCGTAAGGTCTGTATGATCTAAAACAAACTATAAAACTTGATATTTAATGATCTATTGATGTATAATTCGTTATCTGTATGTATGTCTGATATGAAATAAGGTAAGTAAGTATGATTTATTAGCGTATAATGTGCTTTTGTTTCAGATGTGTTTAAGGCATGTGATTTATTCAGGTATGATTCGTGCTTTATTAATTTTGATGATTCATTTTTGTGTCACTAAGTTGGATGAGAACATGTGATATCTAAATATGTTGTTGTGTCTGATACTGATTCTAATTTGTAACCATGCATGTTACTTTATGGAAAATCTGATATGATTTATTAAGATTTGATCAATCTGTCCTGCAAAGCGTGGAATCCCATGCCTTTTGTTTCTATTATTGTATGACAGTATGTCCTACATGCTGATCATTTTGATTCTAAATAAGCATGCCATGACACATTGCATGGGGTTCGGGATGATGTGAACAGAGAAAGTTTCTGGCAATTTTATGATCTATAGTATCTGGCGATTTATCCACAATTCTGTCTATCAGCTTGTCTGCAATTTTGGTGGCACTGCCCACAATTATATGTTAGTTTGATTTGATTAGATGAGTTCTGGAGAACTCTATTTTGGTGTGTAGCGGAGTTGGGTAGGATGTTTTCTGATAATCTGCATTTTGATTTTCCGAAAAACACTACATTGGCATAATCATACATCCTCTGTTCTGTTATATGATTGTTATGAAAATCTCAGTGATACTCTGATTTGTTCCGCTCTGGTTATATGATCGATATTAAATTTTTTGCGTTACTCTGACTTGTGTAATGTGTTTTGTTTGATCTCCGTTTGAGTTTGGTTATACACTGAGCTTTATAGCTTACCCATTTGTGTTATCTTTGTCTGTTGATACATGTACGAATGGGTGAAATTTATTAGATTTCAATCACCAAAACTTTTAATTTTCAGGCTTGGGAAATCAGTAGACTTGCGATGACTTTTTGGAAAATTTTAGATCTTGTGAAAATCAAGAGCAACCCACTAAAAAATATACTCTAAAATAGTGCCAAGAAATAGTATGTAAAATTTCAGATCGTTTGAAAATCATTTACCCATTGAAAAATATTTTTTTCAAAAACTATCAAGGTAAAAAAAAATTGTTTTAAAGCTGTTTTCTAGAAATCAATTTATAAAAACAAAAAGAGCACCTAAAACACCCAAATCTGATATCAAATTATAAAGGATGAGATGGATGAACACGGAAGCGGGTCGTAAAGTTTGTCAAAGTCATAGATTTGACTGAGGGCTTTAGATGTTTGGAAAGAAACTTGAATTTTGACACAAACCTAAAACAAAATTGAATCCAAGTCAAATAAAACAATTAAAATAACTATAATAAAATAATAAATAAAATATTAGAATAATAAGGAAGCGATTAAAGAAGATAAATGGAAAGATAGAACGTAGGGTGTAGAAGTCCTAAGAAGCTTTGGAAACACGAAGAATCCACAACCCCCTTCAAGCGACTCTAATTTTCCCTCAAAGATAGAAACCTTGGCAAGAAAAGTTTGAAGATGATCCTCACAATCTAAATAAATTGTTAAAGCTCTTCTAAAAGAAACTCAAGAAAAATTCTTGAAAAGAAAAACCCAGAGAGAATTTATTAACTCAAAAGAGAAATAGAATAATAATGAATTGTCTGAATTGTGTACAATGCAAAGGCCTATATATAAACTAGCTAAATAAATCTAAATAAAACTTTTAAGTATACTAGAATTCTAATTTAATCTAAACAAGAAGTAGTTTTAAACTAAACTTTCTTGTTAACATAAAACTCTTAAATAACTTAAAATACTTAATAATTATAAAAAATTGGAATTAAAATAATAATAAAATAATAAAAGATGATAAATAAAATATTGGGCTCATATATAATAAAAATTAAGCCTAAAACCCAAGCCCGATATGATTTAAACTCAAATTAAAAGCCTAAAACTCGTAATTCCCATCATAATCCCATTCAGAAATTCTGCTCATGCAGTCTTCACTAAAACGTTCATGACTTGAGCTTCCAAACTCAAAATCGAGTGATTCAAAAATGCATTTCGAAGCTAAGAGATAGGTCTTCAAACGCCATGAAGACATCTCAACCCAGAAATGCCAAGATCTCATCCAAAAACTCATCGCAAGTCCAAGCTTGAAAATTGGCAGTTTTGGTGATTGGAATCTAATAAATTTCACCCCATTCGTGTATGTGTCATTTGTTCAAGTACACCTTTAACTTAGGACCGGGCAGCGTGTGGGAGCTCGGATTGTTTTTGCACTTAATGTAAATATGGTGAATTTCGTAATTATTTGTTTTGATCTTTTGGGTTTGGAATCTATTTCAAAATTTGTTTTGGGTTTTTTGCTTAATTCGTCTATCAAAACCTTTTTGGAAATTGACTTTTTATTTTAAAATGAAAATGGAGTCGCCACTATTTTTTTAAGTGTGACCGAATCACTTCAAAACTTAATCATTTTAATAAAATAAAAGGTTAAATTTACTGAAACGATAATTTTCAGTCTACAAAATCTAGGAAGTGGGTTCGGGAGTCGATTACGTATGAGGAATGATTAGCAACCTCATAACACCCAAAATTGGTACCTAGTTGATTACTTGATGTCTTAGTGTCAAGAACTTGAGAATTCAAAGAAAGTTTAAAATATGATCCCCTTCTTGCATGTTTTGATTAAAATATCGCTAACTAAATTAAATTTTATGGAAAAGGCCTTCATATTTCGAGTTAATCGGGAAGAAAGTCATGCCTCGTAGGTTAGGGTACGATGTCTCGAATCCTCGAAAATAAGAATAATTTCCATTTAATTATTACCTAAGTCCTATATGTCTTGAATTTTAAAAGAATGTTCGATTATTTCGGTTCAAGGTGAAAGTCGTACCCCGTAAATTAGGGTACAATTTCTCAAATACCCTAATTAAAGAACATCTTCTCGGTTCTAATTATTTTAAAAACCTTTTTTGAGTGGGTAAAAACAAATATAACATTTAATGCAATATGCAATTAATTTATTCGAGTGTTGGTGCAAAAATGAACGAATATTTAAACGTGTTGTATAATATGGTAGTGGCAAAGATAGAAAATAGCTTACGTGAGTAAAAAAATGATAATAAAATCATAAAAACGTAGTAATGGGAATATATTTTCATCGATTATTAATACTAATTAATAAGGGTAATTGTAACACTCTTAACCCGTATTTGTCACTGGAATAGGGTTACGGAGCATTATCAAAATTTACAGATAAGGTACAGATATTTCATAACATTTAATTATTCATACCAGAAATAGATCATATTGTCCTTTAAATGAGCCCTTGAGGCCTAAAATATGCATTAGAAATAAGTCAAGACTAAACCGGGTACTCAGAGAATTTTTCGCAAAATGTCAAAATTTTTCCAAGGTACAGGAGACACACGCCCGTGTGATCAGACCCTGTGTATCAGGCCGTGTGGACATTCGAAATAGGGCACACGACCGTGTCCCAGCCAGTGTTTATACCTGTGTAAATCTCTGACTAGGTACCCGTGTGCTAGGCCGTGTATCACACATGGTTGAGAGACACACCCGTTTCTCTGCCCGTGTGGACGAAATAAAGCCATTTTTAAGCCATATTTCTTACCCAAATTTTCACATCAACCTATCACAACAAATTGCACATTTATAAACCATATCAAAGCACTTAAAACATACTAAAATTATGTCTTAAACATGACATATTACCACATACAACCAATGTGCTCTTAAGCACCTCAAATGACAATTTATCATTATATCATCCTAATACTCATATTTGCCTAGGTACAAAATGCATATATCATAATTAACTCATATTTCAAGCACGATAAATCTACATATATATATACATCAAAACATATTCATCATAAGCCATTCCAATGATGGCTATTTACAACCAAAACATTTATATGCCAACATTGGCCAAGTTAACCTATACATGCCATTATAACCAAAGTTGACTCACTAAATATACCGAAATGAGCCGATGAATAGTGTGATATAGCTTCGACCAGCTTCCAACCTTTATGAGCTTCCGAATATTATAAAACAGAAGAAATAAAACAGAGTAAGCATTTAATGCTTAGTAAGTTCGTATAATAGGAAATTAACTTACCATTTAATTCATATTTAAGGTAAACAAATAAATATGCTCAAGCCAATTTGGCCATTTGCCTAAACACATATCCTCATCAAGCATGTTAGTAATGTAATTCATATGAATATCAAGAAACATGTATGAGCTCGTCAATATTTAATTTCCACATACATATATTTATCATATCAAGTGTCCATGAACATGCACATATAATATCTTGTATTTCAAGTATATATTCGTAACAATTCATCTTAATTTCATAATTTCTTATGTCAGAACTTTGCCCATTGAATCGTTTATAATATCGATGGATACACAGGTAGTACACACGAAGTCACTACAAGAAAATAGACTTTTAGCGGCGCTTTTTAAAACACCGTAAAAAATGCCACTATAGGTAACGCCACAAAAATTTATGGCGTTTATTTAAAAAAACGCCGTTAAAAGCCATGACTTTTAGCGGCGTTTGTTAAAAAAGCGCCGCTAAAAGTCATGGCTTTTAGCGGCGTTTGTTAAAAAAGTGCCGTTAAAAGTAATTGCTTTTAGCGGCGTTTGTTGGGAACGCGCCGCTAAAATCCATGACTTTTAGCGACGTTTTTCCCACAAACGCTGCTAATTTTGACAGATTTGCAATATTTTTTTCACCAATATCTAGCCCTTCCTGCATTAAAATCTAACTAAATACAACAAATATAGTATAAAATGCAGCCAAAAATAGCAAATTTAGTATAAAAAATACAACCAAAAACATTAATTCTAAATGATACTTCAAATTTAACTAAAGATATATGATATAATTAATAAATAAAGTATAGTTTAAAATATTCTTACAATAATGTTAAACATGACAAAGTTAAAAACATTCTTACAATGAGAAAACTAATGTCTAAGATGGCGGCTTTTATGATTGTTTGAACATCTCGCATCATCTCGTTGAAGTCAGAGTTGGAGGTCAAAGTACTTTTTGCTCGCTCACGCCATCGCTGCTGTCTCTGCCTCTCTCGCTCGTGCCTCTGCCTCCCTCGCTACTGTCGCTGTTTCCCTTTCTGCTGCCTCCACTCTAAGTTGTTGCTAGAGTTCTTCATATTTTTATTGAACCTCGGCAATTTGCTCAACCGTGTTCGCTTGCATCTAAGTTATCTGGTCTCTTAACCTCTGAACTTCAGCTTGAGCTTGACTTTCGGAAGGCATGTATTGCTGGGAGCCGGATCCAAAATATTGGGTCGGGTAACACTAGATCCTTGAAATCGAACCCGACCGTACCTTTCAGGACCCAAAACTTCAGTGATAATTCTGTTATCAATGTTCTCAAGATTAACAGAACTATAAGTTGAAGCAATCACTTCATATTCCACCTTCTTCTCCTTTAGTTTCTCCTAAAAAATCAATTAAAGAGTTAGAAACGAAATATATAATAAAAAGGAATGCAACATAACTTAACATTATTTAAAACTACTAATGATGTTGAATTAAACAATTATAATTAAACATTATAAATATTTAGAATAAATCAAATATTATTAAGTAAATATACCATAATTTCTCCAGTTTCGGATGTCATAAGAGATCCATCTTTCTTCCTATGCGTAATCTCAAAAAGCTGAAGGCGTCCAATTTTTTGTCCAGATTTGACTTCCTATAATATAGTAGTAAAAATATTATTTAATAGTAGAAAGTTATTAATATTTGAAAGAATTAACAAATTCATAATGTAACGCCCCAATTTTCGGGAATTCTGTGAATGTTGACAAAATTTCATGCTTTGATTTTGTCATTTGTGAGTGAAATTATGAAATAGGACCTATGTGAAAATGTTTGAAAATGCTATAGGCTAAATTGAAGTGGCCAAATAAATAGGAGTGCAAAATAGAAGGATTTGCATGACAAACCTCCCATTTTACATGAAGTGGCCAGCCATCATGTTGTTGTAGACAAAATGTACACTTGATATCCATAATTTATGGTACAAATTGATACAAATTGATAATAGGTTAGGTAAATGTTCCATGATAATGGGTTAGGTAAATGTTTCATGATAATAGGTTAGGTAAATGTTCCATGATAATGGGTTAGGTAAATGTTTCATGATAATGGGTTAGGTAAATGTTTCAAGATAAGAATATCATGTCTTTTGTATTAAAGAATTAAATGGATGAAATATGAAGTTTTATTAAAAGAAAAAGGGGTGAAAAGAACAAAGTTTTGTCCATCTTTGTTCATCATAGCTGAAAGTTAGAGAAGAGAAAGGAGAGGAGAAAGCTCTTGAGTATTCGGTTATTAGGAGGAGGAAAATTGAAGGTAAGTTCTTGGTACCTTGCTTCTATTTTGAGGTTCATGAGTTCTTCTTGATTCTACCTTAACTCTTGAAGTATATTTTGATTTTTAGTTGTGTTGTGAGCATTTAGTCATGAATTAAAATGAAGGAAATGGTTGTTGTTTCATGTTCTTTTGATGAAAAATGGAAGATAGGTGAAGTTGAGCCAAACAAATGAGCATGCATGTGCCTTAGATGCTAAAGGGAAAAATCGGCTAACATGTTGTGCTTTAAAATGATGAAATGGAGATTATACTTAAGTAAAATCATAGATATGTGATGATTGATTGGTGATATACATGTTTAAATAACATGCATGCACGATAGGTGTATGAAAGAGTGATTTGGTAATAAATCTGCTTGGGACAGCAGCAGTAACGTGACTTTGGAAAATCACCATAAATTGTGGGAGATGAATTAGAAGCTGAATAAATTATGTAATTAAAGCTTAATGAGTCTAGTTTCAAATGGAATAAACGAGAACATATTTTGAATTCTGTACAATGAAAAATTTGATTCGTAATGAAGTGTGGTCAGATTAGTCAAATAGTGAAACATGGGAAACTTTGAGAAAAATCTGGTATTGATTGGATAAACCAAAAATTCTGAAAATTTTATGGATAGAAGATATATGAGTCTATTTTCAAGGAAAATTAACAGAACTTGATTTGGAGTTTCATAGCTCCAGTTATAAATAATTAAGTGACTGTTGCTCAGGAAGACAGCTTGCAGTGAAATTATGATTATGTGGTAAACATTGACAAAAATTTGTTAATGAGTTTCTTATTGATTTCTTATAAGCTTACTATGATCTGTAGGTGTGGTTGGCCGAATATTGTAAGGGGTTAATACGTAGTTTGTATTTGAATAGTTAGATTAACGTGTTAGTAATCCAATTATAGGTGGTTCGTGTGTGGATCTCACAAGATATCGTCAGCAAAAGTGTGTAACTAACACCTCTTTCTTAGTCTAGATCGGCAAAAGTCGAAAAGCCAAAATGCCGAAAACCGGTATTTTGTAGATTTGCGAAAAAACGAATGCTCGTGAGGTAAATCGATTAATGTTTTTGGTAAGCTACAATGTTTGGACCGCAAAGTGCATGATTTCTGTGCCCTCGATATTTTTGGGCTTAATGGGCCAAAATTGGAATGATGGGCCAACGTGCCCAATTCGGTAAGAACCCTTGGTAGTGATTCTGTTAGTACGTGAAAGGTAGGAATATGCATGAAAACCCTAAAATGGATAAATTACTGAAATACCTTTAAAAGTGGAAATTTTACGCTTTACCTCGGAGATAAATTACCAAATACCCTGGGTTAAATTGACCTAAATGCATGTTTGATCGTTGTTATTTACTGCATGCCATGTTGTTATTATCGATGCATGGGACTGGGATATTGACGGAGGAAGTACTGAAAGTGGCTTGTCCACGTCTTGGAGGCTTTACCTCAATTTATCGTTAATCGAAAGCAAGACTGCAAGATCCAATGGAGTGTTGGGTGGGTGGGTTGAGCTATTCCCACATGGAGTGTATGGTGGTATGCGGTGAAGTGTAGTGGTTGGTGGGTTGAGTAGTCTCCCAAATGGGCTTGCATATGTTATTGATGTTGCATGTATTTTGAAATGGGCCTATGGGCCATCTTGTTATCTGAATAAGGGCTAAGGCCCGCTTTATTGTAATCTGAAAAGGGCTCGCCCAAGACCACTTATTACTGAATGGGCTTAGGCCCAATAGGCTTGAGCTGACTTGGGCTTTGAATGGGTTTTCCTTACACACCGAGTTTCCCCAAACTCACCTCTTTTATTTTCATCCACGCAGTAATCCCCAACCATAGTGGGCTTGGAGTCGTGAGGGAATTGGAGTGACCACCCGCTTTGAAAGTTTGATTTTCTTCCGTGAACTGGACATCCTTTTATTTACGTTTGAAGTTTTTGGGCTTTTAAATGTAATAAGGCCGCTTAATTATTTTTGATGGTTTTAATATGTATTACTAAGATAGGTAATACTTATTTTAACTGTTGAAATTGGATAGCTTTAGGGCGCGTTTTCAAAAACAACAGTTGATTTCAAAATAACAC
This sequence comes from Gossypium arboreum, assembly GCF_025698485.1. NCBI lineage: Eukaryota > Viridiplantae > Streptophyta > Magnoliopsida > Malvales > Malvaceae > Gossypium > Gossypium arboreum. The sequence goes on from NC_069071.1 coordinate 8,823,015, forward strand.
GACAACAAGCAAAGCTTCCGCAATGAAAGTATTTTCCAAAATTAATCACTTTTCCCAAAAAATGACTTAATCTAATCGGTTTCCTAGAAATATCCATGACGTTAAGGTGTGGCAATGGCGGTATGCATGTCTAGGATTGGATCCGAAGGAGCTTGGTACTTAGCGATCCGATGGACTCACCACCTCTTTTCCGGTTTCCTACCTGGTGCACAGCTTCCATTCACTTTAACCCTTAATGAATTAATCTTTTGAACATCAAGTACGATTTTCTAGACTTAGAATGGAAAATTTTTTTTTAACGTTTTTGATGTGGCATGCCAGATTCGGCCATAACTTCTGGGCCGGGTTTGGGGTGCTACACATATTACCTCGGCCTCAGCTACAGAAGCAAAACTTCTAGACCCTGCCGTGTGCGTGAATTTTTGTTTTTGCCTGCTGTTTGTTCCAACTCACTCACGGTCCTACATAATGAAATCATTATTACGTATATAGTAAACACTATATATAAGAGTTTGAAAATACGTAATACCTTTCCTTTCTTTGAATTCCAAGATCTAACTGCATCTTCCCATTGGTACTTCAGCATTCCCGGCGAGACATTTCTCAATTTTTCTTCGAGGCTTATGTCTTTCTTAAAATATTGTTTTTTTATAGTGCTTTTATTGTCTCTCCATTTTTTACCCAACACCCTCTTGATATAATAATCGGAGACCTCTAAAGCAAATCTCTCCTAAAAAAACTCAAGTTTAGAATGTAAATATAAATGAAACTTAAACCAAAGTATTATAAATTACATTCATATTTTGTTACCTTAATATTAGCGAGAGCCTGATTTTTGTTGCTATCAGGCATGTGATGCCATGATTCGTAGTTAATGGGCAACATATTAGAATTTCGTGCTAAAATGCCCAAATAGCCTGCTAAAAGTCGAGCTTCAGATCCAATAGGCTGACCATAAGTATTTCTACTTACTTTGACACGCCGACAGATCTAAGTCATATAAATCTCTAAGCAACAGACGTCCTCGAACTCTCAAGGCGTCCCACCACTTTCAGCTGAAAAATGATATACTATAATTATATTAAAATTGACAAATAAATGAATAATAAAAGTTAACACATGTAAAATAAACTTAACATTACTTTGAAATTCTTCAGGCTTGTCAAGTGTCTCCGCACATTCAAGATCCAACAACCTGCTCTGCTGTTCACTATTTCTTTCTTCCGAATTTGGAGTATTCGACAATACTTAAATCTCGTAATCTTCTTCTACGCATTTTTCCGCAATACACATAAAATAGTTAAAGTTTTAGTAACAAATTACAACAATAATAGTACATATAAAATAGTTAAATTATATAACATGACCAAGATTAAAATTATAATATTATATATAATTAAAAAATCGTAAAATCTTACTACATCATTATTCGTAAATATCTTTATCCATATCATGTTGAACCCATTGATGTTGTGTACTAGTACTAGGGATATTTTCATCTAAGTTTTGTTCTGGAAAAGGTAATGTTTCTGATCTTTCGACGATGTCATCTCTACTTCTATTACCCATGTCAAACAAGTCTCTAGGGGTGCTCCGGAGTACAACATACCAATCCTCATCAGTTGGATCTTTCGAATAAAAAACTTGTTTCACTTGAGACGAAAATACATATGCCTCGTCCATCAATTGTTGTCCAGTGTGAATCAAGCGAGAGAAATTCACCATTATAAAACCAAATTCATCTTTTTTAATTCCTTGAGCAGTATTAACATCAGCCCAATCACACCAAAATAAGACAACTTTCCATCTGCCATAGTAATCCAACTTAATAATGTCGATAAGAAGTCCGTAATACTCCATATTACCCTCAATCGGATTACTGTCCCTAGCACTAGCATAACTTGTAATTGAAGAATTAACAATAACTCCACGATTTTGAGTTCTCCTCATTCTCTCGCGATACTTTGTATGAAATCTGTATCCATTGATGAGGAAGGTACTATATCTTTTTATTACTCTGTTCGGACCTTGGAAAAGTCATTTAACTTCGTCATTGACATCCTTTCCACTCCAAACCTATTGAATCGAAAGTAAATTGAATAATTATAAATGTATTATGTAAAATTTCGCGATTATATGTAACTTATTAACTTTAGTTACATACCGTTTGGCTTAACCATTCATGAAAATATTCTGTGAATAACTTATTAATCTCTCGATGTTGTAATCTTCGAGAGCGTGCACGAGATCTCAAAATTTGTTTGTACTCACTATGTTAAAAACAAGTTTAATTTGTTAGAAGATAAATAAATCAAAATGACGAATATATGAGGAAATTTTAAAACTTACTTGCGTAACGGTTCAACTAAATCGTGGTGAAAAAGTACATATCGATGTGCTTGTATCCACGATATGTCATCTAATTTTGCAATTTCAACTATACCGATTGGTTCTCCATAACTTTGGAATAAATAAGTTTCAGCCAAGTTATGATCATTGAGCCCAGCATTTCTACTTGGTCTATTTAATCGTGTTTCAACATCTTCTAAATATCTAGAATAGAAGGTCATGCACTCCTCTGCCAAGTAGCCTTCAGCAATTGATCCTTCTGGATAACGCTTATTGCGACAATACGACTTTAATTTGCTTAGGAACCTAAACACGATATACAATATTTATCAAAAGCTGTAACTAAATGTATAAAGGTGAATGAATGAATACTTGAGAAATAAATTAGCACCTTTCTATAGGATACATCCATCGATAAAAAACCGGTCCACCGAGTATTACTTCGTGAGGGAGATGAATTACCAAATGCACCATAATAGTGAAGAAAGAAGGTGGAAAGATCTTCTCCAAATTGCATAAAGTCAAAGCCGCTCGATCCTGTACTTTCTCAAGTTCTTCAACATCCAAAACTTTGCCACAAATAGCTTTCATTATATTGGATAGTTCAATTATACAGGACGTTACATTTTTTGACATACAGTACCGTAAAGCAATTGGGAGTAAATCTTGCATCAAGATGTGGTAATCATGTGATTTTAATGAATATAATCTTCGATCTTTGAGACTCACACATCGAGATATATTTGACGCATACGCATCTGGGACCTTTATATCCTTCAACACCATGCAAAACACTTCTTTCTCTTCCTTTGACATTGAAAAAATAGAAGGCAGCAACCAATATTTCCCATTCGGAAGTACTTGAGGATGAAGATCACGTTGAATTCTCATGTCAACTAAATCAAGTCGGCTCTAAAAATTGTCTTTTGATTTTCCATCGACATTCAAAATTGTCTCAATTATGTTCTCGCAGACATTCTTCTCAATATGCATGACATCAAGATTGTGGCGTAAAATGTTGTGCTCCCAATAAGGCAACTCAAAAAAAAATAATCCTTTTTTTCCACAAGTCCGCCTCATTAGGATCATCCTCTCCATCAGATTCATCATCACATCCCTCGATCTTCTCTTTGTTTGCGTGTTAGGTGGTTGATTCATCTTCCCATAACTAAAATTAATATCTTTTAACATAAACAAGATTTCAGATCGAATGGTTTGCTCAGGAGCTCCTCTGTACTCTTCAGCACCGTCAAATAGAGTCCTCTGAAATCTAAATTTATGATTTCCATCTAACCACCGACGATGGCCCATGTAAGAGAACTTCTTCCCATTGTACAACAACTTCGAACAAGTTTGTGCAGCACAACAATGACAAGCATAACGTCCTTTAGTACTCCAACTTGATAAATTAGCATAAGCTGAGAAATCATTAATTGTCCACAACAAAGCTGCACGTAAATTAAAGTTCTCCTTTCTCAATACATCATATGTCTCAACACCCAACCATAATTGTTTTAACTCTTCAATAAGTGGCTACAAATAGATGTCAATATCATTTCCTGAACCTTTCTCTCCAGGGATAATCATTGATAAAATAAATGAAGATTGCTTCATGCAAATCCATGGAGGCAAATTGTAAGGAACAAGCACTACAGGCCAAGTATTGTACAAAGTACTCATGATTTTAAATGGATTAAAGCCATCAGCTGCTAGCCCAAGCCTCACATTCCGAGGATCGCTTGCAAAGCTTGGAAATTTACTGTTAAATGATTTCCAAGCTAAAGAATCTGCAAGATGTCTTAATAATCCATCATCGGTCCGTTTATCATTATGCCACCTCATAGATTCGGCTGTCTTTGAGGGCATGAAAAACCTTTGAAGTCTTGGTATTAGGGGAAAATATCGCAAGACCTTAACTGGATTCTTTCTTAACTGTGGCCCACCTTCATCCGTATTCACATCTTCTGTATTACTATTTATCCAACGAGACTTACCGCAAACATGACAAGACTGTTGGTTTTTCTGATCACCCCAGTACAACATGCAGTCATTTGGGCAACTATAAATTTTATCGTACCGAAGGCCCAAATCTTTTATTAATCTCTTCATATCTTGACAAGATTGGGGAATTTTTGCAAACGAAAACATCTCTCTCAGAAACTCTAGCAGCATTGTAAAAGAGTTTTCGGTCCACCCTCCCAAACATTTTAAGTGAAATAGGCGAATGCAGAAGGACAATTTCGAATATTTTGATCCCTCGTAAAGTTCTTCATTTATTTCATTAAGTAAATTGTAGAACTTCTCCGCTTCTTCATTTGGCTCCTCATCAGGTGCACTTGTTCCCGTTTCGCAAAAAACATTTCCACCAATATTACAATTATCGGATGCAATAAAGTCAGGTGGAAACGATTGCTCACCATGACTATGCATATTAAATGCATCCCGCAACATATCTTCCATGTCATCTTGTCTAACATACTGATGGTAATCAGTATCAAGATAAGTCAGATTAATCGTTGAAGAAGTTCCACTAGATGTACACTCTCCATGAAAAATCTATTTTTTATACCCTCGAATAAAGCCATCAACAATTAGATGTTCGTAGATAACTTCACGAAAATGCCAGTTGATGTTGCCACACTTCTTACACGGGCAAAGAATCATATTCTCTTGGCTTGCATTTTGAAATGCAAAATTTAGAAAAGTTTGTACTCCATTTTGATAGGCATTACTTACCCTTGACAATTTCATCGAACTCCTATCCATTTCGTAGTTCTTGAAATCTAAAGTTGACAACATATTATAGTTACTTAAATGTTCTCAATTGATTTAAATCATGTGATTATACTAAATATCAAGCCTCTAATGGGTATAAACTAATTCAGGAAAGTTGCGGGATTTTCAAGTATAGATTTGTGTATTATGTAAGTTAAGTAAGTTTAAGTAAGCTAGTTATGTAAATTATGATATCATATATATTTAAGTATTATGTAAGTTATGTAAGTTAAGTAAGTTTCAGTAAGCTAGTTATGTAAATTATGATATCAAATATATTTAAGTATTATGTAAGCTATGTAAGTTATGATATGATATATATTTATGTAAGTTATATGTTTATCTAAGTTATATAAGTTATGTAAGTTATGTAAGTTATATATTTATGTAAGTTATATAAGTTATATAAGTTATGTAAGTTATATATTTATCTAAGTTATATAAGTTATGTAAGTTTTGTAAGTTATGTTAAATATTTATCAAATATATTTATGTATTATGTAAGTTTTTATTTGACGATGTGGAAAATCACATGGATAATACATATCAAGCATCAAGTATCTACAGGTAAGTTATGAATTAAATAATGTTTAATTAAATAATATTTATAAAAATTATTTTAATTAAATAATATTGAAAAAATTATTTTAATTAAATAATATACATGTCGTTCGTTTTTATTTGACAAATCACATGTGCAGTTAAAATAGTCCACAATTAATTTAATTTATGTTTTACAAGTCATCTTTTCTTAAGTACATGTTAAACCACTGTGTGGACATCCGTATTTAGCTTAAAATGTATGATTTATTTTGAATAAAAAGTTTAACTTAAATGATAAAACGGACGATAATATTTATGATAAAACGGACAACAATATTTGTGATAAAACGGACGAGAATATTTCAATAATAATTTAAATTGAAGTTAAAAACTATATAAAATATTTTATTAAATATTTGTATATTAGATGGGATATATTATATTAATAAATAAATTTATTAAAAATCGTGATAAAAATATTTGTATATTAGATGAGACATATTATATCAATAAATAAATTTATTAAAAATCATGATAAAAATATAGAAATATTAAATCACAAATTACAAAAATAGGGTTGAAAAAATTAGTAAAGAAGGCATCAAATCATATATGTTCTCGTTTTTTAATTAGTAGGAATCAAAATTAAGTAAAGAAGGCATCAAGCTTCAACAGTACTTTCAGCCTTAAATTACCTATGTTTAAAATTTGTTCTTCTTTGAGTCTATAAAGAGTGAGCATCTGGTATGTATTTCTTTTACTTCATAAATAATTTTAAAAATTGGTACAAATTGCTTTTCTTAAATATTTATTTTAATTCTTTATTACAACTTCATAAAACACTTATTAATCTCTTCATGGAGTCTTAAAACCCTATTGACAAAATTCAAAAATTAATAAATGTCTTATAAAAGTATAACAAAATATTAAAAGAATATAAATATGAAAAAACAGATATCAATTTTTAAAATTAATTGTGAAATAAAAATTCACCTCTATACGCATACTCACCTCACGTACATTGAAAAATGGCATAAAAGATATTGTGCTCAATTTTGCAACTCCACAACCTCAAGTCCATAGCCAAATAGCCTACCCAACCCAATGGGCTAACTTTGACAAGTATTTTTTGCACTTAAAACCAGCACTTCAAACCAGCTTGACCCATTTTAATTTGAATAATAAAAATATTTTTTAATTTTTAATTTAAAAATATAAAATATTAATTAAAAATATATTTAATATTTTATTAAAATCAATAACAAAATGGACTTTTTAAAGTGTGTAAGTCAAAAAGAAATCTAGATTTGAAATTTTTATTTTGATAAAATATCTAAAATTACCTATAACCCCTCAGTAAATTCATAAATAGAAGGTACACTCAAACCCATATAATCCTAAGTTGATAATAATACAAATACCAATTAAGCTAAAATACAATTCACCATACTCATATAACCTTCAAGATTCCAAATATATGAAAAAAAAAATCTAATCATACCCATATCCATACCTACACAAGTAACACTGGTCATCAACCTATCCCCTAAAGAAATAGATTTGATAAAAGATCAAAATAATCCATTTGCAGACACTTCAAAGCCATTAGAGCATAAAAAGTTACACAGCCACCCACAAAGGCATGTGTATCATTCCACTAGAAATCAAATTGTAATAATTATGGTCTTTCATTATCTAGAGTCTTTTACTTTTCCTAAATTCTCCATATCCAATACATATTCAGTCATAAGAATGGAATGAAAGTATAATCATCCAACTATATGGAAAAACTTGGAAAAAGATAAGCTTTCCCATAACATTTACCCGAATCTTGGTAAAGTAGATTATTATACTTAGGGTATAAAAAAAATAATTACACTAAAAATCCATTTATACTGATAAGCTAGAGTACTCCACTTCTACAGAACTTCAGGTATATACTAGTCATTCAATCTAAAGAAATAAGAATAATATAAGTTTCAAACTTCTACAATCAGGTACTCCAAAAAAAAACTAATGATTCAAGTAAACAAATAACATGATATGAAAGAAGACCAAAAAGACCAGCAAGTAAAAGGGTGAGTATCCAAAATATCAAAAATACCAGAAAGAACAGCTTCAAGGAAATAAATTACATGCTTTTTAAGACACTTGGCCTAAAAGGGTAACTTAACATGCAAGAACAATCAGGAACCAGCAAAAGAATTCACCTTGCTACAAAGTAATAATGAAATTATCCAGAGCAGGTTAGCATAATATCCTAATGCACTAATTACACCAGTAAGAATTTCCAAACAAGGTATAATCCAGACACATTTCCAGTGCAATGATACAGGCGATCATAACATATGGAACTAACATTCTATCTAATCCTCAGTAATATCACGATTTCTACTATGTCCATCTCGATACAACAACAAATCATATATATATTAAGTCATTTAAGTAGCAAAACAAAAACGAGAACATATACGAAAGATGAACAAAAAAGCAAGTCTTTATGGTACACAAGAAGAAATAATCCAAAAAAGCGTACCCTTTATCTTTGCCTTCTTCCCCTTTCTCTTCTATTCAGTATCCGAAAGTAAATATGATGATGAAGTAGAAGGTGAAGCTGCTGCAGAAGATTGTCAATTCCTCCACCAGTAATTTCTCTAACCCAGGTTTCAATTCCTTGTTACAAAAATCGAAAAGCATCGAACCAATAAAATGAGAATTGAGAAGAAGATAGGTGAAATAGCTGAGTGAGGGTTTCGGCTTACCGATTAGTTGCAGCAAAGGAGTGCGACGGTGATGCAGCAGATGGTCGAGTCGATGGTGATGCAATAGATGGTCGGGTCCAGCAATGGAGAGATGGGTTGGTTTTGGATTTGTTAAAAATTTAGGGTTAGGGGGAAAATTTTAGGGGAAAATTTTAGGGGAAAACACTTAAGCTTTTCGGGTATGTCTTTGGGGATAAAAGGGTGGAAAAAAACGATGTTGTTTATGTGAATTTAGGGGAAAACTGATTTGGTGTTTTGGGGGAAAAGCCTAAGGCTGCCGGGCATGAAAGAAATGAAATTTAACAAATTAAAACGACGCCATTTCGGCAAAAAAAAATTGACCGTTTGCGGCGCTTTATAAACGCCCCGCTAAAAGTTATCTATTGTGGTGTTTTCTTCTATAACAAAAATGACGCTGTTTTCTTTAAGCACTAATATTTTTTGCAGCGTTTTTTGAAAAAACGCCGCTAATCCCCTATATATTCAACTCAAACGCCGTCGTTTCCATAAACTTTATTTCTTTTTGTGGCGTTTTTTATAAACGCCACTAATCCCCTATCCAACTAAAACGACACCGTTCTGTTAAACTATAAACTTTTTTTGCTAAAAATGCCGCTAATCCCCTAAATACCAACTAAAACGACTCCGTTTTCTTTAAACTATACTGTTTTTTGTGGCGTTTTTCCAAAAAACGCCACTAATCTCTTAATTTTTATATTTTATTTTTATTTGTTATAATTTGGTAGCCAAAATAATTAACTTATGATAGTCAATATTTAGTAATATATCTATGTTGCATGATAACTTTGAAATTTTAAGTTTAAATTTCACTTATATAAATTAAGTGTAGAGGAATTAATTTGAATTGAATTCTTCATTCAATTAATTCTTTAGATTAATGATTTTAAATATTAATAGTAATGATGATAAATGTTAATATGATGATAATTAGTTATAATTTAATCCTAATATTATGAATTAAAGTTTAAAAGATTTATCTCTTGCGATATATGGTACATACTAATCTTTTTTTTTTTTTTACATTTTACGGAAATAGATAATTTTCAGTTTTATCTTTTAAATATGCTTAATATTTAATCCTTATATTTTAATTTCTAATATAATTTGGGTTCTATGTGTTTATAATGTTATTAAGTAGATATAGTTACCTATCCATTTCAAATTTTGTTACTTTTTTTATTTATTTATCAATGTTTTTTTAATTCTAATAATTATCAAAATTTCAAATGGTCTAGATTAAATATTTTTAAATATATAAAAGCATTAATTGATTGTATAAAATTTCATCATTTAACAAATTTCACGTAAACCTTAAATCCTAAACCATTTAATATATATAAAGTTTATCTATTATCTCTGAAATAATTTAAACTATAATCATATATAATTTTAATATATTAAGATTAATATTATCTCTTTTACAATTATATAAGAAATCGTTCAATATATAAATTAAAAAATGATAATTAATCAAAACCCTAAACCTTTAACCCCTAATTGGTCTTTAAACCCGAGAACCTAAATCACAATACATATACCTTAGACTATAACCCTAAATCATAAACTCTTAACCCTTAACCCCTAATCCTTATCCCCTAACCCCTAACCCCTAATTCTTAACCCATAACTCCTAAATCTTAAACTCCAACTATTAAACCCTAAAGTACCCTAAACTACATAATTCATAACCCTTAAAATAGTAACTCCTAAACATTAAACACTGAACTATATACCCCAAATCATAAACACTAAACTATAATGATAATTAATTCAATATTTTAAAATTAATACTATCTCTTTTAAAATTATATAAGAAAATATTTAATATACAAATAAAAAACAATTAGTCATATAACAATAAAATTTAAAATTATTTTAAATAATAGTATTTTAATAAATATTTTCCTATGTTTTTACTTTTAAAATTATTCTACGTGTCATTATTTTTTTTAAGAATTTAAATAGTCAATTAAAAATAGATTATACTTTTAGTGGCGCTTCTTAAAAACGCAGCTAATGCTGACTTATAGCGGCGTTTTTCAAAAATGCACCACAAAAGACTGATTTATAGCGGCGTTTTGCAAGAAGGCGCCGCTAAAGCAACTAAAGCCAAAAAAAATGACGCCGTTGTGTTTAGTTTTTTTGCAGGCATTTTATGAAAAACGCCGTTATATATCGATCTTTTGCGGCGTTTAAGTCAGCATTAGCGGCATTTTTACAAAGCGCCACTAAAGCCACTAAATCTCAACAAAAAAACGACGACATTGTGTTTATTGTTTTGTGGCGTTTTCTATAAAACGCCGCTAATGTCAACCTATAGCGGCGTTTTCTTAAAAGCGCTGCTAATGCTCGTTTTTTTGTGGCGTTTTTGTAGAAGCGCCGTTAATGCTCTTTTTTAGGGGCTTTTTTACTAAAACGCCGCAAAAAATGCCGCTAAAAACCTGTTTTGGTGTAGTGAGTGTACAAATCTGAAATCCGTCAATTCATATTCGGGAGTGCTCATAAGATCGCATAAACGGGAAGCTCTCCCTTGAGCCATATAATAGGAAGCTCGTGTGAACTGTATAATGGAAAGCTCATAAGAGCCATATTCAGGAAGCTCATGTGAGCCAATAACGGGTAACTCTAAAGAGCTATTAATCAGGAAGATAGCCATATATCAGGAAGTTCAAGCTAGCTATATCTGAAAGCTCCAAAAAGCCATTAATTAGGAAGCTCACAAAGATTCTTTAATCGGGAAGCTCAAGAAGAGCTATATATAGGGACACTCATAAGAGCTATGGTGTGTCTACAACACATGCAAAATTACAACCAATCGGGATGCTCCGAAGAGCTATTAACGGGAAGCTCGCAAAAACCATATAACGAGAAGCTCGAGAGGGCCATATATCAGGATGCTCATGAGAGCTAATAACGGGATGGTCTTTCGAGCTGCAGTGTGTCCACAACATATGCAGGACCATAACCCATTCGAGAACCATATATCCATCGAATTTCATTTATTCAGTCGGGACTTAATACTTATCGAGCATTATCGGATGTGACCGATTTTCATACATGTCAATCATACAATAACATACATAACATTCAATTTAAACATATAAATATACACAATTTAGTTACACGAACTTACCTTAACAAGTGTTCGTGAATTGTAATATACTAATCCGACACTTTTTTCTTTTTCACGATCTAACTTCGTATTTGGTCTATCTGAATCTATAAGAGTAAATTTATCTCAATTTAATACAATTCATACTCAATTCAATCCAATTTACATCTTAGGAAAAATTACCATTTTGCTTCTATACTTTTATTTAATTACGATTTCATCCCTAGGTGAAAAATAAAATTCATGCAATTTAATCCTTATTCCAAGCCTAGCTGATTTTTACATGTAACATTAACAGCCCATGTATTTCATAAAATTTAAATTTTGTTCATACATTTTACATTTTTTCAATTTAGTCCCAAAATCATAATTTCATCAAAATTCACTTTACAAAAGTTGTTTATCTATCAACAACCTTTCATTTTCTATCGTAAAACTTCATAATTAAACTATATTCATCCATGGTAAAACCCTTGTACTTTAATAACTTTGCAAATTGATCCCTGAGATAGCTAGATTGAGCTATTACAATATCAGAAATATGAAAATTATTAAAAACAGGACAAGAAAACATACCTAATTAAGCCAAAATAGCTTTCTTGAGTTCAACACCCATAACTAGGGTTTCCATGTCTTTAATTTGGTAAAGATGATATAAAATGATAATATTTCTTATTTAATTAGAATATCATCTTTTATTATTTCATCTTTCCAATTTAGTCATTTTCTTTATTTAAATTTCCATGGATGAATCATCATACTTATCTATTAACTCCTCTTAATGGTCTGTTTGCCATATAAGGACATCAAATTTTGAATTCCATAGCTACTTGATACTTATAGCTACTAGAACTCAACTTTTGCATTTCATGCAATTTGGTCCTTTTATCAATTAAACATGTAATTGGTAAAATTTTCTTAACAAAATTTTTATACGATACTCCTAGCATATGGTAGACCATAAAATAATTTTAAAATAATTTTTCTTACGAACTCAGAATTGTGGTCTCGAAACCACTATTCTGATTTTACTGAAAATGAGTTGTTACAGTAATAATAGTAAAATAATAAGAGAGAGTATAATAATGCTATGATCTTGATTGGGATAATATTACCAATGACAAAATGTTAAACATAAAATATTAATTAGTAATAATAATTATTTAACAATAATATCAACATTTAAAAATAAGAAAAAAACTAAAATGCAATGATTAAGAAACTTGAGGAATAAAATGCAAATTACGTAATTTAAAGGGTAAAAATATAAACAAGGAAATTAAAAGTGCTGGAACAATAACAGAAAGTAAGGGGTGGGATTAAATAAATAAAGGACTAAATTAAAATTTAAACAGAAATTAAAGCGTCAATTGCAAAAAATAAAAATAAAAATAAATAAAGAAATAAAGAAAAGGGGAATAAAGGGCTAAATTGAAAAATATAACAAAATTAAAAGCCTAAATTATAAAGAAAAAACGTAAAGGATTAAACTAAAATGGGATAAAATGTGCAGGGACTCAGGGGACAATTATCCCATCCAAATTTACACGTGTCATTCCCTCAATGGGTCCACAGTAGGTCAGGGGACTAAATTGCACAAGAGCAAAATAAAAGGGGTAAAAATAAAATAAAATAAAAAGGAAATAAGATGAAATTAAAAAAAAGGGGTAAAAAGCGGAAGGACCAAATGGAAAATAGACCATCAATGCGAAAACATACGAATCTTGGGGTTATTTAGGTTGGATATGATTTTCGGGTAGTGCCAAAACGGCGTCGTTTTGGGCGTTTAAAGCCAAGCCCAAAACGACGTTGTATTAGACCCTTATATAAGTTAAAAAAAAAAGAGAAAAAACATAATTTAAATTTAGTTTAAAAAATATATTTCCTCCTATTTTCTCTAAAAAAAACTTTAGGCCGACCATGAGCTGTCGCGAGTCTGTCGTGGCCATCGTCATCTGCGATGGTGATCGCCGCCTTCGATGGCCGAAAATTCCCAAAAAAGGTTCTTTTGATCTTTTAAACACGTAAAACGCAAATTTAGGGTTAAAATCCCCAAAAACTCGACCAAAATCTAACGGGGCCTTTGACGAATCCCAAGGGATTCGGAGCCCTCTCAAGTTGGAGAAAAAGAACCCGCACGACAGAGGCGCGATGAAACAGGTAAAAAGAAAAAAAATAACTCCTTTTTCTTTTTTTCTTTTTTATGTTTGCTTCAAAAAAAAAATAAAGGATGTAAAAGAACCACCTTTTTTCAAGAATTTTGTTTTTAGTATTCTCTGTTCGATTTCCTTTTTTTTTTGTTACAAACTGTTTTCGGCCTTTATAATCAAAATATAATGCATTATATTATTTGTTTTGTCTTTTGTTTTGTGTTTTTTTTTTTTGCTTCTGTCCTTTTATTTTTTTCTCTGTTGTTTTGCAAGTGGTGGCGGCAGAGGGGTGAAGTCAACGGCACGCCTGCTGACGTGGTGAGGCTACGGTGCGAAAAGAGGGCTAAGGTTTCTGATTTCTTTAAGGTTTTGGGCTTTTAGGGTTTTTGTATTTGGGCTTGTAATTAATGTACTTTTATTATTTATTTATTTGTTTGTTGTTTGGGTAGGACAAATTTGAGCTATTACATTGTCAATAATTGATATTTTCTAACGCAAGACTGCAAATTCACTTAAGTCAACAAAACGAATTTCGGCTTTCAAAACTAAAACTCCAGAAAAGGTTTTCTACTGCAAATTAAGTAATTTCTTAAGTATTTTTTGAAAGCGAACAAATAGCTTTCTAATGATTGTTTGAGAAAGTCGTATTTGCTAAATATTTACTGAAATTAGTTTTCTAAACGAGTCGATGTAATTTCTCCAGATTTAATTATAACTTCTAAGCCGAGTTTTGAGTATTACATGTACCGGTTCCAATAAAAAATGGTGTGTCCATCGGTGCGGTACTAACTACCTTGTTTTATTCATTTTTATTACACTCATTGGTATTTCATTTTTAAAATTAGCTATAATTTTAGTTTTTAGTTATTTTGATTTAAAGTTTTTAATATTTTTCATTCATTTTATATAATAAATGTATATAATTATATATTAATTAATCAAAATATTTTTAAAACCTATAAGCTGCAAGAATATAATAAAACCCATACCATGCATCAGTCATTTCTATAATGTAATATAATCGCTTGCCAAGAGTTAAAAAGGTTTGATTGAGCTTGCAAAGTCAATCTCAAGAAGCTTGCATTAAGACCAATATAATATAAAGGTAGGTATCCATATGTGACTTTCCTCAAATATTGCTATACCATTGACATAAATCCATTGGAATTGGATCACCACTATTTCCAATCTTACAATTAGCCCACATTATGAGTCTAAATTCTTACAATCAAAAATATTTATCTCTTACAGTGCTAAGAAAGGTGTATTAAAAATATTATGAAACAAGTTAAGTTTATATTCATATTAATAGTTACATAATTCTTATGTGTTAATCTCTAGTTTTATCATATACAATTGTCACGTGTAGATTTAATTCAAATTATTTAAAATTTTTATTTATTGATATTATATAATAATTTATTTTATTATGTAATTGTTCGAATATATATTTATATTTGAATTAGTACGTAGAAAGTTACAAACATACATATAGGTGCATAGATGAGCTGCCTTTTTTGGCAGTATTATTATTAGTGGTGGTGGTACTATATGGAATTTGACAAGCATGAATTCCTCGTGCAAATCCTGATTCCCTGCTAATGAGACTCCATGTAATGGGAGGCACCCAATTCCATATAGGCTCTAAATTTGAAGTAATGATTGGTTTTTTCATCATCAGACTCTTCATATCTTTGAATGCCATCAATGTAAATTTTGACATTGGAGAAGCTCCCACATCATGGATTATACATATTTTCGAATACCACAAAAGATAGGTGAATCGTGAAGTTGCTGGAATAGACTCGGAGCATGATGATAATATTATGAGAAGTGTTAGAATTAAGTGACCCAAATTTTTATTTAAATAAAATACAATGGTAAAATAAAATAAAAGAAAAATCCATATAGAATTACACTTCTTTTATTTTATTTTAGAATAAGGTTTTTTAAACCTTATTAAATTCTATCTATTTGATATTGATTAGAATAAGGTGTTTCAGTTTTACTAGAATATGGCTTCAGAAGCCTATAAATAAACATAGTTTATTCCTCTTGTAATAATTCGAATTTGACATAGTGAATTTTTTTCTCCTCTGCCCGTGGTTTTTTTCAAAAGTGTTTCTACGTAAAAAACTATATGTTCTTTATTTTTTTATTTTTTTATTTTCACAAAGTGGTATCAGAGCTTTCGGGTTATTCATCTCGATCACAGTAATGGCGTCTTTGAATTATGAAATTTCGCTGTTGGATCGCAACACCATATTTGCGTTGTGGCAGATTAAGATGCAAGCAGTTTTTGCACAGATGGATCAGGAGGATGCCCTACTTGGGATAGATAAGATGCCTTTTGATATTAATAGATAAAGAGAAGAAGTGTAAGGATCGAAAGGCGTTAATATAATTACATCTATATTTTTCCAACGAAATTTTGTAGGATGTGATGAAAGAGAAGACCGCCACCACATTATGGAAGAGGCTAGAACAAATATGTATGTCGAAAACTCTAACAAGCAAGCTCAGATGAAGCAGCGTCTTTATGCTCATCGTTTAGAGGAATGTGCATCTGTACACGAACACTTAACAGTGTTTAAAGAAATTCTCTCAAACTTGGAGGCCATGGAGTTTCAGTATGATAAGGAAGATCTAGGGTTGATTCTACTTTGTTCGTTGCCCCCGTCTTATTCAACCTTTAGAGACACAATTTTATATAGCCCCGAGTCTCTCACAGTTGATGAGATTTATGATTCTTTTACCTCATATGATAAGATGAAGCATCTTGTGGTTAAACCCGACTCTCAAAGAGAGGGTCTCATTATTCGTGAAAGACAAGATTGAAATGTTGATGATGATCGTGGAATGACACAGGAACGGAATCCTCGCGGTAAATCTAAGGGTAGATCAAAATCTTCAAATAGAGGTAAAACTTGTCACTTCTACAAGAAGAAACGGCACATTAAATCTGAGTGCTATAAGCTACAGAACAAGAGTAAAAGGGAGACTGCAAATCAAAAAGGAAAACAAACAGAAAATTCCGGTGAAGCTGATGTTGTAGAAGACTACAACGATGGTGACCTTTTAGTCGCTTCAGTCAACAATTCTAAAGTGAGCGAGGAGTGGATACTTGATTCAGGCTGCACCTTCCACATAAGTCCCAATCGGGACTAGTTTACCACTTACGAAACAGTGTCTGAAGGTGTTGTTTTGATGGGAAATAATACTTAGTGTAAAATAACAGGTGTTGAAACAATTAAAGTTAAGATGGCAGTTATCAAAAGAGGGCAATTGTTTTGAACAAAACACTCAGTGACGTACGACATGTTCCAGAATTGAAAAGAAATTTAATTTCGTTGAGTACTCTTAATTTAAAAGGGTACAGAAACACAGCTGAAAGTGGGATTTTAAAGATTTCCAAAGGTTCCCTTGTTGTGTGAAAGGGCAGAGAAAGACTACTAAGTTATATATTTTGCAGGGTTCTACTGTTACTGGTGATGCAGCAGTCGCTTCCTCTTCCTTGTCATATGATGATATTACTAAACTTTGGCATATGCGCCTAGGGCATATGAGTGAGAATGGCATGGCAGAATTGAGCAAAAGAGGACTTCTTGATGGGTAAGGAATTTGTAAACTAAATTTCTATGAGTACTGTGTTTTTGGGAAGCAAAAGAGAGTTCGATTCACCAGAGGAATCCATAACACAAAGGGAACTTTGGAGTATATTCATTCTAATCTGTGGGGGTAATCTATATTGCTTTCGAGAGGTGGAGCTAATTATATGCTAACCTTTATTGATAATTTTTCCAGAAAAGTTTGGGCGTTCTTGTTGAAGCAGAAAAGCGATGTGTTTTCCACATTTAAGTCTTGAAAAATTATGATTGAAAAATAGACGGGAAAACAAATAAAATACCTCCGTACAGACAATGGCTCAGAGTTCTGTTCTGATAAGTTTAATAGATTATGCAAGTCAGAAGGGATCGTGAGACACTTGACAGTTCGCCATACTCCACAGCAAAATGGCGTTGCAGAACGAATGAACAGAATGATCATGGAGAAGGTTCGATGTATGTTGTCAAGTTTCAACTTACCAAAGTCGTTTTGGGCCGAAGCAGCCGCTACTGCATATTTTTTTATCAACCGATCTCCATCCGTTGCCATTGAGAAAAAGACTCCACAAGAGGTATGGTGTGGTAATCCTACTAATTATTCTGATTTAGATCTTTGGGTGTCCTGCGCATGCTCATGTTAATAATGGAAAATTAGAACCGAGATCAATTAAATGTGTTTTTCTTGGTTATAAAACTGGTGTAAAAGGGTATAAGTTATGGTGTCCTGAAAATAGAAAAGTTGTGATTAGCAGAAAAGTTTTTTTTGATGAAACTGCTATGTTATCTAACTTATCTCTTAAAGACTCTTCCAATAAAGAAAATCAAAAGCAGGTGGAGTATCAGATTAATACAGAGTCGACTCCTCAAACCAGTATAAAAATTGAGAATAGAGTTACTTTTTCACCACAATACTCTATCGCCAAAAATAGAACTAGAAGAGAAATTAAACCTCCAAAGAAGTATGCTGAGGCTGATCTAGTTGCTTATGCTTTAAATGTGGATGAAGATATAGATGTGAATCAAGAGCTATCTAATTATTCTGAGGTGGTTAGCTGTGAAAACTCAGAAAAGTGGATGTTTGCTATTTAAAAGGAGATGGAATCACTCCACAAAAACAGGACATGAGATCTTGTGAAACTTCCTAAAGGTATAAAGACTGTTCGTTGTAAATGGGTGTTTAAAAAGAAAGAAAGGACTCTAGGAGTTGAAGAACCCAGATATAAAGCAAGGCTTGTTGCAAAGGGTTACAGTCAAATTCCAAGAGTGGACTTCACAGATGTGTTCTCCTCAGTTGTTAAGCATAGTTTGATTCGAGCTTTGCTTGGTATTGTGGCCATACATGATTTGGAGCTTGAGCAGTTAGATGTAAAAATTGCATTTTTGTATAGAGAACTTGAGGAGGATATTTACATACAACAACCAGAGGGTTTTACAGTCTTAAAAAAAGAGGACTATGTTTGCTTGCTAAAAAAGTCCCTTAACGGTTTGAAACAGTCACCAAGATAGTGGTACAAGAGGTTTGATTCCTTTATGACTTCTCATGATTTCAAAAGAAGTAGTTTTGACAGTTGTGTTTATTAAGAAAAATAGTGATTGTTTTTTTGTGTATCTACTTTTTTATGTTGATGACATGTTGATAGTAGCAAAAGACAAATGAGAGATAAGAAAGGTTAAAACCCAACTAAGTGAAGAATTTGAGATGAAAGATTTAGGACCAGCAAAGAAGATATTTGGTATGGAGATTCTCAGAGATAAAAAAGTAAGTAAATTGTACCTATGTAAGAAGGGGTACATTGAGAAAGTTCTTTGCAGGTTCAATATGCAGAGTGCTAAGCCTGTTAGTACTCCTTTAGCAGCCCATTTTAGACTTTCATCGGCTTTGTCTCCACAATCAGATGATGAGATTGAGTACATGTCACTTGTTCTATACTCTAGTGCAGTGGGATCTCTCATCTATGCTATGGTTTGTTCACGTCCAGATTTATCATATGCAGTAAGTGCAATTAGAAAATACATGGCAAATCTCGGTAAAGAACACTGGAAAGCAGTTCAGTAGATTTTAAGATACTTACGAGGTACTACTGATGTTTGCTTACAGTTTGGAAGAACTAGAGATAGAGTCATTGGGTATGTTGATGCTGATTTTATTGAAGACCTTGATAGAAGAAGATCTCTCACAGGTTATGTCTTTACAATCGGAGGTTGTGCAATCAGTTGGAAAGCCACTTTGCAAACTACAGTCGCTTTGTCTACCACTGAAGCTGAGTACATGACAATTACCGAGGCTTGTAAAGAAGCTATTTGGTTGAAGGGACTCTTTAGTGAACTCAATAAAAACCTTCAAATCAGCGTAATATTTTGTGACAGTCAGAGTGCCATCTTTTTTACAAAAGATCAAATGTTTCATGAGAGAACAAAACACATTGATGTTCGGTATCATTTTGTTCGTGATATTATTGCTCGTGGTGATATTGTTGTGAGCAAAATTAGCACTCATGAAAATCCTGCAGATATGATGACTAAGTCACTTCCTATAACCAATTTTGAGCAGTGCTTAGACTTGGTTGGTATTCGTTGTTGACGTTAAACCCTTAAGGGGTTTTATGGAAGAAGTGGAGAACTTGTTCGTTGAGAGTTCGCGGTAAAGAACTTGTTCATTGAGAATTCGTGTCAAAGTGGAGATTGTTAGAATTAAGTGACCCGAATTCTTATTTGAATAAAATACAGTGGTAAAATAAAATAAAAGAAGAATCCATATAGAATGACACTTCTTTTATTTTATTTTAGAATAAGGTTTTTTAAACCTTATTAAATTCTATCTATTTGATATTGATTAGAATAAGGTGTTTCAGTCTTACTAGAATATGGCTTCACAAGCCTATAAATAGGCATAGTCTATTCCTCTTGTAATAATTCGAATTCGACATAGTGAATTTTCTTCTCCTCTGCCCGTGGTTTTTCCGAAAGGATTTCCACATAAAAATCTATGTATTCTTTATTTTATTTTATTTTACAAGAAGAACTACCAAATACTTGCATCACTGATGTTGTCTTTATTCCGTTTGGGATACATGCCTCTCCTTCGAATTGCCATACCCCAAACGAGAAATCATAGCCCTAAAATAGAATTTAAAAAAAAAAAAACCAAAGAGTTTTTTAGCACTAGCATCACCTTTATTGAGTTTGAAGCAATTGTCTTCTTTGATTTTTATAGTCTTTTCCCCTTTTGTTTCCGATTATACCATGTTAAAATGGTTGATTGATTCAATGTTAATTAGACATCATCTCTCAATAAACCGTATTAAAGAGACAAGTTAAAATTATAAAAATTTTGTATTAAAAAAAATAAATTATTGTTTTTCGAAGACAAATGCATAAGTGAATTTTCATTAAGAAAATCTTGCTAATAATCCTACAAGTTAAAAAATTATTTATGTATTTTAAATCGAATCTTTTGCCCGTGAATCTGCAAGGGCTTCAATTTTTTTATATAATTTTAATTATATTAAATAATAATGATTTATTTAGATTTTTGCTGAAATTTTGATATTTATTTTTTAAAATAATTATATTTTTAATATAAAATTAAATGATGTAAATTATTTCTTTACTAATAAAAAAGTTAATTAAAACCTTCAAAAATAAAAAAAAGTTAATTAAAAACAGTTTTTAAGAAAAAATATCAAAATTTTTATTAAATCGACTTAAATTCATAAGAAGTGGAAACTTAACTGTAGAGATGAAAAAGGAAGATAGAAGTTAATTTGATTATGAACATTGGTGGTTGTGTTTACAGTGGTTTGGGTATGAAAGTGAATTAAAGGATGATACCTTCCGATTCAGCAAAGTCTTGCCTTCTAACAATAATATTAATTTGGAAAATATGTGTGAAAGAAAAGGACAGGTTTAGACAAATGATAAAAATGTGTAATCAATTATCGTAGAATATTTTCAAGACTCAAACAGTGTCTCACATTCTTCCATCTTTAGACATACTACATACTTTCCAAAACAATATTTTCCAAGACAGAAAAATGTGTAATCAATTATATTTACACATACCACATCTTTATCTGCCACGTTATTCATATTTTTCATCAATTTACATAATTTTAATTGATATAATAATAAATTTAATCCTTAATATTTATATATTCTATCGATTTGATTTTAACTCTAAAAAATAAATTTAATCTTAATATTTATACTTCTTATCAATTTGGTCATAATTCTAAAATATCATCTAAACATTAAAAAAATATATATATATATAAAATTTCTTTAAAAAAAAAATCAAACTAATGTTTCATGAAGCTGATAGCTTGAGCAAAATGCTTACATAAAAACATGAAGTCGTTCCTTAAGATCTAGGCTAAAAAATCAGACTAATGCCGAAAGAGTTCGAAGACATACGACTTCCAGATCTTTGGGCACTTCTCGGAAGATAGTAACCATATTTTGCGAGGATGCTTCATGGCTGTCTTTGCAGCTTGTTAAGCGAAACAGGATTACTTAATTTTTTAGCCTGGATGTTAAGGAATGGCTTCATATTAATTTATGTAGACCAGATCATTTTGCTGTTGAAGCTGTCGATTAGGACATCCTCTTTGGAGTAATATGCTGGAATCTATGGTTGCGAAGGAATAATCTTGTCTTAAACGACAATTTTGTAGAAATAGAGTTTAGTTGGCAGAAGTTTTAGGTTGCGCTCTGAGATTATTTATACTTTGCAAATGTCTATGGTCTTTTGCAGGTCCAACATTGTTAGGGAATGGCGGAAAATATCCTAGACGCCTCCACCAAATGATACTTGGAAAGTAAGCACTGATGGTGGTTTCAAGATAGGGATTGGCTTATCTACTTCAGGTAGTGCTATAAGAGATTCGACTGGCAGATGGCTGAGGTATGTTGGCTGTCGAAAGGTGATTTTAGAAATGGATAGCCAAGCTGCTAGGCAGCAAATCAAATGGCTTGGATAATGCGCAAGAATCTTCTTCTATTGTTGGTGGTATTAATGACCAGCTAAAAAATTCACTTATAAACGATCATGGACGTCTCAACTACCAATTCTTTTTTAATTATAAATTAATTGTAAGAATTGTCCAACAATTAATTTATACTAAACGAATAATCCATCGATAGTGTGCCAACTAGAAAAATCTTTATTGAAACTAGACTAAAAACAATACTATAAAATAATCCTATCTTTCTCTTGTACTGAAAAAAATGAATATACAAACAAAAGAAAATTAAATAAGTTTTGGATCTCACAACTCAAATATGGAGATTTGATCAACCTTTGGTTAGAATATAATTTAGTTAATCGTAATAATTAACTGAACAGAGAAATGATAAAAATAAAATTTAATAAAACAAAAAGAATAGAAACAGAGAGCGGCACAAAATCCAAATAAAAAAAGAAAGAAAGAAAAGCAGAAAGATGTCCCTGGCTATTCTATTTTTCAGTTTTAAGCTAAAATTATTACTTACTATTCTATTCTTATAAATAAAATTAAATATTTATCTAAATAAAATATAAAGAATAAAACTTAATATCAATTAAACTCTTAAAATATATCTTTACAAATAATATTTAAATAAAATAAAATAATCCTGACATCTAAAAGTTTTGTACGTTAAATTATTGTTCTTATGCCTAAATCTTCCATGTGACTTCATATTTTCGCTTGTTCTCCAAATTTTGGATTCATACAAAACTTACGTAAAAATTTAGTAATAAATACCAAAATTAGTAACATTGTACCCAAAAATTTGTCAAAATAAAACACATAAATATGTGAATTTGACACAATATCAATCTTCAACTAGTATTGGTAAAAGTGATAATTAAGTTACTTCCTTCTCATTAAACTTCTTAAGTTGTGACTCGTGAAACATTGAATGCAACAAAACGACAACCGTTAAAGTTGTGAATTTAGTTTATGTTTTCTAATTAGATCGTTCTTAGTCTCTATATTTTTTGAAGCTCAAACGACAACGGTTAAACCTATTAAATTATTTTTACAAGTACAGTTTTTTTTTTTTTTTTTGAAAAAGAAATTTTTTATATCATTGTGTAATCTTGTTTCTAGAACAGAATCAATCACAAGTATTATAGGGCTAAAATGTAATGAACCACCCATACTTTAGTGACTTGATCAAAGGGCATTCATACCAGTCAGTAATTATGGAAGTTTAAGTAATTTCAGTTTTTGTGTCAGTTCTTCCATACTCCAAGCCACACTTTACGTGAAACATCTCGTACGATTAATCGATATTTCCTTCTATACTCTCTTCAGTCTTCACAACTGATAGCCCTATACTTTTTCTTCTTGAAAGTCAGTAGAAAATCTGTAAAAATGACCTCATAATCAGGCATTTTGCCATACCCAGGAAAGTAGTTAATGTCAATCACATAAAAGATGTCTCTTGTCCCATGCTCTCGGATCATATCTATATTGAACAATCGAAGGCCCAGCCGGTGACGGAGCTCCTTTGAAAGTCTCTCCAGCAAAGGCCTTGGAGGAACTTCAGCAACGCGGGGGTCCAAATCTGCATCATTAGCAGAAGCAGCAGCCGATGAAACCCTTGGAAAAGGAAAAATACCAGGAACTTTTGCAAGCTGACATTGGTTGACATTGGACAGAGAGAATCTCCTTACAACCTTAATTGCATCCCCAACGATATAAATTTTAAAAAGAATACCATCATGATTCACAAACTCTTGTAGGACCAATGGAGGCTCAAGTTCAGATAGAGAGGACCAATCACATGCAAGAAACAGCTCGTGTGACTTGGCACTTCCATCCACTACTATTTCTTTAGCAACTAAGGGTAACTTCAGCCCAGCTTTAGCAACTTCATCAGGGATGGAAAGCGGATCTTTCATGATAACCATTTGTTTTGGAACACCAACTCTGCCATGGAAGTCTGATAAGTTTAAATCAACAACATCCTGAAGCATTGACTGGCGATTGTGTAGATGTTGTATCGCATATGGAGGATCAATAACAGTTACTTCTGGATGTGTTTGTCGATAGTCCTCAACAATATCGCCCCACTCTTTCCCCAACAACTTGTGTAAAATAATGTCAAAAGGACCCTGGTCTGACAGCGGTAGGTTTACATCAATGGCGACAAATAATATCCCCTTTTTGCAAGCCAAACGCTCAAACTCGGGTTGCAAGAAACTCTTTTTCTTCTTCAATGTCAAAGCATACCCAACAACAAGCTTCTGTTCCTCTTCCTCCCCACCTTCTCCATCAAAGTTTTTCCCCTTTATCCTCATATCTACTCTTTTCTTTTAAAAAAAATACACTAAAAAAACAAAGATATATATTTTCTTCTTTCTTTTGGTTTCTGGGTTTTTCTTCCCTTTGTCAACTTCCTTCTCTGAAGATTGTTCTCCAACAAGAAATGACACCAAAAAAAGATGAAAAATAAACAAAGAATCAAGTTTTTGTTAAACCCTTTCTTCCTCTTTACAATTCTCCCCAAATAAATGCATACATGTCTCGCGGAAATGGGAGTTTTCAGAACCAAAAAAAAAAAAAAACACGAGGAAGAAAATATTGGGTATTGGATTCTTGAAGGGAATATTCAGTTTTAGCAGAAGCAAGATTGGGTTTTTGAATGAAAAGAAGTGAAATTTGAGCAAAATAACAAGAAAACAAAATTATGGTACTAGGATTTGGTGCACTTTTACAAGTACAGTCAACCCCTCTACAACAGTCCATAAAAAATAATCATTGTAAACTTATCATAAAATTTATATAATGTATTTTCATACAATAAAAAAAGTGGAAATTAGGTTAAAAATAGAAAGAAAGTGAGAATTAAATCAACAAATTTAAAAATGTATAACAAGTGCATGCATTATTACTTTTATATATATTTATTTTATAATTTTTCATATGATTAATTATAAAGTTTATAAATCTAACAACTTCAATTAACCAATATGAGTTCTCAAATTAAAATAATTAATCTATCATGAGTAATTAAATTCAAGTAAACAATTTATAAGTTTACAATCTTCTAAATTCATAGTAGAATATTTAATTAAGGAGCTTAATAATTTTATTAAAATGATATCTTTAATTCCATTTATTGAAGATTAATTCTATTTAATAAAATATGATTGGTAGATTTTTTACATGATATTTAGTCATTTTATTGAAATAATATTTTAATTAATATCATTTTCATTTAATAAATGATAATTAATAGACTTGCTTATATGAAATAGCTATAATTTTACTTAAAAATAAAACATAAAAATTAGTTGTCCAAGAAACTTGACCATTATACTGAAATGTTGTTATAGTTAGTAGCTATTATAAAGAGAGTTGACTATAATATGTAAAATAACAAGTTAACATGACATTACATATATGATAATATGTTTGTCGATAAGATCTTAAAAATAGCATAGTTAATTTAATAACTTTCGAATTAAAATTTTAAAAATATCAAATTAAAGTAAAACATAACTTAACCTTTCCTTTTTGCTTGGAAGATTTAGGAGTCCTGTTTCCTTTTAGCATAATTGAATCTATAGCAAAATGGGTAAACAATATTGAAAGCTGCAGAAGGTTTTTGTTGATTGCAGTGAGTTCAGTATTTTATTACAGAGTAAGGCAAACTATGTTCCCTGAACTCAAGATCAAGTGCCAGTATAAGTATCATACACCATAATTAGAGCTACTGAGCTAACAAAGCTTACAATCTTTATTGAGTAGCCTAAGCTGTTTTGCAACATCAGTTATCATCGGTCGATTCTCGGGATTTTCTTGTGTACAACAAAGTGCAATCTTCGCCAAACTTACCAACTCATTACCATTGATTCTTTCACTCAAAATACTTTGATCCACAATTTCGGTTAACCGATTGCTTTCGACATAATTCGACACAAATGCTCTAAAGGGTGCTTCCTCCACATTGTGATCCCCAGATTTTCTTCTAGTTAAAAGCTCAAGTAACAGTATGCCAAAACTATAAACATCAGCCTTTTCATTTATTTTGCATTCCAAAACCTCAGGTGCTATATACCCAACTACCCCGGAGATGGTATCTTCTACGACATGCGATTTTCCTTTCGGAATTGCCACGGAGAGCGAGAAATCAGAAAGCTTAGCAACATAATTCGTATCTATTACTATCGATATCAACGAAAGCCCACGATTAATAACAGGCCTGGACAAGGCAGTATGGAGATATGCAACTGCATTAGCAATATCCATTGCAATCTTTATTCTAGACTTCCATGTTAATGGCTCAAGTTGCCCATCACTAACATCAAACATTAATCTTTGGAGATTCTTTTCACCACCATATTCATAAACAAGCACTGGATTTTGAGTCTCTAAGCAGCATCCAATTAGTTTTAGAACATTCTTGTGCACACTCATTTGTGAGCTAATTACTATATCTGTGATAGCTGTTTCAAGGCATTTGTTATAGCTTTCGTACCGTTTCACAGATATCTCCCGACCACGCAGAAAGCCTTTGTATAACACGAAATGAACGTACCTCGAAATTTCCTGACCGACATCGTAACCTTTCGCTGCTTCGCTCAGCTCCTCGGCGGAGAAAGTACAAATAGGATTACATTTACCATCAGATGAGGCAATAAGCTTTTCTAATAACACACTCCCATTCTTCAACAATGGTCCCTCATCCTTGCTTTGCCTTTTTATTCTGAAACATGATCCCATCTCCCCTTCCTTCAACATACAATAAATACCTGCAAAGATGCTAAATTAGAGACTAATACATTGGGAAAATAGCAAAAAAAGACAATTTTCTTCTAATTGATTGCATTTAACAATACTTTAATTTTATACAGATTAAAAAGAGAGTAAAATAGCAGAAGAGGCAAGCACCTAAAATGGCAGAAAAAAGGGGGAGAAAGTGAAACCCGCAGGAAGATGATAAAAGTCAAACCAGGCATTAGAGTCAATCTCAGGAAGCTTACATTTAAGACCAATAAAAAGGCAAGCAGCTTTCTCTGACTTTCTCTTTTCAAGAATTGATAAGGGACCATTGACATAATAAATCCATTGGATCAGCACTTAGCCCATTGCTCACAAATTTGGGTCCAAATTCACTGTTTCAATTTCATCTCAGTGTTACTTCAATCTCAGAACTAGGTTTTGGCAGGCCTATAATTGATGGTGAGATCCATGGCCCAGTGTAATAATAAACACAAGTAGTAGCTTTGCATATTTAGGAAAATTACAGAACAAGAGAATAAAAAAAATATTTGTGGAGATATATACAGAACTAGACCAAAATAAATACGAATAAAGTCTACTTTTAATGAGACTTACCCAAAATAAATTTGATAGAGAACCCATATGATATTTTTACTCATGATCATAACAAAACGACTTCAATCTTACTTAACTAGCAATAAAGAAATACTAAATATGTTGTAGAATAAAAAGAAAATTAAAAGTTTAAAGAAGTAGAAAACTAGAAAGAAAATATACATTGATATACTCGGAAGGAAAGATTAAAAAGTTGAAAGAAAAATTTATTTATTTTCCTTCATTGCTTAGAAGAGTTTAAAGACGAAAGGATGAAAATGAAAATGTTGAAAATACATTCTTTTATTTTCTCAATCTAAAATGATTTCTTTTAAGCATAGATAAAAACTTATTGCTTTTCTTTTCAACTAAATACACTTAAAACTTATTTTTATTCATATTTCAATGTATTAAAATATAATAAATTATGTTTCATCTCCTTTTAACTTTACATTCTTTTATAAAAGTTGGTAGAATAAATTTAATAAAATTTTAGTTTAAATCTCACTAATTTTATTAACTTAACATGTCTATCACCTTTTAATCAATTAAATAGCTACATTTATATATTAATATTTTCATTATATTCATAACATTAAAAACTCATTACAATATTAAATACAAATTTTACATTTTACTTTTTTAATGTAACATTGTGTTTTTTGTAATATAAAATAATTTTTATCTTTTTTAATCATCTTACTTAAACTATCCACATTTCAATAATAAAACTTTAATTTATAGAAAAAAAATTACTTATATAATTTTTATAACATTTAAAATTGAATTCTTTTATTCTATATGAAAATTTTAAATATTGTTCGCAATATTTATATCATAAATAATATTTAAATTAAATTATTTAATTTTAAATTAAGTTAAGCTCGAATAGTAAAATATTTCTTAAATTATGATAAATGGTTGAAATTTCTTTCCATTAAAAGTGCTATATTACATAACAGAAGGAGCAAAACATTATTTTAAACGAACCCCATGAGATGGCCTGATGGTTAAGGGTGTTCACCGTTCCAGGTTGGTTGTTTGAGCTTTGCGCTATTATTGTAATTAAAAAAAAAACATTATTTCAAACCAAAGTTAATGATAACTTCGTTGTTTTAGGAAACTATTGTAAATTATGTGTGGGTTCTTTTAATTAGATATGATTTTGTTTATTGAGGTTGTTAGAGATTGTGCAACTCGAATCCAATCACTTGTTAAAGAAATAAGTATAGTGGCAAAATAAGGGGATCTATGAGGGCGAAATGCCAAGGATCGTACATTAAGCACAAAATTGGACTGGGGTTGTGACCAAGGGTGCGAGGGCGGAGCTCCTGCAGTACGGACCATAAAGCACAAGTTGAATCCATATAGAACTATTCTTCTATTTGACTTTGATTAGAACAAGGTTTTTCAACCCTCAAATAGATGTAATCGAACCCCTCTTGTATCATTCGTTTTTCAACATTAGTGAATTTCTTCTCATTTGCCCGTGATTTTTTCTCGAAAGGGTTTTTACGTAAAATCTGTGTGTTCTTATTTTTCTTTTCTTATTGCTTTATGATCATTCTACCACCATTATTGACGTACAGAGGTACTCTAAGACACCAACTCACTCTCATTCCATTAAATTATTTAAGATTTCGATAAATTAAAAAATAAAATTTCAACAGAAGGTATTATCTAACGTATATAATGTTCCTCCCAAGACTTCGTATATATATATATATAACAGAACTAAGGCTTATCAACAACTTTTGTTGAGTTTGTAAAATATGTTTTTTTTAATTACATATAATATAATATTAAAATAGATTGATATATTAATATCACAAATTGATTGGACATCAATAATAAACAAATTTACTTAAAACCCTTTGATATTAACAATCATACTAAATTTAAAGATATTAAATTACAAAATTAATAAATATACTAAATTTAAAGATATTAAATTACACTTTTATATTTCCTCTGTCGTAATGGCAGTTCTTTTCTAATTCTGTTTGCTAAGGTTGCAAGTGCAATTAGGACTCTTGTTTCTGGTTAATTAGGGTTTGGATATTGGGTGTTTGACGCGTACAACTCTGATTAATTGAATATAGGAGCGTTTAGTTTGTTTTTTACCGAATCATTGTGATGGAGGACAGTTTAGCGAATTTGGGAATTCATGATGTAGAAGAGGAAATCTGGGCGATGGATGAGGATATGGAGGAGGAGGTGGAACAAGAATTTTTTTTGGTAGAGTGTTTCATGACAACGAGAATGGTAAGCTTCCAAGCCATGAAGAATATGTTGGCTAATGTTTGGCACCCAATTGGTGGCGTAGTTATCTCTGATCTGGGGAAGAAGAGATTTTTATTTAAATTCTTTCATGATGTGAACATTAACAGAGTGATAAATGGGGCACAATGGACCTTTAATAACCATCTGCTGGTTTTTCACAGGCTATTAGAGGATGAGGACCTGATGGAGGTGCCATTGACTTATTCTTTTTTTTTTCTGGGTGCAAATTCATGATTTGTTACCAAGAATGATGTCGAAGATGGTTGCTAAGCAATTTGGTGACTTTATTGGGTCTTTTATTGAATATGATGCAAGGTAGATAGGGAAGGGATACCAGAGTTATATGAGAATACGAGTATTGGTGGATGTGAGGGTTCTATTGAAGAGGATGAAGAAATTAGTGACATCGAATGGAAAACAATTTTATGCGAGATTCCAATATGAAAAGTTGACTTTGTTTTATTTCTTCTGTGGTTGATTGGGCCATGGGGATAGTTTTTGTCTACTATGATTTAAAAGCAAATGTGCAGGATCTAGAATTAGGTTAAGATACATCTTTAAGGGTGCAAGAAAAAAGATCGAATTTTCTCATAAGCGTATGACTTAAGGAGGACATAGGTAGTAGGTTGAAAGGAAACAAGTTTGGAAAGATAGAACAAAACGATGGAAGAATGGAAGGTGAGCAGATGAATTCAAAACTTGAGGGGGGAAGACATGTGAATCCAATTCTAGGTTTTAATTTAAAAGGATGAACAAAAGGGGTGTTGAGGGGAGATGATCAGTATATAAGAGATCCAAAGGAAAGATTGAGAACACAATAGGAAAAAGATAGTCTATTAGCGGAGGTGGAAGGTAAGAAGGGACAAAGAGTGGGACATCCAAATTTGAAAGATGAAATAGATACAATTGAATGCTTGAGGGGTCAAGGGTCAGTCAATCAAACAAAAAGATCGGCAATCGCTAAGAGGTCTACTGACTAGCAGCAATAAAAATATTCTGTTGAAATGTCCAAGAATTGGGGAGTCCTCGAGCTTGTAGGAGGTTTTTAGCATGTTCTGAAAGCCAATTGTCCCCACATGGTCTTCTTGATAGAGACCAAACAAGATAGCTGAAGAATGAAACGTGTTAGGCAAAGATATGATTACTACAATGGGATTGAAGTATCAACAAAAGGTACAAGAGGAGGATTGAATTTAGGATGGGTGGAAGGAAGTAAAGTTAGTTTAAATAGTTTTTTTGAAAAATCACATTGATGAGGAGGTGGAAGATGATTCTGTTGGTAGGCAATGGAGTTTTACAGGATTTTATGGGTCTCTTGACTTTAGATTCAAGTAAATGACTTGAAATTTGTTAAAGTCATTAGGGCAGAATTCGAGGCACCCATAAATAGTGGGTGGGGATTTTAATGAATTTTTATACTCTTTTGAGAAAAAAGGAGGTGTGACAAGAGATAGGGAAAAATGAGAGAAATCAAGAAAATGTTAGATCAATGTCAATTGGAGGATATAGGGTTTATTGGTCCTTGGTATATTTAGGAAAGGGGTAATTTTGAGAACAATAATATAATGAGAGGCTTGATCGCTTTGTGACTAATATGGAAATGTGAGAGTTATTTCCTAAGTACAGGGTCAAGCATTTGGGACATTCTTTTTCGAATCATTGACCTTCGTTATTGAAAATGAAGCTTGATAATTAGAGACCCCAAATACAATATTACTGATTTGAACAGTGGTAGTTACTTGAGGAATCGTGTGAAAAAGAGATAGAAGAGTTATATGAGGGTAGTAATTTAAGTGTTTCGAAGCGTCTTAAGATGGTGGGGAAGGGCTTAATGAAATGGGTGAGTAAATTGAGAATGATGAAAGTTGGAAAGATAAAGGACCTAGAGGAAAGAATGGAGGAGCTCAAGAAAGAGGAACGAATGGACACTATTCTTGGTGATCTTATTGAAATAAAATTAGAACTCAACATGGAAATTGACAAAATGGAATTATATTGGGAACAAAGGGCAAAGGCTATTTGGAAAATAGGAACCGAAATATAACTTTTTTTCATAGGTTTGCCTCACAGAGATAAAGAACAAATAATATAAAGGAACTTGAAAGGGAGGATAGCACATTTGTAACTAATACGAGGGAGATGGTCGAAGTAGCGAAGGAGTATTTCCCAAATCTATTCATATTAGATGGAAGGGGAGAAGTGATGCGAGGTCTTGAGGAGTTGAGAAGAGCATAGCGGGAGAAATGAATAAGATGTTAATGAAAGAATATACAATTGAGGAAATTATATCAGCATTAAAAGAGATGGCCCCACTGAAGCCAGTAGGGGGCGATGGATTTCTTGCTCTATTTTTTAAAAATTTTTGGCATATCATTAGTAAAGAAGTGGGGGAGTTTTGTCTTAACATTTTTAACGAAGAGGAGTCTTTGGAAAATATTAACTCTACATTTATTGTGTTAACTCTTAAAACTTCTAGACCAGGTAATTTAAGAGATTTTAGACCTATTAGCCTTTGTTCTGTTTTATACAAAATTATCTCAAAAGTGGTGGCTAATCGATTTCGGAAAGTGCTTGATGTATACATTGATAAAGCACAAAGTACGTTTGTATCAAGAAGAATGATTATTGATAATGTTCTCCTTGCTTATGAGATTTTGCATATGCTCAAGCAGAAAAGAGTGGAGAAAGTAAGTTCATTTTTTCTTAAGCTCAATATGAGCAAGGCATATGACAAAGTGGAATGCGGATTTATTTAAGAAATGATGGTAAAAATGGGCTTTGATGTGAAGTGGATTAATTTCATAATGAGATGTATTATTTTCGTTTCTTATTCTGTTTGTTTAAATGGAGAAAGATGGGAGAAGTTCGAACCAAATAGAGGGCTAAGACAAGGCGACCCTCTTAGCCCCTTTTTTATTTTTAATCTGTGGGGAGAGACTCTCAGCGTTAATGAGAATGGGCTAGTAAGGGAAGAAAAATAATAGGAGTGAAGGTAAGTAGAAAGGGCCCGGATGTAACATTCCTAACCTACATCCGTCGTAGAAACAGGGTTTCGAAGCATGACCAAAATTTACATATCAAATACAGACATTTTCATATCATTAAACATACATATTGTCCCTTATTTGAGCTCTCGAGGCTCAAAATACATATTAGAAACAAGTCGAGACTAAATCGGGTACTCAATTTTTTTTTTTTGCAAAATGTCAAAATTTTTCCAAGGTGCAGGGGACACACGCTCGTGTGGCCAGGCCATGTATATCACACAGTCAAGAGACACACTCGTGTCTCAGGATGTGTGGGCATTCGAAGTAGGGACACACGGCCATGTCCCAGCCCTTGTCCAATTTAAGGTGCAAATTAACTTGGGTCACACGGCCAAGCCACACGCCCGTGTGCTAGGCCGTGTGAGCATATTAACTTGCATTAAATAGGTGCAGGGGTCACAAGGCCAAGCCACACGCCCGTGTGATCATACTGACTTGTATTAAATAGGTGCAGATGTCACACAACCAAGCCACACACCCGTGTGCTAGGTCGTGTAAAAATTTCTGAGCATTCTGTTTTGCAATTTTAAAGATGCAGGGGACACATGGCCAAACCACACGCCTATGTGCTAGGCCATGTGTCACACACGGCTGAGACACATGCTCGTGTCTCTGCTAATGTGGACGAAAATAGGTCAATTCCAAGGCCACTTTTTCTCACCCAATTTGTCTTCCACCTACATCAACACTTTAACATTTTCACCAACCAATACAATATATTTAAATCAAACCAAAACCAAGTTTAACATATATCATAACACCCCATATGTTCAAGTATTCAGTCTTACCTAATTGACCATGTAAACCTATATGCATATTTCTCCAATCATATTATCTCAAACCATACATTATCATACTCATAAATTATTAATTACTCAACCACATTAAACACAACAATCATATTAAGCCACACATATATATACATATCAAAAATATGTCCAACTCAAGTTATTCCAATGGTTATTTACAACAAAATATATTTTTAAGACTATATTGGCTAAATTACCCTATACATGCCATTAATAACCAAAATTAGTTTTCTATATATACCGAAATGGTCTAATGGTTAGTGTGAAGATATCTCCGCCAAGCTTCCAACCCAACAAGCTTCTGAATTACTTGACAATGTTCGTGTACACAAAAGCTACTAATCCTCTACTTTCTCTTTTCCTCGATTTAACTCCGTATTTGATCTATCCGAAGCCAATTAAGTAAAATAAACTTGCTACCTTCAAGTTGTTCTAACTAGGGTTTTTGTGTAAAAATAATTTGGGAAAGATGATAATATGATGATATTTTCATTATTTAATCATTTATAATCTTTTATCTTTTACTTTCTAATTTCATCATTTCTTTATCAATTTTTCAATTGATGACTAATCATACTTATCTACTAACTCCTCATAATGGTCTATTTGCCATATAAGGGCCTTAAAATTTGAATTCCATAGCTATTTGATCCCTTTAACTACTAGAATTCAACTTTTGCATGTTATGTAATTTGGTCATTTTATCAATTAAACATGTAATTGGTAAATTTTGCTTAACAAAATGTTTATACGATATTTCTATCATACGGTAGACCATAAAATAATATTAAAATAAATTTTCTTCCAATCTTGGATTTGTGGTCCCAAAACCACTGTTTTGATTTCACTGAAAACGGGCTGTTACAACTCTCCCCCCTTAAAAAATTTTCGTCCTCGAAAATCTTACCAATAAAGAAGTTCGGATATTGCTTTCTCCTTATTTCTTCATGTTCCCAGGTAGCTTCTTCTATAGTGTGTCATTTCCAGAGAACTTTTACTAAAGCTACCTTTTTATTTCTCAATTCTTTCGTCTCACGTGCCAGAATTTTGATCAGTTCCTCACTGTAAGTCATATCAGGCTGAATCTCAACCTCCGTCGGAGAAATAATATGTGAAAGATCTGACCGATATCGTCGTAACATAGACACATGAAAAACATTATGGATCTTTTTTAATTCTGATGGTAAAACCAGTCGATACATAACATGTCTGATTCTTTTAGTGATCTCATATGGCCCAATAAATCGTGGACTCAGTTTTCCTTTACGGCCAAACCGAAAAACTTTCTTCCAAGGCAAAACCTTCAAGAATACCTTATTGCCCACCTGAAATTCTATTTCTTTTCATTTAAGATCTACATAGGACTTCTGACGATTAGAAGCTGCTTTTAGGTTATCTTGGATTACTTTTACCTTTTCTTCGGTTTCACAAATTAAATCAACTCCATGTATCTTATTCTCATTGAGTTTAGTCCAATACAATAGAGTTATAAATTTACGACCATACAGAGCTTCATATGGTGCCATTTTAATACTTGACTGATAATTATTATTATATGCGAATTTGACTAACAGCAGATATTTCTCTCAATTACCTTCGAATTCTAAAATAAAACACCTAAGCATATATTAAAGAATTTGTATCACATGTTCGAACTGACCAGCAGTTTGAGGATGGAATGCAGTGCTTAAATGTAATTGTGTATTGTGTACCCAGAGCTTCTTGCAACTTGTTTCAGAATCGGGATGTGAACCGTGGATCTCTATCGAAAATAATAGAGACTGGCACTCCATGTAGTCTGACAATTTCAGAAACATATAATTTTGCTAATCTAACCAGGGAGAAATCCATACATACCGAAATGAAATGTGTAGACTTTGTCAATCAGTCAACGATTACCCAAATGACATCTTTTTTTTTTAGAGATAAGGGTAACCCTAATATAAAGTCTATAGTAACTCTTTCTTGTCGCATCCTCATCATGGAACTGATCTATCTTTCCTTGGAACTGGTTTATCTTTCTTTGAAACTGCCACAATGCTTCGGAAGGTATCCAACTTACTTTGCTGTCGGGAAGTCCCTTCCATTAAACTAAGTATTCATGCCGCAGTCAATGGTACTTTTATCTAATCACACGATCTGCCTCAATGTTTTCAACTTCACAGTTGTAAGAGACCTTTACCCCTATTGGTACTCGTTCGGACTTACCTCGATTCAGATCCTCTTGATCCACATGGAATGGCTTAAGCATGCTTACATAAAATACTGGGTGGACTTTGAGCTTTTCTGGAAACGCAAGCTTGTAAGCCATCTTGCCTACTCCCTTCACAACTTTAAACAATCCTCATAGCTTCGAACAAGCCCCTTGTGCAAACCCGTCTATCACAACATCAAGTGTAGTTAGGAAAAGACAGAGTCACCCACCTGAAATTGCATATCTCTTCGATTCTGATCGACCCACTTCTTGTTGCGCTTACTTGCCTTGTGTAAACAAGCTCTAGCCAAGTCATTCTTCCCTTGCCAATCTTTCGCAAATTGATAAGCTACAGGATTTGGTCTTGTATAATGGGTCACCACAGCATTGGGTGTAAGTGGATGTTGGCCCGTCACTATCTCGAACGGGCTTTGATTCGTGGCCCCACTTTGCTGCAAGTTTTATGAAAATTGGGCCACATCCAATAACTTTGGCCAATCCTTTTGTGTGGCACTCACATAGTGCCGAAGATATGTTTCCAACAACGCATTCACTCGTTCAGTTTGCCCATCTGTTTGCGGATGTATGCTTGTGGAATAGTTCAACTTTGAGCCCATTGACTTGAACAACTTTGTCTAGAACCGACTCGTAAATTACCCATCTTGATCACTGATAGTAGACAGTGGCACTCCCTAATATTTCACCACGTGTCTAAGAAATAAATGGGCTGGCTCCTTAGCAGGGCACTCATTGGAATAAACGTCACATACTTTGAAAACCTATCCACCACAACAAGAATACTTACAAACCCATTAGACTTAGGCAAACCAACAATAAAATCCATGGATACACTTTCTCATGGTCTTTCCAAAATGGACAAGGGTTGTAGCAAACCGGCTGGACTCTTTAACTCGACCTTGTCTTGTTGGCATGCTAGACAAGTCTTCACATAGGTCTCCATATCTCACCCATATGAGGCCAATAATAACGATCCTCCAAAAGGGCTAAGGTTCGGTGCATCCCTGGATGGCCCGTCTATCTCGAGTCATGACACTCCTTCATGACTTCCTTGTGTACTTTCCCATAGTAGAGCACATAGAGACAGTGCCCATGAGCGTATAGTAGCTCCCTATCAAGCCAAAATCTCCTCGTTTTCCTCTCGTTGGCGAGTTCAATCAAGCTTTTGGCTATGGGATCATAGGACAATCCCTCTTGAATGTACTCTAATAAGGACCCATCGGGTTGGCTGATTGCCGCATATTCCATCTTTTGGCTAAGTGCATCAGCCATAATGTTGGCACTCCCTGGCTTATACTCTATGTAAAATCAAACTCAGCTAGGAAAATCTGCCAACGAGCCTATTAGGAAGATAACTTTTCTATGTTAGAGAAAAACTGTTGGCAATGTTATCGGTAAGGACCACGAACCTAGAACCCAATAAATAATGCCTCCATATGCGCAAGGAATGCACCACAACGGTCAACTCCTTTTCTTGGACCATGTATTTTCACTCTGTCACATTTAGCTTTCGACTCTTGAAAGTAATTGGATGCCCATCTTACGTCAGTACTCCCCCAATGACATAATCTGATGCATCCGTGCATGCCTCATAAGGCTTCGAGTAATCCGACAATGTAAGTACGGGCTCCCACGTCATCACTTACTTCAATTGATTAAAGGCCCTATCACACTGTGGATTCCAATCCCATACTTTACCATTTTTCAACATGTCTGTCAAAGGTGCGGTAATTCTAGAGTAGCCTTTGATAAAGCGTCAATAGTAATTTGCCAACCCAAGGAAGATTTCAACTCTGTCACATTGGTTGAAGACTCCCACTTAACAATGGCCCGAATCTTCCTCTCATCCATCCGAATCTTGCCACCTCCCACAATGTGGCCTAAAAATGACACATCTTATTGAGCAAATGAGCATTTCTCTTCTTTGACAAACAACTCATTTTCCCTTAAAGTTTGGAACACTTCCCTCAAATGTTCCATATGCTCGTCAAGTGACTTACTGTATACCACAATATTTTCAAGGTAAACAACCACGAAACTAACAATGAAAGGTTGAAGTACCTTATTCATCAGGGTGCAGAATGTAGCTGGGGCATTCGTGAGTACCAAGAACTCATACTAACCATATTGCGTCACACAAGCTATCTTTGGTTCGTCCCCCTCGGCTATCCGAACTTAATGGTACCCTGATCTTAAGTCCAACTTGGTAAACCATCTCGCACTACCAAACTAATCAAACAAGTCTGCAATAAAATGAATAGGGTACCTATTTTTCACACTGATCTTGTTTAGAGCCCGATAATTAATGCACATATTTAACGATCCATCATGTTTCTTTTGAAACAATACCGGTACATCATACGGAGATTTAGATGGCCTAATGAATCCCTCATCTAAAAGCTCCTTCAACTATTTTCGCAGTTCTTCCAATTCCAGTGAGGACATACAGTATGGGGCTTAGTTGGCGGCACTATGTTGGTAACTTTGTGGGCATCACATCCCGAAAAGACTGTAATATTTGGCTTACTTCCTTAGGGTTCTCACCAACAGACTTAACGGTTTCCTCCATCTTCAAGATGGTTATGTAGGATACTTCATCTTTACGTACTCCCTTAGCAAATTAGATTACGGATAATGTTTTTCCCTCCATGCTCCCCTTTCTTGTCAATCTCACCATGAATTGATGGTTCAAATTCGAAATCACCATGTAATTACCGAAAGGAATAATAGACGTATTTTCAATCTTGATTGGAACATTTTCTGAGCTCACCGTTTTGATCCTACCCGGCTCATTTTCAATTTTGAGGCCAAGTTTATGAGTAGCCCCTTTGGACATGAAAAAAATCAAACGCCCCCGTATTGATAAGTGCATTCAACTTTCTGCCAGCCACAATAATGTCTGCAAACATCAACCCATGACTTGTCTTATCTTCGACACGCCCTAGTATCGAAACAAGATTGTTATCCTTCACATCTGACTCCACTTTTGCTTTTAGAACGGAGAGTGCGACCTTCTTTGGACTGTCCTTAATCATATATGGGCCATCACAATGGAAGCAACTTATAGGCCCACCTTTCCTTTTGTCCCAAGGCTTCCTACCGTTGCCATTCCTAGTGGGTCTTTCTTTGTCTCCTCTACTATTTCCCTTTGGATTGAATTTGGGCTTAGAAGACTCAAGCTTGTCTTTCTTCCCACCAAATTTAGCAAACGATTCTGCTACAGACATGGCCTTGGTAAACTCTTGGACTCCTCGGCATTGCAACTCTTGCTTCGCCCATGGTTTCAACCCATCTATGAAGGAAAATAACACCTTTTTCTCACCTATATCTGAGATTTGAAGCATGAGTTCGCTAAATTTCTGCATATACTCCCTCACAGTTCCTTGTTGCGAAAGTTGATGTAACTTTTCCCCAGCCTCATCCTCGACATAATATGGATAAAACTGTGCCTTGAACTCACATTGGAACTATTTTCATGTCTCAATTTCAGACCCATTACATCTCACATCGGTGGGCCGACGATGCCACTATAATAAGACAACGTTAATAAGATACATAGCAGCAGTAATTACCTTAGTGGCATCGTCCGTGATGCTTTTGGCACGGAAGTATTACTCAGCTCTCTAGAGAAAATTTTTCACATCTCTTGCAGACCTTGTTCCCTTGAACTCTTTAGGCTTGGGAACATCCACACTAGGCTTGGGTGCGACAACAACAAACCCTCCCTTGCCCAAAGCAGCCTTGTAGATTGTGAGTTCACCCTTGAGCTCCGCAATCTCCTCTTTCAAGGCCGTCATCATAGCCTCAATGGCATCATCTCTACCAGTCAGCTTTTCAACATAGTTCGACACATACTCTTTGAGCTACTCTTGCACGGATTGCAACTCATCCATTTGCCTATTATCAACATCATCAATCCTCTCCTTGGTATCTCCTATGGATTCCTCGAGAGTGACGACTCGATCCTCCAAAGCCGATAGTATATCCCTCGAACGACTAGCTTTTCTAACCCTCTCACGGGTCTCCATTCCTTCAAAATTCTCAGCAAATTCTTTTGACATCTTTCAACTGTGCCTTTAAACGCTAGCCCGGATACCAACTGTCACAGACTTAAAGTTTTCACAAGCAATCCATGCTGCCTTAGGTAGTTTCTTCACTCAAAATTGCTTAAATCAACCTAACTCGCAACAATTGAAGATTCAACAGAACTCCTCTAAGGCACCCACAAAGAATAGCAGAAGAACGAAGTAAGAACAAACTTGAAAGATGAACAAAAGTCACAAAAAAGCAAGGATACTTGAGATAAAAGTTTGAGTGAACACTTTCAAAATTCTATTAATAACTAAATGAATTACAATAAGGGGAAAAGACCTCTATTTATAGCTGAGCCTCCCCAAAATCAACAGTACAGATTAAATATATCAATGGCTAAGATTAAAAAACAAGTAACAATAAAGCATTTTCAATCTTGATTGGAACAATAGACATGCCCGTGTCACAGGCCGTGTGGACATTAGAAATGAGATCACATGGTTGTGTCTCAGCCTGTATCCTACCACGTGTAACTCCTTGACTTGGGTCACACGACCAACCACATGCCCGTGTAATTAGCCTGTGTACCCTTCAAAATGGCTCCACACGCCCATGTGCTAGGCCGTGTAGTAGGCTGTGTGAAAACTGAAGGGTATACTAACTTATGCCATACGGCCAAGTCACATGCCCGTGCGTTGAGCCGTGTGGGGCTACTGACTTGATTTCTAAATAAGTACCAGGGGACACACGGCCGTGTCATCTAACTGTCTGTCACACACGACAGAGACACATGCCCGTGTCTCTACTAGTGTGGACAAAAATAGGCTATTTTCCAAGCTATTTTTCTCACCCAAAGAGGTTCCAACATGCACACCTTAATATGAACACAATCATGGCATAAATAGACTCTCAAAACCAACCAATATCAAGACTATATCATGTACTAATCACACATACAACATGATAACCACAAGCACATTCATTTGACCACTTTTAAACATACTAAAAATGGTTCCAAAGTATACCTAAATGCTCAATTACCTATTTTAGACTTTGTGCCTAACTTAGTATACATACCCATCTCAATTCTAACCATATGCTTCATAAAATACCAATTCACAACAAGCCATTCACACAGCAATTATATACAACATATCAGAAGGCCATTTATACATATTTTCATAACTAAGTATACCAAAACAAGCCAAATCACATCGCTATACACATAACCAAAACATTCATCATTTATAAGCCAAATAAATTGGCTATATATATTACCAACTTATAGGCCATATTAACCACAACACCTATACATGCCATATAACCAAGTACACAAGTTCAAAAGTGCCAAAATGATAGCTAAATAGTGTGATGAGATCTCCGACAGCTTCCAAATCCGAGCAAGCTTTGAAATCCCTATAAAACACAGAAAAGTAAACAAAGTAAGCTATAAAGTTTAGTAAGCTCGTATTGCTAATAAGTATAACTTACCATCATTCACAAATTAAGTAATCTAAACATAATATACTACAACTCAACTTGATTACTAGGCTAACATGTATTTATCCACATAATAAATCATGAAATTAACAAATTTCATGGATTCAATGGGTATATGGTTTACGTACATACCTGTACTGATACGTATTAATCTCTTAACCTTTCATGCCATCAATATACCCGTTGAACCATTAGGAATAATATCAGATACTCAAAAATCTCGCACCCTAAGTGCCAATACATGATCGAAACCATCTCAATCTCATATC
Organism: Gossypium arboreum; assembly: GCF_025698485.1. Lineage (NCBI taxonomy): Eukaryota > Viridiplantae > Streptophyta > Magnoliopsida > Malvales > Malvaceae > Gossypium > Gossypium arboreum. The sequence continues at coordinate 8,864,794 of NC_069071.1, forward strand.
TCATATGTAAATGCTCATCTCGAGCTATCACCGGGTCTGCTCACACAAGCTGACGGTCAAGACATAGCTACATGGTGCTGCTCACACAAGCTGACGAGAATCCGCAACACACGCTGAAAAATTCAACCACTGGTAGAACGTGCGGACCAACACCCAAAACACTATAATCCCTAATGATATGTCATCTGTATCCTATCTATTCTTAAGGTTCAACCAAGATTTCACATTGCCAAATCTTCGTCGAACATTTTCGTAAGATCGTATTCACAAATAATGCAACTATAGAGCATTTAAAACACAAATACTACGAATTTACCTCAGATTTATACGGAGAGAATCGAGCTATCAATCAACTATTTTATTTTTCCCCTGATCTAATTCCGAACTTCTCTTTTCTTAATCTATATATAATCAAATTTAACTTATTCAAAATATATTCTATTCAATCCAGTCCAAAAATTCATATTATGGAAAATTTACACTTTTACCCTTTATATTTTAACATCATTACAATTTGGTCCCTAGCTCATAAAAATGCAAATTCATGCAATTAAGTCCACACCCATGCTGTCAGAATTTCACCTATACTCATAGCAGCCCATACTTTTCATTATTTCACACATTTACCACATAATTTATCACATTTCCCAATTTAATCCCTAATTGACAATTTTATCAAAAATTACTTAACAAATGTTGTTTATCTAACAACAACTATTCATTTTCTATCATCAAACATCAAAATACACAATTATTCATCAATGGTAAAACCCTATATTTTTAACAGTTTCACAAATTAGTCCTTGAGCTAGCTAGATTAAGCTACAACGATTCCAAAAACATAGAAATCATAAAAAATGGGACAAAAAAAATACCTAAATGGACAATGGAAGCTTGGCCGAATGTTAAAGACAACAATGACTTTCTTCTTCTTCACAATCGGTTGAAGAAACAAAATTAAAGATGACAACTTTAATTATTTTATTTATTTTATCTTTATTTACTAATTTACTTAATTAACCTTTAAAAACATTAATAATTACACAAAATACCAAGCCATTATCATCCACTTACTCATTAATGGGCTAATCACCATATAAGGATCTCTATTTTAAAGTTCTATAGCTATTAAACACCTTTAGCTAATAGAACTCAACTTTTATACTTTATGCGATTTAGTCATTTTTATCAAATTAAGCATTCAAACGATAAAATTTCTTAACGAAATTTTTATACAATTATACTATCATGTTGTAGACCTCAAAATAATAATAAAATAAGTATTTCAACCTTGGATTTGTGGTTCTGAAACCATTGTTCTGATTTGACTAAAAACAAGCTGTTACACGACTGATTTGAGTGGCTAACTGCTATTTGTTTTTAGGGTTTTTGTTTGATTCAGGCCATGGGCTTTGTCTGTTTTGTTTTTTAGGCCTGTTAGGTTGTTTTAGGTTTTTGTTTTTGTTTGTTTTGGCTAAAGTTTTTTTAATAAAAGCAGTTCAGCATTTTGTTCAAAAAAATTTTATTTAAAAAGAAGGTATAATGACTTTATTTGGTCCTCCAAATTCACAAAAAAAAGTTATTTTAGATTTATATTTAATTTTCATCTTTTTAGCTCTTAAACTTATTTTGCTTGTCAAATCATTGATGGAAAAATTAACATATATTAACTTTGCTAACATGGCATTTATGTGTATGCCACATTAGCAATTAATTAATTTTAAAAATTTAAAACATATTTTAAAAATTGTTAATTTTATATTTTATATATTTTAAATAATTTAAATAATTTATATTTTTAATTTTAAAAATTTAAAATGAACTAATTGTTGCATGGCATCCATGTGTATGCCACATCAACAAAGTTAATAAATGTTAATTTTTTTATCTATTTTGGGGTGATTTGACTAAAAACACAAATTTAAGGGCTAAACAACAACGTAAATTTCAAAGGCCAAAAGAGATGAAAAAATTAAATGAAAAGAGAATATGATTTTTTTTTTAAAATTGGAAGGCCAGATAAATCATTATGCATTTAAGGAAAAGAAAATATATGATAGTTGTTAAAATATATATTTTCTATGTGAAACATTTGATTTAATTTGCTTTTTATATATCAATGTTTGGTTTTTGTCAATCAGTGATGTAAATGATTAAATTATGGCTCAACTTTTTAAAGGTTGCTTACATAAGGGTCAAATTTTTTCAAATGGTTAAATAACGGTCTACCCTTTAAAAAATTGCTTAAGTAAGGATTTTTCACGTATTTCAACCTAATTTATAAAAAAAATTAAGTAAATGCTGACGTGTTTAGAATAAAACACATAACACCTGAATTAGATATTGCTTGAAAAGAAAAGAAAAGAAAGCAGTCAAAACATAATTTGGAACCTGATACAACATTTGAGAAGCCATTATTTGATCACTCTTGAAAATGTTTGACCCTTATTTGAGCATTTTTTAAAACATTAAGCCCTTATATGACCATTGTAAATGTCCAAATTTGTCCGGGCCCAATAAACAATAATCAAGCAGTCCAATTTACATATTAAATAGCCCAAATTAAAACCCAATTACAAACCCAAAATTTAAGAAACCCTAAAGCCCAACTAGCCCAACACCTAAACTAAACACAAAGGACCCTAGCCGCCTCTGCCATCGGACACCACTCCACCCTATGCGCGCCGCACGTCAGCAAGGCCCTCCCACATGCTACTGTCGCTTCCACGCGCTTCAGACGCCACTGACATCACCTGCAACACGCAAACGAAGAAAAAAAAAGAAGAAAAAACAAAAAAAGAACCAATGACAAAGCAAAGAAATATTGATTTCTAAACAATGTTAAATGGCTATAAAGGCGAAAAAAAAAGTCTTGTAAAGAGGAGATTTTTTTTAGAAATAAAAAAGAGGAGAAGTTTGATTCAAAAGCCAAAGGTGCTTGCTTTATTTTCTCTTTTTTCATTATTTTTTATTTGTGCTGAAATAAATAAATAAATAAATAAATAGTAAACTTACCCCGTGGTTCGATCTCCCATCGCCGTTAGAGGACGTCAGCATTTGGATACCTCGAAAACCATCGGTTTTCTAACAAGGATCCAAAAATGGTGGGAAGGTCGAAAGTAACCCTTTGGGTTTCTTTGATTATTTTCGATTTTGAGGGTATTTTGGCAAATTTTAACCCTAAATCTAAGTTTGGCTTGAAAAAGGAACAAAAATAGAGTTAGGGAATTTTTCCAGCCACCGCGGACAACGGTGCCATCGCCGGCGACTGGCGGCCCCGTGGTGGTCCAGTGACCGGAGACTTGGCCGGCCTAGAGGAGTTTTGAGAGAAAAGGGAGAGAAGGTTCAGTTTTTTTTTTAAAAAGGGGGTCAAATGATTTTTTTTTGAAAAAATTTGACTTAAATAGGAGTTCCAAAACGACGTCGTTTTGACCTATTTCCCCAGATACCAAAACAGCGTCATTTTGACACAACCTGCCTCTGACCCAAACCGACCCAACCCAAATCTTCAGGATCCGCATGTTTTTGCAGCCAAGGGGATATTTGCGCCCTTGGCCCTTCCGCTTTTCTGGGTTGTTTCAATCTAATCCCATTTTCTTTTTTTATTTTCTTTAAATTCGCCCCTTTAATTTTATTTCATTTTTAATTTAACCCAGGGCCTTGTGAGCCGAAAAGAAAAGCATAAAGACTAGGGATATTATCCCATTTAGGCCTTGCTAGTTTCAGCGCATTACAATTCGGTCCTTTGGCTTTATTTTATTTCTATTTTTTACCCTAAAACCCTGTTTGGCTTTCAAATTAATCCTCTTATTATTATTATCATCACTATTATGTTGTTGTTGGTTTAATTTAAATCGTTTGTTTATTTATTTTATTTAAACTTTATTAGTTTTTATTGTTATTATTTCTTTATTATTTGTTCACTTGCTTATTAATTCTTTTATTTTTTATTTTATAATCGGTTCATCTTATTTTTACTTTTACCCGTATTATTGTTATTTTATTATTTATTCATTTATTTATGTACATCCTTTTATATTCTTCCAAGTTTAGATTATTCATCATTATTATTAATATCGATGCCATTATTATTATATTATTAATATCATTATCATATTTTCTTTTTTGTTTCATTAATATTATTTGTTATTATTTGTTTTATTTGTTTCATTTATTTATATTCTTTTATATTTTCAAACTAAATTGTTTTATTTATTATCTTATTCATTTCCTCATTTTCTTTAAATTTTCATATTTAAAGTTCATTTATTTATCTTTTATATGTGCTTTTAGATTTCACTATTATTACTATTATTATGTATTTATGTATTTTATTTTACTTTAACCTGATTCTTCATTTTTGATATCTTACTTAATTATTTTCTTTTGTATTTATCTGCGTATTTAGTTCTTTGCCTTATTTATTTTAAAAAATTGACATTTTCCTTTTGTGCGCTATTTTATCATCGTCATCATTTATTTTATTCTCTCACTCATCTTTATATTATTGGATTAGTGCACGCTATACAATTCTCGTAAATCGCTCTTGATTGTATATTCGTTCTCACTTGCACGACAATTTTATTCGCATGTCATCGCTTTAAAATAAAAATACATTTCGTTTAAGTAAAACACTTGACATTATTCTAAAAATGAAAGTTTTTCAAAATAAGGCAATATTTTATATTTTGAGAAATTCGAGAAATCGTGCCCTAATTTACTGGGTTTCGATTTTTCTCGTTTAATCCAAATAATCGAATATCCTTTTAAAATTAAATGTATGAGCTTTGAGAATCAAAAGGTAAGCTTATTTTAGGGGGTTTAAACTGTCGTGTCCTAACGTGCTGATGTGACATTTTATTACTTCGGGATAAGAAGGTCTTTAGCATCTGCTTCGATTTATTCAATTATTTTTGTAAAATAAACATTAATAAACAAGGGATCGTATTTTAAAGTCTTTTCAAAATTTCAATTTTCGACATTAAGACATTAATTAATAAATTTGGTACCAATTTTGGGCGTTACGAGGGTGCTAATCCTTCCTTGTACGTAATCGACTCCCGAACCCGTTTTCTCGATTTTCGTAGACTAAAATCGTTGTTTTAGTAAAACAAAACATTTTAAAACAATCAAATTACGAGGTGATCCGATCACACCTAAATAAAAAGATTAGTGGTGACTCCATTTTTATTTTTAAATAAGTCGACGCCCTTCATCCAAAAAAATGGTTTCGACAATCATTTTAAGAAGTTTGATTCTTATGTGAATAACTCTAAATAAACTGGGCCCAATTTGAAACATTTAACCAAGATAAATATAAGATAGATAGTGATAGTTGATATCACAATCATTAAAGTAAGAAAACAAAATCAAATAATTCAAGAGTAGGCATAATGACTTTTTTTGCCTTTTAACTTTACAAAAAAAGTTATTTTAGCCATCTTTTTAATTTTTCGTTTATTTTAACTCATTAACTTACATTTCTTGTCAAAACACCTTAAAATGGATGAAAAATTAAACATTTATTTACTTTGCTGACATGACATACACATGGATTGCCATGTAGATGACATGTCAAGATTTAATTATTTTTAAAATTTAAAAATATATTTTCATAAATTTTATAAATTTTAGAAATTTTAGAAATTTTAAAATATTTTAATGATTTTTAATCTTTAAAAGTAGTTTTTATATTTTTGAATTTTTAAAATTTTTAAAATTAATTAAATGTTGACATGTTATCTACATGTATGCAACGTCAACAAAGTTAATAAATATTAATTTTTCATTCATTTTGGGGTTATTTGAGAAAAGTTAATAGCTAAAAAAAGGCAAAACATTAGATAGAGGGCTAAATTAATTTTTTTTGTAAAGTTTAAGGGCCAAATAAATTATTATGCCTTAAGAGTACTTCAAAGGAATATATTTTGGATTAATATGTAGAAAGTTCGAGAGTTTAAAAATTATGAGAATTTAAGTTGGAATCTTAATTTAGGTAAATGTGTTTTCGGTTAGATTATTTTGTTAGTTAGTTTAAGTTAATTTTTCGAGTTAATTCTTCACTTCAATACTTGTAATGATTGATTTTAATTGAAACAGTTGATATAACTATAACTTATCATTGCAATTTTCTAACTTACACAAATTTGAGTTTTTGTGCATGGTTTTAGGGATAGCAATGGAGTGAGTTGGAGGTGAATGCTATTAAATCTATTACTGTTCCACACTTGACACACTCTGCATCACCACTCACATCGCTCCATTATGAATATATAATATTGAAATCTACAACCACCTCTATGGGTGTTGTATGCATCCCATTCCTGCATCATCCCGCATCGCTTCGAATTAATTTTTGCTACTAGTATTTAATATTTTTAATATTTTTAAAGTTAAGTAAATATTTAAACATAATTCTTTAAAAAAATATTTAAGCATAAAATATATGAAATTTTTTCTATAATACATTATTATATTTTTACCCTTTTAATAGTTATAAATATAAGGATAAAATGATAATTTTATATATTAGAGCGGGACAACGTGGAGCAAGAAATTATCATAACTGTTCCATACCCACTATGCAAAAGAAAAGAAAAATCCACCCCGTACCACTCCACATTCATGATTTTTTTTAAACCCACTTCATTTAGAACAGATCAATTTAAAATCTATTAAGTACAATTCAAATTTTAGCATGATTTAATATCGCTCATTGGGGTAAAATGAGACCCACAATTTGTGGAGGCAATCAATGAAACTATATGAGTGGGTTGGAGACAAATTATAATGCTTTTGCAACTCACATAGAGAAATCATGGTAAACCCATTGGTCTAGGAATTAACCTAAGAGTAAATCAACTGATTGAATGATATTTTGATTTGTTTGTGCAAATTAATATTGTGTGTGAGCCATGATTTGGGTTTGAATTGAATTAATAATATTGTCAAAATAATGCCAAACTGAACATTGAGAAATTGGAGCATTGCTTGGGTGTCAAAAGTCGTCGTTACAAAAAGCTGACCCAAATTAATACACTGTCGGTTGAGCAATCAATGTGGCCGCCGGGTTTTTTTAAGGGTAAATTACATAATTGATCATCTAATTTTCATAAGTTTTTATTTTGAGCATTAAAAATAAAAAATTTGTAATTTAGGCTTACAATTATATACTTTTATCATTTTAGTCACTCACCCTTAATATATCATTAAATACACCCATTTTAGTCATCTAACTTTAGTAAGTTTTCATTTTAGTCACTCATTTTATTTTTTAATTTCCTTTTAATTTTTATTTTTAAGAATTAATTTTATTTTTAATCCATTTATCTTTTAATTTTTTTTACTTTTGGAAGTAATTTCAATAAAAGGAAGGAAAAAGAGAGGTTTTATAGGAATTACCCAATTTTATAAAAAAAACTTGAGTCTTTACGAGAAAAACTAATTTATCTTTCACAATTCTTTTATTTTTTTCTTTTTGAATTAATTTTAGTTTTTCCAATAAAAGGAAAAAACATGAGGTTTTAGAAGAAATCATCTGGATTTTTATAAAGGAAACCTAGATTTTTATAGGAAAAACTAAAGTTGTCCATGGGCCGAGCTGGGTCCAAACAAAATTTTAGGCCCGATTTATAAGCTCAACTCAAAAAATGAGTCTAAAATTTTGTCCATGCCCAGCCTAGATAAAAATGCTAAAACCTGGGCTCGGCCTAGCCAGTCTGTATTAAAAAAATTGTTATATATATAAATTAAAAAAATGTATAATAAATCAAAAACACTAAAAATATTAAAAATAAATATTTCCCAACAAATTGAAAATAAATTAAAAAAGTCTTTGATGTGGTATATGAGCTTGTTTTTCAGTTGTGTCGGAAACAGTGGTTTCGGGGTGTTGAAGTAAAGAACTAGCTTAACAGAAAAGATTTCTTTCTTCATTGAATAAGAGAGAAACACATCAACGTATTTAATGCATGCAGATCATAACCGTTTCTTAACTAACTAAGCTCAACTAATCTTTATGAAATTCTCATAACATTCCCCGTACTTGTCTGGCTTTTCTTCTTCCTTGAACCTAACATTTATATGGAGTAACCTTAAACAGCCTTTTGAACTTGTTGAACACTATCACGGATAACGATTTTGTTAGCACATCAGCAATTTGATCCTGACTGGACACATGACCAACTTGAAGCAGACCTGCTGCTTTTTTCCTTTACAAAAAACATGTCCAATTCCACATGCTTGAACTTTGGATGCATGACTGGATTTCCTGCTACTGCAACTGCTGCTGAGCTATCACACCAAACCAGTGACTTCGAAACAGGAACACATAACTCAGTTAATAACAATCGGAGCCAGACCATTTCTGCAGTGACGTTTACCAAGCTTCTATATTCAGCTTCGGCTATAGACCTGGATACAACTTGCTACTTCTTAGAGCTTCAGGAGACTGGATTTCCTCCAAGGAAAACATAATAGCCCGATGTTGACCTTCGGTCATCAAGGTCAGACCCCCAGCTGGAATCTAAGTAGCCTTCGAGTACAAACTTAGACACTCGACTAAAATGTAGGCCATGATCCAATGTGCCTTGTAGATAACACAAGATTCTCTTAACAGCTTTAAGGTGCGAGTCTAGAGGTTTGTGCATGAACTGACAGACTTTGTTAACCGAGAAAGCAATGTCAGGTCTGGTGATTACAACATACTAGAGAGCACCCACTATACTCCTAAAGAAACTTTCATCTTCAACTGAACTACCCTCATTGACTGACAATCGACATGTAGAAACCATTGGCGTAGGGGAACTATTTGACTTATCCATAGAAGTTTTCTTAAGCAGATCCAGTATATACTTCTTTTGATTAAGAAAAATACCATTTGAGGTGTAGTTAACCTCTATGCCTAAGAAATAGTTTAACTTCTCCAAATCCTTCAAAGAGAACTGATCATTAAGGTCCTTAACGAACTGATTTATAGCACTCGAATTAGAAGTAGTGACTATTATGTCATCCACATAGATTAGAACATAGAGTAACTAAGTTCTAGATCGATTTATAAAGAGAGAATTGTCAGCCTATGACACTTCAAACTTATTAGAAAGAAGAAACTCCCTTAATTTGTGAAACCAAGCTCGAGGTGCTTGTTTAAGGCCATACAAGGCTTTCATTAACTTGCACACCAGTTGCTGGCCATTGGTTCCTTGCTGTTTAAAACCTGTGGTTGCACCATGTATATTTCCTCACTTAAGTCACCATTTAAGAATGCATTATTCACATCTACCTGCCTGAGAGACCAAACCAAAGACACTGCTCTTGCTAATACCATCTTAATTATTGTAGGTTTCACCACAGGGCTAAAAGTCTCATGAAAATTGATGCCAACTTCTTAAAGATAGCCTTTAACCACCAATCGGCCTTTGTACCAAGCTATTGAACCATCAGCATTCCTTTTGATCTTGAATATCCATTTATATTCGACGGCCCTCCTTCTTGCAAGTAAGAGCATAAGATCCCAAGTGTGGTTTGAAAGTAAAGCCTAGTATTCAACTTGTGCTGCTGCTGCCTATTCAGGACTCTGAAATACCACAATTATGGAAGATGGTTCCTTTTCAGTCAAGATAGAGGAGAACAACTTAGGTTTATAAATACCACTTTTAGATCGGGTCTACATAGGATGAGCTTTCATTGTGGACCTAACAAGAGGGTCAATCGGAGTGGAAAAAGAAGGCACACAATTTTTAGCAGAAGAATAAATCGACTGAGGTGCAAAAGAAGAATGACCAACAGGTGAATTATTGTTAGGGTGATCCGAGCTGGAGCTACCACAGAAACTGAGCTGGCAAAAGAAGAAGCAAAGAGAATTTGTGCTACAAGAAGAGAAATTTGTGATTGCTGACGAGTCGACTGAACTAGGTTGAGACGAGCTTGAGAATGAAAACCTTGTAGGAATGAGAACTGAGCTTCATCGAAAACAACATGTCGAGATAAAAAAACTCAACCAGTATCATCGAGGCACTTATAGCCTTTGTGATTTGGCTTAAGACCAAGAAAAACGCACATCTTAGACCAAAATTGAAGCTTGTGTTGATCATAGGGTCGCAAGTAAGGATAACAAGCACAGCCAAAGACTTTCAGAAGAGAATAAACAGGTTGGACTTTATATAGTATCTCATAGGGACTGCTGTCTTGGAGAACATGTGTGGGTAGCCTGTTGATCACATGGACAGCATGAGAGAATGCAGAAGACTAAAAATCCAGAGGCATGAATTCCTGCGCCAAGAGAATTAAGCTCATGTCAACAACCTGTCGATGCCTCCTTTCTGACACACCGTTTTGTTCTGAGGTATGAAGACATGCAATTCTATGCTGAATGCCAAGTTTGAACAGCTCATTAGACAAAGAGTGATACTTAACAGCTCATTAGACAAAGAGTGATACTTACCTCCCAGTCAGTTTGAAGCATTTTTAATAGAAGATCCAAATTGTACAAGAACAATTTGTTGAAAATGAAGAAATCATTTCAAAACTTTAGACTTAGCCTTGATAAAATATAGCCAAGTGTATTTGCTGTGCATATCTACAAAAGATACATAGTAAGAAAATCCATTTGATTTAATATGGGCTGGTCTCCAAACATCAGATACAGCAAGTTCAAATGGCAAAGAGTACATTGTTGTTGAAGCTGTAAACGGTAGTTTATGCGATTTGCCTAACTGGCAAGCAGAACACATATGAGGCAAATTACTATGCTTGAAGGAAATATTACAAGATCTCAAGACATGTACGAGGGTGTTGCGACACGGATGACCGAGCCTGTTATGCCATAGCAGAGGGGCTGAAGTAAGTTGAGCATTACATACACGCACTAAGTTGGGTTGGGAAGTAGTAGTGGACTTGTGACAACTAGTTCGAGACACCAAATCGGTAGAGACCATTATGCATATGGCCTACTAGAAGAATCGTCCCTGTCTGAATATCCTTCACAAAACACATATAGGGGTGAAATTCAAAATAAACGGCATTGTCTCTTGCAAATTGGCCAACAGACACCTTGCAAACAGTACGTACATGTAGAACATGCTTAAGGCGTAACAGTCTTGAACCAATCATCAGAGAAGAAAAACTTACATGAGCAATAGAACCAGACTCACCATTTTCCATAGACACCCGATCCGTACCTGTGTAAGGGGAGGCAATCAAAAGAGTTGTCATGTCTGGAGTGATATGGTTTGTAGCACCAGAATCAGGATATCAAGTTTAAACTGAGGATCATGAAGAGAAAGATCGAGAAGGCTACTAACTAGAGGGAGTAGATAGCTACGAATAGGAATTGCAACAGTGAGCGGAGGAATCCTGTTCAGTGAAATGATGATAGTTGACAGACTTGGAGTTGGTAGAATCCACACCAGAAAAATTCTCATCAAAACGGTGATAACAAGATTGAAACACATGGCCGATTTTGTTACACAATTGGAATTATGGCCTAGAACGTGACCACCCCCTACTATTGCCACGAGTTCTGCCATAAGACCAACCTCGACTATGCCTTCGGTGTCCCGGTTTGAAATCTTGAGAATAACTATTGGAAATATCAGTGTTTTTCGAGTGATGATGATGATTCTTGGAGTAGGAAGTCAAATTGGCTTGCAAAAGGTTCTCAGTCAACAGGGCTAGCTGTCGAGCCTCACAGTCAAGAAGCATTTCGGTTAAGAGTTTAATAGACATAGGAGTGGCTGAGGCTAGCACATGAATGGACTCCAACTAAAATAATGCTGACTCGTTCTTGTTCAGTAACTATACTCCCAGCTACAATGAGACTGTCACTTAGTTGTTTAACCTTTAACAAGTATTCTTTAACTGTGAGGTTTGCTTTCGTGAGAGAATACAGATAATGTCGCATACTGGAAATCTTGATATTGGACTTAACACCAAATCGCTTTTCAATGGTGGACCAAATAGAAAAACTGGTTTTGGCAGTTGTAAGGTGAACCAGGATATCATCGGAGACTATGGGCAGTAGCCAGGAGGTAAGAAACTTGTCTTGTTTCTTATTAGTAAGAAACACAGGATTATCGATTAATTGACCGTCGGCCCTAGGAATAAAATGAGAAGGAACTGGGATAGTACCTTGTACAAAACCTTCAAGATCATACCCTTCAAGAATGAGTAAAAGTTGATGTTTCCAGAGGAGAAAATTATTCTCAGTGAGCTTGATGGTGTCATGCTTGGAGAAGTAATAGACCGTGGGTGGCGCAGCACTGCTCGAACCTTGTGAAGGAAAGGCTGTCGTAATGTTAGAAGAGTGGCGAGGCATATCAACCCCAGGTACAGGTTCAGTAGCCATCGAACCAAGGAAGGATAAACCCAGGAAAAAAAATTACACTAGAAAATCAATAGCTCTTGATACCATGTTGAAGTAAAGAATTAGCTTAACAGAAAAAAATTCTTTCTTTATTGAATAAGAGAGAAGCACATCAACGTTTTTAATGCATGCAAATTATAACCGTTTCTTAACTAACTGAGCTCAACTAACAAACTAGTACTTATAACTAACTGTTTGTGAAATTCTCATAACACGAGGTCACCAAATTCGATGAGTAAGTTTTTAAATATTATTATTTAATATTTACGAGTCAAATGTGAATTTTTAAAAATAGTTTTTGATTTGATAATTTATGTTATATAGTGATTTATTAAGTTTAAGTGGTTTTAGAAGATGAGGGATCGGAACCTTATTTTTATAAACTGAGTCATAAATATTTTTATAAATATTTACCAAGTGTCATTAAGGTGGTATTACAGTTTCGATAATAAATTTTAACGTTTCGATAGTTAATTAATTAAAAAGGACCAAATTAAAAAAAAAGTGCATTCTCGGGACTCCGTTCCTGTAAATCAGACTCAAAAATATTTTAATAAATATTTATGAAGCTAGTTGTATAGTTAATTAGGTTTCGATTAAGTGAATTTGCTTGAATTAAAAATAATTAGGTATAAGGACTAAATTGCATATAAAGTGAAAGTTGAATTATAGATTAAATAAAAATTAAAGGGACTAAAGAAGCAATTATGCCAATGGTCATAATTAAGGCCACATAAGATAGATATTTATAAAACATAAAGTTAAAATATACATTATAATATTATAATAATATATCTTAATTATTAAGTATATATATTATATTATATACTATAATAAGTAAATATAATAAATAAAAGAAACAAAAAGAAATAGAAAGAAACAAAATAGAAAGGAAACAGGAGAGAAAGAAAGAAAAGAAAAGGGAAAGAAAGAAAGGAGAAATTAGGGTTTCAAAGTTCAAAGTTCAATTGGTTAGTCAATTTAATCATTTTTCTTATAATTTTATTTTTTAGAATCCCAATATTAAATACTACCCAACCCACGTCAAAATTTTAGAAATTATTGAGTTTTTAAATGTTGTTTATGTTGAATAATTTGAGTATTAGGGATTAAATTGATAGATTTTCAAGTTAGAAATGAAAAATGATTGAATTGGAGAACAAATTGTAAATTTTGAGTAATAGGGACTAAATTGTGAAAATTTCAAAATTTAAGGATTTATGTGAAAATAAGGAGCTGAATTTAGTCTAAAGTGGAATTTGCATGAAAATAAAGAATTAAATGTGAAGAATAAAAGTTAGTCTCGATTTAGGGACTAAATTAGAAATTAGACAATATTTGATTAAAAATTGAAATATGCAATATGCAATTGAATTGTGTTGTATTGATGAATTTTAATTGTTTTAATTCTGTAGCTAACATCGTACTGAAATCCTCGACTAAAAAGGGAAAAGATAAAGTTGACGTGAAATAGCTCGGAATTTCTGGTTTGTATTTCTATAATCCGAATCTAGATATTAATTATTGTATTTTGATTTAATGTTTATGGTAAGTGGTTAAGGTGAGTATTTGGCACTTTGATATTGAATTGGATTAAAAGTTGATTGAATGGATTGAATTGATTATTTGAATTGAAATGAATATATTGGTGCAAATATGATAATTGAATATTGGTTGTCTTTGGAAAGTGAAATTAAACCCTATTAACTGTATCAAGCTGAGTCGGATATAGATGGCATGTCATAAGATTGGAAGAGTTCAGGGATTTCTTCGACTTCAAGTCGATGAGACATTGGGTGTCAATTTACTACTTCGGATTAATTCGATGAGGCAGTGGGTGCCAATTTACTTCGGTTTAGCCGTTAAGACACTGGGTGTCAAATTATTACTTTGAATTATCCGATGAGGCACTGGGTGCCAAACTGGTGTGTTTGGTTGAATTTGTATATCCGTCCAAGTCCGAGTTGTGTTAATAGGGGTAATTAATTGAAATGCATTATGATTGATATTAGATGATATTTTATATGAAATGAAAATGAGATAATGCATTGAAATATGGATTGATACACATGAATTGTGTATTCATGAATTGGATATGAAATGAACAATATTGTTGTTTGAATGATATGTGTATCATATTGTGAAAAGCTATTATATAGCAAATGATGAGAATTGAGTATGGCATGAATGATGTATTTATGAATTGAAAAATTGAATGATTAATGTCATTGTATGAATAAATGTGGTTTTTAATATTCAATTGTGCTTATAATTAAAATGTATATATTATATTATCTTTTGTCATTAAATATTCGGATTATAGAAATACCACTGAGGTTTACTTAGTGTACAATTTTGTTTTCCGTGCGCAGGTTAGGTACTTAAGTTTGATCGCTGATTCAGCATCTAACAACGATATCGAACTCAAATGTGGTGATGTTTATCCTTTGTGTCGGCATGCACCTAGGATGTCTAAATAATAGTTATTTTGTGGTTTGATTGTAAATGAGATTATAAGTTTAATTTTGGTTGGTTTTATACATATAATTATGTGTTTGCTTTTGAAGCCATATTATGGCATGGTAAATTGAACTAAATCTAGATAGGTGCATGTGAATTTAATTCTATGTTTAAGTGCTTATGAACTAGGCAAATTGATTTGGATTTAGTATGTTTATAATTTGGACTTGAATAATGCTTTGATGACTTGTTTTGATGATATGAAATGTTTGAAATTTCTGTCTGTTTAATCCGTAAACTCCAGTAATGCCCCGTAATCCAGTTTCGGTGAGGGATACAGGTTGGGGGTGTTACATTTAGATAAATTAAAAATAATAAAACCCAAGTTTTTAGTTACATGTTTTAATTAAATAAATAAATATTTTATATGTAAATATGATTTATTTTAAATATGATAATAATTATCAAGTTAAAATCATTTTTATAATTAATAAAAATAAAATCTATAAATATAATTTTATTTTAAGGTGATAATAATTATTTTATTGGTAATGTTTATATTAAATCTTGAATATAAAAGTAATAGATAAGTTTTACATTCATAGCAAATTATTAATGATTATAATTATTTTATTAATAATGTTTTCATTTTCAGTGTAGTAGTTTTATCCCTTAATTATATTTTGAATCCATATTAAATTCAACTTATTATTTTAGATTAATTATCATTTAATTAGTGTTACAATTATGTAACAATTAAAACTAACATTTAGTACTATAAATATATGCATTAACAAGACATTTTCATTTAAATAACATCTAAATAATTATTGAAAAAATCATATTTTAGGGTGTTTTTTCGATCACCAAAAAGGTATGATTTTCATTATTATTTAAAAAGTTTAGTTATTTTTGTTTGATATTCAATAGCTTTATTTTTATCTGATTTTAATAAATTTTAATAACAAATTATTTTATCTAATTATTTAATATTTTAATTACTTTTAAAATATTATTTTATTATCTCAAATTTTTAAAATTAATAAACTTTTATTATGAATTAGACTAACTTTACTTTAATTAGTAAATATATATTTTAATTATTTAATGATTAAAAAATAAACATATAAAATAACGTGAAACGTAGATGATATTAAAAGTAATTATAATATGAAAAGGAGAGTTAGAAACATTATTTAAAAATTTGGATAAAAGAAAATACTTGATCGTATGACTACTTTATTTTGTTGGGAGTATAAGAAAGAAGGCCTCTGGAATTTTGAGTTACACAATACAAGTGTCAAACATATCTCATCACTCTCACATTGTATAAACCACAATATTAGCACAGACTATAGAGTATAGAGGATCTGCATTTTTGCCCATTATTATTTATCGTATTATATCCAACTTGGTAGAGTTCTTCCAAAGAACTCGAATTTGTCGCCAACGAGACTCCATACGGTGGGAGGCGCCATCTTCCGCATAGACTCCAAATTTGAAGTAATGATTGTTTCCTCCAGCACCAGATCCTTCGTATTTTTGAACGCCATCAATGTAAACCTTGACATTGGAAGCTCCCACATCATGGATTACGTTGACGTTGAACCATCTATTATATACGTTTTCAAGCACTGTCGGAGACCTGTAAACCGTGAGATTGGCGGAGTAAACTCGGAGCATGATGGTAGTTGCACGTGAAGAGCCACCAAATACTTGCATCACCGATGTTGCGGGATATATGCCTCTCCCTCAAATTGCCATACTCCAGATGAATAATCATAGCCCTAGAAAGGGTTTAAAAAGACGAGCTAAACTATATAAGATTTCAAAATTAAAGACAATTTTATTAAGAAAAATATAAACTGAAATATTAATCTTTTAAACTAAAATGCAATTGGATCCACCTTACTCCCTTGGAGTTACCCATAACTGAATTTTCATAAAATATTTTGCTATTATAATTATAATGTTCAAAAGATTTATGTATTTTTCTAAGAAATATTCTTATATTAAAATTTGCTCATTAATCATATTTTATTATTAAACAGTTTTTTTCTCAAATAGTTTTTACCAACCATTTTGGGTGTATTATTATCTTACTGTTCAAGGTTTTTTTATTAAAATATCTAAAAGAAAACAAAAGTTATTTAGATATTTTTTAAATTGATAAAAATATTTAATTTAATTTGTTTGAATATTTCAATTTTGGTTTTTCCCCAATTCAATGGTGGTACTATGACAATATAATATAGATTTTGATGGCTGATAAGAATACAATACAGTACAATACAAAATAAAATAATTAAAAGTATTAAAGAATAGCTTTATATTTAAATTTAAAAGTTTTTTAAAATTAGTATAATAAAATAAATAGTTGTTGAAATTCTAAATTATCTTTTAGTGAAGAATTTAAAATTTAAAATATGATTTTAATATATATATATATATATATATATATATATATATATATATAAACACTTTAATTTTATAACTTACTCAATTCAATTTCGGAGCGTGGTTTAGTATTGTTAGTTATGGTGTGAGGTTTGTCATTGGCAAACACTCAAAATGTGTGGACGCCATTGTTGAAACTATATCGTTCGTTTGGAGACTTATCATAAGGTTTTTGCAGCTCAAAATTTGATTCTGATAGAGAAACTGCGATAAATCCACTGGTCTGAGCATTAATATGAAACCAAATCAATTGACTAAAACTCACACAAAAAATTAAATAAACAAGTGAAAACTTAACCACCTTTTTAACTATTCAAAAGAATTGAGAAGGCCAAGATAGAAATGAGATTGAATTATTATACTTGGTTTGTTTGTGCCTCTTAATGCTGTGCTTTGTAGATATTTATAGTGGGATGGGTTTAAATTGAGTTAATTGAGTTTGAATTTTTAGGAGGAGAAGCCGACACCAAATGACAAAAAAAATTCAAATGTGAATAAAACCTAACCTAACTTCCTAACCCTACCATGTAGCCACCCTACTATTCCAATAATTACTTAAGGAACACCCATAATTAAATTACTTTCTCGATTTTGATTCCAATCATGTGCTATGTTGTATTATATCCATGATTTTTTCCACAAAAATCAGATTCCAGGACTTGATATTGTTTATTCATGAATGCTAGGAAAAGCCAAAGTTCTTTTTTAAATTGAAATAGCTTGGGATAATTCCAGGACAATAGTCTAATATTGCCCCAAAATGAGGCAACTCGTTATCTTGTTTAATTGCGATATCGGTTGGATTCAATTGACTTTTTTACTATTTTAAAATCATTTATTATAATTTATTTTAATGTTCAGTTTTTTATATATATTTTTAGAAATTTAGATTTATTTTTAATAAAATAAACTTTATTTTATGAGTTTTAAATATCATTTGATAAATTATCAATTATCTTTTTCATAAATATTTATAAAATAATAATTTTAAAAAATTAAATTATTTTCACTATTTTAAATATATAATATTTATTTTTATATCATAAAATTAAAATTAATTATATATTAAATAAAAATAAAATTATGTTTAATTTACTTTTAAGTAATTGCAATTTTAAACTTACATTTTATAAACTATCTAAACAAGTATATTTTTAATGTGTCAAATTTTCTTAGTCAGCCCTACTATTTGCTTTCGTCCGGATGAGTGATTTTCTTTGGCGAAACAATAATTCGACAGAAAACACAAATCAGGTTAAAATCTTGAGTGTTTTTCTTTTGTTTGGAACTGTTAGTTTTCTTTTTTATTTTTTTTATTTTATTTCCTTGGGTCTTTCTGTTTTTGCTTTGTTTTCCTGCGTTTACTTTGTGCTGGGCAGGTTTTGGGCCCCCCTTGTTTTGGGCCCTTCCTGGAATTGTTCTATTTTGGTTTTTTTTTGCTTGTTTTAGACTTGTTTTAATATAACCAGTGAATATTTCTTAAAAAAAATTCAAATGTTCTTTTAAATTTTGATTAATTAGTTAATTAATTTAAAATTAATTAATTAAATTTAAAGTCCTCTAATTCAACACTTGTCAGATATATTCAACAATGTTGTCTGCAATGGTTCAATGGGAAATTATTTATACTCCTTAAGAAAAAAATTCAGAAACCGATTGCATCGCTAATTTGACTTTTAATATGAATAAGGGTCTATAATTGTAGTAAGTATGAATAGTCTAATATAAATATTGTATTATCTTTCTTTTTCATAAAAAAATTGATGTGTCTAGAGAATTTCTATTCGAAATGTTTAGACTTGAGTTTTGGTCTCTCGAAATCTTAAGTTTATTTTTATAGTGTTTTAAAATAAAATTTAAAGAATCGTATGTGATGCCTAATGGTTAAGAGTATTTATCGTCTCAATTATGGTTTGGATTTGAGTTACATTAATTACGTTTGTTGTTCGGGCTTTGTACTTTAAATTATTGTAACTTTTATTAAATTTGAAAGTTTTTTATCTCGTATAAAGATATATTATTTATTATGGTTCCTTTCTTAATCAACCCAACTCAATACCCATTAATCAACTGATTTTTTCTTTATCTAAACCCCAAAAATTCATAATTAACTTAATTTTTCATTCAATAATTCTAAATTTTTTTCCTAAACAAAATAGCTATAAATATTAACATTTTTAAAAATATGTATTTAAAAAATAATTTTAAAATTTTCTCATCCATGACAACGTAATTATACAATATTTTGAATGAAAATATACTTTGGCAACAATAAAATTAATTAAAATAAAATAAATATGAAATTTAATCTTAAATTATTATAAAATGATTAATATTAAGAAATGTCTATTAACAAAACATTAAATTCAATGATAAAAAGAAAATTAAAATTAAAATATTTCGTATCACTCTATATTGGCTCAATGAGTAATTATTACATTCATTATTACTCCAAATTACTCAGTGTTGGTATAGTGTAACTTTTACACATAATATTTAATTTAATAATATATAATATATCAATATATTTATTAATATAATTTTGTATGTCTATGAGATATATGATATTTGACTATATATGATTTTGGTATTAAAATATAGATATACTTCTTAATTTCCTCTTCCTATATCTTTATTTTAATCTTCTAAAATTTGATCATATTTTACGGAAATTGATAAGTTAATACATTTGGTAACGTTTTTGAATTTTACTGTTAATTCGTTGATTTGGAAATTAATAGTTGCACAACTTATACGCAATTAATTATCAAAACCTATATTCCAACCATGTATCACAATAAACTAGCAAAATTAACAATTAAAGTTTATGCATTTACCAACAATTCGATTAAATTTTAATTATTCTAAAATATGATAACTCATTTCTAACAAATAAAAGTAAAAAAATCTAAATTTTGAATTTTTATAAAATAAAGGCTGAACTTCATAATTAAACAAAAAAAAAATGAAGGCATAACTGTAAAAATTACCCTCAATGTTTAGGGGTCTTTGGTTTTGTGCCCTTCACATTTTTTTTATTGGCACTCTCAACAATACGGTTTTTTTAAAAAAAATCAACCCAATTTTAATGGTAAACGTTAGTTGATCATCAATCAAACTACAGGTCAACAAATTAACCTATGTGGCATGCCACATAAGCACGATGTCATAATTTTTTTTCATTTTATTTCTATTCTTTCTTCTTCTCTCTTTCTCCCTTTCTTCTTCATCGTTTCTGCATCAGATGGAAATCAATAAAACAAAACCAGCAAGCTTCCCTACGTAGTCTCTCACTAATTCGTTCTCTAGAAATCCACCCACCAACGATCTTGCTCCATCGTAATCTCTGTTGCCAGCAGAGCCTTCTATATCATCTAGTACATGCACGGCTCGATTCGCCTTCCTCATCACATATCTGCCCATGGGAAATGAAACAAAACCTATGTGCAAACTCTATTAACTTCTCCATTGTTGCTAAACATTCTAGGGTTTGAAATCTTATCTTCCTTAGTGGTGGAGAAAAGGCATCGCCAGAGCATGCCGAGGCCAACCCACCAACTGAAGACATGGATCTTGAAAACCTTGACTCCTCTGCCCAAAACCCTTGTAACAGCCTGTTCTTAGTGAAATTGGAATAGTGGTTTTGGGATAAAAAATTTGACATCGTAAAATTTATTTTATTATTATTTTATGGTCTGCGGCATGATAGTACCATCCTATAAAAATTTCGTGAAGAAATTTTATAGTTTGCATGCTAAATTTGCCAAAAGGACTAAATCACTTAAAGTGCAAAACTTGTGTGCTATCAGTAAAAGATGTTAAATTGTTATGGAATTTAAAAATGAATGGCCTTAAATGAAAATTAGACCATTAAAGAAGATAGTGGATGATTATGGCTTGGTAAAAGTGAAAATTTTAATGTTTTTAAAGGTTATTAAAGTAAATTAGTAAATAAAGATAAATTAAATAAAACAAAACATGGCTATCATCTTTCTTCACCATATTCAGCCGATTTTGCTAAAGAAAGAACACCATTTAAGCTTTCTAGGTTCGATCATGGTATCCTTGGGTGCATGGTGAGTATTTTTGTCCCATTTTTAATGATTTCTATGTTTTTGGAGTTGTTGTAACTTAATCTAGCTAGCCTAGGAACTAATTTGTAAAACTGTTAAAAGCCTAGGGTTTTACAATGAATATAGGTTAGTTGTTTTTTTATGTTTGATGGATGAAAATAAGTACTTAATGATAGTTGTGCAACTTTTGTAAAGGAAATTTTGATGAAATTGTTATTTAAGGATTTTATTGAAAAATAGAAAAATGTTCATGGTGAAAATGTGAAATAAATGAAATGTAGGGTTTGCTAAGGGCTTATATGGTATTCGGCTAGCATGAGTGTGGACTAAATTGCATGAATTTGCATTTTTATGAGTTAGGGACTAAATTGTATTGAATTCAAAATATTAGGGCCAAAAGTGTAATTTTTCCAAAAAAAGATTTTTGGATTAAATTGAATAGAATGAATGTTGAATGGCTTAAATTTGATTATATAGATCAAGAAAAGCAATGTACGGATTTAGATCGGGGAAAAGAAAAAGTATTGGATTAATCGATCGTAATTCTTCATTCGTGTTTGAGGTAAGTTCGTATACTTAAATAGCATTAAATTATGTTTGATTTAAATGCTTTTATGTTATATTCTTGGTATTACGACTCTACAGAAATAACCAACAAAGTTTCGACTACTTTCAGATCCAATTTGAACCTTAGGAATATATAGGATACAAATGACATGTCATTAGAGGTTATCGTGTTTTGGGTGCTAGTCTCATACGTCCTATTGGTGGCTAAGTTTCTGGCATGTGTTGCGGTTACTTGACAGCTTGTGTGAGCAAAATTGTGTAGCTACGTCTTGACAACAGCTTGTGTGAGCAGACCCATTTGTGGCTTGAGAAAGAGCATTGATACGAGATATGAGATTGTAGTGATTTCGACCACATGTTGGCATATAATGTGCGAGATTCCCGCGTATTCGATATTATTCTAATGGTTCAACGGGTATGAAAAAGGGAAGGATCAACAAATGCTTCAATTAGTGTTGCTATGAAAGTATGGAAAAGTATGAGTTTATGAGGGTTGAAATATGCTTAACCATATGCTTGAAAATATGAATGCTTATAAGTAGTGTGTACATATGCTATGATGTTTTGAAATGATTTGTTAAGCTATGTGATTATCTAATTTGAGAGGTTGTTGTTGCTTAGGCTAATGCCAAGTCATGCTGGATTGTCTCAAATTGTTTTATGCTTATAAATTAAAATGGTAAGCTTTATTCTTGAATTACGAACTTGTTAAGCATTACATGCTTACTTCGTGTTAATTTCTTTGTGTTTCTAGATATCAGAAGCTCGTTTGGGTTGGAAGTTGTCAGAGATTTCATCATACTATCCATCGGTTATATCTGTATATTTGAAGATTTAAATCATGGTTATAATGACATAAATAAGTGTTTTATTTGATGAATTCTAGCCATTAAGTGTGGATTGTATATATATGACATTATGGTTGATGATCTTTTTGGTATGATGTATATTTATGTGGTATCTTCTGTGGTTCGTAACTTGATATGGTGTTGGCTAAAATGATGATATGGAAATGTTATAATTTGAGTTGGTGAATGGTGAAAAAGGGGATAGTTCATAATGTTGCAATTGGCTTGATTTGGTAGTTTGAAAGTGATCATCTTTTGGTAAATTTGGTATGGTATAGGTTACTTGTGAATATGGCTATTTTGTATTGATTATGTATTCATATTTGGTTTATGAACATTGTGGCAAATATAGTGTTGGGATGATCCAATTAGTAGTTTGGTTGTGGAATGAAATGGTTAGGTGACTAAGTAGAATTGTTTTCTTGATTTGAGGTGTTTTGGCATATTGGTTGAATGGTTAGATTCTAGGTTGATTAAGCTTGGATATGCATATGCAAAGTGAGTTTTGAATGCTTGATTTTAGGTGCAATTGGCTTTTGTATAAGTTGTGAGTTTAGATGAGAAAATGGCATGGAAATAGCCTATTTTTCATCCACATGGGCAGAGACACGGGCGTGTCTCTCAGCTGTGTGTGACACACGGCTAGGCTCAAACACCCCTAACCTGTATCCAATGCCGGAACAAGGTTACAGAGCATTACCAGACTTATAATCGAACAAACAGACATTTCATGTTCATCTCACATTCAAATCAATAGTAAAGTCTCTTATATGGGTCCTTAAGGCCCAAAATAAGGATTAGAATTAAGTCCGGACTAAACCAGAAGCTCGGAGAATTTTTCGCGAAATCACAAAATTTCTTCGAAGTGCAAGGGACGTACGTCTATGTGGCCAGGCCGTGTGGCTCACACGGCCAAGTGACACGCCCGTGTCTTAGGTTGTGTGGGCATTCGATGTGAGGCACATGGCTGTGTCCCAGCCCATGCCCATACCCGTGTAACTCTCTGACTTGGGTCACACGGCCAAGCCACATGCCCGTGTCTCTACACGTGTGGATGAAAATAGGTCATTTTCCAAGCCATATTTCTCATCCAACTTGGTACCACCCTAAACACTTCAATGTGTATATAAACATGACATATTTAGACTTTCAAAATCAATCAATAACAAACTTATAACATCTTATTAGATCACACACAACTATGATACTAATAGGCACCTTAATTGGCTACATTAAAACATGCCAATTCAAACTTCCAAAATCTATCTAAATGGTCAAACACATAAATGAGACTTTGTGCCTAAAATTTAACATGCATACCATATCTCAATTTCAATCATTTGGTACACAAAATACGAATTCATAAAAAAGACATTCACTTGGCAATCATACACTACATATCATAAAGCCATTTATGCATTTTTACATAACAAAACATATACCATTTTCAAGCCAAATCGAATGGCTAAAATACAACAAGACATAGAGACTACAATTAGCCAAAACGACCTATACATGCCATTATAACCAGAATTATAAAACCACAATACCAATATAGCCGATAGATAATGTGATGAAATCTCCGCCAACTTCCAACCCGAACAACTTTTGATATCTAAATACACAAAGAAATTAACACAAAGTATGCATGTATTGCTTAGTAAGTTCGTAATTCAAAAATAAAGCTTACCACTTCAATTTATAATCATAAGTCACTTTAGTCAATCTAACATATCTTGGCTTTGGCCTAAACAACATTGGCCTCTCAAATTTTAATTATCACATAAACTAACAAACCATCTCAAAACATCATAGCATAAGTACTCACTACTTAAATGCATTCACATTTTCAAGCATGTGTCTAAGCTTATTTCGAGCATCGAATAATTCATACCTTTCCATGCTTTCATATCAATTCTAATTGAAACATTTGACAATCTTTCCTTCTTTTCATACCCATTTAACCACAATTTAAATAAGTAAAGCAAGGCATATCATAACTCAATTTGGCCCAAAAGCCTAACACATAATCATCAACCAAGTTAGCCATGCCATGAATTCATATATCATAAATGTATCATTTCCATGTATTTTAGGTACATATCTGTACTAGTTCTTATTGAACTCATATAACCTTGTAACAGCACTGTGCCCGTTGACGCACTTAGAATAATACAAGATAAGCGATTATCTTGCACACTATGTGCCATCATGTAAATCAATTTACCATTAATAGGTTCCACTTATTAGCTAAACACAAAAACAATCAACTATTAATCAAATAATAATTTAGTTCTTTTGATAATTCAAGTAACCGTGCCGCAAAATCTATTAGCGACATGGCACCTGGTGCCTAGCGGTAAATCGCAGAGGAGTTTGCGCCCAACGCTAGTCGGATTAACTGACAATATTGAATGTGAGCCCAGCTCTAGTTGGATAAGCCAACGATATTTGCACCTAGTGGTAGTCGGATAAACCGACGATAACAATTATGAGCCTAGCTCTAGTTGGATAAACCAACGATATTTGCACCCAGTGCTAGTCGGATAAACCGACGATAACAATTGTGAGCCCAACTCTAGTTGGATAAACCAACGATATTAGCACCCAATGCTAGTCGGATAAACCGAAGATAATAATTGTGAGCCTAGCTATAGTTGGATAAACCAACGGTATTTGCACCCGTGCTAGTCAGACAAGCTGACAAAGATTGCTCCCATCGCTAGTCGATTATATCGACGATTGTATAATTATTTACTTCCATAAATTCCTCATTCATTTTCCTTAACATTAATTCCATAATATTCATACATTTTGTATCAAGAGCTAATGTAGCATTAATTAATTTAAATCGTAATTAAAAATAAAATTAAGTTCGAGTCCACAAACTTACTTCAAATTCGCACGGAGATAACAATTGCTTAATCCACGACTTTATCTTTTCTCCAATTTTGTTCCGAAAGTTGCTTTTCTTGATCTATATAATCAAATTTAACTCATTTAATCATATTTCTAATTAATTCGATTCAAATTTCATGTTATGGAAAAATTACCATTTTGCCCCTATACTTTTGACTTAATTATAATTTTGTCACTAGGCTCGTAAAAATGAAATTCATGAAATTTCATCACACTCAAGCCTAGATGATATATTATAAGCCTATAGAAGCCTATAAATTCATAATTTCACATTTTAACTCATACTTTTCATATTTCTCGATTTAATCCTTAATTGATAATTTCATCAAAAATCTCTTTACTAAACTTGTTTATCTAACAACAACCATTCTTTTTCTACCATTAAACTTCAAAAACAAAAAATATGCTTTCATGGAAAAACTCCTAATTTTCAACCATATTGCAAATTAGTCCCCTATTTAGCTAGATCAAGCTATAACAATTCCATTGGCTCAAAAAAAAAAAAGCTATAACAATTCCAAAAACATAAAATTATTAAAAACGGAACAAAAATGCATACCTAATTTGAAGAATAAGGTTGGCTAAATTTTTCAAGCTTTAAAACCCCCTTTTCCTGGTTTCCCACGGTTGAAGAAGAGAAATAGAAAAAGATGATAGCTTGGTTTTTGTTTTATTCACTTTAATTTACTTTAATTTCACTTTAATTCCAAAATTGCCATTGACTTTATGCTATTTAATACATTTTCAGCCATTATGCCGTCCCACTCATTATTTATGGCTTAATTACCATATAAGGACCACCACAATAAAGTTCTATAGCTATTTAATACTTTTAGGTAATAGAACACGACTTTCACACTTTACGCGATTTAGTCATTTTTATCGATTTGAACATGTAAATAGTAAAATTTCTTAACAAAATTTTTATACCATAATTATAACATGCTATAGACCATAAAATAATATTAAAATAAATTTTATGACCTCGAATTTATGGTCCCGAAGCCAATGTTCTGATTTTACAGAACACGAGTCGTTACACAGGCAACACGGTCGTGTGTCCCCTGTAACTTTCAAAGGGATGCAAATCAGGCTATTACATAGCCTAGCACATGGCCTGGCATACGGGCGTGTGGCTTGGCCGTGTGGCCCAAGTCAGAGAGTTACACGGGTGTGGACACAGGCTGGGACACGACCGTGTGTCCCTATTTCGAATGCCTACACGGCCTGGCCACACAGCCGTGTGACCCCTACAGTTTGATAAATTTTAACTTTTTCTAAAAAATTTCATATGTTTCTAGTTTAGCCCCGAATCGTTTCCAATGTCTGTTTTGGGCCCTGAGGGCTCGTATAAGAGATTGTATGTAAGTTTTTTTTATGTTGTTATGTTTTACCTTGTGATTTATTTATGATAATAATTTGTTTGTGGTATGACGTTATGCTTCAGTAATACTCCGTAGCCTAATCCGACAATGGATACGGGCTAGGGGTGCTACATTTATTATATCAGAGCTACGATTTAGTCGATTTTCAGACTAGGCGTAGCTTATATGAGTCTAGATATACATACCATTATATAACCTTTGATAGTGTGATAACTCCTGACACGTTTGAATTATATTTTCATATAGAAATGGATTTCAGTCGAGCAGACTTCAATGATGTAGAAAGTAACGCGCAAGCCCCTATTCATAGAGCAACGTCACCTGGTTCAAGGCTTGTATCCGAGGGCCAGGGAGGAGAGGCTAAGGAAGCCTTCTTCCAAATGATGAACGAGTGGTTCACAGAGTTTGTCCAAACTAATCCGGCTGCTTAACGACCTCCACCCCCACCTGTTCCCTAACCAGTTCCTATACTTTCTCTAGGTTTAGAACCTTTACGCGTGAGTAAGCTACCTATTGATAAAATCCGTAAATATGGGGCTGAAGAATTCAGGGCTACAGTTGATGATGATCCTGAGAGAGCTGAGTTTTGGCTAGAAAATATGATCCGAGTCTTCAATGAGTTATCTTGTTTGCCAACCGAATGTGTCAAATGTGTCAAATGTGTCATATCTCTATTAAAAGATTTAGCATATCAGTGGTAGAAAATGTTGGATTTTGTAGTACCGAGAGAGCAGATCACTTGGGAATTCTTTCAAACTGAATTCTGAAAGAAATATATAAGTCAAAGGTTCTTTGATCAAAAGCGCAAAGAATTTCTAGAGCTTAAAGAGGGTTGTATGACAATATCTGAATATGAAAAAGAGTTCGTCAAATTAAGTAAGTATGCCCAAGAATACATTCCAACCGTAGTTGTCATGTGTAAGCATTTCGAAGACGGGTTGAATGAAGACAGCAAGCTTTTAGTCAGAATTCTTTAGTTGAAAGAATTTGCTGTTTTGGTTGATAGAGCACACAAAGCCGAGGAGCTTAGTAAAGAGAAAAGAAAAGCTAATTTGGAAGCTAAAGATTCTAGAAAGAGATCAACGGGGAAATCATATCATTCATCATCAAAGATATCGAAGGATTACCGTAATCGTTTGATCGCTTCAGTGGGATATCCTAGCAGAGATCGTGGTAACCAACACACAAGTTCTAAAGTTCAAGGTACATCAGTAGCAAGTGTTGGTAATGTTAAGGCCAACAAATCTGATTGTCAATGCTGTGGATGACGACACTTTGGTGAATATCGGATGAATGTCAGAGCTTGTTTTAGATGTGGTTCACAGGAGTATTTTATTCGGGATTGTCCTGAGTTACCTGAAAAAGACAAAATTTATATTGTTTGATCGAGCAATATAGCTACGAAAAGGAGACTGTCGAGGAATCAGAGAAATGTGAATAGTAGTTGAAGTGCAACTAAGCATTTGATAGTGAGGTACGAGGCACGAGCACCAGCCAGAGCCTATGTAATTCGTGCGCGTGAAGAAGTTTCTGCTCCAGATGTTATTACTGGTACTTTTTCTATTCTTGACATTAAAGTTACTACTTTGATTGATCCTAGATCAACTCATTCGTATGTATGCACAAATCTAGTGTTAAGTAAAAATTTACATGTTGATCCACTAAATTTGTGGTTAAAGCATTGAGCGCCCTTGTAACACCCCAAACCCGGCCTAGAAGTTAGGCTCGAATCTGAAGTCCCACATTGAAGTGTCTTTCAAAAATTGGACTTATTGGTAAAAATTTGTTTCTGAGTTGAAATCTCTTTGTTAAAAACTCAAAACATCTTAACCATTTGTTACTTTAAAAACATTGTTTGTTGCAAAAGCAATATCCAAAAATGTTGCGAAAACGCAGTGTTTTGAAAACAGTTAATCTTTTCGAAAACCAGTGTTTTATCACTATAAGTTGAGTATCAATTAAATAAAGCCCAAATAAAATAACTTGAGTTTAAGAGGCTTTATTACAGAATCACAACCCAAAGCGAAGTTTTATATAAAAATAAAGTTAAGCATAAAAAAAAAAACTGTGGTCGTGTGGCCACATCTGAGTCCCTCGCGGCTCCAAATCGTCTAAGGCTGGGGATTACCTACACAGTTAAAAATGGGTGAGTTTACGAAAACTTAGTGTGTAATCCCCTAAAAAGAAAACAGTCAATAAGATAACAGAATGCAGAAGCAGTCTAGGCCAAAGCCTTTTTAGTAACAGAACAGTGTGGGCCTTAGCCTAATATAGTAACAATATGGGCCTAAACCCAATACAGTATCAGAATAAAAAATAGAATACAAGTGGGCCTAAGCCCAAACCAATTATAGAATAAGTGGGCCTAAGCCTAATACAGTAATAGATCTCATAAACAGATATGCAATAGTATGAGGATGCATCCTACCCTGATCCAGCCAACACACCACCCGTACCAACCCTACACTTACGTGGGAATAAAATCAACCCACTAGCCAGTATACCAATGTTAGCACCGGTTGCAGCACTAACCGAAATCGCAGCAAATCTGCTAGTGTATATGCGGCTCTAAGCTTTCAGTAGCATTATTACAATTGGTACAAAGCCATCGGTAATTGTATTATGTTTGGCACATAGCCGTCAGCGACGGTAATATAATCGGCACACAGCCTTGGGTAAATATGATCGACACAAAGTCATCAATACGTATGTTAGGCACATAGCCACGGGTAAATAAGTTTAGCACAAAGCCATAGTCAAGATGGCACAGAGCCATTTTTAGGTTGGCACAGAGCCATAATCAGATTACGCGGCTTTAAGCGTCTGCAATGGTCTCTGATCGTCTTATGCGACACATGCGACTTAACAGATCAATATTGGATCCACAGTCATCTCATGTGACCCGTTCGACCCTATCAGAACAGTACTTCCTCCATATTAATGTCCCAACCCCATGCAATATGTCGTGTATGTCATGATCAAACATCACACGTATATGCAGAATGGCCATGCTTAGTAACAGTCATTTAAAAATATATTAAAAGCATATCAGTTTTACAATCACAGTCAAGTCAGTTAAAACATAGTCATACAATCACAGTCAAATTAGTCAAATTCAAAGTCTAAGTCGGTCATTTACCCACAAGGGCAAAATAATCATTTTACCCTACAGGGGTATTTCGGTAATTTTACACTACAAGGGTATTTCGATAATTTTACAATTTGAGGGTATTTCAGTAATTTTAAAAATCGAGGGTATTTTGATAATTTTACAAATCGGGAGTATTTCGATAATTTTATAAATTGAGGGTATTTCAGTAATTTTACAATTCGAGGGTATTTCAGTAATTTTACAAATTGAGGTCTTAACGACTCAACCAACGGTCCATCATTATCTCGAATGACTTAAGTAACCTAAATAGACATAACGATATATGTAGGCCTAAGGCCCATTCTGGGCCCAAGTGGGCCTACACACTTGTGTGGCCCTTTTAGCCCAGAAACAGCCACAGCTATGTAAACGTCACAGTCCCAACGACACTTACCATATCACATACATTTCATCCGTGTGGGCTCACAAGCCTATTAGGCCCACACGGCCCAGTTTAGCCCAACGTGGCCTAGAATGACCTATGCCATGTATGCGACATGACAAGCTGAACCATATTCCACCTAGCAGCTGATTTGACACAAACGGGCCCACGAGCCCATTGGGCCTATTCGGCCCATTTCGTGGTCCAAGTGGCCAACTATGGCCTAAGTCCACGAATTCATTCATAGTAGCCTTCCTCGTCGTACGCCCACGTTCCGTGAGCTCGGTTCACCACATGCACGATCACACGCTCGTATGGCATCATACGCCATATTTCTGGCTTTTCGGCATTTTACCAATCTACAGTCATAGCAAAGTAAACATTACATACATTTTCAGCTTTTCAGCCGATTATCAAAAAAAGACATGCGGTTACACACCTCTTCGTGAAGTTGAGGGAACTGCTCACACCTAAAGCCTTAACCGAAAGGAGTGTGGCTAACTACACCTAGATTGGTTAAAGCCGATCACACGTACCCTGACATTTAATTGCAGGCATAAGAGATTAATAGATAGAACTTGTTAAAAAATAACCTAAAACCCATAAAGATGATACTTAAATAACTAAGAGTAATCGGCCTATACCCAAACCAACAAGGTATCGGAATTACCTTAACCCAATATTGAAAGACCGGGTTTCGATGCTTCGAGAACGTTATGTGCCCTTCACTCCTAAGTAATATCGAAACGTTTGATCGATAGAAATGGGAAAAAAAAGAATGAAGGCAGAGAAAGAGAGGTTGAATTCGGCTTACATTAAGAAGAATAGGAAACAGAGAGAAGAGAATAAAGAAAACCAATGGGAAGAAATCAGTTTAGGTAAAAGAAAAAAAGAAGAAGAAGTGTACAAAAAGAAAGACAATACGGCTAGGCAAGGATAAAGTAACGAGAGAAGCAATATTGAGAATAAAAAGGAAAAGAAATCGGTACCTTATAACTTGGGTTTCAACAAAGTGACCAATGAAAATTTGAAGATTACTAACCAGAGAAGGAGAAAGACTCGAATGGTCAAAACGCAAAACACATAATATCTAGAATGACAAAACTTCAAAAGAAATGCTCTCGAAACAAAATGGAAAACTACTTAATGACCTATCCTAATTTGATACCCCAACACCCTTAAATTGCCAAAAAATGCACCATAATGGACCTTTAGCCAAATTTTCTTAAACAAAATCCCCCAATCGGCTCTAACTTCTCCCATTTCAAAATCCTTCAAAAACTTTACCAATCTCTGCACTGAATTTTCTCCTTGATATACTCCAACTCCCCAGTCAAATTCAATTTAAATCTTATGACCAATTCAACCACAGAGTTCCAGTCCAGCTCCAACACCACCCCAGCTCAAGCAGCAAAATAAACATACAATTGCGCACGCCATGCCTCAAACCTCAGATTCCTTGCCACACATGTAGCGCCACCTTACCACTAGATCCCTTCTCTTTTTGTGTCATAAAACAAACACTAATTATTATAAGTCCTATAAGCTAACATCCAGGTTCACTTAAGAGCCCAAAAATTAAAATTTTGCAAACACCCAAACTTGAACCCAGGTTTCTCAAGCACTCCCAAATATGCCCAAATACTTAGCCACTAAAGCTATAAATAATTTGTGATATTTCTCACACACCTAAACTTTTATGCGTTCCCACACTCAAGACCCATTCCTTCTAGTCCCAAATTTAGGACGTTACAACTCTACCCCCTTGAAAAAATTTCGTCCTCAAAATTTCCAACTATCAGAATAGTCGCACAACCTAGCCTACCACATTACATTCTCGCTGCACACTCTGATCCTAACAATACAAGCACGCACTAAACCATCTATCCATCGGAGCAGATAAATAACACATGCAAACCATTTCTAGAAAATACACAAAAAAATACAAACTCTAGATTTACGTGTAACAATACCGTCTAATATATAAGAAATCAAGTATTTCTATCTACTGCTTTTCAATAAAACAAACAACAGTTTCAGAAACTTACGGATTCAGTACCAGAGACTCAGTGTGCCATAGTTTCAGAAAAACATTCAGAAAAATAATTTGAATACACCAAATCTTTTCAAATCCTTTGAAACAATTCTTTTCGGCAATTCAATTTTTAAACCCAATCCATAGCTGAGTTTTGTAACCTAACTCTGATAAACCTAACTCTGATACCACTAAATGTAACACCCCAAACTCGGCCTAGAAGTTAGGCTCGAATCTGACGTATCACATTGAAATGTCTTTCAAAAATTGGACTTGTTGGTAGAAATTCATTTCTGAGTTGAAATCTCTTTGTTAAAAACTCAAAATATCTTAACCATTTATTAACCATTTAAGACGTCTTTACTTTAAAAACATTGTTTGTTGCGGAAATAATATCCAAAAATGTTGCGAAAACGCGATGTTTTGAAAATAGTTAATCTTTTCGAAAACCAGCGTTCTATCACTATCAGTTAAGTATCAAATAAATAAAGCCCAAATAAAATAACTTGAGTTTAAGAGGCTTTATTACAGAATTAAAACCCAAAGCAAAATTTTATATAAAAATAAAGTTAAGCATAAAAATAAAAATTGCGGTCGTGTGGCCACCTCCGAGTCCCTCGCGGCTCCAAATTGTCTAAGGCTGGGGATTACTTACACAGTTAAAAACAGGGTGAGTTTATGAAAAATCAGTATGTAATCCCATAAAATAAAAACAGTTAGTAAGATAACAGAATGCAGAAGCAGTTTAGGCTAGAGCCCTTTTTAGTAACAGAACAGTGTGGGCCTTAGCCCAATATAGTAACAGTGTGAGCCTAAGCCCAATACGATATCAGAATCAGAAACATAATACATGTGGGCCTAAGCCCAAACTAATAATAGAACAAGTGGGCCTAAGTCTAATACAATGATAGATATCATAAATAGATATGCAACAGTATGAGGATGCATCCCACCCCGATCCAGCCACACACCACCCGTACCAACCCTACACTTACGTGGGGATAAAATCAACCCACCCAGCCAGCACACCAATGTTAGCACCGGTTGCAGCACTAACCAAAATTGTAACAAAGCTGCTAGATATATGCGGCTCTAAGCCTTCAGTAGCGGTATTATAATTGGCACAAAGCCATTGGTAATTGTATTATGTTTGGTACATAGCCATCAGCGATGGTCATATAATCAGCACATAGCCTTGGGTAAATATGATCGACACAGAGTCATCAATAAGTATGTTAGGCACATAGCCACGGGAAAATACGTTTGGCACAAAACCATAGTCAAGATGGCACAGAGCCATTTTTATGCTGGCATAGAGCCATTTTTATGCTGGCACAGAGCTATAATCAAATTACGCGGCTTTAAGTCGTCCGTCTGTCCACAGTCGTCTTGTGCGACTCGTGCGACCTTAACAGATCAATATTGGATCCATAGTCGTCATGTGAGACCCGTTCAACCCTATCAGAATAGTACTTCCTTCATATCCATGTCCCAACCCCATGCAATATGTCGTGTATGTCATGCTCAAACATCACATGTGTATGCAGAATGGCCATGCTCAGTAACAGTCATTTAAAAATATATTAAAAGCATATCATTTTTACAACTACAGTTAAGTCAGTTAAAACACAGTCGTACAATCACAGTCAAATCAGTTAAATTCATAGTCTAAGTCGGTCATTTACCCACAAGGGCAAAATAGTCATTTTACCCTACAAGGGTATTTTAGTAATTTTACACTATAAGGGTACTTTGATAATTTTACAAACTGAGGGTATTTCAGTAATTTTACAATCTAAGGGTATTTTGGTAATTTTACAAATCGAAGGTATTTCGGTAATTTTACAAACTGAGGGTATATTGATAATTTTACAATTTGAGGGTATTTCAGTAATTTTACAAATTGAGTGTATTTCGATAATTTTACAATTTGAGGTTATTCCGGTAATTTTACAAACCGAGGTTTTAACGACTCAACCGAAAGTCCATCGTCGCCTCGAATGACTTAAACAACCTAAACAGACATAACAGTATAAATGGGCCTAAGGCCCATTCTGGGCCCAAGTGGGCCCACACACTCGTGTGAACCTTTTAGCCCAGAAACAGCCATAGCTATGCAAACGTCACAGTCTAGACAAAACTTACCATATCACATACATTTTATCTGTGTGGGCCCAGAAGCCCATTGGGCTCACACGTAGCCCAGAACGGCCTATGCCATGTACGCGACATGACAAGCCCAACCATATTCCACCTAGTAGCTGATTTGACACAAGCGAGCCCATGGGCCCATTGGGCCTATTCGGCCCATTTCGTGGCCCAAGTGGCCCACTACGACCTAAGCCCACGAATTCGCTCATGGTGGCATTCCTCGTCGTACGCCCATGTTCCGTGAGCTAGATTCACCACACGCGTGATCGTACGCTCATGTGGCATCATACGCCATATTTCTAGCTTTTCAGCATTTTACCGATCTACAGTCATAGCAAAGTAAACATCACACACATTTTCAGCCTTTCATCCGATTATCAAAACAAGGCATACAGTTAGACATATTTTCGTGAACTTAAGGGAGCTGCTCACACCTAAAGCCTTGACCGGAAGGAGTGTGGCTAACTACACCTAGATTGGTTAAAGTCGATCACATGTACCCTGACACTTAACTGTACACATAAGATATTAATAGATAGAACCCGTTAAGAAATAGCCTAAAACCCATAAAGATGATACTTAAATAACTAAGAGTAATCGGCCTATACCCAAACCAACAAGGTATCGGAATTATCTTAACCCGATATTGGAAGATCAGGTTTCGATGCTTCGAGAACGTTTTGTGCCCTTCACTCCTCAGTAATACCGATTCGTCAAAATACTTGTAGGTCAAAACGTTTGATCCATGGAAAAAGGAAAAAAAAAAAAGAATGAAGGCAGAGAAAGAGAGGTTGAATTTGGCTCACATTAAGAAGAATAGGAAACAGGGAGAAGAGAATAAAGAAAACCAATGGGAAGAAATCAGTTTAGGTAAAGAAAAAAGAAGAAGAAGAAGTGCACGAAAAGAAAAACAATTCGGCTAGGCAAGAATAAAGTAACGAGAGAAGCAATATTGAGAACAATGAGGAAAGGAAATCGGCACCTTATGAATTGGGTTTCGGCAAAGTGACCAATGGAAATTTGAAGATTATTAACCAGAGAAGAAGAAAGACCCGAATGGTCAAAACACAAAACACACAATAACTAGAATGACAGAACTCCAAAAGAAATGCTCCCGAAAAAAATGGAAAGCTACTTAATAAGCTATCCTAATTCGATACCTCAACACCCCCAAATTGCCAAAAAATGAACATAATAATGGACCCTTAGCCAAATTTGCCTAAACAAACTCCCCCAATCGGCTCCAACTTCTCCCATTTCAAATTCCTTCAAAAACTCCACCAATCCTTCCACCAAATTTTCTCCTTGATTTACTCAACTCCCCATTCAAATTCAATTTAAATTCTCATGACCAATTCAACCACAGAGTTTTAGTCCAGTTCCAACACCTCCCCAGCTCAAGCAGAAAAATAAACATACAATTGCACATGCCATGCCTCGAACCTCAGACTCCTTACCACACATGTAGCACCACCTTGCCACTAGATCCCTTCTCTCTTTGTGTCATAAAACAAACACTAATTATTATAAGTCCTATAAGCTAACATCCAGGTTTACTTAAGAGCCCAAAAATTAAAATTTTGCAAACATCCAGACTTGAACCCAAGCTTCCCAAGCACTCCCAAATATGCCCAAATACTTAACCACTAAAGCTATACATAATTTGTGATATTTCTCGCACACCTAAACTTTTATATTTTCCCACACTCAAGGCCCATTCCTTCTAGGCCCAAATTCAAGGCGTTACAACCCTAGGTCAGTATGTGTTAGTTGATAAAGTCTGCAAGAACTGTCCTTTGATGACTCGATGATAAACTTTTTGGCCAATTTGATGTTATTACCATTTGATGAATTTGATGTGATTCTGGGTATGGATTGGCTGACTCTGCATGATGCTATAGCGAATTGTAGACAAAAGCTTATTGTATTGAAATGTCAGAATGGTGAAACACTTCGAATTGAATCTGATGAATCGAGCGAGTTGCCTATTGTTATTCCATCTATGAGAGCACAGAAATATGTGAGAAAAGGTTATAATGTTTACCTTGCTTATGTTTTGGATTCAAAAGTGTTTGAGTTGAAATTTAAATCAGTGCCTGTAGTCTGTGAATATCTAGATGTGTTTTCAGAAGAGTTACTCGGGTTACCACCGATCAGAGAGGTCAAATTTGGTATTGAGTTAGTACCGAGAACATTACCAATATCAATAGCTACATAAAAAATGGCTCCTACAGAGTTGAAAGCTTAGGTGTAAGAGTTAACAAATTGATGTTTTGCATAACCTAATTTCTCGCCTTAAGGTGCACCAGTTTTGCTCATTAAGAAAAAAGATGGATCGATGAGATTGTGTATCGATTATCGACAGCTCAACAAAGTTAAGATTAAGAATAAATATTCATTGCCACGAATTGATGATTTGTTTGATCATTTGAAAGGCGCAACAGTATTTTCGAAGATTGATTTACACTCTGGTTATTATCAATTGCGAGTTAAAGATTCAGATGTATCGAAAGCTGCATTCAGGACCAAGTACATACATTATGAATTTATTGTGATGTCGTTTGGTTTAACAAATGCACCTGCAGTATTTATGGATTTGATGAATAGAATTTTCAAACGGTATCTAGACTGATTCACGGTAGTTTTTACTAATGATATTCTAATTTATTCTCAAGAAGAGGCTGAGCATGTTGAGCATTTAAGAGTTTTATTGCAGATCCTATGTGAGAAGCATTTTTTTTTCCAAATTTAGTAAATGTGAATTTTGGGTTCGAAAATTTGGTCAAAAGAAACCTCCGGGAAAAATTCAGTAACTGAAGGCATCAAAGTGGATCCGAGAAAAATTTTAGCAGTTGTTGATTGGAAACCTCTAAAAAATGTATCGGAAGTTAAAAGTTTTCTGGGATTAGCTAGTTATTATAGAAGATTCGTCAAAGGATTCTCGATGATAGCTACTCTGATGACTCGATTGTTACAGAAAGATGTGAAGTCTGAATGGTCCACGAAATGCCAGAAAGTTTCAATCAGCTGAAAGAAGTGTTGACCGAAGCACCAGTTTTAGTTCAGCCTGAGTCGAGTAAAGAATTTGTAATTTTTAGTGATGCATCTTTGAATGGTTTAGGCTGTGTTTTAATGCAAGAAGGTAAAGTGATAGCTTATGCTTCCAGATAGTTAAAACCGCATGAAAAGAATTATTCGACAAATGATTTAGAATTAGCAGCAATTGTGTTTGCATTGAAGATTTGGCGACACTATTTGTATGGCGAAAAATGTCACATTTATACCGTTCATAAGAGTTTGAAGTATTTGATGTCGTAGAAAGACTTGAATCTGAGACACTACAGATGGCTCGAGTTGCTGAAAGACTATGATTTGATTATTGATTATCATCTAGGTAAAGCAAATGTAGTGGATGATGCTCTAAGTAGAAAATCTTTGTTTGCTTTGCGAGCAATGAATACGCGGTTTGTCATTTTCTGTTGATGCTTTGATTTTAGCTGAGTTTAAAGCTAAAACTTTATTCCTACAATAGATTTTTGAAGCTCAAAAATATGATGATGCATTGATAGGTAAAAGAAAATTACGTGAGACGACTTTTGATTCAGATTTTTAAATAGGGTTCGATGATTGCTTACATTTTGTGTACCAAGGGATTCAGAGTTGATACAGAAGATTTTGTACGAAGCTCATTGTGGTTAGCACATTTTATTATTATTTTAATGTTTACAGCATGATAATGTGATTGTGTGAAAATTTTGTTAAGAAATTTCATCGTTTGAACGGTCAATTTGATAAAAAGGACTAAATTGCGTAAAGTGAAAAAGTGATGTTCTATTAGCTAATGGGTTCAAATAGCTATAGAATCTTAAATTTTAGGTCCTTAAGTGGTAAATATATCATTATAATGTTAGTGGATGTTAATGGTTTGGCATAAATGAAATTTTGAATTAATTTTAAGGTTAAAATGGTAAATTGGTTAATAAAGGATAAAATAAATAAAACAAAATCATTTTTTTATTATCATCATCTTCTTTAGCTAAATTTTTCAAGAAGAAAAGCCAAAGTTTTAGGTTTCGTTTGGCCAAGCTTCATATGCTCATTTAGGTATGGTTTTGTCCAGTTTTTAATGATTTCTGTGTTTTTGTGATCGTTGCAACTAGTACTAGCTAGCCCAGGGACTATTTTCCAAAACTGTTTAAGATTTTGAAAGTTTTCATTGATGAATATGTATGGGTTTTGATGTTTAATGATAGATTATGAATATTTGATGAAAGTTAAACAGGTTTTGTGAAGTGATTTTTGGTAAAAATGCAAATTAGGGGCTAAATTTGAAATGTAAAAAATATGTGGTTAAAATTTAAAATAAATGAAAAATATGGGCTTCTAGGGGTATAATGGTAATTCAGCTAGCATGGGTTAGTCTTGAATTTCATGAATTTGTGATTTTGTGTAATAAGGACTAAATTATAAAATGTGAAAGTTTAGGGGCTAATGTGTAAAATAGCTCAAATGTATATTTTAGATTGAATTGAATAAATAGAAGAATAAATAAGTTGATTTTGATTAGTTATAGATCAAGAAAAGAGGAATTCGAACTTAGACCTAGGAAAAAGCAAAGTAATTGAATAATTGGTCCATTCGTCAATTTTATATACGAGGTAAGTTTGTATAATTGAACTTAAATGTGTATTTATTTATTTGATGGATGAAATTGAGATAGTATTTATCCTATTAGTTAAATGTGGAGATCTTAAAGTAAATGTACAATTTAAGTAAGGCGAGTTGCCAAATAAGACTATAGCTGGGCTATGGTAATCAGATAATAAGACCATAATCGGGTTATGGCATGTGAAAGTAAGACCACGGCAGGGCCATGGCAATGTATGTGTAAGACCATAGTTGGACTATGGCATTGGAAATTTGACGTATTCTTACCATAAGCATTTATAAACTCGGAGTGATTTGATAAGTGAATTGGTGAGAATAGATATGTATCAGTACAGTATGTAAGGAAAACTATTCGAATAACGAGCTAAATAAAGTTGAGAACTTTATGTTAATTTAGTTATTGAAGCTTTAATGCAATTTATGTCATCCATTTAGGAATGTTAATGAATGATGAGGTTATTTCATATTTACATACGAACTTACTAAGCTTTATAGCTTACTTTGTTAATTTTTTTCTTTGTTTTATAGTATTTCGAAGCTAGCTCGGATCTGGGGATAGTCAAGGGACTTCATTGCACTATCGAACATCTATTTTGGTACTTTTGATGTTGTGTATATATGGTATATGGCATGTATAAGCTTGAGTCATTTTGGTATGTTGATGAAAATATATTTTGGCCACTTGAGTTGCCTTGTGATGATGAATTTGATAATGTTTATAAATGTGCAAATGGTTCTATTTTGAGTTTGGTAATTGATCTATATTGTGTGATTGAAGTTGAATTTATATTGCTTAATGATATTAGGTAATTTTGATTGCTAAAAGAGTTGATAATTTGGGAAGCTATTTGCTTGTGAATTGGTGCTTGATAATGTATGTATGGAAGGGTTTAGTTAGTTGAATTGTATATATGAATTAGGTATGAAATTAGATGGCAAATTGTAGCATTTTTTTTTTGTATTGATGGTAAAGAAATGGTATGATTTGAACATTGGTTGATGGTATTTGGATGCATATTAGTGTCTTGAAATGGTACCATTTGAGCTTGTATAGGTATGTGCAAAATGGGTGGCAAAATGGCTTGATAAATAGCCTATTTTTGTCCACACGGGCATGTGTCTCATCTGTGTGTGACACACGGTTATGTTACACGACTGTGTGTCCCCTGGTGTTGAATTTGAAATCAAGTCAGTATGTTCTACACGGCCTAACACACAGGCATGTGACTTGGCCGTGTGGCATAATTCAATATACCCAACAGGTTTGACACGACCTAGTACATAGCCTAGCACACAGGTGTGTATGGCCATTTTTAGGGCACACGGGCGTGTATGTTGGCCATGTGACCCAAGTCAGTGAGTTACACGGGGTCGGACACTGGCTGGGACACGACCATGTGCTCCTATTTCGAATGTCCACACGGCTTATGATAAGGGCGTGTTTGGTAGTCGTGTGAGACACACAGCCTAGCCACACGGGCGTGTGTCCCGTGTTTTGAGAAAATTTTCAAAATTTCATAAAAGTTTCATAAGTTGTCAGTTATGTCCCAAATCACTCCTAAAGCATGTTTAGGGTCTCGTAGGCTCTTAATAGGTACAAATTGATTGAGATTGAATGATGAATGGTTGAACTAAGAAAATGTATGCTAAATGGTTGTTTAATTGTTTCGTAGGTCCGGTAATGCTCTGTAACCTTATTCCGGCGTTGAATATGGGTGAGAGATGTTACAGTCGCGATTTTGGAGTAAGTTGTTGGAAGCTTTAGGTTCGCGGTTACATTTTAGTATCACATTTCATCCCTAAATAGATGGTTAATCCAAACAAGTAATTCAGATATTTGAAGATATGCTTCGTTGTTGCGTATTAAAATTTAAAGGTAACTGAGAGAAATATTTACCGTCGGTTGAATTCGCATACAATAACAGTTATCAGTCAAGTATAAAGATGGCATCGTATGAATCTTTATATGGTTGTAAATGCCAAAATCCTTTGTATTGGACTGAGCTCAGTGAGAAAAAGATTCACAGAGTTGATTTAATTCGAGATACTAAGGAAAAAGTGAAAGTAATCTGTGACAGTTTGAAAGCAGCTTCAGATCGATAGAAATCGTATGCAGATTTGAAACATAAAGATATTTAATTTCAGATTGGCGATAAAGTATTTTTGAAAGTATCGCATTAGAAGAGGATTCTTCGATTCGGTCGAAAAGGAAGCTTAGCCCGTGATTTATCAAGCCGTATGAGATTATCGAGAGAATAGGGCCAGTGGTGTATCGACTAGCTATACCGTAAGAGTTAGAAAAGATTCATAATGTGCTTCATGTATGTAACACCCCTATCCCGTTACCGTCGCCGGAATAGGTAAGGGGTGTCACTAGACAGACAGAACATTACCGAACAATATAGAGTCGCTGATATCATATAATATCAATACATAAATATTCATTCACAATTCAACCTTTAATATAGTCTACAAGACTTAAAACATACATTTAGGAAAGATCGGGATTAAACCGAACTTATTCAAAACTTTCAGAACTTAATCAAACTTTTCAAAACTGACAATGTCACACGCCCGTGTGACTAGGCCGTGTGCCTCACACGGGCACAAGACACGCCCATGTGGTCCAGCCGTGCCAAAAAGAGGTCCTATACTGACTTTTTAACACTGCCAACAGACACGGCCCTGTGCCATGATCGTGTAAAATCTAGCTAGCTACTGACTTTCTCACAGGGCCATAAGGCATGCCCGTGTTCCCTAGCCGTGTGGCACAATGCAAGCTTGGTTTAAGCCAAATTGTCACCCCATATAGTTCCAATCCTACAAGCATTAATATGAAACAATTATACCAACATTTCTAACCAATTCCATGCTTAAAGATGACCATTTCATATTAGAACATAAAACATTTCAAAACATGCATCAAAACTATGCACAAAACTTAACATTTGCTAGCCAATTGACATGGCATAACATATATACAATTCAAAACTTAATACATAAACATACTAGCCTATACATGCCATACTTAGCAAAATTTACACTTCAAAAGTACCAAAATGAGTTTGATAGTGTGGTGACAATCCTCGACTATCCCGAGCCTTCAGTAGCTACGATAACTGTAAAACAGATAAAAATCACACAAAGTAATCTACAAAGAGCTTAGTAAGCCAAACACAATTAGTTTAATTACATAAAGCATATATATGTAGTTCAAAACAACAATAAGAATTCATAGCCATTTCTCAGAGTTGTTCATAAACTTAACCATGCTCATTTGCTTGTAAGCATATCATATTCATTTCCATGTTTCCGAACCTACTTCGTAAAAATAGAGTCTTTCATATTCAGAAATTAAGTATGATACAAACGTACCTGTATGAACTATATACATTTCATATCTCATATTTTATCATTGGACAATCCAAACATGAAATAAATATTCACAGAAAAGT
Source organism: Gossypium arboreum (assembly GCF_025698485.1). Classification (NCBI taxonomy): domain Eukaryota; kingdom Viridiplantae; phylum Streptophyta; class Magnoliopsida; order Malvales; family Malvaceae; genus Gossypium; species Gossypium arboreum. Next base: position 8,907,706 of record NC_069071.1, read on the forward strand.
ATAATGTCGACGTCCCAGACGTGGTCTTACATGTAATTCAGTATCGATGCCTTTGTCCCAAACAAGGTCTTATACGAAAACAGACATGATGCCGATGTCCCAGACATGGTCTTACACGTAATTCAATATCGTTGCCTCTGTCCCAGACAGGGTCTTTTACGAAATAGATACGATGCTGATGTCCCAGACATGGTCTTACACGTAATTTAGTATCGTTGCCTCTGTCCCAGACATGGTTTTTTACGAAAATAGATACGATGTCGATGTTCTAGACATGGTCATACACGTAATTCAGTATCGATGCCTGTGTCCCAGACATGGTCTTACACGATAATTCAGATCAATACCAACGTTCTTTTATCAGGTTCTCAAGGCCGTCCAATGCAGATAACAGTTTATAAACACATAATTTAATCAACTTAACACATAAGTGTAGTTTGACTTACCTCGTACGGATTTCGAACGAAAATGAGTCGACTATTCAACTACTTTAGACTTCCATTGATCTAAGTCCAAATCCAAATTCAACCATTTATTTCATTCAAAATAATCCATGAACACATATTTAGAATACTTTGCATTTTAGCCTTTTAATTTCAAACTTTGACAATTTAGTCCATTTTTCACCAAATCACAAATATGTAAAAATTCACCAAAACTATAGCTTGGCCAAATATACATGGCTTCCATACAAGCCCAATTAACACATTTAATTCACAATTTAGTCCTTCAAAACCTCGTTTTCACAAATTAGCTCAAATAGCTCATTTTATCAAAATTCAAGAACAAAACATGATAATCTAACATATACCTTTCATAATCCATATAAGAGCACTACAAAGCTCATATAATCATCAATGGAACATTTCATAATCTTCAAAAAAATAGAAATTTAGACATGGGTTTTGAAGAACACAAAGCAACGATCACAAAAACACAGAAATTATCAAAAACTGAACAAAATAGACTAACCTATTTACTCATGCAAGGGCCGAAAGTTTTGAAGCTTCAATGGCTTCTTCTCACTTCATGTTTGGTTGAAGAATATGATAAAATGGCCACTTTAATGTTTTGTTTTTATTATTATTCATTTAATACATAAATTACCTAACCATCCATTAAAATTATTTCTAATTACCAAATTGCTAAATCATGTCTCCCACTATCATGTAATGGTCCTATTGAAATGCAAGGGCTTCAACTTTAACAAACCATAGCACTTAGGTACTTTAGCAACTAATAGGTAACTTTTACAACTTACGCGATTTGGTCCTTTTTTGCAAATCGAGCACAGAAACAGACAAATTAAATCACAGAAATTGTATAGATATAAATTCACATATCATAGACACAGAAAATAATATTAAAATATTTTTCAGACTCGAATGTGTGATCTTGAGACCACTATTCCGACTAGGGTCAAAACCGGACTGTTACAATGTATCCATGCTACGAATGTATCAATCAGACCCTTCGCATATAATTTCTCCGAAAGATATTGAGATTCAGCCCTTGATGTTATATAACGAAGAACCAATCAGAATTTTGGCACGAGAGATTAAAGAGTTAAGAAACAAAAGCATAGCTTTAGTGAAGGTTCTTTGGCAACGTCATGAGATTGAGGAGGCAACCTGGGAACTCGAGGAAGCTATGAGAAAGCGATATCCTAATCTATTTTCTGGTAAGATTTTCAAGGACGAAAATTTCTTAGCGGAGAGAGTTGGAACAGCTCATTTTCAGTAAAATTGGAATAGTAGTTTCAAGACCACAAATCTGACATCATAGATTTATTATTATTATCTTATGGTCTGCAACATGATAGTAGCATCGTATAAAAAATTTGTGAAGAAATTTTATAGTTTGCTTGCTAAATTTGACAAAAGGACTAAGTCGCGTAAAGTGCAAAACTTGTGTGATATTAGTAAAAGAAGTTAAATTGCTATGGAATTTAAAAATGAATGGCCTTAAATGGCAATTAGACCATTAAAGAAGATAGTGGATGATTATGGCTTGGTAAAAGTGAAAATGTTAATATTTTTAAAGGTTATTAAAGTAAATTAGTAAATAAAGATAAATTAAATAAAACAAAACATGGCTATCATCTTTTTTCACCATCGTCAACCAATTTTGCTAAGGAAAGAACACCGTTTAAGCTTGCTAGGTTTGGTCATGGTATCCTTGAGTGCATGGTGAATATTTTTGTCCCATTTTTAATTATTTCTATGTTTTTAGTAACGTTGTAGCTTAATTTAGCTAGCCTGGGGACTAATTTGAAAAATTGTTAAAAGTATAGGGTTTTATCATGAATGTATGTTAGTTTTTTTTTTCTCAAAAATGAATACTTAATGATAGTTGTGCAGCTTTTGTAAAGGAAATTTTGATGAAATTGTCATTTAAGGATTATATTGAAAAATAGAAAAATGTTCATGGTGAAAATATGAAATAAATGAAATGTAGGGCTTGTTAAGGGCTTAGATGATATTCGACTAGCATGAGTGTGGACTAAATTGCATGAATTTGCATTTTTATGAGTTAGGGACTAAATTGTATTGAATTCAAAATTTTAGGAGCAAAAGTGTAATTTTATTAAAACATGATTTTTGGATTAAATTAAATAGAATGAATGTTGAATGAGTTAAATTTGATTATATAGATCAAGAAAAGCAACGTACGGATTTAGATCGGGGAAAAGAAAAAGTATTGGATTAATCGATCGTAATTCTCCGTTCGTGTTTGAGGTAAGTTCGTATACTTAAATAGCATTAAATTATGTTTGATTTAAATGCTTTGATGTTATATTCTTGGTATTATGACTCTACGAAAATATCCAACGAAGTTTCGTCAACTTTCGGATCCCGTTTAAACCTTAGGAATATATAGGATAAAAATGACATGTCATTAGGGGTTACCGTGTTTTAGGTGCTAGTCTTGTACGTCCTACTGGTGGCAGAGTTTCTGGCATGTGTTGCAATTACTTGACAGCTTGTGTGAGCAGTACCGTATAGCTATATCTTGACTAACAACTTGTGTGAGCAGACCCATTTATGTCTCGAAAGAGAGCATTGGTACGAGATATGAGATAGTAGTAGTTTTGACCACATGTTGACACATAGTGTGTGAGATTCCCGCGTATCCGATGTTATTCTAGTGGTTTAACGGGTATGAAAAAGGGAAAGATCTGCAAATATTTCAATTAATGTTACTATGAAAGTATGAAAAGGTATGAGTTTATGATGGTTTGAAATATGCTTGAAAATATGAATGCTTGTAAGTAGTACATACATATGCTATGATGTTTTGAGATGATTTGTTAAGCTATGTGATTATCTAATTTGAGAGGTTGTTGCTGCTTAGTCTAATGCCAAGTCATGTTGGATTGTCTCAAATTGTTTTATGCTTGTAAATTTAAATGGTAAGCTTTATTTTTGAATTACGAACTTACTAAGCATTACATGCTTACTTTGTGTTAATTTCTTTGTGTTTCTAGATATTGGAAGCTCGTTTGAGTTTGAAGTTGTCAGAGATTTCTTCACACTATCCATCAGTTATATCAGTATATTTTGAAGATTTGAGTTATGGTTATAATAGCATGTATAGGTGTTTTATTTCTAGCCATTAAGTGTGGGTTGTATATATATATATGACATTATGGTTGATGATCTTTTTAGTATGATGTATATTTATGTGGTATCTTGTGTGGTTGGTAACTTGATATGGTGTTGGCTAAAATGATGATATGGAAATGTTATAATATAAGTTGGTGAATGGTGAAAAAGGGGATAGTACATAATGTTAATATTGGCTTGATTTGGTAGTTTGAAAGTGATCATCTTTTGGTAAATTTGGTATGGTATAGATTAGTTGTGAATATGGCTATTTTGTCTTGATTATATATGCATATTTGGTTTATGAACATTGTGGCGAATATAGTGTTGGGATGATCCAATTAGTAGTTTAGTTGTGGAATGAAATGGTTAGGTGATTAAGTAAAATTTTTTTGTTGATTTGAGGTGCCACTTTGGCATATTGGTTGAATGGTTGGATTCTATGTTGATTAAGCTTGGATATGTATATGCAAAGTAAGTTTTGAATGCTTGATTTTAGGTGCAATTGGCTTGTGTATGAGTTGTGAGTTCGGATGAGAAAAATGGCATGGAAATGGCCTATTTTTCGTCCATATGGGCAGAGATAAGGGTGGGTGTCCCTTGTAGATTTCAAAGGGTTGCAAGTTAAGCTTTTACACGGCCTGTCAGACGGGCGTGTGGGGTTTTTTTGAAGAGCACACGACCTGGGACACGGGCGTGTGGCTTGGCTGTGTGGCCCAAGTCAAAGAGCTACACGGGTGCGGACACGGGTTGGGACACTGCCGTGTGTCCCTATTTCGAATGCCCACACGACTTTGCCACACAGTAGTGTGACCCCTTTGAAAATTTTGGACTTTTTTCAAAAAATTTCATATGTTTCCTATTTAGTCCTGAATCATTTTCAATGTCTATTTTGGGCCCTGAGGGCTCGTATAATGGACCGTATGTATGTTTTTGTTTGATGTTGTTATGTTTTACCTTGTGATTTATTTATGATAAAAATTTGTTCGTGGTATGACATTATGCTTTGGTAATACTCCGTAGCCCTAATTTGGCGACGGATACGGGCTAGGGGTGTTACAACCCTAATACCGGAGACGATGCCAATGGTGACTCCAAATCGAAGCGCGGGAGAGGTAAAGACAATAAAGAAACTAAAGACGTTTCCAAAAAGCAGAAAGTGGAGAAGCCTGTTGTAACAACACAATTTCAGTGAAATCAGAACAGTGGTTTTAGGAACATAAATCCGATCCGAAAATAAAATTTTCTTTTTATTTTATTATATGGTCCGTATTATGTTAGAAAGGTCATGTGAAATTTTTTATATGAAAATTTTATCGATTAAGTGCTTAATTACGAGAAGGACTAAATCACATAAAATGTAAAAGTTGGATTCTAGTAGCTAGAAGGATAAAATAGCTATGGAATCTAAAACTTAAGTCCTTATATGGTAATTAGACCACTAAAGAAAGTATGTAGATATCTTGGTATGACTCATCCATGTAAAAATAAATAAAAAAAAGACTAAAGACTAAATTGGAAAGATGAAAAGTTATTAAATGAAAGTTTAATTAAATGAAAAAGAAAATAATTTCATATCATCTTCCCCAAATATTTTCATAGAAACCCTAGTAAAGAGGAAGAAGACTTATCAAGCTTATTTGGGTAAGTAATCAAGCTTCATTTTTAGTAATTTTTATATTTTTGAAACTGGGATAGTCTAGTCTATCTATTTGGGGGATTAATTTGAAAAGTTATCAAAGTATGGAAAATGGTTCATGGATGTATACGCTGGAAATTAGAAATTTATGGTAGAAAATGAAAGGTTGTTGATAGATAAACAACTTTTACAAAGTGATTTTTGATGAAAACATGATTTAGGGACTAAAATGCAAAATTGTGAAATTTGATGAAAAATTCTGAATTTTTATGAATACGTGACGTCTGTAAATTTTGTAATGAGGCTTTGGTTAGGCTTGGAATAGGGAGTAATTTGCACAAGTTTCATTTTTTGAGCCTAGGGACGAAAATGGAATTTATGGAAAAGTAAGGGGTAAAATGGTAATTTTGCCTAGAATGTAAATTGAGTTCACATGACTTTGAAATGTGATAAATTAACGTTAAATTTACTCATATAGATCCGGATAAACCAAATTCAGAGTTAGAACGAGGAAAATGTTGGATTAGTAAGTGATTGTACACGAATATTTGTCGAGGTAAGTTCGTGTAACTAAAAATTTGTGTATGTTTGTATGCTTGAATTAAATATTGTGTTTTGGAATTGTATAAATGTCATATTTATGTGAAATGATCACATATTCATTAAAGCCCGATAAATGGAAGCGCCCGATCAACAATAATGCCTGATAAATGATAAATGATAAAAATGTTAATTTTATGCTTGAGTTGAATGTGAACATTTGAATTGCATAAATGCATAAATATATGATATTGATCACATGCCTGATAATGGTTGAAAAATGTCAAATTCCGTTTAAATAAATGGAAAATTCGATGGATAGTGATTTCTCGAAATGAATGAGGTCTTGCATTAGTTGCAACATGAATTTAGTTTAGACGAGTAATCCTAATGACTTCATTATAGAAAGGACTTAGCCCGGACGGGTAATCCTGATATAAGTCCTCTCGAGCATATGTTATGAATTGGATTTAGCCCGGATGAGTAATCTAGATCAAGCTCCTTAGAGCATATGTTATAAAAAGGATTTAGCCTAGACTGGTAATCCTGTTGTACATATATGTGGCTCGAGAGCATACTCCCTGAAATAGTACCTTATGGGTTCCATTTGGAATGAATTGACGGATCCTGATTTGTACACCACGAGTGTACTACCTATGTATCCATAGATATTCCGAATAAATTCAACGGGTGAAAATCTTGACATGAAAAGACATGAATAAGAAATGAGTTATTACACGTAGTTGTCTAAAATCCATGGAAATGATGATACATGAAAATTAACATATGATCACATGAGATGGTGATATTTGTACATGGAATTTAGTTGATGAGTATGTACGTCCTTGATTATAGACTTGTACACTCTGAATGTAATAATCATGACCTTGATATTCCTAGTAATATGGGTAAAGTTCTGATATGAAATGATCTGAACTCGAGATGAACTATTATGAAATTATACTTGTAATATAGAGAGACGATTTATAAATGTTAAATGAATACATGTTGTGAAAAGCATATGTGCATGGAAACTTAATTATTTTTGAACCAATATATGTTTTGATGTTACTATGAAATGTATAACTAACAAGGGCAATGAGGATGCGTGTAGGGCTTGAGGTCAAATTGATTGAATATGCCTTACATAGTTACCTCAAAATAGGATGAATGGTAAGTTAAGTACCATGTTATACGAACTTACTAAGCATTTGTGCTTACTTAGTTTTATTTTCCTGTTTTAGAGTCAATCGGAAGCTCATTGGATTGGAAGCTTCGCAGGGATCACTCATACTATCCATCAGCCCATGTCGGTACAATATGGTATATCAATTATGGTTGCAATGGCATGTATAGGTTATGTTGGCCATATTGGCATGAAAATGTAAATGATTATTGTAATCTAGCCATTGGAATGGCTAGTGATGATTATGTTTTGGTACATGTATATATGTATTTAAGTTCATGTTATGGTGATAACATAAATACTATATATTGTTTAATTAAGAAAAGGGTAAGCAAATATGCTTCTTAAAGAGTAAGATTGTAAACATGAATGCTTGTGATGATATATCATGTTAAATGATAGAATCAACTTGATTAAAATGCTTGGACTGGTTGAGTTATGAATGCAAGATGTGGTGTAGGTTTATGGTAAAGTTTGGGGTGAGAAATGAAGTTAGGAATGGTTTTATTTTGTCCACATGGGCAGACACACGGGCATGTGTCTAAACCGTGTGTGACACACGGCCATGCGTATGGGCGTGTGGTACAGCCGTGTGTCCTCTGCATCTTAAAAATTTAGAAACAGAATGATGCAAATTGAGCACACGAGTAGAGACACGAACGTATGTCTCAGCAGTGTGTGCCACACGGCCTCAGACACGGGCGTGTGTCTTGGCCTTATGAAACCTGCACCTAATTTCGAAAGGAATTAGTTTACCACACGGCCTAGCACACAGACGTGTGGCTAGCCGTGTGGCGCAAGTCAGAAAGCTACCTATCTTCGAACATAGCCTGTAGCACTGGCATGTCCTAGGGTCACACAGGCGTGTTCCTTGGACCACACGGGCGTGTGAGCCCTGTAACTTGGAAAATTTTTGAAATGTCGCGAAAAATTCTTAGAGTTTTCGATTAAGTCCCAACTCAATTCCAAAGCTCATATTGGGCCTCGAGGGTCTATTTAAGGGATGATTTGAATAAATCCCGATTAATGAATAGTAACTTGCATGAATTATATGAAAATGTTCTGAAAGTTTCTGGTAACGCTCTGTAACCCTGTTCCGGTGACGGATACGGGTTGGGGGTGTTACACCCGTAGAGAAAGAAAGGTTGGATAAGAATTCGAATGAGTCACCATATTCGGGTCGTGTTTGGCTTGGTCCAAAGGAGTTCAGGTCGTCGTTGGAGATGCTTGATTACTTCTACTATTTTCCACATCATTAGGGTACTCAACTAAACTTTAACAAGGTACTAATTAAATTATCTTTTTTTTTTCGCTGTTAGTTTTCATTAGTATTTACTATTTATTTGACGATCTATTTTATGTAGAAGAAATTTTTTATTTTTGTTTAGTAGAAGAAATTTTTTTTTTTGTTTTTTTATTTATTTCGCTATTAGTTTTCATTTATTTTGTTGCACTCAAAACATATTTTTTTATAGATGACATCATTTATGACATCGTGTTTATGTAGCATGCCATATAGGTTATTTTGTTGACCTGCAGTTTGATTGACGGTCAACTCACGTTTACCGTTAAAATTGGATTGACTTCTAAAAAAAAATCATAATATTAAGGGTGTCAATCAAAAAAATAAAAAGGTTATTAGCTAAAACCCAAAAAACCCATAAACATTGAGGGTATTTATTACAATTATGCCAAAAATAAAACTTAGGTAACCTAAAATTAAGTTATGAATAAAGGCATGTAAAATATTTAAGACAATTAAAATTAAAATTTAATTTGATTCACGAGTTAATAATCTTACACAACATTAACAACTAAAATAGAAACAAGTTTTACAACGAATAATTTAAACCTAATTAACAAATCATAAACAAAACCATATGCACAAATTATGGTAACTAAGAGTTCTATGTTATGTTTGAAATTTAAAATCAAGAGAGTGTTATCTTTTAATATTTTAACTAGTGATTACATACATACATGCATAGTGATAATGTGAATATGCGGTGAAAATTAAATAGGAACCAAATCTATCAAATTAACCACTAATTTTCAATTCAACCAATTGATCTTGGTTCAATTATGAAAATTTTTATAAAAAGTCAAAAAATCTTAAAATTTATAAATAAAATTAGAAAAATTTAAGAAAAATAGGAAGAAATATAAACATTCATTTTAATTCAACTAGTTTTTAATTTATCTAATCAGTTTTTAGTGGTTCAATTGATTTTACTGATTTTATGGTATTAGATGGATCGATTGGACAATCAATTCTTGATTCATTTGATGTCCAGCTTTAGTTCGTAACTATGAACCAATAATCATATGCATATATACTAGTTTAATTGAAAATTTAAATTAGATATATTCAAAAAAATCTCAAAAGAAATTGTTTAAATTAAGTTTTTAAAAAAGTAAAATAAGGAAGAAAAATATTGTATGCTTCATACTTATATAAAACTTATGATTGAGTCAACTGGACACCAACTCGGTGGGAAAAGATAAAACAACTTTTTTTTCAATTTTAACATTTATACATAGAATAGAAGGTAATAAATGCTATTTAAAATAAAATTTAAAAAATTTTAAGTTATTATCTTTAAATTTTAAAGTTATTTCATATGCATGCATATCTATATATAAACTAGTGATAATATACATATGTATTTATATATGAATTAAACAAAACCCTAATCTTCAAATAGAGATGTACATGGGTTAGGCCTATGTAGTGATAGTAACACACTTTATACTTGCCTAAATTCAACCTGACTCAAAATATGAGACTTAAGTTTTGTCTAAGTTCGCTCATATTTGAAAATGAATAACCCAAGCCTATTTTAAGCTCATCCGTATTATTTTAATTCATTTAAAATATATTATTTTTAGTTTAATATATATTTTTATTTTTCAATGAATCTTTTTATTAAATTTTAATCAAAGATAACTAAACATATCAACTAATGTTTATATTATAGTATTATATATTTTATTTTATATAAATTACATATTATATAAATATAAAATAAATATTTATATATTAGAAAATAGAAAATAGGCTGGGCTCGATCTTTGAATGTTGAAGCCCAAACCTAACTCATATTTTACAACGAGAATAATTTTTTTGCCCTGGCCCATTTTCCGAGCCTTATATCTTTGTTCAAACTCTTCAACATTTCGAGTGCACCCTAAGGTTGTGTGAACAATTTGGCCCTTTAACAGGCCTATGTAAACATTATATATAAAAAAAAACATAATTAATTAGTGACTAAAATTTATCACACATATGAAAAATAATAAATTATATATAATTTTACATTTTAAAAATAATTCATATATAAATTTTACATGCTAAGAAATAATAATATTTAGAATAAAAGTGGATCACTTTTTTTCTCTAATAATTAGAAGTTACATGGATAAAAACAAAAAAACAAATAAGTAGTTTGAATTAGAGGTGTTCATGGGCTAGGCCAGCCGGGTTTGGGCGGGCTCAACTAAAACATTATGTCCATTTATTGGGCTAGGGCCGGGCCCAAAAAATGGGCCTAAAATTTTGTCCAAGCTCAAATTCGAATAAAAATACTAAAACCGGGCTCGGCCCGCCCTACTACCAGTATTAATTTTTATATTATTTTTAAATATATATAATACATCAAAAATACAAAAATATCAAAATAAATATTTTCCAACAAATTAAAAATAAATTTTAAAAATATGTAGACTTAAATAACACTAAGATAAATGCAACTTAACAAGCAAATGCTTCTAAAATAATAATAAAAATTAACAAATGCCTTTAAAATAATAAGAAAATTAACAATAAAATAAATTTTATACAATATCTAAACAATAACAACAAAATAATAGCAACATAATAGTAAAATGGTAGCAAAATAGGGAGAAAACAACAAGAAAATAACATTCAAAAATAAAAAAAAATATGCAGATTTTTTTTGTCCTTTAGTGATTCGGGCCGGGCCGGCCTGAGCTAAAAATACCCTACCCAAGGCCTGGCCCATTTTTTAAACGGGCCTTATTTTTTTGTCCAAGCCCATTTTTCGGGCCTATATTTTTGCCCAAACCCTCTCACGTTTCGGGCGGGCCTTCGGGCCAGGCCAAGTAGCCCGGCCCATGCACACCTCTAGTTTGAATTGAGAAAATGATTATTTACGTAGTTAGTTTAAGAGTATCGGATAAAGTTAATTTATTTTATAAATGTTTAAATGATAAAATTATCTCTATAGTCTATATTAAAAAAATAACTTCGGCATTTTCATATTTTTACCAAATGAGTTGGTATCACTTGAATTGTGACACCAAGCTTAGCATTTTATTATAGTCCAGACAATTATCTTGTGATCATACACATAACTATATATGAAATAGTGATCATATACATACATATATGTATACATATACACTGACTAATTAAAATTTTAAATTCATCACTCATCTTTTCATTTTTTTCTCTCTTATAATTATCATTTTACGTAATATTTTTTTTGTCCTTTAGTGAATTCAGGTCGGGTCAGGTCGGGCCCGAGCTAAAAATACCTTACTTAAAGCCCAGCTAATTTTTTATTTTTTTGTCTAAATCCATTTTTCGAGTCTATTTTTTTGCTCGAACCTTTTCACATTTAGGGCAGGCCTTCAGGCCGGGCCGGGCCTGGTGGCCCGACCTATGAACAAGTCATCATATTTTTTAACTCTTCAATGTCCAAGTTAGGTTGTGCCAAACTTTTATCCTAAATGATCCCAGTGCCGATTTTGTCAATACACTCAAAATTAATAGGATCTAAAACTATGTTCTTGTTAAAAATTTTACAAATTAAAGTAATGTAGTAAAATTTAAATATTTCACTCAACACAACTAAATAAAAAATTCACAATGCACTAGAGAACTTGCCTATTTTTCGAAGGGAGATTGTAATGCACAAAGACAAGTTCATTCAACCTTTGGTGCGTCAATCTATTTCTTCACTTTGTGTGTATTCTTTCAAACACAACCCAATTTCGTTCACAATCGGAAGATGTAACAGCTTGGCTCAAAAGTCTTAGAGCTAGCTTTTGCAAATTTGGAGCACCATGACCAAAGAACCTCCACCACTCGTCTAGGAAAACAAATATGTTAGATAATATATTACAAATTTACAATTATATAAATAGATAAGTAACATAGTAGATAACTTTTTTTTTACATGGCCTTCTAGATTTTGCTATAAATAAATGTGAACTCTCTTCCAAAATTACCATTATGCTCTCGAAAAAAACAACACTCTTCGACCAATCTTCTGCCACTTGAAATATGTTTATTGGCAAGAATTAATAGAAATCCTTCCATGACAGCTACGTCTTGACATTGGTTCTTGGCCTCATATTGAAATGTTGGATTCAACCAATATGCAGATACATGGATATCTTGACGCATTTGGTGCCCCAATCTCTCTTCCAAAATCGAAGTGTAACGCTCGTACAATCTTCGCTTGTGCCGAAAGTTTTCTCTAATGGCTTTGCTTGCTCTAAGCATTCCATCATAAACATAACCCAAAGCAAGTTTCTCATTTGAATCCAAAAGCCTCAACAACCGTAAAAATGGACCAACAATTTTCATAACCACCAAGCAATTATTCCAAAACTTATTGTCCAAAATAATATTTTAAACATTCTATGCCTTGGTCATCTTGGAGCCATTCCAAGCAATAAGCTTTCTAGAAGTGACCATGGCTTGCAAATCACACTTATGATCATGCAAACTCTTCAAAGCAATAAAAGTAGTAACAAAACGTGTCTCAGTAGGACGACAAATCTTTGTCCACCCTTCTCTTCTTCTTAACCAACTCAAAGTCCATTTATGATTATACACAAAAACGGTAATAGAAAAACCACACTCAACATGAGATATTTCACCAATATCCTTCAAAATCAAATTGATACAATGTGTTGCACGTGGTGACCATAAGATGTTCGGATACTTCCAGTTAAGTAATCTCCCAACCACTTTATTATTTCCAGTATTATTTGTAATTAGCTGCAGCACATTGCTCAGATCAACAATTTCCACAATCTCCAAGAACATTTTGCATAGAGTTTTGGCATCTGAAATCAAATCAGATGCATCAATGGATTTGATGAAGCATAATTCTTTAGAACAATACACTTTAAAATTGACAAATGACCTTTGTCTCATATCTTTTCACCCCTCTCCCATTATGGCGCATCCACACTTCGCACAAATGCTTTTATAGGAATTAACAGGCAATTGTAATTACCTCTTTAAGTCGTTTTGTAGACTGGTTTGCAATGCATGACGGAGCTTTGTATTCCAATCCCTTTGATAATAATATGAATGTGAAGCATTGATTGGGATACAAGAATCATTAAAAAAAATCGAGCCATTGTCATGTACACTTGATGCCACCTTTCTTTGCTTTTAATGCAGCCTTGATAGTGGGTTGTGAGTCGACAGTTGCCCCACTAGAAAAATAAAAAGCAATATTTGCAAGCCGTTTTCTTTTTCTTTTTGCTTGTCACGCTATTGCCTTCACTAAGATTTTAACATCTTGCTGTTCTGGCACGTCACCTTCAAATTGATGCACACTACGCCGGAATGAATTTGATGCTTCTCTTACTGTTTCATTCTCTCTTTCGTGAACTTCATATTCAGCTAAGTTTTCTTCCATGCGGTGCTGTACATCTAAAGACACTTTCTTGCATGGCCCAACATCACCCCTTGATAGAACACTAGTAAACTAACAGACTCTTAAAGTGAAAACTTAGAGGAAATGAAAAAGAACTATTCAAGGAATATTGATCTTTATTGCTCATCTTGAAATCTGTCCATATACATGTTTATTGATCTTTGTTGCTCATAATGGATCAAATCCATTTGTTCAAAATGGTAATGGACAGCGTGATATTGATGGCCCAAATTCTTATTCTGGACCTTATGGGCGTGAGTTTAATATTGGAAGAAATGTTTTGGGCCCACAGTTTAGTGATGATTACTTGGGCCATTCGTATGGTAAGGTGACTTCTAGGCCACGTGGGCCTAGTGGGTCAGTTCGATCTCGTCAAACTGATGGTCAATTTGTACCTGGGCCCTCTGCTAATTGTGTTGTTATTGACAGATTTTTGCAGACTGTTCCTGAGGCCCTGTGGCAGACAAAACCGCGTGCTCGTGTGTTTAGTGTTGACTTGTCTCCGTATGACTCGTCTCAGTTTGTTGGGCTTCCCCCCAGGCTTCCTGAGTTACATGCTTCTGATTATTCTGACGTTACAGCGTATGACTCCAATTTTAATCATTCTGATTCTTATGTTTCGTTGCCGGTAGGAAGCACGTTGTGGTACCCAAACTCGGGGGCTACTCATCACGTGTGCCGAAATACTTCGGATTTACATGGCTCCACCCCATATACAGGTAACTCTTCTCTTTTAATGGGTAATGCGGTATCCACTGAAATTTCATCCATTGGGAGTACAACTATTCCTACGAAGAAGAAATTACTACATCTCTCGAATGTACTATGTGTGCCAAGCATTCTGAAAAATTTGTTATCTGTGTCCAAGTTTGCTACTAATAATAATGTATTTTTTGAATTTCGCCCCTCGTATTGTGTGATTAAGGACATCTAGACACAAGAAACCTTAATACGGGACCAAGTTTGTGATAGGCTCTACCAGTTTTCAGCGGGTTCGAGTGTTTTGTCTCTACCAGTTTTCAGCGGGTTCGAGTGTTTTGTCTCTATCTGTTTACAGTACTGTTGTTCAAGGTTCCTCTACAGCTGATGATGTTTTTAGTTTGTGGCATAAAAGGCTGGGTCATCCTGCTCATAATACTGTAAAGTTGTTCTAGAAAAATGTCAGATTATTGTAAATAAAAGTCATCTTGATAATGTTTGTGTTGCATGTCAGAAAGGAAAATCGCATAAATTGCCTTTTTCTCATTCTAGTACTGAGTATGTTGATTTGTTTGAATTGGTTGTTTCTAATTTGTGGGTCCCGGCCACTGTTACCTGTGAAGGGAATTTGTATTATGTTTCTTTCATTGACATGACTAGTCGTTTTACCTGGGTGTATCTGATAAGTCAAAAATCTCAAGCAGTAGAGTGTTTTGGTCAATTTCAGAAGATGATTCTCACTCATTTCGGGAAGTGCATTAAGAAGTTTCAAAGTGATTGGGAAGGTGAGTTCCGTGCTCTTTCATCAGTTCTAGCTAGTCAGGTGATACTTCATAGTGTTTCCTGCCCTCACATGTCTGAGTAGAATGGTATCGCTGAGTGTAAACACAGACACATTGTGGAGACTGGTCTTACTCTTTTGGCTCAAGCTAATTTACCAATGAAGTACTGAGGCTATGCGTTCTGCAGTGCAGTCCATCCCATTAATCGATTATCTACTCCTGTTCTGAAAGGACGATCCCCGTAACAAAGTCTGTTTGGTCGCGAACCAACTTATGATCATCTCAGAGTGTTTGGTTGCTTCTGTTTTCCATACTTACGTCCATTTGTTAAACACAAGCTTAAGTTTCAGTCACAGCCATCTACGTTTCTGGGGTATAGCGCACATCATAAAGGTTATTATTGTTTAACACCAGATGGTAAGGTAATTGTCTCTAGGCATGTTGTTTTTTTATGAAAATCGATTTTTGTTTCCGCTCTCTACTTCTACCGGTAATCAGACGTCTCTGGGTAATACTAAGCATGTACATGTTGTTTGGTCTTTTACCACTAGGGAAACTCGTTTGCGTTCTGAGCCTACAACTGGGGTTTCTCTAGCAAGTCATAATGGTGAAACTGATCCGCATGATTCCTCTGTTACGTGTAGTGCTTCCCAACGTTGTTCCATAAATTTGTTAAATGAATCAGGGACTGTTGTCCGAGAGGAGGATATCTCTACTGCAGCTATTCCTATTGAGAATGTTATTGTTCCTACTGTGTCTACTACTAATACTTATGCTATGGTTACTAGGACTAAATTTGGTATCTTTAAACCTAAAGCTTTGTGTGCAGACAACGTTGAGGTTGAGCCAAGTTCTGTTGAGGAGGCACTTGCTCATTCAAACTGGTGTTTAGTTGTTCAAGCTGAATTTGATGCATTAATATCTAACTCTACATGAGAGCTTCGTCCCCTCCCTCCTGGCCGAAAAGTGATTGGTTACAAGTGGTTATTTAAGATAAAGAAGAATCTTGATGGGACGATTAACCGCCGGAAGGCACGGTTGGTGGCCAAGGACTGTTCACAGGTACCTGGCTGTGATTTTAAAGAGACGTTCAGTCCCGTAGTCAAACCTGCTACTATTTGAGCCATCCTCTCTGTTGCTATGACCAAGGGTTTGTCCCTCCGGCAAGTTGATGTCAATAATGTCTTTTTGAATGGCGTTCTAACTGATGACGTGTTTATGCAGCAACATCTAGGCTTTGTGCAACATGGTTCAAATGGTGAAAAGCTGGTGTATTATCTGACTAAAGCTTTATATGGCTTACGGCAAGCTCCTCGTGACTGGTTTGACAAGTTAAAATAGTTCCTTGTTTCTACTGGTTTTATGTTGTTGAAATCAGATGCTTCGATGTTTGTTGGATCTTCTTTTGACTACACTCTTTATGTTCTTGTCTATGTGCATGATATTGTTATCACTGGCAGTTCATCTGATGAAATAAATTATTTTGTTCAGCAGCTACACAACAAGTTTGCTCTAAAAGATATGGGTGATCTCCATTATTTTTTAGGGATTGAAGTCAGTAGATCTAACTCTTGCAATCTTCACTTATGTCAGCGCAAGTACATTCGGGAGCTTCTTGAATGGAGTTCTATGTCTAATGCCAAAAGTGTTCATACACCAATGGTGAGTTCTTCTATGTTGTCAAAGGATGAGGGTGATTATCTTGCTGATCCAGCTAAATATCGTAGTCTTGCTGGAGCTCTTCAGTATATCGTGTTAACTCAGCAGATATTGCATATGCTGTTAATCGGGTGTGTCAGTTCATGCATGCTCCAACTACACTACATATGGTAGCATTAAAACGAATTTTACGGTATTTACGTAGTACTCTTTCTCATGGACAGGTTTTTCGAAGATCTGATAGACTATCTTTGGTTGGTTATGACGATGCAAATTGGGGACTTGATTTTGATGATCGTCGATCTACTACGGGATATTGTGTCTACTTTGGTCACACACCTATATCTTGGTGTTCTAAGAAACAACAAGTTGTTTCTCGGTCTACGGCAGAGGCTGAATACCTCAGTTTAGTAGCAACCACCAGTGATGTTGCTTGGCTGGTCTCTCTATTGACGGAGTTAAAACTAAGCTCGATTGATCCTCCGACTGTATGGTGTGATAATTCTAGTGTCGTTGCTATTGCAGCTAATTTGGTTCTGCACTCCAAGTTCAAACATGTTGAACTTGATTTGTTTTTTGTTCGGGAAAAAGTGGCTAGTGGTGATTTGGTTGTTGGCGAAGTTCCTGCCTGTGATCAAGTGGCAGATATTCTCACTAACCACCTGACTAATCATACATTAATCACATGTGTAATTACATACTATAACACCCCTTCTACCAGCAAGATGCATTTTCATTCTTTGTATACCTACACTTTTAACAAGTTTGGCACAAAATGTACATGTGAGCCTCTTCTTTTGAGCATTGGCTCTCCCTTCCACCACATATGCTCAAGCAGGATTAAATTTAGAACGACTCGATCGAGAAGATTGTTCAAATGGAAAAATAAAAAAATGATATTTCTTTAAAAATATAAAATATAACTAATCAACCCCTAACATTTTGAGTTAACAAGCTAAGCTAACAGTACTAAGTCACTAACATAATATTAAAGCATTAACAAATAATAACCCATAATAAGCAAAGCCAAAAACCCAAGTATTAACCATTAACTATTAAACTTTAAAAAGAGAGAGAAGTCTCACTCTCACCTCCAGGCTCCAGGTGGCCGGCGGGGAGGTGTGAGACTGTGAATGGCAATCTGGAGCAGAACAAGCAGCCAGCACAGTGAGCGAGGTTGCTTTCGTATCTTTGTGGGGGAGACTTGGAGTGGGAGTGTTGGGACTTAGTCTTTAGGCCTAAGGACAATCGAATAGTGTAGGACTTCTTGATCATTTTTTTAAAATTAATTTTTTCGTTTTTTTTTTTGGGGCTGAATTTAAAAAATATTGTGGACTTTGGTGATTTTGGGCCGTTTGGACTTTTCGGCTGGCCCTGGCTGATCTAACCCAAAATTTTTAAAATTAGACCATCCAGGTTTTTCGGCTCGCAGTTCATGGTCCAACCGCGGGTATTCTCAATTTCCAATCCAAACAATTTTTATTTATTCTTCATATTGCTTTACCAATCGATTTTCAATTTGATCGAACTGACCTAATTCAAACATTATTAAAATTTTGTATGTTGCACTCTTGAATAATTATGAATTAGAATGAAAAAACATATAGTAATCTCAAAATTGATTAGACTATTAAATTATTCAACTCAAATCCAAAAGAATGGACATCACTTGCAATTTTGAACTTACCGAAGCAACACACTGGATTGAGATAAACTTTTTCAGCTTTTAATCAACCGAAATAACATACCTTTTATTTGAGATAGAAGAATGCAAGAGTTAGTAATTTAGATGGTGGTGATTTATTGCAACATCATCCGTTGAAGATAATTATCATTGTTGAAGCAAATAAAAAGTGGGCTAAAATGGAAAGACTCCTAGTCGCACGGCACAAGGCAATGAAATTTGTTTATTTTCATTAGGCAACTATTTCCTTTTATTGACTGCAAAAATAATAGTGAGGTTAAAATAAAGATTCCATCCGACCAACAGTGATAACATGAAGCAGAACACCACAAAATGATCTCATATAAATGATTATTATATAGCATTACAAGTCCCAAGCCATCAAAGTTCATCTGTTTTCTCTTCTCCATTAAGATCATAATCTTTAAACTTACTGGACTAGTTCCTTCACAATGAACCCTACTGTGACAAGGAATTTGCCACATCGATCACAAAACGGTATCTGACATCAGATTTAGCAAGCCTTTCCATGGCCGTATTGATTTCCTCTATCCGAATCAGCTCGATATCTGCAGTGATATTGTGCTTAGCACAGAAGTCTAGCATCTCCTGAGTTTCTTTCATCCCTCCAACATCACTTCCTCCAATAAGCTTCCTTCCTGTAAGCCAAAATAATCAAGCCAAGTTCACAGCAGCCAATAGGTGATTACCTTCATTACCAATGCAAAGTTCTGATATGGGAATTATATATATATAACTTTATTTTGTAAATGTTTTGGTGGAATTTAAGGCCTATAAAGAGGGAAGTTTACCCATGACTAAAGGAAAAACAGGCAATTCGAGTGGCTTATTAGGCAATCCCACAGTGACCAATTTTCCATTCACCTTCAGCAGACTAAGCAGTGGAAGTAGGGGATGGACCGCAGACACTGTGTCAATGATATAGTCCATGGTACCAATAGCTGACTGCAAAGAGTAAGCACAAATTAGATTAAACCATTACAATTTATAAGCATTGAAGTGCTAGTAAGCATTTCATAATCGAACAATGAAACTTTTAGACAAAATGTCTGCCAACAGCTGAAAGAGCAGTTCATAATCGAACCAGCTGCTTCAGTGTTGGATCATGATTGAACCGTTCAAACTCTGAGGCATCAAGAGGCCTAAGTCACCTTCTTGTGTACCTTCATTTTTGCCGGATCGTTAGAAACAAGGAATGAGTCAGCACCAAGTCTATTGATTGCTTCAGACTCCTTCTGTGGGGAGCTACTAATGACAGTGACTTTCAATCCAAAGGCCTTACCGATCTTCACAGCAACATGACCAAGCCCACCAAGTCCAGCAACACCTAGATGCTTGCCTGCCTCGGTCATTCCATAATACTTCATAGGGCTGTACACTGTGATCCCAGCACATAACAATGGTGCACCCGCATCCAGTGGCAAGTTATCAGGAAACCGTAGCACATAGCGCTGGTCAACCACAATCATATCCGAATAACCACCATAATTTTTTGTCCCATCTGGATTGTAAGAGTTGTAGGTAAATATTATACGAGGGCAGTAGTTCTCCAGGTCCTGCTCGCAGCATTCACATGTCTTGCAGGAACCAACCAAAACCCCAACCCCAACCCGGTCGCCAATATTGAATTTTGTCACATTCTTCCCCACTTTGGTCACAACACCTGAAATTTCATGCCTGTGCGACAAAGCATGCATTATTTTCGGACGTTCCAGTAAGATGGACTAGGAAGATAACAATGTCCATCAAACGATAGCACTATACTCGATAAAACCATTTAACTAGCAACTCAACCAAAAAGTTCTTAATCAGTTCTCAATGCTTCAAAGGAAAGGAAAAGACGTAACAATATTAATACGATAGATAAACAGTTAGCAACTACTCTAGGCCTGCTTGGTCAGCTCAACTCTCTTTTACATGGAGAAACAGGAATCCTCAACCAGCATTGCAGACTGCATGGTTGTTGGCAGCCAAGCTTATTTCATAGCAGGACCCCCAATTTCTTTTGACGAAGAAAATTATAAGATGCATCCGATAAAATGTTATGCTTTGATAGTATGAAGAACAATTTAAAGACGATATTACAGAAAATCATTAATGCATGGGAGTGCTATTGAGGTTAAACAAGTTTATAGGAATTGCTTTGCACAATTTAAGAAGTACATATTTACTTAACATGGCTGGTTCTAATACTATTCAAGAGCTACCTTAGGGCATCTAGATAACACAAAGTTTACTTAAAGATCGAGGCTTCTTATCGGAAATTACATGATATGAAGAAAGAAGAAACATTACCACATCAAAACACACTATAGCTAATTCCTTGATCACTGCAGATTAGGCTCATAATTCACAATACATGTTACCATATAAGATTATGTATCATACCCAGGAACAACAGGGTAAAAGGTGAAACCCCATTCATTTCTCAAAGTATGTAGGTCTGAATGGCACACTCCACAGTAAAGAATTTTTAAAGTGACATCATCATCACCATTTTCCCTGCAAAATATTGAAATGAAATTTGTAACAACCACGATCACACCAAATATACATATAGGGTAAAGGAATAAACTGTTTTGTTAATATCATAATCCTCATGCTGGATACCAATGAGGTAAACAAAAAACTCTCTCCTAACAAATAGAGCTTAAATTTGAAATTGGTTAGTCCAAATGGTTGTTGGCTCACCTTCCTGCTAGAGTCATCAAAGAGATTATATAAGTGTACCAAAAAAAAAAAAAAGAAAAAGAAAAAAAAGTCAAGATTGCGAACTAGATATTCCATTAACAGTTGCACAAAACCCAGAAAGGCCCTTCTTTCTTTTCATATATAGATCGCTCCATGGCGCCATAACTAGCTAGTGCATGAGCTACTTCTTCAACGGCACATCTTTTTACATGAATTTTCCATTTTATTTTTATCCTTTTGCATGAAAAAACGTGTAGGGATAAATTTAATAAAGGTCAAATAATAAACTAAGTCACTAACACAGGATTTATCTATTAAATAATAAAAAAGTTCCATCTTTTTCATATTCTTTTTATTACTAATCAACAGTCAAGTTTATATTTTTCATCGATCAAACGTTGCATTTAGTAATCAACCACAACACGCACGTGAAAACTAACCAAAAACATACGTTGAGTAAAAAGCAAAAAAATGGGGCAGAAAATAGCAAAGAAGGAAAAAGAAAGAAATAAGTAAGAGATATATGGAATTACCTTCTGGAAAAATTGAAAGGGGAGAGGATTCCAGAATTATCAGTAGCAGCCCAACCAAAAGCTTCTTGTTGGTTCTCTTTCTCCGCTGATTTTGCCATTTTTCTTTTTTGCTGTGTTTTGGTTGATGAGTACAACTAAAACCAGTGAGTGGGTGACAAAATATATAGAAGGGACATAGGCACTACTAGGCAGGTCTGCCACTGCATTTACTCATGTTTTGTTGGTGCATTAAGTATTTTTGAATTTTTAGATATTTATTTAATTAATCTCCTATATCCGAAAGGTGTGGGATTCGATATTTTTAGGTAACAACTTGAATTAGAGTAACGCGAATATTAAAAATTAGAAATTACATTTGTGATTTAATATTTTGACATCTTATATTATAATAATTCGATTTTATAAGTTCGGATTTATATTTATATTTATATTTATACTTTAATTATATTGTTAATATAATTTTTAAAAGATAAATTTAAACTAAATTCAATTTTAAATTTAATTGAATATCAAAACATCTCAAATCATAATTAATATTACAAAAATTATACGAGATATTAATTTTTGAATACAATAATTAGAACTTTCTATAATTACTCTCAATGTATTTTAATGTATTTAACTTTATATATTCATGTATTGATAACAATATTTATACCAATCGAGTTAATATTTAATTTGCCTTTTATGAAATGCCTTCATATTTACGTTGTTCACAAAGCCTCCTTTCAAATTCAATCCTTTTACATGATCTATTATTCCTTTATTTTCCTATTTTTCGGGTTTTTTTAAGAAAATATATTTTTAGAATTCGTTGGTGCAAATAAGTGGAATCTCTTGTTAATAGATAAATTTTGGGATAAAGTACATAAATAGTTACTAAACTATTACTTATATTTATTTTGATTATTAAATTTTTAATTTTTTATTTAGTCATTAAATTAGCTGAAATCAAATTTTTTGTCACGAAATTAACAGTCATTTGAAATTTGACGAAAGTGTTTATGTAAAATTTTTATTGGTCTAACAATAAATTCAACTCTCAATGTTTATAAAATTTATCATTTTGACTTAAATTCTAAAAATTAAATAAATCTAACTCTTAACATTTATAAAATTTACAAAACTATTTAAAATGAAACTTCCCCGTAGCACAAAGTCCAACATCAATGTCATCAAGAAGGTGATTGAGAAGTTGTGTTTGAGACACAAGGAGTATATTGCCATCTATGAAAAGGGTAATGAGAGATGTCTACTTATGTTTTTCAAGCCCAATATGGTATTATATTTGTTAAAATTATATATTTTAATACTAAAAGTAACAATATTAATATTCTAGTGTCCAAATCAAGTTTTAGGATTAATTTATTGAAAGTTAATTACTAATATTATCATATTTAAATTTTTATATATTTTAAAAGAATAATTTTAGTATCAATAGTAAATTTATTTAATTTTATGTTTAACTTGTTAAATACAATCTAATATTTGTGTTTTTTTTAGATTTTAAGTTGATTTGATGAAAGTTAGTTACTAATATTATTAATTAATTATGAATTTTGTTCAAATCAACTCACAAAAACCAATTCAAACTAAAAAAAAAAGTAACATTCTTATCTTGAAGTATGAAGATGTATAAATTTTAGAAAATAAAAATGTAGAGAAGCGCATGTAATCATTAAAATTTTTATATCAAAATTAAATAGAAATGATATATTTATATGGGATTATGAACATTGCATTAATAGCTTCCCTTGTAGGAATGGTCATTAGTATCCAGATAAAGTGGGCAGTTGAAATCATTGTTTTCTTTTTAAAGTGGGTAGTTGAAATCTTAAATGCAGTTTTTAATGGTTTATAATTGCTTCCCACACCCAACTTTTTCACTACCCTCACCGTCACATGGTGATGTTATCATCTAATTAATTAATGTGCATCGAGGAGATATATTAGAATACTAATTTAGTAACGCTTATTACATTATGGGTCGGACCGAATCTATTCTAATGTTTCAAATATATCTTGATTTGGTTGGTTTAATGTCGGAATCTGTGTTTCCGAAATTGTTGTTTACCAAGTTTGTTTGATGATTAATGGTAATACTAGATACTTTTGGCTAGCAAAAGAAAATTAACCCAATATTTGCCATTTTCAAATTGGGCTAGCCAATCCAAAATCTTCGGTTGGTTGAGTTTGACCCAACCACTCATGTTTGGTTATATCAAAACACAGTTTATGGCTTTGAAGAAAACAAACACAGTTTAGAGGCCACTTTTTGAAATCAAAATAAAAGTGGGACTTTTGTGGTTAAATCACGGCAGTGGATATCAAAGAGTTTAAGTTTAGTTGCTGTTAAATTTTTTATGTGTTTCGGTTAATACTGTAGTACAGAGGTTCATACAGTTACTATAAGATTTTTAAGTCAGCCGAATATCATTCAACAGAAGCCGATGTATTTATCTAGATAATCTAAACTGAAAGAAATGTTCATATTCTCATTTGAAGGCCCATTGGGTTAGAGTATGGTCAGCACCATTAGTCACACAATGAGCAAAACAAAACGAAATCAATCACACAAACTATGGCCCTCCTCAATGATTCGACAATAAACGAACAAGTCCAAACTATTACTATTGGTCCGACTCAACAATGATGTCATGAAAGTCCAAATCCCTAATCATCTTGAGGATGTTCACAATAGTAAGTGCCTCTGGTGAAAGAGCACCAAATGCACCATCAAGCTGTCAAGCACACCCTGCGCGCATCATGTCCTTAGAGTCACGAATCGCTGCTCCAAAGGTCGCCGCTTGCTTCTTAGCCCACCATTCCACATCGACATTGATCTTGAAATGCTCTCCATTTAAGGCCTCCTACCTTTCAGTACTTGATCCCCTAAGCAGCAACGATGCGCATAAGAGGCTATGCACCCTGAAGCCCTTATGGAGAGTGCAAGCATGAATCAAAGCATCTTGTGGAGATAGTCTTTCTTTGAATGATCCCAAAATTCCTTGCTTTCCAGAGCTGCCATAGGAACAATAAAAGGCTTGTGAAACCTCCTTCTCAAGCTTCCTCGTAGCAAACTCCAGTCAATCAATCACCCTACAAAAAGAAGCACACAATAAGTTAATTGTCAATACCACTTAAAATCAGTACCTCAAGAAAGGACAATCATAGATGTCATGCACAGTATCCTCTCTCGAACCACCACATCTATACCGAAGATCATTAGAAGGAGCCAAAGACAAGACTAAGGCTTGATTTAAAATTTTTTAGGGCCACGTCCGGGTCTAGGCCCAAGCTCGGCTTGACTTGCTCAAGTGGCTTGTTTTATTGTTTAAGAAATAATAAAATATTTTTATTTGAATTTAATTATAAATACATATAAATAATATAAAATAATATATTTTTAAAAATCTTATTATTTTAAAGAAATAATATGTGTTTTTTAGATAGGGTGGGGTGGACTCATCCTAGGCTTTAATTTTTTTTTTTAAAATTAGGCATTGGTATTACTCGACCCACAGACAAATTCATCGTGAGTAAATATATCGATTAAACTCTTTTAGATACATCATTTAGTTTATTGATATATGTTTAACTTTAATTAAGTTTTTCTTTTTTTTCTTTTTTTTAGGTTTCTAACATCATCAACTATTCTAAGTATTGTGTGAGCTTTGTTCAATATAAAACAATATTTAAAAATAAATAAATAAAATAGCTTGCGACAGATTGGATACATACTTGCAAGTAGACGTGCAGACCAAATCATTTAAAATTAAATTTAAATGATTATTTAAATAAATTTCAAACTTGAAATATCCTCAATTATTTTATATATTATAAGCTCGCTTTGTGATTTTCTTTTAAAATGGTATGATTATAATTTAAAAATAAAATAAAATTTAAGATTTTTTAATGAATTTTCTGATATTTTTAGACATTTTTAGAATTATTGTTAAGAAATATTTGAAAATTAATAAATTGATATTTCAACTACACTTTAAGTGTCAATTTAATTATTAATCTATTGAATTAACGTGTTACGTCATCATTTCGTATGAGGTACAAAAGTTAGTGAATGAGTAACCAAAATGTAACAATCCGATAATATTTTTAAAAGTTTAGTAATTAAAATATAATTTTAAATGAAGTTTAGGGACTATTAATGTAATTACCCTAATTAATAATATAAAATTATATATAATATTTAAAAGGAAAACAGGTTAGGCCAGTTTGGACTGGGCCTAGAGTGTTGGAGCTAAAGCCCATTCTTTTTAGTATATGGGCATTAGTTTTCGCCCAAAACAATTTCTTTTAGTCTAATATTTCGTGTTTGGACAAATACTAAAGAAGTCTACATTTAATCAAACTAGAATGGTTTTGATATATATTTCGTGTTGGATTAATTATTTTTATTATATAAATAATTAAATTTTAAAATATGGTTCAATATTTTTATATTTTTCATAAATTTAAAATTTAATTTATATATTTTTATTTTCATGAATTTAGTTCTACTTTTTGGA
Organism: Gossypium arboreum; assembly: GCF_025698485.1. Classification (NCBI taxonomy): domain Eukaryota; kingdom Viridiplantae; phylum Streptophyta; class Magnoliopsida; order Malvales; family Malvaceae; genus Gossypium; species Gossypium arboreum. The sequence goes on from NC_069071.1 coordinate 8,933,972, forward strand.
TATAAAAATTTATATTTATTTATTAACATCATTAAGTTTTTTTTTATTAAATTCGTTGGTGTAAATTTTTTATTTTTAAATACTTATTTAATAGTCATGTAATAAAAAACGATATTGTAATGTACTTAAATTTGATAGAAAATTTTAATGGTGTTAAAGTAAGCATTTTAATTATTTAAACTAACTAATGACATTGTAAAAGTAAACGCTCTAAATTTCAAAAATTAAGTATAGAAAATAAATCTCAAAATTAAACGTAGCATAAAGATTTGAAAAATGAAATTTGAACATTATTATATAACTTTAAAAATAAAAGTACAAAAGGCTATGACATGTGTCACATAAGAAATGTCATTGGATAATTAATATTGTATGGCTGATATTTCCAAGCACTATGAATCGATATCAAATAATAAATTTTAATAGTTGAATATGCAATATATGAATTCATAAAAAATAGATTGTATATTGTCAAATATTTTTTTTATTGTACTATATATTAAGGACAAATGTGTTAGGTGTAGATTGTATTTAATTATATTATAGTTTTGATCATTTTACCACGCTTAAATATGAAATTTAGTCCCTATAATTTTATTTGGTATAATTAGTTTTAGGTATAAATTGTCTTTATGTCATGTTATAGCTTTAATCCTTTTATCATGTTTAAATTTGAAATTTAGCTCTTATATTGTTTTTAGATAAAATTTGATCTCTATACTATTAAAATGATATTGCTAATCCAAAAATTAACAATATAACTACTTTGGTTAAAATTTTGATGTTGATTTTCTTAAAAGCATACATTCGAACTTATTATGATAAATTTTTTAGAATAATATTCTTAAAGAAAATATGACATAAACATTTTAATCGGAATAGTTAACATCATTAACTATTTAGATTAAATAATAACATTATAAAAATATAAAATTAAATTATACCTATAAAAATTAAATTTTAAAATTTTGAGCCAAAAGTGTAACTTCAACACTATAACGTGAAACGGTAAAGATCTTTAGGGCCTTTCTTTCATCTATAGTGGTATAGATATTACTACCAATTTAAATAATACTTTTTGAATAATTAATCAATACTGGAAGATTAAAAGAAGTGTGAACGGAATAACAATTTTTTTCAAAAATAGAAGTTAAAAAGGAACCTGAAGAGAAGAAAAATGGAGTGAGTATATAGTTGAAATTTAATCCCTAATCACTTTTAATAATGAAAAGAGGGAAATTGTTATGAAATAAAAGATAAAAAGAGTAAAGAATAAATAAATTAGGAGAGTAAAAGACAATGTATTTTTTTTTAACAAAAAAACGACCACAAGGGTCAACTCATTTATTACATAACACCACAAATTACAGCATTATGGATTTTCACCGGGTAGTCCATATCAAAAAACCAAGTTTTAGCCTCGTTACATATTTTTGTACATATTAAATCAACAATAGTGTTACAAGACCGTTTGGTCCAAATTAAATCAGCAAAATTGAAATTATTGAAGGCATCTTTACACTCCTTAATTTGTGCGCCGATGATGGTGACGTTTGTAGCTAGGTTCCTTAGCTTATTAACAAGGCCAACGTGATTCCTCTCGAAAAATACATACCTTTTAATTTTCAACTGACACGCCAATTTAATGCTAGCCTCAAACGCAAAGCACTCAGCTTTTTCCACCGACATCATTGTTTCAATAAAGCTTCGACCACCCCCAACACAAAGCCTTCATCATCCCTAACAATTGTCCCATACCCAATTCTGTTATCACCTACTGTAGCGTCGAAATTTATTTTTACAACCCCTTTAGGAGGTTTAATCCATTTCTTAACAGCAATGTTTTGGGAAAGCAATGGCTCGTTCAACATGTTACAAATCCGAAAGTCTTTGCTAAGGGTACTGGCCTTCTCCCATATAACCTACGCATCCTCTTCTTTTCCTCTGAACATGTAATTGTTTCTATTATTCCAGGAGTTCCATAAGGTTGTCATGACACCGACCATAGCTTTCTTGTCAAGAACCTGCATCATATCTTCTAGCCAGTCAATGCATCGACTATACTTCTTCGAGATTGTATTCTCATCCCACCCTTCTATTGAAAGAACCGTCATGTATAAGGGTCTCATCCTCAACCCTATACTTGGGACACCTCTGCTCAAAGCTACGTCGAATCAAAGCAATCTTAACATTCATTGGGAGAATCACATGCCCTACACGCCAAGTAAACACCCGAACCTTAGGAGTAGTATCAAGTTTATAAAGTGCCTTCCAAAAAAACCTATAAGGGCCACACCCCATCTTCTTCAACAATAACCAGGAATAAGCAGACTTTCACGTGAAACAACCATGAGGGTTATGAAACCATACTGTTTTGTCACCATGGCCCTCACTCCCAATAGGCAAATTGAAAATTTTATCCCTCCAATCCTCCCCATACAACTTGTAGACTTTGTCCAAGTTTCAGCGTCTATACTCCTCAAACCAAAGATCCCGTACACTACTATCATTAGAGTCGAGCATATCAACTTTAAAGGCACCACCATTTAAGCCTTCCACCCCCTGTTTTCAACCCGTATGTTAATCCTATCACCACTACCAACTTGGCAACCGAGACCATCTTTGAGGGCTTCTGCCGTAACCACAATGCTGGTCAACGTAAATGAAGCTTTGTTAACTCTTTCAAAGTGAAAGATATTGCCACCGGGAAAGTACTTAGAGGATAACACTTTAAAACAAAGGGTATCTTTATTGTTGATGAGGCTCCACACTTGACGCCCAAGAAGAGCCAAATAGAATAGCTAAATATCCTTTATGCCAAGACCTCACACGCCTTTAGGATGGCACAAGGTTTTCCAAAGAAGCATCGTCCAGAATCTGCGCTTTTCCTTGTCCGACCACAACGCTCTACTTAAATTTTTTTGAATTTTTTCAATGACACCTTTGAGAGCCAAGAAAATCAACAATGTATATGTTGGAATAGATTAGAGGACCGCTTCAATGAAAACTTCTTTACCACCAAAGGAAAGGATCCTCTTGGTCCAACTATTAATCCTGCATGACAGCCTATTGTTAATCTCTTGGAAAGCCACTTTTTTTCTTTTTTTCGATAGGAAGGGGGAGGCCAAGATAGTTATCCAGCTTCTCAACCACCTTCATGCCAAGAAGATTGCCAAAAATCTGTCTCCGCACCCTAGAGTATTAGTGTAACGCCCCAAATCTTTAATAATTGTTTTTATATGGTTGTGACACAAGTGTCTGCCTAGTTCAGTGATTATGTATTCTAGGAGTGTCTGATAAGTCTTGGTTCAAGCTTGGGCTTTTGTAAAAAGTTTTGTTTTTAAGTAATAAACCCTTTTTGTTAGTTAGTAAGCTCTTAAATTAATATGAGTAAAACATGAAAAAAAAGGCCTACTAGTCTAGTGGTAAGTGGCGTGTGGAGTGTGTATTGGGGTCTGAGGTTAGAGGCTTGGCGATGCAAAAGGAGCATTGTATTTTGCTAAAAGTGCTGTGGAAGTGTCCTAGGTTGACCGAAATTGAGATGTTTGAATGGGTAGTTGAGAAGATTATGGTGGAGAGATTCTAGGAGAGAGTGAAGGGAGGAAAAAGTGAAATTTGAAGTGTGATAGAGTTGTGCCAAAATTAAATAGTAGGTGTATAGAAATTTTCAGTTGAAGGAGCTATTCTCTAAAACTTCTGGAATTGTCTGCTCTTTTGGCTCTTTTTTTCTCTATTTCAGGTTTTGCCAAATTGTGGTTCTTTTTATTTTCATTTTTGAAGCCGAGTATAGTTATTTCGAGTACCTTTCGGGTGTAGTTGCTTTTGATTTTACTCTCCTCTCCAGCCCTCTTATCCACAGACTTTCTTTTCCTTCACACATCTTTTCAAATGGTTATTTTCCCTTTTGCCGAATATCTATTACCTTCATCTCTCTCAAACTCTTTCAGCTTTAACCTTGGGTGATCGATTGTTCTTTCTTCTTCCTTCCTCTCTCAAATTCAATTCAATCTTTGTTGGCCGAATACTTCTCTTTCATTTACCCTCTTTGTTCCGACTCTTTCTTCTGCTTCTTCTCTTTTGATCTTGGTGGTAAGTGCTGCTATTTAGATGTCATAACGGGAGATCTTTTTTGGGATAGTGGACCGATTACCCTCATTCTCTAGTTTCAGTTTTACATATTCGGTAAGTGGTTGTGCGTTTAGTTCAATTTATGTGGATGTACTGTGTTAGTTAATAAGTTCGCATGGAATGTAGGTAATCTATAAAGGAGTTCGTAATCAGTCTCGTGTATCATTTAAGGGTGTGATCTTCATTAGTTCGACAAATGCAAGTATTAGTGAAAATTTTGCGATAAGTATTTTGAAATCTTCGTCTAAGGTGTGTAATCACACTACCATAATCGTAAATCGACAAAATCTTAAATAGCTGACCGTCGACCCTACATGAGCATGCGCTCGCTCGTGTGGTAAACTGAATGCATAAACAGAGGTGTTTGATCGTAGAGGCCACCATGAACGTTTTCATGGGCTTAGGTCGCTTTGGGCCATGTTAGGCCAAAATGGGCTGTGTGAGCCCCACAGGCTTGGGCACCACATGGGTAAATCACACGGACGGGTGGAGGTTGTTGGGTCAGGCTGTGTAGTTCACACGACCAAGGCCATTTTTGGGCTTTGTGGGCCTCATAGGCGTGTAGGCCCACATAAGCCCGCATTATGGGTCTTTTGCCCATTTTTTACTGTTTGACTGTTAAGGTTGCATGGGTCACCCAAGACGACTATGGATCTACTTTTGGGTCGGTAAGTATACCTAGATCCCAATTGACAAAATGACTGTTATGCCCCTATGAGGTAAAATTACTGATATGCCACTATGATTTGTATGATGGTAACCAAGCATGACGTTTTGCATACATGTATGATATTATGACATGACGCATGACATATTACAAGGGGATGAGTTTATTATGATTGGAGGAAGTGTACTGTACTAGCAGCTCTGCTGCAAATAGTGTTTAGTGCCATAACCAGTGCTATATTCCGGAGTGTAGGGATGGTGGGTCGATTTTATCCCCACATGGAGTGTAGGGCTGGACGGAGTGGAGTGTGGAGGCTAGCTGGGTAGGATTTATGTTTGTATTCTGCACTATACTGTTACTGAATTGGGCTAAGGCCCACACTGATGTTGTAACTGAATGGGCTAAGGCCCTAACTGATACTAGACTGTTACTGAAACGGGTTTAGGCCCAGACTGTATTTGCCTATTGTATGTTTGACTGTCTGTTAGTTAAGGGATTACACACTGAGTGTTCGTAAACTCACCCTACTCTTTAACTGCACAGGTAATCCCCAGTCTTTGGCGGGTCGGTGCCGCGAGGGACTCAAAGGTGGCCACACAACTGCGTGGACTTTTATTATAAATTTTTAATTGGTATTTCTAATTTGGGCATTTGGTTATATAATAAGGCCTCTTTAATTTTTACTTTTAATTTGGGTTTTCATTATTATGATTTATATCTGTTAGTAGTAGGACACGGGTTTTCAAAAAGATAAATGTTTTTCAAAACACCACGTTTACGCAACATATTTCAAAAAGCTTCTACAACAAACAATCGTTTTAAAAGGTAACTACGATCTAATATAATTAACATTTTGCTAAACAACTTGAGTTCTAAATATTGAACTAGACAACCTAAACACTAACTAAGATTACAAAGATGTTTAATACAGAACGGGGTTTTTTTTAACAAAATTTTTATTTTACGAAAAACACTTTAATGTGGCATCGCCAAATCCGACCATAATGTCTAGGCCGGGTTTGGGGTGTTACATTTAGTGGTATCAGAGTCAGGTTGCAAAACTCAGTTGTGGATTTAGGTTTTTTTAAAACTTGGAATTTCGAAAAAGATCAGTTTTAAATGATTTGAAATACTTGAAAATGTTTTACTGAAGGTGTAGTACACCGAGTCTCTGGTGCCAATTCTGTAAGTCCTCTAAAACTACTTTCTATTTAAACTAAAATACTGAGGCTATTGTAGGTAGTAGACTGTACTGAAATACTCTGCTTAGGGTAAACTAAAACTGTAGTAAGACTGCGAGCTGCGAAAACAAACATTGAAATACTGAAACTGCTTTTCATAAAATATCCTGTAATAAACACTGGAATTGTAAACTGATGCATAAATTTGCTAATACAGATAAAACGCAAATCGATATGAGCACTAGAGGTACTCGTGAAAGGGGTACAAGAGGCCGCGGCGGAAGCCGTAGAGATGCTCGGGCTAGGTTTTCATCATCAGGCCACATGCCTAACGTTGAACTTAGAGAGGCACCGCATTCACCTGAGGCTGAGACTGGGTCTCACGATCGAGCGGCTAGGGATGATGCACTATTCCAAGCTATGTTGAGAATTTTAAAGAGGGTCGCTGAGCCCAATACTGGTACTATGGGTCATGGGTTGGTTACGGAACGACTCCGGTCCAATGGGGCTGAGATTTTTAGGAGTATAGCTGGAGTTGGCCCTAATGTGGTTGAATATTGGATTGAGGCCATAGAGAGGATCATGGACAACCTCAACTACACCCTTGAGCAGAAACTGAAAGGTGCAGTATCACTACTGCGAGATGAAGCCTATCAATGGTGGCTTACTATTAAAGAGGGAACTCAGGCCGACCGATTGACTTTGGAATTTTTCAAGGCTACCTTTCAAGGAAAATATATGGGCGCTAGTTATGTGGATACCTGGAGGAGAGAGTTCCTTAATTTGACTCAGGGGGATAAATCAGTGGCTGAATATGAGGTGAAATTCTTTCGATTAAGTCGCTATGCGTGAGGCATGGTGGCAACTGAATATGAGCGCTGCGTTCGTTTCGAGGACGACTTCAGAGCTAGTCTACGAGTGTTGGTAGCTTCAGAGAGGGAGTGAGATTTTGCTGCTTTAGTGGATAAGGTGAAGATTGCCAAAAAGTGAAGCGTACAGAACGAAAAAACCGTGAGAAGGATAAAGGTAGGAACAAAAGGGATTTGGAGCCCTAAAGTTCTTTTTTGAGGCATAAGAAAAATGTCAGAGTTGATGGGCTAGTCAGAGTTGAGGCCCCTGTTGCTGCCATTAGACCGCAGCCCTGTGCCGATTGTGGGAGACGCCATTAGGGTGAGTGCTAGAAACGGAACGGGGCATGCTTGAGATGTGAATCATTAGAGCATCAAATTAGAGATTGTCTACGGAGGCCCGAGCAGATACAAGGTACTTGTATGGGTAATGTACAGTCGCTGAGGGGTGGTCAACAGCCATCGAGAGGCCGTGGTTAGGCAAGAGATGGAATTGGTATGGGCCGTAATCGTAGAGCACCTTGCAGAGGTGATGGTCATACGGAGGCGAGGTAACCAGCTCTAGTTTACACTACACGTCGCCGAGAAGACGGAGACACCCCAGATGTTATCATGGGTACATTCTTTATCTATAATGTACCTTATACTACACTGATTGATGTTGGATCTACTCACTCTTATATAGCATGCACTATGTCTGAGACTTTGGGTTTAATGGTTGAAAGTATCGCGAGTGAAGTAATTGTGTTGAGTCCACTAGGACAGTCTGTGAGGGTAAATAAATTGTTTAGAGATGTAACTTTAGAGGTTCAAGGAACCATATTTTTGACGGATTTGATAGAACTCTCTTTTGGGGAATTTGACTTAATACTGGGCATGGACTGGCTGGTTAAGCATCAAGTGAATTAGGATTGTGCTGCTAAGCGGGTGGTACTGAAAACTGTGGAAGGTGACGAGGTAGTGGTAGTTGGGGAGCGTCGGAATTATCTGTCAAATGTAATTTCTACGCTTAGGGTTGAGAAATTGGTTCAAAAGGGTTGTGAAGCTACCTAACCTATATCAAAGTTTATGATTCCGAGGTTTCTTCTATTAAAGTTATCAGAACAGTTAAGGACTCTTCGGATATTTTTCCCAATGAACTGTCTGGGTTACCTCCAAACCGATAAGTTGAGTTTGGGATCGAGCTCCTAGCTGGTACAACTTCGGTGTCCATCGCCCCTTACAGAATGTGATCGCGATTTTCGTGACAGGTAAGTTTTATATATTTATAATAAATCATTCTTCAAACTAACTATTGTCACAATGTAGGCAAGTGTACCTATCGAACAGTAGAATAGTTTTAGCAAGACCGGATTGTTGAACCCAAAGAAACTAAAAGTAATAGTAATGACTGTCTTTTTATTATCTAGCCTAAGAATAAGAGGGTTTTGTTTTAACTAACTAATTATCTAAACTAAGAATACACAGAAAGTAGAATTGGGTAATTACTTTTGGAAAAAACGATTGAATTAAGACAATACCTAAGGAAGAATCCACCTAGACTTTACTTGTTATTCTGACTCCGAATCGGATGATTTATTCATTTAACTTGTTCCGTAGAGATACTTAAGTTATATTATTATCCCTATTCAAGACTAATAACGTCTAATCCCTAGATTGAATAATTGAGACTTTTCTCTAATTAACACCCTAGGGTTGCATTAACTCGATCTATGGATCCCCTTATTAGGTTTCACCCTAATCCAGCAAAATTTTGTTACCCTATCTCTAGGCGCGCAATTAACTCTGCCTAATTATGACAAATATACTCTTAGACAGGGTCTATTCCTCTTCTGAATAAGAGCTTTCTTAAATTAGTATCCTGTGATATCAAAACAAGAATTAAGAATACACAATTAAGAACAAGTTAAATATTTATCATACAATTCAGAAAATAATAACAAGATTCGTCTTAGGTTTCATTCCCCTTAGGTATTTAGGGGATTTAGTTCATAACTAAAAAGGAAAACATTTCAGAAGAATAATGAATACAAAACATAAAGAAAACCCAAAACTCCTAAAAGGGAATTGAGAGGAGATCTTCAGTCTTGATGGTGAATCTGGCTACTGAGATGGATCAATCGGCTTTCCTTGAGCAGTTCATTGCCTTCTTTCCTTCGCGTCTCCTTTTCCTATTCCTTTAGGGTGTATTTATAGGCTTTAAAATGCCTAAAAGCCCTCAAATTAGCCTTTTCCGAATTGGACTCAACTTGGGCTCGGCAGGGAACGCCCGTGTGCGATTAATTCAGCCTGTGCTCGAGCCTATTAGAATGGCACGAGCGTGTGTTCTACCGTGTGAGTCGTGCTTTGATTCTGCCAAATTAACACGGCCGTGTGGTCTGCCCGTGTGAGGAAGTCTAGGCTGTGTTGATTTAGTATGTTGGCCCATTTTCTCCTTTTTTGGCCCGTTTCTCGTTCCTTTCGCTCTCCTATGCTCACCTAAGTATAAAACATGAAATTAAGGCATTAGGAGCATCGAATTCACCAATTCTAAGGAAAAATCATCCATAAAATATGTTAAACATGAGGTAAAAATATGTATAAATTATGGTTTATCAAATACCCCCACACTTAAGCATTTAGTTGTCTTCAAGCAAAATTCTCAACAAATAATTAAAATAAAATTTTCTCAACTTATAATTTCTATCGATAATATCTCAAAATAATCCATAGGTAATCATACATTGAAAATTCAACTAAAAGAACATCAAAGTTTCAAACAGTCCAAGTTGAGCACTTTATCATGAAAATATAGGTGTCTCCCTCGTCTGAGTAATTATCTTTGATTCAAAATGTCACAGAGTTTCACATCTTCACTAAAGATTCACTCAAATCACTCGAGGTGTTTAAGGACAATAAATGAAGCACTCAATAGTCAATAATGAAAAGTCATTACCAGAGGCTTGCATGAAAATCAAATCTCCCCCACTATAAATTGAGATGATACATCAATCAAAAGGTCTTTAGAGGGTTGTAATGAGGCTTGGTTAGAGGGTGTGGTCACAAGCTGAAAGAAAAAGTTAGAATCGAGATTGAATTGAAAAATTACCTAACTAGAAAAATGAGTAGCCATTAATCGCGTACAAGGGAGCTTCTTCTCAGAATATAGAATTTAACTTCTTTGGCTTAAAAGATTACTACTACTAATATGTATACATATATATTTTTTTAGAACAAGTTAAATAACTAACTATTAAGAACAGGACATAGCTAAGCAATTTATTCAAATCAAATCTCGACAAAAATAGGGATAAAAATAATTGAAGAGATTTCAACAATAATGGGTTAAGAGTTAATATTAAGGGTAATACAAAAAATGGCTTGTTAGGCTCAAGGAAGTTCACTAAGGGTTAATCGTGGAGGTAGGCTTTTCATGGCATGAGTGGTTTAATCCTAAGTGCCTTAATCATTTTGACATATCAAATCAAATGGTGTGGTCTTGACATGCATAATCAAGCAAGTTCTAGAATAACAGTTAAAAACTGATGCACTCAAAGCAATAATAAAAGTGAGCATGAAAGAATTAATAGATGATCAAAAGGCTCAAAAATCTCACAAGAATTATGCCTTTTTGATGTTTAAAACTTGTGAATTCCAACTCAAAGTAATACCTAAATTTTGGGGAAACAACCTAAATTTTTAAATTCTTAAAATCAGCTTATCATGCTTGATTTTCTAATGTCTTCAAGTTTAAACAATCAATGCATAAATGCCTATGTTTTAATTCAAGATATATCAATCAAAATCATAAATCAATCAAAATTTTTCCTAAATATGATATGAGAGCTTTTCAAGAGAACAAGGAAATCATTCAGGGATTTTTCTGATAATGAAATGAATACCCCCCAACACTTAAGATGTACATTGCCCTCAATGTACAAAGATATATAAAAATATAAAAATAAGATAGGGAGAGAAGTGAAACTTCCTGAGTGATGAATGAATTTCCTTAAACTGGAGTTTTAGAGAATAATCGGCGTGAGGGTGGAGAAGGATACTCCGGCAGTGGTAGAGGTTCATTAGTCCATAAGTCCTATACCAAAAGAATATTATATCTAGTGGTGGCTATGGTCGTGGTCAAGCAGGACATGGCAGTCGTGGAGAACTTTTCCCGGTAGAGTTTCGAGTCCCTAAGTAATAGTAAGCTTTGGAGCTTTTTATAACTGTGATAGCATCAGGAACTCTTTTAGAAAATATATAAGGAAGAATAATTACTCGGTAGGAAATAGCCGGAATTCAAAATTGTGAAATAAAAATTATAAGTCCTAATAAAAATAAGATGAAAGAAAAATAAAAAGTAGTCTTAAAATAAAATAAAAGTAAAAACATAAAATAATAAATAAAAGTTTTTAAACATCTTCATCGCTAAATGGTTCGCGAAGTGGGGGCGGCGATGAGATATGGAAGTGCTGATAGATCTGCTGTAGAGTAGCATCAATGTTGTCAAATCGTTGAAAACGCTGCAGCTCGAACGAGTAAGGCGCTCAGAAATGTCAGCATATGAAGCTGCCGCATGAACTGGACAAGAGGGTGGTGGTGGCTGAGACGGTGGGTCCTCGTGCTGTGGGAGAACATCATCATAATGTCCTCGGAGCCTCCTCCTCGGTAGATTGGGCAAGACAATATTGAGAAGGGTAGGTTCCTCGGTGCTTTTCGATCATCCTTATGCTTAGCATCCTCGAGATGTCTTGTGAAAACATCATGCCAATGAGGGTCAAGGATAGTTCTTGGGCCGCGGTGCAAAGAAGCCCGAGGTGTCGAGCCAACCGAGTAACATAAGGGCCAATAGAGATGACCCCCTTCTTATGCCGCTCCGTCTGGTGCTGAATGGTGAGGGCAACAAATAAGCAAGATCGATGACGTGCCCGTGCGACATACACCATAGAAAATAGGCGTCGTGAGTATTGACGATGCCAGTACTCTCTCGCCTTCTTGTAATCATGTGAGCCAAAATGGCGTGAAGGTACCTCAGAGATGGAGGGAGAGCCGATGCCTTGGAGCGGCTAGGATTATAGGTGGCTGAACTTGGTACTAGTGCATCCCAGCACCGTGGAGGAGAACGATGGATATGGCGGCTGAGAGCATATAAGTCATTCTCTTCCTTGAATTCATCCGTATATAAGCCCAGTACAGTACCAAATTCTGGGACGCTTAGCTGGCGGACTAATCCTCCTAGGCAAAATTAGACCGTGCTGGGATCATCATAATTCGTCATTACAGTTTAAAGATGAAATGTTGAGCATAGTTCCATCGTAAGCTCGAGATATATTGTCTCGATGATCCCAAAGAAAAGTTCCCAAGGGTCGGTGGTTAGGAGGGCCCGAATCGCATCACCCAACTGAACTTGTCCTACTGCAGCCCAGTCAATATAGCGGCCCATAATTAAAGGTCGGGCCCAGAGTATTTAGGGGTAAGACCCGTGAAAGATGACGCTCCCCTCCTTTTCTTTGAAGCAGGGACGACGGCCTTTTTACCACGTGAAGACAACATTATATACGCTAAGGGAGAGAGATTGGGCATCAAAAATGGAGTTGGAAGTGGTGCACGGGTGTGGTGGGGAGGGCGTGTGGACTTGCAGCGGCTAGGGTTAGGGTTTTTGGGTGAGGAAGACAATGAATAATGCAACCTATTTATAGATTTTGGGGCACACGACCAGAGAACGCGCCCGTGTTCCCCAATTTCAGCCCGTGTGATTCGTGAATTTTGAATTTGGGCGCGTCTGACATTTTGTCCACGCCTGTGTCCCTTGGGCATGTAGGTGTACACGGCCGTGTCGTACGACCATATTTGGCTTCGTTCGCTTCTCCCACGCCCGTGTTAACTTAACAGGTTTGCCCACGGTTGCTTGGCACGGGCGTGTCGCACGCCCATGTTAATTTGACAGGTTCGCCCACGGCCATGTCGCATGACCGTGGAGATTTGTCGTAGCTTGTGTTAGAGAAATCTTTGCCCTGCTTCCACACGGTCATAAGCACACCCGTGTGCTTGGCTGTGTCTGTGTGGTAAACCTGTATTCAAGAGCTCCGTTAGTAAGTTAGGTGTTAAACACTAAAATTAGAAGAAGTTAATGCAGTTAGTGCTGAGGTTGCCTCCTGAGAAGCACTTATTTATAGTCTAAGCTTGACTTACCTCTCCATTGAATGGTCATGGTGGTTCGAGGAATTTATACTCCTCATTCCTGCTATCATTCTCATCAAAATAAGGTTTTAGACGGGTGTGGTTTACCTTAAAAGTGTTGAACTTGGGATGACTTACCTTGACTGTACCGAATGGGAAAATGCTAAGTTCCGTAAGAGGGATTTCTTCATTCAGTTTGGTAGTGACAGTGTGAGGATCTGCGGCATCTAATAATACTTTACCTCCAACTTTAAGTTGATTTGGGAGGGTATTGAGCTCGTTCCGGCATAGTTTTGGTTTATCGTGTGTTCTCGGTTTATGCGTCCTTCATTCATCTAGCTCCTCAATTTATAGCCTTCGATCTTCATGAATAGGTCTTCTGCTACTGTTTGAGAATGGCTCATATACTTCCTTCAGACTCATTTCCTGCAAAGTAGGTTGCACCATATTGTCAGTTTTAGTAGAATGGTTTAGACGATCACCTTCAATTTTCGATGTGTTGCTAGAATTCCGAGCTTGAATGGTGATTGTTTTGTCTCCCACACGGAGTGTGAGCTCACATGTGCCAACATCAATAATTATTTTAGCAGTTGCTAAAAAGGGCCGTCCTAAAATCAAAGGAGTGTTGCTCTCCTCCTCTATGTCTAGAACAATGAAGTCAACGGGAAATATAAATTTATCGATTTTAACTAGCACATCTTCAATAATACCCCTAGAAAATCTTATAGTTTTATCTGCTAATTGAATACTCATCCTAGTCTGTTTGGTTTTGCCAAGACCTAACTGTTTGAACATTTGTAGGGTATGACATTAATACTAGCCCCTAAATCAGCTAATGCATTATTAACATCTAAGCTACCAATTAAGTAAGGAATCGTAAAACTCCCTAGATATTTTTGTTTGTTGGGTAGTTTATTCTGTAGAATAGCCGAGCAAATTGTGTTTAGCTCCACATGCGACGCCTCATCCAACTTCCACTTATTTTCTAAAAGCTCCTTTGAAAATTTCATTGCGTTTGGCATCTGCGATAGAGCTTCAATAAACAGTAAGTTAATATGTAATTTTTTTAAGAGTTTAAGGAATTTACCAAATTATTCATCTGAATGGTCTGTCCTTGTCGCGTTGGGGTATGGCACACGAGGTTTATATTCAACATTCACTTATTTGTTTTTATTATGACCTACCTTACCTTGACCTCTGCTCACCACAGTTTATTGCTTTGGTTCTGGCTCAGGCTCAACAAATCCTTCTTCATCTTAAACATTAATCGTGTTGAGATGTTCCCTTGGGTTTGGGTTCATTATTACGTGGCAAGCTACCTTATGGTCGTTCAGAGATTAGTTTGGAAAGCTGGCCTATCTGAGTTTCGAGCCCTTGGATCGACACTTGTTGATTTTTAAGTACTGTCTCGGTGTTCTAGAAACGGGTTTTTGACATCGAGATAAATTTAGACAGCATCTCTTCAAGGTTTGGTTTCTTTTCCTATTGATAAAGTGGTTGCTGAAAACCCGGAGGATGTTGTGGTCTTTGATTTCCTTGACCGCCCCACGAGAAATTGGAATGGTTCCTCCAACCCGTATTATAAGTGTTACTATATGGGTTATTTTGGGATCTAGAGTTATTGTTACCAATTTATTGGACTTGTTCCTCCTCAATGCTAGGGTTGATACTCTATGCATGCTCCTCATCTATTTGTCTCGTACCTCATTACTGGATGTAACTGAGTAGAACCAAGTAAACCATCAATCTTTTTATTTAGAAGTTTTACCTGGTTTGACAGCATAGTAACCAAATCGACGTTATAAACGCCTACTGTTTTAGTTGGCTTAGTCCTCATGACTTGCCACTGATAGTTATTCAGTGACATCTCTTCAATAAATTCGTAAGCCTCTTCAGGTGTTTTGTTGTTGATGGTTCCCTTGGCTGTTGCATCAATCATTTGCCTTGTCAAGGGGTTCACACCATTGTAGAATGTTTGAACTTGCAATCATAGAGGTAGTCCATGGTGAGGACACCTTTGCAGTAGGTCATTGTATCTCTCCCATGCATCGTAAAGAGTTTCTAAGTCCATCTATACAAACAAAGAGATATCATTACATAATTTGGCTATTTTAGCCAGTGAAAAATATTTTAATAAAATTTTTTTGGTCATTTGTTCCCAAGTAGTAATTGACCCTCGTTGTAACGAGTTCAACCACTGTTTAGCTTTGTGAAAAAGGGAATAATCGAAGACGAATGGCATTGTCAGAAACACCATTAATTTTAAATGTATCGCAGAATTTCAGGAAATTTGCCAAGTGAGTGTTTGGATCCTCATCCTGCAAACCATCAAACTGAACAAATTACTGTATCATTTGAATAGTGTTAGGTTTTAGCTCAAAATTATTTGCAGCAATAGCAGGCCTAACTATACTTGACTCAGTTCCTGTTAAAGTAGGTTTAGCATAATCATACATAATACGAGGAACAGGATTTTGATTTGCTAGTTCAACGGGTATCGTAGAAGGTAGCTGATTGTCTTGTTTTCAGCCATCTCCTCGTTTGGGGTTTAAATATCGTCCTCTTGCTCGTTCTCTATGTATCTTAAGCTTCGCCTTATTTCTCTTTGGTTTCTGCGAACTGTGCGATCGATTTCTTCTTCAAAAAGTAGTGATCTTGATAGGTTTCTTCTAGTTATAAACTATAAAAACCTACCAAGATAAAGAAAAAGTAAATTAATAAATAATAATAAAAATAAAATAGAATTAACTTGCAAGAAAAATAAATAGCTAAAGTAATAAAAATTGAGTGTTCCTAATATCTTAGTTCCTCGGAAACGGTGCCAAAAACTTGATCGCGATTTTTGTGACAGGTAAGTTTTATATATTTATAATGAATCGTTCTTGAAAATAATTATTATCACGATGTAGGCAAGTGTACCTATCGAACAGTTGTATAGTTTTAGCAAGACTGGATTGTCGAACCCAAAGGAACTAAAAGTACTAGTAATGACTGTCTTTTTATTATCTAGCCTAAGAATAAGGGGGTTTTGTTTTAACTAACTAATTATCTAAACTAAGAATGCACAGAAAGTAGAATTGGGTAATTACTTTTGGAAAAAAACTATTGAATTAAGATAATACCTAAGAAAGAATCCACCTAAACTTCACTTGTTATTCTGACTCCGAATCGGACGATTTATTCATTTAACTTGTTCCGTAGAGATACTTAAATTATGTTATTATCCCTATTCAAGACTAATAAAATCTAATCCCTAGATTGAATAATTGAGACTTTTCTCTAATTAACACCCTAGGGTTGCATTAACTCGATCTATGGATCCTCTTATTAGGTTTCACCCTAATCCGGCAAAATCTTGTCACCCTATGTATGGGCGCGCAATCAACTCCTCTTAATTATGACAAATGTACTGTTAGACAGGGTCTATTCCTCCTCTGAATAAGAGCTTATCTTAAATCAGTATCCTGTGATATCAAAACCAGAATTAAGAACACACAATTAAGAACAATTAAGTAGTTATCATACAATTCAGAAAATAATAACAAGATTTGTCTTAGGTTTCATTCCCCTTAGGTATTTAGGGGTTTAGTTCATAACTGAAAAAGAAAACATCTCAGAAGAATAATGAATATAAAGCATAAAGAAAACCCAAAACTCCTGAAGGGGAATTGAGGGGAGATCTTTAGTCATGATGGTGAATCCGGCTTTTAAGATGGATCAATCCGCTTCCCTTGAGTAGTTCCCTGCCTCCTTTTCTCTGTGTCTCATTTTCCTCTTCCTTTAGGGTGTATTTATAGGCTTTAGAATGCCTAAAAGCCCTCAAAATTAGCCTTTTCTGAATTGGACTCAACTTGGGCTCGGCAGGGACAAGCCCGTATGCGATTACTTCAGGCCATACTCGAGCCTGTTAGAATGACATGGGCGTGTGTTCTACCCATGTGAGTCGTGCTTTGATTCTGCCAAATTGACACGGCCGTGTGGTCTGCCCGTGTGAGGAAGTCCAGGCTATGTTGATTTCTTACGTTGGTCCATTTTCTTCATTTTTGGCCCATTTCTCATTCCTTTCACTCTCCTATGCTTACCTAAGTATAAAACATGAAATTAAGGCATTAGGAGCATCGAATTCACCAATTCTAAGGAAAAATCATCCATAAAATGTGTTAAGCATGGGGTAAAAATATGTATAAATTACGATTTATCTGAATGGCACCGAATGAGCTAGTGGAGCTTAAGGCTCATATTCAAGAGTTACTGGATCGAGGTTCATCCGCCCTAGTGTCTCTCCGTGGGGATTACCGGCTTTATTTGTGAAAAAGAAGGATGGATCAATGCGAATGTACATCGACTACCGACAACTGAATAAATTGACTATTAAGAATAAGTACCCTCTACTGAGGATTGATGATCTGTTCGACCAGTTTCGTGGAGCTTCGATTTTCTCTAAGATAGATATCTGATCTGGGTACCATAAACTGAGGGTCAAGGAGACTGATGTTTATAAGACAACGTTTAGGACTCGTTATGTTCATTAAGGGTTCCTAGTGATGCCATTTGGACTGACGAATGCACTAGCGACCTTTATAGATCTGATAAACCGAATGTTCCAGCCTTATCTAGATCAGTTCATAGTAGTGTTTATAGATGATAATGGTGTATTTAAAAACTAAAGATGAACACGATGCACATCTCTGAGTTGTTCTGTAAATTTTGAGGGAGAAACAACTATATGCCAAATTCAGTAAGTGTGAATTATGGTTACAAGAGGTAACATTTCTGGGTCATGTGGTATCTGCTGAAGTGATTAGGGTGGATACTCAAAAAATTAAAGTTGTACTGTATTAGTAGCTGCCTAAGATGGTATCTGAGATTCGAATTTTTCTGGGGCTATTATAAACATTTTGTTGTGGGGTTTTTATTTATTGCTGCACCTCTGACTAAACTACTGTGTAAGGGTGTACCATTTAAATGGACTGATGCGCAGTAAGAGAGTTTCGAAAAAATTAAGAAAGTTTTGACTGAGGCCCCTGCCTTAATACAACCAAAGTTTGGGAAAGAGTTCACTGTCTACAGCAATACATCACACATTGGTTTGGGATGTGTGTTGATGCGAGAGGGTCAGGTGTTGGCATATGTGTCTTGCTAGCTTAAAACGCATAAGATGAATTATCCGATGCATGACTTGGAGTTTGTCGCGATGGTATTCGCATTGAAAATTTGGAGGCATTACCTGTACGGTAATAAGTGTATTATTTACACGGATCATAAGAGCTTCAAGTATCTCATCAATCAGAAAGAGTTAAATTTTAGGCAGTGTAGATGGATTGAACTGCGAAAAGACTATAACTGTTAGATTGAATACCATCCTGGTAAGGCCAATGTGGCAGCCGACACACTGAGCCGTAGGGCTATGACTGATCTGAGGGCGATGTTTGCTCGTATCGGTTTATTTGATGATGGTAGCTTGTTGGCTGAAGTCCAAGTTAAACCGATATGGATTGATCAGATTAAGGGTAAATAGTTGGAAGATGAGTCACTGGGTCCTCGATTCCAATAGATTGAGAGTGATGAAACAACAGATTTTGGACTGAATAGCGAAGGGGTACTCTGTTTCTGTGGGAGAGTCTGTGTAATGAAATATACTGATCTGAGGCAGTCTATACTACGAGAGGAGTATAGTAGCCCTTATGCTATGGATCCTAGTGGAAATAAGATGTATCGAGACCTTCGTGAGTTATATTGGTGGCCAAGACTTAAGCGTGAAGTTACCGACTTTATGAGTAAATGCCTGATTTGCCAGCAGGTTAAGGCAAAACATCAATTGCCTTCAGGATTGCTTCAGCTAGTCAAGATTCCACTTTGAAAGTGGGAAAGAGTGTAACTATAGATTTCGTAAGTGGGCTGCCCTTAACGCCTTTTAAAAAGGATTCAGTATGGGTTATCATGGATCAATTGAGCAAATCTGCCCATTTTATACTAGTTCGTACTGATTACTCATTGCAGAAACTGGCTAAACTGTATGTGGCCGAGATAGTGAGATTACATGGGGTACCAGTTTTTATAGTATTTGAAAGGGATCCTCGCTTCACGTCTCGATTTTGGAAGAAGCTACATGAAATACTGAGTATAAGGTTAGACTTCAGTACTGCATTCCATTCTCAGACAGATGGTTAGTCAAAGAAGCTACATGGTAGTTGGGAGGACTACTTGCCGCTAGTAGAGTTTGCATATAACAATAGCTACCAGTCTAGCATACAAATGGCACCTTACGAGGCATTATATGGTTGTAGGTGTCGTACTCCTTCTTGTTGGACCAAGTTGGGTGAGCGGCGTGTTTTGGGTCCTGAGTTGGTTTCTGATACCGAGGACAAAGTTAAACTGATTCGGGATCTACCGAATGCGGCATCTGACAGAAAAAAGTCGTATGCGGATTTGAAGCATAAGGAGATTGAGTATACTGTGGGGGACTTTGTTTTTCTCAAGGTGTCGCCATGGAAGAAAGTACTGAGGTTTGGACGGAAGGGCAAGCTAAGCCCTAGGTTCATTGGGCCTTACCACATACTGAAATGTGTGGGATCGGTTGCCTATCAACTTGAGTTTCCTTCAAAGTTGGACCGAATTCACGATGTGTTCCACATTTCTATGCTGAGGCGTTATCGCTCTAATCCTGCGCATATAATCTCGACTGAGAAGATTGAGGTTGGGCCAGATCTGACCTTTGAGAAAGAGCTGGTTTAGATTCTAGACCGTGATGTAAAGGTTCTAAGGAAGAAATCTATCCCACTGGTTAAGGTACTTTGGAGTAACCACAGCTCAAAGGAGACTACGTGGGAACCCAAGGAGGCGATACGACAACAATACCTGAATCTGTTTTGACAGGTAAATTTCAAGGCCGAAATTTTTTTTAGGGGGTAGAGTTGTAACGCCCCAAATCTTTAATAATTGTTTTTGTATGGTTGTGACATAAGTGTCTGTCTGCTTCACTGGTTATGTGTTCTGGGAGTGTCTGAGAAGTCTTGAGTTCAAGCTTTGGCTTTTGCAAAAAGTTTTGTTTTTAAGTAATAAACCCTTTTTGTTAGTTAAGAGGCTTTTAAATTAATATGAGTAAAACATGATAAAAAAAAGGCCTGCTAGTCTAACGGTAAGTGGTTTATGGAGTGTGCATTGGGGTCTGAGGTTCGAGGTATGGTGATGCAAAAGGAGCATTTTATTTTGCTACAAGTGCCGTGAAAGTGTCCTAGGTTGACCAAAATAGAGGTGTTTCAATGGAGTTTGAATGGGTGGTTGAGAAGATTATGGTGGAGAGATTCTAGGAGAGAATGAAGGGAGGAAAAAGTGAAATTTGAGGTGTGATAGAGTTGTGCCGAAATGGAATAGTAGGTGCACAGGGATTTTCGGCTGAAGGAGCTATTATCTAAAACTTTCGGCATTGTTTTCTCTTTTGGTTCCTTTCTCTCTATTTCGGGTTTTGCTAAATTATGGTTCTTTTTATTTTCATTTCTGAAGCAGAGTAGTGCTATTTCGAGTACCTTTCGGGTGTAGTTGCTTTCAATTTTACTCTCCTCTCCAACCCTCTTGTCCATGAACTTTCTTTTCCTTCACACATTTTCCCAAACTGTTCTTTTCCTTTTGGCCAAATATCTATTACCTTCCTCTGTTTCAAACTCTTTCTGTTTTAACCTTGGGTGATCGATTCCTCTTTCTTCTTCATTCCTCTCTCAAATTCAATTCAATCTTTGTTGGCCGAATACTTCTCTTTCATTTACCCTCTTTGTGCCGACTCTTTCTTCTGCTTCTTCTTTGTCGATCTTGGTGGTAAGTGCTGCTATTTAGATTTTTCTCACCCTTTTCCCTTTCTGTCGTATCTATAGTTCTCATCTAACACCTTCTTTTCTTGTCGACAATTGCTAGGTGTGTGGTTGCGTTAGCTTTGCCTCTGTCGTAGCGAGAGATCTTTTTGGGAATAGTGGACCGATTGCCCTCCTTCCCTAGTTTCGATTTTACACCTTCGGTAAGTGGTTGTGCGCTTGGTTCAATTTATGTGGGTGGATTGTGTTAGTCAATAAGTTTGCTTGGAATGTAGGTAATCTATAAAGGAGTTCGTAACCGGTCTCGTGTATCGGTTTAAGGGTGTGAACTTTATTAGTTCGATAAAGGCAAGTATTAGTGAAATTTTTGTGATAAGTATTAAAATGAGATTTGGGCTTTGGGCTCGTGGCCTACTCGCACATCTTCGTCTAAGGCGTGTAATTACACTACCATAATCATAAATTGACAAAAGTCGGAATAAGTGACCGTCGACCCCACACGAGCATGCAGTCACTCGTGTGGTAAACTGAACACATAAATAGGAGTATTTGATCATAAAGGCCACCATGAGCATTTTCATGGGCTTAGGCCGTTTTGGGCCACGTTGGGCCGAAATGGGCAGTGTGGGCCCACCAGCTTATGGGCCCCACACGAGTAAACCACACGGACAGGTGGAAGTTGTTGGGCCAGGTTATGTAGTTCACACGGCCAAGGCCATTTTGGGCTTTGTAGGCCCCAATGGCGTGTAGGCCCACATGGGCCTGCATTATGGGCCTTGGGCCCATTTTTCACTGCTTGACTGTTGTGGTTGAATGGGTCACCCAAGACGACTGTGGACCTACTGTTAGGTCGGTAAGTATATCTAGATCCCAATTGAAAAAATGACTGTTATGCTCCCATGAGGTAAAATGACTGATATGCCTCTATGATTTGTATGATGGTAACCGAGCATGACATTTTGCATACATGTATGATATTATGACATGAAGCATGACATATTGCATGGGGATGGTTTTATTATGATTGGATGAAGTGTACTGTACTAGCAGCTCTGCTGCAAATACTGTTTAGTGCCGCAACCGGTGCTATATTTTGGAGTGTAGGGATGATGGGTCAATTTTATCCCCGAATGGAGTGTTGGGCTGGACGTAGTAGAGTGTAGAGGCTAGCTAGGTAGGATCTCTATTTTATATTCTGCACTGATACTGTTACTGAATTGGGCTAAGGCCCACATTGGTATTGTTACTTAATGGGCTAAGGCCCACACTGATATTGTTACTGAATGGGCTAAGGCCCTAACTCATACTAGACTATTACTGAAAAGGGCTTAGGCCCAGACTATATTTGCCTATTGTATGTTTGACTGTCTGTTAGTTAAGGGATTACACACTGAGTGTTCGTAAACTCACCCTACTGTTTAACTGCACAGGTATCCCCAGTCTTAGGCGGGTCGGTGCTGTGAGGGACTCAAAGGTGGCCACACAACTGTGTGGACTTTTATTATAAATTTTTAATTAGTATTTCTAATTTGGACATTTGGTTATGTAATAAGGCCTCTTTAATTTTTACTTTTAATTTGGGTTTTGATTATTATGATTTATATCTGTTAGTAATAGGACACGGGTTTTCAAAAAGATAAATGTTTTTCAAAACACCACGTCTAAGCAACATATTTCAAAAAGCCTCCATAACAAACAACCCGTTTTAAAAAGTAACTATGATTTAATATGATTAACATTTTGCTAAATAACTTAAGTTCTAAACATTAAACTAGACAGCCTAAACACTAATTAAGATTACAAAGATGTTTAATACAAAACGGAGTTTCTTTCAACGAAATTTTTATTTTACGAAAAACACTTTAATGTGGCATCGCCAAATCTGGCCATAACATCTAGGCCAGGTTTGGGATGTTACAATTAGGACTAAAAAGAACCATAGATTTTTCAAAATTAATTTCTTGACCTGAAACATTAGCAAACACTTTCAGAATATTAATAAGACTTTCAACATCATTCTTTTTATTTCTCACGAAAAAGAAGGGCGTTACGGCAAAAAAGAGATGATTAATCCTAGGGTCGTTCATACTAGCCCAGATTCTTTTTAAAATATTATCACCTTGTGCATGAATAAGCATCCTCGAAAATGCTTCCATGCAAAACAGGAACAAATAAGGGGATAGAGGATCCCTTTGACAGAGTCCCCTATCGGGAATTATAATATCCGCTAAAATATTGTTACATTTAACCAAATATCTTACTGACTGAACGCATCCAATTATTTTGTCTATCCATTTCTCAACAAACCCTATTTTCTTCATATCCGTCTCGAGAAAATTCCACTCCACCCGATCATATCTTTGCTCATATCGAGTTTGATAACCAATCCTTTATTAGGGCCGCTTTTTGGAGCTTTGAAAATAATGTAAAAGCTCATGCGCCATCAACATATTATCATGTATCATTCTTCCCGGGATAAAAGGCACTTTGATTTTGACTGATACAACTAGGAAGGGCCACTTTAAGTCAGTTGGCCAGCACCTTTGAGATGATTTTGTAAATGAACCTACATAAACTAATAGGCCGAAAGTTAGTGATATCACAAGGGTCACGAATTTTGGGAATTAAAATGATCATTGTTTCTTTAAGGTTAGAAATATCTTTTTTTCCATTAAGAACATCCAAACAAAACTGAATAATATCATTTCCTATGTAATACCCCAAAAATTACTACAATAAGAAAGTAAGATATTATCCTTGATATAGTAAAACAAGGAAATGAAGTGATAAAGGGAAATTTTGAGCTATGTCAACATTGATAAGTATATTATGATATATTAATTCAAGAAAAGAATTAAATCGCAAAAGTGAGAAAAGTTTTTTGTCCAAGAGTAAATGCTTAAAATTTAAGGGGATAAAGTGTAAAAATGAGAAAGTAGAAGGACCAATAGTGCAAATGTTTTAAGGGTGGAATGATCTAGAAACTAAGGAAAATGGATGAATTAAGACCAAATTGAATAGGTAATGAAGTATGAGGGACTAAATTATAATTTTACCAAATTAAGTAATGACTCAATGATGGAATTTTAAAAGATCATAAAGGGCAAAATGGTCAATTAGAAAGAGAGAGAAATCTAGAAGGCAATGATGATGTTAGTGATATTTTAGATGAAATAAATAAATATTAGTTTATTAATATTTTAATAAGATATTTTATTATTATTTTATTTAGTATATTAGGAGAGAAAGAAGACAAGAATTCTTCATCTTTCATGCAACCAACGTGAGTAGAGAAAAGAAAGAAAGAAATTTTCTTTTCTTTACAATTTGGTATTTCACCAAAAATCCACCATTTTCACATAGAAATAAAAAGAATTTCCATAGCCATCAAGAGAGAAAGATAATATAGAGACTATTGGGAGCTAGAATATCAAGTTAGATTCAAGAAATAGAGGCTGGAAGAGAGAGAAAATCAAGTTAAAGATTGAAATAATAGGACAAGGTAAGAACATCAAGATTTCAATATATTTTTGAGTTTGATATTATTGAAAAAGTATGAAAATGATGTTAAAGTAGAGTTTTATTATATAAATTTCTATAATTGATATTGAAATGGCATGGTATGAGAAATGGAAGTGAAATGGTGAAATGAAAATAAATAATGAAGTTTTATAATTGATATTGAAATGACATGGTATGAGAAATAGAAGTGATATAGTGAATTAAAAATAGAATGTGAAATATGTTGGCATAAGTAACCAGCCGTATCAAATTTATGAAAATTTCAACAAAACCAAATCAAAGCAAACTTTCTGAGACCTCCGATGTGCCTAGTCCGTAACATAGTCTTGCGAAATACCTGAAAGCCAGAATGCCAAGGGGATGAGCTACGTGAGCTCAGTGTGAGTCTGAAATCAAAAAGGTATCAAATACGAGATTTTGAAGCAAATATCCAGATAATAGTACACTTATAGCAAACAAAATATAACTCATAGCAGTAATCAGACTTATGAGTAGACTTGTGTATCACACTTACCATAGAGACATTATTTCCAACATATTAGTTACTTTAGACATGTCGGGCTATTCAAATTATTTCATAGCCAACCCAACAATCATACAAACATACTTATAACCGAACATGAAATGAATGCAACAGGTTAAAAACCCGCCCAACCAATCGAACATCACTTCGACCACCCTGCACACCACATATGAGCTATATCAAGCCCATCCACCCTACACACCACATAGGACCATCTTAGGTCCATCCATCCTATACACCACGTATGTGGAAATAAGCCGCTTAATAATAATATGCAATTGAGTTGACATATGATACCTACAGACATACCACTATCAGATTATTGTGCATTTTAACTACCTAGCACAGGCATCCTTTTCTTCACAACCAAAATCCCAAATTTTGATGCAAATGCCAGAGTGCACTCAATATTCTAACAGACTCACAAAGTAGAATACATAATCAGTGGACCAATATCAGAGTCAATATCACTTGTATGCAATTAATAAACAACAGTAGTAGAAATTCCTCATATTCATTTATCACATCACCTTAATGCATGAGCACCAGTTGACATACACCCTACACTTGTAAATACACACACAAATCTAAGCTGAAAACAAAGTCCAAACACACGTGTAGAGGCCTAACTTGGAGTCAGGTAGTACATAACACAAGTTAATTTATGACTTATAGCAAAAATTTACGAAACAAGGCCACACGGCTGTATGCCCCAACCGTGTGGAAGTACATAGGCTGTGTGGAGGTCTACGCCTGTGTGCAAGCTGCACACGCTCACGTGGAGGAGACACGCCCTCGTGTGGAAGAGACACACGCTCTTGTGATCTAGTTACATGGCCATTTGAGTAACCCGTGTAACTGACTATTCAAAAGTGTCAAAATAAGGTACAGAGTAGACACAGCTGTGTGGAAACCTCACATGCCTATGTGGCTAAGGGACACGGCCATGTGAAAAATGAAAAAAATCCCCAAATCATAGCCACACAACCGTGTGAACCACTCGTGTACGGCATACGCCCGTATGGCCATCCGTGTGGTGATGAAACCACACTAGAATAGGTTGAAGAACATGAATTTCCTCAACGAAACAAATTCCTAACATCAATATTTCTAAAAAAGACCTTTTTAAGTTCAGAAAAACCCCTTAGAACGTGATTCCAACACCGAAAACCAGTCGATTCTACTCAACTTAACTAATCTAAAACTCAATTTCAAAAATGCACAACTACTTTAAAACCTTTATCAACAACAATAAAGAATCTAGAAACCAAATCAAAATTCGAAGGCACTTACACAATTCAAAACTTAAACAACTAATCACGCAATTCTTCTATTGAAAGGCCAAAATTAAAGCTTTAATGCATGACCAGTAGGATGCAAAGGAAAGCACAATAGCCAAAACAGAAGAGAAAAGAAATGATGTAAAAGAAGAGAGAAAAGGAAAACAATAAATAAAGTTAATTTTGTACTAAAAAACCCCAAAAATAAAATAAAAATCCCTCTTTTCTCACATCTAGATTCAAACATGGGACCAAGGCAAATTAACAACACACTCTACCACTGAACCAACAAGCTCACTCTGACATTAACACATGAAAAGAAATGCAATTACTCAACTTAGTCATTGCCTCTAACTAAAAACCTTAAAACTTTTAACCCTAAATTTTGAGGTGTTACATCTCAATTTTTGTGTTTCTCATGGTGACAATTATTCCTAGTTACATCTAAATCGTGGCACTCAGATTTCGGATGGTAAGATAGGTCAGAAATTTTGATTGATTTCTATTTATTCGTCATAAATGTGTTGATTCATATATGATTAGTTGTGATGGTTTAGAGTTTGCAAAGAATATTTTTAATGAAATGTCAAAAAGAAATGTTTGTGTGAAGAAGTTGATGATCTAAATAAAGTGTTTGATAAAATGATAAAAATAAGATTAGGGGAGCAAATGCCAAAAGAAAATAGGAAATCTAATTGAGTTACTATTGTTGTGTTTTGTCGGCATGCTAGCAAACGAGGCTGTTAGAATTTAGAAGATGGGATCTTTTATACATTACAAACATCATAGGACAAAACTTATCTAATTTGTTGGGGGCACTGATCAATCTGTATTCAGGGGCTTGATATGCATGGGAAGAATATCCAGACTATTGAGAATTCTCGATGAATGATGAATCAAGGGCTTTTGCTATATAGTGTTAATTTTATTGTTGGTTGCGCCTGTAACAGTAGAGAATTGGTGAATTTGGGGTTTTGTTGTGCACTTGATCATGCCATGTGTACTTGTTATCATATTTAGTCCGCATATAGATCGAGTACAATAGACTTGAACACAGAGAGTTTATATCTATATCACACAATTTCTTTTCTACATATCTTATATGATATACTCTTTGACCTATACTCTTTTATCTTTTTGCTAATTTTCAGTGCTAGTTTTTTATCTCCTTATGACAAGGGAAATCACGTCTAGTTTAGTTACACCATTCTCATCGTCAATATCGTAAATGGTATTTTCTTTTCCCTTCCATTTTTTCTTCTTGTTGATGGCTTTAGTGAATGTATACGTAATGTTTATGAGTACTTATTTATGCATATCAGTGTTGGCGAATGTGTATGCTCATATTCAGATACACATACATTATAATGAGCTTGAAAAGTCATGCATGTATATTGTATGATAGTTGCCGAAGCATATTCATATGTGTACACACTATTAAAATAGACAAAATATGGATATACATACCATTGAAGACTGATGAATCTATTTACATTTAGTGGTTTGTAGAGCTATCTATTTATTTTTCCAAAACCAAATAAGATAAGTAATACCTTCGCCATTTTTAATGTAAATTTTAGTAAGTGTTATATGTAAATAGCTCATCATCTGTAATTTAGAGGGTTTATCCTTTACCAAATTTTTAAATTCTTTATAAGCTCTCCAACTCAAGGCTCGACAAGCCTTTAACTTAAGTTGGTGAGCCAATGTTTATTGCACCTACCCTTCACTATTAGTTTTTGAGATATAGATGAGTTTTCTTTCGAGGTGGCAAAGGTGGCAAAGGTGTGTTTGTGCTAAAATAACTTTGTCAAGTGTTGTAATTAGAGCATAACTCACTAAGGTTAGGGTATAATTTTTTATTACAAAAATTATTAATATTTTTCTCATGTGTTGCAAAGATAAGTATAAAAGACAAAGTCCCTTAGCATTTTCAAGCACACATTAACGAAAGTATAATTATCTGATATAAAAAATTATTGATGTCTTTCTTAAGTTTAGCACTTCACCAAATTTATCTCTACTATGGCTCGTCAAAGGGATAAGTTACAAGCGGGAAAGTCACTACATTTTTTCAAGCCGACCTCAATCAAAGGTTAGAAATTTTCTAATAGTAATGAATTTCGACGAAGATTAAAAGTTTTGGAGACGGAATCAATATTGGCAATTGTGGAAAATTTGGCGAAGCATTGTTTACAAAGGGACACGTATCTTGCAACGCACCTTGTTAGGGTAAATATTCCACGAAGAATGCCTCACCGAACCCAACAACACCGATCCAAATTACAACTCTTGATCAATATAGGTTTTGTTAACTAAGGCATAGATTCTCACCTCCATTTACATATATTCCTTTATATTGATTTATGCAAAGCCAAAGTTACTAATACACTGCAAGACTTAGTTTTCTCACTATTTTCTCAACTAATTAGTAATGTATACCATTTTTTATTTCCATGAACATCAACATTATTTATATCTCTTTTGAGATCCATGATTTAAAATTTACACTTTACATTTAAGGCAAGCCTTACTCTACCTTAATTAGATGCAAGCTCCAGAGTCCACCTTATGCTTGCGAGATTTTAAGAATCTCATGAATCGGATTTAAAGCTTGCTAATTTACGATCAGAGCTTCAGCTCATTGATTTATGATCATGAACAATTCATTAAGAGTTCGTTGATTTATAATTGTAATTCCGTTTAAGTAGTTCGCCAATTTACGATCACAACTATCATTTTCAACGCTCGCTGATTTATGATCACAACTTCATTTAAACATTTTGCTAATTTACGACCACAACTGTCATTTTTAAAGCTCGTTGATTTACGATCACAACTTTAGTTGATAGAGTTTGTCAGTTTATGATTGCAACTCTATTTAAATAGTTTGCTGATTTACGATCATAATTGTCATTTTTAAAGCTTGCCGATTTACGATTACAACTTCAATTCATTGATTTATGATCATGAACAATTCATTAAGAGTTCGTTGATTTATGATCACAACTCCATTTAAACAGTTTGCTAATTTACGATTACAACTGTCATTTTTAAAGCTCGTTGATTTATGATAACTGCTTACAATCATGAATAATTCATGAAAAGTTCACAGATTTATGATCACAACTCTATTTAAATAGTTTGCTGATTTACGATCACAGTTATCATTTTTAAAGCTCGTTGATTTACGATCACAGCTTTAGAAAATTGATTTATGATCATGAACAATTCATTAAGAGTTTATCGATTTACGATCGCAACACCATTTAAATAGTTCGTTGATTTACGATCAAAATTCTCATTTTTAAAACTCTTTGGTTTACGATCATGAAAAATTCATTAAGAGTTCATCGATTTACGATCATAAATCCATTTAAATAGTTTGTTGATTTACGATCACAACTGACATTTTTAAAGCTTGCTGATTTATGATCACAGTTTTAGTTCATTGATTTACAATCCTGAACAATTCATTAAGAGTTTCCTGATTTACAATCATAACTCCATTCTCAAGGTCCGTTGGCTTACGATCACGACCTTCGAGTTACGAAATTTTAAGAATCTCATGGTCCTTGAAATCATTTCCCTAATAGCCTCTTAACTTCTATACCACACTATCAGAAAACAAAAATTCCTCAGTAAAGTTTCAAGTTAAAACTTACATAGTAAGCCCCCAATTACACGCTGCACGTGTGAAAGTCTGTCTTAGAAGAGTCACTTTATAACTCTTCTTCGATAAGATGGAGGGCAAATTGTTATATAATTATTATAGAATATATTATAACCCGACTCGAAATCTGCTCTGGTGGCCTGGAATCTGACCCAAAAAAAGCCCATTTGTATAGATTTCAAAGGACCCTCTTTAAGGGGTTTTCTCTCTCAAGACTCTCCACCTTTTTCCTATCTCTTTTTTCACAAGAAACCCCTTTTTCTCCATACTCTAACCACCTATATCAGAAAGAAGATGAATTGGCCAACTTAGCTACCAACTAAATCTTGTATTAACAAGAATCATCGTGCTAGTAATTTGTCATGAAATAAAGATAAAAAGAGTAAAGAACAAAGAAATTGGGAGAGTAAAATATAAAGTATTTTATTTATCAAAATAGGAATGTTTACAATGCTTCTCCAAATTCTATATTTATAGAAATAAAAAGCATAAATGAAACAAAAATCTACTTCTAATAACTATTAGAATCCTGAAGTATGTCAAACTTATATTGATTTTGTTGAAAAAAACTGGTTCGAAAAAGATTTTCTTGAATAGCGAAAAATAAAAATTTTGAAAACTGAACCGATTTGTAATATTTATATCAATAAACCCTTTATCAAAATAGCACTTGTGTTTTTAGCTAGTCGGATCCTTGTCGTTTCTGGCTTTCAACTGAACAGCTTTCTCCACATTGTCGTACCACGAACTTTTTCGAGTGTGGGTTCGAATGACTCAAATCAAACACAGAACCATAAATAGTTTACTTTACTTTTAGTGGGAAAGCAAAATTCTCTTTCAATAGAAATTGATAGAATTATTATTCTGAGAAATAGAATTAATACTTAGATAATAAAATCTGACTATTTTCGGGTAGAATAATAATATCTCAAAGTTGTATATATGTATCCCTATCGGTGCCATTTATTTATAGGGAGAAGAGGTGAAAACCCTTGTTGAATTCTTATTTAATTGTAGAATTTCAATAGAAGAACAAAATCCTAGTTTCACAAATATTAGGTGGGGTGACAACCTAGTTAAATAAACTAGGGTTTGTCGTCCCTAACATTAAACATAAGGGGCTTTTGTGCCATTCCTATATCGGTCCAATTACACGTACTTCCTAGGCTTTTAACCTAGAACTTTATAATTCAATCTAGCGTGATATTTGTTTTTCTATTTCCCAAAATAAAGATATTAAATTAATTTAAATTAATTAATTTCAAAATTAAACAATTTTCTCAATCGAAATCGAATTCCGTTAAAATCATGACAATTTTACAGTAAAAAATCTATGATAAAATATATTTAATATTTCTACATTCAACGGATTTACTGTGACCAAAATTTATTTTCATTTTTGAATTTCAATTATTTAATCACTTAATTAAATAATAATTCAAAATCCATAAATTCAATTTCCAGGTCATTTCCATTTAGAGAAAACCATATTAATTTCTAAATGTTTCCCATTTCTCTAATATTACAATTTCTATCATTTTTGTTCATTTGATTCAACATGCAATTCATTTCTAATTTCAATGAGCTAGTAAAGAGATCGATTGGACATATACGATTAGAGCTCAAATGATTTATAATTATGTTCCAGCTTTTTGCCTATTAATAATAAACTCATTTAGTTGTGAAGTTATTCCACAATAGAATTATGATTGAGCTCTCCCAGATGGCATACCGTTACGAAAGTAACTCGATCAGTGCTCATCCAATAACCTTGTCATAAGGGCGTTACCCTCTTAGGATATCCTTAATCTCTTTGGGATAAATTCGCTATGTCACACCCTGAAATTGGGCTTGAAAGAATTAAGGTTTGCAAGTGGGCTATTGGTTGTTGGTAGACTTTTACGTTTTCTTTTACGTTTGAGAGATAATGATGAGCCTAATAGTTCAGTAGTTAAGCGTAAGTTTTCCCTTAGGTTTCGGTTTGATTCCTCGTGTGTGCTAAGTGAGAATTGTTTTGTTTTTGGTTTCAATTCTGAAAATTTTGATAGGTTAAAGTTTTATTAAAATCTTATTTTATTGTATTATATTTTTGTTTTAATTTTTGAAAATGAGAAATTCCTAAAATTCTCTAACGTTCTCTACTCCCTCTCTCTCGTCAATCTCTCTCTTCCAAAAATTTTAGACTTTGGTTTTCTTTCTCTTTTGTCTCTCATTTTTCCTCTCCTTCTTTTTGGTTTCCATATAATTGTTAATTGCCATTTCTCAAATTTGTTCTTTGTTCAATCAAGTATTGAATTACATAAATGTAGGTGTCATTTTTGTGAGGTTCACATTAGTTTTTAAATTCTTCTATGATTGGTTTCGATCAAAATACATATAGGTTCTTGTGTGCTCTCGTATTAAGTGTCAAATTGTTGAATTGGGGTGGGTCGATCGATTGTTGGTGCTTTGAAGTCGTTTTTCCAAGTGTGTTTCTTAAACTTATGTAATTTAGGGGTCGATTTAGTGTCAAAATACATTAACTACAACAGTTTTTTGGGTGGTCTATTAACCATACAAGTACCCACACGGGTGTGTACCACACATGGGTGGTCCATACAGTCGTGTGCTGTTTAAAATTTATGTTATTTTGGTGTCACATGGCCCGGGGTGGATCACATGGCCGTGTCTCCCTCGTGCCTTGCAAGTTTGTGAGTTACGCGGCCTGCTTATATGGCCTTGTATCTCAGTCACACAAGCGTATACCTTGGCCACACGAGCGTGTCTCTTCTGCTATTGAATTTGATAGTGAGCTACATGACCGAGTACCCCTATCACATGGGCGTTTCCCTCTGCCACACGATCGTGTGCCCCTGTCACACGGTCTGGATCCTCCCACACGGCCGTGTGGTTCTATTTCATTAATTTTTTTGTAGTGTTTGCTAAGTGATCTGTTTTGGTCTTGGAGTTTTCTTTTGCACGTTTAAGCCTTTGTAGGATTTTTTGAGACACAAATGCTTGTTGTGGTAGGTCTACGAATGCGTATTAGAATAATTTTGTATATATTTTGTAAATGGGTCAATTTGCCCTGGTCCACACCAAAACCAAAATACAAAACAATAATAAACCAAACTAATAAATAATTAAGTCCAAGTCCAAAGTCCATAACCCATTACAGACCCAAAACCCAGATACTTAGAATTCAAAACAGACCCAAAATGCTACAAACGCAGCCCGATGGCCCAACACAACAGAAACAGGCTCCAAGGGCCTGTTACTCGAACAATCAGCCAAACAGAAACCCTAGGGTTTCCACTCTTGCGCCGCAGCCAAGCCCCAACCTCTGTACGCCTTACTCCGAGTTCCATGACCACGCCTTCGTACGCTTCGTACATGCACCTCCACAGCCCGTACCTGCACACCAAACGCAAGAGGCCAACAACAAATATAGAAAAAAATAGAAAAAATTGTATTTTTTTTATTTTGATTTTTTCTTTTCGGCTATAAAGCCAAGAACTTTTCATTGCAATTTTTTTACACATATTACACGCATACTGAATACAAAGAAAAAAAGCAATCAAAATTTTGAAAGGTGATTTCGAGTGCTTCTTTTTTTTTTCTTTTTGAATTTGTTCTAGTTTTTTCTAGGTTTTGCATGTAATTTTGAGCATAAGGAAATAAAAGAGAAGGCTTAACTTCGGGAATGAGCCACTGGAATCCTCATCGCCTTCACCGACATTGAAGGTTGAGAGGGGATTTTGAGGCCGAAATTGATGAGCCTTGAAGCTAGGTTTTGAATAAAGGGATAAGGGGAACACTACCGTAGGCCATCATCCATCATTCATGGTGGTAGAATGATGGTTAAATGGTGGACTGAATGGGTGCAAACCTTAGAGTTTTCTATTTCCCCTTTTATTTTGCCGAAATACTTAGGTTTTTTTTAGGCTACTTTCCTCTTTTAATCAGCATGGAGCGACACCGTTTAGGTTATAGTTCAATAAGCCTTGAAACGGCGCCGTGCAAGCCTATATCCGACCCGACCCGATCCTTTGCCCCTAGGATCCGCGCATTTCTGCTGAGAGGGGATATTTGCGTGTTGGTCCTTCCCTTTTCCCACTAACATTCAATTAGGCCCTGTCCACATTTTCTTTATTGTTTTTAATTTATCCTTGGGATTTGCGCTTGTTGCAACTTAACCTGCGTCTAAATGCAACGCTTTGGGAGCTGGTATATTTCCAGTTTTGGTCCCTATACGTTCACGCGCATCGTGCGTTGGTCCCCTTTTAATTTCAATAGTTTATTTCGTTTATAAATCATCCCTTTCATTTTAATTTTATTTTAATTGGGTCCTTTTGATTCGTATAATTCATTTCTTTTTTAATTCACTTAATACTTATTTTTACATGTGAATGCATACTTTTTTGAGTTTTCATGATGATTTTACGCTTTTATATGAAATCTTTATTTTAAAGTTTTTTATCGTATAATTTTTTTAAAAAATTTGTATAATACTTCATTTGAATATTCTTATATATTATTATGCATATGGAGTTCATGATAAACTTAGTTTCTATTCTACATATATATTATTAATTCTATGTCACTTTATATACATAATCTCTTTTAAATCTAGTTATACATATTTTTAAACCTTATGTATATATAACATCTTTTATTATACATTTTGTCATTTTAAAATCCTTTCATAGTGCATATGTTATTTAAATTTTTTCTTTTATTATATGTATATGGTCATCTTTAAATAGATATTTCATTTAAAAAATATTTTGTACATTATTTGACTCAAATTTCCTCTTTTATAATATCTATTTTAATAATAAGTTATGTATATACTAGGTTTTTTTATATATAAAATTATTTCAAATTTTGCATGTGTTATTCACTTATAATTTTTATATATAGTTTTTATATCGCTAAGCATCGTATTAGTTCCTAGTGTCTATACTGCTCGTATATCATAGATTTCACATTATTTTATATGTTATTATTTCATGTTGTTAATTAGTTTTTGGTGTTACTTTCTTAATTTTATTATTTTATGATTCTAAGCTTATCGTAGTTTGTTTTATATGTTTCTTTGATATGTTTTTGGTGTATTTATTAAATCGTTTTTATGTTTATGCTATTATCCTTCGTGAAGTATAATACATTATTCATGTATGTTGTCACATGCTTATAATTTCACCTCTCATTCACAATCATATTACGATTGAAATTTTCAACTTATTAATCCCAAACTAATTATTCCATTCTATTTCAAGTCAAATTAATGCGTTTTAAGTTGGTTTTATAATTATTCATTTGAAAATCCCTTAAAACGAAGGCAAAATGTAACACCCCAAACCCGGCCCAGACGTTATGGCCGAATCTGATGTGCCACATTGAAGTTAAAAACCCATGTTTCATTTTAGTGCTTTAAAAACCGACTTTTGTTAAGCTAACAAAGTGAATGGGAGCTGGGCACCAGGTAGGAATCCGTAACAGAGGAGGTGAGCCATAAAGGCTGCTTAAGTACCAAGCTCTTCTAATGGATCCAATCCTAGGCATGCCCACAACCATTGCCACACTTGGTTAAATCGAGTTGTAATTTATTTAAGTTGAAATCTTTTATAAATCGGATAATCGTGGCGTGGTGTTATTTTGAAAACAATTATCATTATTTCCGAGTGTTTAAACAATGATCTTTAACCCACTTTATCAAATTCGGGCTTTTGGGCCCAAAAGCCCTAATGGGCCCTACGAATGCTGATTTAGCCTACTTAACCCAAATTTTACAACAATACTAACTGTGTTAACGTGTAACTTTTCCAAATTCCATTTTCTATCAATTCTACCCAAATGGGTCCGAAAGCCCATTGGGCCTAATTTCAGCCCATTGAGGCCCAACTTACCATCGTGCACAAAATTGAGTTCTTACCTGTTCCATCGATCCAAACACCGATCTTATCGTATTTATCGCATCTACCCAAACGCAACATTACAAGTTCCCAAAATACCGGATTTTAGCATTTCGCTTCTCAAAGAAATATTAATGTAAGCTATTATGAGGGTTAGTACACACATTTACGGGTTGAAGTTGAAACGCTTCCAAAATCAATCGCCACGATAACCACCACCGCCACTCAAACTTAACTAATCCAATATCAATATATGTAAATCCTAAGCACATCACCATACTAACATAAGGGCACATTCGTCATTTTATCATACAGGGTATTACGGTCACTTTACCCTACTGGGGCTTTACGGTCTCTTTACCCTACAGTGGGCTTTACTGGTCTTTTTACCTAATAGGGTATTTTAGTCATTTCATCCTACAAGGGTGTTTTGGTAAATCTACAAACCAAGGGTATTTCAAGAATTTTGTTAAACCAATGGTATTTTCATAATTTTAGAAAGTCAAGGTATTTCAGAACTTTGTAAATCAAGGGTATTTTGGTAATTTTACAAATTGAGGGTATTTCGGTAATTTCACAAACCAGTGGTATTTTGGTAATTTTACAAACTAGGGGTATTTTGGTAGTTTTAAAAATTGAGGGTATTTCGGTAATTTTACAAACCAAGGGTATTTTAGCAATTTTACAGACTAGGGTATTTTGGTAATTTTACTAATCGAGGGTATTTTGGTAATTTTGTAAACTGAGGGTATTTTAGTAATTTTGTAAATCAAGGGTAAAACAGTAATTCTGTAAATCAAGGGTAAAACAGTAATTCTATAAATCGAGGGTAAAATGGTAATTCTGTAAATCGAGGATAAAACAGTAATTTTATAAATCGAGGGTACTTTGGTAATTTTACAATTTGAAGGTATTTCAGTAATTTGGTAAACTAAAGTATTCTAAACAAGGATAACAATACGAATGGGCCCACACGCTCGTGTGGCCCTTTTAGCCCAGATCTAGCCACAGATATGAGATTCACCTAGCCTAGTCTAATATTTACTACACAATCAAACAACTTATCCAATTGGGCCCGTATGCCCATTGGGCCCACATGACCCCTTTCGGCCCATCACGGCCCGAAGTAGCCATCTTACAGCTAGAGTAGCGAGAAATACACACCTGATTGGCGATTGAGTTCATCCAAGCTTGAGCACTCTTAGCCGACGCCCAACCCAAACGAAAGCACGCCATACAAATGAAAGGGATCACCAAGAAAGGTACCTTTACTCTCCTCATGGTTCCTCTATTTAAAGCCACCGCAACCACTCTTATATTAGCTTCCGATGTGGGATCCTCCAACATCGAGTTTAAATTCAACACCAACTCTTGCCGCCTTGTTAGCAAAATAAATGCTCCTTGCTTTCCATGGGATTCAACCCATGCCTCCCCTCAGATGCTCCACACGCTACTTGCCACTAAGCCACAAGGCTTTTTGTGTCATATTTTATCCCTAATTAATTATAAGGTCTAAAGGCCAAAGTCTAGGTTCCCTTAAAAAAAACCAAAATAAATTGCAAGAGCCAAGGCTTGAACCTGTGCTCCCATACAACCTTAATGACGCCACAACCACTAGACTACAAGCTTCCTTGTGTCATTTATTTAACACAATAATTTAAAAACCCTCATCCAAGCATCTAGGTTTTTTTTCTCTTAATACCAAAATTTTTGCTAAAGCCCATGTTTGAACCCAAGATTTCTCTAACACTTCTCGTGCCATTAACCACCAAAGGTACATTTAATTGTGTTATTTCATTGCACAATTAAATACCTATATACAACCTCCTTACGGACCTGCACTCAAGGCCCAATACTTCTAGGCCCAAATTTGGGGTGTTACACAATGTTTGATGTTTGGAAATTCGGGAAATCATGCCCTATCGTGCTGGGTTTCGATTTCCTATTTGTTCAAAATAATCGAATATTCCTTTAGAATTTCACACATGTTTTCTAAATTCTAAAATAACGCAATGTTCAATGTTTGGAAATTCGAGGAATCGTGTCCTACCATGTTGGGTTTCGATTTTTCGTAGGACTAAATAATTGGGCATCCTTTTGTAATTTTTAGCATATAGGATTCTAGAAATCGAAATTGATCGTAGTTTCGAGGGCTTAAAGGATCGTGCCCTAACGTGCTGGATGTGATACTGTACTCCGTTGAAACAAGCGAATCTTGACGTCCAATTTGAGTCATTCAAGTGTTTTAAAAGAAATCGTATTTCAAAATATTTTTTAGACATAAGGACATTATTTAATCAATTCGGTACCAATTTTGGGCGTGGCGAGGGTGCTAATCCTTCATCGTATGTAACCGGCTCCCGAACCCATTTTCTCAAAATTCGTTGGCCAAAATTGCTTTAAATGGAATAAAATATTTCATTAAAGTGATCCAATCACACCAAAACAAAAGATTGGTGGCGACTCCACATTCAGTTTCAAAAAGTCGATCCTCGCCCGTTTTTTTTCCAAAACCAAAAAATGGTTTCGATAGCTTAGCGACACCACTAGGGACTGAACAAGAGAGTCAAGCCATAAAATTGATTATTTGTTATCTTTTTTGTCAAAGAATTGAAAATTTGTTTTGAAAATTATGATTCTTTTGATTGCATTTGTTTGTATGATTGTTATGGTTCGGGTTTTGTAGAATAATATTGCATTGCATTGCATGACCGTTGTGGTTATACCTTTAAGTAAGAGTAAAAAACTATGTTTTTGTGAGGTTTTCACCTCCGCATGGGCTAGTGGATTGCTTCCGAGATACATCTGTACCTATAATTTCGTGAGATTTTCATCTCCGCATGGTCATAGGGAAATGTATTCCCCTGAATCGAACTCGATCCATATAAGCCTATAATAGGTGAGGATTGAGGAATCTGCTAGTTCAGGTACCTTCTCTTTAGAACCGAACCACATATAGCGAACCTTAAGAGCTACTCTTAGGTAGAGCTGTGTTAAGCTTTAGTAGTTGCCCATATCTGTGTTCTGATTATTTTTGGTTTTTTGCTTGTATCTTATTACTTATATTTGATAATAACTTGTGTTTTGTTTTGATTGTGTTTTGCATGACATTGCATACTAAATGAGGTGTTGATTCGTATTCGATTACTAAGTTAGAAGATTTAACATGAAGATTGAATTTCTTAATAAAGTTGAGGATAATGCGCTCGTCCATGCATGGTCATAGAAGTTACAATCGGAGAAAAAGGATAGCCTGGCAGAAGGATATACATCAGAGTTGCAGAAATTTACTTGCGTTAATGTAACACAGAATGAGTTGCAAGGGTTGAGAGATATATGGGCTCATTGGGATGAAGGAACCAAACAGTTGTTCTATCAAAGCTATGGTGATATATCCTACTTACTAGATATTAGGGTGGACAAGCATTTGTTCCGAGTTATGGTTCAATTTTGGAATTCTGCTTACAAGTGTTTCACTTTTGGGGAAGTGGATTTAGTACCTACCGTGGAGGAATATACTACCCTGCTCAGGTGTCCAAAAGTTCAAGTTAGAAAAGCTTATGCCAAGGTTTTTAATGGTCAAACTTTCATGAAGAAATTGATGAATATTTCAGGGATGAGCAAGCCTTGGGTCACTGCTCGGATTCAACAAAAGGGGGATAGTAAATGTATTCCTTGGGAGAATTTGAGAGATTTGGTTTTAACACATCCAGATGAAAGAAAGAGGGTCGATATCTTTGCCTTAAGCATCTATGGATTGGTAATTTTTCCTAAGGCTTTAAGGCATGTGGATGAGGCAATCACAGATTTATTCCACCGTCTTGAGAAGGGAATCACACCTGTACCTGCAATATTGGCTGAGATGTTCAGATCCTTAAGCATGTGTCGGAAGACAAGCGAGGGGCGGTTTATTAGGTGTGCGCAACTGTTGATGGTGTGGTTTCATGAGAATTTTTGGAAAGTGAATAAGGTTTCCTACCAGGTCTTTTCTGAAAGTTACTCCTCGTTAAAGAAGGAGGCGGCTATGCAAAAGAGAGATGATATATCAGAGGAAAAGTGGATGAAAATTCTTCAAAACCTCAAGGAAGAGGATAGAGAGTGGGGAGCTTTTTGGATGGTTCTTGATGAGATCCTGTATCGATGTGGGAACTTTTATTGGGTGCCGTTGTCAGGAATTTGGGAAGCCACTGGGTATATTCCTTTGCTGGCATTAAGGCAGTATAAATCGAGGCAGTTTGTACCCACGACTTACGGGCTGGCTCAGTGCGAATTCCCATATAAAGGTGACCACTATAAGAAGAAAGTTTGGGAACTATCTGGTGCTTGGAAGCAAACTCACTGGATGAAGAGGTTAGCTGTTGGTTCCATGGTGACACCTGAATATAATGGATGGCTTAGAAAAGGGTCAATGACAGTATTTCTAGACCAAGTGTAGAAAGCACCCGACCAATGGAGGAGCAATTACAAGTCGCCCCGTCAGAGTTGGAAATTATAAAGCAAGACTTCGAGAAGAAGAGTTCTAAGCTTAGAAAAAGGATCGAGCAGTTGGAAGAAGAAAAAATGCATTTGAGATTAGACGTAGATCTTCAGAGGTTAGAAGTTGAGAAGTTGAAAAAAGGGAAAAGTAAGGCCGAAGAGGATCTAGACAGTTTGAAGATAGTTTATAAGAAGTTAAGCCTATCTATGAGGACTCCTGGGTTAGGTAAAACTTCAGAACAATGGCGCCAGGAAATTCGAGAGGAAAAGCCAACCGATGGGAAAGGAAATTCTGAGAGGCTCAGGCAGGAAATGAGGATTTAGAGAAGAGTCTGTCAGAAAGGAGAAATGAACGAGGTGAATTAAGAGCTAGAGTGGCAGAACTCGAGAAGTCTCTTCATCTGTACCGAAGCCGCAATATCGTAATAGAGTTGAGAGCAAGCTTGAGTAAGGTAGAAGAAATGAAAGGAGAAGTAGAAGAATTAGAAGCATCATTACAAAGCTGTGAGATGCGGATTGAGTTTTTCGAAGCAAGTGAGGACCGTTAGAAGGAACGGCTTCAACATGCGCAAGACCAAGTCAGAAACAGGAATTACATTATTGGAGAAGCCGTAACCCAGATTCGGGAGGTAACCAATTACTTGCAAGCTTTAACAGTACAAGCGGACATACTAAGCTTGAAGTATGAGTTGGAGTCAGATCGGGGGCAAGACCTAGCCTCGTTGCTTAGGAAATTAAGACTCTGAGCATTAGGGTGAAGTCTTATTTATAACTTAGTTTTATGTAAGGAATTTTATTTTCTAGTAAAGTTTTCTAAATGGAATCGAATCAAAATTGATGTCTCCTTTGCATTCATGCATTTGCATTACATTACATCATATGCATTAAAGGTCATAAAAAAGATTCTAATTAATTAAAAATTATTTCAATAATCTGGAAACCAACGAAAACTAACCAAGTACACACCCCTACGGTACAAGGAAAAAGACCAAGTCAGTGGATAAAATACTTAAAAAATTAGAGCAAATGCAAAAGGATATGCAGGAACAAATTAAGCTCATATTACCATGTTTTGCAGAAGAATGACTGGGTATGTTAACAGCGATCAACTACTGATTCATTGCTTCCAAGAGAGTTTGGTGGGGGTAGCATCTAAGTGGTATAATCAACTGAGTTGTACCAAGGTTAGTTCGTGGAAAGATTTGGCCCAAGCGTTCATGAAGCATTACAGCTATGTGGCAGATATGACTCCTGATAGGATTACTCTGTAGAATATGAAGAAGAAACCAAATGAAAGTTTCAAACAATATGCACAAAGATGGAGAGAAGTTGCCAAACAAGTTCAGCCGCCGCTTTTAGAAAAAGAAATCGCGATGCTCTTTCTCAACACTTTGAAGGCCCCGTTCATCACACACATGCTGAGAAGTGCCACAAAAAGCTTCTTAGAAGTGGTAATGACTGGAGAAATGATCGAGAATGCAATAAAAAGTAGAAGGATAGAGGCAAGAGAGAATACCAAAAGGCCAGCCTTGCGGAAAAAGGAAAACATGGTGAACAATACGAACATAGGATACTCAAAATCGTTTACTGTTAATCAACAGAGAGCAGTGACTACTAGGAGTCAAGGTTCGTTAAGAAAAGAGTCTAGCACAAAGCAAAACACTGAGAAACTTCAATTTACGCCTATCCCAATGTCATATAAGGAGTTGTATCAAAGTTTATTCAATGCACATGTCGTGGCCCCTTTTTTACTTAAAGCCATTACAACCCCCATACCCCAAATGGTACGATGCAAACGCTCAATGTGACTACCATGCAGGAATTTCAGGGCATTCAATAGAAAACTGCACTGCCTTGAAGAAAGTAGTTGAAAGACTTATTAAAGTAGGCATTGTGAAGTTTGATAATGCACCCAGTGCAGAAAATCCGTTGCCTAATCATGCCCATGGCGGGGTAAATGCGATAAGTGAAAATATGGGGAGAAAGATCAAGGCAAACATTACAGAAGTAAAAACTCCTTTGAAATGGGTCTGGAAAGAGATGGCAAAAAAGGGATTAGTTATTTCGGATCCAGAAAGAAGTGGCAAAGGGATAGAGAGCTACTGCGAATTCCATCATGCAGAGGGGCACGAAATTCAAGAATGTAAAGAGTTCAGAGCTTTGATTCAGAGCTTGATGGACAATAAGGAGATAGAATTTTATGAATAGGCCAAAGAGGAGGGGTGTATATGCACGTCAGAATCAACGTCGAAGAGCCCGAAGGTCAATTATCCTGTGGTCATCATTTCACGTCTGAAAAATGAGGTCAGAATTCAAATGGCACCGAAGGTTATAATTTAGAAACCAGTAATTTTCTCTTACGAGGACAACAAAAGGGTCCCATAGAGTTATGATTGTAATGTGACAATCCTGGGAAAGGAGAGTTCAACTAAGGAGGATCCAGATATAGGTTCTCACACGCGTAGTAGAAGACGCTATGATTTGGTGAATGCCCAAACAGAACCTGTAAAAGGAAAAGCTCCGATAGCAGAACAAAAGAAAGGAAAAGCTATTGAGTTTGAGCTGCCTATTAATGAACCAGTGAAAGAGGAGGAAGCTAAGGAATTCTTGAAATTTCTAAAACATAATGAA
Source organism: Gossypium arboreum (assembly GCF_025698485.1). NCBI lineage: Eukaryota > Viridiplantae > Streptophyta > Magnoliopsida > Malvales > Malvaceae > Gossypium > Gossypium arboreum. The sequence goes on from NC_069071.1 coordinate 8,976,759, forward strand.
TATAGCGTGGTGGAACAGTTGCATGAAAAACCAGCTCGCATATCTATACTAGCTTTGCTCCTAAGTTTAGAGGTCCACCGAAATGCATTGATAAAAGTGCTAAATGAGACGTACGTGGCTAATGACATCTCTGTCAATAAGTTAGATCGGCTGGTTAATAACATAAGTGCTGATAATTTCATCTTTTTCAATGATGACGAAATACCACCAGGAGGTATGGGGTCCACTAAAGCTCTGTACATCACTACCAGATGCAAAGGATACACATTGCTAGGAGTCTTGATAGATAATGGGTCGGTATTGAATGTATTGCCCTTGTCTACATTAAATAGATTACCTGTGGATAGCTCTCACATGAAGGGGTGTCAGAATATAGTGTGGGTATTCGATGGCACAGAAAGAAGAGTTATGGAAATAATAGAAATACCTTTATTGATTGGCCCAACAACATATGAGGTGGACTTTTTGGTTATGGATACCAAACCCGCATACAAATGCCTCTGAGGAAGACCTTGGATACATTCAGCAGGGGCAGTGCCTTCATCGTTGTATCAGAAATTGAAGTTAGTATTAGAGGGTCGGTTGATAACGATAAATGCTGAAGAGGATATCATTGCAGTTGTAAGCAGTGATGCACCATATTTAGAGACAGAAGAGTCATGGAAAGAATAGAAATACCTTTATTGATTGGCCCAACTACATATGAGGTGAACTTTTTGGATATGGATACCAAACCCGCATACAAATGCCTCTGAGGAAGACCTTGGATACATTCAGCAGGGGCAGTGCCTTCATCGTTGTATCAGAAATTGAAGTTAGTATTAGAGGGTCGGTTGATAACGATAAATGCTGAAGAGGATATCATTGTAGTTGTAAGCAGTGATGCACCATATTTAGAGACAGATGACAAAGCAATCGAATGTTCATTTCGGTCTTTAGAATTTGTTAATGCGACATTCATTACTGAGGGTAGTAAGATTCTGACGCCAAAATTATCCAAAACTACAAGGATGAGTCTACAGTTGATGGTTAGAAAAGGAGCTTTACCAGGAAGGGGACTTGGGAGGAGTCTTCAAGGAAGAGTTGAGGTGCCTATGCTGAAGGACAAATATGACCGCTTTGGTTTGGGGTTCAGGCCAGATGTCAGACAAAGAAAGAAGAAATTAGAGAAAAGGCAAGAAAGAAGAATGGCACGTGTGAGTGGTGATGAAGTCAAGTGGGAACCCATGATAATCCCTCACATATCGAAGACTTTTGTATCGGGAGGGATTATTCATCCGAACAGAGGACGTCAGAGAAAAAATACATCAAAGAAATGTTGAAGGATATGCACATCAATGCCATATTCAAAGAATCAACTAAAGAGGGGACCTTGTCAGATATTCGTCCTTATGAACCTGGGAGTGTTCTAGGCAACTGGACTGCAAAAGATATTCCTGTAATGTTTAGAGCTTACTCCGAGTAATGTTCGAAACAATCTTGTTGCTTTAAGCCTAGAGGCAATAAGAATTTCATTGTGAAATAGGCTCATATTCGAACATCGTTATTTTAATGAAGTACATTTTCGCTATCATTTTGAGCAAATATTCTTTCATTCTTTCCACAAGTAATTGTTTTATTCTTTCCGTCGGAGTAATTATTCTTGGTCCTTTTAAAATTTCTTCAATCATTCTTCATAATCATACCATGCAAACAATAATTCTTAAATTCATTCATTTTTTATATATTTTTGTACCTATAATAGGTCCCTGGATATCAATGGCACGAGTACGTGCTACTGGTTCAGAATCACTTTTTGAGCAAGACATATGTTAAGAGGGACCTCAGGACTTTGAAGATGACAGAGATTGTGACCTATCTCTGGACTTGTTAAGGATGATAGAACAAGAGGAAAAACAAATTGTACCGCATAAAGACACAGTAGAGGTGGTAACTTTGGAAGAAGGAAAAGTTGTAAGAATCGGAACGTGCATAATCGAAGAAACAAAGTGAGACCTTGTTGGGTTGCTTCAAGAATCTAAAGATGTCTTTGCATGGTCCTACCAAGATATACCCAGGTTGAGCACCGATATTGTAGTATATCGCCTTCCCATAAAAGAGGATTGTAAGCCGATTCAGCAGAAACTTCGAAGGAGGAAGCCAGACATTGTGCTAAAAATAAAGGAGGAAGTCAAGAAACAATTTGATACTGGATTCCTGCGGGTGGTCAAATACTTGGAATGGGTAGCCAACATTGTATATGTTCCTAAAAAATATGGGAAAGTATGAATGTGTGTTGATTATAGAGACTTAAATAAGGCTAGCCCAAAAGACAACTCCCCCTTGCCTCATACTGATACTCTAGTGGATAGCACGGCGGGCTCATTGTTCTCCTTCATGGATGGCTTCTCGGGATACAATCAGATAAAGATACATCCTGAGGACATGGGAAAGACTACCTTCATAACCTTGTGGGGCATGTTATGTTATAAGGTAATGCCGTTTGGGCTGAAGAATGCTGGAGCGACATATCAAAGAGCCATGCTGACCTTATTTCATGATATGATACATAAAGAGATCAAATTTTATGTAGACGATATGATTGTCAAATCCCGAACTGAGGAGCACATGAAAGTGTTGAGAAAGCTGTTCTTGAGATTGAAAAAATTTTAGTTATAACTTAATCCAGCGAAATGTACTTTTGGAGCTAGATCAAGAAAGCTACTAGGCTTTATAGTCAGTGAAAGGGGAATTGACTCAGACAAAGTTCGGGCTATACAAGAATTGTCTCCACCACATACTCAAAAAGAAGTTCGAGGCTTCTTAGGAAGACTAAATTACATTGCTCGGTTCATTTCACAATTAACTGAGAAATGCGACCCCATATTTCATCTTCTTTAAAAGCACAACCCAAGAGAATGGGATGATGAATGCCAGAGAGCTTTTGATAAGGTTAAAAAGTACTTGTCAAGTCCTCCAGTGCTGTCACCTCCAAGCTCAGATAGGCCGTTAATACTGTATTTAGCAGTGTTTGATAACTCTATGGGATGTGTGCTTGGTCAGCATGATGAGTCGGGAAGAAAAGAAAAGGCGATATATTACCTCCGTAAGAAATTCACGGAATGTGAGTTGAGATATCCGCCAATTGAAAATTTGTGTTGCATCTTGACCTGGACAGCTTAGAGGTTGAGGCAATACATGTTGTACCATACGACCTGGTTAATCTCGAAGTTGGACAAATGGAGATCATTATCCATTCACATGTAAACTGGATTTTGATTGCATAAATAATATGGCAGAATATGAAGCATGCATCATGAGACTCCGCACAGCCATAGAACACAAGATCAAGGTGCTAGAAGTATATGGAGATTCCGCGCTAGTGATCTACCAGCTTAAAGGTGAATAGGAGATAAGAGACTCCAAATTGATTAATTATCGAGGCATAGAGCTGGGGTTAATTGAGGAGTTTGATGATATTACTTTCAATTATCTCCCGCGAGATAAGAACCAGATGGCGGATGCTTTGGCTACTTTGGCTTCCATGATCAATGTGAGCAAACAAGAAGATGTAAAACCCATTCAGATGAGTATTTGTAAAGCCTCCATCTTATTGTTACAACATGGAAGAAGAGGAGATAGATGACCACCCTTGGTATCAAGATATATTGCGATACGTGAGAAATCGTGAGTACCCTGATTAGGCAACTGAGAATGATAAAAGGACGTTGAGAAGAATAGCCTGTGATTACGTCTTAGATGGGGAAATACTGTATAAAAGAAGAAAGGATCAAGTATTATTAAGATGTGTAGATACTGTAGAAGCCAAGAAAATTTTGGAAGAAGCTCACGAAGGCGTTTGTGGAACACATGCTAACGGCTTCACAATGGCTAGACAAATTATGAGATTTGGATATTATTGGTCTACCATGGAAGGAGACTGCATTAATTATGCCAAGAAGTGTCACAAATTTCAAATCTATGGTGATAAAATTCATGTACCTCATTTGCCTTTGCATGTTATGACTTCCACATGGTCGTTTTCCATGTGGGGCATGGATGTCATAGGGCCAATCTCATCGAAGGCTTCAAATGGGCATCGATTCATCTTTGTGGTCATTAACTATTTCACCAAGTGGGTAGAAGCGGCCTCATATGCCAATGGCACAAAATCGGCAGTGAGCAAATTCCTAAAAAATAAGATTATATGTCGATATGGGATGCCTGAAAGGATCATATCTGACAATGCATTAAATTTGAATAACAGCACGATAGCAGAGATCTGCAGTCAGTTTAAGATTAGACACCATAATTCATCACCATATCGCTAAAAAATGAATGGGGCAGTGGAAGCAGCCAATAAAAATATTAAAAAGATTGTGGGGAAAATGATTGAAACTTACAAAGATTGGCATGAAAAGTTACCATTCGCTCTTTATTCTTATCGAACATCTGTCAAAACTTCTACTGGGGCAACGCCTTTTTCATTGGTCTATGGAATGGAAGTAGTTCTACCCAATGAGGTGGAGATACCTTCTCTCTGAGTTTTGTCAAAGTTGAAGCTAGATGAAGCAGAATAGATACAGTCTCGATATGATCAGTTGAATTTGATTGAAGAGAAGAGGCTGAAAGCTATTCAGCATGGTCAGATGTATTAAAAAAGAATAATGTGGGCTTATGACAAAAAGGTTCACCCAAGAGAGTTTCATGAGGGAGATCTAGTCCTGAAAAAGATTCTTCCCATACAAAAGGATTTTAGAGGAAAATGGATGCCCAATTGGTAGGGGCCTTATGTGGTGAAGAAAGCTTTCTCCGGAGGAGCATTAATTCTGGCTGAAATGGATGGGAAAAACCTGCCCAATCCTGTGAATTCGGATTCTGTCAAGAAGTACTACACTTAAAGAGGGAAAGAGGCCAAAGTGAAAACCAGCAAAGGGCGCTCTGAGACCTTTCTTAAAAAAAAAAGGGAGAGGCCAAGGTGAAAACCCGCAAAGGGCACCTTGAGACCAAAGGGTATTTGAGTTGAAAACCCGCAAAGGGCGGCTCAGATGTTGATCAAAGATGAGGAAGGCGATAATCTTGCTATACCTGAATTGACAAGGGAGAGGGTATGCCACATCTTGGGGCATTAACAAAGTGCTTCTGATCTCCTAAACACATGTCAAATTTAAAATGGTCTTCGGGAAGTTCGTACAGAGAGACTCAGGCTGCGATATCAAGGGCACCTAGTCTTCACCTTATTCATGATAAATCAGCTACCTTTGAAATATTTTTCTTTTCAAGATATGCATCCCGAATAGACTTTTATTTTTATCTTCGATAATTTATTCATTTCAAGTTATGCCCTAATTAAATTCCATTCTTATCTATTACTATGATTTGTTGCAAGCATGTTGCATTGAAATAATGATTAATGGATTAATAATACTTTCACAAAAGGAGTTTCACGTATTACTTTGGAAAGTTCCTAAATAATACAAGAATTTGAAACAGGACTGTTGTTTAGAACTCACTAAGCTTAAGGAAATATCTAAATGGAATGGTTTAAGTTGAGACCATCTCTTTGGATTTTTAGTCCAAAACAGTGATTGAACAAAAAGACGAGATATTCCGTCAATGATACAATCTCGATGAAAAATGATCAGTGTAAAAGGAGGTCACTCTAAAAAAAATGATACTTTATGTTCATCAGGCATACAAATCTGGCCATAAAACCCGAGGAAGGGTAACAGACCAAATTGATGGGGGAAAATTCAAATCCTACACCCTTGAGTTGCAGTGGGATGGATAGAAGAAATTGTAGGTTCTATCTCCCTAAAAGATGTAGTAGAGAAAACTAGTTGAGTAAATAGTAATTTTTTGCCAAAGATACTAGCCAAGCAAAGAAAACAGGATAACACATCAGTGACAGAACCGGGATGAACAACGAGCAATGACAACCCAAATATTAAAAAGGGATCATTCTCACGACATTCTGCATTCATGCAAATATCATACACACCTAGTTAGGAGCATTCAATTCATTCTGATCAAAGCATCCTAATCATTTGGCATAAACATAGTCCCATAAAATCGATTCTACAGGTTATGTTCCCCAGAGAGCGGCGTAACAGACTGGTGAAATCGCAAATCCTATACCTCTGAGATTGCAATAGGTCAGATTAAGTCAAAATACGCAAGTCTTATCTCTCTGAAGGTGCAGTGGAGCAGACTAAAGATAGCAAATCTTGTCTCCCTAAAGTTGCAGTGGAGTAGATCGAAGCCACAATCCTTATCTCTCTGAAGTTGCAGTAGAGCAGGATAAAATTACACAAACCTTATCTTCCTGAAGTTGCAGCGGATCAGATCGAAGCCAAAATCCTTACCTCTCTGAAGTTACAGTAGAGCAGGATAAAATTACCCAAGTTTTATCTCCCTAAAGTTGCAGTGGAGCAGACTGAAGATAGCAAATATTATCTCCCTGAAATTGCAGTCGAGCAGACTAAAGATAGCAGATCTTATCTCCCTGAAGTTGCAGTGGAATAGATCAAAACCATGATCCTTATCTCTCTGAAGTTGTAGTAGAGCAAGATAAAAATACGCAAACCTTATCTCCCTAAAGATGCAGTGGAATAGATTGAAGCTATAAATAAACAGATCTTATCTCTTTGAAGTTGCAGTAGAGTAGATCATAGCAAACCTTATCTCTCTGAAGTTGCAGCGAAGCAAGTTGCAGTGGAGCAAGTTGAAGTAGCGAGTCTTATCTCCCTGAAGTTATAGTGGAATAAACTGAAGATGACAAATCTCTTCTCCCTGAAATTATATTGGAGCAAATCAAAGATATGAGTCTCATATTCCTGAAGTTGCAATAGGACTACTGGAAAAATAGGAACACCATGGAAGTCAAGATTCAGAGACCGAGAAAGATTGACCCTTGTAAGAGTTTTTGCTCTGTTCTCGTTACACGACAATGAGCAAAGAGGGTCAGCTGTAAACGGGTCAATTTGCCCTGGTCCACACCAAAACCAAAATACAAAACAATAATAAACCAAACTAATAAATAATTAAGTCCAAGTCCAAAGTCCATAACCCATTACAGACCCAAAACCATTACAATGGCCCAAAACCCAAATACTTAGAATTCAAACGGACCCAAAATGCTACAACCCAGCTCGATGGCCCAACACAACAGAAACAGGCTCCAAGGGCCTGTTACTCGAACAATTAGCCAAACAGAAACCCTAGGGTTTCTACTCTTGCGTCGCAGCCAAGCCCCAACCTTCGTACGCCTTACGCTGAGTGCCATGAACACGCCTCCGTACACTTCGTACACGCACCTCTACAACCCGTACCTGCACACCAAACGCAAGAGGACAACAGTAAATACAGAAAAAAATAGAAAAAATTTTATTTTTTTATATTTTTTCTTTTCGGCTATAAAGCCAAGAAATTTTTATTGTAATTTTTTTTACGCACACTATACGCATACTGAATACAAAGAAAAAAAGCAATCAAAACTTTGAAAGGTGATTTCGAGTGCTTCATTTTTTTTTCTTTTTGAATCTGTTCTATTTTTTCTAGGTTTTGCATGTAATTTTGAGCATAAGGAAATAAAAGAGAAGGCTTACCTTCGCGAATGAGCCACTGGAATCCTCGTCTCCTTCGCTGACATCGAAGGTTGAGAGGGGATTTTGAGGCCGAAATTGATGAGCCTTGAGGCTAGGTTTTGAATGAAAGGATAAGGGGAACACTACCATAGGCCATCATCCATCGTTCATGGTGGTAGAATGATGGTTAAACAGCAGACTGAATGGGTGCAAACCTTAGAGTTTTCTATTTCCCCTTTTATTTTGCCGAAATACTTAGGTTTTTTTTAGGCTACTTTCCTTTTTTAATCAGCATGGAGCGACACCGTTTAGGTTATAGTTCAATAAGCCTTGAAACAGCACCGTGCAAGCCTATATCCGACCTGACCCGATCCTTTGCCCCTAGGATCCGCGTATTTCTGCCTAGAGGGGATATTTGCACGTTGGTCCTTCCCCTTTCGCGCTAACATTCAATTAGGCCCTGTCCACATTTTCTTTATTTTTTTAATTTATCCCTTGGATTTGCGCGTTGTTGCAACTTAACCTGCATCTAAACGCAGCGCTTTGGGAGCTGGTATATTTCCAGTTTTGGTCCCTGTGCGTTCGCGCGCATCGCGCTTTGGTCTCCTTTTAATTTCAATAGTTTATTTCATTTATAAATCATCCCTTTCATTTTAATTTCATTTTAATTTGGTCCTTTTGATTCATATAATTCATTTCTTTTTTAATTCACTTAATACTTATTTTTATATGTGAATGCATACTTTTTTGAGTTTTCATGATGATTTTACCCTTTTTATATGAAATCTTTATTTTAAAGTTTTTTTATCTATTATTTTAAAAAAAATTGTATCATTTGAATATTCTTATATATTATTATGCATATGGAGTTCATGATAAACTTATTTTTATTCTACATATATATTATTAATTCTATGTCACTTTATATACATAATCTCTTTTAAATCTAGTTATACATATTTTTAAACCTTATGTATATATAACATCTTTTATTATACACTTTTGTCATTTTAAAATCCTTTCATAGTGTATATGTTATTTAAATTATTTTTCTTTTATTATATGTATATGGTCATCTTTAAATAGATATTTCATTTAAAAAATATTTTGTACATTATTTGACTCAAATTTCCTCTTTTATAATATCTATTTTAATAATAAGTTATGTATATACTAGGTTTTTTTATATATATATAAATTATTTCAAATTTTGCATGTGTTATTCACTTATAATTTTTTATATATAGTTTTTATATCGCTATGCATCGTATTAGTTCCTAGTGTCTATACTGCTCAGATATCATAGATTTCACATTATTTTATATGTTATTATTTCATGTTGTTAATTAGTTTTTGGTGTTACTTTCTTAATTTTATTATTTTATGATTCGGAAGCTTACTGTAGTTTGTTTTTATATGTTTCTTTGATATGTTTTTGGTGTATTTATTAAATCGTTTTTATGTTTATGCTATTATCCTTCGTGAAGTATAATACATTATTCATGTATGTTGTCACATGCTTATAATTTCACCTCTCATTTACGATCATATTACGATTGAAATTTTCAACTTATTAATCCCAAACTAATTATTCCATTCTATTTCAAGTCAAATTAATGTGTTTTAAGCTGGTTTTATAATTATTCATTTGAAAATCCCTTAAAACGAAGGCAATGTTTGATGTTTGGAAATTCGGGAAATCGTGCCCTATCGTGCTGGGTTTCGATTTCCCGTTTGTTCAAAATAATCTAATATTTCTTTAGAATTTCACTCATGTTTTCTAAATTCTAAAATAAGGCAATGTTCAATGTTTGGAAATTTGAGGAATCGTGCCCTACCGTGTTGGGTTTTGGTTTTTCGTTGGACTAAATAATTGGACATCCTTTTGTAATTTTTAGCATATAGGCTTTTAGAAATCGAAATTGATCATAGTTTCGAGGGCTTAAAGGATCGTGTCCTAACGTGCTGGATGTGATACTGTACTCCTTTGAAACAAACGAATCTTGACGTCCAATTTGAGTCATTCAAGTGTTTTAAAAGAAATCGTATTTCAAAATATTTTTTAGACATAAGGTCATTATTTAATCAATTCGGTACCAATTTTGGGCGTGGCGAGGGTGCTAATCCTTTGTCGTACGTAACCGGCTCCCGAACCTATTTTCTCAAATTTCGTTGGCAAAAATTGCTTTAAATGGAATAAAATATTTCATTAAGGTGATCCAATCACACCAAAACAAAAGATTGGTGGCGACTCCACATTCAGTTTCAAAAAGTCGATCCCCGCCCGTTTTTTTCCAAAACCAAAAAATGGTTTCGACATATATGTGATTCTAATATATGATTTTAGACTATTTATTGAAGTTAATTATATGATACTGTGTATAATATTCTGATATATGGAAATGTTTGGATATGGTGATCAGAAAACTTACTTTTAGTGGATTCTATTATTTTGTAATTGAATGTAAGAAAAATCAATACAATATACGTATTTTTTGTGAGTTTTGCATGTGCATTTACATATGTGGTTGGGATACGATTATGAAGAGAAGGAAGTTTGATTTGGCAGTTTTAATTGCATTACTAAATTGCGGTTGCAAACCCGCAATAATATTAACAGCTTGACTGCTTAATAAATCAAGTGGCAAATGACCACATTAAGGTGTATTTGGTTGGATTGGTCCACCAAAACCCAAATATTGGTGTGTAAGGATTGGAAAGGGCCTAGTATGCCTTTATTGGTGTGTTTTGGGTGTCGAAGTTGGTGTGTAGAGGTTAGATAGGTGAGGATTTGACATTCTTTATTTGTTTAAGTTTTGTTTATCTGTTTATTGTTAATGTAACTCAATGTGTTAACCTGATGTGGAATCTTATATTAATTTGGTCTCGGTTATTTTGTGTTTGAGTAACCCCACATGAATACGTTTTATATATTTGTTATGTGATATTGATATGATTCGCTCATCTGATAGGATATTTATTAATGATTTGTTCAACTCCGCTTAATTACATTTGTTTTAGACTCTCCCTAAGGTTTCGTAGCTTACTCCCTTAGCTTTCTCTCTTCTAGGTAAACTGAGTGGATAAGTCTCGAACTCAGCAAATCGAAGGCTCTTAGAGTTTTCCATTCTGGTTTGATTCAAATGAGTTTTCTATAGTATTTTGACCTCTCTCAGTTGGTTTTGTAAATAAGTTTAAGTAAACTGCGATATGAGATTTTCGGTTTAAGTTAACTTAATTGTTTCTGTGCTTTGACATTTGATTTAAAGTATATTAGTTACTTGGAAAATTAGACAGTTTTAAGTGTTTGTTGGAAATTTCAATTGATTATAAAAGGGTTTTAAGATAACTAAATGACATTTTGTTTTGAGTTATCTTGGTGGCCAATGTGACCTCCAGAATTTGGTCAAAACTTCTAGGCTGGGTATGGGGTGTTACACGCTCTCCCAATATGTTCCTATTTTATCTTATGGTAACCATTACATTTTCCTTCATGAAAAGTCAATTACTATTAAATAGTAATAAAGTCATTCATCACAAACATTCATAACAAAGACAAACGACCTATGGACACGTTTACTTTTCATCAACCATATAATGCCAATGAGAGAATATCATTTACCTATATCTTGGGCTATGAATTCGACTGTTGTGAATGATGCTACATACTGCAGAAGCCATATACCTAACACACCAGCTTTCAATTCCTTATCTATTTGAACAAAAGCTTTTACTTACATCAAAGTATACGAATCACGCACGTATAATCCGTCATCTACTCAGGATTAAGGTGTGTTACACTTTGAAAGTCACAAGTGAATAAATCTATAAATGGATTCACTGTCTATTCTTTTTGGGTTCAGTTCGCTGTACTGTCAGTCACATTTATGTATTTATCTTCTAGGAGTCGTCTACTCTGGTGCCCAAGACTAGGCATCTCTCCAATTGGACTTGATAAACGACATATTAGTCTTTCAATCAATTTACACATTTCCAGTTAGACCAAGGACATGTTTATGTTCGTTTACTAATATAAGCTATTTTTTAGTATTACGATCTGACCACGTAATATCGCTTAGTATTAGTTTAAACATTAGACAACTAGTGAGTCAATATTTGCTTCTATTTTGCTTTGTATGCAAAAACCACATGAGAACAATTATGTAAAGTATATTGATGTAATTAATAAATTGTTTTATTAACCAATTTGTTTGAAAAAATTATAAGTTTACAAATGAATATACTACACTTAGGGCACCAGCTCCAACAAATTTTGATGGACATCCACTTAATAATAAAATATTCACAACAAAAATATTTTTTTAAATATAAATGAAGTGGAAATGGGAGTAAAAATATAACTGTGGATAAATATAAAAATAATTTCATTTAAATGAAATTTTAAATTATTAATACTAGAAATTATATCACATGTGTATGCATGTCAAGATCATATATTTAGAATACATAGTTGTGTTTGAAAATAACATACAATAAATAATGAAACGTATGGTTTGAAACTAATTAATAATAAATTAAAAATGAACAATATTAAAATAGAAGAATTAGATTAAATTAAAACAAAATTTAAACACTTAAATACATTAGATCAAGAATACCAAATGGGTATAATTGTTTATCATGGTGTTGTCATCAATCTTGAATTGGTATCGAGTTAACTTGTGGCACCAACTCAATCAACAACATTATTAATTGTGCATATTAAAATAAAAAAAATGTACAAAACAACAAAATGAAGCTTAGTTGAGTGATAAATTTAAATATTTACTAATTCAATTGGCATGGGCTTAAATCCCTCCATATTCATATTTTTAATGATTTTTGTTAAAATAAAAGACTAGAGTACCCTCAAATAATATAACTTATTTTAATTACAGAAGAATATTTCCATAATTTTCTTAACCGGTTAACTTTTGACATCAAATCATTCAAGAACTTTATTAATAGTATAGATAACCTTCATAATATAATTTTTTTTAGTAGTTTCGTTTTTATGTACCTTCACTACAGTAAGAGTAACGCCCCAATTTTCGGGAATTCTATGAATGCTGGCATAGGTTTAATTATGTTAGTGGGCCTCTAGAAAGCCCAAACTTAAGATAGAACCCGACAATTTTAGTTAATTTTTGTTCCATAAGAAAAAGGGGGTGAAATTATGAAATAGAACCTATGTGAAAATGTTTGAAAATGCTATAGGCTAAATTGAAGTGGCCAAATAAATAGGAGTGCAAAATAGGAGGATTTGCATGACAAACCTCCCATTTTACATGAAGTGGCCAGCCATGATGTTGTTGTAGACAAAATGTACACTTAATATCCATAATTTATGGTACAAATTGATACAAATTGATAATAGGTTAGGTAAATGTTCCATGATAATGGGTTAGGTAAATGTTTCATGATAATGGGTTGGGTAAATGTTTCATGATAAGAATTTCATGTCTTTTGTATTAAAGAATTAAATGGATGAAATATGAAGTTTTATTAAAAGAAAAATGGATGAAAAGAACAAAGTTTTGTCCATCTTTGTTCATCATAGCTGAAAGTTAGAGAAGAGAAAGGAGAAGAGAAAGCTCTTGAGTATTCGGTCATTAGGAGGAGGAAAATTGAAGGTAAGTTCTTGGTACCTTGCTTCTATTTTGAGGTTCATGAGTTCTTCTTGATTCTACCTTAACTCTTGAAGTATATTTTGATTTTTAGTTGTGTTGTGAGCATTTGATCATGAATTAAAATGAAGGAAATGGTTGTTGTTTCATGTTCTTTTGATGAAAAATGGAAGATAGGTGAAGTTGAGCCAAACAAATGAACATGCATGTGCCTTAGATGTTAAAGGAAAAATCAGCTAACATGTTGTGCTTTAAAATGATGAAATGGAGATTATTCTTAAGTAAAATCATAGATATGTGATGATTGATTGGTGATATACATGTTTAAATAACATGCATGCAAGTTATGTGTGAAAGAGTGAATTTGGTAATAAATCTGCTTGGGACAGCAGCAGTAACGTGACTTTGGAAAATCACCATAAATTGTGGGAGAAGAATTAGAAGCTGAATAAATTATGTAATTAAAGCTTATTGAGTCTAGTTTCTAATGAAACAAACAAGAACATATTTTGAATTCTGTACAATGAGAAATTTGATTCGTAATGAAGAGTGGTCAGATTAGTCAAACAGTGAAACATGGGAAACTTTGAGAAAAATCTGGTATTGATTGGCTAAACCAAAAATTCTGAAAATTTTATGGATAGAAGATATATGAGTCTATTTTCAAGGAAAATTAACAGAACTTGATTTGGAGTTTTGTAGCTCCATTTATAAATGATTTAGTGACTGTTGCTCAGGAAGACAGCTTGCAGTGAAATTATGATTATGTGGTAAACATTGACAAAAATTTGTTAATGAGTTGCTTATTGTTTTCTTATAAGCTTACTATGATCTGTAGGTGTGGTTGGCCGAATATTATAAGGGGTTAATACGTAGTTCGTATTTGAATAGTTAGATTAATGTGTTAGTAATCCAATTGTAGGCGGTTCGTGTGTGGATCTCGTCAGCATATCGTCGCAAACAGGTGTGTAACTAACACCCTCTTTCTTAGTCTAGATCGGCAAAAGCCGAAAAGCCGAAATGTCGAAAACCGGTATTTTGTAGATTTGCGAGTGTGCGAATGCTCGTGAGGTAAATCGATTAATGTTTTTGGTAAGCTGCAATGTTTGGACTGCAAAGTGCATGATTTCGTGCCTCGATATTTTTGGGCTTAATGGGCCAAAATTGGAATGATGGGCCAATCTGCCCAATTCGTAAGAACCCTCGACGTGATTCTCGTTAGTACGTGAAAAGTAGGAATATGCATGAAAAACCCTAAAATAGATAAATTACTGAAATACCTTTAAAAGTAGAAAATTTACGCTTTTACCCCTAGTAGATAAATTACCAAATACCCTTAGGGTTAAATTGACCTAAATGCATGTTTGATCGTTGTTATTTATCGCATGCCATGTTGTTATTATCGATGCATGGGACCGGGATATTGACAGAGGAAGTACTGAAAGTGGCTTGTCCACATCTTGGAGGCTTTGCCTCAATTTATCGATAATCGAGCAAAGACAAGGTCAAGAATCGTGGAGTGTTGAAATGGGTGGGTTGAGCTATTCCCACATGGAGTGTATGGTGGTACGGGTGGAGTGTAGTGGTTGGTGGGTTGAGTAGTCTCCCCAAATGGGCTTGCATATGTTATTGATGTTGCATGTATTTTGAAATGGGCCTATGGGCCATACTGTTATCTGAATAAGGGGCTAAGGCCTAGTTTATTGTAATCTGAAAAGGGCTCTGGCCCAGTACCACTGTTACCCAAATGGGCTTGCATATGTTTACTGATGTTGCATGTATTTTGAAATAGGCCTATGGGCCCTACTGTTATCTGAATAAGGGGCTAAGGCCCAGTTTATTGTAATCTGAAAAGGGCTCTGGCCTAGTACCACTGTTACCTGAATGGGCTTAGGCCCAATGGGCTTGAGCTGACTTGGACTTTGAATGGGTTTTCCTTACACACTGAGTTTCCCCAAACTCACCCCTTTTATTTTCATCCACGCAGGAAATCCCCAACCATAGTGGGCTTGGAGCTGTGAGAGAATTTGGAGTGGCCACCCGCTCGAAAGTTTGATTTTCTTCCGTGAACTGGACATCCTTTTAATTACGTTTGAGGTTTTGGGCTTTTAAATGTAATAAGGCCGCTTATTTATTTTTATGGTTTTATATGTTTTATTAAGATAGGTAATATTTATATTTGACTGTTGAAATTGGATAGCTTTAAGGCGCGTTTTCAAAAACAGTAATTGTTTTCAAGATAACACAAAAACAAGCAAAGCTTCCGCAATGAAGATATTTTCCAAAGTTAATCACTTTTCCTAAAAAGGACTTAATCAAATCGGTTTCCTAGAAATATACATGACGTTAAGGTATGGCAATGGTGGTTTGCATGTCTAGGATTGGATCCGAAGGGAGTTTGGTACTTAAGCAGTCCGATGGACTCACCTCCTCTTTTCCGGTTTCCTACCTGGTGCACAGCTTCCATTCACTTTAACCCTTAATGAATTAATCTTTTGAACATCAAGTACGATTTTCTGGACTTAGAATGAAATTTTTTTTTTATGTTTTTGATGTGGCATGCCGGATCCGGCCATAACTTCTGGGCCGGGTTTGGGGTGCTACATTTAGTGGTATCAGAGCTTAGATTACAACAACTCGGCTGTGGAATGGGTTTACAAAAACAAAGATTTTTGAAAGTGAAAATTTTATAAAGAATGCGAAAAACTTGATTTTCAAAATTTAGATCTTTAGAAGGTGGCATTCCGAATCTCCGGCTCAAGTCTGTAAGTATTACTCTGAACTCTTCTGAATATTTTTCTAAATTATCTGTCTGTACTAAAATCCTGCTAGGATACTCTAGATAGGATGATACTGAAACCATAGAAAAATCTGATAAGAAACTGAAACTGTAACTAGACTTCGATTCTGCGAAAACAAACTCTGAACTACTGTCTGATTCATAAAACATCTGTAATAAACACTGGAATATTAATTGATGTATAAAAATTCGTAATCAAGATAATACGATATGAGTACAAGAGCTACTCGTGGAAGAGGCCGTGGACGTGGCCGAGGAAGGGCTCGAGCGATATCTTCGTCTTCGGGACATATGCCGACGGCAGATGCACCAGTACCACCGGCAACAAAGGTAGAGTCTCATGACCGCGGTGCCGAGGATGATTCCCTATCACAGGCAATGCTTCGTGTTCTGGAAAGGGTTGCCGGAGCAAGTTCGGGCAACGAAATTCAGGGATCTATTTCTGAATGACTTGGGACTAACGGAACGGAGATCTTTAAGGACGTGTCTGGTATAGCCCCGAATGTGGCGGAATATTGGTTGGAGGCCACAGAACGGATTATGGACGACTTAGACTACTCTGAGGAGATTGTGAGTGGGGTATCTGTACTAAGTCCCTTGGGTCACTCGGTTAGGGTAGACAAACTGTATAGGGATGTACCCTTAAAAACTCAAGGTAAGATTTTCCCTGGAGATCTGATGGAGTTACCGTTCAGAGAATTTGATCTCATTTTGGGAATGGACTGGCTTGTTAAGCATAAAGCGACTCTGGATTGTGCTGCTAAACAAATGGTGTTAAGAACTACAAAGGATGAGGAGGTTATGGTGATAGGTGAGAGAAGGGATTATTTGTCCAATGTGGTGTCGGCATTAAATGCCGAAAAGTGGATTCAGAAAAGTTGTGAGGCTTAATTGGTATTTGTAAGTCAGTCGGAAGAGGAGGGACTGACAGTGGATAAGGTTAGGACCGTAAAGGAGTTCCAAGATGTTTTTCCGGAGAAGCTTCCAAGATTGCCTCCGAATCGAGAAGTTGAGTTTAGAATAGACTTATTGCCTGGAATGGCGCCTGTGTCTATCGTACCGTATAGGATGGCACCGAAGGAGTCAGTAGAGTTAAATGCTCAAATTCAAGAGTTGTGAGATAGGGGCTTCATTAGGCCAAGCGTGTCTCCATGGGGAGCACCGGTGCTATTCGTGAAGAAGAAGGATGGTACAATGCGGATGTGCATTGATTATCGGCAGTTGAACAAACTGAGGATTAAAAATAAGTATCCACTGCCAAGGATTGATGATTTATTTGACCAACTTAGAGGAGCTTCGTATTTTCCAAGATCGACCTTCGATCCGGATATCATCGATTAAGGGTTAAGGAGGCGATATCTAAAGATGACATTCAGACTCGGTATGGTCATTACGAGTTTCGGTTATGCCATTTGGACTAACGAACGCCTCCTGCAGCATTTATGGATCGATGAATCGTGTGTTCCAACCATTTTTGGATCAGTTCGTAGTCGTCTTTATTGACGATATCCTGGTATATTCTGAAACTGAAACGAAACATGATGAACATCTCCGTATAGTGCTGTAAGTATTAAGGGAGAAGGAACTCTTTACGAAGTTCAGCAAGTGTGAATTTTGGTTGAGGGAGGTAACCTTCTTAGGACATGTGGTCTCTGCTGAGGGGATTAAGGTGGACCCTCGGAAAATTGAAGCGATTTTGGAGTGGAAGCCGCCTAGGTCAGTGTCAGAAATACGGAGTTTTCTAGGACTGGCAGGATACTACAAAAGGTTTGTGGAAGGTTTTTCTGTGATAGCAGCACCTCTGACAAAACACATAAGGAAAGGAGTATCGTTTGTATAGACTAAGAAACAGCAGGAAGCTTTTGAGAAGTTGAAGAAAGTTCTGACTGAAGCACTTGTGTTAATTCAAAGAGTCCGGGAATGATTTTATCAGTGTACAAGGACGCCTCACACGTGGGTTTGGGCTGCGTGTTAATGCAAGAGGGTAAGGTGGTTGCATATGCATCACGATAGCTTAAGCCTCATGAGGGGAACTATCCGACTCATGATTTAGAGTTGGCAGCAGTGATATTTGCACTTAAGATTTGGAGACATTACTTGTACGGAGAAAGGTGTATTATTTACACTAACCATAAGAGTCTTAAGTATTTGTTGACTCAGAAGGAGCTGAACCTTAGGCAAAGGAGATGGATTGAGTTGCTTAAGGATTATGACTGTTCGATCGAGTATCACCCAAGCAAGGCTAATGTGGTAGCCGATGCTCTAAGTCGTAGAGTCAGATCGATCCGAGAGCAATGTTTGCTCGTCGAGACTATATGATGATGGAAGTCTGTTGGTGAGTTGCAAGTGAGGCCAACTCGGGTGGATCAGATTAAGGAAAAACAGTTGAACGATGAGTCTTTGGTCGCTCGTTTTCAACAAGTTAAGGAAGGAAACTTCGAGTTTGGGAGCGAAGAGACGATGCAATAGCAATACCCTCATCTGTTTGATTAGGTAAATTTCGAGGACGAAATTTTTTAAGGAGGGTAGAGTTGTAACGCCCAATTTTCGGAATTCTATGAATGTTGGCATAGGTTTAATTATGTTAGTGGGCCTCTAGAAAGCCCAAACTTAAGATAGAACCCGACAATTTTAGTTAATTTTTGTTCCATAAGAAAAAGGGGGTGAAATTATGAAATAGAACCTATGTGAAAATGTTTGAAAATGCTATAGGCTAAATTGAAGTGGCCAAATAAATAGGAGTGCAAAATAGGAGGATTTGCATGAGAAACCTCCCATTTTACATGAAGTGGCCAGCCATGATGTTGTTGTAGACAAAATGTACACTTAATATCCATAATTTATGGTACAAATTGATACAAATTGATAATAGGTTAGGTAAATGTTCCATGATAATGGGTTAGGTAAATGTTTCATGATAATGGGTTAGGTAAATGTTTCATGATAAGAATTTCATGTCTTTTGTATTAAAGAATTAAATGGATGAAATATGAAGTTTTATTAAAAGAAAAAGGGATGAAAAGAACAAAGTTTTGTCCATCTTTGTTCATCATAGCTGAAAGTTAGAGAAGAGAAAGGAGAGGAGAAAGCTCTTGAGTATTCGGTCATTAGGAGGAGGAAAATTGAAGGTAAGTTCTTGGTACCTTGCTTCTATTTTGAGGTTCATGAGTTCTTCTTGATTCTACCTTAACTCTTGAAGTATATTTTGATTTTTAGTTGTGTTGTGAGCATTTGATCATGAATTAAAATGAAGGAAATGGTTGTTGTTTCATGTTCTTTTGATGAAAAATGGAAGATAGGTGAAGTTGAGCCAAACAAATGAACATGCATGTGCCTTAGATGTTAAAGGGAAAAATCAGCTAACATGTTGTGCTTTAAAATGATGAAATGGAGATTATTCTTAAGTAAAATCATAGATATGTGATGATTGATTGGTGATATACATGTTTAAATAACATGCATGCAAGTTATATGTGAAAGAGTGAATTTGGTAATAAATCTGCTTGGGACAGCAGCAGTAACGTGACTTTGGAAAATCACCATAAATTGTGGGAGAAGAATTAGAAGCTGAATAAATTATGTAATTAAAGCTTATTGAGTCTAGTTTCTAATGAAACAAACAAGAACATATTTTGAATTCTGTACAATGAGAAATTTGATTCGTAATGAAGAGTGGTCAGATTAGTCAAACAGTGAAACATGGGAAACTTTGAGAAAAATCTGGTATTGATTGGCTAAACCAAAAATTCTGAAAATTTTATGGATAGAAGATATATGAGTCTATTTTCAAGGAAAATTAACAGAACTTTATTTGGAGTTTCGTAGCTCCATTTATAAATGATTTAGTGACTGTTGCTCAGGAAGACAGCTTGCAGTGAAATTATGATTATGTGGTAAACATTGACAAAAATTTGTTAATGAGTTGCTTATTGTTTTCTTATAAGCTTACTATGATCTGTAGGTGTGGTTGGCCGAATATTATAAGGGGTTAATACGTAGTTCGTATTTGAATAGTTAGATTAATGTGTTAGTAATCCAATTGTAGGCAGTTCGTGTGTGGATCTCGTCAGCATATCGTCACAAACAGGTGTGTAACTAACACCCTCTTTCTTAGTCTAGATCGGCAAAAGCCGAAAAGCCGAAATGTCGAAAACCGATATTTTGTAGATTTGCGAGTGTGCGAATGCTCGTGAGGTAAATCGATTAATGTTTTTGGTAAGCTGCAATGTTTGGACGCAAAGTGCATGATTTACGTGCCCTCGATATTTTTGGGCTTAATGGGCCAAAATTGGAATGATGGGCCAATCTGCCCAATTCGGTAAGAACCCTCAGACGTGATTCTCGTTAGTACGTGAAAAGTAGGAATATGCATGAAAACCCTAAAATAGATAAATTATGAAATACCTTTAAAAGTAGAAAATTTACTGACTTTACCCCTAGTAGATAAATTACCAAATACCCTTAGGGTTAAATTGACCTAAATGCATATTTGATCGTTGTTATTTATCGCATGCCATGTTGTTATTATCGATGCATGGACCGGGATATTGACAGAGGAAGTACTGAAAGTGGCTTGTCCACATCTTGGAGGCTTTGCCTCAATTCTATCGATAATCGAGCAAAGAAGGCCGCAATCTGGAGTGTTAATGGGTGGGTTGAGCTATTCCCCACATGGAGTGTATGGCTGGTACGGTGGAGTGTAGTGGTTGGTGGGTTGAGTAGTCTCCCCAAATGGGCTTGCATATGTTATTGATGTTGCATGTATTTTGAAATGGGCCTATGGGCCATACTGTTATCTGAATAAGGGCTAAGGCCTAGTTTATTGTAATCTGAAAAGGCTCGCCCAAGACCACTGCTACCCAAATGGGCTTGCATATGTTTACTGATGTTGCATGTATTTTGAAATGGGCCTATGGGCCCCATCATTATCTGAATAAGGGGCTAAGGCCCGCTTTATTGTAATCTGAAAAGGGCTCGCCCAAGACCATCATTACTGAATGGGCTTAGGCCCAATGGGCTTGAGCTGACTTGGACTTTGAATGGGTTTTCCTTACACACTGAGTTTCCCCAAACTCACCCTTTTATTTTCATCCACGCAGAAATCCCCAACCACAGTGGGCTTGGAGTGTGAGAGAATTTGGAGTGGCCACCGCTCGAAAGTTTGATTTTCTTCGTGAACTGGACATCCTTTTAATTACGTTTGAGGTTTTGGGCTTTTAAATGTAATAAGGCCGCTTATTTATTTTTGATGGTTTTATATGTTTTATTAAGATAGGTAATATTTATATTTGATGTTGAAATTGGATAGCTTTAAGGCGCGTTTTCAAAAACAAGAATTGTTTTCAAAATAACACAAAACAAGCAAAGCTTCCATAATGAAGATATTTTCCAAAGTTAATCACTTTTCCTAAAAGGACTTAATCAAATCGGTTTCCTAGAAATATACATGACGTTAAGGTATGGCAATGGTGGTTTGCATGTCTAGGATTGGATCCGAAGGAGTTTGGTACTTAAGCAATCCGATGGACTCACCTCCTCTTTCCGGTTTCCTACCTGGTGCACAGCTTCCATTCACTTTAACCCTTAATGAATTAATCTTTTGAACATCAAGTACGATTTTCGGACTTAGAATGAATTTTTTTTTTATGTTTTTGATGTGGCATGCCGGATCCGGCCATAACTTCTGGGCCGGGTTTGGGGTGCTACAGTAAGAAATAAGAAAGTATACTTATTAAAAATTTATGTAAGAATGTTTTGGTTGAATCGCTAAAGATGAAATCATCCCTTAAAAGAAGTCTAAAAATTATAATGTCTTAAGTTTAAGTCAATGTGATTTGTTATTGATTTTATAGAAAAATATAAAAAAATAAAAATACCATTATAATGACATCAATTCAATTAAAAGATATAAAATACAGTCGTTAGTATTATACCCATCTCAAATTAGTATTTGATAATAAAATGAAAAGAAAAAAAAAATGTAGAAGAAGCCCCGCCACAATGGAACTGTATGGTTGAATTTGCTGTTTGGGAAAAGTAATAAAAACACAGCTCTTTGTTTGGAATAGAGCCAAGAGTTTGAGTTATCAGCATCTCTTCTTTCTTTTTTATTTATTTAATGAAAGAGTTATCAATATCTTGCTTTAATGTTTAAAGTTGATTTGTGAACATCAAAAAATATATGTTTTTCTATGAAAGCAATGTACACTTACTACTTTGTTTCTTTGTGAATCTGTGTGGACTTGGTGAAATCAACGTACTTTCTTCCATACATTTTAATTTTGATCAAATTATGGCATTTCTTGGAAATAAAGTTATCTTAACTTATTTTAAAACCTTTTAAATCATAAGGCATTATTTAATTCATATGAGATGGCATTTGTGCAAAAGAATGTATATTTATATATAAAGTGTTTGTTAGTTCTACTTTTATCTTTTAGCTATAGCAACAATTGCAACTTGAGGTATACTGGAATTGCTTTGTTTGTTGGTAAGTTTGATCAACATATCTTGATGACTTAAGTACATGTTTTTAAAGATTTTAAGCAACAAATCATGAAATTATAGTTAGAGAAAAGTTCGGATTAAGTAAGGAAAGTTTTCAAAAAATCGTAGTCTGATCTATTTGCCTTATTTAAAGAGATAATAAGTTAAAAGTCAAGAAGATCTCTTTTATTATATTCTATAATAAGTGATTTAATTAAGGTGACATTTCAGAGATTCATTCGGATTACACTTGCTCTTTTACAAAGTATTATATTGCATATTTAAAGAATTATATTTTCTACTTTTTGGGATGAGATTGAGAGAGCACTTCATTTTGTTTATTTAGGAATTGTTATTTTAGGTGCATATATTGTAAAAGTAAACTTAAGTGAGCCATTTAGGCCTAGTTTAGGAATGTTTTTTAAAAGTGTTTTTGGGAAAGAATGAAAAACACACTGGGGGAGAAGCTAAAATTTTCAGCTTCTAAAAGAATGATTTTGGGCTAATTTTTGGCTTGAGAAAAACACTTTTTTTCTGAAAAAACAGTTTGTTTAAGAATGTTTTTGTCCTAAAAGCAGTTTTGAGAAGTATTCCTAAACTAGCTCTTAGTTTAAATAGTTTACATCTAAGCTTTAAAGAGAGTGATATTGTTTAGAGTAGTTTATGTAGTTTAGTGTAGGAGTGAGTACAAGAGTGAGAGACTGATCTTGTTTAGAGTGAGGTTGAACTATAGTGGATTAACTTTCTTGACAAGAGTGATCCTGTTTAGAGCATATGAGACTTTTTGAGCAAAAGCGATCGTGTTTAGAATGAAGTTGAAGTACAATGAATTAACTTTTTGGATGACAGTAAATCTTAATTGAAGTGTAATGGATTAACTTTTTGGGCAAGAGTGATGTTGTTTAGAGTATATGAGACTTGTTGAGCAAGAGTGGTCTTGTTTAGAGTGAGGTTGAACTATAGTGGATTAACTTTCTGGATAAGAATGATCGTGTTTAGAGTGAGGTTAAAGTACAGTGAGTTAACTTTTGGGCAACAGATATAGAAAATATATTGGATTATCTTTAGTAATAATGATCCTAATTAAAGTAACTCTCTAAGTAAATCTACATAGATATAGAAAGTTTCTGTATTATATAAACAAAATCTTGATATCAATAACTAATCTTATATTTGAGCTCGTATCTACCTTGCAAAAAACAACCATCTTTTAGCATTAAAAAAGTAGCTTATACTTCATTAGAATGACTGATACTCATCGTAGGCCATCCAAAAATTTTAAAGAATATCATGTTTCTTTCTCAAAAGATTCTTGCATGTTTTCTCTTTGGGGAAAATAAGTGCCACACAGATAAGTTTGACCCAATGAGTTGATATACGTTAATTGTTGCTTTGATTCGGATACCATACCAATATTGTCACTTTTTCTTTTTTGGTCATAATTCCAATGTCACATTAAGCAAGAGGAAATGCACGTCCCAAAGCTTAATTCAAAGTATTTGGATTTGAACTGGTTTCCATTTTTAAGTGTTACATAGGTTCCATATTTGAATCATTTTTCACAATTTCTCTCTTGTCATTTTCAATTTCATCACTTTGAACATAACCTCAAATCATTTACATTATTTTTAGAATTTCAACTAGAAATTTTCATTTCTAATAAAAAAAATAAAACATCAAAGAGAAAAGAAGAAGAACATAACTTTTGCTTGGTAGTGAAAACTTGCCCCAAAAGAGATCTGATCTTAAGAAATTAATGGGCATAATAATTTATTTTAAGGTTTGCTTTTCTTTTACGGGAATATCAACTCGATTTTGATTCTATTAAATTTGATTTAAATAATAATCGAATATATTTTACTTTTATATAAATAGATAAAACTTATTCATATAATTATTCTTGATAAAATTAAAATTCATACATAATAATTGCATATGATAGAATTCAAATTTGGATACTGCTAACAGTATCAAAACCTCTTTTGATATACATGCTTTTAAGTGGCATATTATATTCCTTAATTTAGGTTAATAATTTAGAAACGCGTAGGCCCTTTTTTAAAGCCAACGATGGTGGATTTAAACAAGGGTCAAAAGAAATGAGAAAAGAAAGCAGGAATTAAATATATGGATTATTCAGATTAGATACCATTTGTTGCTAGTTTAAATTATAAAAAAGCAGAGCCTTTCGGAAAAGGAAATTGAAAAAAAAAAACAGAATTATTTGTTAAAATCGCAGTGCAGCAGCCACCTTTTAAAAACATGGAAGAGGCATCATGAAACAGTCTTTTTGAACATTTTCAATATGTTTTATATATATATATATATATATATATATATATATATATATATGTATATAATAAGATAAATTAATGAAGCAATTGGGGTGAGCTTTATTGCCAATTTATATTTTTCCATCACAAGTGAAATAATCCGTTGATTTTCCGGCATGTTTTGATTGCAAGTATTTGAAACATGCATAGTGTTATCTTTTACATATCCTATAAACCTTAAACTTAGCATATGTATGTATCTCAAGATTTCATATCTTAAAAATTAAAGAGTTTCAAGTCTTTCAACTAAAAGCAAATATTTCCAGATTACCGTACCGACCAGAGTTAGGGATTTTTTAGGATCCCACTTTTTAACTAAATAATTTAATGCTTGTTCATGCATTAAAACGTGCTTTACATTCAACATCTTAAATAATTTAGATATTGAAATTTTGTTTAAATTTAAGTTTAAAGTGGTGTTCTTTTGGAAAGGATATTTTAGTTTAAAGTTAAATTATTGGTTCACCACAAGAAACATTCAATTTTGGTCCGACGAGTTGAACAGGAGGAACAATCAGAGTGGTGCATGAGATTCACCTATATTCAATTCGAAAGGGACAAATAATAAACAACGTGATAAGTTGCAAGCTAGCATAGCTGCAATTATGACCAAACCTTGGTACTTTTCTTTTCTTAATTATGCAAAATTCTCCAACTTAGAACTCAATTTTTAATACAAACAAGTGTTGGTGTTTATGTAAATGAGGTATTAATTTAATAGCAAATATGAAATATTGTCAACTTTGACGGTTCTAGTCGTGGATTTAACCAAATTAATTATATCTTAATTAATTTTTTTTTACTTTTAAGTAACTTGTTGTCAATGATTAACTTTCTTTTTGAACATGTGCTATTTCTTTTTGTATAGTTGAATTTCACTTTTTTCTTTTGTTGTTTTCAGTGTGCAACTTTTTTTTTTTTATACATTCAACATAAATATAGCGTGGGAATAGCTGTTAACTTATCGTAGGAAGACCAGGAAATCACTCTAAAACTATAACTGAGATTCATGATTTTGTTATTACTAGAATTGATGAATACAATTATTTAAAAATAATAATATTTAATAAGTTGCCAAGTGGAAAATTCTTCAAGCATTGCAAAATAAAACAGGTACCATAAAAATTGTTTATACAGTTCAGTTTTCCTATATCTATGGAGTTTAACTCAATAAGAAATAGTCATTATCTTCAATATTTATTAGAAGTGAATCTAATCTATCACACCCCAATGATAATTTCCCCATTTTTGTATCCTAAAATATTGATATTCTCACCACTAAATTCACCCGTATAACTTAGCTTTTAAAATCACAACTCAAAAGATTCTATAGTTAAATGCACTCTCATAAATAATGTTCCTCACATGAAAAGGTTAAGTGCTCTTTACTAGGGCTGTAATTGAACAGAGTTTGAACAAATAAACCTTTGTTCATGTTTGTTTGTTTATTTTTAAGTTTGTTCGTGTTTAGTTTGTGTTCGTTAAGAATTTCAAATTTTTGTTCATGTTAGTTTATTTAAAATTATGTATGTGTTCATGTTTGTTTATTTAATGTTCACGAAGATGTTCATGAACAATGTTTATAAATAATAAACAAACAAACAATAAATACATACACGCATATATTGTTTAGATATAAAATAGTCAAATATAAATATTAATAATTATATTATAAATGAAAAAATACAAACCAATATAATTTTATTAATATATACTAATGGAATAATAAATGAGTTTTAAGATAATTTTATTAATATATACTAATTGAATTTTTATAAGAAAATATCATTAATAAATAAATGAGCTTATAAACAAGCTTGTCTGTAAACATACAGGAAACAAACACACCTCTGCTTGTGTTCGTTCGTTTATTAAACGAATATAAATATTTTGTTCATACTCGTTTATTTAGCTTAATAAACGAACGTTATACAAACAGTTCACGAACAGTTCATCGAACGTCTGTTTATTTATACCCCTACTCTTTACAATCAGTATAATAATCTATACATGTCTTTCAATTAAATAATTTTTTTTTTAGAGTTGCTAACATAATAAAGATCTATATCAATCTCTATTAAACAACAACTAAACTAGTTGAATATAATAATAAACAAGATAAACAAGGATTGATGGCAGTTAAGTCTTCAACATTTCAATCCAATCTAACTTCATTTATCCAGGAGATAAGATAAATGTGATTCAATCTGATCCTTCAAACATGTTTTCCAAAATAATATAATCTTCATTGATTGGATAAATTACCGATTATCTAAATATAAAAACAAGTCAATCATTTCATATTTTTCAATAATAATAGTATTGATAAACTTTTTTTTCCTACTCTTATCTCTTCTAAAATTAATAGAGACATAGCATTTCCACCTCATGATAAAATAGTATGGAGAAAAAGTAAGTAGCAAAGATCCAAGGTTTCAATGGTAACTCAATTTGCACGTGCGATGATTGAAGGATGGATTAAGTTATTGGTCGGTGTGTTACATGTGAGAATGAATTAGTTATCCTTTTGGACTTGACATGATCTTAATTACCATTTTCTTTTTTGTACTCTCATTCTTTTGTTCACTCTTTAAAACTCACTTTCATGCTTGGTCAAGTATTAATATTTTAAACACGTGTTTGACTAAATTTTAAATGGTAAAGTTGAGATTTTTAAAATTATGATGACTTAACTTTAAATTACATTACGGGTAAAATTTTCTCTATTATATAAAATATAAAAAGAATATTATTATAATAAAATTTGTTATTTTGTAAGAAAAAAGAATTTTGATAATTTTTCAATTGAATTAATACCTAGTTAACTCATGATATAAACTTAATTAAAGACTAAGATATTAGTATAATTTTTTTAATGAATGATGAAATTCATTAAATCAAGAAAGCAGTTAGGCTGTTACAAAAAAAAACAAAAAACACTGTACAATAATGTTAAAATATACAAACTAATTAACCAATAATACCTTAAGAAGCACAAAGTAAAAGCATTAATAAGATTAATTCTATTGATTGGTTTTTCTTTTACATTAGTCCGCACAATCTCTTTAATCTACACTAAAACAATATATTCAATTATGAAAGATGCACTAAAATAACTTTCTTTCTAATCATTTAAACTTTCCTTTTAATTTTTACCGAAAAATCAAATAGATATCTAAAGTTGGAATTATTGAATCCAATGGAGTTTCAAGGTCACCAATTGCAGTGTTCCTTTGGACTTCCTTTTTTGGTACAAAGTGTTTACCTTGGAGTTTCGAGGGCACTAATTTCACATTTATGATTTGTTTCGAATTATTATTCATTTAATAATAAATTTATTTAATTATAAAATATATAAAGATAGATTGAGTTGTGTCATATAATATTGATTTTCAACTCAATTGTTAAATTATCAAAAGATTTTTATTTTAATAAAGTAATAAATATTAATTTAAATATATTTTTTATAAAATTTAAGGAAAATACATACTTATAATGAGATTTAAACCTAAAGCGCCAAATAAACAATCTCTTAACTTTACCATTTTAATTTAAGTAAATTTTAATTTTTATAAATCTTGTATTGATATAATTATTTTTTTAATACTTTTAAAAGGCTAAATATAACATTTGATATCTGAACTTGACAAACATTATACAAATTACTTTAATATACTAACACTATTTTTTTGTGAGGTAGCAAAATAATTAATGTATGACCAACATGTGATACATGTCATGGAATTTCTTTTTTGTATTTTAAATGTTTACTTTCAGTTTAATTTATTAATTTAAAGGGTAAACTACTAAAATAGTCAATTTTTTTTACCTCAGGTTACATTTTAATCACTTATATTTGAAATGTTATATTTTAATCACTTACGTTATCGCGTTGTAACATTTTAGTCACTGAGCCATTAACTGTTGTTAATAGTATAACGGTAAGCTGACATGGCACGTTAAATCATCAACTCAAACAAAAATTTTAGGTTAATTTATACAATTGGTCCCCATATTTTTTTTTGTTCTAAGCAATTTAACTTTTTTCTTTTATTTTTTTTAAATTTCCTTTTTTTTCATTTTTTTTTCATTCTCTTCTGCTTCTCCCTCTATTTTCCCCCTTCTCCATTTCTTTTAACGTAGTTTTTCTATGTTTTCCATTTGTTAAAACTAGTCCCTATACTTTTAATTTTTTGAACAATTTAATTTTTTTCGAGTGAGGAGAGCTTATGGGCTAATTTTAACAAATGAAAAACGTAGAAAAAATACGTTCAAAGAAACGAAGAAGGGAGGAAAATAGAGGGAGAAGCGGAAAAGAATGAAAAATTAAAAAAATAAAGTTAAAAGAACATAAAAGAAAAAAATTAAATTGCTCAAAATGAAAAACTATAGGGACCAATTTTAGAATTTAACCTAAAATTTTTATTTGAAATGATGATTTAACGTGTCACGTCAGCTTACTGTTACACTATTAATGACAATTGACGGTTCAGTGACTAAAATGTTACAAGACGATAACGTAAGTGACTAAAATATAACCTGAGGTAAACAAAAGTGACAATTTTAGTAGTTTACCCTAATTTCAAATACTAAATTCCTTTTAAAACTCTTATTTTCTTATTCAATATTAATTCATTAAGCATAATTCAATGCATACTTTTTTAGCATGAATTCCCTCTAATATTAACTATGTTTTTATTAAATTGAAGGCTTTGTAAAGACCGGACTATGCTTTATACATGCAAACCCTCTTGAATCATTCCTTCCACTAATAATCAAAATAATCTTAGCCCCAATGAAGAGTAAAATTTGAGCATATTGTTTAGTGAAACATAAGAAACTCTAAATAAATGAAATCATTTCCACCATTAAATTCCATGCTATCTATCACGTGTCGATCATTAAAAAAAAACTAACAGCATTAGTGTTTGAGAATATTTTGTATAACATTTGACAAATTTATAATGTACCAAACTAAACTTAAAAATGAGTTAAGTACTAAATTAAAAAAAAAGTACTAAATTTAAGTACTAAATTAAGAAAAAAATTTAGATACTAAATTAGGAAAAAATTCAAGTATTAAATTGTATCAAATCCTGTTTAAGTGCCATCTAATCTTAAAATAATTGAACGGATTAAATTTGAATAAAAAAGAAAAAGAAAAGGTTGTAACCCTATTGATGACATGTCAAGTGTCAAAGAAGCCAATCCTAATATCAATTTTTCATTAATAATGAAGGGGTCCCTTCGGCCTCAAAAAAGGGGCCCTTTCATCTTCACCACACACGTCCCAATAGAAAAGAAAAAGCATGTTATTTTCAATGGCCAATCCCTCTACTGTCCCATCTCCACACTCCAACTTACCATTATATAAATCCTCCCTCCTCCAGTGTTGCACTTTCAAACTGCAATACACATCTTTACCCCCAAAAAAAAAAAAAACAAAGAATGGATAACAAAAAGCCCTATCTTGCTATTATTCTCATTCAATCTATATATGCGGGCATGTTCTTGGTGTCCAAAGCAGCTTTCGATGGTGGCATGAACAATTTCGTCTTCGTTTTCTACAGGCAGGCTGCTGCTACCGTTGTCTTGATCCCTCTTGCCTTGTTTCTTGAATGGTAATTTTAAGCTTCTGCCCTGGTTTTTATGCCAATCTTGTAGACAATATAAATAGAATCATGTTATTAAATTTTGTTTGCTTTGGAATCTAAAGGAAAACAGCGCCCCCACTATCATTCGTGACGTTCAGCAAGATATTTTTGCTGTCTTTATTCGGGTAAGTCAAACATTTAGAAACACTTGGTGAATTAAGATTGCGCAGCTATTACAGTGGAAGAAATCATATAAACTATTGAGAAATTTTGGATTTCAGGATAACTTTAAGCTTGGATATCAATGGTATAGCCCTTGTTTATACCTCTGCAACTTTAGCTGCTGCTACAACAAATTGTCTGCCTGTCATCACCTTTTTCTTGGCTGTGTTACTCGGGTAAAATTATCCCTACTTAATATCTTTCCAATTTTATATGTATATATCTATTTTTTTTTCTTCTCATTTAGGTTGGGTTTCTGAGTTAATGTGACATGAACATTTTTAGTCATGAAATTCATCTTAGAGTTGTATTTTACGTTTAAATTTTAGACTTTGTAAATTAGCTACTTCACAATGTCTTCTTAGAGATTAGTACTTTCATTGTTTAATTAACAGGAAACACCCATTGAGTAGAAGGTCTTTTAGTAAAAGAGGAATTGGCTAGTTGCAACTTTTTAAAGGAAACGATGTTAGCATGAGACATGGAAATATATTTCAAGGCTTTTAGATGCTACAAAGTTTCAGATCTTTGCTGCCAAATTTGCAGAAGAGTTTGAACAAAATGTGACTGGTTCATTAGACCCCAAACATAAATTCTATCAATAACCTATAATTTTAATTTTTAGGTATCAATAAAAATGTATCACTTCATTCATTTTCAAGAATATAAAATTATTATTATACATTCATTTATATTTAATATTCTCTCAAAATTAATTTAAATTTAATTAATTTATTTAAAATAGATAATTAGAATTTTGAAAAAAATACAAAAACATTGAATTTTTCTAGAATTTATTGAAAAAGATTAAAAGTATAAGCATTGAAAATTGGATTTCTCAACTATTTGGTTCTCTCTTTTATAATACTTTCCCTTCCATTTGTATCACCTTGGTAAATTTGGATGAAATATTGGTGCCAAAAGCCTTGTACTAATCGCCTTGGAAACTACACATATGAATGTATGGTTTGAGTTAAACCCAGTTTTTATTTCTTTCATAAAATTCTTCCATTGGCGTTCAACTCAGTTTTCTAATTCATCCATATGTGTAGGTGTAGCTTCCATGGTTGATGGTATTTAAAGATCATGGGTATCGAATGGTAATAAATGTGTTTCTTTTTAAAATAATTATGTTAAAACTAAACAAAATTAGAAATTAAGGACATTATGAAATATAAATGAGCCATCTAAAAATAGAAAAAAATATATAATTTACCCATTGAATCTGATTCATTAAAAATTACTACAAGGTTGCTTCATGGGGAAGGATGTTGTTGCAATTTATCAGGAAATAGTAGTGTTTTACAAATTTAATGATAGGATTAAGTTTATAATGATTAAAAGAAAAAGTGAGAAAATGTGTTAGGGGCAAATCTCCCTTTTTATTACTCCCATGAAGAAATATAAAGGTTGGAGAATATTTTATTAGTAGTGCTAGTCGCTTGATTTTCTATCCTTTTATGGCCCTGAAAAGAAATCCCTTTAATCATAGGAATTTAATATAAGATTTATGTTTAAGTCTGACACCAATTTTATTATAAAATAAAAATATTATTAAAAGGAAAATGCAACAATGATAGAATTCTTAATTTAGCTTCTGAAGTTATCTTTAATCACGTAATACCACCCTAAGTAAAAATATTAGTATAATGCAATAGTTGCGTTATCAAATTAAAATCATAAAGCCCCATATTTATTATTAGGGTTTTAAATTATTTATTTATTATTATTGTGGTATCATAAAATATTAATAATAAATATTAAATATAGTGATAATGCATATTACATTCTCAAGAAGAGAATGATGTTCGAATATCAAACACCAACGCTTAAAAATTAAAAAAATAAAATGAGCATTGTTGCTATAAATACTTTGACGCAAGCAAACAAACAAATCATTGGTAAGTTGTTTTTCTTTAGTTTTAAATTTTTTGCTTATAGTGGCACATTTTGTATTTTGGCCGTCACTGTCTACTTATTTGATTCAATGGTAGATATACAAGAGTTGAGATAAAATTAATTTCCCAACATAAAAAATTAAAAATTAAAAACTGATATTCGACAGTTTTCGCCTTTTTCTTTTTCTGTATCAAGCTGCTATCTGCAAAAAATATTAAAAAAAATGTCCTTAGATGCAATTTGTTTGGTTTTGGGGGGCCAGTTAATGAATATGGCTTTCAATCAAAATCGAAAACAGGAACATAGGGTCCCATGGTGATGTAGCCGTCAAAGGAAAAAGCCACTATGTATTAAATTCAGAAACATTTCCCAACACGTGCTCATATATATAGATATATACTTGCTCCTTCATTTATCAATTTTGTCATTTTAACTCTCTTCACATAAAAGCCTTATACAATATATATTGGTCTTTTTCGCTGATATTTTCTTGTGAATTATGAGTATCAGATTTTCAATAGAATCAAACAACTGAATTTATGGTCTCCATGCAAATACAATTTTGCTTATGGCAGAACCTGAACTGTCAATTATTTCACCACTTATTTGTTGTGTTAAATAACATATGGCTATAATGAAGATCATGGTTGCTATAACATAATGTCAAAAACTGGGTGTCTTCAAACTTTAGGCACTTAGTCTAGTTTATTTACACAATCATTGAAGTGATGTGTTTTACGTTTGGAGTTTGAACCCTAACATGTATAATCTTCTTCTTCTTCTTCTTTTTCCACAAGCAATTTTATGTATAATGTTAATATTTTATTTAAGTACAATATTTATTGCATGGCAGGGTGGAAACGTTGAGACTAAAGACAAGTGCAGGGATAGCAAAACTTATGGGCATATTAAGTTGCTTGGCTGGTGCACTCACCCTTGCCTTTTTCAAGGGTCCCCATTTCAAACTTTTTTGCCTCCATCACCTCTTTCAGCACCACCATGACCAAACATTTGCTACTACCCCAACTTCCTCTGGTCTCACTTGGATTAAAGGTTCTTTCCTCATGTTGCTTTCCAACATCCTTTGGGGCTTATGGCTCGTCCTGCAGGTTCAGATTGTGCCCTACAATAAAAATCTTTACTTTTACATTACCACAATTGAAAATAAACAAGCTAATTTGGTTTGAAACATTTACCAGGGTCCGGTTTTGAAGACCTACCCTTCGAAGCTTCTCTTTACAGCTCTTCAGTGCTTCTTAAGCACAATTCAGTCATTTGCTATCGCTATTGCTTTGGTAAGAGATCCTTATGAATGGCGACTCGGCTGGAACGTTCGACTCGTTTCTGTAGCTTACTGTGTAAATATCTAATACGGACCCCTACTCTTTTTCATATTATTACACGTAAAAATGTGCGTATTACGTGTATTGATGGTAATATTATTATTGGCAGGGAATTGTGGTAACAGGCGTGACATATTACCTACAAGCATGGGTTATTGAAAAGAAGGGACCAGTGCTCTTGGCCATGTCAACACCATTGAATCTCATCTTCACAGTGTTGTGTTCTGCATTTTTCTTATGCCAGTTTATCAGTTTAGGAAGGTGGGTTATTGATTTACTTTTGGTTATTAAGTTTAAAAAACCATCTTAACCTTGGGATTTTCATATTGTCTAACCTCAAGTTTTGTTATGGTTTGTCCAGTGTGGTAGGGGGGGCTTTGTTGATTTGTGGGCTATACAGTGTGCTGTGGGGCAAAACCAAAGAGCAGAAACTGCTGAATCAAAATTGTTCATCAGCTGCTGTGGACAAAGAATGCACTGAGCTACCGGTTGTGGCATCCTAAGAACTCTATCCTTATTGCTGATATTAGGAGGGAAACCCTACTTTTTTTTTTTTTTTGATGTGATTGTCAAGGTTAAATTTGAGCAATTTTTAGCATGAATCTGTTGTACATACATTCGCCAGTGTTAATTTAAGTTAAAGTTTGTATTTGATGTATTGATAATGTTTGAGTTCATACACTATCATATTATCATATATTAATAATACTATAAATTGTTATATTTTTAATAGGTATCATCTTTTGATTTACTTTTTGTGTATAAATTTATATGATGTTAATGCATTAAATATAAATGTGAAATGAAAACTAAACTTATTTTCATATATATACAGAAAGAGAAAAAGAATTTGTATTCTCATAAGACATTGAGATGAATGGATAGAAAATTGATTTGACTTTTCTTGGTTCTTCTACTGAAGCTGCTAATTAGACCTAAATTCAATGACCATAGCAAATAAGTTCATCAAACTATCTGTAAAATTAGAAACATGATATGAATCCAAAGTCAAAACTTAGGGCTTCAACCTATAATGTTTGGGTTAAAAGAAAGTCAAATTGGGTTAAAAAACCTGATTTAGTTGGGAATTGAATCTTTATACTATTAATAAAATTCTTATTTAAGATAGTGTCTGAATTTGATTAAAAATTATAAAAATGATTTTCCATAACTAAAATAAGTAATATTATCTAAGGATATTCTAGTCTTTTCAATTAAAAATTAATAAAAGTATACATATAAAAAAATTTGAACCCATGCCTATTACATTAATAAAATCTTTAATTTTACTATGCACATTTTATTATCTCTATCAATTATATATATTATTAATTAGTTTCAAAACATACGCTTTTATTATTTATTATATGTTATTTTAAAACACACATTTATATTTTAAATTTGTGGTTTTCACACGATACAAGATAGAATTTTAGTAAAAATAAGTTTTATAATTTCAATAGCAAAACGAGAATGAAAATTATAACTAAAAATATTAATGTGATAATAATATATATATCTTAACATATTATTATGTATCTATTTTAATTATTTATTTATTATATAGATATTATTTAAACAAATAATTGAACATAAAAATTAAAGTAAAATAATAAAAATAAAATTAGATAAATAAAGAAAATAAATTATTTACTTGCTGTAATAAATAAAAATAATTTTAGATCTCCATTTCGAGAATTTTTTCTTCAAAATATTTGAAATTCTACTTCACCGTAATTACAACAGAATCTAAATTAGCCTTAAGTTTAAGAATCACGGTTGTTAAGCAAACGAGTGATGTCCACAATATTAAAAAAATGGGATAGATCAATGACCTAAACATCAATTTTCTGTTTGTAGTGACTCATTGTTAATCTAAGAATTTACCATTTGTTACTGTAAGTGTAATTATTGATTATATTTAAAAATAAATTTAAACCTTTTAAAAATTTTGTTTTGGAAAATAGTAATTATATTTTATCAATATAATAGTTACTGAAAGTAGTAAGTAGCTAGACTAAATTAGTCATGCCAAATTTTTTAGTTGGCCTTTTAGGTTTTTTTTTTTTAATTAGAGAAATAAGTTGATTTTAGAGAGTGTGTGTGTAAAAGTGCGTCTAATTGGGTACAATTCTTGTACAGTAGCAGGAAAATTGACTTTTAGCGGCGTTTTTACAAGCGCCGCAAAAAACGGCACTAAATTTTGCAACATTTATTTAAAAACGCTAAAGGTCATTAAATTTTAAAAAAATTATAAAATATTATAAAGGTCATGATAAATATAAAAATTTAAAATTCATTATCAAAATATTGAGAAGAACAATATCCATGATATAAATATAAAATTTTCTATTAAATTTTCTATTAAAATTTTAACTTTAAAACTAAATACAAAATTAATGAATTTAAATTTAACATTTAAAATAATAAATTAATAACACAATTAAAATCCAAAAGTTAGACCTCAACTTATCTTAAATATTAAAATAAAAATAAAAATTTAGAATCAAAACTAAAATAAATAATAAAAATTAGATTAAATATAAAGATATCAATAAAATAAGATATTATAATGAATTTACTTAAATGAAATAAGGACTTAAATCATAACCATGTACAATATAAGATTTGAATATCCATTCCCATGTAAAATATAAGATATTCCAAATGCAAAAGCACTTCAACGTGCAAGTATAGGACACATGAGGATACGGATATGAAATTAAAGGCTCTACTATGGAGTTAATGATCACAAATTCAGAAATGTTACTGGTTTGGAAGTTCGAGGAACTCCATTACAGCCAAGTACATATCCAATCTCTTGAATCTGTTTAGTGCTAGATAAATCAGCTTATCTTAACCGCTTATGAAAAACTTTTCTTTTTACAAAACTTAAAACTAGATACTTTTGCTTATTAAGATTTCATAATGAAGAATAAATTGATAACAGATTTGAAATTTATGAATAGCTAAAACTAATGCATTTCATGAGATTTTTATTTTCTAATTGATATATTGTTTGCATATTTCTTTTATATATACAATTTTGAAGAAATACCGAAATAAAAATAGAAAATATATAATTTTAGTCGGCCCTTTCAAATAAAATATCGATATCCAATGCTATTAAGTGAACAAGTTAAATCAAGATATCAGGACAGGCAAACTAAAAGATATAAATTACATTATGCAAGTAGATTATGAAAGAGTAAGACAAACCTGTTGAAAAACATGGTACGTAGCTGTTGAAAATGCGGCAAAAAAGAAAGAAAAGGAAGAAATTTATATTACAGAGACCCAAAGTAGCAAAAGATTACGTAAAATAAAAAAAAAGGGTAAAAGAGAAGCTTAACATACCGAAATAGAAGAAGAAAACTGTGAAAAATCGGTTTTAGTGCTTATTGACTACTTGTTGAGTTTGAGACAGGAAAGATTTTAGAAGACCAAACTTTATACAAAAAAGAAACTGTAAAAATTATATAAAAGCTAATAAAATTTTAGCTAAAATAAAAACTTCAAGATTTTAATATTTTAGATTTAAGTATATAGTTTCTTTTTCTAAATTTATTCAAAGTTGTGTTTTTTAATTTTAAATTTAAAGGTAACATAAAAATATGAAAATAAAAATAAAAATATCAATTACAAATTATTTTTAATTTACATCACTGGAAGATCATATGAAGTTAGAAATTGAAAAGATTTAACCAAAAAATATATTCATGTCACATATAAAGACTGTTGTTCTACGAGTTGCACAACGGCATTATCTAGTTATGCCAGTAAAGAGCTTTCCTTGTTTCACCTTTTGTATATTTCTCCTAGTTACAGGAAACCAAATACCCCAGTAAGAGAGGTGGAAGCATGAAAGGATAGCATTTTCTATTAACTAATCTTCTATATTCAAAGAAAACATAATCTGCTGATGAATACCTTTGAGAGGAAAATAGTGTTCACATCATGACTAGCCTTGAATGCCTGGAGAATTTTAGTCCTCTCAAGATGGCTGCACATTACAAGGGAAGATTGACCCAGCAATATAAAAACAATACAAAAAGGACAGAGCAATTGATGTTCACAAATAACCTGGTAGCACCATAGATCATAGGCTTGCATAGCTTCATTGCATACTCAACCAGTGCAAAAAGATTGTCAGCAAAGACAATTATCTTATCCAGACTTCAGCGCACTGAACATTTGCTATGAACCCTCCTTTTACTAGATCCAGCCAATTTGCTTAATACAATTTGGGACCAATAAAGAAGTTCAAATCTGTAATTCTTTCATCCTCTCTCACAAGTGTGGCTACAAAAAAGGATTTAGATATTTTATTTTAAATATTCACATGTAAGAGGTAGTGAGAGCTAGAGATGCATCAAAGCAAAAATAATAGAGTACCAAGAAGCCCCAGTTTGCAATGGGATTTGGTGATACTAATGACTTTCCTAAACATGTGAGCAGGGACAACGTGCACCTATACCTTACATGAAAAGAATTGAATTTGGGTCACCTTGAGCAAAATGAGCAAACAACTCGATCAAGGCAAAAGATACTTCAACCACTCCTTTCCTTATTATTCGTCATTCAACCAAACATTAGCAAACCATAAATTACACTTAAGATGAACAGAATAAAAAATTTTCCCCAGAATACTCAGCATCACTGGCAGCATTTTGAGTATCCATTATTTCTTGAATCTTCTGCTTTTTTAGTTTCTGCATTTCTTTGAGCCTGTCCTTCTCTCGCTTACTAATTTCTGGATCAGCCCCATTACAGTCATCCTAAAGAATAAACAATAAAGTGCAAATTAAGCTTTCCAGCAACTTACTAAAACCCTAGAAGCAAAATATATACTAAAACATGAAAACTAAAAGCTTAGAAATAATTTTTTATGATCAACAGCAAACCCTAGAAACAAATAGCTAAGTCCGAAAGCCAAAATCGTAAAAATTCAAAACCAAAGTAAAAGGAAAAAGATAAAAGAGTGTCAGAATCGTAAAATTACATCATCAGCATCATCGGCGTTTTCTTCAGGGACGACGTCATCATCTTTGTCGGAGGCGTCGGGGGAACGAGCAACAGCTTCAATCTCTTCCTCATCGTCTTCTTCGCTGTTGAGATTAGCTTTCATTTGCTCCTCTTCGATGAACTCGAAGCATTGTACAGTTCTTCATCGTAGGACGCTGGCTTCAACGATTTTGCCATCTCTTCTTCAAGTTTATCAGAACGTTTTTTTTCCTCTTTTATTTTCTTTCAATGATAAATGAAAATGAAAATGAAAAAAAAAAGAGAATCAAAAGGACTTCAGCAAAAATCAAAGGTATTTTGATTTGGGGATTTTGGGAAACCGATTTGAGGATATCGAATTGGGGGAAATTTTAGGGGATTTAGAGATTCAAGGTTTGGGGAACCAGACGTTCGGGGGTAATCTGAATTGGGGAAAGTAAAGGGAATTTGAGGCTCCAAAAAACGAC
This sequence comes from Gossypium arboreum, assembly GCF_025698485.1. Classification (NCBI taxonomy): domain Eukaryota; kingdom Viridiplantae; phylum Streptophyta; class Magnoliopsida; order Malvales; family Malvaceae; genus Gossypium; species Gossypium arboreum. The sequence continues at coordinate 9,016,099 of NC_069071.1, forward strand.
GCTGTTTTCAATCTATTAAGAGATGTTTGTGGCGTTTTTTATGAAAACAACGGTAATTCATATATTTTGCGGCGTTTTTAAAAAACGCCACTAAATATGCAGCCCAATAATTTTTTCTTTTTTTTCTCTTTTATTATTATTATTATTATTATTATTATTATTATTATTATTATTATTATTATTATTATTTACTAAAATGGTTAAATTTTAATTTGGTCTCTAATATATTTAAATTTCAGATTGTTTTGCATATACTTTAATTTTTAATATCATTTAGTCTATATATTTTATAATATTATTAATTAATCCAAATAGTTAATATTATTAACTTTTTGATTAAAACATTACATGATAATATATAATTTGAATATTGAATCTTAGAGAATAGAGATTGAAATGTAGTTTCCCATTTTTTAATCAAAATATCATTCAACGTGCACCAACAAAACGTCGTCGTTTTGTTTTAAACGAAATCACCTTTAGTGGCGTTTATACCCTAGAACCGCTAAAAACGCACCTATTGCGGCGTTTTTCACAAAACGCCACTAACAAATCCAATAAAACGGTGCCGTTTTGTTTAAAACATAATGATATTTTGTGGCGTTTTTTAGAAAAACGCCTCTATTGCAAACCTTTTGTGGTGTTTCTAAATAAACACCACTAATGCCTTTTAAAATTAATACTATTTAATATATAAATTAAAAACAATCACTTATATACCCAAAAACTTTAAAATTATTTTAAATAATAGTATTTTAATTTTTATTTGAATAAATAATTTTTAAAATTTAACTAATATTTAAAAGAATTAGATAAAATTTGAAATCTTAAATTTTTTAAAATTTTAATTCTTTAAAATTTGAAATTATTTAATATATAGATTAAAAACAATCAGTCATATACCCAAAAAACTTTAAAATTATTTTAAATAATAGTATTTCTAATTTTAACATATATTTTTACACTAATTACCCTAAACCCCTAACCCTTAACCCTTAACCCATGTCCCCTTAACCTTAAAACCCCTACACACCTAAATTCTAAACCCTAAACCCTATAACCCGTAAATCCCTAACTCTTAACCCCTAAACCCTAAGCCATAAAACATAAACCCTAAACTTCTACCCCTTAACCTCTAACCCTTACCCCCTATCATCTAAACTTTAAATGATTAAAGTTTAGCATATATTTTTATAATTTTGAAATGATTAAATAAAAAAAATTTCTACTATTCAAAGGGATGAAGTGCAATTTTACCTTTAAAATTTTTAAAAATTTAAAAAAAACCGAAATGGAAAATTTTTCATTTTTAGAGGAGCAGAGACCCTTTCAACCCCCTACTTATGCCCCTAAATATATATTAATTATATGGTTTAAGATTTAATTATTGAATATGATTCACTTGAGATTAACATACTATATACCCATGGCCATTAAACCTTAAATCATAAAACCCTAAACCATAGACCTTAAACCTTAAACCCCAAAATAAATTTAATCAATATTAAGTATTGCTTCTATAATTTATTATGAACATAAGCTTTTACATTAATATCTATGTATATACACATCAACATCCATATGATGTTTTTTGGGATTTAAGGTTTTAGGGGTTATAGTTTAGGGTTTAGGATTTTTAGGGTTTAGGGGTTATAGATTAGTGTTTATGATTTTTAGGGGTTTAGGATTTTAGGGGTTATATGACTTTTAGCGGCGTTTTGACTACAAACGCCGCTATTGCTCTGGTTTTTAGCAGCACCGCTATTGCTCTGGTTTTTAGCAGCACCGCTATTGCTTTGGTTTTTAGCAACGTTTTACCAAAAACGCTGCTATTGCTCTATTTTTTAGCGGTGTTTTTGCTAAAACGCCGCTAATGTACAATTTTTGCGGCGTTTTTTGATAAAACGCCTCTAAATCCCTATTTTCCTGTAGTGAGTTGGCAAGAAAGCGCATCCAGACGTGTTTTCACTCTCTCTCTCTCCTCAATCTTTTTTCAAAAATTTTGTTAGGGTTAGGATTTTTTTTAAGAATGAGGAACTATGAAAGTTTATAGGTAGATTTGAGAGGCTAGGGATGCGATAATGCGTCTCAGAACACATACATTTCATATGTCATATCGGGATAGGACCATTATCTCAGAAACCCATCTTATGGAAGTCAGGTTTTGGGGTGACAGTACTTGATATGGTCTCGGGTCGAAGTCTAAGTGGAGATCCTAGTAGGCGGCCGTGATGCGATCCTAGGTTTAAGTATCATCGGAGGCCAGTTGACGGTCGTTATACGATTACAAGCTCAAGCTTTTTGGATACCTACAAATGATGTCTTATATATACCATACATAATATTGATACCATAATCATAAAGAAAAATGAAGGGATTTTTTGTGTAACAAATGTAATTTTTTTTTCTATTTTTGGATACCCTGAAAAGAGCATCACCTTTACTCTAATGTCACAGTCGCTACCTAGTTAAGAGTCCTCTTGCATTTACAGCGGTGTCAACCTTCGGATAAAAATGAAGGTTAAAGATACCAGGTACGTAGAAATAGAGAAAAAATTACGTCGATTATAGAGGGAAGCCCCACAGTTTTTCCCTATGATTATATCCTTAAACTTCTTAATGGTATTTATAAGGCAACATCTTTGGGTATTTGAAAAGTTTGAGCTCGTGCAACGACTGTCAACTAGCTCTCTCTTTATACTCCAATCAATGACCTCATAATGGCTATTGATTGAGACCTTTACGCAGATTTCCACTCGTGACCGTATAAAGCAAAATCACCCTAGAATCTAACATCCATAAGATAAGTTTTTGAGTTAATGGTTCCATCTCTATAGGATATGTGACATGTGTTCAACTTGGAGTGATATTTCATCATTGATGACTCAAGAATACCTCAAACCGAAAATTTTTAACACTAAAGCAGGAAAAAAAATCAAGGGAGAGAAATATGGTAAAGTGGAGGGATAGAGGTTAGGAGAGATTATGAGTTTAGGAATGATGGAGTGTGAAGGGAGAGCTTCCTTTTAATGGCGGGAGGGAAGGTTGAGATTTCAAAGGAAAAAATCCCCGTGATCGAAAATGTGTTGTAGGACCAACGTTTTCATCGAATATCTTCAAAACATGCTTCAAATCTTACTTCGGATTTTTATGATCACTGTACTTTTTTGGTAGACTTTAGTGGAAATAGAAAGAAAGCTCGTTCAGCTGGGAGAGCTTTCTTACTGACATGGTAGGAAAGCACGCCCAGCTAAACGAGCTTTCTTTCCATTTCCACTAAAGGTTTGCCAAAAGTTCCTTGACCCCAAAAATTCAGGTAAGATTTGAAACACGTTTTGAAGCACTCAATATCCTTTGAAGCACGTGTCTGATGAAATTATTTGATTTGTGAAACGTTTATTTAAGCACCAAAGAGCATTTCATTATTATTATTTGAAGAAAGTGCGTCTTATGAAAAGTATTTTGAAGCACGCACACTCTCTCTCTTTGTTTTATTTTTCTATTAAAATATTAAAATATTCAGAACTTAGACACGCAACAAATTCATATCAAACATTGAAAAGTTTCACTACAAGTGTTGGTTGCATTTCTTCGGATAACCATCTGAAGAATTTTTTTGTTCTAAATATCTAATTTGTTTTAAATTGAAATGAGTCGATGAGTGAAATTTATCATTTATTACAACAGGCAAATCTATAATACGAAAGTCAAAGTCGTATTTGCAGGAGTCTAGTTCGTGGAATTGGCTTTCAATCATACTATTCAATTACATGAGCTACAAACTAAAATCAAGAGAGAAGTTGGAGGTTCAGGCAAGAGAAGAATTTTGAGCTTTTAGTGTAGATATATGGCATCAATGGACCCCTTTAAATATGAGCTATTAGATGTAAAAGGTAAGCAGGAGCTGGAGGCGATCATATCATCGCATTGCTCAAGTGAAAATGTTATAATGCAGTTATATGTTGAGTTTGCCGAGGTTGATGGAGCTAGTCCATCTTCAACCACTGTTGCGGTTAATGGGGGAACCGAAGCTAAAGCATAAAGTCTTACGACATGGTTGTGCAGTGAGTTCACTGGTTTGTTACAAAACTTCTATTATGATGTCCTCGAAGTATCAATGGGTAGACATTCTTTCATTTTTGGCACTAATTTAAACTTTGGCGGCCACTATCGATCGGGATATGAGCGTAACCTGAACCCCGATACTGGGGCATGAAATTCAGTCAGTGCGTTTGATTTTAACTTCAGTGGTTTGATGTCCTAAGGAGTAAGCACTTTTATCGAGGGACATCAACCTACATCGGTTCCTAATCCGATATAGATTTTTCCAGGCATACGGAGTATAGAAGAACTAATAAGTTACTCACTATGATTAGGTCCAGCGAGGATACATCAAACCTTATGGTTGAAGATGACAATGAAGCCGCAGTTGAGGAAGAAGATGCAGCCGAGGAAGAAGGGGCAGCGAATGCAATTGATAGATCAGAGTCAAACCTCGATCCAATTCGCCAATCTAGTCCGGGTCTAGACTTGTAATTTAGGACATATGAAACTTTGCCCCACATGACCAACATCGACCTCTCCACTAAGAGTAGTTTAAAGTTCCGACAGCTACCGCACAGAACACCTAGTTATACAAGCTTCTCGTCAAATGTCCGAGTACTAGAAGTTAGCATGGAAAACCCCAATAAATATGTTTTTCTTACTGCACTGAGGCAATATAGCTTTAAGAACGACGTGAACTATCACGTCACAAAATGTCGTTCAGAGAAATTCGAGGGAAAGTGTGCAATGCACGACAGAAGGTGCAAATGAAAAATCATGACATCTTTTCAGCATAATACGAGCTTGTGGACGATAAATAAATATTTCGATTTACATACTTGTGTTGTAGCAGGTGTCTGATGCGATCATCCGATTTTCTAACATAATGTGAACTGACTGGGGTCTTCATTTTTTTTCCAATAATGTAACTTTAACTTGTAATTTGCAGGTATAAGTTAGTATCATTTGAGGCTAGACTCCAACATGATATTTGACATTATTCTACCTATGGTGAAAGCGAGTCTTAGGATTCTCATCCTATTGTTAATTGCCAACATCCGTAGCCAATATGATTACACGTCATCGTACTAGAAGGTATGGGTTGCAAAACAAAAGGCTATGGATAAGTTGCATCGAAGCTGGGACAATTCGTGCAATGATTTATGAAATGGTTTCAGGTATTAGATCGGTATGTACCAAGTTCTGTAACTGATTTGGAAACGCACCTAGCGTACTTTGGCAATCATCTAATCCCTGGAAAAAAATATTTCATCAATTCCTTTGAACCTTCGATCAATACAAGGAAGCTTTCCAGCATTGCAAGCATTTGGTGCAAATTGATGACACCTAACTATAAAGGAGGCATCAACATCTATTGTTGATGGTCATTGCCCAATATGGTAATTGGAGGATTATACCAATAGTGTTTGCAATAACTCCTTCCAAAAGCGCAGATAATTAGGACTTCTTCCTTGATTGCGCCATCGTATTTACTCGCAGCCCGACATATGTGTTATATTCGATAAGAGAACCAAAATCCTGTTCGTTATTTAGCGGCATAGTAGCCATTGGGACTGTACCTACCATAGGTACTGTATAAGGCATGTTGGCTCCAACTACACTTAAAATGGCTTTCAGAAAGTGAGCGAGATCAATACATTGACATGGGCGTGTAGTTTCCATTTTATCTGTAATCATGCTAAACCATATATCACCGTATATTGTTTGCATTCATTAGTATACTTTTCTCGCCAAGGTACGAGCTCGTCCAACATAATTTTCATGAGATATTGAATAACTTATATGCCATCAATAGCATCGGTGCGGAATACCTCGCCAACATAGCCTTCAAATCGTTAATGTAATCGTATGACAGGGGTCTACGATACGGGCACTTGACAATGAACTTAGTTGAATGCATCAATTTCGACTAAAAGGAACATGTCATTTTCCAATAACCTCGATTTTAAAAAAAAAACATACTTTCACCTTGCTGCTTTATTTTCAAAGTGGGCGACGTTATATGCTGGGCAAATAACGAACTGTCACATTTGGTGTGAGTATGTCATTAAAGAAATTAGAGGAAATGTAGTGAGAGCGGACATTATTTGTAACACCCCTAACCCGTATCTGTCACCGGAATAGGGCTACGAGGCGTTACCGATCAATTACAGCATACAACATACATTTCTCATACATGAATTTATTATCACATAAACATTAATCAAACATAATCATATTGTCCCTTATAAGGCTCTACGAGGCCTTAAAACATGATTAAAAGAGATTCGAGACTAAACCGATAACATTTGAAAACTTTGGGAAACTCATAAAATTTTCATGCATACAGGGATCAAACGCTCATATGAACAGGCCGTGTGCCTTGCACGGCCACTAGACACGTCTGTGTCACAGGCCGTGTGGAAACAGGGCATACATACTGACTTGCATCACACGGTCAGAGACACGCCCATGTGCCATGGCCGTGTGAAATCTGGAGGTATACTGACTTGGGTCACACGACTGACCACACGCCCATGTGTTAGCCCGTGTGCCACACACGGCCAATAGACACGCCCGTGTGTCTAAGCCGTGTAACTCACTGACTTGTTTAACTAAGTTACAGCAGGCACACGGTCGAGACAGACGTCCATGTGCTCAACCATGTGGGGAAAAATTAGGCTTGGTTTAAGCGACATTTCTCATCCTCCTCAAGCATACCTATACCACAACATTTCATACCATTACATTACATTCAAAGGCAACCAAAGCATGTTATTTCATACACATTTCATGCCATTTATAAACCATTCATTCAACCCCTAAAATCATAACCAAAAACATACCACATTAATATGTCATAACCAACATTTTTCACCTAACTTATGCATATTCCAATCATACTATCAACTAATTCATGCCACAAAGCATACCATTTCATCATTTCAAAATCAATCCACAACATGCCATCTTCCAAGCAATAATACACCAATTAACATCTAGCTAGTTGAGCAACTCATAACCATCACAAGAACCATATCAAATTTGCCAAAACACAAGGCAACTATTACCACATATATCACTTATCAAACTCATAAATCAAGCCAACTTAAATGGCTAAATACAGAGCAACATTACATCATTTCACAAGCCAATATGCATGGCTAATATCATAACTCAAAACTTATCATCAGCTTACTAGCCTATACATGCCATATACCATATAAATTACCACATGCATCAACATCATTTCCATCAATAGGCAAACTATGAGTAAGCACATATAAGCCCACAAACCTTTCTCAATGTATACATGCTCAATATCATAAGTGAATTCATCATATACTTCCCTTTTCAATACTTGTATGAATCTCATACGTACCTGAGTCACTTAACTCATTCACACATTCTTTCTCGACTTGACTTTGCCCGTTGAACCTATTGGAATCGTTAAGGATACTCGAAAATCACATATAGCTCGTATAATGCCATAACCCAAATATGGTATTACATGTTATCACATATTGATGCTAATGTCCCAGACATGGTCTTACACGAAATCATATAATGATGTCCATGTCCCAGACATGGTCTTACACGTAATCAAAATATGATTCCAATTTCTCAGACATGGTCTTACACATAATTACGTCTCGTTAATCCTAATGTCATGTCATCCATATCCTATATTATTCCTAAGGTTCGTATGGGACTTTCAGATATCATAACCCTGTCGATTCTTGCTTGTATTTGATCATTCAACATTCATAGAAGTTCAATGACAATCAAACATATATAATTCAATTTAACGACATTTATTTGCATATGAACTTCCTCGTACTCGAAATAGAGGGACTGGATCGACTATTCAATAATCTTTGATTTTCCCCAATCTAAATCTTATTTCTTTATTTCTTGATCTATACACATTCAAAATTAACTCATTTATTCATAAAATCATTCAATTTAGTCACAAACACATATTTGGGCATTTTTACACTTTAGCCCATAAAGTTCTACATTTTTTACAATTTAGTCTCTATTTCACAAACACCCAAAATTCATGAAATTTCATTAAAACCAAGCCTAGCCGAATTTCATATAGGTCCCTAACAGCCCAATACATTCATTTATTTGACATTTCAACCCCTCAAATTACACTTTTCACAAATTAATCCCTAATAGGCATTTTTACTCAAAATCACTTTACAAAACTTGTATAACTATTAACAATTATTCATTTTTCATCATCAAACATTCAAAAGCTCAAGAATTCATCAATGGAACTTTACCAAATCATGGAAAAATTTCAAAATTAAGGCATGGCCTAACCAAAACACAAAGCAACGATCTCAAAAACGTAAAAATCTTCAAAAACTGAGCTCAAAACACTTACCAATCAAACTTACAAGTGTCGAACCCTAAAATGCTCTCCAAAGCTTTATTTTATTTTGATATTTGGTTATGGATGAAGGAAATAAAGATGATTTTGGTTTTTGTTTTATTTTAATTAAACTTAAATCACAAGTTACTTAATTAACCTTTGTTTAAACATTAATAAAACATATAATGGATGGCTATTCATGTCAATTCCCACTATCCATGGTCTATTCACAACATAAGGACTTCACATTTAATTATTCATAGCAAATAAGTACTTAAACAATTAGAATGCAACTTTTTCATTTTACGCGATTTAGTCCTTTTATCAAATTAAGCATTCAAACGCTAAAATTATTTCACGAAACTTTCAAAAATATATAATCACATGCTATAAACAAAAAAAAATAATATTAAAAATAATTTTCTAACTTTAGATTTGTGGTCTCGAAACTACTGTTCCGATTTGGCTAAAACCAGGCTATTATACTATTTATGTTGTGTGTCACTCACGTCAAAACTTGAGATTTCAGGTCATGGAGTATGCTAGGCTCGACTAAGACATGTGAAGGGCATCATATTGTGTTGACCTACTAAAAGGGACTTGCGAATGGGAGATTCTAGGCACTTTAATTCCCATGCGCAATGTACTTGTCGCATGTGCTAGTGTAAGAACTGAATACACGTATTGTATTAACGATGTATACAGACTAGAACGCATGCACAATTTATGGAGACCTAAATCCTAACCTGTCTTACATTAGAGTATGTGGCCGTTAGTGTCCAACGCCTTGTTCGAGTTGGCCTCGAACATTAACTTGCGTCGCATCCCAAAAGGTCATCTGACTTTCACTCGGATACACACCAATATGGATGTTCGAGAGAGAGACACTCAACAGAAGTTATGTGAGTACTATAGAAATCTAGTGCATACAAAAGCAACATGTTTCGTATTAAGAGATACATTAAGGCCTCAACATCGCTAGCATTCTTTTTTTTTTTTTTTACGATATAAAATTGAGGACAATGCTTCTTCCTTTTTGCGTACAAAATCTATTTTTTTTCAAATTTCAATTTTATTTGCCACCTTCTACTTCAAGTACCAATTACAATTTCTCTAACGATTGAAATTTTACCATTTTTACAATTTAGTCCCTATACCTTTATTAATCATTAGTTCGATAAAGGTACCTATCCAAAGTTGCATATTTCATATCAAATATTAAATATAGAAAATTTCACATAATTTATATTAGAATTTAACAAAGAAAAATATGAGTTGCAACAGAAATATAAAAAAAAATTATTCTTTTATTATTGATGTCATTTATATTTACATCACAATAAGTAAATGAAAAATACATTATCGGCGTCGTTAAGCTGAATGTGTTCCACAGGGCGATGGCTGAATGGTGCGTATAAAATTTTTGCATACAACTAGTGGTGCCAGCTCCTCCTTTTGATAGTGATCATTGTTCTCATCTTCTTCGTCTTCACCTCCACCCTTGTACTCATCATCCCCACTGTTGTTTTTATCTTCATCTCTACCATCAGTTTCATCTTTTTCTTCGTCGCCTTCCCCGTGCTTGAGTGTGGTGCCGTCCTAGCCTCCCATCATGTATCCTTCACTCCACGAGAAGATGGTTGCATCAATGACCTACCTTGATAAAATAATGACGCGATGGGTGTTTGTGACACTATCAACAAATAACCATATGTCGCTGCAAAACCCAGATACGTCGGAATTGATATGAGCTTCGATATTGGCATTGATGACGACATCGATGTCACTATCAGTGTAGGTACATGTGTTGGCATCGATATCGACATAGGGGAGTAAAATGTTGGGGGCGGAGGTGCCCCAAAAAATGTACCTGCGGTAGGTGTAGATGTAAGGTGCTATGGTGGTGCATAGTGTGGTGCTTGTGAAAAAACACGGGGTTACGAATAATTGCAGTGAATTTACCAGGATATGGTGTAGATATCGGTGGAGCTTGTTAGGTTGGAGCTGGGGATGAACCCATCTCAGCACCTCCTTCGAACCTATGCTGTCGAGGCGATTGTCGTGACCTTTTCTAGCCAAATTGCCTACTCCTTGCCTCCACCGATAGCAAATGCGACTTGCCAGCAACTTTGAGCCAAGGCATGTACTCTAAACAAGCTGTCGTATCCAATGAGAAAAATGATTCGCGGATGGGTAAGAATTTCATCCTACGATCCCAAATGTCGATGTACTCCTAGTGGTAATCTCGCCAATTTTCATTGGTCTTCCCTTGCAAATCCAGCTTGTGTAGTGCTTCCATGTCTCGTGATGGCGACAGAATTTTTTGCCTCCACCCGAATTGCCGCATCGCTTGATCCAGTTCGTGCATCTCCACCGTCGTGTACACTATCAATGACAACTTCGCATCCTATATACTTTGAATGGCCAAAAATTCTAGAGGGACGCATTCTATGATATCCGAATCGGCTATGATATCCATCCAAACTGCAATGCACAATTGTAAATTGGAGAAATAAATCATTTTTCTTTTTGAATACGATCAATTTATTAGGAATATTAATGCATTATTTGTCTAAACCTTACCATTAAAATTTTATGAAAATTAACAAACAAATTACTTACAAATTATCTAAACTTATGTACATTAAAATTAATAATAAATAATTTCAATAATTGCAAATATATATTTTCAATAAAACCAACTTTTAATTTTTTTAAAAAATTGTAAACGCTTCATGTAAATTTTCTTCAAAATTAGGGTCAATAATGAAATAATTATATTTTAATAGTTTATAACTGATAAAAATAATCATATATATGTATTAGTAATATTTTTTATGTAGGGCATCTAAGAATTTACCATTTGTCACTATAAAATATAACATGTATAATTATTTATAATATTAAAACTAATTTTATGATTTAGAATTAACTAATTTAATAATCCAAAATCACCATAATAGTATCCAACAACTTAACCGTGCATTAATTATCACATAAACATATCTTTTATAATTTCATAATTTTGCTATAATATCTTTATATAATTTTGTTATAAAAATAATATATTTGATATAAAAATTGATTTATGAAAAGTAAAAATAAAAAAATTGAAATTAAATTAAATTTTCTATTAATTAATATCTTAAATAGAAACTATAAAAGTTGTAGAGTTATTATTTAAGGAAAGATTTTATAATATATTGTTAAAATAAAATATTCATCACCTTTAAAAATACAACTTAATATTATAATTTCGTCCATTATATAAAAAATAAAAGATTTATTATTAAAACCTTTAAAATAAAATATTCATTATATAAAAAATTGCAATTAGAAATGGAAACTCATCATGTAACAACTAATGATACAATAATTAATTTTAAAAATCCATTAAAAGCATTTTTGACTAAATATAATATCTGTAGAAGTCCAAATTGCCCTGGCCCGGTTTTAAACCCATACATAAAACCCAAATCTACCCAAAACCCATTACAAAATCCAAATATTTGACCCAACAATAACCCAAACCCCAAACCCAATTCTTAAATAGCCCAAACACTAAAACCCAACACCTAACCCTAGCCCAAACAACACAAAAAAAAAAATAAAAATTCAAACCCTAGGTGCGGCCTTCTGCCCCCAACCACCCTTTGCCACCACCACTGTGGCCACTATCCCTTTGCACCTGCAAAACGTAAAGATAGAAGTGACAATAATAATAAAATTTCTTGTAAAATGGCTATATAAAAGCCTAGAAATCGGTTTGTAAAGGGAGAGAGATTTTTTTGTGGCAAGAATACAAACATTCTATTTCAAAAGCAAAAACGAAAAACAACAACTTTAGCAATATTATAGCACGAGAATAGCACCAAGTCAAGCAACCAAAATACCGATATCATAATCAAAGGCCTAAGGTGATTTTAGTTTTTATTTTTCTTTTATTTTCGAATCCATTAACTTGCATAAACTTATATATATTATAAATACAAAAAAATTTATATATTAAAAATACAAAAAAAATTATACCTTTTTGAAATTTTCATGGTGGCCGGCGGCGAGCGACGGCGGCGGACAGAGCCGGAGTTTGGCCGGAGGGAGAGGGCCTTGAGAGAGAATAGAGAGTCTTTGGAATTGTTTTTGAAAAACAAATGAAGAATGAATTTTTTTAAAAGAAATTTTGACTTATATAGGCTCCCCAAAACGACGTCGTTTTGACCCTTAACCCATGGCTGACCCGCAACCCGACCCACTCCAACTTCAGGATCAACATGTTTTCATTGGAGGGTCTATTTGCCCATTTAGCCCCTCCGCTTTTTTATTACTTTGCAATTAAGTCATTTTTTATTTTTAATTTGGCCCCGAAATTTATCGCGATTTTCAATTTAATCCTAGCCGATGCTGTACGTTTTAGAAAGGGGGTTATTGCACTTTAGGCCCTCTGTTGTTTCACGAGCATTTAAATAAGCCCTTTTCTTCTTTTTTTATTCAAATTGGCCCCAAAACTTCATTTTTCTTTTGAATTTAGTCCTTTTTCAGATTTAATTTAATTTTTATATTATTTTTACCATTTTTTATTATTTTTAATATTATTTATTATTATATTTACCATTATCATTATTATTATTATTATTAGTATATTTTACTATTATTAGAATTATTTTTTTAGTTTCAATTAATACTTATATATTTATATATTTTATGTATATATTTATAGTTGTTTTCAATATTATCATTATTCCTAATAAACATATGTATACATATTTAAATACTATATTATACACATATTTTAATACCACGTTGTATACATATTATTATTATTATATCTATTTTTACCCTTATTATATTTGTTATTAATATTAGTATATGTTTTGTTACATATGTATATATCTTTAATATATATATATATATATATATATATATTTATGTAATATTATTAATAATTGTTTTTAACATTATTATCATTTCTAATATATATGTGTATCGTATATGCTTTTATATATATTATGTATATATCGTTAGTATTATTAGTTATATGTTTTTATCCTATTTCACGTACATATTTTTATATTATCCTTATTATCATCATTAATATTATATTTATGTAATATTATTAATAGTTGTTTTTAACATTATTATTATCTCTAATATGTATAACTATGTAAATATTTTTAATATTATATTATGTATACATTTTTATATATATTACATATATATATCATTTAATATTGTATTTTTATATGTTATGTATACATCTTTAATACTATATTATTTATATATTTTTTATTTTTCATATTATCTTACATATATATTTTAATAACTATATTTGTAGCACCCCAAACCCGGCTCAAACGTTATGGCCGGATCCGACATGCCACATCGAAGCATTCAAAACATTTCGATCCGAAAGAAAACTTATCGAGTGTTTTAAAAGATGATTTCATTATAGGTTAAAGTGAATGGAAGTTGTGCACCGTAGGAAACCGAAAAGAGGAGGTGAGTCCATCGGATCGCTAAGTACCAAATCCTTCGGATCCAATCCTAGACATGCAAACCGCCATTGCCATACCTTAACGTCATGTATATTTCTAGGAAACCGATTTGATTAAGTCCTTTTAGGAAAAGTGATTAATTTTGGAAAATATCTTCATTATGAAGCTTTGCTTGTTTTCGTGTTATTTTGAAATCAATTCTTGTTTTTGAAAACGCGCCCTAAAGCTATCCAATTTCAACAGTTAAATATAAATATTACATATCTTAATAAAACATATAAAACCATCAAAATAAATAAGCGGCCTTATTACATTTAAAAGCCCAAAACCTCAAACGTAATTAAAAGGATGTCCAGTTCACCAGAAGAAAATCAAACTTTCAAAATGGGTGGCCACTCCGAATTCCCTCACAGCTCCAAGCCCACTATGGTTGGGGATTTCCTGCGTGGATGAAAATAAAAAGGGTGAGTTTGGGGAAACTCAGTGTGTAAGGAAAACCCATTCAAAGCCCAAGTCACTCAAGCCTATTGGGCCTAAGCCCATTCAGTAATAAGTGGTACGGACCGAGCCCTTTTAGATTACAATAAACCGGGTCTTAGCCCTTATTCAGATAATAAAGATGGCCCATAGGCCCATTTCAAAATACATGCAACATCAATAACATATGCAAGCCCATTTGGGAGACTACTCAACCCACCAACCACTACACTCCACCGTACCAGCCATACACTCCATGTGGGGATAGCTCAACCCACCCAAATTTAACACTCCATAGTTGCAACCTTGCCGCTCGCTTATCAATAATTGAGGCAAAGCCTCCAAGACGTGGACAAGCCACTTTCAAGACTTCCTCCGTCAATATCCCAATCCCATGCATCGATAATAACAACATGGCATGCAAGAAATAACAACAATCAAACATGCATTTAGGTCAATTTAACCCTAGGGGTATTTGGTAATTTATCTACTAGGGGTAAAACTGTAAATTTTCCACTTTTAAAGGTATTTCAGTAATTTATCTATTTTAGAGTTTTTCATGCATATTCCTACTTTTCACGTACTAACAGAATCACTACCGAAGGTTCTCACCGAATTGGGCCCGTTGGCCCATCATTCCAATTTTGGCCCATTAAGCCCAAAAATATTGAGGGCACAGAAATCATGCACTTTGCAGTCCAAACATTGTAGCTTACCTAAAACATTAATCGATTTACCTCACGAGCATTCGCACACTCGCAAATCTACAAAATACCAGTTTTCGACATTTCGGCTTTTCTACTTTTGCCGATCTAGACTAAGAAAGAGGGTGTTAGTTACACACCTGTTTGCGACGATATGCTGACGAGATCCACACATGAACTGCCTACAATTGGATTACTAACACATTAATCTAACTATTCAAATATGAACTACGTATTAACCCCTTACAATATTCGGCCAACCACACCTACAGATCATAGTAAGCTTATAAGAAATCAATAAGCAACTCATTAACAAATTTTTGTCAATGTTTACCACATAATCAAATCTCACTGCAAGCTGTCTTCCTGAACAACAGTCACTAAATCATTTATAATTGGAGCTATGAAACTCCAAATTAAGTGCCGTTAATTTTACCTGAAAATAGACTCATATATCTTCTATCCATAAAATTTTCAGAATTTTTGGTTTAGGCAATCAATACCAGATTTTTCTTAAAGTTTCCCATGTTTCACTGTTTGACTAATCTGACCACTCTTCATTACGAATCAAATTTCTCATTGTACAGAATTCAAAATATGTTCTCGTTTATTTCATTTGAAAATAGACTCATTAAGATTTAATTACATAATTTATTCAGCTTCTAACTCATCTCCCACAATTTATGGTGATTTTCCAAATTCACATTACTGCTGCTGTCCCAAGCAAATTTATTACCAAATCACTCTTTCACACATAACTTGCATGCATGTTTTTTTTTTTAAACATGTATATCAGCAATCAATCATCACATATCTATGATTTTACTTAAGTATAATCTCCATTTCATCATTTTAAAGCACAACATATTAGCCGATTTTTCCCCTTAGCATCTAAGGCACATGCATGCTCATTTGTTTGGCTCAACTTCACCTATCTTCCATTTTTCATCAAAAGAACATGAAACAACAACCATTTCCTTCATTTTAATTCATGACCAAATGCTCACAACACAACCAAAAACCAAAATATGCTTCAAGAGCTAAGGTAGAATCAAGAAGAACTCATGAACATCAAGATAGAAGCAAACTACCATGAACCTACCTTCAATTTTCTTCCCCAAGTGACCGAACATTCAAGAGCTTTCTCCTCTCCTTTCTCTTCTCTAACTTTAGGCTATGATGAACAAAGATGGACAAAACTTTGTTCTTTTCACCCCTTTTTCTTTTAATAAAATTTCATATTTCATCCATTTAATTCTTTAATACAAAAGACATGAAATGCCCATCATGGAACATTTACCTAAACCATTATCATGGAACATTTACCTAACCCGTTATCATGGAATATTTACCTAATCCATTATCATGGAACATTTACCTAACCCATTATCAATTTGTATCAATTTGTACCATAAATTATGGATATCAAGTGCTCATATTGTCTACAACAACATGATGGCTGGCCACTTCATGTAAAATGGGAGGTTTGTCATGCAAATCCTCCTATTTTGCACTCCTATTTATTTGGCCACTTCAATTTAGCCTATAGCATTTTCAAACATTTTCACATAGGTTCTATTTCATAATTTCACCCCCTTTTTCTTATGGAACAAAAATTAACTAAAATTGTCGGGTTCTATCTTAAGCTTGGCTTTCTAGAGGCCCACTAACATAATTAAACTTATGCCAACATTCACAGAATTCCCGAAAATCGGGGCGTTACAATATTATGTATATACTATTCCTATATATCTATTTATGTAGCATTATTAATGGTTGTTTTTACTATTATTATTATTCCTAGTATATATACTATGTATACATTTTTTAAATACTATATTATTATATATTTTTAAATACCGTATTATGTACATGTTATTATTATATCTATTTTTTACCCCTATTATATTTATTAATTAGTAAATATTTTATTATACGTGTATATATATACTTTTTATATATAGTATTATTTTTGTATATCATTATGTTTATTATTATACTTATTATTTTCACTATTGTTGCTTATTATTTTATGGTGCATCGAATACATTGGGGCATGGGATTGGAGCAGTCTTAATATCGCCAGAAGGGAACCATTATCCTTTCACTGCCAGGCTGAATTTCTTCTGTACCAATAACATAGCGGAATATAAGGCCTGTATCATGGGACTTTGTGCAGCTATTGAACGAAACGTCAAAATCTTAGAGGTGTACGGGGACTCAGCGTTGGTGATATACCAAATCCGTGGAGATTGGGAAGCGAGAGATTCGAAACTAGTTAAATATAGCGATCTAGTGGCAGGACTGATCAAAGAATTTAAAGAAATAACTTTTAATTACTTCCCACGAGAAGAAAACCAATTAGATGATGCCCTGGCCACTTTGGCTTCAATGTTTAAAGCAAACAGAGAAACAGAAATAATGCCTCTTCAAATGAGCATATATGAAGTCCCTGCACATTGTTTCAGCATTGAAAAAGAGCCAGATGGACGGCCATGGTTCCATGATATCTTAGAATATGTCAAGAGTCAAAAGTACCCCGAACAAGCAAATGAGAATGATAAAAGAACAATCAGAAGAATGGCAGTAGGATTTATTCTTGATGGGGACATTCTGTACAAAAAAGGAAAAGATCAAGTGCTCTTGAGATGCGTAGATGCTGTTGAAGCCAGGAAAATACTTGAAGATATCCATGAGGGAATTTGTGGGTCACATGCCAATGGTTTCACTATGGCCAGGAAGATTATGAGACTCGATTATTACTGGTTGATGATGGAAAGCGACTGCATTAGTTTTGCAAGAAAATGCCGCAAATGTCAGATTTATGGTGATAAAATTCATGTAGCCCCTTCGCCCCTTCACGTCATAACTTCTCCGTGACCTTTTTCTATGTGGGGCATGGATGTCATAGGGCAAATTTCCCCAAAAGCTTTTAATGGACACCGATTCATTTTTGTGGTTATTGATTACTTTACAAAATGGATAGAGGCCACTTCGTTTGCCAACGTGACGAAGACTGCAGTTTGCAGGTTTTTGAAAAAAGAAATCATTTGTCGATATGGTTTGCCTGAAAGAATCATTTCAGATAACGCCTTAAATCTGAACAACAATATGATGAAGGAAGTGTGTGAGCAATTTCAAATAAAGCATCATAACTCATCACCCTATTGCCCGAAAATGAACGGAGCTGTTGCAGCGGCCAACAAGAATATTAAGAAGATTATTGGGAAAATGACCGAGACATATAAAGACTGGCACGAGAAGCTACCATTTGCATTGTATGCATATCGCACATCTGTATGGACATTTACAGGAGCAACTCCTTTCTCTCTAGTGTATGGAATGGAAGCTGTACTACCTATCGAAGTTGAGATCCCTTCTCTACGAGTCTTAATGGAGTCGAAATTAAAAGAAGTAGAATGGGTTCGAGCTTGATATGGCCAGTAAAACCTCATCGAAGAAAAACGTTTGAAGGCAATCTATCATGGACAGATGTACCAGAAGAGAATGATCGCGGCCCATGACAAGAAAGTACGGCCAAGAGAATTCCACAAAGGAGAACTCGTGCGAGAAAGATTTTCCCAATACAAAAAGACCTACGAGGAAAATGGGCACCAAATTGGGAAGGACCATACGTCGTAAAGAAGGTATTCTCGGGTGGAGCTTTGATCCTCACTGAGATAGATGGGAAGGAGTTACCTAATCTAGTGAATTCAGATGCTGTGAAGAAATATTATGCCTAAAAAAAAAGATCAAGGTGAAAACCCAAAAAAGGTGTCTTGATTAACACAAAAGATTAGGATGAAAACCCGAAAGGGCGTTCTAATGAAGCAAACACTGGGCTTAAAAAGCAAGGCGTTTTGAACGGTGGGTCAAACAGCAAGACTATAGTATTTGAAGCATTTCTGAAAGCTTGAGATCTTCTACGCAATAAGCCATACTTGAAAAGATTCTTGATTAAGAAACATGGAAGAGTTCATACGTTGAAAATCTAAGCATTTGTATCCGCTGAATGAGATCCCCTTTCTCTTTATGACACTTTTTTACTATCATTGGTTAACTTTCTTTGTTTGTTACATTTTCATGCATCTTATTATGTGGTTTATTTAAATGATAAATAGTGAAATGACATACTCTAAACAAAAAAAATGTTAAGCATTACCCGGATAATAATTTGATAAGTACAATAGCCTCAAAGCAAGGACAAAGTTCAACCAGGGGAAAAAAAGCGATATCTGAGAAATGCAGATTGTTTGTGAAGCTTGAGGACGGATACAGGCCTAAAGAGAAAGTCAAGAGCTGAAGTAATGAATGCAGATCATCACAAAAAAATCGTGACAAAAAAGGACATACGACAAACATGCCTAAGGCGCATAGCATAATCATGTAGGCATAAAGGCATTTAAGACAAACATGTGCATATCATGATAACATCATGCATGACATATACAGGTACTCCAGTAGAGCAAGAGGATGTGATGATAGCTGTACTGAATCAAAGGAAAAGACACCTGAGTTCCACCAGATGACATGATTTGGTATTCTGATGTTTTTATTTCTGTTCGTCAAAATTAACTCATATTGCGAGAGGTGAGTTGAGCCTCAAGACACGTTGAGGTATTTTCAATTTCTGTCTTTCGAAAAAAATCAACTCATATTGCGAGAGGTGAGTTGAGCCTCAGGACACGATGAGGTAATTTTAATTTCTATTCATAAAAAAAAATCAACTCATATTGCGAGAGGTGAGCTGAGCCTCGGCTCACATGCTGAGGTGTTTTCAATCTCTGTTTTTCAATTTCTGTTCGTCAAAATCAACTCATATTGCGATAGATGAGTTGAGCCTCAGGACACACTAATTTCTATTCATCAAAAAAATCAACTCATATTGAGAGAGGTGAGCTGAGCCTCGGCTCACATGCTGAGGTATTTTCAATCTCTATTTTTCAATTTCTGTTCGTCAAAATCAACTCGTATTGCGAAAGGTGAGTTGAGCCTCAGGACACGCTAAGGTATTTTCAATTTCCATTTTTCAATTTATGTTTCAAAAATCAACTCATATTGCGGGAGGTGAGTTGAGCCTCGGGACACGCTGAGGTATTTTCAATTCCTGTTTTTTTTTAAAAAAATCAAGCTCATATTGCGAGAGGTGAGTTGAACCTCGAGACATGCTGAGGCATTTTCAGTTTCTGTTTTTCAAATTCTGTTTTTATCAAAAGTCAGCTCGTATTGCGATAGGTGAGTTGAGCCTCGGGTAACATACCGAGGATAAAGATTGGAGTTAATCGAAGACATAGATTTTGCCTCCTTGAAGTTGCAGTGAAGCAAGTTGAAGTTACAAGTCTTATCTCCCTGAAGTTGTAGCAGAGCCCTGAAGTTACATTGAAGCTGATCGAAGTTGCAGTGGAGCACATTGAAGTTGCAGATCTTATCTTCTTGAAGATACAGCAGAAGAGCAGATCACAACGAATTTTATATCCCTGAAGATTGGAGTAGATTGAAGCTACAAGTCATAGCTCTGAAGTCGCGATGGATTGAACCAAAGCTACAAGATGTGGTGGATTAGAACGAGACTACTTGGAAAAGAGGAGCTCCAAAACAAGTCAAGACTCAGCAAGACCGGGCAAATTTGGTCTTCCTTGAAAGTCTTTGCTTTATTCCGTTGCACGACAATGAGCAAAGAGGGGCAGCTGTAGAAGCCCAAATTGCTAGGGCCCAGTTTTAAACCCATACATAAAACCCAAATCTACCCAAAACCCATTACAAAACCCAAATATTTGACCCAACAATAACCCAAACCCCAAACCCAATTCCTAAACAGCCCAAACATTAAAACCCAACACCTAACCCTAGCCCAAACAACACAAAACAAAAAAATAATAATAAGAATTTTCAAACCCTAGGTGTGGCCTTCTGCCCCCAACCACCCTCTGCCACCACCACTGTGGCCACCATCCCTTTGCACCTGCAAAAAATAAAGATAGAAGTGACAATAATAATAAAATTTCTTGTAAAATGGCTATATAAAAGCCTAGAAATCGGTTTGTAAATGGAGAGAGATTTTTTGTGGCAAGAATACAAACATTCTATTTCAAAAGCAAAAACGAAAAACAGCAACTTTAGCAATATTATAGCACGAGAATAGCACCAAGTCAAGCAACCAAAATACCAATATCATAATCAAAGGCCTAAGGTGATTTTAGTTTTTATTTTTGTTTTATTTTGGAATCCATTAACTTGCATAAACTTATATATATTATAAATACAAAAAAAAATTATATATTAAAAATACAAAAAAAATTATACCGTTTTGAAATTTCCGACCATCGTATACTGT
The DNA here is from genome assembly GCF_025698485.1 of Gossypium arboreum. Lineage (NCBI taxonomy): Eukaryota > Viridiplantae > Streptophyta > Magnoliopsida > Malvales > Malvaceae > Gossypium > Gossypium arboreum. Next base: position 9,037,534 of record NC_069071.1, read on the forward strand.
GGCAAGAATGCATGGCGGCAAGACGGCACGGCGACAGACGGACGGAGCTGAAGTTTGGCCGGAGGGAGAGGGCCTTGAGAGAGAATAGAGAGTCTTTGAATTTTTTTTGAAAAACAAATGAAGAATGAGTTTTTTTAAAAGAAATTTTGACTTATATAGGCCCCCAAAACGACGTCGTTTTGGCCCTTAACCCATGGCCGACCCGCGACCCGACCCGCTCCAACTTCAGGATCCGCGTGTTTTCATTGGAGGGTCTATTTGCGCATTTAGCCCCTCTATTTTTTTATTACTTTGAAATTAAGTCATTTTTTATTTTTAATTTGGCCTCGAAATTTGTCGCGATTTTCAATTTAATCATAGCTGATGCTGTGCGTTTTAGAAAGGGGGTTATTGCACTTTAAGCCCTTCGTTGTTTCACACGCGTTTAAATAAGCCCTTTTCTTCTTTTTTTATTTCAAATTGGCCCCAAAACTTAATTTTTCTTTCGAATTTAGTCCTTTTTTCAGATTTAATTTAGTTTTTATATTATTTTTACCATTTTTATTATTTTAATATTATTTATTATTATATTTACCATTATCGTTATTATTATTATTATTAGTATATTTTTACTATTATTAGAATTATTTTTTAGTTTCAATTAATACTTATATATTTATATATTTTATGTATATATTTATAGTTGTTTTTCAATATTATTATTATTCCTAATAAATATATGTATACATATTTAAATACTATATTATACACATATTTTAATACCACGGTGTATACATATTATTATTATATCTATTTTTAACCTTATTATATTTGTTATTAATATTAGTATATGTTTTGTTACATATGTATATATCTTTAATATATATATTTATGTAATATTATTAATAATTGTTTTTAACATTATTATCATTTCTAATATATATGTATATCGTATATGCTTTTATATATATTATGTATATATCGTTAGAATTATTAGTTATATGTTTTTATCCTATTTCATGTACATATTTTTATATTATCCTTATTATCATCATTAATATTATATTTATGTAATATTATTAATAGTTGTTTTTAACATTATTATTATCTCTAATATGTATATACTATGTAAATATTTTTAATATTATATTATATATACATTTTTATATATATTACGTATATATATCATTTAATATTGTATTTTTATATGTTATGTATACATCTTTAATACTATATTATTTATATATTTTTATTTTTCATATTATCTTACATATATATTTTTAATAACTATATTATGTATATACTATTACTATATATCTATTTATGTAGCATTGTTAATGGTTGTTTTTACTATTATTATTATTCCTAGTATATACATTATGTATACATTTTTTAAATACTATATTATATATATATATTTTAAATACCGTATTATGTACATGTTATTATTATATCTATTTTTTACCCTATTATATTTATTAATTAGTATATATTTTATTATACGTGTATATATATATACTTTTTATATATAGTATTATTTTATATATCATTATGTTTATTATTATACTTATTATTTTCACTATTGTTGCTTATTATTTTATTTTAATATTATTATGTACTATTTGGTATAATATATCTTTTGTACATACTTATACTTACTTCATTACTCCTTGATCATTACCATTACCACTATTATTAGTATAATTATTATTCTTTTCATCATTATTAACATTTATATACACATATATATGTATTTATATATATATATATATATATATTTTTATGTATATATTGTTATTTTCTATTATTGTTATAAATACATTATTTTTCTTATTATATTAATAGTACATTATTTTTATTTTCATGCAAATATTGTTATTGTTGTTTTAATATTCTTAGTTTTTAATATTTTTATTATTAATTACATCATTGTTTGCATTATTTACTTAATTCTTATTATAATAATGTTTTACTCATACTTTTTAATTAATTTCAACAAATAAGGCAATGTACCGATTTAACATTAAGTCGTCGATTTCATCACTATATTGTGTGAATATTAATCGGCTCGTGTTAAAAAAAAGGGAAAATCCTTCTCAAAAGAAACCGGAAAACTTGAAATTTCTCGTGTTTTAGTCAGATCACGATTAAATGTTATATTGAACTCGCATTTTCAAAAATTAAGACAACACATGTTTCACAAGATACCAATTTTGGGCGCCACGAGGGTGCTTATACCTTCCTCGTGCGTAACCGACTCCAAAATCCTATTTTTCTCTGGCTTTTAACGTAGACCTAAACTCAGCCTTCTTTTTGTTTAAAGAATAAATTTTCTTTTAAAAAAAAGAGGATTTTATTAGGTGTCCGATCAAACCTAGGAAAAAGGATCGGTGGCGACTCCCCTTTTTAATAAAATCGCAAGTCGATTTTCAAATTTCAAATAATCGCCTCAACTAGCGACTAAAGCAAAATTTTTACGTCGCTACAATATCTTTAAAGTTGTATTTCTATAATAGTAGTGGATATTGCAATTTTGATTGTATTATTTCTTTATAAAAGGGTACTTTAATGGAAACAGTTTTCTTTATTACCATAATTACACCCTCACACATGGTACCAAATATATTAAGATTGAGTCTTAGCTCAATTGGTTCAAATGTGTTAAAGCGCATTATCTTTTCATTTATGAGTTGGAAAGGGATTATAAATAATTCTAGACATTATGTTTGGATCTGATCCTTCCATTTATAACCATATTTGCAAACTGCTTCAATTTTCCTTTTAAAATATATAAGTTTAGGGATTTATGAGAACCATAACAAAATACTTAATATTTGTATATTTGATTTTTATATGCTGAATGAAAATAATAAATGTGTTAATTTCATTTCTACATCTCTCAATATTTTTAATTTAATTTTATTTAGTCATTTTTTCATAATTCCGTTTCGGGTTAAGCTCCTATACTTTAATCTTGACATAATTTTGCTCTCTTATTTTTACAATGTCATTACTGATTCCAAATAACTATTCTAATTAAAATAATTACATGTAGCTTTTCTTAATTCATCAATTTAAAATAATATAAATTATTAAAAATTAATAAAATAACTTAATATGACATGCGCATATGGCTATATAAACTAGTGTCTAATATGACATTGATGTAAATTTCTTCTATTCTTTTAAACATAAGAATTAAAGTAAAATAATAAAAAGCAAAACCAGATAATTAAAGAAAATAAATCCTTTAAATAATGTTATAAAATAAAAAATTGAAAAAATAATAAAAAGAAAATCATATTTCGAGGATTTTGTCTTCCAAATGTAAGGTTTGTATCTCACGTTTAGCATTTTTTTATTAATCATATGTTGAATTATTTGTTTTAAATTTATTTAATTTTTCACATATTTATATTATACATGTGGATTTGAGGATTTAAAAAATATAAATTATGTGTCAAATTTTTATTAGTTAGTTTAATAATTCACTAATGGTGTTAACACAAGTACCCATAATAAATCACATATTGATATTTTAAGTATCACATTGGATATTTTATGAAAGTAAAATGAGGATGAAAACTATTATTAATGATGTTATATAATAAAATACGATATAAAATGTTATTATATCTATTTATTAATTAACTAATTATTGTATAAATTGTAAAGGCCCAAATTCACTCGGCCCAATAAACAAAACAGAAAAGAATAGTAATACTAATAACAACAAAATCAAGTCCATAATACAAGTCCAACCGAGGCCTAAATATATTACCCAGTCTAACAAAACCCTAAAAGGCTAATCAACCCAAGCCCAAAAAGCTAACAAGAACCCTAGCAGCCTCAGCGCCGCTCCCTTGCCACGTCAGCAACGTGCTGCCCAAGGCATTGTCTCCTCCTTTCACCAAAATGGCAAGGCACAGCTCCCCAGAGTCGTTGACTTTGCCACAAATGCCTGCAAAGAAGAAGACAGAGAGCAGAAAGTAGAAATGGCAGAGAAAAAAATGAAAAAAGCAATAAGAATATAATATTTTGTAATATGTGGCTATAAAAGCCATAACAATATCATGTATTTTTTACAGGAAAGATTGAAACAGAAATCGGATAAAAAAATTAAGCGAAAAAAAAAGCTAATTTATTCTGTTTTATTTTTTAGATTCGAAGTAATAAATAAAAATAAAATCTTTTTACCTGTCGCTTTGTTTCGCACCACCGTTGGGGTCTCCTCTGATCACAAAAGCCACCGAACCTATTAGGGTTTCATTTGGGCTTCAATAAATGGGGATACAAAAAGACGCGCGATTAAAAAGAGGGAAAGCAAAAAAAAAATTCATTCTTTTTTTTAAGGCATTGTCTTTAGATCAGGGTTCTAGGGTTGAAAAGGGCTAAAAAAAGAGCTTGTTTTGGACTTCGGCCACTGAAGGCAATGGTCCCCGTCGTTGATGACCGGTAGTCACGGTGGAGCACAGGCGGCTCGATGGCCGGATCGAGGGAGAGTCGAGAGAGAAAAAAAGGGGCAAACTTTTTTTTTTTAGAAACTGAAACAAATGAATTTTTAAACATTTTTTTACTTATATAGCCCTATAAAACGGCGTTGTTTTGGGCTTAATTTTCAAACTCCAAAACAACGTCGTTTTAACGCAACCCGGAACCAGACCCAAACACTAGCAAGATCCGCGTGTTTTTTTTTAAAGGGTCTAATTGTTGCTTTGACCCTTCCGTTTTTTGCTATTTTTCAATTTCGTCCTATAGCTTGGTATTTTTGTCCTTTTATTTTGTTCTTTTTTTGCAATTTAGTCCCTCGACCACTATAGACCCATTTAGGGAATGACACGTGTCCTAGGGCTTGGAATAATTACTGATTTGGTCCCTGTTTACTTTCGCGTTTTTATTTTAGGCCGTTATTTATTTGTTTGTTTAGTTTTATATAATTTACACTTTCAATTTCATTTTAATTTCAATTCAACCCTTCGTTTATTTTATTCTACCCTTTATGAACTCTTTTTTATTTTTTAAATTTTATTTATTTCCTCCCTTTTTAAATATTTAAAAGCTATGTTATTTATATTCCCTTTTCTATGTATAATTGGTGATAAAGCGGTTTTCGCTATTATTACTAAATTGATGTTGCATTATTATTATTCGCTAGCATGACAATTTTATTTTATCTTTTATTTGTTTTTGCTCTTTATTCATTCATTTATTTATTTATCATTCTAATATAATTTTATTTTACTCATCACTATTTTGTTAATTACCATGCTATCATGTTAAAATATATTTATTCATTTTTACACTATGCCTAAATAAGTCAACTGTATATCATTTTTTTAAAAATTATCTTCGTTTTATCTAATGTATAGAAAATACTTAAAACCAAGGCAATGTTCATTGTTTTGGAATCTGAGGAGTTATGCTCCTAACTTATGGAGTATGGCATCTTCCTAAAACCGAAATAATCGAACATCCTATTTAAAATAACGAAAAGAAAGATTTAGGTAGCGATCAAATAGTGATTATTCTGGTTTTTGTGAATTCGAAGTATCGTGTCCTAACTCACGGGGCATGGTCTTTCTTCTCGATCAATTTGAAATAAGGCATTTTCCATTTAATTTAATTTAGTTAAGTCATATCTTAATAACATCATGCAAAGAGGGATCGTATTTTAAATTTTGTTCGAACTTTCAATTTTCGACATCAAAACATTAAGTAACCGACTAGATACTAATTTTGAGCGTTACGAGAGTGCTAATCCTTCCTCATACGTAACCGACTCCCGAACCCACATTCTTGGATTTTGTAGGCTAAAAATTATCGTTTTAGTAAAATCTAATCTTTTATAAAGATGGTTAAATTTTGAGGTGACCTGATTACACCTAATAAAAAGGATTGGTGGCGACTCCATCTTCGTTTCTTTTAAAAAAATAAAAGTTGATCTCAAAAAAAGTTTCGACATAAATTATTTGTTATATTAATCAAATAATTAAATATAAAACAATGAAAGTAAATTGAGATGATTAATGAAAATAAATAATTTAAATGCTGATATAAATAAATAAATAAATTTTAGAAAAAATGATAGAAAGCAAAATGGTAATTTCAGTTGTCATTTTTTGGTGTATTTAACAAGTGTTGAATGAAAATTGTTTGTCAAAGTGGTGTAGCAAAGAATGCATCGAGTTAACAGTTATTGTCGGATGAAGAGAAGGAGAAGAGGGGTATGAAAATGCCTCATTTTCGACCTCTTCTTGATATTAGTAGGGAACCTCCTACTTCTTCCTTTTGATTTTGTCATTTCTCATGGCTAAATTGGCTAATTTTTTACATGAATTCTTTGTTACATTACCATGATCCTAAAAATTAAAGTTTTTAGGCATCAATAAAATCTTATTACATCATCAAACTTTAAAGACATGAAATTATTATTGTACATACATTCATAGAGAAATTATTTTATGGATCATTCCCACTACAAAATTCATTGTCCCTTTCCAATTCTTTAATAACATTTCAACAAATATTTTCATGTCATTGATAAATAATTTTTAGTAATTTTTACCCTAAATCCAAAACCTAAAATCAAACCCCAAACCCTTAAACACTGAACCCAAACTCATAACTCCGAACCCTTAAACTTTAAACTCAAACCCTTAAACCTTTGAACCCTAAACCCGAATCTTGAACCCCGAACCCTAAACTTTAAATCCCAAACCCAAGCCCTGAACCTTGAGGTTCAGGGTTTAAGGTTTAAGATTTAACGTTCAGGATTTGAGTTCAAAGTTCGGGGGTAAAATAATTACAAAAGTTATGTGTCAATGACATGAAAAAAAATTGCACAAAAATTACTAATTTTTTTTTAAATATTGGTTGCACAAAAATAAAAAATATTAACTTATGCGAAAAAACAAAATGATTAAAATTTGTAAAAGAAGAAAAGATATTTGTTTAAAATTTTAAAAATTAATTATTTTAAGTAATTTAATTAAAGTTAAATTAAGTTGGAAAAGAATTAGATATAGATGAGTGTATAACAATATTTTATTATCTTTAAAATTTAATGACGTGACACTATTTTATTGATACCTAAAACTATACTTTTTAGAATCATCCTAATATAATTTATTTCCTTAATTTAATGGTTACGGTTTGTATTAATTACATGGATAATGTAAATTCACATAATTAATATATTAATATTTTTAAAAATATATAAGTATTACGTTACTATTATTATATGTATTAATATAGGTATAAAAATGTTATAATTTTAATTCTCATTTTACTATTAAAATTGAAGATATTAATGTAATTATGACAAAATCTCATGACGATACTTTTTAAAAAGGTAAACAATTATCATAAAATGTATAAAATCTCAATCAACTTTTAACTTTGATTTTCTAAATATGGGTAATTTACACATAAACAATTTAATCTTTTAATTGTCTAAAAATAGGAAAATTTAAGACTTGAGATCACTATATGGTAAGTAACAAAATCATAATCTTCAATTTATATTCAGAATTATAATCGAGAATTAATTTCTCCACTATAAAATCTTAAAAGAATACCATGAAGTTTCTTTCTAAACAAAATATAATCTCAAGAAACCATTGAAGAGAGGTAAAGTTCTTGTGCTTCTTTTTCTAATTAAGAAATCGTTTGATAGCTACTCATATAACCCATTTGCCTTTATTCTTCTTCTTTTCTTTTGTATATTATAGTGCTTTTAATGGTTAATTTCAATATTTTTCTTTGTTATATGTGGAGAGAAATGAGAGTTGTCTAAATATTTAATACGAGATTGGTGTCAACTAAACTTTTTTTAATTAAAAATGCGCTTTTATTTATTTATTTATTGATTTGATGTTGTATTTCTTTTTGGTTTTCAGAGAATTTTAGAAATGGGTCGTGGAAAATTGATCATTAAGTTCATTATGAAAGACAAAGTGCGTATTTTAACATACGAAAAGCGCAAAAAGGGACTAATAAAAAAGGCCCAAGAATTCTCGATTCTTTGCGGTGTTGAAACGTGTGTAATTCTTTATGCACCCAAATCGGAAGAAACCCCTGCGGAGCTCGAGATTTGGCCCCCGGACCATGCTAAAGTGATGCATGCATGTCATCGACAAATACAAAGGGAAGCCATTGTACGTACGCAAAAGGAAATGCTTTAACGTTCTTGATTTCTGTGCAATACGTCGGAAGAAGCTCGATGACGAGATTTGCAAACTCCGAAAAGCTAATACAGAGGCCAAGTTTTCCGTATGGGATGATAATATCAATAGCTTCTCGGTCAATCAACTTTCGGCCCTTCTCTCTAGGTTGGACTCCCAACTTAGAAACCGCACGGAAGATGATAAAGGGAAAGCATCAATCTTCAATCGCAGATTCAACTGAAAACCAGCTGAACCAACCAAGCCTTGATCTTTATAATCAAGCTCAACTCTCCTTGTTTCAAAGGGCCTTGGACATGGAAATCACAAAGCAGCAACAACCCATGTTTACTTTGAGTTCTTCTTGTCAACCTTTTAGCTCCAATGAGCCTCTTCAATGGCAGTCTGTCAATATGAATCCTATTGATACCTCAACGGCAATGGTGTCCACAAATGGTACTTTAGACTTCACTGAAGCGGATGGAGAGTGTAGTAGCAGGACAATTTATAGGTCACTATCACCACAAACATGTTATGACCCAACAACTTCAATGGTGGACAATGTAGTGTTGAGTAACTCTTGGGGAGTCCCAGTTTGCTTTTATGGTCAGTTAATGCCGCCAATGACACCATTTGCGTCGCCTACGATGTCGAGCTTTCCTTCTCAGGCTGGTGAGTTTTATCGTAACGTCGGTGATCGAGTTAGATCAATCAATAAGAAATAGGAGTTTTAGAAAAGGTTTACTTATAAATGGAATTGGATTATGGTTTAGTTTGTTGCTTGATTTACAGTTTACACTTTAATTTTATTTAGTTATTTTTTAAAATTTTATATTTTTCCATTCTTTGATTCGTTGAGCATATAAATCTTTACGAGGACGCTAAATCAAAAAGATTTTATATGAGGACACAATCAAATATGAATTTATATATGGACACTAAATTGAATATAGATTAAATGTGATATCTTATGATTATGCAGTTTCATTTATTAATAAATAAACAGGAATGTTTGAATGAGAGATTTGGGGATGAAAGATTCCTTTATATAATTTACTTACTTAAATAGAATAATGATAACTGAGATTTCAGCATCTCAATTTTTATTTATATTCTTATTTCAACTTAATCCTAATTAAAAATACTAATATTTTGAAGCTTTACATTTTAAAATGCTTTTTTCCAATTTTATTTTTAGTTTATTATCCACATAAAAATTTATGTACTTTGACCTATTAAACTTGTTTTTCCATCATGTTGAAGCTTTTACAGAAATTAATAATTTAATCTTTTTTCTTTAATTTCATAAAAAATAATTTTCATATTTTGTGAAAATTGAAAAATTAGTTAAATTATTAATAAATATATAAATTTAAATATTCGATTTACACTAAATTATTGCATACAAATTATTAAATTTACTCATAGGGTAAGGTACCAATATTTTTTTCTCAGCTTTGAAATAATTGTAAGAAGAAGAAAAAAGGGACAAAACAGAATCCAACAGCTTGGCCCTTCCTCGGTACCCTCCAAACTCTTTCTTTGTAAAATAACAGCACATAATTTCTTATTTTCTAGTAACCAGAACAAGCAATGGCAAAGAAAAATTCTACAAAGAAATGAACACCCACATTCTCATACAAACAATTACAAGCCAACTTGTGGAAGCCAAACATCAAAACTCTTAAAACAGGGTTCTGCTGCATGAACTGAATCATTGAACATATTTTCAATCTAAGGATCCCATATGAACAAGTAGGATAACGATATCCAAGAACAAATTCTTAGAAAAGATAATAAATGTTTCAAGAACAACAAAATACAAGTTCACCCAAAAGATGTCCATAAACCAAGTGAATTACTTGGTTCTATGACAAACATATACAGCAGCTTTCCCTCCTAGTAGTAGGATTTTTCATTTCTTCCAATTATATCACACACCTAATTCAACATTACTGCTCATACTTCAGTTTGCTAGCATCTCATCTTTCTTTTCGCCAGCTGACGTTTCTTTGCTTTGTGTCTCCGGTACATTCACAACTGCTGCTGCTGCTGCTGTTGTTGCTGCTGCGTCGGGCAATGCTTGAGCTGATTCTATGTTCCCGGGAGGAACAGACACAGGCTCCAACGACTCTTGTTTAGCTGTTTCCGGAGATTCTTGTAGCGCTGGCTCCGGTGTTTCATTTTTCGTTGGCTCTGATGGTGTGGTTTCACTCTCAGTTGTCCCCTTTTCTTTCTGCAAAACAGTTAAGCTAATAAAAAAAAACCTCCCACACTTGCTTAAGTCTATCAAACAAATATCATTGGAGTATATGTATCAAGGAGCCTTTTGTAGTGGATGAACGAACCATTGGGGAAAGTTTGAGTCCACGGTGCAACATTATTGATAAAACAAACAAACATACGAATGCAGATTGATGAAGCTTTACAGATAAGGATGTCTAGAAAAGTGTTCCACATACATTCCAAAATGTTTGAAATCATAAAGCACCTTATAACATCATCAATGAGTTTAAGTTGCAGAAGATTATTAAAATGAACAGAACAAACCGGTACGGAAAGTACTCGAAGGGCCAGTTTGTTCGCCTAAATCCACTAGTTTGATGCATTATATGGTGCCCACCCTCAAATTATATATCTTGGATCAGAACCACAATATATTTATCACCAGTAGTTTATGTACTATTGAGGAAATTTCCTTTTTATACATCTACATATATGTTATAATCTCATGCTTTGTAGCTTGATAGACAATACCAACCATATGAGGAATTATTCAATCTACTTTTTGAATCTTTGCTTTGCTTTCACTTTCTTACCAACCAAACAGTACAAAAACCAGTTATAATTCAAAGAAAAAAAAAGTGAAGACAAAGATGCCGTTCAACAACCAGCATAATGACAAGACAGATATATGACCGTATTCAAATGAATGATTCCATCATCCCTGCTTTAACGGAAATCACATCAACCACTAAAACAAAAGATCTAGAACACCATTCATCAAATTTAGTAATAAACACAGTTCCATTCACATCTAAAACGAATACAATTTAAACCCTTTCTTCAATTTACAGTACACATGCATTATGCAGTACCAGTTATAGGATTAGAAACAGATACCTCTTGGAACAAGTTACTAAGAGATCGTCTCTTGTTTGATTGATCATCAATGGCATCATCATCGATAACATCTTTATCCTTAGCAACCTCATCAGCTTCCACCTTCTTTTCACCATCAGCAGCAACAGCAAGAGCAGCCTCCTTTGGTTCGGGAACCGCCTCTTTCGACGGTGCTGGAGCAGGGATCTCCGGTTCGTCACCCTTCAAAACCTTGGGCTTGGTAGCACAACCACCCATGGTTGCTCAGCTTTCAATATTGTTTAGATCAACTGTTTTAGGTAAGATTGAACAAAAAGAGAAGATATAGGAGATTTATAGGGGAAAAGGAAAAAAACTTGGGTTTTTTTTTTTTTTTTTTTTTAAAAGGCTTAATTGGCTTCGGACAAATGTTCTACTCTGCGTTAAAACAAGAGAAATCCCAAGAGACAAAAAATAAGACAAAACGACAACTAAAAAACATATTGAAACATTTTATTAACGGTCCCCCAAAAAATTAATAAATTGTTTCCATTGTTATTATAATAATTATTATAATTATGCATAATAATCATAATAATAACAGTTGTCTCAAGCTGTACAGCTTTTCATAACCCTAATTTGTTGAAATCTCAAAAGAAAAAAAAAAAAAAAACCATTGAGTTTGGGTGAAGTAATTGATGAACATGAGTTGGCTGTGATTTTATTTTCCTGGATTTGGAAAGCGTATTTTTTAAATTAATCATCTATGAATGGGTGGTAAAAAGAACAGAGCAGGGGACCATGGTATGCATGGAAATGGGTTGTAAAAAGCTTCAGGTGGGGCCTTATATTTTCTGTCAAGTATTTTTACATGTTTATGTTATTGCATGTATTATGTATATATGTTGGAGATAGGTTCCCCTGTTTTACAAACTTATTTAACACATCGCAATATTTTATTCCATCAAGACAAGACCATAATCGTGATTCCATTAATGGGAGGTCACATTACTATTAATATTAAAAGGAAATGAAAGAAGCAGAGAGGGAGGCAGAATCTGAAGAGAGTTTGCAGGGCGGAATATGCTGAAATTAGGTCCCTTAAATTATTCAAAGGATTATTTTTATTATTATTATTATTATTAAAATATTCAAAGGATATTAATTGTAGAGAATTAGGTAATAACTAAAAACGAAGATGTGGTGTGCCTATAATCGCATCGTGTTGCCCATTAGACTTCCACTTCCCCATATAATCTATAATATATTTTTTATCATTATATCTGTTTTCCATCAAAACCCTAAATCACATCTTTCAGAAGGAAGAGTTTGTTGTAATGAAGAGAAAAGGGTTTGACCCATGTTGGAGGTTTGGAGCTATGCCTCAAAGTTGTATAACGTAATTTTTAGACATGGCAAGCACTAAAAGAAAGATTAATTATACTGATTTTGCGTCGGATTTTAAATTAATTTCTGAATTTTAGAAATTTTAATTGAATTGTAAAAGTATAAATATCATATTTATTACATTAATTTATCAGTTTAGATGTTATTATACTATTTAAAATGTTTGAATATCTATTGTGATGATAATCTAAGTTTGATATATTAAAAACTTTTTAAAATTATATACATGTGTTTAAATATATTTCATATAATATCCGAGTTAAAATTTAAACTAATAAATGATACAGATATTTTGAGAATATAAAATCATAATTTATAACTATTTGTGCAATTAACCACTCAATAAGCTCCACTGCGAAATTGCAATGCAATGCAAGCACCGATTTTCATTTCCAATAGCTGATTGTAGCACACATTTTGTTGTTTACGTAAAAGCTCCAGAATTGGACCACTGGATTGTTAAAACAGACAGCTTGCCTTGCAGACAATTGAACTACTCTTTGCCCCCCAATTGGACCAATTAATGCCTACTAAAACACCTTTTTATTTAAAACACTTAAAATGCTACTTTTCTAATATTTTTGAGTGAAGTTAAGAATGTTACTCCTAATGATAAGGGAGAACCTCAAGGTGTTCTTGTCTAAAGAATTATACCATGGGTTGCTATTTGCAAAATGGAAAATAACTAAAAGGAACAATTATAACCTATCTAACTTATTTTGGATCGAAATAAGGATTGTCGAGAGATCGAATTTGATATTAATATAAGTTTTACTTTAAAAATTTAAGTATAAATCTTTTATCATTTTATCAGTTATTCAATCAATTTAATAATTTTTAAAATGGATACAAAGAGGTTAAAATTTCTTCAAAGTTGTTTTATAGGTATGTCTAGGTTTGAAAGAAAATTAAGAAGGAAATAAAATAAAATTAACTATCACTATTTAACCATAATTTTGTTCTAAATGCTTCATTTTTCCTCTTACCAGCCGGCGAAGCATTTGATTTAATTTATTTTTGGCTTAACATTTATATGTTTTATAAAATGGTGTTAATTGTAATTTTAAAATTTTTTAGCCATTAATTCTTTTTTAAATTCTTTTTTAATGATTTGATAAAAGATCTTTATTAAAAAGTTAATTTGAATGATGTAGAATTTTGTATGTGGAATATTTTTAATGAAATGTAATTTATTACTTAAATAACCCAATAAAATAATTATATATGAAAAATAATAAAAAATTAATTAATGAAGCTAAAAAATAACTCTTAATTTTAAAAAATAAACATAATTATCTAAAACAATTGTGAGGTTTAAAAATATAACTAATAAATCAAATCGAAAATACTCAATGTAAGGTCTAAAATACTATGCAAGAAAAACTCAAAGCCCAGTGGTGGAGCCATGTTGAGGCCCAATGGGGAGTTTAAAATTTTCAATTTAGTCATTTGTAAATTTACACTATGGCCCTCCCAAAAATATAAGTAGGCTCCCCAAGGTTTAGGATTTTTACAATTTTTCCCTTTGTATATATATTATAGCTCTCCTAAAAATATAAGTAGGCCCTTTCAATATTTTTATAGGATTAAAAATAATATTAAAAATATATTCTTGATAAAACAAAGAGAAAATCTTCTTGAAGAAACTAAATTACTCATGATGACTAATGATATTTTGTTAAAAATAAATTAATATTTATTTAATAGTTTACTTAACATAATAATATTTTATAAGTAATATAATAATATATATATATATATATAAAGAAAAGAAAAGATGAAGAGACTTTTATCATCTTTCTTCTTCATATTGGTGCTTAACAAGATAAGAAGGAAAAAATTTCTTTATTATTTTTCTCCAAATTTAAAGTATAAGGTATGTTTTTCTTCTAACTTTTCATAAATTTTGAATATTTGAAACTTGTTTTACATGTATGTACCAATAATTTTTTTATCAAGTATATTAAAAGTTGCCATTAAATGATATTGATGGAACTTGGAAGCTTATAAAATTAAGTGAAATGTGTATGTTTTTTGATGGAAAATGATTATGAGACGAATTCTACCTTGTTAGAAGTGTAAAAATGAAACAAAAATAGTTAGATAATGTTATAATAAGTTTCTGCCAAAGTGAAAGGGAGGAAGAAAACTTTGGTTACTTTGTTTATAATTATGTCAAATGATAACTTGTGAAGTAGTGAGCATTCTTGTGAAAACAGAATAAAAAATAGTTAATCAAGTCAAATGATAGCTATTTCGTCTTAATTGTTGGAATACTTCTTCTTTTGAATATATTTTTATATGTTTAAATCGATTATCATGTTGGAATATTGCTTCTTTTGAACTGATTGTTTATATGTTTAAATTGACTGTTACATAGCACTTCTAATTTTAGCTTGGCCCCCCTAAGATTAATATCTTGGTCTGCCACTGCATACATCAAGATTAAACTCAAAAGGTTTGTAATGGCATCCATGCCATACATTAAATTGAGTACTATTGTTCATGCATCATACATCATACATTTTTTTTGCACTATACGTGCCGCACATTAAACTAAGTACTATTGTTTATGCATCAACATGCCATACATAAACACCTCTAATTGATGTACCCAACAAGTTGGGTGTATCTTTAATCAATGATGTGACCATCTTTTTCGTCTATAACTTTGATCAAAGCAAAACCAAGCTGCGAATTTGGTTGGACACGAAACGACCAAATCTGAACCATCGCGTTTGGCTTGAGACTGCTCCTGTTGTTCTTCAACACCTTACTATAATCTTCATTTATGATGTAATGCCCCAAAACCCAGCCTAGAAGTTTAGAATGAATTCTGGAGGTAAAATTGATCATGGAAGTGATTGTAGGTAAATTTTTACAAAACAAGTTATCACGTCGAACCGAAAACATTTAGTCATTTAAAATTCAGTCAGTAAAATTACACTTAAGTTTAATATATAACCAAAATAAAATGTACGACTGAAACTTTAAAACGGACCTTGTACCACAGTTTTATAAAACCCTACAAATTGAAACGGTAAATCAAAACTGGAAAGATAACTGATATTTTCAACCAAGACTATCTGAGACCTCCGCATACCGAGTCCAGCTATCGAAACCGAGCGTACCTACAAGGGAAAACACTGAGGGGGTGAGATACACGAGCTTAGTGTGAGTTTAAAACAAAACTTGAAATAAAATTACAAAACGCACTTCCAAAGTGCAATCGACTTACAAACACTTACAGAGTTAAAAAGCAAACTTGGAACCAATGTCCCAATAGCATTTAACAATTCAAGCACAACAAGTCACACACAGTCAGACAGAATACAGTCAGATAATCTTGCACCCAGAATATTCAAATAGATGCGTATGAAATGTAGTCAAGCAATAAAACTTATCCATCCAGCCAACACACCTTTCCGTCCCCCGATCACACCCCATAGGAGCTAATTAAGCTCATCTAACCAAAACACATCACATAGGACCTCGAAAGGCCCGTCCAACCCTACACACCATGTATATGGATTAAGCCACTTAGATATTAATACACGTGAGGGTCAAGGCGTATATGCAAGATCTGATGCAATGCGGTAGTCTGTTGTCAGACACCATGTTGCAATTTAAACTGCCAGATCAGATAATGGTACGCAGCAAAGCTGATGTATGTGTTGTACTGTACGGTAAACCGCTGTACAAATAAGCTTGCAATTAAACTGCCAGATCAGAATAGAAACAGTCTTTCTTCTCTTCACAATCAAACCCAAAGTACTTAATGCAAGTGCATGTATGCATTCATACCCATCGAAATAATAAACACATCAACAGACAATCAGACAGAAGTAGATATGCACACACACCCAACATATTAGATTCAGAATCAAACATCTCATACCGTAGTCACAGATAACACATGAGCCGAAGCCCAAACTAGAATTCTTAGCCACTCTGACTAAAGATCCGCCAAGGCCGAAACACACAGACACATTCTTAAGTCAATAACTCACACAAAACCCTAATAAGTGACTTAGAGCCACACGCCCGTGTGTTCGAGCCATGTGGACATGCTTAGGCCGTGTGGGGGTCAAAACGCCCATGGTCACTTTGTTTCAAATTATGTCAAATGATAGCTTGTGAAGTAATGAGCATTCCTGTGAAAACAGAATAAAAAATAGTTAACCGAGTCAAATTATAGCTATTTCATCTTAATTGTTGGAATATTGCTTCTTTTGAATACATATTTTTATATGTTTAAATCGATTGTCATGTTGGAATACTGATTCTTTTGAATCGATTGTTTATATGTTTAAATTGACTGTGCACTTTTAATTTTAGCTTGACCCTCCAAGATTAATATCCTAGCTCCGCCACTACCAAAGCCAATCCCAGGAAACAATGAAGCTTCATAGGATCTTTTTGTCCAGGACATTTATTTTGTTTAAGTTAAGAGTTATTATTTTTTAATTTCATGTATGATTTATTTTATTATTCTTCACATGTAATTATCTTATTGGGTTATTTAAGTAATAAATTACATCTCATCAAAAAGATTTCACATCATCCCCGTTAATTTTTTTTAACGGTACTTTCATCAAATTTGTTAACAAAAGCGACTTGAAAATAAAAACAACAAAAATGGATGACTAAAAAGGCTAAAAATATAATTAGAACCATTTTGATAAAATATATAAACGTTAGTAACTAAATTTATCATTAAATATTTATTTTTAATCATATCTATTATCAAATGAAAACATTACTTTTAAACATCCCTTATAATTTAACCTTTGCAATAAATTTTATTTATTTATTTATTTATTACTTCAAGAATTATGTGCACTTTTATACTTCAGCTCGGATGCATTTTTCTATAATTGAAGTGAGAGTATTCTTAAATTTTGTGAGTACACATATTGTTTTTCTCTTGCAATTTTAAGTATATGACATCTGTATAAATTTAAAAAAATCATTTTACTTTTTTAAGAATCAAAATAAAATTTTACCACAAAAAGGAATCAAAATGATTTTTAAATATAAAAATATTAAAATTTGAAGAATATGAAGGATGAAGACAATCTAATAAAGGACGAGGCATTCAAGGTTACAACATACAACACTTCAAAAATGGGTTTAAATAAAATTTAATATTCATTTTTATATGAGTTGGGCTTTGAGTAAAAAAATTACCTGAGATGGTCTGGCCCAAATATTGTGTTATAAAAGAAATTATATTAATTATATATATTAAATAATAATTATATGTATTTATATTTATATTAAATCACTAGTTTAATAATAATCAAATTCATTACTTCAAATCTAAAAAAATAAAAAATTACCTAACTAAATAACTCAACCCAAGATATAAAATTTTAAAATTATATGTAATACAATAAAATATTTATTATATTTATTTGTGTTTTTAATATAATAAAACATTTATTACATTTATAGTAGTGTTTTCTATTATAAATATTTTTAATTATATTTTTAATGTGTTAGAAAACTTTTATTTTAACGTTTTAGTGTATTTGGTGCATTATATTTTTTTAAAATTTATTTTAAATAAAATTAATTTAAAAAATCGAATATGGGCAACCGAATTGGGCTCAAGTTTATCTTTCTTAAATTGAACTAGGCTTGGACAAAAGTAAAATCATTTTTTAGGCTAAACCAAACTTGAACTTAAAAAATTAATCTAAATACTTTGCATGAACTCGATTAAACCCATTCACTAATTACCATTGTAAGAGCCCAATTTTGTCCGGGCCCAATAATAAAACAATAGCAAAAATAACAATCCATTTACAAGGTCTGAGAGCCCAAAAAATTATTACAAGCCCAAATACAAATAGAGGCCCAATGGCCCAAAATCCTAATCTTTCAGCAAAAACCCTAGTTGCCCAAGCCCCTGTCAGCGTAAGCTTCTAAGCATGTCGATGGACGCAATACCAAACCTTCCCCTTGCACCAAAAGCAAGAAGAAGAACCTCGTTGAATTTCACTGCCCCTGCAAGAAACACAAAAAAGGAAAAGAAGCAGAAACAAGCAATCGAAAAAAACATATATTGTAATATTATTTCGGTTATAAAAATCGATCTTTGTAACACGCAAGAGATCAAATAAAAAAAAGAACAAAGTTTTAAAAAGGTAGTTTTTTTTATTTTTTATTTTTTTCTATTTTTGAAGCAAATATATATATAAAAAGAAGGAAACACATTTTTTACATGTTTTGTCGTGCCTTCGTCATGAGGGTCCTCTTCACCGACTTAAGAGGGTCTAAATCCCTTGGGATTTGTCGAAGGCCCTGTAGAAAAAGGGAGAAACCGAAAGGTTTCTCTACTTTGGGTCAGATTTTGGCTGAGATTTTTCAGGTTTTAAACCCTATATTCGCATTTTACGCGTTTAAAGGATAAAAAAACCCTTTTTTTTTCCAACCATCGGAGGCAGTGGTCGCCGTCGCCGATGACCTGTGGCCATGGCAGAGCACCGACGGCCTTATGGCCGGACTTACAGAGAGCCAAGAGAGAAAAAAAAAAAAGGGGAAGAAGAGATTTTTTTTTTGAAAACAAGGCGAAATGATTTTTTTTTTTAATTTTGACTTGTATAAGCATATCAAAACGACGTCATTTTGGTCTGGCTTCAAAAACCCCAAAACGACATCGTTTTGGAACTCAACCTGAAAATCGACCCGTTTCCCTCAGGATTCGCGTGTTTTTTAGGGGAAGGGATATTTGTAGATTTGGTTGTTCCGCATTTTTTCATCTTTTTAATTTAGTCTTGTTCATTTTTATTTGTTTTAATTTTTGCCCCATAATTTAAATTCCTATGCAATTTAGTTCCCTAACCCACTGTGAACCTTGTGGGAAGTGACACGTGTCAATAAGATGGGGATAATTTCCATTTGACCCCCTGAAGTTTTCTATCTTATTTTAATTTAATCATTTATATTATGTTTCCTTGTAATTTAGGCGCTAAATTTTGTTATATTTTAAATTTAGTCATTTACTTCCCTTTTCTTATTTATTTTGCAATTTATGCTTTAAGTTCTATTTAAATTTCAATTTAATCATTCATTTATTTAATTCTACCTTTTTATTTACTATTTTTATTATTTTATCCCTAAAATTTTATTATGGTTTCAATTTAATCTTTTCATTTAGTCTTTTTTATTTAATTTTCAACATTTTTAAATCCTTATTTATATTTTATCCTTTAATTTACATAACTTGCATTTTTATCCTTAAGTTTCTTAATCATCTCATTTTAGTTATTTTTGTGATTTTTTTATGTTGATGTTATTATTAAATGATTATTTTTGCTAATTAATATTTTATTTTGTCATCATTAATACAACACAACCATGATCATAGCATTATCATACTTTTTTATTATTTCACCATTTTTGGTTATTACTAATGTTCCACTTATTATTTTACCATTGTTACCATTATTAAATAGTATTATTAATTGGCTAAAATTATTTCGACTACCATATGTTATTATTTTGTTATCATTTTGTGACCACGTAAGTCATTCTATACTATTTTGTCATTTCCATATTATGCAACATGTTTAAATATTTGTTTATTTTTGTACCAACACTTGAATAAATCAATCGCATATTGCATTAAATGTCATATCCTTTTTTTTTTCTGATGCATAAAAAAGGAAAATTTTAAAACCAAGGCAACGTTCTTAATTTAGAGATTCGAGAAGTTGTGACATAACTTACAGGGTTTGATTTTCTCTTTGAACCTAAATAACCAAACATATTTTTTAAAACTAAAAACACATGAGATTTAAATAGTAATTAAATAATGAGCAATCTAATTTTCGAGGATTCAAGATGTCGTACCCTAACTTACGGGATATGACATTTTTGTTTTGGTTACCTTGAGATAAAAAGGCCTTTTACATAAGTTTTAATTTAGTTAAGTGATTTTAATTAAAAAAGAACATTAAGCAAAGAGGGACTGTGTTTTAATTTCTCTTCGAATTTTCAACTTTTGACACTAAAATATCAAGTAATTAATTTGGTACCAATTTTTTAGCGTTATGAGGGTGCTAATCTTTTCTTGTACAAAATCGATTCCTGAACCCATTTCCTAGATTTTTGTAGACCAAAAATGATTTTAATAAATCTAATATTTTATTAAAATAACAAAGCCTTGAGGTGATCCGATCACACTTAATTAAAAAAAAAATTAGTAGTGACTCCATTTTCGTTTTTAAAATAAAAGTCAATTTCAAAAAGTTTCAACAACCATTGTTGAAATATGTAAAATTCGCTCATAAATTGTAAAAGTTATAACATAATAATGATTAAATTTATATTGGAAAATAGATATAGGAGAGCCAAATCCATATATGTTGTTGCTAGGTGCTGCTTTAGTGGATGTTTGATTCCAACTGTACACTGAAATTCTGAATTTAAATTTAATAAAATTTGATTTGATTTAGAAAAAAGAATATATATATATATATATATATATATATATATATATATATGCTCAGTTATTCTATTTAAAAATCCTAAACCTATAAAATGAATGAATAAATTAAACGGAGTTCCTTACGAATAAATTGAAATTTTGATTAAATCAACTTCATTGGTTTGGTTCAATTCAATTTCACAGATTAATTTATTGAATGGATATTTTATTTGTATGAATATGGTAATAATAGTAGATTTAAGTTTTTTAATCTTTGAATTTAACATTTATTCTTACATTAAGGCTTAAAATAGGTAATAGTTTAAACCTTTTTCTTTTGTTTAAGTTAGTCCTTAAATTTGACAATTATTCCTATATTAGGGTTTAAACTTTAAAGTTTTCAAGGAAATATCAAAGATTAATTTGGATTAAAAAAAACCCAAACCCCAATGTGGAACAATGAAAAAAAATTTGAAGTCCCAATGCGAGAATAATTGCTAAATTTATGGGCTAAATTAAAAAGAAAAAAAAAAGAAAAATTTCCAAATTGAACCCTTGAATTTTAATTTTGAAACAATGTTAACTAAAATCCTTTTGTAAAAAGAGAGAGAGAGAGAGAGAGAGAGAGAGAAATAACCAAGGAAACTAACATTCAGGTTTAATTTTCTTGAAAATGACCTAAATAACTTTAACCAAGTTCATAATGGGCTGTGGCCGAAAAATAATGATGGGCTTATAGTAACGGATAGGACTTGCATAGCAAATGGCATATAAGTCCATGATGTTTGACTCCACCAAAATCGAATCTTTCTTTTAAATTTATTCTTCAATTGAATTTATATTGTGGTAAAGGAATCTTGGAAACAAAACGAGGAAGAAGAAACAGAGCAAAAGAAAGAGACGATGGGAGTGACGAAGGAACAAGTTGAGTCTTCATTGACTTCAAAATTGAAGCCTTCTCATCTGGTAACCCTCCTTTCATTTCTTCCTTATATTTCATTCACCTTTATATCTATAATTTATTCCTATCTAAGTTGTAAATTTCTAGAAAAAAAATCTAAAGCTGGTTGTTGGTTTTAATTTTTTTATCCTCCCTAATCATGTTTCCACAAATAAGTAAATCCATAAATATGCTTTTTGCTTGTTGCTTTTCTGCTTTCAAAGGAGCAATTTTTATGAAAAATTAAAGATTAAAAATCTGTTTTTTTTTTTTTTTGGGGGGGGGATTTGCATGATGTTACTTAGAATGTAGAACAATTATATTTTAGTCAAATATCAATTTAAGTGAAAATAAGTTGTGCTACATTCACGGGGATATCGGGTACAACTTCAATTTTTGTGGAATCATTGTGGAAACTCTTATTATGAATTGATGATTAGTTCAGAGCCATGCTGTTTTTGATGAATTTTACTGAGATACTTTTTTCACTCTTTAAATGTTTTATTCGTTCACTTAAGAGTGAAGTTGGTTGAATGAGAAAGAAGTATGTATTTCAAGCTATTGAGGTGGAAAGATTTCTCAATTTCCATCCTTTTGGAATGATTGGGGCACATTTAAGTTTTTAACTTAGATGCTATGTGTAGTTTGAGCACAAGGGAACTCAAGCCATAATTTGCAGATTTTCCGGGTCACAAGCTCATTCTTCATATGCATCCATTGTTTTACCTTCCTATGTTTGTACAGAAAGATATTGTGTCGAAAATTGTTTCAGAATTATTCTTAATTTTACAGCTTGTTGGATCCAGGTTTTAAGTGATTTCGAGAAGAGTACCCTACCATATTGGCTTTGGTTCACTTGAGAAGAGAAAGTTAAATTAATTTTCCTTTTTGTTTGGAGAAAGCTTGACAGTGTCATTTTGTTAAACTGGGTCTCAATATTCAAGGTTCATGTTTACATATGCTGATAGACATTAGTGAGGAGTATGATTCCTTTCCAGTTTCTTGTCGATATATCTCTTAAGTACGATTGTCTGAGTTTTTTTGGGAAATAAACTTTTCTTGTTGCCTCGTATGACTAGGAAGGACTGTAAGATCACTAATTTGCAATTCTTTCATTGGCTGTGCTTGCATTGCTTGAATATGGTAGTGGTACTTCGTTTATTTGAAAGCATTCAATAAGAAGCAGAACTAAATGTGCTGCAAGCTTTTTGAAATTCTATATCCTTTTGGCTAGGTTCCAATTTCCAAACGATCATGATCAAGATCAACTTGAAGATGTTTATTGTTTATTTTCCAAATAGGTTTAAGCACCAATGGGCTTTTTTGCTGTAAAAAACGGTGTTTTCTAGTCATCACCCCATTTTTTGTTGTACAGTCCTCTTTGAAGTGTCATCATCATCTTCTTCTTTCGTGATTTATGAGGGATGTCTTCCATAAGCTCATATTTCCTTATTTCCGCTGGGGTAGAATGTAGTGGCATATACCCAAATGATTTTGAACCCATAACATAGTCCTTCATCCTATTCATATGGCTGAAATGAGGATGCGGCATGAAGGTTGTTGGTATCTAATGACAATAGTAGCCTTTTTACCTATTAATATAGGTGAAGTACAAGGTTACAAGTTCAAAACATGATTCTTTGTCTGGTGGGGTCCCTTTGGCTCTGTTGTTCGTAGTTCCTTGATAAATTTCATGATCAGCTTTGTGTATTGCTACAATAATTGGGAGCGAGTCCTGACTTTAATTTTTAGAAAATTTGCTTTCATATGCATTGTGTTTATTATTTGGACTCGCGAAACCCTTAAGATTTACTTCCCATTTTGATGTTTATCTAATACTATATTATCACAAAACTAATTTTTATATTTGTGTGTTTCAGGAAGTAATCGATACATCTGGAGGGTGAGATTTATTCTGAACATTTTTCTATTTAAATTACTATTACATCCTCATTTTTGGGGAAATTTACAAGGAGGTTTGAATGTATCAGGTGCGGTGCAAGTTTTGTTATTGAGATTGTATCAGAGCAATTTGAAGGGAAGAGACTCCTGGAAAGGCACCGAATTGTGAATGCTGCTCTCGAGGAGGAGATGAAGCAAATCCATGCCCTGTCTATAAAGAAAGCTCTGACCCCGGAGCAGTGGAAACAACAGCAAGAGGCTGAAAAATCTAAACCAGATGCTTAGAGAGACACTCAAAACTATAATTTAGACATTTGAATAAGAGAGTTCATGAGAACTCAGCTGGAATACTAAGCCATCATTTCACCTTTAGCATACATTTTAGAACCATACTTCGTAATTACTGATTACTTCCCCACGGGGGCGTTTGGGATGCATGCAAAACTACAGATTTTCACATGATAAAAAAAGATAGAAAACCAATGATCATATATTCAGTTCAATGATGAAGGCATATTGATGTTAATATATGTAGCAAAAAAAGAAAATGCATAACTCCGCATTTTGAAGTTAGGTTACTTCTGTAGTGCCATATTGACAGATATATCATTTTTGCTCTGTTACTGTTATATACCAATATATTATATGCTTATATGTAAATGTAGATTTAAGTTTTAATACTCAAATTTCTCAATCCCTAAATAAATGGCATAAATATGATAAAATATTTTAATCAGTCAAAGGTTACCAAGTGGGAATTGAAATCATGGTAAACCGATCTGAAGCATCCACTCGTTTTAATTTTTATCCACGACTTGTGGAGTATTCAACGTTCCATCCCCGAAGTAAAGAAAAAATTCTGCTCTCATAGTTGGCATTTATTTATTCATTGCATAACTTCATATCAACATGATTCAGGATAACTCTTAAAGTTTTCACTACATATTTTTTTTAAAATTTTTAATCAATTACCTATAAAAAGTTGAAGAGTCTAGAAATTATTCAGTGATGTGTTTTGAAATTGAAAAAGAGAGCTATGAATCCGGTATGAATGCCTTAAAACGGATGCCATTCCCAAATAGAACGGCAGTTAAGGGCAGCTTCATTCTAACAAATCTACTTCATGATTGAGACGGGAAACCTGAAAGTCACAAATAAAGAGAGCAAATCCAAACTAGCAAACAAGGAATTCAATGGAAAGCAACTAGTTGCAAATAATGGTTTGTTTCTTGGTAATTCTTTTAAAAACTCTGGAAGTAGGTTTATCAGCATAAACAAGCATTTGCTGAAACTACAAGGTCATTTAGTGACTGAATGGACCAATCCATTGGCTTTGGACTATAACAAGTAAACAGGTCTCAATCAGGTTTTTTCTTATATTCCATTAGAATTTAAGAAACCCTGTTTCTGCCACTTTAACTACACCATCCATCACAAAAAACTTTGGCAAATTAGAAATGGGTAGCGCAAACGCAGGCCCTAACTGCCACAAATTATGACGTAGGCTCTCCCACTTGGGGAAACCTTATGCAGGTGCACCAGTGCAATGAAAGCCACCAACCTAGGCCTTGAAAGTTCTCCTAGGTAACTTTGACAGCATGTAAGTCAGCCTGCTCAACGTCCATATGTTTTACGGATCCTATCACAATTCTACAATATTAACCTCCATAACGCTTAAGGAGAAGAAATACAAGTAGAATATCACCTCTTGAATCTCGTAATACCCCACCATTCCCTGCATTTCCAAACATATCAACTAAAGGTACATTCACAATAAACTTAACAAAAATCAACATAGAGGATGCCACCTAGAAACTGAATCCCCTATCCTATGCATGAGACCTACCTTGCATGTTTTGGATTATGAACTAAAATTCAATCCATCCAAGCTAAACTTGAGCCGAAGAAAGTATGAAAACTTGCAGAGTGGTCTCAACCATATGATATACCCAATGACAGAAGATTTAGGGTTACCAACCTCAAAAATCTAATATTGAAGCTATGTTGAAGATGCTAAAAATGTTTACCCTAAAAGGAACTAATATAAAGTGATTGTATTCCACAATTTGGTCATTACATCACTGATTGAGTTTCATCACTGAATTGACAGACAAGTAGTACAAAACATTTGGAACTAGAATTTACATGGGGGCATTCAACAAGAAATACCCTTCCAAAAATTGGCGTATGCCGCTTAAAGTGGCGAGCACACGGTATTCTTTAGTAAAAGGCGAAAGAATAGTTCGCTCTGTGCTCACCACACGGCTCCGTAAGTTTAATGCCCTGCTGCAAGTTGCTTTATAAGCATAAGGTGAAGCTGCTACCTGCTTTCCCAGAGCTATGTGGGACTTCACTTTATGGTAATTTAATTTGAAGTCTTCACTCTTTTTAAGTTTTATCCATTTGTATTGTAGATTTGCTATTAAACCAAGCTTTTAAGTTTATCATCCTCAAAGTAAGAATAAACTCTGCTCTCATACTTAGCACCACGTGATTCATGATGTTAGATATTGGAACTCTAAACAGAGTTGAGAATAGAGATTATTCAATGATTTCTTTTGAAACTGAATAATAGAGCTAAGAACCTGTAACTGAAACCATTTCTGCAAGCTAGAGGGAAATTTAGCAGTAACTATTTCTTTACTCTAAAACAGAAGGTGTCCCCAAATAGAATGACTAATGGGGATTAATTTCAAACTGTTTGGGACAAAATGGTGGAAAACTAGATTGGAAGCAATGTCTAGAGTAGCTTGATTGTAACAAAATAACTTCATAGGTTGAGGAAGTAGGTTTATCATAGATAACAACCATTGCTAAAACCACAAGGTCAGTGAGTGGAAGCACCAATCAATGGCCATTAGTTTTAGACTTCCTAGTTTTATATCAAGTAAACAGCCAGATTTCACTGTTCAGGCTTTATCTTACATTTCATTGAAGAGGGATCCATTGCTGCTATTTTGTCATGCCCATCTCATTGATGAGCACTCTCAGCCTCTTAAGCAAACTAGTCATACAGTGATATAAAAGCTCAAATCAGAATTTGAGAAGAATTCAGTGTCACTTAGAAAGGTCTGGCTGCCACCTCTCTTGATATTGAAGCACTGGTGAAATTTCAATCTTGGGCTCAAAGAGAACAAAGCTGGGATTGAGAGATTTCACTACTACGGTTTTTGGCTACATTTCTTCGCTAATTTGAAGAAGAAACTAGTAAGATATCCATAATCTATTCATATTACTGAACTAGAACACTGTCGTAATCGAAAGCAAAGCAGT
This sequence comes from Gossypium arboreum, assembly GCF_025698485.1. NCBI lineage: Eukaryota > Viridiplantae > Streptophyta > Magnoliopsida > Malvales > Malvaceae > Gossypium > Gossypium arboreum. Next base: position 9,064,715 of record NC_069071.1, read on the forward strand.
CAACTGTTAATTGGAAGCTGATAGTTTAAGCTTTATTCCAAGAATCCATCCAAACAAGTTATCCAATCAATTTCCAGCACTTTCCTTTGACGTTGTTTCGACAAAACTTACACAGAACTAAAGGTGAAAATGCTAAATCTTTAATACAAAGAATTCCCAACATAGGTTATTCCTGCAGAATAGGGAAGTGTAAAAAAGCTTAGAACTTATATTAAATGGGGCATCCAACAAGGAACGCCCATCCAAAAATTGGCGTATACCGCTTAAAATGACGAGCACACGGTATTTTTTAGTAAAAGGCGAAAGAATAATTCGCTCTGTGGTCATCACACGGCTCCGTGGGTTGAAAACGTTGTTACAAGTTGCCTTATAAACATAAGGTGAAGCTGCTACTTGCTTTTCCATGCCAATGTGGGACTTGACTTTATGGTAGTTTGGTTCGAGTCGCGCTCCTTTTTTGTCCACTCAAATGTTGAATTACTGTTAACCCAAGCTTTTAATTTCTTGGAGGGTTAGAACTTATCAACCCAAAGTAATATGACTAAATGCTGCTCTCAGATTTAGCACGACGTGGTTCATGATATTAGATATTGGAAGTCTCAAATTTCTCTCTTCATTTTTATTTGTTTATGATTATTCAATGATTTCTTTTGACATTGAAGATAGATTAAGAATCTCGATAGAATGCTTTCAAGTAAAATTTTTTGTAGGCTAGAGGAATTAGCAGTAACCATCTGTTGAAAATAAGCCTACCATACTGTTGTGATAATTTTTGTTGAAGAGCGTGCAGCTTGTAAACATGCTGTAGCTGGTATGCTTGTTGCAATAGCAAGTTTTTTATTTAGGTACATTGTAATTAAACTTAGTTGAAAATAAACAAGCTGATGACAATTTGATATGTTTAGATAGTGAATGATGTGTTTAGTTGGTTTGTTTAGTGTACGGGTAATGTTTCACAACTTACTATGCTGAGAAGTTGTGTTTGGTAGAGAAAATTGTCTATAAAAAGCATGTATTGTTTTATTTAGGGTAATGAAAAATCAATGAAAGTCAACTTTTCATTCATTGCTGCATGTTTGTGAGCAAGTAAAATATTTTTTGCATCTTGCTCCTTTGTTCTAAGTCCTGTTTTCTTCTTTCGCTGTTGTAAAACACCAAAACCATCTCTTTACTTTAAATCTATTGTTGTCCCCAAATAAAATGACAAATGGCAATCAATACCAATCGGTTTGGGATAACAATACTGTCGAAACCTATTTTGAGAATCGACTTTTTATTTTTAAAAAACGAAAATAAGAGTCGCCAACAATCTTTTTTTTATGAGATGTAATCGGATCACCTCGTAATTTGATCGTTCTAATAAAATGTTTGATTTACTAAAATAATGATTTTTGGTCTACAAAACTCAAAAAAAAAAAAGGTTCGGGAGTCGGTTACGGATGAGGAAGGATTAGTACCCTCGTAACGTCCAAAATTGGTACCTAGCTGATTACTCAGTGTCGAGAATTGAAAGTTGGAAGAGAATTTAAAAACATGATCCCACTTTGCAATAATGTTATTTTTAATTAAAATCACTTGAATAATTCAAAACGTGTGTAAAAAACCCTCTTATCTCAAAGTAACAGAAAGGCCATATCCCATAAGTTAGGATACGACAACTCAAATCCTCGAAAATAAGCTTACTCTTTATTTAATTGCTATTTAAATCTCATGTGTTTTAATTTTAAAAGGGATGTCTGGTTATCTAGGTTCAAGGAGAAAGTCAAACCCTTAAGTTAGGGCACGATTTCTTCAATCTCCAAATACGGGACATTGCCTTAATTTTAAATTTTCCTTCATTAAATAATAACGAACATAACATTTAAAATCATGTGTATTTATCTTATATGGGGTATAGTATAAAATGACCAATTACATTTAAACATAATGCATGATGTAGTGATGATGAAATAATATAAAATGGCTACATGAGTAGAATATTTGATTGATATATAATAAATAAATAAGGAATGCTATGATAATACTAATGTAATTGTAGTAATAATAATCGAATCATAATAATAAAAAACTAAATAAGGTAACATAAAATAAAAATAAAAATAAAATAAAAATGAAAATGCAGATTAAAAAGATAAACAAATGTGACATGAAAATATAAAAATAATAAAATAACAAGAAAGAAAACTAATGACAATAATTAAAATGCAAAAATAAAAGAGTAATCAATCTAGTTTTTAAGGATAAAAAAAGTAATAAATAAATAAATAAACAACTTGTAAAGAAGGTGAAATTAAATAAACAGAGGATTTAATTGAAATCTAAATGAAATTAGGGGCATAAATTGTAAATAATAAAAAATAGACTAATAAGGATTAATGTGTAATGCGCTAAAAAGGACAGGGACCGAGTAGGAAAATATCTCTTGTCCTTATGCTCATCATTCCTCAGAAGGACCAAAATAAAACAAAAATGAAATTATATGGTAAAATTTTTAAACATATAAAAATAGATAGGACTGGATTGAAAACTAAATAAAAGGCGGAAGAGTCGGGACTCAAATAACCCATTTGTCACAAAAACACGTGGATCCTATCCACTTTCGGGTTAGGTGATCGGGTTGAAGGCCAAAATGGCGTCGTTTTAAGGTTATTGAAACTAGCCCTAAACGATGTCGTTTAACATCGCCTATAAGAGCAAATTTAAAAAAAAAATCATTGTTTAGTTTTTTTTTTAAAAAAAACTTGAGAGCTCTGTTTTTTTCTCTCGGTGGTTTCTGAGTCCAGCCTTTGAGCCACCGTGGACCACCGTGGCCACCAGTCATCGACGGCGGCGGCCGTCGCCACCTGTAGCCTCAAAAAACCCCTTTTAGCCCCTTTTTTTCTTTTTTTCTTTTTTTAAAAAAATCTTGAGAACTTTATCTAAAGGCTAATGCCAAAAAAAAAAAATAGAAGAAAGTTTCAACCTTGCGTGTTTGTCGAAACCTTGGTAGATCCCTAATGCGTTCTGAGGTGTTCGAGACCAGGGGAGAAAGTCCCTGACGACAACAGAAGCCAGAACGGTAGGTAAGAAAACCTTTTTTTTTTATATCCTTATTATGTCTTTTTAAACGAAAAATAAAAAATATAAAGAACTACCTTTTTTCGAAATCTTGTTTTTTTTTTTTTGTATTTGATTGCCTCTTCGTGTGTAAAAACAATACATCTAGACTTAGGCTTTTATAGCCAATTTCATATTTTTCTTTTGCTTTTGTTTCTGCCATTTACTGTTTGCTACTGTTCTTTCTGTTATTTCTTGCGTATGGTTCCTGTCCTTTTCCTTTCTTTTTTTTACAGATGGCGTGGAGGTCAACGGTGACGGAAAGGTGATCCCTTTGCTACTTTGGTGAAACACAGCAGAAAGGGTGCGTCGGGCCTCAGAAGCGTGCATGCGAAAGGGGGAGGTGCGGCGCAGAGATTTTAGGGTTTTTGATTTTATTGAAAAGAGGTTTAGGTTGTTGGGCTTTAGACTTTGGATTAGGTTTTTCTGTTTGGGTTGTTTGGGTAGTGTATTGGGCCTGGCATGTAATTGGACTTTAATTTTAATTTTTATTCTTGGTTTCTGTTTAGGGCTCGGACAAAATTGGGCCCTTACAGCTGCCCCTCTTTGCTCGTTGTCATGCAACGGGAATGGAGCAAAGACTTTAAGAAGGACCAATTTTGTCTGGTCTTGCCAAATCTCGACTTCTTTGGTGCTTATTTTCTTTAAGTAACCTTGTTCTAACCCACTGCAACTTCAGGGAGATAAGACTTGTAACTTCGATCTGCTCCACTGAAAATTCAGGGAGATAAGACTTGTAACTTCGATCTGCTCCACTGCAACTTCAGGGAGATAAGACTTGTAACTTCGATCTGCTCCACTGCAACTTCAGGGAAATAAGATTCGTAGTTTCAACCCGCTCCACTATAACTTCAGGGAAATAAGATTTGTAGCTTCAACCCAGTCCACTGTAACTTTAGGGAGATAAGGTTCACTTTAATCTGCTCCACTGTAACTTCAGGGAAATAGGATTTGTGTATTGTAGCTTTAATTTGTTCTATTGTAACTTCAGGGAAATAAGATTTGCTATCTTCAATCTGCTCCGTTGCAACTTTAGGGAGATAAGATTTGTTTTAATCTGCTCTACTGCAACTTCAAGGAGATAAGATTTACTACGGTGACTTCAATCCATCCTACTACAACTTTAGGGGTATAGGATTTGTGGTTTCACTGATCTGTTACACCGTTCTTTGAGGAACGTGACCTGTAGAATCTATTTTATTGGCCTTTTTATGCCAAGCGATTAGGATGTTATGATCAAAATGAATCAAATGCTCCTAACTAGATGTGTATGAATGTTATTTACATGAATACAGAATGTCATTTTTCGAGAATGATCCCTCTTTTAACGCTTAGGTTGACATTGCTCGTAGTTCATCAAGGTTCTATCACTGACATATTACCCTGCCTTCTTATTTAGCTGGTATCTTTAATAGAAAACCCGAACAAATAATCATAATTTAGACTATTCTTTCTCGAATATCCAACTCTTAAATTTGGTTAGTTCTGACTAGTGGTCCTATAACAGCCCATTTTCGGTGAGATCCGAACAGTAGTTTCGGGACCACAAATCCGAGCAAAAAATTTAAAATTTTATTTTATTTTATTTTATGGTTGGTATCAGGATAGAAAGGTCACATGAAAATTTCGATACGAAAATTTTATCGATTGTGTGGTTAATTAGGTAAATGACTAAATTGTATAAAATGCAAAAGTTTTGTTCTAGTAGCTATAGGTATCAAATAGCTATGGAATGCAAAACTTAAGGTCCTTAAATGGTAATTAGACCATTGAAGGATAGTCAGTAGATATTTTAATGACTCATCCATGGAAAAATTAGAAATAGCTAGGGACTAAATTAGGAATCACTAAAATTAAAAGATGACAAATAATAAAAAAGAATTATCATCTGTTCTATTCATCTTGATCCCAAAAATTACTATGGAAACCTTAGGAGAGAGGATGAAAACTTTTCAAGCTCAATAAGGTATGAAATCAAGTCCCCTTTTTAATGATTTTTATATTTTTAGAATCGGGATAACCTAATCTCTCTATTTAGGGGATTAATTTGGAAAGTTATCAAGGTATAAAATTTGGGTCATGGATGAATATGCTTAAAATTAGAAATTTATGGTAGAAAATGAAAGTTTGTTCATAGATAAACAACTTTTACAAAGCAATTTTTGATGAAAACTTGATTTAGGGACTAAAATGAAAAAATGGTAAAATTTATGGAAAATTCTAAAATTTGTGAAATGTATGTGCTGTAGATGTAATAATGAATTTCGGTTAGGTTTGGAAAGAGGGTTAAATTTCATGAATTTCATTTTCTAAGCCTAGGGACAAAATTAAAATTTTTGAAAAGAATAGGGGCAAAATGGTAATTTTGCTTAGGAAATAATAGAACGCAAATGTGATTGAAATGTGATAGATTAATAGTTAAATTTATCTATATAGATCCGAAAAGACCAACCACAGAACTAGATCGAGGAAAGCAAAATGTTTCGGATTAGTAGAAACTAAAAAACGAACCATTTTCAAGGTAAGTTCATGTAACTTAAAAAAATGTATATTAATATGTTTTAATTGAATTGTATGATTTTTCTGTTATGTATGAGATGATATACATACATATTGATATAGTTTTAAGTTGTGTAATATGGACAAATTATTGAGTCCCGATCAAATATTGATTTTTGATGGGTTGAAAATAATAGTACATATGTTGCGAATAGAATTTAGCCCGGACGGGTAATTCTAATGTAAGCCCTCTTGAGTTAGGTTATAAATTGGATTTAGCCTGGACGGGTAATCTATATTAAGCTCTTTAGAGCATATGCTATGGATAGGATTTAGCTTGGACTGGTAATCCTACGGTAAAATGTACGACTCAAGGGTGTGCCTTTTTATTATGTACCCGAAGGATACTTTTGCATATGTGTATATTACTTGAACACCCATCGAGATTTCAATAGTTTGACGGTAAAGACTCTTAAAGAAGTGGAAAGGTGAAATTAATGGAACCTTGTAAAGTGATGAGCTCATCAATGTTTATTTGATATTCATATGAAATTATGTGACTAACTTGTTTGAATAAGTGCATGTTGCTAGGTAACTTACCCAAAATTTGTGGAATATATATGTATGTGTGCTTGTGTTAATAAATAAGACTGGTAAGTTTATTTTCTGTTATACAACTTACTAAGCATAAAATGCTTACTCCATTTATTTTTCCCTATTTTATAGTGCTCAAAGCTCACAAAGGTTGGAAGTCGGTCGGAGCTGTCATCACACTATCCATTATCTCATTTTGGTATAACTAGAAATCTCTTTTTAGTATGATGGCATGTATAAGCTTAGTTGGTCAATGATGGCTTGTAGTGGTTGTTTTGTAACCTAGCCATTGGAATGGTTAGAAATGTTCATTTTGATACACTTGTAATGTCATGCTATGCTATTTTCACATATATTAGGTAAATGTTTAAGTGTCTCCATCAAATGGATTAGTCCATGGTAAAATTATAAACATGTATGCATGTAGTGGTATGCCTTGTAAATGATGAAATTCACTTGAGATGGATGTTTGAAATGGTTGGATTGTATTTGGTGTGTTTTAGTGTAGGAACATGGTAAATTTAGATGACAAATGAGGCTAGGAAATGACTTAATTTTGTCCATACTGGCAGGCACACAAGCGTACGTCTAGGCCGTGTGTGACACACCGCTTGCCCCATGGGAATGTGTTCCAGCCATGTGTCCCTTGCATCTTGAAAATGAGAAACAGAATGCTCAGAATTGGGCACACGGACGAGACACAAGCGTGTGTCTCAGCCGTGTGGTTGACATGGCCTTGGACATGGGTGTGTTACACGGTCGTGTGAAAACTGCACCTAATTTTGAAAATAAAAAATTACCACACGGCCTAGTACACGGGCGTGTGACTTGGCCGTGTGACTCCAATTTGTTCATGACTTGTAATTCAGAGAGTTACAAGGGCTAAGGACACGGGCGTGTGTAGTACACGGCTGACTATATGGGCGTGTCCCCAGATCACACGGGTTTGTGAGCCCTGTACCTAGGAAAATTTTTGAAAAGTCACAAAAAATTCTTAAAGCTTCCGATTAAGTCCCACTTGATTCTAATGCTCGTATGGGGCCTCTAGGTCCCAATCAAGGGACGTTAAGAATGACCTCGGTAATTAAATAGGAATTTCTCTTAGATAATTGTAAATGTTTCTGAATGTTTTGGTAATGTCCCAAAACCCTGTTCCGGTGACAGATACGGGTTAGGGGTATTACAGGTCCTGTTTTAGGTCCTTGTGCTATTTAGAAAACCTTTCAGAGCAATATGCATAAAACCTTTTTCTTGAAGATTATTAGTCCATTAATCGTTATTTCAATGTAAAAATGCTTGAAAAAAGATTGTAACAATGGAAAAGATCAAAATTTATTAGGAGCAAAGCTCGAAATGAATAGATTAATCAACATAACAAACGTTGCTAAAATACAAAATGAGTAAGATGAAATTAGGTGCCTCAGGTATCGTAGCATGAGCTTCTCTGCATTAACTTTTTGAGGACCCTTTTGAGCTTGATATGTGTTTAGGAAATCCAGAGTACTTTGTTGATGCCCTAAGATGTAACGTTCTTCTTTTTGAGAAGACTCGACCATCACATGTTCAATGTTCAATCCAAATTTGAGTTGTACTTTTTAGGGTTTTCAACTCAAAACCCTTTTGGTCTCAAAACGCCCTTTGCGAGTTTTTGCCTTGGCCTCTCCCTTTTTTTTTTAAGTGAAGTATTTCTTGACTGAATTTGAATTCACAGGGTTAGACAGGCTTTTTCCATCCATTTAGGTCAAAATCAGCGCTCCTCCAGAAAGAGTTTTCTTTACCACATAAAGTCCTTCCCAGTTTGGCATTTATTTTTCTCTAAAGTTCTTTTGTATCGGAAGAATCTTTTTCAATACCAAGTCCACTTCATGGAATTTTTTGGGGCAAACCTATTTGTCATAAGCTCGCATCATTCGTTTTGGGTACATCTGACCATGATGGATAGCTTTTAACCTTTTCTCTTCAATCAAGTTCAACTGATCATATCGAGATTGGATCCATTCTACTTCGTCCAACTTCAACTCTGACAAAACTCGGAGAGAAGGAATCTTAACTTCAATGGGCAAAACCGCCTCCATTTCATAAACTAAAGAGAATGACCTTGCCTCAATGGAGGTTCTTACAGACATTCGAAAAGCATAGAGGGCAAATGGTAACTTCTCATATCAGTCTTTATAAGTATATGTCATTTTCCCTACGTTCTTCTTAATGTTCTTATTGGTTGTCTCTACTACACCATTCATTTTTGGGCGATATGGTAACAAGTTGTGGTGTTTGATCTTGAACTGATTGTAAACTTCCACTATCATGCTGTTGTTCAAATTCAGTGCATTGTTAGATATAATCCTTTCTGGCATTCCAAACTGACATATGATCTCTTTCTTTAAGAATTTGCTGATTGCTGACTTTGTGACATTAGCGTAAGAAGTGGCATTTACCCACTTGGTGAAGTAATCAATGATTACGAAGATGAATCAATGCCCATTGGAACCTTTTGGCGAGATCGGCCCAATGACATCCATGCCTCACATAGAGAAAGGCCTTAGAGAAGTTATAACATTAAGAGGTGAAGAAGGCAAATGAATTTTGTATCCATAAATTTGGCACTTATGGCATCTCTTGGCATAACTAATACAATCCCCTTCCATAGTGGACCAATAATACCCGAATCTCATGATTTGCCCAGCCATTGTAAAACTATTGGCATGCATTTAACAAACGCTCTCACGGACTTCTTCCAAAATCTTCTTGGCTTCAACGATGTCCACATATCTTAGTAGTACCTGATTCTTTCTTCTTTTATATAGGATCTCCCTACATAAGACATAATAATTGGCCAATCTCCTTAGCGTCCTTTTATCATTCTCGGTTGCTAGATCGAAGTATTCACGGTTCTTCACATATCGCAGTGAATCATGGTACCAAAGGTGATCATCATTTTCTTTTTCCTCGATATTGTAACAATGGGCCGAAGCCTCATAAATACTCATTTGGATAGATTTTATATCCTCTTGGTTGTTTATTTTGATCATGGAAGCTAAAGTAACTAGGGCGTCAGCCATCTGATTTTCGTCTCATGGGAGGTAGTAGAAGGTAATGTCATCAAACTCATTAATTAACTCAAGAACCAACCTTCAATAATTGATCAATTTGGGGTCTCTCGTCTCCCATTCACCTTTGAGTTGTTAGATCACTAATGCAGAATCCCCATATACCTTCAGTACTTTGATCTTGCGTTCTATGGCTGCACGGATACCAACGATGTATGCTTCGTTTTCTGCCATATTGTTCGTGCCATCAAAATCCAATTTACTAGTAAAGGGATAATGATCTCCGTTTGGGGATATTAAGACTGCCCCAATTCCGTTACCTATAGCATTGGAAGCCCCATCAAAGTTTAGTTTCCACGGTTATTCTTCTTAAGCACCTTCTTCAGTAGTCGCAACATACATCAGATCTTCATTTGGGAAATCAAAATTCAAAGGCTCGTAATCTTCTAGAGCTTTACTGGCTATAAAATCTGCTATTGCACTTCATTTTATTGCTTTTTGGTTGTAGTCAACCAATTTTGCTCGGGCCCTTTTAAAATATTAAAATAAGTCAAATAAATAAGTCCAGTGTCCAGTTACAAATATTTGGCCCAAAAATAACTTAAACCCAAAATCCCTTAATATAAACTTAACCCAGTTACATAAAGTCTGACCCAATTGAACAGATACTCAAATTCCCAAATCCCCAAACCCAATAAAAATTAGCCCAAATAACCCATTACCCCAGGACCAATATATCCAAAAATAATGTTAGCAGCTAAAGAATGCTAGAATATTCTGGAATAAACCACAGGGTCAGCTTCAAACGAGAGACCCTCGCGCTCGGCCTCCATGTCACCCGGGGTCATCTCCTCCGTATGGTCGTCCCTGGAAAAGAACACACGAGAAGAAATGCTAACAGAATACAACAGATGACAGCAAATAAAATGTATTTTATTTTTTTACTTTTACTCTATAAATTTGGCTATAAAAGCTGATGATTGTACCTGCAAAGGGATTACGTTTTTTTTTACGCACAAGCAAAAGTACGCACGCATATTAAATACCAAAAAGCAAGAAAAATTACCAAGAGGTGATTTCCCAAACATTTTCTTCTTTCGTTTTTTAATTAGCATATAATTTTGGTATAGAAATACAAAGAGAAAGTACCTGAATCGACACCAATGAAAGCCTACATCTCATATATGGATATGGGCGAGGGTCGAACATCGTTGAATTCGCGTTCATTTTTTAAATTTTGTTCTATTTTTTTTAAAAAAAAAATAGTGGATTCAAACGTTTTGCGAAAGAAAAAGAAAAAGGGAAAGTATCTTACCACATTTTCATGGACGAGGCATGGATCTATTCATGGTGGTATACTATCGATTGCCAAACAAAATGGTGAATTTGGTAGATGTTAAGAACCCTAGCAGTTTTAATTTTGGGGCTGTGGTTCTTTGTTTGGAAGGTTGGCAGCCTTTGGGAAAAAAAGGGATGAAAAAAGGGGTTTTAAATTCTTTAAGGATCCGCGTACCAACCTGTTGGAATACCCGGACCCGCGCCTTGCCCTTTTAAGTGGTCAATTTGCGGGTTAGGTCCTTCCCTTCGCGCGGAGCTTTCAATCGCATCTTGTTTATTTATTTATTTTTTTAATTTGACCTTCTAATTTGTGCATTTTTTTACTTTGATCCGCGGTTCAGTGCAATATTATGGGTGCGGGATATTATCGATTTCGGTCCCTGCATGTTTGTGCGCATGGCACATTGATCCTTTTTTTTCAATTATTTCATTTGTAAATTGTTTCTCTTGTTTCAATTTTGTTTCAATTAAGTCTTATTTTTTATTTTACTGCACATACATTTTTTACATGCTTAATCATTGGTTGTGATATTTTGTGTTGTTTTGATAGCGAATTTTGTAATCTTTTCTATTTTTATTCTATTATTTTAGTAATTAGTGTATTATTTGTAATATAATTCATTTTAGTTTGTGTATGCTATTAGTTTCATGATATTTTGTAGTTTCTCTTGGATTCATCCATATATTTAAATGTTTATTAAGTATATTTAGTATTTATGTTTAATCTACATATGTTATTAAAGCGTTGTTGTTCTTATTATATATATAGCTTTCTAATAAATTTGTATTTAATTGTTTTTTAGTTTTAGTAAAGGTATAATATATAATAAAATTAAGTTAATTTTAAATTCATATTTTTTTATGTTATTTTAACATTCAACTATTTCTAAAATTTCTTCATATGTATATCTTATGGTAAAGTTAAGTTAATTTTAATTCATATTCTAACTCCAAGATTGTTTAAATATATAACTATTTCTAAAGGTGTCTTCACATGTGTATAGCCCATATTAAATTTATTATTACTATAGTACATGTTTTTATGTTCATATAACTTTATGTAAATATTTTTTATGTATATATTTTCTTTTCAAGTTATTTATGTGTATAATATATTTCTTTTTAAGGACCACATTTTAAATTGTACAATTTACTTATTGTATATATTTTCATATTTTATTATTCTCATGTATGTGTTATTTGTATGTACCATCAATCCAAATTAATTTGTTACATGTAAAATTATGTTATATATTATTTGCTTTAAATCTCTCTTTATAAATATAGTTTTAGGAATATACATCACCAAATTTATGTATTTTGTAAATATAGTTTTATTTTTTTATGTGTATGATTAGATTTTTTTTAAAAATTAGTTACATATATAATTTATATATTTACTTATTTTTTTTATACATTGTTAATTTCATGCTATCTTTTACAAATAATCAATTCCAAATGTATTTATATATACGTGTTTTATAAATTTGCTATGAACATTATATCTTATCATGTGTTTTATTTGTCTTTTATATTCTATATATTATTTAAGTTATCATGCACATTGTAAATCTCTAAATGAAATTGTGTTTAAAGTATTTTGCATATTATTCGATTCAAATGTTTTATTCTATGATATTATTTTAAATAAATCTCTAGTTTTTTATATATACAAGTTGGTCAACTTATAGTATATGTTAATTAATTAATCAATTTTAAAATGTCCTATAATATACTAAGTTCTAATTCCATTGCATTTTGTACATATTTTATGGATAGTTTTATATTATGTCATGTGAATTATTTTTGTATATCATTTTCATTGATTGTTCATCATCCATGATTAAGAATTTATCACCTTTTACTTAGAATAGCTATACATAATTGTGGATTTGTTAATTGTGACTCGTTGTGACTTATATTTCATGTTCATAAATTCTTCCCCATGCAAACGTTTTGATACAATTCATTAAGCATTACATTTTAAAATGGATAAACGCGTTTTGAGCAAATTTCCAATTTTCTTTATCATTCAAAAATTCTGAAATAAGGCAATATCCAATATTTGGGGAATTCGGAAAATTGTGCTCAATCGTGCTGGGTATGATTTTTCGGTGAACTAAATATTTGGATAACCTTTTTATAATTTTAGTGTACGAATTTTCAAAAGTCAAAAATCAATTGTATTTAAAGGTATAAAGGATCGTATCCAATCGTACTGGGTATGATACTGCGTATCTTTGAAACGAGAGATTTTTGACCACTAATTTGAACTATCCACGCATTTTAAAAAGAATCATACTTTGAAAAATCTTTTCTTTAAAGAAAAACCTTTTAATATAAGGACAGCATCAAATCAATTTGGTACCAATTTTTGGGCGTAATGAGGGTGCTAACCCTTCCTCATGCGTAACCGACTCCCGAACCCGTCGTTATTTTACATGAACCAAATTTATTTTTCATAGAATAAAATGTTTTAGTAGGTGACCCAATCACACCTAAATCAAGAGTTTGGTGGCGACTCCACATTTTTGTTTTCAAAAGTCGTCCCCATTGTTTTTTAAAATAAAAAAAGGTTTCGACATTGGTCTACATAGACTATATCAAATTCAGAAAACAGAATTTTCCAAAGGGCCACCCTTCCATTCAGAGCAGTTGACTCTATCATGTACTTTAGAGGATCCATTTTTTAGATGAGCCAAGTTGTGTGGTACAACATGCACTGTCTCAATCTTCGGGTTGTCCAAATTAAGGAGTAACACAACTTCTCAATTGGTGAGTATCTTTTCTCACATTCAATGAACTTCTTAGTAAGGTAGTATATCTTTCTTTCTTTCCTTCCTGACTCATCATGTTGGCCCAGCATGCATCCCATAGAATTCCCAAATACTGTCAAGTACAATATCAATGGCTTATCTAGACTAGGTGGCATCAGTACTGGAGCATTAGACAGGTAATGTTTGACTTGTCAAAAGTTTTCTGGCACTCCTCGTGCCATACACCTGGATTATTTTTCTTAAAGAGACGGAATATAGGGTCATATTTCTTAATTAGTTGTGAAATGAACCGGGTGATGTAACTTAATCTCCCTAAGAAACCTCGAACATCTTTTTGAATGCACGACGGAGGCAACTCCTGTATAGCCTTGACTTTATCTGGGTCGATCTCTATTCCATTTGTGTAGACAATGAAACCTAACAATTTTCCCGACCTAGAACCAAAGGTATATTTTGCTGGATTGAGCTTTAACTGGAATTTTCTCAACCTCAAAAATAATTTCCTCAGGACTTGTATATGCTCTTCTTCTATTCAGGACTTTGCGATCATATCATCAACATAAATTTTGATTTCCTTATGCATCATATCATGAAACAGGGTTACCATGGCTCTTTGTTACGTCGCTCCTGTATTTTTCAGTTTGAATGGCATCGCTTTGTAGTAAAATGTTCCCCACATGGTTACAAATGTCGTCTTTTCTGTATCTTCAGGATGCATCTTAATCTGGTTGTATCCGGAGAAACCATCCATGAAGAAGAATAGTGAGTAACCTGCTATATTGTCCACTAAGATGTCAGATTGAGGCAATGGGAAATTGTATTTTGGGCTGGCCTTGTTTAAATCCCTGTAGTCTACACAGATTCACACATTCCCATCTTTTTTAGGGATGGGGACAATATTGACTACCCATTCTGAGTATTTAACCACTTGTAGGAAACCAGCGTCGAATTGCTTCTTGACATCTTTTTTAATTTTCAGCTAAATGTCGGGCCTCATCTTTCGAAGTTTTTGTTAAACCGGCTTGTATTCTTCCTTTATAGGAAACCGATGTACTACTATATCAGTACTTAAACCAGACATGTCTTAATACAATCATGTGAAGACATATTTGAATTCTTGGAGTAACCCAATTGGGTCTCACCTTATCTCTGCAGTGATGCAAGCTCCGATATTTACCTCTTTCTTTTCTTGTTCGTCTCCTAAGCTCACAATTTCTACTGATTCTTTATGAGGTGGAATCTATTTTTCTTTTTGTTCTACCATCCTTAACAAATCAGGAGATAAGTTACAATCTCGATCATTTTCAAAGTCCTGAGGTTCCTCTAGACACATATCTTACTCAAAAGGAGATTCTAAGCTAGTAGCAGTGTCGCTCATATCATTTATATCTAGAGACATGTTATATGAACGAAGGAAGACCTAAAGAACAAATGAATCTAAGAATAATCATTTGTGTGATATGGGTATGAATTAAATAGAAAAAATAAAAGAATATTTGTCAAAATAAGACACAAAGATGCATTTTATTGAAATAAAAATAGTGGACTTATGCATTTTTCACAAAAGGATTCTTATTGCTCCCAGCCTTTGAGCAATAAGTGTGTTTTGAACATTAATATGAATTTGTTCTAAAAATTATAAAAATCTCTTTCGTAGTCTAATTGTTCAGAACACTTCCCGGTATGTTAAGGCAAATCTCTTCCCCAATTCCCTTCTTCGGATATGACATTGATGCTCAAATTTCCCAATATTTCTTCTGCAGTTTATTTTTTCAACATCTTCTGTTCAGGGTAAGTGGTTCCTCCTAACACGAATTTTTTGGATATATGGGGAAAGGTAATTGGTTTCCACTTGACCTCTCCACCATTCAGTCGTGCTCTTCTTCTTTCTTCTTTCTTCTCCAACTCCCTCTTCTTTTGTCTCGTATCTAGCTTGTATCTTAAGCCAAAATAGTCTCGTTTGTCCATCAGCATTGGTGCCTCGACTTTCCCTTGGAGGTACTTCCTGAGTCCTTTTCCAGTTAAGGCTCCTTTTCCAACCGTCAACTATAGGCCCATCTTCGTGGTTTTGGATATTCTTGGTATTAGGATCTTGTTTCCTTCGACAATGAAAGTTGCATTAACAAATTTCAGTGATCGAAAGGAACATTCTATTGCCTCATCTTCCGCTCTATGTATGGTGCGTCACTGGTTACGGATGTAATGATATCTTCTTCAGCGTTTATCATCACCAGTCGACCCTCTGTTACCAACTTCAGCTTTTGGTGTAGTGATGACAGTACTGCCCTAACTAAGTGAATCCAAGGCTTCCCCAAAAAGTAATTATAAGAGGGCTTGATATCTATCACCAAGAAGTTTACCTCATATGTGTTTGAACCAATTAAAAGAGGCATCTCAATCCTTCCCATCACCCTTCTTTCTATACCATCGAATGCTCTCATTATGTTTTGGCACGTCTTTATATGAGAGCTATCTACTAGCAATCTAGTCAGTGTGGATATAGGCAAGACGTTCAGTGCAAATCCATTGCGATTAACACCTTAGCAATGTATATCATTTGCAATAGGTGATGACATGTAGAGCCTTCATGGATCCCATGCCCCTTGGCAGTATTTCATCATCATTGAAAGAGATGAAATTGTCGGCACTTATATTATTAACCAGACGGTCTAACTTGTACATAGAGATATCATCACTAACATAAGTTTTATTCAACACCTTCATCAACGCGCTACGATGTGTCTTTGAGCTCAAGAGTAAGGCTAATACTGATATGCAAGCTGGTTGTTTGTGTAGCTATTCTACAATACTATAATCGCTATACTTTAAGAATTTCAGGAATTCTTTAGCCTCATTTTCAGTTACTGGCTCGTTAACTGGTGATTCAAATCTAGCCGTTTTTTCTTTCTTATGTTCAAAAGCCAGGGTTTTTCCTTGAACGGGCTCCGTTCTTGCATTTTCAAGGTCATAGCGCCCCCACTGCACGTGTAGAAACCCATATCCTGACCCTCTTCTAAAGTGCTAACCGAGTTTTTCTCTCCCAAGATTATTATGTTGCAGTCATAATTCTATAGAACCCTGTTGCTGTCATTGTAGAAAAAAGCCATGAGTTTTTGAATTATGACTCTCGGCGCAACTTGTGCTCCCACTTTATTGCATTTGGTCGTGAAATAATTACTATTGGGTGGTTGACCTTGTAGACTTTCTCCGTCAATTCTTCCTCTGAGGCACAAATGTCTCTTCCTTCTGAGCTTTTGACATCTTTAAAGAATTCCAACTCCTTGTTATCCATCAGGCTTTGCATCAAAGCTTTGAATTCAGTGTACTCTTGGATCTCATGACCTTCTTCAGCGTAGAACACACAGTAGCTCCCCACCCCTTTAGGTACCTTATCCAAATTTTAAACAATTAATCCTATGTTTATCATCTTTTGCCAAACCCATTTTAGTGGGGTTTTTACTTCTGTCACATTGGTTTTGGTCATCTTTCCTCCACTCTCAAGTATCACATTTACTCCTTGATCTGAATGACTGGGTAATAGATTTCCTGCCACATTAGGTCTTGACGGATCATCGAACCTTACGATCCTTATCTTGATGAACCTTTCAATCATGGCACTCGTATTGAGCATTCACATCATACCATTTTAGGAATAGAGGTTGCATGGTTTTAAGTAAAACGGGGAAACCACATGTGCATTAAACAAATTCTGATATAACTCCCTATATATCATCAGAATAGGTGTGAATTGGAATTTTTTCTATGTTTGGCCTTACATTAGATTCTTGCCTCGAAGGGCTTTGATGGCTAGTTGTTACTGTTCTTGGTTGGCCTATAGTAATCAATTTTGAATAACCTTTATTATACACATTCGAGTTATTCACTTCATTTTCTTTCTTTCCAGATGCTGATCTTTTGGCATTTTCCCCCGTGTCGATTTTCCCACTCCTTACTGCATTTTCAATCATCTCATCAGACATTACTATATCTGAAAAGCTATTGGTAGTGCTTCCCAACATATGGTTAATGAACGAGACTTTTAGAGTATTTATGAGAAGTATTGTCGTTGCTTTCTCTAGAAAAGGTGGTTGGACTTGCGTTGCCACCTTCCTCTATTTCCGAGCATACTGTCTGAAACTTTCATTTGGCTTCTTTTCCATGTTTTGCAGCGTAATACTGTCAGGTGTCATGTCAGTCACATGGCTATATTGTTTCATGAAAGCCTGTGCCAAGTCTTTCCATGAACTGATTTTAGCACGGCTTAGCTGGTTGTACCACTTTGCAGTTGACCCGATTAGACTACTTGGAAGCAGTAGATTAATAATTGGTCTTTATTGACATACATCCTTCGACAGAACATTGTGATATGGGTTTCAGGACAACTAGTCCCATTATATTTTTCGAATTCTAGAGTTTTGAATTTTGGTGGGAGTACTAGATTTGGGACTAACCTAAAATCTTTAACATCAACCCTGCAAAGATAGTCAGCATTCTCTATAGCTCTGAATTTCTCCTCCAACCACTTACACCATTCTTCTAGTTGTTTCAGTAATTCAACTCTTGCTCTATCCATTTTAGCCATGTTGTCCAAACCTTGAATGACGGGGTTGGTCGGATTATCCCCGGGATTAGAACCTGAATGTGTTAGGTAATTCACCAGTGCTGAAGTGCCTACCTGGTATTGTTGAGGTCTTATAGTAACGGGCACCTTTCGTGAATATGTATTAGGTTAGGCTTGGACGTTTATTGGCATAAAGCTTGGGGGTATGTAGGGTTATCATTATCATCCCCGAGTTAAGCACTGTACTTTTCCCTTTTTCAATTCCCCTGACCAACAATTGGGTTAACTGGCTTATCATGCTTCGTTGGGACTCTTGTATTTGATCCCTCATGTCTTGTTGTACTTTAGTTAATTATTTTTGTAGCTGCACTTGCAATTAATCTTGTATGTCCTTCTGGATTTGTTCTAATCTCTCTAATCTTTGATCCATTGCCTTGGTTTTACCGCAGGTACCATAACGATATTCAGTTGGCAGATTTTTGCTGGTTTCAAGGAAACTGTCATAATTTTGATTAATTAGGGTTTTTTATGAAATTTAATGCGTATGATGAAATGTAATGCCGATATATGAAATGAATGCAAAAAAAGGCATTGATTCTAATTCAATTTTATTAAAACAACTTTACTAGAAAACAAATCTCTTTACATAAAACATATATTTTACATATACGACCTTGCCCTAATACTCAAAGCCTTGACTTTCCTAAGAAGCCAAGCTAGTTCTCGGCCTCGATCTGATTCTGACTCATATCTCATGCTTAACATGTTGGCTTGAACCGCTAGGGTTTGAAAATGCTCGGCTACTTCCCGTACTTGAGTCACAGCTTCACCCATGATGTGATCTTTATCCCTAATATGACCTTGAGAGCGTTGGAATTGCTCTTTCCAGTGTTCATTGTCTGTTTCAAGAAGCTTGACTCAAAGTTCACAATTTTACAGTACGGTCTCGAGCTTTTCTATCTTTCCCTTCAACTCTTCAATCTTATTTAGGCTTCTTTTCAAACTCGATTGCAGAGTTGCGACTACAATATTGATAGAGTGACCTTTTTAATGTTACTACTCGAGCTCTTATCCCAACCTTTTCATTCTGCCTTTCTATCAAATTTCTTTTTAAAACATCTTCTCAAACCCGAGCATCTTGGAATTTCTTTTCCCACTGATCAGCTATAATCTTTTCTTCTTTGATCTTTTGTCACAATTGTTTCGATGTTTTACCCAACCTGGCAGTCCTTATTGATAACGCAACTTCTTATAATCTGTTTTTAGACTGTCCAAGTCTTTCTCAGCCTTGTTCTTTCATTTTTTCATTTTCTCGGCTTTTATCTTATAGACTTCGACGTCTAATCCTAGTTGCACCTACTCTTCTAGCTGTTCCATCTTTTTCCCCAACTCCGAACTCCTCATTTCAAAGTCTTGCTTTATGATTTCCAACTCAGATGGGATTACTTGTAAGTGCTTTTCTATTGGCTGAGTTTTTTCTTGACTTAACACAGGGACATTGTCATTGACTCTTTTACTCCACCACCAATCATATTTGGGGGTCGTCATGGGATTTGCGGAAAATCTTTTTATTCTGTGGGTTTGGTTCCAAGTGTTTGATATTTCACGAACTTTCTTCTTGTAATTATCACCCTTGTACGCAAACTCATACTGAGCCAACCTTTGTGTTGCTGGTATAAACTGCCTCGACCTATACTACCTCAATACAAGTAAAGAGGCATATCCAATAGCTCCCCATATCCCGAGTAGATGAGCCCAGTCAAAATCTCATCAGAAATCATCCAAGAGGCTCTCTATTCGACATCTTCACCTTGGAGCCTCTAGAGAATTGTCATCCACTTTTCCTCCGAAATGTTGTCTCGTCTTGGGTAGCCATTAATTCTTTCAACAGAGAGTAGTTCTCAGAGAATACTCGATATGAAACATTTTCTACCTTCTAAAAGTGGCTATAAAACCATGCTAAGAAGAGTTGCGTACATCCGATAAACCTTCCTTCACCGGCTCTTTGGTATGTACTTAAAGATCTAAAAGTTTCGGCCAAAATTATCGGGACGGGTGTGACCCTTTTGTCAAGTAGATCAAATAAATCTGAAATTGCCTCATCTATGTGCCCTAGTACTTTGGGAAAGATGACCAACTTGTAAATACTTAAGGAGAAGATGTCGACTCTATTCTTCGTATCTGAATGTGCCAAGATCAAATCCCGTACACTTTTCCTAAGGATGCATTTACTATCTCCTTTTTGTTTAATCCCGGCTGCGACATATTGCTCACTCATCCCCGTAATACTTATTAGCTTCTTTAAGAAAGTCGAAACATTGGCGGCTTTAGAATAAGCTTTGTTGGTTTGGATTCTCAGGCAACGGAGCAGAGTTGTGTACACTTCTATGGTGGGCACAAAATCTATCTTCCCAAAAATAAAATAGCTATAGGCGGGATTCCAATACTGGGCAAGAGCTCGGAATAAGTGATTATCTACTTTGACATCGAGTAAATAAGGCAAATCATCATAGTCTTGGTAGAATAACTATTTGGTTTCGTCATCCTATTGGTCCCATATTTCTTCCAACTCTTGAAGGTTATTTTGAGTCACACTGATGCAAGTGAAATCTCATAATTCTAATGCGTACCCTTGATCAGGCTGTCACTCCTATCTTGTTGTGTCTTCTCAGAACATATCTAAACGGCCACATTGTCTTCAACTTTATCAAGAAATCCTTTTTCCATGACAAGCTCTCTATTTAGCAACTGAACGTAAATCAACACCCTTTTTCTATGATGAAAATGCAATGCAATCACAACCAAACCAAAACAAAACAAGTTAGTACATTTCATACAAATCTAGAATTGAAAGCAAGAAATAATAAATAGAACACCTAATCGGGTGACCACCAGAGGTTCGATATGGTTCTGCCTAGGGTAGGCTCTTAAGGCTCATTATATGTGGTTCGGTTCTAAAGTAAGGGTACCTGGACAAACAGATTCCTCAGTTCTCACCCATTATAGGCTTATACGGACTGAGTTCGGTTCAGGGGAATGCATTTCTCTATGGCTATACGAAGATTTTCATAGGTATAAATGTATCCCGAAAGTGATCCACTATCCTATATAGAGGTGAAAAGCTTACGAAGGAATAGCTTCTCACTCCCACTTAAGAATGGCAAAATTGAACGATTATGCAATGCAATATGCGGAAACATACCAAGAGACTTCCAAACCAATAAAACAGATATACTAGATCGCTATATAACCCGAGAGATCAAAGACAAAACATGAAGGATGAAATGCAATGAAGGGATCGTAAATTTATCAATTTTCGATAAAATGACCAAAAGTAATAAACTGGTGGCTTGACTCTCTTATTTTATCCTTAGCGGAGTCACCAAGCTGTTGAAACCTATTTTGAGAATCGACTTTTTATTTAAAAAAAAAAGAAAATGGGAGTCGCCAACAATCTTTTTTTTATGAGATGTGATCGGATCACCTCGTAATTTAATTGTTCTAATAAAAGGTTTGATTACTAAAACAATAATTTTTGGTCTACAAACCTTAAAAAAAAAAAGGTTTTGGAGTCAGTTATGCACGAGGAAGGATTAGCACCCTCGTGATGCTCAAAACTGGTACCTAGTTGATTACTTAGTGCCAAGAATTGAAAGTTGGAAGAGAATTTAAAAACATGATCCCACTTTGGAATAATGTTATTTTTAATTAAAATCACTTGAATAATTCAAAAAGTGTGTAAAAGGCCCTTTTATCTCGAAGTAACCAAAATGGCATATCCCGTAAGTTAGGACACGACATCTCAAATCCTCCAAAATAAGCTTGTTATTTATTTAATTACTATTTAAATCTCATGTGTTTTAATTTTAAAAGAGATGCCCAGTTACTTAGGTTCAAGGAAAAAGTCGAACCCCGTAAGTTAGGACACGATTTCTCGAAGCTCCAAATACGAGATATTGCCTTAATTTCAAAATTTCCTTCATTAAATAATAATGAATGTAACATTTAAAATAATGTATATTTATCTTATTTGGGGTATAGTATAAAACGACCAATTACATTTAAACATAATGCATGATGTAGTGATAATGAAATAATATAAAATGGCTACATGAGTAGAATATTTGAATGATATATAATAAATAAATAAGGGAATGCTATGATAATACTAATGTAATTATAGTAATAATAATATTAATAATCAAATCATAATAATAAAAAATAAATAAGGTAACTTAAAGTAAAAATAAAAATGGAAAATGCATGATTAAAAAGATAAACAAATGTGACATGAAAATATCAAAAATAATAAAAGAAATAATAAAATAACAAGAATAAAAAAAATGACAATGATAAAAATGCTAAATAAAAGAGTAATCAATCTAGTTTTAAGGGTAAAAAAAAGTAATAAATAAATAAATGAATAAATAAATAAACAACTTGTAAAGAAGTTGAAATTAAATAAACAGAGGATTTAATTGAAATCTAAATGAAATTAGGGGCATAAATTGTAAATAATAGAAAATAGACTAATAAGGATTAATGTGTAATGCACTAAAAAGGACAGGGACCGAATAGGAAAATATCCCTTGTCCTTATGTGCACCGTTTCTCAAAAGGACCAAAATAAAACAAAAATGAAATTATATGGTAAAATTTTTAAATATATAAAAATAGATAGGACTGGATTGAAAAATAAATAAAAGGCAGAAGGGTTGGGACCACAAATAACCTATTTGTCGTGAAAACACGCGGATCCTAGCCATTTTCGGTTGGGCGATTGGGTTGAAGGCCAAAACTGTGCTGTTTTGGAGTTATTGAAGCCAACCCTAAATGACGTCGTTTAACATCGCCTATAAGAGCCAAATTTTTTTTTATAAAAAATCATTTTGTTCAATTTTTTAAAAAAAAAACTTGAGAGCTCTCTTCTTTTCTCTTAGTGGTTCCTGAGTTTGGCCTTTGAGCCGTCGTAGACCACCGTGGCCATCGGTCATTGACGACGACGATCGTCTCCTTCGATGGCCGAAAAAACCCCTTTTAGTCATTTTTTTTCCTCTTTTTTTAAAAACAAAATCTTGGGAACCTTATCTAAAGGCTAGTGCCAAAACTAAAAAAAATAAAAGAAAGTCTCAACCTTGCGTGTTCGTCGAACCCTCGGTAGATCCCTAATGTGTTTTCAGGTGTTCGAGACCAAAGGAGAAAGTCCCTGACGGTGACAGAAGGCAGAACGGTAGGTAAGAAAACCTTTTCCTTTGTATCCTTATTATGTCTTTTTAAACGAAAAATAAAAAATATAAAGAACTACCTTTTTTCGAAATCTTTTTTTTTTATTTCTTTTCTTTGTTTTTTGCATTTGATTGCCTTTTCGTGTGTAAAAACAATACATCTAGACTTCGACTTTTATAGCTAATTACATATTTTTCTTTTACTTTTATTTCTGCCATCTACTGTTTGCTACTGTTCTTTCTACTGTTTCTCCTTTTCCTTTCTTTTTTTTGCAGATGGCGTGGAGGTCAACGGCGACGGAGAGGCAAATCCCTTTGCTATTTTGGTGAAGCGGCGGCATAAAGGGTGCATTAGGCCTCGGGACAAGGTGCCTCGGGCGGTGTGCGTGTGAAAGGGGAGAGGTGCGGCACAAGGATTTTAGGGTTTTTTATTTTATTGAAAAGAGGTTTAGGTTGTTGGGTTTTTTGGGTTAGGGTTTTTTGCTTTAGACTGTTTGGGTAGTGTATTGGGCCTGGCATGTAATTGGACTTTAATTTTTATTTTTATTCTTGGTTTCTGTTTAGGGTGCTGACAAAATTGGGCCTTTACAAATACATCATGGAAAACAAGATTGATGCAATGTCTAGGGTAACTTGATTGTAACAAAACAACATAGTGAATGCAAACTTGAACATTTACAAATAAATAGAGCAAACCCAATCTAGACCACTAATAGATAGTAGCAAAAATGGAAGTTAATCGACTGCCACTATAGTAAAATAGGTTTTCAGCGACGTTTTTTTGGCCCTATAGCGGCGCTTATCAGGGCTACTAAAACATTTGTGACGTTTTTATAAGCGCCGCAAAAAAAGTTGCTAAATTTTGTGGCGTTTATGTGAAAAATGCCGTTATAGAAAATGATCTTTAGTGGCGCTTTTCCCACTAACGCTTTTCCCACTAACGCCGCTAAAGAACATGGCTTTTGGCGGCGCTTTTCTCACAAACATCGCTAAAGAACATGGCCTTTAGCAACGTTTTTCCCACAAACGTCTCTATAGAACATGACCTTTAGCGGCGCTTTTCCCACAAATGCCATTAAAAGACATGACCTTTAAAAAATTTATTTTAATTCAATAATATTTATTTTTATGATAAATATTACATTATGTTTTATTTTTAAAAATTGAACTTTAAACTATATACTTTTAAGGATAAATAAAAAGTATTATTTATTTCTATGAAAATTTTAACTTTAAAACTAAAATTAAAATTAATGAATTTAAATTTAAAATTTAAAATAATAAATTAATAACACAATTAAAATCTAAAAGCTAGTATCCAAGTTATCTTAAATATTAAAATAAAAGTAAAACTGAGCCGAGCGGGGAGCAGTAGCAATATATACACATATTCAATGATTGAAACACGCCCAAAAGAATTTAATCTAAATCTTTTCCTTTGAGCTTCCCTTTCAATCATTCTTTTTAAGTGGCGGTATTCTTGTCGGTTGCAGTAGTTCTCGATGCATATCCATGTCTGCAACTCCAGCATCACTTTGTGCTTAGCGTAATGGATCTCTGAGCGACTGACTTGAAACTCGTGTTTGCTTTTCCATTCACTTCGATAACAATTTTGCTTAGAGTTGTCGGGTGTGGCAAACCGGAAAGTCTCGAACGTTCATATCCATCTTATCGAAGGTGAGGTTCGCGATAGCTCCATCGATGGTGTTGGTCTCTGATTCAGTTGTTTCCTTTTTCCCAGACCTGAAAAAATATATCAAAATTATCTTCCGACCAAGAACATGCTTAAAATGTCTAAACAAGGACATAGCAGGTTGGAAAAAAAAATGGCTAAGAGTACCATGTTCATTAAACTCCAAAACTACATTAAATTTCATAATATATATTTGGTTATCATACTTGTATTAAAAGAAAACTACATTATTGAAAATGGAATACTGTATTAAATGGTTATCATACTCGTTTATTATTGTAGCAAAAAGTGATAAAACTTCAGACTCTCTGGCATCTGGCAAATTCCTAGCATAATCACCAAGAATTGGATCCATCATTGGGGGCACAAATTTTTCCCCAATTTTCGGTTGATCTTCTGCCTTGTCTAAAAATGTCTTAATGAGCTTAAGAGTCTCCCTCTGAACAGATCTGCCTCATAAAGCATAATAAATAAATGAGAGACTATGGGATGAAACAAACAAAGAAAAGGATGCCTGTAAAAATTGATCTCACCATAGAAGTTTCACATAGGATGTTTTTGAAGCAAAGGGTACACCTTCTGCAATACTACTTGATATAAGCTCACTGTACATTCTGTCAAATTTATTGCAGAACCATAAACTACTCATGTTAGCAAAAAGACAGTTTACAGAATTTCCATGCTCAATTTTGCAATTTGAACAAATGAAATTTACCTGTACACATTGAGCATGTCCAGGAATATTAAAGAAATCTGAGATAATAAATATGTTCCAAGAGAATTGGCCACACTAGTATTTGTCTGCAAGGTGAAGACTCATTCTAAGCCTCACAAAATCCCAATAAGCATTGAATTATAACCACAGGATGCATACATCACAGATATCAAGTCTGCAAGGAAAGAATAGCTCTAATCCACCACCTAAGAATCCAGATGCAAGGGCATAAATAATTAATTTATCATAGCAATTGAGAATCCTTCGATCCCCGCCACGTAAATGACAAGCTTTTGAGCGAACTACCTTTTTAATTTCTAGATCAGCAACTGTTTGTTGCAAGAGTAGATACAAGTTCAGAAATAAATGGTTCATTTTCGCCAACCTGAATTAATAAGATATAGTTCATCAATATAACAGGTTCCGACATGCGCTTAGAACTTGCACAGTACGAAACGTATGATTAAATATAAGACACTCTCGTACTTTTTTCCACATAAAATATCTGAAACTCACACCTGAATCCGATTAACATAAGAGATAAGCAACAGTGAAGTATGATATGGTCTGATTCAGGCATTTCTTTTGAAAAAGCAAAGTACAGTGATAAAACAGTTGTAACCAATATCAAGTGTTGGTATAACGACCAATATCAGGATTGCACTGCTATGCTCATGAAAGTATTTGTGATGATCGGTCCCCATAATTAGATCATTGGAGATCAACTATGTCCCATTGAGAAATAGGCACATTGAATGAATCAACATAGTTGTGAAAATCCTAACACGACATGCAATATTAAAATTTGCTTATTGTCCCACATGCTACATATGATAAAGAGGAAATTCCAAGAAAGAAAAAGTACTAAAACTTTATAATCCACAGCCACAAAGATGATAACCTAAGAATTTGAAATATTAAAATTTATATAGCCATATAAATATCTACCTGATATTGCCGGAGTGAGCACACCATCACCCATGACCATAGAAGCACCAAAGAGTACCACAACAAGAAGGGCTGTCCTTAACGTTTTATGCTTCTCCAAAAATTGCTTCAATGGAGAACCAGTGGCCACCTGCATTGAGGGCCGATATTTGTGTTCTAGACATAATTTAGTAGCAAAATCTAAACTCATAAAATATAAAACAATTTACACCAAAGAGAAAAAGGGGGGAAAACACCGATCTAAAAGATAAGCATCCAAAATCCACAAAGACCTAGAAATTAATTACATACATAGATCATCCAAAACTGAACAACTCATGTATCAGAAGAAAAATGCCAGAGCACAAGCTCAAATCCATCTTAAAAAAAGGGAAAAGAAAAAGACAGTTAAATAATCTTTAATATAACTGAAAGAGCATCCAGCCATTAGTTAGAGTTGATTACAAGTGTGATCATTATTAAACGTTCATGAAGAATGCATGAAGATCAATTAACAATAATAATGATAATAAGATGATAAACAACAATGAATAAGAAAAACAAAGAGAATAAAATGTTAAGAACTCAAAAATTCCACAGAAATAGAATGTAGAAAGGAAAGAAGAATAGAAGAGAGAACAGAGGAAGAGAAAAGTTCAAAATAATTTTCTTAGTGTTTTTCCGTAACCGTATTCCCTCATACAACCGATGATTAAAAGAGAAAATAACAGCAAAGAAAGAACGTGGCACGTGGCACTTAATGTTGTGTAGAATGCGCCGGATCACTAACTATGTGCATGTTTTTTACTGATTCAATTTAAAGATTGGAACTCACCATTTTCCTTAATGACTAACCGTTGCAATTAACCTTTATTTAACAGAATTTTAACTCTTCTCCTTTAACTAATATTTTAACCCATAACAAATACCGCCTCCCAGAAGAAAATCCTTGTCCTCAAGGATGGAAATGAGGAAATTTTGTTTGAAGCATGGTCAGAGACTCCTACGTAGCATTTTCCGGAAAAGAGTCGATCCACTCCACTAAAACCTCTGTAACAGCTTGATTTCCCCGTGACTATTCTTCTGTCCACAATCCTTACAGGTTCTTTCTGCATGCACCATGATCATCATGCAAAGAGAGATGAACTTGAGCTGGACTGGAGCCAACGTGTTTCTTCAGTTGCTACATGCGAAAAGTAGGGTGAATACGAGAGCCCGTAGGTAACTGTAAGGTGTAAGCCACCTCTCCAACTTTCTTGAGCACCGAAAAAGGCCCATAATACTTGGGAGATAACTTCTGATTAAACACCCTGCGCACTATTTGTTGTCGATAAGGCTGCAGTCATAAATACACTAGATGTCCAATGTTAAAACTCCTTTCTGAGCGATGTCTGTCAGCAAATTGTTTCATGCGAGATCTAGCCTTTTTTTTAAGTGGAAATGCAATAGCTTCCTAGTGCTCTCTCTAGCCTACAAACTCTTGTGTACCACTACCACCGATGAGGCACCTGCTAAGTAAGGCATATGTGTGGGTGGTGGTTGCCTATGCAATGCTTCATATGGAGTAAGCTGGATAGAGGAGTGAAAGGAGGAATTGTACCACCATTCAGCAAGGGGGAGCCACTGGAACCATTATGAAGGTGTTTCACCTGTCATACACCGCAGGTAATTCTTAAGACATCTATTTAAAACCTCCGTTTAGCCATCCGTTTGAGGGTGGTATGCTGTGGAAAACAAAAGTTTGATCCCTGCTTGTCGAAACGACTCTTGCCAGAAATTGCTAACAAAAATTCTGTCCCTGTCGGATATGATTGAATTAGGCATACCATGAAGCTTATTGTTTAAATATTCCTAGGTTACTTCTTTAGTTGTATATGGGTGAGATTGAGCCAAAAAATGTCCATACCTAGTCAAATGATCAACCACTACTAAAATGGAGTTTTTCCTGTTCGAATTTGGTAGGCCCTCAATAAAGTCTAAACTGATGATGGACCAGGCTCGGTTGGGAACAGGTAACGGATGTAAAAGTCTTGGAGAAGCCACTGTTTCACTTTTGCACCGTTGACAGACCAAGCATTCTCGAATACATTTTTTAACATCAGTAGTGAGACCCTTCCAGTATACTAGGCTAGCTATACGCTTCTTAGTGGCATGCATTCCCGAGTGTCCCCTCATCGCACTAGCATGAAAGTGTTGAAACAATCCTTGTCGTAGCTGCAAGTCTTTTCCAATAATAATTTTCCCTCTCTTAAGCAAGAAACGACCATCTCACGAATATTTATGGTTCTGAGTTCCAGGCTGCTGAACATCTTGTACGATTTTCTTGATATCAGCATCAGACTTATATGAATGTTGCATCTGAGCTAGTAGACTCGAGATGACAGAACTTGTAGACAAATTGAAAAGTTGACCTTAGTCCAACTGAGGTTGTCGAGACAATGCATCAGCTGCTCTGTTGTTGATCTCCTTCCTGTAGGAAACCTCAAAAGCGTAACCCAACATCTTAACCAAACAACGTTGCTGAAATGGAGTTATTGCCACTTGATCAGACAAAAAATGTAGACTCTAATGGTCCGTACGTATCTTGAAGTGTCTTCCCACCAGGTAAGCATGCCATTTCCGCACAGCTAACAGAACATGCAACATTTCTTTTTCATATATTGATAGGGCCTGGTGTCGAATCCCTAAAGCTTTGCTGAAGTATCCTACTGGTCTCCCTTGTTACTACAACATGGCTCCAATTCCAATCGCACAAGCATCAATATCCACTGTGAATTCGAGTTGAAAATTTGGTAGCACCAAGACAGGTGCTGTGCAAAGGGCATCTTTAAGTGATTGGAATGCAACAGTAGCCTGGTCAGGCTATTGCCAACTATTCTGCTTCAACAAATCTGTAAGAGGTTTTGCTAGCACTTCATAATGTCTAATAAACCTCCTATAATACCCGAAGAGGCCAAGGAAGCTTCTCAATTCTTTGACTGATTGAGGAATTGGCCATGATGAAACACATTCAACCTTCGATTTGTCCATAGAGACTGTTCCAACACATAAAACATGGCCTAAGTACTTGATTTGAGTAGTGCCAAAACAACATTTAGTCTTCTTGGCAAACAATTGTTGGTCCTTCAAAAGAAACAGAACCTTTCTCAAATGCTACAGATGTTCGGTCCAAGAGCTCGAGTACACAATATATCATCAAAAAATACAAGCACGCACTTCCTCAATAATGGCTTGAAGGTCAAGTTCATAAGGGCTTGAAAACTAGAAGGGGCATTAGTGAGGCTAAAAGGCATTACGAGGAATTCGTAGTGCCCTTCATGTGTTCTGAAGGCTGTTTTATGTATGTCGAATTCCCTCATTCGAATTTGATAGTACCCTGTGTAACAGCCCGTTTTTAGAGTTAATCGGAACAGTGGTTTCGGTGCCACCAAATCCGACGAGTAGGTTTGTAAATATTATATTTAATATTTACAAGTTAATTGTGATTTTAAAAATGTTTTTGATATTGTGATTTTTGTTTTATAAGCGATTTATTAAGTTCAAGTGGTATGACCCTGAGGTCAAGTGCGTTTAGAAAATGAGATATCGGGACATCGTTTCTATAAACCGAGTCATAAATATTTTTATAAATATTTATGGAGTGGTAATAGGATGGTATTAAAGTTTCATTGAAAAATTTTATCGTTTCGATAGTTAATTAAGCAAAAAGGACTAAATCGCGTAAAACGCAAAAGTTGCATGCTATTAGAAAAAGGTGTTTTCGGCCGTTCATCTTCATGTATGTAAGTCTGTTTCGTCCCGATTTTTAATAATTTTTACGTTTTTGATATCGTTGCTTCGTAATCTAGCTTGCCCGTACCTCCGATTTCAAAATTGTTAAAGTATTTGGATGATGCCATTATTGAATGTTTTAGTATCTTGATGTTTAATGATAGAAAATAAATCTTTGATGCTAGATTAATGAGTTTTGTTAAGTAAATTTTAGTAAAAATGTCAATTTTGGACTAAATTGTGAAATATGATAAATTGTGTGGTAAAAGTGTGAATAAATAAAATGTGTGGGCTGCTAGGGACATTGGTGATATTCGGCTATAGTAGGATTATACTCAATTTCATGAATTTGCATTTTTATGATATAGGGACTAAATTGTAAAGAAGTTGAAATATCAGGGGCAAAAATATAATTTTGCCATAAAGTGATTTATGGGCTGTTTTGATATGATGAACATTTGGCTAAGCTTAATTATGGTTAAAAATGGTAAATTTGCATGTTTTGAGCTCAGGGACTATATTGAATAAAAGTAAAACTTTAGAGGCAATTTTGTAAAAATGTCAAAAATGACCAAATTGCATGAAATGAAGTGTTTTACTGTCTAGATTAATGCATTGAATAAAATTATTAATTTAGATCAAGATTGGATGGAAAATTAAGGAAAATGGGAAAATTACCAAAATACCCCTAAACTTTGGTATCTCTACAACTTAGCCAAGTAAATTTGTATGCTAATAAACATACTTTAATTGTGTTATAAATGCTTATTTATTATTGAATTGAATTGAATGCTGGATGGTCATGATTACGAGCCGAAATCGATAGAGTTACGACGTTCGAAAGCCCCGTACGAACCTTAGGAATAATATAGGATACAAATGTCATGACATTAGTTTATTGAGATGTGATTACATGTAAGACCCTGTGTGGGACAGTGGCATTGTATTGCGATTACGTTTAAGACCATGTGTGGGGCATCGACATTGTTAATCGATTTCATGTAAGACCTTGTGTGGGATAGTGGCATCGATATATGATAACATGTAAGACCATATCTAGGATATGGCATTGTACGAGCTATATATGATTACCGTGTATCCTTAATGATTCCGAAAGGTTCAACGGGCAAAGTCAAGTCGAGAAAGAAAGTGTAAGTCTTTAAGCAATTAAATATCATTTATATTGAATGTAACTTGGTTTAATATGCTGTTTTGGAATCTGTAGATTCATAAAAGAGCTAGTCGAATGTGTTTAAAAATAGAAATACTGTATTTGAGTTTAATTTGACTAAGTTATATCATTGAAAGTTCGAATGGTCGATATGGAATATCTGAAGTTTTTGTTATATGAATTGTGTACGAAACAGATTTATATTTCGATATTCGGGCTTTAAACCTAGCAAGCATTGTGCTAGTGAATGTAATCGGGCTTTATGCCTAGCCGGCTTATTGCCGTTAAATATAAAATCAGACTTTAAGTCTAGCAGGCCTTGAGCCTGTATATAATTCAGGCTTATGCCAAGTAGGCTTTATGCTGGTGAAATATTAAAAGTTTATGCTTAGAAGAATTCATGCTGATGTGGTATTTGAATTCATTAAACTAGCTAAATGGCCAGGTATGAATAAACTTATTATCTATTTAATATAACGTAAGTAAGTAACATGACGATTTATGACAAATAATGTGTGATGCAAATGAAGTATATATATGTGATTATGGAATATGTATTCGGTTTTATGATCAAATGATATGAATATTTTAGAATTTGGTTTGTGAATATGTGTATACAAGACCAAGCCATATGGATATTTCGTGTACGTGATGTTATAATACGATTTTTGAACTTGCGTATATGATTGTCGAGTTATATGAAGTTGAAAACTTATGAATGAGGACATGAATAATTTGAAATTAGTTCATGGATTGATGCATTAATTGTTAAAGATTTATCTAATTGGAAACTGTTATATGAAGTTATGATCATTTTAGACTCATATACAAACTTACTAAGCTGTGAAGCTTACTTTGTGTTATTTTCTATGTTTTGTAGTGTTTCGGATGTTTGCTCGGGTTGGAAGTCAACGGAGATCGTATCACACTATCCGATTATTGAATTACGGTATTTTTACACTTTGAGGCTTGGTTTATGGCATGTATAGGCTAGTGTTAAGATGGTATATTTAGTTGTGATTTTAGCCATGTGATTTGGCTTATAAAGGTTGGTGTGTATTGGCTATTTAAGTTGGCCTAAAGTATGTGTTTGATAAATGACATATGTGATGTTTATAATGCTTTTGTGTTAGCATATTTTAATATGAAGTATAGATAATGAATTGATATGTTTGAGAAGCATGATTTAGGTGATGAAAGATTGAGAATAATACATAAGGAAGATATATAAAATTTTTGATAATGATATGTTGCTTTGGATATGTTTAAGATTGAGTTTTGAGTAGTGATTTGGTTTGTGATATAATGTTTTGATTTGTATATGAATTTGCCATGTTGTAATTGCCTATGTATGTATTGAAATGGCATGAAGTGTGGTATTTAGGTATGCTTGTGGAGGGTGAGTAATGTGGCTTTAACCAAGCCTATTTTCATTCAACACAGCTGAGCACAAGGGCGTGTGATTTTACCTTGTGTGTCATATAGCCTTGGTACACGGCCGTGTGTCCCCTAGGTAACTTCTCGAATTAAGTCAGTATACCTTACAGACTTGACACGGCCTAGACACACGGGTGTGTCTTGTGGCTGTGTAAGGCACACGAATTGGCACATAGGTGTGTGGCCGGTCGTGTGACCCAAGTTAGTATGTATGCCCTGTTTCCACACAGCCTGGGACACGGGCATGTCAGTTGGCCGTATGAGTGACATGGCCAGGGTACATGGGCGTGTGACCCCTGCAGAGATGAAAATTTTTTAAGTTTCCAAAAGGTTTCAAATGTTATTGGTTTAGTCCCGAACCTCTTTCAAGTATGTTTTAAGGCTGTGATGAGCCTAGTAAGGGAAAATATGATTGTGAATGATAAAGGTTTTAAATTGTATGTTTCGAATGTGTTTAAATGTTATGACGTAAGTCCGGTAATGCCTCAAACTCTGTTCCGATTTCGGATACGGGTAAGGGGTGTTACATTTAGCGGTATCAGAGCTACGATTTAGTCTATTCTAGAACTAACGTAGCATATGTGAGTCTAGCTATACATGCCATATAGAACCTGAGATAGTGTGATATCTCCCGACTCTGATGAAAAATTATTTTGACTAGACAGATGTGCTTTCCAACCGAGCTAATTTCGATAGTGCAGAAAGTGGTACTCAAATGTTTGAGTGAAAATGTGTTGGAGATGAGTTGAAACTTATAAAGGTATGAATCAGAATGCATGATGTTCTACTATTGATAAATGTTGTAATTATATGAGTATATGAGTTGTGATGTTGGATATATGATTGTCTGGTGAATATTTTGATTTGGAATTAATGATTTGATTTATCGTATGAGCTATGTGTTAATTATGAAAGTGATCATAAGTAAATGATTGCTAGATGTTTTGAGAATGTGGAATTAGTAATGAACTGGTCATTCAAAATAGTATGTGTGATATGTATGTTTACGTGAGAGTTAAACTTTTTTTTTTTTTACAACCCTCACCCCTCATCGGTAAAGTATTGTAATGAAATCCGTATTATATGGATTAAATAAGCTTACAAGTGTGGAATTACAAAGTTTCGTGATTGAAGGATTAGTACTGTGATCAGATAAGAGAATGAGCCCACAAGTGAAGGTAGTAACAGAAAAGATATTGAATTGTGTTTAAGGCCATTCGTAATATACCAATTCACTATTAAAGAAGAAGTTGAATTTGAAGAGATGAAAGTATTTAGGTATGATGTCTAAAGAACGTATTAACTGGAAGTTCTTCTGAATTGATTTCTGTTAGTAATGGGATAATGTGAAATCAGTGATGACAGAATTAGACAGTGGAATAATGTTTAAATTGAAATGATAGTTGAGTGCAGTGGTTATAGTCGGGCAGTTACTATGGTTTCTTCTGGCCATTCTATGTGTACATTTATCCTCAGAGGTATGTGTAATTGTATATTTTGAGATGAAATTTTTTTTATCGTATGAGAACGTTATTTAAATACTGATATACTAAAACATTGCTGGGCTGTGTGGGTTATGATCAGCATTATTCTATTTTTCTCTGGTATTTTATTACATTATGTCGATAGAAGGTCGACGGTAAAATTTGTATGATGTTGGTATTCTGTTTCTATTGGTTATTATTCTGTTGAATGTACATGAAGATTATATTGCTTCTGTTATCGTGGATTCTAGTGCATACAAGTAATGCTTTATTTTAGATTTCCTCTGAGACATTATCGAGATATTTACCATCTGATATGGGTGCTTTCTTAAAAAGCTCAGTATAGTATTATTATATTTGGGATTACACTATCTCAATTTTCTTATGATTCTATGTGATTGTCTGCAAAGGATATTCTTTTAACAGAGATGACCATTGTAATGACCAATTTTGGCCCTGCCCATGCAAACACAAAACAAAACAAAAAATAAACCAAAAAACAATAAGTATAAAACCCAAATAAAAATTTAATGTCCTATTACAGTCCAAATCATTACAATATTCCACAGCCCAATACCCAATCCTAATTACATAATCTGACTCAATGCCCCATAGCCCAAATACAAGGGCCCAATAACTGGAACAGGCCCAAACGGCCCGAAAATTGAGCCAAATTTCAACAAACCCTAGCCCTAGCAGTAGATGCACCGCAACCATTCAGCCTCCACCGCCCCGGTACGCTCCAGCATTCCAGCAACCATGCCAAGCCTCCGTACGCCAGCTCGGCCCTCGTACACACGCCACGCACCTGTACCTGTGAAAGGAAACAAAAAAAACAGCAGTGAGAATGGCAGCCAATAGGAAATTGATTGTATTTTTTTTTCTTTTCTTTTGATTACTTTTCCGCTATAAAAGCCAAGCTTTTAGTCTTTGTAAAGGTTACGAACGCATATTTCATGAATACACAATAGGCAATACAAAAAAGCAACCAATTTCGGAAGGTGATTTTTCCGATCTAAATCTCCGGGCTTTCTTTTTGTTGGTTATTCTCTTGCTTTGTATTTTTTTATTTTTTTTTATTTTATTTCGAAAGCAATAAAAGAAAAAGGGAAGACGAAGCCTTACCTTGCGAAAGTGCCAGGGGTTCCATCGACTTTGTTGAAATCGGAGTTTAGAAGGGATCCCACAGCCGAAATAGTCGTTCGTTGAAGCCCGAGGCTGTTCATCTCTGCTGATAGACGCAGATCGATACTTAAGGGGGAGTGCTAGGGTCAGGCAAAAGGGAAGTAAAATGGGGGCTAAGGTTCGGCTAACTGATTCAGTTTCAGCCCTTTTAAAGGACCAAATACGACGCCGTTTCGAACCTGTTCCAGTGGCTCAAAAACGACGTCGTTTGGTAAGAGACCCGACCCGATCTGGTTTGCTGCCCCGATGACCCGCGTGTTTTTGCTTTGAGGGTTTATTTTCAATGTCAGTCCTCCCCGTTTTGCCCCGTTTTCAAATTAGTTAATATTCACATTTTTTTCTTTTTAAATTTTACCCATAATTTGCGGGCATTTGTATTTTAGTCCGCGCTTGTGCGCAGCGTTTTAGGGCCTGGATTAATTCCAGTTTGAGTC
Organism: Gossypium arboreum; assembly: GCF_025698485.1. Taxonomy (NCBI): domain Eukaryota; kingdom Viridiplantae; phylum Streptophyta; class Magnoliopsida; order Malvales; family Malvaceae; genus Gossypium; species Gossypium arboreum. Next base: position 9,100,668 of record NC_069071.1, read on the forward strand.
CCTAGGCATTTGTGTGCTTCGCACTTTGGTCCCCTTTTTGATTACTTTATTTATAAATTAGTCCTTTCATCTTAATTGTATTTTAATTAGATCCCCTTTTTTATTTTAATAGTTCATTCCTTTATAATTTGTCCTTTTTTTTATTTTATAAAATATTTTAATAATTTTATTTCATTTTAAAACCACTATTGTAATGTTTTTTTTATTTTTTTATATACGCTATTATACATATTTATATACATACTTTATAGTAAAATTATTTTATTCTATGTATATTATTAATTCTATATTATTTTACGATATAGTTTCTTTTAAATTTATTCTCGTCTTTTATTATATAATCTTACATAACATATCTTTTAATTTATTATTATATATATTTTATCGTTATCTAATTTGATCTATATATTATTAGACCCATGTATTTTAATGTATATTTTTGCTATGATAATGTGTTTTGTATATACGTTCCATATAAATTATTTTTATACTTACCTATAATAATATATATTTGATTTACATACATTATTAAACCTATACATATTATCATTTTTATATGAATTTACATGTACTCACTTTTAAATTTATATATATATATATATATATATTAATACACTTATTACTTTAATAATTTTTTTTATTTTAAAACACCTTTGACTTTGTGATTTATCAAGTATTTTCTTTATGTATATATGAAATAATTTTGGAAACTTCATTTTTTTAATTATAAAATTATTATTTTTTAGTATATCTTTACATTATATGGTTTTGGTGTTTGTATAGTCCATTATTCTAAATGTTTTGATATAAGGACATGTATAATTTTTAGACTAACTCAAATTTTATATATATCTTATTATTAATCTCATTTTTTTCTCAATAGATTTACATGTGCATACGTTTTATAAATCCATTTTTGTATTATGTCTTGTCATATATCCTTGTTATTCTTTCGTACCATATATATGTTATTTGAATTATCATAAACTTTGTCAACTTTTAAAGGAATTTGTGTTTAAAGTATTTTATATGTGATTTGATTTAAACTTTCACTTTATGATGTCTATTTCAAGAAAAATTATATATCTATCCTTAGTCTTTTATATGCAAATTTGTCAACCAACATTTTATGTGTCCATTTATTTGTCATTACTTTAAAATAGTTTTATACCATATTATTTCTTCGATTTGCATTTTGTTTTGTGTATTTAGTAGTAGTCATATTACATTATGTCATGCATGTTATCGTTGCATTATTTATCTGTTCATTGTTTTATATTGCCATGCTAATTATTCTCCATGCATGATTGAGATTTAGCTATATTTCCAAGCTAGTTGTACTTAGTTGTAAAGGTTTGTTAGTTGGCTAAATAAATTGTTACCTCCACTCTTCCATTGTCGTAGTTTATGCGTACACATATTCTCCTGTATCATCGTTTTCCACTTGATTTTTGAAATGTGATTTTATAAAATCAAAATTTTATGATTAAATTCGGCTCATTTCAAAATGCATTAATACGTTTTAAGCTAGTTTTATAATTATTTATTTAAAAATTCTTTAAAACGAAAGCGAGATTTGATATTTGGCAATTCGTGGAATCGTGCCCTAACGTGCTAGGTTGCAATTTCGCGTTTGCTCAAAATAATCAAATATCCCTTCAAAATTTCACTCAGGTCTTCTAAAAATCCTTTAAAAATACTCGGTGTTTGACAATTCGGGAATCATGCCCTATCGTGCTGGGTTGTGATTTCTCGTTTGTTCAAAACAATCGAATATTCCTTTAGGTTTTCACTCATGTTTTTAAGAAAATCGTCTAAAACAAAGGCGATGTTCGGTGTTTGGCAATTCGGGGAATAGTGCCCTATCGTGCTGGGTTGCAATCTCCCGTTTGTTCAAAATAATTGAATATCTCTTCAGAATTTCAATCGTATTTTCTAAGGTGAGGTAATGGTCAACGTTTGAAAATTCGAGAAATCGTACCCTACTGTGCTGGGTTTCGGTTTTCCGTCGAACTAAATAGTTGAGCATCTTTTTGTGATTTTCGAATTATAAATTTTCGGACGTCGAAACAAGAAGATTTTTGGCAACCAACTCGGGTTATTCAAATATTATTAAAAAAGAACCACATTTCAAAAAAATTTTTAATTTTAGACATGAGGACAATATTTAATCGATTTGGTACCAATTTTGGGCGTAGAAAGGGTGCTAATCCTTTCTTATACGTAACTGACTCCCGAGCCCGTTTTCTCGAAAGTTCGTAGACCAAAATCGTTGTTTTAGTAAACCAAAATGTTTTATTAAAATAATCGAATTCTTAGGTGACCCGATCACACCAAAACAAAAGATCGGTGGCGACTCCATATTTCTGTTTTTCAAAATTCGATTCCCCCGTTTTCATTAAATTTAAAATTTTCAAAAAGGGATGGTTTCGACAGCTTGGCGACTCCATATTTTCGTTTTTCAAAAAGTTGATTCCCTGTTTTTCTTTAAATTTAAAAGATGGTTTCGACAGCTTGGCGACTCCACTGGGGATCGAATCGAGAGAGTCAAACCATAAAAAATTGATTGTTTGTTGTCCTTTTGTCAAAATCAAAAATTTGTTTTAAAAATCATGTGTCTTCCCAATGCATTTGTTTGTATGGTTGTTATGGTTCGGGCTTCTAGAATAATACTGCATTTCATTGCATGACCACTGTGGTCACACCTTCTAAGTGAGAGTAAGAAACTACGCTTTCGTGAGGTTTTCACCTCCGCATGGGCTAGTGGATTGCTTCCGGGGTACATCCATACCTATGATTTCGTGAGATTTTCATCTCCGCATGGTCATAAGGAAATGTATCCCCCTGAACCGAACTCGATCTATATGAGCCTATAATGGGTGAGGATTGAGGAATCTGCTAGTTTAGGTACCTTATCTCTAGAACCGAACCACATATAGTGAACCGGAGGAGCTATCCTTGGGTGGAGTTGTGTCAAGCCTTAGTGTAACACCCCGTACCCGAGACCGTTGCCGGAGTCAGACACGAGGGGTTCGCAGACTTAAATCACTTATTTGCACAGTCCATTTTAAATTTCTAGACGAGCTGGCTAACTGCGTCACTGTCACCTTAAAAATCATATCTCGAGTTCCAAAACTCAAAAACCAGTTCCGTAAATTTTTCCTGAAACTACACTCATATGTTCATCTAAAAATTTTTTTCTAGAATTTTTGGTCAAGCCAATTAGTACATTTTATTAGCTAAAGTCTACCCTGTTTCAGGGTTCGACTACACTGACCTTTGCGCATTACGACTTGGATATCTCCCTGTACAGGGCTTCAATACTGATGCAGTTTGTTTCTATAGAAACTAGACTCGAAAAGGAATCTATAAATATATGGCATGACTTATAATTCTCTCTGGTTAATTTGTAATGAATTTCCAAAGTCGGAACAGGGAATCCAGAAACCGTTCTGGCCCTGTTTCACGAAAACTTAAATATCTCTTAACATACGACTCATATGATCGTTTCGTTTCTTCCATATGAAAATAGATTCATCAAGGTTCGATTAAATAATTTATTCACTATTTAATTCAATTCCTAATATTTTTAGTGATTTTTTAAATCCACACCACTGCTGCTGTCAGCATCTGTTTTTAAGGTAAACTTTACCTATTTCATGGTTTTCCATGAATCAACTAGAGGTTGTCATACATAGCACCAAAATGATCATGATTAACCATTCCAATGGCTAATCGTTACCAAACATTTCCATACCTATCAACGAACAACATACAAAATGATTATAATGTTATGATCAAAGTATATTTAAGCCATTTTCGCATGGCTATCCAAATTTATACAAGACCCAAGGGTACATGACCAACAACAAAAAGGGTAGTCCTATACATGCCATTTCAAAGTTCAACCAAAAGTGTACCAAAAGGGGTTTTGATAGTGTGGGAGACTTCGACTTCAATAATCCCGAGTCCGATAGCTGACGAACCAAAATCTATAAAATAGAGATTCAAAGAACGGAGTAAGCATTTAATGCTTAGTAAGTTTTGAGCAATGGAATTAGGCTCAACTGAAGTATAGCATTCATATAACTAAACAGATAATTTCATATACACATATATTCTCAAAAATCAGTCCTACTTCACATTTCCAACCCTTATATTCATACATAAGGGATCAACTTAACCAAAACCTAAGCTCCTTAATCGATCGAATAATACTATTTAAGAGGAATCAATTAATCCAATGCATGTACAACACATACCTCGTTGTTGAGTTTTTACGAGCGTATTAATTGAAATTATTACAGCAGATCGCTCATTCCCAAATCACGTACCTTCAGAATTTAACCGGATATAGCTACTCGCTCAAATGCCTTCGGGACATAGCCCGGTTAGAGTAACTCGCACAATTGCCTTCGAAACTTAGCCCGGATTTAGTAACTCGCACAAATGCCTTCGGGACTTAGCCCGAATTTAGTAACTCGCACAAATGCCTTCGGGACTTAGCCTGGATTTAGTAACTCGCACAAATGCCTTCGGGACTTGCCCGGAACTAGTCACTAGCGCAGATGCCTTTGGGACTTAGCCCGGTTATCATCCAAATATTCATACACATATCAATAAATCATGACACATCTATATTTCATTTTCATAATTGGAGTTCAAACACACGTCACGTATTAAGCAATCCCATTTTCGGCTCACTAGCCACATACAAACAGCATGGTTTAATTTTCTTTATGACACTATCTCTATGCACATACGGCTACCCGTCATACGTATAGACTAATTAACTCAACATATGATTCAAGTAGAATCATCATATCACCGCATATTTGTTATGCTCATACACCATGACTTAATCAAATCGGTAACTAAGTCTCGTTACTCGAAAACTTACCTCGGATGTTGTCGAATGATTTCGATGGCTATTCGACCACTTTTTGCTTCCCTTTATCGGATTTAGTTCCCCTTTGCTCTTGAGCTTAATTTAACAAATAAATTGATTTAATCATTTGAGCATCGAAAAGAGGAACTCAAGGTACTTAGCCCATATATATACATTAGACATTAAAGTCACATACATGTGAAATCATGCATCAACTCAACATATTAACCCACACTCCCTTTTAGCCGATTGTCTAAACCAAGATAAAGGCATCAATATGCTTGCCTCTAACCGAATACATGCAACACTAATCTTCTCATGTGGCCGAGTATGCATGTATATGTTGAGGCCAATTATATACTTAATACCACCCATAAATGGCATACCAATACATCATGTGCAAACATATATATATATATATATATATGTGCAAGAGCCGAATCATAAGGTCGATTATAACCATTTCATAGATTTTCATCATATACCCGAATGCACAAATACATTATAATAATTTCCAACTCAAATCATGTTACAAATTTATACTTCACAAGGATAAATCATTAACCAAATATAAACATATATCCGAATTCACATGTATATTTTATTTTTACATGAAGCATAGCCAATCATTTTAACCATGAGTAACATAACAAGCATAAATCATACTTATGGATATACCATGGCCGATTGCTTCATGAAGTTGCTAAGACCTACCTTTTTCAAATTCTCACACACACTCTATCATCTTCATACCTCACCAACACAACATCAAACATCCACCAAGAAGGCAACACCCATGGCCGAGTATCATCTCCCTCACATAGCAAAGATTTAAACCATGGGCTAGTTAGAACTCAAGCTAACAACTAAAACATGCATGAATCTCATGGCACAACATCAAACTTACCTTAACCTAGATACAAGTATGGCCGAACCTCTTCCTAATCCTCTTCCAAGCCGAACATGAAGCAAGAGCTCCTTCCTTCTTCCTTAGAACTTTCGGCCAAAAGAAATGAAAAAGGATGGACACTTTTTTTTCTTTGTTTTCATCATATTCCCTTTCATTATTTTATTACCATGCTCCTTATTTTATTTTTCCTAACATACATCACTAACATAACATGTTGGTGACATGTTTCCACCCATAGCATGGCCGGCCACTATGATTTAATTTGGCTAATTTGACATGCAAGGACAAGCACTTTCCCACATATATTAATAGGCCACTTTAACACTTGCCTAGCATATTTCTAAATTGTCTCACATAAGTCCCTACTAATAAATTTCACATACACTGACCAAATTAAAGTATGGAACTATCACACAAGCATTTACGCACATCATAAACACAGAATATAACCTTTAATTATTTATAAGACTCGGTTTCGTGGTCCCGAAACCACTTTCCGACTAGGGTCAATTTAGGGCTATCACACTTAGTATTTACCCGTATATGCATTGTAATTATTGTTTATGTGCTTGCATTTTATCACTATTATTTGATACTAACCTGTGTTTTGTTTTGATTGTGTTTTGCATGACATTGCATACTAAAGGAGGTGTTGATTCGTATTCAATTACTAAGTTAGAAAGTTTGACATGGAGAATGAATATCTTAGTAAAGTTTAGGATAATGCCGCCGTTCATGCATGGTCAGAAAGGTTACAATCGGAGAAAGGAGATAGCTTGTCAAAAGGGTATATATCAGAGTTGCAGGATTTCACTCACGTCAATGTAGCACAGAATGAGCTGCAAGAGTTGAGAGACATTTGGGCTAGTTGGGATGAAGCGATCAAGCAGTTGTTTTATCAAAGCTACGGTGATATATCTTACATGTTAGACATTAGAGTGGATAAACATCTGTTCTAAGGTATAGTGCAGTTTTGGAATTCTACTTATAAATGTTTCAGTTTTGGAGAAGTAGATTTGGTACTTACCATGGAGAAATACACTACTCTGCTCAGATGTCCAAAAATTCAGGTCCGAAAGACTTATTCCCGGGTTTTTAGTGGTGAGACTTTCGTGAAGAAATTGATGAGTATTTTCGGGATGAGCGAGCCTTGGGTCACTGCTCGGATTCAACAAAAAGGAGATAGTAAATGTATCCCTTAGGAGAATTTGCGAGATTTGATCTTGACGCATCCAGATGAAAGAAAGAGGGTCGACATCTTCACCTTAAGCATCTACGAGTTGGTAATTTTTTCTAAGGCTTTGAGGCACTTGGACGAGGCAATCATTGACTTATTTGATCGCCTTGAGAAGGGAATTACACCGGTACCAGCGATATTGGTTGAGACGTTCAGGTCTTTGAGCTCATGTCGGAAGACAGGCAAGGGACGGTTTATTGGATGTGCTCAATTATTGATAGTATGGTTTCATGGACACTTTTGGAAGGTAGACAAGGTTTCTTATTGGGTCTTTTTCGAAGGTTATTCCCCGCTAAGAGAGGAGGCAGCTATACAAAGGAGAGAGGATATCTCGGAGGAGAAGTGGATGGAAATCCTCCAAAACCTTAAGGAGTTGAGACGTTCAGGTCTTTGAGCTCATGTCGGAAGACAGGCGAGGGACGGTTTATTGGATGTGCTCAATTATTGATGGTATGGTTTCATGGACACTTTTGGAAGGTAGACAAGGTTTCTTATTGGGTCTTTTTCGAAGGTTATTCCCCGCTAAGAGAGGAGACAGCTATACAAAGGAGAGAGGATATCTCGGAGGAGAAATGGATGGAAATCCTCCAAAACCTTAAGGAGTTGAGACGTTCAGGTCTTTGAGCTCATGTCAGAAGACAGGCGAGGGACGGTTTATTGGATGTGCTCAATTATTGATGGTATGGTTTCATGGACACTTTTGGAAGGTAGACAAGGTTTCTTATTGGGTCTTTTTCGAAGGTTATTCCCCGCTAAGAGAGGAGACAGCTATACAAAGGAGAGAGGATATCTCGGAGGAGAAGTGGATGGAAATCCTCCAAAACCTCAAGGAGGGGGATATAGAGTGGAGAGCTTATTAGATGGTACCTGATGAGATCATGTATCGATGCAGTAACTTTGATTGGGTGCCATTGTTAGGAATTTGGGGAGCCACCGGGTATACTCTATTGCTAGCCTTGAGACAATCTAAATCGAGGCAGTTTGTACCCACGACCTATGGACTTGCTCAGAGAGAATTCTCTTTTAAAGGTGCTCACTATAAGAAGAAAGTTCGGGAGCTATCGGATGCTTGGAAGCAAACTTGTTGGATGAAGAGGTTGGCAGTCGGTTCCATGGAAACGCTCGAGTATGACGGATGGTTTAAAAAGAGGGTTAATGATAACATTCCTAGGCCAAGCTTGGAGAATGCTCGACCTATGGGGGAACAATTACAAGTTGCCCCGTCAGAATTGGAAATTATAAGGCAAGATTTCGAGAAGAAGAGTTCGGAGCTTGGGAAGAAGATCCGTCAGAGGCTGAAAAGTGGAGAAAGGGGAAAACCAAGGCCGAAGAAGATCTAGACAGCTTGAAGACTGACTATAAGAAACTGCGCCTATCTATGAGGACTGCGAGGTTAGGTAAGACTTCCGAACAATAGAGCCATGAAATTCGAGAAGAAAAGACCAATGCCAACCGATGGGAAAGAAAATTCCGAGAAGCTCAGACACGAAATGAAGATCTAGAGAGGAGTCTGTTGGAAAGCAGAAATGAGCGAGGTGAATTAAGGGCTAGAGTGGCAGAACTTGAGAAGTCTCTGCATCAGTACCGAAACCGCAACACTGCAATGGAATTGAGGGCAAGCTTGAGCAAGATAGAAGAAATGAAAGGAAAAATAGAAGAGTTAGAGGCGTCGCTGCAAAACTGTGAGATGCAGATTCAGTTTATCGAAGCAAACGAAGATCGTTGGAAAGAGCAGCTTCACCATGCGCAAGACCAAGTCAGAAATAGAGATTACCTTATGGGGGAAGCCATAACCTAGATTCGGGAGGTAGCTGACTACTTGCAAGCTTTAGCGGTACAGGCGGACACACTGAGTGTGAAATATGAGTTGGAGCCGGATCGCAGACAGGAGCTGGCCTCGTTGCTTAGAAAAATTAAGACTTTGAGAGTTAGAGCGAAATTTTATTTGTAACTCAACTTTATGTAAAATAATTTATTTTCTAGTGAAGTTTTCTAAATGCAATTGAATCAAAATTGATGCCTCCTTTGCGTTCATGCATTTACATTACATCATATCATTATGCATTAAAGGCCATAAGAGGTTTTTAATTAATTAATTAAAAATTATTTCAGTAACCTGGAAACCAACGAAAACCAACCAACCAAGCACCCCTACGGTACAAGAAAAAAGTCAATGGATAAAAGACTCGAGAAATTGGAGCAAATGCAAAAGGACATGCAGGAACAAATGCAGTCTCAGATGCAAGAGCAGCTAGCCAAGATTCAGCGAGAGATGAAGGAACAAATGATGGAATTCCAGAGAGAAATGATGAGTCAGTTATCCCAATCGCTGTTGGGAGGAACGGATAAAGGAAAGGGCCCCATGGACAATGTTGAGGAAACTAATGAAGATCCTCAATACCCCCTGGCTTCACTCCGACACATGTACCGATGAAGCCCGAGATTAACGTACAAAAACCATCTGTCACCATCATGCCCCATCAAGTTCAGGCCGGAGCTTCAATACCGATGAACTTTTAAACCAGCTCAGGCTCTAACTTTGTCAACAACTCGAACTATCCTCCCATTCACGATTTGGATGAAGTTGCTGAAGAAGAAAACACGAGGATAGATTCGCAAAAACAATTAGAAGAACGGTGTAGATGGCTCGAGGAGAAATTTAGAGCCATGGAAAGCGTGGATCATCATCAAGGGATTGATGCCAAGGACCTGAGTTTGGTCCCAAATTTGGTCCTTCCCCCTAAATTCAAAATGCTTGAATTTGAGAAATACAATGGGATGAGCTATCCTGAAGCCCACATCACTATTTTTTACAGGTGAATGACAGGATACTTTAACAATGACTAGCTATTAATCCACTATTTTCAAGACAGTCTGGTCGGGGCGGCATCTAAGTGGTGTAACCAATTAAGCCGCTTTAAAATTAACTTGTAGAAGGACCTGGCTCAGGCCTTTATGAAGTAATATAATCATGTGACAGACATAACCCCCGATAGAATCACTCTCCAGAACATGGAGAAGAAGTCAAATGAAAGTTTCAGATAGTATGCACAAAGGTGGAGAGAAGTGGCCATACAAGTTTAGCTGCAGCTTCTAGAAAAAGAAACAATGATGCTCTTTATCAATACCTTGAAGGCCCCTTTTATCACTCACATGTTGGGAAGCGCCACCAAGAGCTTCTCTGACATAGTTATGACGGAGCAAATGATCGAAAATGCTGTGAGGAGCGGTAAGATAGAATCAGGAGAGAGTGCCAGGAAGTCGGCCCCGAGGAAAAGAGATAATGAAGTGAACAACACGAGTACATTCAACAAGGGTCAATCCAAGTCATTCACCGTAAATCAACCCAAGACGGTGACCACCAATCAATAAAATTCTGTAAGACAAGAATCCAACGCAAGGTAGAACACAGAAAGGCCACAATTCACCCCTATACCTATGACGTATAGGGAGCTCTACCAGAACCTGTTCAACGCTCATGTAGTGTCTCATTTTTACCTGAAGTCATTGCAGCCCCCGTATGCCAAATGGTATCACACATTTCAAAAACATTTTTAATTTTAGACATGAGGACAATATTTAATTGATTTGGTACCAATTTTGGGCGTAGTGAGGGTGCTAATCCTTCTTCATATGTAATCGACTCCCGAGCCCGTTTTCTCGAAAGTTTGTAGACCAAAATCGTTGTTTTAGTAAACCAAAATATTTTATTAAAATAACTGAATTCTTAAGTGACCCGATCACACCAAAACAAAAGATCGGTGGCGACTCCATATTTCTGTTTTTCAAAAGTCGATTCCCCCGTTTTCATTAAATTTAAAATTTTCAAAAAGGGATGGTTTCGACAGCTTGGCGACTCCATCTTTTCATTTTTCAAAAAGTCGATTCCCTGTTTTTCTTTAAATTTGAAAGATGGTTTTGACAACCATATCTAATATGATTTAAAATTTCTGGTTTGATCTTGGGAGTACAGTGGTATATTTATTAGATTTATAGAGGTTGTGTTTCTGCATTGTTTGTTGAGGGAACCATTTTGTATTTTCTTTTGGGTTCCAAATGCAGTATAAACAGTTGGGGATTTTATCTATTTTTATGGTTCAGACATTGGTCTTATTATGGCATTATGATTTCTATATGATAGAAGTGGCTTCAGTATGGTTCAACGCTTAGATGATTAATGGATGTGATAGCTTTATTATATAATCCTTTCTAGTTTCTTTAAAGAGGGTTGACATCGACAAAAGTGTAAACGGTGAAAGATCAAGTCAAATTTGTATATCAGTTATTATTCCCAGGTAATCTTGATAAATGTCCATGGGTTGAAATTGAAATGTTATGTCACATTTGAATTATGGTGTTTTTAAAGATCTTTGATTAGTATCTTGAAGAAATTGCAATAAAATGTATATTTGAGTTTCCTGACAACAAGAAAAAAGGTTTTCTTTGAAAAGTTATTGATCAATAGCCAAAATCGATTCAGTTGTTTAGCCTGATGGGATTATTTGCTTGAAGGGTTAATTGAGAATATGTGTTTAATTTATCCCTGAGTCTGGAAAATAAGTTTTGTAAGTTCACGGGTAAATAGATGGATAGTCTAAATGAAGAATTCATATTCTAGAAGATGTGATACAATATTATATCTATTAGAACAATTCAAATTGAGAAAGTTATCGTGATTGGGAAGTCTGAATGATATGATATTTATTAATAAAGTGGTAAACAATTGAAGACATTGTTAACTGAAGCGTCAATTCTGGTTTAGCCTGCATCGGGCAAAGAGTTATTTGACACAAGAATTAAACATGGTTTGAATTGTTGAAAGATTATGAGTTAGTGATTGATTATCACTCTGGGCAAACAATTATAGTCTTGGATGTTCTGAGCTAGAAATCTTGTGTGTTTTACGATCGATAGTCATGCGATTAATCTTATTAGATGATGAGTAGTTATTGGCTGACCTAGAAACTAAATTGATATTTAATCAGCAAATTTGTGAGGCTAAGAGGTGTATCAGTGAATTACAAGTTAAAAAGGGGTACAATGTAAATTGATTTTTGATTCAGAATTTCAGATTAGAACCGACAATCATTCGTTGTGTCGAGATAGAGTTTGTGTATCTAGGAATCTAGAAATTTTACAACAATTATGAGCCTTGGGTATGGAATTGCTTTGTAACACTGTTTACTATCCTTAATGTGATAGTTAATACGAGAAGTGATTCAAATTTCTAAAAATATATTTTGCTATTGTGTTCTAGAACTTGAAAGCAATTGAGAAAGAAATTTATTGTTGGTTAGGTTGTTTATACTAATAGTTATGAGATAAATATTAAAATAGCATTGTATGAGTATGGTATGGTTGCAATTACTAAACTTCATTGTATTGAATTGAATTTTGATAAAAAGAATTCCAGGGTAGATGTGATTAGAAAGAATGAAGGGAAATGGAAGTAATTCATGACAATCTAAAAGCAGTTTCAGATTGGCAGAAAACATATGCGGGCTTGATACGTAAAAGCAATGAATTTCAGTTAGAAAGCTGAGTATTTGTGAAAGTATTATAACGGGAATAGAATTTTGTGATTTAGCTATAAAGAAAAGTTGAGTTCATGATTCATCTAACAGATGAGATTATTTTCAGAACTGAAGAAGACCTGTATATGTGTTTCTTAATTATATGATGTGATGATACAGATAAGATCCTTTTATTTATAGTATCTCTTACAAAAGTAGAAACTCAGCTTGTTAGGATGTATAACAAAGAACAGATCAGAATCTTAGCTCGTGAGATTGAAAAGTCAAGAAATTTGAGGCTATGTGAGAAATTGATGAGGCTAGTGAAAGCAAATCATTAATCTATTCACTGATAAGATTTTCGGGGACGAAAATCCTTAAGAGGAGAAGAGTTGTACTAGCTCGTTTTTAGGGTTAATCAGAATAGTGGTTTCGGTGCCACCAAATCTGACGAGTAGGTTTGTAAATATTATATTTAATATTTACGAGTTAATTGTGATTTTAAAAATGTTTTTGATATTGTGATTTTTGTTTTATAAGCGATTTATTAAGTTCAAGTGGTATGACCCTAAGGTGAAGTGCGTTTAAAAAATGAGGTATCGGGACCTCATTTCTATAAACTGAGTTGTAAATATTTTTATAAATATTTACAGAGTGGCAATAAGATGGTATTAAAGTTTCGTTGAAAAATTTTATCGTTTCGATAGTTAATTAAGCAAAAAGGACTAAATCGCATAAAACACAAAAGTTGCATGCTATTAGAAAAAGGTGTTATTTTGCTTTGCCTTTTAAAGTGAAGGTCCTCAAATGGTAATTAAACCATTTGAATTGTGAGTGGACATGTTTGGTCTTGCATGAAATATTTTAGTGGTTTTACATTAAGGGTAAAATTGTAAATAGGTTATTAAAGGTTAATTAAATAAATAAAACATGAAAATGCATGAAAAGTTCATCTCTTTCAGCCGAATATGAAAGAAAAGAAAGCCATGGTTGTTCTTTTAAGGTTCAGCCATTCATCTTCATGCATGTAAGTCCGTTTCGTCCCGGTTTTTGATAATTTTTACGTTTTTGAGATTGTTACTTCATAATCTAGCTAGCCCGTACCTCCGATTTCAAAATTGTTAAAGTATTTGGATGATGCCATTATTGAATGTTTTAGTATCTTGATGTTTAATGGTAGAAAATAAATCTTTGATGTTAGATTAATGAGTTTTGTTAAGTAAATTTTAGTAAAAATGTCAATTTTGGACTAAATTATGAAATATGATAAATTGTTCAGTAAAAGTGTGAATAAATAAAATGTGTGGGCTGCTAGGGACATTGGTGATATTCGGCTATAGTAGGATTGTACTCAATTTCATGAATTTGCATTTTTATGATATATGGACTAAATTGTAAAGAAGTCGAAATATCAGGGGCAAAAATATAATTTTGCCATAAATTGATTTATGGGCTGTTTTGATATCATGAACATTCGGCTAAGCTTAATTATGGTTAAAAATGGTAAATTTGCATGTTTTGAGCTCAAGGACTAAATTGAATACAAGTAAAACTTTAGGGGCAATTTTGTAAGAATGTCAAAAATGACCAAATTGCATGAAATGAAGTGTTTTACTGTCTAAATTAATGTATTGAATGAAATTATTAATTTAGGTCAAGATCGGGTGGAAAATGGGAAAATTACCAAAATGCCCCTAAACTTTGGTATCTCTACAGCTTAGCCAAGTAAGTTCGTATGCTAATAAACGTACTTTAATTGTGTTATAAATGCTTATTTGTTATTGAATTGAATTGAATGCTGAATGGTCATGATTACGAGCTGAAATTGACAGAGTTACGATGTTCGGAAGCCCCGTATGAAGCTTAGGAATAATATAGGATACAAATGTCATGACATTAGGTTATCGAGATGTGATTACATGTAAGACCCTGTGCAGTATAGTGGCATTGTATTGCGATTACATGTAAGACCATGTGTGGGACATCGACATCGTTAATCGACTTCGTGTAAGACCCTGTGTGGGACAGTGGCATCGATATATGATAACATGTAAGACCATATCTAGGATATGACATTGTACGAGCTATATGTGATTACCGTGTATCCTTAACGATTTCGAATGGTTCAACGGGAAAATTCAAGTCGAGAAAGCAAGTGTAAGTCTTTAAGCAATTAAACATCATTTATATTGAATGTAACTTGGTTTAATATATTGTTTTGGAATCCATAGATTCATAAAAGAGCAAGTTGAATGTGTTTAAAAATAGAAATACTGTATTTGAGTTTAATTTGACTAAGCTATATCATTGAAAGTTCGAATGGTCGATATGGAATATCTGAAGTTTTTGTTATATGAATTGTGTACGAAACAGTTTTATAATAGTGATTTCGGGCTTTAAGCCTAGCAAGCATTGTGCTAGTTAATGTAATCGGGCTTTATGCCTAGCAGGCTTATTGCCGGTGAATATAAAATCAGACTTTAAGTCTAGCAGGCCTTGAGCCTGTATGTAATTCAGGCTTATGCCTAGCAGGCTTTATGCTGGTGAATTATTAAAAGTTTATGCTTAGAAGAATTCATGCTAATGTGGTATTTGAATTCATTAAACTAGCTAAATGGCTAGGTATGAATAAACTTATTATCTATTTAATATAAGGTAAGTAAGTAACATGATGATTTATTACAAATAATGTGTGATGCAAATGAAGTATATATATGTGATTATGGAATGTGTATTCGGTTTTATGATAAAATGATATGAATATTTTAGAATTTGGTTTGTGAATATGTGTATACAAGACCAAGCCATATGGATATTTCGTGTACGTGATGTTATAATACGATTTTTGAACTTGCGTATATGATTGTCGAGTTATATGAAGTCGAAAACTTATGAATGAGGACATGAATAATTTGAAATTAGTTCATGAATTGATGCATTAATTGTTAAAGATTTATCTAATTCGAAACTGTTATACGAATGTTATGATCATTTTAGACTCATATACGAACTTACTAAGCTGTGAAGCTTACTTTGTGTTATTTTCTATGTTTTATAGTGTTTCGGATGTTTGCTCGGGTTGGAAGTCAATGGAGATCGTATCAAACTATCCGATTATTGAATTACGGTATTTTTACACTTTGAGGCTTGGTTTATGGCATGTATAGGCTAGTGTTAAGATGGTATATTTAGTTGTGATTTTAGCTATGTGATTTGGCTTATAAAGGTTGGTGTGTATTGGCCATTTAAGTTGGCCTAAAGTATGTGTTTGATAAATGACATATGTGATGTTTATAATGCTTTTGTGTTAGCATATTTTAATATGAAGTATAGATAATGAATTGATATGTTTGAGAAGCATGATTTAGGTGATGAAAGATTGAGAATAATACATAAGGAAGATATGTAAAATTTTTGATAATGATATGTTGCTTTGGATATGTTTAAGGTTGAGTTTTGAGTAGTGATTTGGTTTGTGATATAATGTTTTGATTTGTATATGAATTTGCCATGTTGTAATTGCCTATGTATGTATTGAAATGGCATGAAGTGTGGTATTTAGGTATGCTTGTGGAGGGTGAGTAATGTGGCTTTAACCAAGCCTATTTTCATTCAACACAGCTGAGCACATGGGCATGTGGTTTGACCGTGTGTGTCACATAGCCTTGGTACACGGCCGTGTGTCCCCTAGGTAATTTCTTGAATTAAGTTAGGATACCCTACAGACTTGACATGACCTAGACACACGGGTGTGTCTTGTGGCTGTGTAAGGCACACGAACTGGCACATGGGCTTGTGGTCGGTCGTGTGACCCAAGTCAGTATGCATGCCCTGTTTCCACACGGCCGGGGTACATGGGCGTGTGACCCCTGCAGAGATGAAAATTTTCTAAGTTTCCAAAAGGTTTCAAATGTCATCGGTTTAGTCCCGAACCTCTTTCAAGTATGTTTTAAGGCTGTGGTGAGCCTAGTAAGGGACAATATGATTGTGAATGATAAAGGTTTTAAATTATATGCAAAATGTATGTTTCGAATATGTTTAAATATTATGACGTAAGTCCGGTAATGCCTCAAATTCTGTTTCAGTTTTGGATACGGGTAAGGGTTGTTACACCCTGACCTCAGGTCTAGCTTGGAAAACACTCGAGCTTCGCCTAGCTCATCTAATAACTCCTCAGTTATAGGGATAGGAAATTTTTCCTTGATTGTATGATGATTAAGTTGTCTATAATCCACACACAACCACCAACTACCATCCTTCTTCTTAACCATCACTATCGGAGAAGCAAATGAGCTATTGTTGTCTCTAATTATCCTAGCTTGAAGCATATCGTGAATTAATTTCTCTATCTCAGTATTTTGGATGGCCAGATATCAATAGGGTTAAATCTTTATCACAACACTCTCATCTTTTAAAGGGATTCTGTGGTCATGCAATCGAGGAGGTGGTAACCCCTTAGGCATCTGAAAGACATCGCGAATTCGTCCAATAGGGCCTGAAGATGTTCTTCAGATTCTTTTACTGTGATGGTCGATAGTGCTGCTTGCCTGGGCGTGTTCATTATCACTGTATAAGGTCCTATTGTCTGTCCCATAGCCACAAAGCATTTTGTATTCGAACCATGCTCCTTCGCTGCCAAATAACCAGGAACAATACCTTGAATCATACAAGTCTGTCCTTAACCATAAATTGCATGGTTAATGAGCTAAAATTTCAAACAATGTCCCCTAACACCAATAGCTATTGCACTTCCAAAACCATGTCACATCCTTTCAAGGGTAAAATCATAAAGTCTGTTTCGAAATGATGGTTTTGGACATCCCATGACACTCCTTTACACATTCCTTTAGTAAAGAGACAACTCCTATTTGCTACGGTCACCTTCAACTTTTCTTGAGGTATTACTGGCAAAGACAATTTACTAACCAATTTTGCATCCATAAAATTATGGGTACTACCAGAATCAACCAAAATAATGACTATAATCGATCCTACCCAAGTAGCTACTCTCATAGTGTTGTAGCCTTGTAACCCATTGAAAGCATGTAGTGAAATCGCAAGGGATTTCGACGATTCTTCTTCAAAATTTCCCTCCTCTAGTTTTTTTGAACACTCCTAAAACTCTTCTGCTTCGTTGTCTGATAGAGGCTCCCACAAAAACTAGTATAGTTGTGGTTTAATACATTTGTGCCTCGTATGGTATTTGGCTCCATACCAGAAGCATAACCTTTTCTGTTTACGTTTGGCCATAATAGTTGGTGGAATAGGCCGAGTACCTGACTTGTTGACTGAAGCATTTCTCACCGATTGTGAAGCAGCAACCGATCTTGTAGGTGATGAAGAGTAGCCCATATGGTGGAAGGATTTAGCATCGATTTAGGTGAGTGACTCGAAGGTGTTGGAATTTTTTTGGTTGGACAGGCTAGGAGCACTTCGTTTTTCCTGGCTAACTGAAAAGCTTCCATCAGTGGAGCAGGTTCAAACAGATCCAAGTAGTGACCAATCTCAGCTTTAAGATTGCTAAGAAAAATGCTAAGGGCATAAAGTTCAGGTAAATGCAATTAATTCAACAGTCCCACAAACATATCTTGATATTGTTCCACCGTACCTTGTTGTTTCAAGTTAACCAGCTCCTTCATAGGGTTGCCAAATTGACCAAAACCAAAACGGTCCTGCAAACTCTTCATGTAGGCTGGCCACGACAGCATGTGGAGACCCCCATTTCGTTGGGAGTAAAAATGATGCCATTCAAACGCTCTCCTCTCTAGATTCAACATCACCAAATGGACCTTGCTAGACTCCGGTATTCCTTTAGCCTCGAAATACTGCTCAAGCTTGGTCTACCAACCTCGGAAATCATTGCCATCAAATTTGGGACATTCAAGCCTACTGACCTTCTCATGCACCCCAACCACAGGCGATGAAGTTCGCAAATGCACACTCCCCATATTTGCCAAGTTCGGTCCAACAAGAACATTAGCTGCTTCGACCTCCTTTTGAGGAAAGCCAGGCGGTGCGCCTAAAACTCCCTTCTTTTTGTCAAAATACTTGGCCAAGAATGCTTGCAAATCCTTCCGGAACTCCTATCTAAATGCTTGAAACTTGGAGTCCATCGTTGCTTCTAAACGAGCCATCTCTTCTTGGATCTTGAAGATTTCTTGCTGCATACTGCCCATCTCCTTCTGCGACCGTGTCGACACTCCATCATCGGTCATTGTAGGGAACGTAGAAGCTCTAATACCTTTGTTAAGAACTCAAAAATTCCACAGAAATAGAATGTAGAAAGGAAAGAAGAATAGAAGAAAGAACAGAGGAAGAGAAAAGTTCAGAATAATTTTCTTAGTGTTTTTCCATAACCGTATTCCCTCATACAACCCATGATTAAAAGAGAAAATAACAGCAAAGAAAGAACGTGGCACGTGGCACTTACAGTTGTACAAAACGCACTGGATCACTAACTATGTGCACCGTTTTTTACTGATTCAATTTAAAGATTGGAACTCACCATTTTCCTTAATGACTAACCGTTGCAACTAACCTTTATTTAATAGAATTTTAACTCTTCTTCTTTAACTAATATTTTAACCCATAACATAAAACGCACCATAAAGAAAAGTAGTAGTGAGAGTGAAACCTTAAAAAAGATCTGAGGAATGTAAAAGAGGAAAAAGTTGGATATTGTCGTCGTTTTTATAGAGTATGTATGACCGGCCTTTGAGTTGAATTTTCTTGCAGCCCAAAATTTTCTTCTCTTCTAGATTCTTCAATACATTTGGGGCAAGTCAATGTAAAAAAAAAAAAAAGCCAGAGGTTACCATTGATGTAAAAAAAAAAACAGAGGTTACCATTGCTGAACCAATGGGATTTGGGGGAGGGGGAGGGGGGAACTGATTTGGGGAAAAACGATTTGGGGAAGGGGGAACTGATTTGGGAAAAAAAATGATTTGGGGAGGGAATTGATTTGGGTAAAAAAGAAAGGGTTGGGAATAAAACGGCACCGTTTGCAAAATTTTAATACATATTGGTCCAAACACCGCTATAGCAGCGTTTTTGGTCCAAACACCGCTATAGCAGCCTTGACTTTTTGTGGCGTTTATGAAAAAGCGCGGCTGTAGCCCTATTCTTTGAAACGCCGCTACAGCCCTAATTTTTTATGGCATTTTCTAGTTAGCGCCAATAATGTATAACTTTTGCGGCGTTTTTGGTTCAATTGCAGCTAAAAACGCCACTAAAAGCTTAAATTCCTCTAGTGCGCAACTAGTTGCAAATAGTGGTTGGTTTCTTTGGAAATTCATTTAAAACTGGTGGATGCAGTTCATCAAAATTAAAAAAAATTGCTAAAACTACAAGGTCAGTGTACTGCTGGAAGGACCAATCAACGGTTTTTTTTTTTATCTAGTTTTTTCTATAGGAGGCAATGCTTCCCTGAGTATTCAAGTTTTAAGCATCTTTCTAAACCATGAAGTAAAAAAAGACTATGAGAATGTTTATGTAGGATGCAGAACTTTTGCACACAAACACTTTTATCGCTTGGCTTTGCTGTACTTGATAGACTTCCAACTAGAAGCAAACTTCATGCATGGCACTGTCAAGACCACTGAATGAATGTCCACCATGCAGCACTGGAGGAAACTACAGATCTATTTATTATATTTTAGATGTCAATTCTCGAAACAGGTTTAGGATATGGTTCTTCAAGTATGTGAAGCTTGTCCTCAAGCTATGTGCTTTATCTGTGGGATTTGGAAGGAGAGGGATGGAAGATTGGGTGGAAGTATGGAGCATTTCAGGGTGATCACCGCTGCTGGCAGGGCGTAGACAGGGATGATATATAACATTTTTCTTTTTATGTTTTTTTCCTCTTTACAATAACAAAAACTAATAAATAACATGAAGATTTTGGAGATAAAGATTTGAAGTTTATTGCATCTATGTAAGAATTAATAGCTGGATTTTCGAGACTCCCAGCAAGACATTCGGTTGTTCCTTCAAAATTGAAACCCGGACAGGAAACCTTAGATTGTATTGGGGGCACTCAACAAAGAATGCCCTTACAAAAATTGGCGTATGCCGCTTAAAGTGGCGAGCACACGGTATTCTTTAGTAAAAGGCGAAAGAATAGTTCGCTCTGTGCTCACCACACGGCTCCGTGAGTTGGATGCAAAGCTACGAGTTGCTCTATAAACATTAGGAGAAGCTGCTACTTGCTTTTCAGCTGCGATGTGGGAATTGATCACTAAGCAATTTCCAACAAAAAAGTTGGGACTTGGGAGTTTATAGATTATCGAGTCTTTTCTTTTTTGAAACTGAAGAAGAAAGCTAAGAACCTCTAACGAATGCTTTAAAAGTGACATTCTAAAGGGAAAATTAGCAGTAACCATCTCTTTAATTATTATATTTACTTTCAATCTTCTCTAAAGGTTCCCTAAAAGTACAGTGAATTTTAAGGATTGAAACATATGAAGAAAGGAAAACTGTGGTAAGTTAGTAACTGCATATCCAGAAATTAGTAATCTGTCGAGTGGTGGGAAGAAATGACATGGTTCGTCTTATTAATGAATTGTACCTATATGTATAGACCCGTACTAAATGATAGAAAATTTTGATATTTTAAATTTTTTTATTTTTTATTTTAACTATTTTAATTTTTTCATAATCAAATTTAAACTTAAAATAAAATTATTAATTAAATTATTGAACTTAATTAATAATTTTAAAATTTATATGAATGATATTTATATATAATATATAAAAATATAATATATCGATAACAATACATCACATGATATATACTTAAGAATAAAGCTACTCGACAAATAATAACAAAAAAAAAAGAACTGGGAAAATATGCAAAATCAGTGCTTAGAATGACCACATGTTGGATACCTGGATTTAACCAAACTAATGCATGTAAGTTTAAAACCGGTGAGTTGACAGCAAAAACTATTAAAGTCCAATTTAGAATATAATTTCCAGTGTAAGAAGATCTGATTGATCGGATACTGTTTCAGGTAAATTCATTAGAAACAGTGTAAACCAATAGACAAACTGCTATTAATATATAAAAGAAAAAAATTGTAACCCCTCCAGACGCAGTGTACAAAATAAATATTGTAGCAATGCCCCCAACATGGATACGAACAAGTTGATACACTGGAACTAAAACGAAGTCCTATATGATGAAAACAGCATAAATGGTTATGTTACTCTACGGATTCTTTTCATTTTAATGAAAAAGTACTAGTGAATGACAGAATGGAGCTAGCCACTGTTGGCTTTTTAGCGAAGGAAGAGGGCTTTGACTTGGTATTTTTTATCACGTTTTTTTCAATTTATACTATACAATATATATTAGTTGATTCATGATGTATGTTAAACTATAGCATAGAAGAGCTAAAGAAAACAACGATGAGCAGAAGTATACATCATTTTCTATATCTGACTTCTAAATACAACAGCTATTTAATAGAGAATAGTAGCCAACTGCAGCAATAGTTAACTGCTAACAGACTTAACAGACTAAAACAATCTAACTAACTTAGTAGTTATACTAACATTCCCCTGGTCTCTTTAAACAATCTTTTGCTTGGAAGACACAATCATCACTGGTTAAAACTCGGAGAGCATGTCGAAAGGTTGCAAATTGTTTGGGCCTGATTGGTTTGGTGAGTACAATTGCAATTTGCTTGTCAGATGGAATAAAGTTGACCTGCAATTGTCCATCAAGGACTTTCTCCCGAACAAAATGATGATCAATCTCCACGTGCTTAACTTTGGCATGATGTGTGGGATTTGTAGCCATTGAAACAGCAGAGGTGTTATCGCACCAGACCACAGGAGGCTGAGAGAGTGACAGGCCGAGTTCATCTAACAGCTGCTTGACCCATAGGAGCTCAGACACACAATTTGCCAAGCTTCTATATTCAGCTTCTGACGAAGATCTGGATACAACTGGTTGCTTCTTAGAGCACCAAGCAACAGGATTAGCCCCTAAGAAAACAACATAGCCAGTGGTGGAACGTCGATCTTCGACTGAGGACGCCCAGTCAACATCAGAGTAGCAAACTAAGGCAAACTGACCCTTGGAGAGATATAGGCCATGATGTAACGCCCCCATGCCCAAAACCGTCACCGGAGTCAAGCTTGAGGTGTTACTAAACTTATCTTACCTTTTAAACAACTCTAAACCACTTATTTTAATTTTCGAAATAAACTATTTTTCTACGTCATGGTTGCTTAAAAATTCATTTCTCGAGTTTCAAAACTCAAAATTAAGATCCGTAAATTTTTCATGAAACTAGACTCATATATATATCTACTAATTTTTTTCTAGAATTTTTGAATTAGCCAATTAGTACAGTTTATTATTTAAAGTTACCCCTATTTCAGAATTTGACTGCACTGACCTCTACTTACTACAAACCACTTTTCTCCCTGTAAAAAGTTCAAATGACTATACCGTTTGTTTCTATTAAAACTAGATTCAATAAGGATTCTAAACATATAAAGTACACCACCTAATTATTTTTGTAAAATTTATGGTGAATTTCCAAATTTAGAACAGGGGATCCAAAAATTGCTCTGGCCCTATTTCACTAAAACTCAGATATCTTATAAAATACAAAACCTTTACCTGTTTTGCTTATTCCATATGAAAATAGACACAATGAGCTTTAATTTCATATATTATTCACCATCAAAAAATGTCTCTACAATTTTTTTTTTTTTTGATTTTTCAAAGTCACATTATTTTCTGATACTTGAATCCGTTTTTAAGTTACTTTCACATTTTTCATAGTTTTCATGTGATAGTTACTACCTAATCATACATACTATTAAACATGTATATCATCAGCCATTCTATTAGCTAATCACTAGCAAGTATTTACACATCATTCATTGATCATATCATATCAAAAGAAACCAAGTTCCTATACATGCCATACACAAAACGAAACGTCTAACTATACCAATGTGATTTCTTCGATAGTGTGATCGGGTCTCCGACGTTTCCTTCGATCCCCGAGTGGCTTGATAAAAACTATAAAAAAAGAAAATAAAGCCATATATCTGATATGGACTTACATGGCTCATTTCTGTCCTGTCCTGTCAACCCCAATATCCTAACATTCCTAGGGTTCAAACGGGGCTTCCTAATGCTTTTTCTCTGTCATTTCGCCTTTAATTCAACCTTAAATATTCTCAAAAAAATAAGTATATAAATGCTGAAAATTGACAATAATAATGTAAAATAAAAGAATATTGCATTTATTTACTGTAAACTTACCTCGATACAAAATGTGACTAAACTTTACAATTTAGTCCTTTACTTTTTCTTTTCCCCGATCTACTCCCGAATTTCACTCTTCTTGATCTATAATAGAAAATTTAACTTATTTAATATTCAGATTTATCAAAACAGTCCTTGACCCAAACTTTGGAAAAATTACATTTTTGCCCCTAAACTTTCACATATTTGCACTTTTTCCCCAAGGCTCGTAATTTAAACTTCATCCTATTCTCTTATGTTTTATGACATGCTGATCATTTTTCCCTTCTATGACAACATCAAATTCACACTCTAACATGTACTTATGACTATTAGGTATTTTTATCGATTAAGCCATTTTACTCGTTTTCACTTAAAACCGAGTAGCACAAGTTGTCTAACATAATTTAAAACCTCATATTCTATTATAAAACATCAAAATAAATACTTTTCACCTATGGGTATTTTTCCAAATATGAACCCTAACTTAAATTATTGCTAGCATAAGCTTTATCGAGCTAACGGACTCGAAAACATAAAGAACATTAAAACCGGGGCTTGGAATCACTTACTATGGAGCTTGAAAGCTTGAAAAAAACCCTAGCTATGGAGAACCCTTGAAATTTCGTGCTAATGAAGAAGATGATGAATTTTGTGTTATTTTTCCCTTTTTATTTCATTTAATATCCAAATGACCAAAATGCCTTTCCTTATTAAACTTTCAAAAATTCCATCCATATCCTATTTTGTCCATGAACTTAGAAATTGGTCAAATTTTATTTAAACCCTCCTAATTAATATTCCAAAGCAATTTCATACTAAAAACTTCTAGAATGCAAGTTTTGCAAATTATTCGATTTAGTCCCTAATCTCAACTTAAGCACTTTATGCATAAAATTTCATCACGAAATTTTCACACAATCATGCAATCATATCATGAACCTCAAAATAATAATAAAATAAATTTTTCTACCTTGAATTTGTGGTTTCGCAACCACTGTTCCGTTTAGGCCCTATTTCGGGATGTTATACATGATCTATTGTTCAAAGAAGATACCTCAACATACGTTTGACAGCCTTCCAGTGTAACTCACTTGGAGAATTCATATACTAGCTAAGTTTATTAACACAAAAAGACAAGTCAGGGCGTGTGATGCAAATATATTGAAGCATACCAACGACACTGCGATAAAAATGCCCATCAGCAAATGAGAGACTGTCGCCAGCAGCAACTAACTTGGGAAAGCTCACCATGGGAGTTGGTGTAGCGGACGCACCTGGCATCCCAGTCTTATTTAGTATCTCAATGATGTACTTTTTTTGATTCAAGAACAACCCCTAAGAGGTATGGTGAACAGTGATGCCTAGGAAAAAATTGAGCTGGCCCATGTCCTTTAGGGCAAACCTGTGATGAAGTTGCTGGACAACGCTATCAATCTCCTCATTAGAACTACCTGTAAGAACAATGTCATCTACATAGGACATAAGCAACAAGTAATGCCCTGAAGTGATTCGAATGAAAAGGGATGAGTCAGCCTTTGACGCTTGAAAGCCAAGTGGACCAACCAAATACTGTTTGAGCGTTTGAAACCATGCCCGAGGAGCTTGTCTTAAGCCATAGAGAGCCTTGTTGAGTTTACAAACGAACTATTGACCATTCGGGCCGGACGCTTCAAACCCATGTGGTTGAGTCATGTAAATCTCCTCAACCAACTCCCCATTGAGGAAAGCATTGTTGACATCGACTTGCCTCAATGACCACCTTTTCATGACTGCAATAGTAAGAATAGTTCGAATGGTGGTGGCCCGAACAACAGGGCTGAAGGTATCTTGAAAATCGATACCAGCATGCTGAGAGAAACCTTTGGCAACCAGGCGAGCTTTGTAGCGATCTACGGAACCATCAGCCTTCTTCTTGATTTTAAATAACCACTTACAGCCAATTGCTCTTCTGTTGTCAGGTAATGAACAGAGACTCCATGTGTGATTTTGAAGAAGCGCATGTAACTCATTAAAAACTGCAGCTTTCCAAGACTCATTGGTCATTGCTTCATGAATGTCAGCAGGTATGTGGTCAGACACTTTAGGTGTTGTACTCAGATATACTTTGGGTTTAAATATCCCTGCCTTGCTACGAGTAACCATAGGATGAAAATTAAGAGAGGCACGTGCTGATGAATTGGGTTGTGTGAGTTGAGCACTGCAGGATGTGTTTTGGATAGAAGTAGGTGATAAAGAGCAATCGGGACTAGAAGTATGGTTCTGGACAGGTGGGGAATAAGTAGTGGACGATGAAGGTGAAGCTAAGACAAGCAAGCGAGAGCTAGTTTGAGACGTGTGTGGTTGAGGGTCCAGCTTGGAAGAGTTGGTTTTAAAAGGAAAGACAGATTCATTAAAGGTGACATGACGTGAAACATAGATCCGTCCATTATCATCTCGACACCGATAGCCTTTATGCAATGGTGAGTACCCTAAAAATGTGCAGGGTGTTGATCTAAATTGAAGCTTATGAGTATTATAGGCATTACAGGAAAATAGGGCTTTAGCGGCGTTTATAGCGGCGTTTTATCAAAAAACACCGTAAAAATTGTAAAACACAGAGCAAAAGCAGCGTTTTACTAAAAACGCCGCTAAAAACAGTGCAATAGCGGCGTTTTTTGTTAAAACCCGCTAAAAACAGAGCAATAGCGGCACTTTTGATAAAACGCTGCTAAAAGTCGGAGCATTAGCGGCGCTTTTGATAAAACGCTGCTAAAAGTCATATAACCCCTTAAACCCCAAAAAAATCATGAATACTAATCTATAACCCCTAAAACACTAAACCTCTAAACCTTAAAAACCCTAAATCCTAAATTATAACTTTTAAAACCCTCCCTTAAAAACATCACATCGATGTTGATGTGTATATACATATATATTAATGTAAAAGCTTATGTTCATAATAAATAATGGAAGCAATACTTAATATTGATTAAATTTATTTTTGGTTTACGGTTTAATATTTAAGGTTTAAGGTATATGATTTAGGGTTTTATGGTTTAAGGTTTAATGGCCATGGGTATATATATAGTATGTTAATCTCAAGTGAATCATATTCAATAATTAAATCCTAAACCCTATAATTAATTATTATTATCGATAATAGATATCTTGATTTTGATAAAAAATATTTTTATATATTAATAAGGTGTTATATTGTTTAATGGATTGAAGGATTTGTGAAAACGTTTTAAATGATAAGTTTACCTTTAAATTTTATTAATAGTTTTTGTTTATACTATTTTAATATTTATCTATACTGATTAATTAAAAATATATTTATTTATACTGAACGAAAATTCTCTGTACTCATTTGTGTCTCCACGCTTTTTAATTGTAACTCATTTTCTTTTTAAAATATATATTTGTGTCTTCACGTTTTTTATTTTTTTACACAATTATTGATATAATATCATTTTATATTTATATATTGCATGGATACATAAATATTTATATTTTTTCAATATAAAAATATATTGATGTATTTATTTTTTAAATGTGTATGATTAAATCAAAATTAAAGTTTTAACTATACATTTAAACCACAATTAGAATTTCACGTCTACAATTACACATTAAACCACTACAGCAAAACATGGAAAATCAAAATCCCTAATTTTTTGTTAAAAAAAAATTAAAATTAAGCAATAGTGGCGTTTTTAGACAAAACGCCACAAAAATAAAAATAAAAATTAAGCAATAGTGGCATTTTTAGACAAAACGCAACAAAAATATGTTAAAAATTTTGAAAGAAAAAGAATATAAAAAAATATGTTAAAAATAAAAAAAAAATTAAAATTAAGCAATAGTGGCGTTTTTAGAAAACGCCACAAAAATTTGAACTATACCGTGAAAAGTTAAGCTATACTGGCGTTTTTAATGGAAACGCCGCAAACAGGGAAAATCAAAATCCCCAATTTTTTGTTACCCGCTCGTTACTTCCTCTTTTTTCTGCATTTTCGCTTATTATTTAACAGGACTCTCATTCTCTCCTCAACCTTTTATCAAAGGACAGTCATCTAAATGGAAATTGAAGCCGAAAGCTCGTTGAAATCCCTTACCAACTACCAAGGTTATTTTCTTAAGATTCAGCGATTTGAAGTGTTTTAACTCGAAATTAAAGTTTGATAGAAAACCTCAAAAGCTAGGAAACATAAAGAAATATTCTTAAGATTCAGCAATTTTGGGTAGTTCTATTGACAAGCTTTTCTGATTTTCAGCTTTGATTTTTCTTTCTTTTTTGTCTCTGGGATTTGACAGTTGTGAAGGTTGAGGTCTTGAGTGATGGCATTACAAGAGAAGTTAGATAGATTTAAACAGCAGCAGGAGAAGTGTCAGTCGATGCTCTCCAACATTTCAGCAAAATCAGCATTTTCTAGGTCCACTCCAAAACCTGCACTTGCGGCCGCCGCCCCCTTTCCAAGTGCAAGACCTTTGAAGTAGAACAATTAGTCTTCAACAATGGTATATATGTGTCTGTTCTCTTGCTTATTTGTTCCCCCCAAGGTTCTACTGTATGTTTTCTTTGAATTTCATGCGATTCTATTTGTATTCAATTATGGGTCCTTTTAAGTAATGTAGTCTACGTGATAAATTGAGTACTTTCTATTTGTCCTTTGAAGCAGAACAATTAGTCTCCATAAAACTTGTCAATAAAGATGTCAGTAAAGACATCTGAACCAATGCAAATTTGAGGTTAAACTGTTTGGTATGTTCTTTTAATAAAGATGTTGAGTTTGAATAAGTGTGATGATAAATACTTGAAATGGTATTGTCCCAGAGTTAAACTATAAAAGTTTAAATGTTATAGTTAAAATAGATAAATGTGAAGACTCTTGAACCCTAGCCTAATCAAAACTTGCTCTCATGAGTTCATATCAATAGTTCTTTCTAGATTGTCATGCTTGGTAGGAATTTTATAGGCACTTGAAAAGAGGCTTGTCAGTATTTGAGCAACAATGAAATGAAAGAATCAGTAAGGAAATAGAGGAGCAGGAGTTTGAAGAAGCACAGACGTTTCTATAGGAAACTGAAAAGCATTTGAAAAGAGGGAAAAGGAAGCCAATTTTAGATGGGGTGAACAGCCATTTATTTTCATTAAGTTTTCGACTCCTATAAGCTGTTCTTTATTTTTATTTTTTATTTGAGTTCTGACTATGCATGTGTCCAGGAGAAATTAACAAAGCAAACCTTGCTTGAGCAAGCGATGAGTAAGCAGCTAAAGGAGAGGCAGGAACAGGAGAAGAGACTACAAAAGGTTGCGAAAACAATGAACCATATGGAAAGAGCTAAGAGAGAGGAAGCAGCACCTTTGATTGAAGCCGCTTTTCAACGACGACTGCTAGAAGAGAAGGTGCTTCATGAACGTGAACAACAGGTAAAATTTTAATTCCTTGTTTTGCAGTTGAAAGAAGTACTTTGTTTTTAGTGCTTCTCTTTCCAGGTCTTGTAACATATGACCTTTCATGTTTTATAAACATATCAAAGACTTTGATTTGTTATCTTAAGTCTGCCTCAACAGATGTTCTATCTTCATCTGCATTTCCATATCTTGAAGGGAAGAGCAGCGTTTATATGTCGCAGTCTTTCTTTATGAGAGGTTCTGTTTTGTTTTGTATTTTTGCCATTGTCAACCTTTTTGATATAATCATTCGTAATTCTATTTTTCTATGTTGTAGCTGGAAGTTGAGTTGAGTAGGCAGCATCATGATGGGGACTTGAAAGAGAAGAATAGGTTGGCACGCATATTAGAAAATTATTCAGGCCTGGAAGCAGGAAAGGGATATCAAGAGGAAGAAAATATTCTATGTGAGGTCTGAAGAGGAGAGAATAAGAAGAAGCACGCAAACGTGAAGGTATGTAATTTTATTTACTCATTTAATTATTTTTTTAATAATTACTTGACCTGAAATTATACTCTGATTTTGAACTACCTCAGGATTATAATTATTAAATAATATTGAAAATTAAATTATAATTTTATTAATATTTCAAAATATAAGCATCTAAAAGTCGTCACTAAGAAATATCTATTTTTTTTGAAAAATGTATTAACAACAATATCCTCAGGTGTTTGCCAAACTACATGTTAATGTTATCAAGAGTATCCACTATTTATTTGTCACAAAATCTCCATATAAATTTGGTATAATATAATCATAAATTTTTTGCTATAAATACAACACTGAGTTTTATTTTAACCACTAAATTAAAAACATATATAATTTTATCATTTGAACTATACAAATTTTTTATTTAAGTTACTAGATTGTTAAGTTTTTTTTTTTAAAGTTCTGCCATTAAGCTTCAAGTAATTATTCAATGATTGGTATAGTAAATCAATATTCATTGATAGGTAAAAGAACATACTTTAAATCTAAGTCAATTTAACAGTCAATATTGGATATCAGTGAAAAAAGTTGTTTAAACTTTAGTTCGTAAATTCGTGACATCAAAAACTATTTCATGAAAAAAATGAACTGTAAAAGACAAAAGGGAAAGAGAGTTTTGGGCTGAAATAGTCATGTATTGGCCACATCCATCTAACTTGGGGACATGAATTGCTTAGTTTTGGGCCGATTGCATGGTAACATGGTAACATTTGAAATTCAATCTTTGAAAACTTTGCACCAGCTTTCCTAACCATATGATGACTTTTAGTAATGAATTACTAATGAATATTCGTGGAAGACATTGAGTATGCAATTAGTTATATTATTACTTTAATGCAGGCTGCAGAACAGGATTATGAGAAGGAAAAACTTAACAAAAGGATTGCTAAATTATCTGGTGGTGTGGCAGTGATACAGATAACCATTAGTTAGTTGAAGGGACATTCTATGTAGTTTGTCCATATGGAATTTGTTTTAAGAAATTTTATATTATTTCTATCCAATTTTTGATGTGATATTCTTTTGAAAATTTAAAGGTTGGAGCTCAAACTGATTTTATGATACTGTATGTTGAATTTTATGATTTTTGGGACATGAAAGATGCGGTTCGACTTTGAAAAAAATTAATGAGTAAAAGCCAGATTAAATCTCATGATTTTACCTTGTTTATGCTGTTTAAACAGCCTGGTAAGGACAAGTTTTCCAGCATTTGTAGAAGAGTCTAGTATGTCTTATGTTGTTCAAATTCGAATAGATTGAATAGAGTTCGTTTTGATTAATGGTCGCATTATCTTGTTCGATTCTTGGACACATTAAATGTGTTTTGGCATGGATAATTTCTAGGTTTATTAAGGTCCAAATGTAGATATAATGATTGTGAAATCAACTATTTAAATTTAGTGATGTGCCATGTTAAAGATTGTAAATTTTAGACAAAATTATGGTAAAGTCAGCATGTTGAAGCCACAAATTATTTGATTTATGCTGATTGAAATAGTTTGTGTATGGGGAGTTATTTATGCATACAAACTTTATTTCAAGACATATAATTAAAGCAAATACATATAATTATATACATAATCAAATTTTAAAATATTTCTTTTAACTTATTGTAAATATTTTTAAGGAAAACAATGTTCTAATATAATCTGCTAGTTTTAGTGTAAAGCAATTTTATTTTAATTTGTTTCATTTCTTTTTTATGTGGTGTAGGGGGTATGTTGGAATTCACAGTTCGGGATTCAGAGACTTTCTACTGAAACCGGAGCTGTTTCGATCTATTGTGGATTCTGGTTTTGAACATCCTTCCGAATAATACCATTGAATAACTGATATAATGTTTTAATTTGTTTCATTTCTTTGCTACTTGTTTTTAGCTTTGCTGCTATTTATCATCTTTTTTTTTTCTTTTTTAAATTCTTGTATTTGCTCTAGTTTTGTTGCGTGATTGTTTGTCTATTTTGTGTTTTTTTGTTGTTAGTTTTGTGTTATAATTTGTTCCAAAGTTAGATTTCAAATCTTTAGATTTATAATTAGGGTTTATTGGATTTACTGGTATTTTTAGTCAAAGCTAACTGTTCATCAGACCCTGATATTGCCTTTTGTGCTTGTAATTTTAGATACTAGAAGTAAAGAATAATTTCTATATAACGTTAAACAACAGGAGGTAAAATATAGTTTGGGGTGGAATTGAGCAAAGGCTTCAGAACTGTGATTTTGAGTTGAGTTTATGTTTACTCCTTGATTGTACTGATAATAAATTTGTCAGGGAATCTTATGCATTGGCTTTTTCAAATGTTCTCGCCAAAGAAAAGGAAATTACAAGGAACAAGCAGTTCAAGATCTGGAGGTAAGCTATGAGAGTTGTTCAAAGCTGGCCTTTTGGTCTACATCTTGCCTTGATGATTTTTTATTTATGTATTCTTTTGTTTGATCAATTGGAGGTCTAGTCATACTCTGAATGCTTCTTTTTTTATATTCAAATCTCTCCTACCACATTATAATCAAGTGTTCTTAAGTTGACAAATATACTGTAAGAACCTATTCTTGTCGTGCGTTACAAGTGATTGTTGTTAAGATATTGAACCCACAACCTTTCAAGAGTCTTGAACAGTTCATTTTAAGGATATTTTCTAACATTTAATACATTGCTTACTTTAACTGAATTCAAGAAAAAAGTGATGCATTAATTACACGGCATTGGTTAACATTTCTCTTAAGAAATTTATCAATAAACACCTTAACATGATAAGAATATTGGAGATTTTGCAATATGGTATTGATTTGTAGGGTATTTCAGGCCAATATTGTGAAAGTATCACAGCTGTGAACTAATTTTCTCATCAAATAC
Organism: Gossypium arboreum; assembly: GCF_025698485.1. NCBI lineage: Eukaryota > Viridiplantae > Streptophyta > Magnoliopsida > Malvales > Malvaceae > Gossypium > Gossypium arboreum. The sequence continues at coordinate 9,133,266 of NC_069071.1, forward strand.
CATAATCTCATGGACATTTATATGCAGGAAATGGAGAGAAGAAGAGAAGAACTTGAACAATTGCTATTGGCAGAAAGGGTATGAGAGAATGTAGGTGATTAAGTCAAATGGAGAAAGGGACATTATGTCCTTGTTGTGTGCAAGTGTTTTCTCCTTGAGACAGGCAAGGAACCTGACATCAAGAATGGTTCAACTTAAAGATGCTTCCTTGTACTCATTCTCATCCTCTTTATATTTTTCGATGCTTTCTTCAAGTAGGATACTAAGAATTTCCTGTACTATTCTTTCTGATTGCTTATAAAATAGTTTGCTCATTAGAACTTTCATTTTCTCTTGTCTTTTATTTATTTGTGTAAATCATTTTTCATTGTTTAGTGACACAATGACTCTTTGAACATAATTTCTGTTGAGTTACATATAAATGATTTTTTAAAAATTGTGTATAGTTTAAAGTTCAAATTTCAAAAATAAAACATAATATAATATTTATCATCGAAAATAAATATTATTTAATTAAAATATATTTTTTAAAGTTTATATTTTTTAGCGGCATTTGTCAAAAAAGCGTCGCTAAAAGCCTGTTATATAGCGACGTTTTAGAAAAAGCACCGCTAAAAGTCATGACCTTTTAGCGGCGTTTTTTCAAATAAACACCGCTAAAAGTTTAGCGGCGTTAACAATAACGGCGTTTTTTGTGGCACTTGTAAAAACGCCGCAAATAGTTTTAGCGGCACTTAAAAGCGCCGCTAAAGGCCTAAAAAAACGCCGCTAAAAGTCAGTTTTGCTGTAGTGAGGGTCAGAGATCAGGAAAACACATGCACCCAAATATACGCAGGAATGAGTAGGTGGGTCGAACATGAAATAATTTTTCATAGGGTGAGACATGGTTAAGGGAAGAGGAAGGCAACCTATTGATCAAGAAGACAGCACTATTGAAAGCATCATTCCAGTATGTCAAAGGCATTGCTGCATGAGCCAACATAGAAAGTCCATGTTAAACTATAGCATAGAAGAGCTAAAGAAAACAACAATGATCAAAAGTATACATCATTTTCTATATCTGACTTCTGAATACAACAGTTATTTAATAGAGAATAGTAGCCAACTACAGCAACAGTTAACTGCTAACAGACTTAACAGACTATAACAATCTAACTAACTTAGTAGTTATACTAACAATGTAACTCAACTACTCCTACTAATACAATCTTGAAAACATGAAAATTTAACTTCTACACAAATTGATTTGTATCAATCAGCACTTAAATATATCAACTAAAAATGGTTTACACCTAACGTAACATGTGCAACATGTACCAAAAATATAACCATGCAACCCATGGATCTTCAATCTGCCTGTAGCTTCACAATTCGCTGTATAGTGCACAACTTGGGCATCGGTGAGCTTATTCTTACTTATTCTTAAAGTCTGAACTGTTTGCCATATATTATTCGCCAAATGTACTTGTCACTACATGGTTTGCCATCTCACAACAATTGCATTATATTTTGCGTGGAGCATTCTTGATGAATTTGAGATCTAATCCTTCACACTTCGCAAATCAATGCATGGTCTGATATCCTAAAGTTAGTTAAGAAGCTCCTTATTTTCAAAAGTTACTAAAGTATGTCTGGCGTCCTTATTCATACTACATTTTTATCATCAGCATAGATCTCTGTAGTGCAAGTACAAATTAATATTTATTTATGTTAAAGTTTGGCGGCATCTTTTGTTAATAAAAATCAAAGGTGGCATCATGGCATGTAAATTTCTAGTAAGATATCAAACACCATTAGTAAAACCATAAACTGAAATGACACTGTTTATTTTATTAAAACCCAATAACTGTAGGAAGGATATTCCCTAAAATCGTACATGGTGAAAAGCGAAAGCATGAAAAGTTTCCACCAAGTCTAGGCACTTAGACAACTTAGAAAACCTCAAACAACCCATGACAGAACTGCAAGGAACTCCATAGACAAGAGTTATATATGCTTTTCCTCTTAAAGTTAACTCAAAGATAGAGTTGAAGTGAATGGAATATAAGATGTTTGGAGGCCAGTTAGAATTAAATGGTACAAAATACTTTATATTTCATCATATCTCATAAATGTAATCGATAAGAAAACTTTATAATGTAAGATTGAAAATACTGTGACCTTTCTTTTAAACACAGAAAAAACTTGTCAAGATGCCTGCAAAGTGTTCTAAATATGCAAACCACTCAGAGGCTATGAGCAATATCAGTCATTTAGTGTTCTGTAACACATTACTGAGTTAACAATTCCAGTTTCACTTCCAAAACTAAACTAATCTGAATGATGTTGCCAAAAGTAGGTAGCATCAACGAGAAACCAACATTTCTCTTATATTCTTAGACTTCATCCGACAAGCCAGGTATGAAAGCATCAGTAATAAGGACAAGTGAAAGCTATCACATGATTAACAACAATATCAATGTAATTAAATCCAGATATAACATCATGATTTTGATAGGTGTAAACAATATAAAAAAAATTCAAATAAGAATAATTCATTTTCTAGCTTTTTTCCACATAAAAACCAAGTTGCATATGGAGGAGTAATTCTTTGAACTCAAATTGCACATAAAATCTAAAAGCAGTCTAACCAAAACAGAAAGGTTATATAAATCGAAATTATCCAAGTCTTGATTAAAAGATGCAACATTACCAGTATCTACTCCACTGATGAATATTAAGCATGTCCTCGGTTTCACTCTGCTCCTCCAATAACCCTTCACTCGCATACTTACTTAAAAGATCTATCTTCTTCCTTTCCACAACCATTTTTTCAATCTCCTTCTTATTGGTGTTTGAGAGCAAGGAACAATCAAAGTTCAGCAAGCAGCAAGGCTCGATACTTGCAAAAGAAACAAGCAAATTTAAAACAGAATTTTGAAATAAGTAAGGAACAATAAAGAGTTTCTTGGATGAAAAATGATGAACATTTTCATTAAACTGAACAATGACAAAATGCCAATACATAAAACCAAGCATTGTGCTTGTCAAAATCAGTATAAGGTCAACTAATCTATACCAACTACCACTAATACATTAGAACTTGAAAGCTAAGCTTGTACACATGAACAAAGCTGGTTAACAGCTCAATCACATTAAAAAAAATACATCAACTTCAACCTAGCATGGTTCAAAATGAACTAAGTTTCATTACATCAATCAAAAAAGAACAAAATGAACTTAGATTGGCTGCTGTACTTGTTTCGGCAGTTTCTTGCATGGCTCAGGCTTGCTGACCTGCTTCCTTACTGCTTCTGGTGCCGTATGCTGACCAACATTCAACACTCCTTGATAAACTGTAATTTATACATATTTTTATCTCATGCTTAACACATTTATGGATAATTTCTCCTTAGATTTGGTGAATTCGATGCTTCTAATTCTTTAATTTCATGTTTTATACTTAGGTGAGCACAGGAGAGTAAAAAGAACGAGAAACGGGCCGAAAACGGAGAAAATTAACCCACATGAAAAATCAACATGGCCTGGACTTCCTCACACGGGCGTGTCATACAGTCATGTCTCTTTGGCAGGATTGAAGCACGACTTACACGGGTAAACTACACACCTGTGCCTATTCAACAGCCTTGACCACGGGTTGGAGTAATCACACACAGGCGTGTCCCTGCTGAGCCCAAGTATAACCTTATTCAGAAAAGACCAATTTTGAGGGCTCTTAGGTATTCTAAAGCCTATTTAAACACCTAAGGAGGCACTTAGGAGGAGAGACGCAGAGTAGGAGGCAATGAATTACTCAAGGGAAGCCGATTGGTCCATCTCAGAAGCCGGATTCATCATCAAGATTGAAGATCTCCCTTCAATTTCCATTCAGGGGTTTTGGGTTTTCTTTATGTTTTGTATTCATTATTCTTCTGAGATTTTTCTTCTATAATTATGAAATAAACCCCCTAAATACCTAAGGGGAATGAAACCTAAGACGGATCTTGTTATAATTATCTTAATTGTATGATAAATATTTGACTTGTTCTTAATTATGTGTTCTTAATTCTTGTTTTAATATTCTAGGATATTGTTTCGAGTTAATACTCTTATTCAGAGGAGGAATAGACCCTATCTAAGAGTAAATTTGTCATAATTAAGCAGAGTTGATTGCACGCCTAGAGATAGGGTGACAAGATTTTGCTGGATTAGGGTAAAACCTAATAAGGGGATCCATAGATCAAGTTAATGCAATACTAGGTGTTAATTAGAAAGAGATTTCAATTAATCAACCTAGGGTTAGACGTTATTAATCTTGAGAGAGATAATAATATAACTTAGGGATTTCTACAGATCAAGTCAAATGAATAAATCGTCTGATTCAAAGTCAAATAACAAGTGAAGTCTAGGTGGATTTTTCCTTGGGTATTGTCTTAATCAATCGAATTTTCCCAAAAGCTTTTCCACAATTTCTCTTTGTGCACTCTTAGTTTAGTTAATTAATATATATAAACCAATCCCTTATTTTTTAGGCTAGATAATAAAAATAATGTAATTACTAGTACTCTTGGTTCCTTTGGGTTCGATAATCCGGTCTTGCTAAAGCTATACTACTGTTCAATAGGTACATTTGTCTTCATCGTGATAATAGTTAGTTTCAAGAACGCTTAATTATAAATTTTTAAAACCTGTCGCGAATATCATGTATCACTCCTCATTGGTTAGCATGTTGCAAACTCCCATTTGCTTTCTTAGTTTGATAAATTTTGACACACTAAGGGCTTTAGTCAGAATGTCAGCAATTTTCTCTTCAGAATTGCAATGAATCAGTTTTACCTCCTGTGCTTGCTCCATTTCTCTTACAACATGAAGCTTGATGCTAAAATGCTTTGTTCTACCATGAAAAACTGGATTCTTTGCAATTGCAACAGCGGATTGATTGTCACACATGATCCCTGTTGGTTCCTCTTGATGTAAATTCAGGTCTGCTAATATCTTCTTTAGCCATATGGCTTGATTCACAGCCCCAGCAGCTGCTACATATTCAGCTTCAGTGTTGACTAAGCAACTACATTTTGCTTCTTCAAACTCCAACAGAAGACAGCTAAACTAAGGGTGAAAACATACCCTGAAGTACTCTTCATGTCATCAATCGAACGTGCCCAGTCACTATGTGTGTATCTAACTAATCTTAGCTTATCAGCTTTGCCATACAATATTTCATGGTTCAATGTACCCTTGATGTATCTAAGCACTTGTTTAGCAGCTTGGAAGTGCTTCTCGTTGCAATAATTCATGAACCTTGAAAGCAAATTGACAGCAAACATAATGTCTGGCCTAGTGGTAATCAAATACAACAAACAACCAACTAGGCTCCTATAGACAGATTCACAAACCTGTTCAAAACTCCATTGGCTTGATAATTTTTCTCCAATAGCAATAGGTGTGCTTGTTGCCTTGTAATTTTCATTGAAAACTTGGTCAGGATTTTGAAGGCAAAAGCTTTTTGACTTAGGAAGATCCCTCTTTGACTTTGGTTCACTTCCATGCCAAGAAAATAAGTCAGTCTCCCAAGATCAGACATCTCAAACATTTTTTGCATCATTGCTTTGAAATCTGCCAATATAGCTTGGTCTCCTCCTGTAACAAGCAAATTATCCACATACACAGACACAATAAGTTGTGTTTTATCATTTTCTTTCTTAACATACAAAGTAGGCTCACTAAGGCTTCTTTGGAATCCCAAATTGAGTAGGTAGCTATCGATTCTGCTATACCAGGCCCTTGGTGCCTGTTTCAAGCCATACAAGGCTTTCTTGAGCCTGTAGACCATGTCTTCCTTGTCTGGCACTTTAAAGCTTTGAGGTTGCTCCACATAGATCTCTTCTTCAAGAAAACCATTGAGAAATGCTAACTTTACATCGAGCAGGTGAATTTTCCACTCCATCTGAGCTGCCAAGGCAATCAGCAGCCTGATGGTATCTAGCCTGGCCACTGGTGCAAATGTCTCTAGGTAGTCCAAACCATACTTCTGGCTAAACCCCTTCACAACTAGCCTTGCTTTAAGTTTGTTCAAGCTCCCATCAGCATTATGCTTGGCTCGATAGACCCATTTTAGCCCAATGACCTTTCTGTTGGCTGGTCTTACAACTAACTCCCATGTCTGGTTCTTCTCAATCATGGCAATCTCATCAGTCATTGCTTGTTTCCATCCTTAATGTGCCTCAGCCTCTTCAAAACTGCTAGGTTCAACTGTAGCCACATGTGCTCTCTCATAAATTTCAGCCAATAGTTTAGTACCCCTGACTGGTTCATTATTGTAGCGACGTAAAAAAAAAATTTCTCTTTCGGTTGGTCGCTAATTGGGGCGATTTATTAAACATTTGAAAACCAACTTTCGATTTTATTAACAAAGGGAGTCGCCACCGATCCTTTTTTGTAGGTGTGATCGGACACCTAATAAAATTATTTTAAAACAAAAAGAAGGCCAAATTTAGGTCTACGTGAAAGTCCAGAGAAAAATTGGGGTTTGGGAGTCAGTTACGCGCGAGGAAGGTATTAGCACCCTCACGACGCCCAAATTGGTATCTCATAAACATGTGTTGACTTGAATTTCAAAAATACGAATTCAATTTGACATTTACTCGTGATCCAATTGAAAAATGAGAATTTTTAGTTTTCGATTTTTTATTAGAAAGGGTGTCCCGTTTTTTAACACAAGCCGACAAATTTCACCCAACATAGCGATGAAATCTATGGCTTAATATTAAATCGGTACATTATCTTATTTTTGAAATTAATTAAAACATGAGAAAAATATTCCTAAAGTGAGAAATTAAAATAGATAAAGGACGAAAAAAAATGATATCATTAATGAAAAATATTAACATGGAATACTAGAATATTAGAATAACAATAATAATGATATTTACAAAATAAAAACAAATCATGTACTAATAATAAAATAGGAAAAATGATATATTTGGTAATAATAATATAAAATAATAATATGTACATAAAAATACATATATATATATATATGCATATAATAAAAGTATGTAATAATAATAATAATAATAATATCTACAATAAAAGAAAATATTAGGAAACGTACATAAAAAATATATACATAAAAATTTACAACAATAATATAAAATAATGATATGTACAAATATATATATATATATATATATACATATGTACATAAAATATACACTAATATAATAATAGTTATAATAATACTAGCAATAGTAATAATTTGTAATAATAATATATACACAATATGGTATTTAAAAATATATATATATATGTATATATAATAGTATTTAAGAATATATACATATGAAATATATAACTAATGGCATTAAAAATATATACATAATATATATAAAATACATAAAAAATTATTAACACACTACATAAGTAAATGAAATATAATAATAATACTAAAATAATTAATTTAAATAGTAAAGTAACTAAAAAGAATTAAATTGAACTAAAAACAAAATATTTGGGGCAAAATTGAAATAAAAATAAAAGGAAAGGACTATATTGAACATGCATAAAACTGTGGGGGACCAAAAACACAATTAATCCTCCCCTCAAAACATAACATAGCAAGAGGGACTAAATCGCAAAGCGCTACATACTTTAAGGCCGCTTTTGACAAAAAATCATTTTGAAGAGAGAAAGAAAAAAAGAGAGAAAGAAGAGAAGGAGGGGGAAAGGAAATCCGGCCAAGGGGGCGGTCACTCGATCGATCGTCACCCGCCACACCACCACTAGAGAAAAGGTAAATTTTTTTTCTTAACAATATATGTATATATAAAGAAAAAACAACACAAAAAAGAAAGAAAAAGATTCGAAGAAGAGGAAAAAAGATGCAACCTTTTATTGATGTTTCTTTTGTGTTCAAAATTTGAAGGATTTTTGTGTTTGTCTCCTTTTCAATCTTTGTAAAATCCCCCTTTTACATGATTTTTGAATGGCTTTTATAGCCATCTTTTACATGATTTTCTATTATTTCTTTTCTATTTTGTAGGTGGTGGTGGTAGACAATAGATATAAAAATGAGAGGAAAAATGGGGTAAGTGGGAAAGTGGCTAGGTGGCTAGGGTTTCTTGGTTTTTTTTTGGGGTTAGTTTTTTTTTGGGGGGTTAGGTTTTTTTTGGGGGGGGCTTAATGGGCTTTTGAATTGGGTTTAATATTTGGGTTTTGTAATGGGTTTGGGTAGATGTAAATGGGTCATGGGTTAAGGGTTTTAGTGGGTTTAGAGGTTTGGTTGGGTTTTGATGTAATCGGGCCCGGGCAATTTGGGCTTCTATAATTATCAATGTCTATTTCTGGACCATTTTGATTAGCTTCAATCCGATCAGCTATCAATTCTTCAGAATTGCCTTCTGGTTCATTTCTTTCCCAATTCCAGCTTACTTTTTCATCAAAAACTACATCTCTTCTTACTTGGATTCTATTTGATGAAAGATCTAAGATCCTATACCCTTTCCTGACTAAGCTGTAGCCTACCAGAATACCAAGTTGAGCTCTTTTTGACAGCTTATCCCTCCTTACTGCTAGTGTGTGAGTATGACACAAGCAGCCAAAGACCTTCAAATGAGTCAATGATGGCTTAAATCCAAACCAGGCCTTAAATGGAGTTTTATGTGCCAAAGCCTTGGTTGGGAGACTATTTTGAAGGTACACAGCAGTGTTAACTGCTTCAGCCTACAGGGTTTTAGGCAAATTCTTCTCAAACAATAGGCACCTGGCCATATCCATTAAAATCCTGTTCTTTTTTTCACTTACCCCATTTTGCTGAGGTGTATAGACATTGGTCAGCTGATGTTTGATGCCGGCATCACTGCAAAGACTTGAAATTGAGCTGAAGTGTACTCATCTCCATTGGCTGATCTAATGGTCTTCAATTTACATCCTGTTTCTGTTTCAACTGCAACTTTAAACTTCAAGAACACTTGAGCTACCTCGGATTTGTGCTTCAAAAAGAAAATCCAACAATATCTGGTACAATCATCAATGAAAAGAATGAAGTACCTGTTACCATTGAGTGATTCAGTCTTCATGGGGCCACACACATCAGTGTGCACGAGTTGAAGCCTTTTTTAGGCTCTCTAAGCCTTGTTTGAAGGAAATGGCAGTCTAGCCTGTTTTTCTAGCTAGCACACTTCACAGACTTGATCATTTTCAACTGAACCAATGAAATTTTCAGCCAAATCTTCTCTAACCATCTGAGCTATTGATCTGAAGTTTGCATGACCAAGTCTTTGATGCCAAAGCTTGGATTCATCAATAGAAGCTGTATAAGCTGAGTTTAAGGCTTTTTTCCAATCAATAACAAAGCTTTTATCTGTCATGGCTACTATCATGAGCATGGATCCACTTGGATCACTGAATTTACACTCACTGCCTTTGAACACAACTGAATAACCCTTCTCTAGCAATTGAGCTATACTCAACAGGTTTTTGTCAATTTCAGGAACTAACAACACATTTGAGATGAGATTGTTACCTGTGGGAGTCCAAATCAGGATATCTCTTTTGCCTTCAACCTTGATAAAGTGACCATTTCCAACTTTAATTTTGGTTTTGTAGCTTTTGTCCAATGACTTAAAAATGGTAGCATCTGGTGTCATGTGGTTGGTACAGCCACTGTCTATGAGCCACCCATTTGAGACCTTCTCTTGAGCAGTTGAGTAAGAGATTGTAAAGACCTGCTCCTCATGATCACTGCCTTCTTCAGCTACCCGAGCTTCAGCCCTTGGTTGCTGTTGGTTCTGCCTTGGTCTTTCCTTCTCTTTGCAGAGATTTTCAATATGGTCAATCTTTTACAGTATTGGCACTGCACATCTGGCCTAAACCAGCATTTGGCCTCTGGATGACCAGGCTTCTTGCAATGCCTGCATGGTCTATCCCATCTTCTTGGAGAATCTAACTTTGGCTTATCTCTCCAAGTCTTCTTACCTTTGTTGACAGAAGAGCTTGAGGCAGTCTTGGTTTTGGCTTGGAAGGCACCTTTTTGGTACTCCTCGAGTCTACTGACTCTTCTCTACTCTTGTACATAGAGAGCATTAATCAACTCTGTTAAAGAGATGCTGGTCAAGTCCCTTGAATCTTCCAGGGATGATATTTTTGCCTCATACCTCTCTGGTAAGTTAGAGATCACTTTTTCCACTACCCTTGCTTCATTGAATTGCTCTTCAAGGAGCCTTATGCTGTTTACAACAGCCATAATTCTGTCTGAGTACTGCTTGACAGTTTCTTCTTCCTTCATTTTCAAGTTCTCAAAGTCCCTTCTCAAGTTCAGAAGTTGTTGTTGCCTTGTTCTCTCAGCCCCTTGAAACTCCTCCTTCAGTTTATTCCAGGCCTGTTTTGGTGTCTCACAGGCCATGATCCTTGTGAAGATCACATCTGAGACATAGTTCTAAATACAGGACATGGCTTTATGCCTCTTGGTCCTTTCATCAGCATGTTGCCTGATCTGAGCCACTATTGGGTTGGCTCTGAGTGGTGCTGGTTCAACATCTGAGTTGACCACTTCCCATAGGTCGAATGCCTACAGGTAGGTCCTCGTATTGACTATCCAAATGTGAAACCCTTCACCATTAAAAACTGGTGGTGCTGCAGGAGAAAAGCCTGATGAAGCCATCGTTTTGAAAGTATGCAATAACAGGTTCACTGAGATTATAGCTCTAGATACCAATTGTTAGTGTTTGAAAGCAAGGAACAATCAAAGTTCAGCAGAAGCTGGAGCAACAAGGCTCGATACTAGCAGAAGAAACAAGCAAATTTAAAACAGAATTTTGAAACAAGTAAGGAACAATGGAGAGTTTCTTGGATGAAAAATGATGAACATTTTCATTAAACTGAACAATGGCAAAATGCCAATACATAAAACCAAGCATCGTGCTTGTCAAAATCAGTATAAGGTCAACTAATGTATACCAACTACCACTAATACATTGGAACTTGAAAACTAAGCTTGTACACATGAACAAAGCTGGTTAACAGCTCAATCACATTAAAAAAAAACATCAACTTCAACCTAGCATGGTTCAAAATGAACTAAGTTTCATTACATCAATCAAAAAAGAACAAAATGAACTTAGATTGGCTGTTGCACTTACTTTGGCAGTTTCTTGCATGGCTTAGGCTTGCTGACCTGCTTCATTGCTGCTTCTGGTGCCACATGCTGACCAACATTCAACACTTTTCATCACGTAACGGCACGTGCACGACAAATTCCCTCTCTTTATCTTTCCTCTCTTTCTCCTCCCTCTCCCTCCTATCCTCCTCCACCACATCCTCTTCTTCCTCAAACAACACATTCCTCACTTGTTAAACTTAGCTTTTCAACATTTTATTTAGCACAAGGTCTTTTTTTTTTCTTTGAAATAGCGGTAACCATCTCTTTACTTTGAAACTACTACTGTCCCCGAATAAAATGACAAATGGCGATCAATAATATTAATTGGTTTGAGATTGAAAGTTTTCAACAGAACATTTAATAAAATTGTTATTTCTTTTATTAACTAAACACCTGAATTTAAATAGAAAAAAGAGTTATACCCTAATTTGAAAATAATTCCCTTATTATAATAGAATACTAAAAGATAAAATAAAATATTCCTATAATATCTCAAATAATTTATTCTAAGATTTATCTACCTAAATAACTTTAAAACATATCCCAAAATATATGGGTTTCACATATTTCAACACCTTTCCTCAAGTTGGTGCATATATATCAGCTTACAAGAAAATCAAAGCTTGTCTTAGAGAGCCCTTTGGTGAGTATGTCAACAATCTGTTGTTTTGAAGGAACAAATGGCATGCACACTTGACCTTCTTCAATCTTTTCCTTGATAAAATATCTATCAATCTCAACATGTTTAGTTCTGTCATGCTGGACTGGGTTGTGAGCAATACTAATGGCAGCTTTGCTATCACAATACAACTTCATTAGTGAAGTTATTAATTTCCTCAACTCTTCCATAATTCTTTTTAACCATATCATTTTACAAATTCCTTGAGCTATTGGTCAAAACTTAGCCTCTATACTACTTCTTGCTACAACATTTTGTTTTTTGCTTCGCCAAGTCACAAGGTTTCCCCAAACAAATGTACAATATCCTGATGTAGATCTTCTATCTATTATTGAGCCTACCCAGTGTGCATCTGTATAAGCTTCAATTCCTCTTTGTTTGGATTCCTTGAAGAATAAGCCCTTTCCAAGTGAACTCTTCAAGTATCTCAAAATCTGAAACACTGTTTCTTCATGTTCTTCTATTGGAGAGTGCATAAATTGACTCACTAAGCTCACTGCAAAAGCTATGTCTGGCCTTGTATGTGATAAGTAAATTAACTTACCGACTAATTTTTGGTACTGCCCTTTATTAACTAATTGACCTTCTTTTTTTTTTCTGAATTTTACATTTAAATCAATTGGTGTGTTAGCTGGGCGGCAACCATTCATCCTAGCCTCTTTTAAAAGATCAATCACATATTTTTTTAAGAGACCACAAGACCCTTCTTTGATTGAGCAACTTCCATTTTAAGAAAGTATTTCAAAGGACCCAAGTCTTTGATCTTAAACTCTAATGCCAGATGCTCCTTAAGACGTCTTATTTCATCCATATCATCTCCTGTAAGAATGATATCATCGACATAAACTATAATAACTGCTATTCTACCTCTTTGTGAGTGTCGATAGAATATTGTGTGATCAACTTGCCCTTATGAGTAACCTTGTTTTTTAACAAATTGAGTGAATCGTTCAAACTAAGCTCGAGGAGACTGCTTTAGACCATACAAAGATTTCCTGAGCATTCTTCACATTTAGGAAAGCATTCTTCACATCTAGCTACTGTAAGGACCAATCAAGATTAACAACAATTGATAAAAGAACTCTAACAGAATTTAATTTGGCTATTGGAGCAAATGTTTCAAGATAATTGATCTCGTATGTTTGAGTGTACCCTTTAGCCACCAGCCTACCTTTATATCTATCTAAAGAGTTATTCGGTTTGAATTTAGTTGTGAACACCCATTTACAGCCCACAGTTTTTTCTCTGTAGGTAATTCCATTATTTCCCATGTGCCTATTTTTTCAAGAGTGCGCATCTCCTCTAAAATAGCCTTATTCCACTCAGGAACCTGTAAAGCATCTTTCACATCTTTGGGTATTTTCACAGTATCGGGACACGAAACAAAGGCTGAGAATGTTAAAGACAAGGCTTTATAGGACACAACGTTAGACATGGGATATTTGACAACATTTCTAACACCTTTTCTTTTAGTAATTGGAACATCTAAATCAGAAAATTCATTAGTTAGATTATGAGCTTTACTTGGACTTTTAACAAGATCTTGGGAGTCGAATTCTTGGTGATGAATCTGGTGGATTCCACTTTCTTGATTTCGATCTCTTCTTGAGTAAACAATTAACTCCTTTGTTTGTTTTTTATTCTCATGATTAAACTCTACACATTCATACTCATTTTCATTAACAACATTAACATCATTAATTTCTGTGTTAATCATAAATTCACCTTCCCCATTATTAGAATCCCTATGCTGTATATTCCTAATGTTTTCTTAATCAATTATAGAATCTTCCTTACTATAATTCCCTCCCTGAAGATTAGAAACAAAGTAAGATTGCGTTTCAACAAATGTGACATCCATGGTAACAATAGTCTTACTATCAATTGGATAATAACATTGTAACACTTTTTATTAGAAGCATAGCAAACAAAGATGCATTTTTTTGCTGTAGGATCTAGTTTACCTTGGTTGTGAAGATGAACAAAAACACTACACCCAAAAACTCGAAGGGATAAATCTGTGATCAATTTAGAGTTAGGAAAGTTATCTTTAAAGAGATGAAAATGAGTTCTATAGTTTAGAGTTTTACTAGGCATTCTATTAATAATATATGTAGCTGTTAACAAGGCTTTGCCCTAAAGATAATGTGGTACTTAACTAGTGAACATCAAGGCTCTAGTTACTTCCAAAAGATGTCGGTTTTTTCATTCTGCAATCCTATTTTGTTGTGGTGTATTTGTACAAAAGCTTTAGTGGACTATACGATGTTTGGTTAAGAAATCACCTAATTGGTCACTAAAAAATTTCCCACCATTGTCACTCTGAAGTACTTCTATTCTCACGCCAAATAGTGTTTTCTCCATAGCATAAAAAGACTGAAACACATTTTTAACTTCAGACTTATCTTTTAATAAAAACACCTAACAAATGCGAGTATGCTCATCAATAAACGTGACAAACCAACGTTTTCCTGAAAAAGTTGACTCTCGAAGGCCCCCAAACATCATTATGAATTAACCAAAAAGGTTTGGAAGCTTTATATTTTTAAAGTGGGAAGAATGACTGATGATGTTTAGCTAATTCACAAAATTCACAGTGATATGAAGGACTTTTATTTTTAAATAGATCAGGTAACAAATATCTTAAATAGTAAAAATTAGGATGTCCAAGCCTATAATGCCAAATCATAACCTTATCCAAACTAGAAGCATAATTTAAACATAAAGTAGTTGATGGTTGACTTAGATGGTCGTTGTCAAGAAAGTAAATTCCACCAGACTCTTTAGCATTGCCAATCATCTTCGCCGAGACTATGTCTTGAAATTTACACATAGAGGAGTCAAATATAACATGACAATTTGAGGACTATAATAATTTACTGATTGATATGAGATTACAAGCTAGATTTGGCACATGTAAATCATCATGTAAAATCAAGAAAGGTGAAATTTTAATAGTGCCTTTCCCAGCTATTGCCAAGAATGACCCATTTGCTACTTTGATTTTTTTGTTTCCTACACAAGGTGTGTAAGTTGAAAAAAGAAAATGACTACTAGTCATGTGATCACTAGTTCCAGAATCAACGATCCACATGTTTGTTTTACAATTCTTAACACTGAAAAAAACAGAAAAATCAGTGCTTGATTGGGTAAAGGGGGAAGAAGGATTATTGGATGAGTTAGGAACAGAAGAATTCATCCGAAATTGTGGTGATTGAAAAAGCTTGTGTAAATGCTCTAATTGTTCCTTAGTGAATGGAAACCCTTCTAGAGAACTTTGGCCCTCATAATTTTCATTTGTTGTTTCAACGGTAAAACCTTTTCCCTTTGTTTGATTGCTAGATCTCTTATCTCCAATGAAGGTTGTTTTAATGATGATGCTACTAGAGATTTAACCTAGCTCAGATGCGATGAAAGTTTTCAAGAGAGCATTTAATAAAACGGTTCTCTCTTTTATTAACTAAACAACTGAATTTAAATAGAGAAAATAGTCATAACTTAATTGAGAAAATAATTTCCTTATTCTAATAAACTACTAAAAGATAAGGAAAATAATTCTCTTATTCTAATAGACTACTAAAAGATAAAATAAAATATTCCTAGAATATCTCAAATGATTTATTCAAAGATTCATCTACCTAAATAAGATTAAAATATATCCCAAAATATATGGATTTCACATCTTTCAACAAAGATAACAATACATCATGGAAAATAAAGAATGGATGCAATGTCTAGGGTAGCTTAATTGTAACAAAACAACATAATGAAGGCAAAACTTGAACATCACAAATAAATACAGCAAAACCATCTAACCTTAAAACAAATAATATAACCTTATTGTCTTTCATAATTTGGTTTTCCATCACACTGGTTGAGATTATAACTGAATTAAGTGACTGAACTGCAAATATTGACATTTGTAGGTTTTGTGATAGAAAACCACGCTTGTAACTTGTTACTTCTGTTTAACTACGGTCTACGGGTGTATTTGGTTGCATGACGTAACTGTCATTGTCACTAGCTCGCTTCCGCTGAACTTCTTTTTGCTTTTAATATCCCACTGAACCCCTTTAATTCTATGGCATTGGGATATACGATGAAATTCTATAGCATTTTTCTACCAGACATATTCGTCTACACCCTCACCCGATTCCGAGACTGTCTTCTAGCGGACTAATGCTCTATTTATCTCTCCAAACTTCAAATTTAATCTGTTTTTGTGTGAGGAACTATGTTTGATGAATGTGTTCGGGAAAAATTATATAATCTTCTGCTAGCTAATATTAAATCCTGGCTGGAAAATCTCGTATCCTTTCTTATTAATACTCTGGCACATTATAGTTTATTCACTCACCCAACACTTTCTAGACCCTTCTTTCCCGATCAAAACTTGACAGTGGCATTATGGCAGAGTACAAAATATGGTTGTTCCTTCAATTGGCTTTAACACTGTAGACATGAGGAATTATAGACAAGGACAGGGATATCAGAAAGTACACTTTAGATATCAGTTTTGACTTAATTTCGCTTGTTAACTTAAACATTATAGATAAATTGGCGCATGCCGCTTATAGCGATGAGCACACGGTATTCTTTAGTAAAAGGCGAAAGAATCGTTAGCTCTGTGCTCATCACACGGCTCTGTGAATTTTTCACCATCTACA
Organism: Gossypium arboreum; assembly: GCF_025698485.1. NCBI lineage: Eukaryota > Viridiplantae > Streptophyta > Magnoliopsida > Malvales > Malvaceae > Gossypium > Gossypium arboreum. Next base: position 9,149,749 of record NC_069071.1, read on the forward strand.
AGTTGCTTTATAAATAGGAGGAGAAGCTGCTGCTTGCTTTTCCGGTGCGATGCGGGACTTGACTTTATGGCAGTTTGATTTTTTTTTATCACTCTTTTTAATTTTTCTTTATCCACTGTAATGCTGATTTATAATTAAACCAAGCTTTTAACTTTTTGGGAGGATTTTAACCTATTATCCTGAAGTAAAATATGAATACATTCTGCTCTCACAGTTAGCACGCCTGATACTAGACATGGGACGTCTCAAAATTTTTCACTATATTTGTATTTTTTTTAATCAATTTCCAATAGACAGCTGAAAGTCTAGATTTTGTTCAATGATTCCTTTTGAAAACGAAGAGAGCTAACAACCTGGAACGACAACGAATGCTTTAAGCGCACTTTTCTGCAGGCTAGAGGGAAAAATTAACAGTAACCAATTCTTTACTTTCAAACTGCTGATGTCCCCAAAATAGAATGACAAATGGCAATCAATATCCATCTGTTTGGGATAACAATCCATCATGGAAAACCAGACTGGGTATAACATCTAGGGTAGCTTGATTGTTACAAAACAAACTTCATAGATTGAGAATGCAGAACTTGCACATCAGGAATGAATAGAGCAAACCCAATCTAATTCACCAATAAATAGTAGCTAACATTGAAGTTAATCGCAAGTAGTAGTTTGTTTCTTTGGATATTCATTTAAAACTGGTGGATGTAGTTCACCACGAACAACAAAAAATTGCTGAAAGTGCAAAGTCGGTGGAAGGACCAATGATTCAGTGCATTAGTTTTAGATGTTTATCGAGTAAACAGATCTCTACAAATCGAACTCACAGTTCAGATTTTATCTTTTGTTTCATTATATAATTAAGTGGATCCTTTGCTATTGTGCTTCCCACATCTCTTTGAAAGTGGCCAAATGAGTACTAAATCAATGGTTTTTAACCTTTAATCACCAATCTTCCAAACATGTAGCAAGTCATAAGCATAAAGCAACGAATAAAAGTATCCTCTTGGTAAACCATTTTGGTATCGCTGCAGCAGTAGCAACTCAACTTGTATAAACCGTGTGTTGTCGCGTATGAATATCAAATACCAACTACTTATTCTGTCATTGACGTTGACAGATAAATTGCTAGTAAGATCGGCAGGCAAAAAAGGAACTTGTAGAATGGAGTTCAGCTTGTTAAATGAGATATCTCCATCTTTGCTTGGACGTTTTATTGAAGAAGCGTTTTCGAAGACCAAAGTGAAAGAACCGCTTTATTGCTTGGACGTTTTAGAAGCAGTTGTGTTGAGGTTAGGAAAATTATAAGACCTAAACACTATCATTGCTTGGCTTGCTGTACTTGATGGACTTTCCAACTAGAAGCGAACTTCATGCATAGCATGGGCTGCCAAGTAACCAGTGAATGTCCCCCATGCAGCACTGAAGAGGAAACAAGAGATCAATTTATTTTTATTATTTTTTAAAATGCCAATTCTCAAACAGGTTTGGAATGTGTTTCTTCAAGCATGTGAAGTTTGCTTTCAAATTGAACAATGGCAAGATGCAATGGCCTAGGCAATTCGCAGTTCAAAAGAAATTTTTGTATGCAAGCGTTCTCGAATGCGCTTGTCCATGGAAGTTTGAGATCTAGTCCTTCACTCTCGGCAAATCGAAAATCAATCGAAGAACCCAAAAACCCCAATACTTAAAGTTAGTTAATATCTGTCATGTCAAAGAGATACTAAAGTATGTTTAGCATCTATGTCTTGGACATAAATTTACACGTTTATCATCATCACAGATCTCTATAACGCAAGTACAATTAATATTTAATGTAACAGTTGGTGGCATCTTTTGTTAATAAAGATCACAGGTGGCATGTCAATTTCCAGAAGATATCAAACACCATTACTAAAAGTAATGGCACAAACTGAATGCTACCACAAACCCTAAAACCCTAAATACTACCACAAACTGAAATGGCACTTATTAGTTACACTATTAAAATGATCAATTCATTTCAGGGTAACTGTAAAAGGGCAATAACCTAAAACTAGTGACATGGTGAACCGTAAAAGCATGAAAAAGTTCCCACCAAGTCTAGGCACTTAAACGAACTAGAATACCTTAAACAAGCATTGAAAGAACAGCCAGGGTGCGATTTTTTTCATAACAAGTTAAACTCCAAAAATAGAGTTGAAGTGAATGGAATATAACATGTTAGGAGTCTGGTTAGGGTTAAATGGTACAGAATTGTCTTTATAGTTCATCATAGCTCATGTATGTCATCCATACAAAAACTTTATTTGTTAGATTAAAAATACTATGGCCTCCCACTGTAGACTCAGAAAAACTTGTTAAAGTGCCTGCAAAATGCTCTAAATATGCAAAAGACTCAGAGGCTAACGGCAGTATCAGTCATCCGATGTTGAGTAGCACTTCACTATGTTAACAATACCGGTTTTATTTCCAAAACTAAACTAGTAAGATGCCGACTGCTCGAAAAAGCATCAGGGGAAAACCAACATTTTTTCTTATAATCTCAAGCATCACCCAACAAGTGAGGTATGAAAGCACCAGCAACAAGGATAAACGAAAGCTATCACAAGATTAACAACAATATCAATGTAACCAAATCCAGATACAAAACCATGACTCTAGTAGGTGTAAACAACATCACAAGTTGCAAATATAAAGAATTTTCCTGCTCTTTTCCACATAAAAACCAAGTTGCTTATGGGAGAGTAATTCTTGAAACTCAATTTTCACATAAAATCTAAAAGCAATCTAACCAAAACAGAAAGGTCATATAATTCGATATCCACGAAGTCTAAATTAAAGATACAACATTACCAGCATCTATTCTACCGATGGATATTAAGCATGTCCTTGGCTTCACTCTGCTCCTCCAACAACCCTTCACTCGCATACTTACTTAAAAGCTCCATCTTCTTCCTTTCCACAACCATCCTCTCAATCTCCTTCTCATCAGGCAACGGCACGTGCACGACAAATTCCCTCTCCTTATCCTTCCTCTCTTTCTCCTCCCTCTCCCTCCTCTCCTCCTCCACCACATCCTCCTCTTCCTCAAACAAAACCTCTCTCGCAGCAGCTCCCACGCTAACCACCTCCTTCGCCCCTCTCCTTGCCTCTCTTCTAATCTCCTCCACTCTCCGCCACTCCTCCTCAGCTTCAGCCCTCATCTTTGCCTCCGCTAGCCCCTCCACTCTAGCTAAAACTCCATCCTCTTCATCCCTATACCCATAATAACTTGCATCAATCCTCTTATAAATATCATATCTAGTTCTCCTCTTTCGCAACTCTGGCGGCTTCTCAAACAACTCCCTAACTCCCGGCAACTTCTTCGCGGCTCCAAAATACCGATACCCAGGGCCACGGCCGCTGGGGTTTGGAACATCCACTATGTTCCCTTCTAAATCCGTCATTTTAGGGGCGTGTTTGGCGTAATTCGGGCCACCGAGTTCAATGATGCGTCGTTCCCAGTGCGACTTCTCTCGTATAAGCTTATTGATCTCGTCATTAAGGTCGCGGAGTCGATGTTCCCCGAGGCCTTCATTCTGAATCTCAGCGACCTTGCGGCCGATCTCTCGCATGATTTGTTGACGCCATTTGTCGGCCTCAGCAAGGTCACGGCACTCAGAGGCGAGGAAAGGGCGGCGTTCTTTGGGCTTCTTTTTTTCCTCGGCTTTTAGGGCTATGAATCGATTGAGCATCGACTGGGCTTTCTCTTCGTTTCGAGCCATATTGTGATTTGTGATTGAGGGTTTCGGAAAGCTCTAGCTTTTGAGAAAGTTTAGCAAATGAGAGTCAGAAAAGCTTTAACCGCTTAATCTCCAAATAAATAACTCAGGGCAGACAGAAAAAGGAACAATGTAAAAATTGCTAATTAAGTTCCTCGGTTTTCTTGGCAACCAAACAGAAGTTAAAGTAACAATAGTTACATGAAAAAATAAGAAACAAATTTACCATTAAATGTGCACAACAGATTAGAAAAAAACTGAAAAAATATGAAGTTAAGGCCAAAATTTCTCTCGAGCTTATCATTGAAATGCCTCCATTTACCAAAAGAAAATCAAATTTAATGAAAAATAAAGGATTTTGAAATTCACCTGCCCTGAAACGTGAGCTGAAAGTGAGACGTCTTAAAACTTGAAAAGTTTCAGAAAGAAATGGCAAGTTTGCTCGCTCGATCCGTATTAAAATTATAAAGTCTCCAGCGGGTGTGTGGTGAATTGATAGTGACTGCCTGACTGGTGACCGATGATGGTGGTGGCCGGTGGGTGTTGGAGTGGAGAAGGAAAAGTTATTTTGTTAGGGATTTAGAAATTAGCTGTTAGGCATTAGAAATTGGGGGAGTCGGCTGAAGAGGAAAAGAAAAGAAAGGGTGAGCAGGCATGTGATTCGGCCGGGCCTGGACTAAAGTTCTTTTATCCGAGTACCGGTTCATTTAAAAAATTGGACATATTTTTATTAAAATTTATTTTTTTAATCTATATTTTTACTTAATTTTTTTTTAATTTTTAGGCCAATTTTTAGACTTAAACGGGTGAATTGATTTATGATTAGGTCTAAGCAGAATTAAAACCTTAGATGAATTGAAATTAAGAGATGATAAACCAGCAAAAAAGAGAGAAGGAAAGAGAGACCTCCAAATCGATATTTGTAACTTTGTTATGATTTTGATAGCTCGTGCCAGCCATATGTCTGATATTTCAATTTCTTTGTAAGAATTTTATCTCTATATTTCAATTTGTTAAAATTTAGTCATTCTACCGGACCTAAAATTGGTAAGTTCATCCAATCTTTTGCTAATGTTATTAATCTTTATTAATTCCTTGTACATAAATTATTGAATTACTAATTTTACTAATTCCAATGCTAATTTTTAAGACTAAGTCAACATTTTACGTCAAAGTTTAACTATGTTATCTTATTCAATTATTTTAAGTTTTGTAAAATAAAATTCTGACAAAAAAAACAGAAATTCTCAATTTTATAAATTAAAAAGGAAAAGTTATAATTAAACCTTTTTTTTCTTTAACAATTTTTTCCCCTTAATAGTGATCCAACCCCAGTCTTAATCATCAAGCTCTTAGGTGAGAATCATGATCCCCTTGCAAAACAAATTTCTAAGCTTCTACACGAGAAGAGACTTAGAAAAAATTTAAGAGACCCTTAGTAGGAGGGACTAGATAAAATTCAAGACATCCCTAGTATGATTAATACAGTAAAAGAAAAGCAGGCGTCAATAATTCAAGCTATCAGATTATTATAGCAAGCAAGTCTCTCAAAGAGGAAAAAATAATTGTAAGTTGCTGCCTATGCTTGGATCACAACACATCATGCTAGTTTCAATGTTAAACCGGAAAATATGGCATTGCTCAATTTCAATGTTGAATAATTCTTGTTTTGAGACTCATTGCCATCAGAGAAAATCACACTACATTGCAGCTGTAATTGATCATCAGTTTCACTGAGTGAAGTTTGTCCCTTGCCTACTGCAGCCACAAAAGATCTAGTGAGAAAAACATTCATTAGAACAAAGGAGGCATAGAAATTGGCAGGTTGTTGATACAGGTTCCTAGCAATTAATATAGTAAATATACTTTCAAGATACCTACATCATATACTCGCCAGACCAATTCTTACTACACCAAAATATACCCTGCTCATGTTCATTTTTACGGGTAAGTATATGTGCAATACTTGGATTGTTAACTGTCGAGCATTTTTACTATCAAATAAAAATAGATGTCTAATCCACACAGGCTCACATGCAATGCGCGCCCACATACACAGGATGATATTCGAATATATCACAAATAGGAAGTCAGATTGAACAAGAAGATGCCAATCCTACAAAAACTTAAACATGCCAAATGGCAAACGTGACCAATAACAGGAAGCACCAATTGGAACTCAGCCAGAGCAAGAAACAATTTATTTATAACATAACTTGATAAAAAATATTGTTGTAATTGAGCACCGAAGACTTAGTATCCAACACAGTCGAAACCTATGTTTTAAACAAAACTATGAAGTAGCCTGTGAATGGTAGCAAGTAAAACCGTCAATGAATGCCATAAGAATTCTATCCTATGGTTAAATGAATCAATTTCAAGTCCAGAGATTAGTGAATGATAGTGCAATAAGAAAAGCACGTTATTAGTTTAAGTAAGATTGAAAGTGTTGCATAATTGATATAATCAAACCAACAAAACTCACTCACTCATATTTGGATTTTAAGTCCTAATTGGTTTAAATTCAACTCCCCAAAAAAAAAAAAAAAAAAAGAAAAAAAGAAGAGGTCCATAAAGTTGAATTTTTAATAAGAAAAAAACAGCATTACTTAAAACACTTAACGATTCATCAATAACCCAATGGAGAAAAAGGTTAAAATACCTTCCACCTCGCCTTCACCTAAGCTTCTGCTTGGAAGAACTTTTCTTAGCCGCTTCCTTAACCTTCTCAATATACCCTTCAATAGGTGGAGTCAAAGACGCCATCAATCGATTTGCCGGAAATGGGGTCAAATCTGGTATCATAGCCGCCTCCTTAAGTTTCTCCGGCAACGCTTCAATTGCCTCCTTTTTCATTCTCAACAAATTAGTCTCAGCAGCCTGCCTTGCCCTATGCTTCCTCATCAAAACCCGACTATACTCCTTGGCCAATCTCCGGCCATCCTCCACCGTCAGCTCATATTTGGGTATCTTATCAGCATCGACAAGGCCCAATGTAATCAAATCCAGCCCCGGAGTTCCCATAATCATAGGTTCGTCAGGGACTCCCATTGCTTTTCTTCCTCCCTTCTTCAAAATCTCCATTTCCCGTTGCCGCTCCTTGCTTATTAATCCCAATTTTTCCCGTTCGGCTTCGCGGGCTCGCTCTTTCGGTGAGAGGTGACGGACCGGCGTGGGTGCATTGAGGCATTGGTCGTAGAGTTTTTGCTTCTCATCGGGGATTCGGCCGCCTTTGGGGAGGGAATCGTCGAGAGAAGCGCCGCCTTTTCCTTTTTTAGTGGAGATTTTGGAGCGTTTTAAAGGTTGGCCGGCTTTGAGTTTGGATTTGCCTTTGGCGGTTCCACTAACGGTGCAGCGTTGGAGGAATTGGTGAGTCAGAGTTGTTAGAGGTTTGGGGTTTTTAGCGATTCGGATCATTGTGTTTCTGGTAGGGTTAAGGGTTCTACCAAAGAACCTAACGAAGAATAGAAATGGAGAGGCAAACACAACGCCCGGGCGCTTAGTTTCCTTTTGATGGACTGTGCTTTTACTTGGTGTAAAAATAATGTTAACCATGACATTAAATAGTGTAACAGGTGCACCATATTAAAAATAAATGCCCATCCAAAGGGCCTTTAATCTTTTCCCCATTTTTTTTTTTTGTTTTAATGAGTTGGTATGGTAATGAAACTTGTTTGGTTTGTGATTTCTATATAAAAAATGTTAGAATCTAAAATAAGGATAAATTACATCAACAATCACTTAATTTTGGGGTAGTTGACAAAACAGCCACACAGGTTTCAATTCAGTATTCAACTTTCGAAAAATAGCAAAATAATTCTTTTAACCATTTTCCGTTATAGACGTAATAGAAAAATGACATGGCAAATGAAAAATTCCTTGTTCTCATTAACCATCTAGCTAGCTGGTTAGCAGTAATTTAAATAGCCCTTTAGCACCAATTTAGGGTTTAAGTAGCAAAAGAAGAAGAAAAAGAGAAAAAATAAAGATGTCGACTGTGATTTTGGTATGCTATTATGGAAACCCAGCCAAATTAAATACGTCTTGATCCAATGACAACCAGGTAGGAGGTTTTTTGGGTGTAAGAAGTTTGGGAGTGGGTTTCGAAAACCATGTTGTTTTATCACTTGGTTTGATCTACCATTGACGCCGCATTCACGAATTGTGTTGTTGGGTCTTCTGAAAAAGGAAAGGACATTGGAGGATGCAATGATGAGGGAGAGAAAAACATGAGTTTTGGTGCTTATATTTGTAATATTGTTGTTGTTTTTTAAACCCTAAACTAACTTATGTGATAGTTGGTATTCTCGTTGTTGTTAGCACTGAAAACCAGCTTATGTGGCTACTGGTATACTGTTTTGTTTTTCATTCATGGTGAGTGGAAACTAGGGGTCCTAAATGTAATGGTTTGGTAGAAGTGTAACACCCCTAACTCGTATTCATCCCCAGAATAGGGTTACAGAGCATTATCAGAAACTTTTAACATAAAAACATTCATTCTCAAACATTTCATAAATCATATCATAATCCATGCAAAACTTGCATAACATCCCTTTTTTGACCCCTTGAGGCCTTAGAAACACTTTAGAAATGATTCGGGACTAAATCGAAAACAATTAGAACTTCATGGCAAAAGATAGAAAAATTCATCCTACAAGTGTCTCAGGCCGTGTGGGCATTCAAAGTAGGGACACATGGTAGTGTCCCAACCCGTATCCGTATCCGTACCCGTATAACTCTCTGACTTGGTCTACACGGCTAAGTCACACGCCCTTGTGCCAAGCCGTGTAACTCTCAAAATGCAACTTTTAAAAACCTATAGGAGACACACGACCGTATCGCGTGGCCGTGTGTCTAGACTGTGTGGACAAAAAATAGGCCAAATTCAAGCCATTTCTTTCACCCAATTCAAGCACACCCTTACAAGTCATTTGCACCTATATTCAAGCATTCAAAATGTACCTAACACATGCATATTCAAGTTAGATCATCATAGTATTTAACCATACAACCAATATACCCAAAAGGTACCTCAATCACAACAATCAAACATGATTATACATTTGCTAAGTTTAACCACAAATCACTAACCTTTATAACTAATTTTATGCCAACATTTACCATAATGTTCACATACCAATATCATACTCAAAAACACCAATTTGACTATTCAACACCTATCATCACTACCTTAGCAAACTTGACCATATGTCAACACATCCAAACACACCAAACTAGCCATTTATTAACTCAATCTTCACTATCAATTTTCATACCTCAATGATCACATTCAAGCATATCAAAGTAACATTTCATAGCATGCATTTTATATACCAATCCAACTCTCAACCTTTAAGCACCAACATGCCAAAATATCAACCATGATAGACCATATATACATGCCAACATAACAACTAATGCATCATCCAAAACACTATAATTACAAGCCAAACATATTGGCTATATCATCAAGCAAAAAATACCTATACATGTGCATATTTAATCATTTTTTGATTAACTTGTTTCTGTATCAAACATATCAAAATAACCTTACCATTAGGATTACTTCTCACATGCATCAAAACCATTTAAATGTCACCATTCTAACCAATTCCAAATGGTTCCAATAACCAACATGTATACATACCAGATTATGTCCGAATAGTCATAATTCAACCAAACATATTTAATTAAATCCTACATCAAAACATTCCCTAAATGTTCACTTTGAAAACATGCCAACTCTTACCACTTTGGCCATAAAACCATACATCAATTTTATCTTATAAACACCAACCTTTAAATATCAAAGTGCCAAAAGCACACCAATCATCAAGGCATCAAATATCGTAAGTTTCACAAATTCAAAGCAACATTACATGCTGATATCATTAACTAAACATTAGACATACGTCCACCTATACATGCCATTATAACCACGACCAAAGCATCAAAATCTACCGATAAAATTGATGGATAATGTGATGGATCTTCGACTAGCTTCTAACCCAATTGAGTTTCTAACAATCTGTAAGGTAAAAGAAAAACTACGTCAATAATGAATACTTAGTAAGCTCGTATAAATTTTAAGCATAATATTCCATTTCAATAATAAACTTTATAGAATAAACACAAATCTGTGCCAATACTATAAGATTCATAAATCAATATGATCATCAGCTCAAAAATGAGTAAGTTCGTTAATGTCGTATATTTGTTGACCATTCATAACATGATAGGATTTCATGAGACATAATATATAATCACTAACCTTTTATAAGATTATATATCTTCCTCTTCATCCCCAATGCTTATCATAAGCCTAAACAACATTATTAACTCTTGATTCAGTGTATTTATCCATAGCATAAGTAATTTGCTCACATATAATACATCATAATAATTCCAACTACGTACTTACTATTTCATTTCTTTTTCTTGCTTGTTTCGTATGCATGGTACAAACATAATCATAAACATCAATCATATCTAAAAGCTTGGTATAAGCCCTAGCACATCAACAACACATGTTAGTTTATTTAAACATGGTTATGAATTTGACATGGATAACCATTATTCTTGAGTGTGATTCAATTGGATTTATCATCCATCACAACATGTCATGTTTTCCTATGTATCACCATTCTATTAAGTTTGATATAAACATGTCTTAGTTCTTATTAAACACTTACCATCTCATTTGCATACACAGAAGACATAAATATAACATTAACCATAGCCACAAGCTAGTGATTAAACACATAACCTAGCAATATCATCACATGGTAAGATATGGGTACATAACATAGCATCACTTATATCATACCTTTCATAAACACGAATATTCATACTTTGATCATTGGTACATCATACCTTTCCATATTTGTCGTGGTGAAGTCAATCGGAACCCTTACAGGAGCTTACACAAAGTGTGCTAAACAATGGTCGTAATCGTCCCTTTTCATATTCGATGGTTAAAACCATCCCTTTTCATTAATCAATGGCCGTCACCATCACTTTTCATAGTTGATGGTCGTCACCATCCCTTTTCATAATTGATAGACAAAACTATCCATTTTCATAATCGATAGCCAAAACTATCCCTTTTCATATTCAATGGTCATCACGATCCCGTGTCATAATCGATAGCCAAAGCTATCCCTTTTCATATTCGATAGTTGAAGCTATCCTTTTTCATAATCGATAGCCGAAGCTATCCCTTTTCATGTTCGATGATTGCCGATACGTCGTTGGATTTATGTCGTCTCACAACATGATAACTTGTATAATAACATATATATATTGATTCATTTTCAATAAAGTCATATCTTAACATTCAATTTAATCAACATTATACATAATACAGTTTATACAAGCTTATCTAGCTAAATTGTTGAAATGACAAAGTACAAGGGCATTTTAGTAATTTTTTATTCTCTTCAATTTTCTACCCGATCTTGATCTAAATTAATAATTCCATCCGATCTATTAATTTAGAAAGTAAAAAATGTATTTTATACAATTTAGTCACTTTTGATATTTTTACAAAATTGCCCCTAAAATTTTTCTTTTATTCAATTTGGTCCCTGAGCCTAAAACATGCAAATTAACCATTTCTAATGCCAATTCAAATCAGCTGAATATTCATAGCACAGAAAACAGCCCACATTTTCAATAATTTCACATTAAATCCTTGTTTATTTACTATTTCAACAATTTAGTCCCTAATTAGAAAATTCATCAAAATCACTTAACAAAATACTTTTAAATATCAACCAAATTTCAAATTCATCATTTAACATCTAAAATCACATAGATTCATCAATGGAAAATTTTAAAATCTTTAACAGTTTCAAAAACGAAGGTACGAGCTAGTTGGACCTAGTTGCAACGATTTCAAAAACATAAAAATTATTAAAAACGGGGCTAAATCAGACTTACATGCAAAAGGGGACTTTGACCAAATGCTTAAGCTATCATCCATGGCTTCCATCTTTCTCCAATTTCGGCAAACACCAAGGAAAAAGATGATAGCTTAATTGTTTTGTTTTTATTTTAATTTAATTATGAAATTACCATTTTTTTCCTTTTAATAATCATCCAAATTTCATGCTTTCAGTTGCCCAAAACTGTCCACTAAATTCTTAAATGGTCTAATTACCTTTTAAATCCCTTTTCATTTATTCAAAAAGCCATTTAATCACTCAAATCAAAAAGTAATTTTCAACGAAACTTTAATACCACCTTAATGACATTTCGTAAATATTTAAAAAAATATTTACGACTCAGTTTATAGAAACGGGGTCCCAATACCTTATTTTCTAAAACCACTTGACCTTAGGGTCTTTGATCGCGTGATTTTGTGATAGGTTTTAAATATTTATAATTACTTGTTCTTGAACTAACTATTATCGCGATGTAGGCAAGTGTACCTATCGAACAGTAGTATGGTTTTAGCAAGACCGGATTGTCGAACCCAAAAGAACTAAAAGTACTAGTAATGACTGTCTTTTTATTATCTAGCCTAAGAATAAAGAGGTTTTTGTTTTAACTAACTAATTATCTAAACTAAGAACGCACAGAGAATGGAATTGGGGAATTGCTTTTGGAAAAATCGATTGAATGAAGACAATACCTAAGGAAAAATCCACCTAGACTGTACTTGTTATTCTGGCTCCGAATCGGACGATTTATTCATTTAACTTGTTCCGTAGAGATCCTTAAGTTATGTTATTATCCCTATTCAAGACTAATAACGTCTAATCCCTAGATTAAATAACCGAGACTTTTCTCTAATTAACACTCTAGGGTTGCATTAACTCGATCCATGGATCCCCTTATTAGGTTTCACCCTAATCTGGCAAAATCTTGTCACCCTATGTCTAGGCTCGCAATCAACTCCGCTTAATTATGACAAATGTACTCTTAAACAGGGTCTGTTCCTCCTCTGAATAAGAGCATGTCTCGAATCGGTATCTTGGGATATCAAAACAAGAATTAAGAACACATAATTAAGAACAAGTCAAATATTTATCATACAATTCAGAAAATAATAATAAGATTCGTCTTAGGTTTCATTCCCCTTAGGTATTTAAGGGATTTAGTTCATAGCTAAATGAGAAAATATCTCAGAATAATAAAGAATACAAAACATAAAGAAAACCCAAAAATCTTGAAGGGGAATTGAGGAGAGATCTTCAGTCTTGATGATAAATCCGGTTTCTAAGATGAATCAATCTACTTTCTTGGAGTCATTCCTTACCTCCTACTCTCTGTGTCCCCTTTTCTCCTCTTCCAGGGTGTATTTATAGGCTTTGGAATGCCTATTAGCCCTCAAAAGTGGCCTTTTCCGAATTGGACTTAACTTGGGCTCGGCAGGGACACGCCCGTGTGACACGCCCGTGTGCGATTACTTTAGGCCTTGTTCGAGCCTGTTAGAATGGCACGGGTGTGTGTTATACCCGTGTGAGTCGTGCTTTAATTCTGCCAGATTGACATGGCCCTGTGGGCTACCCGTGTGAGGAAGTCTAGGCCGTGTTGAGTTCGTACTTTGGCCCATTTTCTCCGCTTTTGGCCCGTTTCTCGTTCCTTTCGCTCTCCTATGCTCTCCTAAGTTTAAAACATGAAATTGAAGTATTAGGAGCATCGAATTCACCAATTCTAATGGAAAATCATCCATAAAATGCGTTAAGCATGGGGTAAAAATATGTATAAATTACGGTTTATCAAATACCCCCACACTTAAGCATTTGCTTATCCTCAAGAAAAATTCTCAACTCATAATCAAAATAAATTCTTCTCAACTTATAATTTCTATCGATAATATCTCAGAATAAGCCATAGGTAATCATACATTGAGAATTCAACTAAAAGAACATAAAAATTTCAAACATTCCAAGTTGAGTATTTAATCATGCAAATATAAGTGTCTCTCCTCATTTAAGTAATTACCTTTGATTCAGAATACCACAGAGTTTCACATCCTCACTACAGATTCACTCAAATCACTCGAGGTGTTTAAAGACAATAAATGAAACACTCAATAGTCAATAATGAAAAGTCATTACCATAGGCTTACATGAAAATCAAATCTCCACCACTATAATTTAAGATGATACATCAATCAAAAGGTCTTTAGAGGGTTGTAATGAGGTTTGGATAGGGGGTGTGGTCACAAGCCGAAAGAAAGGGTTAGAATCGAGATTGAATTGAAAAATTACCTAACTAGAAAAAGAGTTAATCATCACTTGCGTACAATAGAGCTTCTTCTCAGACTAAGGAATTTAACTTCTGAAGCTTACAAACAGAAGATCACTACTAATATGTATACATGTTTTTTTTAAGAACAATTAAATTACAAAGTAGAATAAAACATAGCTAAGCAACTATTTCAATTCAACTCTCCAAAAAAATGGGGATTAAATTAATTTAGAAGATTTCAACAATAATGCGTTAAAGGTTAATATTAAGGGTAATACAAGAAATGGCTTGTTAGGCTCAAGGGGGTTCACTAGGGGTTAATTGTGGAGGTAGGCTTTTGATGGCATGAGTGGGTTAATCCTAAGTGCCTTAATCATTTTGACATATCAAATCAAATGGTGTGGTCTCAACATGAATAATCAAGCAAGTTTTAGAATAACAGTTCACTACTGACGTACTCAAAGCAATAATAAAAGTGAGCATGAAAGAATTAATAGATGCTCAAAAGGCTCAAAAATCTCACAAAAATTATGGCTTTTTGATGTTTAAAACTTGTGAATCCCAACTCAAAGTAATACCTAAATTTTGGGGAAACAACCTAAAATTTTAAATTATTAAAAATCAACTTATCATGCTTGATTCTCTAATGTGTTAAAGTTTAAACAATTAATACATAAATGCCTATGTTTTAATTCAAGATATATCAATCAAAATCATAAATCAATCAAAATTTATCCTAAATATGATATGAGAACTTTTCAAGAGAACAAGGCAGTCATTCAGGGATTTTTCTAATAATGAAATAAATACCCCCACACTTAAAATGTACATTGCCCTCAATTTACAAACATAGACATTAGAGTATAAAAATAAGATAGGAAGAGAAGTGAAACTTCCTGTATGATGAATTCCTCGAACTGGAGTTCTGGAGAGTAATCGGTTCGAGAGTGGAGGAGGATACTCCGGTGGTCGTAGGGGTTCATTAGGCCATAAGTCCTACGCCAAAAGGATATTATCTCTAGTGGTAGCTATGGTTGTGGGCGAGCAGGACATGGCAGTCGTGGAGAACCTTTCCCGGTGGAGTTTTAGTTCCTATGTGATGATGAGCTTAAGAGCTCTATATAACTGTGATAAAATCAGGAACTTTTTAGGGGATATTAGGAAGAATAATTACTCAAAAAGAAATAACCGAAATTAATAATTAAAAATAAAATTTTTAAAATCTAATAAAAATAAAAAGTAGTTTTAATAAAAATTAAAAACATAAAATAATAAATAAATGTTTTTAAACATCTTCATCGCTGGATGGTTCGCGATGTGGGACTGGAGATGAGATGTGGAGGTGCTGAAAAATCTGCTGTAGAGTAGCATCAATGTTGTCAAATCCTTGAAAACACTGCTGGTCGGATCGAGTGAGGCGCTCAGAGATGTCAGCATATAAAGCAGCCTCATGAACTGGACGAGAGCGTAGTCGTGACTGAGTCGGTGGGTCCTCGTGCTGTGGGGGGACATCATCAGGAATGTCCTCGTAGGCCTCCTCCTCAGTAGATTGGACGAGACGATATTGGGGAGGGTAGGTTCCTCGGCGCCTCTCGATCATCCTCATGCTATGCATACTCGAGATGCCTTGTGGAGACATCTGGCCGATGAGGGTGAGGGATGATTCTTGGGCTGCGGTGTTGAGAAGCCTGAAGTGTCGCACCAGTCGAGTCACGTAGGGGCCAATGGAGATGACCCTCGTCCTATGCCGCTCCATCTGGTACTGAATCGCGAGGGTGATGAAATAGGCAAGGTCGATGACGTGCCCGTGCGACATACACAATAAGAAGTAGGCATTGTGAGACGACGCCAGTGCTCTCTTGCCTCCCTATAATCGTGTGAGCTAAAATAGTGTGCAGGTACCTTAGGGATGGTGGGAGAACTAATGTCTTGGAGCAGCTAGGATTGTAGGAGGCTGCGCAATGGCCCAAAGTGTACCAGCACTTCGAAGGAGAAAAATGTATGTGGCGAGTGAGAGCATGTAGTTCATTTTCCTCCTTAAACTCCTCCGTATATAAGCCTAGTGCAGCACCAAACTCTGGGACGTTTAGCTGGCGGACTAACCCGCCTAGGCAAAATTGGACCGTGTCGAGATCATCGTAAATTTTCATTACGGTCTGAAGATGGAAAGTTGAGCATAGTTCCATCGTGAGCTCGAGGTATGTTGGTTCGATGATCCGAAAGAACAGCTTCCAAGGGTCAGTGGTTAGAAGGGCCCGAATCGTATCAGCCATCTAAACTTGTTCTATGGCAGCCCAGTTGATGCAGCGGCCTGCAATTAAGGGTCGGACCCTAAGTATTTGGAAAAGCTCTTCTTGGGGCTCTCGAGGGAACTGCAGGAGAGGGTGATGAATTTTTGTGATTGGACCTGCGAAAGATGACGCTCCCTTTCTCTTCTTCGAGGCAGGTACGATGATTTTCTTTCCTCGTGAAGATGACATTAAAAGCCTATAATATAAAGAATAATAATAATAGGTAAACGATTTCGAAGAAGTAAAAGGCATGGATTTGAACTAACTATTTCAGCCAAGACTACTAATATGAAGCAAACTCAACCACAATAACAATGAGAATGAGAATAGAAATATAATGGGTATGAGGTTTTCCTAATCTCAATTTAACACGGAATGTATGATAAATAACCTAGGAATGCAAATTAAATGATAGACATTGGCATGGTAATAGCATGAGAATAAGCATAGTAATGTCATGGGTATGAGGTGTTCCTAATAACTTGATTTAACACAAAATGTATGATAACTAACCTAAGAATCCAAATTGAATGATAGAAAAATGAAAAAATAGTTCAAAAGATATGAAGATTATGTTGATAATAAGCATTAGAAATAAGTAAAATAGAAGTGAAAGGAGTAAACAAACGCTAAGGGAAAGAGATTGAGCGTCAAAAATGAAGTGGGAAACGGCACACGGGTGTGGCAAGGAGGCCGTATGGAGTTGCAGTGGCTAGGGTTAGGGTTTTTGAATGGGGAAGAAAGTGAATAGTGCAGGTATTTATAGATTTTGGGCAACACGACCAGGACACACGCCCGTGTTCCCCAATTTTAGTCCGTGTGATTCGCGAATTTCTAATTTGGGCGCGTCTGACATTTAGTACACGCCCGTGTTCCTTGGGCGTGTAGGTGCACCGTCGTGTCGCACGATCGTGTCTAGCATTTTTAGCTTCTCCCACGCCCATGTCAATCTAACAGGTTCGACCACGGTTGTTAGACACAGGCGTGTTACACGCCCGTGCTGTTTTAACAGGTTCGCCCA
Source organism: Gossypium arboreum (assembly GCF_025698485.1). Taxonomy (NCBI): domain Eukaryota; kingdom Viridiplantae; phylum Streptophyta; class Magnoliopsida; order Malvales; family Malvaceae; genus Gossypium; species Gossypium arboreum. The sequence continues at coordinate 9,167,001 of NC_069071.1, forward strand.
CGGTTCTTCCACACGGGCATGTCGCACGGCCGTGGCGTTTTATCGCATCCCGTGTTTAGGGAAATCTTTGCCCTGTTTTCACACGGCCCTAAGTATGCCTGTGCTTTTGGCCGTGTCCCTGTGAAAAACCTGTATTCAAGAGCTTCGTTAGTAAGTTAGATGTTGAAGTCTAAATTTTTAAAGAAGTTAATACAATTAGTGCTCGAGTTGCCTCCCGAGAAGCGCTTATTTATAGTCTAAGCTTGACTTACCTCTCCGTTGAATAATCATGGTGGTTTGAGGAGTTTATACTCCTCATTCCTGTCATCAATCTCATAAAAATAAGGTTTTAAACGGGTGTTGTTTACCTTAAAAGTGCCGAACTTGGGGTGCCTTACCTCGACCTACCGAATGGAAAGATACTAAGTATTGTAAGAGGGATTTCTTCATTCGGTGTGGTAGCGATAATGTGGGGATCTGCACATCTAATAAGACCCTATCTCCAATATTAAGTTGATTTGGAAAGGTATTGATCTCGTTCTATCGTAGTTTCAGTTTGTCGAGTGTTCTTGGTTTATGCGTCCGCCATTCATCGAGTTTCTCGATTTGTAATCTTTAATCTTCATGAACAGGTCCTCTACTATTGCTTTAGAATGACTCGTGTGCTTCCTTCAAACTCATTTCCTGTAAATTAGGTTGTATCACATTGTCAATTTTAGGAGAATGGGTTAAACGATCACCTTCAATTCCCGATGTGTTGCCAGAATTGCGAGCTTGAAGGGTGATTGTTTCGTCTCCCACACGGAGTGTGAGTTTACCTGTGCCAACATAAATAATCGTTTTAGCAATTGCTAAAAAGGGCCTTCTTAGAATTAAAGGAGTATTGCTATCCTCCTCTATATCTAAAACAATAAAGTCAATGGGAAATATAAATTTATCAATTTTAACTAATACATCTTCAATAATACCCCTAAGGAACCTTATAGTTTTATCTGCTAATTGAATGCTCATCCTAGTTTGTTTGGGTTTCTTGAGACCTAATTGCTTAAGCATTTTGTAGGGCATGACTTTAATACTAGCCCCTAAATTAGCTAATGCATTATTAACATCTAAACTACCAATTAAGCAAGGAATCGTAAAACTCCCTAGATCTTTTAGTTTGTTCGGTAGTCTATTTTGGAGAATAGCTGAGCAAACTGTGTTTAGCTCCATGTGCGACGCCTCGTCCAACTTCTGCTTATTTGCTAAAAGTTCTTTTAAAAATTTCATTGCGTTTGCCATCTGCGATAGGGCTTCAATAAACGGTAAGTTAATATGTAATTTTTTTAAGAGTTTAATTAATTTACCAAATTGTTCATCTAAGTGGTCTTTCCTTATCGCGTTAGGGGTATAGCACACGAGGTTTATATTCGACATTCACCGCTTTGTTTTTATTATTATCTACCTCACCTTGACCTTTACTTACCACAGTTTCTTGCCTCGGTTCTAGTTCAGGCTCAACAACTCTTTCTTCATTTTAAATATTAATTATGTTTAGCTGTTCCCTTGGGTTGGGTTCAGTATTACTAGACAAGCTACATTGTGGTAGTTCAGAAATTAGTTTGGAAAGCTGGCCTATCTGAGTTTCGAGCCCTTGGATCAACACTTGTTGATTTTTAAGTGCTGTCTCGGTGTTCTGGAAACAAGTTTCTGACACCGAAATAAACTTCGAGAGCATTTCTTCAAGGTTCAGCTTCTATTCCTATTGCTAGGGTGGTTGTTGGTAGCCTGGAGGTGGTTGTGGTCTTTGATTTCCTTGACTGCTCCACGAGAAATTAGGGTGGTTCCTCCAACCTGCATTGTAAGTGTTACTATATGGATTGTTCTGAGGTCGAGGATTATTACCCATGTAGTTTAATTGCTCGTTATCCATGTTGTGGCGATAGGGTTGGTATTCCGAATGGCTTGTTCCACCTCCACTTGCTTTGCACTGCATTACTAGGTGAATCTATGAAGAACTAAGAAAACAATCAATCTTTTCATTTAAGAGTTCTACCTGATTAGAGAGCATGGTGATCGAATCGATGTTATAAACGCCGACTGTTTTCATTGGCTTTATCCTCATGACTTGGCACTGATAGTTATTCAGTGACATCTCCTCTATAAATTCATAGGCATCTTCAGGTGTTTTATTATTGATGGTTCCGCCAGCAGCTGCGTCAACCATTTGTCGAGTCGAAGGATTCAGGCTATTATGGAACGTTTGAACCTGTAGCCAAAGCGGTAACCCATGGTGAGGGCACCTTCTCAAAAGGTCCTTGTATCTCTCCCATGCATCGTAGAGTATTTCTAAATCCATCTGCACAAAAGAGGAGATATCATTACGTAATTTAGCCGTTTTAGCCGGTGAAAAATATTTTAGTAAAAATTTTTCGGTCATTCATTCCCAAGTAGTAATTAACCCTCGTGGTAACGAGTTCAACCACTGTTTAGCTTTGTTCCTCAATGAAAAAGGGAATAACCGAAGACGAATGGCATCATCAGAGACACCATTAATTTTAAATGTATCTTATAGTTCTAAGAAGTTGGCTAAATGAGATTTGGGATCCTCATCCTGCAAACCATGAAACTGAACAAATTGCTGTATCATTTGAATAGTGTTAGGTTTTAATTCAAAAGTATTTGCAGCTACAGCAGGTCTAACTATGCTCGATTCAGTTCCTGTTAAAGAAGGTTTAGCATAATCATATATAGTGCGTGGAACAGGATTTTAATTAACCACAATTGCAGGAGGTAGCTGATTGCCTTGGTTTTTAGCCATCTCTTCGGTTGGGGGTTGAGTATCATCTTCTTGCTCGTTCTATGTGTATCTTAAGCTTCGCCTTATTTCTCTTTGATTTCTGTGAACTGTATGATCGATTTCTTCGTCAAAAAGTAATAGTCCTGACGGATTTCTTCTAGTCATAAACTATAAAAACCTGCCAAGAGAAGGAAAAAGTAAATTAATAAATAATAATAATAAATTAAAGTGCACGAAAAATAAATGGCTAAAGTAAAAAAAAATGAGTGTTCCTAATATTTCAGTTCCCCGGCAACTGCGCCAAAAACTTGATCGTGTGATTTCGTGATAGGTTTTAAATATTTATAATTACTCGTTCTTGAACTAACTATTATCGCGATGTAGGCAAGTGTACCTATCGAACAGTAATATAGTTTTAGCAAGACCGAATTGTCAAACCCAAAGGAACTAAAAGTACTAGTAATGACTGTCTTTTTATTATCTAGCCTAAGAATAAAGAGATTTTTGTTTTAACTAACTAATTATCTAAACTAAGAACGCACAGAGAATGGAATTGGGGAATTGCTTTTGGAAAAATCGATTGAATGAAGGCAATACCTAAGGAAAAATCCACCTAGACTATACTTATTATTCTGGCTCCGAATCGGACGATTTATTCACTTAACTTGTTCTGTAGAGATACCTAAGTTATGTTATTATCCCTATTCAAGACTAATAACGTCTAATCCCTTCTCTAATTAACACTCTAGGGTTGCATTAGCTCGATCTATAGATCCCCTTATTAAGTTTCACCCTAATCTGGCAAAATCTTGTCACCCTATGTCTAGGCGCGCAATCAACACCGCTTAATTATGACAAATGTACTCTTAAACAGGGTCTATTCCTCCTCTGAATAAGAGCTTATCTTGAATCGGTATCCTAGGATATCAAAACAAGAATTAAGAACACATAATTAAGAACAAGTCAAATATTTATCATACAATTCAGAAAATAATAACAAGATTCGTCTTAGGTTTCATTCCCCTTAGGTATTTAGGGGATTTAGTTCATAATTAAATAAGAAAACATCTTAGAATAATAAAGAATACAAAACATAAAGAAAACCCAAAACTCCTAAAAGGGAATTGAGGAGTGATCTTCAGTCTTGATGATGAATCTGGCTTCTGAGATGAATCAATCGGCTTTCTTGGAGTATTCTTGTCCCCTTTTCTCCTCTTTTAGGGTGTATTTATAGGCTTTGGAATGCCTATTAGCCCTCAAAAGTGGCCTTTTCTGAATTGGACTCAACTTGGGCTCGGCAAGGACACGCCCGTGTGCGATTACTTCAGGTTGTGTTTGAGCCTGTTAGAATGACACGAGCGTGTGTTATACCCGTGTGAGTCGTGCTTTAATTCTACCAGATTGACACGGCCGTGTGGGCTGCCCGTGTGAGGAAGTCCAGGCCGTGTTGTGTTCGTACTTTGGCCCTTTTTCTCCCTTTTTAGCCCGTTTCTCGTTCCTTTCTTTCTCCTATGCTCTCCTAAGTGTAAAACATGAAATTAAAGCATTAGGAGCATCAAATTCACCAATTCTAATGGAAAAACATCCATAAAATGCGTTAAACATGGGGTAAAAATATGTATAAATTACGGTTTATCAGTCTTACCACTTGAACTTAACAAATCGCTTATATAACATAAATTATCAAATTAAAAACATTTTTAAAGCCATATTTGACTCGTAAATATTAAATGACAATATTTACAAACTTACTCGTCAGATTTAGTTGCCCCCAAACTACTATTTCCGACACCACTGAAAAACAGGCTGTTACAAAAAGTTTACTTACAGACTTGAAAGTTTCAAGACTAATTGTAATGGGAGAGTATTTGGTTATTGTAATGGTTTGGTATTTTTACACATTTGTATTGCACTTTATTTCATTTTCTAAATGTTTAATCTTTTTTAAGACTTGAAAGTGTATTTGGTTATTGTTTGGCAGCTTCTTATGATTACTCATATGTTAGAAGAGATAAAACAAATGAAAAAAAAAACAGAAACACATTGGTCAGCATTAAACTTATTTCATATATTAAGGCCAAACTGTTTATAAAAAGAAGGGCAAACTATTGCCAAATTTGCCCGCAATTCAATACAATTGAGCAAATTTGAATTGTAGGCAAGCATATGCCTAAGTTTAGATAATTGTAGAAATCATAAGAAAATTTACAAAAGAAAAAAAATCTGCCTAAGTTAGTAAATTAGTAGCAGGTATCGGCATATTTACACAAGTTTAAAAAGTTAACAAAAAAAAGTCATGTTCACAATGTCATCATCGGTCTGTCACAGATGACTCTTGAGTAGAAGGTATCCATCTAACAATGGTTAGTTTCCTTTGAATGGAAGCTTTTCTCTTGGGGGTAGCATCTTGTTGGTGAGTTGAGGCAGATTCTTAATAAGTGGGGGTCGTTTGTCACTGAGTTAGGACAACCTCCTCCTGAGTTAGAGTAGTCTCTTACTGATTTGGGGTAGTCTATTGCTGAGTTGGGGCAACCACTTGGTTGTGAACACCAATTTTGTGTCTTTTAACCTATAAGAATAAGTGAAATCCATCAAACAAATTAAATTTATAAGTAAAATAATGAAGCAAAGACAGATGACTTACTAGAATGTTTTGGCCAACTTCCAATTTGCAACTTCTCTTATTGTCACCTATTTTGTTGCATCTACTACACCTTTATTTCCACCCCTCTCTTGGTCAGCCTTTCTATTGTTTGTGGTTCATCATGTTTTTTCCTTCTCACCTTAGTAGGCCTGCCAGGTGGCCTTCTTAGTGTAGGAGGCAGTATTGACAGCCTGTTTGGCATAGACACCCATTGCTTAAGACCCCTTTACTAGCCTTATGAAGTTAGAGTATATGGAAAGTTGGGTTTGCTTGGTATACCAAGCTTGTACAAAAGTTTCTGGGAACTCATCTTTTAGATGAATGATAGCCACTACATGCATGCAAGGGATGCCAGTGAGATCCCTATTCCTTCAGGAGTAGGAATTCTCAACTAGGTCCACCATAAATTGATTGCCTGAACCACATTCAACCTGATACCTGTCCCCACCAGCATGTGATGGAACAAACCTAAAACACAATCACTAAAACAATATTAAAAACATGTGATCAGCCTCACCAACAATCATACATAAGGCATAAATATATTAAAAAATGACAGAATAAAGGCATACATGTATTGGTCCAAAAACATGTGATCAGCCCCACTTGCAATTATACACATGGCAAAATAAAGGCATTAATATATTACAAAGGGTAAATTTACCTCAGTGAATCTTTGATATTGACATCCAGCTTTTTCTTGATCTTTGGACACAAGATTGTAACAACCCATTTTTCAGTGGTGTTGGAACTATGGTTTCAGGACCACAATTCTGATGTGTCAGTCCATAAATATTAATTATTTAATATTTATAAATTCATTAATGTCATATTAAATTTTTGTTAAGAAATTTTATCGTTTAGTTAGTTAATTATTTAAAAAGGACTAAACTGTAAAAAGTGCAAAAGTCAATAAATATTAGTGATTTGGTTTAAATTGTCTTTATGGAATGATTGAATGGTTCTAAATGGCAATTAAGCCATTTTAATTTTAGTGGACAGTAATAGTTTAATAAACTAATATTTTCTTAAGAAATTATTATTAAAAAAATAATGTTAAAGTAATGAAATATATTAGATAAAACATAAGAAAAGTAGCAATGGTCGTTGTCTTCTTCTTTCTTTATTTTGCTAGAACACCATTGTTGGAAGACTTATGAGCTTCAGTTTTTTCTATTCTTGGATGCATGTAAGTGTATTTTAGTTTATTTTTTCATGATTTGTATGTTTTTGAGTTAGTTGAAATGGTATTTATCTAGTATAAGGACTAATTTATGAAATTGATGAAGTTTAAAAAAATGTCCATTGATGTTATTGATGTTTATTGATATCTATGTTTTGGGTTGAAGTTAAATGATGAATTTTAGCTATTTCATAAAGTAAATTAGAGTGATTTTTAAAATTAGGGATAAAATAGATAGAATGCTAAAATTATTAGGCTTTCTTGAGAAATTTTAGCATGAGTAGGGGTTGGTTTAGAGTGGTTAAATTTTGGTTCTATGGGAAAAAGGGTCAATAATCATGTTTTGGTATTTGGGGACCAAATTGTGTAAAATGTAAAGCTTGGGGCTAATGTGTAAATATTGTAAATAAGAAATTAAATGAATTAAATTGAAAACAATTGAAATTGAGGCTAGTAATTGAAATAAATTTTATTATAGATCAAGATCAAGTTGATAATCCAGGAAAAGGAAAGGTTGTCAATTAGTCCCTAGACTTTTGTTATTTCTGCACTTTGACCCTGATAAGTTCGTACGGTTAAATTTTAGTATAATTTAAATATTAAATTGCTTGTGGATTGAAAACTATTAACTGAATTGTGATAAGTGAATTGATTTGGGAAAGAAATTGTATTAAATGTTGTTAAATGATAAATATGTGAGTCGATGAATGTAGGATACAATTGACATGCCAATAGGTTATATCATGCGCTATACGAGATTGGTTGATGGTGAGATGATGATTATGATTTCATTCATGTTTATTGAATATACTGGGGTTCAACATTTGTTGCAAACTATCGCGTTATATTATAGTATTTCAGGTGTGTTTCAGGGACAAATGTAAAGCCTACGGGCTTGGCACTTGGTGCTGAGGTGTGTTTCAGCCTACAAGCTTGACACTTAGTGCCCAAGTGTGTTTTTGGTTGGTGATGGGTGTCGAAACCACCAAATATAAATTCCTACACTCTAACTTAATTAAATAGTAGTATAAAGTAATAGAGTCGATCCCACAGAGACTGGATTACTAATTTTCCTATTTTCGTGACCAAATTTCTGAGTCTAGGCAACTGTCGTGCCTTCAAACTGTAAAATAAATGAAAGGGGGAATTTAGTTGATAGAGAAAATAAAATAAACAAAAATATAATATAATAAAATAAAAACATATTTGAGATTGCAAATAAAATTAAGTGAATTAAATTAAATTGGGGAGCTAAATATATTAAAACTTAGCCTTAGACTTGGTACACTCCGAACTTGAACCGATCCTTAAAAAATGGTTTTTCCCTTCTAATCGATAAGTTAGTTACAACAGTTGAGGACGCCTCAACTGCCGACTTTTCCTCTTATAGTTGGTTTCGGTACGACCTGCAAATCAACACTTATCAAATTTCTAACTATGTAGCTCGTGCCCGTAATTTAAGATTCTGATAGCCTTATGATCTAGAAATCCCAACTCGAATTAACGGCCTCAACATTGCGGGTTGTTTAAATCCGATCACTATCTCCCTTGACAGAATCCAACTAGCTTTTTCCAATTGAACATGCCAATTTGTTCACAGGAATTCGAATACAACAGGGCCGACTCGGCTTCCCAATTGTACACCAAATAATTCCATCCTAACGAACGCTTTTGAGTTGAAATCGAATTAACTTTAAGGGACTATCCTATATACCGGAAAGATAGCGAATACGAATTCAAAAGTTTCTAGTGTGGGTTCATAACTCACGATTATTTTGTTGGAGCGATAACCAGGATAGAGCTGAAAATGACTTAGCTAAGCATGAAGTTAATCATACTAGTTGGTGTATAAAAATGGTCTTTAATGGAATTGGTGAAAGGTGTTAAAGGAAAGGGGCTTAGGAAATAAATTACACAAAATGTTGAAATGGAAGAAAAAAAATGAATGGCAGTATGCTAAAACTTACTGACGCAAAAGTGAAGAAAAATAAAGGAAATATTTTATTCCAAAAACCAAGTGTGTATTCAAGTGTCATCAACATTAGGTATTTATACACATTTCTCATGCTAAATTTAGCATGAGTATCCTAAGAAAATATCAACTAAAAATCAAAATTTAAAAATCAAATTTAAACTAAAGATAAAATTCAAACTATTTATAAGATTTTGAAAATATTAAAAATAATCTGATCTTTATCCAGCCAACCACTAAATCTTCAATCATTCAATTTGGCCCTCCTTTTTACTTTTCATTCCAATTTAGCCCTTTTTTGTATGATTTTGAATTTTGTCACACAGATTTCATTCTTGATAAGAAAAACTCAAGTTTAGTAGCATCTTATTCGATAATTAGCCCAAAATAAATACATTAAAAACACAAAATTATATTGCTATCAGTTGGTTAGCTCATTTGAGCGATTTGGTGTGTTTGGTTGGTTAACTGTGTATCCAAATCCATTATAACATTCATCGGGTATAGTTAATGATATAACATATTGGGTTGAATTGATTCACTCGTATACAAGTTTATGACTCACTCATGATTTGGTTATGAATGGTAGGATTGTGATTTATGACATTTCTATATTATGTATTGATTAAGTTTATTCGATAAGTTAATTGTTTAATTCGTGGAACTTCTAAACTCAAGTAAGCTTACTTTTTTTTCTTTTATTTTTATTGCTTTCTTGTAGATTTTTTTTGAGGCTTCGGGCGATCGGATCGACTTCAACAATCACACTATCCAGAAGTCTATCGATAGTTTTTTTTAATGTTCGTTTTAGGTTATATGGCATGTAATAGGTGAATTCAATTTATGGTAGTAAGTGTGTTGTTAATAGTTGGATGATGCTTGTTTGTGATGGGTTTTGAGTACATGTAAATATGTTTTTATTTGGTATATGTGTTAGTTGGAAATTTTTTGGTATTTTAGTATAAGACTTATTGAATGTGTGAATATTGCATTGTGAATTAAGAATTGAAAAGAGTGGTGTTTTGGTATGATATGATAAAGATGTTTGAGTACTTTGAATATGTAATTATTTTTATTTTTAAAAATGTTATTTTAGTTTGGATATTGAATTGTGGTGTCAATGAGGATACATTGGTTAGTCTCTTAGGTGATTGAATAGGTGAATTTTGGCATGAATTGAACTTTTGAAGATGAGATTTTACCATTTTAGAAACAAGTATCGGTACTTTGGCATTTGGTATTGATACATGACCATTTGAACAATTTTAGAACAAATAGAATGCCAAAATGGTATTGATTTTTTTATGAGTATTGATACTTTTTCATAAAATATCGCTACCCTAAAATAAATATAGATACCATTGTTTTGTAAAGAAAATAATTTTCAATTTTGTTATCGATTTTCAGTAAGGTATTGTTTCATTATCGATACCAACTACTGATTTTCAATATTTTCATTAAAACTTTAGAAATTTTGTAAACCTATCCTATTCTATGCTTGGATTTTACAATTAGGTACTTTTAGAGTTTTAAAACTTATTATGTTTGATTATTTAGAATATCAATTATCAATAAGTAATTATTGTTTAGTAAATGGATATTGGTTGTGGAATGTTATTGTAGCATCTCTTTACTATGGTCCTATAACACCTTTAACCGGTATCCACCGCCAGAATAGGTTAAGAGGAATTTCCAGACTTATAACTCAGTTCAGAACAAGAATTTTTCAAATAACATTACATTTCAGTAAATATTACTCATTCACATTCATTATATACTTAAATCAAGCATACAAAGTCTTAATCATGCATTTGGGACTAAATTGATAACATGTAAAAAAAATTTAGAAACTTATAAAATTTTCAACATTTCACATATCACACACCCGTGTGAACAGGCCGTGTGCTTCACACGTCTAATAGACACGCCTGTGTCTTAGACCATATGGAAACAGGGCATACATATTGACTTGTGTCACAAGGCCGAGGACACGCCCGTGTGCCAGGCCGTGTGAAAACTGGAGAGGATACTGACTTAGGTCACACGGCCAACCACACGCTCGTGTGCTAGGCCATGTGCCATTTAGGGGGGTATACTAACTTATGTCACACAGCCAATCACACGCCCATGTGTGAGTCCGTGTGACACGTACGACCAATAGACACTCCGGTGTGTTTAACCCGTGTTAATAAGGTAAACTGACTTAATTCGTAGCGTACCCCAGGGGATGCATGGCCGTGTAACATAACCGTGTGTCACACACAGCTGAGACACACACCTGTGTCTCTGTCTGTGTGGACAAAAATAGGCCATTTGCAAAGCCATTTTACCACCCTATAAATACAAGTATCCACAAGCATAATTGACCATATTTCATAACCCAATTGGCAAACATTTCATAACCATTTCATATACAATATGTACCAATTCCCCTTGTTATGCAATTACCTATTTAATACCATGTAATATTCATTCATCTATCAAATGTATATCAATAACTTACTTGTATACTTTCATTCAAACATTTCCATACCAAAACTTACCATATTCAAACACACTTATATACAACCAAAACATGTTACCAAATAAGCCAAATCACATGGCTTAGCTTATACACAAAAACATACCAAAAATCATGTTGTCAAGTATTATAACTAACATCATTTAAACTAGCCTATACATGCCATATTTACATATATTCACAAGTTTAAAATACCAATTGGAAATTCGATAGTGTGACGTGCAACTTTGACTTGTCCGGAACGAGTGAGCTAACGAACCACTATAAGACATAGAAAACAAAACAGAATAAGCTTATAGCTTAGTAAGCTCGTATAATTCAGAATTAAACTTACCATTTATATATATAAGTAAAGCAATAATAACAATGCCAACAATTCAATTTAACCTTCACCTAATCACCAATATTCATACAATGTTAGTCATTGTAAACATACATGAAATCATCCATAATACAATGCTTCTCATCATTCTAGATTCAAATATCATGTATAACATAATGACATTTATAAACCATAACTCATCAATATAACATTATTTAGGCCTGTTGAACCTATTATAATTTCAAAGGATTGTCGAGTGAACAATGTCAATAATTCATCAATTCATCATCATACATGCTCTTTTGAGTCATGGTCCGTAAGCTCCTCTAAGCTGATAAACAGTAAGTTCTATTGAGATGAAAATGGTAAGCTCTATTGAGCTAAACAGTAAGCCCTTTCAAGCTGAATCGGTAAGCTCATACGAGCTGTGGTGAGTCCGCAACAAACGCAGGAACTCGACCAATAAGGTAATCCTAGTAGCATGTCACTCGTATCCAATGAATTCATATGGTTCAAACAAAGCTCGGTAATGAATATAAAATATCATTAAGATATTTATTTTTCAAGTATTTCAATTATATACATTCAATTCAACAATTACAAATATAGAAAAGTTCGATTCTAATTATACGAACTTACCTCGTATTTGCTCATATAATTGTCGTTTACTCTTCTACCTTTCATTTTCCCCCTAATTCAGGTATTTATTTATCTTGATCTATATAATATCAAATTAACTCATTCAAACTTTCATTCAATTCAATTTAGCCTAAAACATTCATTTTGGCTAAATTACAAATTTACCCCTAGACTTTTGACTACTTTGCAATTTAGTCCTTCACACATAAAAATGCAAAATTGCACAATTTGACCATAATCCATGATAGCCAAATTTCCTATATGCTACTAGCAGCCCATATCTTTCATAATTTCACACTTTTAACCATAAAATTTTATAATTTCACAAATTATTCCCTATTTTGCATTTTTGTCAAAAATCACTTTACAAAACTAGTTCAACTATCATCAAGCTTCCATAATCTTCCAACTAAAGTATTCAATAATGACACTTTTCAAAATCATGAATAAATTCAAAAATTAAGGTATGGGCTAGCTAATATACAAAGCAACGATATCAAAAACATAGAAATCATCAAAAACGGATAAAAAACCGTACCTTAATTGACAATTATACTTAGCCGAATGAAAAGAAGAGAAATATCTTCACTTAGCCCTAAAATTCAGTTTAATAAGATGAGAATATATCTAATTTGGCTTTTTTTTTCATTAACATATAATAATTATGCTAATGACTAATTTACCCTTAATGAAAAATCATTAAAACAAGCATGATAATGTCCATAATTGTCCATTTAAATAACCAATGGTCCAATTACAACTTAAGGACTTCCATATTAATAAACCATAGCTATTTAATACTTTTAAACAATAAAACTCAACTTTTACGTGTTACGAGTTTAGTCCTTTTACCGAATTAAGCATTTAAACGGTAAAATTTCTTAACAAAAATTTCACGTAATCAATCTATCATGCTGTAAACCATATTAAAATAATAAAATAAATATTTTGACTTCATATTTGTGGTCCCGAAACCACTATTCTGATTTGACCTAAAAATAGGCTGTTACATGTCTGATGACCAGGCAGGGTAAGGGGTGCTACAAAAATTCCTTTAATTTTTTCAGCTTCTTCTTTCTTCTTGACAATAAACAACATAATCTTGGTCCTAACTATTTCCATCATGGTTAGAATAGGTTTCCCCCTTGCTTCCAATATCACCTACCAGTAAACAACATAAAAGATAAGTGAACTACATGTCATTAATGATTAGTAAGTAACATAAAAAATAAGGTTTTCCTTGTTAAAACATTTAGAAAGATTATTCACCAACATGTTATACTGGCTCCTAATTGAGAAGTGGGACCTTGACCAGTGAGTAGGGTTCTTTTCCTTCAATCAATCATAAGCATGCTGATTGGTATTCTTCAGTTCAACCATGACATCCTCAAAATCCTTTAGAGTGTAACGGCCCAATTTTGGGGCTAGTCGGAACAGTGGTTTCGAGACCACGAATCTGACGTAGAAAAATCCATTTTTATTATATTTTTATGGTTTACAGTTTTATGGAACTATTCTGTGAAAATTTCATTCGAAAATTTTGACGTTTGGGCGCTTAATTTAGCCAAAAGGACTAAATTGTAAAAAGTGAAAAAGTTGAGTTCTACTTGTTTAAGGTGTCCAATTGCTATGAGATTTTAAATTAGAGGTCTTTAGTAAGTAATTAGACAAGTTATTGGACAAAAATGGACATGAATAGGTAAAATTTCAAAGTTATGCATTAAGGGAATTTTGGTCATTTGGTAAATAAAAGAATAAAAAGGGAAAATAAAGTCAAAATTTGTGTCCATCTTCTTCTCCTTGGCTGAAATTTTCATGCTCACCGTAGCTAGGGTTTCTTCAACTTTCAAGCTTGATTGTAAGTACATCCTAGCCCTGTTTTTAATGCTCTTTACATTTTTGAAGTCCTTGTAACCCGATTTACCTATTTCTACCATTATTTTGAAGTAGGGTTCATGTTTAAAAATTTACCCATGTGTGACATGCATGTATTTTTATGGTTTATGGAAGATATTGTATGTTTCAGGTGTGATAAACAACTTTTACTAAGTGATTTTTAGTGAAAATGCATAAAAAGGACTTATTTCTAAAAGTTGTAAGAATGAGTAGTAGAAATGTGATTTGATGGAAAATATGGGCTGTTAATGAGTAGTAGAAATGTGATTTGATGGAAAATATGGGTTGTTATGAGCATGATTTAGGTTTGGCTAGGCTTGGGTAACAAAGAAAATAGATATATTTCATTTTACGAGCCTAAGGACTAAAATGTAAATATGTCAAAGTCTAGGGGTAAAAATGTAATTTTACCATAAGTTGATTTGTGGATAGCATTGAGTTAAATTTGCTATTATAGATCAAGAAAAATGAAGTTCGGACCTTGATCGAGGGAAAAACAAGGTTATTGACGATTAGGTCCATTTCTAACTATTTTATACCGAGGTAAGTTTGTGTGTAAATAACGCAATGTTATATTATGTATTTAATGCTAATATTGCATAAATTGTACGATTGTTTCTATGGAAATATTCAACGAAGTTTTGACGATGAGAAAATCCCGGTTGAACCTTAGGATACAAGTGACATGTCACTAGGAAACCATGTGTTATATGATCTATATGAATCCGGATGCTGGTTATGTATGTCCTACCGGTGGCTAGGTAGTCCAGCATGTGTTGCGAATACCTAATAGCTTATGTGAACAGCCTGTGTAGTTATGTCTTGACTGACAGCTTGTGTGAGCAGGCCCATGATTAGCTCGTGTGTGAGCCCATGTGTTATGAGATATGAGGTAGCATTGGCTATGTGTGTGGCACTTATCAGCAAGACCTTCCGTGTATTCAATAGTATTCCAAGTGTTCAACGGGTAATCTGAAGAGTATTTCAAAGATGAAAAAGCATTTGACTATGTTACAATTTGATACAAGCATGCATGTAAAACTCATGAGTATGGGCTTTAGTATGAAATGAACTCTTGGTAAGAATGCTAATGAGTAAGTTATGCCTAAGATACATGATGATATTTATGTTAACTTATGTTGAGTAGTTATATATTTAATGAATGATTTATGTTGCTTATTATTTGCATGCAAACTTACAATGCTTTAAAGCTTACTCCCATTTTCTTTCCATTCCTATAGTGTCGCCAAGCTAGCTCAGGGATTGAGGGATGTCAAAGCTCGATTCACACTATCAAACAATTGTTTTGGGTATACCTGGTTTCAATATTTTGAGTATGGCATGTATAGGGACTTGGTCATTTTTTTATGTGTCATATTAGTTTAGCCAAATGTGTTGGCATTGTAATGGTTAATGATTCATTTTGTATATAGTCATTGGAAGTTGGCTAATATTAATCTTATTGGTCATTGGTATGTTTATGTGATAATGCCTATTATGAAGATGAAATTAGCATGAATGGAAAAGAAAGTATGTGATGTTTGTGCATGATAGGTGTTAGAATGTGCAAATGATGTATTGATATCTTATTGTGGCTGAATTGGTTGAATGGATATACTTGGATTTGTGTTGCTTGGAGTTAGTAAGGATGGAAAAATGGCTTGGTAAATAGCCTTATTTTTTGTCAACACAGGTTAGACACATAGGCATGTGTCTAGACCGTGTGTGACACACGGCTTATCCCATAGGTGTGTGCTCCGGCCATGTGTCCCCTATATTTTGAATTTTAGCTTTGAATTGGCCACACAGGCAGAGACACGGCTGTGTCTCAACCGTGTGAAGGACACGGCCAAGGGACATAGGCATGTGCCCAGGGCGTGTGAAGTCTGCACCTATTTTATGAAAAATTCTAAAAATTAAATCACCCACATGGCCTAAGCACACGGGCGTGTAACTTGGCCGCGTGTCTTCAATTTGTTGATGACGTCATAAATAGAGAGTTACACGGGTTAGGGACACGGGTGTGTGTGACCACACGGCCTACCCACACGGGCGTGTCCCAAGCCACACAAGCATGTGACCCCTGTTTTGATGAAAAATTTTCTAAGTGGTTGAAAGTTTTCTAAAGTACTCAGTTTAGTCCTGAACCACTCCTAATGCATGTTTTGGGCCTCGTAAGCTCGTTTAAAGGACGATATGAATGTTTTTGAAAAGTTTTAAATTTGAGTGGAAATTTATGTCTCGGTTTCGAATGTTTGCTTGAGTTTAAGTCCGGTAATGCCTTGTACCCTATTCTGGTGTGGAATACGAGTAAGGGGTGTTACATAGAGTGCTTGCTCTGGCAGCTTTCCAAAGCAAATCTTTCAATTCCTTTGTTTGGAAACTAGCTTTCTTGAAATTGGCATGTAGGTGTCTAACACAGTGTCTTATTTCTACATTAGGAAACAACATATATATTGATTCTAAAAGTCCCTACAAATAGAACCAAAATAATTTAATTCCTTGACATACCATAAACCCTAAATAGAAACTATAACGACCCAAAATCCGTGGGCACCAGAAAAGTGTGTTATTAGGCCTCCGTCTTAGTGAAATAAGTTCAAAAATAATTATTAAAAATATTTATGAGCCTAGTAGTGTGTCTAATTAGGTTTTAATTAAGTAAATTTAGCTTAATTTAGAGTAATTAGTAAAAAGGATTAAATTAAATAAGGGTAAAAGTTTAATTATAGATTAAAGAAAAACTAGAAGGGCTAAAGAGGAAATTAAATCATTTCCTATAGCTGAGGCGGTTTAACGTGGAAAAATATCAAAGATTTTATTAATTAATATATATATATATATTTGTTTAATAATTAAGTATATTATATTATTATATTATATTATATTATTATATATAAAAGAAACAAATGAGTTAAAAAGAAACAGAAATGAAAACAAAAACAGAGAAGAAACAGGGGAGAAAGAAGAAAAAGGAAAATTTAGGTTTCAAGGTTCAAAATTAAATTGGTAAGTCAATTTAATCATTTTCTTGTAATTTTTAAGTTTTTGGAGTCCTAGGACAAAATATGTCATGATTTATATTGAAATTTTGAAAGATAGTAGATTTCTAAACATGATATGATAGAATTGGGGGTCTATTTGATAGAAATTTTAATTGGAATTGAATAAAGGATTGAATTGTAAACTAAGCTATAAGTTTTGAGTTTTAGGGATTAAATTGAAATAAATTCGAAATTATGAAAATATGATAAAATTTAAATAGTTAGATGTGGGTTTGACAAGAAATTGAGTAGCAAAGAGGTATGAATTGAGAAAGAAAAATATATAGGTTTAGTTGGGATTAAATTGGAATTAAAGTAAAAGTTAGATAAAAATTTCAGCATTTAAATTGTGTTATGCTAATAATTGTGAAATTATTTTAATTGTTCATAGCTAATATTGAGCCTGAAGCATCGGCCCAAAAAGGAAAAGGAAAGATCGTCGAGGATTAAATCCGAAGAAAAAAATTCTGGTTTGTATCACTATAACTCAAGCTTTATAATTAATATGTGTTTATTTAATATGAATGTGTGGTAAGTATTTTAAGGTAAGTATTTAATGAACTGATAAAATTTGTGATTGGGTATTAAAATTTAGATTGATACTGAACTGAATTATGGGATACTGAATATTGTTTTGAATACCGAATTGAATTGTGAAATTACTGAATAATGTTACGTATATTGCATTGAACTGTAAAATTTCTAATGAAGTGAATTACTGTATTACTGTGAAAATTGATCAAAATAATAAATTATAATTAATATTGAATCGAAATGGAAATTGTACTAAAAATGTATTAAATACCCTATTAACTAGTCGGGCTAGTTGGATATAGTTGGCATGCCATAGGATATGAAAGAGTACGGGTTTTTAAAACTACGATCGAGCACTTATATGCCGACTCATTCTTATCAGCATCGTTTCGACACTTTGTGTGTCGAATATTGTTACCGTTACTGTTACAGATTCAGCACTTTGTGTGTTGAATACTGTTACTGTTACTGCTACTGCTACCGTTACTGATTACTGATTAGGTACTGTGTACCGTTAAGGCACATTGTGCCGTACTGGTGTGTTGGTTGGAATCCGTGTATCCGCCGAGTCCGAGTCAAGTTAATAGGGGCAAATGAAATAAATCTACTGATAAAACTAAATTTGAATGATATGGCATGTGTGAAAGTTGAGAATTGAAATAAAGAAATAAGAATGATATATATATATATATATATATATAATCGAATGATAAAATAAAAAGATTTAATTGTTCATTAAGTGATGATGATTGTAACGTAAAAGTATGTGTGTGATTTAATGTATTTAATTATAAACTGAAATATAGTGATACCACTGAGTATATGCATACTCAACAGCATTATTATTTCCGCATGCAGTTGTAGAAGTCAAATCTTGAACCAAACATCCAAAGCCGGACGACTTGACAAACTTTTAGTGATCTATATTTTCTTTTGGTAATGTGTCATGTACATAGGATGTGTATAAATGTTATTATGTTTTGAATATAAATGGTTTAAAATATTAGTATCGCAAGTCTAAAAATTATAATGAAAAGTTTCGTCCATTTCAATTTAATTAGTACAATGATAATTTTAAATTGATATTATATTGATTAAGTTGATTAGAAAGTATTTAGGATAAAAAATAAATGTGTGAAATAAATTGGTTGAATTGGTTATGTTTGAAATGAATATGGTTTAATTGCAGGGGGGTTTATGTAAAAATAAGCAGAAATGCTGTCGAAATTTATAAAAAATAAAAATAAAAAATATAAAATTGTAGTACTTAAACGAGTCCCGTTTCACTTAAATGTATGATTTAGATTTGAATAGTTCAATATAGGGATTTAGATTAAATTATGTTATGAATGTTATTTTATTTATGAATTATTCATAAGTTGCCTGATACGACTGGTAATGCCTCGTAACTTTGTTCCGGCCACGGTTCGGGGTTAGGGGGTGTTACAATTATTGGTATCAGAGCTAAGGTTTAGCCGATTCTCAGACTAAATGAAGCTCGTAAATGGGTCTAGAAGTACATGCCACATTTAAGTCGAAACTGAGTCGGGTTTTTGGATGCTAATATATTTATTTGATTTTGTTTTATAGATAAAATGTCAGATGAAAGAATGGATAATGTTGAACAGGAAATGTATACTGGAAGTCAAGAATTTGAAGAAACTGAATCTGCTACACCTAGTGTGAATCCGTTAGATAATCAACCTCCTAACGTAGGAAGAGAAAGAGATGCCTCACAACTATTAAGAGATATAGCTAATGCATTACAGCATATAGTGAGAACTATACCTGTTACTGCATCTGTACCTAATGTCAGACAGGCCCCGATTAAAGAGCTACGAAAATATGGTGCCACGAAATTTCAGGGATTAAAAGGAGTTGATCCGTCCACTGTTAAAAATTGGATGGAAACAACAAAAAGAGTTTTGCAACAATTAGACTGCACCCCTCGAGAGAGTCGATATGTCTTTGTATCAACATTACAAGGAGAAGCCTATCTCTGGTGGGAATCAGTGGTTAGACATTTTCCGGATGATCAGGTAACCTGGGACTTGTTTCAAAAAGAATTTCAGAAGAAGTATATTGGGGAATTGTACATCGAAGAGAAAAAGCAAGAGTTTTAGTCTTTGAAACAGGGAATATGTCGATCTTGGATTATGAGCGAGAGTTCTCAAGATTGAACAGGTATGCATCAGAATATGTTCCAACCGAGGCTGATAGTTGTAAACAATTTCTACGAGGACTGCGAGATGAAATCAAGATTCAATTTGTAAGTCTCAGAATTACTGAACTTGTTGATCTGGTTGAGCGAGCAAAAATGATAGAACAAGTACTAGGCCTGGATAAAAAGTCAGAAATGGGTAAATCAGCTGGGAAACATATGGGAACCACCAATTCTAATCCATTACCGAAAAGATTCAGAGAATCAAGAAGTGGTTGGAGATCAAGCTTTCGGTCTGATAGGGGTGACAGAAGCAGAGAAAAATAGATTACTGTCTCTACCGGTAGTATAAAAGCTCCGCCCCGAGAAAGTGAAAATCCTGAATGCGATTATTGTGGGAAAAGACATTTTGGTGAATGCTGGAAGAAAATCGGAGGATGTTTCCGCTGTGGCTCTACTGAACACTTTGTTAAAGATTGTCTGAGAACTCAGAGTAGTACAACTGCCACATTTCAGAGATCGGTATCGACTGCCAGAGGTAGAGGAATATCTAGAGGAGGTTCTGTTTCAAGGAGAGGAAGAGTTGGTAGAAGCAGTGATATAGCTACACAGCAATCTGAAGCCAGAGCTCCAGCTAGAGCTTATGTAGTCAGAACCCGGGAAGAAGGTAATGCTCACGATGTGGTGACAGGTATATTTTTACTGTATTCTGAGCCTATTTATACTTTGATTGATCCTAGATATTTACACTCATATATTAATTCAAAATTAGTAGAGTTGGGGAAATTAAAAACAGAAATGTCTAAAGTCTCAATAGAAGTATCAAGTCCATTGGGGCAAACAATATTAGTTAATCAGGTGTGCCCGAGATGCCCGCTAATGATATATGATAAAACTTTTCTGGTGGATTTATTAATAATGCCTTTTGGGGATTTTGATGTTATACTGGGTATGGACTGGTTAGCTGAACATGGGGTAATTTTGGACTGTTATAAAAAGAAATTTAGCGTTCAAATTGAAGATGGTGATAGTGTAGAGGTAAATGGAATTCGTACCAGTGGGTTAGCTCGAATGATATCAGCGATTAAAGTTAATAAGTTGCTTCATCAAGGTTGTACAACTCTGGCATATGTTATTAATTCTGATTCAGTCGGAAGTCAGTGTAGTCAGATTAAAACTGTATGTGAATTTCCAGATGTATTCCTTGAAGAGTTACCGGGATTGCCACCTGACAGAGAAGTAGAATTTGCAATTGAAGTATACCTGGGTACAGATCCAGTGTCGATACCTCCATATCGTATGTCACCTACTGAATTGAAGGAGTTGAAGGTACAACTGTAAGATTTACTGGAACGAGGTTTTATACGACCTAGTACCTCACCGTGGGGAGCTCCAGTGTTATTTGTTAAAAAGAAAGATGGTTTGATGCGATTGTGTATTGATTATCGGCAATTGAACAAGGTGACAATTAAAAATAAATATCCATTACCACGTATTGATGATTTATTTGATCAATTGAAAGGAGCTTCAGTATTTTCAAAGATTGATTTAAGATCGGCTACTATCAGTTAAAGGTGAAAGAAAGTGATGTACCGAAGATAGCATTTCGTACAAGATATGGTCATTACGAGTTCTTAGTGATGCCATTTGGGTTAACAAATGCCCCAGCTGCTTTTATGGATCTTATGAATCGAATTTTTTAGCCGTACTTGGATCAGTTCGTGGTAGTTTTTATTGATGACATTTTGGTATATTCAAAGTCTGAATCTGAACACGAGCAGCATCTCTGAATTGTTTTGCAAACGTTACGAGAGAAACAGTTGTATAAGAAATTAAGTAAATGCGAATTTTGGTTATCAGAGGTGGTATTTCTTGGTCATGTGGTATCAGCAGATGGAATTAGAGTGGATCCAAAGAAGATTGAAGCAATCGTCCAGTGGAAGACTCCCAGAAATGTATCAGAGGTACGTAGTTTTCTTGGATTAGTCGGGTATTATCGAAGGTTTGTGAATGGATTTTCAAATATAGCTTTACCGATGACAAAATTATTGCAAAAGAATGTTCCATTTTTCTGGAATGATCAATGTCAAGAAAGCTTTATGAAATTGAAGCAGGTGCTAACAGAGGCACCAGTTTTGACTTTACCAGAATCTAGAAAAGATTTTACGGTGTATAGCGATGCTTCTTTAAATGGGCTCGGGTGTGTACTGATGTAAAATGGGAAAGTGATAGCTTATGCTTCTCGGCAATTGAAACAACATGAACGTAATTATCCGACACATGATCTGGAATTAGCAGCCGTGATCTTTGCTTTGAAAATATGGAGACATTATTTATACGGTGAAAAATGTTACATTTATACAGATCATAAAAGTCTCAAGTATCTTCTATCACAGAAAGAGTTGAATTTGAGGCAGCGTCGATGGATAGAACTTCTAAAAGATTATGATTGTGTTATTGATTATCATCCAGGTAAAGCTAACGTGGTAGCTGATGCATTGAGTAGGAAGGCAGCAATTGAATTGCGAGCGATGTTTGTACAGCTCAGTATTATTGATGATGGAGGTTTATTGGCTGAATTAAGAATTAAACCAGTGATGTTTGAACGAATCAAGTCAGCTCAATTAGAAGATGATAAGCTAATGAAGAAAAAAGAAATGTTTCAGAGTGACAGAACAGGGAATTTTAGTATTGATAAGCATGATTGTTTGAGATACCGAGATCAGATTTGTATTCCAATCAATTCAGATATTAAAGAATTAATTTTTCGAGAAGCACATGACGGTCCATTTGCTCTACACCCTGGAGGCACAAAGATGTACTGTGATTTACGAGAATTGTACTGGTGGCTAGGGATGAAAAAAGATATAGTTGAATATGTCAGTAAATGCTTGGTTTGTCAGCGGGTAAAAGCAGAGCATCAGGTTCCTACTGGATTATTACAGCCGATTACTATTCCAGAATGGAAATAGGATCGTGTTACGATGGATTTTATTACAGGATTGCCATTGTCTGTAAGTAAGAAAAATGCTATATGGGTAATAGTCGATCGACTCACAAAATCGGCTCATTTTATAGCTGTCAGAACGGATTGGTCACTTCAGAAACTTGAAGAGGTCTATATTCGGGAAATTATAAGGTCGCATGGTATACCAGCTTCTATAATTTCTGATCGAGATCCTCGATTTACATCGAGATTCTGGAAACAGATTACATGAGTCTTTGGGTACTAAACTTAATTTCGATCTGACATTTCATCCACAGACTGATGGGCAATCTGAGCGAGTAATTCAGATTTTGGAAGACATGCTTCAAGCTTGTGTTATTGATTTTGAATATGGTTGGGAACACTACTTGCCGTTAGCTAAATTTGTTTATAATAACAGTTATCAGTCCAGTATTTAGATGGCTCCGTATGAAGCTTTATATGGTAGAAAATGTCGATCACCTGTATGTTGGACAGAATTAAATGAAAAGAAGATAATTGGACCTGAATTGATTCGTGAAACAGAAGAAATAGTCAAGAAGATTCAACAGAGATTAAAAGCAGCTTTTGACAGACAAAAATCTAATGCTGATCCGAAACGTCGGGACATTGAATACTCAGTCGGGGATAAAGTGTTTCTCAAAGTTTCTCCTTGGAAGAAAGTATTAGGATTTGGCCGAAAAGGAAAGTTAAGTCCTCGGTTTATCAGACCATATGAAGTTATAGAGAGAGTTGGACCAGTTGCTTACCGATTAGCTTTACCTCCGGAATTACAACAAATTCATGATGTTTTTCATGTTTCCATGTTACGAAGGTATCGATCGGATCCATCTCATATTATCTCTACTGAA
Organism: Gossypium arboreum; assembly: GCF_025698485.1. Taxonomy (NCBI): domain Eukaryota; kingdom Viridiplantae; phylum Streptophyta; class Magnoliopsida; order Malvales; family Malvaceae; genus Gossypium; species Gossypium arboreum. Next base: position 9,190,512 of record NC_069071.1, read on the forward strand.
AACATTGAGATTAGACTAGATTTTTCATATGAAGAGGAACCAGTTCAAATACTAGCTCGAGAAGTGAAAGAATTAAGAAACAAACGAGTCCCTCTGGTAAAAATACTGTGGAGAAGCCATAATGTTGAAGAAGCAACATGGGAACCAGAGGAAACTATGAGATCACAGTATCCTCACTTATTTTCGGGTAAAATTTCGAGGACGAAATTTTTTTTAGGGGGGAGGAAATGTAACGACCCAAAATCCATGGGCACTGGAAAAGTGTGTTATCGGGCCTCCGTCTTAGTGAAATAAGTTCGAAAATAATTATTAAAAATATTTATGAGCCGAGTAGTGTGTCTAATTAGGTTTTAATTAAGTAAATTTAGCTTAATTGAGAGTAATTAGTAAAAATGATTAAATTGACTAACGGTAAAAGTTTAATTATAGATTAAAGAAAAACTAGAAGGACTAAAGAGGAAATTAAACCATTTCCTATAGCTGAGGCGGTTTAACGTGGAAAAATATCAAAGATTTTATTAATTAAAATATATATATTTGTTTAATAATTAAGTATATTATATTATTATATTATATTATATAATTGTATATAAAAGAAACAAATGAGTTAAAAAGAAATGAAATGAAAACGAAAAGAGAGAAGAAAGCAGGGAGAAAGAAGAAAAAGGAAAATTTAGGTTTCAAGGTTCAAAATTAAATTGGTAAGTCAATTTAATCCTTTTCTTGTAATTTTTAAGTTTTTGGAGTCCTAGGACAAAATATGTCATGATTTATATTGAAATTTTGAAAGATAGTAGATTTCTAAACATGATATGATAGAATTGGGGGTCTATTTGATAGAAATTTTAATTGGAATTGAATAAAGGATTGAATCGTAAACTAAGCTATAAGTTTTGAGTTTTAGGGATTAAATTGAAATAAATTCAAAATTATGAAAATATGATAAAATTTAAATAGTTAGATGTGGGTTTGACAAGAAATTGAGTAGCAAAGAGGTATGAATTGAGAAAGAAAAATATATAGGTTTAGTTGGGATTAAATTGTAATTAAAGTAAAAGTTAGATAAAAATTTCAGCATTTAAATTGTGTTATGCTAATAATTGTGAAATTATTTTAATTGTTCGTAGCTAATATCGAGCCTGAAGCATCGACCTAAAAAGGAAAAGGAAAGATCGTCGAGGATTAAATCCGAAGAAAAAAAAATTCGGTTTGTATCACTATAACTCAAGCTTTATAATTAATATGTGTTTAATTTAATATGAATGTGTGGTAAGTATTTTAAGGTAAGTATTTAATGAACTGATAAAATTTGTAATTGGGTATTAAAATTTAGATTGATCTTGAACTGAATTATGGGATCTTGAATATTGTTTTGAATACTAGAATTGAACTGTGAAATTCTTGAATAATGTTATGTATATTGCATTGAACTGTAAAATTTCTAATGAAGTGAATTCTTGTATTCTCGTGAAAATTGATCAAAATAATAAATTATAATTAATCTTGAATCGAAATGGAATTTGTACTAAAATGATTTAAATACCCTATTAATTAGTCGGGCTAGTCGGATATAGTTGGCATGCCATAGGATATGAAAGAGTACGGGTTTTGCTTACTATCGATCGAGCACTTATGTGCCGACTCATTACTATTACCGTTCTCATTCTCGATTCGACATTTTGTGTGTCGAATATTGTTATCTGTTATTATTATGATTCAACACTTTGTGTGTTGAATATTTATTATTATTACTATTATGCTATCGCTACCGTTCTCGATTATTGATTAGGTATCGTATGCCGTTAAGGCACATTGTGCAAGATCGGTGTGTTGGTTGGAATCTGTATCCACCGAGTCCGAGTCAAGTTAATAGGGGCAAATGAAATAAATCTACTGATAAAACTAAATTTGAATGATATGGCATATGTGAAGGTTGAGAATTGAAATAAAGAAATAAGAATGATATATATATAATCGAATGATAAAATAAAAAGATTTAATTGTTCATTAAGTGATGATGATTGTAACGTAAAAGTATGTGTGTGATATAATGTATTTAATTATAAACTGAAATATAGTGATACCACTAAGTATATGCATACTCAGCGTACGGTTGTTTCCGTGCACAGGTTGTAGAAGTCAAGTACTGAACCAGCATCCAAAGCTAGACCCGACTTCAGCAAACTTTTGGTGATGTATATTTTCTTTTGGTAATGTGGCATGTACATAGGATGTGTATAAATGTTATTATGTTTTGAATATAAATGGTTTAAAATATTAGTATCGCAAGTCTAAAAATTATAATGAAAAAGTTTATCCATTTCAATTTAATTAGTACAATGATAATTTTAAATTGATATTATATTGATTAAGTTGATTAGAAAGTATTTTAGGATAGAAAATAAATGTGTGAAATAAATTGGTTGAATTGGTTATGTTTGAAATGAATATGGTTTAATTGCAGGGGGTTTTATGTAAAAATAAGCAGAAATGCTATCGAAATTTATAAAAATAAAATAAATAAATAAAAAAATTGGAGTACTTAAACGAGTCCCGTTTCACTTAAATGTATGATTTAGATTTGAATAGTTCAATATAGGGATTTAGTAATTAAATTATACTATGAATGTTATTTTATTTGTGAATTATTCATAAGTTGTCTGATACGACTGGTAATGCCTCGTAACTTTGTTCCGGCGACGGTTCGGGGTTAGGGGGCGTTACAGAAACAACATAAAATAAAGTAGACAAATGGAGTTTTACCTTTTGCTTGTTAGACATGAAAGATATCTAGTATGAGCTCACAATTTCCAAGTCTAATGCGAGCAACTCTAAGAATCAAAGCCATGATGCTTGGTTTTCACTTTTGACAGCAGTATATGCAATAGGATAGTTGACATTATTTGCATCTATCCCAACAGCTGCTAGTAGATAGCCACCAAAATAACCCTTCAAGAAACATTCATCTAAACCTATTATCCTCCTACAACCAACCCTATAACCATCTTTGCATGCCTGCAAACAGACATACATCCTTTGAAACAATTTGTTATCCAGATAACAAATTGTTGTTGTTCCCTCATTTTGGGTCCTAACCTCCAACAAATACTAATAAATCTTCTCATATTGAGCTTTATGAGATCCTTCAATTAATTCTAGTGCCTTAAGTTTAGCCCTCCTACATTTGGTTAGTGAGACAAGGCAAAGGAAATCTCTTTTGACATCTTGTTGCAATGATGTCAAAAAATAATCAGGATCAGCAATGAACTTTTCTTTATAATATTGACCTATCGAAGATGAGGTTACATTCTTATTTTTATAGAATTTATAACACATATGGTTAGGGTTTGAACTCCTAATTTGCCAAGTCTGGTCAGTAGGGTCATTATAGGTTTAGTCTAAAGGCCCATATTTACTAAGAACATTTTAAACTGCAGACTGCCTTTAACCTCTTTGGATCATTTTTTGAGAACTTAATAAAATAACTATTCAGCCTACCATACTACTTGGCAGTTTCTTTTAGACTGCCTTTAGACTTAAATAACATTCCAACTTGAAGTTTAGGATTACTCATGTCATTTTCTAGGTTGAACTCAGGCCAATTTTGGTCATCTGAGTCAAATTCACGTGCACTATTTAACCTCCCAGAATCATCACTATCACATGGTTCCCCTATTTCTATATTATTCACGTTTAAACAATTTAGATTAACCTTAATCCTATTAGACACATAACTATTAGATACATCACTAACAGACACATCACTATTAGACACATCAACATCAGACATTTCTTCTTCACTCTCATTAAAATTATCATCAATTCAATCTGCCAAAAAAATTTAACGTTAATAAAGACAAAAAACAACCAAACAATTTAATACAACATGATAGATAATAACCAATACAAAAAAGAAATTAATACAAAGACACATTCATTTCTATCATGCACATGGCAGATAATAACCAAACACTTTAACCCTAAATTTAGGCAATGACAGACAATAACCAATACAATGTAGAAGCTAAAGAACAATTTTAATTCAATTGATATTTGAAACTAAGAACAGACTGTCTCCTTATAACCAAACAATAACCAAACTTGATATTGTTAGTCATAAAAATAGGAACAAATTTGCCTCTTTAATAAGGCAATTAGTATGCAAATGGCAGACATATTTGAATACGCAATATTTCAATAAACATATTTAAAATACTCATAAATCATATTTGAATAGTTAAATCAGTTTGATACAAACAATAAACATGAACATACATAGTATCATGCACATGGTAGACCATACACAGTATCTGCCATTCACCTTTATAACCAGACCTTAAACCTCATATGAATAACAAAAGGATCAAAATCTGTCATGCATGTTAATAACAAATGAAACCAAAATCTGGCATAAACCCCATGTGAATGCAACATTTTTAAAATTTTAAATATAGACAATCCTAAACCAAAGTAACCTTAAATCCAAAAAATCAAAAACTAAATACAGAAACTTACCCGTTACAGTGGATGTAAAAACATTAACAGCTTCTCTTTTATTGACCATTGTAGCTGAAAACCAAAAACAATGATAGGTTTTCCTTTTGTCTTCTTTTCTCCCCAAACAAAAAATACCAATCGATTTCTAACATTAAACCCTATTTGTCAATTTCCTACCCCTAAACCAACCTTGTTAACCAGTTCCTGAATCAATTTCTAACCCAAACTCTGTTAAATTTTTTCCCAATCGATTTTCTTTTCCTCTTCCCCTTAATCACAACCAATTTCTATTTTTTTACCCTAAACTAACCCACCTATTCAAAATTTTTCCGTAAACCCATGTCAAACCTTTGACCCTTCCATTGTTTCACCAACGTGGCAAGTTAACTGGCCACATCAGCTTGTTAACTTGCCACATTAGTGGTCCCATTAAGACAGCAACAGAAAAAAGTTCATGAGTGACTGATTTGTCACCTTTTGATAATATTAGTGATTGTTTTGTCATTTTTCAAAAGTTGAGTGATTGAATTGAAACCTGAGTAACTGTTTTGTTAGCTACCCCAAGGTTGAGTGACTATTGGTGTAATTTACCCGTAAAATAAATCAAATTATTTAGAAAATATAGAAAGAATAGTACATTTAGGGAACATGCTCAAACTGAATGAAAAAGGAATCATCATTTCATCGATTTAACTAGAGGTGAAGCTTAAATATTTTTTAGCTGGAATTAAGGTGTATAGTTTCCTAATTATTATAGTTTATATTTTTATAATATTTTGAAGGATTAAATAAAAATTTATCATTTGAGAGGTAAAATGTAATTTTACTACGTAATAATGTAAAATTTTATAAATTTTAAAGTAAATTTTATAAATTTTAAAGGATTAAATATTAAATTTTCATTTTAGAGGATCGAGAACCTACTAGTCCCTTGTTGTTGCCCATAATTTTAATAGAAAATTTTAACGAATGTTAACACTTGATTGAGATTTACAAACTTGTGGAGTACAAAGATTAAATTTATCAAAATTAAAGTAAAATATAAAGTTTAATTATACAATTTGACCAATTTTACAAATCCAATAACTTAAGTTTTAGAAAACAATTATTTATCCAAATAAAATAATTATAATTTCTAACATTTTAAAAATGATAAAATTTAAAATTCTAGCATTTTAAAAATCTCTAAAAATGTGTTTAGGTGAAGAACTTTAAAATTTTGAGACTTTTAAAATGATAGCATTTTAGAATTTGTAAATTCAAAATGTTAGTATTCAAAATTGTTTTGTTTATATAAATAATTCATTTAAAAATAGCTTAATGAAATTTTATGAATTAAAAATAATTATAAAATAAAAGTAATTGCATTAAAAATAAATATATAAAAATATTCAATATGGATATCCTTGTTATAAAATAAAAGACGGAGAGTAAAGAACAAAGAGAACGAGCGAGCAAAAGAGAGAGCATATTTTATTGATCAATTGAAATCTCATACAATACTTCTCCAAAGTCTATATTTATAGATGACATAAGAAGTATAAATGAAATTGAACTCTACTTCTAATTACTATTAGAGTTTGAAGTACACCAAAACTTATTTTGATCTTGATGTGGCATGCACTTAATAATAAAATATTCATAACACTCCTCCTTAGATGTCCATTGGTAGATAATATGTCTCGTCTTACCAGGAAAACTCAATGGGACAAAACCTTGGTTAAGAAAAAAAGAGTACAACACGTATTTGCTCCCCCTCATGAACACATCACATAATATCTCATATTCTACGTATTCAATCTTGAACACTAGCTTTTCAAATGACCATTTGAAAGTATTTTCCAAGCATTTATATCAACATTCTTTTGAAAGTAATGAGTGAGGAAAATTTTGGAGAAATATATTTTGATCTCTTCAGGATTTCAATAATAATCATAACAAACTTTAATCATGATTCTTCTATAAAAATACAAATATGTATTTTGGATCATTTTATAATCCTGCTTCAACTACTATTCACTAAGTCAAATTTATCACATATGTTGAAATTATTTCAATTCATATAAATGAACAATTTTCCCGATTATTTCAGTATGCTTCTAGCATTCTAAATCATTCAAGGATTTTAATATAAACTTTACCATATAGTGACTCATAGAAAGGTTGTAACAACAGCTATTAGACGCAAATTAAATCTTTTATGAACTGTCAGTTTAATAATATATCTAAAGGTTATTGCATCCACCACAAAATAATATTATATCTTTCCATAATCAATGCTAGGACTTCATGAAAAACTTCATATTTTTATTCCACTTCTGCAAACTACTTCATTTTCACCCTCACTAGCTTTATACCTTTAGATATTTGGACTACTGGTCCAAAAACTCCACGAATTTAATTGTATTTGAGTTGCGTCTTTCTATTTTGAGCAATCTATTTCATATCTATATTTCTCAATAGATTTATTCAAGATTCTCCTTTTATTTTATCATTTCAACAATGATATTGCATGCAAAACCATTGTCGACCAGTTTTATTATCAGTTCGATGTTTTCTTGAATTAACATAAAGTATCAAGATTTATTTATTTTCACTATTTTAATTTTCAGTTTCAGGTACCTGAATCTCTTCTGTAGTTTCAGTTATGTCTTGGGTCTCTTCTGGAGCACCCGCTTCTATTATATAACTATCTAGAAGAATTTTCATCTTTGGAACCAATCAATCTATCATTTATTCTAACTAGTTGTCCTATTGGGACTTTGATTCAAATTAAAATATTAGATGGTATATAACACTTGGTTATTCCCATTAAGTTTATAAATACATCTGACAGTTTACTTGTAATAAAGTGAGTTATCCTTTCTGAACTTCTGGTTCAAATTACTTTCTATAAGGACCTAGATAATGCTAACTCATTATAAGCAGTGATTTCATTTAGCTATTATTTTCCTCCCTCTAATGTCGAGAAAACTATCAAATCAAAATATTAATCACAAATCATGTCATAATTGAAAGATCATGTCATAATTGAATCTCCAATACATTCAAAACATCTAATAATACAAGGAGACTCGTAATTAATATATATTCTAAACTTTCTTTGAGGACTCACTCATCTTTGTGCGTTTTGGTGGATCAATTGGAATATATGCGCATATAAAAAAGTTCAAAGATAGGAATATTTATCTCTTGACTAAAAACCAATTGTAATAGGGAGTATTTATAACTTATTGGCTTGATGTGTACAACATGTAAATCAACACACTACAACAAAACAGGTTTTTAGCGGCATTTTTTGGCCTATAGCAGCACTTATAAACGCCACTAAAATAATTTCCTGCGTTTTGTTAAGCGTCGCAAAAAACGCCGCTAAAGAACATGACCTTGGAAAAGCGCAGCTAAAAAACATGATCTTTAGCGGCGCTTTCTCCACAAACATCGCTAAAAGTCATGTTCTTTAGCGACGCTTTTCCTAAAAATGCCGCTAAAAGTCATTTTCTTTAGTGGCGCTTTTCTTAAAAAAGCCGCTAAACGCCACTAAAGGTCATGAAAAGTAAAAAAATTAAAATATTATAAAAAGAGTAGATATCAAAAGGAAGTATGCAATAAAATCAGGACTATTATCACAGCACGCACAACAAGCATTACTTTGACAACAGTTTATATATAAATCCATTCCAATCCCTCTACCCACTTAAACAAATCCTTTAGCATTACTTTGATAACAGTTCCTATACAAATCCATTTCTTTTCCAGCGGTATAAGCCCCATTTGAATCTTGAGTGTAGTTTGAATATTGCTGAGTAGTATAATTTGCAGAATTGCTCCTATTCTATGTGGTAGTCTGATGAGTGTAACTATTGCTTAGGTAACCTCCAGCTATCTGATAATCACCAGGATTGTAGTTAAGTGCTTGAATAACTTGTAGGCCCATCATAAGAAGGCAAATGAATGACATACCGGTTCTGAGAAAAAAGAAATAAAAGTTAATGAATGACATATGAAGGCAAGAACCAACCAAAATAATTGAATCAGATTCCAGTTATCATGAAAGTAGATAACTTATCTAAGATAAGGTTCTTCTAAATTTAGAACCCTAAATTAGATTAATAATAAAATATGCAATTAACAAGTCAACATTAACGCCACATATAACATCAAATTGCACAGCTTAATATACTCAATACATTAGCATAAATAACATCACATTGAACAATGAATTTAACACATTCGAATAGATGAATTTTAAGCTCACTAACGGTTAATTTAGCATGTGAACAACATATACATGTTTTGCATTTACAACATGGTTTAATCAACTTCAAGCAGGAAATTAAATGCTGCAAATTTCCAACATTCAAAATCATATATGGACAACATTAATATGACATTTTCGAGCACCTTAAAGACATATTTGGAAAATTTGAAGAACCATTCGAACAACCATATTCGAACATCTTAAAGACGGCTAAATTTTGTCTTGTTTTGGACAACCTTACAGGTTAGTAAGGCATGTATTAAACCACGCCTAACATGTTTATTTCATCATGCTTTGAACAACAATAAATAACCATTAGGAATTATATTAAATCAACTCTTTAACACATTCGAACAATTTAAATACTTCATTCGAATATCATAAATCACAACTTTCAAACACCATAAATTGCAGCATTTAACACCGAAATTTTTAGCTTACTAACATCATAAATTCATATCCATTTGGACATCATTAGTTAACATTTAAAAATTTAGTTTCACATTGTTCAGACCATTTTAATTTCCTGATCACTTGGATGATCTTTAATTATTATTTGGACAACTAGAAATTTTACTGAAATTTCACTAAAATTTCACTTAATTCCATCACTCATACCAGCATAAAGATGCAACAAAACAACCAAGGAAGAAAAGATAAAGAACTCAGTATCATTTATTTAATTAAATAAATAACATATGTAAGTGTTGCATTTTTAGCAAGTTTAATGTAACAATCTGATTTTGGGCCTAGTCGGAATAATGGTTTCGAGACCACAAATTCGACATAATAAAATTTAATTTTATTATATTTTTATGTTCTACGATTTCACGAAATGATTTTGTGAAATTTTTTTTTTGAAAATTTTGACGTTTGGGCACTCAATTTAGTCAAAGGACTAAATCGTAAAAAGTACAAAAATTGAGTTCTACATGCTAGAGGTGTCTAATTGTTATGAAATTTTAAATTGGAGGTCCTTATATGGTAACTAAACCATTGGTTAATATTTTGGGAAAAAATGGATATGAAATAGGTGAAATAGAATATTTTTAAGTTTGCGGCATTTTGGTCATTTAGTAATTAAAATGAATTAAAACCAAAATTAAAAGCCAATTTTTTCCATCTTCAAGATATGGCAGAAAATTCCATGGAGAAACCATGGCTAGGGTTTTTCAAGCTTCCAAGCTCGATTGTAAGTCCGTTCTAGCCCCGTTTTTAATGATTTTTACGTTTTTGCAATCCCCGTAACAAGATCTCTCTATTTCTACTATTTATTTGAGCTAGGGTTGATGTTTAAAAATTTACCCATGTGCTACATGTGTGTATTTTGATGTTTAAGGGAGGAATATGAGTGTTTTTTATGTGTTAAACGACTTTTACTAAGTAGTTTTTAGTGAAAACGCTAAAAAGGACTAATTTGTAAAAGTTATAAAATTTGTCATAAAGGTGTGATTTAGTGGAAATTTTGGGCTGCTATAGTGATGAAAATGATTCGACTAGGCTTAAATTGCAAAGAAATTGAATGAAAACCATTTTACGAGCCTAGAGGCAAAAGTGTAAATATGTGGAACTTTAGGGGCAAAAATGTAATTTTTTCATAGTATGATTTTTGGATCAAACTGACTAATGTGACTAATAAATAGACTAAATGTGATATTATAGATCAAAGAAAATGAGGTTCAGACCTAAAACGGGGGAAAAACGGGAAATTGACGGTTAGGTCCCTTTTTGCCATTTTAGTGTTGAGGTAGGTTAGTATGAAAATAATGCAATATGTTATTATTATTATATGTTTAATGTTTAAATATTGCATGAAATGTTTATGTATATGTATATGTATATATATTTTTCTTTATGAAATTGATTCATGATGTCTCAATGACGACTCGACAACTTTGCCTTCCTGCATCAAAACGCAGCCCAGACCACTCAACGATGCATCACTATAGATCACAAATTCTTTAACCGATTCTAGTTATACTAACACTAGAGCTTTAGTCAAAAGAGCTTTTAGCTGATCAAAAATTTTTTGACATTTCTCAGACCATTCAAACTTTACATTTTTCTGAAGCAATCTCGTCAACAGAATCGCAATCATTGAAAAGCCTTTCACAAATCGTCTATAATATCCCGCTAGTCCCAGAAAACTGCAGACTTTAGAAACATTTATCAGAGGCTTCCAATCTATAATCGTAGATATCTTTCTTGGATTGACTTGAATACCTGATGCTGACACAATATGCACTAGAAAACCAACCTCGCGCAACTAGAATTCACATTTGCTGAACTTTGCAAATAACTGCTTATCACGCAGATTCTGCAATACAATTCTCAAATGCTCGACATGCTCAGATTCATTTCTTGAATATATCAATATGTCATCAATGAACACAACAAAAAATTGATCCGGGTACGGTCTGAAAATTTAGTTTATTAAATTTATAAAGACAGCAGGTGCATTCGTTAGTCCAAAAGGCATAACTAAGTATTCATAATGACCATACCTCATTCTAAATGTAGTTTTCGGCACATCAGAGTCTCTAACTCGCAACTGATAATAACCCGATCTTAAATCTATCTTTGAAAACACTGTAGCCCATTTTAACTGATTAAACAAATCATCTATTCTGGGCAGAGAATATTTATTCTTGATCGTTACTTTGTTAAGCTGTCGGCAGTTTATACACATTCTCATCGTGCCATCTTTCCTTTTCACAAACAATACGGGAGCACCCCAGGGTGAGAAACTCGGTCTAGTAAAGCCTCTTCTGTTAACTCTTGCAACTGAGCATCCAATTCTTTTAACTCTGTAGGAGCCATTCTATATGGAGCTAACGATATCAGCGTTGTACCCGGCACTAACTCAATGCCAAACTCAACCTCTCGGATCAGTGGTAAACCTGGTAACTCTTCAGGAAACACATCTAGATATTCACACACAACTGTCACTTATTCTATTTTATTTTTAGTCACTTTTGTATCAAGCACATAAGCAAAATAAACTTCGTAACCCTTTCTCACATATTTCTGAGCTAACATTGAAGAAATAACTGCTGGCAAGCCATTCAAATCATCTGACTCAATCCGGATAATCTCATTATTCTGACATCTCAGATCAATCACCTTTTTTTTGCAATTCACAATAGCATCAAGCAATGTTAGCCAAACTATACCCAGAATTATATCAAATTGATCAAATGATAACAACATCAAATCAGCCGAAAAACAGAAATCTCAAATCATCAACGGACAGTTCTTGTACACTTTATCAACCAACACACACTTGCCTAAGGGGTTCGATACTCTAATTACAAATTTAGTAGACTCTATAGAAAAAGTCTTACTAGATACTAAATTCACACATATATACGAATGAGTTGATCCTGGATCTATCAAAGTAATAACTTTAGTATCATAGAGAGTAAAATTGTTGGTGATAACATCTGGAGATGACACTTCTTCACGAGTGCGAATAGCGTAAGCTCGTACAGGTGCTCTGGCTTCAGACCTCACAATAGAGTCTTTGGTCTTTCTCTGACTACCACTCACATTAACAGCATTTCTGGGTGGTCTACCTCTTGCTGCAGTGTTACTTGGCCTCGTGTTTTGCACTGTATCTTGCTCAACCAACTCAGGACAATTTTGAATGAAATGATCTAATGATCCACATTTAAAACAGGCCCAATCATTCAATTTACAATTATCGATATTCCGTTTTCCATAATATCTACACTCGAGTCAGTTTTGTCTCACACTGCCAACACTGGCAATAGATGTAGCTTGAGCTTTAGAACTCACAGGTTGCTTTTCACGATCTCTAATTGAAAGTCCCACTGATGCATTAGAACGATTAAATGAGTCTCAAAATTTCTCCGATGAAGATTGATACGGCTTACTCATTGATTTCTTTCTCGAGTCTTTAGCTTCAGAGTCTACTTTTCTCTTTTCTTTACTGAGATTCTCGGCTTTACAAGCCCTTTCAACCAAAACGATGAATTCTTTCAATTCAAGAATCCCGACTAACAATTTTATATCCTCGTTCAATCCATTTTACGAACCTTTTACACATGATCTCCTCAGTAGAAACATATTCCCAGGCATACTTGCTGAAACGTACGAATTATCTTTCGTACTCAATGACAGCCATCTGACCTTGTTTCAATTTTAGAAACTCTTTATGCTTCTGATCAAGGAATCGCTGACTTATGTACTTGGAACGACGAAAATGTGCAAGTGTACACAATCGCAACAAGTAATAAAGTGACAGTAAATATCGAGTTCTCGTACCCACAGGGACTGTGAAAAGAATTATCTATGGCTGCTATTTAAAACAGTTTGGTAAAGAAAAATATTTTTTTTGAAGAGGGTGATTAAAAACTAAGATTTTAAACTAAGTAAACTATATAAATAAATCTCAAATGCATGATTTCAAAATACGATTTTAATCAAGATGACATAAATTTGTTAGATTAATTACATTTCTTAACTTAGAATTATTAAACTCATGTTTATATTGTTACGAATAAATTCACGGAAATTAATTACATTTCTTAACTTAGAATTATTAAACTCATGTTTATATTGTTACGAATAAATTCACGAAACTCCGTAATTTGGTAACTTATGAACATACTCACCTACCAAAATCCATTCATCTCTTGACTATATGCCTATGTCAATTCAACCGATTAAACAAATCTTAATAGGTGAATATGTTATTGCACATACATACTTATTAAATCCAAATAATCTCTTATACATATCTCTATGTCAATTCAAATGCTTAATTAAATCTAATAAGCACATAAAACACTATGTGAGGTAACAAAGTATCCCTACCTTGAAACAGTTTAATCACAATAATCTTGCAAGTTATGAAAGGCAAATGTATTGTCAGATACTGTTGCTAATTTAACCATCAGCTACCTTAGATGATTAAACGTGCACTGATTAAGTACTGAGTCCATTAATTACAATTTCAATCCGTTTAAATAATTAATTCATTAGCTACCTCACAATTGTAATGCAAGAATAACTTAGTCATGATTTTACTTAATCAAGCATCTTACCAAGGCCTATAACAACATAAACACATTTTTAACAATTTTAGCAAACGACATGCAATCAACCTAACACAAATTAAATTCAAGATAAATTGATTAAATTAAACATTCAAACAACATAAATATCCATAGATATTCTCATCATAACAACAACAAAAATTAACGAGATAGGGAACAAGAATCAAATCCGGTGTTTTTCCATGGCTTGACTAGTTTGCTCTGTTCTTCCTTCTCCGTTGTCCTCGTCGACCAAGGCTGCTATAAACACTTAATTGCTGCTCCAAATGGCTGATGAATGCCTCTTTTCCAAGAGGAGAAATCGGCAAGAGAGCAAGGGAATTTGGAATGGAAAAGAAGAGAGAAAGTGGAAAGAAAAGAGAAAAGATGTGAATGAATTGAGGTGTGTCGAATGATCAGCCAAAGGGGGTTTTTATAGCTGAAGATGGCTGATAAAATTAGCTAAAAATAGCAGCCAAAGATCCATCCCTTTTCCGGCCACACATATGGCAAGGTTGATGGTTTCAACTTTGCTAAATTTGGCTTGAGGAATATCTACAAATCCACCAATTGTGGAGGTGTTTGAATGCAACCTGAACAAGTCTTTGAGGGCCTCTTTGCAAGCTTAAATAATCAGCTAATAAACTTATTTGGGTTAGCTCTTGGGATGGTTTTGGGCTGTCTTTTTCTTGGGCGATTCGGTTCACTCTGTTCGGTTCAACTGGACCACTTTTTCATAATTAATTGATAATAATTTATTACCCCAAATTAAATTGGATATAAATTAAAATTAATTATATTATGAATTAATACATATAATTTTGGACCATCACAGGCTGAAATTTAGTTCGCCTAAATACTTCAAATTGCTTCTCGATTTTTTGCTTCTAGTAGTGTCTGTCAAGCCATTTTTCGCCCTTTGTACAAATCTGTCGAAAATAACCAAAATTCATAAAAAATAATCATAAAATTAACTAAAATTCAACATGTTCATATTTTAAGTGTAATTTAATTATTTTATAAAAATTAATTATTTTTCGACAAGAATTTTATCGAAACTGTATGATTTTAAGTTAAAAAGGGTATGTAAAAATGTGTAAATTTCCATGTTTCCAATACTTCTTTCGGAACTTGGATTGGAAAAATTCCCAGGTAACCCGTTCTCTTGGAACCACTGATATCAATGTTTTCCACCAATGGTACACATTATCTCTAAGTAAAGATACCATACATTTGATACACTCATCAGGAGTACAGGACAATTCATTGAATACTCGGATAGTATTCTCGAGCCAAAACTTAGCTCTCTCAGTATCATCATCAACGGTAGCCCTAAACTCCTCAACCCTATGTTTCCGTATCTTATCTATTGGTGGCTTACTCAATCGAATTGGATCTATGACTTGAGGATTAATAGGGATTTGTTGAGGAACAGGTGGGAGTGGAGGTTGTTGAGCAACTGAATTTGTTCGAACGAACTCTGTGAACCACTCACTCATCGTTCGAACGAATGAACGAACGCCCGTGTCTCTACCCATGTGGACAAAAATAGGCTATTTACATAACCATTTTGCCACCCTATTTTCATAAGCATACACAAGTATAATTTTCATCAATAATTCAACCCAATTGGTAGCCACATCTTAACAATTCATACACATATCAGCCATTTAGAAACCATCCTCTTAACTACTCAAATCCATAGCCAAAACATGCCAAATCTATTTTCCAAAATCACCAAACTTACATGACTTCTAAATGCATTTCCCCATCATCTTAACATCTATTTCATGCTTCAAAACATACCATTTCATCATCTCAAAATCAAGCCAATTTACAACATGCCATTTTTCAAGCAATATTACACCAATTGACAATATACTAATTGAGCAACCATATAACCATCATAACAACCATACCAAAAATGCCAAAACACAAGGCAATATATACATCACATATTACTTACCAGCCAATTCAAATGGCCAAAATACACACCAACATTTACATAAAAAACAAGCCAAATCTCATGGCTATATCATATCTCAAAACATATCATCAACTCACTAGCCTATACATGCCATAAATTATATACACAAAGTTTCAAAAGTACCAACAAGATGATCGATAGTGTGACAATGTTCCTGATGATCCCCGTGTCTGAGCTAGCTTCGATTTATCTATAAAATAGTGAAAGAACACACAAAGTAAGCTTTAAAAGCTTAGTAAGCCATATACAAATAAAGTCATCATATGAATATTTGCATATCAATTCAAATATGCTAAGCATAGCTAAAGACATACAAGTTCACAATCATTTCTCATTGTACACATATTCAACATCATAATTGAATTCATCAAATACTTCCCTTTTCAATACTCTTATGAATCTCGTAAGCACCTGAGTCACTTAACTCATTCACACATTCTTTATTGACTTGATTTTGTCTGTTGAACCATTCGAAATCATTAAGGATACTCGGAATCACATAAAGCTCGTACAGTGCCATATCCCAGATATGGTCTTACAGGTTATCACATATCGATGCCACTGTCCCAGATAGTGTCTTACATGAAATCAAATAATGATGCCAATGTCCTAGACATGGTATTACGCGTAATCACAATACAATGCCAAAGTTCCAGACATGGTCTTACATGTAATCACATCTTGGTAACCTAATTTCATGACATTCATATCCTATACTATTCCTAAGGTTTGTACGGGGCTTTCAGATATCGTAACTTTGTTGATTCATGCTCGTTCAACATTCATAGCAATTCAATGATAATGAAACATATATAATTCAATTTAAAGACATTTATTTGCATATGAACTTACCTCGGTCATAGAAACAACGAAACTAGCCAATTAACCAAGCACTTTGTTATTGCCTTGATCTAAGTCCGATTTCTTTTGTTCTTGATCTATATATATTCAAAATTAATCCATTTAATCACCAATTGGATCAATTCCATCCAAAAGCACATATTTAAAACAATTTTCACTTTGGCCCTAAACTTTCACATTTTTTACAATTTAGTCTTTATTTCAATAAACACAAAATTACACCAATTCATTAAAAACCCATGTGTTTCAAATTACCATAATACCCCTACCAGCCCGTATTTCACATTTATTCACACTTTTAACCCCACAATTTTATCTTTTCACAATTTAATCCCTAATATGTATTTTTACTCAAAACCACTTTACAAAACATGGATATCCAACACTAAGCTTTCATAATTCATCATCAAACATTCAAAAACACATGAATTCATCAATGGAAACTTTCAAAGCATTAAGAAATTTTGCAAATTAGTCCCTGGGCTACCTAGTACTCAAAGCAACGATCACAAAAACATAAAACTCATCAAAAACCGAACAAAAATCACATACCAATTTGAGTTCACAAGTTTCGAACCCTAAGGAGCTTCAATGGCTTCTTTTCTCTCTTTAAAATTCAGCTAAGTGATGAATGAAGATGATATTTTAACTTTGTTTTATTTTAATTATCATTTATTAGCCATTTTACAATTTTAACCTTAATGAAACCATTATAGAATCATCTAACATATGCCCATTTATGACCATTCCCACTACCAATGGTCTAATTACATCATAAGGACCTCACATTTAATCAAAAATAGCAATTAAACACTTAAAACATTAGAATGAAACTTTTGCATTTTACACGATTTAGTCCTTTTATCAAATTAAGCATCCAAATGCTAAAATTAGCTCACGAAAGTTTAACACATATATAATCAAATGCTGTAAACACAAAAAATAATATTAAAATAATTTTTACAACCTCATATTTCTGGTCCCGAAGCCACTGTTCTGATTTTGCTAAAACCGGACTGTTATAATTAATGTGTGGATGACTTGGTTGTGGCTGAATTGGTTATATGTATTTTCTTGGATTGGTGTTGCTTGTTGTTTTGTAGGTTAGTGCAAGTAAGGGTGGTAAAATGGCTTGGTAAATAGCCTTGTTTTTGGCCACACGGCCGTGTGTCTCAGCCATGTGAAGGACACGACCCAAGGACATGGGCGTGTGCCCAGGGCATATGAAGTCTGCACCTATTTTATGAAAAATTATGAAAATTAAATCGCCCACACGACCTTAGCACACGAGCGTGTGACTTTCAAATGTTGATGATGTCATTAATAGAGAGTTACATGGGCTAGGGACATGGGTGTGTGCGACCACATGGCCTACCCACACGGGCGTGCCCCAAAGCTACATAGGCATGTTACCTCTATTTTGGTGAAAAAATTTATAAGTGTTGGGTAATTTTTTAAAGTTCTGGGTTTAGTCCCAAACCACTCCTAATGTATATTTTGGACCTCATAGGCTCGTTTAAGGGACGATATGAATATTTTTGAAAATTTTTAAATTTGAGTGGAAATTCATGTCTCGATTTTGAATTTTTTTTAAGTTAAGTCCAGTAATGCCTCGTACCCTGTTTCGGCGTCAGATACGGGTAAAGGGTGTTACAAAGTTCGTGTGAACTATGATCATATTAATGTTAGTTAAATTGATTATTTACTATGTTGTGTTATTATAAATGGACTTGAAATTGTAAATTTATCGACGTATGAATAATTGACAAATAACGAATCCCTTCTGAACCTTAAGAATTCGTAGCATACGAATGACATGTCATTAGAGGTTTCATGTTTCGGGTGCTGGTCTTGAATGTCCTACTAATGGTTGAGGTCCTACATTTGTTGCAGATTCTCCACAGCTCGTGTGAGCAACATCGTGTAGCTAACATTCCGACTCATAGCTCGTATGAGCAGGCCCATTGCACAGCTCCTGTGAGCATTATTGAAATGGAAAGGTTACGGTTATATGAAAATACACACAATGTGTGTAAGTATTCTCGAGTATCTGATGAAATTCTAGATGGTTCAATGGGTAAGTAAATGAAATGGAATGGTAAGTAAAGGAAATGGAATGTTTCATGATTTTATGAAAAGATTGATGAATAAATGATATATCTTATGAAATCTACTTATGTTATAAATGAACATATATGTATTATGGATGAACCTACTAACTTGTAAGCTTAATGATGCTTGAATAAGCTTTTACTAAGCTATTGGTCTTGGTAATGATATCATGCTTATTCTATAAATTGTACTAATGAAATTGTAAGTTATGTTTAAGTTTATACAAGCCTACTAAGCATTCATTATTTATGTAGTTCATTTCTTTCGTTTTATAGATTACCGGAAGCTCGATTGGTTAGAAGCTTATCGGAGACCTATCACACTATCTAACAACCATTTCAATAGTTTTGAGTATTTTGGCCAAAGTTATATATGGCATGTACAGGACCTTTTGTAATGGTAGTTCATGAAAGTGTAAATGGTTGACTTAGTATGTTCATTCTTATAAAGTTTATGTTTGGATTTGATGAACTTGTAATGCTTGTTCAAGTTAGGTCATTTTGGCCATTCTTAAGTGTTTGTATATAAGACCCTTTTGGTATGTTTATGATGGTATAGTAATGGTCATTTGTGATATCATGTGGTAATTAAGTGAACTAGGTCTTGTGCTTGAAATATGGTCAAATTGATTTGTTGGTTAATGATGTTTTGATAGACATATGTGGTACCTTTGAATGACATATTGGTTAGATGAAATAGGATGATTGAAATGGTATGTTTAGGTGTGTTTGAATGATGTTTAAATCCCTTGAATGTGTGCCTAAATGGTATGGTTGGTTGGTTATGGTTTGGCTTTGAAATGGCATGTTTTTAGGGTCAATTTATGGATCACATAGCCTGGGACATGGGCTGTCACATGACCATGTGACACGCACGGCTTGGCTACACAGCCTTGTGTCATTTGAAATTTCTAAGTGTTTTAAGTCAGTGAGTTACATGGCTTAGCACACGGCTTGGCTACATGGCCGTGTCTCATTTGAAATTTCTAGGTGTTTTAAGTCAGTGAGTTACACAGCTTAGCACACAACATGCGACATGGCCATGTGTGGCAACTCAGAGAGTTACACAGCCTGGCACACAGCTTGCGGCACGACCATCTGACCCTACTCAGTGAGTTACACTGGTGAGGACACGGGCTGGGACATGACTATATGTCCCTGTTCAATTGTTATACGGTTTGGGCTATGTCCGGCTTGGCCAAACGGCCATGTGACCCTTGTTTTCACATTTTTGCAACTTTTTCTTAAAACTTTTGTTTTGTTTCAAATTAGTCCTGAATTGCCTAAGCTATTTTTAGGGATTCAAAGGCTCAATTTAGGGACCAAATCCATATGTTTGATATGGTTTTGATTGAGATTAATTTATTAAATATTATGATGATAAATGTTTTTCGATTAATCGATAATACTCCGTAACCTTAATCTGCCGACTGAGACGGGTTAGGGGTGTTACAATATGGTGCTGGTTCAAGCCTTGATTTTGGTTTTGAAAGGATTTTTTTTAAAGAATTTTATATGGGTTATTGGAAATAATTTAATCAAAATAATATTTAAAAGAGAATCATGCTGATAACGTGTTATAAAATAAAAAAAAAATAGAGAGTAAAGAATAAAGAGAATGGGAAAGCAAAAGAGAGCATAGTTTATTGATTAATTGGAATCCCTACAATGCTTCTTCAAAGTCTATATTTATAGATTAAAAAGTATAAATGAAATAAAACTCTACTTCTAATTACTATTAGAGTTTTAAGTATATCTAAACTTATCTTGATTTAGATAGGCATCCACTTAATAATAAAATATTCATAACAATCCTTATATTTGTAAGAATTTATAAATAGTTTTCATAAAATAAAATTTAAAAATATATTTCGTAATTAAATAAAAATAATTTTTCAAGTTTAAATTTTTATCTTATAGTGAGAGCATGTGTATTAAATAAAATAAAGTTTAAGTTTTGATAAATAATTGATTTAGAAGAAAAATAGGCTAATAGAATTTTATGAATTAAAGAATAACTATAAAATAAACATAATTACATTAAAATAAATATATATAAATATTTAATATAGATATAGTTATATTTGTAAAAATTTATAAATAGTTTTAATAAAATAAAATCCAAAAATATATTTTATAATTAAATAAAATAAATTTCAAGCTTAAGTTTGTATCTTATAATGGGGTCATGTGTATTAAATCAAATAAAATTAAGAGGAATTTTGAAAAACTATGTGAAATTTGAAAAAAGAAATTGAGCTATTAAAATTCCCTCTTGAAAATTTGAAATTCTTCCATATATTTACCCAAACAAGTAAATTCAATTATAGAATTTTGAGAGCATTGATACAAAAGAAACCCTTCCTACAATTTTTTTACTTAAACACACTTTAAATTTTCAAAGTTCTTCATCCATACATACTCTCAAAGATAAATACTCTATATGAAGAATTTAATATCTCCTAAGCAAGAGAAGACTTTAAAATATTTTTCTTCGGTTAATATTATTTCGACAATTACAAAATTATGAGTGACTGATTTCCATATTTTCTTATCAAGGGTAGATAGAAGTTTTTATTTTACTAGGATGGTGAGATTCAAGTGTTCTATTACTTTTCTTATTCAATTGGTATTTAGCCATTCTTCGTTTTATGAAATTAGGTTTTTATCATCTCTTATTATTATCGTTTCAAGTTGAATTCATTGTTCGGTATTTAAGATAGTAAAAAGTTGATTAGAATAATTAAATTCATAATTGTTATAAACAAAGAGAACTATAGAGTGGATATAAAGTTAAAAAGAAATATACAGAATGAACAAGAGAGAAGAATAGAAGATGAAAGGATGGTTCAACTTTCACATTGGCATACAATAAGCTTGTACATGCCCTCTATTTATGGGACTTCAAAAACCATAAGTTACAAAGCATTAAGAACCAACATTAAGATACCTTAAAAATTATTTTGGGGTTACAAGATAATGAATTAGGGGTTATGGATATTCATTTTGTAAGGGTTACAATAGAATGGAATTGGAGGTTATGGACATCTATTTTTTCAAATGATTTACAACACTCCCCATTGGATGTCCATTAACGAAAATGTGCCTTAATAAATCTTTATTAGGAAAAACCCTATAGGATAAAAACCAAATGAAGGAAAAAGAGTACATAATCTTCTATTACAAGTTGCCTTATTAAAAATCTTTACTAGGAAAACCCAATGGGACAAAACCTTGGTTAAAGGTAAAAAGTGCAACATGTTTTCTACTCCCTCTAATGGCAATATCACATTACATCTTTTAGTGGGCGCATTCCAATCTTGTGTAGTAACCTTTGAAATGTTAATGTTGGCAATGCCTTGGTAAAAAGATCTGCTAAATTATCACTAGAACGAATTTGCTGAACTTCTATATCACCTTTCTTCTTAATATCATAAGTGAAATAATTTTGGTGAAATATGTTTCGTTTTGTCATCTTTGATGTAACCACCCTTCAATTGAGCTATACATGTTGCATTATCTTCGTATAAGATAGTTGTCATCTTTTCTTGTAAAGGAGAATTACATATCTTTTGGATATGTTGGGTTAATAACCTTAGCTAAACCCAATCTTGGCTTTCCTCATACAATGCAATTATTTCAACATAATTTGAAGAGGCAACAGCTAATGTCTGCTTTGTTAAACGCCAAGATATGGCAGTACTTCCATATGTAAATAAATACCCTATTTGAGATAGCCTTTATGTGGATCTGATAAATATCCAACATCAGTATAGCCGACTAATAGTGATTTTGAATCATTTGAATAAAATAATCTTATATTAATGGTCATTTTGAGATATCCGAATACATGTTTGACTCCATGTGGAGAAGAATTAAATCTTGCTAGCAAGTTTACAATGAAAGCTATATTAGGTCTTATGTTGTTTGCAAGATACATCAATGCCCCTATGACACTTAGATATGGTAATTCAGGACCAAGAAACTCTTCATCATTTTCGCAAGGATGAAATTGATCTTAATTCACATCTAATGATCGTACAACCATCGGGTACTCAACGGATGTGCTTTATCCATGTAAAATTTCTTTAAGATCTTTTCCATACAGGTTGACTGATGGACATGAATTCTATCTTTTAAATGCTAGATCTGTAGGCCAAGACAAAACTTTGCTTTTCCAAGATCTTTCATCTCAAATTCTTTCTTTAAATGATTTACTACATTTTAAAGCTCTTTAGAAGTTCCAATAATATTTAAATCATTAACATGAATATCAATTATCACAAAGTTTGATCCATACCTTTTCATAAAAACACATGGACAAATTGAATCATTTTTATAACCTTCTTTTAACAAATATTCACTAAGACGATTGTACCACATATGTCCAGATTTTTTTAATCCATATAAATTTTTCTTTAATCTAATTGAGCTATTTTCCCAAGAAACTCTATATCCTTCAGGAATTTTAAATTATTCAAGAATTTTCATATAAATTTCACTATCAAGTGTACCATACAAATTGGCTGTAATAACATCCATTAGACGCATGTCAACTTTTTCATCTACTGCCAAACTAATAAGGTATCTAAACGTGATTGCATCCACCACAGAAGAATATATCTCTTTGTAATCAATGTCAGGCCTTTTCGAAAATCCTTCGGCTACAAGTGGTGCTTTATATCTTATATAATATCCCTAAACCGAGTCTAGTAGTTTTGGGTATATTTTTCGGGTTTCGAGTGTGAATTTAGGAATTTATCGGGTTAATAGTAATTTTTAATTTAATTTAAGAGGTCAATTTCATCTAAAATGATTAAAAATAATCTGGAAAAAAATTTTGAAATTTTTAAAATAATTAAATAATTATTAGTGAAAATAATTAATTTGGGTCGAAAAAGAATTTTAAAATAATTCTTATTGGGGTTAATTTGAGTTAAATTTAAATATTAATTAAATTAGATTTAATTGTAAAATAAGGGAAATTTTGGAGTATTTATTTGGTAAATAAACCTTCACTTCTGGATCAATTGGTAAAGTAAGGGAAATGTAGGAGTGGCCATTTGGAATGTTTACCAATTTTTAAATTTCTGGTGGGTTGTTTTAATTTTAAACACAATATATCTAGCCTAATTTTCACACCATTTACATCATATTAGAGAGCTATAAAGTTCATTTTCTTTGCATGGTTTTAAAGATCTATCATCAGAGAATAGATTCAACAAATTTTCTTCTTAAAATACTTTCTTTTTTCACCCGAAATTATTTACAAAATTAGCAAAAAATATTCTGAAATTTCTCAATATTCTTGAATCAAGATTTTCAATCAAAGGATTTAGAACAAATCAAAGGTAATTATCATTTCTAAACTTATTTTTATGATGATTAGAAGCATATTTACATGATTTGAGTGATAATTACATGGTTTTTTTATCAATGTCGTCTTCTTCAAAAGCTTAATGTAACAGCCTATTTTTGGGTCAAATCAGAATAGTGGTTTCAGGACCACAAATCCAAACTAGAAATATTTATTTTATTATTTCTTTAAGGTCTACATCATGATAGAATAATTTTGTGAAAATTTCGTTAAGAAATTTTATCGATTGAGTACTCAATTTAGCTAGAAGGACTAAATTGCAATAGGAGCAAAATTTGAGTTCTATATGTTAAAGGTGTCTAATTGATATGAAATTTTAAATTTGAGGTCCTTAAATGGAAATTAGATCATTATGCCTTAAGATGGACAGAAATGGACATGGCTAGGTAAAAATTTTAAGTTATGCATTAAGGGTATTTTAGTAAATTGGCTAATAAAGACAAAATTAACTAAATAAAACATCTCCATCTTCTTCAAGTTCATCCCTTAGCCGAAAATTTGAAGAGGAACCATAGCTAGGTTTTGGCCAAGCTTTCAAGTTCGATTTTAAGTCCGTTCTTATCCTGTTTTTAATGATTTTTATATTTTTGATATCGTTGTAACTTGATTTAGCTATTTCAAGGACTAATTTGAAAGAAAATTAAAGTCTAAAATTTTACCCATGTTGAATATTCTTGTATTTTGATGTTTGATGGTAGAAAATGCATGTTTGTTGTTTGTTAAATGACTTTTGAAAATTGATTTTCGGTAAAAACATTAAATAGGGACTTATTTGTAAAAGTCTATAAAATGTCTAGAAAAGTGTAAATAAATGAAAAGTGTGGGTTGTTATGAGTACAAAAAACATTCGGCTAGGCTTGGGTTGTAAAGAAATTGAAAGAAATTCGTTTTACGAGCATAGGGACTAAATTATAAAATGTTGAAAAGTTAGGGGCAAAAATGTAAAATTTGTAATAATGTGTTTTTGGGCTGAATTGAATAATGTGATGATTAAATAAGTTAAATGTGGTATTATAAAACAAGAAAAATAAAGTTCGGGTGTAGATCGGGGGAAAAACAAAGTAATTGACGAATAGATTTCTTTGGCCATTTTTGTAACCGAGGTAAGTTCGTATGTTAAATAAGCTTTATTATAATTGTATTTTAATTACTTTAATACTTCATGAATTGTGTAAATGACTTTATGGACACGTCCGACGATATTTTGGCAAGCGAGAAATCCCAATCGAACCTTAGGAATAGATTAGGATACAAGTGACATGTCACTAGGGTTTTAAGTTATGTGATCCGGTCTTTGGTCTGTCGTCCCATCATTGGTGAGTATACCAGCATATGTTGCGGTTACTTGACAGTTTGTGTGAGCAGCATCGAGTAGCTATGTCTTGACTGACAGCTTGTATGAGCAGGCTCGTTAATGGCTCGAGAGTGAGCATATGTGTGATATGAAATAGAGGTAGCAATGGCTACATATGTGGCACCTTATGTGCAAGGTTTACCCTAGTATCCGATATTATTATTCCGAGTGGTTCATTGGGTATAACAACGATGAGACTAAGATTGAAATTATTACGAGATGATACAGGTATGTACTTAAACTTATAATTATTAATTCGTGAAATGACGATATCAAGGTAAGTTGTGATGGAAGTGATTTATGATCATGAGATTTTGGTAAATTACATTATCTTATGTTAAATTTCTTGCATGTTAATGTATGGTAAGGTATGCTCATTTCTTTCATACAAGCTTACTAAGCTATATAGCTTACTCCATTTTATTTTCCATGTTTTATAGTGTCACCAAGCTAGCTCAGGTTGGATATCGTCAAAAATCGCATCACACTATCAAACTATTAATTTGGCTACCGATGATTTTAAACATTTTGAGAATATGACATGTATAGGGACTTGGTCATTTTGTTATATGTGTCATCATGATTTGGCCAAATGTATTGGCTTGTAATAGTCATAGGTTTGATTTGGTATTAACTTGGCTCATTTTGGTTGAATTGGTTGTAAGCTTATATATATATTTATACATGCATGCATGTGCAATTATCTCTTCTGTGATGTGGTTTATAAATGCTTGATAAATGGTTGAATGTGGCTTAATGGTTTTGTTGTTGACTGGTTAAGATTGTCTCATTGGTATGATAAGAAAACTAAGTAAAATTATGCATGTTATTGGTAGCCATATTAGAACTTGTGGAATATGATGTTTGGTAGGACTTGGGTTTAGCAAAATATGTTGTTGTAAATATGTTGAGTATGGATAATGAAATGACATGGTTTGGCCTTGTTTGTGGATGTTTTGGTTGCCTAAATATGCCATGATTTATGCCATTAATATTCTGAGTGTGTATGTGCAAATAAGGGTGACAAATGGCTTAGTAAATAGCCTTTATTTTGTCCACACGGCAGTGTATAACACACGGTCTGCCCTATGGGCATGTGTTTTGGATGTGTGTCCCCTACACCTTAATTTTGAGAAATAGAATGCTCAAAATTGAGCACACGAGTAGAGACACGAGCTTGTGTCTAGGCCGTGTGAGGGACACGGCCTTAAGCATGGGCTTGTGTCCCAACTGTGTGAAGTCTGCACCTATTTTATGAAAATTAAATTAACCACATGGCCTAGCACATGGGCATGTGACTTGGTTATGTGACCTCAATTTGTTCATGCTTTGTAAAATAGAGAGTTACACGGGTTAAAGACACGGGCGTGTATAACCACACGGCCTGCCCACACGGGCGTGTCCCAAACCACACGGGCGTGTGACCCCTGTTCATAGCAAAAATTTTCAAAGTGTTGTAAAATTTTCCTAAGTGCTCGGTTTAGTCCAAAACCACTTCCAAAGCATGTTTTGGGCCTCGTAGGCTTGTATTAGGGACCTTGTGATTGAATACAAAAGGTTTTAATTTAGATGCAAATTTATGACTCGACTTGTATGTTTGCTTGCTTTGTAAGTCCGATAATGCCTCGTGTCCTGTTCTGGTGTTGAATACGGATAACGGGTGTTACATTTAAGGTGCTTTAATGGTGGCTCTTGAATTTTGAGAGGAAATCCACAAATCAATGGATGTTCCAACTCAAAATGGATCTATTAGAATATCAAGATTAAACATGTTTTGTAAGGTAATTTAAAGAAATTCAAATTTCATAATCTTTATGAACCGATTTTCCAGATTTTTGTGAAATTGGTCTGAATGTGAAATTGATGCTTAGTATATGTTTATTTGGTCTAGTATTGATGTTTGGAAGTGATTAGGAAGGCTGGAGTGATCGATTTTGTGAGGAATCAAGTTTTCAACTTGATGATACAAATATGGTAAGGTAACTTTGAGTGAGAATTTCGTGTAGCTTAGTTGATGAAAATTTGTGTTTATTATATCTTTTGAAAAGTGGTAATATCTATTTATCTCTATTAAAGCTCCGAATCTTGAAGAGGATCAAGCTAATCAAAATTGAAGCTTGGATTTTCTTGGTTGATCACTTGGTTGTGGTTGAGTTAATTATGTGGTGAGTGTTATTAAAGGGCGATTTGGTAAATTGACCCTTACTTATGCTTAATTGGATGATTAATTAATGATTACAAATATTTAATTGAGTTTTGGTTGGTTAGTTTTGTAAGATTATTGATATATGTTTAAGTGATGAAATTTTTGTTAAGTGTTGGTAAGTGAGTATCTAGTGATTTTATATGCTTGATTTGATTGATAATAATGGTGAACTAAGCAAGCATGTTGGAGTTTTTAGTTCATGGTATGTTGATATTTCAATTGATTAATGAACATTGATAAAAGGTAATTGGTATGCTAGATTTAATTTGATGTTAAAATGGCTATATTACATGATTGACATATGCATTTTGACACTTTAAATTGAGCACATTATTGACTGAAATTATGTTATGATTGATTGATTATATTGGCATTATAACATGGTGGATCCATTGGATATAGTTGGCATACCATAGGATTTGTTAGTACTCACCATATTGATATGTTATTGGTGAGTAATGAGGCTCTAGGTGGACTGATTTGGAGTAGATAAAAGAGTGTTGAGCTTGTGTTTCCACTCAACAAGACTTATTTGAGGCGATATAAGGGAGCATGTGGCCTCGGCCTGCTCAATTCGAGACTAATTCTGATTGGGAGTAAGGAGATCCATTTATCCTATGTATGATCACCTGATTAACTTATGATGTATATGCCAATATAAATATATGAAATGTTATATATTAAATTGATGATTATATACCATGATTAATTATGATTTTTGATACATGGTTGAGCATATGACATTGAACTATTATAGATTGATATTGTGATTGAAAATTTGTATTTGATTGGTTTCTATTTAAGCATGATTTGGGTGCTAATTTACTCATCGTTTTATTAACATTCACTGAGCTTTTTAAGCTCACACCTTCACATTCGTACAGTTAACTTGTAACGCCCCGAATTTTGGGCCTAGAAGTTTTGGGTTTTGAGTATAAGGACAGGGAGGAGGTTGCACATTTGTGTTTGGCTGTGCATTTTGGTGATAAGAATGGGCTTGCTGGTCTGGTGGTTAAGTGGAGTGTTAGTGTGTTGGAGGTTGTTTGTTCAAGTCCTTTTGTGAGCATTTTAGGAAACGATTTTGTTTTAGTATGTTATAAATAATTATTTAGTATTATTTTGTTTGGTTTAATATTTGTATTTTATTTTTAAACTTATTTTATCTGGGTTTTATTATTTTTATTTCTGGTGGGTTACACGTTCTTTTTCTTTTATCTTTTCTTTTTTGTTCTTTGTTACTTTTTCTTCTGGGGGTTATTGTGAACGCTTTTGAAAGCGGGTTGTCTGCGGATTCCGAGTTTGTACTCTTCTTTTGTCGTCCTCGATCGCAAAACAGGTGTGGGGTTAGAAACATTGTCTTTACATTATCGTTTTTGCAAAATTTCTGTTTCCACATATTTTTCTTATGTGTTAACCCGAAGATTTTGGGTTCTAGACATTGGAAGTGAGGAGAAATCACCACTTTCTAATAGATTTTTGATAGGGCAAAGATTAGGGATGATTCCGGTGGCTTAGATGGTGGTTTTGGGCTATTTAGGGGTGGTTTCGGGACCTCCTCGACAACTACACGGGCGTGTACCGAGGCACACGGCCGTGTGGATTTGGGTATTAAGGTTTCTGGTCAATTTTGGGTTCCACACGGCCGTGTGGTCGATTTGGGGAAAGTTGTCGATTTTCACACAGCCGTGTCCCTTGGGCAGACGAGTGTGTGGGTTTGGGAATTAGGGATTCTGAGATTTGGGGTCACACGGTCTAGCCACACGACCGTGTGGCCGATTTGGGGATTTAGGGATCTCACATGGGTGTGTGTTTCGGAACACACAGTCGTGTCTAGTTGACACATGGTGTGCGTTTCGGAACACATAGTCGTGTCTAGTTGACACATGGGTGTGTGAGACCCTCACACGGCCGTGTCTACCCTGCACCTTATTTTAGTAAAATTGAACAGTGAGTTACACAGTCGTGTCCCTACTTTACATGGGCATGTACCTTTGTCACACGGCCGTGTGCTACCCTTCACACCGGCATTTGGACCCCCACACGGCCTAGGTTGCTCCACATGGGTGTGTGGCCCTATCTCGCCAAATAATGACTTTAGGTCAAATTTAATTGTAATTGCAACTTTGGGTGTTCCAGCCCTTGACTGGGTATTAATAACGGTAAATGTGACTTGATTTGGGCTTGATATGTGTGCACATGTATGATTCTATTCTGAGTTCAGTTTATGTTTTCGTTGTGATTGGATGTGTGATATGTTAGGTACTGGAACTGAGTGTATGGGTGTATATACTTCTGTAACTAATTGATTGGTTGTGAATGACTATTCAGAAGTGAGTTCTGGATTGGTACATCTGCATACATACATACATATGCATAAACTATTTTGGGTGGGATTTTGAAGAGAAGGAAGATTGACTGAACTGAACTGGCAGCTGATCTGTTGGTTATTATCCCCAATACCCAGAGGGTTATGGGCGGTCTCAATACCCTGAGGGTCATGGACAATTTAATTGTACTGCGGGCTACCGCACTGCACCGTACAGTACATTCGTCAGCATCGATACGTACCATTGACTGAATTGGTAGTTTTACTGCAACTTATCGGTATAGCGGATTACCGCATTGCACTGTACTGCATGTACGTTAGCTACTCTACGTACTACTATCTGATCTAGCAATTCATATTACATGCATGTACTGCGGTTTACCGCATTGCACAGTACAGCTGATACGCTAGCTTTACTGCATAATATACGAGACTGGCAGTTTATCTGCACACTGTTAGTCCCAATACCCAGAGGGTCGTGGACAATCCTGATAGCCATCATTGCCGGGTAACCCGGGATGACATCCGTTGGAGTGCAGGGTTGGATAGACTTTACGAGGTCCTGAGTGGAGTGATTGGTGGGATGAGCTTAAAGCTCTTATGAGGAGTGATGGGGGATGGAGAGGTGTGTTGGCTGGATGGGTGGGAATTTTATAACTCATTTACATTCATATACATCTGATTGATCTGTTCGACTAAATTGAAACGTGTGAATGGTTGAGAATTACTGATACCGTGACTGAATGTGGTACTATGAATATATGTGTTACTGTTCGACTGAAAGGCACTTGTGCCTATGAGAATTATGTAGACTCTGAACTGTAATTATATGACTGTTTGAGAATTGTCGTTTCTGAGACTAAGGCTCCGTTTGTTTTCCAGTAAAATGTTTTCTAGAAAATGATTTCTGGAAAATGATTTACTTTTCTGGAAATGATTTACTTTTTTGGTGTTTGGATGAATCTGTGTAAAATATTTTCTGTTGTTTGGCAGATTTCCTGAAAATATTTTCCGAAAAATTTGTTTTTACATATATTAATAAGAATTTATATTTTAAATTGTTTTTACATATATTGCAATGATTTTGTTATAAATAAATAAATCAAATTAAATATATAATAAATTAAAACAACCAAAATCAAATAAATTATTTCTAATTATGTTATAAAAAAATTAAACAAGGATTGAATAATTATAAATTAGCTTCCAAACCACAATTAATATTAAATGCTTTCAGCACTAGAATCCTGAAAAATGAATGTGTTTCATCACCAACCGTCTGTATCCAAATCCTTCAGCAATAACAAAGTTTATGCTACATCAATCTTTTAAAGTAGCAACAATGGCCATTTCATCCATCAGTGCATGCCATTCAAGCTTTGGTGAAACTGGCGGATGCATACCATGCTCAAGTGTGGCAGCTATAAAACACTGAAGTGTTCTAAAGCACAAGTACTCCTCCCCAAATGATTGCTCAATAGTTTCTAGTGGTTGAGATAATATAGCAAGATGAGTTGGACCACTTCCTCTTCCAACAGTCCCACCACAACCATGGAATATTGTTAGCTTCATTCCAAATTGCTTAGCAACCTTTATAAGCTCCTCCTGAGCTTTGTATAATTTCCAGGCAGTAGAGAGACACCCAACATCTTTACCTGAATCTGAATACCCAATCATAACTTCTTGCTTTCTATTGATCCGATTTTTTTACCAATCTACTGAGAATAGCCGAGCCAAAGCAGCAGGTGCAGCCTCTAAATTTGCAAGCTTCTCAAACAGTGGAACAACTCTTAATGGTTGCTTCACATGGCATTCATGTTGCAGGAGTTCAACAGCAAGAACATCAGAAGGTGCAGTTGCCATTGAAATGATGTACGCTCTGAAGTTATCTGCTGGGAGCTCTGCTAGGACATTGAATGCATCTAAAACATCAGTAATTTCTTCTGTTTTAGGAAGATCTGAACCAAACAATGGACGCTTGCCACTTAGTTCAGATAATAGCCATTCTTGCTTTTGTTCTTCAGACCACTCTCGGTAGGAACCAATTTCTAAGTGTTTGGTAATGGCATCTAAAACATCTATATGACAGTCAGACTCTTGCTTAATGTCAAGTCTGACAAGTGAGAGCCCAAAGGTTGACACTTGCCTCAAGAAATCAAGAAGGCTTCCATCAGTAATTGGCCGATCACCACAAGAGCAAAGTGATTTATAAAAAAGTTTAAGAGGTTCCAGGAACTGCATAAATTTTAAAACTTAATTAGTGCCAGGGTCAGTTAAGAAGAGGTTACTATAGAAAAAATATACATGTAATAAAATGCTATTAATGATCATAACAAAAATAATTACTTGAGAGTGATGTAGAATGGTCCTTTAGAACCTAATTCAATAATTATTATTTTTGGGTGGGGATTTTCCCGTTCCTAATTACAACAATATAGTCAAGAGGAAATTTACTATTCTCTGTGTTGTTCTGACTCTTCATTTTTGTCAAAGAACCTATGTTCAACAACTAAGCCTGATGCATATCAAGGTATGGCTATGGCCCTCCAAGGATTCTTCAAGTATATGGAAAAAAATGAACATACCCTTGTTGGATTCATACCCGCAACAGACACTTGGACAGTGTAGAGTGACATATGTAAATCTCTATTTGCTTCCTCTAGAATCTCAGACATACCATGAGATAACAATTGCCGTGACCTTTCACGTGTTTGATACAGCTTGTCCCTAACATCACCAAGAATAACACGGTAGGGTTCACTGGAAGGGATTCGTTTCCAAAACTCTGCATCAAGAGTTACATCAATTAGAACTTAACTAACATAATAGATCATTGAACAAAATATTTGTAGATACTGCCATTTCCAAGTCACTTAGTCTAAATTCAATCTTTGAGCGTGCTATAAAACATACACTAAAGAAAAATCTTATCCCTTCATGGAGAATTGGCGAGGGAGAAAAAGTCTTTATACTTCAATTCAAAGTATATTCTGATAACAAGAACTTCAGTCCATTCTGCAAAGCTATTTAATCATATAGAAAGTGCATAATCTAGATTCAGAATAAAATGCACATAAAACAGAAACCAGTGTGTATACCTATACAGTGTTTAGCATCTCTCCTTAAGGATCTATGAAGTTCATCAACACAAACACGAAGCTCATCACTGCAACGCCACATGGACAACTGCAAAGACATCGACAAGAACTTGCCTAAAATGGGTCCTTTCAGAAAAGCTCTATAAAGCATAACGATGGACGAGCTTAATACATCAAACATCAGATCCTTAATCTAGGAATAGTACAAATTGGCAACCATCATTCTAGCCAACACGCAAACATCCCTTGTGACCTCAGGAGTTACCCTTGGGTTGCTTGCATGATAAATCAAGAAAATGCTGAAACACTCTAAAAGATATTTGAGTAAAGAAACAAAGTAAGAACAAAAACCTTTGTTTCCGGCTTTAGAGTTTTAAACTTCATGGTGTTCATTCTAGTTAATTAACAGTGCAGAAAGTTACAATCCAACATTGATAACTAAGTTATAAAAATTTTTACCTTATCCCGGAAGGATATAGGCTTGTCAAAGAAACCATTTAGCACCAAAAGCACACACGATAGTCAAACAAGATAAACATCTTACCTCCTGATGCTTATAATTCTCTTCATCTTCTTCCTTATCACGAATTCTTCTAAGTTCCATTGCCTCTCTCTTAAATTCCAACTCCAGCTCATCTAACGTTTGAAGGAAGGCATGGTATTCAAACTGATTGCCAGATTGCAAATTAGATCCCCGTCTCTCAGTATCCCATCCCTCAGTTCTATAAGCTCTCATGTTTTGATTATGACCATCGTAGGAATTAAATGAGTTGCCACCATAAGGTAAATGGCCTGGGGATTTAGAGTGGCTCGAGCGACTTCTAGCTCCATCATTACCATAATGGTAAGCATTTGATTCAAATGCGCAAAGATCAGCTTTTAACTAGACACAATATCTTATATTCACAAAGTGCACCCATCCGTTGCAATCCACAAATGCTTTCAGTAATTGACACAATTAACAGTTGTGGATTAAATATGTCAACTGTGAAGTAAAACTGATAAAGGCTAGGTCGTTTACATGATAACCATTTCAGTTCAAAACAAAAGGCCAAATGGTTGTGGAACTATAAGTAATTATATGAATAAATTTACCCCTGGAATCTTCTTTGTTTCATAAATTTCCAACAAAAAATAAAGCTAAACTATAACTAATTCTATGAACAAAGAAGAAATAAGAGAAGAAAGAGAAACATAAAAAAAAATCAACTGAGAAACAGGAGAAACGTAGAAAGAAATCAAGACTACGATGGACTTGGAGCAAAGTTACTGAGATGATTTTACAGATCACGAGAAAGCAAAGCACATTCCTCTTCTTCTGTTCAGCAGTCTTCACGCCTCAGTACCAGTAAAAAGGGAAAAGAGTGCAAAAACAAATTCGAAAAAAAATCAAAACTGAGTAAATTTCAAGCAGGAGAAATGAGGAATGAAATAATAATAAGCACTGTGATCAAATCTGTAATGAAGAAAAATGGGTTCATCAGAAAAGACAAACCAAAGTTAAACATCAGAAAAGATAGCACCCTTTCCCCATATCAATTTTTTTTCGTTCTTACCTTCGAGAAAGGAAAATGAACGCCAGTACAGATTTTGACAATTAAAGACAAATATGGGTAAAAGGTTTGATGAACACCGGTGTCTGGTGTTGAGAATCAGTGTTGGCTAACGACAAGCAGAAGATCAGGTGTCAAGGATGGGGGAAGGGGAAGGGGAAGGGGAAGCAGAAAATCAGTGTTGGCTTCTAATTTTCCTGAAAATGTCTTACCGAATTAGAAATGGTAAGACATTTTCCAAAATTAAGGGGTTTTTTTCCCGTGTTTTGTAATTGATTTTCCCTTGGGAAAATATTTTCAAACAAACAATGGAAAAGGCTGAAAAGCTTTTCCGAAAAATGTTTTACTTCCAAACAAACAGACCCTAAATGGTTTTTTTTTTTTTTTTTGCGATTGTGTAATTGAGTGTGTTTTTAATAAGTTCTAAATCTTGCTGTCTGCCAGTACGTCCGTTTTGAACGTACTAACTATTTCTATATAACTCTGTAAGTATGTTTCACTTCTGAACTACTTCTGGTTTTCCGCACCTGGTTTTGTAGTTAGATAGTTTTGATCTCACACTGAACTCATGTAGCTCACCCCCTCTTCTGTTTCCCTTTCAAGTACAGTTTTGGATTCTGTTGATGGGTTCAGTACGCAGAGGTCTCGGACAGTCTCGCAAACAAATAAATTATAAATTTTGTTTTTCGTTACAATTTGGTTATTTGGTTAACTTTGAGTTGTAAGGCTTTATAATATTGTGGTACAGTTTCCGTTTTAGATTTTCATGCATATGTTTATTTTGTGTTTTATATTAAGTCTTACTGTAAATTTTGTTGACTGATTGTTAAATGGTTTTAAATACTTGTGGTTCATTAAGAAGAGTTGTTTTGTAAAATTTTCCAACGATCACTTCGGTGATCAATGTAGCATTCCAAATTCAGTCTAGACTTCTATGCCAGGTTTGGGGTGTTACATAATTGATGGGATTGAGGAGCTGCGGAGCTGAGCAAGAGAGTTCCAAGAGATTAAGGCTTGGTAAAGATATAGTTACACGTTTTAGAGATGTTAATCGAGCATTGTTGAACTAAGATACGCCACTTGTTTGAATTATCCGGTGGGTGATATGCATGAAATTGAATGTTTAATTCTATTTAATTGAGGCTTAATTTATGTTAATAAATTCAATTGAAAGTGTATAAATATGTATGATATTTAATTGTAGCTAAATCGAGTTTAATTGGCCATTAAAATACTCAAAATCAGGTTTAAAATTAATTTTTCGCATAAAAAAATGCAGTGGACTTTTTGGGGTTTGAATTTTGGTCTTTTTAAATTGGTTCTCTAGTCCATTTAAATTACAAATTAGTCTTGCAACTTGATATGTCTAATTAGAGCCTTAAATGATAAGAAAACTTGATAAAATTTTAGGATTAGACTTGTAATTGATAAAATTTGTTAGAAACACACTCAATTTAATATTGGGTATAGTACTGATAGTTTGAAATTGTTACAATTTAGTCCTTAATGATAAAATTTGAATTAGACATAGAAAATAAACTCGGGTTAAGCTGAATTTTTTATGGCTTACATAAATTGGCTAAAAGAGGGTTGGTAAATGTTTAGATCTAAATTCAAGTTAGTTTAACCGTAGGTGGTAAAATGACAAAAATGCCCTTAGGTTAAATTACTTATAAAAAGTTTAAAATTGGTTCACAAATTGCTTCTGCATTAATAAGTAACTAATAAATGGATAAGATTGAAATGTTATAAGGTCGGGATGTGTCTTGGGAGGTCGTTAGCTAGAGAGTCACTTAGGTGGCTAATGTAACGCTTCAAATTTGGACCGATCTGTCCTGGTCGGGTTTGGGGCGTCACATCTTATGACTTTATTTTTCTCATTTTGTTTTCACACAAATACCTATTTATATCTTACCGGCTATACATCTTTAGGCGTATGGACTACATGTCCAAAAACCTTACGTTTAGAAAGTGAATTCAATTCTGCTCGAATTGCGTCTTTCCATTTTGGCCAATCTTTTCTATTTTTATATTCCTCAATAGATTTAGTCTCAAGATCCTTATTTTATTTTTTGCTACTTCAATAGCAACATTATAAGCAAATTTGTTGTTGTCCACAACTATTTTTTTCTCGATTCCATCTTTTTCTCATATTGGCATTACTTATTGAGATCTTTTTATTTTAATCATTTTCATTTTCACTTTTAGGTACCTAAATCTCTTCTTGAGTTTTATAATTATTTATGTCATGGGTCTTTTCAAGAACCCCCACCTCCACTATATGATCATATTGAATGACCCCTTCACCTTCAATCTCGACGATTGACTAAAAAATGGGTTA
This sequence comes from Gossypium arboreum, assembly GCF_025698485.1. Classification (NCBI taxonomy): domain Eukaryota; kingdom Viridiplantae; phylum Streptophyta; class Magnoliopsida; order Malvales; family Malvaceae; genus Gossypium; species Gossypium arboreum. The sequence goes on from NC_069071.1 coordinate 9,227,544, forward strand.
TTATGATTTCGAGCAAGCCGCTATGGTGAAATCGGTAGACACGCTGCTCTTAGGAAGCAGTGTTAGAGCATCTCGGTTCAAGTCCGAGTGGCGGCATAGTATCTTCTAAAAGAGATAGAATAAGTCATATTGAATATTTGACGATACATTCCGTACCTTGCTAAAAAATCGATCCCTGTTTACCAACCATACATTGTCTAACCAAATCCAATTCTCTCTCGATATGTTCCTCAAAAAATCCGATTCGTGTGGATTCTTCCCTACAAGAATTTTTATCTTTGGAATTGACTGGTCTTTCGCGCTTTAAGCGTGGATTATTTTCGTTTGTACTAATAGTTTGCCCTATTAGGATACCAATTCATATTGGATCATTTTTAGCTTATATGTGAGATTTAATGAATCTAGCAGTTGATTTGTAAAATGAATTATTTGTTGAACTTCTGGTTCACATTGCTTTGTACGAGGATATTAGACATTGATAATTCATTTCAAGTACTTTATTAATCCAACTTTTTACTCATGTCATAACTAAATATTGAATTAATAGCTCAAAAAATATTTAATAATATAAGGAAACTCATATCAATATACATTTCCAACCTTTTATGATGACCCACCTTTGTGTGTTGTGGTGGAGCAATTAGAACATATACCGCACATCCAAAAATTCTAAGATTGGAAATATTTGGCTTTTGACCAAAAATCAATTGTAATGGGAAGTATATATAATTTATTGGCTTGATGTGTACAACATGTAAATCAATATAATCTCATGTTGAAATGTGAAGCTTTTTTATCATAAGTAATGGTTTAGCTATTAGTTAGAGGCATTTGATAATCGTTTCAACAAAATTGTTTTATGTGTGAACATGAGCTACAAGATGTTCAACTTTTATTCCAATTGACATACAATAATTATTAAAAGCTTGGGACATAAACTCACCAACATTAGTAAGATGAATTGTTTTAATTGCATAATCTGAAATTAATCATTTAAACAAGCAACCTCACAAATGACATATTGCGAGTTGATAACAAATATGTGATTATTTTGTAGATGCATCTACCAAAATCATATAATATCAAAAACCATCCACGTGGTGGATGAATGTACCCATATTCATTTTACAAATGCAAGACATTAAATCTCAACTTTAGTTAGTGAGTTTGTAATAATCAATTATCATTGAGAACAAGCAACACATGAGAATTTTTAAATTAAAGAAACTTTTGGTTCTTTAATGAATCTCCTTATGAATTCTCAATTAATTTTCACATCAGATATGATCCAGTATGGTCTAACTGGTCACGCCAAGTAGTAAATGTATTTGTATCAGTAAACTTCTTGTTTACTTTAACATGTATTTCAATTGTACCAATAAGTCAATATAAATTTTGGCAATTCATAATTTTATTGTCATTCATTTTACTTTGTATCTACATATAAGCAATATTGTGACATTTTTTTCTGGAAATGTCTACATCAATGTGAAGTCCATAATGTCATTAACTCAATAAATATAATTTGCAACAATTATATGCAACAATCACTTCAGAGAATATGCCATAATCTTCAAATTGACTTTAATGATAAAAAATGATTATAAAATTTATGATATTTATTGCAGACATTCGCTTCAAGGAATGTGCAAAAAAAAATCAGACAACAATGTAAGCATATATCATATTTTTTACCAATAAGATTATATAGATATCATCCGCTCCAAGGAATGATTAATTTAATATAAATCATTGATCATTCTGTTTTAAGAATAAACATTTAGGAATATTTCGAATCATCCATCTTCTTTTTATCTATTTGTCAATAATGACAATATGTTCCATTTTTATAATTATTATGTATTGCTACATTCACTTTGGGGAATGAAGTAGAACTAATGAAAAAAAACAAACAATTTCATTATTTTGTTTAGCCATAAGAAGACATTTACAAAATCAAACCACACAATAGATGAAGTCAAAAACAATGAAACTTGAGTCCTACATAATAGATAAAATTTCATTAACACTAACATTAATTGAAATCTGCTTGAAATAGAGTAATCATGAGATACAGATTAGTGCAAGATAACTTTTAATGGTAGAAAAATTATATGGTTAGTGGATAAATTATTTAGATAATATATATATGATCATGTATATAAGAGCTAAATTAAACAGTGATTGCTTTACTAGTCTAATAATCCAAACTTTATAAAATTATACCATCTTTAGGAAGATATATATCTTCTCACTGCTGATACAACTTCAGTCAATATCTTCAGCAACTTGCAAATGAATTACAACTTTAACGCAATGAATAACAAAGTGCCATGCAAGAGCCAAAACTACAGATCAATACAAGGTATTACATGTACTAAAAAAAATTACATACGATATTCTCAAAGTACGCAATTCAGAGAAAAACAGATATGATAATACATTTAGAGAAAAATAATCATGATAAAATGAAAAATTAGCATAGGCAATTAAATACTGTATTGATGCTCGTAAATTGATCATTGTATTAAGATATATACATGATGGCTGGAATCCTTACCGTGTCCACCTAAATGCAATCTAGTATTAGTAAGCACTTTGCAATGGGAATTGGTGAAATTTTTAGTTGATTCAGATGGACATACCATTGAATACATTTAAAAACAGTTATTGCCTAATTAAACCATGACATATTTAAGTTGGGATATGTAAAGATAAATAAATTAAAAAAATGAGTACCAATTTATTTTTTAAACAAAATCTAACCAACATATCACCACTTAAGATGATGTAAACAATACTATAAATTTAAGTAAATTAAGAACTCTTGTTCTTAGATCATCTATCTATTTAAACAAACATATTAAAATTAAACTTAAATATTAATTTAGCTTTTGAAACTAGTGTTCACCAACAACGAAATTTTATTAAAACAATTCAGAATTTAACACCATGAAATTTTTAAAATTGAATAGCTTATTTTAACAATTTAAAAATAATTTTTTGATAATATAATTAAACTTCTAAAAATATATACGGTGTTGTATATCTATTAGGAAAATTCAAAATAACTTGAAAATTATATCAAAATCGTTTTTTTTAATTTTAAAATAGACCCTTTCTTAAAAATAAAAACAAGTACCAAATATATAGATTTAATAAAGACGCTTTTAGAAATGTGACACCAAGTTCATGATTATAAATTATATCTATGTTTAAGATATATACAACTCTTATCCTTAAAAGTTAATGGCAAATTGACTGGCATAATAACTAGCTAATGTCTATATATTTTTTTTAAAGCTAAACTTTGGTTTTGAATACGTAAAATATACCTTGGGTTTGAGGTTTGCCGGTGGTTAAAGATCAATTGCTTCGATAAGGTGATGATGATGTGGGATCATGCATCTATCTCGTATGAAGCAAAATAATTTTCATCGTTGATAAAGTGAATTATCACTTTGAGCAAGATCGTACTGATAATATTTTATAAATAAAGGGAATTATAGAGTGGATATAAAATTAAAAGAAATATAGAATGAACAAGAGAGAAGAATAGAAGATCACATTGGCATACAATAAGTTTGTACATGGCCTCTATTTATAGGGCTTCAAAAACCATAAGTTACAAAACATTAATGACCAACATTAAGGTACCTTATAGATTATTTAGGGGTTACAAGATAATAAATTACGGGGTAAACTTTAAAAATAGTCACTTTTGTTTGTCTTATATTATATTTTAGTCACTTTTGTTTGAAATGTTACGTTTTAGTTACTTACGTTATCGTTTTGTTACGAAGTGATCACTCTACCGTTAAACTCCGTTACCTCCCTAACGAAAGTCCTACGTGGTAGCTCAAATGGGTTTTAAATGCCAACTTAGATGTCCGATTGTTGGAATGAAAAAAGGTTTTTAATTAAATAAATTTAATTTGGATTGCCATATAGGACATCCAAGTTGGCATTTAAAATCCATTTGGACTGCCATGTAGGACCACTGTTAGAATGGTAACGGAGCTTAACGATAGAGTGACTACTTCGTAACAAAACGATAACGTAAGTGACTAAAACGTAACATTTCAAACATAAGTGATTAAAATGTACTTTGAGGCAAACAAAAGTGACTATTTTTGTAGTTTACCCTAAATTACGAGTTATGGATATTCATTTTTTAGGGGTTACAATAGAATGAATTTGGGGTTATGGACATCCATTTAATCAAATGATTTACAGCAACAATTGCCCTTTTGTTCTAATAATTAATAACAAATTAGCATAATTTTATTTTAAATAATTAAATAAAATTATTTAAAATATTAATTTATTATTATAAAAAAAAACCCACTATAATTGGAGTCATTGATGTGAAGTTTCAAATTAGTTCCTTCAAGAACAATTGAGTTTGAAATTACATCTTATATGCCAGCTTGAAGTGCAAGTTTTGCAGCTTCTCCAATGACAGATTTGGATGGAAAAATATTTCACAAGCAGCGGGCCTTCCATTGCCCAATATCATTGTAATGAACCGAAAGTTACGGTATCGGAAATTGAGTCTTGAGTACTGTTTCCGTGAAATTTATTCATGAATATTTATTAGAAATATTTATGAATTATAGTTGAATGGTTATTTAGTGTTTAATTAAGTGAAGTAGCTTGAATTTAGTTTAAAGGATTAAATTGCATAAGGAATAAAAGTTTAATTATAGATTAAAGAAGTAAAAGGGACTAATCTAGCAATTAGACCCTAAGTGCCATGTGTGTGAATGTATGATATAACATGTGTAATAGTTGGTATATATGTGTAATAGCTATAAGATATTTTATGTTATAGCTATTACACATGTTAATTTATATTTTTATAGGTTAATAATAATATAATATAGTATAATGAATAAATAATAATGAGTAAAGAAACATAGAAAGAGTTACAGAGAGCAAACGTGAGAAAGAAAGAAGGAAAGAAAGAAAGAAAAGAAAAGGGAAATTTGAGGATTAAGGCCCTAAAGTTTAATTGGTAAGTTGTTTTAGCTCATTTTCTTATGATTTTTATGTTTATGGATGCCTAATTCAAAGTTCTACATGTATGAGGTTAAAATGAAGAAAAATAGAAAATTTTTAGATATTGATTTAGTTGAATAAATTGAGGTTTTATGGGTTAAATTGATAGGAATTGAAGTTAGAAGTGAAAATTGAGTGATTTATTAAAAGAATTCTAAGTTAGGTTTAAATAGGGATTAAGTTGAATAGAGCTCAAAATTTATGTTTTATAATGAATTTTATGAGTTAGAAATTGTTAATGAGTTGATTAAAAGAGAATATGAAGCTTAAGTTAAAGAAAAAAGATTAGTAATGGAAAAAGGACGAAATTGGAATTTTGTAAAAGTTTGATAGAAAGTGAAAATGTGTTTTATGAATTAGTATATTGATGAATTTTAATTGTATGATTGTTAGTAGCAAACGTAGCACGGATACGTCATCAAAGAAGGAAAAGAGAAAGTGAACGAAGATATCGATTAAATTCGATAAATAGTGGTTTGTATTTCTATAAACCGAGCTTAATCGTTATTGCTATATTTGATATTTATATTGTATGAAAATGTGAATGAGGTAAGTATTTTTACCATATTGAAATGAATGTGATTTTGAATACCCTATTAACGATGTCGGGCTAGTCGGATATAGTTGACATGTCATAGGAATTGGAAGTATTGGGATATTCCGACATTGAGTCGATGAGACACTATGTGTCGACTCATCGTTAAAGTTCGGATTTGTTCCGATGAAGTACTTTGTGTACTATAATGTTAAAGTTTGGATTTGTTCGATGAAGCACTATGTGCTTATCCCGAGTGTGGGTTGGATCCGTGTATCCGTTAGTGTCCGAGTTATGTTAGGGTAAATAAAGTAAAGGTTATTAAAGTCTTGATTGATATTGAATAATAGCAATAATGTGTTTGAATTACCATGTTTTAAAGTTGATTAAGCTATTGTTTATGGAAATACCATGAGAGTATTCTCAGCGTCGGTTTGTTTCCGTCTGCAGCTAGGTACGAAAGTATAAGGACTCAAAGATACAAGCCGATCCCCAAACTCAAATTGGTGAAGTTTCTATCTTTTGGAAAATGGCATTGTACCTAGGATGTCTTTTGGTTATATTGAAAGTATCTAAGTTGTTAAATGATATTTTGGTATGTTTTGTAAATGTTACCAAAACCTTAAGAATGGTATGTTTTGATATGTTAGTGAAGAGTAATAAGAGGAATTGTTGGTAAATGTTGTAGAAAGAAGAAATGAAGATGTTATAAACTTAGTTATCAACATTTTATACTAAAACAGATTTGGACAGTAACAGTAGTCCAACTTTGAAAATATACCAAAAATAGTATAAAGTGAATTAGATGATGAATAAAATATGTAATTGAAGCTTAATGAATCTATTTTTATATGGAAGAAACAAAATTGGTAAAAGAGTTGTATTTTATGAGATATTTACGTTTTGGTGAAACAGGGTTAGAACAATTTCTGGATTCCCTGTTCTGACTTTAGAAATTCACCATAAATTGTGTATTAAGAATTAGGACTCAAACTTTATATGTATGGATTCATTATTGAGTCTATTTTAATTGAAACAAATGGCATAGTCATTGGATTTCTGTACAGGAAGAAATTTGATTCGAAGTGCACAAGGGTCAGAGTAGCTGAACCCTGAAACAGGGAGATTTCTTATAATAAACTGTACTAATTGGCCTGACCAAAATTCTAGAAAAAATTAGTAAGTAGATATATGAGTCTAGTTTCAGGGAAAATTTACGGAATTGGATTTCGAGTTTCGTAACTCGAGATATGATTTTTTTAGCGACTGTGACGCAGATGGATAGTTTACTACGAAAACTGTTTAAGTGCTAAGATAAGTTTTGTAATGTCTCCTGCTTGACTCCGGCAACGGTCTCGGGTAGGGGGGACGTTACAATCATAGACGCCAAAAGCCATAGGATGGTGATATCCATTGTGAATCGTTGTTGCTACTTCATTAGTGTACCCATAAATTTTTTAAGTTATAAAGCAAAGAGTGAGTGGTACGTGATATTCGCGATAGGTTTTAAAAATTTATAATTAATCGTTCTTGAAACTAACATTATCACGATGAAGGCAAGTGTACCATCTAACAGTAGTATAGCTTTAGCAAGACCGGATTGTCGAACCCAAAGGAACCAAGAGTACTAGTAATTACTTCCTTTTTATTATCTAGCCTAAAAATTAAGAGATTTGTTTATCTAAACTAATTAACTAAACTAAGGGTGCACAGAGAGAAAATTGGGAAAAGCTTTTGGGAGAACTCGATTGATTAAGACAATACCCAAGGAAAAATTCTCCTAGACTTCACTTTTTATTTGACTCTGAATCAGACGATTTATTCATTTGACTTGATCCGTAGGAATCCCTAAGTTATATTATTATCCCTCTCGAGACTAATAACGTCTAACCCAAAGTTGATTAATTGAAACCTCTTTCTAATTAACGCCCTAGTGTTGCATTAACTCGATCTATGGATCCCCTTATTAGGTTTCACCCTAATCTGGCAAAATCTTATCACCCTATCTCTAGGCGTGCAATCAACTCTGCTTAATTAAGACAAATTTACTCTTAGATAGGGTCTATTCCTCCTCTAAATAAGAGCATTAACTTGAATCAATATCCTGAAATATTAAAACAAGAATTAATTCAGATAATAATAACAAGATCTGTCTTAAGTTTCATTCCCCTTAGGTATTTTAGGGGGTTTAGTTCATAACTAAGAAAGAAAACATCTCAAAAGAATAAAGATAACAAAACATAAAGAAAACCCAAAACCCCTGAATGGAAATTGAAGGGAGATCTTCAGTCTTGATGATGAATCCGGCTTTTGAGATAGATCAATCGGCTTCCCTTAAGTAATTCCTTGCCTCCTACTCCTTGTGTCTCTACTAAGTGTCTCCTCTGGTGTTTAAATAGGCTTTAGAATGCCTAAGAGCCCCTCAAAAGTGGCCTTTTTCAAATAGGACTATACTTGGGCTCGGTAGGGACACGCCCGTGTGACACGCCCGTGTGCGATTACTCCAGCCCATGGTCAAGGTTGTTGAATAGGCACGGGCGTGTAGTCTACCCGTGTAAGTCGTGCTTCGATTCTGCCAAATGGACACGGCCGTGTGACACGCCCGTGTGAGGAAGTCCAAGCCGTGTTGATTTCCCACGTGGGTCCATTTTCTCCTTTTTCAGCCAGTTTCTCGCTCTTTTTACTCTCCTGTGCTCACCTAAATATAAAACATGAAATTAAAGAATTAGGAGCATCGAATTCACCAAATCTAAGGAGAAATCATCCATAAATGTGTTAAGCATGGGATAAAAATATGTATTAATTATGGTTTATCAGTGAGTGAGTGATGGTGGTGTGTCTCACAATCTTTTTATTGAAGCTTTGTGTTTATGGTGTTGTGTTATATACAGGCTAAAGATCAAGATATGATATGGACGCTGAAGATTTGAGAGTTGCAGAAGAATTGGAATGATACATGCTTGCATCTCCATCGATTCTAGGCTCTGAGAGATTTTCTCCTGCTGCTCTCTCAATGACAAGCTTGTATAATTCGAGTCTACAAATTTTACAGAACTTTTAAAAATTAAAATTTTTGTTTAGGGCTAAACTTATTGAATTTTTTAGAATTTGAACTAAAATGATAAAATTTGTAAACATTGACAGTTAAACTTGTTGAATTTTTTATATTTAAGATCAAATTGATAGTATATATAAACATCAAATGATTAAATTTGTTATTAGACCAATAAAAAAGTTCATCAGGATTGGTAAGTTTCAATACTAATAAAATCAACTAACATAGATCATACATACCGATACAAAAACAGTCAAATTGTCTTTAAGCAATGGATTTAAAACGAATAACATTACAAACAAATGAAGGTGATATTAAACATGAAAGTGACAAGGCATAATCTAAATAATTGTCCTATGTGTTTTTGAACATAAGAATGATGCAAACTAATTATAAAGGTGATTTGGGGCTGAAATACTTTCCTATCACTCTTGAATCTAATATCTTCAAGGCTTCCTCAGATTTAATGCAACTAGGTTTTTTGTATTGGCTCAATGAAGTTCCTTTGGACACACAGTAATCTATTAGTGCCTCAAAACTTCCTTGCTTTACCACCCTAATCTCCAAAGCTCCAACTATGTTCCTTTTCCTATAGATTTTATATGTATAATGTAATGACTCTTCCATTCTAGAGCAACACTCTACCATTATCTTTGGGTCAAGCTCTTTGCAATGCTTGCCTTCTTTTCCTTTGATCTCCCAAAATAAGACATAGTGACCTGGTGCTGAAGAAGTATCAACATAGCTAGTGTACTCTGTCAAGATGAATCCGAGTGGATCAAGAAGAGCCTTTGCTTCTGTCACAGCCTTGAAAAGGTCTGTTTCACTTGTTTTTTCCTGATCAACACTCAGGATAACATTTTTCCTCTCCACAAATTGGAATTGAGGTGCATTATTGTAGAAACCACTCACCATAAGAACATCTCCAACTTTATATCGGTATAATCCTGAAAGAAACAAAGAAAAGGAATATCATCAAACTAGATTAGATCATTATCTAACAGGTTAATGTAGGAACTATGAAGCATAATGCAAAATTAGAACATGGCATTTGATTAATTGATTAAATTCAAAAGAGGAAGTTTTACCTGCACAAGTTGTGACAACTAGTTCATAACACTGACCAGCCTTCACATTTACAAGATCAACAAGTTCAGTATCTTCATCGTTGCTCTTCATTTCAATAGATCCATCACGTTCATTCTTCACAGGAAGGAATTCGAAGTAAGCCATGTTAGGGAGAAATGTGTAGGAGACATCAGAAGGTTTGCATAGAGGTTCTAAGTTAATTCCACAAATAGCTTCTGAGCAAGCATATACAGCTGAAACAAGAGGAAGCCCTCTGCAATAGAACTCGAGTTCTGTAGTATACTATCTTATAATGCCAGTACATATGCAACAAATATATCTTGCTTCAGGCCATAACTTTCTGATTATTCTTTCCCATGATTTACAATTACATATATTTTCTATCAAGTCAGCCTGCTCTGGATTAGGCTTCATGATCAAAGATGCTGAATTTCTGAATCCTGAGTCGGTGATCCAATCACTTAATCGACCTGTTTTTATGTCATAGCATAGCTCTTGCCAGTGATTTTCTAGAAACTTGATACCTCTTAGCACTGTAGATGCAAAGAGTGAACCAACCTTGACAACCTCGTCTCGTTGGATTAAACCAAAAAGTAATTGACAGTATAAGCCGTGGTTGGGGTTTGGGCAAAAGATGGTCTCAATGGGACTTGTGTAAAGCTTAGGCAAAAGGGTTCTAAACTTACTGCCGTTGTATTTGCTAGTTGAAACAGATGCCGCCTTGAGGCCACTAGGAGTTTCAATCTCTGGTCGGGCAAACATAAGCTCCATTCTTTTACTGGCTTGGTTGATGTCATGAAAGTGCCTTTAAAATTAGACAGATAAAGGCAAATAGTTAGTTTTAGGACTGAGTTGCCGTTGTAAATGCAAAAAGCAAGAAAAGCAACTATGTATATTATAAAAGAAGTATTATAAACTTATTATCCACAACCGGTCTTTGCATTAACGGTAATACAAACTAGTTTGTTGAATTAAAAGTTTAGAAATAGAAGAGTGAAAAATGATTAAATCATTACCATAGAGATATCAAACATAACAAGTACAATTATATTGATAAATTTAATAATTGAATCATTAAAATATTTATTGTACAAATACACACAAAAGAGTATAAAACTTCTTTAATTTTTCACGGGTATAAGTGAATTTTTCCCATTTTAATTGAAGGATCCGATTATAATTAAGGAAATTGATGGTTCAGTTCAAGTCATTGATGAATAAGTAAACAGTGTGATTTGACAAGTAGCTGAAAGAAAAACTAGAAGAAAATAGCGATGGGTTCCTTACTTTATCACAGGAGACTCGGACAAGCAACGAAATAATTCCCACTTCTTAGCAACTTGAGCAGTGACAGGCATCAGCTTTGGCTGCCCGCCTGAAGTCCCAGAGCTGCATTTGATCAAACAGATGATAGAACTATTAGAAGGAAGCAAATAATGCCCCAAAACACGCAGAACCAAAGCAACAATTCATGCATGCCTTAGAAAGAACCCTGTAATGGGTTCAGCTAAAAGGATATCTGATGTCTCCCCATTAACAATCTTATCTATGTAAGGCCTGAGATCTTCATAAGTAACTATGGGAACATTTTTTTTAAAAAGCTGCTTGTCGGTTTGACTGAGGAATCCCCTTAAACACTCTGTTCCTGCATTTCTACTTAGTATTTCCCTCAACACCTCGTCCTGAATTTGCTCAGCGTTTGTGGTCAGTTCCTCAATCATCTTCAATCCACTTTCATACCCATTTGTTGCCATCAACTCTATTACTGACTCCTAGACTGTTAAAGGATGATATCCAAACAGGGGGAGGGGATGCTAAATATATAATAAGTTCTTTTTATCACATAGGAAAATATAATAATAATTTGTTGAGGCGGGATCAGCTACTTTGGGAGAGTGTTAGAAGTATCGTCGGACATCAATTCGGTCTATCAATAATGAAAGGTATTGTATATAAAGAGGGTTTTGTCCATCTTTCGCGGAGAACTGTTTACAGTTTAAGTTTACGGAGGGGAACGTTTCCATTGTAGCGAGACATCCTTTCTTTAATACTCCAAAATTTATTCCAATAAGGTACATGGTAAATTTATCAAGAAAATGGATTGAGTGAATTAAAATTTGGTTTGCTAAAAAATAAAAATTATTTGAAATTAGGTGAAAGTTAAAGAATTAAAAGTGAAAATGAATCAAAAGAAGAAGAGATGGAGTCACAAATAAATAAAGGATATCATCCATTATCATTTCATCCTCTCTCCCTCGTTTTTCATAGTTCATTTTCGTCAAACTTTCATTTTCTGTCATTTAGGTCCTCTTTTACCATTTTTCAACCCTTTCAACCTCAAACTTTAAAATTCTTCCATAGATTTTCAGTGAAAACAAAAAATAAAAATAACTTCATGGCAAAATAAGTTTCTTGTGAAGCTAAATAGAGTTCGTATTTGAGGAGGAAAAAAAAAGCTTGAAGATGGGTGTTGGAAGTGGAAGAGAGTATGGGTAGGTGGAGAATTTAAAGTAAGTTGTTTAAATAATTATGTTATATTTATTTGATTGTATAATTTGATGTGAAATTGTAAGAATTAAGTGTATATGATTATCTTTTTATGTTCAAAGTGATGGAAGTATTATATTTATGTATGAAGTGAATGGTGAATGGTTTTTAAATAATTGAAAGAAAGTGAGGGGTTTTTATTAAAAATATTTCAATATGAAATTAATTATTTTGAATGATGGAATTGTGTATTTACCATGTTGAATGTGATAAATATCTATTTTGAATACTATTTTGATGTAAATTGAAAACAATTTGTTAAGTGATTAAGTAGATAAAAGTTGAAATATGGACTAAATTGTAAAATTTGTAAAATTTTGAATTCTAAAGGTTGTGTAGTGAAATCTAAAAAGTTGAAGTAGTACTAAATTATATGATTATGAAATATGAAAACTGAAAGGTTGAGCGTAAAATAGTAAAGTTTGAAATTATAGGGATTAAAATAGTAAAGTTTGAAATTATAGGGATTAAATTGTAAAGATTCTAAAACATGAGCTTTAGAACTAATTTATATGATTTGAAAATTTTCAATTCTGAAAGAAAAATATTAAAGTAATATTAAAGTTCAATGGTTCAAAACTAAAGGACTAATTTGGGGAAATTTTGATAAGATTTTAATAGTAGGGATTAAATTATAAAATGTCAAAATTTTGAAAAAAAAAAGAGAAGAGAGAGACTATTTTGCAAAACTGTGCAAACTGGGATTTAAGACTAAACTGAAAAAAAAATATGATTTCCAGGGACTGAATTGTAAAATAGTGTAAATTTAGGACATTAGGGACTAAATCATAAAAATTGAAAAACTAGAATTTTAGGGTCTATTTAGTAATTTTGGAAAATATAGGAGTGAAAATGAGCAAATTACATAAGTATTCAACTAAAATAATTGAGTAAAAGTAAAAGAATTGAAACTTGAATTAGTAAGATTAGATACATTAAAGTGAAGAGTACTAAATTATGAAATTTATGTTAAAAAGAATATGATTAGGAGTAGATTAAATTAACAAAGGAAATGTAAAGTGTAGTTAGTATTGAGATTCTCTAATTAAAATTTTAGGAAGATATTTAATAGGACATTCCTTATATGCATCTGTTAATAAGTCAGATAAGGGGTGTTACACATTCCTCTTGGTGGATGGTCGTATGTCCCACGTATGGTGAAGGCACTCTCATTTGTGAATTGTACACGGCTCTTTGGCAGAGGGGGACAAAGCTCTCCTCAAGGAACAATACATTTTGTTATTGAGGGACCGAATCAGTATTTCCATAAACAACACTATAAAGACTTCTCTGAAAGGAGTAGATCTATTTTTAACATATTTTAATATAATATTAAAAACAAGAGATAAACATCACATGTTATGTTAAAGGAGTGTATGATATGAATCTAATTGTTATTATTAAAATTAGCCATGTAACGAACATGAATTATTAATATACTAAAATTATATAAATATATGAAAATTAAGCATGAATATAAAATAATATAAATGTACAAATGAATTATGAGAAAGAAAAATTTAATGTAATTGAGTATGAATGCCTCTTCCAAACTTGAAACAAGTTTTGTGAGTTGATATCACATTATATTGTAAATTGTTAAAATTTATGTCGGGAATCATATCTTGTTTGTCTAAGATTCAAATCTGGAATACTTTTAAAATAATTTTGCTTTTGATTTTTATTGCATAATTTTTAAATTTCACTGATATATGATTAGCTTTATGTTTTTATTTATTAAGAAAGAATCTTCATCAACTTAATTATATTAGATATGATCAGTACAAAAGTCTAAATCGGTTCTACTATACATTAATTCAAAAGACAAAATAAGTTGTATTAATGCAATAAACGTGTTTATTATAAAATTTAGACACTACCATATTAATCATTATCACTTTTTAATAATAAAAATTAAATACTTTATTAATATTTAAATAAATATAATTATATTTATAAGAGAATGTTTATATCTGTTCATATGTAAAACTGTATTTAAAAACAATATAAAGATTAAAATTTATAGGGATTAAAATTAGGTAATGTTTTAAATTTTGGGATTAAATTAGAAAATCAAAAGGAAAAAGCCCTTAATAAAATAAATTAAAAACATTGAGAGGTTTATGTTGCAAATAGCCCCTCCACGTTTCCCATATATAAAAGGCATTTCTTTTCTCTTTTTTTCGTGTGTAATGGGGTAGTTGAAAAATAAAAATGAAAAACTTACGTTCCTTTCTTTTTTTCCCTTGCTTCATTTTGTTGTCCTTAGGTCGATTTTTAATCTAATCCAGTTTTCAATATAAAAATATCATAAGCCCTCGGTAATTACGTAGTTTACATAAAAGCTTTAAAAAAATGATTACATTTTCTTTTATAAGTTGATGCCATTTTAGTATTTGATTTATTATTTTCAACTTTAATGATTAGATTGTTAGTCAATAATGTAATTTAAATATACTGAAAATCTTCATATTTAAAAATATTTTTATAATATATTTAAAAAAATATTATTACATCTGATTCTCGCATGCAATTATATTATTTTGTAATTTGTGTTGAAATTTTAGTTTTAAATTTTAATTATATTTTAATGCATGTTGTTTAATATTTAAAACTTTGTTTTGTTGTTTTTGTTATTTATGGCAAGAAAATCATATTTAAAATGTTTTTGTTGTTTTTGTTATTTATGGCAAGAAAATCATACTTAAAACTTTATTAACGAGGATATCAACAAAGGGAGAGGCAAGAAAGAGGTTGTGATGGTGTTGAGGAAGGCCAATTCACCCTAGCAAGGTGAAGGGTCAGAGGAGGCATGCAAAGTACGAAAACTAAAAACTAAAAGGAGAAGGAAAATGTTGATGACTATAGGGTTACTATGAGTCTTTTAAGGGTCGATTTATTTTTCATTGTGCTAAAAGGTATATATGGTAGGTAGTGCTGATATGGTAAACCTACTACCAATAAGCCATCATTGTGGAATGTATGGGGGGATGTACATGATGAGACTCATTTTATCATTCTTTTTGAATTGTGGTATAGGGTTGTTATGTTCAGGTAGGGTTTGGTAGCTTAAAGGGCATGTTCACATCAAGAGGAGTGTTCATACTAGAAAAGCGGGTGCTTTGAGGAGAGGGTGGCCTGTTCACAAGGATGTGATGGTGTTGAGAAAGGCCGATTCACCCTAACAAGGTGAAGAGCCAAAGGAGGTATGCAAAGTAAGAAGGTTGAGAACCCAAAGGAGAAGGAAAATGTTCAGGACTATAGGATTACTATGAGTATTTAACGATTGATCCCTTTTTCATCATGCTAAAAGTATATATGGTAGGTAGTGCTGACATGGTAAATCTACTACCAATAAGCCATCATTGTGGAATGCATAAGGGGATGTACATGATGATAAATCATTCAATCATTCTTTCTGAATTTGGTACATGGTTGTTGTGTTCGGGTAAGGTTTGGTGGCCTAAAGGGTATGTTCACATTAAGAGGAGTATTCGCACTAAAAGTGCCGGAGCCTTGGGGAGTGAGTGGCTTGTTCATGAAGATGGATGGAAAAGGCCTTTTTGAAGGGAGTGAGTAGCCCATTCACAAGGGTGAACGACTTATTCTTAGGAGACTAGAACCCAATTTAGTGAGACACACTAATTACAATAGTTACCAAAATATGCCATTCATGTGTATTACAAGCAATTACACTCAAATTCAATTATTAGATAGCTTTCCAAATACTATCTTAACTTAAAAAAAAGAAAAGAAAAGAAAAGAGTTAATAACATATATATTACACAAACAAGCAAATAATCAATTACCTTCCTAAATTTATAAATATTTAATATCCAATATTTTTACAATTAATAAATGTATATAAATATTTAAAACATATGAAATTATTATTAATTAGAGTCAATGGCTTAAATTAATGAACACGTTTTATTTTAAAATTAAATTATTAAAAAAATCAAGATACACAAAAATAAAAAATATTTTAAAAAACCAAACAAGTGAATTTTTGTAAGAAAAAAAAATCTGGAATTGGTATGTTTCAATACCAAAAAAATCGACTAGCATAGATCATACATACGGATGCAAAAACAGTCAAACTGTCTTTAAGCAATAGATTTAAAACGAATAACATTACAAACAAATGAAGGTGACATTAAACATGAAAGTGACAAGGCATAATCCAAATTACTGTCCTATGAGTTTTTGAACATAAGAAATGATGCAAACTAATTATAAAGGTGATTTTGGGCTGAAATACTTTCCTATCACTCTTGAATCTAATATCTTCAAGGCTTCCTCAGATTTAATGCAACTAGGTTTTTTGTATTGGCTCAATGAAGTTCCTTTGGACACACAGTACTCCATTAGTGCCTCAAAACTTCCTTGCTTTACCACCCTAATCTCCAAAGCTGCTATTATGTTCCTTTTCCTATAGATTTTATATGTATAATGCAATGACTCTTCCATTCTAAAGCAACATTCTACCATTATTTTTGGGTCAAGCTCTTTGCAATGCTTGTCTTCTTTTTCCTTGAGCTCCCAAAATAAGACATAGTGACCTGGTACGGAAGAAGTATCAGCATAGCTAGTGTACTCTGTTAAGATGAACCCGAGTGGATCGAGAAGAGCTTTTGCTTCTGTTACAGCCTTGAAAAGGTCAGTTTCGCTAGTTTTTTCCATATCAACACTTAGGACAACACTTTTCCTCTCCACAAACTGGAATTGAGGTGCATTATTGTGGAAACCACTCACCATAAGAACATCTCCGACTTTATATCGGTATAATCCTGAAAGAAACAAAGAAAGGGATATCATCAAACTAGATTAGATCATTATCTAAATTCCAAGGAGGAAGTTTTACCTGTAGAATTTGTGACAACTAGTTCATAACATTGATCAGGCTTCACATTTACAAGATCAACAAGTTCAGTATCTTCATTGTTGCTTTTCATTTCAATAGATTCATCGCGTTCATTCTTCACAGGAAGGAATTCGAAGTAAGCCATGTTAGGGAGAAATGTGTAGGAGACATCAGAAGGTTTGCATAGAGGTTCTATGTTAATCCCACAAAAAGCTTCTGAGGAAGCATATAAAGATGAAACTAAAGGAAGCCCTCCAGAATAGAACTCGAGCTCTGCAGTATACTGTCTCATAACACCCGTACAGATGCCAGCAATGTACCTTGCTTTAGGCCATAGCTTTCTGATTATTCCATCCCATGATTTACAATTACATATGTTCTCTATCAAGTCAGCCTGTTCTGGATTAGGCTTCATGACCAATGATGCTGCATTTCTGCATCTAGAGTCTGTAATCTGATGGCTTAATCGACCCGTTTTTATGTCATAGCATAGCTCTTGCCAATGATTTTCTAGAAACTTGATAGCTCTTAGCACCGTAGATGCAAAGAATGAACCAATCATGACAACCTCTTCTCGTTGGATTAAACCAAAAAGTAATTGACAGTATAAGCTCTGGTTGGGGTCTGGACAAAAGATGGTCTCGCTGGGGCTTGTGTAAAGCTTAGGTAAACTGGCTCTAAATCCACTGCCCTTGAATATGCTGGCTGTAACAGATGTTGCCATGAGGCCACTAGGAGTTTCAATCTCTTGTCTGGCAAACATAAGCTCCATTCTTTTACCGGCTTGGTTGATGTCAACAATGTGCCTTTAAAATTAGACGGATAAAGGCAGATAGTTAGTTTTAGGAGTACTGAATTGCTGTTGTAAATGCAAAAAGCAAGAACAGCAACTATGCATATTATATCAATATATGTACAAGTAGTATTCACTAAATTCGAGTGTTACTATCTGCATGGTGCATTATACATATATTGATACTACATGTATTTCCTTAATATGGTAATTCATATTATAATATATAACTATATAGTAACTATTGATTTTTTTGTTCGAATATAATTACTGTTGATATAATATACCATGTTATATACCAGGGCAGCCCCTAAAATAGAAAATTTTTAATTAGGCCTTTTATAGTTTATAAAATTTTAAATTAATAATGATAAAATTGTACTTTGACCCTCAAAATGTTAAAAATTTGATTTAATCTTTTAAAATTATAAACATATAAGCTATTAAAATAATAAAATTATATTTTACCATCGTAAAATATACAATTTAATTTTACCCCAAAAACTTTTCTAACTTCGCCTTATAATATACTATGATATAACCTAACATGTTAATTTATATAATTATTAAAAAATTTATTAATTTTAGTGTCACAAGCGAAGTGATACAAATTTAAAATATTAATATTAAAAAGTTTATTAATTAAGAAAATTACCAAAAAATATTAAATTAATATTAATATTTAAACTATGATGAATTTTGTATATTTTAATATTAAAATACTTTTAAAAATATTTTCTAATTTCATTATTTTTCCAATTTATTAATGATTTTTGAAGAAATTAATTGAAAATTTTAAACAAAAACTAATATTATAAAAAATATTATAAATTTATTACACACAACTGGCTCAGGCATTGACAAGAATAAAAACTAATTTGATGAATTAAAAGTTTAAAAAATGGTGAAAAATGATTAGATCGATATGATTGAAATATTATATTTATTTAAAAATTTTAAGTGTAATTATATCGATAATTTAATAGTTAAATTATTAAAATATTTATCGTACAAATATATACAGAAGAGTATAAAACTTTTTTGGGTATAAGTGGATTTTTCCTAGTTTAATTAAAGATCCGATTATATATGGTTGTGTTCAGGTCATGGATGAACAAGTAAACAGTGTGATTTCACGAGTAGCTGAAAGAAAAACTAGAAAATAGGGATGGGTTCCTTACTTTATCACAAGAGACTCGTACAAGCCACGAAATAATTCCCACTTTTTAGCAACTTGAGCAGTGACAGGCATCAGCTTTGGCTGCCCGCCTGAAGTCCCAGAGCTGCATTTGATCAAACAGATGATAGAACTATTAGAAGGAAGCAAACAATGCCCCAAAACACACAGAACCAAAGCAACAAATTCATGCATGCCTTAGAAAGAACCCTGTAATGGGTTCAGCTAAAAGGATATCTGATGTCTCCCCATTAACAATCCTATCTATGTAAGGCTTGAGATCTTCATAAGTAACTATGGGAACATTTTTCTTAAAGAGTTGCTTGTCGGTTTGACCATGGAGGAATCCCCTTAAATACTCTGTTCCTGCATTTCTACTTAGTATTTCCCTCAACACCTTGTCTTGAATTTGCCCAGCATTTGTGGTCAGTTCCTCAATCATCTTCAACCCACCTTCATACCCATTCATTGCCATCTAGGAAGCACCGACACGGGGAAAATCCCCTCGTACCAGTGTCGTACTGGTGTCCAACACGGACACGCTGCCGACACGGCCGGAAACGTACCGGACACACCTTGAAGCGTGTCAAAAAAGGACACTCCCGGACTTTACTTTGGCCTGAATCAGAAACGGAAAAAAAACCCATATACAAGAATAGAACTTTAGTAAACAGAAAAAAAGAACTTTAACATTTAATCGTGATAATTTATGAGATTTTTAACATACCTGATTCGCTTATATGAAGATGATGATGCTGGGTTTTTTGCAGAAAATGAAATACAGAGCAAAGGTAAGGATGGTAAATGAGAAGGGAAAATAGGGGTAAATGGGGAAGAAAATAAAAGGGCTACATAAGAAAGAAAAAAAAATAGTTAATGCTGCGTAAGAAAGAAAGAAAAAATAGTTAATGGTGTGTAAGAAAGAAAAAAAATAGTTAATGCATTGTCTTATATAGTTATAAATTTATAATGGGGTAAGAAAGTAAAACAAATTTATATATTAATGAAAAATATTAATATTTTTATTTATATTGAATATTTTAACATAAAAGATATATATAAAATAATAAAAATATTTTTATTACAGTATCTAATCGTATCCATATAATTTAACTAAAAATTAAATGCAAAGTTAAAATAATTTTTTTTAAATATTGAAGAGCGAAATTGTGATGGTCTAAGTCTCTTTACCAACTTATTATTATTAGTTTTTGAAGAATCTTTACCAACTTTTAGAATTAAAAAATTGAAATTTGCATATGATATGTATTGGAAGGATAGCGTACCCAAGCAAGAGTTTATTACTATATTATATTTTGTTTTTTGAAATAGGTGGAAGGAAATTTATTTTTAAAATACGTTTTCTAAAAGATTTTGTGCGATCGATTTTCATTACTTCAATAAATTTTGAGTAATAATTGTGTAATAATTAACCTTCTTTACAAATTCCTAAAATAAAAAAAATTCTAAAATTTATGGTTAAAATGTGTAATAAGTTTTGTACTTTTTATAAATTTTAAATTAAAATTTATAATTTTATTTTCAGAAATTTAGTCATACTTCTCAGATTTTTAAATTCAAAACACTATAATTTTTTTTGTAAATTTGTTAATGTGACATTTTGAAATAAAAAATACTCATTTGATAATAATATAATTAAAAATTGACATTTTAATGAACCCGAATTTAATTAAGTAATCTCAAAAGTATTAATAGTTGGACTTAAATTTTAAAATCTAAAAAGTAAAAAACTAAATTCCTTAAAAAGTATAATGATTAAATTCCAAAATCATGAAAAATATAGGAACTTAATGCATAATTTAATCATTTTATATATGATATGTAGTCATTGAAAACCTCCCAAAAAGGAGACAACATACCAAATAAACCAAACAAGATTTGTAAAACCCATAAGGCATACAACAAGACAAGCGAATGTGTCAAAAAGGCTCATAATATATAAACATCAAAGAACACAAAACTATAAACTGCTAGAGTGATTAAAAAATAAAATTTTTGAACCCCATGTTGGCTTGATAATCAAGGTGTTCATCGCCCTAGGTGTGGCATGCATTCGATTCGCACTAGTCGCATTACTATTAGGACTTTCCCTCCTCTTGTAATTCATAAAAAAAAATCAAATTTTTAAATAAGTTAATAATTAAATCCAATTGAATAAACAAAGTAGAAATACTCTCAGTTTATCTAAAATATAATCCAAAGAGAATAAGGTTTGCCTAAAATATAACCCAAAGTCAACGATTTTTCTGACATCCCATATGAGTGAATTTTGATGTACTTGGAAATATTTCACTACGCCCTAGGTGTGGCATGCATTCGATTCGCACTAGTCGCATTACTATTAGGACTTTCCCTCCTCTTGTAATTCATAAAAAAAAATCAAATTTTTAAATAAGTTAATAGTTAAATCCAATTGAATAAACAAAGTAGAAATACTCTCAGTTTATCTAAAATATAATCCAAAGAGAATAAGGTTTGCCTAAAATATAACCCAAAGTCAACGATTTTTCTGACATCCCATATGAGTGAATTTTGATGTACTTGGAAATATTTCACTACGCCTGTGTTTTAGATAAATCAAGCACTTGAATCTCAAAGGACTTTCTTGGCTTGCAAGATATCATGAAGCAAAGGTAACATGGTATGCTTATATGATTGAATGCCCTTACTTAACATTATGTTAGAAAAGGTTATAACTTTGAGTTCAAAACAAGATATCAATAATTTTGCCAAACATTTTTGACACTAACACAATAAAGTAAAAAAGATTATTCTCCCGAGTTTTTAAACAAGAAATGATGCAAACTAATTATAACGGTGATTTGGGGTTGAAATACTTTCTTATCACTCTTGAATCTAATATCTTCATGGCTTCCTCAGATTTAATGCAACTAGGTTTTTTGTATTGGCTCAACAAAGTTCCTTTGGACACACAGTGATCCATTAGTGTAACACCCCTAACCCGAATCTGTCGCCAGAATAGGGTTACGGAGCATTACTGGAGTTTACAGATCAATTAGTCAGACATTTCATATAATATAGCATTCATATAAGAAATCAATCGAAAACCAATTGAAATCAAACATATTGTCCCTTATATGAGTCCTCGAGGCCCAAAACACAAGTTAGAAACAAGTCAGGACTAGATCGAGTACTCAAAATTTTTTTTGGAAAACATTGAAAATTTTCAAAGTTGCAGGGGATACATAGCCGTATGGCCAGGCCGTGTGACTCATACGGTTAGGAGACACGCCCGTGTCTCAGGCCGTGTAGGCATTCGAAATAGGGACACACGGCCGTGTCCTAGCCCGTTTCTGTGCCAGTGTAACTCTCTGACTTGGGTCACACGGCCAAACCACACGCTCGTGTGCTAGGCCGTGAAATCATACTACTTGCGCAATTTAAAAGATACAGGGGACACATGGCTGTGTCACCTAGCTGTGTGTTACACACGGTTGAGACACATGCCTGTGTCTTTGCCCGTGTGAACAAAAATAGGTCATTTTCCAAGCCACATTTCTCACCCAATTTGGTACCAACCTAAACACAACAATTTGCACATCAACAAACCATAATAAGACATTCAAAACAAGCCAAATCAAGTCTTAAACATGAAATATCACCACATTTTACTGTCTTTCATTCTACCATATCAAACACATAACAAATATGATAAGGCCACTTATATACACATCAAAATATACCAAACACAAACCATTCAAATTGCTAGTCTCAACAAAACCCTTATATGCCAACATTGGCCAAAACAACCTATATGTAATGACCCAAAATCCACGGGCACCGGAAAAGTGAGTTATAAGGCCTCCGTCTTAGTGAAATAAGTTCGAAAATAATTATTAAAAATATTTATGAGCCTAGTGGTGTGTCTAATTAGGATTTAATTAGGTGAAATTAGCTTAATTTAGAATAATTAGCAAAAAGAACTAAATTGAAAAAGGGGTAAAAGTTTAATTCTAAAGTAATAGAGAATAAAAAGGATCAAAATGACAATTAAGCCATTTACATAAATTGAGGCGGCAAATGGAAGAAAAATCAAGATTTTTCTTGAATGTATGTATTATATATATTAAAATTATTATTATGGTTTTATAATTATTATGATTATTTAATGAATATTATATTTTAAATAAATTAAATAGTTGATAAATATATGGTAATAAAATATACATGTGTAAAAATTATATTGGTACATTTGTAATTTAAATACTAAATTACTTATAATTTAAGTAAAAAGATATTTGTTAATTAAATAATTAAAATTTTAAATTATGAGATTTTTGTTTGAGAAACAAATTAAATAATGACAAATGTAATAAAATTATTGGTACAAATGTAGAATTAAATATGTGTTCAATTGTAAAATATGTAAATGATGTTAAAATAGATATTTAAAATAAATATATTATAATATATGCTAATTAAATAAGTAAAGCAAATAAATATAAAAGAGAAATAAAGAAACAAAAGGGAATAGAAACAGAATTGACAACGGGAAGCAGGGGAGAAAAAGAGAAAGAAAAAGGGAAAGAAAAATAAAAGAGAAAACTAAGGATTTGAAGCTTGGAGTTAATTTGGTAAGTTAATTAAGTCCTTTTCAGTTAATCTTGATGTTTTAGAAGCTTTGAAACAAGATTTTGATGAAATTAAGTTGATAGTTCAAGAGTTCATATGTTTCCAAATATGGTTCATGTTGGACAAATTATGGAATTAGGGATTTAATTGAATGAATTATAAGTTAGAATTGATTAAGGGATTAAATTGTAAACTAGGCTATAAGTTTTATGTTGTAGGGACTAAATTGAAGAAATTTTGAAATTAGGGAAATATGCAGGAAATTTTATAGTTAAATATAAGTTTAGACAAAATTTGAATAGAAAAGAGAGTGAATTGGATTAAGAAAATAATTAAGTTTAGTTGGGATTAAATTGGGAATAAGGTAGGAATTGTTTAGAAATTTAATTATTTATTATAATTAATGCTGTAAATAATAATGTAAATTACTATTATTTTCGTAGCCAACAAAGAACCTGAAGCATCAGCATCAAAAGGAAAGGAGAAAGTCATCGAGGACTAAAACGGGAGAATTACGGTGTGTATTACTATAATTCGAATTTTAATTATTATTGATTGCTGAATTTTTAATTGTTATGTATGGTAAGTAAGACTTGAGGTAAGTATGTGAAATTGATATGAATATTGAGTGAAAATGAAAGTGATGCAAATTGAATTAAATTGAATAGAATAAGTGAATTATGGAATATGTGATTATTTGAAAAGTGTATTTATTGAAAAATGAATGGTGATTTGAATTGTGAATTGAAAGTGATATAGAATTGAGAAAGTGAACTGAATACCCTATTAACTAGTCGGGCTGAGTTGGATATAGTTGGCATGCCATAGGATTAGAAGTGTTCAGGGATGCTTCGACCCCGAGTCGATGAGACACTGGGTGTCACTAAATTTCTTCGGATAGATTCGATGAGGTACTGGGTACCAACATTACTTTGGCTAGGCCGATGAGACACTGGGTGTCAACTATTACTTCGAACTATCCGACGAGGCACTGGGTGCCATATTGGTGTGTTTGGTTGGATCCGTGTATCCGCCAAAGTCCGAGTTACGTTAATAGGGTGAAAAATTGAGATGTGAATTTAAGGCATTGAAAAAAAAAAAGAGAAATTGAATTATGAATAGAAATTGGAATTGTGATAGAAAGAGAAAAGTATGGGCTAAATGTTCATAAGTGGTTTAAATTCAAGTTTGTGAAAAATACATTGATTGACGAATAATTAAATTGAATTGTTATTATGAAATGATGAAAATACAAATAAAAATAAAGTATGAATTAGTATTTAAGAAATTAATTGTTATGTATTTTAATATTTATATTTTTATTATTGATGATATATTTTGAATTATGGTAATACCACTGAGTATATCCATACTTAGCGTACGGTTGTTTCCGTGCGCAAGTTAGTAAAAGTCAAGTGTCCCGGCTCAGCATCCAGAACAATCCCGACTCCAACACAAATTTGGTGATGTATATTTTTCTTTTGCGTAAAGGTGGCATGTACATAGGTGTTGTTTAGTCACTTGAATATGTATATTTCTTTGGGTAGTGAAGGATGAATTATAAGATTTAGATGGTTAAATGAATGAAGTTTTTAATCAATTTAGAATGATGCTATGATAGTTATTAAGTTAAAAATTATGTTAATGATATAAATATTAGTTATATGAATGTGAAACATTGGTATTGGTTGTTTTGGTTTGAATTTGCAGGGGGTTTTAGGTAAAAATAAGCGAAATGTCACAAAATTTTTATAAAAAACAATTTCCCGGAATACTCGAACAAGTCCCGTTCTACTTTTAATACGTGTTTGAACTTCGAGAGTCCAATATAGGGACTTAATTATTATATTATACTATGAAAGTTATATTAATTGTAGATTATTCGTAAGTTGTCTAATATGTCCGGTAATGCCTCATAACCTCGTTTCGGCGACGGTTTGGGGTTAGAGGGTATTACAGTTGTTGGTATTAGAGCTATCAGGTTTAGCCGATTCTCGGGCTAAATTGTTCTCGGAAGTGAGTTTAGGAGTACATGCCACTGTCGAGTCGAAATTGAGTCGGGATTTTTGGATGCTAATATATTTATTTGATTTTGTTTTATAGATAAAATGTTAGATGAAAGACTGGATAATGTTGAACAGGAAATGTATACTGGAAGTCGAGAATTAGAAGAAACTGAATCTGCTACACCTAGTGTGAATCCGTTAGATAATCAACCTCCTTACGTAGGGAGAGAAAGAAATACCTCACAACTGTTAAGAGATATAGCTGATGCATTACAGCATATAGTGAGAACTATACCTGCTACTACATCTGTACCTACTGTCAGACAGGCCCCGATTAAAAAGTTATGAAAATATGGTGCCACAGAATTTCAAGGATTAAAAAGAGATGATCCGTCCGTTGCTGAAAATTGGATGGAAACAACAAAAAGAGTTTTGCAACAATTAGACTGCACCCCCTGAGAGAGTTTAATATGTGCTGTATCACTGTTACAAGGAGAAGCGTATCTCTGGTGGGAATCTGTGGTTAGACATTTGTCGGATGATCAGGTAACCTGGGACTTGTTTCAAAAATAATTTCAGAAGAAGTATATTGGGGAATTGTACATCAAAGAGAAAAAGCAAGAGTTTTTAGTGTTGAAACAGGGGAATATGTCAGTACTGGATTATGAGCGAGAGTTCTCTAGATTGAGCAGGTATGCTTTAGAATATATTCCAACCGAGGCTGATAATTGTAAACGATTTCTACGGGGACTGCGAGATGAAATCAAGATTCAATTGGTAAGTCTCAGAATTACTGAACTTGTTGATCTGGTTGAGCGAGCAAAAATGATAGAACAAGTACTGGGCGTGGATAAAAAATCAGAAATTGGTAAATTAGCTGGGAAACGTATGGGAACTACTAGTTCTAATCCATCACTGAAAAGATTCAGAGAATCAAGAAGTGACTGGAGATCCAGTTTTAATTCAGACAGAGTGGTAAAAGCAGAGGTAAACAGATGACAGTATCTACTAGCAGTGTGAGAGGTCCATCTTGAAGTGTAGAATTCCAGACTGTGAGCACTGTGGGAAGAAACACAGAGGAGAATGTTGGAAAATAACTAGAGGTTGCTTCAGATGTGGTTCTACAGACCATTTTATTAGAGATTGTCCGAACACCGATAGTGCTGAACCTGTATCGTCACAAAGATCAATATCTACTACTAGAGGTAGAGGGTCAGGTAGGGGTAGTTCGGCTTCCAGAGGAGGTGCTGGTAGAATGAGCAGTGATATTGTTACTCAGCAGTCTGAAGCCAGAGTACCAGCCAGAGCTTATGTGGTCAAAAAACGAGAAGAAGGTGATGCTCACGATGTGGTGACAGGTATATTTTTACTGTATTCTGAGCCTGTTTATGCTTTGATTGATCCTGGATCTTCGCATTCTTATATTAATTCAAAATTAGTTGAATTGGGGAAATTAAAATCTAAAATGTCTAGAGTGTCTGTAGAAGTGTTGAGTCCGTTGGGGCAAACAATATTAGTGAATCGAGTATGTCCGAGATGCCCGTTTATTATATAGAATAAAACTTTTCCTGTTGACTTGTTGATTATGCCATTTGGGGATTTTGATATAATATTGGGAATGGATTGGCTATCCAAATATGGAGTGATTTTGGATTGTTATAAAAAGAAGTTTAGTATTCAAACAGACAGTGGAGATCGGATTGACGTAAACGATATCCATACTGGTGGGTTGGCACGTACCATTTCAGCAATAAAGGCTATTAAATTACTTCAACAGGGGTGTTCAGCATATTTAGCATATGTTATTAACTCAGATTCGGTTGGAAGTTAATATAGCAAGAACCGAACAGTTTGCGAATTTCCTGATGTATTTCCTGAGGAATTACCGGGTTTACCGCCCGATAGAGAAGTTGAATTTGCTAAGAGGTTTATTCGGGCACAGCACCAATCTCTATACCTCCATATCGGATGTCACCTACAGAGTTAAAAGAGCTGAAAATACAGTTGCAAGATTTGTTAGATCGTGGCTTTATTCGACCAAGTATATCACTGTGGGGAGTTCCGATATTATTTGTTAAAAAGAAAGATGGCTCTATGCAACTTTGTATTGATTACTGACAGTTGAACAAGGTGACAATTAAAAATAAGTACCCGTTGCCTCGCATTGATGATTTATTTGATCAGTTGAAAGGAGCTTCTGTGTTTTCGAAGATTGGCTTAAGGTCGGGTTACTATCAGTTGAAGGTAAAAGAAAGTGATGTACTGAAAACAGCTTTCCGTACGAGGTATGGCCATTATGAGTTCTTGGTAATGCCATTTGGGTTAACAAATGCCCCAGCTGCTTTTATGGATCTCATGAATCATATCTTTCAGCCGTAGTTAGATCAGTTTGTGGTGGTTTTTATTAATGATATATTGGTTTATTCAAAGTTAGAGTCAGAACATGATCGGCATCTGAAAATTGTGCTACAGACTTTACGAGAGAAATAACTATATGGAAAACTCAGTAAATGTGAGTTCTGGTTATTAGAAGTGATATTTCTGGGGCATGTAGTATCTGCAGATGGAATCCGAGTTGATCCGAAAAAGATTGAAGCAATTGTTCAATGGAATGCACCGAGGAATGTATCTGAGGTACGTAATTTTCTTGGTTTAGCTGGGTATTACAGAAGATTTGTAAATGGATTTTCGAAGATAGCTTTGCCGATGACCAAGTGGCTGCAGAAGAATGTTCCTTTTATTTGGGATGATCAGTGTCAGAAAAGTTTTGAAACATTGAAGCAAATGTTAACCGAGGCACCAGTTCTGACATTGCCAGAATCGGGTAAAGATTTTGTAGTGTATAGTAATGCTTCTTTGAGTGGTTTGGGTTGTGTATTGATGCAGGATGGGAAGGTAATAGGCTATGCATCTCGTCAATTGAAACCACATGAAAGGAATTATCCGACTCATGATCTTGAGTTAGCAGCTGTGATTTTTGCATTGAAGATTTGGAGACATTATCTTTATGGTGAAAAATGCTACATCTATACGGATCAGAAGAGTTTGAAGTATCTTCTTTCTCAGAAAGAATTGAATTTGAGACAAAGGCGTTGGATCGAGCTTCTGAAAGATTATGATTGTGTTATAGACTATCATCCGGGAAGAGCTAATGTTGTAGCTGATGCATTGAGTAGAAAAGCTGTAATTGAATTAAGAGCAATGTTTGCACGGCTTAGTATCAATGATGATGGGAGTTTTTTGGCCAAATTGAGAATAAAACCAGTAATGTTTGATTAGATTAGATCAGCTCAGTTGGAAGATGACAAATTATTGACGAAAAGAGAGATGGTACCGAATGGCACAGCAAAAAATTTTAGTATTGATGATTGTGGATGCTTGAGGTTTCAAAATCGGATTTGTATTCCAAATACTTCTGAGCTTAAAGAGTTGATTTTACAGGAAGCTCATGATAGTTCATTTGCTATGCACCCCGGAGGCACGAAAATGTATCGAGATTTAAGAGAATTATACTGGTGGCCAGGGATGAAAAGAGACATAGTAGAATTTGTAAGTAAATGTTTGACTTGTCAGCGGGTAAAGGCAGAACATCAGGTTCCTACTGGATTGCTTCAGCTTATTAATATTCCTGAATGGAAATGGGATCGCATCACGATGGATTTTATTACTGCATTACCATTGTTAGCAAGCAAAAAGAATGCTATTTGGGTGACAGTTGATAGACTTACCAAGTCAGCACATTTTATAGCAGTCAGGACCGATTGGTTGTTGCAGAAGCTTGTAGACGTGTATATTCGAGAAATTGTTAGATTACATGGCATTTTGATATCAATAATTTCAGATTGAGATCCTCGGTTCACATCGAGATTTTGGAGACAGTTACATGAGTCGTTGGGTACTAGACTTAGTTTCAGTACAGCTTTTCATCCCCAAACTGACGGACAGTCCGAACGGGTAATTCAGGTACTAGAAGATATGCTTCGAGTTGTATTATTGATTTTGAAGCAGGTTGGGAGCGATATTTGTCACTAGCTGAGTTTGTCTATAATAATATTTTCCAATCTAGTATTCAGATGGCTCCGTATGAAGCGATATATGGTCGAAAATGTAGATGACCAGTATGTTGGACGGAGTTGAATGAAAGAAAAGTAATTGGGCCGGAATTAATTCAAGAAACAGAAGAAACAGTCAAAAAGATCAAAGATAGATTAAAGGTAGCTTTTGACAGACAAAAGTCTTATGCAGACTTGAAACGTCGAGACATTGAGTATTCAGTTGGAGACAAAGTATTTCTTAAGGTTTCTCCTTGGAAAAAAGTTTTGAGATTTACTTGGAAAGGTAAATTGACCCCACGTTTTATTGGGCCGTATGAAATAGTGGAAAGAATTGGACTAGTTGCATATCGATTGGCTTTACCTTCTAAATTACAAAGGATTCATGATGTTTTTCATGTTTCGATGCTACGGAAATATAGATCAGATCCTTCTCATATAATTTCTACAGAAGATATTGAAGTTCGACCTGATCTATCATATGAAGAAGAGCCGGTTCAAATTTTAGCACGGGAAGTAAAAGAATTAAGAAATAAAAAGGTTCCTTTAGTGAAAGTCCTATGGAGAAATCATAATTTTAAAGAAGCGACTTGGGAACCAGAGGAAACTATGAGAGTACAATATCCTCATCTCTTCTCAGGTAAATTTCGAGGACGAAATTTATTAAGGGGGGAGAAATGTAATGACCCAAAATCCACGGGCACCGGAAAAGTTAGTTATAGGGCCTCCGTCTTAGTGAAATAAGTTCGAAAATAATTATTAAAAATATTTATGAGCCTAGTGGTGTGTCTAATTAGGATTTAATTAGGTGAAATTAGCTTAATTTAGAATAATTAGCAAAAGAACTAAATTGAAAAAGGGTAAAAGTTTAATTCTAAAGTAATAGAGAATAAAAGGATCAAAATGGCAATTAAGCCATTTACATAAATTGAGGCGACAAATGGAAGAAAAATCAAGATTTTTCTTGAATGTATGTATTATATATATTAAAATTATTATTATTATGGTTTTATAATTATTATGATTATTTAATGAATATTATATTTTAAATAAATTAAATAGTTGATAAATATATGGTAATAAAATATACATGTGTAAAAATTATATTGGTACATTTGTAATTTAAATACTAAATTACTTATAATTTAAGTAAAAAGATATTTGTTAATTAAATAATTAAAATTTTAAATTATGAGGTTCTTGTTTGAGAAACAAATTAAATTGTAACACCCCAAACCCGGCCCAGACGTTATGACCGGATCTGACATGCCACATCGAAGCGTTCAAAACATTTTATATTGTTGATCCAGAAAAACTTACTTAGTGTTTTAAAAGATAATTTCATTATAGGTTAAAGTGAATGGAAGCTCGCACTGTAGGAAACCGGAAAAGAGGTGGTGAGTCCATCGAATCGCTTAAGTACCAAGCTCCTTCGGATCCAATCCTAGACATGCATACCGCCATTGCCACACCTTAACGTCATGGATATTTCTAGAAACCGATTTGATTAAGTCATTTAGGAAAAGTGATTAATTTTGGAAAATACTTTCATTAAAAGCTTTGCTTGTTGTCGTGTTATTTTGAAATCAATTGTTGTTTTTGAAAACGCGCCTAAAGCTATCCAATTTCAACAGTTAAAATAAGTAATACCTATCTTAGAAATACATATTAAAACCATCAAAAATAATTAAGCGGCCTTATTACATTTAAAACCCAAAACTTCAAACGTAAATAAAAGGATGTCCATTCACGGAAGAAAATCAAACTTTCGAGCGGGTGGCCACTCCGAATTCCCTCACAGCTCCAAGCCCACTATGGTTGGGGATTACCTGCGTGGATGAAAATAAAAGGGGTGAGTTTGGGGAAACTCGGTGTGTAAATTAACCTAACCATAGCCTATATCAGCTCAAACCACAGAAATAGAACAAGTTGGCCTTAGCCTGAGCAATGTAATCGAATAAAGCCCATAGGCCCATAATGAACGTAACAGATATTACATGTTTATGCGAAACCCAACCTGATTCATCCATAACACCTCCGTACCAGCCTTACACCATGTGGGAGACTACTCGACCCACCCAATCGCTACACACCACAGAAATCGCAGCGAGGCTGCCAGATATTGTGACGAAGTCACCAGATACAGATATTGTGGCAGAGCCACCAGATCAGATAATCGTGGCATAGCCACCAGAACAGATATATGTGGCAGAGCCACCAGATCAGATAATTGTAGCATAGCCATCAGGACGCTTCCTCCATAATATAACCCATGTCCCCATGCAACAGATATATAATCATTGCATACATCATACAGAATCAGATCGTCATGCTTTTCAGTCAAAATTAACCCTAGGGGTATAACAGTAATTTTGCACCTAGGGGTATAATAGTAATTTTCCATACATAAAGGTATTATAGTAATTTAGCTGCTTTTAGGGTTTTCATGCATATCCTAACTATTTACGTACTATCAGAATACTTACACAAGATACTTATTTAATTGGGCCGTTGGCCCATGAACCCGATCTTTGGCCCATTAAGCCCAAAATATCAAAATGTACGAAATCGCGCGTACTGCAGTTTATTACTTTAGATAACCAAATATACAAACCCAACTATCTTACGAGCATTCGCACACTCACAAATTCCAAAAATACCGACTTTTCGGCATTTCGGCTTTTCGGCTTTTGCCAATCTAGTCTATGAGAGGGTGTCAGTTACACACCTGTTTGCAACGATATGCTGACGAGATCCACACACGAACCGCCTACAATTGGATTACTAACATGTTAATCTAACTATTCAAATACAAACTACGTATTAACCCCTTACAATATTCGGCCAACCACACCTACAGATCATAGTAAGCTTATAAGAAAACAATAAGCAACTCATTAACAAATTTTTGTCAATGTTTACCACATAATCATAATTTCGCTGCAAGCTGTCTTCCTGAGCAACAGTCACTAAATTATTTATAACTGGAGCTACGAAACTCCAAATCAAGTGCAGTTAATTTTCCCTGAAAATAGACTCATATATATTCTATCCATAAAATTTTCAGAATTTTTGGTTTGGCCAATCAATACCAGATTTTTCTTAAAGTTTCCCATGTTTCACTGTTTAACTAATCTGACCACTCTTTATTACGAATCAAATTTCTCATTGTACAGAATTCAAAATATGTTCTCGTTTATTTCATTTGAAACTAGACTTATTAAGCTTTAATTACATAATTTATTCACCTTCTAACTCATCTCTCACAATTTATGGTGATTTTCCAAATTCACGTTACTGCTGTTGTCCCAAGCAGATTTATTACCAAATCACTCTTTCACACATAACTTGCATGCATGTTATTTAAACATGTATATCACCAATCAATCATCACATATCTATGATTTTACTTAAGTATAATCTCCATTTCATCATTTTAAAGCACAACATGTTAGCCGATTTTTCCCCTTAGCATCTAAGGCACATGCATGCTCATTTTTTTGGCTCAACTTCACCTATCTTCCATTTTTCATCAAAAGAACATGGAACAACAACCATTTCCTTCATTTTAATTCATGACTAAATGCTCACAACACAACTAAAAACCAAAATATGCTTCAAGAGTTAAGGTAGAATCAAGAAGAACTCATGAACATCAAGATAGAAGCAAACTACCATGAACTTACCTTCAATTTTCTTCCCCAAGTGACCGAACATTCAAGAGCTTTCTCCTCTCCTTTCTCTTCTCTAACTTTCGGCTATGATGAACAAAGATGGACAAAACTTTGTTCTTTTCACCCCTTTTTCTTTTAATAAAATTTCATATTTCATCCCTTTAATTCTTTAATACAAAAGACATGAAATGGCCATCATGGAACATTTACCTAAACCATTATCATGGAACATTTACCTAACCCATTATCATGGAATATTTACCTAATCCATTATCATGGAACATTTACCTAACCCATTATCAATTTGTACCATGAATTATGGATATCAAGTGCTCATATTGTCTACAACAACATGATGGCTGGCCACTTCATGTAAAATGGGAGTTTTGTCATGCAAATCCTCCTATTTTGCACTCCTATTTATTTGGCCACTTCAATTTAGCCTATAGCATTTTCAAACATTTTCACATAGGTTCTATTTCATAATTTCACCCCCTTTTTCTTATGGAACAAAATTAACTAAAATTGTCGGGTTCTATCTTAAGCTTGGGCCTTCTAGAGGCCCACTAACATAATTAAACCTATGCCAACATTCACAGAATTCCCGAAAATTGGGGCGTTACAACTCTACCCTCCTTAAAGAAATTTCGTCCTCAAAATTTACCTGATCCAACTAGTTGAGGGTATTGTTGACGCATAGTCTCTTCTGATTCCCAAGTAACTTCTTCCTTTCCATGATTATGCCAAAGTACTTTCACTAACGGGACAGATTTCCTTCTGAGAACCTTAACATCTCGAGCCAATATTTGCAGGCTCCTCCTCAAAGGTCAAATCGATCGAACTTCAATTTCGCAATCGGCGGGACATGAGCGAGGTCAAGACGATAATGCCTTAATATGGAGACGTGAAAACATCGTGAATCTGTCTAACTCGAGGCAATTCCAATCGATAAGCCACTTGGGCCTACTCGCTTCAAAACTGATAAGGCCCAATGAACTGCGGACTAACTTGCCCTTCTTACCGAACCTTAATATCTTCTTCCAAGGAGAAACCTTTAAGAAGACCATATCACCTACTGAGTACTCAATCTCCTTACGCTTCAAATCTGCATACGACTTTTGCCTATCAGATGCTTCTTTTAACCGGTCCCTAATTATTCTGACCTTATCCTCAGTATCAGCTACCAACTCTGGTCCAAGAACTTGTCGCTCTCCTAGTTCGGTCCAACAACTAGGTGTACGACACCTTCGTCCATACAGTGCTTCATACGGTGCCATTCGAATACTCGCTTGGTAACTGTTATTGTACGCAAATTCTGCCAACGGCAAGTAATCCTCCCAACTACCTCGAAAGTCAATCACGCATCCCCTCAACATGTCCTCCGGAATCTGAATAACCCTCTCTGACTGACCATCAGTTTGGGGATGGAAAGCCGTACTAAAGTTCAATCGTGTCCCCAACGTCTAATGCAACTTTTGCCAAAATCGAGATGTAAATCTGGGATCCCGATCAGAAATAATTGAAACTGGGACTCCATGAAGTCACACAATCTCTGCCACATACAACTTGGCTAACTTTTGAAGTGAAAAGTCAGTATGAACGGGTATGGAATGGGCCGATTTGGTCAACCTATCCACAATCACCGACACCGAGTCTTTATTTGATGGTGTCAAATGCAACCCACTCACAAAGTCTATGGTTACCCTCTCCCACTTCCAAAGTGGTATCTTCACTGGCTGCAATAGTCCAGAGGGTAATTGATGCTCAGCTTTCACTTGCTGACATGTCAGACATTTCCCTACAAACTCCGTTACTTCTTGTTTAAGTCCAGGCCACCAGTTCAATTCTCGTAAGTCATGATACAACTTGTTCCCTCCAGGATGCATGGCACAAAGTCCCCCATGAGCTTCCTTCAATATTGTCTGCCTCAAGTCAGAGTCCCTCGGAACACAAATTCTTTCTCGGAAACACAGAACTTCATCACCATTTAAACCGAACTCAGAAGTTTCCCCTTCCTTAACTTGTTGAAAACGAGCAACCAAAGACTCATCTTCTAACTGCTTTTCCTTAATCTGGTCCACCCAGGTTAGCCTTACTTGCAATTCAGCCAACAAACTGCCATCATCATACAGACTCAAACGAGCAAACATTGGTCTCAGATCAGATACGGTTCTACGACTTAAAGCATCAGCTACCACATTAGCCTTGCCTGGGTGATACTCGATCGAATAGTCATAATCCTTAAGCAACTCAATCCATCTCATTCGCCTAAGGTTCAGCTCCTTCTAAGTCAACAAATACTTAAGACTCTTGTGGTCTGTGTATATAATACACCTCTTCCCGTACAAGTAATGTCTCCAAATCTTAACTGCGAATATCACTGCTACCAACTCCAAATCATGAGTCGGATAGTTCCCCTCATGAGGCTTAAGCTATCGTGATGCATATACAACCACCTTACCCTCTTGCATTAACATGCAGCCCAAACCCACGTGTGATGCGTCACTGTACACAGTAAAATCCTTCCTAGACTCTGGCTGAATTAACACAGGTGCTTCAATGAACTTTCTTCAACTTCTCAAAGCCTCCTACTGGTCTCGATCCATACAAACGGTACCCTTTCCTTATGAGTTTTGTCAGAGGTGCTGCTATCACAGAAAAACCTTCCACAAACCTTCTGTAGTATCCTGCCAACCCTAGGAAGCTTCGAATTTCTGACACCGTCCTAGGTGGCTTCCACTCCAAAATTGCTTCAATCTTTTAAGGGTCCACCTTAATCCCTTCGGCAGAGAACACATGTCCTAAGAAGGTTACCTCTCTCAACCAAAATTCACACTTGTTGAACTTCGCAAAGAGTTCCTTCTCCCTTAACACTCGTAGCACTATACGGAGATGCTCATCATGTTTCGCTTCAGTTTCAGAATATACCAGGATATCATCAATGAAGACGACTATGAATCGATCCAAGAATGGTTGGAACACCCGATTCATCGATCCATAAATCTGCAGGAGCGTTAAATCACCCAAATTGCATAACCAAAACTCTTAATGACCATACCGAGTCCGAATGCCGTCTTATGGATATCCGCCTCCTTGACCCTTAACTGATGATATCCAGATCGGAGGTCGATCTTAGAAAGTACAGAAGCCTCTCTAAGCTGGTCAAACAGATCGTCAATCCTTGGCAGTGGATACTTATTCTTAATTGTCAGTTTGTTCAACTGGCGATAATCAATGCACATCCGCATTGTACCATCCTTCTTCTTCACGAATAGCACCGGTGCTCCCCATGGAGACACGCTTGGCCTAATGAAGCCCCTATCCAACAACTCTTGAATTTGAGCCTTTAACTCCACTAACTCCTTCGGTGCCATCCTATACGGTGCGATGGACATGGGCACCATTCCAGGCAACAAATCTATTCCAAACTTAACTTCTCGGTTCAGAGGCAATCTTGGAAGCTCCTTCGGAAAAACATCTTGGAACTCCTTTACGGTCCTAACCTTATCCACTGTTAGTCCCTCCTCTTCTGACTGACTTACAAATGCTAAATAGGCCTCACAACCTTTTCGAATCCACTTTTCGGCTCTTAAAGCTGACACCACATTGGACAAATAATCCCTTCGCTCACCTATCACTATAACCTCCTTGTCCTTTGTGGTCTTTAACACCATTCGTTTAACAGCACAATCCAGGGTCACCTTATGCTTAACAAGCCAGTCCATTCCCAAAATGAGATCAAACTCTCCGAACGGTAACTCCATCAGATCTCCAGGGAAAATCCTACCTTGAGTTTCTAAGGGTACATCCCTATACAGTTTGTCTACCCTAACCGAGTGACCCAAAGGACTTAGTACAGATACCTCACTCACAATCTCCTCAAAGCAGTCTAAGTTGTCCATAATTTGTTCTGTGGCCTCCAACCAACATTCTGCCACATTCGGGGCTATACCAGACACGCCCCTAAAGATCTCCGCTTCGTTAGCCCGAAGTCGTTCAGAAATAGATCCCCGAACTCTATTGCCCGTCTTGCCCCGGCAACCCTTTTCAGAACACGAAGCATTGCCTGTGACAGGGCATCATCCCCGGCACCGCGATCATGAGACTCTACCTCTGTTGCCGGTGGTACCGGTGCATCCACTGCCGGCATATGTCCCGAAGACGAAGATCTCGCTCGAGCACTTCCTCGGCCCTATCCACGGCCTCTTCCACGAACGACTCTTGTACTCATATCGTATTATCTTGATTACGAATTTTTATGCATTGATTCAATATTCCAGTGTTTATTATAGATGTTTTATGAATCAGATAGTAATTCAGAGTTTGTTTTCGCAGAATCGAAGTCTAGCTACAGTTTCAGTCTCTTATCAAAATTTTCTATGGTTTCAGTATCATCCTATCTAGAGTATCCTAGCAGGATTTTAGTACAGACAGATAATTCAGAAAAATATTTAGAGAAGTTCAGAGTAATACTTACAGACTTGAGCCGGAGATTTGGAATGCCACCTTCTAAATATCTAAATTTTGAAAATCGAGTTTTTCGCATTCTTTATAAAATTTTCGTTTTCGAAAATCTTTGTTTTTGTAAACCCATTCCACAGCCGAGTTGTTGCAACCTAGGCTCTGATACCACTAAATGTAACACCCCAAACCCGGCCCAGACGTTATGACCGGATCCGACATGCCACATCGAAGCGTTCAAAACATTTTATATTGTTGATCCAGAAAAACTTACTTAGTGTTTTAAAAGATAATTTCATTATAGGTTAAAGTGAATGGAAGCTGTGCACCAGGTAGGAAACCGGAAAAGAGGTGGTGAGTCCATCGAACTGCTTAAGTACCAAGCTCCCTTCGGATCCAATCCTAGACATGCATACCGCCATTGCCACACCTTAACGTCATGGATATTTCTAGGAAACCGATTTGATTAAGTCATTTTTAGGAAAAGTGATTAATTTTGGAAAATACTTTCATTGCGGAAGCTTTGCTTGTTGTCGTGTTATTTTGAAATCAATTGTTGTTTTTGAAAATGCGCCCTAAAGCTATCCAATTTCAACAGTTAAAATAAGTAATACCTATCTTAGTAATACATATTAAAACCATCAAAAATAATTAAGCGGCCTTATTACATTTAAAACCCCAAAACTTCAAACGTAAATAAAAGGATGTCCAGTTCACCAGAAGAAAATCAAACTTTCAGAATGGGTGGCCACTCCGAATTCCCTCACAGCTCCAAGCCCACTATGGTTGGGGATTACCTGCGTGGATGAAAATAAAAGGGGTAAGTTTGGGGAAACTCGGTGTGTAAATTAACCTAACCATAGCCTATATCAGCTCAAACCACAGAAATAGAACAAGTTGGCCTTAGCCCAGAACAGAATTCAGAATAAAGCCCATAGGCCCATAACAGAACAGAACAGATATTACATGTTTATGCAGAAACCCAACCCAGATTCATCCATAACACCTCCGTACCAGCCTTACACCATGTGGGGAGACTACTCGACCCACCCAATCGCTACACACCACAGAAATCGCAGCGAGGCTGCCAGATATTGTGATGAAGTCACCAGATACAGATATTGTGGCAGAGCCACCAGATCAGATAATCGTGGCATAGCCACCAGAACAGATATATGTGGCAGAGCCACCAGATCAGATAATTGTAGCATAGCCACCAGGACGCTTCCTCCATAATATAACCCATGTCCCCATGCAACAGATATATAATCATGGCATACATCATACAGAATCAGATCGTCATGCTTTTCAGTCAAAATTAACCCTAGGGTATAACGGTAATTTTGCACCTAGGGGTATAATAGTAATTTTCCATACATAGAGGTATTATAGTAATTTAGCTGCTTTTAGGGTTTTCATGCATATCCTAACTATTTACGTACTATCAGAATACTTACCACAAGATACTTACGAATTGGGCGTTGGCCCATGAACCCGATCTTTGGCCCATTAAGCCCAAAATATCAAAATGTACGAAATCGCGCGTCTTCGCAGTTTTATTACTTTAGATAACCAAATATACAAACCCAACTATCTTACGAGCATTCACACTCACAAATTCCCAAAATACCGACTTTTCGGTATTTGCTTTTCGCTTTTGCCAATCTAGTCTATGAGAGGGTGTCGATTACACACACATTTGCGATGATATCTTGTGAGATCCACACACGAACCGCCTACAATTGGATTACTAACACGTTAATCTAACTATTCAAATACAAACTACGTATTAACCCCTTACAATATTCGGCCAACCACACCTAGAGATCATAGTAAGCTTATAAGAAAATAATAAGCAACTCATTAACAAATTTTTGTCAATGTTTACCACATAATCATAATTTCACTACAAGCTGTCTTCCTGAGCAACAGTCACTAAATTATTTATAACTGGAGCTACGAAACTCCAAATCAAGTGCCGTTAATTTTCCCTGAAAATAGACTCATATATATTTTATCCATAAAATTTTCAGAATTTTTGGTTTGGCCAATCAATACCAGATTTTTCTTAAAGTTTCCCATGTTTCACTGTTTAACTAATCTGACCACTCTTCATTACGAATCAAATTTCTCATTGTACAGAATTCAAAATATGTTCTCGTTTATTTCATTTGAAACTAGACCTATTAAGCTTTAATTACATAATTTATTCACATTCTAACTCATCTCTCACAATTTATGGTGATTTTCCAAAGTCACGTTACTGCTGCTGTCCCAAGCAGATTTATTACCAAATCACTCTTTCACACATAACTTGCATGCATGTTATTAAACATGTATATCACCAATCAATCATCACATATCTATGATTTTACTTAAGTATAATCTCCATTTCATCATTTTAAAGCACAACATGTTAGCCGATTTTTCCCCTTAGCATCTAAGGCACATGCATGCTCATTTTTTTGGCTCAACTTCACCTATCTTCCATTTTTCATCAAAAGAACATGGAACAACAACCATTTCCTTCATTTTAATTCATGACTAAATGCTCACAACACAACTAAAACCAAAATATGCTTCAAGAGTTAAGGTAGAATCAAGAAGAACTCATGAACATCAAGATAGAAGCAAACTACCATGAACTTACCTTCAATTTTCTTCCCCAAGTGACCGAACATTCAAGAGCTTTCTCCTCTCCTTTCTCTTCTCTAACTTTCGGCTATGATGAACAAAGATGGACAAAACTTTGTTCTTTTCACCCTTTTTTCTTTTAATAAAATTTCATATTTCATCCATTTAATTCTTTAATACAAAAGACATGAAATGCCCATCATGGAACATTTACCTAAACCATTATCATGGAACATTTACCTAACCCATTATCATGGAATATTTACCTAATCCATTATCATGGAACATTTACCTAACCCATTATCAATTTGTACCATGAATTATGGATATCAAGTGCTCATATTGTCTACAACAACATGATGGCTGGCCACTTCATGTAAAATGGGAGTTTTGTCATGCAAATCCTCCTATTTTGCACTCCTATTTATTTGGCCACTTCAATTTAGCCTATAGCATTTTCAAACATTTTCACATAGGTTCTATTTCATAATTTCACCCCCTTTTTCTTATGGAACAAAATTAACTAAAATTGTCGGGTTCTATCTTAAGCTTGGGCCTTCTAGAGGCCCACTAACATAACTAAACCTATGCCAACATTCACAGAATTCCCGAAAATTGGGGCGTTACATAAATAATGACAAATGTAATAAAATTATTGGTACAAATGTAGAATTAAATATGTGTACAATTGTAAAATATGTAAATGATGTTAAAATAGATATTTAAAATAAATATATTATAATATATGCTAATTAAATAAGTAAAGCAAATAAATATAAAAGAGAAATAAAGAAACAAAAGGGAATAGAAACAGAATTGAAAACGGAAGCGGGGAGAAAAGAGAAAGAAAAGGAAAGAAAAATAAAAGAGAAAACTAAGGATTTGAAGCTTGGAGTTAATTTGGTAAGTCAATTAAGTCATTTTTAGTTAATCTTGATGTTTTAGAAGCTTTGAAACAAGATTTTGATGAAATTAAGTTGATAGTTCAAGAGTTCATATGTTTCCAAATATGGTTCATGTTGGACAAATTATGGAATTAGGGATTTAATTGAATGAATTATAAGTTAGAATTGATTAAGGGATTAAATTGTAAACTGGGCTATAAGTTTTATGTTGTAGGGACTAAATTGAAGAAATTTCGAAATTAGGGAAATATGCAGGAAATTTTATAGTTAAATATAAGTTTAGACAAAATTTGAATAGAAAAGAGAGTGAATTGGATTAAGAAAATAATTAAGTTTAGTTAGGATTAAATTGGGAATAAGGTAGGAATTGTTTAGAAATTTAATTATTTATTATAATTAATGTTGTAAATAATAATGTAAATTACTATTATTTTCGTAGCCAACAAAGAACCCAAGCATCAGCATCAAAAGGAAAGGAGAAAGTCATCGAGGACTAAAACGGAGAATTACGGTGTGTATTACTATAATTCAATTTTAATTATTATTGATTGCTGAATTTTAATTGTTATGTATGGTAAGTAAGACTTGAGGTAAGTATGTGAAATTGATATGAATATTGAGTGAAAATAAAAGTGATGCAAATTGAATTAAATTGAATAGAATAAGTGAATTATGGAATATGTGATTATTTGAAAAGTGTATTGATTGAAAAATGAATGGTGATTTGAATTGTGATTTGAAAGTGATATAGAATTGAGAAAGTGAATTGAATACCCTATTAACTAGTCGGGCTGAGTTGGATATAGTTGGCATGCCATAGGATTAGAAGTGTTCAGGGATGCTTCGACCCCGAGTCGATGAGACACTGGGTGTCACTAAATTTCTTCAGATAGATTCGATGAGGTACTAGGTACCAACTTTACTTCGGCTAGGCCGATGAGACACTGGGTGTCAACTATTACTTCGAACTATCCGATGAGGCACTGGGTGCCATATTGGTGTGTTTGGTTGGATCCGTGTATCCGCCAAAGTTCGAGTTACGATAATAGGGTGAAAAATTGAAATGATAATTTAAGGCATTGAAAAAAAAAAAGAGAAATTGAATTATGAATAGAAATTGGAATTGTGATAGAAAGAGAAAAGTATGAGCTAAATGTTCATAAGTGGTTTAAATTCAAGTTTGTGAAAAATACATTGATTGACGAATAATTAAATTGAATTGTTATTATGAAATGATGAAAATAAAAATAAAAATAAAAATAAAGTATGAATTAGTATTTAAGAAATTAATTATTATGTATTTTAATATTTATATTTTTATTATTGATGATATATTTTGAATTATGGTAATACCACAGAGTATATCCATACTCAGCGTATGGTTGTTTCCGTGCGCAGGTTAATAGAAGTCAAGTGTCCCGGCTCAGCATTCAGAACAATCCCGACTCCAACACAAATTTGGTGATGTATATTTTTCTTTTGGGTAAAGGTGACATGTACATAGATGTTGTTTAGTCACTTGAATATGTATATTACTTTGGGTAGTGAAGGATGAATTATAAGATTTAGATGGTTAAATGAATGAAGTTTTTAATCAATTTAGAATGATGCTATGATAGTTATTAAGTTAAAAATTATGTTAATGATATAAATATTAGTTATATGAATGTGAAACATTGGTGTTGGTTGTTTTGGTTTGAATTTGCAGGGGGTTTTAGGTAAAAATAAGCAGAAATGCTGCCGAATTTTTTTATAAAGAAAAAATTCCCGGAATACTCGAACAAGTCCCGTTCTACTTTTAATACGTGTTTGAACTTCGAGAGTCCAATATAGGGACTTAATTATTATATTATACTATGAAAGTAATATTAATTGTAGATTATTCGTAAGTTGTCTAATATGTCCGGTAATGCCTCATAACCTCGTTTCGGTAACAGTTTGGGGTTAGGGGGTGTTACACTATACATGCCATTATAACCGGAATTAATTTACTAAAAGTATGAAAAGAGTCGATGGATAGTGTGAAATAGCTCCAACCAGCTTCCAACCCAAATGAGCTTTCGAATCACTACAAAACATCGAAAATAACACAGAGTAAGCATTTAAGCTTAGTAAGTTCGTATATTACAAAACTTAACTTACCATATTTTCATAAAATAGGTAAGTAAACCTAGCATATCTCAGTCAATTTGGCCAAAATCTTATACACATGATCACCAACATATTAGCCTTGAAAATCACATATAAAGTCCAACACACAGGGTTGAACTCATCAAATAATCATATTTCATGTATATACCGGTAATAGTTCATATCAAACTTATATGATTTCATAATAGAACTATGTCCATTAAACCATTTAGAATATCGTTGGATAAACGGGTAGTACACATGAGGTTTACTGAACTGTAATCCGT
This sequence comes from Gossypium arboreum, assembly GCF_025698485.1. Lineage (NCBI taxonomy): Eukaryota > Viridiplantae > Streptophyta > Magnoliopsida > Malvales > Malvaceae > Gossypium > Gossypium arboreum. The sequence goes on from NC_069071.1 coordinate 9,271,428, forward strand.
TTATTCATATTCATGTATTCTCATATGAGTTGTAAATGGGAAGCTCCTCCAAGCTAAATAACGGGAAGCTCATACGAGCTAAATAATGAGAAACTCATGCGAGTTGTATAACGGGAAGCTCATGCGAATTAAGTATCAGGAAGCTCATAAGAGTTGTTTTGTGTCCGCAACATGTGCAGGACCCTAACTAAATTGGTAACCCTAATGACATGTCATTTGTATCCTACGAATTTCATAAGGTTCACATGGGACTTAGTAATAATCTAATATACAACTGATATTTATTCATGGAAATTGTACAATTCACAGACAATAATTCAATTTAACACATAATAATGTACAATTTAATTACACAAACTTACCTTGACGAGTTTATGTAGATATGAAGGTGACTTATCTGATATTTTTCCTTTCCCTTGATCTAACTCTGTATTAGGTCTAACCAGATCTATACAAATGAATTTAACTCAATTCAATATAATTCATATTCAATTTAGTCCAACAACACATTTTTGGAAAAATTATTATTTTTCCTCTATACTTATAATTTATTACAATTTAGTCGTTAGGCTCAGAAAATGACTTTCATGCAATTTAATCCTTATTCAAACCTAGTCAATTTTTATACATATTAATAGTAGCCGATATAATTCACAATTTCAAAAATTTACCATAAATTTATCATCTTTTTTAATTTAATCCCTAATTGATAATTTCATCAAAATTCTCTTTACAAAAGTTGTTTATCTAACAACAACCTTTGATTTTCTATCATAAAACTTCAAAATTCAAGCATACTCAATCCTAATACTTTAACAGTTTTGCAAATTAATCCCCGAGTTAGCTAGATTAAGCTATTACGATCTTTGAAACTTAGAAATCATTAAAAAGGGGATAAGAATACATACCTAATTAAGCAAAACAAGCTTGGTAATATCTCAAGCTTCCATGGCTAGGTTTTCTTTCTCTTTTTTTTTTTTGGTGGTGGATGATGATAATAGATTTTTTATTTTATTTAATATCACTTTAATTGATAATTTCTAAAATTAACCTTAATGTTTCATGAAATTTCCAATGATAACTATTCATGCTTAACCACTAAGCATTTTAATGGTCTATTTACTATATAAGGACCTCCAATTTAAAACTCTATAGCTATTTAATACCTTTAGCTATTAGAACTCAACTTTTACAATTAATGCAATTTAGTCATTTTCATCAAATTAGGTATGTAAACGGAAAAATTTCTTAACGAAATTTTTATATTGTATTTCTATCATACAGCAGAACATAAAATAATAATAAAAATAAATTTCTCTGACTTTGAATTTGTGGTCCCAAAACCACTGTTCCGATTTCACTGAAAATGGGCTATTATAACTCTCCCTCTAAAGTAATTTTCGTCCTCGAAAATCTTACCTGTAAAGAGGTTCGGATATTGCTTTCTCATAATTTCCTCGGGTTCCCAGGTAGCTTTTTCTATTCGATGTCACTGCCAAAGTACTTTTACTAAAGCTACATTTTTATTTCTCAATTCTTTCACCTCTCGTGCCAGAATTTTGATCAGTTCTTCATTGTATGTCATGTTAGGCTGGATCTCAACATCCGTCAGGGAGATAACATGTGAAGGGTCAGATCGGTACCGTTGTAACATAGACACATGAATGACATTGTGAATCTTTTCTAGTTCTGACGGTAAAGTTAATCAATATGCAACAATTCTGATTCTCTCAGTAATCTCATATGGCCTGATAAATTGCGGACTCAGCTTTCTTTACTACCAAACTGAAGAACGTTCTTCTAGGGCAAATCTTTCAAAAATACTCTGTCGCTGACTTGACACTCTATATCTTTAAGTTTAAGATTCGCATAAGATTTCTAACGATATGAAACTGCTTTTAATCATATCAACCCCATGTATCTTTTTCTCCCTAAGCTCAGTCCAATACAACGGAGTTCGGCATTTGTGACTATATAGAGCCTTATATGGTGCCATCTTGATGCTTGACTGAAAACTATTATTATATGCGAATTCGACTAATGGAAAATATTTTTTCCAATTGCCTTTGAACTCTAAAACACAACATCGAAACATATCTTCAAGAATCTGAATCACATACTCTGACTAACCATCATTTTGAGGGTGAAATGTGGTGCTAAAATGTAATCGCGTACCCAGAGCTTTTTGTAACTTTTTCCAGAATCGTGATGTAAATCTCGGATCTCTATCTGAAATAATGGAGACTGACACTCCATGTAATCTGACAATCTTTGAAACATATAACTTAGCTGATCTGTCAAGTGAGAAATCCGTACGCATCGAAATAAAATGTGCCAACTTCGTTAAATGATCGACGATAACCCAAATGACATATTTCTTTTTCGGAGATAGGGGTAACCCTAATACAAAATCCATAGTAACTTTATCCCATTTCCATTCCGGCATCATCATTGGCTGTAATAATCTTGAAGGTACCTAATGTTCAGCTTTAACTTGCCGACATACCAAACATTTTGATACAAAATCAGAAATATCATGTTTCATTCCTAGTCACCAGTACTCTGTCTCAAATCATTATGCATTTTATTAATTCCCGGGTGAACAGAAAAGTTGCCACTATGAGCTTTGTGCAAAATTTTCTGTATAAGCTCTGGATTCTTCGATACACAAACTTTGCCTCTGAATAACAAAAAATCATCAGGTCCTATCTAAATTCTGAATCAGAAGTTGACTCACACTGTACTCGTTTAGCTCGAAACTCATTATCACATTTCTGAGCTTCACAAATCTGTTGTAAAAACATCGGTCTTACTTTTAACTCAGCTAAGATCGAGCCATTATCAGGTAATGACAATTGAGTATTCAACGCTCGCAGGACAAATAAGAACTTTTTACTCAAAGCATCAGTAACTACGTTTGCTTTTCCCGAATGATAATCAATAATTAATTCATAATCTTTCAATAGTTCAAGCCATCTACACTGTCTCAGATTTAGATCTTTCTGTGACATCAGATACTTTAAACTCTTGTGATTGATAAATATGTGACATTTTTCACCGAACAAATGGTGTCGCCAAATTTTCAACGCAAACACAATAGCTGCCAATTCTAAGTCATGTGTCAGATAGTTCTTTTCATGTGGCTTTAACCATCTGGAAGCATAAGCTATTATTTTACTTTCTTGCATCAAAACACAGCCTAAACCATTCAATGACGCATCACTAAAAATCACAAATTCCTTACCTGATTCAGGCTAAACCAGAACTGGCGCTTCGGTCAACAGGGTTTTCAACTGATTAAAACTTTGCTGACATTTATCAGACCATTAAAATTTCACATTTTTATGTAATAGTCGTGTCATCGGTGTAGCTATCATCGAAAACCCTTTTACAAATCTTCAATAATATCCAGCTAATCCCAGAAAACTTTTAACTTCAGATACATTTCTAGGTGGTTTCCAGTTAACAATCGCTGAAATTTTATTCGGATCAACTCTGATGCCTTCAGTCGATACTATGTATCCCAGAAAAACAACTTCCCGAAGTCAAAACTCACATTTACTAAATTTAGCAAACAATTGTTTATCTCGCAAAGTTTGTAGAATAATTCTCAGATGCTCAACATGTTCAATCTCATCTCGAGAATATATTAGAATATCATCAATAAATATCACAACAGATCTATCCAAATACAGTCTAAAAATTCTATTCATCAAATCCATAAATACTACAGATGCATTAGTTAAACCAAACGACATCACCAGAAATTCATAATGTGCATACCTAATTCTGAATGTTGTTTTTGACATATCCGAATCTTTCACTAGTAACTGATAATAGCTAGAACGAAGATCAATCTTCTAGAACATTGTGGCACCTTTCGACTGATCAAATAAATCATTAATACGAGCTAATGGATATTTATTCTTGATTGTAACTTTGTTGAGCTAACTGTAGTCAATGCATAATCTCATTGATCTATCCTTTTTCTTAACAAACAGAACCAGTGCACCCCAAGGTGAAAAACTAGGTTAAGCAAAACCCTTATCAGTCAAATCTTGCAACTGTGTTTTCAACTCTTTTAACTCTGTAGGAGCCATTTTATATGGTGCTATCGATATTGATGTTGCTCTCGATACAAGTTCTATAGCAAATTCAACTTCTCTGACCGGCGGTAGTCTAGGTAATTCCTCTAGAAACATATCAGAATACTCGCAAACCACTGGCATGATCTAAGTTTCGACTCAAACACTTTAGTATCCAATACATAAACAAGGTAAGCATTACAACCTTTTCTTATATATTTCTGTGCTGACAAAGCTAATATCACAATAGGCAACCTATTCAATTTATCTGATTCAATATGAAACATCTCACCATTCTGACATTTCAATATGATATGCTTTCGTCTATAATATACTACAGCATCATGCAGAGTTAGCCAATCTATGCCCAATATCATATCAAATTCGAATGGTAGTAGCATCAAATCAGACAGAAACTAGTAACCCTGAATATTAATAGATAGTTCTTACAAACTTTATCAACTAACACATATTGGCCTAGAGGGTTCGATACTTTAACCACGAATTCAGTAGACTCAATAGGTACATTTTTACTAGACACTAAATTCATACAAACATATGAATAAGTCGATCCGGGATCAATTAAGGCAGTTACATCAGTATCAATAAGAGAGAAAGTACCAGTAATAACATTTGGCTCAGAAGCATCTTCACGTGCACGAATAGCTAAGCCCTAACTAGTGCTTGTGCGTCAGACCTTGCAATAGAATCTTTCGTTACACTACGGCTGCCACTCACATTTCTAGGATTATAAGGTGGTCTACCTTTCGTAGTTGTGCTGCTTGATCTCAAAGTTTGAATATTACCTTTTTTAGATTTCTCCGGGTAATCTTTAAGATAGTGATCAAAAGAACCACATCTAAAACATGCTCCACTCTTCATTCAACACTCACCAAAATGTGAGTTGTTATAGTGCTTACACTTGGGTTTGATGTTTCTAGCATTACCCACACTCGCTACAGATGTAGCCTGAGATTTAGGATTGGAACGTTGGGTACCTCTATCTCTATCGGACTATCCTACAAAAGTAGTAGAACGGTCGTGGTATTTCTTTTTTTTCTTCGATGCTAACTGATATGACTTTTCCGTCAATCTCTTACTTGAATCTCTAGCTTCAGTCTTAACTTGTCTTTTCTCTTTGCTCAGCTCTTCAACTTTATATGCTCGATCAACTAGTACAAAAAATTCTTTCAACTCGAGGATCCCAACTAATAGTTTTATGTTTTCATTCAAACCATCTTCAAACTGTTTACACATTACAGTCTCAGTTGGACTACATTCTTGAGCATATTTGCTTAATCGAATAAATTCTCATTCATATTCGGACATTGTCATATGACCCTGTTTAAGCTCTAAGAATTCTTTACGTTTCTGGTCGAGAAACCTCTAGCTGATGTATTTATTTTGGAACTCAGTTTGAAAGAATTCCCAAGTAATTATCTCTTTTGGTACAACATAAGTTAATGTATTCCACCACTGGTAAGCTAAATCTTTTAACAAAGATACTGCACACTTAAGACATTCAGCCGGTGAACAAGATAATTCATCAAGAACTTTGATAGTATTTTCTAACCAAAACTCAGCTCTTTCAGGATCAACCTTAGCTGTAGCTCAGAATTCTTCAGCATCGTACTTACGGATCTTATCAATAGGAGGCTTACTAACTCTGATAGGTTCTATACCTTGAGAAATAATAGGAGTCAGTTGAGGACGGGAGGGGGTGGAGGTTGTTGGGCAACCAGGTTCATCTGTACAAACTCGATCAACCATTCATTCATCATCTGGAAGAAGGCCTCTTTAGCCTCTCCTCCCCAACCCTTAAATACAGCCTTGTACCACTTGAAGCTACTCCTTGAATAGAGGCTTGACCGTTACTCTCTACTTCATCAGAATCACAGCCATGTCACCTAGCCGTGTGTTACACACGGTTGAGACACACGCTCGTGTCTTTGCCCGTGTGGACTAAAATAGACAATTTTCCAAGCCATATTTCTCACCCAATTTGGTACCAACTTAAACACAACAATTTTCACATAAACAAACCATAATAATACATTCAAAATAAGCCAAAATGAAGTCTTAAATATGAAATATCACCACATTTTACTTTCTTTCATTCTACCATATGAAAGACATAACAAATATGATAAATGCCACTTATATACATATCAAAATGTACCAAATACAAACCATTCAAATGGCTAGTCTCAACAAAACCCTTATATGCTAACATTGGCCAAAATAACCTATACATGCCATTATAACTGAAATTAATTTACTGAAAGTACCGAAAGAGTCGATGGATAGTGTGAAATAGCTTCGACTAGCTTCCAACCCAAATGAGCTTCTAAATTACTATAAAACGTGGAAAATAGCACAGAGGAAGCATTTAAGCTTAGTAAGTTCGTATAATGTAGAATTTAACTTACCATATTTCCATAAAATAGGTAAGTAAACCTAGCATATCTCAATAAATTTAGCCAAAAGCCTAAACACATGATCACCAACATATTAGCTATGAAAATCACGTATAAAATCCAACACACATGGTTGAACTCATCAAATAATCATATTTCATGTATTTCATGTATATACCAGTAATAGTGATACGTGATATTTGAGACAGGTTTTAAAAATTTATAATTAATCATTCTTGAAACTAACTATTATCACGATGAAGGCAAGTGTACCTATCGAATAGTAATATAGCTTTAGCAAGACCAGATTGTCGAACCCAAAGGAACCAAGAGTACTAGTAATTGCTTTCTTTTTATTATCTAGCTAAAAATTAAGGGATTTGTTTATCTAAACTAATTAACTAAACTAAGGGTGCACAGAGAGAAAATTGGGGAAAAGCTTTTGGGAAAACTCGATTGATTAAGATAATACCCAAGGAAAAATCCACCTAGACTTCACTTGTTATTTGACTCTGAATCAAACGATTTATTCATTTGACTTACTCCGTAGAAATCCCTAAGTTATATTATTATCTCTCTCGAGACTAATAACGTCTAACCCTAGGTTGATTAATTGAAATCTCTTTCTAATTAATGCCCTAGTGTTGCATTAACTTGATCTATGGACTCCTTTATTAGGTTTCACTCTAATCTGGCAAAATCTTGTCACCCTATCTCTAGGCGTGCAATCAACTTCGCTTAATTATGACAAATTTACTCTTAGACAGGGGCTTTTGCTCCTCTGAATAAGCGCATTAACTTGAATCAATATCCTGGAATATTAAAACAAGAATTAAGAACACATAATTAAGAACAAGTTAAATATTTATCATACAATTCAGATAATAATTATAAGATCCGTCTTAGGTTTCATTCCCCTTAGGTATTTAGGGGTTTTAGTTCATAATTATGAAAGAAAACATCTCAAAAGAATAATGATAACAAAACATAAAGAAAACCTAAAACTCCTAAAGGAAATTCAAGGGAGATCTTCAGTCTTGATGATGAATCCGGCTTCTGAGATGGATCAATCGGATTTCCTTGAGTAATTTCTTGCCTCCTACTCCGTGTGTCCTTTCTAAGTGCCTCCTTAGGTGTTTAAATAGGCTTTTGAATGCCTTAAATCCCTCAAGAGTGCCCTTTTTCGAATAGGACTATACTTGGGCTCGACAGGGACACGTCCGTGTGGGATTGCTTCGGACCGTGGTCAAGGCTGTTAAAGAGGCAGGCGCGTGTAGTCTACCCGTGTAAGTCATGCTTTGATCGTGCCAAATGGACACAACCATGTGGCTTACCCGTGTGAGGAAGTCCAGGCCATGTTGATTTCCCATGTGGGTCCATTTTCTCTATTTTCGGCCCGTTTCTCACTCTTTTTACTCTCCTGTGCTCACCTAAGTATAAAACATGAAATTAAAGGATTAGGAGCATCGAGTTCACCAAATCTAAGGATAATTCATCCAAAAATGTGCTATGCATAGGGTAAAAATATGTATAAATTATGGTTTATCAAATAGTTCATATCAAACTCATATGATTTCATAACAGAATTATGCCCGTTGAACCATTTAGAATATCGTTGAATACACGGGTAGTACAAACGAGGTGTACTAAACTGTAATCTGTTAATTCATATTCATGTATGCTCATAGGAGCTGGAGACGGAAAGCTCATCTGAGTTGAATAATGGGAAGCTCATGCGACCTATATAACGGGAAGCTCATGCGAGTTGTATAACGGGAAGCTCATGCGAGTTGAATATCGGGAAGCTCATAAGAGCTGTGGTGTGTCCACAACACATACAAGACTGACATGTCATTTGTATCCTACGAATTTCATATGGTTAACACGGGACTCAATAATCTTTGAATATACAACCAATATTTATTCATGACAATTTTACAATTCACAAACAATAATTCAATTTAACACATATTAATGTACAATTTAATTACACGAACTTACCTCGACGAATTTATGTAGATACGAATGCGACTAATTTGATATTTTTCCTTTGCCTCGATCTAACTCTGTACTAGGTCTAACCGGATCTATAGAATGAATTTAACTCAGTTCAATATAATTCATATTCAATTTAGTCCAACAACATATTTTTGGAAAAAATACTATTTTGCCCTTGTCTTTTAATTTATTACAATTTAGTCCCTAGGCTCAGAAAATGACTTTCATGCAATTTAATCCTTATTCAAACCTAGTCAATTTTTATACATATTAATAGTAGCTGATATAATTCACAATTTCAAAAATTTACCATAAATTTATCATCTTTTTAATTTAATCCCTAATTGATAATTTCATCAAAATTCTCTTTACAAAAGTTGTTTATCTAACAACAACCTTTGATTTTCTATCATAAAACTTCAAAATTCAAGCATATTCAAAATTCAAGCATACTCAATCCTAATACTTTAATAGTTTTGCAAATTAATCTCCGAGTTAGCTAGATTAAGCTATTATAATCTTTAAAACATAGAAATCATTAAACATTAAAAAGGGGATAAGAATACATACCTAATTAAGCAAAACAAGCTTGCTAATATCTTAAGCTTCCACGGCTAGGTTTTCTTTCTCTTTTTTTTTTTCTTTTTTGGTAGTGGATGATGATAATAGAGTTTTTTTATTTTATTTAATATCACTTTAATTGATAATTTCTAGAATTAACCTTATTGTTTCATGAAATTTCCAATGATAACTATTTATGCTTAACCACTAAGCATTTTAATGGTCTATTTACTATATAAGGACCTCCAATTTAAAACTCTATAGCTATTTAATACATTTAGCTATTAGAAATCAACTTTTGCACTTAATGCAATTTAGTCATTTTCATCAACTTAGGTATGTAAACGGTAAAATTTCTTAACGAAGTTTTTATACTGTATTTCTATCGTACAGTAGAACATAAAATAACAATAAATTTCTCCGACTTTGAATTTGTGGTCCCAGAACCACTGTTCTGATTTCATTGAAAATAGGCTGTTACAATTAGTGCCTCATAACTTCCTTGCTTTACCACCCTTATCTCCAAAGTTGCAATTATGTTCCTTTTCCTTAAGATTTTATATGTATAATGCAATGACTCTTCCATTCTAGAGCAACACTCTACCATTACCTTTGGGTGAAGCCATTTGCAATGCTTGCCTTTTTTTTCCTTAATCTCCCAAAATAAGACATAGTGACCTGGTGCAAAAGAAGTATCAACATAGCTAGTGTACTCTGCCAATATGAACTCGAGTGGATTGAAAAGAGCCCTTGCTTCTGTCGCAACCTTGAAAATGTCTGTTTCGCTTGTTTTTTCCTGATCAACACTCAATATAACATTTCTCCTCTCCACAAATTGAAATTCAGGTGCATTATTGTAGAAACCACTCACCCTAAGAGCATTTCCTACTTTATTTCGGTATAATCCAAAAAGAAACAAAGAAAGGAATATCATCAAACTAGATTAGATCATTATCTAACAGGTTAATAAAAGAGCTAAGAAGCATAATGCAAATTTAGAACATGGCATTTGATTAATTGATTAAATATAAAGTAGGAACTTTTACCTATACAAGTTGAGAAAACTAGCTCATAACATTGACCAACCTTCACATTTACTGATACATGCATAGATGTGGTGAAATTTATTTAATTCCATTCACCGAAGCTACCAATTTTCAAGTTTGGGAAATCATTAGACTTGCAATGACTTTTTGGATGGGATCCATGCATTTCTTGGTTAAGGTGACTGCATGGTGTTCGAAGATCTATCTCTTAGCTTCGAAATTCACTTTGAATCACTCAATTTTAGGTAGGGAGCTCAAGTTATGATCGTTTTAGTGAAGACTGCGTAAGCAAAATTTTTGGATGGGATTAAAATAAGAAGTACGAGTTTTCGGCTTTTAATTCGAGTTTAAATCATATTTGGTTGGGTTTTAGGATTAATTATTATTATATATAAGCTCAATATTTTATTTATTAGCTCTTATTATTTTGTTATTTTGTTATTCCAAATTTTTATTATTAAGTATTTTAAGTTATTTAGTAGTTTTATGTCAATAAGAAAGTTTAGTTTAAAACTATTTCTTATTTAGGTTAATTAGAGTTCTAGTATACTTAAGAGTTTTATCTAAATTTATTTACTTAGCCTATATAAAGGATTTTCATTGTTCATTAAGGGGAGAATTTGTTTTCATTAATAAAGTTTTCAACTCTGAGAGTTTGTTTCTTGTGCAAGATTTCTTTCTTGTGATTTTTAGAAGTAGTTTTCTTCTCGATTTTTTTAAGGAGATGTGAAAATTTATTCTTCACCCTTCAATTCGCCAAGGATTATTTCTTCGAGGGTTTATTAGAGCCATTAATTGAGTTTGTTGGGATTTATACTTCAAAGGGTTCAATTGGATATTTATCCTTCTATCCATCATATCCATCAGTTTACTCATCCATCTTTCATTTTATTCTTTTTTAATTTCTATTTCCTATTTATTTATGATTTTTATTTGTTTTTATTCTCAAATTTCTTCATTTACTATTTTCTATTTCTTTATTACTAAATTTTTATATTTCTTCTTTTCAAATCATATCCAAATCTTTCATTCTTAAGTTGAACAACTTAAATTCGATCCTTCTTTCGCTTCCTCCACTGCAATCCGTATAATTTGGTATCATATTTGGGCATTTTAGGTGTTCTTTGTGTCCTTAAAAATTGATTTCCAATGAATAGTTTCAAAACAGTTTTTTTTTTCTTTTTACCCAAAAAGTTTTTAGAAAAAAAGTAATTATCTGTGGGTAAATGCTTTCCAAATGATCTAAAATTTTTCATACTGATTCTTGGTACTCTTTTAGAATATAAAAAAATATTTCCAACAAAAAAAGTGTTCGAAAAAGTGCAAAAATAAAAATATGAAAAAAAAGAAAAATAAAAAAATATTTTTTGGGTTGAATTTTGTGCCAAAATTTTCTAGATCAGACCTACATAATTTAAGGAGATTCCAGTTTAAATTTCGTAATTTTTGGAAATCGGTAACGCCGCAAACAAAAAAAATTCAAGTTGTTTTCCATTATTTTGGGTTTTCAGTTGGGTAGTTTATTTTCTTTGATTCTAGCATTAGGGTTTTTTTTTGTTTTAGCTTTTCTTATTCTATTATGCATTCTAAAACATTTTCATTTATTGTGTTAATAGGTACGAAAAGAGCTACCTCTCTTATCTCCGCGGAACTTACTTCCTTTGGAGTCAAGTTTTTCTTTGGCTTCTTAGAGCCTTAGGTCGAATTTTTTAGAGAATGATCCCATATTTTTTTAAATATTATTGATTTTGATTACTCTTTAAAAGTTACAAGTGAGAAAAAATTAATTTCTTTTTTGTCTCTTAGAGTTATTTATTTATTTATTGCGAGTGTATAATAGTGAGGTTTACTTAATTTTTCTTTTCTTGATTATTGTGTTCTAATTTTGCTTTCATAATGATTTACAATACGATGATTGAAAAGTTGCAAAGGGATCAAAAGGTTCGAAATGCTTAAGATAAAAAAAATGACACTATTCTAGACACAATCAACAAAAAATTAGATGTCTAAGTACCAGAATTGAGCGTCGGAATCGTAATAGGGGAGATAAGGTTGATCAGCCTCGTCTTCGTGAAAATAAGACTTGATGTGTCTCTTGTGAAAATGAGGAGACTTTGGTTAATAATGACCGTGGGCAACATTTTTTAGCTAAACCAAAGTACAATACTCTACCATTCTGATGGAAGTATGATCTTGAAGCATATTGTGAGTGAGAATAAAAAATTGAGCTTATGTTCTATTACTATAAATGCTCGAAAAAGGAAAAAGTCTGATTAGCGACCCTTGGATTTTCAGATTATGCATTAAGTTGGTGGATTCAACATAGAATTAATCATCAAAGAAACTATGAAAAGGTAATTAAAACATAGGATGAGTTGAAGCAAGTGATGCAAAAGTGTTACATTCCTTCTCATTACTACAGAGAGGTCAAAATGAAACTTCAACGCCTTATTCAAGGTAATCGATTTGTTGATGAGTACTTTAAGGAGATGGAGATGCTTATGCAAAGAACAAATGTGTGAGAAGATGAAGAGACTACCATGGTGCGGTTTGTAGATGGCTTAAATGTTTCGATAGCCAATGCTTTTATTCTTCAAACCCACATTGATCTTAATAAGGTGGTATACAAGGCAGTTGAGATTGAGCAGCAATTTCAACAACGTCAATCTCATCCGTTTGGTGCATCACAATATTATAAAGCTACGAGTTCTAATTCTACTTTCAAGAATTTGAAATAATAAGTTGCTACCAAAACATGATGAGATTAAACCTTTTTAGTGAAAAAGTGGAGGCTCCTACAAAACATTCTTCTACATCTTCTAAACAACCCACTTTTACTGATTTTTCACCAAAACAACAAAGAGCTCGTGAAATTGAATGTTTTAAGTGCGAAGGGCGTGAGCACTATAGTAGTCATTGTGCCAACATGAGATTTTTGTTGATAAAAAAATATGATAGTGAGATTTTTTTCTTTGAATCTATGGAAATAGATGAGATAGAAACGTCGTGTTCTTCCACTAAGATGTATTGCACTAAATTCAATATTCATAATACTTGTGAAGGGGATATGGGAAGTGAAAAAGAATCATGTAAAAAATCAGAGAGAAAAGAGACCTTGAGTGATAAAAGTCTACTTGATGGTCCAAATTTGGTGAGTGAAAATCCATATGACGTAAAATTGGAAATTTTTCAAGTGGAAAAATAAAATGAAAAGCAAGAAAATACCTATACGAAAGCAAGGAATGATTATATTTTAACTAACCCTAACTCAAATTTGTTTAGTGATGTTTCTTCATTACATGACTTCAAGGATCTATTGATGGATTTTCAATTATATTACTCTACTATTGATAGACAATTTTACTTGTGGGTAAGAGGTAAGTTGAATATTGATAATTCCCTACAAGTGTTACAAGGTAAGAAATGTAAGGAAATATTAGAAATTGACTTAAGAAAGCATACCTTGAATGTTTTTGATAAGTATGCTACTGATTTTGTTTGTAAAATATTTCCTTACAATATGTTTTCTCGTTGGTAAAAATTTATTAAACATTGGACTGAAAATTCAATTGATTTTATGGGTTTATCTAGGAATTTCAAGGTTTCTTTTGTTGCATTTGATAGGACTATTAAAGAACTTTATGTATTTTTTTTTGTAACAAAATTTTCTACCTTAGACTTTAAATATGAACTTTTACATAATAATATTAAACTTTTGGATTTTGATTATTATGTGAAATTGTTAACTAATTTTTGGAAATTCTTATGGATGACCATGCATATTCAAAGAAAATTACAATTTATTGTTTACTTGAACACTCATGTGCCTAACATTTCTTTGTTTAGTGTTGATACATTGTTTTTAAAGGAGACGTCCATGGTCGAAGCCAAGTTGAAGGATCGAAATAATGTCTTTGATCCTGGAGATAGTTTTGGCACACAAGAAAGCTTAGGTAAGTATTTTTTTTCATTTTATTGTTACTTATTCTAATCCATTTTCCTTTTGTATAGCTATAGATTCAGGGACAAATCTTCTTAAGGAAGAGGGGATTGATGCGAGTCTTAAGGCCCAATTTCAGACCCATGGATATGATGAGCTAACACTACCTCAAGGCCCAACAACAATGTCAAAGGCCAAGCAAATCAAATCAAGATTTGATCAAAGACAAGATTTGAGGACAAATATTTTTGAGGAAATGAGGAATGATACATGCACAAATGAGGCAAAATTTATTAAATTCCATTCACCGAAGCTGCCAATTTTCAAGTTTGGGAAATTATTAAAGTTACAGTGACTTTTTGGATGGGATCTAGACGTTTCTTGGTTAAGATGTCTACAATACATTCGAATATCTATCTCTTAGCTTTGAAACGCACCTTGAAACACTCAATTTTAAGTTTAGGAGCTCATGTTATGATCGTTTTAGTGAAAACTGCGCGAGCAGAATTTTTCGATGGGATCGTAACGAGAATTACGAGTTTTGGGCTTTTAATTCAAGTTTAAATCATATTAGGTTCATGTTTTAGGATTAATTTTTATTATATATAAGCCTAATATTTTATTTATCAACTTTTATTATTTTATTATTCTGAATTTTTTATTAAGTATTTTAAGTTATTTAGGTGTTTTATGTCAATAAGAATGTTTAATTTAAAACTACTTCTTGTTTAGGTTAATTACAGTTCTAGTATACTTAAGAGTTTTATTTAGATTTATTTAGTTAGCCTATATAAAGGCTTCTTCATTGTTTATTAAGGGGAGAATTTGTTTTCCTTAATAAAGTTTTCAACTTTGAGAGTTTGTTTCTTGTGCAAGATTTCTTTCTTGTGATTTTTAAAAGTAGTTTTCTTCTTGATTTTTTTTAAAGAGATGGAGGAATTCATTCTTTACCCTTCAATTTTCCAGGGATTCATTCTTTACCCTTCAATTTTCCAAGGACTATTTCTTCGAGGGTTTATTATAGCCATTAATTTAGTTTGTTTGGATTTATATATCAAGGGGTTCAATTGGACATTTATCCTTCTATCCATCATATCCATCAGTTTACTCATCCATCTTCCACTTTATTCTTCTTTAATTTCTATTTCTTATTTATTTCTTATTTTTATTTGTTTTTTATTCTCAAATTTCTTTGTTTACTATTTTTAATTTTTATTACTAAATTTCTTTATTTCTTCTTTTCAAATCATATCCAAATCTTTCCTTCTTGAGTTAAATAACTTGAATTCGATCATTCTTCTAATTCCTCTACTCCAATCCGTATCATTTACAAGATCAATAAGTTCAGTATATTCATTGTTGCTCTTTATTTCAATAGATTCATCATGTTCATTCTTCACAGAAAGGAATTCGAAGTAAGCCATGTTAAGGAGAAATGTGTAGGAGATATCATAAGGTTTGCATAGAGGTTTTATGTTAATCCTACAAAAAGCTTTCGAGCAAGCATATAAAGATGAAACTAAAGGAAACCCTTCACAATAAAACTTGAGTTCTACAGTATAATGTTTCATAACACATGTACATATGCCAACCATGTACCTTAGTTTAGGCCATAGCTTTCTGATGATTCCATCCCATGATTTACAATTACATATGTTCTCTATCAAGTCAGCCTACTCTGGACTAGGCTTCATGATCAATGATGCTGCATTTTTGCATCTTGAGTCAGTGATCCAATTACTTAATTGACTTGTTTTTATGTCATAGTATAGCACTTGCTACTGATTTTCTAGAAACTTTATACCTCTTTGCACCGTATATGCTAAGAGTGAACCAACCTTGACAACCTCGTTTTATTGGATTAAACCAAAAAGTCATTGGCAATATAAGCTATTTCATTTGATGAAGTGAAGATTGAAATAGAAGCAAAAATAATAAAAAATTTTGAAGAAGAATTAGCTTGTTAGCCATTGTTTCATTAAAAACTGATTGCAATGTTTACAGGAATAAGAATGCTTAAATAAGCTAAAAATAGTAATAAAATAATTACAACTTGGCTTAATCTAGCGACTAGATTCATATAACTTTCTTTTTCATTGGCTGGATTCAGTCTAATGAGCTGCCATAATGTCTAATAAAAAACTATTATTGTTTCAGTGCAAGTTGGCAAGTTGGCAACTTGCAGAGTGAAGAGCTCATAGGTGAGCTCTCAAGTTTGGTGAGCTCACATTTTTTGGTGAGTTCGTAGTTTTGATGAGCTCATAGTTCTGGTGAGCTTGCAGTGCTAGTGAGCTCCTAATTTTGGTGAGCTCGCAGTTCACAGTTCGCATGGATGGTCATTTCGCAACACTCCTCATTGACCTCCATGCTTCGAATTCCAATATCATAACACAACTTTTCAAACCTCATCTTTCCAAATAGTTTTGTTAAAATGTCAGCCACTTGATCTTTCAAATTGTAGTGTACCAAGGTTACTTCCTTGGCTTGTTCCACTTCTTTACAAAATGATATTTGATTTTGAAGTGTTTTGTTCTTCTATGGAACATCGAATCTTTTGCAAGTGCAACAACAGATTGATTATCACACTTAATCTTTGTTGCTTATTCTTACTTCAAATTTAAATCATTCAACAGTTTCCTCAACCAAATAGCTTGATTTACAACTATTGTAGCTGCAACATACTCAGCTTCTACAGTTCACTGCGCCACTATTTCTTGTTTCTTTGAGCTCTAAAAAAACACACTTGATCCTAGAGTAAAGAAATAATGTGAAGTACTCTTCATGTCTTCAGTGGATCCAACTCAATCACTATCTAAATACCCAAGTAGCTTTACCTTTTCAGTCCTCATAAACTTCACTCAATGATCTAGAGTTCCTCTTATCTATCGTAAAACTCTTTTTGCTACTTTGTAGTGGTTCACATTATAGCAATGTATGTACCTTGACAATAGATTTATAGTAAACATTATGTCAGGTTTGGATGCTGTCAAGTAAAGCACACATCCCACCAAACTTCTGTAGCTTATTTCATCAACCTTCTAAACATCTTCATTGCTAATGAGCTTCTCACCTTGAGTGATGGGAATGCTCGCAGGTTTACAGTTCTCCAAGTTATATCTCCGTAAGATTTTTATTGTGAACCCCTTTTAGTTGATGAATATTACGTCGTGGTCTTAGTTTATCACCAAACCTAGGATGTATGTAATGCTCCAAAAATCCCGAAACCTAAAAATCCCAAAATCCTGAACTTTCTTTGTTTTCAGTTTTGATAAAAATTGTGTTTTATGTTCCTAGCCATGTGATAATTATAGTAGGTCTTAATTAAGGTTTGAGTTTGAACCTAGGGGCAAATGAAATTATAGTTTAATTATTAAAAGGACCATGTTGGCAAGTAGTTGGGCTTTTAAATAAAGATAGGGAAAAATGGCAACAAAAAGCATTGTGGAAGAGTGGCTAAGTGACGCCACTTAGAGTGTAGGGAGGTGGCGTTAGTGGCTAGCATGGAAATCCAAGGTTCAAATCCTAGTTTAGTATTTTTAGAAGTTTAATTTTGGACTTCTAGAAGGATGGAAGTGGCGTGAAGATGGACTCCAAGGGGAGTGATCAGAAGAGAAATTGAGGAAAGGATCAAGGGGTTATCAGGGAGAAAAATGAGGAGATGAGAAGTGAGGAGCAAGTGGAGCTGAAATGGGAACTTAGGCTTGAGGAATTTGGCCATAAAGGTTATAAATAGGTGCCGAATACAACGGTATCAGGCTAATGCCAAAATCTTTTTCACCTTGCTACCGGAAACCCTTTTCGTTTCAAGATCCAAAAAAGCAAAAACCCTTTTGTTTTTCTTTCTTTCTGCCGATTTCTTCTTCTACTTTTCTTCTTTAATCTGTGCCAAATATACCTTATTCACCATACTAAGTTTGGAAGCCGAATCTTCCAAGGCCTGAATACTCTTTGATCAAATTTAGTGTAAGTGTCGCTCTTTCAGTCAGTTTTTACTAAGGTATCAATTATTGTTCCTCACTTCTTCTAATTGGTTTTTGGGTAGGAATAGGTATCGAATTTCAGTTTTTAGATCCCTGCCGATTTGCTCTTCAGGTGAGAGACGTTGGTAAGGACTCTTAATCTTAGTTGGCCGAATGGTCATAGTTAAGGTAAGGGGGCTTGTGTTAGATATGACTCACCTATTATTCTGGTTTTAATAGTTAAGATTGATGCAGATCTAGGAGTTGATCGTGGTTAGTGATTAAAGAAGGGGTTGTTATACTTTTCGCGCAAGGTAAGGTGGAAGGTGAGGTTTCGGTTTTAGTAAAAATATATATTAAGCATGCGATTAATTATAGGATGATATCCTTTGTAGGTTGATGACTAAATCACAACACGCTTACTTACCAGGTGTGTACATACAACTGCACACACAAGTAGATCGACAAAAGCCGAAAAGCCAAAATGCTGAAAAGTCGAAATGCTGAAAAGCCAAAATTTTGGCTGCGGTAGTCTTGCGGGTGCACGCACATTCATGAGGAGGAAACCGATCGGTTGTCTGAGGCCTATGGGTGATTCCATGGACTTGGGTTGTGATCTGGCCAACTGGGCCAGAATAGGCTTAATGGGCCCGATGGGTTGTTGGGCCCATAATAGGCAAAATTTGATAATTGATGCTATGTGATAGAAAATTTGTGTGTAAGCATGAATATAAGGTGATTTGGGCCTAACGGTCCATATAAAGGTGATTTGGGCCTAATGGGCCATATGAATATGAATTGGGCCTGATGGGCCATATGAATGAGATGGGCCAAGTGGGCCATATGCATGTATGTAGGGGTTTTGGGCCTAGTATATGATAACTACATAAAACTTTACTAATATATTGCGACTGTGGACAAGTCATAGGGTTAAGATGTGACAACGGGTATATGCATGTCTAGGATTGGATCTAGGGAGAGCTTGGTACTTAAGCGGTTTTAATGACTCACCTCATCTTCTTTGGAATCCTACCTGGTGCATAGTATTTGTTCATCTTAGCTCACAGGATTTGCTAATGGGCCAAGGTAAGTAAAAATCGTAATAAAGGGAAAATTATCGAAATGCCCCTAATGGCAGAAATGACCAAAATACCCCAAGGTGTTAAATGTAAGTTTTATAGATGTGACATGCATACATATGATATTCTGCTTAGGTTGCATATCGGTTGGGAATTATGGAACGGAGGAAGTATATAAGAATCGCATGGTTGCTTGACAATCGTGGATCCACCGATGGCTTTTAAAGCCCAATAAGTAAATGAAAGTAGTTCTGCAACTGGGCTACCATTGATGTGTCAGTTGGGTTGGTCGATATTTATATTCCCACATGGTGTGACGGGGGACGGAGCTGGTGTGTAGCGGATAGATTATTGGGATGGGATTACATTGCATGTTTGATGTGTAATGATTTTTGAATGCTTACTTTTCGTCGAGAGTTGTACACACTGAGTTTGCGAAAACTCACCCCTTCTTTTATTTTATTTTCAGGTGATGATGCTCAGTAGAAGGTTTGATGTTTGGAGGACTCTAGGTGGCCAGCTAGCAAGATAATTTGGACTTGTTTTTTTTTTTAAAAGCACATAAGTTTCTATTTTATTAAGTACTATTCAACTAAGATTGTAATAGGGTTTCCATTTTGTTATTATTTGGATTATTATTTCTAGGTGATGTAATTATAAGAAGTTGAACATGGTTCCTTAAACTATAGTATGTCTTTTCTACATTTTCGCAACTAAATTTTTAAGTGACATGTTTTCATCAAATCTTATGTTTTAAACAAGTGATTGAAAGGAGTTTATTTTTAAGATTTTCTTTTATTTTAAGAAGGGTTTTCAATGAAAACACAATTTTCACTAAAACACTTCAATGTGACACACCGAATTCAGCATAACGTTTGGGCCGAGTTTGGGGTGTTACATTTATTGGTTTCAGAGCCTAGGTTGCAAAACGCGGGTTGTGAAGTGGGCCTTATTACTTGATTTCTTTTTGTATTTTAAAAAAAAATTACAAAGATTTGGCAAAAAGGGAAGTCTTGCTGAGCGGCACACTGAGTCTTCGACATCGAACCAAGTAAGTACTTTTATTCTTAAATCTGTTTAAATTGTTATACAGTAGATAATTAGAGGGCTACTTTAGATGATTTTGTTAGAGTGAAACTGAAGCCCGTAGGACCCTAAAACTGTAGAGGATTTTCGAAAACAATATTCTCTTTAAATACTTTCATAAAACATTGGTTTAATTATTAAAACTAACTAAAACTTCATAAAATTTTTAATCCAGAGAATACGTGGATCAACGATGAGTGCTAGAAGAGGAGCGAGAGGCCGTGGTCGAGGCTGCGGAAGTGTTAGGGCTGAATCGTCGGCATCAGGCCATATGCCCGATGTTGGAGTAGAAGAGGCTCTACCCTCACTTGTGGCTGGGAATGGACCGTATGATCAGGCTGCAGGAGAAGATGCATTGTTGCAAGCAAAGCTGAGAATTTTGGAAAAGGGTCACTGGGCCTAATAATGGCACTGGAAATCGGGGGTCCATTCCAGAGCAACTTCGATCGAACGGGGCTGAGGTCTTTAAAGGCGTGGCTGGTGTGGCTCCTAACGTGGCTGAATATTGGTTGGAGGCTACGAAAAGGATAATGGAAGACCTGGACTGTTCACCAGAACAAAGGCTAAAAGGAGCAGTGTCACTGCTTAGGGAAGAAGCCTATCAGTGGTGGTTGACTGGGAAAGAGGGCACCCAACCGAAGCAGGTCACTTGAGTGTTGTTCAAAGCTGCATTCAAAGGGATGTATGTAGGAGCGAGTTATGTGGATGCAAGAAGAAAGGAGTTCCTGAACATGACCCAAGGAAAGAAATCGGTGGTGGAGTATGACGCAGAATTTCTGCACCTTAGTAGGTATGCAAGAGTTATGGTGGCAACAGACTATGAGCGTTGCGTTAGGTTTGAGGATGGACTAAGACATAGCCTCAGAGTTTTGATAACTCCACAAAGGGAGCAAGTTTTCTCAGAGTTGATGGAGAAAGAAAAGATAGCGGAGGAGGTGAAGTGCACGAAGCGCCTAAATCGAGAAAAAGAAAGGGGTAAAAGTAAAAGGGAGACTGAGACTCTTGGTGTTGGACAGATGCCTAGGGCTAGGGCTAGAGTTAATGGGCCAGATAGAGTAGGGCCCCTTGCTGTTAATCCAAGGGTGCAACTTTGTGCTGATTGTAGGAAAGGTCATGTAGGCGAGTGTTGGAAGAGGAGGGGAGCTTGTCTAACTTGTAGATCTATGGAGCATAGGATCAAGAATTTCCCTAGAATGTCAGCTAAGGTGCCAGTCGTGGGCCAAGGTGGTGTATAGCTACCGAGGGGTGGTCAGCTACCGCCGAGAGGCCATGCTCAGGCTAGGGGTGGAAACAGTTTGGATTGTGGAGCACCAGGCAGAGGTACCGGTCATGCTGAGGCGAGGCAGCCAGCTTTGGTCTATGTAGCACGTCGTCAAGAGGATGGAGACGCTCCAGAGGCGAATAATGGCACGTACTTACACATAGTGTGCTATTTACGTAAGTAGGAATTAGAGTGCACAGCGAAAGTGTGGTGTGGTAGTCTGTGTTAGTAGTTGGAAATTTCAAGGACGAAATTTCTTTTAGGGGGTAGAGTTGTAAAGCCCTAAAAATCTCGAAACCTAAAAATCCCGAAATCCTGAAATTTTTTTGTTTTCGGTTTTGATAAAAATTGTGTTTTATGTTCCTAGCCATGTGATAATTATAGTAGGTCTTAATTAAGGTTTGAGTTCGAACCTAGGGGTAAATGAAATTATAGTTTAATTATTAAAAGGACCTTGTTGGCAAGGAGTTGGGCTTTTAAATAAAGATAGGGAAAACTGGCATCAAAAAGCCTTGTGGAAGAGTGGCTAAGTGACGCCACTTAGTGTGTAGGGAGGTGGCGTTAGTGGCTAGCAAGGAGATCCAAAGTTTGAATCCTGGTTTAGTATTTTTAGAAGTTTAATTTTGGCCTTCTAGAAGGATGGAAGTGGCGTGAAGATGGACTCCAAGGGGAGTGATCAGAAGAGAAATTTGAGGAAAGGATCAAGGGGTTATCAGGGAGAAAATCGAGGAGATGAGAAGTGAGGAGCAAGTGGAGCTAAAATGGGAACTTGGGCTTGAGGAATTCAGCCATAAAGGTTATAAATAGGTGCCGAATGCAAGGGTATCAGGCTAATGCCGAAATCTTTTTCACCTTGCTACCAGAAACCCTTTTCACTTCAAGATCCAAAAAGCCGAAAACCCTTTTGTTTTTCTTTCTTTCTGCCAATTTCTTCTTCTACTCTTCTTCTTTAATCTGTGCCAAATATACCTTATCCACCATACTAAGTTTGGAAGCCAAATCTTCTAAGGGTGAGTTTGGATGGGCGGTGCGTTTAGCTGCGGTTAGTGTAAAAATAGCGGTGGCAGTGAGATTAGATACTGTAGTGATACTGTAGCGTGAGATAAAAAGTAAGTTAAACGCACCGCACCGCAGTCGATCGCCCATCCAAATGAAGCCTAAGGGCTGAATACTCTTTGATCGAATCTAGTGTAAGTGTTGCTCTTCCAGTGGATTTTTGCTCAGGTATCGATTATTGTTCCTCACTTCTTCTGATCAGTTTTTGGGTAGGAATAGGTATCGAATTTCAGTTTTTGGATCCCTGCCGATTTGCTCTCAGGTGAGAGATATTGGTAAGTACTCTTAATCTTAGTTGATCGAATGGTCATAGTTAAGGTAAGGTAAGATTGATGCAGATCTAGGAGTTGATCGTGGTTAGTGATTAAAGAAGGGGTTGTTATACTTGTCGCGCAAGGTAAGGTGGAAGCTGAGGTTTCGGTTTTAGTAAAAATATGTATTAAGCATGCGACTAATTGTAGGATGATATCGTTTTTAGGTTGATGACTAAATCGCAACACGCTTACTTACCAGGTGTGTACATACAACTGCACACACAAGTAGATCGGCAAAAGCCGAAAAGCCAAAATGCTGAAAAGCCAAAATTTTGGCTGCGGTAGCCTCGCGAGTGCGCGAACACTCGTGAGGAGGAAACCAATAGGTTGTCTGAGGCCCATGGGTGATTCCATGGACTTGGGCTGTGATCTGGCCAACCGGGCCAGAATAGGCTTAATAGGCCCGATGGGCTGTTGGGCCCCATAGTAGGCAAAATTTGATAATTGATGCTATGTGATAGAAAATTTGTGTGTGAGTATGAATATATGGTGATTTGGGCCTAACGGGCCATATAAAGGCGATTTGGGCCTAATGGGCCATATGAATATGAATTGGGGCTGATGGGCCATATGAATGAGATGGGCCAAGTGGGCTATATGCATGTATGTAGGGGTCTTGGGCCTAGTATATGATAACTACATAAAACTTTACTAATATATTGCGACCGTGGACAAGTCATAGGGTTAAGGTGTGGCAATGGGTATATGCATGTCTAGGATTGGATCTAGGGAGAGCTTGGTACTTAAGCAGCTCTAATGACTCACCTCCTTTTCTCTGGAATCCTACTTGGTGTATAGTATTCGTTCATCTTAGCTCACAGGATTTGTTAACGGGCTAAGGTAAGTGAAAACTGTAATAAAGGGAAAATTATCGAAATGCCCCTAATGACGAAAATGACCAAAATACCCCTAGGTGTTAAATGTAAGTTTTATGGATGTGACATGCATACATAGGATATTCAACTTAGGTTGCATATGGGTCGGGAATTATGGAACGGAGGAAGAGGATCACATGGTTGCTTTACAATCGTGGATCCATAGACGGCTTTTAAAGCCCAATAAGTAAATAAAGGTAGTTTCGCAACCAGGCTACCATTGATGTGTCGGTGGGATGGGTCGATATTTATATCCCTACATGGTGTGACGGAGGACGGAGCTAGTGAGTAGCAGGTGGATTATGGGGATGGGATTACATTGCATTTTTGATGTGTAATGATTTTTGAATGTTTGCTTTTCGTCGAGGGTTGTACACACTGAGTTTGCAAAAACTCACCCCCTCTTTTATTTTATTTTCAGGTGATGCTCAGTAGAAGGTTCGATGTTTGGAGGGACTCTGGGTGGCCAGCTAGCAAGATAATTTGGTCTTGTTTGTTTTTTAAAAAGCATATAAGTTTCTATTTTATTAAGAACTATTCAACTCAGATTGTAATAGGGCTTCCATTTTGTTATTATTTGGATTATTATTTGTATGTGATGTAATTATAAGAAGTTGAACATGGTTCCATACTACGTTTCCGCAACTAAATTTTTAAGTGACATGTTTTCATCAAATTTTATGTTTCAAACAAGTGATTAAAAGGAGTTTATTTTTAAGATTTTTTTTTTATTTTATGAAAGGTTTTCAATGAAAACACGATTTTCGCTAAAACACTTCAATGTGACACACCGAATTCGACCATACCGTCCGAGTCGAGTTTGAGGTGTTACATTTAGTGGTATCAGAGCCCAGATTGCAAAAGGCGGGCTGTGAAGTGGGCCTTATTACTTGATTTCTTTTTGTATTTTAAAAAAAAATTACAATGATTTGGCAAAAGGGGAAGTCTTGTTGAGCGACACACTGAGTCTTCGACGTCGAACCAAGTAAGTACTTTTATTCTTAAATTTGTTTAAATTGTTATACAGTAGATAATTAGAGGGCTACTTTAGATGATTTTGTTAGAGTGGAACTGAAGCCCGTAGGACCCTAAAATTGTAGAGGATTTTCGAAAACAATATTCTCTTTAAATACTTTCATAAAACATTGGGTTAATTATTAAAGCTAACTAAAACTTCATAAAATTTTTAATCCAGAAAATACGTGGATCGACGATGAGTGCTAGAAGAGGAGCGAGAGGCCGTGGTCGAGGCTACGGAAGTGTTAGGGCTGAATCATCGGCATCAGGCCATATGCCCGATGTTGGAGTAGAAGAGGCTCTAGCCTCACTTGTGGCTGGGAATGGACTGTATAATCAGGCTGCGGGAGAAGATGTATTGTCGCAAGCAATGCTGTGAATTTTGGAAAGGGTCAATGGGCCCAATAATGGTGCTGAAAATCGGGGGTCCATTCCGAAGCAACTTCGATCGAACGGGGCTGAGGTCTTTAAAGGCGTGGCTGGTGTGGCTCCTAACGTGGCTGAATATTGGTTGGAGGCTACGAAAAGGATAATGGAGGACCTCGATTGTTCACCGGAACAAAAGCTAAAAGGAGCATTGTCACTACTTAGGGAAGAAGCCTATCAGTGGTGGTTGATTGTGAAAGAGGGCACCCAACCGGAGCGGGTCACTTGAGTGTTGTTCAAAGCTGCATTCAAAGGAATGTATGTAGGAGCGAGTTATGTGGATGCTAGAAGGAAGGAGTTCCTGAACTTGACCCAAGGAAAGAAATTGGTGGTGGAGTATGAGGCAGAATTTCTGCACCTTAGTAGGTATGCAAGAGTTATGGTGGCAACGGACTATGAGCGTTGCGTTAGGTTTGAGGATAGACTAAGAGATAGCCTCAGAGTTTTGATAGCTCTACAAAGGGAGCGAGTTTTCTCGGAGTTGGTGGAGAAAGCAAAGATAGAGGAGGAGGTGAAGCGCACGAAGTGCCTAAATCGAGAAAAAGAAAGGGGTAAGAGTAAAAATATGTATTAAGCATGCGACTAATTGTAGGATGATATCGTTTGTAGGTTGATGACTAAGGGAATCGCAGCACACTTGCTTACCAGGTGTGTACATACACTGCTGACACAAGTAGATCGGCAAAAGCCGAAAAGCCAAAATATCGAAAAGTCAAAATATCGAAAAGCTGAAAGTTTGGCTGTGGTAGTCTTGCGAGTGCGTGAACACTCGTGAGGAGGAAACCAATAGGTTGTCTGAGGCCCATGGGTGATTCCATGGACTTGGGCTATGATCTGGCCAACCGGGCCAGAATAGGCTTAATAGGCCAGATGGGCTGTTTGGCCCATAATAGGCAAAATTTGATAATTTATGCTATGTGATAGAAAATTTGTGTGTGAGCATGAATATATGGTGATTTGGGCCTAACGGGCCATATAAAGGTGATTTGGGCCTAATGGGCCATATGAATATGAATTGGGCCTGATGGGCCATATGAATGAGATGGGCCAAGTGGGCCATATGTATGTATGTAGGGGTTTTGGGCCTAGTATATGATAACTACATAAAACTTTACTAATATATTGCGACCATGGACAAGTCATAGGGTTAAGGTGTGGCAACGGGTATATGCATGTCTAGGATTGGATCTAGGGAGAGCTTGGTACTTAAGCGGTCCTAATGACTCACCTCCTCTTCTCTAGAATCCTACCTGATGCATAGCATTCGTTCATCTTAGCTCACGGGATTTGTTAACGGCCAAAGTAAGTGAAAACTGTAATAAAGGGAAAATTATCGAAATGCCCCTAATGGCGGAAATGACCAAAATACCCCTAGGTGTTAAATGTAAGTTTTATGGATGTGACATGCATACATATGATATTCAACTTAGGTTGGATATGGGTTGGGAATTATGGAATGGAAGAAGAATGTGAGGATTGCATAGTTGCTTGACAATCGTGGATCCATCGACGGCTTTTAAAGCCTAATAAGTAAATAAAGGTAGTTCCGCAACCAGGCTACCATTGATGTGTCGGTTGGGTGGGTCAATACTTATATCCCCATATGGTGTGACGGAGGACGGAGCTCGTGTGTACCGGATGGATTATTGGGATGGGATTACATTGCATGTTTGATGTGTAATGATTTTTGAATGTTTGCTTTTCGTCGAGGGTTGTACACACTGAGTTGGCGAAAACTCACCCCCTCTTTTATTTTATTTTTAGGTGATGCTCAGTAGAAGGTTCGATGTTTGGAGGGACTCTGGGTGGCCAGCTAGCAAGATAATTTGGACTTGTTTATTTAAAAAGCATATAAGTTTCTATTTTATTAAGTACTATTCAACTCAGATTGTAATAGGGCTTCCATTTTGTTATTATTTGGATTATTATTTGTATGTGATGTAATTATAAGAAGTTGAACATGGTTCCATACTACGTTTCCGCAACTAAATTTTTAAGTGACATGTTTTCATTAAATCTTACGTTTCAAACAAGTGATTGAAAGGAGTTTATTTTTAAGATTTTCTTTTATTTTAAGAAGGGTTTTTAGTGAAAACACGATTTTCACTAAAACATTTCAATGTGACACGCCGAATTCGGCCCTAACGTCTGGGCCTAGTTTGGGGTGTTATAAAGTATGTCATTTCACCTAAGTTTGACATTTCAAACTTGTCTTGCATCTTATCCTTGAATAAAATCGCTAGTTTGTTGTTGCTGCCAATCACAAGTAAATCATCAACATATAATGAAATAATGAAAAGTATTTCATTACATTTTTCTTCACATATAAAGTGGGCTAACTGATGCTTTTTTCAAAACTTATTTTTGTTAGGTTACTGTCAGTTTTTTCATACCATGTTTTTGGTGCTTGTTTCAAACCATTCAGCGCTTTGTGTAGTTTGTACACCTTGGCCACGCATCCAGGTATTGCGAACCCTTGAGGTTGTTCGACATAAATTTCTTCCTTCAAAAAGCCATTTAAGAAGGCAGACTTTACATCCATTTGATGTATCCTCCAACCCTTTTGAGCAGAAAAAGTCAATAGCAGCCTTATGGTGTCTAACCTTGCAATAGGAGTAAAGGTTTCAGTGAAGTCCAGTCCATATTATTGGCTAAACCCTTTCACAAAAATCTCGCTTTATATCTATTGACTGATCCATCAGGATTCATTTTGGTTTTGAACACTCATTTAACACAAATTACTTTCTTGTGAACTGGTCTATCTACCAACTCCCATGTCTCATTTTTGTTGATCATGGTGATTTCATCATTCATTGCTGATAGCCATTTAACTTCTTTAGCAACTTCTTCAAAAGGGAAGGGTTCTAGCTTCGCCATATTATACTATTGATAGATTTCAGTGGTGGACTTGGTTTATCGTACTGGTTGTTCATCAACTGCATCATTTTCAATTTGGTTCCCTGTAGCAGCCTATTTTTAGTCAAATCAGAACAGTGGTTTTGAGACCAAAAATTTGAAGTCAAAATATTTATTTTATTATTATTTTAATGTTTACAGCATGATAATTTGATTGTGTGAAAATTTCGTTAAGAAATTTTATCGTTTGCTTGCTTAATTTGATAAAAAAGACTAAATCGCGTAAAATGTAAAACATATGTTTTGTTAGTTAAAGGTGTCTATTATATAGAATATTAAAGTGGAGGTCCTTATATGGAAATTAGACCATTGTTAATGCTAGTGGACATTTATGTACATGGTTTAAATGAATTTTAACGGTTTAATTAAAGGTTAAATAAGTAAATTGTTAAATAAACATAGTAAAAATAATAAAACAAAATAAGCTTCATGTTCATCTTCTTCTAGCCGAATGTAAAGAAAGAGAAAACACCATTTTTGAGCTTCAAAATTCGACTATTTATCCTTGGTGCATGTAAGTCCATTTTTGTCTCATTTTTATTGATTTCTATGTTTTTGAGATCGTTGCAGCTTAGTCTACATAGCCCAGGGACTATTTTTCAAAACTATTACAGGTTTTGGGAATGTTGGTGTGTTTTGATGTTTAATGATAAAAAATGCATGCTTGTTGTTAGATAAACAACATTTGTTAAGTGATTTTTAGTAAAATGTCCAATTAGGGATTAAATTGTAAAATGTGTAAATTGTGTAGTTAAATTGTGAAATAAATGAAAAATATGGACTGCTAGGGACCTAATTGAAATTCGACTAGCATGGGTTTTGGTTGAATTGCATGAATTTGTGATTTTATGAAATAAGGACTAAATTGTAAAAAGTGAAATATTAGGGGCAAATGTGTAAAATTTCCTTAATGTATAATTTGGACTAAATCGAATAGAGAAATTATTAAATAAGTTAATTTTGATTATATTTAGATCAAGAAAGGTGATATATAGATTTAGATCGGGGAAAGAACAAAGTTTCGGATTAATCGACTTAATTCGTTGTTTTTGCATCCGAGGTAAGTTCGTATGTAATAGGCTTTGTTATAATTGTATTTAAATACTTTAATATTGCATAAATTATGAATACAACTCTACAGACATGTTCGACGACAATTCGACAAGTGTGAAATCCCGGTTGAACCTTAGGAATAGATTAGGATATGAACGACATGTCATTAGGGGTTATGTGTTTTGGGTGTTGGTTCGTACGTCCTACCCGTGCTTGAGTTATCCGGCATGAGTTTCGGATACTCGTCAAATTGTATGAGGAGCACCGTGTAGCTTTGTCATGACTGTCAGCTTTTGTGAGCAAACCCGTTGATAGCTCGAGAGAGAGCATTATATGTGATACGAGAGTGAGATAGCTTCGGCTATGTTTGTGGCACTTAGGGTGCGAGATTCCTGAGTATCCGATAGTATTCTGAATGGTTCAACAGTAATGTTAAAGATGTTGATAAGTATGAGTTTGATACGGGATGATACATGTATATACATAAACTGAGCAATACATTGAAATAAGGAAAAGTTATGAAAGTTATATCTAACTTTGTAAATGCAAATGTGGTAGGTTGGTGATTCATTATAAGCTATGTTATGTTATGTTTTTATTTGCTTAATTTGAGCATACATGATGAGTTGATTTAAATGCTAACGAACTTACTAAGCTTTATAGCTTACTTTGTTTAATTTTCTGTGTTTTATAGTGAAGCCAAAGTATTTTGAACAATCGCTTGGTACCTTTGAACTTAAGTATTTTGGTATATGGAATGTATAGGATTATGGTCATTTTTGATATATAGTTTGGTAAAGAATTTAGGCATTTGAATTGGCTTGTAAATGTCTAAAGTTTGGTTTTGTATATAGCAATGAGAGTCTTATTTTGGTTGATTTGGTTGTGAATATAATTGTGCAAATGGCTTTTATTATGTACTTGATTATGGATATGTGATGTTAGTTGGTGTTTGGTAATTAGGACTAACAAATGGTTGATAATTGAATTTGGTATGCTTGTGAGATTAGGTTAAATGATGCAAATTAAGAGTGTTTATATTGATGATTTGAGATTATGAGTTTTAGTATGAAATTAAAATGGCATATTATGGTATTGTTGTGATATGTATTGGTTGGCATTGAAATGGTATAATTTATGCTTGGTTGAGAGTAGATGAATGCCTATATATGCCATGTTTTGATGCCAAATGGATTGTTTTAGGTATGTGCAAAGTTGGATGGCAAATTGGCTTAGTAAATAGCCTATTTTTGTCTACACGGGCAGAGACACAAGCGTGTATCTCAGCCGTGTGTGACACACAGTTGTGTTACACGGCCGTGTGTTCTCTGGTGTTGAAATAGAAATCAAGTCAGTATGCCCTACACGGCTTAGCACACTGGCGTGTGACTTGGCCGTGTGGCATAAGTCATTATACCCTATAGGTTTGGCACGGCCTAGAACACGGCCAGGCACACGATCATGTATGGCCATTTTTAGGGCACACGGGCTAGTAACACGGGCATGTGTGTTGGCAATGTGACCAAAGTCAGAGGGTTACACCGGGTCAGACACGGGCCAGGACATGCCATGTGATCCCATTTGGACTGTCCACACGGCCTATGACACGAGTGTATCTTTTGCCGTGTGAGACACACGGTCGGGCGACACGGCCGTGTGTCCCCTGTAGTTTGAAAAATTTTCTAAGTTTCGTAAAAATTTCTTGAGTTCTCAGTTTTGTCCCAAACCATCTCGAATGCATGTTTAAGGCCTCGTAGGCTTGTAGTAGGGACAATGTGATTGAGTTTGAGTAATGATTTCATGAAACTTGAAAATGTTTATGAAATGAATATTAATTATTTTATAAGTCCAGTAATGTTTCATAACCCTATTTCAGCATTGAGTACGGGTGAGGGGTGTTACATTTATTGGTATCAGAGCTATAGTTTAGTCGATTCTCAGACTAACGTAGCGTATGTGAGAGTTTAGCTATACATGCCATATATAATCTATGATAGTGTGATATCTCCTAACAGTTTAAATCATGTTTTCATATAGTAAATGGATCCCAACCAAGCTATATCTGATGATGTTGAAAGTAATACGCCTGCCTCTATTCACGGGGTAGTGCAATCTGAATCAAGACCCGTATCGGGTATCCAAGGAGGAGAGGCTAAAGAAGCCTTCTTCCAGATGATAAATGAGTGGTTTACGGAGTTTGTTCGAATAAATCCGGCTACTCAACAACCTCCACCCCTACCTAATCCCTAACTAGTTCCCGTAGCCCCTCAAGGTATAGAATTTTTAAGATTGAATAAGCCGCCAGTTGATAAGATCCGAAAATACGGGGTCAAAGAGTTCAGAGCTACTATTGATGACGATCCCGAGAGAGTCAAGTTTTGGCTTGAAAACACTATCAGAGTATTTGATGAACTTTCTTGCACACCGGTTGCGTGTTTAAAATGTGTCGTATCACTTTTAAGGGACATCGCGTATCAGTGGTGGAATACTCTAGTATCAGTGGTACCGAGAGAAAGAGTTACTAGGGAATTCTTCCAAGCTGAGTTCAGAAAGAAATACATTAGTCAACGGTTCATTGATCAAAAGCGAAAAGAGTTTCTTGAACTGAAACAGGGCCGTATGTCTATGACCGAATACGAGCGAGAGTTTGTTAGACCCAGTAAGTATGCTCGAGAATGTGTTTCAACCGAGGAGATTATGTGCAAAAGATTTGAAGATAGGCTAAACGAAGATATCAGATTATTAGTCAGGTTGTAGAGTTGAAAGAATTTGTTGTGCTAGTTGACCAAGCTTGTAAATCTGAGGAATTAGGCAAAGAAAAGAGAAAAGCTGATTTCGAGGCTGGAGATTCGAGAAAGAGATCGATGAGTAAACCATATCAATCTTCGTCAAAGAAATCAATAGATTCGTACACTCATTTGAATGCTTCAATCGGGTATCTAAACAGAGATCGTGGAAAGCAATATTCAAGTCCTAAAACTCAAGTTACATCAGTATCAAGTGTTGGCAGCGTAACAAATAATAAACTTGAGTGACAACAGTGTGGTTCGACGACATTTTAGTGAGTGTTGGATGAATAATAGGGGTTGTTTTAAATGTGGCTCACAAGATCATTTCATTAGTGATTGCCTGGAGTTAGTCGAGAAAGATAAGTTCCAGAATGCAAGACCGAGCAACACAGCTAATAGAGGGAGGCCACCTAGAAATGCGAGGAACGTGACTAGTAGTAGCGGAACAACTAAGGACTTCACTGTGAGATTCGAGGCCAGAGCACCTGCTAGAGCTTACGCTATTCACGCTCGCGAATATGCATCATCACCAGATGTTATTACTGGTATATTTTCTCTTTATGACACTAATGTTATTGCATTAATTGATCCTGGATCAACTCATTCATATATTTGTATGAATTTGATGTCTAGTAAGAGTTTGCCTGTTGAGTCTATCGAGTTTGTGATTAAAGTGTCGAACCTCTTAGGTAAATATGTTCTAGTTGATAAATTTTTCAAGAATTGTCCTTTAATGACTCGGGGTTACTATTTTCTGGAAAATCTAATGCTTTTACCGTTTGATGAGTTCAATGTAATTCTGGGTATGGATTGGTTGACGCTGCATGATGTTGTTGTGAATTGTAGGTGAAAGACTATTAAATTGAAATCTCAGAATAGTGAAATCATTCGAATTGAATCAAATGAGTCGAGTGAATTACCTGTTGTGATTTCGTCTATGTCAATTCAGAGATGTATGAGAAAAGGTTATGAAACTTATCTTGCTTATGTACTGGATACAAAAGTGTCTGAATCGAAAATTGAATCAGTGCAAGTAGTCTATGAGTATCCGGATGTGTTTCCAGAAGAATTATCGAGGTTATCACCAATCAGAGAGGTCAAGTTTGCCAATGAATTAGTACCAGGAACATCACCAATATCTATAGCTCCGTACAGAATGGCTCCGACAAAATTGAAAGAATTGAAAGCTTAGTTAAAAGAGTTAACGGATAGAGGTTTTGCACGTCCTAGTTTTTCGCCCTGGGTGCACCAGTGTTGTTTGTAAAAAAGAAAGACAGATCAATGAAACTTTGTATTGATTATACTCAGCTCAATAAGGTTATCATAAAGAACAAGTATCCTTTATTGCGAATTGATGATTTGTTCGATCAGTTGAAAGGAGCAACAGTGTTTTCGAAGATTGATTTGAGATCTGGCTATTATCAGTTGCGAGTGAAAGATTCAGATGTGTCGAAGACTGTGTTCAGAACAAGGTACGTGCATTATGAATTTCTTGTTATGCCTTTCGGATTAACTAATGCTCCTGTAGTTTTTATCGATTTGATGAATCAGATTTTCAGACTGTATTTAGATAGATTTATTGTTGTATTCATTGACGACATTCTGATCTATTCACGGGATGAGTCTGAGCATGCCGAGCATTTGAGGATTGTATTACAAACCTTAAGAGACAAGCAACTGTTTGCTAAATTCAGCAAATGCGATTTTTGGCTCCGAGAAGTCGGATTTTTGGGACATATTTTTTTAGTAGAAGGTATACGAGTTGATCCGAGCAAGATTTCTGCAGTTTTCGAGTGGAAACCACCAAGAAATGTGTCTGAAGATAGAAGCTTTCTGGGATTAGCTGGCTACTATCGATGTTTTGTTAAAGGATTCTTGATGATTGCTACATCGATGACCAGATTACTATAGAAAGATGTGAAATTCGAGTTGTCCAAAAAATGTCAGCAAAATTTTGAATAGTTGAAAGCATTGTTAACTAAGGCACCATGTTGGTTCAACCTGATTCGAGTAAAGAGTTTGTGATTTTCAGTGACACGTCATTGAACAGTTTGGGTTATGTTTTAGTGCAAGAGGGAAAAGTGATAGCTTATGCCTCCATACAGTTCAAGCCGCATGAAAAGAACTATCCGATGCACAACTTGGAATTGGCCGCTATTGTTTTCGCATTGAAAATTTGGCGACATCATTTGTATGGTGAAAAGTGTCATATCTTTACCAATCATAAAAGCTTGAAGTATATCATGACTCAGAAAGATTTGAATTTGCGACAATGAAGATGGCTAGAGTTGCTGAAAGATTATGAGTTAGTGATTGGTTATCATCCCAAGAAAGTGAATGTAGTGGCAGATGTTTTGAGTAGAAAATCCTTATTTGCTTTGTGAATGATGAACACACAGCTAACCTTGTCTACTGATGGTTCGATTTTGGCTGAATTAAAAGCTAAACCGGTATTTCTTCAACAAATTTGTGAAGCTCAGAAGTGTGATAATGAATTGCAAGCCAAAAGAGTGCAATATAAGTCAATTAGTGATTCAGATTATCATATCGAATCCGATGATTGTTTAATGTTCTGAGATAAAATTTACGTACCAAAGAATTCTGAGCTTATTTAGAAAATCTTACACAAAGCACATAGTGGTTATTTGTCTGTTCACCCAAAAAGTAAAAAATAAAATGTATAATGATTTGAAATAGTTGTATTGGTGGTCAAGCATGAAACGAGACATTTCTGAGTTCGTGTCGAGATGTTTGGTTTGTCAGCAAGTGAAAGCTGAAAATCAGGTGCCTTTAGGATTGTTACAACCAGTGATAATACCAGAGTGAAAATGGGATTGAGTTACGATGGATTTCATATCGAGTTTTCCCTTGTCTCTGAAAAAGAAAGATGCTATTTGGGTTGTTGTTGATCAACTGACGAAATCAGTACATTTTATTCCAGTGTGTACAGACTATTCACTTGATAAATTGGCTGAGTTGTACATTTTAGAGATCGTTAGATTGCATGGTGTACAAGTTTCTATTATTTCAGATAGAGATCCGAGGTTTATGTCGCGATTTTGGAATAAATTGCAAGAAACTTTAGGTACGCAGTTGAACTTTAGTACTGCATTTCATCCGCAAACCGACAGTCAGTCCGAAAGAGTAATTTAGATTCTCGAAGATATGCTCCGTTACTATGTTTTAGAATTTGAAGGTAACTGGGAAAAAATTTTGCCATTGGTTGAATTCGCATACAATAACAGCTTTCACTCGAGCATAAATATGGCGCCGTATGAAGCATTCTATGGTCATAGATTTCAAACTGCATTGTACTGGACTAAGCTTAGTGAGAAAAAGATTCACGGGGTTGATTTGATTAGAGAGACTGAAGAAAAAGTGAAAGTAATTCGTGACAGTTTGAAAGCATCTTTAGATCGATAGAAATCATACATGGATTTGAAATGAAAAGACATTGAATTTTAGATCGGTGACAAAGTATTTCTGAAAGTATCTTCGTGGAAGAAAATTCTTCATTTTAGTCGCAAAGGCAAACTGAGTCCGCGATTTATCGGGCCATATGAGATCATTGAAGTGGCATATCGGTTAGTGTTACTGTCAGAATTGGAAAAGATCCACAATGTGTTTCATGTGTCGATGTTGCATAAATATAGATCATCTCCATCACATATAATTTCCCTATCGAAGATTGAAATTCAACTTGATATGACGTATAACGAAGAACATATCAGAATTTTAACTCGAGAGGTTAAAGAATTAAGAAATAAACGCATAGCTTTGGTAAAGGTTTCATGGCAACGGCACAATGTTGAAGAGGCTACATGGGAACCTGAAGAAGCTATGAGAAAACAGTACCCTAACTTTTTTTTCTGGTAAGATTTTCGGGCACGAAAATTCCTAAGAGGGGAGAGTTATAACAACCCACTTTTGGTCAAATTGGAACAGTGATTTCGGGACCACAAGTCTGAAGTCAAAATATTTATTTTATTATTATTTTAATGTTTACAACATGATAATTTGATTGTGTGAAATTTTCGTTAAGAAATTTTATTGTTTGCTTGCTTAATTTGATAAAAAGGACTAAATAGCATAAAACGTAAAACTTGTGTTCTGTTAGTTAAAGGTGTCTAATAGCTATAGAATATTAAAATGGAGGTCCTTATGTGGCAATTAGACCATTTTTAATGTTATTATACATTTATTTACATGGTTTAAGTGAATTTTAATGGTTTAATTAAAGGTTAAATAAGTAAATTGTTAAATAAACATAGTAAAAATAATAAAATAAAATAAGCTTCATGTTCATCTTCTTCTAGCCGAATGTGAGGGAGGAGAAAACACCATTTTTGAGCTTCAAAATTAGGCTTTCTATCCTTGGTGCATGTAAGTCCATTTTTGTCTCATTTTTATTGATTTCTATGTTTTTGAGACCGTAGCAGCTTAGTCTACATAGCTCAGGGACTATTATGCAAAACTATTAAAGGTTTAGGGTTTTTCCTTTGACGAATGTTGGTGTTTTGATGTTTAATGATAGAAAATGCATGCTTGTTGTTAGATAAACAACATTTGTTAAGTGAGTTTTAGTAAAATGTCTAATTAGGGATTAAATTGTGAAATGTGAAAATTGTGTGGTTAAATTGTGAAATAAATGAAAAATATGGGTTGCTAGGGACCTAATTGAAATTTTACTAGCATGAGTTTTGGTTGAATTGCATGAGTTTGTGATTTTATGAAATAAGGACTAAATTGTAAAAATGTGACATATTAGGGGCAAATGTGTAAAGTTTCCTTAATGTATAATTTGGACTAAATTAACTAGAGAGATTATTAAATAAGTTAATTTTTATTATATTTAGATCAAGAAAGGCGATATACGAATTTAGATTGGGGAAAGAACAAAGTTTCAGATTAATCGACTTAATTCGTTGTTTTTGCATTCGAGGTAAGTTCGTATGTAATGAGATTTGTTATAATTGTATTTTAAATGCTTTGATATTGCATAAAATGTGAATACGTCTCTACGGACATGTTTGATGATAATTCGGCAAGTGTGAAATCCCGGTTGAACTTTAGGAATAGATTAGGATACGAATGACATGTCATTAGGGGTTATGTGTTTTGGGTGTTGGTTCGTACGTCCTACCCGTGCTTGAGTTATCCGGCATGAGTTTCGGATACTCGTCAAATTGTATGAGGAGCACCGTGTAGCTTTGTCATGACTGTCAGCTTTTGTGAGCAAACCCGTTGATAGCTCGAGGGTGAGCATTATATGTGATACAAGATTGAGATAGCTTTAGCTATGTTTGTGGCACTTAGGATACGAGTTTCCCGAGTATCCAATAGTATTCGGAATGGTTCAATGGGTATGTCAAAGATGTAGATAAGTATGAGTTTGATACGAGATGGTACAAGTATGTACATGAATTGAGCAATTCATTGAAATAAGGAAAAATTATGAAAGTTACATCTAACTTTGTAAATGCAAATGTTGTATGGTGGTGATTCATTATAAGCTATGTTATGTTATGTTTTTATTTTCTTAATTTGAGCATATATGATGAGTTGATTTAAATGCTAGCGAACTTACTAAACTTTATAACTTGATTTAAATGCTAGCGAACTTACTAAGCTTTATAGCTTACTTTGTTTAATTTTTGTGTTTTATAGTGAAGCCAAAGTTAGCTCGGATTTGAGGACTGTCGGAGACTTTATCACAATATCCAACTATCACTTGGTTCCTTTGAAATTAAGTATTTTGGTATATGGCATGTATAGGGTTATGGTCATTTTTGATATACAGTTTGGTAAAGAATTTAGCCATTTGAATTGGCTTGTAAATGTCTAAAGTTTGGTTTTGTATATAGCAATGAGAGTTGGCTTATTTTGGCTGATTTGGTTGTGAATATAACTGTGCAAATGGCTCTTGTTATGTGCTTGATAATGGATATGTGATGTTAGTTGGTGTTTGGTAATTAGGACTAACAAATGGTTGATAATTGAATTTGGTACGCTTGTAAGATTAGGTTAAATGATGCAAATTGAGAGTGTTCAGATTGATGATTTAAGATTATGAGTTTTAGTATGAAATTGAAATGGCATATTGTGGTATTGTTGTGATATGTATTACTTGGCATTGAAATGGTATAATTTATGCTTGGTTGAGAGTAGATGAATTCCTATATATGCCATGTTTTGATGCCAAATGGATTTTTTTAGCTATGTACAAAGTTGGGTGGCAAATTGGCTTGGTAAATAGCTTATTTTTGTCCACACGGGTAGAGACACGGGCATGTGTCTCAGCCGTGTGTGACACACG
This sequence comes from Gossypium arboreum, assembly GCF_025698485.1. Lineage (NCBI taxonomy): Eukaryota > Viridiplantae > Streptophyta > Magnoliopsida > Malvales > Malvaceae > Gossypium > Gossypium arboreum. The sequence goes on from NC_069071.1 coordinate 9,309,622, forward strand.
GTTATGTTACATGGCTATGTGTCCCCTGGTGTTGAATAGAAATCAAGTCAGCATGTTCCACACGGCTTAGCACACTGGCGTGTGACTTGGTCGTGTGGCATAAGTCAGTATAACCTACAGGTTTGGCATGGCCTAGCACACGGCCTAGCATACGGGTGTTTGTGGCCATTTTTAGGGCACACGGGCTAGTCACATGGACATGTGTGTGTTAGCCGTGTGACCCAAGTCAGAGAGTTACAAGGGGTCAGACAAGGTTGGGACATGGTCATGTGATCGCATTTCGAATGTCCACACGGCCTGTGACACCGACGTGTCTTTGGCAGTGTGAGACACACGACCGGGCCACATGGGTGTGTGTCCCCTGTAGTTTGAAAAATTTTCTAAGTTTTGTAAAAATTTCTTGAGTTCTCAATTTAGTCCCAAACCACCTCGTATGTATATTTATGGCCTCGTAGGCTTGTATTAAGGACAATGTGATTGAGTTTGAATGATGATTTCATGAAATTTGAAAATGTTTGTGAAATGAATGTTTAATTGTTTTATAAGTCCGGTAATGCTCTATAACCTTATTCCAGTGTTGAGTATGGGTGAGAGGTGTTACATTCCCAATGGCTTGTAAATCAGGTTTTGGACTCTCTTGTTCACAAATTTCTTCATCTATTGTAGTTTAATTCTAGATTTATTTCATCAAACTTCACATATCTGCTTGTGATCACTTTCTTGGTGAAAGGATTATAGATTTCGTATCCTTTCTTAACACTAGAATATCCAAAAAATATATCTGGCTAAGATCTACTATCCAGCTTGCTTTTTTTTTCTTCTGGAACATGAACAAAACAGGTGCAACGAAATACTTTTAAATGGAAAATAGAAGGTTTTAAATCATACTATGCCTCGAATGGTGTCTTCCTTTCAACTGCTTTAGTAGGTAGACTATTTAGTAGGTCAATAGCAGTGTTTACTGTTTCTGCCCAGAAATCATTTGGCAGTTTAGTTTCAAATAGCAAGCAGCAAGCCATGTTCATTATAGTTCTATTTTTTCTTTCACTTACTCCATTTTGCTGTGAAGTGTACACATTGCTCAATTGATGATGAATACTAGATTCTTCACAGAATTTTTCAAACTTTTCTAAGGTGTATTTTTCCCATTGTCTGATCTTATCATTTTGAGCTTGCAGTCACTTTGGTTCTCAACCATGGCTTTAAACTTGAAGAAGATTTCAACCACTTCAGACTTGTTTTTCGTGAAGTACACCCAACAGAACCTTGTACTGTCATCTATGAACAACACAAAGTAGTAGCATTTAGCGACCTTGTTTTCATGGGTCCGCAAATGTTAGTATGTACTAAGTGTAATTTTTTAATGGCTTGCAATGTTGTGTTCGCAGGAAATAGAGACCTCGCCTATTTTTCAAGCTAGCACCCTCTCATACATCTTCATGTTCAGCCATATTTTATAAATTTTCAACCAAGTCATTTTTGGACATAAGACTTAAGGATTTGTAGTCAATATGTCCCATTCTTTTGTGCCGCAATTTTGTTTCATCCAGCGAGCTAGTATATGCTATTGAAGTTGCTAAGTTCCAGTTGACAACAAAACTTCTGTCTGCCATATTTGTTGATATGAGCTCACATCCACTTGGATCAATAATTAAACATTTGTTGTCCTTAAATACAACATAATAGTTTTTCTCAAGCAGTTGTCCTACATTTAGTAGATTTTGGTCTATGTTCGGTGATAAACCTCAAAAGTAACATATTTTAATCCCATGCTTAGCATATTTTTGGATGATTTATCATAATATTTAGTGAATTTGGTGCTCCTAATCTTTTAATTTCATGTTTTATATCCAGATGAGCATAGAAAAGTGAAAAGTACAAGAAAAAGGTCGAAAGGCTTATTTTAGTGCTACACATGGCCAAAATACTTCCACACGGGCTATCCACACGCCCGTGTGTGACACACGAGCTGGCCATACGCTCGTGTATCATGGCCTTGTTGACATTAAACCACGTCAGAATTGCACACGGCCTGAGCACCTTCACACGACCGTGTCCCTGTCGAGCCCAAGTTTAATTCTATTCGGAAAAGGGTAATTTTGAGCTATTTTGGGCATTCCAAAGTCTATATAAACATCCTAGAAGGGGATCAAGGGGGACACAGAGAGTAGAAGGCAGAAAACACTCGAAGACAACCATCGGAAGCAGCTCGGATTAGAGTGAAATCTAATAAGGGAATCCATAGATCGAGTTAATGGGACAATAGGGGTTCTAATTAGAAAGAGATTTCAGTTAATCAACATAGAGTCAGTTGTTTTTAGTCTCGAGAGAGATATTAACATAAGCTAGGGATTTGTACGGATTAAGTCAAGAGAATAAATCGTCTAATTCAGAAGTAATAAGTGAAGTCTAGGTGGATTCTTCCTTGGGTACCGTCTTCTCCATCGGTTTTCCAAAAGTATTTTCCAACTTTAATCTCTGTCGTGTTCTTAGTTAATTAAATAGTTAATCTTAGTTTAAAAACATCCCTTTAGTTCTTAGGCTAGATAATAAAAAGATAGTAACTACTAGTACTTTTAGTCCTTGTGGATACAATATTTCTGGTCTCACCTTAATTATACTACTGTTTGATAGGTGCGCTTGGCTTAGTCAAATTTTTAGTTAGTTTAGCGACCATCAAGTTTCTGGCGTCGTTTCCAGGGACTATGATATTAGGAACGCTTGATTTTTATTACTTTAGCCATTTTTATTTTTATTGCAATTTAATTTTTTTTATTTTAATTACTAATTTTTCTTTTATTTGCTTCCGGCAGGTTTTTATAGTTTATGACTAGAAGAACCTGTCAGGACCTCTACTTTTTGATAGTGAAATTGAAAGCACAGCTCGTAGAAATCATAGAGAAATAAGGTGAAGTCTACAGTATATAGAGGTAGAGCACGAGGAGGATACCAATAATACTGAAGAGATGGCTGAAAATCAAAATAATCCACTACCTCCTATGGTTTCTGCAAATCCTGTGAATCAGAATCCTGCTCCTTGTACTATGTACGACTATGCTAAGCCTAATTTAGTGGGGGCTGAATCAAGTATTGTTAGACCTGCAATTGCTGCAAATAATTTTGAACTGAAACCTAACACTATACAAATGATACAACAGTTTGTTTAGTTTGATGGTTTGTAGGATGAGGATCCAAACACTCATTTAGCAAAATTTCTGGAATTCTGCGACACCTTTAAGATTAATGGCATTTCTGACGATGCCATTCACCTTCATTTGTTTCCCTTTCATTACAGAATAAGGCTAAACAGTGGTTGAACTCGTTAGCACGATGGTCAATCACTACTTGGGAACAAATGACTGAAAAATTTTTGCTTAAATATTTTCTGCCGGCTAAAATGGCTAAATTAAGGAATGATATCTCTTCTTTTGTGCAGATGGATTTAGAAACACTTTATGATGTATGGGAGAGATACAAGGATTTATTGAGAAGGTGTCCTCACCATGGGTTACCTTTATGGTTATAGGTTCAGACCTTCTACAACAGTGTGAACCCCTCAACAAGGCAACTGATTGATGCAGCCTCCGGTGGAACCTTGAATAACAAAATACCTGAAAAAGCTTACGAACATATTAAAGAGATGCCACTAAACAACTATCAGTGGCAAGTCATGAGAACGAAGCTGATAAAAGCAGCTGGTGTTGTCAACCTCGACGTGATCACTATGCTATCTGACCAAGTAGAACTATTGCATAAAAAGATTGATAGTTTGTATGATTTTACTTAGGTACATCCAGTGATGAGGTGTGATTCAAATAGAGGAGGGATGCACAACACAGACTATCCATCCTTCAACCCCAGCACCGAGGGAGAACAAGTCCACTATATGGGTAACAATTCTAGACCTCAGAATAACACTTATAGTAACACTTACAAAGCAGGTTGGAGGAACCATCCCAATTTCTCGTGGGGTGGTCAAGGGAATCAAAGGCCACAACACCCTCTAGGTTTTCAACAACCACCTTACCAATAGGAGAAAGTGTCAAACCTTGAGTAGATGCTTACAAAATTTATTTCAGCGTCAGAAACTCATTTTCAAAATATAGAGACAGCACTTAAAAATTAGCAAGCGTCGATTCATGGGCTCGAAACTCAAATAGGTCAGCTTCCTAAGTTGTTCTAGTGAACGACCGCAAGGTGGCTTGCCCAATAATACAGAAACTAACCGAAGGGAGCAACTCCATGCCATCACTGTACACGAAAAAGAGCAGTTAGCTGAACCTAAATCTGAAACGAGGTAAGAAGCTATGGTAAGCAATGGTAAGGTTGAAGTGAGTCATGATACACAAAAGCTAGTAAGCAAAGAATATAGAACTCGTGTGCCATACCCCAATGTGACAAGGAAAGAGCACATAGACGAACAATTTGCTCTTTCACAGATGCCAAACGCAATTAAATTTTTAAAGGAACTTTTAGCAAACAAACTAAAGTTAGATTAGTCATCGCATGTAGAGTTAAATGCAGTTTGCTCAGCTATTTTTCAAAACAAGCTACCCAACAAACTGAAAAATCCAAGGAGTTTTACGATTCCTTGTTTAATTGGTTGCTTGAATGTTAATAATACTTTAGCTGATTTAGGGGCAAGTATTAATGTTATGCCTTATAAAATGTTTAAACAACTAGGTCTTGGGAAACCCAAACAAACTAGGATGAGCGTTCAATTGGATGATAAAACCATTAGATTTCCTAGGGGTATAATTGAAAATGTGCTTGTTAAAATCGACAAATTTATATTTCCAATAGACTTTGTTGTTTTAGACATGGATGTAGATAGTGACATTCCTTTAATTTTAGGACGACCCTTTTTAACAACTGCTAGGACTATTATTGATGTCGGTACAGGTGAGTTAAGACTTTGGGTAGGTGATGACATGATTAAACTCCAAGCTCGTGACTTTGCCAAAAAGACTAGTGATCGAGATGATTACACAAGTTCTTTTAATGTGAGTAACCTTGTTGTTCAACCCTCTTTGTTGGAAAAACTTTCGAGAAGTATAAATGAGCCATGTTCCAGTCCATGTAATGACAAGACTATCCATGAAGAGCAAAGGCTATAGATCGATGAACTAGATGAATGGTGAACACAGGTTAAGGAGAAACTGAGAATACACAATGAATCAAGGTAGTGCCATGACAAACTTAAAGGAGAATTGAATCAACTTAGGGTTGGAGACAAAGTACTGTTAGATGAAGCAGACCCTCTTGTTGCCACTTCTGAACCTAATGGAGCAATCCCTTTTGCAGTACTCAACGTTTTCCCATACGGTACAGTCGGGAAAACTCATTCCAAATTTGGCACTTTTAAGGTAAACGGTACTCGTCTAAAACCTTATTTTGATAAGATTGATAGCAAGAATGAGGAGTTTCAACTCCTCGAACCACCATGACCGTGCAAATATGAGGTGAGTCAAGCTTATACTTTAAATAAGCACTTTTTGGGAGGCAACCTGAGCACTAACACAAATAACCCATTTATTTTATCTATTTTTTTTTGTATTTTTTATGCAGGTACAATGAGCCACACGGCCTGGACACACGAGCGTATCCTTGGCCGTGTGGAAACAAGGTTGAAATTTCCAAAAAATTGACATGCACACGACCTGCGATAAATCCACACGGCCGTGCGACATGACCGTGTGAAACTTGGAGCTTAATTTTTCGAATTTTAACAAGTCAGAAAGTTACATGGGCAAGGCCCATAGCCGTGTGTTTGGACACACGGGCGTGTGGGAGACCACACGGGCATGGGAGAAGTGAACAACATTGCATACAGTCGTGTGATACGGTCGTGTGAAACACACGGCCTAGTCACACGGACATGTCCGAGGCCATGTGATGAGTGGGCCATTATTTTCCTCGACAAACACGGGTTGGAATTCGAGACACACGGGCGTGTGACACGGCCGTGTGGCCCAAAACGAACCTTTACACGATAATGTCACCTTAAAAGCCCTATCCCTTAGTTTCTTTTTCATCTTCTTCTTCACTCAAAATCAACCCTAGCTGTCGCTCCTGTTTTCCCTACTCTGGCCACCATCACCTACCCCCCATATCGTCCCTCACGACCCCTTCCCTTACCATTTCTTCCTCCATTCCCCTTTCTTTTCCCCTCTCTCCTTCTCATCCTCTTCCCCCACCTTGTCCCACTCACACCCCACAAACCAGCCCCTTTCGAACCCCCATACCACCACCACACGGCCAAACCACGACCGCACCTCCCCTCTCCTCCTACGCACAATGCCATCCTGAGCAGACCTCACCCTCCTCCGACTACCTCCCGTTGGTTTCTTGTTATTCCCTAACCTTTTATTTATTGTTGTTTCATTTTAATTCTTTATTTCTTTATTTTCTTTCTTTAATTCTTATTTGTTATTTCATTTCATTTTCAGCGTACTCATTATATGATTCTCAGTTTTTGATAGTTCGTTCTCCATTAATTATTCCAATTCCTAATAATTAGTTGTCGAATATGTTAACCTTCATTTTCATGCTTAGTTTTCCTATTGCTTATCTCACTATTTTGATTTAACTTTGATTATTAATTTTGTTTAACTCCTTGCTCATTGGTTACATATTCTTTGCCTACTGTTCTTCTTCTATTGTTCGTTATCTTTAGCTTAGAATAATTTATTCAGTTTTATTTTTGTTATTTTACTTTCTAGATTTTTATGTTTTTTTTTATCGTTTAAGAGTATTTTGTTCTTTTAGGCCTACTTGATTCTTTTCATTTTGAGTACTACTTTATTTATTGATACTTTCTTTTACTTGTGTAGGTGCATTATGACGAACACACGCGGCAAGCCTAAAGTCGCCGTCCTCGCTTCAAAAAAGCGGAAGAGTCCTTGTAACACCCCGAATTTGGGCCTAGAAGTATTGGGCCTTGAGTGCGGGTCCGTAAGGAGGTTGTATATAGGTATTTAATTGTGCAATGAAATAACACAATTAAATGTCTGCTTTGGTGGTTAATGGCCCTGAGAAGTGTTAGAGAAATCTTGGGTTCAAACTTGGGCTTTAGCAAAAATTTTGGTATTAAAAGGAAAAAAAAACCTGGATGCTTGGATGAGGGCTTTTAAATTATTGTGTTAAATAAATGACACAAGGAAGCTTGTAGTCTAGTGGTTGTGGCGTCATTAAGGTTGTATGGGAGCCTGGGTTCAAGCCTTGGCTCTTGCAATTTATTTTGGTTTTTTTTAAGGGAACCTGGACTTTGGCCTTTAGACCTTATAATTAATTAGGGATAAAATATGACACAAAAAGCCTTGTGGCTTAGTGGCAAGTAGCATGTGGAGCATCTGAGGGGAGGCATGGGTTCGAATCCCATGGCAAGCTAGGAGCATTTATTTTGCTAACAGGGGGCGGCAAGAGTTGGTGTTGAATTTAAACTCTGATGTTGGAAGGATCCCACATCGGGAAGCTAACATAAGAGGGGATGACCATGAGGAGAGTAGAGGTACCTTTCTTGGCTGATCCCTTTCACTGTATGGCGTGCTCGTTTGGGTTGGGCGTCGGCTAAGAGTGCTCGGAGCGTGGATTAACTCCAGTCTCCTATCAGGTGTGTATTTCTTACTACTCTAGCTGTAGGATAGCTACTTCGGGCCGCGATGGGCTGAAATGAGTCATGTGGGCCTAATGGGCCTACGGACCCAATTGGATAAGTTGTTTGATTGTGTAGTAAATATTGGGCTAGGCTAGGTGAATCTAATATTTGTGGCTAGATTTGGGCTAAAAGGGCCACACGAGCGTGTGGGCCCATTTGGGCCGAGATGGGCTTTAGGGCCATTAGTATTGTTATTCATGTTTAGAATAATTTAGTTTACCAATTATTGAAATACCCTCGACTTGTAAAATTACCAAAGTACCCCCGATTTACATAATTACCGTTTTACCCTCGATTTACAGAATTACCATTTTACCCTCGATTTATAGAATTACTATTTTACCATTGATTTACAGAATTACTGTTTTACCCTCGATTTACAAAATTACTAAAATACCCTTGGTTTACAAAATTACCAAAATACCTCGATCAAGAAATTACCAAAATACCTCAGTGCGTAAATTGCTAAAATACCTACGGTTTGTAAAATTACCAAAATACCCCTAGTTTGTAAAATTACCAAAATACCACTTTGGTTTGTGAAATTACCAAATACCCTCAATTTGTAAAATTACCAAAATACCCTCGATTTACAAAATTACGTAAATACCCTTGACTTTCTAAAATTATAGAAATACCATTGGTTTACAAAATTACTTGAAATACCTTTGGTTTGTAGATTTACCAAAACACCCTTGTAGGATGAAATGACTAAAATACCCCTAATAGGTAAAAAGACCGTAAAGCTCTTGTAGGGTAAAGTGATCGTAATACCCCTGTATGGTAAAATGACGAATATGCCCTTATGTTCCGTATGACTGATGTGCTTAGGATTTACATATATTGATATTAGATTAGTTAAGTTTGAGTGATAGGTGGTGGTTATCGTAGGTGATTGATTTTGGAAACGTTTCAACTTCAACCCATAACAGTTGTGTACTAACCCTCGTAATAGCTTAGATTAATATTTGCTGAGAAGCCGAAATGCTAAAATACTGGTATTTCGGGAACTTGTAATGTTGCATTTGGGTATAGATGCGATAAATACAATAAGATTGGTGTTTGGATCGATGGAACATGTAAGAACTCAATTTTGTGCACGATGGTAAGTTGGGCCTCAATGGCTGGAATCGGGCCTAATGGGCATCGGGCCCATTTGGGTAAAACTGATAAAAAATGGAATCTGAAAAAGTTGCATGTTAACACGGTTAGTACTATTGTAAAATTTGGATTATGTGGGCTTAATGGGCTAAATCGGCATTTATAGGGCCCATTAGAGGTTTTGGGCCCAAAAGCCCGAGTTTGATAAAGTGGGTTAAAGATCATTGTTTAAACACTCAAAAATATTGATAATTGTTGATGAACATGGAAAACCCTGATATTTGGTAAAATTACGAAATTACCCTTATAATGTGAAAAATGGTTGTTTTGCCCTTGTGGGCAAGTGACTGACTTGGACTGTGTGGTTGACGGATTCGGTTGTGAATATATGTTGGTGATATGAATGAATTGACTGTGATTATTTGATTCAAATATGGGCATGACATTCTGCATACATGACATGTTGCATGGGTTGGGTTTTATAAATGGAGGAAGTGCTAAAAGGGCTATGCCCCAGTTTACCAAAAAGGGCTTTGCCTCTGTTTACCGAAAAGGGCTTTGCCCCAGTTTATCAAAAAGACTTTGCCCCAGTTATTAAAAGAGGCTAGGCCTCTAGATATATGATAAAGCAGCTATGCTGCCAGTGGTGTGTTGGTTGGGTGGGTTGAATCATTCCCCACATGGTGTGTTGGTTGGTACGGGTGGAGAGTAGCGGATGGTGGGTCGAGTAGTCTCCCAAATGGGCTTGCATACATCCATTGACATTACATGTGATATTGAAATGGGACTAAGGGCCATACCGCTTTCTGATAAAGGCTTGGCCCGATGATATGATTTATGATAAGGCTTCGCCCGATGATATGATTTATGAAAAGGCTTGCCCAAGAATCTTAAACAAAAGGCTTGACCAAAGATATGCCAAGACTAAATAGAGCTTTGGCCCGATTGTACTAACACCGTGTTTTCACTGTTTGTTTGTTATTTGGATTACACATCGAGTTTTCCAAACTCACCCGCTTTCTAACTGCGGTGTAATCCCTAAGCTTAGATGGTTTGGAGTCATGAGGACTCGGAGATGGCCACACTATTGTTTCGGTTCTTTAAATTGCAATAAGCAACCGATTTATTTCTTTATAAGTTTTATCTTATTAATATTATTATTTGGTTTTGGGTTGTAATAAGGACATTTTAATTATTTTTCTAGGATTATTTTATTTTATACCCTATATTTTTCTCGATAATAATATGAGTTAGACCTAGGGCACATTTCCAAAATGATAATTGTTTTCAAAATAAACTCAATGATACAATTAATCGGTTTATCAAAAATATCGACTTAAATGAATTGCAACTCGTTTTTTCAAAACTAACCTAGCACCAAAGTGTGGCAATGGTTGTGGGCATGTCTAGGATTGGATCCAATCAAGAGCATTGGTACTAGCGACCTTCATGGCTCACCTCCTCTTTGGATACCTACGGTGCACGACTTCCATTCACTTTATTAACTTAGCAAAGACTATCTTTTAAAACACTAAGAAGGACGTTGAAAGAGGCATTGGTTTTCTTAAAAACTTCAATGTGACACGTCGGATCCTGCCATAACGTCTGGGCCGGGTTTGGGGTGTTACAGTCCTGGTGCGACTTCCTCAAGCGCCTCTGTCAAGGTTCAGCATCCTTATCTCAGATTCTCTGTGGGCCTCCAGGAGGAACTGTACTAGCTTCATCGAGTACGACGTTCGGTGTGGGTTACTGCGTTGATTGGGCCGCGTTAGAGCAGGTACGTTTGACTGACGATGTGCCCGCGATTATTACCACAGTCCTATGGGATAGATTCTTCACCATCGTCGAGCCCACCTATTCGGAGCTCACCTTAGAGTTCGACGTCCCATTTTTAGTCCAGCAAGTCATGTCAATCCATGACGAGCCAGGCACCATCACCTTTCACCTTGGTGGGTTGGTGTGACACATGAGTGTCCCAAAGTTCGGTGCTACTTTGGGACTTTACACAGAGGAGTTCATGAGCATCGATGACTTTCTCCACCTTCATCGACATATTCATTACTCGCTCTCTCGATGTTGGGTAGAGCTCACAGGTGGCCTGACTAACTATCATGCGAGTCGCTTGAAGGCGATGCACCTCTCTCCAGCGCTACGGTATACTCACGCCCTTTTAGCTCATACATTGACGGGTTGGAGAGAGAGCACAGGAGTGGTTAGTACCTATAATGCTTATTTCCTGTGGAGCATGACTATCGGACTTGTATTTGATGTTGTATATTTTATTGCGCTTGCCTACCGAAATCAGACTGAACGCCATAAGAAGGGCCCTATCTTTCTCAGCCCTTACGTGACTCGTCTCGCTTGACATTTCGGTTTACTCGACACACAGGAGCAATTCTCGACCCTTACCTTAGTAGGTCAGATATCCCCCAAGGCATCTCGAGCATGATCCATATGAGAATGATTGAGCGGCAACGTGGAGTGGACCCCCTCAGTACAGACTAGTCCAGTCTAACATTCAGCATGACCCAGAGGACTTCACTGATGATATGCCTCCCTATCACGAGGACCCACTACAGCCTCCACTATTGAGTCATCGACATGCTCCCTCTGCTGCTAGTTCCCTAGGAGTATCTTTCGAGGAGTTTACTAGTTTTCGTCAGTACTGTACTCAAAGGTTTGACAGTATTGATGCGACTTTACAGTAGATCTGCCAATACCTTCACATCACTCCTCCAGCACCACCGACTCATGACACTAATCAGTTTGATGATGAGGACCATTGAGTCTGATTATTTCTATGTTTATGTTTATGTTAATGTTTATTTATATCTTTTATTCTTATTTTTATTTTTATTTTTATTTTTATTCTTCTTGTTATGTCTATTTTGTTTTCCTATTTTGAACTTTATATTAATTATTATGGTTGTTTCTTAACGAGTAACCCTTTAATCTTCTTCAGCAGTGTGTTTATTTTCTTATTAGTTGCTCAGAATTATGCACTACCCCTATATTTCTTTACAATTCCGCTTTTCACTATTCTGGGAAATTCATCCACCATTCAGGGCAGTTTCAATTATCTTCTTATCTTATGATATTTTTTTTCTATTATGATTTATATTTGTTCGTACATTGAGGACAATGTACATCTTAAGTACGGGGAGGATATTTTTATGATTATCAGAAAATCCCTGAATTATATCTTGTTCTCAAATAATTTTCTCATATTACTATTAGAATGAATTTTGATTGATTTATGATTTTTATTAATATGTTTTGGATTAAAACATAGGTAATTGTACATTGATTATTTAAACTTTAGGACAATAGAGAATCAAGCATGATAAGTTGAATTTTTGAGAATTAAAATTGTTAGGTTGTTTCCCAGAAATGAGGTATTATCTTAAAGTTTTGAATTTACAGGATTGAAATCAAATACCCATAATTTTCGCGAGATTTTGAGCCTTTTAAAGCATATATCTTTCTTGCTCACTTTTATTGATGGTTATGAGTGAGTCAATACTGATTTTTTATTCTAGAACTTGCATCGATTATACATGTCAAGGCCATACCTTTGATTTGATATACTAAGATGATAAAGGCACTTAGGTTTTAACCCGCTTACTCCATAAAAAGCCCACCCACATAATTAACATTTAGTGAACCCCTTTGAGCCTTAAACATCATTTCTTGATTTCCCTTTAATGATAACCCACAACTTAACCCTTTTTGATTCGTTAAGAATTTCTTCCTTTTTATTTGACTCACTCTTTATCGAGATTTAATTTGATTAGTTACCTAACTATGTTCATTCATTGCAGTTGCTGAATTATTCTTTATTATGTACTTTCCATTATTGTACTTGACTGTTTTTATTCTTAAAAAAAACCGTATATTTATATTCATATAATTACATATTGTTATAAAGAGCTTGGATAAGTTAAAGTTATTATATTGAGAAAAAGCTCACTTCATTAATTTTGGATAGTTTTAATTTTGGCACTTGTTTGTAATTCAGTAATTAGATTTATTTTTCTAAGTTTGGTAATTTATTAAATTAATCTCGATTCTAACCCTCTTTTTCAGCCTTTATCCACACCTTTAACCCAAGCCCCATTACAACCCTGTTAAAGACCTTTTGATTTGTGTATCATCTCATTTATAGTGGTAGAGATTTGATTTTCATGCAAGCCTATGGTAATAACTTTTCATGTTTGACTATTGAGTGCTTAATTGTTGAACCTTACACACTTTGAGTGATTTGAGTGAATCTTTAGTGAGGATGTCAACTCTCGTTGATTTGGAATTATCATATTTTAATCCCATGCTTGGCATATTTTTGGATGATTTATCATAAGATTTAGTGAATTTGGTGCTCCTAATCTTTTAATTTAATGTTTTATATCTAGATGAGCATAGGAAAGCGAAAAGTACAAGAAAAAGGCCGAAAACAAACAAAATAGGTTTATTTCAGTGCTGCACACGGCCAAGACACTTCCACACGGGTCATCCACAAGCCCGTGTGTGACAAATGGGCAGGATACATGCTCGTGTGTCATGGCCGTGTCGACATTAAACCACGTCAGAATTACACACGGCCTGAGCACCTTCACACGGGCGTGGCACACGGACGTGTCCCTATCGAGCCCAAGTCTAATTCTATTCAGAAAAGGCTAATTTTGAGCTATTTTGGGCATTCCAAAGTCTATATAAACATCCTAGAAGAGGATCAAGGAGGACATAGAGAGTAGAAGGCAGAAATCACTTAAAGACTCGAAGACAGAAAACACTCGAAGACAACCATCGGAAGCAGCTCGGAAGCAGGCTTTACTTCAAGACTGAAGATCTCCATCCAATTTCTACTAAAGTTTTTGGGTTTCTTTATGTTTTGTTGTTTTCATAATTTTGAGATGTTTTCACCCATTTTTATGAACTAATTTTCCTAGATACCTAGGGAAGATGAAACCTAAGACAAATCTTATTATCTTTTGAATTATATGATAAATACTTGTTCTTATTCTTAATTATGAGTGTTAATCCTTGCTTTAATATTCCAGGATATTAATTCAGGTTTTGATATGCTTATTTAGTGGAGAAAAAGTCCCTGTTTAAGAGTAGATCTTCCATAATTAAGCAAAGTTGCATGCAATCCTAGAGATAGGACGACATAAATCTGTCGGATTAGAGTGAAATCTAATAAGGGAATCCATAGATCGAGTTAATGGGACAATAGGGGTCTTAATTAGAAAGAAATTTCAATTAATCAACCTAGAGTCAGTTGTTTTTAGTCTCGAGAGAGATATTAACATATGCTAGGGATTTCTACGAATTAAGTCAAGAGAAGAAATCGTCTAATTCAGAAGTAATAAGTGAAGTCTAGGTGGATTCTTCTTTTGGTATCGTCTTCTCCATCGGTTTTCCAAAAGTATTTTCCAACTTTAATCTCAATCATGTTCTGATTTAATTTAATAGTTAATCTTAGTTTAAAAACATCCCTTTAATTCTTAGGCTAGATAATAAAAAGATAGTAATTACTAGTACTTTTAGTCCTTGTGGATACGATATTTCCTATCTCACCTTAACTATACTACTGTTTGATAGGTGCGCTTGCCTTAGTCGAATTTTTAGTTAGTTTAGCGACCATCATTAGGAACTAAAAGAACATATGTAACAAGTTTAGTACCTGATGGAGTTTTTGTAACATCCCAAACCCGGCCCAGACGTTATGGCCGGGTCCGACGTGTCACATTGAAGTTTTTAAGAAAACCCATGCCTCTTTCAACATCCTTCTTAGTGTTTTAAAAGATAGTCTTTGCTAAGTTAATAAAATGAATGGAAGCTGTGCACCAGGTAGGTATCCGAAACAGAGAAGGTGAGCCTAGAAGGCTGCTTAAGTACCAAGCTCTTGATTGGATCCAATCCTAGACATGCCCACAACCATTTCCACATTTTGGTGCTAGGTTAGGTTATGAGAAAAACGGGTTGGAATTCATTTAAGTAGATATTTTTGATAAACCGGTTAATTGTATTGTTGCATTATTTTGAAAACAATTATCATTGTGGAAACGCGCCCTAGGTCTAACTCATATTATTATCAGAAAAATATAGGGTATAAGATAAAATAATCCTAGAAAAATAATTAAAATGGCCTTATTACAACCCAAAACCAAATAATAATATTAATAAGATAAAACTTATAAAGAAATAAATCGGCTACTTATTGCAATTAAAAGAAACAGAAACAATAGTGTGGTCATCTCCGAGTCCCTCGCAGCTCCAAACCATCTAAGCTTAGGGATTACCTACACAGTTAGAAACGGGGTGAGTTTATGAAAACTCAGTGTGTAATCCCAATAACAAACAAACAATAAATAACACAGTATCAGTACAATCTGGGCCAAAGCCCTATTTAGTCTTGACATATACTGGGCCGAAGCCTTTCCATAAATCATATCACTGGGCCGAAGCCTTTACTGTAAATGGTATGGCCCTTAGGCCCATTTCAATATCACATGTAATGTCAATGGATGTATGCAAGCCCATTTCAATATCACATGTAATGTCAATGAATGTATGCAGGCCCATTTGGAGAGACTACTCGACCCACCATTCGCTACTCTCTACCCGTACCAACCAAGCTCTCCATGTGGGGAATAACTCAACCCACCCAACCAAACTCTCCACCGGCAAAGATAGTCTTTATCATATAACCGAGGCCTAGCCTCTTTTAATAATCGGGCAAAGCCCAATCGATAAACCGGGGCAAAGCCCTTTTGAAATCAAGGCGAGCCCTTTAGCACTTCCTCCATCAATATAACCCATATCCCATGCAATATGTCATGTATGCAGAATTTCATGCCCATATTTGAATCAAACAATCACAATCAAGTCATTCATATCACCAACATATATTTACAATCAAATCCATCAACCACACAGTCCAAGTCAGTCACTTGCCTACAAGGCAAAACAGTCATTTTTCATATTATAAGGGTATTTTCATAATTTTACCAAAAATCAGGGTTTTCCATGTTCATTACAACTGTCAATATTTCCGAGTGTTTAAACAATGATCTTTAACCCACTTATCAAATTCGGGCTTTTGGGGCCAAAACCCCTAATGGGCCCTACGAATGCTGATTTAGCCCACTAAGCCTGCTTAACCCAAATTTTACAACAATACTAGCCGTGTTAACATGCAACTTTTCCAAATTCCATTTTCTATCAATTTTACCCAAATGGGCCCAAAAGCCCATTTGGCCCAATTCCAGCCCATTGAGGCCCAACTTACCATCGTGCACAAAATTGCGTTCTTACCCGTTCCATCGATCCAAACACCGATCTTATCGTATTTGTCGCATCTATTCCTACACGCAACATTACAAGTTCCCGAAATACCAGTATTTTAGCATTTCGGCTTCTCAGCAGATATTAATCTAAGCTACTACAAGGGTTAGTACACACCTATTATGGGTTGAAGTTGAAACGTTTCCATAATCAATCACCTACGATAACCACCACCTATCACTCAAACTTAACTAATCCAATATCAATATTTGTAAATCCTAAGCACATCAGTCATACGGAACATAAGGGCATATTCGTCATTTTACCATACAAGGGTATTACGGTTACTTTACCCTACAGAGGCTTTACGGTCTTTTTACCTATTAGGGGTATTTTAGTCATTTCATCCTACAAGGGTGTTTTGGTAAATCTACAAACCAAGGGTATTTCAGTAATTTTGTAAACCAATGGTATTTCTATAATTTTTAAAAAGTCAAGGGTATTTCTATAATTTTGTAAATCAAGGGTATTTTGGTAATTTTACAAATTGAGGGTATTTCGGTAATTTCACAAACCAGTGGTATTTCGGTAATTTTACAAACTAGGGGTATTTCAGTAATTTTACAAACTAGGGGTATTTTGGTAATTCTATCCTACATGGGTATTTCAGTAATTTCACAATCGAGGGTAAAACGATAATTTTGTAACTGAGGGTAAAATGGTAATTTTGTAAATCAAGGGTAAAATGATAATTCTATAAATCGAGGGTACTTTGGTAATTTTACAAGTCGAGGGCATTTCAATAATTGATAAACTTAAGTATTCTAAACAGGGATAACAATACAAATGGCTCTAAAGCCCATTCTTGGCCCAAATGGGCCCACATGCTCGTGTGGCCCTTTTAGCCCAAATCTAGCTACGAATATGAGATTCACCTAGCCTAGTCCAATATTTACTACACAATCAAACAACTTATCCAATTGGGCCCGTAGGCCCATTGGGCCCACATAGCCCCTTTCTGCCCATCGCGGCCCGAAGTAGCCATCATACAGCTAGAGTAGTGAGAAATACACACCTGATAGGAGACTGGAGTTAATCCACGCTCCGAGCACTCTTAGCCGACACCCAACCTAAACGAGCACGCCATACAGCGAAAGAGATCAACCAAGAAAGGTACCTTTACTCTCCTCATGGTTCCTTCTATTTAAAGCCAGCTTCGCAACCACTCTTATGTTAGCTTCCTGATGTGGGATCCCTCCAACATCAGAGTTTAAATTCAACACCAACTCTTGCCGCCCTCTGTTAGCAAAATAAATGCTCCTTGCTTGCCATGGGATTCAAACCCATGCCTCCCCTCAGATGCTCCACACGCTACTTGCCACTAAGCCGCAAGGCTTTTCGTGTCATATTTTATCCCCAATTAATTATAAGGTCTAAAGGCTAAAGTCCAGGTTCCCTAAAAAAAAACCAAAATAAATTGCAAGAGCCAAGGCTTGAACCCAGGCTCCCATACAACCTTAATGACGCCACAACCACTAGACTACAAGCTTCCTTGTGTCATTTATTTAACACAATAATTTAAAAACCCTCATCCAAGCATCCAAGTTTTTTTTTCACTTAATACCAAAATTTTGCTAAAGCCCAAGTTTGAACCCAAGATTTCTCTAACACTTCTCAGGGCCATTAACCACCAAAGCAGACATTTAATTGTGTCATTTCATTGCACAATTAAATACCTATATACAACCTCCTTACGGACCCACACTCAAGGCCCAATACTTCTAGGCCCAAATTCGGGGTGTTACAATTTTGATCCAAACATGTTCCTTTCTATCTTCTTCAATATATTGGCCATTCCCAACTTGCACCTTGGAATGAAACCTTTTGTCAACATTCTTGAAGATGCTGGCATCTACTGTCATATGACTCATACAACCACTATCTACTAGCCAATTCTTTCTTACTCTGCTGGAGAGTTCACAAGGTGTGGCGAGTTGGGCTTTGTAAGAAACTGTGAACATCAATTCTTCTGCTTTTGTTATCTATGCCTCAACATTTTTAATGGTCGTAAAACTAACTAAAAATTCGACTAAGGCAAGCACACCTATCGAATAGTAGTATAGTTATGGTGAGATTGGAAATATTGTATCCTCGAAGACTAAAAGTACTAGTAATTACTATCTTTTTATTATCTAACCTAAGAATTAAATGATGTTTTTAAACTAAAACTAATTATCTAATTGACTAAGATTACGACAGAGATAAAAGTTTGAAAACATTCTTTTGGAAAACTGATGGAGAAGACAACACCCAAGGAAGAATCCACCTAGACTTCACTTATTACTTCTGAATTAGACGATTTATTCACTTGACTTAATCCGTAGAAATCCCTGATTTATATTAATATCTCTTTCGAGACTAAAAACAACTGACTCTAGGTTGATTAATTGAAATCTTTTTTTCTAATTAAAACCCCTATTGTCGCATTAACTTGATCTATGGATTCCCTTATTAGATTTGACTCTAATCCGGCAGATTTATGTCGTCCTATCTCTAGGATTGCATGCAACTCCGCTTTATTATAAATGATCTACTCTTAAACAGGGACTTTTGTTTCATTGAATAAGCACATCAAAAACCTAAATTAATATCCTGGAATATTAAAGCAAGAATTAGAACTCACAATTAAGAATAAGAACAAGTATTTATCATATAATTCAAATAGTAATAAGATTCGTCTTAGGTTTCATCTCCCTTAGGTGTTTAGGGAGTTTAGTTCATAATAATTGAAAACATCTCAAAATTTGGAAAACAACAAAACATAAAGAAACATTTCTAAGGAAATTGAATGGAGATCTTCAGTCTTGAAGTAGATCCTGTTTCCGAGCTTATTCTAATGGCTATCCTTGAGTATTTTCTGTCTTCTACTCTGCGTGTCCCTTTAATCCTCTTCTAGGGTGTTTATATAGACCTTTGAATGCTTCAAAACCCTTAAAATTATCCTTTTCAGAGTAGAATTAGACTTGGGCTTGACAGGGACATGGCCGTATGGCACGCCCGTGTGAAGGTCCTCAGGCCGTGTGTAATTCTGAGTTAGTTTTTAGTTGACACGGCCATGACCCACGGGTGTGTGGTCTGCTTGGGTGTGGTTTACTCGTGTGGAAGTGCCTAGGCCGTGTGAAAAACTGAATTAGGCCCACTTTGTCTGTTTTTGGCCCGTTTCTTTCTCTTTTCGCCTTCCTATGCTCACCTAAGTATAAAACATAAATTTAAAGGATTAAGAACATCGAATTCAATGAAACTAAGGAAAAATCATCCATAAATATGTTAAACATGGGGTAAAAAATATGTATTTATTATGGTTTATCAAATATCCCCACACTTAAGCATTTGCTTGTCCTCAAGCAAAATCATTAACTCACAATTAAAATAAATTCTTCTCAACTTATAATTCTCATCAATATTGTTTTGAAGTAATCCCCAAGTAATCATACATTGAAAGCTTAACTAAAATAGCATTAAAGTTTCAAACAATCCAAGTTGAGCATTTTAATCATAAAATTATAGGTATCCCCCTTTATCTAAGTAATTACCTTTAATTCCAAATCGACAAGGGTTGACATCCTCACTAAATATTCACTCAAATCACTCAAAGTGTTTAAGGTTCCATGATTAAGTGCTCAATAGTCAAACATGAAAATTTATTACCATAGGCTTGCATGAAAATCAAATCTCCACCACTATAATTGAGATGATACACAAATCAAAAGGTCTTTAAAGGGTTATAACGGGGCTTGGGTTAAAGGTGAGGATAAAGGCTGAAAAAGAATGTTATAATCGAGATCGAGTTGATAAATTACCTAACTAGAAAAATAAACTAACACTAAATAATTACATCAATCGAATTTATTAAAGATAAACATGAGCTTCTTCTCTGTATGTGGAATTAAGTACTTAAGCTCAAACAAAGAACTAATAATAATCAACATAAATGTAAATATATATAATATTTTTTTTGAATGAACGAATAATGAGAGAGAATTATAAAACTAAAATGAAAGAAAATAATTAGGCTATTAACCAAATTGAATCTTTGACAAAAAGGGAATCAATAAAATAAGAAAAATTCTCAACTAATCAAAAAGTATGATATAGGGGTTAAAATTTAGGGTAAATTAAGAAATGGCTTGTGAAGCTCAAATGGGTTCACTAAGGGTTAATTATGAAGGTAGGCTTTTTATGGGATAAGTGGGTTAAAACCTAGGTGCCTTTATCATCTCAGTATATCAAATCAAAAGTGTGGTCTCGAAATGTATAATCGAAGCAAGTTTTAGAATAACAATTCAATATTGACACACTCATAACCAATAAAATAAGTGAGCAAGAAAGATATATGCTTTAAAAGGCTCAAAATCTTGCTAAAATTATGGGTATTTGATGTCAATCCTGTAAATTCAAAACTTCAAGAAAATACCTCAATTCAGGGAAACAGCCTAGCAATTTTAATTCTCAAAAGTCAACGTATCATACTTGATTCTCTAATGTCTTAAAGTTTAAATGCACAATTACCTATGATTTAATTCAAAGCATATCAATAAAAATCATAAATCAATCAGAATTCACTCTAATAATAAAATGAGAACATTATTTGAGAATGAGATAAAAATTCAGGGATTTTTTGATAATCATATAAATAATCTCCCCACACTTAAGACGTATATTGTCCTCAATTTACAAAGATAAATAATAACAATATAAGAATAATATCAGAAGATAGGGAGAGAAGCGAAACTGCCCTGAATTTTTGGATGAAATCCTTAGAATAGCGAAAGCGAGAATTGTAGATAAGGCCAATGAAAGGCATGATTCTGAGTTACTAATAAGAAAATAAACACAACTGTGGAAGAGAATTAAAGGAGTACTCGATAATAACTATAAAGATAAACATAGTTCAAAACATAAGTCTTCAAAAATAAATAAAAGGAAAATAAGATTGAAATTAATAATAATAATAATAATAATAATAATAATAATAATAATAATAATAATAAATAGACTCAAAAGTCCTCATCATTGGATGCCTCGTGGGTCGACGGTGCCGAAGGAGAGATCTGGAGGTGGTGGCAAATCTGTTGAAGAGTGCCATCGAGCTGTTGAACCGCTCAAAACACTACTGCTTAAAGCAAGTGAGTCGCTCGGATATATATGTCAAATTGGTAGTAATGGGCGGTGACTTTGTGATGGTGGTGGAGGTGGGTGTGGGACCTCGTGAGAGGGAGGGACATCATCAGTAATGTCCTCTGGCTCATCCTGGTCATCAGACTGATCGAGTCTGTACTGAGGGGGTCGAGTCCACGGCGTCGCTCTATCATCCTCATGTGGATCATACTAGAAATTCCCTGAGGAGACATTTGGACTACTAGTGTGAGTGTCGATGACATCTCTAGAGTGTCGAGGAGGCCGAAGTGTCGAGCGAGGCGAGTCATGTAAGGGCCTAGACAAATAGGGCCCTTCCTGCGGTGATTTGCTTGATCGCAATAGGCGAGAGCAATGAAATAAGCTAAGTCGAATATGTGGTCGGTTGCCATGCTCCAAAGATAGTATGTGTCAGTAGTGCTGACAACTCCTGTGCTCTCTCTCCTGCCAATCAACGTGTGGGGTAATAAGGCGTGGATGTATCGTAGAGCCGGAGAAAGAGATTTCACCTTCGAGTGACTCACGTCATAACGAATTTGACTAGCTGTGAGATCGGTCCAATAGCACGAAGGTGAGTGATGGATGTGACGGTGGAGGCGAAGAAAGTTATCGACACCTATAAACTCATCAGTGTATATGCCCAAAGCTGTGCCAAACTCAGGGACGCTCATATGCCGCACTAAGCCACCAAGTCAGAGAGTGATAGTACCGACCTCGTCATGGGTATTCATGACATGCTGTAGATGGAAAGTAGTGCAAAACTCTAAGGTAAGCTCTAAATATGTGGGCTCTATAATCGAAAAGAACCGATCCAATGGGGCAGTGGTAATGAAAGTACGAACCTTATCAGCTAGTCTGACCTGTTCCAATGCGGTCCAATCTATGCAGCGGCCCACTCCTAGCAGTCGCACGTGAAAAAGCTGAAACAACTTGTCCTGTGGGCCTAACAAGAATCGAAGTAGAGGGTGACGAGCTTCGATCGAGGCGCTCAAGGAGGTTGCACCAGGACCCTCTCTCTTTTTCGAAGCGGAGACGGCAGTCTTCTTGCCTTGTGTGTTTGTCATGATGTACCTGCAAAAGTAAAATATTCAAACATCAGTAAAAGCAGGAATAATAATATCACCAATCAACACACATTGAGGATTCTTATGAAGAACATGTGAAGAAGATGAAGATATGCCTTTGAACGACTCTAGTGTGAAGAAAATGGCTAAGATGTAATAATTTATTCTATATACATTAGTACCCAATATGCAGAAACTGACAATATACGAAATGGATTAGTAAAAATATCAAAAAGGAGTAGCCTACTAAACTACTATAGACCAGCCAAATGCACCTAATAGTGAAGTAACTAGACTAGAATAGTTAGAAGGATAATAAGAAAAAAATTAAAAGAAAGAAAAATCAAATATAATAACCAAGAATAATCAATATATCATCAATGTAAATAGAATTAATGTTCAATACCCAGAAAAATTCACAATCTCAGTGGTCGATAAACTTATTAATAATTATAACTAATCCTAAAAGAAAATAGAGGAAAATACTAATAATAATCATAATAATAATAAAAACAATAACAATAACATAAATAAATGTAAGTGGTAGAATAAAAAAAAGGGTTCAATGGTGGTTTGTGGTTGTCGGAGGGGCGCGATCGGAACTGGTTCGAGCCAACAAAGGGTGAGCGGCGAGAGACCCAGGGTAATGTTTGGTGGTGGTCTTGTGCGAAGGTGGAAGGGGAGGGAGTGGGGGGTTAGGGTAGAGGAAGAATAGGAAATAAAAGGGAAAGAAAGGGTGGGGGAAGGAGGAGTAGGGCGATGGTGGAACGATGGGGACAGGTGGCCAGAATAGGGAGAAGCAGCGGCGGCTGGTTTGGGAGGGAAATTTGAGAAGAAGAAGTTTAAAAAAAATGTTAGGGTTGGGGGGCTTAAAAGGGAGACTGTCGTGTGAGGCCCGTATTAGGCCACACGGCCGTGTCGCACGCCCGTGTAGCTCGGATATTGCCCGTGTACGTCGCGAGAGTTTAATAACCATTCATCACACGACCCAAGACACGCCCGTGTGTCCAGGCCGTGTGGTCCACTCAGCCATATTGCACGGCCGTGTGCTACATTGTTCGCTTCTCCCATGCCCGTACGGTATCTCACTCGCCCGTGTGTGAGAACACACAGCCGTGTGCCTTACCCATGTAACTCTCAGACTTGTTTACAATTTGAAAAAGTAAGCTTCAAGTTTCACACGGCCTAGGACATGCCCGTGTGTCCAGGCTGTGCGGTCTACACAGCTGTGTCGCACGCTCTTGTGGCTCTATCGCAGGCCGTGTGGCTCGATACTTGGGGATTTTTAGCCCTGTTTCTATACAGCCAAGGACACGCCCGTGTGTCCAGGCCGTGTGGGACACTGTTCCTGCATTAAAATGCGAAAAATAGCTAAAATAAACTAGTTAGTGGCGTTAGTGCTCGGGTTGCCTCCCAAGAAGTGCTTATTTAGAGTCTAAGCTCAACTTACCTCTTATTTGCATGGTCACGACAAATCACGGAGTCGAGACTCCTCTTTCTCACTATCAATTATATTATCCACATAAAGTCTAATTCGAGTAATATTTACCTTAAACGTGCCGAATTGAGAACGATTTACCTCGATTGTACCGTATGAGAAAACATTCAGTACTGTGAAAGGAATTGTTTCGTTTGTATTAAGCTTTGAAGTAGCAATTCGGGGGTCCTTTTCATTTAACATTACTTTATCCCTAACCTTAAATTGCTTTGTTTCATCCTTACGCTCATCATGGCGTCGCTTTGATTCATCGTGTACTTTTGGTTTCTCCTTGACATTTGTTCGCAATTCGTCTAGTTCATCGATCTGAAGCTTTCATTCTTCATGAGTCACTCTGTGTTTGTCATATGGATTAGAATGTGGCTCCATCATGTTCTTCCTAGGGATTTCCTGAAAAGAAGTTTGAGCCATAATGTTATTCATATCAACAGAACTTGTATAGCTATCTTGCGTACTAGATAATTTAGTCGAATCACGAGCTTAGAGAGTAATCGTGTCATCTCCTACACGAAGTATTAGTTCTCCTGTGCCAACATCAATGATATTCCTAGCAGTTTCTAAAAAGGGTCGTCCTAAAATCAAAAGCACATCACTATCCTCTTCCATGTCTAGAACAACAAAATCAACACGGCCTGGATCTCCTCACATGGGCAGACCACACGGCCGTGTCAATCTAGCAGAATTGGAGCACGACTAACACAGGTATAGCACACGTCCGTGCCATTCTAACAGGCTCGAACACGACCTGAAGTAATAGCACACGGGCGTGTCACACGGGCGTGTCCCTGCCAAGCCCAAGTTAAATCCAATTCGGAAAAGGCCACTTTTGAGGGCTTCTAGGCATTCCAAAGCCTATAAATATGCCCTAGAAGAGGAGAAAAAGGGAGACGGAGAATAGGGGTAAGGAATTACTCCAAGGAAGCCGACTGATCCATCTCAGAAGCCGGATTCATCATCAAGACTGAAAATCTCTCCTCAATTTCCCTTCAGGAGTTTTGGGTTTTCTTTATGTTTTGTATTCTTTATTCTTCTGAGATGTTTTCTTATTTAGTTATGAACTAAATCCCCTAAATACTTAAGGGGAATGAAACCTAAGATGAATATTGTTATTATTTTCTGAATCGTATGATAAATATTTAACTTGTTCTTAATTATGTGTTCTTAATTCTTGTTTTGATATCCCAGGATACTGATTCAAGATAAGCTCTTATTTAGAGGAGGAATAGACCTTGTCTAAGAGTACATTTCTCATAATTAAACGGAGTTGATTGCGCGCCTAGAAATAGGGTGACAAGATTTTGCCGGATTAGGGTGAAACCTAATAAGGGGATCAATAGATCGAGTTAATGCAACCCTAGAGTGTTAATTAGAGAAAAGTCTCAGTTATCCAATCTAGGGATTAGACGTTATTAGTCTTGAATAGGGATAATAACATAACTTAGGGATCTCTACGGAACAAGTTGAATGAATAAATCGTTTAATTCGGAGCCAGAATAACAAGTAAAGTCTAGGTGGATTTTTCCTTAGGTGTTGTCTTCATTCAATCTATTTTCCCAAAAGCAATTCCCCAATTCTTTTCTCTGTACGTTCTTAGTTTAGATAATTAGTTAATTAAAACAAAACCCCATTATTCTTAGGCTAGATAATAAAAAGACATCATTACTAGTACTTTTAGTTCCTTTGGGTTTGACAATCCGGTCTTGCTAAAACTATACTACTGTTCGATAGGTACACTTGCCTACATCGCGATAATAGTTAGTTCAAGAACGAGTAATTATAAATATTTAAAACCTATCACAAAACGTCCAATCAAAAACCTAATTGTTTTATCTGCTAGTTGAATGCTCATCCTAGTTTGTTTTGATTTCCCAAGACCTAGTTGTTTAAACATTTTATAGGGCATAACATTAATGCTCGCCCCTAGATCAACCAACACATTGTTAATATTTAAACTACCAATTAAGCAAGGAATCGTAAAACTCCCTGGATCTTTCAACTTGTTGGGTAGCTTATTTTGTAGAATGGCTGAGCAAAATGCGTTTAATTCCACATGCGACGCATCATCTAACTTTCGTTTATTAGCCAATAGCTCCTTTAAAAATTTCACTACGTTTGGCATCTGCAAAAGAGCTTCAATAAATGGTAAGTTAATATGTAATTTTTTAAATAATATAAGGAATTTACCTAATTGTTCGTCCGTATGCCTTTCCTTGTCGCCTTAGGGTATGGCACACGAGGTTTATACTCTTTACTTATCGGATCCTGTGTACCATGATTCATCTCATCCTTACCATTACTTACCACAGTCTCGTGCCTCGTTTCAAATTTAGATTCAAGTAACCCTTCTTCATCGCACACAGTGATGGCATGGAGTTGCTCCCTTAGGTTAGTTTCTGTGTTACTGGGCATGCTACCTTGTAGTCGTTCAGAAAGTAACTTAGCAAGTTGTCCTCTTTGAGTTTCGAGCCCTTGAATTTACACTTGCTGATTCTTAAGCGCTGTTTCGGTATTCTGAAAATGAGTTTCTGACATTGACTTGAATTTTGTGAACATCTCTTCAAGGTTCGGTTTCTTCTTTTGTTGGTAAAGTGGTTGTTGAAAACCTAGAGGATGTTGTGGTCTTTGATTTCCTTGACCACCCCACGAGAAATTGGGATGATTCCTCCAACCTGCATTATACGTGTTACTATACATATTATTTTGAGATCTAGAATTATTACCCATATAGTGGACTTGTTCATCCTTGGTGCTAAGGTCGAAGAATGGATAGTCTGTGTTGTGCACTCCTCCTCGATTTGAGTCACACCTCATCACTGGATGTACTTGAGTAGAACCAGAAAAACCATCAAGATTTTTATTTTAAAGTTCTACCTGGTTAGATAGCATAGTGACAGCGTCGAGGTTGAAAACACCAGCTGCTTTTGTTGGCTTCGTTCTTATGACTTGCCACTGATAGTTATTCAGCAACATCTCTTCAATAAATTCGTCAGCCTCTTCAGGTGTTTTATTGTTTAAAGTTCCACTGGCGGCTGCATCGATTAGTTGCCTTGTTGAGGGATTCACACCGTTGTAAAAAGTCTGAACCTGTAGCCATAGAGGTAACCCATGGTGAGGGCACCTTCTCAATAAGTCCTTGTATCTCTCCGATGCATCATAAAGAGTTTCTAGATCCATCTGCACAAAAGAAGAGATATCATTCTTCAATTTAGCCATTTTAGCCGGCGAAAAATATTTAAGTAAAAAATTTTCAGTCATTTGTTTCCAAATGGTGATTGACCCTCATGGTAACGAGTTCAACCACTGTTTAGCCTTATTCCTTAATGAAAAGGGAAACAACTGAAGGCGAATGGCATCGTCAGAAACACCATTAATGGCGTCGTAGAATTCCAGAAAATTTGCTAAATGAGTGTTTGGATCCTCGTCCTGCAAACCATCAAACTGAGCAAACTATTGTATCATTTGAATCGTGTTAGGTTTCAGTTCAAAATTATTTGCAGAAACAGCAGGTCTAACTATACTCGATTCAGTTCCTATGAGAGTAGGTTTAGAATAATCATACATAGTACGAGGAGCAGGATTCTGATTTACTGGATTTGCAGCAACCATAGGAGTTAGTGGATTATTCTGATTATCAGCCATCTTCTCGGTTGTAGTATGAATATCGCCCTCTCGCTCTTCCTCTATGTATTGTAGGTTTGGCCTTATTTCTCTTCGATTTTTGCGAGCTGTGCTCTCGATCTCACAATAAAAAAACAAAGGTCCTGACGGGCTTCTTCTAGTAATAAACTATAAAAACCTGCCAGGAGTAAATAAAAGAAAATTTAGTAATTTAAAACAAAAAACAAAATTAAATTGCAATAAAAAAATGGCTAAAGTAATAAAAATTAAGCGTTCCTAATATCTTAGTCCCCGGCAATGGCGCAAAAAATTTGATGGTCGTAAAACTAACTAAAAATTCGACTAAGGCAAGCGCACCTATTGAACAGTAGTATAGTTATGGTGAGACCGGAAATATCGTATCCTCAAGGACTAAAAGTATTAGTAATTACTATCTTTTTATTATCTAACCTAAGAATTAAAGGATGTTTTTAAACTAAAACTAATTATCTAATTGGCTAAGATTACGACAGAGATAAAAGTTTGAAAATATTCTTTTGGAAAACCAATGGAGAAGACAATACCCAATGAAGAATCCACCTAGACTTCACTTATTACTTTTGAAATACACTTGACTTAATCCGTAAAAATCCCTGATTTATGTTAATATCTCTTTCGAGACTAGAAATAACTGACTCTAGGTTGATTAATCGAAATCTCTTTCTAATTAAAGCCCCTATTGTCGCATTAACTCGATTTATGGATTCCCTTATTAGATTTGACTCTAATCCGGCAGATTTATGTCGTCCTATCTCTAGGATTGCATGCAACCTCACTAAATTATGTATGATCTACTCTTAAACAGGGACTTTTGCTCCACTGAATAAGCATATCAAAAACCTGAATTAATATCCTGGAATATTAAAGCAATAATTAAAACTCACAATTAAGAATAAGAACAAGTATTTATCATATAATTCAAATAGTAATAAGATTCGTCTTAGGTTTCATCTCCCTTAGGTATTTAGGGAGTTTAGTTCATAATAATGGAAAACATCTCAAATTGGGAAAACAACAAAACATAAAGAAACCAAAGAACTTCTCAGGAAATTGAATGGAGATCTTCAGTCTTGAAGTAGATCCTGCTTCCGAGCTTATTCTAATGGCTATCCTTGAGTATTTTCTACCTTCTACTCTGCGTGTCCCTTTAATCCTCTTCTAGGGTGTTTATATAGACCTTTGAATGCTTCAAAACCCTCAAAATTTTCCTTTTCCGAGTAGAATTAGACTTGGGCTCGACAGGGACACGGCCGTATGGCACGCCCGTGTGAAGGTCCTCAGGCCGTGTGTAATTTTGAGTTAGTTTTTAGTTGACACGGCCATGACCCACGGGTGTGTGGTCTGTTTGGGTGTGGTTTACCCATGTGGAAGTGCCTAGGCCGTGTGAAACACTGAATTAGGCCTATTTTGTTCGTTTTTGGCCCGTTTCTTGCTCTTTTCGCCTTTCTATGCTCGCCTAAGTATAAAACATAAATTTAAAGGATTAGGAGCATCGAATTCAATGAAACTAAGGAAAAATCATCCATAAATATGTTAAACATGAGGTAAAAAATATGTATATATTATGGTTTATCAATTTTGTTGTTGAGTATGCCCTTTATTTTTTGCATACTTTCTTTACATGGCTAACCTGTTTGCAATTTTTGCATTGAGCATTAGGCCTAAAATAGTAGAACTTCTTAGGATGCCCCAACCTTTTGCAGTGTGAGCACGGTGGATATTTTTTCTTTCCACCTTCTTTCTTTGACTTCTTCTTATCTGACTAGTTTTTTTTTCTTTCTAACTTGAAAAGCTAGCAACATCTCTATTTATAGCTTGAAAAGCTCCTTCAACATGTCCTTTTTCTCTACTTGCCCCTCTTTGTTCTAGAGCATACAAAATATTGATTAGCTATATAAGTGAGATGGTTGATAGATCCATTAAATCTCCCAGTGAGGATATCTTTGATTTGTATCTCTCAAGAAGTATGGTAATCACCTTCTTAACTACTCGACTATACGCAAACTGGTCACTTAGCAGTCTTATCTGGTTCACCACTTCAAGATCCAATCTGAATATTGCTTCACATTCTCAGCTTCCTTCATTTTGAGGTTTTTGAAATTTCGTCTGAGATTGATCATCTGCTATTGCCTTGTCTTCTGTGATCCCCAAAACTCCTCCTTGAGCTTATCCCAACTTGTTTTGGATTTTCACGTTTCACAGGCCATGATTCTTATAAAGATCACATCTGAAACACCATTTTGTAGGCAAGACATTGCCTTGTGTTTTTTTGGCACATTCTTCACTGGTTGTTTCATTTGAGCGAGTGTGGGATTTGGCCTCAACACTGGTGGTTCTATCTCAGCATTTAGAACCTCCCAAATATCAAAGGCTTAAAGATAAGTTTTCATTTTTACTACCCAAATGTGGTAGTTTTCTTCTATAAAGAACAGGGGGTGGTGTAAAGTTTGCTAAAGACATTTTCATGAAAATAGGCCCTCAAAGATAAGTGGCTCTTGATACCAATTGTCAAATATTTGATGAAGGAAAGATTGAAATAGAAGCAAAAAGAATAAAAATTTTTGAAGAAGAATCAGTTGTTAGCTATTATTTCATTAAAACTAATTGCAATATTTACAATAATAAGAAAGCTTAAATAAGCTAAAAATAATAATAAAATAAGTACAACTTGGCTTAATCTAGTGACTAGATTTATATAACTTTCTTTTCTATTGCCTATCAGTTGCCATAATGTCTAATAAAAAAGTTATTATTGTTTCAGTGCAAGTTGGCAAGTTGGCAACTTGCCGAGTGAAGAGCTCGCAGGTGAGCTCAGATTTTTTTGGTGAGCTCGCAGTTCATATGTATGGTCATTTCGCAACATAAGCCCTAGTTAGGGTTTGGGCAAAAGATGGTCTCAATGGGGCTTGTGTAAAGTTTAGGCAAAATGGTTCTAATCTTCCGCTGTATATGCTCGTTGAAACTGATGCTGCCTTGAGGCCACTAGGAGTTTCAATCTCTGGTCTTAAGCTCCATTCTTTTACCGGCTTGGTTGATGTCACCAAAGTGCCTACATAGTTTTGTTGTAAAAGCAAAATAATGGTTTCTGCAACACTGTTTTGACATCTAATAGAATGCAAAGGATAAAAGATTGACATGAATTTCAATTTCACTTGCTATAATGAGGTATGCGGGGGTTGGATATCTACTTACTTTTGCAATATTCCAGTTTTAGACTATTTTAAAATTTTAATTTATTCAATATTTACATTAAATATGAATATTACTATCCAAACCCGTATGCTATTTTCAACAAATTTGAGTATCGCTTTTAATATATTATGACATAAGATAACTTATTATTTAAAATATTTTATTGTCAATGACCCCATCTTATGAAAATTATATTGAGTTATTTGATTTAATGCTTGCTTTGGATGGGAACTCTTGGTATAATTAGTTAGTTGTAACTTAAAAAAAAAATTTATTGATTTTGGTGTAACAAATCTATCATATCAAATTAATTAATGAAAATTAAAAATTTTATCACACGTATATGTGAGAAAATCACATATTTAGAATATAAAGATGTTTTTAAAAATAATATACAATAAATGATAAAAAGTATGGCTTGGAACTAATTAATAGTAACACATGAAATATGAGTGATATTAAAATTAAAAAAAAGATTAAGTTGAGAGTAAAATGAAATTTAAACATAAAAACACATCAAATTAATAATACTAAATGAATACAATTGTTTATCATTGTTACATCATCAATCCTGAGTTGGTATCGAGTTAATTTGTGACAATAACTCAAACAACAACATTATTAATAAGAAATTATATCACGCGTGTATGCATGTGGAAACCACGTATTTAAAAAATAATATATACAATTGATGGAGGTAATAAATTATCCATAATAAGATTAAAACATATAAAGAAATAATAAAAATTGGTTGAGTGGTAAATTTAACATTGTACCAATGCAATTGGTTTGGATTCAAATCTCACAATAAGCATAATTTTATTAATAAAACTAAAGTACCCTTAAATAATGTAACTTATTTTAAATACGGAATTTTATTTTTATAATTTTCCTAACCAACTTAGTGCCACAGTGGTGCTTAGTTAACTTGTGACACCAACTTAATTAAGGAGTTTATTAATAGTATAAATACCAAAACATTCTCATAGTTGGGTGATTATTCGTAGTTTATTATGTATTTATTTAATAATTTTAAAATATGTAATTGCAATATATATTAGCATGTATATTAATAAATATTTTATTAAGAAATTAGAAATAAACATATAGATAAAAGTATTAATAAATATAGGGATAATTATATCCTTTGTCACTAAACTATTAATAAGTTTATGTTTAGTTGCTCAACTTCAAAAAATTACAAAATGGTAATTGAAACGAAAGCTTTCATTTAAGTTATTAAATTATTTGAAAGTTTTTATTTAAGTCACTGAGTTATTATATATATATATAAAAGCTTGGTTAGAGAGCTTCAAGCTACAATTCGATGATCGGGATGGTAGATCAATACCCATCGATAAGTAGAAGAACTTTAGATCCAAATTGATTTGACGGTCAATGTTAGAGATTGAATAAGAAAGTTGTTTAGATTTTGGTTTGTAAATATGTGACATTAAAAACTATTTCATGAAGAAATTGAATTGTAAAAGAGAAGGAGAATGAGAGCTTCGATTGATGAAGGTAGTGTGAATAGAGAAGGCTATACAATGATGATTTTAACAACTTAGTGACTTAAATGAAAAGTTTTAAATAATTCAACGATCATTTTGTAACTTTTTTAAAGTTAATAACCAAAACTTAAATTTACTAATAGTTTAATGACCTTGAGTGTAATTTACCCATAAATATAATATGGTATACGGAACACATTATCCATACCTAAAATGTTACATCCACCAATATGAATAGACCCTAATATTTACAAATCATCCCATTGCAATCCATGGTACGAAAATTTTAAACTTTTTTATTTTTATCATATTACCAAATACACATTTAAAAATATTTATAATTTAATTTAGAATTATTAGTTATGACTCTATTTAAAAATAATATCAATTTTATTGACTCTAAAATAGAATTATAGTTTGAAAAAAAGTTTAAGCATACTCATTATTAATAAGTCAAAATAACTAATAATTAAGGTTGAAATATTATTTTAAAAATCTGAATTTTTATAAGTATTTTTATTTTATATTTATTAAAATAGTAAAATAAAGTTATAACTTGAATAAAAATTGAGTATATAAATAGAGATTTGTTATGAATATTTATTAAGTGGATATCCATCATGATCAATATAAAGTTTTGGTATATTTTAAATTCTAATAGTTATTAGAATTAGATCTCTACTTCTATTATACTTCTTATGTCTATAAATAGAGACTTTGATGAAGCATTGTAATTACCCCTTTCGATCAATAAAGTACATTCTCTGTTGCTTTCATATTTTCTTTGTTCTTTATTCTCCCCATCTCTCTTTATTTTATAACACGTTATTAGCACGACGATTCTCTATTTTTTCAAAATCTTTCGAAGTCGTCCCACAAATCAAATTCAATTTTCACATTAAACTTCCATCCTTACAACTTCATCTTCAGGATGTTAAAAGATTAAATCTCAGAATGGATGCTCGTGATGATAGTCAAGGTGATGACAATGATATTAAAGATCTTCGTATATTTTACTATATTTTATTTATTATATCATGTTTATTATAATTGGAGAATAATCATGACAACATGAATGGATAGATTCTGATTTGCATGAAATATTATTATTGAAATAATGAAATAAAAGGATTATCTTGAATAAATCTATTGAGAAATATAGATATGGAATAAATTGATCAAAATAGAAAGACGCAACTTAAGTACAATTAAATTCGAGGAGTTTTTTGGACTAGTAGTCCAAATATCTAAAGGCATAATGCCAATGAGGGTGTAAATGAAGTAGTTTTGCAAAAGCAGAATAAAAATATAAAGTTTTTCGCTAAGTACTGGTATTGATTATGAAAAGATATAATATTCTTTTGTGGTGGATGCAATAACCTTTAGATATATTGTTAAATTGACAATTCATAAAAGATTTAACTTGCGTCTAATGGTTGTTGTTACAACCTTTATAAATCACTATATAGTAAAGTTTATATTAAAATCTTTGAAGGATTTAGAATGCTAGAAGCATATTGAAATTCCTGGGAAATTATTCATTTATATGAATTGAAATAATTTGAACATATGTGGTAAATTTGAGTAGTTGAAGAAGGATTATAAAATGATCTAAAATACCTATTTGTTTTTTTATATGAGAATCATGATTAAAGTTTGTTATGATTATTGTTGAATCTCCTGAAGAGATCAAAATATATTTCCCAAAATTTTCCCTCACCCATGATTTTTAAAAGAATGGTAATATAAATGCTTATCAAATACATTCAAATAGTCATTTGAAAAACTAGTATTCAAGATTGAATACGTAAAATATGAGAAAATATATGATGTTTTTATAAGGGGGAGTAAATACGCGTTGTACTCTTTTTCCCTTAATCGAGGCTATGTCCTATTAGGTTTTCCTAGTAAGGTTTCTAATGAGGCAACATATTATGCGTATTATAGATTGTGTACTCTTTTTCCCTTGTTAGGTTTTATCCCATAGGGTTTTTCCTAATAAGGTTTTAATGAGGCACATTATCTATTAATGGATATCCAATGGGGAGTGTTATGAATATTTTATTAAGTGGATGTCCATCATGATCAATATAAAGTTTTGATATACTTTAAATTATTAGATCTCTACTTCTTTTATACTTCTTATGCCTATAAATAGAGACTCGATGAAGTATTGTAATCACCTCTTTTAATTAGTAAAGTACATTCTCTATTGCTTTCATATTTTCTTTGTTATTTATTCTCTCCATCTCTCTTTATTTTATAGCAAGATTGATTTTATCTTTTGATTATCACTTAATTAGTGTTAAAATTATATACCAATTAAAATTTAAGTTTAAAATCTATAAATAGCATTTATGTTTCAAAAGAAATATTTGAACGACAAAGCAATGGAAAGCACCGGAGAGATATGTAAGATAATTTTAATTGATGATGACATTATATAATATTATGTTATTTATTATATACATAAGTTGCTTATTACATGCAAAGCAAGTACCTTTTTATACTTTTTTTTACTTTTCTTCTTGTTGTTGTTATTATACATGAAATTGTAAATGAATGAGAGAGATTTTAAAAAAAAGAGTAAAAAGGCTTTATCATATAAAATTTTAATAATTATTTTTTAGTCATCATTATTAGATGTGTTTATTAATTTAATTTAAATATCTTTTATAATTATTATAATTATTATAATTGATACATGTTGTTTTGTTTTTCTATTTTAATTTATTATTATAAGTTATTTTTAATATTAGATCTAAATTTTTATATTGTTTTTAAAAATTATTTAATTTAAATATTACTTGTTATATAGATTATATTATATTATTTTTAATTTATAAAAGAGTCTATTCACGAAAAAATGTAGTTAAAAAAGAGAAAACACAAGAAAAATATACTTTTGTATCCACCAAGTTGTTTAAATTAAAATATTTATTACTATTGTAGTAGTGTGTGTTTCGTATCCACCAAGACCAATTGTTGCTCTTGGAAGGTGTAGAGAAAGGAAAACAAGGAAAAAATCAACCATCACATCCTTCAAAAACAATTTTGATTGTGTTAGAGGGAGACGAAAATGTTTGAGCTGATATCCAAGTTTTTTAGATGACTTTCACCAGCTAATATTTCTAAGCAAACTTCACTTTCAATATCTTTTTACAACAATCAGCAAGATGTTCTTGTTCAACTAGAAAGCCTCAACAAGAAAAATCAGGATTGATGGGTGGATTTCATCCAAAGACTACATTGGCTATTGTAATGAGACCAAGATTCTGGCTGCTCAAAGCAGCAAAACCAATAGCATGGCTTTTGATAGAATACTAACAATCAACTAATCAAAAGAAATCAAATTTAATATTGAATTTTGTGTGAATCTATTCTTATTTTCATTAGAAGCTCAATATATGTATTTATACAACTCTCAGTAGATAACTGCTACTAACTAACTACTAATAATTTCTAACAGATTACTAATAGCTACAACTGCTTAATTGTTTTAACAAACTCTAAAATTCACCTAACTTCTCAACCTTCGAGACCCAAGAAGATGCTAAAGACAACAAAATTGGGATGCCAACAAGCATTTCTTAAGAATATCTAACTTGATCATAGGCAGGAACCTCTCTTACAATAAGAAAACCAGCAACAACTTTTTCACAAACAAAAAACAAATCAAGCTCGACATGTTTGAACTTTGAATGTAGAACCAAATTAGCTGCTACCACTACAGCACTTGAGTTATCATACCATATGGTAGGGACATTAGCAGAATCAAACTTTAACTCTCACAACAATGAAACCAATCAAGTAACATCAATAACCGTAGTTGCCAACCCTCTATATTCAGCTTTGGCTGTGGAGCGAGACACAACCTGCTACTTTTTGGAACACCAAGAGACAGGATTTCCCCTAAAGTAAACACAATATCTTGTGGTGGATCATCAATCATCAAAGTCCAAGCCCCAATTAGCTTCAATTTAACCAACCAAGGAGAGCCTCTCAGAGGGCTGAATGATCAAACCATAGTCGATAGTACCACTCAAGTATCGCAAAATACGTTTAAGGGCCATAAAATAAACATCCATCAGAGTATGCATAAACTGACATAGACGATTGATAGCGTATGCAATGTCGGGTCGAATGAGAACAACATATTGCAATGCTCCAGCAATACTTCTATACTCACTAGGATCTTTAACCAAAATGCCCTCATAGATGACAAAGAAGAGCTAACCATGGGTGTATGAACACCCTTAGCACAAGTCATGTGACACCAATCAAGTAAGTCAATAATAGACTTACATTGACATAAATGAAGACTCCCAATGGTCGAACAAGTGACTTCAACCCCCCAAGAAAAAATGAAGAGATCCTATGTCTTTTAGGAAAAACTCGATGTGTAGTTGTTGCACATACATATCAATGTCTCTATACGAATCTCCTATAATGATGATATCATCTACATAAACTAACACATACATACAAAAATCATTAGTGACACGAATGAACAAAGATGCATTAGATTTCGAAAGAAAAAAACCCAAGGATTGCAGAAAATTTTTCAACTTACCAAAACCATACTCTCGGAGCTTGTCGCAATCCATACAAGGCCTTTGTCAATCGACAAACAAGAGGTTGCCTATTCGCATCATGTTGAACATACCCAGGGGGTTGGTGCATGTAAACTTCTTCAGTGACCTCACTATTGAGAAATGCATTATTCACATCAACTTGGAAGATCGGCCACGTTTTGGATACGATAATAGATAGAATGGTTCGAATGGTAGCGAGTTTAACAACTAGACTAAATGTTTCCCGAAAATCACACTCTAGCACCTGAGAACACCCTTTAGCCATTAATTGACCTTTTTGGTAAGCCACGGTACCATTGGGATTTCTTTTTTACTTTAAATAGTCATTTGCAACCAATTGCCTTCCATCCTAGTGGCAAAGGAACTAACTCCCAAGTACAATTTCGAATAAGAGCATCATACTCATCTTGAGCCGCCACTCACCACTCTTTATGTACAAACGCTTCATCAACCGTACGTGGCTCACGATCAAGTAATGCAACTACTAGAGCTTTAGGTTTGAAGATACCTCATTTGGACCGGGTGATCATACAATGTGTATTGCCTAGAGGCAGTGGAGTATCAACCGTAGGTGATAGAAAACACCAGTGTGAGGGAAGAAGTGCTTCCACCGTGACCCAAGGCACCACGTCATTTTCCAAATGTGACAACTCAAGTGTGAGGAGAAAAGTGCCACTATTGGGACCCAAGGCACCGACATCATTTTCCAAAAATGATGACTCTATGGCACTATGAGACGAAACCGTAGGACTTCGTATGTCAGCATCTCTATTAAGATACTAATGTGATTGAGACTGTACAAGAGGAACAAACGTGGTAACATAGTCAGTTGTTGAGGTAGAAGGTAAAGAGTTTGCAGCAAACAAAATCGATTTTCATAAAAAAATAACATGTCGAGGTACAATAATTTTGCCTTCAGAAGTAAGATATTGATACCCTTTATGTTGGGAACTGTAACCCAAAAAGGTACAAGGCTAAGACTGAAATTCCAACTTGTGATTATTAAATGGGTATAGATATGGGAAACAACAACACCCGAATATTCAAAGATGACGATAAGTAGGGGACTTGTAACACCCCTAACCCGTATCAGTCGCCGGAGGGGGTAAGGAATATTACCAAATAAGTACGAAAATTCATTTGACAATACTCAGGTAATTTTCGATAGCATACCTTCGAATTCGAATTTCGTTTATACACTATGCAAAGCAATCTTCTCAATTTAAATAGTACCTTAATTAATTCCTAAGTTTAATTCACATCAAAACATTTAAAACATTAATCGATTATCATCCACACATACACATTAATTATGTGGAGCGCATATAATAACTTAACAAGCCATTTTCGCATGGCTATACATATATACATCACCAAAAAGATACGTAATTAACATCAAAAGTCAATCCTATACATGCCATTATCAAGGTTCATTTACAAGAGTACCGAAAGGTTTAGATAGTATGGACGACTTCGACTTTGGATCTCCCGAGTCTGATAGTTCACGAACAAAATCTATAAAACAGGGAATGAAGGCAAAAAGAGTAAGCATTTCGATGCTTAGTAAGTCTTAAGTAATGAAATCATTTATAACTAAAGCATAGCATTCATAAGGCTCATCATCTTTCTGACTAAATGTAGTCATGATTAAATATACCCCTATCGTTCATACATGTCATCTTAAATTTTTCCTTAAACACGAATTTGTATCATGTAGATAATCTCTTTTTACCCAACTAACCTCATAATTATGCCGAATACATCTAATTTGATTACAAGGCTAAATAAATGCAAATACGCAAAAATCACATACTTATGTTACTTCACACTTCAACCCATATACTTACATGCTCATAGTCAATCTTAACTTAATTTCAATGTATATACGGTGCATACCTGATCATCTTAGGGTTGTAAGCCCATCAATAGAAATTATTACGACAAGATCGCACATTTCCAACCCAATTGCCTTCGGGATTTAGCCCGGATGTAACAACCAGCACAAATGCCTTCGGGACTTAACCCAAAAATAGCGACCAGCACGAATGCTTTCGGGCCTTAACCCGAAAATAACAACCAACACGAATGCCTTCGGGACTTAACCCGGAAATAAAAACCAGCACGAATGCCTTCGGGACTTAACCCGGAAATAGCAACCAGCACGAATGCCTTCGGGGCTTAACCCGGATATAATCTTCAATTGTCATGCACAAAATATATTTATATTATAAATCATTAACAATCCATTTACATTATTAGATCACAAACACAACATGATTATCCATCATTCATTTTCGGCTCAACAGCTCATATAAATGACACGATTCTGTTTCGCTACTCTACATGAGTTTCTATAACCATTCGATTACAAGCCGATGCACTACCCGTTTATTTCAATATGTAAATCAAGAGAAACCATCAGGTCACAATTTATTTATTGTGCTATATATATAAATATATAACATTGTTTAATCAAATCATAAGTTAAGTTCCATTACTCAAAGACTTACCTCGGATTTTTTTGAACAACTGCGGATAGGCTACTCGATTGCTTTCTCTTTTCCGTTATTCGAAATTGCCCCCCTATGCTCTTGAGCTTTAATTCAACAAATTTTAAACTAAACATTAATCGACTATTCAAATATTATTTTCAGAATATAATACATATATACTCAAATTTCACACATACTGATTATAGTAAGCTTATAAGAAAACATTAAGCAACTCCTTAACAAATTTTTATCAATGATTACCTCATAATCACAAATTCACAATAAGTCGTCTTCTTGAGCAACAAATACTAAATTATTTATAACTGGAGCTACGAACTCCAAATCAATTTCCGTAAAATTTTACTGAAAATAAACTCATATATATTTTATCCATAAAATTTTCATAATTTTTAGTTTGTCCAATCAATACCGAGTTTTCTTAAAGTTTCCTTGTTTCACTTGTTTGACTAATCGACCACTCTTCACTACGAAATAAATTTCTCATTGTACGAATTCAAAACATGTCCTTGTTTATTTCATTTGAAACTAGACTCATTAAGGAGTCTAATCATATAAATTTCATCATTTGAATATTTTTATACGTTTTATAGTGATTTTATAAATACAGAACATGGGATCTAGAAGTCATTTTGACTCTGTCCTACATTACTTCAATTATCTCATTATCGGAAATTCTTTTGCTTTTATAGTTTCTTTTATAAGAAACTAGACTCATCAAGATTTAATTACATAATTTATTCAGCTTCTAACTCAACTCCTACAATTTATAGTGATTTTTCCAAAATCACTTTATCTTCTTTGTCCTAAAGAGATTATTGCCAATTCACTCTTTCACACATTCTTTGTATACATATTATTTAATTATTTATCACCCTAGATATTATTAGCTAAATAGATCAATTGTACATATATACCGCCAAGACCGTACCTAATAATTTTACTTATACATAACATTACTCAAATTCTTCAAAATCATACTAACAAAAATATCATGTACTATGCCGAACCTTTAGGAAATCAAGCACCTAATTTATCCATTTCAAAACACCTAATCGGCATTTGTTCAAGACATTAAGCAAAGTCTAGGTTCGGCTATTACACATATGAGTATTAGAAATTATAGTTTTTAACAAGATCAACTTCTTTCATCAACAATTTCTTCATCAAAACTTAAAGATAAAAATCAAATTCCTTCCTTATCTACCATAACCGAATGTTCAATTCAACCATCCAAATTCAAAGTTTTGGCATGGGCTAAGTAAGTAGCATGATGAGTAACCTAAAACAAACTAGAATTTCAAAATCTAACTTGATTTACTAACCTTCCTTAGGTTTCAAATGGCTGAATGTTTGCTCCCTTTTCTCCTTTTTGGTTCGGCTAAGAAGAACAAAGTTAAGACTTTGTTTTCTTCCCATTCTTTCTATTATTATTTTCATTTTATTCATCTATACTATAAAATATTAAGCCATTAACTAATAATTAATACATATTTTTATCTATCACTTCATCATGGCGGCCACTACTTGTCAAAATGGATATTTGACATGCAAACCCATCCTTTTCTAACATGCATTATTACACCACTTTGAGATTAACCTATCATCTTTCACATTTATTTCACATGAGTCCTATTTAATCTATTTCACATACAAATGATAAAATTAAAACATGAAACTTTCACACGTGCATGTACACATACAATAAGCATAGATTATAACGGTTAATTATTTTTATGACTCAGTTTTGTGGTCCCGAAACCACTTTCCGACTAGGGCCAAATTAGGGCTGTCACAGGACTTACCATAAAGAACCAAGTATGGGGACTGGTCACGTAAGGCTGCAATAGGTAAACGATTTATTAAATAAACTACACATGAAATGGCATAACCCCAAAATTCATTGGTAAGTTCGTTTGAGCAAGCAACGCGAGTCCTACCTCAACAATATGGTGATGTTTTCTTTCTACCACACCATTTTGTTCAAACATATGTTTTCTTTCTACCACACCATTTTGTTCAAACATATAGGGACATGTGATTCGATGAATGATACCATTTTGAGTTAACACAAATGTGAATAATCGAAACTCGCCACCCCAATCGCTTTAAAATTGTTTAATGTCTTTCCCAAATTAAGTATTAACCATTCTGTGAAACTGAATGAAACACTCAACAGCTTGATATTTGCGTTGAATAAGATACAACCACGTAAAACGACTAAAAACATCAATAAAAGAGACATAATACCAATTACTACCACATGCAACAGCGGTAGGTCCCCATAAGATAGATACAACCAATTCAAAAGGAGATGTATATATAGTAGTAGAATTCGTAAAAGGCAACTTGTGAGATTTTCCTTTTTGACAAATAGTACAGAAAAAAGCAAGCTGATCTTTATTTGCAACAATATTACAAGTTTTTAACATGGACTGAACAACACATGCCAAAGGATGATCCAGACGACGATGCCACAATTTGAACATATCAAACTTACAGTGGTTTGACCCCAATTTAGTACTATGTGCAGACATATTAGCATCTCCATAGTTTTCAGCTGTAGTAGGGGAAAACCGATGAAATCCATCATGAGTGTAGCCCTGTAACAATATTGCCTAAGTGAATATCCTTAACCACACAGTAAAAAAGGTGAAACTAAAAAAAATCATTGTTCTTTCAAGCAAATTGTGAAACAGGCAATAATTTTTTACGAATACTTGGCACGTGTAAAACATTAGATAAATGCAACACCTTATTTTTCATATGAAACGTAGCATTACCCAATAGTAGCATGTGTCACATCACCCATTAAAAGTGAAATATTACCTAAATATTGTGTGGATGTATTTAATGCCGAAGCCGCTTGACACACGTGATTGGTAGCTCCCAAGTTAGGGTACCATGATGTTAGAGCATTATCTCCTACAGGTAGAAGGACATATCGCTCCACATGATTTATAGTTGGATTCCCAAAATTTGGATCACAAGCAAACCCGAATATAGTAGTATTTGATGTATTTCCACTAGAAAATTTAGACCCTAAGAAATTTGGGATCCGAGGAAACCCAACACATGACCGAGGGCCAATGGGAGTACCTTGGTCGAACTCCCCAAATGGAGCAGGAACAGCCACAGAAGCAGGCCCAATCGGTCTTCGCATATCGGGCTGCAATGTTTACGAAGCCCCTATTCTAGTAGCAGGCCTATCTACATGTGAAGGCTGCAAAACA
This sequence comes from Gossypium arboreum, assembly GCF_025698485.1. NCBI lineage: Eukaryota > Viridiplantae > Streptophyta > Magnoliopsida > Malvales > Malvaceae > Gossypium > Gossypium arboreum. Next base: position 9,352,123 of record NC_069071.1, read on the forward strand.
CACGAAGGCCCAGCCTGCAAATGGACCTGCCCATTAAAGGCCACATGGTTGACCGATGGCCCAGCGCTATAACCCAAAGGAGGACCAGAATTAGGGTTAAAAAACCCCTTCATCACAGCATCAAGTTGAAAGCCAACCATTTCTAGCCCAGTTGCTGCATCCCTCGACAACGCTAGGGCTGGAGGACCATCATACTGCCGATCAAAATGGTAGTAACACCGTTGGGCCAAGTGACTAAGGCGCCATAGATCTGACACTGAACACGCCCTCTCCAACTCTGACCACGGCCACCATAGACAGCGTGACCACTCATTAGAGACGACGTCACCATCGGAAAAGCACGAGCTACATTGGTAGAGCTTACCATGTTGACCTGAATTGAGCTATCAAAAACAAGTTGTTTTTAATGATTTTCACAATACAAAAGAACTTCCACCAACCAATCAAGGTGCAAATGCGACCATCGTGACAACCACGTTAGATTCAATAGACAGTCCGACAAAAACCACATCAAGCTGCTCGCTATCAGTCAATAGGTGGTCAGAAGCAGCAAGGAGATCACGAAGACACTTAATCTTGGCCAGATAATCAGTGACAGTAAGAGTTCCCTTTTTTAAAGCATGCAATTCATGTTTGATTTTGGAGATCTTAGCACTAGAGGCAGCAACAAACAATTGAGAGGCCGTACTCCAAACCTCATGTGCTATCGATGTACCTGTAAAAGACGAGAGTAGATTTCTACTAATTGTGGATAAAATCTAAGAAGCAAGTAACTTATCTTGATGGTTAAAGTATATAAAATCAAGATTAGGAACTGACTTCACTTCTGAATCAAGAACAAATCAAGGTGGAAGAACGACCATGCCAAGAACGAAACTAGTTAAGTCATACACTTCAATGATCAATTTCATTTGATGTTGCCATTGAATGAACGTTTCTTCTTTCAGCTTCACAATGTCGTGGCAAGGAAAGGATTGGACCACACGGTAAAAAACATTATCAGCAACACCTTGTGATGGTGGATGAAGACTAGTGGTAGATGGTACAGAGTTGACTTCATTGGTGAACATAATGAGAGCGGTCGCCGTTAGAGACCAAGAATAATCACTTCAGGAACCAAGCAACTGATACCATGATAGAATACTAACAAAGAACTAATCAAAAGAAATCAAACTTAATATTGAATTTCATGTGAATCTATTCTTGTTTTCATTAGAAGCTCAATATATGTATTTATACAACTCTCAGTAGATAACTGCTATTAACTGACTACTAACAATTTCTAACAGATTACTAATAGCTACAACTACTTAATTGTTTTAACAAACTCCTAACAGTTTTGGTTTTCCCAACATTAAATTGAAAGTGAATGAGATCTGTACAAGCCCAACTTCACCCAGCCCATTAAAACTAAGACCCATTACAACTTTTGACCCAAACCCACATAGCCCAATACATTAAAGAAAAAAGAACTAAAAAACCCTAGCCTAATCAGTTATTGCCGCCCCGTGCCAGGTCTGCCACCGCCTGTCACGTCCACCGCCATTGTGCCACCGCCCAAGTTGCACCTGCAAGCATTAAACGAGAGAAGACAGAAAGCAAAAAAGGAGCAGTGTAAACAAATATATAAACCAAACGAAATTGTAAGAAGGATTTGGGCATTTTTTTTGTGAGAAATAGAAACAATATTCGACTTTGAAAGTACGAACAGATATCAGAGAGTAAAAACACACAATAGCAAATATAAAAAAATCAAATCGGAAGAACGAAACACATAGAATCAAAATAAAAAAAACAAAGGTGATTTCATCTTCTTTCAATTTATTTCTTTTTTTCTTTCCTACTTTCACACCTTTTTATTCGCATATATACATATACTGTAAACAAAAAATAATAATAGAAAATATAAAAAAAAGGAAAATTTTGCCTTTTTCCATGGCGGCGCACGGCGGTCTGGCAACCCGACGGTGACCGGCCCCCCGGCCGGGAATCGCCCCTCTCCCCTTTTTTTTTCCCTCCAGCAGCTCAAATGAATTTTTTTTTTGCTGAAAATAACCCTTTTATAGCGTCCCAAAACGACGTCGTTTTGGGGCTGCCATTTAACCCCAAAACGACGTCGTTTCGAGCATGACCCGATCCGTCTGACCCGACCCGCCTCAGGATCCACGTATTTTTGTAGCATGGTCTAATTGCGCGCGCGGTCCTTCCGCTTTTTACATGTTTTGCAATCAAGTTTTTATTTCTTTTAATTAGCCCTGAAGTTTATTGCGTTTTGCGATTTGGTCCTCCCTTCAGCGACGTCGTTTTAAGGGCTCGGGAAAATTTCCCTTTTGGCCCTCTGCAGTCGCACTCGTGTTCAAATAGGTCCCCTATTTCATATTTCTTTTTAAATCGGCCCCAAAACTTCAGGTCCCCTATTTCATATTTCTTTTTAAATCGGCCCCAAAACTTCATTTTTGTTCCGAATTTAGTCCTTTTTTAGAGTTAATTTGGTTTTTATATGATTTTAACGTTTTATTTTAAATATTATTTATTATTCTATTTACTATTATTGTTATTATTATTATTATTAGTATATTTTACTATCATTAGAATTATTTTGTAGTTTCATTTAATACTTATATATTTATATTTTATGTATATATTTATAGCTATTTTCAATATTATTATTATCCCTAACAAACATATATATACATATTTAAATACTATTATATCGTATATTTTAAATACTACGTTATACATACGTATTATTATATTTATATCTATTTCTACCCTCATTATATTTGTTATTAATATTAACATGTGTTTTATTATGTGTATATACCTTAAACGAATATATGTATATTTTATATAATATTATTAATATTTTTTGTTATTTTATTTTTTTAGTATTTATTTTTTATTCCTTATATATATATGCCGTGTAAATATTTTAATATTATATTATGTATACATTTATACATATATATACATCTTTTAATATTGTATTCTTATTGTTATGTATATACATTTAATATTATCATATAATTATTTTCAATATATATATTTATGTAATGTTTTTTATTATTATTATCATTATCTTTGTATTTTTACTATTATTATTATTATACCTTTTATTATCACTATTGTTTATTACTATTATCATTATATGTTCCTTTTATTACTATTACTTTATTATTCTTATTTTTACTACTATTATTATTATCATTACTATCACATTATTAGCATATTATTTTTTATTAACACATTTTTACCTTTTTGTCAACATAATTATTTTTCTTTTACTATTTTATATTATATTTATTTATTTTACTATTAAGTTTCCTTTTTTACTTATTCTTATTATCCTTATTTATTTTTATTTTCATTTTCATCATCTTTATTATTTTTATCTATTACTCTCTTCTTAAGTTACATAGCTTGCTTATTTCTTTCATTTTGTCATTTATATTACTCATTCATTATTATGCTTGTTAACATCATGATTCATTTCTTTCGTTTTACTAATTCGCGTCATATCATCCTTTACCCGACCCGAAATAATTCTTTCGTAAAAATAAATTTTCGTATTTGGTAATTCGAGACAATCGTGCCTTAACTTACTAGGTTTCGATTTCTTCTCATTTTACCTAAATAACGGAATATTCTTTCTAATCAATACGAATTTTAAAAATGCTTATTCTCAGAGATACGTGGTGTAGTGCCCTAACTTACCGGGTATGACATTTTGGTACCTCGAAATAAGGTTTTTTCGTAAACAAAGGCAATATTCGGTGTTCGAAAATTCGAGGAAACGTACCCTAACTTATTGGGTTTTGATTTTCCTCGTTCACCTTAACTAACCGAATATCCTTTTAAAAGAAGTTAAAATACGTTAATTTTAAATAAAGGCAAGCTTGTTCCCAAAGTTCGAGATGTCGTGTCCTAACTTACTGGACATGGTGTTTTATTACTTCGAGACAAGAAAGTCTTTAACATTTGAGCATTTTTTGCAAAAAGGGGTCGTATTTTAAATTCTTTTAAGTTTTCAAATTTTCGACACTAAGACACTAATTAATCAAGTAGGTACCAATTTTGGGCGTATCGAGGATGCTAATCCTTCCTCCTGCGTAACCGACTCCCGAACTCATTTTCTGATTTTCGTAGACCAAAAATTATCGTTTTAGTAAATCTTAACTTTTATTAAAATGATTAATTTAAGGTGATCTGATCACACCTCATCAAAAAAGAATTGGTGGCGACTCCCGTTTTTTCGTTTTCATTTTCAAAATCTAAGTCGATTCCCATTTTCAAAAAAATGGTTACGAAAAGATCAATACTGATACATCTCCAAAGTATTCGGCTTTGGTATTGAGATGATTATCGGGGTTCAAAGTAACCAAGCCAACAAAGAGTGCGCCCTCCACAACGACTAGGATTTCGATGGCACGAGGGGTTGAAGCCACCATTTGGTGCATAGCTAATGAGATGTCAAGAGTGTGAAGTCTTGGCATTTAGGCAATATTGACCGGAGTCACAGTTGATCCCTTTAGATTTGATGTGTTTCTAAAGTTGTTAACCTCTGAGAAGAAGAAATCTTCTGCTTTGGCAAGCTTTGGGTCCTTGCAGCACTTCCCATTATCAAGCACTGCATGAAAAACATGTTATTTCCATATTATGCCATGTAAATCTCATAGATTATTTCAAATAGTTTAGGAGCAACAGATAAAAGATCAGATGCATCGGCAAATGGGAAAACCAGAGTCAAGAGAGAAAATGCTAAGAGGAAATGAGAATATCACATCTCTGCTATGGAAATAGTCATTTCTGTCATCCTTGTAGTACTTGATTAATAAAACTTGATCCTTTTGGTACCTTGAATTCAGCAGATATGCAAGGCTGCTAAGGCAATCCAGGCCATATAAGATACAATTAATAGTTATTGTAAAACTTACCAGCTGGGCACGTTCCACATGCTGCTTCTCATTCAAATGTAAAATTCTGCATTTTTTAGTCATTCATTACAATATGATGCTGGCATATATATATATGATCTGATCATGTAAAGTTTTTTCATGCATCTACGTATAAACATATGCAGTTATGTACAAGCTTTCTGATTCTCACTGTCCAAGTAATGACATCTAGGTGCTTTGTCTTTGATTCTCATCAAATCAGGGATATTTTTTTAGGTACATAGGAAGCACGAATCAATTGAGCTAAGTTTTGTTATTGTTGGTGTATTCAGACTCCGAGAACAACATTTCTTGTAACAATACCGAGTACGAGTATCTAGTATTTCATTATTAATTTTTTTCATATATTCATATGGGAAGATTAAAATTCCATGAGGATAAAGGCACAAAGTAGCTGAAGAATGATTGAATTAAGATTTCTCTAAAAAGCAATAATCATTATATACATAGACTTGCTAAATCTTTCATTTGTTTTATTTTCTTTCTTTTCTTTTTTTTAATTAAAGAATGAACACGATAATGGAGCGGTTCAGTACAAACTGCTACTGTGCTATCTATAAATAGACATGCTTTCATCCTTCATCCCTTATCAAGTTGAAGACTGTTTCTTAGTTCTTAAAACCATGAAAGCTGTTTATTTCCTTGCAGCATTTGTCCTTTTGGGTTTGGCTTCCAAACTTGCCTCAGCCTCTGATCCCAGCCCTCTTCAGGATTTCTGTATAGCAGTTAATGATGCCAAAAATGGTGGTATATATATATATATATATATATATACATGTTCTTTTATATTCTTTGGATCTTCATCTTGGCATAATATTCTCTTACCATTTATGCAGTTTTCATTAATGGCAAGTTGTGCAAGGACCCAAAGCTTGCAACTCCAGAAGACTTCTTCTTTTCAGGGCTTAATATTCCAGGAAACACATCAAATCAAGTAGGATCAATGATCACTCCAGTCATTGTTTCAGGACTTAACACTCTTGGTATATCTCTTGTTCGAATTGATTATGCACCGTACGTTGGTCTAAATCCTCTTCACACACACCCTCGTGCCACCGAAATCTTAGTTGTTGTCCAAGGCACACTTTACGTCGGTTTTGTTACGTCAAACCCAGATAGTCGTCTCTTCACCAAAGTGCTATACCCTGGAGATGTCTTTGTTTTCCCACTAGGTCTGATTCACTTCCAGTTCAACATAGGGCATACCAATGCGGTTGCCTTTGCTGCTCTCAGTAGCCAAAACCCAGGGGTCGTCACCATTGCAAGTGCAGTGTTTGGCTCAGACCCGGATATCAATCCTGATGTTCTTGCCAAGGCCTTTCAACTGGACAAGAAAATTGTTAACCAACTTCAATCCCGGTTTTGGTCGGATAACGACAGTAGGAATTAATGTTAACTTCTACAGCCCCATCAAACTTAACTGTGTACCCAATTCTCTGCTATTGCTAATTTTATTTTCAATTTAATTCAAATTTAATTACTCTGTTTAATTTCGCTTCATCATATATTTTGTTTAATTCTTTTATTATTTTATTTTCATTAGATATGATGCCATTCATGCTCCAAAACCTGTGCCATATACTATATTAAACAAAAATATTTTAATATTAATTCATAACGTAATAAATACAACAAAATAGCATATAATATAAAAATTAACATTAAATTTTAAACTTAACACTTTATTATACACAGTGTGGGTATATAAACTAATTTTAAATCTATTTACCTTAATAATAAAGTTCTATTATAAGTTCGATCATATCAAGTCTTTTGATACAATGTCTAAAACTACTCATAGTCCTTCCTAAACTCTTAAATATGGGTGGATAATATGTTTCAGCAGACTTGAACCTACATTCTCTTGTTTTAGCAATAATACCAATACTAATTGAACTAAAACTCAATTGATATAAAACTTCAAATATTAAATTAAAAATTTTAAAAGTCTAAGTATTATTCTCAATATATATATTGCATTACAACTAGAACTAATATATGTCAAAAAATATTTTCAAAACTTTTAAATTATTCATAAACTCCCCAACCCCTAATTAATTAAATTGAAAGAATATTGCACTGACTTGAAATTAATACTTGACTAACTTAACAATATAATGAGTAATAAAAGTATTCTTTTAATATATATATATATATATATATATATAGGTAAATTATACAAATGGTCATACAATTATGCTCATATTTTTATTTTGGTAATTTAATTTTAAAAATTTCAGTTTAGGTACTAACGTTTGAATTTATTTCTATTTTGGCCACATGTCATTAAATTGATAATGAAAAGCCTTTTCTAACTAGTATAATAACATATTTAGTTCCCAATACTTACATATTCTATTCATCTGATCTTAATTCTAAATAACTCAATAAATTTAACCCTTCACATTTACAAATTCTATCAATTTGATCCTCAAAATTCTTACTAAAAATTTTCAACTTTTAAAATAGAAACATTCCGTATCTATAAATTTGTACCCAAAAAAAAGTTCTCCAATAAAACAAATTCGTATTAGATGCGAATATGAATGTCGATTCAACTATTCTCTCAACCTTTCAAAGTCCACACCCCTAAACGAAAGGAAGACAATATAATTAAATTAACATAGCATTGGACTAAATACTCACTAAAACCAGATTCAGATCATCCTTCCTACAACTGTGTTCAAAGATTAACACCCCCAACCCCCTAATTAGTTCATGCTTCAACCAATTTACATCACGCATCGATACAAAGATTAATATCCAAATAAGCAAGTGAAGCGATCTATCAAACCAAAAAGCGATTTTTGTTGGGACTCTGTTTGCAACTGTAAATTCTAAAAACTAAATTGCATTTCAAGTTTGGCTGCTTGAAATACATGTATAAATGATATAGAGCCTTTTACCATTTGGTTTATTGAAGGTTTTTTTTTTTTTGGGGGTTTGCAAATTTTAGATATGGAGTAACTTTGTTTTAAAAGCAGTAAGTTTTGTTAAGAAATGAGAGGATCAAATTGATAAAATTTGTAAATGTAAAGGGTTAAATTTATTAAATTATTTAGAATTAGAATCAAATTAATAGAATATATAAATATTGAGAACTAAATGTATTATTATACCAGTTAGAAAAAACTTTTGTGATTAATTTATCGATTGACTAAAATAAGAACAAATTAAAAAATTAATGCTTAAATTGAAAATTTTTAAAGTTAAGTGACAAAAATAAAAACACAGGTATAATTAAGTGATAGTGTGATACCCATATATATATATATATATACACACTTGTGCTTAGGATTTACCTTACTAAGTAGATTAAAGGGTTGTTAGGAATGAGAAAAATGGATATGTAATAAATAAAATCAAAGCGCAAGAAGGATAAAAATTCAATTTGATCTCTAACTTTAATACTTCTAAAGAATACGAGAGTGTAATTTTGGAGTTAAAGTGTATTAAAGGGTCAATTTTTTCGGGAGAAATATTTTATGTTCTGTTGGGAGTCAGTGTGTTGTGAATGTGTTTATTGTATTGGTTCACAGAGTCGAGAGCATTTATCTAGTGGGCCAGGTTCACAGAGTTAGGAATACCTCAGTTGGTGGCACCTTCAAGACTTGAGAGATGTTTCAGTATTGAGTGCGAGGCAACCAAACAACCAACCTGAGGCATTTAAGCCTAAGTGATACCATGGTTGTAGGTAAGGGCCTTCTAAGCCTCGAGTTAGTGGTTCGAATCCCCTCCTCATGCGTAGATCAAGTTATTTACATAATTACGCTCAAGCTTTATACACACACCTATCTCGTGAGTCTTGCAGGTCCACTAACCGAAACACTCTAACTCTGTGAACTAGGCTTATATCGAGCAACCGCTCATGGCATGCTAACTCTTAGTAACACATAGGAGACAAAACCTCAACACGAAAACATTATCTTCAATTGTTAATGAATTAATCAATTACCTACTTCTCCTAAAAAAATACAACTTTACAATTGCAATTATTGTCTTATATTTGTTTTATTCTATTAATTAGTTTTTTTGTTATAAAAAAATAATCCAAGAAATAAATCATTAATCACTCAAGTCATAATACATAATCTTGAACAAAATGATTGATTCCTTGATCTAATAATGATGAGTAAGAAGAGTAGATTGGCTAACATATGTAGCCATGTGCCGCTTGAACACCTTCTCTCTTTATATAGTGGACCACACACTCATCACCTCCACTAGTTAAGTCCTTATGTAATCTCATATGTATTAAACCAAAATTTTGCCATAATTTGAAACAATTAGTTTTGGTGGAGTTCTATATTTAATATATTTGGACACAACATTGTTTATATCTATTATATACAAAAAAAAAATTAAGTTAAAAAGATAACGCTTATTCATTTTTCCTACTATTATGAAGTTAACAATTATTTAATATATTTTAATTATTAAAAACAATAATATACTCTTAAAAATACAATAGATTACGTTTACACACGTATATATATGTAACAAATAATATTTAAATTAAAAATAATGTTTTTTCAATATTTTTATTACTATTATGAAGTGAATAATTATTTAATATATTTTAATTATTAAATTCTATAACCCTGTGGGAAATAAAATTAGTGTTTTAGTATTTCCCAAATCTGAATAGGATTTTGTTTAAATTCTTTTTGACATAAGAATATTATGGGTAAATGTCAATCCCTATCCCTCTATTTTTTATGTTATAAGAATGGTTACATTTCAATTTGACCCTATATTTCGCTAAAATTTTTATTTAATTTATATACTTTAATTTTGAAATAATTTTATACCTCAAAATTTATAATATCATTAGTTAGTCTAAATATTTTACTCTAATTAAAATGATGATATGAATTTTTAAGAATTGTTAGCATCATTAAAATTCTTTAATATATTTACATCTATTACAACGTTATTTTGTTGTTACATGAATACCAATTTTATTTTATTTTTTCAAAATGCCACATCAACACAAAAGAATTCTAACAATGTTAACAAATAATTAACCCAACACGAAGTGTAGGTGAAAAACATAATAATTAGTTTTCTATAACAATAAACCAAAATATATCCTTAAATTACAATTCAATTATTGCAAGCCCTTAGTCTTTAACAGTTGTAGACAAATGTTGACTAATTTATGAACCTTGTCTCCATCAGGACATGTTTTAAAACTAAGACTAAATGATTTATAACTACCATTTACATTTTTATAGTTTACGTACAAATTTCGAGTCAAATATTAACTTAAAGAAGTCAAATGTTAACTTAAAGATTTATTCATTTTATTTATCAACTCTATAAAAAAGCTACAATATTTGGATTTTTTATTACAAAGAAAACTCATTTGATTCTTCAAGTTCTCTTCAGTAGAGTTTCGATTTAAGAGTCATTTGGATTTGATCTTAAAAGGATGTGATTTGCTTCAAAGGTCATTGAGACTTGGTCTTGAAACTAAGTTTGTCGAGACGCTTGCTTAAGAATTAGATTGGATTGGATTCAAAGGGTCATCAAGACTTGATCTTGAAAATGGGTTTGGAGAGAGTTTGGATCTAAGAGTCTTCGAGACTTGATCTTGGATGATTGTGTGTGCTTCAAGGGTTGTTGAGACTTGATCTTGAAAACAAGTTTTATCTCCTTTGTGTTGATGCAACCAGATTGGGGAGAGCTTTGATCCAAGGGTCATCTAGATTTGATATTAGATGAAAGGATGATTTCGCTTCAAGGGCATTCTAGGCTTGATCTTGAGAAAAATAGGTTGAGCCTCCTTTCTATTGGTTAAACAAGATTCAAATGTGGCTTTCTTCAGAATTGGTATAGTTAATTCTTGAGATTTTGGAGAGAGCTTCGAGTCTCCCAAATCTTCCGTTTAGAGAACTTCTGAATTTTTGAACTTGTGAATATATAGAATGACGTGGAGGTGACCCCATTTAATAGTGCCAGTCACTTAAGTAAAAAAAGTTCTTGTAACACTCTACACCGACCCAATCATCGTATCCAAATGTGTGATGTCACATTAGGTTGTCGAAGAAACTCAAGTTATCTCATTAATGTACTCATAAATTTAATTCACAATTATTATTCAAACCGATTTAATCATAAATCATTTTCACAATTATATATTTTTTAATGTCTAAGTTTCAAATTCATCATTGTATAGAGTTGTGAAAGGTCAAATTTAGAGTTAGGACTTGAATCCAAAGTAAATTATCAAATTTCAATGTTGTGTCCTCAAGACAAGCCTCATTTTATTTTAAGTTTTTTTTCGAAGGTAATCTACCTCGTGACACTGGAAATTATGGCTCGAGACTTGGTCCATTATGTCTCGAGACCAACCTCCCTTATTTTCTCAATTTAGAGTAGATGTTTGAATGTCTCGAGATAAGGGATCCTTATCTTGAGACCTAAACCAGGGTAAAACTTAATTGGCTTCAAAGTTTCCTTGTCTCGAGAAAAAAATGTCACTTTATCTTGAGACTTAAATGGAATTTTCTCGAGAGACAATAAGGTAAATTTTGTTCTTATGGTCTCAAGACATGTTCATGCTATCTCGAGAGATTGAAAAATATTCTTAAATGCACATTTTCAATGTTCAAACCTTACCAAAGTATACCTTAAACATACTTAATCCTTCCCTCAATGTAAAATCATCAATTTAACATATACAAACACAACCAAACATCATCAAATTGTAACCATCAATGCATCATCATCTAACCAACTATTTCACATATTCAAACAAATATAATCTAGCATAATTATCTACTAATCAATAAACAAAATTCACCTTGATAAAACTTATATGCCAAGTTTCAGATATACCAAAATGTTAACTTAATATCATACCCAAAACAACTAGGTACATCCCATTTCAACACAAACAGATATATACATACAAAAGAGGTAGCAAATTTATTCTTGAGCTGAGTTGTTGAGAATGGATGCTTGAACACTTTCAATAAACGAAAATCCTCGTCTGAGATCTACTCATGGAATGAACATAACCATATGCTGATTATTGAATACTTAGTGGTGATAATATAATTCAAATTCAGTGCATAAAGAATAAATAAAAAATAATTATATATAAAATATCAATATATTAATGTATTCTACTTTAAATCATCACATTAATTTCCAACTTTCTTATTCATTTCACATTTCAATATCAATATCAATACTTACTCATTTTGGCCCCTATTATCCGACGATAGACAGTAGGATGGATACTCAAATCTATATAATGAGTAAGCCTACGACCCTCTGGGAATTAGGACTATTTTATTTTACCATCCCAGGTTTCCTGACAACGATGACTTTTAGTATTTTTTTCAAACTATTTATTCTACCATCCTAGGTTGCCCGAAAATGATGGCTTTTAGTTTTCACCCATGACCCTATGAGAATTGGGGCTAGTAAATCATTATATTAATGAGTCTATGGCATGCGAACTATACTTGGACCACGTCTAACATTGTTTAAAGGGGCATTAACATAATAATCACCATTGTAACACATGTCATCATAATATCAATGTCTCATCATTTATATACATATTAAACAAAATTTCAAATATTCATCATATATTTCAAATATTACCATATCGAATCCATCAATCAAAGTTTAAAGGGAAAAGATACCATTACCTCGATTCGTATTCATATTTGATTGTAATGACTAATTAATCTACAAAAGCAAATTGAAATTGAATTATAGAAGCACAAACTAGAAGTAACTGTTCATTAACGGCTTCAGCTTTTCCTTTGTCCTGACATGGTCCTACGTCATCTTTATCTATAAAAATTAACTCGAGTACGAAAACACATTAATCACCCAATTCAAACATAATTTGATATGATATAGATATGAATGCATTTTATTCACTTTAGTCCCTATAAGCATTAATTTATGAAAGAGTCATAACTTTAAGTTTTCGTTATCGAATTGAAAATCAATTTCCCATTTTTTTTACTAGGAATCCCTACTTTTTAATTCATGAGAAAATTTTCTAACTTTTTAATTTATTTAATTTGGTCTCTAATATCATAAAATTAACTATATAAATTTAAGCTTGACTCAAGCTTAATTTAACACTTTTACTATAATGTCAACCTATTTCACCATTATCTTAATCCATACTAGCTTGTATGAACTTAACCTTTAGACCCAAACTTTCTCAAACTTTGTATTGTTGTTTCACTTAAATAATCTAATCAATTTCTAATTCCATGGCTTGGGTTGTCATTATCTACTCAATTTCTAATTCTATGGCTTGGGTTGTCATTATCTACTAACATATACTAATTATTTACCAAGAATTTACAAGAAAAGTCACTTAACTTCCCAATTAGGCTCACGACAATGAAGAAATAATGGGAAAGAAGGTGTTTAAAGGGATTTGATTTTTAAATCAAGTCTAATATTTTAATTTCAGATATAAGAGGATAATCATTATATGATTATGAAATATTCAAGTTGATATATAAGGGTTAACATCTTCCTTGATGAAGCATGAAATTGAGAGCATACCTTATTCGATTGGAACACTTCTCTGGTGCATTTGCTTTGTAGGTCCACTTAGTTGGTTGAGTGATTATTTCCTTCTCGAGGAAAAGTGCTAAAGTGGAGAATGAGTCCATACAATCATATAACAACGAAGCTACAATTACCTCATTTGTATAAATTAAGTAGTTTGGGCTTAAATTACTTGTTTACCATGAGATAGTAAAGTGGATCCATTTGCTAGGAAAGGGCCCTCAAACATAAGATTATATTTGAAGTATATAACCAATCTTGGTCTTGTTCTTTATGCTTTTTCTTTATTGTTCTATATCACATTGTTGAATTATTGAAACAATTGTTACAACAACTCAAAAGAATAACTACAAATCAATATGTTTCACTTGACATTAAAGTCTAACACTAAACATATTTGGTGAGATTTTTAGCCTAGTTTACATTAATAGAGGTGATAAAGGAAGGTAAGTCTGTTTCTTGACCACCTTTGTTGATTGGATCATCAAATTATGCCTATTGGAGAACTCAAATGAAGGCTTTCATATAATCCATCGATGAAAGGGTTTGAAGATATGTTGAAATTGGTTGGACTTTACTAGTCATAATTGTTACTAATGGGATTACAAATCCTAAGGCAAAATTCAAATACTCCACCTAAGAGGAAAAAGTTTTCAATTATAGTTCAAAAGCTTTGAATGCCCTTTTAAATGGTGTGGGTATGGAGAAATTAAAATAAACTCCATGGGTGAATATGCCAAAGATTGTTGGATTCTCTAAAACCAAACATAAAGAAACTGCACATATCCAAATGTCTTTAACGTCAAATTCTTAAAACCACATTTGAAATTTAAAAATGAATTAAGAAGAAACTATTCCTAAATTTTATGTTTGTTTAAAAGAACTTTTAATGAAGCCTTTTGTCTTGGTAAACGTTTTTCTAAGGTGAAATTGGTGTGTAAAGCTTTTCATCCAAAGATTCACCATAAAAGTCACTGTTTTGAAGGGGGATGAATACACCACCACTCTCAAGCTTGATAAGCTCATAGATTTACTTAGAACCCTTTAAATGAATCTAGAAGAATCCAAAAGGGAGAAGGTAGAGGTTGAGAAGAACATTGCCTTTAATTTTCAAAAGGCTATTGTAACATCTGATCAAACAATAATATCTATTGAAAAACTTAAAGAAAAGCTAAGCTAGTGTTACTCACAAAAAATTCAACATAGCCTCTAAGAAATTCTCCAATAGGGAATTAATTGTTTTAATAAAATTTTTGCAAATGATTGGATTGTATAATTTCTCATAAATAGATGAGGATTTTCAAAATATTGAATTTTTATAAAATTAAATTCTTTAGATAATTTAAGCTTTTAAGTTAGGATACTTTAGTGTGAAATATGGAGCCATAAATTTAAAAGCATAATAACTTAGGAAAGATTAATAATTAAAATCATATTAAAGTGTTACACGACTAATGTGTTACTAACCTAGGATAGGTGTTGTGAGGGGTTTTAATCCTTCCTACACATAATTGTATTCCTGAGCATAGATTTGGAAAAGAAGACTTGAATTTATTTTTTTTAGGCCTCTTTTAGTTTATATTTAGGATAATTCTAAATTGAATAAATTAAATAGGTGACTAAGTACACCGAACTAAAAAAGATTAGTAATAACTCTTAAATATGATATTTGTATCTAATAGGTCAAATTCTAGTTCAACAAAGTTATGACACTTGATATTCAAAGTTTCCATGCAAACCCATATAACAAATTTAAGCTTTCTATAGGACACCTTTTCAATTTAAGTAGTCATGTTTGAAATGATGAATGATCATCTTTCAATCTCCTTTCTTATGAAAAAATATTCAATTTTTTTACACATTTTGAACCTAATAAATTCTTTAAATAAACCTTAACCAAGAATTAATTACCTTTCACATCAAGGGAAATGCTAAGAAATATCAAATTATAATTTTTGAGAATGAAAAGAATGCATATATTGAGGGGCATACATAACGTGAAATATATTTGAAATGTCCAAAATAACTAAAAAGTGAAAAAGCACAAAAAAAAAAAAAAGGAAAAGAAAAGCTAAAGGCAATAAAATTACCAAAAAAAACTCCTAACATGTTTTGAAAGTGAATGAGAAATTTGAAAATCTAATTAATGTGATATTGGGTTGTAGTACCCTTAAAAACATTTTGGGCCTACATATTCATTTTTTCTTAACCTTGACCTCGTGCCTATACATGTCTAAAAAATAGTGTTTCAATCAAATATCAAACTTACTAAAATCCAAGATTACTTTACAAATTGAATATAAACATTTAATCTTCATTTTTTATGAGATAATCCTTAAAAACCTTGAGAATACGGGAGGTTTTGTATATAATATATAATATATTATATAAATAATTTCAAATAAAAATATATATTAAATTTTTAGGTTATTTATATATGTATGAATATATTATATATTCATATTATATGTGTATATAATACGGAAAGAAAGAAAAATAAATAAAAGAGAAGGCGCCTATTGAAATTGTGAAAAATAAAATAGAATAAAATAAAGAAAATAAAGAACACATAAATTTTACGTGGAAACCCTTTCGGGAAAAAAACCACGGCAAGAGGAGAAGAAAATTCACTATGTCGAAAAATTTTTTTTTACTCAAATACAAGAGGAATAGACTATGTCTATTTATAGGCTTGCAAAGCCATATTCTAGTAGGATTGAAACACCTTATCCTAATCAATATAAAATAGATGGAGTTTAATAAGGTTTAAAACCTTATTCTAAAATAAAATAAAAGAAGTCTAGTTCTATATGGATTTTACTTTTATTTTATTTTCCATCGTATTTTATTTAAATAAGAATTTGGGTCACTTAATTCTAACAATCTCCACCTTGACACAAATTCTCAATGAACAAGTTCTTCATCGCGAACTTTCAATAAACAAGTTCTTCACCTCTTCCAAAAACCCCTTAAGGGTTTAACTTCAACAATGAACACCAACCAAGTCTAAGCAATGCTCAAACTTGGTTATAGGAAGTGACTTAGTCATCATATCTGCAGGATTTTCATGAGTGCTAATTTTGCTCACAACAATATCACCACGAGCAATAATATCACGAACAAAATGATACCGAATATCAATGTGTTTTGTTCTCTCATGAAACATTTGATCTTTTGTAAGAAAGATGGCACTGATTGTCACAAAATCTCGTGCTGATTTGAAGGTCTTCATTGAGTTCACTAAATAGTCCCTTCAACCAAATAGCTTCTTTACAAGCCTCAAGAATCGCCATGTACTCAAAGCTTCAGTGGTAGACAAAGCGATCGTAGTTTGCAAAGTGGCTTTCCAACTAATTGCACAACCTCCGATTGTAAAGACGTAACTCGTGAGAGATCTTCTTCTATCAAGGTCTCCAGCAAAATCAGCATCAACATACCCTATAACTCCATCTTTAGTTCTTCCAAACTGTAAGCAAACATTAGTAGTGCCTCGTAAGTATCTTAAAATCCATTGAATCGCTTTCCGGTGTTCTTTACCGAGATTCGCCATGTATCGCTAATCGCACCGATCGCATATGATAAATCGGACGTGAACAAACCATAGCATACATGAGAGATCCTCTCGCACTAGAGTATGGAACATGTGACATGTACTCAATCTCATTATCGATTGAGGAGATAAGGCCGATGAAAGTCTGAAATGGGTCGCTAAAGGAGTACTAACAGCTTAGCACTCTGCATATTGAACTCAAAGAACTTTCTCAATGTACCCCTTCCGACTTAGGTACAATTTACTTGCTTTTCTATCTCGAGAATCTCCATACCAAGTATCTTCTTTGCTGGTCCTAAATCTTTCATCTCAAATTCTTCACTTAGTTGGCCTTTAACCTTTCTTATCTCTCTTTTATCTTTTGTCGCTATCAACATGTCATCAACATAAAGAAGTAGATACACAAAAGAACCATCACTGCTTTTTCTTAAAGTAGACACAACTGTCAAAACTACTTCTTTTGAAATCATGAGAAGTCATAAAGGAATCAAACCTCTTGTACCATTGTCTTGGTGATCTGTTTCAAACCGTAAAGGGACTTTTTCAGCAAGCAAACATAGTCCTCTTTTTCGAGACTATAAAACCCTCTGGTTGTTGCATGTAAATATCTTCCTCAAGTTCTCCATGCAAAATGCGTTTTACATCTAACCGCTCAAGCTCCAAATCATGCATGGCCACAATACCAAGCAAAGCTCGAATCGAACTATGCTTAACAACCGGAGAGAACACATCTGTGAAGTCCACTCCTGAAATTTGATCAGTAACCTTTTGCAACAAGCCTTGCTTTATATCCGGGTTCTTCAACTCCGGAGTCCCTTCTTTCTTTTAAACACCCATTTACAACGAATGCCTTTTTACCTTTAGGAAGTTTTACAAGATCCCATGTTCTGTTTTTGTGGAGTGATTCTATCTCCTCTTGCATAGCAAACATCCACTTTTCGAGTCTTCACACTAATCGCCTCGAATAATTAAATGGCTCTTGATTCGCATCTATATCTTCACCACATTTAAAGCATAAGCAACTAGATCAACCTCGGCATACTTCTTTGGAGGTTTAATTTCTCTTCTTGTCCTGTTTTTGGCGATAGAGTATTGCGGTGAAGAAGCAACTCTATTCTCAATTTTTGTATTGGCTTGAGGAGTTGATTTTGTATTAATCGATGCTCCACCGCTTTTGGTTTTCTTTATTGGAAGAGTCTTTAAGAGATAAGTTAGGTAGCATAGCGGTTTCATCAAAACAACATCTCTGCTAATCACAACTTTTCTATTTTCGGGACACCATAACTTATAGCCTTTTACACCACTTTATAACCAAGAAAACGCATTTAATGGATCTCGGTTCCAATTTTCCATTATCAACATGAGCATACGCAGGACACCCAAAAATCTTTAAATCGAATAATTAGCGGGATTACGGACCATACCTCTTGTGGAGTCTTTTTCTCAATGGCAACGGATGGAGATCGGTTGATCAAAAACATGCAATGAGAGGTCGCTACGCCAAAATGACTTGATAAGTTGGCATTTGACAACATACATCGAACCTTCTCCATGATCGCTTCTGTTCATTCGCTCGCAACGCCGCTTTTGTTGTGGAGTATGACGAACTGTCAAGTGTCTCATGATCCTTCCGACTTGCACAATCTATTAAACTCATCGAATGTAACTCTAAGCCATTGTCTGCATGCGGAGGTATTTTATCTGCTTTTCCGTCTGCTTTTTCAATCATAATTTTCCAAGACTTAAATGTGGAAAACACATCACTTTTCGCTTGGGAAGAACGCCCAAACTTTTCGGAAAAATCATCAATAAAGGTTAGCATATAATTAGCTCCACCTCTCGAAGGCACTCGGACGGCCCCCACGATCGTAATGGATATACTCCAACGTTTCCTTCGTGTTATGGATTCCTCTAGTGAATCGAACTCTCTTTTGCTTCCCAAAACACAAGGCTCACGAAATTCGGTTTGCAAATTCCTTGCCCATTAAGAAGTCCTCTTTGCTTAATTCTACCATGCCATTCTCACTCATATGCCCTAGGCGCATATGCCAAAGTTTAGTAATATCATCATCGACAAGGAAGAGGAAGCGGCAATTGCATCACCGAATATGATAGAACCCTCAAAACATATAACTTGGCAATCTTTCTTTGCCCTTTCATCACAACAAGGGACCCTTTGAAATCTTTAAAACCCCACTTTCACTTGTGTATCTGCCCTTTTGAATCAAGAGTACTCAATGAAATTAAATTTCTTTTCAATTCGGAACATGCCGCACGTCACTAAGTGTTCGACAACTCCATCAAACATCTTAACTTTAATTGTTCCAACACTGCGATTTTACATGAAGCATTATTTCCCATCAAAACAACACCTTCAGATCTTTGTTTCATAAGTTGTAAACCAATCCCGATTGGGACTCATGTGGAAGGTGCAACTGAATCAAGTATCCACTCCTCGCTTACTTTAGAATCATTGATGAAGCAACTAGAAGTTCACCATCGCTGTAGTCTTCTACAACATCGCCTTCACCGAATTTTCCGTTGTTTTTCCTTTTGATTCGCAGCCTCCTTTTAATCTTATTTTGTAGCTTATAGCACTTTCAGATTTAATGTGCCCTTTCTTCTTGCGAAGTTGCAAGTTTTACCTCTGTTTGAAGATTTCGATCTACCCTTAGATTTACCACGAGGATTCCGTTCTGTGTTCTACCACGATCATCATCAACATTCGGTCTTGTCTCCCACGAACAATGAGACCCTCTCCCGAGAGTTGGGTTTAACCACAAGATGCTTCATCTTATCATACGAGGTTAAAGAATCATAAACCTCATCAACTATGAGAGACTCGCGCTATATAAAATCGTGTCTCTAAAGGTTGAATAAGACGGGCAACGAACAAAGTAGAATCAACCCTAGATCTTCCTTATCATCTTGAACCTCCATGGCCTCCAAGTTTGAGAGAATTTCTTTAAACATCATTAAGTGTTCGTGTACGACGCACCTTCCTCCAAACGATGAGCATAAAGACGCCGCTTCATATGCAACTTGCTTGTTAGAGTTTTCGACGTACATATTTGTTCTAGCCTCTTCCATAATGCAATGGCGGTTTTCTCTTTCATCACATCCTGCAAAATTTCGTTGGACAAATGCGATGTAATTGTGTTAATGCCTTTCGATCCTTACGCTTCTTCTCTTCATCTGTTAATGTCGAAGGCATCTTATCTATCCTAGCGGGGCATCCTCTAGATCCATTTGTGCAAGAACTGCTTGCATCTTAATTTGCCACAACGCAAATCGGTGTTGCGATCCAACAATGAATTTCATACTTCAAAGACGCCATTACCGTGATCGAGATGAATAACCCTAAGCTCGATACCAATTTGTGAAAAATAAAATAGAATAAAATAAAGAAAAATAAAGAACACATAAATTTTACGTGGAAACCCTTTCGGAAAAAAACCACGGGCGAGAGAGAAGAAAATTCACTATGTCGAAAAATTTTTTTACTCAAATACAAGAGGAATAGACTATGTCTATTTATAGGCTTGCAAAGCCATATTCTAGTAGGATTGAAACACCTTATCCTAATCAATATAAAATAGATGGAGTTTAATAAGGTTTAAAACCTTATTCTAAAATAAAATAAAAGAAGTCTAGTTTTATATGGATTTTACTTTTATTTTATTTTCCATCGTATTTTATTTAAATAAGAATTTGGGTCACTTAATTCTAATAGAAATAGTATAGAACCGATTGGATGCAATATTAAATTTAGTTGCTTTCAATAATTACAACTATTCATAAATCCATGAGAAGTTTTGATAATTTGTAAAAGGAACTTAGGCACCTATTGATGCTTTATATAATGCTGAATTAATTCATTCCAACCAATTCTAAAAGAAAGTTTTATTTCTGTTTCAAGTGTTTTTTCTAGATTCATTCTAATTTGTTAGAACAATTTGAGTGCAACCTACATGGATCCAACCTGAAATAAATGCATATCATGATAATACTACACAACAAAGGAAAAATAATCTATTGTAATAATTTTTTTTTTTGAAACGCCTTATCTTTATCATTTATATTTTTTTATTTTTTGATTCAAACAAATTTTTTATACCATAGGGGTATGTTTAATACAGATCAAATGACCACATCTAGAAACTAAAAGATTTTTTAAATGAATAAAAATGAACTTTTGTGAATGCTTGATCTTCATGGACTACATTTTTCTAAAAAAAATATTCATTTTGAGTTTAGATAAAAGGAATATTTACCCATCCACCAAATTTAAATCCAAAAAAAGCCCTTGACCCATTTTTAGGCATATCACTTGTAGGAAATACTAACTTTTGATCATTTTAATATTGGTACACCAAATGGTAATCACCAATTTTTGAGAGATTCAATGTCAATTTTTTGCACATATGTTTCTTTTGATTATGGAATGTAATTTTGTAGGGCAATTTTTTGTTAAAACCCAAATTTTTCGTAATCAAGATTGCTAAAAATCAAATGAATCATTTTCCTTGATAGCAAATATTATCAAGTGAAAAATATTTTGATTTTGACATGAGATAAGTTTTTCAAAGAGAAATAAACATTAATAAATATAAAGAAAGAAAGAAAAATCATTTTACGGATAAACAATTGAAAAATCAAAATTAAGGAGATCAATGACATCGTGATCATAAAACATAACTTGTTGGAGTTGGATTTTAGTATATAGAAATGTATGAATATATATAGGGTTTAGGTTATATATATAGCCAAAAAAGTGACATGCAATGATTTGTAAGAAAATTGTATTTATATGTTTGAGTGAAAGAAATGAAAGGTATATTTGGATGTAACTTCAAGAAAACTAAACAATTAGGGTGACGGAGAGGAAATTAAAAATTGAAAGACCTTTTTTTTTTTTCTATCATGTACTATTATATGTTGATGACAAAACATGCTATGCCATAGGATACTTGAATCAATGAGAAATGTAATAGCTATAATTTGATGAAATTGTTTGAAATTTTTTTTTCCGATGGAAAAAAAGCTCCTATTAGTGTTAATATTTCAACAGGCGTGGATAATTAAGATTGTAAGAATGATATCTTGTCCCTTCAATTGTGATCATGAAACCAATATGTGATATATGTTGCACTTTACAGAATTGGGGACATTCCTTTGGCAACATTCACCTAACAAATTCTCTTTGCATGTGACACTCCATACTCAATCCAGATGACGTACTTAAATGCAAGATGTCATATTCATTGTTGAAGCAACTCAAAAAAAAAAAATGACATTGACACCAAATCAAGAAGTGTGACACATAATTCATAATTAATATTCGATGGCATGCAATTGGTCATCTATATATATACACCTAACCAAGTGGAGTAGGAAACCAAATCATTATGCACATAATATTCAAATATCCAAAACCAACATATAAGACTTATAAGTTCTCTAGGACTTAGATACATGTCATTAACTATTCAACTCAAAAAGAAACATTATAAATTCTAGGATAAGTTGAGGCTTAAGTCTTTGGACACTATTGAACCTTACAAGCTAGTCTAGAGTCTACCAAATATCTATGCATGAAAATAAACGTATCCTTATGCTAGACATTGATAGCTTAATGGAGCTAACATAGTTTGATTTCAAAACATAAAGGCATTAAGTAATAGAGCATACTAACATAACATCATTGAACCAAATTCCATACTATCAAACAATGAACACACAATAAGTTATCAGTATTTCAAATCATCCTCAAGGTATTTTAGTCACCATCATCATATTCACCCCTATTAAGAAATGCAGACTCGATGATCAAATACACGAGATTCCTCTATTACATCAATAAGCTCATAAAAGCATAGCCATCTAACGCACCAAAGTATATATAAGTATTGGGCCCAAAGGCATCGCATCATACCCCTTTATCACACCAATATACATATAAGTACAAAACCTGAAAGCATCGTATCATATCCCTCTATCACACCAAAAGAACATAAGGGTAAGGCCCAAAGGTAGAGAAATTTAACATGACTCCAAACATACTATAAACCCTAATTGGTGTGTCAACCAGACCTGAACTCGGTCTGGCATCGTTTAATAGGGTATATTCACGATTTAAAATAATTAAAACATGAATTGTCATAGCTTTGATCATTATATCATAACCAAGAACACATATATACTTAGCATCACACCAATGATTTTCAAAATCGTCAAACAAGTCACACATTTCATATCACCAATCTTCACTAACAATTCCTTAAGGCTAGTTACTTAAAAAGATTTTGTAAGGAATGTGAATTAGGCTAGCACAAACTAAAACTGTTAAGCGTTAGACGCCTTTACCTTCCTTTTTTTTCTTTTGAATATTTGGAAACATCTTTTGCTATGATACAACAAACAAACATTAAGGAAAGGTTAGATACACACCTTCATAAAAAGAAATCATTGAAATTAAACATGACATGTATTTTTCATAAACTCAACCAACTAGGTGTTAACGTTTGAATTTCACATAACTTTAAATTCTCTTGTTCAAGTCTATTTTCAAAACTTTGAACTATATTCTAGAAGTCTCAAGTTATCCCAAAACATACCTATAGTTCAAGTTCTTTCCATTCTCTCTCTAATTTCCTAAGCATTCAACTATTGCCATTTAAGCAATTTTCCTTTTAATTTCTACATTTAGTTGAATGAGCTTACAGTTAACTATCATATAAGGCCATCAATCTAAATAAAAGAAAAAGTTAAAAGTTCACTAACCCTTGAAAATGACTTACGGAAATTGAGGAGAAAATATGAAAATTTTTTCGTTCTTTCCTTTCTCTCAAGCATCGTTTGAAAAAGATGAAAGACTAAAAATGTTTCCATCATATTTTCTATTCATCTTTATATAATTAAACTTAATATTTGTTAATTATAATATATCAATGACTATGATTGCAACTTAGGATACTTAGTGGAAGTTATTGGCTTGGATCAACATTCTCCACTAAGCCAATAAGTCATGGTTTAATTACACTTAAAGGCTTGGTCAAATAACATACTAAGGACTTTATTTATTCTCTCATCTAATTTCTATAAATATTTGATACTTAAAATTGTACTCATTATTCATTAATCACTAACTTCTCTAATAAATTACTTAGAAATGGGTATAATAGCCTAATGATGATTGATGAGAAATATACTAAAAATAAAACTAGAATGTTAAGGCTTTAATTTCCACCTTAAATATACAACAATGGAGAAAATCTAAGGATTTTGTTCTCCATTTCTTCTTTCTCAATCAATGGAGATGGTAAGAATGAAACTAAGTTTAATGCTTTACCCTTTCTTTCCCATTAACCCATAATCTTAATTTTATAAGTTCACTAACTCATAAATTAAGGCATCTAATTGTTGTAATTTAATGATGCAATGGTTAGTGGAGATTGATGTAGTGGATTAAAGCTTTTCACTAACTTAATTAGCTAGTGGTTAAATTGCACTTAAGGCCTTGGATTAATATTCATCTAATCCTTATAATGTTTGTCACTTTAACAATTTAGTCCTTTTATAATAGTTTTGTCCTCTCTAATTTCATTTTTTTCCCCGAGAACCTCCCAATTTAATTTTCTAAAATTGCTTGGTTTAAGAAATCTGATCAAAAAAATTAAATTCTCAAACATTGGTGAAAAATGGGTTGTTGCATCACATTTCATTGAATTACAATATTTTAAGGCTTTTCAAATTATTGATGCCACAAGGCACATGATCTTTAAGTTTCAAGATGGGGCCAATTGGCAAGGGCTCCAATTCAGGAAAAACTTCTCTATCAATCATCAATCTCTTCATTTTATTCAAGCTATCCAATGTTAGTCTTTTCAACTTCTAAGAGCAGGCTTTCTTAAAATGCATTTACTCTTCATGAAACCCTTTATAAAATGAAAGTTGCATTAGATTAGGTACATCTTCAATGATTTTGAAAGGATTGATGATACGTGATATTCGTGGCAGGTTTTAAAGATTTATGAATGAATCGTTCTTGAGACTAACTTATTATCACGATTAAGGCAAGTGTACCTATCGAACAGTAGTATAGTTCAGCAAGACCGAATTTCGAACCCAAAGGAACCACGAGTACTAGTATTTACTTTCTTTTTATTATCTAGCCTAAAAATGAAGAGGTTTGGTTATCTAAACTAATTACTAAACTAAGAATGCACAGAAAGAAAATTTGAGAAAATACTTTTGGGAAAATTCGATTGCTTAAGACAATACCTAAGGAAAAATCCACTTAGACCTCACTTGTTATTTGACTTTGAATCAGACGATTTATTCATTTGACTTGATCCATAGAAATCCCTAAGTTATATTATTATCTCTTTCAAGACTAATAACGTCTAACCCTAGGTTGAATAATTGAAATCTCTTTCTAATTAACACCCTAGAATTGCATTAACTCGACCTATGAATTCCCTTATTAGGTTTCACCCTAATCCTGCAAAATCTTGTCACCCTATCTCTAGGCGCGCAATCAACTCCGCTTATTTATGACAATTTTACTCTTAGACAGGGTCTATTCTTTCTCTGAATAAGAGCATTACCTTGAATCAATATCTAAAATATTAAAAAAAGAATTAAGAACACATAATTAAGTCATACAATTCAGATAATAATAACAAGATCTGTCTTAGGTTTCATTCCCCTTAGGTATTTAGAGAGTTTAGTTCATAATTATAAAAGAAAACATCTCAAAAGCATAAAGATAACAAAACATAAAAAAACTCAAAACTCCTGAAGGAACTTGAAGGGAGATCTTCAGTCTTGATGATGAATCGGGCTTCTGAGATGGATCAATCGGCTTTCCTTGAGTAATTCCTTGCTTCCTATTCTGCGTCCCCCTTCTAAGTGCCTTCTCTGGTGTTTAAATAGGCTTTAAAATGCCTAAAAGCCCTCAAAATTGGCTTTTTCCGAATAGGTTTATACTTGGGCTCATCAGGGACATGCCTGTGTGACACGCCCGTGTGTGATTACTCCAGCCTGTGGTCAAGGCTGTTGAATAGGCACGGGCATGTAGTTTACCTGTGTAAGTCGTGCTTCGATCCTTCCAAATGGACACGTCCGTGTGACACGCCCATGTGAGGAAGTCCAGGCCGTGTTGATTTCTCACGTGGGTCTATTTTCTCCGTTTTTGACCCGTTTCTCGCTCTTTTTACTCTCCTATGCTCACCTAAGTATAAAACATGAAATTAAAGGATTAGGAGCATCGAATTCACCAAATCTAAGGAGAAATCATCCGTAAATATGCTAAGCATGGGATAAAAATATGTATAAATTACGGTTTATCAAATACCCCCACACTTAAGCATTTGCTTGTCCTCAAGCAAAATCCTCAACTCACAATCAAAATAAATTCTTCTTAATTTATAATCCTTATTAGTAATATCTCAAAATAATCCATAAGTATTCATATATTGAAAATTCAACTAAAAGTACATCAAAGTTTCAAACATTCCAAGATGAGCATTTTATCACGAAAACATAGGTGTCTCCCCTCATCTAAGTGATTACCTTTGATCAAAATATCGCAGAGTTTAACATCCTCACTAAAGATTGACTCAAATCACTCAAGGTGTTTAAGGACATCAACTAAAGCACTCATTAGTCAATATGAAAAGTTATTACCATAGGCTTGCTTGAAAATAAAATCTCCACCACTATATATTAAGTTGATACATCAATCAAAAAGGTCTTTTAGAGGGTTGTAACGTGGCTTTGGTTAGGGGGTGTGGTCACAAGCTGAAGGAAAAGGTTAGAATCGAGATTGAATTGAAAAATTACCTAGCTAGAAAAATAGCTAGTCATCAGTTGAATACAAGTGAGCTTCTTCTCAGAATATGGAATTAACACTCAAGCTCAAAAATAACGAATTACTACTAATATGTATATAAGTTTTTTTTTTTAAGAACAAGTCAAATACATAGAGAAACAAAACATAGCTAAACAATTAGTTCAAATCAAATCTTGACAAAAATAGGGATCAAATTAAAGGATTTCAACAATAATGGGTTATGGGTTAATATTGAGGGTAAATCAATTAATGGCTTGTTAGGCTCAAAGGGGTTCACTAAGGGTTAATTATGAAGGTAGGCTTTTGTGGAGTGAGTGGGTTAAGCCTAAATGCCTTTATCATCTTGACATATCAAATCAAATGGTGTGGTCTTGACATGCATAATCAACCAAGTTCTAGAATAACAAATCAATACTGACGCATAATAAAAGTGAGCATGAAAGGAATAAAATATGCTCTAAAGGCTCAAGATCTCACTTAAGATGTACATTGCCCTCAATGTACAAAGATAGATATATTGAAAAGATAGATATATAATCATAAGATAGGGAGAGAAGTGAAACTTCCTGAATGATAAATGAACTCTTTGAATTGGAGTTATGGAGAATAATCGGCCAAAGCAATGATGAGGGTGGAGGAGGATACTCCGGTGGTGGTAGAGGTTCATTAGTCCATAAGTCCTGTGCTAAAAGAATATTATATCTGGTGGTAACTATGGTCATGGTCGAGCAGGACATGCAGTCGTCGAGAACCTTTCTGAGTGGAGTTTTTAGTTCTTATGCGATGATGAGCTTTGAAGCTCTTTATAACTGTGATAGAATCAAGAACTTTTTAGGGAATATAAGGAAGCATAATTACTCGTAATGAAATAGCCAAAACTATAAATTATTCAATAAAAATTATAAAAACTAAAATTAAAATAATATTAAAGAAAATGGAAATAAAAAGTACTTAAATAAGATAAATAAAAATAAAAGTGAAAATAAAAATAATAAATAAAAAGTTTTTAAATATCATCATTGCCGGATGGTTCGTGAGGTGGTGATGGCGATGGGATGTGAAGGTGCTAACAAATCTGTTGAAGTGTAGCATCAATTTGATCAAAACGCTAAAAACACTGCTGCTCAAATCGAGTAAGGTGCTCAGAGATGTCAACATATGAAGCCACCGCATGAACTGGATGATGGAGGGTGGTGGCTGAGACGGTGAGTCCTCATGATGTGGAGGGACATCATCAATAATATCATCTGGGTCCTCCTCCTCGATGGACTGGACGAGGCGGTATTAAGGAGGGTAGGTGCCACGTCGTTTCTCGATCATCTTCATACTTAGCATACTCGAGATGCCCTGTGGGGACATCTGGCCGATGAGAGTGAGGGAGGATGATTGTGCTGCTGTGTTGAGGAGCCCAAAGTACCGAGCCAGTTGAGTCACATAGGGCCCAATAGAGATGACCCCTCTCCTATGTCGCTCCGTCTGATGGCAGATGGTGAGGGTGATAAAGTAGGCAAAGTCGAGTACATGTCCGTTCGCCATGCTTCATAAGAAATAGGCATCGTGGGTGGTGACGACCCCAGTGCTCTTTCGTCGTCCCGTCAGAGTGTGGGCCAAGATGGCGTATAGGTATCTCAAGGATGGAAGGAGAGCCGATGCATTGGAATGGCAAGGATCGTAGGTGGCTGAGGCAGAGACGAAGTCCCTCCAGCATTTTGAGGGGGAGTAGTGGATGTGGCAGTGGAGGGTGTCGAGTTCATTGTCGTCCATGAACTCCTCCGTGTACAGCCCTAGTGCAATCTCGAACTCGGGTACGCTCAACTGGAGTACTAGACCACCAAGGCGAAAATGGATCGTTCCAGGATCGTCGAAGTTGGTCATGACAGTCTAAAGATGAAACGTCAAGCAAAGTTCCAATGTGAACTCGAGATACGTTAGCTCGACAATCTCAAAGAAGAGCCTTCACGGGTCAATCGCTAAGAGGGCTCGGACCGCGTCAACCAATTGAATCTGTTCAAGTGTGACCCAGTCAATGCAGCGGCCCACACCTAGGGGTCGGGCCTGTAATATCTGATATAATTCCTCCTGGGGTCCCAAGGGAACCTGGAGGAACGGGTGCCTAATCTTTGCGGTAGGACCTGAGGATGACGTTGCTCCTTTCCTCTTCTTCGAGGCGGGAACAGCGGTCTTCTTACCACGTGAGGATGACATTGTACCTGTATTGAAAATTCGAAGTTCAACCAATACGTCCCAAAAATAGCATAGAAAAACAAAACTAATTAGGAATATTTCATGAGACTCGCGTACTAAATGAAGAGAACAAAACTAAAACAACTAAAGCAATTATATCAAGTCATTAAAATAGGACTATGAGGATAATACGACGGGAAAATCTAATTCATGAATGTATGTGGGTAAACATAAAATCCATGGAAACAAGAAAAATGGATGAATGTAGTATGAAAAATGGCAATATTCTTTAATGACAAGCACAAGTATTTTTATTATTCTACTATTAATATTTACTTAAGATAGTCAAATGGATCAGAGAAATCATGAAATAGGAAAAATATTTAAAGAAAATAGAGAGAAAAGAGTAAACAAACGCAAAAGGGAGAAGCTTGAGTCGTTAGAAACAGTGTTGTAGGTGGCGCACGGGTGTGGCAGGCAGGGCGTGTGGAGTTGCAGCGGCTAGGGTTAGGGATTTTTGGGGAGGGGGATGATGAATAGTGAGGGGTTTATATAGATTTTGGGGCACACGACTGTGGGACACGACGCGTCTGACATTTGGCCCATGCCCGTGTTCCTTGGGCGTGTGGGTGCACACGGCCCGCATGGCCTTGTCTTGCTTCGTTCGCTTCTCCCACGCCCGTGTACATAGGTACACACCCGTGTTAGCTGGACAGTGTCGACCACATGTGAATGGCACGGGCATGTCACACGCCCGTGTTACATTATCAGTTTCAACCACGGTTTCAAGACACTGGCGTGTCTCACGCCCGTGTTGTTTTGGCAGTTTTGACCACGACCATGTCGCACGGTCGTTGCAACTTAACACATCCCATGTTGGGGAAAAATTTTGCCCTGTTTTCACACGGTCGTATCGCATGGCCGTATCTCCTCCTGTGGTGTGAGCACGGCTTAAGGAATGCCCGTGTGCCTAGCCGTGTGGATGGGAAAATCCTGTGTTTCAAGACTCAGTTAGTAGGTTAGATGTGAAAAACTAGAATCTAAAAAAATCATTACTGTTAGTGCTCGGGTTGCCTCCCGAGAAGCGCTTATTTATAGTCTTAAGCTGGACTTACCTCTCTAGTGCATGGTCATGGTGGTGCGAGGAGTTTACACTCCTCATCCCTGCTATCAACTTTATCAACATAAGGTTTAAGATGAGTATTGTTTACCTTAAAAGTACCGAATTTGGGATGAATTACCTCGATTGTACCATATGGGAAAGTACTGAGTACCGTGAGAGGAATTTCTTCATTAGGTTCAGAAGTGGCACTGCGAGGATCTGATACATTTAGTAGTACTTTGTCTCCAACCTTAAGTTGATTTGGTGAGATATTGAGCTCGTCCTGGCCCAGTTTCAGTTTATCTGGTGTTCTCAGTTTCTGTGTCCGCCATTCATCTAGCTCCTTGATTTGTAGCCTTCGTTCTTCATAGATAGGTCCTTTGATGTTGCTTGAACATGGCTCGTGTAGGTTCTTCGAACGTATTTCTTGTAAAGTAGGTTGTAGCACATGGTCAGTTTTAGTAGAATGATTTATACAACCACCTTTAATTTTTGATGTGTTACTCGAATTACGAGCTTGAAGGGTGATTGTTTCGTCTCCCACACGAAGTGTGAGTTCACCTATGCCAACATCAATTATTATTCTAGCGGTACTAAAAAGGGTTGTCCTAAAATTAAAGGTGCGTTACTATCCTCTTCCATGTCTAGAACAACAAAGTCTACTGGGTATATAAATTTATTGATCTTAACAAGAACATCTTCAATGATATCCTTAGGAAATCTAATGGTTTTATCAACCAATTGACTGCTCATCCTAGTTTGTTTGGGTTTCCCAAGACCTACCTGTTTAAACATTTTATAAGGCATAACATAAATGTTTTCCTCTAAGTCAGCCAATGCATTATAAACATCTAAACTACCAATTAAATAAGGAATCGTAAAACTCCCTAGATCTTTCAATTTGTTGGGCAACTTATTCTGTAGTATGACTGAGCAAACCGTATTTAGTTCCACATGCGACGCCTCATCCAACTTTCGCTTATTTGTTAAAAACTCCATTAAAAATTTGATTGTGTTTGGCATCTACGAAAGAGCTTCAATAAATGGTAAGCTAATATGTAACTTCTTTAATAATTTAAGGAATTTACCGAATTTTTCTTCTGTGCGGTCTTTCCTTGTCACGTTTAGGTATGGCACACCAGGTTTGTATTCTTTACTTACCAGTTTCTGGTCATTGTAGTCCACCTCACCCTTACCTTTACTTACCACAGTTTCTTGCCTCGATTCTGGTTCAGGTGCAACTAACCCTTCCGCATCTTGAATAGTAGTTGCATTAATTTACTCCCTTGGGTTAGATTCAGTGTTACTCGACACCTTGTGGTCGTTCAGATATCAATTTAGTGAGCTGACCTATCTGAGTTTCGAGCCCTTGGATCAATGCTTGTTGATTCTTAAGTGCTATCTCGGTATTCTAAAAACGAGTTTCTGACACCAATATGAATTTTTTTAGCATCTCCTCAAGGTTCGGCTTTTTCTCTTGTTGGTAGGGTGGTTATTGAAGACCCGGAGGATGTTTTGACCTTTGGTTTCCTTGACCGCCCCACGAGAAATTAGGATGGTTCCTCCAACCTGCATTATAAGTGTTACTATAAGGGTTATTTTGGGGTCTAGAGTTATTGTTACCCATATATTAGACTTGTTCCTCCTCTATGCTAGGGTTGAAGGGCTGATATTCTGTACATGCTCCTCCTCCATTCGTATCACACCTCATCACTGGATGTACCTGAGTAGAACCACACAAACCGTCAATCTTTTTATTTAAGAGTTCTACCTAGTTAGATAGCATAGTAATTGTATCGAGGTTAAAATACCGGCTTCTTTCGTCGACTTTGTCCTCATAACTTGCCACTGATAGTTATTCAATGACATCTCCTCAATAAATTTGTAAGCTGCCTCAGGTGTTTTGTTATTCAAATTTCCACCGGCGACTGCATCGATGAGTTGCCTCATTAAGGGGTTCACACCGTTGTAAAACGTCTGAACCTGTAGCAAAAGTGGCAACTCATGGTGAGGGCATCTTCTAAAAAGATCCTTGTATCTCTCCCATGCATCATAGAGTGTTTCTGGATCCATCTACACAAAGGAATAAATGTCATTCCTTAACTTAGCCGTTTTAGCCCGCGGAAAATATATAAGTAAAAACTTTTCGGTCATTTGTTTCCAAGTAGTGATTGACCCTTGTGGTAACGAGTTCAGCCATTGTTATTGCTCAACGAAAAGGGAAACAACCGAAGGCGAATGGCGTCATCAGAAACGCCATTAATTTTAAATGTATTGCAAAACTCTAGGAAATTTGCCAAGTGAGCATTGGGATCTTCGTCCTACAAACCATCAAACTGAACAAATTGCTGTATCATTTGAATGGTGTTAGGTTTCAGTTCAAAATTATTTGCAGCAACAGCAGGCCTAACTATGCTTGATTCAGTTCCTGTTAAAGAAGGTTTAGCATAATCATACATTGTGCGTGAGCAGGATTCTAATTTACTGGATTAGCAGCAATCGCATGAGGTAGCGGATTTTCTTGGTTTTCAGTTGTCTCCTCAGTTATGGTTGAAGTATCATCCTCTTGCTCTTCCTCTGTGTATCTTAGGCTTCACCTTATTTCTCTTTGGTTTTTGCAAACTGTGCGGTCGATCTCACCGTCAAAAAGTAGTGGTCCTGACGGGTTTCTTCTGGTCATAAACTTGAAAAACCTGTTAGAAGAAAATAAATGAAGAATTAGAGAAGAAAATTAAAAATAAAAATTTGAATTGCAATAAAAGTAAAATGGCTAAAGTAATAAAAATCGAGTGTTCCTAATATCTTAGTTCCCCGGCAATGGTACGAAAAACTTGATACGTGATATTCGCAGTAGGTTTTAAAGATTTATGAATGAATCGTTCTTGAGACTAACTTATTATCAAGATTAAGGCAAGTGTACCTATCGAACATTAGTATAGTTCAGCAAGACCAGATTGTCGAACCCAAAGGAACCACGAGTACTAGTATTTACTTCCTTTTTATTATTTAGCCCAAAAATTAAGAGGTTCGGTTATCTAAACTAATTACTAAACTAAGAATGCACTGAAATAAAATTTGGGAAAATACTTTTGGGAAAATTCGATTGCTTAAGACAATACCTAAGGAAAAATCCACCTAGACCTCACTTGTTATTTGACTTTGAATCAGACGATTTATTCATTTGACTTGATCCGTAGAAATCCCTAAGTTATATTATTATCTCTCTCGAGACTAATAACGTCTAACCTTAGGTTGAATAATTGAAATCTCTTTCTAATTAACACCCTAGAATTGCATTAACTCAATCTATAGATTCACTTATTAGGTTTCACCCTAATCCGGCAAAATCTTGTCACCCTATCTCTAGGCACGCAATCAACTCCACTTAATTATGACAATTTTACTCTTAGACAGGATCTATTCCTCCTCTGAATAAGAGCATTAACTTGAATGAATATCCTAGAATATAAAAACAAGAATTAAGAACACATAATTAAGAACAAGTCAAATATTTATCATACAATTCATATAATAATAACAAGATCTGTCTTAGGTTTCACTCCCCTTAGGTATTTAGGGGGTTTAGTTCATAATTATAAACGAAAACATCTCAAAAGCATAAAGATAACAAAACATAAGAAAACCCAAAACTCCTAAAGGAACTTGAAGGGAGATCTTCAGTTTTGATGATGAATCCGGCTTCTAAGATGGAGCAATCGGCTTTCCTTGAGTAATTCCTTGCTTCCTACTTTGTGTCCCCCTTCTAAGTGCCTCTCCAATTTTTAAATAGGCTTTAGAATGCCTAAGAGCCCTTAAAATTGGCCTTTTTCGAATAGGGTTATACTTGGGTTCAGCAGGGACATGCCCGTGTGCAATTACTCTAGCCCGTGGTCAAGGTTGTTGAATAGGCACGAGCGTGTAGTCTACCCATGTAAGTTGTGCTTCAATCCTGCCAAATGGACATGGCCATGTGAGGAAGTCCAGACCATGTTGATTTCCCACGTAAGTCCATTTTCTCCATTTTCAGCCCGTTTCTCGCTCTTTTTACTCTTCTATGATCACCTAAGTATAAAACATGAAATTAAAGGATTAGGAGCATCAAATTCACTAAATCTAAGGAGAAATCATCCGTAAATGTGCTAAGCATGGGATAAAATATGTATAAATTATGGTTTATCAATTGATCATACTAATCTCAACCAAGATAGACAAACTTTGAAAAAGTTCTTCGTTTCAGGAATCCACCCCAGCTTTTCTAATCACCCTTAAAGGAAAAGATGTTGAAGGTGAACCATAGGAGAAGACAACGATTATATTTGAAGAAATTGGTCTTTTTCCACTATGGTAATATTGAGTAATTAAAGTTGGTTCATTTACTCAATAGCTACACATAAAGCCATTACATATTGTGAAGGTAGCTGATAATTGCATAAATTCTAATTTATTTGTGATAATTTTCTCTTTGATTTGTGCTATTTAAGTTCTTAATTATTTTATTTTCTCTTTTATTTCATTTTTTCATGTATTAGGAGAAAGAATTGGAGAAAAGTGATCTTAAAGACTAATTTTGGCAAGTTTTAGGAATTAGACTTTAAACCTACATTACTTTCAGTATTTTGGTCATATCTTAAAGCTAAATAACTTTGATTTGAGCAAAAAATATGTCGTTTCAAGGTGAATCAAAAGAGCTAACTATATTTATTTCATAACTTGGACCCATAAAGCATTAAAAAGGTTCCAAGAAAATGACTTAGAAGTTTGTGACACAAATCTGCCAAAAACCTGGAAAAACTACTTCAATTCATTAATGACACTTTTCTCTTTTCTTATTTATGCAAATTTTTCCCTATAAATACATAGTCTTAGGTTTAGAATAAGATATAACTACATATAGCCACATATAGCTACCTTTAGTATTATTTTACTTTCATATTTTATTTTCTCCTTGAGTTGCTAAACTTCTTTTCTAGTCGAAGGGATTTTAACCTTTTGATTCTTCAAGTTATGAGATCTAATTGAATTTTAATCCTTATTTTTTCTTTGATATTTCCATATATTCTAGTTTAATTACAATTATTCAGGTTTGCTAAATATTAGATCCATATTAGATTACTTGAAATGTTTGCCTTGTTAATTAAAATTGCTAGATTCGTAATTTTTTTAACTATTCTAATATTGTGACCAATAGCATTGTTGTGTTTGTCGAAGTATGCAATTCATAGTTATGTGGATATGTGGTTTGGTCTGAATGAACCCCGCTTGTATGTTTTTGTTGGCTAGAATTGGGTCTCTCTAGGTCCTAATGTTGTTGATAAACTAAATCCTAGCACCCCTTTTACGAATTTTTTTTACATGATCTCCTATAGGTGGAGTTATAGTCGGTACTGGTGGTGCTGGGTGAACCACTTTTAGTAGTGGTTGCTAAGGCTGTTGAGGTTGGGGCACTTGAGTATTCCCCATAAATTGATCAAACATTTGTGTCATCATCATAAAGAAGACACTTCTGACAACATTTCAACTGTTCTCAAGCTAGTTGCAGATGCTTGTTCTAGAACAGAGGGCACACGACTTTCAATTTTTTCACCGGTCGCTTCTCTGGATCTTTTAGACATGGTTATCAACACTACAAGAAAATTTATATTAGTTTAAAGCATAGGAACTAAGTCAGAGGTGTATCATGCAGGATAGGGCATGACATAGCCTTCGATTTTTCAACAATCGGCTCAACCTTAACTCTGATACCAAACTTATAACACGCCAAACCCAACCCTATGATAGGATCCGAGTTTGACATTCACTACTCAAAATCAGACTAGCTTATAGTAAAACAATTTGGTGGAAGCTTTATAAAATTATTACAAAGTTATACATATAAATATATGATAGTTTTGGCTTTATTGATGTTTAAATGAAATCATTAACAGTTTGAAATACTGTTTAAGCCATTTGGCTTATAAGTCCAAACATAATAGCTCATTAAAAAGATTGCAATAATTCAAATCCAAGCATTTATACTTAATAGAAATATCGTAAAAATAGAGTCTTATCAAAATAGAAGTTCTTTATAGAGATCGTTTCTAAAATACATTTATATGACACCCCAAGAGTCATGCATGATACAGAATAAAACAACCAAGTCACAATAACAACAACACTTTGGTATAGTCCTTCTAACAAAGTCTTCCTTCAATCAGCAAGCCTGAGAAGGAAAAGGTAATAGAGTAAGTTCATATGAATTTAGTGAGTTCAAAAGAGAAAATCATACATATAATTACTTACAACATAATCAAGCATTTCAAAAAGACTTACACACAATAAACATAGTATGCCCAATGGCATATACAGAATACAAACAAACTCAATATGTGAACTTACTGATCACTTAGGTGTATACTATACACCAGCTTAACAGAACTCAAAAAACTCATCTTCATGCCAGCCACGTACCCAAAATTCAAAATCAAAATCATACCATACAATCTCATTCACTTACATTCCCCTCTTAACTCCTCATATCATTTTCATTAAAAATAGCATGTTTTATTATGATCTGTCAATTCAGTTTGCAATATAGTTGCCCTGCCGAAGGTTACACAAAAATATCTCTTCATCTCCATCACCATATATCAGGTCATATAATACATATAAGAAATAGATGGTAGTGGCTTAAGCATAAAGGATGGTGCTTACTTCATAACATAAACAAATTGAACCCAGACTGATGACATTGGAATACCATTATCCACAAATACACTTTTCATCCATTACAGAGAAAGATTACTTACCTTACACGAATCATATAACAAAGAGATTTACAACACATGGAAGTAAAAAGGAACACACCAGAAATTCTAGCACAATCTACAAAACATGTCATTTGCCTTTATCACTTGGACTCACGTTAGCTTCTTGAGCTAAAAGAAAGATATTTATACATATTAGATCATCAATCTATAAAATCTGAACATGCATGCAAGAAACAACAACACTTTTCCTTCCTTACACACCATTCTAGCATCTATGCATGCAGTACGAAAAACATTTAAATGACTTCAATGTTAACCTAAGGGTTCATCAGTAATTACCAATGGGCTAGTACTAACGTATAAGTTAGCTAGATACTGTGAACCTTCACTTCGATAAAGTTTTCTAAACTTAAGTTTTTTAGAGACTTTCAGAGGAAATCAAGAAAGAAGAAGAAAATGTTAAAGTGTTTCAGAAAGACCAACGTTATCCTTCTATACTTAAGCAACAGAGACAAATATTAGTGGAAAAATAAAATAATTCCACTAACTCTCTTTATTTACGTGATTAAGTGCACTTAACAAAATTTAAGTTTTATTATCTACAGTAGTCTAGTTTTATTCTAATTAGACCTTAACATAACAAACCAAATCACCATACTAAAATAATAAACAAATCTAAACAACTGCGAACTTAACAAGTTTGCCCAAAGCATCTAGGTTGGGCGAATACTTAACAAAAGAGTTCGCGAAACCTTAAACCTCGCTAAACTAGGATTTTTCCAGATAACATATTACATAGAATTCTATACTTAGCAAGAATAAATACTTTACTTACTCAAATCTATCCTTAATTTACCATCTATACGCCAAATAGTAACCAAATACGGAAACTTCGCCAGGTGGGCTATTACAAGTTATACATGACAGAATACCCTTCCGGTCTCACCTATCTCTATATCTATCAGAGGTGTCACTCCATAATATACTAAGTGCTCTTGAATAAATAATCAATTTTGGATAAATAATCACTTAACAATTAAATGAGTTTATTAATCAAATCATGCAAGATATGAAATTAGCGAAATAATTTATTCAATTATTCATAGAAATGTGATCTACCACAAATTACACTATTATTTACATCCCTTTTACACATAATTATAGCTTGTTTAAAAGCAAATCAAAGCATCTTATTATATAATTAGGTTTTCATGATTAAAATAGTAATTTATTTTTTTAGTAGTTTTTATTACATATTAGATATCTAAATAAGGTTTCATGGTCTTATAGGACAAATTGTGAGCTAAAGATGCATATTCAGGCCGAAACTACTGCTTATGTCGTAACACCAG
Organism: Gossypium arboreum; assembly: GCF_025698485.1. NCBI lineage: Eukaryota > Viridiplantae > Streptophyta > Magnoliopsida > Malvales > Malvaceae > Gossypium > Gossypium arboreum. Next base: position 9,390,424 of record NC_069071.1, read on the forward strand.
GACATCGATGTTGCAACATTGAAGACAGAAGCAAAAACAAGTCTTAGAGTGAAACAGCTTGTTATGCCGGGACACCGGATCCTATGTTGCAACATGGCTTTTGTAAGGCCTAAAAGTCCCTCCACGTGATAGCTACGTTTTTTAGGGTGATTAGGAGTAGTTTTCCTAGTTAAACCCTAAGTACTTCAAGGATAGTTTAGGCACTTTAATATTCCAAGTTTAGCCCATATAAAGGCCATTGTAATAATTTTAAACACACAATTTGAGGGAGACATAAATTATTATTCCATTCTTAGTTTTATTTAGTTTAAGTTATGTTCTTGTAATAGGAAGATCCTATTCCGAAGTGAGACTTTCACGAGCAGAGATTGTTTCGGAGCCATGCTTTCATCGATAAATCCGTGAGCATCTCTTTCATTTATTCTATTCTTTATATTTCTTTCTTTAACTTTTTTAATTGAATGTTTATGTAAAGATTAGAATCAATTTATGCTTTATACATATTTCACATGTTTTAATTGTTTTAATCTAATTAATTTATTGACAAGTAAAGTTTAATTTGGACTAGTCGAATCTAGTTGAGTGCACTTAAACCCTAGGATTGATGACCCTATGAAGTCATTTATGTAGGAATTAACCTAAAATCAGTATTGCCTATGCATGAAAACCTTACCCTACCTCGATCTAAACTATGTTATCGAGAAGTGAGCAGTACTTGCCAACTAGTTAGGTTAGTAGAAGGCTAAGAAGCCCTACTAAGTTAATTAGTAACCAATTGTTTAGAACCCTACATCAATAGTTAATCAGGTAAAACAATTGGATCCAGGCTGAAGGAACTCGAGTGTTCAAAAGAAGGAATAGGAGAAGCTGATACATGAACTTAGGAGTATATTTAGGTTTAGTTTAATTTTTTTTAGTTTATTGTTACTATTAGTATCATCCTACTTTGAAATTAACACTACTAATTCATGATTCAACTAGACTAGTAGTTATTTTTGGTAATTGGCATAGTAACAGGTTTTATCAAACTGTAATCTCTAGGGTACAATCCTAAGAATTTTTACCAAATGTTTCATTGTAAACAAACTATATTACAACCTGACCAGTATACTTGCTGTCACCGCCTTAATTCTATATATTTGGTAGCAATAATCATACTCTTGGTGTTGGTGTATCAGAAGGTAGTAAAAATGCTAATTGACAATGTTAACGAAAATATAAATAAAAGAACAAAAAGATAGGAGAAAGTTCATGAATACAGATTAAAGTGCGATCCTGGATTAATCTGTACTCGCAATTGTCTTCACATCATAATAGAAAATTTTCGACTACACGAACATGAAGAGAAAAAAAAAGTTAAATAGTAAAATTGTGTCTCTAAGTCTGCATACCAATACCAGTGACCCTAAGGTTGCTTCTATAGGCAATGGCCTACTTGGTGACCACTCAACCATAGATACAATTAGATACCAATAAACGCAATATTCTAATAAATGCTAGGGTCCAAAGAAATAAATATTCCCAAAAGTTTCGTGGAAAGAATCAACCATATTTTGGCCTGCCATCGTCGCGTTGTCATGACATGGGAATGCTCCTCGTCAAGACGTTGTCACCGTGAATGCTCTCCTATCTCCATCACGTTTTCGTGGTGAAAGGAAGCTCTTTGTCATGACGTTAAGTGCTTTCTTGGCTTTGGCAACTTCGTTGTCCTATCGGGATTCGTTGTCCTATCGAGCTTCCTTGTCTCGTAGTCCAATCATCATCCTTATATTCTTGGACCTAAATTGGCATCCTACACACTTAAATAGCCCATTAGTCACTCATGAGGCCCAAATTGGCCCTATAGGTCATCGAAATAGTAAAAAAAACATAAAAATGCTTATTTTACTAATATTTTATTCTTAACATACTAATACTGAAAATATAATAATTAATTATAGAATGCCAAGAAAATTAGCTCTTTAAGTGTAGAAATGACCTAAAATAACTACTACATTTGAAGTCAGTTTGGTCTTTGCAATTCCTTTGTGTCTCGTACTTGATCAATAGTTTGCAGATTCTCTTCCACATCTTACACTTATCGCTATAATACGTAAACAAAAATTCAATTGTATAACAACACATTATAATTTTTCACCAATTCAAGGGACTAAGCCAGAGATTCCATAACATGCATACAAGGGCTAACTTTCTAAATCCTATTCCTTGAGGACTGACTAAACCGGAGCTCTGATACTAACAAAATTGTAATGCCCCATACCCAACCAAATCTTTGGGTCTAGACTATAGGATGCTACATTCAAGATTAATCAATTTAACTTATACTTTCAATATTATTATTCACAATAATAAAAGAGTGAAAAAAGAGAATAAAATTGATATTGTTGCTAAGTAAATTCAAGATTTAAATGAATCTATGTCATTAATAAATATTTAGTTGAATATTGATACTTGATATCCGTGATAGGTTTTGAATATTTATAATGAATCGTTCTTGAAACTAACTATTATCACGATGAAGGCAAGTGTACCTATCGAACAGTAGTATAGCTTTAGCAAGACCGGATTGTCGAATCTAAAGGAACTAAAAGTACTAGTAATGACTGTTTTTTATTATCTAGCCTAAGATAATGGGGTTTGTTTTAACTAACTATTTAACTAAACTAAGAAATCACAGAAAATAGAATTGGGGAATTACTTTTGGAAAAACGATTGAATTAAGACAATACCTAAGGAAAAATCCACCTAGACTTCACTTGTTATTTGACTCTGAATTGGATGATTTATTCATTTGACTTGATCTGTAGAAATCCCTAAGTTATATTATTATCCCTCTCGAGACTAACAACATCTAACCCTAGGTTGAATAATTGAAATCTCTTTCTAATTAACTCCCTAGGGTTGCATTAACTTGATCTATGGATCCCCTTATTAGGTTTCACCCTAATCCGGCAAAATCTTGTCACCCTATCTCTAGGCGCGCAATCAACTCTGCTTAATTATGACAAATGTACTCTTAGACAGGGTCTATGCCTCCTCTGAATAAGAGCTTAACTTGAATCAATATCCTGGAATATCAAGACAAGATTAAGAACACATAATTAAGAACAAGTCAAATATTTATCATACAATTCAGATAATAATAACAAGATCTATCTTAGGTTTCATCCCCTGTAGGTATTTAGGGGTTTTAGTTCATAACTAAAAAGGTAAACATATCAGAAGAATAATGGATACAAAACATAAAGAAAAACCCAAAAATCCTGAAGGGAAATTGAGGGGAGATCTTCAATCTTGATGATAAATCCGACTTTTGAGATGGATCAATCGACTTTCCTTGAGCAGTTCCCTGCTTCCTTCTTTATCTGTCCCCTTTTCCTCCTCCTCTAGGATGTATTTATAGGCTTTAGAATGCCTAAGAACCCTCAAAATTGGTCTTTTTCGAATTGGACTAAACTTGGGCTCAGTAGGGACACGCCTGTGTGACACGCCCGTGTGCGGTTACTTCAGGTCGTGGTCAAGCCTGTTAAATAGGCACGGGAGTGTGGTCCACCCGTGTGAGTCGTGCTTCGATTCTGCCAAATTGACACGGTCGTGTGGTCTGCCCGTGTGAGGAGGTCCAGGCCATGTTAATTTCGTACGTTGGCCCATTTTCTCCGTTTTTGGCCCGTTTCTCATTCTTTTCACTCTCCTATGCTCACCTAAGTATAAAATATGAAATTAACGCATTAGGAGCATTGAATTCACCAATTTAAGGAAAAATCATCCATAAAATGTGCTAAGCATGGGATAGAAATATGTATAAATTACGGTTTATCAAATAACCCCACACTTAAGCATTTGCTTGTCCTCAAGTAAAATCCTCAACTCATAATCAAAATAAATTCTTCTCAACTTATAATTTCTATCGATAATATCTCAAAATAATTCATAGGTAATCATACATTGAAAATTCAACTGAAAGAATATCAAAGTTTCAAACATTCCAAGTTGAGCATTTTATCATGAAAACATAGGTGTCTCCCCTCGTCTAAGTAATTACCTTTGATTCAAAATATCATAGAGTTTCACATCCTCACAAAAGATTCACTCAAACCACTCGAGGTGTTTAAGGACAATAAATGAAGCACTCAATAGTCAATAATGAAAAGTCAATACCATAGGCTTGCATGAAAATCAAATCTCTACCACTATAAATTGAGATAAAACATCAATCAAAAGGTCTTTAGAGGGTTGTAACGTGGATTTGGTTAGAGGGTTTGGTCACAAGCTGAAAGAAAGGTTTAGAATCGAGATTGAATTGAAAAATTACCTAACTAGAAAAATGACTAGTCATCAATTGCATGCAATAGAGCTTTTTCTTAGAATATGGAATTTAACTTCTTTAGCTCAGAAGATTACTACTACTAATATGTATACATGTATTTTTTTATTTTTTTTATTTTAGGACAAGTCAAATTACAAAATAGAATAAAACATAGCTAAGCAACTATTCCCACTCAAATCTCAACAAAGATAGGAACTAAATTAATTTAGGGGATTTCAACAATAGTGAGTTATGGGTTAATATTGAAGGTAAATCAATGAATGGGTTGTTAGGCTCAAGAGGGTTCACTAAGGGTTAATTTTGAAGGTAGGCTTTTATGGAGTGAGTGGGTTAAAACTAAGTGCCTTTATCATTTTGACATATCACATCAAATGGTGTGGTCTTGACATGCATAATCAAGAAAGTTCTAGAATAACAATTCAATACTGACACACTCATAGCAATAATAAAAGTGAGAATGAAAGAATTAATAGATGCTCTTGAAGGCTCAAGATCTCACAAAAAATTATGGCTTTTTGATGTTTAAACTTGTGAATTTCAATTCAAGATAATACCTAAACTTAGGGAAACAACTTAAAATTTAAATTCTTAAAGATCAACTTATCATGCTTAATTCTCTAATGTCTTAAAGTTTGAATAATAAATGCATGAATGCCTATTTTTTAATTTAAGATATATCAATAAAAATCATAAATCAATCAAAATTTATCCTAAACATGATATGAGAGCTTTTCAAGAGAACAAGGCAATCATTCAGGGATTTTTCTGATAGTGAAATGAATACCCCCCAACACTTAAGATGTACATTGCCCTCAATGTACAAAGATAGATATATAGAAAAGAATATAAAAATAAGATAGGGAGAGAAGTGAAACTTCCTGAGTGATGAATGAATTTCCTTAAACTGGAGTTTTGGAGAATAATCGGCGTGAGGGTGGAGGAGGATACTCTGGTGGTGGTAAAGGTTCATTAGTCCATAAGTCCTATGCCAAAAGAATATTATATCTGAAGTTGGCTATGGTCATGGTCGAGCAAGACATGGCAGTCATGGAGAACCTTTCCCAGTGGAGTTTTGAGTCCCTGAGTAATAGTGAGCTTTGGAGCTCTTTATAACTGTGATAGAATCAGGAAGTCTTTCGATCATCCTCATACTTAGCATGCTTGAGATGCCCTGTGGGGACATCTAGCCCATGAGAGTGAGGGAGGATGATTGGGCTGCTGTGTTGAGGAGTCCGAAGTGCCGGGCCAATCGCGTCACATAAGGCCCAATGGAGATGACCCCTTTCCTATGTCGCTCCGTCTGATGTTGAATGGCGAGGGTAGTGAAATAAGCAAGGTCTATGACGTGCTCATGCGACATATACCATAGAAAGTAGGCGTCATGAATGGCGTGTGAGCCATCAGTGCTCTCTCTCCTTCCTATTAACGTGTGAGCCAAAATGGCGTGTAAGTACCTCAGAGATGGAGGGAGAGCCGATGCCTTGGAGCGGCTAGGATTGTAGGAGGCAGTGTCTAGGGTGAGGGCATCCCAACATTGTGAAGGAGAGTGATGGATGTGGCGATTAAGAGCGTGGAGTTCATTCTCCTCCATGAACTCCTCAGTGTAAAGGCCCAATGTGGTTCCGAACTCTGGGATGTTCAACTGGCGGACTAGACCGTCGAGGTGAAATTGGATTGTTCCTAGGTCATCAAAACGGGTCATCACGGTCTAAGGATGGAACATTGAGTAGAGTTCCATAATGAGTTCGAGATATGTTGGCTCGACAATCTCAAAGAACAGCCCCCAACGATTGGTGGTGAGGAAGGCTCGAATTACATCTGCAAGTTGGACTTGTTCTAGCACGGCCCAATCTATACAGCGGCCCACTTCCAAAGGTCGAGCCCATAGAATCTGGAAAAGTTCTTCTTGGGGCCCAATGGGGAACTGCAGGAAAGGGTGACAAATTTCTGCGGTAGGACTCGAGGAGGATGACGCTCCCTTACTTTTCTTCGAAGCAGGGACGGCGGCTTTCATTCCTCGTGAAGATGACATGGTATACCTCCAAGCAAAACCATTATTCTGTTTTGATGATTGGATAAGGTAAAATGTAAACAAATTCAACAAGGAAAAGGTCAAAAATAATTTCAGACACAACTACTAACACTAACAGGCCTAACCAAAATAATAAATTTTATGGCATAATGTCGTGGTATTAGTATGAAAATCAAAATGGCAAAGAGCTTGATGGTAATGTAAAAAGCATAAACGTATCACAGTGCATGGATTATAATGGAAAAGAATAATAAGCAAGTGAATATTAACTTAGAAAACGTAAATGGGGCTTGAGAAATCATGAAGTAATAAATAAAAATGTCACATGAAATAAATGGTAGCTAATCTAACAATGGGATTGAATGATAGCAAAATGGAAATAGTATGAGATAAATGAAGATTAACATGGTAATTAGCATTAGAACTAAGTAAAATAAAAGAGAAAAGAATAAACAAACGCTAAAAAAATGAGAATGGGCTTCGGAAATGGAGTTGAAGGCAGCGTAAGGGCATGGCAGGGAGTGTGACATCCCTAATTTGACCCTAGTCGGAAAGTGGTTTCGGGACCACTAAACCGAGTCTTATAAGTAATTAAAAGTTATATTCTATGTTTATGATGTTAGTAAATGCATGTGTGAAAGTTTCATGCATTAATTTGATCATTTCTATGTGAATTTATTAAAATGGACTTGTATGAAACATTGTTGAAAGGTGATAGGCTAATCTTACAATGGTCTAATAGTACATGCATGCAAAAGAGTGGTTTTGCATGTCAATTTGCCCAAAAAAGGGAAGAGTGGCGGCCATGACAAGAATATGGGCAAGGGAACATGTTTCCAACATGTTTAGTTAGTGGATTATGTAGAAAAAATAAAGAAATGAAAAAAATAAGCATGGATGCCCCCTTTTGTTGCCGTGAGTAGAGGAAAAAGAAAGGAAAAAATTTGTTCATCCATTCTCAAATCTTGGCTGAAAATACTAAGGGAAAAAGGAAGGATTTTTGCTTCATGCTTGGTTTAGAAGAGAACTAGAAGGAGATTTGGTCATACTTGTGTCAAGATTAAGGTATGTTTGAGGTTGTGTCATGAGATTCATGCATGTTTTAGTTGCTAACTTGATGTTCTTGTTAGCCCATGGTTCAAATCCTTGTTATGCCATGGAAATGGTATTTGGCCAAGGTTGATATTGTGTTAAAGCCATTGCATGCTAAATGTGAAGCTTGTTGATGATACATGTAATGATGGATTGACTACTCTTGAAATTTCTTTTAGCATTCTTGAGTAAGACATGGAGTTTTCTTTGTTTAACCATGACCAAAAATTGAAAGGGGGATGGTGTGGGATGTATTCGGCCATGGCATGCTCATAAGTGCGATTTATGCTTGTTGCATGATAGGTAAAAATTTGTGTTTTGATATATGTGTATATGTGTTTGTACATGATGTTACAAATGGATGTGAAAATATATGCTAGATTGGGAAAATTTGATTAAATGTTCATGAGATGAAGTTAGGTGATTAAAAGATGTTAGTTGACATTGTACATATATATATATATTCGCCATTAAAGTGAGTATGTAGGTAATGTTGAAATCAAGTTTTGGTGCATATTCGGTTAGGTGTATAATCGACCAAATGGGCGATTAGTAAGAATGGTTGCCGAATATACAAGCATACATATGCATGTGTAGTTGAATTATGAATGTTTAGCAAGATGGTTAAACTAGTGATTTATTGATTAAGCTCAAGGAGTTAAAGAAGGAGAATCAAGCAAGGGAAAGATGAAGGTCATCGAGTAGCCGACTTGGAACTATTTTACCCAACACGAGGTAAGTCATTAAGCACGTATTTGATATTGCTTAAATGATTGTAAAATTTATGCAATTGTGTTTAATGGGATGATATATATATATATATATAAATGAAAATGTATGTGTATGGAGTGATGACATTTGTTGAATGTAAAAGAAATAGTGAAATGTGTAGAAAGTTTGCTTTCGGCACTAAGTGTCTTGAACAATACGTGTATGGTGACGAGATTGGCGCTAAGTGTGCGTCTTTGGAAATATATGGCACTAAGTGTGCAAGTTGGAAAAATACTGACCTTGGGTGTGCGAGCTCGGAGGGTATGGCAATGTGTGTGCGGGCTTAAATTACGTGGCACTAAGTGTGCGAAATCGAGTAGTAAGCACTTGTGTGTGCGTACTCTATATATATGGAGGTGTGTCTCCATTGAATTGAGTATGGACAGCGGATCGGGTAAGTACCTCGAGCTCATGACGAATAGAGAATACGTTCATGCTTGGGGTTGAATTTGGTAAGCCTTAAATCTATGTGATGATTGAAATTGTATGGTTGTGCTGGAAAATGAGTTAATGTGTAAAAAATGCTTGATTATCTTGTTGTGTAGAATATGAAATGTGGATGTATGAATTGGTGCGAGATTGGACCGAAAGGTCCGAGGTATTATGGTATAGATTCGATATGGACGAGTACCTAGCCTCATTTGTTGTACATGTAGTAGTAACTTTATCGGTGGATTGATGAATGCTTATGACTTCTGAGTTGTAAACTCACTCGGTGTTTTCTTGTCACCCATTTTAGGTCTCTTGGACTCGTATTGTTGCGTGCTCGGAACCGTCGTTGAAGTCATCACACCGGCTGAAATCTTGTGGTATTGTTTTTGTTGTTGAAGAACATTTGGCATGTATAGGCTATTATATTTTGTCGAATTGTGGGTTGTAAACTTTAAGCCATGTGAAAATGGCCTATGTGGTCGTCGAGTGGGATGCTAGAACCTATAGCCACGAGTCTTAGAAACTCAAATTTGGATAAGGTGGCCATAATTTGTGTCATGTATGATGGATGATTAAGGCCAAGGAAAAATTCATGAAATTGGCATAGTCTACTGCAGTAACTGTTGCGGACAGCAGCAGTGAGATGAGATTGAAAAATCACTAAAAATAGTAGAAGTAGAATTAAATAGTGAGTAAATTATGGACTGAACCTTGATGAATCTATTTTTATATGGACGAAACGAAACGACCATATGAGCAGTATACTGAGAAATATTAAAGTTCTCGTGAGACAGGACCAGAACGGTTTCTGGGTCCCCTGTCGCGACTTTGAAAATTTACCATAAATTATCCAGAAAGAATTAGGAGTCATGCCTTATATGTACAGATTTCATTTTGAGTCTAATTTCATTAGAAACAAACGGCACCAGTATTAAAGCCCTGTACAGAGAGATATTCAAGTTGTAACGCGCGAAGGTCAGAGCAGTCGATCCCTGTAACATGGGTGACTTTAACTAATAAACTATACCAATTGGCCCAACCAAAAATTCTAAAAATAAATCCATGGATGGGTATATGAGTCTAAATTCAGGAAAAATTTACGAAACCAGTTTCCAAGTTTTGAAACTCGAGATATGATTTTTAAGGAAACGGTGACGCAGTTTTCCAGCCTGTCCAGAAATGCCAAATTGGTCGGTACTTTAAGAGGATTTGTCTCGTTAACCCCTCGTGTCCGATAATCGGCGATGGTCTCGGGTTTGGGGTGTTACAATTTAATTGGTATCAGAGCTATGGTTTAGTCGATTCTAGGACTACCATAGCGTGTGAGTCTAGCTATACATGCCAAATTGTTAGTGCTTAAAATGTGATGACTTCGACGGTTGAAATTTTTGTTTTGATTAGTAAATGGAACCCGGTAGAGAGACCCTTGGCGGATGACGTTGAAAGTGTAGCGGCTGCTCCCGTGCAAGGGACACCGCCTGTTGAGCCTCAGTCATCCGCGAATAATCAAAATGAAGGGGCGAAACAAGCCTTCTTCACTATGATGAATGAGTGGGTCGCGCAATATGCCCGAACCAACCCGGCTGTCCAACCATTCCCGAATTTAAATACTCCACCCCAAGAGCCCGCAATGCCTCCAGTTATTGATCCTGTGAGGCTGAGTAAACCACCTGTGGACTTGATTAGGAAGCGCGGGGCCGAGGAGTTCAAGGCCATAGTTACTGATGATGCCGAAAAGGCCGAGTTCTGGCTCGATAACACCATTAGAGTGTTAGATGAACTGTCATGCACACCCGATGAATGTCTTAAGTGTGCTATATCCTTGTTGCGAGACTCAGCTTACTATTGGTGGAGGACTTTAATTTCCATAGTCCCAAATGAACGAGTTACTTGGGATTTCTTTCAATCCGAATTTCGAAAGAAATACATTAGTCAACGGTTCATCGATCAGAAGCGTAAGGAATTTTTGGAACTCAAGCAAGGCCGGATGACCGTATCTGAATACGAACATGAGTTCATAAGACTTAGTCGGTATGCTCGGGAGTGTGTGGCTGATGAGGTTGCGATGTGCAAAAGATTTGAAGAAGGATTGAATGAAGAGTTAAAGTTACTAGTGGGAATTTTGGAGATAAAGGAGTTCGTGACACTAGTCGAACGAGCCTGCAAGGCGGAAGAACTTGGGAAGGAGAAGAAGAAGGCTGAATTTGAAGCAAGAGATTACCGTAAAAGATCGACGAGTAAAGCTCCGTTCTCGGCTGTAAAGAGGTTCAGGGAGGACACCAGTAAGTCGAGGACGACTGCGGGAATTTCCATTAGAGCCCGACCATTGACGGACTCCCGAGCTACTTCAGTAGCTAGTGTGGGCAATAATCGTCAAGAGAGACCTGAATGCCCCCAATGTGGAAGACGACACCTAGGTGAATGTTGGGGTAAGTCTGCAATAGGGCTCATTATGGATGCGGTTCAAGGACCACTTCATTAGAGATTGCACGGAGCTAGATGAGAGGAATAAAACGCAAGGTGCAAGACCTAGTGGAACGACGGCTGGAGGTAGGCCCCGAGAATCTCTGGAGGTAGGGGTGGTAATCGAGAGAGAGCCTCTAATCTGGCCGTCCGATCCGAGACCCGTGCTCTGCTAGAGCATATGCCATCCGCGCACGAGAGGAGGCATCCTCCCCGACGTTATCACCGGTACTTTTACTCTCTTTGATACTATTGTGATTGCATTGATTGACCCCACTCTACTCACTCATATGTATGTGAAACCTTAGCATCCAAGAAGACTCTACCGTTGAGTCTCTCGAGTTCGTAATTCGAGTGTCAAACCCTTTGGGTCAATACGTGCTTGTTGATAAAGTGTGCAAGAGATGCCCCTAATAATTCGAGAATCTGCTTTCCGCCGATCGATGCTTCTACCATTTCATGAATTCGATGTTATTCTTGGTATGGATTGGTGACCGTACATGATGCAATGGTGGATCGCAAAAGGAAAACCATTGATTTGAGGAGTGCAAATAATGAGGTAGTCCGAGTCGAGTCTCTTGATTTAAAAGGAGCGCCATGATAATATCTTCTATGACCGCTCGAGGTATGTGAAAAGGGTGTGAAACATACCTTGCGTATGTGTTTGGAAGTAAAGAGACGGAAAGGAAACTCGAATCGGTACCAGTGGTTTGTGAGTATTCAGATGTTTTTCCTGAGGAGTTACCGGGATTGCCACCGGTTCGAGAAGTGGAATTCGGCATCGAAGTTGTACCGGTACTACGCCGATTTCAATAGCCCCGTGTCGTATGGCATTAACGGAATTAAAGGAATTGAAGGTTCAATTGCAAGAATTGACGGATAGAGGTTTCGCTCGACCGAGTTTTTCTCCATGGGCGCTTTTGTATTGTTTGTGAAGAAGAAGGACGGAACCATGAGGTTGTGCATCGACTATCGTCAACTCAATAAAGTGACGATAAAGAATAAATATCCATTGCCACGAATTGACGATTTGTTTGATCAATTAAAGGGAGCCTCGGTGTTTTCAAAGATAGATTTGAGGTCGGGGTACTATCAGTTGAGGGTCCGAGAATCGGACATACCAAAACCGCTTTTAGAACGAGGTACGGTCACTACTGAATTCTTGGTGATGCCGTTTGGGCTCACTAATGCCCTACGGTGTTTATGGATTTAATGAATAGAATTTTCAGGCCATACTTGGATCGGTTCGTAGTTGTATTTATCGATGACATTTTGGTCTATTCGAGAGATGAAACCGAACATCTTGAACACCGAGGCTAGTGTTGCAAATCTTACGAGATAAGCGCTTATCGCAAAGTTCAAGAAATGTGAATTTTGGTTGAAAGAGGTTAGCTTTTTGGGGCACGTGGTGTCCGCATCGGTGTCGAGGTGGACCCGAACAAAATTCAGCCATAGTCAATTGGAAACCACCAAGGAATGTTACCGAAGTTAGGAGCTTTTTGGGGCTTGCGGTTATTACCGACGATTTGTAAAAGGTTTCTCGACGATAGCCACGCCAATGACGGCTTACTCCAAAAGGATGTTAAGTTCGAATGGACGGAGAAATGTCGAAAAGTTTTGATCAACTGAAAGCTTATTTGACTGAAGCCCCAATTCTAGTGCAACTCGAATCGGGCAAAGAGTTTGTCATTTATAGTGACGCATCCCTACTTGGGTTGGGTTGCGTATTGATGCAATAAGGGCGAGTTGTGGCCTATCGCGTCGAGGCAATTAAAGCCACATGAGAAAAATTATCCGACCCATGATCTCGAATTGGTCGCCATCGATTCGCCTTAAAGATATGGCGACATTACTTATTTGGTGAGAAGTGCCATGTGTATTCGGATCACAAAAGTCTCAAATATTTGATGACCCAAAGAGACTTAAATCTGCGACAAAGGCGATGGCTCGAGTTGTTAAAAGATTATGAGCTCGTCATTGATTATCACCGGGAAGGGCTAATGTGGTTGCGGATGCCTTAAGCCGAAATCACTATTTGCTTTATGACGATGAATGTACACTTGTCCATCCTACCCGACAATGTGTTAGTAGCTGAATTGAAAGCCAAACCATTATTGATACGTCAAATTCGTGAAGCTCGAAAAGTCGACGATGAGTTGGTTGCAAAAGCGGGATGAGTGTGTTCGAACAAGGACTCGGAATTTCAAATCGATGATGACGATTGTTTGAGGTTCGAAGTCGTCTGTGTGTTCCAAAGAATTGAACTTATTCCAATAATTTTGAACGAAGCCCATTGTAGCCGAATGGCAATCCACCCGGGAGTACGAAGATGTACAACGATTTGAAACATCGGTTTTGGTGGCATGGTATGAAGCGAGACATCTCGATTTTGTTTGAGATGTTTAATATGTCAACAAGTGAAAGCGGAACATCAAGTGCCTTGAGATTACTTGACCGATCACGATACCCGAGTGGAAATGGGATCGAGTCACAATGGACTTTGTATCCGGACTGCCATTGTCAGTGAGTAAGAAGGATGCGATTTGGGTCGTTGTCGATAGACTGACTAAGTCGGCTCACTTTATCCCCGTACGTGCGGATTTCTCAATGGACAAACTAGCCGAATTGTACGTTTCTCAGATTGTGAGATTACACGGGGTGCCTATTTCCATCGTGTCGGATAGAGATCCGAGATTTACCTCGCGATTTTGGAAGAAGTTACAAGAAGCTTTGGGTACCAAGTTGCATTTCAGCACCGCCTTTCACCCCCAAACCGATGGTCAATCCGAACGGATAATTCAAATACTCGAGGATATGTTGAGATGTTGTATCCTTGAGTTTAGTGGTTCATGGGAACGGTATCTGCCTTTGATTGAATTCGCTTACAACAATAGCTTTCAATCAAGTATTAAGATGGCGCCTTACAAGGCTTTATACGATCGTAAATGCCGTACCCCATTATTCTGGTGAACTTAGTGAAGGTAAATTCTTGAGGTTGATTTGGTTAAGGATGCCGAGCAAAGAGTTCGAGTAATTCGTGAAAGTTTGAAAGTCGCCGGATCGCCAAAAGTCGTATGCGGATTTGAAAAGAAAAGATATTGAATATCGGGTTGGAGACAAGGTCTTTCTCAAAGTTTCACCTTGGAAGAAGGTGCTTAGATTTGGCCGTAAGGGAAAATTGAGTCCGAGGTTCATCGGTCCGTATGAAGTATCCGAACGAGTTGGACCATGAGCGTCTCGATTAATTTTACCCCGAGCTTGAAAGGATCCACAACGTTTTCCATGTCTCGATGCTTGACGATATAGGTCGATCCATTGCACGTAATCGCTCCGTCGAGATTGAGATTCACCTAATTTGAGCTATGAAGAGGAACCGGTTCGCATTCGATGCGTGAAGTAAAAGAGTTGCGCAATAAGAAAATCCCATTAGTGAAGGTGTTGTGGCATAAACACGAATTGAAGAAGCCACTTGGGAACTCGAGGACTCTATGAAAGAGCGATACCCAAACCTATTTACCGCAAGATTTTCGAGGACGAAAATTTCGTAAGTGGGGAGAGTTGTGACATCCCTAATTTGACCCTAGTCGGAAAGTGGTTTCGGGACCACTAAACCGAGTCTTATAAGTAATTAAAAGTTATATTCTATGTTTATGATGTTAGTAAATGCATGTGTGAAAGTTTCATGCATTAATTTGATCATTTCTATGTGAATTTATTAAAATGGACTTGTATGAAACATTGTTGAAAGGTGATAGGCTAATCTTACAATGGTCTAATAGTACATGCATGCAAAAGAGTGGTTTTGCATGTCAATTTGCCCAAAAAAGGGAAGAGTGGCCGCCATGACAAGAATATGGGCAAGGAACATGTTTCCAACATGTTTAGTTAGTGGATTATGTAGAAAAAATAAAGAAATGAAAAAAAATGAGCATGGATGCCCCCTTTTGTTGCCGTGAGTAGAGGAAAAAGAAAGGAAAAAATTTGTTCATCCATTCTCAAATCTTGGCTGAAAATACTAAGGGAAAAGGAAGGATTTTTGCTTCATGCTTGGTTTAGAAGAGAACTAGAAGGAGATTTGGTCATACTTGTGTCAAGATTAAGGTATGTTTGAGGTTGTGTCATGAGATTCATGCATGTTTTAGTTGCTAACTTGATGTTCTTGTTAGCCCATGGTTCAAATCCTTGTTATGCCATGGAAATGGTATTTGGCCAAGGTTGATATTGTGTTAAAGCCATTGCATGCTAAATGTGAAGCTTGTTGATGATACATGTAATGATGGATTGACTACTCTTGAAATTTCTTTTAGCATTCTTGAGTAAGACATGGAGTTTTCTTTGTTTAACCATGACCAAAAATTGAAAGGGGATGGTGTGGGATGTATTCGGCCATGGCATGCTCATAAGTGCGATTTATGCTTGTTGCATGATAGGTAAAATTTGTGTTTTGATATATGTGTATATGTGTTTGTACATGATGTTACAAATGGATGTGAAAATATATGCTAGATTGGGAAAATTTGATTAAATGTTCATGAGATGAAATTAGGTGATTAAAAGATGTTAGTTGACATTGTACATATATATATATATTCGCCATTAAAGTGAGTATGTAGGTAATGTTGAAATCAAGTTTTTGGTGCATATTCGGTTAGGTGTATAATCGACCAAATGGGCGATTAGTAAGAATGGTTGCCGAATATACAAGCATACATATGCATGTGTAGTTGAATTATGAATGTTTAGCAAGATGGTTAAACTAGTGATTTATTGATTAAGCTCAAGGAGTTAAAGAAGGAGAATCAAGCAAGGGAAAGACGAAGGTCATCGAGTAGCCGACTTGGAACTATTTTACCCAACACGAGGTAAGTCATTAAGCACGTATTTGATATTGCTTAAATGATTGTAAAATTTATGCAATTGTGTTTAATGGGATGATATATATATATATATATATAAATGAAAATGTATGTGTATGGAGTGATGACATTTGTTGAATGTAAAAGAAATAGTGAAATGTGTAGAAAGTTTGCTTTCGGCACTAAGTGTGCGGGCAATACGTGTGTACGGTGACGAGATCGGCACTAAGTGTGCGTGCTGGAAATATATGGCACTAAGTGTGCAAGCTGGAAAAATACGGCACTGGGTGTGCGAGCTCGGAGGGTATGGCACTGTGTGTGCGGGCTTAAATTACGTGGCACTAAGTGTGCGAAATCGAGTAGTAAGCACTGTGTGTGCGTACTCTATATATATGGAGGGTGTGTCTCCATTGAATTGAGTATGGACAGCGGATCGGGTAAGTACCTCGAGCTCATGACGAATAGAGAATACGTTCATGCTTGGGGTTGAATTTGGTAAGCCTTAAATCTATGTGATGATTGAAATTGTATGGTTGTGCTGGAAAATGAGTTAATGTGTAAAAAATGCTTCGATTATCTTGTTGTGTAGAATATGAAATGTGGATGTATGAATTGGTACGAGATTGGACCGAAAGGTCCGAGGTATTATGGTATAGATTCGATATGGACGAGTACCTAGCCTCATTTGTTGTACATGTAGTAGTAACTTTATCGATGGATTGATGAATGCTTATGACTTACTGAGTTGTAAACTCACTCGGTGTTTTCTTGTCACCCATTTTAGGTCTCTTGGACTCGTATTGTTGCGTGCTCGGAACTGTCGTTGAAGTCATCACACCGGCTGAAATCTTGTGGTATTGTTTTTGTTGTTGAAGAACATTTGGCATGTATAGGCTATTATATTTTGTCGAATTGTGGGTTGTAAACTTTAAGCCATGTGAAAATGGCCTATGTGGTCGTCGAGTGGGATGCTAGAACCTATAGCCACGAGTCTTAGAAACTCAAATTTTGATAAGGTGGCCATAATTTGTGTCATGTATGATGGATGATTAAGGCCAAGGAAAAATTCATGAAATTGGCATAGTCTACTGCAGTAACTGTTGCGGACAGCAGCAGTGAGATGAGATTGAAAATCACTAAAAATAGTAGAAGTAGAATTAAATAGTGAGTAAATTATGGAACTGAACCTTGATGAATCTATTTATATATGGACGAAACGAAACGACCATATGAGCAGTATACTGAGAAATATTAAAGTTCTCGTGAGACAGGGCCAGAACGGTTTCTGGGTCCCCTGTCGTGACTTTGAAAATTTACCATAAATTATCCAGAAAGAATTAGGAGTCATGCCTTATATTTACAGATTCCATTTTGAGTCTAGTTTCATTAGAAACAAACGGCACCAGTATTAAAGCCCTGTACAGAGAGATATTCAAGTTGTAACGCGTGAAGGTCAGAGCAGTCGATCCCTGTAACATGGGTGACTTTAACTAATAAACTGTACCAATTGGCCCAACCAAAAATTCTAAAAATAAATCCATGGATGGGTATATGAGTCTAAATTCAGGGAAAATTTACGAAACCAGTTTCCAAGTTTTGAAACTCGAGATATGATTTTTAAGGCGACGGTGACGCAGTTTTCCAGCCTGTAATGCCAAATTGGTCGGTACTTTAAGAGGATTTGTCTCGTTAACCCCTCGTGTCCGACACCGGCGATGGTCTCGGGTTTGGGGTGTTACAGGGAGGCCGTGTGGACTTGCAGCGGCTAGGGTTAATGATTTTGGGTGAAGAAGATGATGAATAGTGAAGGGTATTTATAGATTTTGGGACATACGGCCAAGGGGACACGCCCGTGTTCCCCAATATTTGCCCGTGTGATTCGCGAATTTTGAATTTGGGTGGGTCTGACAATTGGCCCACGCCCGTGTTCTTTGGGCATATGGGTGCACACGGCCATGTCGCACGGTCATATCTGTCTTTGTTTGCTTTCTCCCACACCCGTGTATGAAGGTCCACACTTGTGTTGTTTTGGCAGGTTCGGCCACGGTTTCAAGGCACGGGCATGTCGCACGCTCGTGTTAATTTGACAGGTTTGGCCACGGTTTCAAGGCACGGGCGTGTCACACGCCCGTGTTATTTTGGCAGGTTCGTGCACGGCCATGTCGCACGGCCGTGGTGATTTATCGTAGCCCGTGCTAGGGAAAATCTTTGCCCTATTTCCACATTATCCTAAGCACACCCGTGTGCTAGGCCGTGTCTGTGTGGTAAACCTGTATTCAAGAGCTCCGTTAGTAAGTTAGGTACTAAAATTTAAAGAAGTTAATACAGTTAGTGCTCGGGTTGCCTCTCGAGAAGCGCTTATTTATAGTCTAAGCTCTACTTACCTCTCCATTGAATGGTCATGGTGGTTCGAGGAGTTTATACTCCTCATTCCTACTGTGAATCTCATCAAAATAAGGTTTTAGGCGGGTATTGTTTACCTTAAAAGTGCCAAACTTGGGATGACTTACCTCGACTGTACCGAATAGGAAAATGCTAAGTACCGTAAGAGGGATTTCTTCATTCGGTTTGGTAGTGACAATGTGAGGATCTGCAGCATCTAATAAAACTTTATCTCCAACCTTAAGTTGATTTGGAAAGGTATTGAGCTTATTCTGGCGTAATTTTGGTTTATCGTGTGTTCTCAGTTTATGTGTCCACCATTCATCTAGCTCCTCGATTTGCAGCCTTCGTTCTTCATGAATAGGTCTTCTACTATTGCTTGAAAATGGCTCATGTACTTCCTTCAAACTCATTTCCTACAAAGTAGGTTGCTCCATAATGTCAGTTTTAGAAGAATGGTTTAAACAATCACCTTCAATTTTCGATGTGTTGTCGGAATTGCGAGCTTGAAGGGTGATTGTTTTGTCTCCCACACAAAGTGTGAGCTCACCTGTGCCAACATCAATAATCTTTCTAGCAGTTGCTGAAAAGGGCCTTCCTAAAATCAAAAGAGCGTTGCTATCCTCCTCTATGTCTAGAACAACGAAGTCAACGGGAAATATAAATTTATCGATTTTAACTAGCACATATTCAATAATACCCCTAGGAAATCTTATAGTTTTATCTGCTAATTGAATGTTCATCCTAGTTTGTTTGGGTTTCCCAAGACCTAGTTGTTTAAACATTTTGTAAGGCATGACGTTAATACTAGCCCCTAAATCAGCTAATGCATTATTAACATCCAAACTACCAATTAAGCAAGGAATTGTAAAACTCACTGGATCTTTCAATTTATAGGGTAGTTTATTCTATAGAATAGCTGAGCAAACTGAGTTTAGCTTAACATGCGAAGCCTCGTCCAACTTTCACTTATTTACTAAGAGCTCTTTTAAAAATTTCATTGCGTTTTGTATCTGTGATAGAGCTTCAATAAATAGTAAGTTAATATGTAATTTTTTTTAAGAGTTTAAGGAATTTACCAAATTGTTCATCTGAGCGGTCTTTCCTTGTCGCATTGGGATATGACACACGAGGTTTGTATTCTGTACTTACTGATTTCTACTCATTATGGTCTACCTCACCTTTACCTTTGCTTATCTCTGTTTCTTGCATTGGTTCTGGTTCAGGTGTGACTAACCCTTCCTCATCTTGAATGGCAATCGCGTTGAGTTACTCCCTTGGGTTAGATTCAATGTTGCTTGGCAGGCTACCTTGTGGTCGTTCAGAAATCAACTTGGCAAGCTGTCCAAACTAAATTTTGAGCCATTGGATCGATGCTTATTGATTCTTAAGTGCTATCTCAGTATTCTGAAAATGAGTTTATGACACCGATATGAATTTGGTTAGCATCTCCTCAAGGTTCGGCTTCTTCTCCTGCTGGTAAGATGGTTGTTGAAAACCCAGAGGATATTGCGGCCTTTGATTTCCTTGACCGCCTCACGAGAAATTGGGATGGTTTCTCAAACCTGCATTATAAGTGTTACTATATGGGTTATTTTGGGATCTAGAGTTATTGTTACCCATATATTGGACTTGTTCCTCCTCTATGCTAGGGTTGAAGGGTTGATATTCTGTACATGCTCCTCCTCTATTCGAATCACACCTCATCACTGGATGTACCTGAGTAGAACCACACAAACCGTCAATCCTTTTATTTAAGAGTTCTACTTGTTAGATAGCATAGTAACCGCATCGAGGATGAAAACACCGGCTGCTTTCGTCGGCTTTGTTCTCATAACTTGCCACTGATAGTTATTCAGTGACATCTCCTCAATAAATTCGTAAGCCGCCTCAGGTGTCTTATTATTGATAGTTCCTCCAACGACTGCATCAATCATCTGCCGAGTCGAAGAATTCAGGCCATTATGGAACGTTTGAACTTGTAGCCAAAGCGGTAACCCATGGTAAGGGCACCTTCTCAAAAGGTTCTTGTATCTCTCCCATGCATCGTAGAGTGTTGATAAACGCCAAATTATACATAGTTTTACCCCAAATACTTAGCATATTTATGGATGTTTATTACTAGGTTTGTGGATTTTGGTGCTCTTAATCCAGTTATTTCATGTTTTGCACTCAGGAGAGCACCAAGAGTCAAAAGGATCCAAAAACGAGCTAAAAAGGGACAAACGGACCAAATCAAAAAGATCACACGACCTAAGCCTTGCCACACGGGCTGCTCACACGCCCGTGTCCTTCGAGGGTGTCGACCAAGGCTCTCACGATTCACACGGCCTGGCCATTGACCCACACGGCCGTGTGCAATTTAACGGATCAAACACGGCCGTGGCACACGGGCGTGTCCCTTTTTCAAAAAGTTGTATTTTACACGAAAAAGGGTACTTAGGGAGGAAGAAAGCTAATCCAAAGCCTATATAAACACCCTAAGCGTGACCTAATAAGGGGGCCTCTTCCAGAACTTTTCTGGAATACAGAACCACACGCCAGGAATTACTTGAAGGAAGCCAAATGATCCATCCCAAAAGCCGAAGCTACTCCAAGACTAAAGATCTCTCTCAGAATTCCTAGTTTTCTTCATGTTTTGTTATTTTTATACTTTTGAGATGTACTCTTGTTTTATTATTAACTAAACCCCTTAGATACCTAAGGGGGATAAAACCTATGATAGATCTTGTTATTATTATCTGAACTGTATGATAAATACTTGATTTGTTCTTAATTATGTATTCTTAATGCTTGAGTTAATATTCCGGGTATTAATTCATGATTTGATGTGCTTATGCAGAGGAGGAATAGACTCTGCCTAAGAGTAGATTTGGCATAATTAAGCAGAGTTGATCGAATGCCTAGAAATAGGGTTACGAGATTTTGCCGTATTAGGGTGAAACCTAATATGGGAGTCCATAGAGTGATTTACTGCTTCCCTAGGGATTTTAATTAAGAAAGAAATTTCGATTAATTCAACTGAGGGTTAGATGTTATTAGTCTCGAAAGGGATAATAACGTAGGTTATGGAATCTCACGGATCAAGTCAAGTGAATAACTCGTCTGGTTCATAGTCAGATAACAAGTGAAATCTAGGTGGATTCCTCCTTGGGTGTCATCTTTATCAATTGCTTTTCTTCAAGTCTTTTTCCAAATTTTCTCTTTGCTTCAATTAAATTAGTTAATTAGTTTAGATAATTAGTTTAATAAACAAACCCTTTTATTCTTAGGCTAGATAATAAAAAGATAGTTATTACTAGTACTTTTTGGTCCTTTGGGTACGATATCCCGGTCTTGCCATTACTATACTATTGTTCGATAGGTGCGCTTGCCTTTTCGTCGTGATAATAATTAGTCTAGGTTTGATCTTCATTATAAATATTTATTACTTGTTACGAATCATACGATCAAGTTTTTCTAAATTCATCTGCACAAAAGAAGAGATATCATTACGTAATTTAGCCGTTTTAGCCGGCGAAAAGTATTTTAGTAGAAACTTTTCGCTCATTTGTTCCCAAGTAGTAATTGACCCTCGTGGTAATGAGTCCAACCACTGTTTAGCTTTGTTCCTCAACGAAAAGGGAAACAATCGAAGGCAAATGGCGTCATCAGAAACACCATTAATTTTAAAGGTATCGCAAAATTCCAAGAAATTTGCCAAGTGAGCGTTGGGATCCTCGTCTTGCAAACCATCAAACTGAACAAACTGTTGTATCATTTGAATTGTGTTAGGTTTCAGTTCAAAATTATTTGCAGCAATAGCAGGTCTAACTATATTTGACTCAGTTCCTGTTAAAGAAGGTTTAGCATAATCATACATAGTGCGCGGAGTAGGATTTGATTAACAGCAATCGCAGGAGGTAGCAGATTTTCTTGGTTTTCAGCCATCTCCTCGGTTGTGGTTTGAATATTATCCTCTTGCTCGTTCTCTATGTATCTTAAGCTTCGCCTTATTTCTCTTTGGTTTCTGCGAACTGTGCGATCGATCTCACTGTCAAAAAGTAATGGTCCTGACAGGTTTCTTCTAGTCATAAACTATAAGAACCTGCCAAAAAAAGGGAAAAAAAGAATTAGTAATAAAAATTAGAATAAAATTTAAATTGAAGTAAAAGTAAATGGCTGAAATAATAAAAATTGAGTGTTCCTAATATCTTAGTTCCCCGGCAACGGCGCCAAAAACTTGATACGTGATATTCGTGACAGGTTTTAAATATTTATAATGAATCGTTCTTGAAACTAACTATTATCACGATGAAGGAAAGTGTACCTATCGAACAGTAGTATAGCTTTAGTAAGACCGAATTGTCGAACCCAAAAGAACTAAAAGTACTAGTAATGACTGTCTTTTTATTATCTAGCCTAAGAATAATGGGGTTTGTTTTAACTAACTATTTAACTAAACTAAGAAATCACAGAGAATAGAATTGGGGAATTACTTTTGAAAAAACGATTGAATTAAGACAATACCTAAGGAAAAATCCACCTAGACTTCACTTGTTATTTGACTCTGAATCAGACGATTTATTCATTTGACTTGATCCGTAGAAATCCCTAAGTTATATTATTATCCCTCTCGAGACTAACAACGTCTAACCCTAGGTTGAATAATTGAAATCTCTTTCTAATTAACTCCATAGGGTTGCATAACTCGATCTATGGATCCCCTTATTAGGTTTCACCCTAATCCGGCAAAATCTTGTCACCCTATCTCTAGGCGCGCAATCAACTCCACTTAATTATGACAAATGTACACTTAGATAGGGTCTATTCCTCATCCGAATAAGAGCTTAACTTGAATCAATATCCTAGAATATCAAGACAAGATTAAGAACACATAATTAAGAACAAGTCAAATATTTATCATACAATTCAGATAATAATAACAAGATCCGTCTTAGGTTTCATCCCCCTTAGGTATTTAGGCGTTTTAGTTCATAACTAAAAATGTCATAACTGAAAAGGTAAACATCTCAGAAGAATAATGGATACAAAACATAAAGAAAAACCCAAAACTCCTGAAGGGAAATTGAGGGGAGATCTTTAGTCTTGATGATGAATCTAGATTCTGAGATGGATCAATCGGCTTTCCTTGAGCAATTCCCTGCTTCCTTCTCTGTCTATCCCCTTTTCCTCCTTCTCTAGGGTGTATTTATAGGCTTTAGAATGCCTAAGAACCCTCAAAATTGGCCTTTTCCTAATTGGACTAAACTTGGGCTTGGCAGGGACATGCCTGTGTGACATGCCCATGTGTGATTACTTCAGCCTGCGGTCAAGCCTGTTAAATAGGCACGGGCGTGTGGTCTGCCCGTGTGAGTCATGATTTGATTCTGCCAAATTGACACGGCCGTGTGGTCTGCCCGTGTGAAGAGGTCCAGGCCGTGTTGATTTCATACGTTGGCCCATTTTCTCTGTTTTTGGCCTGTTTCTCGTTCCTTTCGCTCTCCTATGCTCACCTAAGTATAAAATATGAAATTAAGGCATTAGGAGCCTCGAATTCACCAAATTTAAGGAAAAATCATCCATAAAATGTGCTAAGCATGGGATAGAAATATGTATAAATTACGGTTTATCAAATATACAACAATTTCACCAAGTAACCCTTACTTATTTTGAATGACCATGTAGTATTTTGACTATCTAGTTTCGTTTACAACAAACACCCTAAGACTTTAGTATTTTGACTATCTAGTTTCATTTACAACAAACATCCTAAGACTTCGTCTCTGGGTCGCCCCGCTACATACAAGTTGCAACTAAGAAACAAAGATGCCACTGCACGGTGAACTCTGGCCTGGTCCTTTCTCGAATCCTCACAATCCCCCAGTTGCCTGCAATACATAGCAACACAAATAAGTTCCAAATAACTTAATGAGTTTCCATACCTTACAAACAAAATACTAACTCTTTGCCCTTCATGGCTGGGACTTCACTATGTTCTTGCTTGATTTGGGACAGTACATCATTCTCATCGTCACAGAAGATAATTTCTTAGCGGATTTCCCTTACTAACTTTATTCCCTTTAATTGCCTTCATAGCTTCTTATGCATTTATTTCCTCAAGAGGGAAATCCTCGCGATTTCTTACTTGTAAACTACTTGTAAGAGATAATCCATCGATAATTCTGATAACAGGCCTTGCACTAGTGACTATAGATATGCACGTAATACCATTTTTGGCGAACAATTCCCGTTACAAACTGTTAATAGTAATTTATCTTACTGAACTCAAACCCGTATTACGATCCTCTTGAATTCATAAGGAAAACATCCTTGCAGCTTAATATAGAAAGTTTACTCATCCCTATCAAATGGACAGATTGACGGTACATTTCATCACGCCCATGTTCCAGGATCAAATAGTCTACTATTGGTAGTTATCTCTTTGAAAAAAATAACTTGTAGTAGATTCTTAGCAGCGAACCCCCTATTTTCGGAATCATACATGTGAGACAGTCGTAGCGAACTACCAAATCTTTCATATGTGGTTTTGCATAGCCAAACAACTCACATTATAACACCCCTAACCCGTATCTGTCGTCGGACTAGGGTTAAGACGTATTACCGGACAATCAGAACATTTCAAATTCATTTCACAATCTAAAAGTCATACGTCATCATATCATAATCAAACATCAACATAAAGTCCCTTTTTTAGGTCATCGAGACCTAAAACATGCATTAGGAAGGGGTCAGGATTAAACCGAGCACACTCAAAATTTTTCAAAACTTCAAAAAATTTTCTAAGTTATAAAGGTCACATGCCCGTGTGAACAAACCATGTGTCTCACACAGCATTAGACACGCCGATGTGCCTAGGCCATGATAAAACAAGG
Organism: Gossypium arboreum; assembly: GCF_025698485.1. NCBI lineage: Eukaryota > Viridiplantae > Streptophyta > Magnoliopsida > Malvales > Malvaceae > Gossypium > Gossypium arboreum. The sequence continues at coordinate 9,415,654 of NC_069071.1, forward strand.
CATACATACTGACTTGTCCACATGGCTACAAGACACGCCCGTGTGCCAGGCCGTGTAAAAATTAGGGAGGCCACTGACTTGGGTCACATGGCTAGTCACATGCCCGTGTGTCTAGCCCATGTTCGAAACTGACTTGGCCACATGGCCTAGCACACACCCATCGGTCTACGACCATGTAGTCTGCCCAGGCTCATTTCGAAATGGCCCTCAAGCTACACAGTTGAGACACACACCGTGTCCCTGCCCGTGTGGGCAAAAATAGGCCATTTACAAGGCCAATTTGCCGCCCATTTTGGGTCTTCCTTACAAGGACCAAAACAAAACCAATTTATACCAAATTCTCAACGAATTCACAACCAAAACATATATTATTCATGCCATACCATCATCAATAAATTTCATGCTTGTAATCCATATCAAAATCATGCCAAATCATAAGCTATAATTATACCAAGACATATGTTCCATAATCTCAATACACTTTATTCATTCTCATAGCATCATTCTACCATTTCCATAGCAAGTTCACATTTCTATCTTACCAAATCAACCATTTCTCACAAGGCCCTTTTATACACATCAAAATATAGCCTATAGACAATATTACATCACATATCACATGGCTAAGTATTCATATCACAAAACATACCAAAATAACTCTAGCCTATACATGCCATATACCATATATACAACTTTCAAAATGGTACCAAAATAGGTGTCCGATAGTGTGAATGTGCCACTGATGATCCCTGAATCCAAGCTAGCTTTATAACACTATAAAACAAAGAACATTTCACACAGTAAGCTTTAAAGCTTAGTAAGTTCATGATATAACACATTTAACTCATTAATTAAAATATAATTCAATCAATTAACTAACACTTAATACAACTAATCATATTACTCATTTCATCATTCATTTACACAATCTCTCGTCTATTTCATACTCTATATCATCAACCACATAGGTTCCGTACATACATATACCATCACGTTCATACCTATCACATTTATCACTTCAATACTCGATGCATTAATTCTTTTGATCATCTTTAAACGTTCAATGAACTAGCACACTTAGTGCCAATTAAGTAGCCGAAGCTATAATAGTATTGAACGCTTAGTGCCATTACAATAAACCAAATTAATATTGGTATCGCACACATAGTTCCATTTATTCAGCCAACGTTGTTTTAATCTCTCACACTTAGTGCCATTTTAGTAGCCGTAGCTATTTCTTTATTCGCACACTTAGTGCCTCATATATTCAATCCACAAATCACATACTCAAACTTCACAATCAAAATTCTATTCATTTCAACTCATATAAACATTGTTTAAACAATAAATATTATACACAAACTTACCTCGGACGTAAAAACGACGATATTAGTCGATCAACCTTACACTTTGTTTTTGCCTCGATCTAGGTCCAAATTTCTCCTTTATTGATCTATATAAATTCAAATTCACCTATTCAATCCCATATTAATTCAATTAAATTCATAATCACATAATTTGGCCTTTTTGCACATTAGTCCCTAATTTCCACATTTTGACATTTTAATCATTATTACACAAAACACCAAAATATACAAAATTCATCACAATCATGCCTTAGCCGAATCTTCCTATGGTCCCTAACAGTCCATATATTTCATTTATTTCACATTTTAGTCCCTCAAAATCTCATTTTCACAATTTAGCCCAAATTACTCAAATTCATCAAAAATTCAAAGACAAAACATGTTAACCCAACATCAAACTTCCTTATACTATCATCAAACTTCATAAAACTCATAATTTCATCAATGGTATATCTTAAAATCATAATCAATTTCAGAAATTGAAGCATGGGCTTAGTAAAATACAAAGCAACGATCACAAAAATGTAGAAATTATCGAAAACGGATCAAAAACCATACCTTAATCACCAATATCAATAGTCGAACCCTAAAAGCTCTTGTTCTTTCTTTTTCTTTTTGATTTTTGGTAATAGATGATGAATTTGGAAGAAAATATGGCTTTTTTTTATTTAATATAACTTTAATTACCAAATGCCAATTTTGCCCTTAATTAATAACATATAAAATTTCATTAACTATAGGCATTTATGTCCATCCATTATTCAAATGGTCTATTCTCAACATAAGGACCTCTCATTTACAAAGACATAAAAAAATAGGCACACTTAACATATGGCAAGAAACTTTTACATTTTTGCGATTAGGTCCTTCTATCAAATTAAGCACACAACTGATTAAATTTTCATACGAAATTTGCACACATGCTTAACCACATACTGTAAACATAGAAAATAATATTCAAATATTTTTCTAACTCAAATTTGTGGTCCCGAAACCACTATTTTGATTAGGGTCTAAACCGGGCTGTTACACACACAATATCTCAAGCACAAAACTTACTTGGGTAAACATTTTCTTCATTTTGGAAGCATAGGAGAATACCCTTGTATCATTCCCAATAGAACCTGGCGAACTATCATATATACATAATATGAATTCCATATAATTGTCCATGCATTTGGTTTGGACATAAGTTGCGATATTAGCATGGGGACTCGTTCTTGGCGATCTTATAGAATTAGATTCAAATCGCCGAATGAATTTGCCAACTCTCACAAGAATGAATTCCATACATGCTATAGATTTCAAGCTATGAGAACAGAACAAGTGGATCGTTATAACTTGTATTCGCTTCACTTATTTGCTAGCACAAGCATCATGGCCTTCTCATAATAATAGAACACCCTTTTACAAGCTTAAATCAAAGTGTGTGTTGTGGAATTATATTTTCTAGATAGTTCTGGTGAATTTTCCTCACAACAATAGTCCTAGCTGATTTTTCCCACATTAGATAAGTCCTCACGGACATCCACAAAAGATAGTCCTAGTCATAGTCACTAAATTATTTATATCTTAAGCTACAAAATTCTAAATTAATATCCGCTTAATGTTTTTGAAACTAGACTCAAATATCTTTCTACCATAAAAAATTTAGAATTTATAATTTAACCGATAAGTACAGTAAAATATTCAAATTTATCCCTATTCTGCTATTTGACAACTTCGACCTTTCTTTACTAAAAATTAATTATCACTTAGTATGGGGTTTGGATGATGTTTTTATTTATTTCTCTTGAAAATAGACTCATTAAGAATTTAAACATATAAATTTAAACCCATAATTATTTTTTATAATTTTTTTATTATTTTCCAAAGTCAGAACAGGGGAACCTAAAATCAATCTGACCTTGTCTCACAAAAATTCATATCTCATAATATGAAATTCTTTTACTTACAATGTTTCTTCTAAAACTAGACTCAATAGGCTTTGATTTAATACTGTAATTAAACTATAATTCAATTTCTACAATTTTTGGTGAATTTTCAAAGTCAGACTACTACTGCTGTCTAAAAATTGTTTTAGTGCAAAATGTTGATAACCAAGTTTATAACACCCCACTTTCCTTTCTCTACAATATTTCCCTTTACTAACATATCAAGAACATAGAATCTTATATAAGAAAACTCTACTTTAACATTATTTTCATTCTTTTTCAATAATATCAAACTTAAATATATTAAAATCTTGATGTTCTTACCTTGTTCTATTGATTTCAATCTTTAACTTGATATTCTCTCTCCTCCAGCTTCTATTTCTTGAATCTAACTTGATATTCTAGCTCCCCATAATCTGCTTATTGCTTTACTCTCTTGGTATCTATGGAAATTCTTTTGATTTCTAAGTGAAAATGGAGAATTTTTGGTAAAAGGACCAAATTGTAAATAAAAGAAAATTTATTTCTTTCTTTTCTCTTCTCACGTTGGTTGCATGGAAAGATGATGTAACATTCTGAATTAGGGCCTAGTCGGAACAGTGGTTTTGAGACCACAAATCTAAGATAGAAATAACTATTTTATGATTATTATGAGGTTTATGTTATGAATGCATGCTTGTGTGAAAGTTTCATGAAGAAATTCTATGCATAAAATGTCTAATTGCATTTTAGGGACCAAATTGAATAAAGCGCAAAACTTGCATTCTAGAAGCTTTAAGCATGAAATTGCATTAGATTATGAATTAGAAGGTCCTAATTAGCAATTTGACCAATTCTTAAAATTTTAGACAAAAATGGACATGCATAGAAAAAAATTGGAAAGAGAAACCCTAAGGGCATTTTGGTCATTAGGTAATTAAAAGAATAAAAAGGGAAAATCAAATAAAAAATCTGTCCATATTCCTCCTTGGCTGCCGAAAATCACAAAACACCATAGCTATGGTTTTGTTCAACATCTCCAAGCTCAATAGTAAGTGTTCCCTAGTCCCGTTTTTAATGTTCTATGTATTTTTGAAGTCTCGGTAACATGATCTACCATTTCTAGCTATATTTGAGCTAGGTTTCATGTATGAAAATTGACCCATGCATGACATGCTTGTATTTTGATGATTAATGGAGGATTATGAATGTTTGATGCATGATGAACATCTTTTATTAGGTGATTTTTAGTGAAAACACCTAAACAAGGGACTTGTTTGTAAAAGTGTAAGAGTGAGAAGTAATAATGTGAAATAATAGAAACTATGGGCTGATATGAGCATAGAAGAGGTTCGGCCAAGCTTGGGTAATCAAGAAAATGCATGCATTTCATTTTACGAGCCTAAGGGTTAAATCGTAAATATGTAAAAGTGTAAGGGCCAAATGTAAATTTGAAAAAATATGATTTATGGACCCATTTCAGCAATGTGAATAATAAATAAGTTAAATTTGGCATTATAGAGCAAGAAAAAGTGAATCGGGACTTGATCGAGGAAAGAATAAAGTATACGACGACTAGGCTCGATTATCATCGTTTTGTACCGAGGTAAGTACATATGCAAATAATGTGGCATTGTAGTATGTTTTAATGCTTTAATATATTGTAATAAATGTTTTATTGTAATTATGAGTTATATGCTAGCTGATTGTTATGAAAGCATGAATACTATTATGGTTGTTATCCACGACATTACAAGCAAGTATGATGGAGATACTATATGCAAGAGAGGAAAAATCCCGTTTTAACCTTAGGAATAGTTTAGGATACAAGTGACATGTCACTAGAAACTAAGAAGTCTGAACTCGTTGAGTGGTCCGGGTTCGTGAGGTATGTAGCATCCGAGCTTATTGAGAGGTTCGAGTTCATTATAGATGCGAGCATCCGAGCTTGTTGAGTGGTCCGAGTTCATATGGATGCGATTCATGTAACATCCAAGCTCGTTGAGAGGTCTAAGTTCATTATGGATGTGTTACATGTTATGTGGTAGCTTCAGCTACGTTTGTATATGTGGCATTTATGTGCAAGGTTTCCGCTTATCCAATAATATTCCGAGTGTTCAACGGGTAATGTAACAACTGTAATGAAAGTCCCGAGGAGGGCATATGAAAAAGGTATGGTTATTGATACACTACGATGAGTACAGGTACGTACGCTAAACCAATGAGTAATGCTTTGATAAAGATCGATTTAAGAGGAGCAAGTATGTATATGCATATGATGAATAAGCAAAGAGGTTTGAATGAAGAATAATCTTTATGTATATGTTATCATGTTTTTACATGTTAATTATTTACCACTATTGCATATTATTTGTATGTGGGCTTACTAAGCTTTAATGCTTACTCCCCTCTCTTTTCCATTCTTTGGAGTTCCGCCAAGCTAGCTAGGGGATCGGAAGTTGTCGGAGTATTCGATCACACTATCAAAAGACTATTGGGTATAGTGAAATCATTATTTTGAGTATGGCATCTATAGGAACTTGGTTCTTTTGTGATATGTGTCATGTTATTTGGCCAATTTGTGAAGGCCTATGATGATGATGATGATGATGATGATGATGATGATGATGATGATTCTTTTGTAATGGCCATGTGATATGGCTCATATTTGATCATTTGGGTTGTAATCTAATTACCCATGCATGCATGTGTTAGTGTCTTAATGGTAGGGTATGTTGTTTCTTTGTGAATGCATGATAATGATGTGGTATGCTGTTGATTGATGAATGTATGGTAAAGTGTGGATTAAGTGTTAAAGGTTAAAGGATGACCTAATGACTTAAAATGACTATGTGCATGAATACACAATTTGAGGTTATGGTAACAAGTTTAATAATGCATGAAATGGGTGTGGAATGCCTCTAAATGGTGTAATAAAGTGCAATAAGATGACATTATGAAGATATGAGAATGCCATGGTTTGGAATGTTAGAGTGTATAAATATGTCATGTTGTATGTTGTAAAGTGTGTTTCAATGTATGAGTAATTGAGGGTGACCAAAAGCTTGGAAAATAGCCTCAAAAAAGGTCCACACGGGTAGACACACGGACATGTGTCTAGGCCGTGTGTGACACACGGCCAGCCCCTTAGGCGTGTTGTTCACTCATGTGTCCCCTGCACCTAAAATTTCTAAGACAGTTTGCATGGTAGTAAACACAAGGGAAGAGACACGGCTGTGTGTCTCAACCGTGTAAAGGACACGGCCTAGAACACAGGCATGTACCATGGCCATGTGCCCCTAAATGAGTGATGATGTCATAAACAGAATGTCCAGGTTTTTGGACACGGGAGAGGACACGGGCGTGTCTAGGCCGTGTGAGGGACACGGGCCAAGGACACAGGCGTGTGCTTGCCCATGTGAAAACCCTTGCAGGTTCAAAATGAAAAATAATTTTTAGAAATCCCACACAGGTAAGGGACACGGGCATGTCCCAAAGCACACGGGCGTGTGCATTACCTCTACACGGGCGTGTGAGGCTTAACCCTAGAAATTTTCTTAGACTTCTCTTAAGTTCTTGGATTAGTTCCGGATTGTTTTTTAATGTATGTTTTCGACCTCATAGGTCCATGATAAGGACAATATGAATTTGTTTGATTGATTTTAATTTGGAGTAAAATTTTATGACCCGTATTTTTCAGAGATGCCCTGTTTATGTTCAGTAATGCCTCATACCTTGTCCTGGTCTCAGGTACCGGTAAGAGGTGTTACAGATGAAGAGAATTCTTCATCTTTCTTTCCTTATATACTAAATAAAATAATAATAAATATAATTAAAAATCAAATCAAAATATTAATAAACTAATATTTATTTATTTATTTATTTTATCACCCACATCATCTTTACTCTTCAAAATTATCTTCTTTGCTAAATGACCATTTTGATTCTTCAAAATTCCATCATTGACTCATCATTTATTTTAGTAAAATTGTGATTTAACCCCTTCCACTTATTCAATTTGGTCCTAATTCATCCGTTTTCTTTAGTTTCTATATCACTCCATCCTTAAAATATTTGTACTATTAGTCCTTCAACTTTTTCATATTTACACTTTAACCTCTTAAATTTTAAGTATTTACTCTTGGGCCACAAAACTTTTCTCACATTTGCGACTTAGTCCTTTCTTGAATTAATATATCATAATATACTTCCCAAATAGATTTTGTTGACATAACTCAAAATTCCCCTTTTTTTTTACTTTATCTCCTTATTTTATTATATCAAGGACAATATTTCACTTTCTTACTGTAGTAACTTTCGGGATATTACAATTTGTGTTCCTAATAATTCAGAATTGAAAAATAATATTCTTTCTGAAGCTCACAGTAACATGTATTCCATTCATATGGATTGTACGAAGATGTATTGTGATTTGAAACGGATGTATTGGTGGCTGAGTATGAAACGGGAAATTTGTGAGTTTGTAGCTAAATGTTTAATTTGTCAACAAGTGAAAGTGAAACATCAAGTACCAACGGGTTTATTACAACCAGTCATGATTCCTCAGTGGAAATGGGAGCATGTCTCGATGGATTTTATATCAGGATTACCTGTGACTCCGAGAAAGAAAGATTCGGTCTAGATGATTGTTAATCGATTGACTAAATTGGCACATTTTATTCCAGTCAGAACTGACTTTTCACTTCAAAAATTAGCAGAATTGTATATATCAAAGATTGTGAGGTTATATGGGGTCCCCACATCCATTATTTCAGATCGAGATCCGATGTTTACATTGAGATTTTGGAATAAATTTCAAAAAGCTCTATGTACAAAATTAATTTTCAGCACGCGTTTCATCCTCAAACTGACGGGCAATTAGAACAAGTAATTCAAATTCTAGAAGACATGTTGAGATGTTGTATACTCTAGTTTGGGGGTAACTGGGAAAAGTATTTACCGTTGGTTGAATTTGCATATAACAATAGTTATCAGTCCAGCATAAAATGACACACTTTGAAGCTCTTTACAGAAGGAAATGTAAGAATCCATTGTATTTGTCTGAATTGAGTGAATCTAAGCGAGTGGAGGTTGATTTGATCTGAGAAACTAAAGATAAAGTTTGAATTATTCAGGACAGTTTGAAGGCTGCTTCTGACCGTTAGAAGTCATACGCGGATTTTAAAAAAAAAGATATAGAATTTTCAGTTGGTGATCGAGTGTTTTTAAAAGTCTCTCCATGGAAGAAGGTCTTGCATTTTGGTAGGAAAGGGAAATTGAGTCCAAGATTTATCGGACCGTATGAAATTATTGAAAGAATCTGCGCAGTAGCTTATAGATTAGCTCTGTCTTCGGAACTTGAGAAAATTCATAATATGTTTCATGTATCGATGCTAAGCCGGTACAGATCTAATCCTTCATACGTGATTCTTCACAGTGAGATTGAACTGCAACCAGATATGACGTATTTGGAAGAACCGGTAAAGATTTGAGCTCGAAAGGTTAAAGAATTACGAAATAAACAAGTACCATCAGTTAAAGTATTATGGCACCGTCATGGTTAGGAGGAGGCTGCTTGGGAAACAAAAGAATTGATGAGATCACAATATCCGAACTTATTTTTAGGTAACAAATTTCGAGGACGAAATTTCCTAAAGGGGGAGAGTTGTAACAACCCAATTTTTAATGGTGTCGAAAATAGTGGTTCGAGACCACTAAATCCAATGAGAGAGTTCAAAAATTTTATTATTTATTTATTTAGGAGTCAATTGTGTTTTTAGAAGATCTTTGAATTGATGATGTGTGTTTTAGAAGAATTTATTCAATTAGGTGGTTTTGAAAACAAGGTATCGAGACCTCGATTTCATAAACTGAGCCATAAATATTTTTATAAATATTTACGGAGTGTCATTAAGTTAGTATTAAAGTTTCGTTAGAAAATTTTAACGTTTTGATAATTAATTAATTAATTAAAAAAGACTAAATTAAAAAAGGTGCAAAACTTGCTAAAGTGATAAAATAGCCTAAATGTTAAATGAGGAAGGACTTGAAGGGTAAATAAGCCTAAAATAAGAGGCTGGATGACATGAGTGTAGAAAAATCATGAAATTAGTGTGAACAAGGGGTAAAATTGAAAACGAAATAAAACTTAATAGTTAAAATAAGATTTAATTGAATATCTAGACATTTCTTCATAATTCTCAGCCAAAAACACCATTGAAGAACCCTTAAGAAACTGGTTTTTCATATTTTCCTACGAGTTTCATTCTTGCTACTTTCTTGTTAGTCTAACTATCTATTTTATTAGTTTTTGATTTTACGAGTAATTTTGAAAGCTACCATTGATGAGTACTAGATGTTTGTGATGAATTAACATGGAATTAGAGTTCTAATTTTGATATATGATGATTTTATCAAGTGATTTCAATAGAAATTGATTTTAGGACTAAATTGGAAAGAATTAAAGAATTAAGGTTTACTATTAAATTTCTATGTATCAAAGGCTGTAAGACAGCCTAGAATAATTAGATAAATTTTCAATCAAGAAAAAATTAGCTCAATTGATAGGATAATTAATAAATGACTCAATTGCAAAAATTGTAAAAGTTAGGGTAATTGTGTAATTTTGAAAATTAAAGGGTACTGATTGTAACAACCAAATTTAGACCCTAATCAGAACGGTGCTTTCGAGACCACAAATCTTTTTGTTTATTTTGTGTGACTTTATATCTGTGAAATTTTCGTAATTTAATTTTGTCGTTTAGGTACCCGATTAAATAAAAGGACTTAATCGCGTAAAATAAAAATTTGGTGGTGATTTCTAAAAGGGACCTATTTTTTAATGGCTTTTTAAATGAGAACTTTTATGTGGTAAATAGCACACTTTCATGTTAGTTGGACGGTAATGGCCATGGTTAAAATGGTTTTGTAATTTAATAAATAAGGTTAAAATAGGAAATGAAATAAAATGTTATAATATATCATATTATAACATAAAAAGAAAGCCATATTCATCATTTTTATTTCCTAATTGACGAAACAAAAGGGAAGAACAACAAGCTAGGGTTCGGCCATCTATTTAGCTCAATCACGGTTTGTTTTTTGTTCGGTTTTTTATAATTTCTACGTTTTTGAGATCATTGCTTCGAGTACTACAAAACCCATGCTTGAATTTTCGATTTTGATGAATATTTTGAGTTGTGCCATTTTTGATAGCTTGTGATTTTTGTTGTTTGATGATGAAAAATGAAAGATATATTTTAGATTAACACGTTTTGTATTGGAGTTTTTGATGATTTTGAGTAATTAGGACTTAATTGCAAAAATAATAATTTGAAGGACTAAAATATGAAATTAATGAAATATATGGACTTGTATGGTAATGGGTAAAATTTGGCCTAACATAGGTAGTTTGAAATCTTGTGTATTTTGTGTTTTGTGCAATAGGGATCAAATTGTAAAAATTGTAAATGTCAGGGGTAAAATGGTAATTTTCCCATTTATGTGTTTTTGGACTAAATTGAATGAAAATATGTTTGAATGATCTTAATTTGAATATGTCTAGATAAGAACTAAAGAAATCGGATTTGGACCGGGGAAAATCGAAAGTTGCCGACTAGTCGATCCGTACCAGTTTTTCATTGTCTGAGGTAAGTTTATAAGCAAATAGACGTGTTTATTTGGTAATTAAATGTTATATTTATATGGTGTTATGAAGTGTTAGAATTTAAATATGCTATGGTCGAAAATGATTAAATTTGACTACTACACTTTCGAGTTCGATTCGATCGAGTTACAACATCCGAAAGCCCCGTATGAACCATAGGAATAGTTAGGATACATATGTCACGATATAGGATTCTGATATATGTGTGCGAGTAAGACCATGGCATCGATTTGTGGTTCCGATATGTGTTTACGAGTAAGACCCTGTCTGGGAAAGTGGCATCGATATGTGGCTACATGTAAGACCATGTCTAGGACATTGGCGTTGCACGATTTATATGATTATTCTGGTGTCCTATCTGATTTCCGAATGGTTCATCAGGCAATGATAAGCTATGTTTGAATATGTAAAACGAGCTATGTACAGGTATGGATTAATTTGTTACCAAGTCAAAGTAAGGTAAATAAGTAATTAATAGTTGATACAAATGACTTATTAAATAAATATGGAAGATGAAATCATATGATAGTAATCGAAGTTGATAAGGAAATATAAATGTATTTTTTTTGTCTTCGAAATGATATGTGATATGCTTATTGATGTAACTAAGTGTATTCGGCCATTTGGTTAATGTGTACGTGATGACATATTATGATGCTTGAGTAGTAATTATGAGTATATGTGTATTCGATTGATTAATGATATCTTGGCTTTGTAAATAAAATATGAATTACATATGTTGTTATACAGGCTTTAGGACAAGGTGAGAATTTTGTATAAAAATGAAATATCATGAATGAATTTGGTAGGTTGAGACTAAGCATGCTCATATTAGTATAATTCGGCTAAATTTATTATGACATAGTTATATTATTAGATTGTTTATTTGATTATGGCTTACTAAGCTATAATAGCTTATTGTCTATATATTTGTTTATGTTTTATAGATTTTGGATTTAAGTTACAAGCTCGGGGATCGTCAGCAAAGTCTTTCACACTATCTACTATTTTGGTATTTAAATAGTTGAACTTGAACTATGGCATGTATAGCTGGATTTTATTTTGAAATATTAGATTTTTGGGTCGTGTATAATTTAGCCATGCGAAAATGGCTTAAGTGTTATGCTTGAGTTTGGTTTGGCTAGACTATGGTTTGAGCTCGTTTCAATTATTTTGCTATATGCCATGGGTTGGAAGTAATTATGTTATGCGTTTTGAGTATTGAATTTAATTATAAATCTTGGATGTGGTATGAAGGTGATTAGCTTGGATGTGTATAATACTAAGATAAAGTATGCATGTGGATGTTGTTTATTATATTTAGTTTTAATCTAATATGTTTTTAGTAATAAAGATTTATGAAATTGGTTTGATAATTTGGTAATGGGAACCTTGGATAGATGTGTGAATTAAATATATAATTTGGTTTTGCATGGCATTAAATAAGGAAAAATATTGCATGATTGTTTTTGTCATTTACTTGGTATGAAATTAATTAATAAAGTGTGGCTTTGGTGCCTAGGGTGAATGCGCACTAGTATTAAACCTTAAGGTATATTCAGCTATGTTATATTGAATTTAAATTGTATATGTAGTTGTTTGCTAAATTGTGAAATAAGTTTCAATTAGTTATGATATGAGCTTATACTGGAGTTGTTAATTGTATCCAACAGTGGTTTTGTTTTAAAAATGTTGTAATGAGCTTGTCCTTTATGTAACATGTTACATCCTTTATATATTAGTTATTTACTTATCCTCAAGTATGATTTGCTAATAAGCTCTATTCAAAAATGCTAGGAGTTTTTTATTTATGCATGTATATATATATGTTCGAATGGATTCATTAAATTTTATTAATGTACCAAAACATGAATCACATATAAATTTACAGTATGGTGCTACATGTAGGAATAAAGAGGCTAATAATGAAATTTATTTTCCATTAATATATGACTTATGCAAGTACATGGCTAATTTAAGAACATGTTTAATACTCAACAATAAATATATCGATGAGTCATATGTTCGGTATACGTATAAGCTATGCTGATGTACTTTGAGATATATTTCATTTATACTATGTGATGAATGATAAAATTTTTAGGTTCTGATATATGAAATGATTATACCCACTGATGTGATATTAGTGTCGAGCTGTAATATATAATGCATAATTGTATGATTTGTAATATGATCAGTAATGCCTTATAACTCTAATCCAGCGACGGATATGGATTAGAGGTGTTACATTTTATTGGTATCACAGCTACAGTTTAGTCGGTTCTAGGACTAACGTAGTGCGTGTGAGTCTAGCTATACATGCCATAATATTATTCTATGATAGTGTGATGACTTCTGACATTTGAAATGTGTTCTCATATAGTAAATGGATCCCAACAGAGCTGTAACTGATGATGCCGATAGTGTAGCACCTGCTCCCGTCCAAGGGACAGCACAGGCTAATTCTTGACTGACTTCGAGTAATCAAGAAAGTGAGGCTAAACAAGCCTTCTATCAAATGATGAATGACTGGTCCACTTAATATATCTGGACTAACCCAGCTGCTTGACAGCCTCCACCCTCGATTAATCCATCTTCCATGCCTGCTGTACCTCAAGTAAGTGATCTGTTGCGATTGAATAGACCACTTGTTGATAAAATCAGATAACATGGAGCTGAAGAGTTTAAAGCCACTGATAATGATGACGCTGAGCGGGCTGAGTTCTGGCTTGATAACATCGTCCGTGTGTTTGATGAGCTATCCTGTACTCCAGATGAATGTTTGAAATATGCTATATCCTTGCTTCGAGACACAGCGTATCACTGGTGGAATACCCTGGTCTCAGTAGTTCCAAGAGAGTAGGTGACCTAGGAATCCTTTCAGACTGAGTTCCATAAGAAATATATTAGCCAGAGATTTATTGATCAGAAGCGTAAAGAATTTCTGAAGTTGAAATAAGGTCAGATGACCGTAACAAAATATGAGAGGAAATTCGTGAGACTCAGTCGGTATGCCCGAGAGTGTGTTTCTACCGAAGCCATCATGTGTAAAAGATTCAAAGATGGACTGAACGAAGACATTAAATTGTTAGTTGGCATACTTGAGATAAAAGAGTTTGTGGTACTCGTTGAGTGAGCCTGTAAAGATGAAGAGCTCGGGAAAGAGAAAAAGAAAGCTGACTTTGAAGCTAGAGACTCGCGTAAAAGATCATTCAGCAGGTCAGTCACCAAAAAAGTTTCAAGATGATTTCAGTAGTTCAAAAGCCACTTTGGGTTACTCCAGACGGGATCAGAACAGACCACCTGTGAGTTCGAGAGCTACCTCGGTAGCCAGTGTGGGTAATATCAGATCTAATCAACCTCAGTGTGAGCATTGTGGTAAACAACATCCTAGCTGTTGCAGACTGCACGATCGAGCCTGTTTTAAATGTGGGTCGACGGATCACTGTATTCGAGATTGCCCAAGGTTAGCTGAAGAGAATCCAGTGCAGAACTCGAGATCGAGTAATACTGCTGCTCGAGGTAGACCACCGAGAAATATAGGTAATGCAAGTGGCAGTTAGAGAGGAACTAAAGATACAGCAAATAGATCTGAGACTTGTACACCTACCAAAGCCTATGCTATACGTGCACGCAATGAGGCTTCATCCCCAGATGTCATTACTGGTATATTCACTCTCTATGATACTAATGTAATTACATGGATTAATCCTGGTTCTACTTATTCTTATGTCTGTGAGACTTTAGTATTCAGCAAGACTTTGCCTGTTGAGTTTACTGAGTTTATGATTAAAGTGTCAAACCCCTTGGGCTAATGTGTTATGGTTGATAAAGTATGTAAAAATTGCCCTTTGATGGTTCGAGATTCGTGCTTTCTGGTTGATTTGATGTTGTTGTCATTTGACTAGTTCGACATAATTTTGGGTATGGACTAGTTAACTTTACATAATGCTGTTGTAAATTGCAAGAGAAAGACTATTGATTTGTGGAGTTAGAAAGATGAGATTGTTCGGATTGAATCCAGTGATTTGTATGGCTTACCAGCAGTAATTTCTTCGATGCTAGCTTAGAAATATGTGAGAAAAGGGTGTGAAGCTTATTTTGCCTACGTGCTTGATAGTAAAGTGGCTGAAAGAAACATTGAATCAGTACCTATTGTATGTGAGTATCCAGATGTATTTCCTGAATAATTACCGGGTTTGCCACTATTCGAGAGGTAGAGTTTCGAATTAAGTTAATGCCTGGGACGACTCTAATATCCATACCTCTGTACAGAATGGCACCTACAAAATTAAAAGAATTGAAAGCTCAATTGCAAGAATTGATAGATAGGGGTTTCGCATGACCGAGTTTCTCTCCGTGGGGTGCACCTATGTTGTTTGTGAAGAAGAAAGATGAAACTATGAGAATGTGCATCGATTATAGACAGCTTAATAAGGTCACTATAAAGAATAAGTATCTGTTGCCACAGATTGACGATCTGTTTGACCAACAGAAAGGGGCTACAGTGTTTTCAAAGATAGATTTGAGATCGGGCTACTATCAGTTGTGAGTTAAAGACTCCGATGTACCAAAGACTACTTTCCAAATGAGGTATGGACATTATGAGTTTTTAGTTATGCCATTCGGACTCACTAATGTACTTCTGTTTTCATGGATTTGATGAATCAGATCTTTAGACCGTATCTGGACCGGTTTGTAGTTGTGTTTATAGATGACATTTTGATCTACTCTCATGATGAAGCTGAACATGCCAAGCATTTGAGACTTGTGTTACAGACCTTGCGAGATAAGCAGTTGTATGCAAAATTCAGTAAATGTGAGTTCTGGTTAAGTGAAGTAAGTTTTCTGGTTCATGTGATATCAGCATTAGGTATTCGGGTTGATCCGAGTAAAAATTTAGCTATACTTGATTGGAAACCACCTACGAATGTTTCTGAAGTCCGAAGCTTTCTAGGACTTGCCGATTATTATAGGCAGTTCGTGAAAGGTTTTTCTATAATTGCAGCTCCGATGACGAAGCTATTGCAAAAGGATGTCAAATTCGAGTGGTCAGAAACGTGCCAGAAAAGCTTTGATCAGTTGAAAGCTCTTTTGACTGAAGCTCCAGTGCTAGTTCAGCCAGAATCGGGTAAAGAATTTGTTATTTATAGTGATGCTTCTTCGAATGGTTTGGGCTGTGTTTTGATGGAGGAAGGCAAAGTTATAGTTTATGCCTCGAGACAATTGAAGCCACATGAAAAGAACTATCCAACACACGACCTAGAATTGGTAGCCATTGTGTTCGCATTGAAAATTTGGCGTCACTATCTGTTCGGTGAGAAATGCCATGTTTATTCTGATTATAAAAGTCTAAAATATTTGATGACACAGAAAGATCTAAACTTAAGACAACATTGATAGTTAGAATTGTTAAAAGACTACGAGCTTGTGATTGACTATCACCCAGGAAAGGCTAATGTTGTTGCTGATGCTTTAAGCTAGAAATCATTGTTTGCTTTACGTGTAATGAATATGCATATGGCCATGTGTGATGATGGTTTGATAGTAGCTGAATTGAAAGCAAGACCGTTATTTATTCAACAAATTTGTGATGCCCAGAAGGTTGATAATGAATTACTAGCAAAACGAGCTCAGTGTGAGACAGATGTTGATTCAGAATTTAGAGTTGATGCTGATGACTGTTTGAGATTCAGAAATTGAATATGCGTTTCGAGGAATTTAAAGCTGATTCAGATGATATTGAATGAAGCTCATAGCAGTCGGTTATCAGTTCACCCAGGTAGTACAAAGATGTATAATAATCTGAAACAGCTTTACTGGTGGCATGGAATGAAATGAGACCTTTCTGACTTTGTTGCAAGATGTTTAGTCTGTTAACAAGTAAAAGTTGAACATCAGGTGCCTTCAAGATTACTTCAGCCTATCATGATACCTAAGTGGAAGTGGAATAGAGTCACGATGGATTTTGTATCTGGTTTACCGTTGACATCGAGCAAGAAGGATGTAATCTGGGTTGTTGTAGATAGATTGACTAAATCGGCTTATTTTTTTCTGATACGTACAGACTACTCACTAGATAAGCTAACTGAATTGTATGTTTCTCAGATTGTGAGATTACATGGTGTGCCTATATCTATTGTTTCGGATAGAGATCCGAGGTTTACATTGCGATTTTGGAAGAAATTACAAGATGCACTAGGTACGAAATTACATTTCAATACTGCTTTCCATCCATAAACAGATGGTTAGTCTGAGCAAATCATTCAGATACTTGAGGATATGTTGAGATGTTGCATTCTCGAGTTTGAAGGTACGTGGGAACGATACCTACCTCTGATTGAATTTGCGTATAATAATAGTTTTCAATCGAGTATCAAAATGGCACCTTATGAAGCTTTGTATGGCCATAAATACCGTACACCATTATACTGGACTGAGTTCAGTGAAAATAAGATACACGGGGTCAATTTGATTAGGGAAACTGAACAGAAAGTGGAAGTGATCCATGAAAATCTGAAAGCAGCGTCAGATCATCAGAAATCTTATACGAACTTGAAACGAAAAGATATAGAGTTTCAGATCGGAGATAAAGTCTTCTTGAAATTTTCACCGTGAAAGAAAATACTCAGATTCGATCGTAAAGGCAAATTGAGTCCAAGATTTATTGGGTCGTATGAGGTTATAGAGCATATCAGCCCGGTTGCTTACAGACTATTATTGCCACCTGAGTTAGAAAGGACTCACAATGTATTCCATGTTTCGATACTTCGGAGTTATCGATCTTATCCCTCACATGTGATACCCGATATGACCTACGAAGAAGAACCGATTCGCATTTTGACTCGTGAGATTAAAGAGTTACGGAATAAGAAGATTCCATTAGTTAAAGTATTGTGGAATAAGCACGGTGTTGAGGAAGCAACATGGGATCCAGAGCATACAATAAAAGAACGTTATCCGAACCTATTCACTGGTAAGATTTTTAGGGACGAAAATTCCTAAGGGGGATAGTTGTAACAGCCCGATTTAGACCCTAATCGGAACGGTGGTTTCAGAACCACGAATCTGAGTCAAAAAAATTTTTAAAAATTATTTTCTATGTTTATTTTGTGTGAATTTATATTTGTGAATTTTTCGTGATTTAATTTTGTCATTTAGGTACTCGATTAAATAAAAGAACTTAATCGCGTAAAATGAAAATTTGGTGGTTATTTCTAAAAGGGACCTATTTGTTAATGGCTTTTTAAATGAGAACCTTTATGTGGTAAATAGCACACTTTCATGTTAGTTGGATGGTAATGGCCATGGTTAAAATGGTTTTGTAATTTAATAAATAAGGTTAAAATAGGAAATGAAATAAAATGTTATAATATATCATATTATAACATAAAAAGAAAGCCATATTCATCATTTTTATTTCCTAATTGCTGAAACAAAAGGGAAGAAAAACAAGCTAGGGTTTGGCCATCTATTTAGCTCAATCAAGGTTTGTTTTTTGTTCGGTTTTTGATAATTTCTATGTTTTTGAGATCGTTGCTTGGAGTACTACAAAACCCATGCTTGAATTTTCGATTTTGATGAATATTTTGAGTTGTGCCATTGTTGATAGCTTGTGATTTTTGTTGTTTGATGATGAAAAATGAAAGATATATTTTAGATTAAAATGTTTTGTATTGGAGTTTTTGATGATTTTGAGTAATTAGGACTTAATTGCAAAAATAATAATTTGAGGGACTAAAATATGAAATTAATGAAATATATGGACTTGTATGGTAATAGGTAAAATTCGGCCTAACATGGGTACTTTGAAATTTTTTGTATTTTGTGTTTTGTGCAATAGGGATTAAATTGTAAAAATTGTAAATGTCAAGGGTAAATTGGTAATTTTCCCATTTATGTGTTTTTGGACTAAATTGAATGAAAATATGTTTGAATGAGTTTAATTTGAATATGTTTAGATCAAGCACTAAAGAAATCAGATTTGGACTAGGGAAAATCGAAAGTTGTCGACTAGTCGATCCGTACCGATTTTTCATTGTTCGAGGTAAGTTTATAAGCAAATAGACGTGTTTATTTGGTAATTAAATGTTATATTTATATGCTATTATGAAATGTTAGAATTTAAATATGCTATGGCCGAAAATGATTAAATTTGACTACTACACTTCCGAGTTCTATTCGACCGAGTTACGGTGTTCGAAAGCCTGGCATGAACCTTAGGAATAATTAGGATACACATGTCACGACATAGGATTCTGATATATGTGTGCGAGTAAGACCATGGCATCGATTTGTGGTATCGATATTTGTTTACAAGTAAGACCCTGTCTGGGACAATGGCATCAATATGTGGCATCGATATGTGGATACATGTAAGACCACGTCTGGGACGTTGGCGTTGTACGATTTATGTGATTATCTGAGTGTCCTATCCGATTTTCAAATGGTTCATCGGGCAATGATAAGCTATGTTTGAATATGTAAAATGAGCTAAGTACAGGTATGGATTAATTTGTTACCAAGTCAAAGTAAGGTAAGTAAGTAATTAATAGTTGATACAAATGACTTATTAAATAAATATGGAAGATAAAATCACATGATAGTAATCAAAGTTGATAAGGAAATATATATGTACTGTGTTTGTCTTCGAAATGATATGTGATATGCTTATTGATGAAACTAAGTGTATTCGGCCATTTGGTCAATGTGTACGTGATGACATATTATGATGCTTGAGTAGTAATTATGAGTATATGTGTATTCGATTGATTAATGATATCTTGGCTTTATAAATAAAATATGAATTACATATGTTGGTTATACAGGCTTTCGGCCAAGGTGAGAATTTTGTATAAAAATGAAATATCATGAATGAATTTGGTTGATTGAGACTAAGCATACTCATATTAGTATAATTCGGCTAAATTTATTATGACATAGTTATATTATTAGATTGTTTATTTGCTTATAGCTTACTAAGCTATAATAGCTTATTGTGTGTATATTTGTTTTTATTTTATAGATTTTGGATTTAAGTTACAAGCTCGGGGATCGTCGGCAAAGTCCATCGCACTATCTGCTATTTTGGTATTTAAATAGTCGAACTTGAACTATGGCATGTATAGGCTGGATTTTATTTTGAAATATTAGATTTTTGGGTCGTGTATAATTTAGCCATGCGAAAATGGCTTAAGTGTTATGCTTGAGTTTGGTTTGGCTAGACTATGGTTTGAGCTCGTTTCAATTATTTTGCTATATGCCATGGGTTGGAAGTAATTATGTTATGCGTTTTGAGTATTGAATTTAATTATAAATCTTGGATGTGGTATGAAGGTGATTAGCTTGGATGTGTATAATACTAAGATAAAGTATGCATGTGGATGTTGTTTATTATATTTAGTTTTAATCCAGTATGTTTTTAGTAATAAAGATTTATGAAATTGGTTTGATAATTCGGTAATGGAAACCTTGGATAGATATGTGAATTAAATATATAATTTGGTTTTGCATGGCATTAAATAAGGAAAAATATTGCATGATTGTTTTTGTCATTTACTTGGTATGAAATTAATTAATAAAGTGTGGCTTTGGTGCCTAGGGTGAAAATGCACTAGTATTAAACCTTAAGGTATGTTCGGCTATGTTATATTTAATTTAAATTGTATATGTAGTTGTTTGCTAAACTGTGAAATAAGTTTCAATTAGTTATATTATGAGCTTATACTGGAGTTGTTAATTGTGTCCAATAGTGGTTTTGTTTTAAAAATGTTGTAATGAGCTTGTCCTTTATGTAACATGTTACATCCTTTATATATTAGTCATTTACTTAGCCTTAAGTATGATTTTGCTAATAAGCTCTATTCGAAAATGTTAGGAGTTTTTTATTTATGCATGTATATATATATGATCGAATGGATTCATTAAATTTTATTAATGTACCAAAACATGAATCACATATAAATTTACAGATGGTGCTGCATGTAGGAATAAATAGGCTAATAATGAAATTTATTTTCCATTAATATATAACTTATGCAAGTGCATGGCTTATTTAAGAACATGTTTAATACTCAACAATAAAGATATTGATGAGTCATATGTTCGGTATATGTATAAGCTATGCTGATGTACTTTGAGATATATTTTATTTATACTATGTGATGAATGATAAAATTTTTAGGTTCTGATATATGAAATGATTATACCCACTAATGTGATATTAGGGTCGAGCTGTAATATATAATGCATAATTGTATGATTTGTAATATGATCAGTAATGCCTTATAACACTAATCCGACGACGGATACGGGTTACGGGTGTTACACTGATTGTAAAGTGAATTGAAACTGAAATATATGTTAATGCATGAATAATTTTATATTTTAGATCAAGAGCCCGTAGATCAACGAGAAAAAGATAAATTAGAAGAATTGTCCCTAACTATTACAAACTTACAATTTAACCCAGATAAGTTCGTATGGTTAAATTTTAAATATTATAAATTAAATTGATGTATAGTAATGTGTATTTATTTATTTTATTTGTGAAAATAAAATTTATTGTTAAAGTTATGAAACTAAATTGAATGTTTAGAAAGAATGGAACCCAAGAATAGTCGTTCAGTGCGAAAGAAGAATTGATGGCAAATTACCCAAGTAAACTGGAGTTCAACATTTGTTACGAACTTCCTTGTTTGCTTTCCGTTTAGCTCTCATGAGCTTCAGTTAACTCATATGAGTTTCAGTTTAACCCTAATGGGTTTCTGTTTAACTCTTCTAAGCTTCTGTTTAACCCTTATAGGTTTCCTTTCAACTCTTATGAACTTCCGTTCAACCCTTATGGGTTTCTGTTTAGCACTTATGTGCTTCTGTGTAGCCTTCGAGCTTCCACATACGATGTAATCATATTTGTAAGAGTTCTCCTATTTGAGAAAGATTGGTAAGTGTCATATGAAAATAATGTTTGAAAACATAAAGTTATTGTTATTGGTCTGAAATAAGTGGATTCATTAATCAAAGTTGTGATTGATAGGAAATGTTTATGAAATGATTTATTTAAATGAATTATTATAGTATGTTAGGTAAGATTTATGTTTAAAACCAATGAACTTACTAAGCTTCATTAAGCTTACTTGTATTGTTTAATTTTCTTTGTAGATTTACAAGAAGTCGGGAGGTCGAATAAACATATCAAATCACACTGTCCAACTTGCTGGTAGATTTTGCTAAATATTCTATGTTTTATATGGCATGTATAAGGATTGAATTGGTTGTGTAAATGTTAAAATTACATTTTGGTTATGTTTCATATTAACTTATATATGTATGGTTTGTCATATATGGTATAAGAGTTGGTATGAGTATTGAATGAATTGGTAAAGCATGTTAAAATAGGTAATTGCATGTGTGAATTAATTTATGTTCTAGTTTAGATTGTTAGAATATATGTGATAATATGACCATAATAAAGATAAAAATTGGTTGTTTTAGTGATTTTGTTATGGCTTATACTTATGAAATTTGAAGTGTGTGGATTGAAGTCTACAATGGGTGAGAAAAGAGGCCATAAAATGGCCTATTTTTGTCCACACGGGTAGAGACATAGGCGTGTGTCTCAGCCGTGTGTGACACACGGCCTGGCACATGGGCTTGTGGTCCGGCCGTGTGTCCCCTGCACCTTAAAATTTCAAAATAGAATGCCCAGGTTTTTGCACACCGCCTAGCACACGGGCGTGTGGCTTTGCCGTGTGAACCCTGCACCTTACACACAGCCTAGCACACGGGTGTGTGGTTGGTCGTGTGACTTAAGTTAGAAAGTTACACAGGTAAGGACACAGGCTGAGATATAGCTATGTGCCTCACATCGAATGCCCACACGGCCTAAGACACGGGCGTGTCTCCTGGACGTGTGAACCATACGGACGTGTGTCCCATGCTCCTAAGAAATTTTTTGAAATTTTGGGGAAAATTCCCTGAGCATCCAGTTTAGTCCCAATTCACTTCTAAGGGGTATATTAGGCCTCGAGGGCTCATCTAAGGGATAATTTGAGTGTTTTATAATTGATTCTTGATATGTATAATAAAAGTTGTGAAATGTCCGTATTTAATCCGTAACGTTCGATAATGCCTCGTAACCTTGTTCCGGCGATGGATAAGGGTTAGGGGTGTTACATTTATTGGTACACAACATTTTGCCAACAGATACTATCTATCACATGACATATAATACGCCATTCATATCATTATGCAACTACATATTTACTGCCAATCATTCATATCAATTCAATATGCAACAATGCATCACGCCAAGCCTTTCATTTACTTAAAATAAATAACTTACAACTATACAATTGTATCTCATTACACAATATATACCATGCCAACATTTCCTCTATTGAAAATGATCATACTCATAACCAACCGTATTTGCATGTCAACACTACATGCACACACAAGACATCAACACTTCGCCGTAAGTTGACTCAGCATTGGTAAAGCACTAGTTCATCATATTTAGTATATGAATGACACAAAATACATCCATTTAAGATATGAGTCTGAGAACTCACCTAGGAGTTTTCGCCAAATCCATCTTCTAAACTTTTTTCCCTTGCTACACAAGCCCCCTTAGCCATTACAACACAACAACCATTTCAGAATCGAACTGAGACCATTCATTAGCATAAAAACCATAATTTCTTTGCATACAGAGTTCAGCTAAATAATCATTCGTCTATTTACCCAAAATAGAACAAAATCAATAGTCAACTAAAATCTTTAACTTCTTTCTTTTTCTTAAATTCGTTAATGCAGATAGATTAGAACACTTACCAGCAGACAAGATTTCCAATTTCTAAGACTTAAAACTTAGTCTCTCCCTTTATGCACGAATGTTCCTCAATCTTTCTCCCTTCCATGGCAAACTAGAGAAAAGAAAAAGATCAAAAAATAAAAATCATCTCAGAGAATAAAGCCTCTTATATATATATATATATATATATATATATATATATTACTCTCATACATCCTTCATCAACACTAAATCGGTAGCCATCTGTAATAGCCTTAATCATCATGTCTCCCACTATGAGACTATCTATTTCAAAATCAACTGGATTATGGTTGGAACCCAACCTTCCTCAACTAGCCTGCCACTTATCTTTAATTACAAAAAGAACCTACCAGAATAGAAAACTTTTCAATTTAATTCAAAATTCCTCCTTGCAATATACGACTTAACAAATCTAGGTGCAACAATATCTACAAGGTAAAAGTAACATAAAAGTAAGAATTACGAATACTTAGTAAGCTCATACAAATTCAATAATTAACCAACCTCGCATGATCAATATATGTTAATCTAATTTGCAAACATAGTTTACCTTTCAACCAACACAAATTATTAACAAGGTAAGTATATACCCTGAATCATACACACTACGCCAAGTATGCAACACGGTATTTTAACTTTCTTGTTCAAATAGCCCATCTCTCTTTTAAGGGTACAGAATCAAAATTTTAACAAAAATTCTCCTATTACCTCTATTCCATAACTTACTAATTTCACTAGTTGTGTATTCTACCATACCCGATGAAACATCGTAAAAGAACTCGAAACATAGGTTCTCTTCACATTAGAGGCTCTTCCCAGCTAGTCACATACAGAGGTGTCAGGTTACTTATCCGGGCTAAACCTTTATCAATACAAAGAAAACTTGGTCAGAGTTGTATATACATGTAAGGTTTCCAGTCCAAGCTAAATCTATGTCACATGTATCTTCAAGTCCGCAACAAATACTGGATCTCAGAATCTTCATGAAATAACATTTCTCAATGTGTACGAGTCTTTTACTAAGTTCATCGAGATGTTTTCATTTCATAATTCAATATCTCCTTGCTATATTCAACAGACCGAATCTAACTTACCAAATTCAATTTATATAATTTAAATAATAAAATTAATTAAGAATTAAACAATGTTTATATTGTATGAACTTATCTGGTAGAATGAAAACATACCATGATAAAGCCTACTCAACAACCTTCCCTTTTTCGTGGTCTTCTTTTTGCAGATTCAAATATTAATCTATAACATAATTTAATTCAATTCTTATCAACCAAATATCATTGATCATCTCACTGTATAGATATAAGTCAGTTCAATTCTATCACTTGAAATTCTAAATATTGTTCATTAGCTTACAATGCATTTAAACATGTTTCAGACATTCATACTTGAATCTTTATAATTAAGAAGAACAATTCTTCACTTTATCAAGTAAATTTTGTTCATATCTAAATTTCTAATTTAATCAATTAACACCAACACCTCAAGCACATAACAACGATAACGCTTCAAAACTTTAACAATTTTGAAAATAGACACACGAGTTAACTAAATTGAGTTATCATGTTCACAAAAACATAAAATTTATGAGAATTAGACTACAATTTACTTCCCATGCAAGGCTGAAAGCTAAGAAGATTCTTAAAGTTTTTCTTTTCTTTTACTATAGTGAGATTTCAGAGAAGAAGATGAGAATCGAAATCATTCTTTTTACTTCCACTTAAATACTTACTCTCGCATTTATCAAAGTGTTATTTTATTAACATTCTAACAAGTGTTCATCCTAATCCATGCATCAATTGTCCACTAACATTGAAAGTGGACAATTGCTATATAAAACCTTTTAACTCCTAAAGTTCAAGTATGACTAATTATTACCTTCCTTACAACTTAGTCTTTAAACTAAAATCAATAATCAAATCAAACTAATTATCAAATCAGAATTTCTTATAACAATATAATCAACTAGCAATCATGAAATATGAAAATTTACAAACTCAACCATCGGTAAATGAGGTTCTGAAACCGCCATTTTAGGTACTACTAAAATAGGGTTGTTACAAATCCGTACAATAAACAATAAGCAATAATCGGGATCCTTACACCTTATAATATGTTGACTCTATTTGATGTATGCCAACTAGTTTTACTGGACATTAATCATTTTATAAAAGTATAGACATTTATAAAAACAAAACAAAATCAATAATTAACATAGAAAGGTGAGATTTTAGGTGAATGTTCAATTGTTTTTTACAGCCTTATTTGCTTCAAGAATGAACATTCAATACACAAGTTAGCAACAACGTCTCCAATTAACAATCATAACAAGTAATAAATCGAACACATAATATACAAACAAAGCAGTGATCCATGCTTCAATAATCCGATACTCGCTACCCTATAATGAAACTAATCCGTAATCCGCTTTGAATGCTTCAAACGTGATGTTGATCGCTTTATGTACTCAATATCAGCCCATATATAATTAAAAATACAAAACTTTTCTTCTTATCAACTATACCTAAAATTTATTTTCTTTCTACTATTTTATTTCTTCCTTTTACTTTTTCACTCAATTAAACACATTAGATC
Source organism: Gossypium arboreum (assembly GCF_025698485.1). Lineage (NCBI taxonomy): Eukaryota > Viridiplantae > Streptophyta > Magnoliopsida > Malvales > Malvaceae > Gossypium > Gossypium arboreum. The sequence goes on from NC_069071.1 coordinate 9,442,045, forward strand.
ACAAGAACCTTGAATCATTAGCTTGATAGGTGCTTGGAAACTTATTTAGAAGAAAAATAAATAGATAATATTTTTATTTAAATTTAATTATAAAATATAAAAAAAAATTGAACAATAAAATTTGTCGTTCCAATTTAATTTGTTATCAAGTTTTATAGCTTATGCATGTCGATCAAGGTTCGAGGTTGACACAATTGGTCAATATTAGGGTTTCCACACATTTAGCATTAGGATTCGCTAATTTAATTTTTTTAAAACGTGTTTGATAATTTTATTAACTTTTTAATTAATATAAAATTTTTAACAAAAAAATGTTGAATAAGATAAGTAGGTAAGTGGCTTAGATATTCTTCTTTCTTCTTGGTTAAAAAGTAAGATATCCAAATTATTATCTTAAATTTTTTTTAAAAATTATATAAAATATATTAAAATATTAATAGTTGTACATACCCAATTTTGCCAAACCCAAATACATTTCAAACCCTTACTAACCCAAGCCTGTTTACAATATTTTCAGCCCAATTAGCCTAACCCAAGTACTACTAGCCCAATACCCTAAATTAACCTAGCCCAGCAGCCCAAAACAAATCAGCAGAGAGGAAACCCTAATTCCATTTGCCTCCCTACTTGCGCCGCACGCCCTTCTGCCCTTAGCTACCACGCCCCACTTTCCTCTAACACTAGCACCATCCTTGGTCAATCCCATACCGTCTGCCACCGCATGCTTCTCCTCCACTTCCCTGACACCTCCATACCCTGCAAAGACAGAAGCAGACCAAACAGAATAGGACAAAAAATAAATAATATTTTCCTAGTTTTGTAGTCGGCTTTAAAGCCGAGAAATAAACATTTGTAAAAGGGGGGATTCGAAAAAAGAGAAGCAAATCTAACCACTTTGTAATAACAATATTAGCAATAGATTCAAACAACAAATAGCATACATCGAATACAAAAAGTAGAGGAAAATACAAAAAAGGGAAACAAGGAACGAAAACATAAATCGGAAGGTGATTTTGTTTCTTATTTTTTCTTTATTATCTTCTTAAATCCATTTTTTTTTTCTCTTTTCTTCTTTTCTTCCTCATTTCTAGCATATATATACACATTTATTTGAAAAAAATAAAAAATAAAAACAAAAAAAGTAAATTTTTACCTTTTCCTACGGCCCATGGACCTCCTAAGCATTGGTCAGTTGACCGCCCGTAGCTAGAGCTCCCTCCTCTCCCCTCTCTTCTTTCTTCCCTCTCCCCTTCTCTCTTTTTTTTTCTCTCCACGGTACAAAATGAATTTTTTTTAAAATTTTTTTGACTTATATAGGGGTCCGAAACGCACCGTTTTGGACCCCCTCTGTTTAGACTAAAAACGACGCCGTTTTGGACGCGGGTCAGGTCGACCCGACCCGCACCAGGTCAGATCCGCGTGTTTTTTAATTCAATGGTATATTTGCGCATTAGATCCTTCCGCATTTTCAGTGTTTTAAATTAGGTTTATTTTTGTTTATAATCTGGCCCTAAAATTTAATCTGACTTGCAATCTACTCCCTGTTGATGCGCTGCGTTTTGATAGAATGGGAATATTACTGATTCAGTCCCCCATGTTTCACGCGTGTTGCAATACAACCCCGTGGCTTATTTTTATTTTAGATTTGGCCCCAAAACTTCGATTTTAATCCAATTTTGGTCCTTTTTTCATTTATCTTTAATTCTTATTTAAATTTTCTTGTATTTTCATATTATTATTATTATTATTATTATTATTATTATTATTATTATTATTATTATTATTATTATTATATGCATATATGTATTTATGTTTAGTATTTTAGCTACTTTATTTTAATATTTAAATGTTATGCTTGCTTTTATATATTTTAATAATATATTATTATTATCTTTATTACAATAGTGTATATTTTTATTTGTGTGTATAGATTTATATATATAGTATTTTTGTGTTACATTGTTGTTCTTCGTATTTTAATGCCATTACTATTATGGTTGTTAATGTAGTGAATGTGTTGTTGTATGTATACATCTTTATATCGTCATTGTTATTATCATTAACCATAGTATATATTTTGTTATATATGTATATATCTATTTGTGCATAGCATTACTTTTTAATTGCTTTATTCTAATATTTCTATATCGATTATATGTATATATATTTAATATGCCTATGTACATATCCATGTATTATTAGTGTTTGTTCCTATATGTATGCATTATGTAAATATTTTAATATTATTTAACATATGTATTTTCATTTTATATGTTTTAGATACGTTTTTAATATATTATACTTTATATATTGTTATGTATATTTTAGTATATACATATATTTGTGAAATATTATCAACAGTTTTATTATTATTTTTAAATAAGTATATATATCGTGCACATATTTTAATACTACATTCTACAATTTTTGTATTATGTAGTTATTCCAACATTATATACTTAGTATTTCTAATATCCTTATTATTTATATCTATGAATGTATATGTCTATGTAGTATATTAGTAAGTCCATTTTATATTGTTGTTATTTCTAATGTATATGCATGTATCATCTATGTGTTATATATATATTATATATTTTCAATATTTTTGCATTATTGCCCTATATGTTATTTATTTCAAATATTTTTAATTTTTCCATTTATTTATTTTTATTTCATCTCAATTTTGTTTTACATTACTTCAAGAATTTTATCCATGTCCTTCTAATTAATTTCAACAATCAAGGCAATATACCGATTTAACATTAAGTCATCGAGTTCATTGCTATGTTGGGTGAACATCAATTGACTCGTGTTAAAGCGATATACCCTTCTCAAAAACCGGAATGAACTAAAATTTCTCGTCTTCTTTTAATTGGATCACGACTAAATTTTAATATTGAACTCGTATTTTTAAAAATCAAGACAACACGTGTTTATGAGATGCCAATTTCTGGGCGTCGCGAGGGTGCTAATACCTTCCTCGCACGTAACTGACTCCCGAGCCCTAATTTTTCTCTGGTTTTTAACCTAGACCCTAAACTCAGCCTTCTTTTTGTTAAAAAAAAAATCTAATAGGTATCCGATCGTACCTAGGAAAAAGGATCGGTGGCGACTCCCGGTTTATTTTAAAATCAAATTTTAGCTTTCAAGTTTTCAATAGATCGCCTCAATTAGCAACCGAAACCAAACAAATTTTTACATCGCTACAATAGTAATAACTAATAAGATTGAATTTAAGAAATAAATAATTTTGAAAAACAAAATTAATTTTATCAAAAGGCATAATTACATTCAATATTTAATTTTATTAAGAATATAAATTTATAATTACAAATATATACATATAGATATTGGGCCAAGGCATTTTATTTTTTTGAGAAGTACCCACAAAGATGGATGAAACAAATGGTAAGCCCAAACATAGAGAGGCAAACCCAGAATTGTGCAGCGAACATTGACCCTTATTTCCTGGTAAGGGGAATCTGGAAATCAAAATATCAAAAATTCTCTTGGGTTGCAAGTGTACGTTTGGATGGCTCAATTGGTTAGAGCACCACCACCACCAGCCACATCACTCTGCTTTCATCCAAAACTATTTTCTCCAGTCCCCAGAACCAGGATGGCAATCAATCCCACCAACACATCACCTTCCTTCAACTCCAGGAAGCTTCCCATTTTGCTGTTTGACATCATGGACACCATTGTTCGTGACCCTTTTTACCATGACGTCCCTGCCTTCTTCGGGTAACTGGTTTTTTCATCTCCCTCCCCTCTTTCTCTTTTTTAATTCTTGTTTCGAATTGTGTTTGTTGGGTTTTTATCATTTTTGTTTTTATTTCAAACCAATATAACTGCCACTGCTGGCGATAGTTTTTGAAGTGATCAAAGTTAAATTCGATGGTCAGAATGTCTTTGAAGGAACTAATTGAATGCAAGCATCCAACTGCATGGCTTGAGTTCGAAAATGGGGTGATTGATGAGGTACACCTAGATTTATAATGTGGGAAAGTTATAGTTCTCTAGATTTTATTGACTAAAGTAGTCTTATGAGTAAGTGTTGTAAGATCTGTTAAACTGTTTGATTGAGGTACCTAACAAATTATAATATTTCTTGAAACATGTTTCACTTGTCAATTTTTTAGGATTGATTGCCATTTCAAGTAATAAAAGCTAAGTTGGATCTTTATTCCTTTGAATTTTTGTACATAAAGGCGAGTTGAATAGAGTTCCACAGTAACAGCCTTGACCTCAAGCTGTTTTGTGTACGAGAGGCTTGAAACCATCCCTGAGCTTGAATAAGTTTCATTTTATAAACTTGATCTTGACTTAATTAGGATCAAATATCTTAAAGAATATGTAATGTTATTTGTTCTATATCATACATTTATTCAGACACACATAGGCCCTAAAATAATAAAATTATATATATTATAGTGCATATAGATGATAATATATGCATTTTACTAAAAATATACATTTTTAAATGCTTTATTAGCCCTGTATGAGCCTGAACCTGACTTGGCAGAGGAGGAGTAGAACTTGACTATTTCCTGAGTAGCTTGCACAGCATGTTGACCCACTTACAACCCGAGTTGGTGACACTGCATTAGTTTTGATTTTTCTTACTTCCCATCATTGTTGCCTTCTTACATCTCCTGCAAAATATCATTTACCTGTTAAACACAAAATGAAATGGCCCTTTGTAGTCCCTTTCCTTCGTCTTTGCTTTCTGATAAGTGGATATAGTAGCTAAAACATTAGTCTTTTAACAATATTTCTCTAGGCTTCAGCTAGTGAAGCTTGTGTACACAACCAAAGCATAACACACCACTTATCTGTTGCCTTTAGATTAACTATCAGTACATTCATTTATTATTATTTATGTTCTTTATTGTTCCGTATCCTTATTAGTTTTATGCCAACGTTAACCTATCCATAACCATGATCCTATATTATATTGACCTGTATATTGATTCTTTGACAGAAACCTACTAGAACTTGTAAATTTCCAGTCCACCAGAAACATACTATTAAAGGATATCATTGCGGTTTCAGTTTCACATTTATAAATGGAACTTTTGAATTTATACTTTATTACTGTACTTTCTACCACATTTTTTAGCAATATAATTTGTGACTGAAAGCATGTAAAATAATTCCATGCCTTTCTTCTATGTTTAATAACCCCTTTTTCTCTTTCGCTCCTTTTCACTTATGGGTCTCTTCATTGCTATATGACCTTTAAGACGTTTGCTTTTCTCTCAATTTTATTGCCTTGCTGTTTACCTTCTGGTCTGGAGTGTGAGAAAGTTATCTTATTTCCTTTCAGGAGGAGCTAGAAGGAAAATTCTTTAAAGACAGAAGACCTTTTGATTTGCAAGGTTGGTTTTGCATTTGTTTTCGTGATGTTATTCTTTCAATCCATTGTTTCAAGGCTGATTAGCATTTTCATTAGATATAAGCAAAATATGCTTGATTTTAGTATAAATTCTCAAATAAAAAAGAAATTAAATATTTTGCATTGTTAGGGAGAGATATTTGTTTCATTGAGTCATTTTCTTAATCTTTTTGTTGCATATGACACATAGATTCCTTTTCCATTATCTTTTAGTTCCACAATGCTAATTTTGATGGTGTCTATATAGGAAACCTACGTTGCGTGGTATAGAAACGTTTATTGCTAACTGTAAGGAAAAAGGTTTAAGGATGCACGCATATTGACAATGTGGGGTTTGGAGATAAGAGTCTACTTAAGAAGTATGTTCAATCACTTCTCAGAATCCTGAAGAAACTGGTTTCACTGTTAATGGCTTGATGACATCAACCTAAGAGAAGTATGGGAATTTTGATATTAAAGAAGGTAGAAAAGAAATGGGTTGTGTTTGCTAAAAACTAAGCACAGCAATCATAGTTCTTAGGCCATTCTGGGGCCTTATATTATAATTGTGGATAAAAGAGGCAAACCATCAGGGTTTCTGATGCTGAATATATGTGGTTTAGGGGAGAAAACAATAGCAATTAAAAGAATTAGAGCTGAACAAATGAATAGGAAAGATGGAACTCTAGAAAACTTAAGTTGTAGAAAACCTCTAATTTTTCTATTAATTCAAAGGAAATAATCAGAATAATAATTATGGCCGTAAAGCCTAAAACTTATTTATATAGGATTTCTTTCTTGCAAGTTTCTAGGCTTACTTGCACATAAAGTTTTTTTCATAACCCTAGCTTCAAACCGTAAAGATAACTAATAACCCTAGCCATTTATAATATATCTAATACTTAAAATAAATATTATGAAATAAACTGAAATAATAAAATATTATAATAAAAATAAAAGCTCCTGTGTCATGAACTCTTCAAAGAAGGGTTTAGGTCGTTGAATATGAATGCCTTTGCTGATATAATGCGTGCATATCTCAATAGATGGTTGAGTGGATATGTAGTGTTGGCATAATTGCCGCTGCATGTTGATTCAAATATGTGCTTTATTGGTTTTCAATTCTGGATCATGCCCCAATTGATTGAGACAAAGAATTGATAATTTGCATTTATTCAGCTGTATTTTTGGCCTATGTTTGTTTTTCATAGGCATCTCTGTCCTGAAACATAGTCAAAATTTCCTACGATGAAATTAGGACATACATTTATTAATTACCATTTTTTGCGTTTCAACTCTAAGCAAAAGGAAATAACTTTTCTTCGAAACAAATAGTTTAACCAGCCACAGACACATGTAGAAACCTATGATATCATGTAAAGTTACTAAAATAACTTTGCTTTGCACACTGTTGATATCATAAAAATGCCTTTTTTTGGCAGAAAATGTGTAGGAGAGTCGATATATATATGTTGTTCTGTGCTCTTGTCAATTTTAGTTGGTAGTGAGGTTTATATATATATGTTGCATAATGATAATGGGATCGTACCAAAGCAGAGAAATATGCATTCCTAAGTGAGTTTGAGAGAGGTGGAGGGAAGGAGAAATATGCACACTGGTTCCGGTGATTGAGTTTCTAGTCTCTAATTACTTGAAAGATTGATGCAGAAACTAGTGTGAAATGTATCAGATGTGGTAAATAACTAGTAATTCTTGGACTTATATTGTTCTAATCTTAATGAATGTAGTATTAACTATTTCTTGAAATAATAAAAATGTATCTAATAGATCTATGGTTTGCCTACATATTTTTAAGTAATATTAAGAAAATGAAAGAAGCGAATATTGATTTTCAAGTGAAATATGATCTTTTAAAGTGTAAAAATGAATAACTGTTCTTGTAGTTAAAAATTTAATGAACTAATCAATTGTAAAACTCAGGATTGTGCTTTGATTTGTTTTACCCTTGAGAACTGTACATGGAAGGTGGAATCAGGTAAGCTATTACAAGTGCATTTCCAGTCAGGTTTAGAGAAACATTTTGCATTTCTGCTTAATACAAGAGGAAACTATGATTGCAGTCCAATAGATTTCAAAAATTCTATCTTCTTTGTATTTCCTTTGTAATGTGTTTGCCCATGAATTTTGTCTAACATCTCCATGTTTGCCTTCCTAATTGTGTTTAGGTGTTAATTTCACTTATTTTTCAGGCCTCAAGAATTGTATGAGAAGAGGATATTCCTACATAGATGGAGTTGAACAGTTGCTTCAGGACTTGAAGCAAAACAATTATGAAATGCATGCTTTTACAAATTACCCAATCTGGTAGGACGGAACAGCTCTCCTGATTCCTTCTGATTCAGTAGTTTACAAATTGAAGATATGTAAATGAGTATATGTTTCTTCAGGTACAGAATAATCGAGGACAAGTTAAACATTTCAAAGTATTTATCCTGGACATTTTGTTCGTGTATGTATGGTATGTTCAAGGACTCAGTCTCTTTGCAATTAGAATATTTCTTCCGCACAGAAGGATGTCTCCAATTTTTAGAACAAAATGAAGAATTTCAATTCTATATTTATTTTTATTAGTTTCAAGTTCCTAAATTCATTCCCTCATATGTCACATTATAGCTCTAAGCGGTTACTCTTTTTTCATAGAAAAGAGACCATAGCCTTAGGTGGGGGAGAGCAATTGGTTTTTTAGGTAGCTTCAGTCAGTCAGGTCGGGCAACTGACTTTATATTATATATTTTTTATAGGTTATAAATATATTTAAAATTAATTAATTAATTAATTAATATATTACAATTGGTTAATTCGGTTGGTTTGTTTATGAAATTCATTAACCAAAAACCAACCAAATTAACATATTTTAACCGACCACATAACTGACTTGGACATACTAATTTATTTACAAAACTGAAGGTGTGCACCAACTTTTGCTCACCCCTAGCCCTAGGGGAGCTGGGAAAGGGGAATTTTGCAAGAGCTAAGAATTAAACCAGCCTTGCCCGAATCTATCTCCTAAGGTGGGTGAACCATTAGGGCTAAACCCAGGTTCCTCACTCTTTAATCTCCTTTTCTCTGAAGTCATGATAGAATACCTAAGCCAATGATGAACTTCATAATCATTAACCTTGCTGATTTACTCCCGGACAATAGTTTATCAGCATTATATGTGTTATGCATCATGAATGGTCTGAGTAAAAGAGTCTACAGCTAGTTTTTGTTTTAACCGAAAAGGTAAGGTCCTTAGTACCTTCTAGTTTGTCTTATGCTAATATGGGCTGCTCTTTCCATTTATTTTATTACAACTGAAACGGCCACATTTTAATTTTGTTCCGTTTCATTGAACTGAAACGGCAACATTCTTTTGTGCTATAATTGTCTATCCAAAGTACCACCTTTTTTTTTACTTACTGTTAAATGGTTAACTCCTCGTTATTGGTCCATTATTACTGCTTGCAGAAGCAAGTCAGCAGTCATGTTTCTTCTGTTCATCATTCAAAGAGAAATGATGCAAACATCTATTTGTCTCCATCACAAGATTTTCCTTTTATTTTTTCAGTCTTCCTAAATATTTCAATGTTGTTTTAACACTGTACAATTGTCAGTAATTGTGCTCTGGAGCAAATATGTACATCTAGAGAATGTCAACTGTTTTCTTCTGACTGTCATGTAGCTCTTTTTGCTTAGTGAATGATTTTGTCTACTGTGCATCCAGGAAAGAGGAAGCCTGATCCTGATTTCTATTTGGCTGTTGTGGAACATCTTAAAGTTGATCCAGCAAGCTGTATATTCGTTGATGACAGGTACCATCCTTGCCACTTTACTGCTGTGGAGGCTTTTGTAATCGGATATAAAAGCAGAAGTAGATGGTACAAAATGGATTCAGGGGAAGGGGGGTTGAAAACATATTAGATGTTGCACCTTGCGTTAAAACAAGATGATGTTCTCTAATTAAAATTATGTAAACAGTTACGGATTCTCTATCTCATGCCTGTGCATGACACATGCATTTGTTGTTTCAAGACCACATGGCCTCATGTGTCTATAGGGTTGCGTGGGAGTTTTCTGTTAATGGGTATGTCTGTGCACGATTATTCTTGTCTAGCATTTTTGTCCAATGCATGTGAATTTTAAAAAAGTTATATGTGTATATGTATATCTGTATATGTCAATTTTTTAAGACGTTTACAACTGTTTGTGGCCTAATCTCTATGTGCCACGTTTTTGGGGGTTCATGTGTATGAAGGCCTAGCGTGCCTCTAACAAACCTAAGAGAGAGAACCATTTCACATCATAGTCTCACTCTAGCTTCTCGAGGTTTGATTTCCAGCCCCCGAAGTTGGAAATCCTAAATTCTAAATATCCTTTTGGACCGAAATGCCTGTGTGATCCGGAGTCATTGTATTATCTTCACTCCAATCATAGGATTTTCTTTGAAGGAAAGTTTTATATTTCTCTAATGCTTTTAAGCCAACAAATTTCATAGAACTCAGTTCACCAACATCATATGCATATATATCATTCGGAGACTAGTACATTAACACCTAAGTAGCCTTTTTGCTTACTGACGTGTTGGCAGGATAAAAAACGTTGAGGCTGCTGTAGGAGTTGGCATTACTGGTCTTCAATTCAAGAACTCAGATTTACTACGTCAAGATCTTCTACGGTTGGGGGTTGACATTGCAATAGATGCACAGTGAGGATCAGCTTAAGGCTGCAGAATGAACAGACATTTTGACCTCTAAACTTGCTTTAAACTATATTTACATTTTGTCCATTTTTGCTCTTCTGCGTTCTTAAAATTTATCCATCACCCTTATCTCTTGCATAAATACATATCAAAATTTCATTCTTTTTATCAAGTATCCTTTGAATAAATGTCGGATACTCTGATTTCAAAAGTTTTGTACTCTGTATCCTACAGAAAAAAAAAAAGAAAAAAGAAAAACTTACGCGATTTTCATGGAATAATCATCCTTAATGACCTGTTTTCCACTGATTTTCTTTTTTATTTCACATAAAAGTTGATAAAAATATCATGAAGGCTTTTGTACTAGGAGTCAGATTGTATTTTCACTTTTTACTCAAAATGGTTAAATTAGTTCATAGATATTAGATCAAAAATAAATTGGTTATTTTTTGTTTAAAATTTCATCTATTTCTACTATTAAAAATTGATGTAATTAATAAAATAACTAAACAGTTTCACATAGAATGTCATGTCTATCTTATTCTAACATACAACGATCAAATTTAGCAATAAAAATAGATGTAATTTTTAACAGAAAGATTAGTTTACTCTTTGATTCAATATATAAAGATTAATTTGTGTATTTTTTTAGAAGGGATAAAATGCAATCCCAACTCTTGCAAATATCTCAATGTGACTTTTACCTATAAAAATCAACTCGAACATAAATAGCTTGTAATCTAGTTTGATCAGGAAAAAATAAAAGTCAACAGATTAGTGGCTTGGTTAAGTCACGTGGGAATTGTTAGAGCAGTTGAAAGAAAGTTAGTTAGTTGTTAGTAGCAGTTAGTTTGTTAAAACTGTACAGCCACTCTATAAATGCATGTATTAGTGCTATGAATAATCAATCTTGAATTTCCCTATCGTTCTCTTTACTGTAACTCTAGTATCTTTAGTATAGTTCAACATGGTATCAGTAGTTCAGGTTCATCTGGGGTGGTAGATTCATGAGTCTCTCGTCGAGTCCGTCTGCAGTTCAGTTTGCTGATCCCATGACAACATCCGGTCTTGCTGATGGTATTGTTGACAGTCGGTTCTTCTTCACCAAACGAATCAGTGTTCTCCTTGATGATTCCAACTATCTTTTATGGCGGCAGTAGGTTCTCTTGGATATTAAAACTTACAAGCTTCAACGGTTTCTTGATCTCAACACTGTTCCACCATCTCAAACAGTTCCAGGAGAGGATGGTGTGTCTCAAGACAATGTTGAGTTCACTCGGTTTGAACAGCAAGATGGCGTTGCTTCTTGGCTTTTGTCCTTGGTGAGTCAATCTGTTTTACCTCACCTTATTGGCTTGGATACAGGTGCTCAAATTTGGAATACCATTGTGTCTCTCTATGGAAGTAAAACTACATCTCGGCTGATGTTTTATCGTCGAGCGCTACATTCACAACGCAAGGGGGATCTTCCTATGAAAGAGTTCTTGATGAAAATTAAGTCCTATTGTGACAATCTTGCCAGCTGTGGAGAGATTATCAGTGAACGTGAACATGTCACTGCAATCCTCAATGGGCTACCCTCAGAGTATGAGTCTGTCATCTCGATTATATTGGCTAGCCAACTTCCCTACAGTGTTCAGAATGTCACCACCATGTTAATAGATACTGAAGCTTGATAGCAAGCTATAATGACTGAGGTTGCTACCTTAGCCAATTTAGTCTCTTAGCAAGCATCAGACTCAGATAGCAACAGTCGTCCTTCATCATATCGGCCTTCCACTACTCGAGGTCGCGGGCGTGGTCGTTTTTCTGGTGGTCGTGTTTAGTGCTAGTTGTGTGGAAAACTAATACACCTTGTTGACCGTTGTTACCATCGGTTTGATGCTTTATACAAAAGCACAGGCTACAGGCCTCCACCGCAATATGTGTGTTTATGGTCCTGGTTCATCTCCCTGGATGCAGCTCTCTGTGCCTATGATGCCTTCTATGATGCCTGCACCTTGGCCACATTCACCAGGCTAGTCTTATCAAGCAGCACCTCCACCATCTTGGACAAATCTGTTTATGAGCAATCCTTTACAACCTGCTAATGCATCTCCTTCTATTGCCCCACCTTCTAATGCTTATCTTGTCACAGCTGAAACAGTCAGTGACAACACTTGGTATTCTGACTCTAGGGCCACTCATCATCTTACTCACTCGGCCTCTAATCTTGGTGAAAGTTCTTCTCAAAGTGGACCAGGTAAGGTCTATGTTGGTAATGGTAATGCCCTACATGTACTCTGTTCTGGTCAATCCTCTCTGCTTACTAGATCACGGCTGTTGTATATGAAATCTCTATTATTTGCTCCTGGAAAAACCAAAAACCTGCTCTCTGTGTCTAAATTTACACGAGATAATCAAGTCATGTTTGAGTTTCTACCTACACAATGTCAAGTGCGGGACTTGAAAACCAAGGAGGTGCTCCTTCATGGCTCGGTGCATCATAGGTTTTACAAGTTGCATTTGAAAGCTGCTGCAGAACGTGATCCAGTTCCATCCAATGCTCATTGCTTTACTGCTAGTACCCGTGTTCCTCTAAGTGTGTGGCACTCTAGGCTAGGACACCCTTGTAAAAGTGTTCTGCTCAAAGCTTTACAAAGTTGTAATATGCTAATTGATGTCAATAAAGAAGATTTTGCATGTGTTGCGTGTCACATTGGCAAGGAACATAAGCTTCCCTTATCCAATTCCGTATCTGCATATTTTGCCCCTCTACAGCTGGTAGTAACAGATGTCTGGGGACCAGCTCCGATAACCTCAAATGGGTTTCAGTATTATGTAGCCTTCACAGATGCTTACACTCGGTACACGTAGGTCTATTTTTTGCATAGGAAATCTGAGGTTCTTACTATTTTTCCTCAATTTCATAAACAGGCTAAAACAGTGCTTGGGGTGTCTCTTCAAACCTTGCAGACCGATGGAGGGGGCGAGTTTCAAGTGTTGAAACAGTATCTTACTTAGCATGGGATTACACAGCACTTTACATGTCCCTACACCTCAGCTCAAAATGGCTTGGTTGAACGTAAGCATCGTCAGATCGTTGAAACAAGCCTTTCCATGCTGGCACATGCGTCTATGCCCATTACCTACTGGAATGATGCCTTCAGTTGTGCTGTTTATCTTCTTAACCGATTACCTACAGCTCCCTTAGCCTTTGTCTCTCCATATGAGAAGCTGTTTCAAACCAAACCCAACTACTCGTTTCTTAGAACATTTGGCTGCCTTTGCTTTCCAAATCTCAGGCCCTATAACAGTCATAAGCTTTTGTTTTGTTCTACCCCTTGTACCTTCTTGGGTTACTCACCTCTTCATAAAGGGTATAAAAGTCAAGCTAGTAATAGCCGTGTTTATATATCTCGGCATGTCACCTTTCATGAGTCTGTGTTTCCCTTTGTAAGTATCCCTACCAATCATTCTTCATCCACGCCATACCCTCAATATAGCTCCAAATTACTTGTCTTGTCACCTGACACTTCTACACAACGTCAATCACCCTGTGTCAATCTACCTGTCCCAAGCTTACCCAACTCCCCTACACTGAGTCACAATCACTCTAATAGTCAGATATCTCACCTACCTCTTTCTAGCTCTACTGTCCCTATACAACCCTCCACCAATGCATCCAGCTCACCAGTTCTTACTCAACCACCAGCTAGTGCCCTACCTGTTGTTTCTCACAACTCTCATGCAGTGACTGCTCGCAGCAAAGCAGGTATATTTAAGCCAAAGACCTATCTGAGCACTGTGCCTTGTTCTGATATTCCTATTGACATACATGCAGCCATGGCGCATAAGTGTTGGGTTGATGCTGTTCATACTGAACTTCAGGCACTTGAGCGCAATAATACTTGGACTTTGTGTTCCCTTCCTTCACATCGTCGAACCATTGGCTGTAAATGGTTATTTAAAGTAAAAAAGAAAGAAAATGGTACTCTTGATCGCTACAAAGGCTGACTGGTTGCCAAGGGATTCTCACAGCATGCAGGTATTGATTTTCGAGATATGTTCAGTCCGGTGGTTCGAGCTGTTACCATTAGATCTGTTCTTGCTGTTGCAGTAATGAAGAAATGGCAATTGAGACAGGTCAACGTTAATAACGCGTTTCTGAATGGGGAGCTGACTGAGGAAATTTTCATGGATCAACCTCTTGGGTTTGAGGTGTTTGATTCAGCTAGCCAGAAGTTGGTCTGTCGTCTAAACAAAGCGCTGTATGGACTGCGTCAAGCCCCTCGTGTATGGTTCTATACACTCAAGCAGTATTTGACTGACATGCTCAGGTTTCATGCTTCAAAAGCTGATCCCTCACTCTTCATACGTACTTCTTCTGATAGTCAACTGTTGCTTATGGCTGATGTGGATGATATAGTCATCACTGGGAGCTCCGATGCAGCTATAGATAATGTGGTAAGGCAGCTTCATAGCAAGTTTTCACTTAAAGATATGGGTAGGCTCAATTTTTTTCTCGGCATAGAAGTTCACACTACGTCTCAAGGGCTATATCTCAGTCAAAGAAAATATGTTCAGGAGATTTTAACTAAAGCAGGTATGATACGTGCTGCTGCAACACCAACACCTATGGTGTGCATGCCTAAACTAGTGGCCTCTGATGAGAGTCAGGCTTTTCCAGATGGTCATCTCTATGGAAGTACTGTGGGAATGCTGCAATATTTGTGTATTACAAGGCCAGATTTGTCGTTTTGTGTGAATAAGCTAAGTCAGTATATGAACTCTCCTAGTGATAATCATTGGAGAGCAGTTAAACGCGTCTTGCGCTACTTAATTGGAACATTAGAGTATGGATTGCGTTACTCTCAAGGGCAATGCAAGCTTGTTGGTTACTTAGATGCAGACTGGGCGTCCTCGGTTGAAGACAGAAGGTCCACTACAGGATATGTTCTTTACCTTGGGGAGAATCCAATAGCCTAGTGCTCCAAGAAGCAAGCTGTGGTGTCCAGATCATCCTAAGAAGCAAAATATCGCAGTCTCGCCAACTGTGTGTCTGAAGTGCTATGGGTTAACCAGCTTCTGAAAGAAATTGGAGTTGACTTAGAACAGACGCCAGTGATCTGGTGTGATAACACTTCTACTGTATCCGACTCATCATGCAAGAGTCAAGCATGTTAAAATTGACCATCATTTCGTTCGAGAGAAAGTTCTTGATGGAACTCTTCAAGTAAACTATGTTCCATCAACCAATCAAGTTGCTGATGTCCTGACAAAGCTTATCCCGCCTAAACAGTTTGCTGAGTTTCGACATGCGCTGCAAGTCACTCCAATCAATACTATTGATAGCAATGATCTTCAGAAGAGAAAAGAACCAGGAGAATGTTAGAGTAGTTGAAAGAAAGTTAGTTAGTTGTTAGTAGCAGTTAGTTTGTTAAAACTGTACAGCCACTCTATAAATGCATGTATTAGTGCTATGAATAATCAATCTTGAATTTCCCTATCGTTCTCTTTACTGTAACTCTAGTATCTTTAGTATAGTTCAACAGGAATTAACTCTGTTTAAGTCTACTAACAGTGACTAGATAATTTCTTATTAAGGAACAAAGATTTAAGTGCATAAGTATTTACAATGCAGTCAAAACTCAAGGAACAAATATTTGAGGGCATTAGTATTTACAACGCTGGCATCAAAACTCCAGAGTAGCAAAATAGAGGTAAAATTGCCAAAAAAATTTAGTGAAGTTATGCCATTTTTTTTATTTAGGATTTGACAAAGGTCTCCTTATAAATTTTCTCTTTCTGAGTTTCTTCACCACCCTTGTTCTTTTGCTTCCAACTTTTAACTTCAGCTTTTCTAACTTTTCTTTACCTCCCTCTATATCAGCTTCAATGGCTCTCTCTCTTTTCTCATCAGATAGCAAAGCCAGTCTTGCAAATTTCTTTGGCCTCACCAATCCAAGTCTCTCAGTTATGTCCTTGAATGCAGGTACTAGACCGCGTCTAATGAAACATCCTTCAATCAGTTGCATTGAGCTCAGCTCCGGGAGAGATGGGGCATTCTTCAATTCAAGGTCCAAGCAGAATGGTGAGTCCTTCAACCACATCCTAAGGGAGTGAGCCTTTGCTACAAGGAGACCACTGCGTGTTTTGCAAGGAAGAAAAGGAGAACCCATCTCCCAAAGGCATGCCTTCAGTGTGCTGTTGAGGGAAACCATGTTGTACTCTGATGTCCCAGTTATTAGAACAACTGATTTTGGAGACTCCGGATACCCTTGTAATGAAGCATCCTTCCATACGAAAAACATTGCTAAGTTAGAAATACAATGATGATAACTGAAAACCAAGATGGGAACAGGAAATAGAATAAAATGTATTAAACTAAATCAACTTCTGTAATGTCCTCGATCTTTCTGCAGTAAACTAAAATGGAGGCAACCCTTAAGTTTCAACCTTCACTAGTTTGCTGTTCAGGGTACCACTCGGAATCACAGGCAAGCTGGTACTCAATAAACTCTATATTTTCTTATCCCCGATTTAAAATATGCGGGACTTAATTAAAAAGTCTAATTTTTCTCAAAATTCTCATCACTCTCGATCTCATATAAAACCAAATTTATCTTCATACCATACCTTGCTTGCCGCTGTACAGTAACTTCCAGTTCCTATAAAAATGAAGCCCAGTCTTCCTCATGTCATACATGTACGTCTACCTTTACTAGTCTTATCAGAGTTGATACGGTATGTATAAACCCAAATTACAACAGCTTGAAAGAGAGATCTAACTAGTATAGGAGCTTAATAGTGAAAACTAACCAAAAAAAAATCTGGTGTAAATACAAAGTAAAAAGGAAACTTAAAATCACCACTCAATAATCAATGAGGTACATAAAGCCTTGAATTTCAGCATTAAGTAAATTTTGCAAGTCCAGACACCATAAAGATAAGCACATAACAAGGGCAATAATAATGAATATTTTTTATGTCAACCGTAAGCTAGAAATTTATCTTCAGAACAACTACATTAGCATCAACAAGGCCACCGTTGTAGAAGCAATCGTTTAAAGGATATCACATTATTTAAGTTAATGTCATATTAGCCATTAAACTTCAAGAAAACATCCAATATAGTAAATGAAGAAAATAAAAATATACAATGTAATACAACCACTTTGATTCTGTGTATCAATTCACCCATGTATAACGGGATCATCATTGGATAAAAAATAAGCCATAGATATAGTCCCTAAGAAAGTTAAAACCGCAGCTACTAAACAGTAGTGCTATGAATAGGATCAAGGTATTCTAGCCAACTTTTGACCTACAAATGCTCTATTGGCAACATAGTCTATCAAGGCTCGCATTTTATGATGCTACCAGCATAAAGATCAGCACTGCATCAAGGATCAGTCATAGTCAGTAAGAAAGACTGCAGCTACTAAACAGTGGTACTGTGCATAGGAGTAAGATATTGTAGCTGGATTTTGACCTACAAGTGTCCTCTTGACTACATGGTTTAGTCAAGGTCAGACTTTTATGAAACTGTTCTACTGTAAGGATCAGCATAGGATCAAAGACAAATCATAGATAGTAGTCTGTAAGAAATAAGAATGTTGAAACCACAGCTGCTAAATAGCAGTATGTGCATAAGGTCAAGGTATTCTAGCCAGCTTTTCACCTTGTGGAAATCTGGGATTCATATTCCAAGAATCTTAGGATTTGATCAACTAAATTGAAGGGATATGAAAGACTGAATTAGAGGAACGTGATCTAGAGGTTTATGTACAGCTAGTTAAATCTTTATTTATAGGAGAGACATTAGGTGAGATTTTCTTTTGTGTTAAAGTTTACTTTTTTG
The DNA here is from genome assembly GCF_025698485.1 of Gossypium arboreum. Lineage (NCBI taxonomy): Eukaryota > Viridiplantae > Streptophyta > Magnoliopsida > Malvales > Malvaceae > Gossypium > Gossypium arboreum. The sequence continues at coordinate 9,459,970 of NC_069071.1, forward strand.
TGTTTTCTCCAGCCAATTGTCACTGCACCAGGTTGAGGAACATCAACTGATTTGTCCTCATGAATCTCAAGCAATTGTCTCAGAACCATACCGAACTCATTAATGGTTGCCTTTAGATTGAGCACCAAGTTAATGGATTTCTTGGCGCTCAAGAAAAAAAACCAAGTCTAGCAACCAGAACATCTAACTTCCTAGAGTGTTGATGGAGAAGGTGAGAGGAAAGAAGTGCAGATCTCCAAGTAGGCATAGAGAGGACAAGTGGGTAAATCCAAGATGGTCAAATTATGATGGCTGATGGATGAGGATGAGTAGGAGATGAGGAAGGTGGGGAGACTAGGAACCATAAAAGGGATTGTTATAGAGGTGGAGGATGGATTTTCAGGTAGAACCGGTGGCAGTGTCTACAATGGATTCAGGGGTTAATGCCATTTTTGATGAGGTTGAAACTGGTAGGATGGATTTGGGGTAACGCCATTTAGATGTTGGATCAGGAGCAAGAAAGGAAAGGAGAAGAAAAAGAAAAAAAATACATAAAATAAAAAAAATGAAAGTTTTAATTCTAATTTTCAGAATAATTTGATGTCTTTATTTTCAAGCAATAAATTTGAGAAATATAAGGAAAACATTTAACTTTTTTTTCAATTTAGAAATCTAAAAAATTATAATTTTCTATTTTATAGATACGTGTGGCTTATATGTTGGTAAGGTTGCCCCTAGTAATTTTTGAAAGTTCAAAAAGAAACTAAAATAAAGGTTAAGAGAACTTACCTGCATATGATCAAGCCACAAAGTGAGAGCAACAAGAGCAGAACCAGCAGATAACTTTCTAAAATCAGCACCCCAGTCTTTATCAGCTACCCTGAATAAGAAATGCTATAATGATTAAGGGAACAATTTTGGTATGTAATATAATTGTCTAATTTTGCATTAACTTCCTATCTATGATTATGCATATGCATAAAACAGTCCTCTTTAAAGTATTACAAAATCCTAGAACTCTACATTTGTGTCAAAGTTCCTTTGCAGTTTCAGTCCTTTCATATGACTGGATCTGCATTGATGCAAGCTATTTCAGACCAGTGCTAACATCAAGATAAACTGGAGGTTTTGAGTTCCACGGAAATATGCTCACAATCTATAACGGTAAAGACAGAAACCAAGGCTAGGCTCTATAGTGGTCTTTGGGTGCTGAAATCAGAGAAGCAATCATGCTATATAGTCGTCGAGAAGCCTACAAATTACATGATTCACATCACATCCAGGGTTTCCCAGGCAACTCAACTTGTAAAGGAGAAGGACACCAACAGCTTAATTACGAACAAAATTTTCTTGTAGCAGCAAGCATATCCTGATACCTAAAGGACTAAGTTCCAAATTAAGCAAGAAAAAAACTTCATTTGACTAATCAACAGCTGCAAACAAACTAAAACTACGTTTGAAGACCTAATAAAATCTTGATACTCCATCAAACTTCTGGCATAATCAGAAGTCATCAAGGTACACTTCAGTCAAGAAACTTAGACTAGATAAATATAATAAAAGTAAATCACATTGGTAACATTTAAAATATGGTCAATATTATAAATGCATGAAAACCCGCTTTTCTTGGACTAGTTTCAAGAACTTTATTGATGTCACAGTACGGTTCAAAAGAGTTTGGTAAAAAGGCAATGGAAAACTAACCTATCAGTGCCAGAATATACCTGAAAACATCATGTCGATAAATGTTCTTCTTGACTGCCAATTGGAAAACCCAGGAGGCAGTGGCCCGATGCTCAAATGCCCATAATAGATCCACCAAGGAATTGACAAAGTTAAAGGCTGCACTGTCCTCTACAGGTTCTAGCTTATCAAGACAACTTTCTAGCTCTGAAAATAGTAACTCAGATTTTTCTGTCATAAGCCTAGATTCCAACAATAACAATCAGTAAGTGTAAGGAATGAAACAAAGGGAAAGAAAATCCATCTTCAAGACCATTGTCTTGTTCCTAAAATGAAAAACATATACCTGATAGGAAGATCAAATCCAGCATTACGAAGTGCGTTTAAGAGGACAATGGCTTCACTTGTGTACTGGGACAAACTTGCAGCCCTGATAAAGCATGTCCAAATTCTGTGGTCTACTTCCAAGCCCTCCATCTTCATCTCCATAAGCTTTTGAATTCCAACATTATAATCTCCATTCTGAAGATAAGCATTAATGAGTGAACTATATGGTAGTGTAGTCAGATTTAATCCTGTTTCTTTCAAATTAGCGAGGACTTTTTCTGCTTGCTGTGGCTGTCCAGAGCTTCCATAAGAAACCATAAGCATGTGCATTGTAGCAATGGTGGGTTTCACTCCAGCTTTTTTCATCATGCTTAATAGGTTTTCAGCTTTGGAATGGTTTCCAGAATTTCTATATATTTTCATCATTGTATGAAAGAAAGAGCGGTCCAATTTATAGCCTTTCGAAAGCAAATCGTTGAACAATTCCTCAGCTTGTTCCAACAGTTCCTGCTTGCCAAATGCTGAAATCAGACTTTTAAAGGTGTCTAATTTCGGTTCTAAACCCGCTTTCCTCATTTCATGCATCAGAGATAATCCCTCTTCAGGTCTACGATCTCTGCAGTACATTATTATCAAAGTGTTGTAAGTGTCCTCATCTGGTTCAAGTCTGGCTTCTATAATCTGTTGATATATCTGAGCTGTCCTTTTGTAATCCTCAATTCCTGAGTATAACTTTAGCATAGAATTCCAAATTGAAAGATCAGGCTTAAATCCTGCTTCTTCCATTTCAGAGACCATTGCTTCAACATCCCTCACCCGTTTCCCCTTGCAGAACAGTCTAATCATAATCCTGTAAAGATGCATTGTAGGAAAATACCCTGCAGCTTTCATTCCACTGTATATCTTCTTCACCTCAAAGAGGTTTCCAGCTTCTGCAAATGCATCAAGCATCAGAAGAATAGAACTCTTGCTTATTTTAAAACCCATATCTTGCAACTGCTCGATTACCACATAAATCTCAGACAATCTTCCATCCACAACTAGTGCTTCCAATAGACCATTAATGGAATCTACTGTTGGCGAAGGACCATCTCTCATCATTGTATTAAAAACAGCTCTAGCTCGTTCATAGCAACCGCTTGCAGCATAAGCCTGAATTAAGGCATTCCAGATTTTGCGATCCACATTCATATATCTTTGTCTAACATTGCCCACCACACTTTCAGCTTTTTGCCACAGCTTCACTTTTCCATATGCTTCAATAACATCAACATAAATAATAGAATTGTCAAGCAGAAGACCTTGCACTTCAGCTTGATTAATCAAACAATGTGCCGTCTCAGGGAAGCCCATTTTACAATAGACCCTAATCATACATTTCATGATACATTCAGGAGGTTCAACACCACAGAATCTCATTTCGGTAAAAATCTGAGAAGCCTCAGTTAGAAGTTTATTTTCTTCACAGCATCTAATAAGGGACTCATACATGGTAGAACTCCTGCTAAATGAACCAGATTCTCTAGCATTACTGTACTCCTTCAAGGCAGCATCTAACTGGCAAGCCTCACAAAGTACGACAACTAGAGCTTCAGTTATCAGTTTACTGGGCCCTTCAGTGTGTTCTTTCAAGAACTCAAGTACTTCGCATGCTTCTTTGTGCCTGCCAGATGAACTGTATGAACTCAAAATAGACAACAAATTTTCATCATCTAGCGCTTCACCATTACTTATGCCTAATCTCAGCATCTGTACAGCCAGGTCATAGCATTCACCCTTGACAAGGAAAGAGGAAATAGTTTGAAGATTCATACCACAAAGTTCTTTCATGTCTCCAACCACCATTTTAATTTCTTCCACTTTATTTTCCTTTGTTAGTGCCTGAACCATCACCTCATAAAGTATATTATCTGGTGTGAAACCATCACGAACCATTTCCTGGTACATCACCCATGCTTTTGTTATTTCATTACATCTCAAAAGGATATCCAACATGACAGAGTATGCCAGGAAATCAGGTCTAATCCCAGATTTCCGCATGCAATTAAATGTATCCTCAGCCTCCACAGCCATTCCAGCCTTAGCATACCCACAAATCAAAGCACTACAAGTCCGCACAGTAGGCTTAACACCTGCATCCAACATCTCTGACATCAAATTAGAAGCCTCCTTTATCTTATTTGCTTTCCCTAGGGAATCGATCAAGACTGTATATGTTACCACATCTGGATTCCGCCCTGATAATTTCATGTCCTTGTAAAGCTGCAATCCCAATTCATGCTGGCCCTGCTTCCCATACATGTGAATAATTGTATTATAAGTCATCTCATCTCTACCGAACCCCATTTCAATCATTTCTTCACAAATCTCTTTTACCTTGTCCACATTTCCTTCTCTTGCAAAAGCATATAACAATGAATTATATGTGACTGCATCCGGGAAAAACCCTTTAGACTCTAAATCCCTAAACAGCTGCTCAGCTTTATATGCCATCCCACATCTCCCATACACCGAAATCATAGCATTGTAAGTCCATAAATCAGGTTGACAATTATGGCTGTCCATATCGTCAAAAACCTTCATTGTCTCCTCCAAGTTTGATTCCCTAGAACAAGCACTAATAAGAGTATTATAAGTTATTATATCTGGCCTAAGACCAGACCTCCTGACCTCATTCAAAAGCTTGATAGCTAAATCAGGCACCATAGCTCCTGCTTTCAATCTGGCATTTATTAAAGTATTGAAACTCACGAGGTCAGGCTCACACCCTCTCTTACGCATTAAATCAAGCAGTTCCTGCACTTTCTGAAACCTTCCATTTCGTGCATAAACACCCATCATGGCATTATAAACCTGGACGGTATTTCCAACAGCAGGCTCAGCCCTGGTAAAGATTTCAACAGCTAAAATCTCCTGATTGGCCTTCCCCAGCACAGCCAAGATAGTAGCAAGCATCCTGGCATTAGGGGAATACCAGTTCTTCAAATTTAACCACTCATAAACTTCCAGGGCACGTTGCCAGTTCTCCTGACCAACATATTTCACTAGGAAGCAAAAATCGGTTGGTGTCATCTGAACTTTCCTATCATCCAAAACATCAGCAACAAACTGGTCTTGTTCCAACCCCAAAATCCTGTCTGTCAAAAACTTTACTCTTTCTCTCCAATCTTTGGCCCTTTTCAATGCCAGTTTACTCATTTTCTTAACTCTAGTCTTACTTACTCTCCCCAACTTCTCCTGGGTCTCATCGTTCACTTCCAAAGTTTCAGACTTTGAGGACTCCAAAGACAATTCAGCTTCCTTAACAACATGGGTAAGTTGAGGGGAGGTAGGTGAAAAATGGGTTTGACTTGAAGGGTAAGTTTCAGCTAGTTGAAGTTGAAGGTGAGGCCATCTCTCAGATGGGGAGGCTCTGCTATAGCTAAATGTGCTGTTATTACTAGAGCTGTCATTTGAGTGTTCATTTAGTGAAGGAGTTGAGATGTGGGAAGAAGAGCAAGAGATAGAGGTGTTCATGCATACCTTTGAAGTAGGAGAGGCAAAGGTTACAACAAGTCCTCCATTGCAAGACATGGCCATGGCCAAGGCCAATGCCCTCTTGCCTTCTCAAAGTTCAAGCCGAGTGATGCGGAAGAAAACAAGATAAAAGATATTTCTCCCCCATTGCTTTTGGCGGGGGGCGGAGCGGATGTTTATTCTGGAGTTGGGAGTTGCTGGTCGAATAGATGTTTCTGTTTCCCTAAAAGTTGGGTCCAACTTGGTTTGGGTTTAATTGGCCCATCTGACTTCCAAGCCTACAGAATTTCATAAAATTACTACTTTGGTCACTCAAGTTTGAAGATGCTCCTATTTTGGTCACTTAAAATGTTTTTTCTCAATTTCGTCACACGTGTTAGAAAAATTATAAATTTTTAGACTTAAATCCCTAATGGTACATTGATGTGTCCTAATAAAAAAAAATTTAATTCTCAACATTTACTTTTTTTAGTTTAACTCTAATTCTAAAATTTTAAAATATTTAATTATAAAAATTTAATATATATGTGAAAATTATTTTAAAAAGCTCTAATTTCTCTATAATTAAGAATCTCATAAATCAAAGAAAATGTTATTGATGACAAAAAGAAACCTAATTAGCTTAGGTCAATTTAGCTGTGGAATCCACACTCGAAAGAGATTTTTTTTTTTTTTAGTTTCTGACTTTTCATTCTGAATCTCTGAACAATAAAGAAAATGAAAAGATTTAATAAACTAGACGTCTTTTTCCTTTAATTGTAGGATGTGGTTAAAATGGAAATGACTTTAAAATATAATATATTAAAATAAATATTTTTAACAAATTAAAAATTAATAAAAAATCTTTATACTTAAATAATATTAAAATAGTTGCAACTTAGCAAGTAAATATCTCTAAAATAATAGTAAAATTAACAATAAAATGAAAGTTATATAATATCCAAATAATAATAATAAAATATTAACAATATAATAGTAAAAATACTTATTTGATTTGAGCCGAGCCAAAAAATCCCATCCGATATTCAACTCAGAAAATAAATTTTATTTTTTATCATAACTTAATTTTCAGATTTATATTTTATTCAAATTCACTAATTTTTAAATAAACTTTTAAATTTAAATGAATAATCCAGTACATAATTAATTCCGGTTACATATAAAGAAAAACATAGTTGAGAGCAAAGGCATAGCAGGCGACAATAGAAATGCGAATAAAGAGGAGAGAGAAGTGGCAGCCTCAAAAAAAGCGAAGGTAGTGCTGGTCATCAGAGTTGCATAGGTACTTCTTGCAAGCTTTTGAGCAACTCGGTGGTTCACATATCGAATTGTTTTTCCATTGCAATTTATTTCAATTTCTTTTTTTATTTATTTATAGAATTGGAATTTGTTTTTCAGTTGCAATGCCTAAGCAATTTAGGGAGCTGATGAAGGTTGATGGGCTTACAAATGATTAAGTTAAAAAGCCATTTACAGGTTTGTAGTACTAATTTAAATCATTAAATGTTATTCACAATAAACTAAAAGCATGTAAATACGATTGTAATACCTCTAATTTGAATTGGCCACGATATCAATCAAACAATGCTATCATTGATGCTCAGAGGCATCTCTAGTAATCCTATTGACTATACAATACCTATATTCGATCAAAACAATTCTAATTACTATTAAACATTAGATTTATAAATGCTAATTATAAACCTCAGCTTGCCTATATAAACGTGCTAATCTTCGAAATTAGGCTTAGGGTATTGGCACGTTTGAGGATGGTATTGATTCCCTATGACTTGAGGTTATTTGTAAAACCTCTTAGATTGTTTGTGATTTTAAATAAGCGGTGTTATATTTTATGTTCGAAGATACTTATAATTTTTCTTAACACATTTAAGATCATTACGAATTATGTTATGATAATAAACAACAAAAAAAAATCTAAAATAAAAAAAGTAATTTCATTAGCCATTCGAGAGTGGCATCACAGGATAAACAATTAAAACATAATATAAACGCATAAGCATATAATAAGCAAAATGCTTATTCTAATCGACTCGGTTACAGATTACATATAACCCCATTATACAACAACTTATCAAATCTAAGCTTACTACCATTTTAAACATAAATCACAATATCACTTCTACGGATTACTATTTTATTGATTTATTTCAATTTTTATTCATAAGCTTTCCCCTTTTTACTATTCTTCTATCAAATGCAAATTTATTAATCTGTCACTCAATTCCATTATACTTTGCTTACCATAACATTTCATCATAATATTCATTTCCAGACTTAATTATTAGATTACAGTACTTTTGACTCAATCCTCATTTCAAAAACACAAATAATTCAAAACATCATACATCATTTATGCTAATATATAGTGTACAATTCCGATTCTGCCCAAGCCTCAAAAGCTCAATACATCCAATTCATACCCAAACCCAACAAGCCCAAATCAGACAAAAAAAAAGAAAACAAAAAAACCAATTAAAATTACAGCTCAAAAACAAATTGAAGGTCCGATGGCCCAAAGTGTTAAACACTTTCAGAAAAAACCTAATCTCCCTAACCTTAGGTGCGCCGCACCTAGGTCTTCAAGTACCCTCTGCCACCGCTCCTCTGACACCACCAACTCCTCTGCCACCGCCGTTGACCCCCTAGGCCTGCAAAATAGAAATAAAAAAAGAAACCAAAGAAGCAGAAAGCAAAGCAAAAACAGTAGCAAATAGTATACTAAAGTTATTGTATTTGGCTATAAAAGAGCCTCAAACAGACAATGTATTTTGAGGAGGACACATATAGATATCAATCAAAAGCAAAGAAATTTAAAAAAAAAGGTGACTTTTCCTTTCTTTTCGCAAGTTTATTCCAGATATAGTGCCCACATATATATATATATATATATATATATATATATATATATATACATATTTTAAAAAATAAAAGGGATTATTCTCACCTTCTTCAAATCGGGGAAATCGGAACCGAAAAGTTCCTTTGGGTTTTTTCCGATTTTCTGGAGTTTTCTTGTTGTTCTAAACTCGGATTTGGGACGAGGGAAGTGAGGAGATTAAAGGGGACTAGTTTCTTACCTTCGGTCACCGTGCGAGGTGGTCATCGGCGACAGACGGATGGCGGTTCGATCGCCGGAAACAAAGGCCCAGAGAGAAACACCCAAGCTCCATTTTTTTTGTTTAAATCACAACTGAAATGAGCTCCATCAAAAAATTTTGGTTTTATAGAACGCATAAAACGGCGTCGTTTAGGGCCGTTCCAGTGGTTTCAAAACGACGTCGTTTAGCAACCCAGACCCGAGACCCGACCTTAACCCGCTTAGGATCCGCGTGTTTTTGGACTGGGGGTCTATTTGCGCCCTCAATCCCTCCGCTTTGAGGCCGGTTTCAATGTTGTCCCATTTCCCTTTCTTTTCTTTTTAATTTCACCCCTGAAATTTCATTATTGTTTCATTTTGGTCCTTGATCGAACGGTGCGTTTTGGGTGGACGGGTTTATTACCCATTTGGTCCTCCTTGGTTACTTGCGCATTCGCATGGGTCCCTGTTTTAATCCCAACAATTTATTTTATTTGTAAATTATCCTTCTTATTTTAATTTGATTTCAATTAAGTTTTATTTAGATTCATTTTACAGACTTTTTTATTCGTGTTTATTTATTGGTATTAATTGTATCATTTGCATCATTCGTTTATTTATTCATTGTAGTTTGAGAAATTGTAATTTCACATTTTGTATACTATTTTATATAAATGTTTTATGCATTATTATACATATATATATATACCTTAAAATAAAATTAACTTTATTCTATGTATATTATTAGCACTATATTATTCATACATATAACTATTTTTTTACATATTTTAATATATATATATTTGTTGATTAAAAGGAAATCACATGTTTTATACATTATTTAAATTATTATTATACGATACGTAAACATTGGTACATATATTGAATCTATATACATTACTAAACCCATGTATTTTATACCCATAGTTTTCTTTGTATATATAAGTATGCTTCTAAGTCTATTATATAACTTATGATAAAACTAATTTAATCTTGTATGCATATTCCTTTTATTCTAAATTTATTTACATATATATATATAATTTGGAAATCGATATGTTCTTATATATACTTTTATTATCTTTGCATATTTTTGAATTCTCCTTATTGTATATAAGTTGTCAATTTTAAACCAATATTCTTTAACACTTCAGATATTATTCGATTTAAAAATATTCACTCTATAACATATATCTTAAATGATTCCATATGTATCTCTAGTTTTTTTAATCTATTAATTCATGTGTTATATATTACGTGTTTATCATTAGTTTTTTTATTTTGTTTTATACCATATTGCTCTTTTAATTTTCATTTTGTTTTGTATATCTCATATTGATTATGTTATATTGGGCTTTGTATATTATCGTGGCATATTATTGTGTGTATTATTTTGTTTGTTTTGTTGCCATGTATTGTTATATTATTATTTTCGCTTCTGTATTGTTATATCAATTATTCTCCAAACATGATTGAAATTGGGTTATATTTTTTAAGGTTAGTTATATTTAATTGTTTATTTTATTAGTCGATTATATAAGGCTACATTATCTTCATTCATCGAGTATTGTGTCTTATGCGTGTATTGTATCATGATCATTGTTTTCCTTTTGGTTTACGAAATGTTGTTTTATAAGGTCCAACTCTTCAAGATTAATTCTTCCATTTTATTTCAAACCAAAATTAATGCGTTTTAAGCTGGCTTTACAATTGTTCGTTTGAAAATTCCTTAAAATGAAGGCAATATTTGATGCTTGGAAATTCGGGGAATCGTGCCCTATCGTGCTGGGTTTTGATTTCCCGTTTGTTCAAAATAATCGAATATTCCCTTAGAATTTCACTCGCGTTTTTCTAAATTTTGAAACAAGGCAATGTTAGATATTTGGAAATTCGGGGAATCGTGCTCTATTGTGCTGGGTTTTGATTTCTCGTTTATTGAAAATAATCGAATATTCCTCTAGAATTACATTCGTATTCTTTAAATTCTAAAACAAAGCAATGTTCAATGTTTGCAAGTTCGAGGAATCGTGCCCTACCATGCTTGGTTTCAGTTTTTCATTGGACTAAATAATTGGACATCCTTTTGTAATTTTCAATGTATAAATTTTTGGAAGCCAAAAATTTATCGTGTTCTCAAGGGAATAAAGTATCGTGTCCTATCGTGTTGGATATGATGCTGCGTTCCTTTGAAACAAGAGAATTTTGACGACCAATTTGAGCTACTTAAATTTTTTAAGGAACCATATTTCAAAAATAGCTTCAAATCTCAGACATAAGGACAGTACTTAATCAATTTGGTACCAATTTTAGGCGTGGTGAGGGTGCTAATCCTTCCTCATACGTAACCGGCTCCCGAACCCGTTTTCTCAAATTTACATAGGCCAAAATTGATTTAAATGAAATAAAATGTTTTATCAAGTGAACCAATCACACCTAAACAAAAGATTGGTGGCGACTTCATGTTTTGTTTTCAAAAAGTCGATCCCCATTTTTAAACCTAAAAAATGGTTTCAATAGCTTGGCGACTGCACTGGGGAACAATAAGAGAGTCAATTGATTATTTGCTGTCCTTTTGTCAATGAATTGAAAATTTGTTTTGAAAATCATGATTTCTTCAATTGCATTCGATTGTATGATTGTTATGGTTTGGGTATTGTAGAATAATATTGCATTACATTGCATGACCGCTGTGGTCACACCTTCTAAGTGGGAGTAAGAAACTATGCTTTCGTGAGGTTTTCACCTCCGCATGGGCTAGTGGATTACTCCTGGGATACATACATACCTATGATTTCGTGAGATTTTCATCTCCGCATGGTCATAGGGAAATGTATTCCCCTGAACCGAACTCGATCCATATGAGCCTATAATGGGTGAGGATCGAGGAATCTGCTGGTTCGGGTACCCTTACTCTAGAACCAAACCACATATAGTGAACCCTAAGAGCCTTCTTTAGGTGGAGCTAGGTTAAACTGTAGTAGTCGCCCATATATATGCTTTGACTATCTTTATTGTGCTTGTATTTTATTATTAATATTTGATACTGACTTGTCTTGTTTTGATTGTATTTTGCATAACATTGCATACTAAAGGAGGTGTTGATTCATATTCGATTACTAAGTTAGAAGATTTAACATGGAGAATGAATTTCTTGGTAAAGTTGAGGATAATGCAGCAGTCCGTGTATGGTCAAAGAGGTTACAATTGGAGAAAGGGGATAGCCTGGCAGAAGGATATACATCAGAGTTGCAGAAATTCACTCGCATCAATGTAGCGCAGAATGAGTTACAAGAAATTGAAAGATATATGGGCTCGTTAGGAAGAGGGAACCAAACAGTTGTTCCATCAGAGCTATGGTGATATAGCTTGCTTACTCGATATTAAGGTGGACAAGCGTCTGTTCCGAGTTATGACTCAGTTTTGGAATTCTGCTTACAATTGTTTCACTTTTGGGGAAGTGGATTTGGTGCCTACCTGGAGGAATATACTACCCTGCTGAGGTGTCCAAAGGTTCAAGTTAGAAAAGCTTATGTTAAGGTTTTCAATGTCCAACTTTTGCGAAGAAATTGATGACTATTTCGGGGATAAGCGAGCCTTGGGTCACTACTCGAAATCAACAAAAGGGGATAGTAAGTGTATTCCTTGGGAGAATTTGAGAGATTTGGTTTTAACACACCCGGATAAGATGAAGAGGATCGATATCTTCGCTTTAAGCATATATGGATTGGTGATTTTTCCTAAGGCTTTGAGGCATGTGGATGAGGCAGTCACTGGCTTATTCGACCGTCTTGAGAAGGGAATCACACCTGTACCCGCAATATTGGCTGAGACGTTCAGATCCTTGAGTATGTGTCGAAAGACAGGCGAAGGGCGGTTTATTAGATGTGCACGGCTGTTGATAGTGTGGTTTTCATGGGCATTTTTGGAAAGTGAACAAGGTTTCTTACCGGGTCTTTTCTGAAAGTTATTCCCCGTTAAAGGAGGAGGCAACTGTGACAGCCCAAAATTGACCCTAGTCGGGATGTGGTTTCGGGACCACAAAACCGAGGCATAAAAATAATTTAAAATTTATTTTGATGCCTATGATATGTGTTAATTTGTGTGTGACATTTTTGATGTTTCGATTTAGTGTTATAAATGTGAATTTCACTAGAAAGGACCTAGTAGTGAACTTTGAAAGTATGATGGGGAAATGTGTGATGACTAGTTGCTCATGCATGCAAAAATAAGGGATTTGCATGTCAAATTCCCCCAAACATGAAGTGGCCGGCCATGGCAAGAGAGGATGGGCAAAACATGTCATGAAACATGTTTTGTTGGTGCATTAGGGAGAAATAATAAACAAAGGTGTATGGGTAAGAAAAGAATGAAAAAAAATGTGTGTGAGTGTGGTATTCCCCCATTGCCGTGAGTTGTAGAGAAAGAAAGAAAATTTTGTTCATCCTTTCTTTGAGCCAAAACTAAGGAAGAAGGAGGATTTTGCTCCATTTTTGGTTTGGAAGAGATCTAGAAGGAGATTTTGGCTATACTTGCATCAAGATTAAGCTCAAGAGCAAAGGGAGCTAAATCCGATAAGGGAAGGAAAAAGTCGTCGAATAGCCGTCAAATCGTTCGACCACGTCCGAGGTAAGTTTTAGTATCGAAACTTAGATTTTGATTCGATTGAATGAAGTAATGAGCAATCGAATTTGTGCCTTTGTATGTGGCCATTGAGCCGAAATGATATTTTTGCTAAGGGAATTGTGCATAAAAGTTGTGTTATGAAATTGAAACAAAGATGTGTATGAATGTTCGAGTGATATCCGGCTAAGCCCAAGGCAATTGTGCAATTAGGATACCGGGCTAAGCCCAAGGTAATTGTGCGAGTTATGATATCCGGGCTAAGCCCAAGGCAATTGTGCAAATTGTGATATCCGGTTAAGTCCCGAAGGCCTTTGTGCGGGTTCCATAACCGGCTATGTCCCAAGGCGTTTGAACGAGTAGCTATATCCGGATAAACTCCGAAGGTATGTGATTCGAGAACTTTGAACTTGTTGGAAAATTTTCAGTTAATGCACTTGTGAAATTCCCAACAACAAGGTATGTTTTGTGTGTGCCGCACACTATGAGTAAGTGCGTATGAATATTCGCTCTAATGATAAATGAGCTATCGGCATTAACTAGGCCGTTATTTGTGTATGAATATAAGAGTTGGGATTGTGAAGTAAGCATGTCTTTGAGAAATTGTGCATATGAATTATTGTTTAGCTACTTGAATGCTATGCTTTGGTTGTGTGTATATTATGGCTCAAACTTACTAAGCATAAATTGCTTACTCCGTTTCTTTGTTTCTCTGCTTATAGATTTTGCTCGTTAGCGATCGGATTCGGGATCATAGAAGTTGAAGTCAACCACACTATCAAAGCCCTTTTGGTACTCCTTTAGTTGAGTTTTGGATATGGCATGTATAGGACTACTCTCGGTTGTTTTAAGTACTTGTGATGTATATGTGTGCGGCCATGCGAAAATGGTTCGTAAAAGTGGAGTATGGAATTTGACCATATGTGGTTTGTAATTATATTTGGTTTCATGATGTGATTATGGTTTGGAATGAGAGAGTTGGTCACAGGATCAGCCATTGGAATGGCTAAATATGATCATATGTTGGACCTAAGTATGACTAGACTATAGTTGGTCCATGGGAACTACAATAGAGGTAAAGCCTACCTTAAAAACAGATGCTGCCAGCTGCAGTGACGTGGATGTGGAAAATCACCAAAATTTTTAGGAATGGTGTTAATTAGTGAATAAATTATGCGATCGAACCTTGACGAGTCTGTTTTCATATGAAAGTAACGAAACGATCATATGAACAGTATACCGAGAGATATTAAAGTTCTCGTGAGACAGGGCCAGAACGGTTTCTGGGTCCCCTATCGTGACTTTGAAAATTTACCATAAATTATCCAGAATGAATTAGAAGTCATGCCTTATATGTTCAGATTCCTTTTTGAGTCTAGTTTCATTAGAAACAAACAGCATCAGTATTTAAACCCTGTACAGAGAGATATTCAAGTTGTAACGCACGAAGGTCAGTGTAGTCGACCCCTGTAACATGGGTGACTTTAACTAATAAACTGTACCAATTGGACCGACCAAAAATTCTAGAAATAAATCCATGGATGGATATATGAGTCTAAATTCAGGGAAAATTTACGGAATCAGTTTCCGAGTTGTGAAACTCGAGATACGCTTTTTAAGGCGACAGCGACGCAGTTTTCCAGCTTGCCTAGAAATGTCAAATTGGTCGGTGCCATAAGTGGTTTTGGCTTGTTAACCTCGTGTCCGACAATCGCAACGGTCTCGGGTTCGGGTGTTACAATTTTATTGGTATCGAGCTACGGTTTAGTCGATCCTAGGACTACCGTGATATGTTTGGGGTCTAGCTATACATGCCATTAAGTGATAATTGATAGTGTGGTTATTTCGACATTTTGAAATTTGTGTTTGTTTATAGCCATGGATCCCGATCCCAACCGAGCAATAGCTGATAATGTGGAGAGTGTGGCGCTTGCTCCGCAAGAAGGGAACAGCCATGGACTCTCAACCTATTGCTAGCAATCCGAATGATGAGGCTAAGCAAGCCTTTTATAGCGTGATGAATGATTGGTTCAACCAATACATTCGAACTAACACTACTGCTCCACAACCTCCATTCCCGACTAATGCAACCTCAAGACCTACAATACCTCCCAGAATCGACCAAATAAGGTCAAGTAAGCCCCAATGATGTAATTCAAAAACATGGGCTATGAATTTAAAGCTACGGATAGCGGCGATGCCGAGCAAGCTGAATTTTGGTTGGACAACACTATCCGGTGCTCGATGAGCTATCATGTACACCGATGAATGCTTAAAGTGTACTATCTCCTTGCTACGCGATTCCGCTTACTATTGGTGGAGTACTCGACTTCACAGCCTAGGGAGCACGTAACTTGGGAGTTCTTTCTAACCGAGTTCAAAGAAGTATATCACCGAGATTTATGGATCAAAACGGAAGGAATTTCTTGAACTTAAACAAGGTTCCATGTCTCACATCGATCACGAACGAAAATTTGTGAGGCTTAGCCAGACGCGTGCTGAATGCATTTCTTCGTAGTCGTGATGTGTAAACGCTCAAGATGGACTGAATGATGATATAAAGCGGTATGTTGGCATTTTGGAAATCGAGAGTTTGTGGCTATTCTCGAGCGAGCGTGCAAAGCCGAGGAGCTCAAGATGGAGAAAAGAAAAGTGAAGTGGGAGCAAGGAGTTTCAGAAGAGGTCTTGGGGAAGCCCTTCCCACAATCATCAAAGAAATTTAGAGATGGCTTAGGCGGTCTAGAGACACTTCGGCTTTTCTAGACGAGACCGCGATCGACCCCTATGGGCACGCTGAGTCACTTGATCGCCGTTGTTGGCAATGATCGTCGAGATGAACGGAGTGCCAATATTGTGGCAAATGGCATTCGGGAGTTAGATTCCGTGACCGCTCTGTTACAAGTGCGGATCACCGATCATTTCATTAAGGATTGCCCGAGTTTATCCGAACAAAACGTAAATCAAAGTGGGAACCCGGTGCTACCACAACTCGAGGTAGGCCACCTAGAAATATGGACAATGCTAGTGGCGGTCGAGAGGATCTAGAGATGCTACCATCGATCCGAGGCTCGTGTCTCTGCTAGGACTTATGCCATACGCCGACGTGAGTATGCTTCCTCGTCCGATGTTATTACCGTACTTTTACTCTCCTTTACACTAATGTGATTGCTTTGATTGACCCCGGTCCTACTCATTCCTATATATGCGAAACCTTAGCATCCAAAGAAGACTTTGCCCATTGAGTTTATCGAGTTTGTAATTTGGGTGTCAAACCCTTGGGTCATTACGTGCTTGTCAACAAAGTGTGTAAGAAAAGTCCCTAGTATTCCGAGGTTCTTGTTTTCCGCGGACTTGATGCTTTTGTCGCTCGGCTAATTCGACGTTATTCTTGGTTTGGATTGGTTGACCATGCACGATGCGGTTGTAAATTGCAAAAGCAAGACTATTGATCCGAGGTGCGCAAATAATGAGATAATTCAGGATGAGTCTACGGACTTAAAGGGGTTGCCAGCTGTAATATCAGCAATGTTGGCCCGTAAATATGTAAGAAAAGGGTGCGAAGCGTACCTTGCGTATGTGCTCAATGACAAGGAGTGAGAAAAGAAACCCGAATCTGTGCGATGGTTTGTGAATACCGGATGTTTTCCTCAAGAATTGCCGGTTTACCACCTGTTCGGAAATAGAATTTGGCATCGAATTGGTACCGGTACCACTCCAATTTCGATAGCTCCGTATCGTATGGCACCAACGGAATTAAAGGAGTTGAAAGCTCGGTTGCAAGAATTGGTGGATAGAGGTTTTGCTCGCCGAAGTTTCTCGCCTTTGGGTGCGCCAGTTGTTGTTTGTGAAAAGAAGGTCGGAACCATGAGGTTGTAGATCGACTATCGTCGACTTAATAAAGCGACGATAAAGAACAAATATCTCATATCACAGATCGATGATTTGTTCGATCAACTGAAGGAGCTTCAGTGTTCTCAAAAATAGATTTGAGATCGGGCTATTATCAATTACGAATTCGAGATTCGGACGCACCCAAGACGCCTTGAGCGAGATATGGTCACTACGAGTTCCTAGTGATGCCGCTTGGGCTTACTAATGCCCTGCGGTATTTATGGATTTAATGAATCGGATCTTCGCACCATATTTGGATCGGTTCGTAGTCGTGTTCATTGATGACATCTTGGTCTATTCAAGAAATGAGACCGAACATGTTGAACACCGAGGTTAGTCTTGCAAATTTTACTGAATAAGCAATTATATGCTAAGTTCAAGAAGTGTGAGTTACGTTAAGAGAGGTTAGCTTCTTGGGGCATGTGATATCTCAGATCGGTATTCGAGTCGATTCAACAAATCAGCCATACTTAACTGAAGCCTCCGAGAAATATTACCGAGGTTCGAGCTTTTTGGGGTTGGCCGGTTATTACCGACGATTTGTGAAAGGTTTCTCAACGATAGCCACGCCAATGACGGCTTACTCCAAAAGGATGTTAAGTTCGAATGGACGGAGAAATGTCGAAAAGTTTCGATCAACTGAAAACTTATTTGACTGAAGCCCCAATTCTAGTGCAACCCGAATCGGGCAAAGAGTTTGTCATTTATAGTAACGCATCCCTACTTGGGTTGGGTTGCGTATTGATGCAAGAAGGGTGAGTTGTGGCCTATGCGTCGAGACAATTAAAGCCACATGAGAAAAATTATCCGACCCATGATCTCAAATTGGTCGCCATCGTATTCGCCTTTAAAGATATGGCGATATTACTTATTTGGTGAGAAGTGCCATGTGTATTCGGATCACAAAAGTCTCAAATATTTGATGACCCAAAGAGACTTAAATCTGCGACAAAGACGTTGGCTCGAGTTGTTAAAAGATTATGAGCTCGCGTTGATTATCACCGTGAAAGGCTAATGTGGTTGCGGATGCCTTAAGTCGTAAATCATTATTCGCTTTTGAGCGATGAATGTGCACTTGTCTGCTTGATCCGACAATGTGTTAGTAGCTGAATTGAAAGCCAAACCATTATTGATACATCAAATTCGTGAAGCTCAGAAAGTCGACGACGAGTTGGCTGCAAAATGGGCTGAGTGTGTTCCGAACAAGGACTCGGAGTTTCAAATCGATGATGACGATTGTTTGAGGTTCAAAGGTCGTCTGGTGTTCCAAAGAATTGAACTTATTTCGATAATTCGACGAAGCCCATAGTAGCCGAATGGCAATCCACCCGGGGAGTACGAAGATGTACAACGATTTGAAACGTCGGTTTTGGTGACGTGGTATGAAACGAGACATCTCCGACTTTGTTTTGAGATGTTTAATATGTCAACAAGTGAAAGCGGAACATCAAGTGCCTTCAGGATTACTTCAGCCGATCACTATACCCGAGTGGAAATGGGATCGAGTCACAATAGACTTTGTATCCGGACTGCCATTGTCAGCAAGTAAGAAAGATGCGATTTGGGTCGTTGTAGATAGATTGACTAAGTCGGCTCACTTTATCCCCGTACGTGCGGGTTTTTCAATGGACAAACTAGCCGAATTGTACGTTTCTCAGATTGTGAGATTACACGGGGTGCCTATTTCCATCGTGTCGGATAGAGATCCGAGATTTACCTCGCGATTTTGGAAGAAGTTGCAAGAAGCTTTGGGTACCAAGTTGCATTTCAAAGACCGCTTTTCACCCCCAAACCGATGGTCAATCCGAGCGGATAATTTAGATACTTGAGGATATGTTAAGATGTTGCACCCTCGAGTTCGATGGTTCATGGGAACAGATTTGCCTTTGATTGAATTCGCCACAACAATAGTTTTCAATCAAGTATTAAGATGGCACCCTACGAGGCTTTGTACGGTTGTAAATGCCAGACGCCATTGTTTTAGACCGAGCTCGGTGAAAGCAAAATTTTCGGGTGGATTTGATTAGAGATGCTGAATGAAAGTGAAAGTAATCCGTGAAAGTCTCAAGATAGCCTCCGATCGTCGAAAGTCGACGCTGGTCTCAAACGAAAAGACATCGAGTATCGTGGGAGATAAAGTGTTTCTCAAGGTTTCGCTGGGAAAAAGATACTCGATTCGTACCGTAAGGGCAAGTTGAGCCCGAGGTTCATTGGGCCATATGAGATATCCGAGCGAGTCGGTCCAAAGGCATATCATCCGATTTTGCCCCGAACTCCAAAAGATTCACGATGTCTTTCATGTTTCGATGCTTCGACGCCATAGATCTGATCCATCGCACGTGATTAGTCCATCGAGGTTGAAATTCAAGCCAATATGAGTTATGAGGAAGAACCGATTCGTATCCTATCACGTGAAGTGAAAGAGTTGCGAAACAAGCGGTTCCGCTAGTGAAAGTGTTATGGCTCAAACACGGATAGAAGAAGCTACTTGGGAAACCTAGAACTCTATGAAAGAGCGATACCCAACCCTATTTACGGTAAGATTTTCGGGACGAAAATTTCTTAAGTGGGGAGAGTTGTGACAGCCAAAATTGACCCTAGTCGGGATGTGGTTTCGGGACCACAAAACCGAGGCATAAAAATAATTTAAAATTTATTTTGATGCCTATGATATGTGTTAATTTGTGTGTGACATTTTGATGTTTCGATTTAGTGTTATAAATGTGAATTTCACTAGAAAGGACCTAGTAGTGAACTTTGAAAGTATGATGGGGAAATGTGTGATGACTAGTTGCTCATGCATGCAAAAATAAGGGATTTGCATGTCAAATTCCCCCCCCCAAACATGAAGTGGCCGGCCATGGCAAGAGAGGATGGGCAAAACATGTCATGAAACATGTTTTGTTGGTGCATTAGGGAGAAATAATAAACAAAGGTGTATGGGTAAGAAAAGAATGAAAAAAAAATGTGTGTGAGTGTGGTATTCCCCCCCATTGCCGTGAGTTGTAGAGAAAGAAAGAAAAATTTTGTTCATCCTTTCTTTGAGCCAAAACTAAGGAAGAAGGAGGGATTTTTGCTCCATTTTTTGGTTTGGAAGAGATCTAGAAGGAGATTTTGGCTATACTTGCATCAAGATTAAGCTCAAGAGCAAAGGGGAGCTAAATCCGATAAGGGGAAGGAAAAAGTCGTCGAATAGCCGTCGAAATCGTTCGACCACGTCCGAGGTAAGTTTTCGAGTATCGAAACTTAGATTTTGATTCGATTGAATGAAGTAATGAGCAATCGAATTTGTGCCTTTGTATGTGGCCATTGAGCCGAAATGATATTTTTGCTAAGGGAATTGTGCATAAAAGTTGTGTTATGAAATTGAAACAAAGATGTGTATGAATGTTCGAGTGATATCCGGGCTAAGCCGAAGGCAATTGTGCAAATTGTGATACCGAGCTAAGCCCAAGGCAATTGTGCGAAGTTATGATATCCGGCTAAGCCCAAGGCAATTGTGCAAATTGTGATATCCGGTTAAGTCCCGAAGGCCTTTGTGCGGGTTCCATAACCGGCTATGTCCCAAGGCGTTTGAACGAGTAGCTATATCCGGATAAACTCCGAAGGTATGTGATTCGAGAACTTTGAACTTGCTGGAAAATTTTCAGTTAATGCACTTGTGAAATTCCCAACAACAAGGTATGTTTTGTGTGCTTCGCACACTATGAGTAAGTGCGTATGAATATTCGCCTAATGATAAATGAGCTATCGACATTAACTAGGCCGTTATTTGTGTATGAATATAAGAGTTGGGATTGTGAAGTAAGCATGTCTTTGAGAAATTGTGCATATGAATTATTGTTTAGCTACTTGAATGCTATGCTTTGGTTGTGTGTATATTATGGCTCAAAACTTACTAAGCATAAATTGCTTACTCCGTTTCTTTGTTTCTCTGCTTATAGATTTTGCTCGTTAGCGATCAGATTCGGGATCATAGAAGTTGAAGTCAACCACACTATCAAAGCCCTTTTGGTACTCCTTTAGTTGAGTTTTGGATATGGCATGTATAGGACTACTCTCGGTTGTTTTAAGTACTTGTGATGTATATGTGTGTGCCATGCGAAATGGTTCGTAAAAGTGGAGTATGGAATTTGACCATATGTGGTTTGTAATTATATTTGGTTTCATGATGTGATTATGGTTTGGAATGAGAGAGTTGGTCACAGGATCAGCCATTGGAATGGCTAAATATGATCATATGTTGGACCTAAGTATGACTAGACTATAGTTGGTCCATGGGAACTACAATAGAGGTAAAGCCTACCTTAAAAACAGATGCTTCCAGCTGCAGTGACGTGGATGTGGAAAATCACCAAAATTTGTAGGAATGGTGTTAATTAGTGAATAAATTATGCGATCGAACCTTGACGAGTCTTTTTTCATATGAAAGTAACGAAACTATCATATGAATAGTATACCGAGAGATATTAAAGTTCTCGTGAGACAGGGCCAGAACGGTTTCTGGGTCCCCTATCGTGACTTTGAAAATTTACCATAAATTATCCAGAATGAATTAGAAGTCATGCCTTATATGTGCAGATTCCTTTTTGAGTATAGTTTCATTAGAAACAAACAAAATCAGTATTTAAACCCTGTACAGAGAGATATTCAAGTTGAAACGCGTGAAGGTCAGTGTAGTCGACCCCTGTAACATGGGTGACTTTAACTAATAAACTGTACCAATTGGCCCGACCAAAAATTCTAGAAATAAATACATGGATGGATATATGAGTCTAAATTCAGGGAAAATTTACGGAATCAGTTTCCGAGTTGTGAAACTCGAGATACGCTTTTTAAGGCGACAGCGACGCAGTTTTCCAGCTTGCCTAGAAATGTCAAATTGGTCGGTGCCATAAGTGGTTTTGGCTTGTTAACCCCTCATGTCCGACACCGGCAACGGTCTCGGGTTCGGGGTGTTACAATTTTATTGGTATCAGAGCTACGGTTTAGTCGATCCTAGGACTACCGTGATATGTTTGGGGTCTAGCTATACATGCCATTAAGTGATAATTGATAGGATTTAGAGAAGAGCCTGTTAGAAAGCAGAAATGAACGAGATGAATTAAGGGCTAGAGTGGCAGAACTGGAGAAATCTCTTCATCTGTATTGAAGCCGTAATACTGTAGTGGAACTGAGAGCAAACCTGGATAAGGTAGAAGAAATAAAAGGTAAAATCGAAGAATTAGAAGCGTCATTACAAAGATGTGAGATGTGGATTGAGTTTTTCGAAGCAAGTGAGGAGCGTTGGAAGGAACAACTTCACCATTCGCAAGACCAAGTCAGAAACAGAGATTACATTATGGGAGAAGCCATAACCCAGATTTGGGAGGTAGCCGATTACTTGCAAGCTTTGGCAGTACAAGCAGACATACTAAACGTGAAGTACGAATTGGAGTCGGATCGTGGGCAGGGGCTAGCCTCGTTGTTTAGGAAAATTAAGGCTCTGAGCATTAGGGCGAAGTCTTATTTGTAACTCAGTTTTATATAAAGATTTTTATTTTCTAGTAAAGTTTTCTAAATGGTATTGAATCAAAATTGATGCCTCCTTTGCATTCATGCATTTGCATTACATTACATCATATGCATTAAAGGCCATAAAAAGATTCTAATTAATAAAAAGTGTTTCAGTAATCTAGAAATCAACAAAAATCTCTCAAGTACACATCCCTACGGTACAAAAAGAAAAATTAAAGCAATGGATAAAAAACTAGAAAAACTGGAACAAATGCAGAAAGAGATGCAGGAGAAGATGCAAGGACAAGTGCAAGAACAGTTAGCTAAAATCCAGCAGGAAATGAGGGACGAAATGCTGGAATCACAAAGAAATATGATGGAAGAGCTAACCCGATTACTGACTGGTAGGACGGACAAAGGAAAGGGCCCTATGACCAATATTGGAAATAACAATGAAGATTCCCTTTACCCCTTGGTTTTACCCCGGGAAACGCTCAAACGCAATATGAGATACATACGCAGAGGCCATCCATTACTGAGGATCCTCTCTAACCCCTGGTTTCACCCCGATGAATGCTCAAACGCAACCTGAGCTACACAGGCGAAGGCCGTCCATTACAATCAGGCCCCAACAATTCCAGGCCGATACCTCGATGCCGATGAACTATCAGGCTGGCTCAGGCTCTAATCTGGGGGATAACCCTACTAACCCTGTTGTCCCCGATCTTGATGATGTGATAGAAGCGAAAAAGATAAGGGTAGAGCTTTCAAAAGAACTCGAAGAACGGTGTAGATGGTTGGTAGAAAAATTTAAAGAAATAGAAAACGCCGACTATCGTGGTGGAATCGATGCTAAGGAATTAAGCTTGGTTCCAGACTTGGTGCTTCCCCCCAAGTTCAAAACTCTAAAATTTGAAAAATATAACGGGACTAGCTGTCCCGAAGCTCACATCACCATGTTCTGTAGACGAATGGCAGGCTATGTCAATAATGACCAACTATTGATTCACTATTTCCAAGAAAGTCTGGTTGGGGTAGCATCTAAATGGTACAACCAACTAAGTCGTACCCTGATCAATTCGTGGAGGGATCTAGCACAGGCTTTCATGAAGCAGTACAGTCACGTGACGGATATGGCCCCTGATAGAATCACGTTACAAAACATGGAGAAGAAACAAAATGAGAGCTTCAGGTAGTACGCCCAAAGATGGAGAGAGATGACGACGTAAGTCCAACCACCTCTTCTGGAGAAAGAAACGACCATGCTCTTTATCAATACGTTGAAGGCTCTATTCATCAACCACATGTTAGGGAGTGCTACGAAAAGTTTCTCAGACATAGTAATGTCTGGAGAGATGATAGAAAATGCGATAAGATGTGGGAAGATTGATGCAGGGGAAAGTGCTAATAAATCAGCTTCGAGAAGGAAAGAAAATGAGGTGAATAATATGAGCGTGTATAATAAGCCAGTCATCGTGAGCCAACCGAGGACGGTGACTACCAGCCATCAGGGCTCCGCAAGACAAGACTTCAACCCAAGGCCTAACATGGAAAGAGTCCAGTTTACGCCTATCTCGATGTCCTATAGGAAATTGTATCAGAGCTTATTCGATGCCCTTGTGGTGTCACCCTTCTATCTAAAGCCAATGCAACCCCCATTCCCCAAATGGTATTATGCAAGCGCCCAATGCGAATACCATGCGAGAGCCACAGGACACTCGATAGAAAATTACACCACTTTCAAGAAACTGGTTGAAAGACTTATCAACATAGGCATTGTGAAATTTGATGATACATCTAGTACAGAGAATCCATTACCTAACCATGGAATAAGGGGATAAATGTGATAATCGAGAGTTTAAGGAAAAAATTAAGATGAATATCGCAGAAGTGAATACCCCGCTGAAAGAAGTATGGAAGAAAATGGTGGAAAGAGGGTTGATGACACAAAATTTAAGGGATAGACACCGAGAAGCAAAGAATTATTACGAGTTCCATAATCAAGAGGACAATGAGATTTAGAAATGCAGTGAATTCAGGGCTCTAGTACAAGGATTGATGGATAATAAGGAGCTAGAATTCTTCGAGTATATCGGGAACCCAGAAGGAACAGACGTGTGTGCCTCAGAAGAGAGGTCGACGAAGAATGCTTATGAAGTCAACCACCCAATGGTTATCATATCACGTCTGAGAATTAATGAAGCCAAGGCACAAGTTACACCAAAAGTCGTGATCCAAAAGCCCGTTGCTTTCCCTTATAAAGATAGCAGAAGGGTACCTTGGAATTATAGCTGCAATGTGACAATCCCAGGGGAAGAGAGCCCAGCTAGTGCTTCAAAGAAGAACCAAGATATAGGTTTCTATACACGAAGTGGGGGACGTTATGATCCTGCAGGTACGAAAACTGAAACCGTTAAAGAAAAGGCCCTAATAGTTGAGCAAAGGAAGGAGAAGACGGTTAGGTTCGAATGGCCAGTCAATGAGTCAGTAACCAAGAATGAAGCTAGGGAATTCTTAAAATTTTTAAAGCTAGTGAGTACAGCGTTGTTGAATAGCTACACAAGTAACCGGCTCGCATCTCAGTGCTAACCTTACTTTTGAGCTCAGAGACGCATCGGAGCGCGTTAATGAAAGTGCTAAACGAGACTTATGTTGCGAATGACATCTCTGTGAACAAACTGGATCGTCTAGTCAACAACATCAGCACCGATAATTTTATTTTCTTTAACGATGATGAAATACCACCGGGAGGTATGGGGTCCACAAAGGCTCTGCACATTACCACAAGTTGCAAGGGATACACATTGCCGGGGGTATTGATTGATAGTGGATTGGCACTAAACGTCCTACCCTTATCCACATTGAATAGGTTGCCTGTGGATAGTTCCCATATGAAAACAGGCCAAAATATAGTAAGGGCGTTTGATGGTACCGAAAAGAAAGAATAGGGAGGATCAAAATACCCCTTCTAATCGGCCCTAGCACGTACGAGGTAGATTTCTTGGTAATAGACATCAAGCCCTCTTATGATTGCTTATTGGGAAGGCCGTGGATTCACTTAGCGGGGGCAGTGCCATCATCGTTACATCAAAAGCTCAAATTTATAACGGAAGGTCGATTGGTGACCATACACGTGGAAGAAGATATCATTACATCCGTTACCAGCAATGCTCCATATGTAGGGACAGATGATGAAGCCATAGAATATTTTTTTCAGTTGTTAGAATTTGTAAATGCGACCTTTGTTTTCGAAGGAAATAAGGTCCCGATGCCCAAAATCTCTAAAACTACAAGAATGGGCCTACAACTGACGGTTGGGAAGGGAGCTTTGCCAGGGAAAGGGCTTGGAAGAAGCCTACAAGGAAAGGTCGAGGCACCTATGCTCATGGACAAACGAGACCGCTTTGGCTTAGGATTCAAGTCGGATGCAAAAAAAAAAAGAAAAAGGAGCAAGAGAAGAAACAAGAAAGGAGAAGAGCGCGTTTAAGCGGAGAAGAGGTTAAGTGGGAGCCGATGACCTTGCCTCACATATCCAGAACATTCGTGTCGGGAGGGACTATTTACTTCGAAGGAAGATCGATAAGGAAAGGGTCTGCCAAAGAAATGTTGGAAAACTTAAGCGTTAACACCATATACGAAGAAGGAGCTGGAGTAGAGAATTTTTCGGGCATTCGCCCTTATGAGCCGAAAAGTGTTCTGAATAATTGGACTGTGGAAGAGATTCCTGTAGTCTTTAGAACTAACACAGAGTAATGCCCAAAACACACCTATCACTCTAGGCCTAGGAGTAATAAGTGTTCTTTTGTGAAATAAGCTTATGTTCAAAATCGTTATTTCAATGAAATGCATCCTTTTGTCTTATTCTGTATAAATATTCTTTTATTCTTTCATTCATAATCATACCATACACATCATTGTTCTTAGATTCTTTTGTTTTTTGTATCTTCCTTCACACTTACGATAGGTATCCAGATATCAACGATATAAGTGACGTTGCTACTAACTCAGAGTCTCCTTTTGAGCGGGATATGTGTCTAGAGGGATCTCAGGACTTTGAAGATAACAGAGATTGTAACTTATCCTTTGATTTGTTAAGGATGGTAGAATAAGAAGAGAAATAGATTCTACCTCACAAAGAGTCAGTAGAAGTCGTGAACTTGGGAGATGAACTAGAAAGGAAAGAAGTAAAGATCGGAGCTTGCATTAACATAGAAACAAAGCGGAAACTTATTGAGTTACTCCAAGAGTTCAAGGATGTCTTTGCATGTTCGTATCAAGATATGCCTGGGCTAAGTACTGACGTTGTGGTACACAGGCTCCCCATTAAAGAAGAATGCAAGCCAGTTCAACAGAAGCTCCGAAGGATGAGGCCGAATGTTTTGTTGAAAATAAAAGAGGAGGTCAAGAAGCAATTCAATGCTGGTTTTTTACAAGTAGTTAAGTACTTGGAATGGGTAGCTAATATCGTCCCCGTCCCTAAAAAAGATAGAAAAGTACGGATGTGTGTAGACTACAGAGATTTAAATAAAGCCAACCTCAAGGATAATTTCCCCTTGCCTCATATTGACACCTTAGTGGACAAAACGGCAGGTTACTCACTATTCTCCTTCATGGATGATGGTTTCTTAGGGTACAACCAGATCAAGATGCATCCTGAAGATATGAATAAAACCACATTTGTAACCATATTTTTCGGATTGAAAAATACGGGAGCAACATATCAAATAGCCATTGTAACCTTGTTCCATGATATGATGCACAAAAAAATTGAAGCCTATGTCGATGATATGATCGCCAAATCCCAGAAAGAAGAAGAGCATGTACGAGTCTTGAGGAAATTATTTTTGAGGTTGAGGAATTTCAACTAAAACTCAATCCAATAAAATGTACCTTTGAGGCCAGGTCAGGGAAACTGCTAGGATTCGTAGTCAGTGAAAAGGGGATTGAGATCGACCCAGATAAAGTCAAAGCTATACAAGAGTTACCTCCGTCGCATACTCAAAAAGAAGTTCGAGGATTCTTAAGGAGACTGAATTACATCACTCGGTTCATTTCACAATTAATCGAGAAATATGACCCCATATTTCGTCTCCTTAAGAAACATAACCCTGGTGTTTGGGACGAGGAGTGCCAGAAGACTTTTTACAAGGTTAAGCAATATTTGTCCAATGCCCCAGTATTGACACCACCTAGTCCAAATAAGCCACTGATACTGTATTTGGTGGCATTTGAGAATTCTATGGGATGTGTACTTGGCTAACGCGATGAGTAAGGAAGGAAAGAAAGAGCAATATATTACCTCAGTAAGA
Source organism: Gossypium arboreum (assembly GCF_025698485.1). Taxonomy (NCBI): domain Eukaryota; kingdom Viridiplantae; phylum Streptophyta; class Magnoliopsida; order Malvales; family Malvaceae; genus Gossypium; species Gossypium arboreum. Next base: position 9,487,888 of record NC_069071.1, read on the forward strand.
AGTTCACTAAGTCTGAGAGGAGATACTCGCCAATTGAAAAGTTGTGTTGTGCCTTAATTTGGACAACCCGAAGACTGAGACAATACATGTTGTACCATACAACTTGGCTGATTTCTAAACTGGATCCTCTGAAGTACTTGATGGAGTCAACTGCTTTGAATGGGAGAATGGCCCGATGGAAAATTCTACTTTTCGAATTTGATATCGTCTATGAAAACCAGAAAGCTATAAAAGGAAGTGCAATAGCAGATTTTATAGCTAGTAGAGCTCTAGAAGACTACGAGCCTCTGAATTTTAATTTTCCAAATGAAGATCTGATGTACGTGGCAACCACTGAAAAAGACCCACACGAAGGTCATCCTTGGAAGCTAAACTTCGACGGAGCATCAAATGTTGTAGGTAACAGAATCGAGGCAATCTTGGTATCCCCAAACAGAGATCATTATCCCTTCACTAGTAAACTGGATTTTGACTGCACGAACAATCTGGCAGAATACAATGGATGCATCATGGGTATCCACGCAGCCATAGAACGCAAGATTAAAGCACTAAAAGTATATAGAGATTCTGCGTTAGTGATTTATCAACTCAAAGGTGAATGGGAGACGAGAGATCCTAAGTTGATCAATTACCGAAGTCTGGTCCTTGAATTAATTAAAGAATTTGATGATATCATCTTCTGCTACCTCCCTCGAGAACAAAATCAAATGGCTGAAGCATTAGCAACTTTAGCTTCCATGATCAAGGTGAACAAACAAGAGGATGTGAAACCGATCCAAATGAGTATTTACGAGGCTCCAGCTCATTGTTACATCCTCGAAGAAGAAGCAGAAAATGATGATCACCCTTGGTACCACGATATCCTGCGGTATGTGAAGAATCGCGAGTACCCCGACCAAGCTACTCAGAACGACAAAAGAACGTTAAGAAGACTGGCCAGTGACTATGTCTTGGACGGGGAGATCCTATACAAAAGAAGGAAGGATCAGGTATTGTTAAGATGTGTAGACGCTATTGAGGCTAAGAAAATCTTGGAAGAAGTCCATGAGGGCGTCTGTGGGACACACGCTAATAGCTTTACAATGGCGAGGCAAATTATGAGGTTTGGTTATTATTGGTCCACTATGGAAGTAGACTTTATTAACTACGCCAAAAGATGTCATAAGTGCCAAATCTATGGAGACAAGATTAATGTGCCTCCTTCACCTCTGCATGTTATGACTTCTCCATGGCCTTTCTCGATGTGGAGCATGGATGTGATTGGGTCAATTTCACCAAAAGCTTCAAATGGGCATCGATTCATCTTTGTGGTCATCAATTATTTCACCAAGTGGGTGGAGGCCGCTTCATATGCCAATGTTACAAAATCGGCAGTTAGCAAGTTCTTGAAAAAGAAAATTATCTGTCGATATGGAATGCCAGAAAAGATCATATCTGACAATGCATTGAATTTGAACAACAGTACAATAGTAGAGGTCTGTAGTCAGTTCAAGATCAGACACCACAACTCATCACCATATCGCCCTAAGATGAATGGTGCAGTCAAAGTAACCAATAAGAACATCAAGAAGATTGTGGGAAAGATGACTGAAACTTATAAAGATTGGCATGAGAAGTTATCGTTCGCCCTTTGTGCTTATCGAACGTCCATCAGAACCTCTACTGGGGCAACGCCTTTCTCATTGGTCTATGGAATGGAGGCGATTCTACCTATCGAGGTCGAGATTCCTTCCCTCAGAGCTTTGTTAGAGGTAAAGCTGGATGAGGCAGAATGGATCTAGTCCCGATACGATTAGTTGAATTTGATTGAAGAAAAGAGGCTAAGGGCTATCCGTCATGGTCAAATGTACCAAAAACGGATGATGCAAGCTTACAACAAAAAGGTTTGTCCCAGAGAATTCCACGAAGGAGACCTAGTATTAAAAAAGATCCTGCCTATACAAAATGACTTCAGAGGAAAATGGATGCCGAATTGGGAAGGACCTTATGTGGTGAAGAAGGCCTTTTCTGGAAGAGCGTTGATATTGACCGAAATGGATGGCAAGACTTTACCCAATCCTATAAATTCAGATTCGGTGAAGAAATACTTCACCTAAAAAAAAAAAAGGGAGAGGCCAAGGTGAAAACTCACAAAGAGCACCTTGAGACCAAATGGATTTTAAATTGAAAACCCGTAAAGGGTGATTCAAGCTTTGATCAAAGGTGGGGCATGCGGTACTCTTGCAATATCTGAATTAGCAAGGAGGAGAGATGTTACATATTGGGGCATCAATAAGAGTACTTTAAGTTCCTTAAACATATATTGGGCTCAAAAAGGGGGTCCTCAAGAAGTTCGTACAGAGAAGCTCATGCTATGATATATGGGGCACTTATTTTCCTTTTATTTATTTTGTATTCCAGCAATATTTTTTTCTGTGATTAATCTATTCCTTTCAAATTTTGTTTCTGATATATTTTATTTCTATCCATTGTTACGATCTTTCTCAAGCATTCTGCATTGAAATAACGATTAATGGACTAATGACACTTTCGCAAAAGGAGTTCTGTATATCACTCTGAAAGTTTCTAAATAGTACAAGAACCTGACACAGGACTATTAATTAGAACTAATAAAACCTAATGATTGGAGATATTTGAGAAAAAAGAGTTTAATTTGGGATTACTTCTTTGGGTTTTTGGTCTAAAATCTAAGCTGAACAAGAAGATATGATACTGTTTCAGTGACAGAACCTTGATGAACAAAGAGCAATGACAACCCAAACATTAAAAATAATCATTCTCATAACATGCTGCACTTATGCATTTATAGATCATTCATGGCACACCTAGTTAGGAGTACTCTGATTCATTTCGATTATAACATCCTAATTATTTGGCATAAGCATAGATACATGGAACCGATTCTATAGGTCATGTCCCTAGATTGGTGAATTCACGGTCCTTAACCCTCTAAGCAGTAGGGTTGGAAATTATAGATCTTGTCTCCCTAAGCAGTAGTGGAGCAGATCGAAGACGACGAGTCTTAACCCCCTAAGCAGTAGGGTAACAGGCTGAATTTACAAGATCTTATCACCCTAAGCAGTAGGGGAACAAATCAAAGATGATGGGTCTTAACCCCCTAAGCAGTAGGTAACAGGCTGAAGATTATAGATCTTGTCTCCCTAAGCATTAGTGGAGCAAATCGAAGACGATGGGCCTTAACCCCCTAAGCAGTAGGGTAACAGGCTAAAAATTACAGATCTTATCACCCTAAGTAGTAGAGGAACAGATCGAAGATGATGGCCCTTAACCCCCTAAGTAGTAGGGTAATTGGCTGAATTTACAGATCTTATCACCCTAAGCAGTAGGGGAATAGATCGAAGATGATGGGCCTTAACCTCCTAAGCAGTAAGGTAATAGGCTGAAAATTACAGATCTTATCACCCTAAGCAGGAGGGGAACAGATCGAAGATGACGGGCCTTAACTCCCTAAGCAGTAGAGTAACAGGCTGAAAATTACAAATCTCATCTCCCTGAAATGGCATTGGAGCGACTAGAAGCCACAACATATCTTCTTGAAGTTTCAGCGGAGTAGATTGAAGTCACAAGTCTTATCTCCCTGAAATTGCAGTGGAGCAGACTGAAGATAGCGAATCTTATTTCCAAAAAGATGCAGTGGACTAGAATGAAGCTACCTGAAGAAGAGGAGCACCAAAGAAGTCAAAACTCGGTGAGACTGGACAAAATCGATCTTTTTGAAAAGTCTTTGCTCTGTTCTTGTTACATGACAATGAGCAAAGAGGGGCAGCTGTACAATCCCAATTCTGCCCGGGCCTCAAAAGTCCAATACACCCAATTCACACCCAAACCCAACAAGCCCAAATCAGACAAAAAAAAAAAACAAAACAAAAAAAAAACCAATTAAAATTACAGCCCAAAAATAAATTGAAGGCTCGATGCCCCAAAGTGTTAAACACTTTCAGAAAAAACCTAATCTCCCTAACCTTAGGTGCGCCACACCTAAGTCTTCAACCACCCTCTGCCACCACTCCTCTGACACCACCAACTCCTCTGCCATCGCTGTTGACCCCCTAGGCCTGCAAAACAGAAATAAAAAAAGAAACCAAAGAAGCATAAAACAAAGCAAAAACAGTAGCAAATAGTATACTAAAGTTATTGTATTTGGCTATAAAAGAGCCTCAAACAGACAATGTATTTTAGGGGGGACACATATAGATATCAATCAAAAGCAAAAAAATTTTAAAAAAAAGGTGTCTTTTCCTTTCCTTTCGCAAGTTTATTCCAGATATAGTGCCCATATATATATATATACATATTTTAAAAAATAAAATGGATTATTCTCATCTTCAAATCGGGGAAATCGGAATCGAAAAGTTCCTTTTGGGTTTTTTTTTTCTGATTTTCTGGAGTTTTCTTGTTGTTCTAAACTCAGATTTGGGACAAGGGAAGTGAGGAGATTAAAGGGGACTAGTTTCTTACCTCCGGCCACCGTGCGAGGTGGTCATCAGCGACGGACGGATAGCGGTTCGATCGCCGGAAACAAAGTCCCAGAGAGAAACCCCCAAGCTCCTTTTTTTTTTTAAATCACAATTGAAATGAGCTCCATCAAAAAATTTTGGTTTTATAGAACGCATAAAACGACGTCGTTTAGGGCCGTTCCAGTAGCCTCAAAACGACGTCGTTTAGTAACCTAGACCCGAGACCCGACCTTAACCCGCCTAGGATCCGCGTGTTTTTGGACTGGGGGTCTATTTGCACCCTCAGTTCCTCCACTTTTGAGGCCGGTTTCAATGTGGTCCCATTTCTATTTCTTTTCTTTTTAATTTCACCCTTGAAATTTCATTATTGTTTCATTTTGGTCCCTGATCGAACGGTGTGTTTTGGATGGACGGGTTTATTACCCATTTGGTCCTCCTTGGTTCCTCGCGCATTCGCATGGGTCCCTATTTTAATCCCAACAATTTATTTTATTTGTAAATTATCCTTCTTATTTTAATTTGATTTCAATTAAGTTTTATTTAGATTCATTTTTACAGCTTTTTTTTATTCGTGTTTATTTATTGGTATTAATTGTATCATTTGCATCATTTGTTTATTTATTCATTGTAGTTTGAGTAATTGTAATTACACATTTTGTATACTATTTTATATAAATGTTTTATGCATTATTATACATATATATGTATACCTTAAAATAAAATTAACTTTATTCTATGTATATTATTAGCACTATATTATTCATACATATAACTGCTTTTTTCACATATTTTAATATATATATTTGTTGATTAAAAGGAAATCACATGTTTACTACATTATTTAAATTATTATTATACGTATACGTAAATATTGGTACATATATTGAATCTATATACATTACTAAACCCATGTATTTTATACCCATAGTTTTCCTTATATATATAAGTATGCTTCTAAGTCTATTATATAACTTATGATAAAACTAATTTAATCTTGTATGCATATTCCTTTTATTCTAAATTTATTTACATATATATATAATTTGTAAATCGATATGTTCTTAAAATTGTTATATACTTTTATTATCTTTGCATATTTTTGAATTCTCCTCATCAGTATACAAGTTGTCAATTTTAAACCAATATTCTTTAACACTTCAGTATATTATTCGATTTAAAATATTCACTCTATAACATATAACTTAAATGATTCCATATGTATCTCTAGTTTGTTTTAATCTATTAATTCATGTGTTATGTATCACGTGTTTATCATTATTTTTTTGATTTTGTTTTATACCATATTGTTCTTTTAATTTTCATTTTGTTTTGTATAACTCGTATTGATTATGTTATATTGGGCTTTGCATATTATCGTGGCATGTTATTGTGTGTATTACTTTGTTTGTTTTATTGCCATGTATTGTTATATTATTATTTTCGTTCTGTATTGTTATATCAATTATTCTCCATACATGATTGAAATTGGGTTATATTTTTTAGGGATCGAGTATTGTGTCTTATGCGTGTATTGTATAGTGATCATTGTTTTCCTTTTGGTTTATGAAATTTTGTTTTATAAGGTCCAACTCTTCAAGATTAATTCTTCCATTTTATTTCAAACCAAAATTAATGTGTTTTAAGCTTGTTTTACAATTGTTCGTTTGAAAATTCCTTAAAACGAAGGCAATATTTGATGCTTGGAAATTCGGGGAATCGTGCCCTATCGTGCTGAGTTTTGATTTCCCATTTGTTCAAAATAATCAAATATTCCTTTAGAATTTCACTTGTGTTTTTCTAAATTTTGAAACAAAGCAATGTTTGATATTTGGAAATTCGGGGAATCGTGCTCTATTGTGTTGGGTTTTGATTTATCGTTTATTGAAAATAATCGAATATTCCTCTAGAATTACATTCGTATTCTTTAAATTCTAAAACAAAGCAATGTTCAATGTTTGCAAGTTCGAGGAATCGTGCCCTACCATGCTTGGTTTCAGTTTTTCGTTGGACTAAATAATTGGACATCCTTTTGTAATTTTCAATGTATAAATTTTTGGAAGCCAAAAAATTATCGTGTTCTCAAGGGAATAAAGTATCGTGTCCTATCGTGTTGGATATGATGCTGCATTCCTTTGAAACAAGAGAATTTTGATGACCAATTTGAGCTACTTAAATTTTTTAAGGAATCATATTTCAAAAATAGCTTCAAATCTCAGACATAAGGACAATACTTAATCAATTTGGTACCAATTTTGGGCATGGTGAGGGTGCTAATCCTTCCTCATATGTAACCGGCTCCCGAACCCGTTTTCTCAAATTTATGTAGGCCAAAATTGATTTAAATGAAATAAAATATTTTATTAGGTGAACCAATCACACCTAAACAAAAAATTGGTGGCGACTCCATGTTTTGTTTTCAAAAAGTCGATCCCCGTTTTTAAACCCAAAAAATGGTTTCGACATATAGTTTATTTATCCATCTTTTAACCATCATATCCCTATCTCATCCTATTTTTACTATGCGTACTATCAGTCAGTACTAGTTAGCATATGAATCATGTTTTAAATTCTAAAAGACAAACCATTATTATGTCCATTAGCAAATACATTTTCATTTAGTCTTTCCCTTTTACAATTTGTAATTCATCTCAATCCGAGTTATAACTCTTTTATCCTACTTTTTTCAAGCTACTAAATTTTCATTATAATAAGTACACTTTTAATATTCTAAACAACCTTATCATCATGAATTTCGATCATAATTTCACTACGAAATCCATTACAATCTCATTTATGCTCCCGTAATAACTCAATTTAACTTATAAGACTCAATTATAAGCTTAGAACTGACCTGACGTCAAATGTAGTAGTAATTTCAATCTATTTTCGCGCTTACGGAGCTTGTTTTCTAGCACTTTTAGCATTTATTATTACATTTTCGATATTTAGTAGTTAGTATTAAATATTAGTAAAATAAGTGTTTTTTTAACACATGTATGGATGTTTGTGACCTATTAGGTCGAGACAGGCCTCAGGTAGTTCTAATTGGTGTAATTGAATGTGTAGGATGATGAATTATAAGCCCAATGGATGTAGGAACGTGGGACAAGTGATGCACACGCTGTCTGAGCTACTAAAGTAAGACAATAACCAAAGAAGCCTACAAATCAATATTGTGTCACACCATAGGCCTTGCAGGGTGCAACATAGACCCAACGTGGTACCTAAGCGTTACGCGGCTATTTTCGTCCACACGGTCAACTTTATACGAAGACCTAATTCGGACTGCCATTACTCTTATAAATAAAACTTCAGGGGTTTGATGTAACTAACTCGTCTTAGACACATCCAAAAACCCTAGTAGTTTAGGAGTAGAATTGGATTAAGTCCTTTTTTGTTTTCCATAAACTCTTTATTTTTTCCTTTTGGAATCAGTTTCAGTCCTAGAGTTATTTTATAATATTGAAGTATTCAATTTATTTCTATTTCACAAGTGACAAGATTTTATTATTCCAATCGAGAGATTCGCTACTCCGTTCTTCAATCGACATCAAATCAGGATTATTCTAATCTCTTCTCTCTTTTGATTTATTCATGTTATCTACATGTTTAATTCATTTGAGTTTGAGATAATGAATATCATGAGTGGCTAAATCCCTTAGGGGAGATTAACGAATGGATTGAGTTTGAGATAATGAATATCATGAGTGGCTGAATCCCTTAGGGGAGATTAACGAGTGGATGGAGATGTGATTAACGGAGGATTTAGAGTTTTTTTATAGGATTAGTTGGTTTAAACCACACATTCCTAAACCCTAGGCTTAACAACCCTAAGAAGTAATTATAGGTTAAATGAGGTCGAGAGATAAGTGAGTATCAACCAATTAATAAATTAGTTAAAGGCTGAGAGGTAATAATTGATTAATTAATAGCTAATCCACCCTAAAACCCTAATTTGAAGTTAATTACAACCCTTGAAACGAGTTAATCTTCCTGATTGGTTTAATCAGTTTAATCGTTTGTGTTTTATTTTTTGTTATTTATTTTAGTATTTAGTTTTCACTATTAATCTCTTTTATGATCTGTCATAATATAGGATTCAATTATTATTATTATTTAGAATTATTATTGTAAAGAGATTTTCAATAGATTTAGTCTATCCTCCATTGGATACGATCCTTGAAATACTTCCCTGTGTTTCGTTGTAACACAAATACTATATTACAATTTGACATGTATACTTGCAGACACCGTCGATTTACTTTTATATATGTTTTGGTGTGATATTTATACTATAAATGATAACACGTTTATAGGCGGTCAAGTTATTGGTGTTGTTGCTAGGGAGGTTTCGACATTAAATCTAAAAAGGATCTTTACAATTAATAAGATAAATGGGAACGTTAAAGATTATATATATGATAACTTTATTTATATTATTTTTAATTTTTGTTTTTTATTTTTATTGGTTTAATTTCTTTTTAAGTTTTTCGGTTGTGTATGACCCAAAGTGGAAGCACCCCAATTAAACCATATCTCGATCTTGAGCAGATTATTAGAAACCATCGTCAATTCACGATGTAACAGTCTGGTTTATACTCTAGTAGGAATAGTGGTTTTGGGAACACAAATCGGAGTTAGAAAAATATTTAAATATTATTTTTTGTGTTTACAGTATGTGACTAAGCATGTGTGAAAGTTTCGTATGAAAATTTTATTGTTTTTGTGCCCAATTTGATAAAAGGACCTAATCGCGTAAAATGTAAAAGTGGCTTGCTATTTTTTAAAAGTGTATATTTTATATGGCTTATTGATTATGAGGTCGTTATTGTTAATATGCCATTTATATTGAAAGTGGACTAAAATGGCCTTATATGTTAATGTTTTTATATGTTATTAATCAAGGGCAAAATTGGAATTTAGTAATTTAAGTTATATTAATAAAACAAAACATGAAAATAGGCCATTATATGTTCGTTTATGCCCAAAATTGAAGAAAAAAAATAAAGAAAAAGAGTTAGCTAGAGTTCGACCATGCTAAAGCTTAATTGAAGGTTCGTTTTTGTTCTGTTTTCGATAATTTCTATGTTTTTGTGATTGTTGCTTTGTGTTTTACTATGTCCATGTCTCAATTTATGATTTTGTTGATGATTTTTAGTTGAGCTATTGATGAAATTATGAGCTTTAAGAAGTTTGATGTTAGTAAATTAAAGATATGTGTTGGGTTAATATATTTTGTTTTTGAATTTTTGATGAATTTGAGTAATTTGGACTAAATTGAGAAATTTGTAAATTGAGGGACTAAAATGTGAAATAAATGAAATATGTGGGCTTGTATGAGCTATATGAAAATTCGGCTAGACATGTGTATAAAGAACTTATGTGTATTTTGTGATTTTGTGAAATAGGGACTAAAGTGTCAAAATGTAAAAATGTGAGTGCTAGTTTGTAAAATACCTTAAATATGTGTTTTTAGATTTATTTGAATGAATGTATTAAATTTGAATTGATTTAGATTAGGAACCAAAAAAACGAAATTAGATCGGGGAAAGTCAAAAGTCATCGAGTAGCTGATTCCGTCTATTCGAATCCGTACGAGGTAAGTCAATATACAAATAAATGTGTTTGAGATGGTTTATTTATGCTTATATGCTAATGAACAATGATGGATGGCTATGTGAATTGATTATAAGATATCCGAGAAAGTATCTACAAAGTTCTGACGTCCGTAAAGCCCCGTACGAACCTTAGGAATAGTTAGGACACATATGTCATGACATAAGATCTAATATGTGTTATCGTGTGTGAACACATCTGGGACATTGGCATTAACTTATGATTTACGTCTAAGACCACGTCTGGGATGTTGGCATCGTATTTGATTTCGTGTAAGACCCTGTCTGGGATAGTGGCATCGATATTTGATTACATGTAAGACCACGTCTGGGACGTTGGCATTGTACAAGATTTCGAGCTATCCGCATATCCTTATGATTCCGAACGGTTCAACATATATTCCGAGAAAATGAAAGGTTATGTGAACATGTATCCGATTCAGGTATGTTTGAAATGCATGTCATATTTGATGTTGAAAGGTAAGTATATGTACCTTAGTGAACAAGTGATTATATGTGGCAAATGTATGATAAAATATGCAATATATGCAAATGAATTGGAAATATGTGACATATATATATGAATTATATGGTTGATGATAGTATTTAGTTATGGATTATATGCAAATTGATGATGCTTATATGATTAAGATGATAAGTTTATTTGTATATGGCTTACTAAGCTTTTGAAAGCTTACTTTGTGTGTTTTTCAACTGTTTTTTTTAGATATCGAAGCTACTGGAAGCTTGGGGATCATCGAGGATCATCACCAGACTATCGAACTATATTTTAGTACCTTTTGAAAATGTATATATTGAAGTATGGCATGTATAGGCTAGAAGTACTTTGATTATGTTTTGTGATGTATATATCTAGCCATGTGATTTGGCTTGATTATGGTTGAACTTATGGTTTGAGTTTTTGGTGTGAAATATGTGATGTAATATTATTTATGTGAAATGTTTTGGATGGCCAAGAGAGATGGTCAATTTGGTAAGTTTTTGGAATGTACCTAGTATGGAATTTGGTAAGGTTTTGGCCTGAGATTTGATTGTATGATTTGAGATTATGAAACCATATGTTTTGGTATGATTTTGACTTATGGGATGACATATTTTGATATGTGTTACAAGCATGAATTTTTTGTCAATAATATAGCATGAATGATGTAAGTTTTGGTATTGAAATTGGCTAAAATTATAGTGCAAATGTGTTTGGTTTGATGTTTGTAGGTTTGACCCAAATTGGGTGGCAAATTGGCTTTTCAAATGGCCTATTTTTGTCCATACGGGTAGAGACACGGGTGGTGTCTCAACCGTGTACAACACACAGTCATGTTGCATGGCAATGTGTACCCTGGGTACCCTACGATTTTAAATCAGTCTTGAGCACGACCAAGGCACACAGACGGGTGGTTAGCCATGTGACCCAAGTCAGTTTCAGCCACGGCCAAGGCACACGAGTATGTCTTGTGGCCATGTGATTAAGTTAGTATGTATGCCTTGATTTGACATGGTCTAAACACACGGACGTGTCTAATTCCATGTGAGGCACACGACCTATTCACACGGGTGTGTGACCACTGTAACTTTGAAAAATGTTTAATTTTTGAAAAATTTTGTATAAGCTCGGTTTAGTCCCGACCCTTTTCTAAAGTATGTTTAAGGTCTCATTGACCTATGTAAGGGACTCTGTATTGATGTATGACTATGATGCTATGCTGATTGTGAAATGAATGTTAAATGTTTTGATTTGTCTAGTAACACCTTTAACCCTAGTCCGGGGATGGATACGGGTTAGGGGTGTTACATTTGGTTGGTATCAGAGCTACAATTTAATCGATTCTAGGACTAACATAGCATATGTGAGTCTAGCTATACATGTTATATGTATGAACTGCAATAATGTGATGAATCCTGGCAATGAACATGTGTTTTTATATAGCAAATGGATCCCGAACAAGCCGTAGCTGACGATGTCAAGAGTAATGTGCCTTCTCCCGCGCAAGGGATAGCACCATCCGACTCTAGACCAGCTACGAGTGGCCATGATAGAGAGGCTAGACAAGCCTTCTATCAAATGATGAATGATTGGTTCACCCAATACATTAGAACTAATTCGGCTGTTCAACAACCCCAACCCCGGTCAATCCTCCGCAAGTCCCTGCTATGTCACAAGTTAATTCGAATCAGTTGAATAAGCCTCCAGTCGATAAAATTAGAAACTATGGGGCCGAAGAATTCCATGCTACTACGAATGATGATGCTGAAAGAGCCGAGTTTTGGTTAGAGAACACGATACGAGTGTTCAATGAATTTTCTTTGAATCCGGATGAATGCCTAAAGTGTTCCATTTCGCTTTTGAGAGATACGGCCTATCATTGGTGGAAGACTTTGATATCGATAGTTCCGAGAGAGCAAGTCACCTGGGATTTCTTTCAAGCTGAATTCCATAAAAAATACATCAGTTAGAGATTTATTGATCAGAAATGTAAAGAGTTTCTTGAACTTAAACAAGGTCGTATGTCTGTTACAGAATACGAGCGAGAATTTGTGAGATTGAGTCAGTATGCTAGAGAATATGTTTCGACTGAGGCAATAATGTACAAAAGATTTGAAGATGGTTTGAATAAAGATATACGTTTGTTAGTCGGGATTCTTAAGATGAAAGAATTCGTTGTACTTGTTGAACGAGCATGTAAAGCTGAAGAGCTCAGAAAGAGAAAAGAAAAGCTGATTCAGAAGCTAGAGAAGTACGAAAGAGATCATCAAGCAAACCATTTTAGTCTGTGTCAAAGAAGTGTCGAGATGAATATAGCCGTTCAAAAGTTAATGTGGGACATGTGAGTAGAGATCGTACGAGATCACATTCAAGCTTCAGAGCTCCAGCTACATCTGTTGCCAGTGTTGGAAATGTTTGATCTGATCACCCTGAGTGCAAACATTGTGGTAAAAAACATCCCGGCAATTGTAGACTGTATGATCGGGCTTGTTTCAAATGTGATCATTAGACCATTTTAACCGTGATTGCCCTGAATCTGTAGAGCAAGAGATTGTGCAAAATTCGAGGCCAAGTGGCAATGCTTCTCGTGGTAGACCTTCCAAAAATATGGGAAATGTGAGTGGCAGTCAAAGGGGAAAAAAAGACACTGCTTTAGATTTGAGGCTCGTGCACCTGCCAGAGCCTATGCCATTCGAGCTCGTGAGGAGGCTTGGTCTTCAGATGTGATTATGGGTACTTTCACACTTTATGATACTTCTGTGATTGCTTTGATAGATCCTAGATCAACGTATTCTTATATATGTATAAATTTAGTGAATAGTAAGACTTTTCCTGTAGAGTCTACTGAATTTGTAATTAAAGTATCGAACCCCCTAGGCAGATGTGTTTTGGTTGATAAAGTCTGTAAGAATTTTCCGTTAATGTTTCGAGATATTTGTTTTTCGGCTGATATGATGTTATTACCCTTTAATGAGTTTGATATAATTCTAGGTATGGATTGGTTCACTTTGCATGATGCTGTTGTGAATTGCAAACGGAAAACTATTGATTTGAGATGCAAGAATGATGAAATAGTTCGAATTGAATCTAATGATTTGAATGGATTGCCTGCTATGATATCTTCGATGAAATCTTTGAGTATTGTGAGAAAAGGTTGTGAAGCTTACTTTGCCTATGTGATTGATTCGAAAGTGTCAGAAAAGAAAATTGAATCAGTGCCTGTTGTCTGTGAATTCCCTGATGTGTTTCCTGAAGAACTTCCAAGATTACTTCCAATCCGAGAAGTTGAATTTGGCATTGATTTAATACCGGGAACTACTCCGATTTCGATAGCTCCGTATAGAATGGCTCTGACCGAGTTAAAATAATTAAAGTCTCAGTTGCAAGAGTTTACCGATAGAGGATTTACGAGATCGAGTTTCTCACCTTGGGGTGCTCCTGTTCTGTTTGTGAAAAAGAAAGACGGTACGATGAGAATGTGCATAGATTATCGTCAGTTGAATAAAGTGACTATCAAGAATAAGTATCCTTTGCCTCAAATTGATGATTTATTAGATCAATTGAAGGGAGCTACTGTGTTTTCAAAGATAGATCTGAGATCCAGTTATTAACAGTTGCAAGTAAAAGATTCAGACATTCCAAAAATTGCATTTAGAACGAGGTATGGCCATTATGAGTTTTTAGTTATGCCTTTCGGATTAACGAATGCACCTGCTATCTTTATGGATTTGATGAACAGAATTTTCAGATCTTATTTAGATCGATTTGTTGTTGTATTTATTGATGTCATATTGATTTATTCGTGTGATGAATTTGAGCATGCCGAGCATCTGAGGATAATGCTACAAACTTTGCGTGATAAGCAATTATATGCGAAGTTTAGCAAATGTGAATTCTGGTTACGAGAAGTCAGTTTTCTGGGCCATATTGTATCAGTATCAGGTATCTGAGTTGATACGAGCAAAATTTTAGCTATTTTGGATTGGAAGCCTCCGAGAAATGTCTCTGAAGTCCTCAGTTTTTGGGGACTTGTCGGTTATTATAGACGGTTTGTAAAAGGCTTTTCTATGATTGCAACTCTGTTGACAAAACTGCTTCAAAAAGATGGGAAATTTGAATGGTCTGAAAAGTTTTAGAAAAGCTTTGATCAGTTGAAGGCCTTATTGACTGAAGCTCCAGTGTTAGTACAACTCGAAATGGGTAAAGAATTTGTGATCTATAGTGATGCTTCATTGAATGGTCTGGGATGTGTGATAAACCATAATATATACATATTTTTACCCTATGATTGGCATATTTATGGATGATTTTTCCTTGGTTTCATTGAATTTGATGCTCCTAATCCTTTAATTTCATGTTTTATACTCAGGAGAGCTCAGGATGGTGAAAAGAGCAAGAAACGAGCCAAAAATAGACAAATTGGGCCTAAATCAGTGTTTCACACGGCCTGGGCACTTCTACATGGGTGATCCACACGCCCGTGTGTCATGGCCATGTTGACATTAATCCAAGTCAGAATTGCACACAGCCTGAGTACTTGCACACGGGCGTGGCACACAGACGTGTCCCTGTCGAGCCCAAGTTTAGTTCTACTCAGAAAAGGCTAATTTTGGGCTATTTTGGGCATTTGAAAGTCTATATAAACACCCTAGAAGAGGATTAGAGGGGACACAAAGAGTAGAAGGCAGGGAAGTACTCAAGAACAGCCATCGGAATCACCTCGGATGCAGGATCTACATCAAGATTGAAGATTTCCATCCAATTTCCTAGAAGTTCTTTGGGTTTCTTTATGTTTTGTTGTTTTCCATACTTTGAGATGTTTTCGACAATTATCATGAACTAAACTCCCTAAATACCTAAAGGACATGAAACCTAAGACGAATCTTATTACTTTTTGATTTATATGATAAATATTTGTTCTTATTCTTAATTGTGAGTTTTAATCATTGCTTTAATATTCCAGGATATTAATTCAGGTTTTTGATGTGCTTATTCAGTGGAGGAAAAGTCCCTGTTTAAGAGTAGATCATTCATAATTAAGCGGAGTTGCATGCAATCCTAGAGATAGGTCGGCATAAATCTGTAGGATTAGAGTCAAATCTAATAAGGGAATCCATAGATCGAGTTAATGCGACTATAGGGGTTTTAATTAGAAAGAGATTTCAATTAATCAACCTAGAGTTAGTTGTTTTTAGTCTCAAAAGGAATATTGACATAAATCAGAGTTGTTTTTAGTCTCAAAAGGAATATTGACATAAATCAGGGATTTCTACGGAATAAGTCAAGTGAATAAATCGTCTAATTCAAAGGTAATAAGTAAAGTTTAGGTGGATTCTTTCTTGGGTATTGTCTTCTCAATCGGTTTTTCAAAAGTATTTTCCAACCTTAATCTCTGTCGTAATCTTAGCTAATTAGATAATTAGTAATTACTAGTACTTTTAGTCCTCGTGGATACGATATTTCTGGTCTCACCATAACTATACTACTGTTCAATAGGTGCGCTTGCCTTAAGTCGAATTTTTAGTTAGTTTCACGACCATCAAGTTTTTTTGGCGCCATTGCTAGGGACTAAGATATTAGGAACGCTTAATTTTTATTGCTTTAGCCATTTTTTTTTATTTTTATTGCAGTTTAATTTAATTTTTAATTTTACTTAAATTACTAAATTTTCTTTTATTTACTTCTGGCAGGTTTTTATAGTTTATGACCAGAAGAAACCCGTTAGGACCTCTACTTTTTTATAATGAGTTCGAAAGCACAGCTCGCAGAAATCGAAGGAAAATAAGGAGAAGCCTACGATACATAGAGGAAGGGTAAGAGGACGATATTCAAACCATAACCGAGGAGATGGCTGATAATCAAAATAATCCGTTACCTCCAGTAGTTGTTGCAAACCCAGTAGACCAGAATCCTGCTACTCGCGCTATGTATGATTATGCTAAACCTACACTAACAGGAACTGGATCGAGTATAGTTAGGCCTGCTGTTGCTGTAAATAATTTTGAATTGAAACCTAACACAATTCAAATGATACAACAGTTTGTTCAGTTTGATGGTTTGCAGGACGAGGATCCAAACACTCATTTAGCAAACTTTCTAAAATTCTGAGACACTATTAAGATCAATGGCATTTCTAACGATGCCATTCACCTTCGGTTGTTTCCATTCTCATTGAGGAACAAAGCTAAATAGTGGTTAAACTTATTACCACGAGGGTCAATCACAGCTTGGGAACAAATGACCAAAAAATTTTTACTAAAATATTTTCCACCAGCTAAAACGGCTAAACTAAGGAATGATATTTCTTCTTTTGTGCTGATGGATTTAGAAAGACTTTATGATGCATGGGAGAGATACAAGGATCTATTGAGAAGGTGCCTTCACCATGGGTTACCCCTTTTGCTACAAGTTCAAACTTTCCACAACAGTTTGAATCCCTCAACTAGATAGATGATTGATGTCGCTGCTGGTAGGACTATTAATAATAAGAACCTGAAGAGGCTTACGAGTTTATAGAAGAGATGTCGCTGAATAATTATCAGTGGCAAGTCATGAGAACAAAGCCAACAAAAGCAGCCGGCGTTTTTAACATCGATTCGGTCACTATGCTCTCTAATCAGGTAGAACTTTTGAATAGAAAAATTGATGGTTTACTTAGCTCTTCACAGGTTCATCGAGTAATGCAGTGCGATGCAAGTGGAGGTGGAACGAGCAATTTAAACTATCCATCCTATGGCTCTACCCTGGAGAATGAACAAATGAACCATATGGGTAATAATCCTTGACCTCAAAATAATTCTTATAGTAACACTTACAACACAGGTTGGAGGAACCACCCAAATTTTTCATGGGGAGGCCAAGGAAATCAAAGACCACCACCCCCTCCAAGCTTCCAACAACAACCGTACCTGCCAGAGAAAAAGTTGAACCTTGAGGAGATGATGACAAAATTTATATCAGTAGCGGAAACTTGTTTTCAGAATCAACAAATATCAATTCAAGGACTCGAGAATCAAATAGGACAGCTGGCTAAGATGATTTCAGAGAGACCACTAGGGAGCCTACCTAGGAATACCGAACCCAATCCAAAAGAGCATGTGAAAGTAGTTACATTAAGGAGTGGGAAGGTGTTAGCTGAATTTGAAAAGAAGCTGCAACTAGAAGTTGACAGAAAAGAAGGTGAGGAAGAAAAACCCAAAGACAATGAAAAACTGGTGTTGAAGGAATATAAAGCACCAACCCATACCCAGTGAAGTTGAAGAAAGACTGCATGGATGCACAATTCGGTAAATTTTTTAAACTTTTTAAACAATTACATATTAATTTACCTTTTATTGAAGCTATCTTGCAGATGCCTGCATATACAAAATTTTTAAAGGAGCTTCTAACAAATAAAAGGAAGTTTTTGTCTACAGTGGAACTCAACGAGGAATGCTCAGCCATACTCTAAAATAAACTGCCAACCAAACTGAAAGATCCAGGAAGTTTTACTATTCCCTACTTAATTGGTAGTTTGAATGTTGAGAAGACACTAGCTAATTTAGGCGTTAGTATTAATTTGATGCCATATAAAATGTTTAAACAACTTGGTCTTGGGGAACCAAAACCTACTAGGATGAGTATTCAACTAGCTGATAGATCTGTTAAATATCCTAGGGGTTTTATAGAGGACGTACTTGTAAAAGTAGATAAATTTATATTCCCTGTTGATTTTGTTGTGCTGGACATGGATAAGGATGTTGAGGTGCCTTTAATTTTAGGTCGTCCATTTTTAGCCACTGCTAGGGCTGTTATTGATGTGGGTGATGGTAAACTTGTGCTTAGAATAGGTGACGAAGAGGTTATTTTTAAAATTTATGATGTTATGAGATTTTCTAGGGAACAGGATGACTCATGTTATTTCATTGACTCTATTGATCATGCTACTCAAGACTCTTTATAGGAAATCGTACATAAGGACATGTTGGAACTGTGTCTTGCCCAAGGAGAGGAGGTAAATGATGATGATTTTGAGATAGGTAAGATAAAAGCTAAATTAAATTCCAGTGAACCTTCATTGAGACAGAAGAGCTACGAGGGTATTGAGGTAAATAATGAATTAAAATTAAAACCCTCTGTTGAAGAACCGCCTAAATTGGAATTAAAGCAATTACCAAATCACTTGGAATACGCGTTTCTTGGAGACATTTCCACATTACCAGTAATTATTGCTTCAGATTTACAACCAATCAAAAAAGACGAGTTACTCAAAGTTTTAAAGGAGCATAAAAGAGCCATAGCGTGGAAGATTTCTGACATAAGAGGGATTAACCCATTAACCCTTCTTTTTGCACACATAAAATTTTAATGGAAGATGAATTCAAACCCTGTGTGCAAGCACAAAGACGGTTGAATCCTAACATGAAAGAAGTTGTAAAAGCTGAGGTATTTAAACTTCTAGATGCTGGAATTATTTATCTAATCTCTGACAGTTCCTGGGTAAGTCCTGTGCAGGTTGTTCCTAAGAAAGAAGGCATGGCTGTTGTGGCTAATAAGAAGAACAAGTTAATTCCAACACGAACAGTCACGGGATGGAGAGTCTGCATTGACTATAGGAAATTGAATGATGCCATAAGAAAAGATCACTTTCCTCTACCATTCATTGATCAGATGTTGGAAAGATTATCTGGACACATGTATTATTGTTTCCTAGATGGACTCTTCGGTTATTTCCAAATCCCAATAGCTCCTGAGGACTAGGAGAAAACGACATTTACATTTCCATACAGTACAGTTGCATATCGACGAATACCTTTTGGATTATGTAATGCTCCTGCTACTTTTTAGCGATGCATGTTGGCTATTTTTGATGAACTCGTGGAAGACATTATGGAGGTATTCATGGATGACTTCTCGGTATTCGGTAACTCTTTCCATCTCTGCCTTAAAAATTTCTTGTACTGAATTGGGAAAATGTCACTTCATGGTTCGTGAAGGAATTGTGTTAGGCCACAAAATTTCTAGCAAAGGAATCGATGTTGATAAAGCAAAGGTTGAAACTATTGAGAAACTACCTCCCCCTAATTCAGTTAAGGCTATTCGTAGTTTCTTAGGTCATGTTGGATTTTATAGATGATTTATTAAAGACTTTTGTAAAATAGTTAAGCCTTTAACAAATTTGCTAAAGAAAGATGTACCTTTCAATTTCAGTCAGGATTGTTTAGAAGCGTTCAATACACTTAAGGATAAATTAATTAACGTTCCAATTGTAGTTGCATCTGATTGGAATTTACCTTTTGAACTAATGTGTGATGCAAGTGATTTTCCAATAGGAGCGGTTCTTGGACAGTGGAAAGACAAACACTTTCAACCGATTTATTATGCTAGCAAAACATTGATAGCTGCACAAGAAAATTATACGACGATCGAGAAAGAATTATTGGCTATAGTTTTTGCATTCGATAAATTTAAACCATATTTAACATTATCTAAAATTGTCGTTTACATTGACCATTCAACTCTTCGATACCCCCTTACTAAAACAGTTGCAAAACCTCGACTAATAAGATGGATTGTATTGTTTCCGGAATTCAATTTAGAAATTCAAAATAAGAAAGGAGCAGAAAATCTTACAGCAGATCATCTATCCAGATTAGAAAACCCACATCTTAATGACCTGAACGAACAGGAGATAAATGACTTAATCCCTGAAGAACAAATTTTTTCTATCTCTGACTCTGTGGAACCTTGGTTTGCAGACATTGTGAATTATTTAGCCGATAACATTATACCGAAAGGGTTGACACATCAGCAAAAGAAGATGTGCAACTCAAGTAATTCGAAGATGCGTTACAAAGACAGAAGCGATTAAAATTTTGGAGCATTGCCACTCAGGACCGACTGGGGAACATTACAGTGCAATTAAGACCGCACATAAAAAACTCGAATCAGGTTTTTACTGGCCCACACTATTCAAAGACGCCAACAGTTATGTTACTACTTGCGATAGATGCCAACAAACAAGTAATATCTCTAAACGTGACGAAATGCCCCGAACGTACATGCTTTCATGTGAAATATTTGATGTATGGGGTATTGATTTCATGGGTCCATTCCCTAGTTCATTTGGGAATAAATACATATTAGTAGCCGTTGATTATATGTCTAAATGGGTTGAAGCCCAAGGCTTACCTACTAATGATGCTAGAGTAGTGGTGAAGTTCCTTAAGAAACTTTTCTCTCGATTTGGCACAGCTAGAGTAATCATCAGTGATAGGGACACTCATTTCTGTAATACTCAATTTGATAAAACCCTTAAGAAATATGGAGTTTACCACAGAACAGCTACCCTTTGCCATCCTCAAACTAGTGGACAAGTTGAAGTTGCTAATCGAGAACTTAAACGTATTCTAAAAAAAATTGTAGAGTTAAATAGGAAAGATTGGGCAAAGAAAATAGATGATGCTTTATGGGTCTATAGAACCGCTTTTAAGACACCCATAGGAACATCCCTTTACAGACTTATTTATGGGAAGAGTTGTCATTTACCGTTTGAATTGGAATATAAAGCATCTTGGGCTATAAAATTTCTAAACTTTGATCGTAAACTCGCAGGTGAAAGGAGATTGATGCAGCTGAACGAGTTAGATGAATGGCAAGCAATTGCTTATGAGAATTCACGAATATACAAAGAAGCAACAAAGCACCACCATGATGCTCGCTTAAAGCAAAACAAACAATTTGAAGTTGGAGATCTTGTCTTGTTATACAACTCAAGGCTTAAATTGTACCCTAGGAAGCTTAAATCACGATGGTTAGGTTCTTTCGTCGTCCAAACCGTCTTTCCATATGACACAGTAGAGGTAAGTCGCCCAACTCAAGGAACTTTTAAGGTAAATGGACATCGACTTAAACTTTATAACGGTGAGGATTTCCAAGATAAAGGAGAGAAGCTACGGCTCCGCGAACCTGAATAAACATACCTACTAGGTAAAGTCAAGCATAGACTCTAAATAAGCGCTTCTCGAGAGGCAACTCGAGCACTAACCCTACTAAATAACTTAGTTTGTTTTTCCTTTTTTGTTTTATAATCTGACTACAGGTATTTTTGGCACACACGGCTTAGCATATGGACATGCTTTCGGCCGTGCGATCCCCACGGCCAAGAGACACGGGCGTGGCCATCGTCGTGCTAAAACAGGAAAAACATTTTTCCCATGACAGAATGGCACACGGCCTGCGATAAATAGCCACGGCCGTGTTGATAAACCGTAAATTATACATATTTTTATTCCATGTTTAATGCATTTTATGGATGATTTCTCATTAGAATTGGTGAATTCGATGCTCCTAATGCTTTAATTTCATGTTCTATACTTAGCAGAGCATAGGAGAGTGAAAGGAACAAGAAACGGGCCAAAAACGAAGAAAATGGGCCAAAGTATGAAATCATCACTATTTGGACCTCCTCACACGGGCAGACCACACGGCTGTGTCAATTTGGCAGGCTCGAACACGGCTTGAAGTAATCGAACACGGGCGTGTGCCACGGGTGTGTCCCTATCAAGCCCAAGTTGAGTCCAATTCAGAAAAGGCTAATTTTGAGGTCTTTTAGGCATTCCAAAGCCTATAAATACACCCTAGAGAAGGAAGAAAACGAGACGGAGAATAGGGAGTAAGGAATTACTCCAAGGAAGCCGATTGATCCATCTCAGAAGTCGGATTCATAATCAAGATTGAAGATCTCTCCTCAATTTCCCTTCAGGAGTTTTAGGTTTTCTTTATGTTTTGTATTCTTTATTCTTCTGAGATGTTTTTTTATTTAGTTATGAACTAAAACCCCTAAATACCTAAGGGGAATGAAACCTAAGACGAATCTTGTTATTATTTTCTGAATCGTATGATAAATATTTAAACTTGTTCTTAATTATGTGTTCTTAATTCTTGTTTTGATATCCCAGGATACTGATTCAAGGCAAGCTCTTATTCAGAGGAGGAATAGACCCTGTCTAAGAGTACATTTGTCATAATTAAGCGGAGTTGATTGCGCGCCTAGACATAGGGTGACAAGATTTTGCCGGATTAGGGTGAAACCTAATAAGGAGATCCATAGATCGAGTTAATGTAACCCTAGAGTGTTATTTAGAGAAAAGTCTTGGTTATTCAATCTAGGGATTAGACATTATTAGTCTTGAATAGGATAATAACATAACTGAGGGATCTCTATGGAACAAGTTGAATGAATAAATCGTTCATTTCGGAGGCAGAATAACAAGTAAAGTCTAGGTGGATTTTTCCTTAGGTATTGTCTTAAGTTAATTGATTTTCCCCAAAAGCAATTCCCCAATTCTTTTCTTTGTGAGTTCTTAGTTTAGGTAATTAGTTAATTAAAACAAAACCTCTTTATTCTTAGGCTAGATAATAAAAAGACAGTCATACTAGTACTTTTAGTTCCTTTGGGTTTGACAATCCGGTCTTGCTAAAACTATACTACTGTTCGATAGGTACAATTGCCTACATCGCAATAATAGTTAGTTCAAGAACGAGTAATTATAAATCTTTAAAACCTATCACGAAACCTCGCGATCAAGTTTTTGGCGCCGTTGCCGGGGAACTAAGATATTAGGCATGCTCAATTTTTTTTACTTTAGCCATTTATTTTTCTTGCAATTTAATTTAATTTTAGTATTATTATTTTTTATTAACTTACTTTTTCTTTCTCTTGGCAGGTTTTTATAGTTTATGACTAGAAGAAACCCGTCAGGACCATTACTTTTTAACGAAGAAATCAATCGTATAGTTTGAAGAAATCAAAAAGAAATAAGGCGAAGCTTATGATACACAAAGAACAAGCAAGAAGACGATACTCAACCCCCAATCAAAGAGATGGTTGAAAACCAAGACAATCAGCTACCTCCTGCAATTGCGGCTAATCAAAATCCTACTCCACGTACTATGTATGATTATGCTAAACCTTCTTTAACAGGAACTGAATCTAGCATAGTTAGACCTGCTATAGTTGCAAATACTTTTGAATTAAAACCTAACACTATTCAAATGATACAGCAATTTGTTCAGTTTGATGGTTTGCAGGATGAAGATCCCAACGCTCACTTAGCAAACTTTCTAGAATTTTGCGATACATTTAAAATAAATGGCATTTCTGATGATGCCATTCGTCTTCAGTTATTCCCTTTTTCATTAAGGAATGAGGCTAAATAGTGGTTGAACTCGTTACCACGAGGGTCAATTACTACTTGGGAACAAATGACTGAAAAATTCTTACTAAAATATTTTCTACCGGCTAAAACGGGTAAATTACGTAATGATATCTCTTCTTTTGTACAGATGGATTTAGAAACCCTTTAAGATGCATAGGAGAGATACAATGACTTACTAAGATGGTGCCTTCACCATGGGTTACCGCTTTGGCTGCAAGTTCAAACATTCCACAATGGTCTGAATTCTTTGACTCGGAAAATGGTTGATGCAGTTGCTGGCGGAACTATCAATAATAAAACACTTGAAGATGCCTATGAGTTTATTGAGGAGATGTTACTGAATAACTATCAATGGCAAGTCATAAGGACAAAGCCAACGAACACAGCCGGTGTTTATAATGTTGATTCGGTCACCGTGCTGTCAAATCAGGTAGAAATCTTAAATAAAAAGATTGATGGTTTTCTTAGTTCTTCACAAGTTCACCCAGTAATGCAGTGTGAAGCAAGTGGCGGTGGAACAAGCCATTCGGAATATCAACCTTATGTCCATAACATGGATAATGAGCAACTAAACTACATAGGTAATAATCCTCGACCTCAAAACAATCCATTTAGTAACACTTACAATGCAGGTTGGAGGAACCATCCCAATTTTTTGTGGGGAGGCCAAGGAAATCAAAGACCACAACATTCTTTGGGTTTTCAGCAACCACCCTACCAACAGGAAAAGAAGCCGAACCTTGAAGAGATGCTCTCAAAGTTTATATTGGTGTCAGAAACTCGTTTCCAGAACACCAAGACAACACTTAAGAATCAACAAGCATCGATCCAAGGGCTCGAAACTCAGATAGGCCAGCTTTCCAAACTAATCTCCGAATGACCACAAGTAGTTTGCCAAGTAATACTGAGCCCAACCCAACGGAACAGCTCAACACGATTAATGTTCCAGATGAAGAAGGATTTGTGGAGCCTGAACCAGAATCGCAGCTAGAAACTGTGGTAAGCAAAGGTCAAGGTGAGGTGGATCAAAATGCAAATAAATCAGTGAATGTCGAATATAAACCTCATGTACCATACCCCAACGCAACAAGGAAAGACTGCTCAGATGAACAATTTGGTAAATTTCTTAAACTCTTAAAAAAATTACATATTAACTTACCGTTTATTGATGCTCTATCGTAGATGCCGAATGCAATGAAATTTTTAAAAGAGCTTTTAGCAAATAAGTGGAAGTTGGACGTGGCGTCGCATGTGGAGCTAAATGCAGTGTGCTCAACTATTTTGAAAAATAAGCTATCGAACAAACTACAAGATCCAGGGAGTTTTACGATTCCTTGCTTAATTGGTAGTTTAGATGTTAATAATGCATTAGCTGATTTAGGGGCTAGTATCAACGTTATGCCTTTTAAAATGTTCAAGCAACTAGGTCTCGGGAAACCCAAACAGACTAGGATGAGCATTCAATTAGCAGATAAAACTATAATATTTCCTAGGGGTATTATTGAAGATGTGATAGTCAAAATCGATAAATTTATATTTCCCGTTGACTTCATTGTTTTAGACATAGAGGAGGATAGCAACACTCCTTTAATTCTGGGAAGGCCCTTTTTAGCAATTTCTAAAACAATTATTGATGTTGGCACAGGTGAGCTCACGCTTCGCGTAGGAGATAAAACACTCACCCTTCAAGCTCGCAATTTTGACAATACATCGAAAATTGAAGTTGATCGTCTAAACCATTCTATTAAAACTGACCACATGATAGAACCCACTTTGTAGGAGATAAGTCTGAAGGAAGTACATGAGCCACTCTCAAACAATAGTAGAGGTTCTATTCATGAAGAACGGAGGCTGCAAATAGAGGAGCTAGATGAATGGCGAACACATAAATTGAGAACACACGATAAACCGAAACTACGCCAGAATGAGCCTGATACCTCTCTAAATCAACTTAAAGTTGGTGATAAAGTCTTATTAGATGCCGCAGATCCCCACATTGTCACAACCACACCGAATGAGGAAATCTCTCTTACGGTACTCAGTATTTTTCCATTCGGTACAGTGGAGGTGAGTCATCCCAAGTTTGACACTTTTAAGGTAAACAATACCCGTTTAAATCCTTATTTTCAGATTGATAGTAGGAATGAGGAGTATAAACTTCTCGAACCACCTTGATCATTCAACGGAGAGGTAAGTCGAGCTTAGACTATAAGTAAGCACTTCTCGGGAGGCAACTCGAGCACTAACTGTATTAACTTCTTCCAAAATTTAGTCTTCAACATCTAACTTACTAACAGAGCTCTTAAATACAGATTTTCCACAGAGACATGGCCAAGCACATGGGCGTGCTTATGGCCGTGTGAAAATAGGGAAAGGATTTCCCCAACATGAGCTACGATACAACGCCACGACCGTGCGACATGGCCATGGTCAAGCCTGCCAAAACAACACGGGCGTGCGACACGACTGTGTGGAAGACCCGTGGTTGAAATTGAGAAACTAGCACGGGCGTAAGACACGCCCGTGTTCAACACTCGTGGTTGAACCTATCAAATTAACACGGGCATAGGGCTTGCATACACGGGTGTGGGAGAAGTGAGCGAAGCGAGACACGGTTATACGACACGGCCATGTTAACTGACACGCCCAAGGTATATGGGCGTGGGACGAATTTCAGACGCGCCCAAATAGGAAAAACGCGAAACACACGGGCAAAAATTGGGGAACACGGGCGTGTGCCATGGCCGTGTGGCCCAAAATCTATAAATACCCTACACTATTCACTATCTTCCCCATTTAAAAACCCTAATCCTAGCCGTGCAAGTTCACACGACCTCCCTGCCACGCCCGTGCGCCGCCTACAACTCCATTCTCGATGCCCAATCTCTTCCTTTAGCGTTTATTTACTCCTTTTTCTTTTATTTCACTGATTTATAATGCTATTTATCATATTAATCTATATTTTTCATGTTATTTCCATATTGATAATCACATAAATTTCATTTATCAAACAAGTTATCATCTTTCTTATGTTTAAAATATTACTCATTACATGATTCCTACACTTCATTTAATTAGTTAGGAGTGAATATTCATGGCTAGGATTGTTGAAATAATCATGCATATTGTGTTGACATCTCTTTTCATTCATATAGAATTTTGCACTTGCCATTTTCACTTATATCACCATGCTCATGCCACAAAGAAATGGGTCATTGAACTTATTGTTTTAATTGAATTTAGTAATTGTGGCTGAATATATTTATGCATTTTCTTTTTCGAATTTAGTCGCATTCCTTTTATATATTATAAATTGTCCACTCATCAAAAGATGAATTGATATTTCCACTTGTAGGTACACAATATCGTCTTCAAGATGAAAGAAATCTGCCGTACCTGTTTCATAGAAAAGGAAGGGAGCGTCCTATTCCGTGGGTACAACCACAGAAATTTGTCACCCTCTCCTACAGTTCCCCCGAGGGCCCCAAGAAGAACTGTTCCAAATACTTCGAGCCCGACCTTTAATTGCAGGTCGCTGCATTGACTGGGCTGCTGTAGAACAAGTTCAGTTGGCTGATTCGATTCGAGCCCTCCTAACCACCGACCCTTGGGAGCTATTCTTTGGGATTATCGATCCAACATACCTTGAGCTCACGATGGAACTATACTCAATGTTCCATCTTCAGATCATTATGATGAACTACAATGATCCTAGCACGGTTCAATTTTTCCTAGGCAGATTAATCAGCTAGCTAAGAGTCTCAGAGTTCGGTGCTGTACTGGGCTTATATGGAGGAGTTCAAGGAGGAGAATGATTTAGACACTTTCAGTCGCCACATACACTTCTCCCCCTTAAAGTGCTAGCACACTTTGGCCCCTGGCGTGGCCTCCTACAATCCTAGCCACTCCAAGGCATTAGTTCTCCCACCATCCCTGAGGTACTTACACGCTATTTTAGCGCACATGATTACGGAGAGGCGAGAGAGCATTGGCGTCGTCAACACCCACGACGCCTACTTATTATGGTGTATGTCACACGGGCACGTCATCGACCTTGCCTATTTCATTACCCTCGCGATTTAGCACCAGACGGAGTGGCATAGGAAGGGGGTCATCTCCATCGGCCCCTACGTGACTCGGCTGGCGCGACACTTTGGGCTCCTTAGCACCGCGGCCCAAGAATCATCCCTCATCCTCATCGGCCAGATGTCTCCACAAGGTATCTCGAGCATGCTTAGCATGAGGATGATCGAGAGGCACCGAGGAACCTACCTTCACCAATATCGTCTCGCCCAATCTACTGAGGAGGAGGCCTACGAGAACATTCCTGATGATGTCTCCCCACACCACGAGGACCCACCGACTCAGCCACCACCACCCTCTCGTCTAGTTCATGCAGCGGCTTCATATGCTAACATCTCTGAGCGCCTCACTTGATTCAAGCAACAGTGTTTTCAACAAATTGACAACATTGATGCTACTCTACAGCAGATTTGTTAGCACCTCCACATCTCATCGCTAGTCCACCTCGTGAACCATCCAGCGATGAAGATGTTTAAAAACATTTATTTATTATTTTATGTTTTTAATTTTTATTAAAACTACTTTTTATTTTTATTCGATTTTAGAAATTTTATTTTTAATTATTAAGTTCGGTTATTTCTTATTGAGTAATTATTCTTCCTAATATCCCCTAAAAAGTTCCTGATTTTATCACAGTTATATAGAGTTCTTAAGCTCATCATCACATAGGAACTAAAACTCCACCGGGAAAGGTTTTCCACGACTGCCATGTCCTGCTCGCCCACGACCATAGCTAGCACTAGAGATAATATCCTTTTGGCGCAGGACTTATGGCCTAGTGAACCTCTACAACCGCGAAGTATCCTCCTCCACTCTTGAACCGATTATTCTCTAGAACTCCAGTTCGAGGAATTCATAATATAGGAAGTTTCACTTCTCTCCCTATCTTATTTTTATACTCTAATATCAATCTTTGTACATTGAGGGCAATGTACGTCTTAAGTGTGGGGGGGATATTTATCTCATTATAAAAAAAACCCCTGAATGATTGCCTTGTTCTCTTGAAAAGCTTTCATATCATATTTAGGATAAATTTTAATTGATTTAAGATTTTGATTGATATATCTTGAATTAAAACATAGGCAATTATGCATTTATTGTTTAAACTTTAAGACATTAGAGAATCGAGCATGATGAGTTGATTTTTAGGAACTTAAAATCTTAGGCTGTTTCCCCAAAGTTTAGGTATTACTTTGAGTTGGAATTCACAAGTCGTTAAACATCAAAATGCCATAATTTTTGTGAGATTTTTGAGCCTTTTGAGCATCTATTAATTCTTTTCATGCTCACTTTTATTATTGCTTTGAGTGCGTCAGTATTGAACTGTTATTCTAGAACTTGCTTGATTAAACATGTCGAGACCACACCATTTGGTTTGATATGTCAAAATGATTAAGGCACTTAGGATTAACCCACTCATGCCATGAAAAGCCTACCTTCACGATTAACCCCTAATAAACCCCTTTGGGCCTAACAAGCCATTTCTTGTATTACCCTTAATATTAACCTTTAACCCATTATTGTTGAAATCCCCTAAATTAATCCCTATTTTTGTCAAGATTTGAGTTGAATGGATTACTTAGCTATGTTTTGTTCTTAATAGTTAGTCTATGTTATTTAACTTGTTCTAAAAAAAAGAAAACTATGTATATTTATTAGTAATTCCATATTCTGAGAAGAAGCTCTGTTGTACGCAAGTGAATAACTCTTTTTCTAGTTAGGAAATTTTTCAATTCAACCTCGATTCTAACCCTTTCTTTCAGCTTGTGACCACACCCCCTAACCAAGCCTCATTGCAACCCTCTAAAGACCTTTTGATTGATGTATCATCTTAAATTATAGTGGTGGAGATTTGATTTTCATGCAAGCCTATGGTAATGGCTTTTCATTATTGACTATTGAGTGTTTCATTTATTGTCCTTAAACACCTCAAGTGATTTGAGTGAATCTTTAGTGAGGATGTAAAACTCTGTGATTTTCTAAATCAAAGGTAATTACTTAGATGAGGGGAGACACCTATGTTTGCATGAATAAAATGTTCAACTTGGAATGTTTGGAACTTTTATGTTCTTTTAGTTGAATTCTCAATGTATGATTACTTATGGATTAATGTCAGATATTATCGATAGAAGTTATAAGTTGAGAAGAATTTCTTTTGATTATGAGTTAAAAATTTTGCTTGAGGACAAGCAAATGCTTAAGTGTCGGGGTATTTGATAAACCATAAATTATACATATTTTTACCCCATGTTTAATGCATTTTATGGATGATTTCTCATTAGGATTGGTGAATTCAATGCTTCTAATGCTTTAATTTCATGTTTTATACTTAGGAGAGCATAGGAGAGCGAAAAGAACGAGAAATGGGCCAAAAATAGAGAAAATGGGCCAAAGTACAAAATCAACACGGCCTGGACCTCCTCACACGGGCAGACCACACGGCCGTGTCAATTTGGCATGCTCGAACACGACCTGAAGTAATCGAACACAGGCGTGTGCTACGGGCGTGTCCCTGCCGAGCCCAAGTTGAGTCCAATTCGGAATAGGCTAATTTTGAGGGCTTTTAGGCATTCCAAAGCCTATAAATACACCCCAGAGAAGGAAGAAAACGAGACGGAGAATAGGGAGTAAGGAATTACTCCAAGGAAGCCGATTGATCCATCTCAGAAGCCGGATTCATAATCAAGACTGAAGATCTCTCCTCAATTTCCCTTCAGGAGTTTTGGGTTTTCTTTATGTTTTGTATTCTTTATTCTTCTGAGATGTTTTCTTATATAGTTATGAACTAAAACCCCTAAATACCTAAGGGGAATGAAACCTAAGACGAATCTTGTTATTATTTTCTGAATCATATGATAAATATTTAAACTTGTTCGTAATTATGTGTTCTTAATTCTTGTTTTGATATCCCAGGATATTGATTCAAGACAAGCTCTTATTCAGAGGAGGAATAGGCCCTGTCTAAGAGTACATTTGTCATAATTAAGCGGAGTTGATTGCCCGCCTAGAGATAGGGTGACAAGATTTTGCCGGATTAGGGTGAAACCTAATAAGGGGATCCATAGATCGAGTTAATGCAAACCTAGAGTGTTAATTAGAGAAAAGGCTCGGTTATTCAATCTAGGGATTAGACATTATTAGTCTTGAATAGGGATAATAACATAACTTAGGGATCTCTACGAAACAAGTTGAATGAATAAATCGTCTGATTCGGAGCCAAAATAACAAGTAAAGTCTAGGTGGATTTTTCCTTAGGTATTGTTTTAAGTTCAATCAATTTTCTCGAAAAGAAATTCCCCAATTCTTTTCTTTGCGAGTTCTTAGTTTAGATAATTAGTTAATTAAAACAAAACCTCCTTATTCTTAGGCTAGATAATAAAAAGATAGTCATTACTAGTACTCTTAGTTCTTTTATTTTCGACAATCCGGTCTTGCTAAAACTATACTACTGTTCAATAGGTACACTTGCCTACATCGCAATAATAGTTAGTTCAAGAACGAGTAATTATAAATCTTTAAAACCTATCACGAAACTCACGATCACGTGTGCAGCACATGGCTAAGAGACACAGGCGTGTCCCAGACCGTGGTAAAACTGCACCTTAATTTCCAAAAAAGATCAGCAAAGAAAGGCCTACGATAAATCACCACGGCCGTGGGAGACACACGGCCTGTACCACGGGCGTGCTTGAGGCTGTGTGAGAGCTTGCCCAAAATTCAAAATGAAAAACGAAGTCAAAATAGAACACAAGTGTAGGCCACGGCCGTGCTCAAGAGTCGTGTGCAATCCTGACTAATTGACACGGACGTGTTGGATTGGACAAGGCGTAGGAGAAACGAAGGTAGCACCACATGGCCATGCGATATGGCCGTGTGGGTCACACGGCATAGACACACGGGTGTGTCTACAGGCCATGTGCGATATTGACTTGAAACATCAAACCATAAGCATAAGCCATGAACACGGGCGTGGTGAACCTAACATGGGCGTTGGAGAAGCGAACGATCGTGCAAACGACCATAAGACACGGCCATGTGCACCACACGGCCTAGGGACATGGGCGTGTCAAAGCAACTGTGTGCAAACCTGACTACGATTTCACAAAAAACACAGGCTAGGAAAACACCACACGGGTGTGGTCTACGGTCGTGTGGCCTAAAATAGGGCTTACACAATTGTGACCACCATTTAACCCTAATCTCTAACCCTAATTTCCCCAATTTCCTATTTAAATCCCCCCTTTTTACTAATCATCTTCTTCCCCTCTTCCCCTTCTCCCGCCACCCTCCGACCACCAAAGCACCACCGGTAGTCACCTCCCCCTCTCATTTCCCCTTCTCCCTCACCCCTTTCATCTACCATCACGCACCACTCTGATGGTCGCCCCTACCCTCGCTCACCACTGTCGGTTACATCTCTTCCACTCATCATTCCTTCATTTTTTTTTATTTTTATCATAGTTATTATTATTACTAATTATTTCTTATGTTTATTTTTTCGATTACTTTACCTGCTTCACATCTAAATATCTGTTGAATCTAAAACTACTGGTTATTGACTTGGTTTGCTGAAATTCTTCTTTTGGTGATACTCTATATAGCTATTCTATTTTTTTTTTGAGTATTCAAGTAGTTTTAGTTCACTCTTCCTCTGTTCTTTTGTGGCCTTAATATATCGTTCATTTTCTTTATATGTGGTCATATTCATGATTATCATCGGCTTCATTTTACATCCCTATTTTTACTTGAGTTTCGTTACTATTTTTGTTATTGTTGGGTAGTGGCATATTGATTTGTCCAAGTGATTAAACCAAATCAAGTTAATGGATTGGCCAATTGTGTTGATTCGTCAAATTTGATTTATTTATGCCCTTTACTACATATACATAATGACGAACCCAAAAGGCAAGAAAGCCGCGGTTCCCACCTCAAAAAAATGGAAAGGAGACCCACCACTGAGGTACAACACCCATTCCTCCAATTCCCACCAGGGCCCCAAGAAGAACTATTTCAGGTTCTATGTGCCCGACCCCTTGGTGTGGGGCGTTGCATCGATTGGGCTGCACTAGAGAAGGTCCACCTAGCTAATTCGATATGGGCCCACCCCGCCACAACTCCGTGGGACCAATTCTTTGATATCATTAAGCCGACATATTTGGAATTCACCTTGGAACTTGGCTTGACTTTCAAGTTACAGACAGGGATGGCAGAATACGACAACCCAGGAACAGTTCAATTATGCCTTGGCGGTCTAGTACGACAATTGAATATCCCTGAACTTGGAGCTGCATTGGGACTCTATACTGACGAGTTTATGGAGACCAACCATTTCCCCCACCTCCACCGCCACATACATCGTTCACCTTCCTCGTGTTGGGTCGACCTCCACCCTGCTACAAGCATTTATGATCGAAGCAGTTCAAAAGCATCGGCTATAGCTCCAGCTCTGCGCTATCTCCACGCCCTTTTGGTATACACAGTAATAGGGAGGCGAGAGAGCACTGGCATCGTCAAAACTCACAACGTATACTTCCTTTGGAGCATGAGCCATGGTAATATTTTTGATCTCGCTTGCTTTGTTGCCCTTGCCATTTTCCACCAGACAGAACGACACCAAAAGGGAGTCATTAGTATCGGCCCATATGTGACTCGTTTAGCACGATATTTTGGGCTCCTGAATATAGTGGCACATTCTTCATCACTCACTCTCATTGGCCAGATGTCCCCATAGGGCATCCAAAGTATGCTCCATATGCGAATGATTGAGCGTCATCGTGGGTTCGACCCTCCTCAGTATCGACTTGTACGAGCTACCGATGAGGATGACGCCCAGGATATTCCTGATGATATCCCTGTATTTCAGGAGGACCCACCTTCACAGCTACCATCGACTCACCGACCAGTTCATACGGCTGCTTCATTATCTGAAGTTTTTGTCCACTTCATCGCTTTGAGCAGTATTGTACTTAGCGATTCGACAGCATTGAATTGATGCTACAACAAATCTGCCAACATTTTCACATATCGCCTCCAGCACCACCACCTCACGATCCAACTGTCGACGAGGACTATTAAGTCCATCTAATTTTTAAATTGATTTTCTTTTTATTTTATTTTTATTTTGGCATTTCTTTTGCACTTTCGTTATCAATTACTTACAAGACTTTTATTAGTATAATTTGAATTTTATTTTATCTAGTTATTTTATTATTACTCACCATAATAACCATATACATATAAATCCCTTAAATATTTTTGATGGCATCGCAGTTTCAAAAGGTTCAGTCGATGGGTACTACTAAGGCATAAACAAACAATCATCCACGACTGCTATGTCCTACTCGACCACGATCATAGCCAGACACCGACCACCATGATAACTTCTTCGTTAGGCACTGTGATTGTGGAACCCAACCCCTACCACCATATTCACCTCTATCTACATGTCACATACACATCACTTTCAATGCTTCTAAACCTATTTCCCCTCTTTCAAGGATTACATCTAAATTCAGGGCAGTTTCGATTCTCTCCCTCTCTTATGAAATTATGCTTATATTGCTATTATCTATCTCTGTACATCGAGGGCAATGTACATCTTAAGTGTGGGGATGTTATTTATGGGATTATCAGAAAAATCCCTGAATTTTTATCTTGTTCTCAAATAAGTTCCTCATATTACTATTAGAATGAATCTTGATTGACTTATAATTTTTTTTATGTTTTGAATTAAATCATAGGTAACTATGCATTGATAGTTTAAACTTTAAGATACTAAAGGATCAAGCATGATAAGTTGACTTTTGAGAATTAAAATTTTCAGGTTGTTTCCTTGAATTAAGGTATGATCTTGAAGTTTTGAATTTACAGGATTGACATCAAATACCCATAATTTTCATGAGATTTTGAGCCTTTTAGAGCATATATCTTTCCTGGTCACTGATTTTATTGGTTATGACTGTGTCAACATTGATTTGTTATTCTAGAACTTGCTTTTATCATGTATGTCAATACCACACCTTTGATTTGATATACGAAAATGATAAAGGCACTTAGGTTCTAACCCATTTACCTCATAAAAAGCCTACCCATATAATTGACCCCTAGTGAACTTGCTTTGGGCTTTAACTATTATTCTTTGATTTTCCCCTTAATATTAACCCACAACTTAACCCTTTTTGATTCGTTAAGAATTTCTCCTTTTTTATTGACTCTTTTTTTTATCGAGATTTAATTTGATTAGTTACCTAATTTTATTTGTTCATTCCAGTTGCTGAATTATTTCTTATTATGTATTTTTCATTATTGCACTTGTTCTTATTCTTAAAAAAAACAGTATAGTTATTCAAATTACAAATTGTTCTAAAAGAGCTTGGGTAAGTTATCATATTAAAAGGAAAGCTCCCTTCATTAGTTTTGGTTAGTGTTAATTTTGGCACTTGTTTGTAATTCAGTGATTAGCTTTGATTTTCTAAGTTTGGCAATCTATTAAATTAATCTCAATTCTAACCCTCTTTTGCAGCCTTTATCCACACCTTTAACCCAAGCCCCATTACAACCCTGTTAAAGACCTTTTGATTTGTGTATTATTTCATTATAGTGGTGGAGATTTGATTTTCATGCAAGCTTATGGTAATAACTTTTCATGTTTGACTATTGAGTGCTTAATTATTGAACCTTAAACACTTTGACTGATTTGAGTGAATCATTAGTGAGGATGTCAACTTTGTCAATTTGGAATTAAAGGGTGATTACTTAGATAAAGGGGGATACCTATGATTTTATGATTGAAATGCTCAATTTGGATTGTTTGAATCTTTAATGTTCTGTTAGTTAAGCTCTTAATGTATGATTACTTGTGAATTATTTCGAATATTTTTATGAGAATTATAAGTTAAGAAGGATTTATTTTAATTGAGGGTTGAGGATTTTGCTTGAGGACAAGAAAATGCTTAAGTGTGGGGATATTTGATAAACCATAGTATATACATATTTTTACCCCATGATTGGCATATTTATGGATGATTTTTCTTTAGTTTCATTAAATTTGATGCTCTTAATCCTTTAATTTCATGTTTTACAGTCAGGAGAGCTCAGGATGGCGAAAAGAGTAAGAAACAGGCCAAAAACGGACAAATTGGGCCTAAATCAGTGTTTCACACGGCCTGGGCACTTCCACACGGGGGATCTACATGCCCATGTGTGACACAAGGATAGACCACACGCCCATGTGTCATGGCCATTTCGACATTAATCAAAGTCAGAATTGCACACGGCCTAAGCACTTGCACATGGGCATGGCACATGGACGTGTTCCTGTCGAGCCCAAGTTTATTTCTACTCGGAAAAGGCTAATTTTGGGCTATTTTGGGCATTCGAAAGTCTATATAAACACCCTAGAAGAGGATTACAAGGGACACAGAGAGTAGAAGGTAGGGAAGTACTCAAGAACAGCCATCGGAATCACCTCGGAGGTAGGATCTACATCAAGACTGAAGATTTCCATCCAATTTCCTAGAAGTTCTTTGGGTTTCTTTATGTTTTGTTGTTTTCCATACTTTGAGATGTTTTCCATAATTATCATGAACTAAACTCTCTAAATGCTTAAGGGAGATGAAACCTCATACGAATCTTATTAATTTTTGATTTATATGATAAATATTTGTTCTTATTCTTAATGGTGAGTTCTAATCCTTGCTTTAACATTCCAGGATATTAATTTAGGTTTCTGATGTGCTTATTTAGTGGATGAAAAGTCCCTGTTTAAGAGTAGATCATTCATAATTAAGCGGAGTTGCATGCAATCCTAGAGATAGGATGACATAAATCTGCTGGATTAGAGTCAAATGTAATAAGGGAATTTATAGATCGAGTTAATGCGACTATAGGGGTTTTAATTAGAAAGAGATTTCAATTAATCAACCTAGAGTCAGTTGTTTTTAGTCTCGAAAGGGATATTAAAATAAATCAGGGATCTCTACGGAATAAGTCAAGTGAATAAATCGTCTAATTCAAACGTAATAAGTGAAGTCTAGGTGGATTCTTTCTTGGGTATTGTCTTCTCAATCAGTTTTTCAAAAGTATTTTCGAACCTTAATCTTTGTCGTAATCTTAGCTAATTAGCTAATTAGTTTTAGGTAAACATTCTATAAATTTTTAGGCTACATAATGAAAAGATAGTAATTACTAGTACTTTTAGTCCTCGTGGATACGATATTTTCGGTCTCACCATAACTATACTACTGTTCGATAGGTGCGCTTGCCTTAAGTCAAATTTTTAGTTAGTTTCACGACCATTAAGTTTTTTTGGCACCGTTTCCGGGGACTAAGATATTAGGAACGCTTAATTTTTATTATTTTGGCCTTTTTATTTATTTTTATTGCAATTTAATTTAATTTTTAATTTTGCTTAAATTGCTAAATTTTCTTTTATTTACTTCTGGTAGGTTTTTATAGTTTATGACTAGAAGAAACCCGTCAAAACCTCTACTTTTTGATAGTGGGATTGAAAGCATAGCTTGCAGAAACCAAAGAGAAATAAGGCGAAGCCTACGATACATAGAGGAAGGGCAAGAGGACGATATTCAAACCACAACCGAGGAGATGGCTGATAGTCAAAATAATCCGTTACCTCTAGTGGTTGTTGCAAACCCAGTAGACCAGAATCCTGCTCCTTGTACTATGTATGATTATGCTAAACATACACTAATAGGAACTGAATCATGTATAGTTAGGCCTGCTGTTGTTGCAAATAATTTTGAACTGAAACCTAACCCAATTCAGATGATACAACAGTTTGTTCAGTTTGATGGTTTGCAGGACGAGGATCCAAACACTCATTTAGCAAACTTTCTAGAATTCTGCTACACTTTTAAGATCAATGGCGTTTCTGATGATGTCATTCACCTTCGGTTGTTACCATTCTCATTTAGGAACAAAGCTAAATAGTGGTTAAACTTATTACCACGAGGGTTAATCACAACTTTGGAACAAATGACCGAAAATATTTTACTAAAATATTTTCTACAAGTTAAAACGGCTAAACTAAGGAATGATATTTCTTCTTTTGTGCAGATGGATTTAGAAAGACTTTATGATGCATGGGAGAGATACAAAAATCTATTGAGAAGGTGCCCTCACCATTGGTTACCCCTTTGGCTACAAGTTCTAACTTTCCATAACGGTTTGAATCCCTCAACTAGACAGATGATTGACGCAGCTGCTGGTGGAACTATTAATAATAAGACACCTAAAGAGGCTTACGATTTTATAGAAGAGATGTCACTGAATAATAATCAGTGGCAAGTCATGAGGATAAAGCCAATAAAAGCAGCCGGTGTTTTTAACATCGATTCTGTCACTATACTCTCTAATCAGGTAGAACTTTTGAATAGAAAAATTAATGGTTTACTTGGCTCTTCACAAGTTCATCTAGCAATGCAGTGCGATGCAAGTGGAAGTGGAACAAGCAATTTAGACTATCCATGCTACGGCCCTACCATGGAGAACGAGCAAATAAACTATATGGGTAATAATCCTTGACCTCAAAATAATCCTTATAGTAACACTTACAACGTAGGTTGGAGGAACCACCCAAATTTTTTATGGGGAGGCCAAGGAAATCAAAGACCACCACCCCCTCTAGGCTTCCAAAAACAACTGTACCAACCAGAGAAAAAGCCGAACCTTGAGGAGATGATGACAAAATTTATCTTAGTAGCGGAAACTCATTTTCAGAATACTGAAACCACACTTAAGAATCAAGAAGCATCAATTCAAGGACTCGAGAATCAAATAGGACAGCTGGCTTAGATGATTTCAGAGAGACCATCAGGGAGCCTACTTATCAATATCGAACCCAATCCAAAAGAGCATGTGAAAATAATTACATTAAGGAGTGGGAAGGTGTTAGTTGAATCTAAAAAGAAGTTGCGACCAGAAGCTGACAGAAATGAAGGTGATGAGGAAAAACCCGAAGACAATGAAAAACCAGTGTTGAGGGAATATAAACCACCAATCCCATACCCAACAAAGTTGAAGAAAGATTACATGGATGCACAATTCGGTAAATTTTTTGAACTTTTTAATCAATTACATATTAATTTACCTTTTATTGAAGCTATCTTGCAGATGCCTACATATACAAAATTTTTGAAGGAGCTTCTAACAAATAAAAGGAAGTTTGAAGTTTTGTCTACAGTGGAACTCAACGAGGAATGCTCGGCCATACTCTAAAATAAACTGCCAACCAAACTGAAAGATCCAGGAAGTTTTACTATTCCCTACTTAATTGGTAGTTTGAATGTTGAGAAGGAACTAGCTGATTTAGGCACTAGCATTAATTTGATGCCATATAAAATGTTTAAACAACTTGGTCTTGGGGAACCAAAACCTACTAGGATGAGTATTCAACTAGCTGATAGATCTGTTATATATCCTAGGGGTTTTATATAGGACGTACTTGTAAAAGTAGATAAATTTATATTCCCTGTTGATTTTGTTGTGCTAGACATGGATGAGGATGTTGAGGTGCTTTTAATTTTAGGTCGTCCATTTTCAGCCACTACTAGGCCTGTTATTAATGTGGGTGATGGAAAACTTGTGCTTAGAGCAGGTGACGAAGAGATTATTTTTAAAATTTATGATGCTATGAGATTTTCTAGGGAACAGGATACCTCATGTTATTTCATTGACTCTATTGATCATGCTACTCAAGACTCTTTACAGGAAATCGTACATAAGGACATGTTGGAACTGTGTCTTACCTAAGGAGAGGAGGTAAATGATGATGATTCTAAGATAAGTAAGACAAAAGATTAACTAAATTCCAATCAACCTTCATTGAGACAGAAGAGCTATGAGGGTAATGAGGTAAACAATGAATTAAAATTAAAACCCTCTGTTGAAGAACCGCCTAAATTGGAATTAAAGCAATTACCAAATCACTTGGAATACACATTTCTTGGAGATAATTCCACATTACCAGTAATTATTGCTTCATATTTAAAGCCAATAGAAAAAGACGAGTTACTCAAAGTTTTAAAGGAGCATAAAAGAGCCATAGCGTGGAAGATTTTTGACATAAGAGGGATTAACCCATTAACCCTTCTTTTTGCACATATAAAATTTTAATGGAAGATGAATTCAAACCCTGTGTACAAGCATAAAGATGGTTGAATCCTAACATGAAAGACATTGTAAAAGTTGAGGTAATTAAACTTCTAGATGCTGGAATTATTTATCCTATCTCTGACAGTTCTTGGGTGAGTCCTGTGCAGGTTGTTCCTAAGAAAGGGGGCATGACTATCGTGGCTAATGAGAAGAACGAGTTAATTCCAACACGAATAGTCTCGGGATGGAGAGTCTGTATTGACTATTGGAAATTGAATGATACCACAAGAAAAGATCGCTTTCCCCTACCATTCATTGATTAGTTGTTGGAAAGATTATCAAGACACATGTATTATTGCTTCCTAGATGGACTCTTCGGTTATTTCCAAATCCCAATAGCTCCTTAGGACCAAGAGAAAATGGCATTTACATGTCCATACGATACGTTTGCGTATCAAAGAATGCCTTTTGGGCTATGTAATGCTCCTGCTACTTTTCAGCGATGCATGTCGGCTATTCTTGATGAACTCATGGAAGACATTATGGAGGTGTTCATGGATGACTTCTCGGTATTCGGTAACTCTTTCCATCTCTACCTTAAAAATTTAAAATTAGTTTTAATTAGATATGAGGAAACAAATCTTGTACTGAATTGGAAAAAATGTCACTTCATGGTTCGTGAAGGGATTGTGTTAAGCCACAAAATTTCTAGCAAGGGAATCGAGGTTGATAAAGCAAAGGTTAAAACTATTGAGAAACTACCTCCCCCTAATTCAGTTAAGGCTATTCATAGTTTCTTAGGTCATGCTGGATTTTATAGATGATTTATTAAAGGCTTTTCTAAAATAGCTAAGCCTTTAATGAATTTGCTAGAGAAAGATTTAC
The DNA here is from genome assembly GCF_025698485.1 of Gossypium arboreum. Classification (NCBI taxonomy): domain Eukaryota; kingdom Viridiplantae; phylum Streptophyta; class Magnoliopsida; order Malvales; family Malvaceae; genus Gossypium; species Gossypium arboreum. The sequence continues at coordinate 9,528,761 of NC_069071.1, forward strand.
CTTTCAATTTCAATCAGGATTGTTTAGAAGCGTTCAATACTCTTAATGATACATTAATTAACGCTCCAATCGTAGTTGCTCTTGATTGGAATTTACCTTTTGCTCTTGATTGCTCTTGATGCGAGTAATTTTGCAGTAGGAGCGGTTCTTGGACAGCGAAAAGACAAACACTTTCAACCGATTTATTATGCTAGCGAAACATTGACAGATGCACAAGAAAATTATACGACGACCGAGAAAGAATTATTGGCTGTAGTTTTTGCATTCGATAAATTTAGACCATATTTAATATTATCTAAAGTTGTTGTTTACACTGACTACTCAGCTCTTCAATACCTCCTTACTAAAATAGATGCAAAACCTTGACTAATAAGATGAATTTTATTGTTGCAGGAATTTGATTTAGAAATTGAAGATAAGAAGGGAGTAGAAAATCTTGTTGCAGATCATCTATCCAGATTAGAAAACCCACATCTCAATGAACTAAACGAACATGAGATAAATGACTCATTCCCTGAAGAACAACTTTTTGCTATCTCTGACTCTGAGGAACCTTGGTTTGCAGACATTGCGAATTATTTAGCCTCTAACATTATACCAAAATGGTTGACACATCAGCAAAAGAAGCGATTCTTCACTGATGTGAAAACTATTTTTGGGAAGAACCTTTTCTGTTTCGTATATGTGCAGATCAAGTAATTCGAATATGTGTTATAAAGACAAAAGCAATTAAAATTTTGGAGCATTGTCACTCAGGATAGACTGGGGGACATTACAGTGGAATTAGGACCGTACATAAAACACTCGAATCAGGTTTTTACTGGCCCACACTATTCAAAGACACCAACAAGTATGTTTCTACTTGCGATAAATGCCAACAAACAAGTAATATCTCTAAACATGACGAAATGCCCCAAACGTACATGCTCTCATGTGAAATATTTGATGTATGGGGTATTGATTTCATGGGTCCATTCCTTAGATCATTTGGGAATAAATACATATTAGTAGCTATTGGTTATATGTTTAAATGGGAGGAAGCCCAATCCTTTCCTACTAATGATGCTAGAGTAGTGGTGAAGTTCCTTAAGAAACTTTTCTCTCGATTAGGCACACCTAGAGTAATCATCAGTGATTGGGGCACTCATTTCTGTAATACTTAATTTGATAAAACTCTTAAGAAATATGGAGTTTACCACATAACAGCTACCCCTTACCATCCTCAAACTAGTGGACAAGTCAAAGTCGCTAGCCATGAACTTAAACGCATTCTAGAAAAAAATGTAGAGTCAAATCGAAAAGATTGAGCAAAGAAAATAGATGATGCTTTATGGGCCTATAGAACCACTTTTAAGACACCTATAGGAACATTCCCTTACAAACTTGTTTATGGGAAGAGTTGTCATTTACCGTTTGAATTGGAATATAAAGCATTCTGGGCTATAAAATTTCTAAACTTTGATCCCAAACTCGTAGGTGAAAGGAGATTGATACAGTTAAATGAGTTAGATGAATGGCGAGCTAATGCTTATGAGAATTCACGAATATACAAGGAAGCAACAAAGCGTTGCCATGATGCTCGCTTAAAGCAAAAAAAATAATTTGAAGTTGGAGATCTTGTCCTGTTATACAACTCAAGGCTCAAATTGTTCCCTGGGAAGCTTAAATTACGATGATCAAGTCCTTTCGTCATCCAAACCGTCTTTCCATATGGCATAGTAGAGGTAAGTCACCCAACTTAAGGCATTTTCAAGGTAAATGGACATCGATTTAAACTTTATAACGGTGAGGATTTCAAAGAAAAATGAGAGGAGCTACAACTCCACGAACCTGAATAAACATACCGACCAGGTAAAGTCGAGCTTAGACTCTAAATAAGCGCTTCTCGGGAGGCAACCCGAGCATTAACCCCACTAAATAACTTAGTTTGTTTTTACTTTTTTGTTTTATAATCTGACTACTGGTATTTTTGGCACACACGGCCTAGCACACGAGTATGCTTTTGACCGTGGGCTCCCCACGGGTAGGAGACACTGGCGTGGCCATGGCCGTGCTAAAACAGGACAAATATTTTTCCCAAGACAGGATGGCATACGGGCTGCGATAAATAGCCACGATCGTGAGACACGGCCGTGTACAGCACACGGCTAAGAGACATGGGCGTGTCTCAGACCGTGGTAAAACTGCACCTTAATTTCCAAAAAAGATCAGCAAAGACACGGCCTACGATAAATCACCAGGCCGTACGAGACACACGACCAGTACTACGGGCGTGCTTGAGGCCTATGAGAGCTTGTCCAAAATTTGAAACGATAAATGAAGTCAGAATAAAACACAGGTGTAGGCCACGACCTTGCTCAAGAATTGTGCATAATCCTGACTAATTGACACAGGCGTGTTGGACTAGACACGGGCATGGGAGAAACGAAGGTAGCACCACATGGCCGTGCGATGTGGCCGTGTGGGTCACACGGCATAGACACACGGGCGTATTTGTAGGCCGTGTGCGATACTGACTTGAAACATCAAACCATAAGCATAAGCCATGAACACAGGCGTGGTGAACCTAACATGGGCGTGGGAGAAGCGAACAATCGTGCACAAGGTCGTACGACAAGACCGTGCACACCATACGACCTGGGGACACGAGTGTGGCGAAGCAAACATGTGCGAACTTGACTATGATTTCACAAAAAACACGGGCTAGGAAGAAACCACACGGACGTGGGCCACGGCAATGTGGCCCAAAACAGGGCTTACACAACTGTGGCCCCTATTTAACCCCGATCCCTAACCCTAATTTCCCTCTTTTTTACTATTCATCTTAATCCCCTCTTCCCCTTCTCCCCCACCCTCCGACCACCAAAGCACCGCCGGCAGTCACCTCCCCCTCTCCTTTCCCCTTCTCTCTCACCCCTTTCATCTACCATTATGCACCACTCCGACGGCCGCGCCTACCCCTGCTCACCACTGTCAGTTACATCTCTTCCACTCATCCTTCCTTCATTTTTATTTTTATTTTTATCATAGTTATTATTAATACTACTTATTTCTAATGTTTATTTTTTTTGATTACTTTACTTGCTTCACATCTAAATATTTGTTGAATTTAAAACTGCTGGTTATTGACTTGGTTTGCTGAAATTCTTCTTTTGGTGATACTCTGCATAGCTATTCTATTTTTTTTTTAGTATTCAAGTAGTTTTAGTTCACTTTTCCTCTGTTCTTTTATGGCCCTAATATCTTGTTAATTTTCTTTATATGTGGTCCCAGTCATGATTATCATCGGCTCCATTTTACATCCCTATTTTTACTTGAGTTTCGTTACTATTTTTGTTATTGTTGGGTAGTGGCATATTGATTTGTCCAAGTGATTAAACCAAATCAAGTTAATGGATTGGCCTATTGTGTTGATTCGTCAAATTTGATTTATTTATGCCCTTTATTGCAGATACATAATGACGAACCCAAAAGGCAAGAAAGCCGCAGTTCCCACCTCAAAAAAACAGAAAGGAGCGACATCTTCCTTGGGTCCCACCACTGAGATACGGCACCCATTCCTCCAATTCCCACCAGGGCCTCAAGAAGAATTATTTCAGATTCTACGTGCCTGACCCCTTGGTGTGGGGCGTTGCATTGATTGGGCCGCACTAGAGAAGGTCCACCTAGCCGATTCAGCACGGGCCCTCTGTAACACCCTTTAACCATACCCAATGCCGGGATAAGGTACGAGGCATTACCAGACAAACATACAAACATTAAACTAAAATACGGGCCATAAAATTTCATTCATATTTCAAAACATTCATTCACTTACACATAGTCCCTTATTTGAGTCTACGAAGCCCAAAACATACTTTAGAAAGGGTTCGGGACTAAACCCAAAACTTAAGAAAATCTTGGAAATTTCATGCTTTAAGGCTCCATACGCTCGTGTCTCAAAGTCGTGTTCCATACACGGCTGAGACACATGGTCGTGTCTCTGCCTGTGTGGAATATACCTAGGCTTTTTTCCAAGCTTTGGTCAACCTTAATCTCTTACACACTTATACAAAATCAAAAGCATATAACATGGTATTCATTTAATGATTAAATATTCTCAATTAAACCACAAACATAGCATTTTAATGTCATCATACATGTGTCTCTCATACTCATTTTACCTTGTTTATTATAGTACCACTTATACATTTATACCAAGATTATCATCTTACCAAATATCTTGACAATCATCAATCATTCATATTTAAAACTAGATCATATCTTTATAAAATACCATAATTTAGATGCATAAAATAACATGTTTGCCTGAAACATTTCAATTCAACTCCATACCCAACAAGCTTTACATTGAGACTAGTCATATATATATATATATATATATATATATACATGTCATGATACATATCATTTTCTTTTTGTTTTCTTATAAACACATATCATTTATTTCATTATATCAATATTTCATATACCATAGTTTCCATGTATTCCACATATATTTATTTTTCTCCTCCTCCTCTCCATTCCACATCCTTAATGTATATAGCATTCTTGTAAGTACGATTTCACAATTTACTAATAAATGCTCACATCAAACTGTCCACACGAGCCATAGTCACTTATTTATAATTTGAGCTACAGAGCTCCAAATTAAGATCCGTAAATTTCACCTGAAACTAGACTCACATATCTTTCCACCATAAAATTTTCATAATTTTTGGTTTAGCCAATTACTACAGTTTATTTATTAAAATTTCCCCTGTTTCACTTTCTGACAGTTCTAACCTCTCTTCACTAAAAATTAATTATCTCATAGTACAAAACTCAGATAATGTTTTTGTTGATTTATATTGAAAATAGACTTATTAGGGATTTTAAAAATATAAGTTTAATCCTATAATTATTTTATCCAAATTTTTGTAATTTTCCAAAGTCAGAACAGGGGATCACGTAATCATTCTGAACCAGTCTCACAAAAACATAAATATCTTAAAATATAGAACTCATTTTATTTCTATGTTTCTTTTATATTAAAATAGACTCATTAAGCTTTAATTTGATATCTAATTCAGCCTCTGATTCAATTTATACTATTTTTGGTGATTTTTCAAAATCACATCACTGCTACTGTCCAAAACAGTTTTATTGCTAATTCACTCTTTCACACTTTCTTTGTATTAACCTCATTTTAACATACATATCACAAATCATTTTCATCACATTTCATACATCACAAGTATAGGCCCATGATCACAAGGTCACCATAAAATCATCCTTATGTATAACTTACTTGTTTATAACCTTACCACATCCTGGTCACTTCATGAACACATCATTCACATAACTAAGTTCCTGCACTTATTCATCACAAAACTCACAAAGCAATACATAGAGAGTCTCCCGATGAACACTTGGGATCAATCCTAGATATTTGGTTGTTTCAGCACATAGCTCCACCCATCATATAGTTCGGCTCTCTTGTACACATGGTGAACACTCAGTACCACCCATGTGACCTAGCCAATTTATCTCGTAGCTCTCTTGTCTACATGGTGTCCTTCACCTGGAACCACGCATGCGACCTAGCTACATATATCCCGTAGCTCTCTTGTCTACATGGTGTACACATAGTATCACCCATGCAACCTAGCTACATCATAATGTCTTATAGCTCTCTTGTACACATGATGTGCACTCAAAGACCATACATGTGACCTAGCTGCTTCCATCTATATTATTCAATCTTTCCGAATGTTCAACCGGATTTCTCTCTTTTCCAAAAATTTCACCAATCAAGTAATTATCCACAAACATATTTCCAATATTATTATAAAATATCATAATACAAGTAATATTGATGTATTACTTACATATAAACTTAGATATCATTTAATATCACGGCAATAACATTAAATTACACATTGCCTTATTAAAATCATATGAACTTACAATTTCCATAATATCCATAATCATAGAAATCACATTTATGTATGATAATTCAATGCACTTCATGTACCATAGACATATTTTTAAACCAATTCATAAACTTGGCACCATAATCATTTAATTTAACATAATTCAATTAATTCACTAAATTTAACTTTCAAATATAAATTACTGACATTATTGTTGTATTATTATCATACCAACTTACATACTTTCAACACCTCGGAAATTATAATAAAGATATCAATTTTACATTGAATCATGCATAAATTAATGCTTATTATACATATGAACTTACCTCGATACTAAAACGACCATTTTACCAACTTTCCCAATTTTCGATTTTTCTATCATTCTAGGTTCAAATCTCGTTTTCTGGGATCTAAAACATCATATTTTACTTATTTCATTAATGTACTATTCAAAACATTCCTTAACTCAAAAATTGGCAAAATTACAATTTTGCCCCTAAACTTTTGCATATTTACACTTTTTCCCCTAGGCTCTGGAATTAAACTTCATCCCTTATTCTTATGTTTTATGACATGCTGATCACTTTTCCCTTCTATGGCAACATCAAATTCTCACTCTAACATATACTTATGACTATTAGGTATTTTTACTAATTAAGCCCTTTTACTCGTTTTCACTCAAAACCGAGTAGCACAAGTTGTCTAACATAATTTAAAACCTCATATTCTACCATAAAACAGAAAAATAAACACATTTCACCTATGGGTATTTTTCCAAATATGAGCCCTAGCTTAAATTATTGCTAGAATAAGCTTAATCAAATTACCGGGATTCCAAAAACATAAAGAACTTGAAAAACGGGGTTAGAACGGACTTACTATTGAGCTTGGAATGCTTGAAAACCCTAGCCATGGCTTCCCCCATGCTAATTTTGGCCTCCATGGAAAAGATGAGTCAATTTTGGCTTTATTTTCCCTTTTTATTTCTTTCAATTACCAAATGACCAAAATGCCCTTCCTTACTAAACTTTTAAAAATTCCATCCATGTCCAATTTTTTCCATCACTTAGAAATTTGTCAAATTTCTATTTAAGACCTCCTAATTAATATTTCAAAGCAATTTCATGCTAGAAACTTCTAGAATGCAAGTTTTGCAACTTATTCAATTTAGTCCCTAACTTCAAATTGAGCACTTTATGCATGGAATTTCTTCACGAAATTTTCACTCAATCATGAAATCATATCATAGACCTTAAAATAATCATAAAATAATTATTTCTATCTCAGATTTTGTGGTCCCGAAACCTTTGTTCCAACTAGACCCAATTTTGGACTATTACACCCTCCTCGCCACAACTCCGTGAGACCAATTCTTTGATATCATTAAGCCGACATATTTGGAATTCACCTTGGAACTTGGCTTGACTTTCCAGTTATAGATAGGGATGGCGGAATACGAAAACCCAGTAATAGTTCAATTCTACCTTGGCGGTCTAGTACAACAGTTGAATGTCCCCAAATTTGGAGCTGTATTGGGACTCTATACCGACGAGTTTATGGAGACCAACCATTTCCCCCACCTCCACCACCACATACATTGTTCACCTTCTTCGTGTTGGGTCAACCTCCAACCTGCTATAGGCATATATGATCCTAGCCGTTCAAAAGCATCAGCTCTAGCTCCAGCTCTACGCTATCTCCATGCCCTTTTGGCATACACATTAATGGGGAGGCGAGAGAGCACTAGCATCATCAACACTCACGACGCATACTTCCTGTGAAGCATGAGCCATGGGCATATTTTTTATCTCACTTACTTTTTTGCCCTTGCCTTTCGCCACAAGATAGAATGACACCGAAAGGGAGTCATCAGCATCAGCCCATACGTGACTCGTTTAGCACGATATTTTGGGCTCCTGAATATAGTGGCACAGTCTTCATCGCTCACTCTAATTGGCCAAATGTCCCCATAGGGCATCCAAAGTATGCTCCATATGCAAAAGATTGAGCGTCGTTGTGGGTTCGACCCTCCTCAGTATCGACTTGCACGAGCTGCCGATTAGGATGACGCCGAGGATATTCCTAATAATATCCCTGCATTTCAAGAGGACCCACCTTTACAGCGACCGCCGAGTCACCGACCAATTTATGCGGCTGCTTCATTATCTAAAGTTTCTGACCACCTTCATCGCTTTGAATAGTATTGCACTCCGAGATTCGATAGCATCGAGGCGACGCTACAACAAATCTGCCAACATTTTCACATATTGCCTCCAGCACCACCACCTCACGATCCAGCTGTCGACGAGGACTATTAAGTCCATCTAATTTTTAAATTGCTTTTCTTTTTATTTTCTTTTTATTTTGACATTTCTTTTGCACTTTCGTTATCAATTACTTAAAGACTTTAATTAGTATAATTTGAATTTTATTTTATCTAGTGATTTCATTATTCCTAACCATAATAACCATATACATATAAATCCCTTAAGTATTATTGATGGCATCCCAGTTTCAAAAGGTTCAATCGATGGGTACTACTAAGGCATAAACAAACAATCATCCATGACTGCCATGTCCTGCTTGACCACGACCATAGCTACCATGACATCGACCACCACGATAACTTCTTCGCTGGACACTGTGATTGTGGAACCCAACCCCTACCACCACCTTCACCTCTATCTACGTGTCACAGACACATCACTTTCAATGCTTCTAAACCTGTTTCCGCTCTTTTAAGGATTACATCCAATTTCAGGGCAGTTTTGATTCTCTCTCTCTCTTCTGATATTATGCTTATATTGTTATTATCTATCTCTGTACATTGAAGACAATGTACATCTTAAGTGTGGGGATGTTATTTATGTGATTATCAGAAAAATCTCTGAATTTTTATCTTGTTCTCAAATAAGTTCCTCATATTACTTTTAGAATGAATCTTGATTGACTTATGATTTTTTTTTTATGTTTTGAATTAAATCATAGGTAACTGTGCATTGATTGTTTAAACTTTAAGATACTAGAGGATGAAGCATGATAAGTTGACTTTTGAGAATTAAAATTTCTAGGTTGTTTCCCTGAATTGAGGTATGATCTTGAAGTTTCGAATTTACAGGATTGACATCAAATACCCATAATTTTCGTGAGATTTTGAGCCTTTTAGAGCATATATCTTTCTTGCTCACTGATTTTATTGGTTATGAGTGTGTCAACATTGATTTGTTATTCTAGAACTTGTTTTGATTATGCATGTCAAGACCACACCTTTGATTTGATATACGAAAATGATAAAGGCACTTAAGTTCTAAAGCATTTACCTCATAAAAAGCCTACCCATATAATTGACCCCTAGTGAACCCCTTTGGGCCTTAACTATTATTCCTTGATTTTCCCCTTAATATCAACCCACAACTTAACCCTTTTTGATTCGTTAAGAATTTCTCCTTTTTATTGTCTCCTTTTTTTTATCGAGATTTAATTTGATTAGTTACCTAATTTTATTCATTCATTCCATTTGGTGATTTATTTCTTATTATGTATTTTCCATTATTGTACTTGTTCTTATTCTTAAAAAAAAACCGTATATTCATTCAAATTACAAATTGTTCTAAAAAAGCTTGGGTAAGTTATCATATTAAGAGAAAAGCTCCCTTCATTAGTTTTGGTTAGTGTTAATTTTGGCACTTGTTTGTAATTTAGTGATTAGCTTTGTTTTTCTAAGTTTGGTAATCTATTAAATTAATCTCGATTCTAACCTTCTTTTGTAGCCTTTATCCACACCTTTAACCCAAGCCCCATTACAACCCTGTTAAAGACCTTTTGAGTTGTGTATCATTTCATTATTGTGGTGGAGATTTGATTTTCATGCAAGCTTATGGTAATAACCTTTCATGTTTGACTATTGAGTGCTTAATTATTGAACTTTAAACACTTTGACTGATTGGAGTGAATCATTAGTGAGGATGTCAACTTTGTCAATTTGGAATTAAAGGGTGATTACTTAGATAAAGGGGGATACCTATGATTTTATGATTGAAATGCTCAATTTGGATTGTTTGAATCTTTAATGTTGTTTTAGTTAAGCTCTTAATGTATGATTACTTGTGAATTATTTCGAACATTATTGATGAGAATTATAAGTTGAGAAGGATTTATTTTAATTGTGAGTTGAGGATTTTTCTTGAGGACAAGCAAATGCTTAAGTGTGGGGATATTTGGTAAACCATAATATATACATATTTTTACCCCATGATTGGCATATTTATGGATGATTTTTCTTTGGTTTCATTGAATTTGATGCTCTTAATCCTTTAATTTCATGTTTTGTACTCAGGAAAGCTCAGGATGGTGAAAAGAGCAAGAAACGGGCCAAAATAGGATAAATTGGGACTAAACCAGTGTTTCACAAAGCCTAGGCACTTCCACACGGGTGATTCACACGCCCGTGTGTGACACACGGGTAGACCACATGCCCATGTGTCATGGCCATGTCGACATTAATCCAAGTTAGAATTGCACACGGCCTGAGCACTTGCACACGGACGTGGTACACAGACGTGTATCTATCAAGCCCAAGTTTAGTTCTACTCGGAAAAGGCTAATTTTGGGCTATTTTGGGCATTCGAAAGTCTATATAAACACCCTAGAAGAGGATTAAAGGGGACATGAAGAGTAGAAGGCAGGGAAGTACTTGAGAACAACCATTGGAATCACCTCGGAGGTAAGATCTACATCAAGACTGAAGATTTCCATCCAATTTCCTAGAAGTTCTTTAGGTTTCCTTATGTTTTGTTGTTTTCCATACTTTGAGATGTTTTCCATAATTATCATGAACTAAACTCCCTAAATACCTAAGGCAGAGGAAACCTGATAAACCGTAATTTATACATATTTTTACCCCATGTTTAATGCATTTTATGGATGATTTCCCATTAGAATTGGTGAATTTGATGCTCTTAATGCTTTAATTTCATGTTTTATACTTAGGAGAGCATAGGAGAGTGAAAGGAACGAGAAACGGGCCAAAAACGGTGAAAATGGGGCAAAGTACAAAACCAACACGGCCTGAACCTCCTCACGCGGGCAGACCACATGGCCGTGTCAATTTGGCAGGCTCGATCACGGCCTAAAGTAATCGCACACGGGCGTGTCCTTACCGAGCCCAAGTTGAGTCCAATTCGGAAAAGGATAATTTGGAGGGCTCTTAGGCATTCCAAAGCCTATAAATACACCCTAGAGGAGGAAGAAAGAGGGCACACAGAATAAGGAGTAAGGAATTACTCCAAGGAAGTCGATTGATCCATCTTAGAAGCCGGATTCATCATCAAGACTGATGATCTCTCCTCAATTTCCCCTTCAAGAGTTTTGGGTTTTCTTTATGTTTTTCATTCTTTATTATTCTGAGATGTTTTTTTATTTAGTTATGAACTAAATCCCCTAAATACCTAAGGGGAATGAAACTTAAGACGAATCTTGTTATTATTTTCTGAATTGTATGATAAATACTTAACTTGTTCTTAATTATGTGTTTTTAATTCTTGTTTTGATATCCTAGAATATTGATTCAAGATAAGCTCTTATTCAGAGGAGGAATAGACCCTGTCTAAGAGTACATTTGTCATAATTAAGCGGAGTTGTTTGCGCGCCTAGACATAGGGTGACAAGATTTTGCCAGATTAGTGTGAAACTGAATAAGGGGATCCATAAATCGAGTTAATGCAACCTAGGGTGTTAATTAGAGAAAGGTCTCAATTATTCAATCTAGGGATTAGACGTTATTAGTCTTGAATAGGGATAATAATATAACTTATGGATCTCTACGGAACAAGTTAAATGAATAAATCTTCTGATTCAGAGCCAGAATAACAAGTATAGTCTAGGTGGATTTTTCCTAAGGTATTGCCTTAATTCAATCAATTTTCCCAAAAGCAATTCCCCAATTCTATTCTCTGTGAGTTCTTAGTTTAGATAATTAGTTAGTTAAAAGCAAACCCTCTTTATTCCTAGGCTAGATAATAAAAAGATAGTCAATACTAGTACTTTTAGTTCCTTTTGGTTCAACAATCCGGTCTTGCTAAAACTTTACTACTGTTCGGTAGGTACACTTGCCTATATCGCGAGAATAGTTAGTTTCAAGAATGATTAATTATAAATATTTAAAACCTATCATGAAATCACGCGATCAAGTTTTTGGCGCCGTTGCCGGGGAACTAAGATATTAGGAACGCTCAATTTTTATTACTTTAGCCATTTTTTTCTTACAAATTAATTTTATTTTATTTTTTAATTTACTTTTTCTTTCTCTTGGTAGGTTATTATAGTTTATGACTAGAAGAAACCCGTCAGGACCATTGCTTTTTGACGAAGAAATCGATCACACAAGTTTTCAGAAACCAAAGAGAAATAAGGCGAAGCCTAAGATATACAAAGAACGAGCAAGAAGACGATACTCAACGCCCAACAGAAGAGATGGTTGAAAACCAAGACAATCAGCTCCCTCCTGCAATTGCGGCTAATCAAAATCTTGATAATGCTAAACCTTCTTTAACAGGAACTGAATCAAGCATAGTTAGACCTGCCATAGCTGCAAATACTTTTGAACTGAAACCTAACACAATTCAAATGATACAACAATTTGTTCAGTTTGATGGTTTCCAGGATGAAGATCCCAACGATCACTTAGTAAACTTTTTGGAACTATGCAATACATTTAAAATCAATGGCGTTTCTGATGATGCCATACTTCTTCGGTTGTTTCCCTTTTCATTGAGAAACAAAGCTAAACAGTGGTTGAACTCATTACCATGAGGATCAATCACTACTTGGGACCAAATAACCAAAAAATTTCTATTAAAATATTTTCCACCGGCTAAAACGGCTAAATTACGTAATGATATCTCTTCATTTGTGTAGATGGATTTAGAAACACTCTGCGATGCATAGGAGAGATACAAAGACCTTTTGAGAAGGTGCCCTCACCATGGGTTACCGCTTTGGCTTTAGGTCCAAACATTCCATAATGGCCTGAATCCTTTGACTCGGTAAATGGTTGACGCAGCTGCTGGCGGAACCATCAATAAAAAAACACCTGAAGATGCTTATGAGTTCATAGAGGAGATGTCATTGAATAACTATTAGTGGCAAGTCATGAGGACAAAGCCAACGAAAACAGCCGGTGTTTATAATGTTGATTCGGTCACCATGCTTTCTAATCAGGTATAACTCTTGAATAAGAAAATTGATGGTTTTCTTAGTTCTTCACAGGTTCACCCAGTAATGCAGTACGAAGCAAGTAGAGGTGGAACAAGCCATTCGGAATACCAACCTTATGGCCACAACATGGATAAGGAGCAATTAAATTACATGGGTAATAATTCTCGACCCTAAAACAATCCATATAGTAACACTTATAATGCAGGTTGGAGGAACCACCCAAATTTCTCTTGGGGAGGCCTAGGAAATCAGCGACCACCTCCGGGCTACCAACAACCACTCTATCAATAAGAAAAGAAACCGAACCTTGAAGAGATGCTCACAAAGTTTATCTCGGTATCAGAAACCCATTTTTAGAACACCGAGATGACACTTAAGAATCAACAAGCATCAATCCAAGGGGTCGAAACTCAGATAGGCCAGCTTTCTAAACTAATCTCTGAACGACCACATGGTAGCTTGCCAAGTAATACTGAACCCAACCCAAGGGAACAACTCAACGCAATTAATATTCAAGATGACGAAGGAGTCGTTGAGCCTGAGCCAGAACTGAGGCAAGAAATGGTGGTAAGCAAAGGTAAAGGTGAGGTAGATTATAATAAAAACAAACCAGTGACTGACGAATATAAACCTCGTGTGCCATACCCCAACGCGACAAGGAAAGACTGCTCAGATGAACAATTTGGTAAATTCCTTAAACTCCTAAAAAAATTACATATTAACTTACCGTTTATTGAAGCTCTATCGCAGATGCCAAACAAAATGAAATTTTTAAAGGAGTTTTTAGCAAATAAGCGGAAGCTGGACGAGACGTCGCATGTAGAGCTAAACGTAGTTTGCTCAGCTATTCTCTAGAATAAACTACCCAACAAACTAAAAGATCCAGGGAGTTTTACGATTCCTTGCTTAATTGGTAGTTCAGATGTTAATAATGCATTAGCTGATTTAGGGGCTAGTATCAATGTCATGCCTCACGAAATGTTTAAGCAACTAGGCCTTGGGTAACCCAAATAGACTAGGATGAGCATTCAATTAGCAGATAAAACTATAAGATTCCCTAGGGGTATTATTGAAGATGTGCTAGTTAAAATCGATAAATTTATATTTCCCGTTGACTTCATTGTTCTAGACATAGAGGAGGATAGCAACACTTCTTTAATTCTAGGAAGGCCCTTTTTAACAACTGCTAAAACGATCATTAATGTTGGCATAGGTGAGCTCACATTCCGGGTAGGAGACGAAACAATCACCCTCCAAGCTCGTAATTTTGGCAACACATCGAAAATTGAAGATGATTGTTTAACCCATTCTACTAAAACTGACAATATGGTGCAATCTACTTTGCAGGAAATGAGTCTGAAGGAAGCACATGAGTCATTCTCAAGCAATAGTAGAAGACCTACTCATGAAAAAAGAAGACTGCAAATAGAGGAGCTAGATGAATGGCGAACACATAAATCGAGAACACACGATAAACCAAAACTATGCCAGAACGAGCTCGATACCTTTCCAAATCAACTTAAGGTTGGCGATAAAGTCTTATTAGGTGCCGCAGATCCTTACATTGTCACTACCAGACCAGATGAAGATATCCCTCTTACGGTACATTTTTCCATTCAGTACAGTTGAGGTAAGTCACCCCAAGCTCGGCGCTTTTAAGGTAAACAACACCCGTTTAAAACCATATTTTGATGAGATTGATAGCAAGAATGAGAAGTATAAACTCCTCGAACCACCATGACCATTCAATGGAGGGGTAAGTCGAGCTTAGACTATAAATAAGCGCTTCCCGGGAGGCAACCTGAGCACTAACAATATTAATTTCTTTAAATTTTAGTATTTAACACCTAACATACTAATAGAGATCTTGAATACAGGTTTTTCCACAAAGACACGGCCAGGCACACGGGCGTGCTTAGGGCCGTGTGAAAACAGGGCAAAAGATTTCCCCAACACGGGCTACGATAAAATGCCACGACCGTGCGACATGGCCGTGGTCGAACCTGCCAAAACAACACGGGCGTGCGACATGCCTGTGTAGAAGAACAGTGGGTGAACCTGTTAAAACAGCACGGGCGTATGACAAACTCGTGTCTAGTACCCGTGGTCGAACCTATTAAATTAACACGGGCATGGACCTTGCATACGCGGGCGTGGGAGAAGCGAATGAAGCTAGATACAGTCGTTCGACATGGGTGTGTACTAAATGTCAGACGCGCCCAAATTCAAAATTCGCGAATCACACGGGCTGAAATTGGGGAACACGAGTGTGTTATCTAGCCGTGTGCCCCAAAATCTATAAAAACCCTGCACTATTCATTGTCTTCCCCACCCAAAAACCCTAACCCTAGCCGCTGCAAGTCCACATCACCTCCCTGCTACGCCCGTGCGCCACATCCAACTCTATTTTTGCCGCTCATTCTCCCTTTTTTAGTGTTTTTTTTTACTTTTTTTCCCCTTTAATTGCACTCATTTTTCATGTTAGTTATCATAGAACTCTGCATTTTTCATTATTATTTTCATCTTTCTATCACTCACATTTTATTCATAGAACAAGCTATTATCTTTTTCATGTGCAAATTCTTACTCTTTATATGATTTCTCTACTTTATTTGATTAGTTAGAAGTGAATATTCATGATTAGAACAATAGACATACTCATGCCTTTAGTGTTAACATTTTTCATCCGTCACACATGTTGCATTCCATGAAATTCATTGCCATTTTCACGCCATACAATTGATTGTTTTGATTAACTTGTTAGTCTTAGTAGTTGCTGAAATTGTGATTGTTATTTACAATTTGTCTTCATTTTACTTTGATCATTCCTCAAGATGAATTAATGGTTTTGATTGCAGGTACCATGTCATCTTCATGAGGAAAGAAAACTGACGTACCTGCTTCCAAGAAACGAAAGGGAGCATCATCTTCTGCGGGTCTAATCGCAAAAATTCGTCACCCTCTCCTACAGTTCCCTCGTGGGCCTCAGGAAGAACCTTTCCAAATACTTTGGGCCCTACCTTTAATTGCAGGCTGCTGCATTGACTGGCTGCTGTAGAACAAGTTCAGTTGGCTGATACGATTCGGGCCCTCCTAATCGCCGAACCTTGGGAGTTGTTCTTTGGTATCATTGAGACAACATACCTCGAGCTCACGATGGAACTATACTCAACGTTCCATCTTCAGACCGTAATGACGAACTACGATGATCCCGACACGGTCCAATTTCACCTAGGCAGATTAAACCGCCAACTAAGTATCCCAGAGTTCGGTGCTGTACTGGGCTTATATACGGAGGAGTTCAAAGAGGAGAATGAACTACATGCTCTCACTCGCCATATACATTTCTCTCCCTCGAAGTGCTGGCACACTTTGGCCCCTTGCGTAGCCTCCTACAATCCTAGACGCTCCAAGGCATCAGTTCTCCCACCTTCCTTGAGGTACCTACACGCTATTTTCGCTTAGACGATTACAGGAAGGTGAGAGAGTACTAGCGTCGTCAACACTCACGACGCCTACTTATTATGGTATATGTCGCACGGCACGTCATCGACCTTGCCTATTTTATCACCCTCGCGATTCAGCACCAGACGGTGTGGCATAAGAAGGGGGTCATCTCTATTGGCCCCTACGTAACTCGGTTGGCTTGACACTTCGGGCTTCTCGACATTGCAGCCCAAGAATCATTTTTGACCCTCATTGGCCAGATGTCTCCACAAGGCATCTTGAGCATGCTTAGCATGAGGATGATCGAGAGGCGCTTAGGAAGCTACCCTCCTCAATATCGTCTTGCCCAATCTACCGAAAAGGAGGCCTACGAGGACATTCCTGATGATGTCCCTCCGTAGCACGAGGATCCACCATCCCAGCCATCACCACCCTCTTGTCCAGTTCATGCGGCAGCTTCATATGCTGACATCTCTGAGTGCCTCACTCGATTCAAGCAGCAGTGTTTTCAACAATTTGACAACATTTATGCTACTCTACAGTAGATTTGTCAGCACCTCCACATCTCATCGCTAGTCCCACCTCGCGAACCATCCAACGATGAAGATGTTTAAAAATATTTATTTATTATTTTATGTTTTTAATTTTTATTAAAACTACTTTTAATTTTTATTAGATTTTAGAATTTTATTTTTAATTATCAATTTCGGTTATTTCTTTATGAGTAATTATTCTTCCTAATATCCCCTAAAAAGTTCCTGATCTTATCACAGTTATATAAAGCTCTTAAGCTCATCATCGCATAGGAACTAAAAACTCCACCGGGAAAGGTTCTCCACGACTGCCATGTCCTGATCGACCACGACCATAGCTACCACTAGATATAATATTCTTTTGGCGCAGGACTTATGGACTAATGAACCTCTACCACCGCCAGAGTATCCTCCTTCACCTTCGTACCGATTACTCTCCAAAACTCCAGTTTGAGGAATTCATCATACAAGAAGTTTCACTTCTCTCCCTATCTTATTTTTATATTCTAATATCTATCTTTGTACATTGAGGGCAATGTACATCATAAGTGTAGGGGGAAATTTATTTTATTATCAGAAAAATCCCTGAATGACTGCCTTGTTCTCTTGAAAAGCTCTCATATCGTATTTAGGATAAATTTTGATTGATTTATGATGATGATTGATATATCTTGAATTAAAACATAGGCATTTATGCATTGATTGTTTAAACCTTAAGACATCAGAGAATCAAGCATGATAAGTTGATTTTTAAGAAATTAAAATCTTAGGTTGTTTCCCCAAAGTTAGGTATTACTTTGAGTTAGAATTCCCAAGTTTTAAACATCAAAAAGCCATAATTTTTGTGAGATTTTTGAGCCTTTTGAGCATCTATTAATTCTTTCATGCTCACTTTTGTTATTGCTTTGAGTGCGTCAATATTGAACTGCTATTCTAGAACTTGCTTGATTATGCATGTCAAGACCACACCATTTGATTTGATATGTCAAAATGATTAAGGCACTTAGGATTAAGCCACTCATGGCATGAAAAGCCTACCTCCACGATTAACCCCTAGTAAACCCCCTTGAGCCTAACAAGCCATTTCTTGTATTACCCTTAATATTAACCCTTAACCCATTATTGTTGAAATCCCCTAAATTAATCCCTATTTTTGTCGAGATTTGAGTTGAAGAAATTTCTTAGCTATGTCTTAATAGTTAGCCTATGTTATTTAACTTGTTCTTAAAAAAAATGTATACATATTAGTAATTCCATATTCTGAAAAGAAGCCCTGTTGTACGCAAGTGATGATTAACCCTTTTTCTAGTTAGGCAATTTTTCAATTCAATCTTGATTCTAACCCTTTCTTTCAGCTTGCGACCACACCCCCTAACCAAGCCTCATTACAACCCTCTAAAGACCTTTTGATTGATGTTTCATCTCAATTTATAGTGGTGGAGATTTGATTTTCATGCAAGCCTATGGTAATGACTTTTCATTATTAACTATTGAGTGCTTCATTTATTATCCTTAAACACCTCGAGTGATTTGAATGAATCTGTAGTGAGGATGTGAAACTCTGTGATATTTTGAATCAATGGTAATTACTTAGATGAGGGGAGACACCTATGTTTGAATGATTAAATACTCAACTTGGAATGTTTGAAACTTTTATGTTCTTTTAGTTGAATTCTCAACGTATGATTTCCTATGGATTATTTTGAGATATTATCGATAGAAATTATAAGTTGAGAAGAATTTATTTTGATTATGAATTGAGAATTTTTCTTGAGGACAAGCAAATGCTTAAGTGTGGGGGTATTTGATAAACTGTAATTTATACATATTTTTACTCTATGTTTAACGCATTTTATGAATGATTTCCCATTAGAATTGGTGAATTCGATGCTCCTAATGCTTTACTTTCATGTTTTATAACTAAGAGAGCATAGGAGAGCGAAAGGAACGAGAAACGGGCCAAAAATAGAGAAAATGGGCCAAAGTATGAAATCAACACGGCTTGGACCTCCTCACACGGGCAGACCACACGGCCGTGTCAATTTGGTAGGCTCGAGCACTGCCTGAAATAATTGCACACGGGCGTGTCCTTGCCGAGCCCAAGTTGAGTCCAATTCGAAAAAGGCTAATTTTGAGGGCTCTTAGGCATTTCAAGTCGACATTAATCCAAGTCAGAATTGCACACGGCCTGAGCACTTGCACACGAGCGTGGCACACGGACGTGTCCTTATCGAGTCGAAGTTTGGTTCTACTCAGAAAAGGCTAATTTTGGGCATTCGAAAGTTTATATAAACACCCTAGAAGAGGATTAGAGGGGACACGAAGAGTAGAAGGCAAGGAAGTACTCAAGAACATCTATCGGAATCACCTCGGTGGCAAGATCTACATCAAGACTGAAGATTTCCATCCAGTTTCCTAGAAGTTCTTTGGGTTTCTTTATGTTTTGTTGTTTTCCATACTTTGAGATGTTTTCCATAATTATCATGAACTAAACTCCCTAAATACCTAAGGGAGATGAAACTTGATAAACCGTAATTTATATATATTTTTACCCCATGTTTAACACATTTTATGGATGATTTCCCATTAGAATTGGTGAATTCGATGCTCTTAATGCTTTAATTTCATGTTTTATACTTATGAGAGCATAGGAGAGCGAAAGGAACGAGAAACGGGCCATAAATGGTGAAAATGGGCCAAAGTACGAAATCGACACGGCCTGAACCTCCTCACACGGGCAGACCACACGGCCGTGTCAATTTGGCAGGCTCGAGCACAGCCTAAAGTAATCGCACACGGGCATGTCCTTGCCGAGCCCAAGTTGAGTCCAATTCGGAAAAGGCTAATTTTGAGGGCTCTTAGGCATTTCAAAGCCTATAATTACACCCTACAGGAGGAAGAAAGAGGGCACACATAATAGAGAGTAAGGAATTACTCCAAGGAAGCCGATTGATCCATCTCAGAAGCCGGATGTAAGGAATTACTCCAAGGAAGCCGATTGATCCATCTCAGAAGCCGGATTCATCATCAAGACTGAAGATCTCTCCTCAATTTCCCCTTTAGGAGTTTTGGGTTTTCTTTATGTTTTGCATTCTTTATTATTCTGAGATGTTTTCTTATTTAGTTATGAACTAAATCCCCTAAATACTTAAGGGGAATGAAACCTAAGACGAATCTTGTTATTATTTTCTGAATTGTATGATAAATATTCAACTTGTTCTTAATTATGTGTTCTTAATTCTTGTTTTGATATCCCAGGATACTGATTCAAGATAAGCTCTTATTCAAAGGAGGAATAGACCCTATCTAAGAATACATTTGTCATAATTAAGCGGAGTTGTTTGCGCGCTTAGACATAGGGTGACAAGATTTTGTCGGATGAGGGTGAAACCTAATAAGGGGATCCATAGATTGAGTTAATGCAACCTTAGGGTGTTAATTAGAGAAAGGTCTCAATTATTCAATCTAGGGATTAGACGTTATTAGTTTTGAATAGGGATAATAACATAACTTAGGGATCTCTACGGAACAAGTTAAATGAATAAATTGTCCGATTCAAAGCCAGAATAACAAGTATAGTCTAGGTGGATTTTTCCTTAGGTATTGCCTTAATTCAATTGATTTTCCCAAAAGTAATTCCCCAATTCTATTCTCTGTGAGTTCTTAGTTTAGATAATTAGTTAGTTAAAAACAAAACCTCTTTATTCCTAGGCTAGATAATAAAAAGACAGTCTATACTAGTACTTTTAGTTCCTTTGGGTTCGGCAATCCGGCCTTGCTAAAACTTTACTACTATTCGATAGGTACACTTGCCTACATTGCGATAAAAGTTAGTTTCAAGAACGATTAATTATAAATATTTAAAACCTATCACAAAATCACGCGGTCAAAACCTAAGACGAATCTGTTTACTTTTTGATTTATATGATAAATATTTGTTCTTATTCTTAATTGTGAGTTTTAATCCTTACTTTAATATTCCAGGATATTAATTCAAGTTTTTGATGTGCTTATTTAATGGAGGAAAAGTCCCTGTTTAAGAGTAGATCACTCATAATTAAGCGGAGTTGCATGCAATCCTAGAGATAGTACGACATAAATCTGCTGGATTAGAGTCAAATCTAATAAGGGAATCCATAGATCGAGTTAATGCGACTATAGGGGTTTTAATTAGAAAGAGATTTCAATTAATCAACCTAGAGTCAGTTGTTTTTAGTCTCGAAAGGGATATTAACATAAATCAGGAATTTCTACGGAATAAGTCAAGTGAATAAATCGTCTAATTCAAAGGTAATAAGTGAAGTCTAGGTGGATTCTTTCTTGGGTATTGTCTTCTCAATCGGTTTTTCAAAAGTATTTTCCAACCTTAATCTCTGTCGTAATCTTAGCTAATTAGATAATTAGTTTTAGGTAAACATTCTCTAAATTTTTAGGCTAGATAATGAAAAGATAGTAATTACTAGTACTTTTAGTCCTCGTGGATACGATATTTTCGGTCTCACTATAACTATACTACTGTTCGATAGGTGCGCTTGCCTTAAGTCAAATTTTTAGTTAGTTTCACGACCATCAATGTGTTTTAATGCAGGAAGGCAAAGTCATTGCTTATGCTTCGAGATAGTTAAAGCCGTATGAAAAGAACTATTCGACGCATGACCTTGAGTTAGCTGCGATTGTGTTTGCTTTGAACATTTGGCGCCACTATCTATTCGGTGAGAAATGTCACATATATACTGATCATAAGAGTTTGAAATAAATGATGACTTTTGAATCTGCAACAGATAAGATGGCTAGAGTTACTAAAAGACTACGAGCTTATTACTGATTATCATTCGAGAAAGGAAAATGTTGTTGCTGATGCTTTGAGTCGAAAATCATTGTTTGCATTGCGTGCGATGAATATTCATTTGGTTTTTTCAGATGATGATTCATTTTTAGCCAAAGTAAAAGCAAGACCGTTATTCATTCAACAGTTTATTGATGCTCAGAAATTTGATAATGAGATAATAGAAAAACGAACTCAATGTGATTTAGATTATGATTTAGAATTCAGAGTTGATAAAGATGATTGTCTGAGATTCTGAGATCAAATTTTTGTTCTGAGAAATCCAACGTTAATTCAGATGATTTTGAATGAAGCTCACAATAGTCGTTTATCTGTTCATCCGGGTAGTACGAATTTGTCATTATTAAATAAAAGATAATATTCATATATTAAATTTTTATAATAAAGTTTATTCTTAACAAATTTTTGAATTAAATATTTAAAAATAATAATTTATTATTTTTAAGTTATAATTTTAATTGAAAGTAAAATTATTTTAAATTTGTCTTGCATGTATTTTATAAACATAATAAAGCATACATAAGATTATAGATATAAAACTTGTTTTGGAATAAATTTAAAAAATACTTGAAATCACATTTCGTTTTAACTAAATGCTAACCCATAAGTGGTCTAACCCATAATTCTTGCATAGCTTAAATGCAACAATTCTACCCATATTCTACAAAAAAAAAATGGTATTTCATACAAGTATAGGTGCTAAGTCAAATTTGTAGCTAGGAAAAAAAATAAAATCAGAGAAGAAACACTTACTTGCGAAGGATCTGTTGAAGTAAAAGGGAAAATCAAGTAGTAGGAAGGAGGCAATAGCTTTTTTTTTCTTATGTTTATTACTAGACCAATATTCAAAACTAATATAAAATAGGGCTAATTTTGTCTTAATATTTTTTTAGCTTTCCAATTTAGATGGGAAAGTAATTTTCCCACCTTTTGTCATGGGTTCACATTGTTATATTCATGGGAAAGTAACTCATAAGGAAAAGTTAGAATCTAAGAAAAATAGATTAAATTCTCAAAAAAATAACTATTTTCTATCATAGAAAACACTAGCCTAAAGAAAGGAAAAGAAATACATAGAACAATTCTAATACTTTAATTCAAAATAATCAAATAAATGTATTCAATATTTTAATTGAAAAGATAAGGCTTTTAATGGTAACGTAGAATTTGACATATCCATTTTGTGGTGTTTTAACAAATGTTGAATGAAATAATATATTAAAAATATAAATTTTTAACTTACATATATTTTTGATAAATAAAAAATATGAGTACTTAAATGAAACATGGGTAGTTTTATTTTTCTTAAAAAAGTGATATATTTTTAAAAAATAAAAGTTAAACATGATTTTTAGAGGTTTTTATTTTTTTAAACATTACCCTTTGGATATTATATGAAAAATACTCATATTTTCTAGTGTACACGAGAGTAAAAAATATGAAAAAAATATTTTTTATTGATGTCGCCTGACACATTAGTGGCACCGCTTTAATTTTTTTTAAAAAAATTGGCCGATACAAAAAAAAAAAAAAGTTGTTAGAATAGAAAAGAAAATGGTTGATGTAAGTTGGTGCCGCCAAGTAGTCGGATGGCACCGGTTTAAAATTTTTTTTTAAGAAAATGTGATTGTTTTGAGGAAAAGAATATTTTTTAATGGGTGTCACCTATTGGTGTGGTGGCACCCCTATATAGCACTTCCTTGACCAAAAAAACAAATTTTGACTAGTTATAGTTTTAAACAGAGAAAACGAGAGAGGGAAAACTTTTGTCTGGTTATAGTTTCAAACAAAGAAAACAAGAGAGGAAAAACTTTTGACTGGTTATAGTTTCAAACAGAGAAAATGAGACAGGAAAAACTTTTGGCTAATTATAGTTTCAAACAGAGAAAATGGAAGAAGAAAAAAATGGGTGTTAGTTTGTTTTTCATTTGAGAATTCAAGGTTTTTCTTTTCCTTAGAAACGAAGTTTGAATTAATCAGGTTAGTTTGTAATTATTTTTTATGTTTTTTAAATTTATTTTATTTTACTATTATGTATGATTATGTGACTATATATTGATTCAAGTTATATTTTTTAATAGGAACTAATATTTTTATTTTAAATTTATTTTACTGATTTAGTATCGAAGATGAATAACAATTCTTTGTATACATTCATTCTGATGGAGTAATTTTACAAGCAGTAGTTGATTGTATATTTCAATCATGCCATCAAATAAGAATGAGGTTTAACAAGAGCGTATCGGTGAAATGAAACAAAACATTAGTGTGAAATTGCTCGACATTGTGGGAGAAGGATGTCCAGACTATTCTACGAATTTTTAGTTTCATCAAATCTATGCAAATATAGGGAGATGAAACTTGTAGAGTGATGACGTGGAGACTATAATCGCACTATATTACTTGCCTAGGAACATTGAACTAGTTGAGTTGTTCACTAAGTTAGCGGATGTTGAGTCCATTCAAAATGTCACTCCACTAAATCAACAATATGGAGTTGAAGACTTACATACAGAGGTTTTGAAAAAATTTTGATAGGTGATCTTTTGTAAACAGGTTTGACTTTGATTTGAATGTTAAGTGGGTAGAAGAGTTCGATTATGGAGCAACATTGAGATGGGACACAATCCATACACTAGTCTGATTGTGTATAACAACCCTAATTTGGGTTCCCATTTATAGATACATCCATTGGTGATTGGTATTTATGCAGATGGTAGGACCCGATAATGATGTTGGCTCTAATCACCAAGATGAAGAATTTAGTGACCCCGATCTTGATGAGGTCCCGGATGATATCAATGAGGAAGGAGGAAGCAATAATGATAATGTATATGCCTTTTCGCTTAGGAACCCTACATGAGGCATTATTATACAGAATGATCCTTCAACCCATATGTTGAGCATGTTGTAATGCATCTGAATTCTCTGAATACCCAAATATAATATCTTATTAAAGGTTGACACTAGATTCCAAATCAGAAGAGTTTGTTGTAGGTCAACAATTTCCAAACAATGAGAATGTGTATTTCCCATCAAAAAGTATATTATGAAAGTGTCGGTGGACTACAAAGTCACAATATCTAAGTTGAAATTATATATTGGGGAGTATTAGAGGTCTATAGAAGGCTGCAAATTGAAGGTACAAGTTGAATTGATACAAAGGTTGCAACTGTGAGAGATTTGAAAATATGTTGGGCCTCATACATGTACTGTTGCATAGATGACCCAAGACCATCGAAAACTTGATGTGAAAAAAAATTCATAACTACATTATGCCACTGGTGAAAGACATGCCCACCATTCTTTTATTGGCCCTGATTGTCAATATGCAATTTTGATTTTAGTACAGAGAGCCATATAGGAAACCATGGTGGGCCAAATAGATGGAGATAGAGTAGTTGGACGGGGATTGGGATGCGTTGTATAATGAAATGCAGGGGTGGTTAGCCACAATATAGGAGTACGTGCAAGGGACTATGATTGAATTGCAAACACTGCCTTCTTACAAATTGGATGGCCAACTAGATCTAGGGGAAAGAATTTTCCACTGTTTTTTCTGGACATTCAGTCTATGCGTCATGGTCTTTTCCCACTATAATTCACTTGTATAGGTTGATGGAACTTAGCTGTATGAGAAATATATGTAGATCCTCCTTATTGTGGTTGCACAAGACATTAACCAAAATGTACTATCGATAACCTTTGCCATTGTGGAGGCTAAGAATGCGGAATCATGACATTTTTTCTTGACGAACTTGCGAAAGCATTGTTAGACAATACAAAATTTGCATAATTTTCAATTGATTGAAGGGGCTAATTGCGGCGATTAGACATTCTGATGTTTCATGGAGATTCATGTACTGCATCCACTGCATTACAGTTAAATTTCATAAGGACTTCAAGAATGTAGATTGGCATAAGGAGGTAGTGAACATGGGTAATTCAACAGTCATTTTTTTTTGAATACATTTAGAAACTCAAATGAACGATAACATGTATTATGAAAATACGTACGCAGGGTATGAACTAGAATAACACCATTTTAGACAGAGGATGGCAAGGCTTCAGGCTGAAATGAACCATGATGTGCACTACTTGATCAATAGCATGGAGTTGTACTAGTGGGCTCAATGTTTTGATGACGAGTCACAATATGGTCATACGACCACCAGCGTTGTAGAGTTTGTTAATGTCATCTTGAAGCATACATAACATCTGCCAATTTCATTTGTTCTTTCAGCTACATTCTACACACTAGCAACCTTGATGCCAAGAATGGGGATGAAACAAGAAAAGCTAATGGAGGTGGTACACGTTCACTGTGATGAGGTTAGGAAGGCAATAGTGGTCAAAGCACGAAGAGTGAGTTCAATGAATGTACAACTATGTTCTCGACACTTGGAAACTTTCCAAGTGACAAATTTTGTTAGCCATCGAGTGGGTATCCTAGCTAGGTCCTAAAAAGTTAATTTCCAAAATAGAAGGTGCGACTGTTGGAAGTTCCAGACTCTTTGATACCCGTGTTTACACATCCTTGCAGCATGTGCAAGGGCCAATGTCAATTGTGACCAATATATCGATGAGGTGTACATGTTGGAACGCATGTTACGTATTTGGGAAAACAAGTTCCCCATCTTTAGGGATGTCTCAACATGGGAAGTGGCTCGCCTATATTCGAGTTGCTCCCAAACACGGGGCTACCTAGATACCCAAAGGTTACCCTTAGGCGACCAACAGCAGAATGTACCAAGAGCAGCCATGGTTAGGGTTTGGCCAAGCTTTTAAGCTTAATAGTAAGTGATTCCGAGCTCCGTTTTTAATGTTCTATGTATTTTTGAAATTCCGGTAACATGATCTGCTCATTTCTACCATTATTTTGAGCTAGGATTTATGTTTAAAAATTTACCCATGAATGATATGTATGTATTTTGATGTTTAATGGTAGAATATGAAGCTTGAAATTGTGTTAAACAATTTTTGCTAAGCGATTTACGTGAAAACGAGTAAAACGGTATAATCGGTAAAAATACCTAATGTTCATAAGTACATGTTAGAGTGAGAATTTGATGTTTCCATAAAAAGGGAAAAATGATTAGCATGTCATAAAACATAAGAAAATAGGAAGAAGTTTAATTTTCGAACCTTGGGGAAAAAGTGCAAATATGTAAAAGTTTAGGGGTTAAAATACAAATTTGTAAAAATATGATTTTTAGACCTATATGAATAGCATGACTAATTAGTAGGCTAAATGTGATATTATAGATCAAGGAAATCGAGATTTGAGCTTAAATCAGGAAAATACAAGACCATTTCTGGATCTGAGGTAAGTTTGTACGTAAATAATTTATCAATTCTTTTTATTTCATTATATTTTATTATCATATGAAATGTGGCTGCCTATAGAATGATTATTTGTTGTAAATTGCAAATTGAAAAAGGATTATGAATAAATTGTAACATGTTGGAAAGTGAGGAATTTCTCAGTTGAGCCTTCAGAATAGAAACGATACGAATGATCTATTGTAAGGTCACGAGTGTAGTACTAAGTGCAGGCTACTACGTGTACCGAATAATTGGTCGCATGTGTAGTACTAAGTGCAGGCTACTATGCGTACCAAATAGCTTTGGCTACAAGTGTGAAAATATGTGCAGGCAACTGAGTATCAGTTATTTTTCCGAAAAGTTCAACGGGAAAATCGACTAAGTAAAAATATATATGAAAATGATTATATGATGAATAAGTGCAGATATATGTTTAAGAAAATTTTGAGCAATATGCTAGATATTTGAGTGAACTTCGATAAGAAAAAATGGATTAAGTGAAATTATGTAAGAGTGAATTTTAGTAGTAAAATAGTGTTGGATAGCAGCAGTTGTGTGACTTTGAAAATTCACCAAAAATTTTGTAAGTTGAATTAAATTTAAAATAAATTATATAATTAAATCTTAATGAGTTTATTTTCATTTAAAAGAAAAAGGGGGAGAAAAAGAGTTGTATATTATGTGATATTCTAATTTTTGTGAGACAGTGTTAGAATGAATTTGAGATCCCCTATTCTGAATTGAAAAAATTGTTAAACATTGTAGAAACATAATTATGGGTTATAATTTATATTCTTAGAATTTTTGATGAGTCTACTTTTAATAGAAACAATCAAAAACATTATCTGAGTCTTGTACTATGAGATAAATAAATTTTAGTGAAGAAATGTCGAAGCTGTCAAATAGAAAAATAGGGGAGAATTTGAATAATAAAATGTACTTATTTTCAGGACCAAAAATACTGAAACTTTTATGGTGGAAAGATATATGAGTCTAGGTTCTAGGAAAATTTATGGATCTTACTTTTGAGTTCCATAACTCTAGATATAAATAATTTAGTGACTGTGACTCAAGAAAGTAGCTTAACTAGAACATGTGTAAATGTACAATTGGGTTAGTTTTACTATGGAAAGCATGTTAGTAAATTGCTTATTATTATTTCATGCCAGCTTACTAAGCGTAAAGCTTACCCCCTCCTTTCCATTTCTTTTAGTGTTGTCGTTAGCTCGTGGTTGGAAATCGTCAGAGGCGAAGATCACACTATCAAGCCAATACCTTGACAAGATAAACACATATGCTAGAATTATCAAGTGAGTGGCATGTATAGGGACCTAGTTTTATAACATGTGTTATTATAATTTGGCCAAATACATTGGTCTTTAGTGAGCTAATGATTCTGACTTATAAATCTAGCAATTTATGTTATGTTTGATATTGGTGATGTGCATATGCTTGTTTGCCATGCATGGTTGGTAATATGTTATGTGTTGTTGTGAATGTTTAAGTCTGTTAACGCCTCGAACCCTGTCTCGACGTTGGATACGGGTGAGGGGTGTTACATAAATTTTTTTTGTAAATAATCTAGATCCAATACAATTTTTTTAATTAATTAATTTTTTATATTACTTTTACAAAAATTTGTTTCTACGTTTTTTTCTATGGTTCCCCATAATTATGGGCAAGCTTGCCCTTATTACTAAATTGAAAAATAACCATTAAATTCATATATGGTACAAATTTAAGATAATTATA
Source organism: Gossypium arboreum (assembly GCF_025698485.1). Taxonomy (NCBI): domain Eukaryota; kingdom Viridiplantae; phylum Streptophyta; class Magnoliopsida; order Malvales; family Malvaceae; genus Gossypium; species Gossypium arboreum. The sequence continues at coordinate 9,557,797 of NC_069071.1, forward strand.
AGAAAAATATTTGGCATTAATTAAAAATTTATTAAATATTTTCCATATTTAGAATTAATTAAAATATATTTAGTTTCTTATTTAACATTAATTCAAACAATTACATTGACAAAACTTCATTAATTAAAAATTACAAGTATATGGCAAGAGAAAAATGAAATTACAACATTTTAATTTAGAAAATTTATTAATTATATTTTTAAATAAATACAAATAATTAAATTTATATGTATCAAAATTGATGGTTGGATGGGGTTGTCTATGGTGTGAACTGTTGCGGTCCCTTCTGTTGACGTCTGGTCGGCCAATCATGAGCTCAATGTTGTCCTCACCCGAACTTGTATTATCATTATCCATCGATGAACCTTAAGGTATGTTGAAGAAACTCAAAATATCGTATATCCCAAAGGTTTGACTAGGAGGTGTGGAGTATTGTGGTGCGAAGCTAAATATATCAACTATCATTGATGGCCTCAGTTGTTGATAATCAGAATTGGAACAAAGCATCTCTAGACGATATGCACAATATTGAAACTCCCATGCAAAACTATTATTGTGCCACTCCAAATGATAAGAACTACCCTCCGATTGTGTATGTGTTCTCATAGGTTTGGGCTTGGGAGCAAGAGGTGGATCTCTTCAGAAAGGATGGGATCGACTCGGTCCACTTTGCTGATGTCCCCATCAGTGCATGTGTCTAGGGACTACCATCAATTGACTACTAAAAAATATAGCAACCCGTTTTCTATGCACCAACATTGGTAATGGAACGAGGGTGTAAAATCCACCATACAAGGGTCCAACCGAGGCCCACTATCCATCTAAGTGTTCCACACTATTGTCCATTATTAATTCTCCAATGTCCAATTCTTTGGATCTTTTCACCTCTTATTAATGTCGTGGACATTTTCAAACATCACTGGAACATCCGAAACATTTTGCTTACTCCCGAATTGTCGCAAAACCCAGTCCTCGTTTTACCACTCAAAGGATGAAAAACTCAACATGGGTGTGTTAGTCCACTACATGCGACACCCCAAACCGGACCCAATCGTTATTGCTGAATTTGGAAGGTTACATTGGCCACCAAAATGGCCCAAGAAAACTTTATTGATTTCAAACGTGCTTTTTTTAAACCATTTGCACAGTTTGTTCAAAACTAGTAAAATCAAATGTTCAACTTTATTTTCATTTTCATTTTCAAAAACCATTTGTCCATGAATATGGCGAAAATAAACTTACAAAATTTTGAAAAATATTTTAAAACTATTAGCTTATCAATTCAAAACAAATGAAATAAAGCTTTTATTTTAATTTTATAAAAATTTTGCAAATTTCAGGAATCGAAATAAATAATATGTCAATTGTAAACATTCAATCATTTATTCAAAACTATTTCTGATTTTCAATCATAGTTCTAAATTATTTGTCTTTTACTCAAAATTGGAGAACTTGGTTATTCATCGTTATTTTGAAAATAGAAACATATTAACTTCATAAATCAAATGTCTTTAGAAAACTCTTGTTAAATATGACTCCTATTTTCAGTCAAATTTGAAAAATAGTCTTTCAGTTAAACTCTGTTTACTTGTTTCAATCAAACACTGATTAGTTTAGATTATTTTATTATTATTTGATCTATGAATTTAGCCTATAAATAGGCTCTTTTACAACCTTAGAAAATACACCCATTAGAGATTAGAACTCATAACACATTTAGAGAATTTTGTGTTTACGTTTTGTGGGTTCTTTGTTTTCAGGTTTTCGGGGTTTAGTTTTTATCTCCATCTTTTGTACTCTTCGTTCTTTTGACATTATAGTAAAATTATCTTTGCCCGTGGTTTTTTATCTTCTTTGGAGGGGTTTTTCCACGTTAAATTTGTGTGTTCAATTTCTCAATTTATTCTGCTATTTTCTTGTTCGTTGCTTAATCGGGTTAAAATCCTAACAAGTGGTATCAGAGCTAGTTCAATTTTCATAAATCAGCCCGTTTAGAGATGACAACAACAAGGTTTGAAATTGAGAAGTTCGATGGTGAGACAAATTTCAATCTGTGGCAAGTTCGGATGATGGCAATTCTAGTTCAATTAGGCTTGAAAAAGGTTGTTATCGGGAAAAAGCCTGAGAATCTAAATAAAACAGAATGAGAAGAGCTTGATGAAAAGGCTTTATCTGCAATCCAATTGTGCCTCATGAATACGGTATTGCAGGAGGTATTGATGGAGAAGACCTCATCTGCCTTGTGGAAAAGGTTAGAAACTCTTTATGCGACTAAGTCTCTAGCAAACCGTTTAGTGTTCAAACAATGTCTATTTACGTTTTGCATGAACGAATGTGAGCTTCTTAGAGATCACATCAGTCAATTCATTACTCTTTTAAATGATTTAAAGAATTTTGAGGTTCATATTGACGATGAAGATCAGGCTATGCTATTATTGTGCTCTTTACCCCCTTCATACAAGTCTTTCAGGGAGACCCTAATTTATGGCAGAGACAAACTCTCGTTCGAAGATGTAAAGGGTCATTTGTTGAGTAGAGACAAACTCGACAATGAGCTTCATTTGGATAGCAAGACAGATAGGCATGCTTCCGTTTTGGTAGCATCAAAGAAATGAGATAAAAGGTGTCGCTATTGTAAAAAGTTAGGTCACGTCAAAGCAGATTGTTATAAACTGCGAAATAAAAAGGCTGCTCAGAGTAACGAGGAAGATGTAGCTGGTGCTAATTTGGCTGATGAAAATGGGGATGATTTCTTGTTAGTGTCAACAAGTGATAACACCAAGCTCACGTCCGAGTGGATCCTAGATTCAGGATGTTCTTTCCACATGTGTCCCAATAGAGAATGGTTCTCCACATACAGTTCGATTGAAGGTGGAGTTGTGCGCGTGGGAAATGATTCATCTAGTAAGGTAATTGGTATTGGTACTGTTAAAATTAAGATACACGATGGGATGATTAGGACACTCTCAGATGTCAGGTATGTACCTGATTTACGAAAGAATCTCATCTCCTTAAGTATTTTAGACTTGAAAGGATACAAAATCAACATCGAGTCGAGCGGTATTAAAGTATGTCGTGGAGCTCTTGTTTTGTTAAAAGGTAAAAGAACGGGAAGTCTTTATATCCTGGAAGGTTATACAGTGACCAGCGAAATAGGACGTCCCTCATTCGTTACGGAGTTGAAGTCAACTTGTTTGGAGCGAAGGCAACTTGGTCATTGGAGGGAAAAAGGTATGACTGTTTCGTTGAAGAGAGGTTCTCTTTTGGATGCAGGTTTTGAAAAGTTAGGGCACTGTGTTCGTAAAAATCAGACCCGGGTTAGTTTTGGTTTGGCAGTGTACAAGTCGAAGGCTAGAAATCTTCCAGTTTCTAAGCACAAATTCGACTCAGTTAATTCCCTGCATAGTTCAAGATAGGCTCGTGACGGGCTTTGGAAAAGATGGCGTTGTGAAAATATGAGTCAAGGTGGAGATTTGTTAAATATGACTCCTATTTTCAGTCAAATTTGAAAAATAGTCTTTCAGTTAAACTCTGTTTACTTGTTTTAATCAAACACTGATTAGTTTAGAATATTTTATTATTATTTGATCTATGAATTTAGCCTATAAATAGGATCTTTTACAATCTTAGAAAATACACCCATTAGAGATTAGAACTCATAACATATTTAGAGAATTTTGTGTTTACGTTTTGTGGGTTCTTTGGTTTTGGGTTTTCGGGGTTTAGTTTTTATCTCCATCTTTTTTACTCTTCGTTCTTTTGCCATTATAGTAAAATTATCTTTGCCCGTAGTTTTTTATCCTCTTTGAAGGGGTTTTTCCACATTAAATTTGTGTGTTCAATTTCTCAATTTATTCTGCTATTTTCTTGTTCGTTGCTTAATCGGGTTGAAATCCTAACAACTCTTTTGTAAACATTAATAATTTTGAAAACTAAGTTTAATTTTATTAATAACTTATTTTTCAGAAACGCAGCGGGAAAATATTTTATTGATAGACACTATTTTAAAAACTGAGTTTCAAGCAAAATCTTATCAAATACTAATTTATGCAGTTTTTAAAACTTAATGTCATGTAAGCAATTTGTGCAAATCAGAATGAAAAATCCCGAAAATAAAGTCTCATGCCACAGTCCATTCTCAAAGTTATTACAAAGCCAAAATATCAAAATAAAATTTAATTACTTTAATTTAAAAAGACTTCCAAGAAACTCCTCCAAATATCGTCACTGAATCCTAACCTCGGGATTATCTGTAAAATCAGAAAACTAAAAGGGTGAGCTATAAAGCTCAATATGAGATTAACATAAACACAATCACATACATATAAACATATACATTATGCAATCATAATAATCATATCAATTTCAATAGCATAATATTTCACACTTATACCATGCATGATCATGTCAATGCACATTTAGTAAAATAATGCAGATTTTATGAAAAAGGTCCTACCCACCTCCACTACACACCAAAATCGAGTTCCTCATAACTCGTCCATCCAATAAAACATCAATATTGTGGACAAGCCACCAAAATCACAAATAAACTGCCAATAACTTCCACTTTTCACATATCCTAACCCATGCGTGTGATATGGCCAAAATCACTCAAATTCATGTCAGCATGTTTAACATGCAAATCATACATGTACACATGGTACCAAAATTTCACATTTTATAATCATGCGAATATCACATATGACATGTGATTATGTATCATGAGAATGAGCTTTACATATTTTTCATACCAGTATTAATCATCAATATCACACAACATGCTTTTCACAATATATCTACGGTTTGGAAAACACTTACTTGACATAGTCCATAATGATAGGTTTATCTCTCTTTATGGATACATAATGTATCCTTATCAAACAACATAATTTGAATAATAACATTATTATCCTTATAAAACAAAGAATTAATTTAGTTTAGTGTTAAAACCCACATCTGATCGTAGTAATTCCAATGCGGAAACTCCTTCTAATGCCAACTTCCGAATTTAATTAGATCTATCTTGGATCTAAACATAAAAAAAATAATCCATCATTAAACACCCTTAATAAATCTTCGATAAACGATTATGCTTTGGCTTCTATGACAATACTTACTCTTCGTTAATCCAGTATGATTACATTCTTTGAATCATAGGAAATTACACGCTTAAAATCTATCCTTCAAACAAGAAGCACCAAGTTAGGAAGATTCCATTTGGTTATTATATAGGGATTAAGTAGTTCTGAATAAAGTAAGTTTTCCAAATACTTACGATCTCACTGATTGGGAATCGATACAGAAGAGAAGATGACTGAGATTTGGGAGCAATAGCCATAATATCTAAGATATCCAATACTAAGAAGAATTAATAGACAATAATAAATAACCTTACTATGATAAATAATAAAATCAATATAGAGAGGAAGGGAAAACGCTATTATTTTGTAGTCAACCTTCCCTCATTAAGCCCCCTTTTCACTCTAATGATCCCCTTTTTGCTCATTTTTCCTTTCTACATGCCTATTTTTTTTCAAACCTTACGTTGTGTGAAATACATTGAACTTGGACAAGGTGAATGACACATTGTCCATCTTTTATTTTCCTATTCATTTTTTTCGCCCCCTCTTTTACTCCTCCCTATTTTCTCCCTTTTTCTTTTGTTTCAGCCATCAACCACCATTTGTATTATTTTCATCCTCTACTCCACTACTCCTTTGCCTTGAACCACCATCGTCACCATCAAACATCCACCTTGTCGCCACTTTTTCCTCTATTTTCTTCATCGCCACCTTTAGCACTGCCCTACTCCACCGTGACAACCTCCTTGCACTACTAATTTCAATACTCATTTTTCTTCTCCTCCTTCTCTTTTCTCCTCTTTTTCACAAGTGTCAAAACCTCTTCTTTTTTTCACTGTCCGTCGCTGTGATCACTACTGTCCGCCACCACTGTCGTACACATAAGGAAATAATCTTTCCCCATGCATGGTAACTAGGTTGGACGGCTAGGAGTGTTCACATTAGCTAAAGTTGTCAAAAAAATTAAATAAAAATTTGGGAGTATAAGAAACTGAACATAGAACCTTTAGGAAACATATTAAACACTTAACCACTTGGCCAGTTTTCCTTATGATCATTTTAACATAAAGTATTTAAAAACATGGGTGGACCTTTGCTAAGGGTTTAAAACAAATTTGCACCAAATAGAAATTAGCGAGAGGGAAGGGATTCGAACACAGATCATTGAGTACATCTCTACCACTACTTGATCACTAGACTTGATACTTATTTATTATCAAATGAGCAAAATATCATCTAAAAAAAATTCAGGCATGACCACTCTGACTCATTAACCAAATTTGTATTAACTTAATTTTTGGGATGTGACACCACACGTATGAATGGAAGTAAGTCGATTGGGGAATTACTCCTTCAACATCTGCATAATTAATAACATGCGTAAAATAATTAACTAAATAATTACATAACATGAATATAATTTTATTTTGAAAAATTACCTTCCCCCTAGTGTATGCCTCAATTATTTGTCTGTAAAAAATGATGGTTTCATGTAATACCCCTAACCCGTATCCATCGCTAGAATAGGGTTATGAAGCATTACCATACAAATGGAACATTTAAACATAAATTTCATACATTATCATAATCATATCATAAACCAACCATTCACATACATATAGTCTTTAAATCGAGCCCTTGAGGCCTTAGAAATAACTTAGAAACAATTCGAGACTAAATTGAAAACATTTGGAAAGTCTAACAAAAATTTGACTACAGGGTCACATGGTCGTGTGACCAGGCCATATGCCTCACACGGCTGAGACACAGGCCTATTTCTCAGGCCATGTAACCCTCGAACTAGGGACACACGGCTGTGTCCCAACCCATGTCCTTACCTGTGTAACTTTCTGAGTAGGGTCACATGGTCGTGTTATACACCCATGTGCCAAGCCATGTAACTCTCAGAGTTGCCCCACATGCCCGTCTGCCAGGCAATGTGCTAGGCCATGTAACTCACTAACTTGCATACAAAGGAATCTTCAGGGGATACATGATCGTGTCACCAGGCTGTGTGTCACACATGGCTGAGTCACACTCCCATGTCTTAGGCCATGTGGACATAAAATTCACCCAAAACAAGCCATTCCTAGCACCAATTCGTACAAAATCATTTGAACCATATGTGCACACCTACAGTGCATCAAACAATGCCTAAACATGCATATATTTGCCATTCCATAAGCCCTAATTCAACTAACCAATATGCCATTCCAAGGCACCTCAAATGCTTTCATCAAAACTTACCTAAACATGCATAAATTTCTACATTTCAACCATCAACTACTAGTTCAATAAGTTTCAAAACATGCCATAACTTAACCATATTCAAGCTACCTCAAAACATACCACATAAGTCATTCCAAAACATGTATCATAAGATAGCTATAACAACATAATTTGGCAACCATCAAATGGTATCAACCAAGACAACTTATACATACCAAATCATCAATTAAACATTCAAGTAAATACTATTACAAGTCCACCTGCACATGCCATTATAATCTGGGCCAAAACATTCAAAAACTACTGATATTTGGATAGTGTAATAGATCTCTGATGAGCTTCCAAACTAGTCGAGCTTCTGATAATCTATAAAACATAGGAAAGAAACTGTGTAAGCACTTAATGCTTAGTAAGTTCATAGAAAATGAAACATAACATATCATTTCATTTACATAACAATAAGTATAAGCATAATGTAACTCAAATCACAAGCTTGGCACAAGCCTAAACATTATCATCAATACACAAGTTAGTTCATTTATACATAGTTCATTTAGATTAACCACATGATAAGCCATTTCCATAAGAAAACACATCATTTGAATTAGTCATCCTTTCCATGAATATAGCATATTTCCATTTGGAAACTTACCATTTCCTTTCCTTTTTATACCTATTGAACCATCTAGAATATCATCAGATACTCGGGAAATCTTACACGAAGTATGCTTAAACTTATAATGGTAACATTTCCTTTACATCATTGCTCACACGAGCTATGAAATGGGCCTGCTCACACGAGCTGTGGGTCGAAATGTAAGCTACATGATGCTACTCACACGAGCTGTGGAGTATCTGCAACAAATGAAGGACCTTAGCCATTGGTAGGACATTCAAGACCAGCACCTGAAACATGAAATCCCTAATAACATGTCATTTATATCCTACAAATTACTAAGGTTCAACCAGGTCTTGATAACCATCATCGCATTGATTTGGATATACATTATTCAATTTCACTATGAATACATCATAACATACATTTGAATAACAATAGCATAATAACAACCGCTCATATGAACTTACCTCGACAATTAGGGATGTAAAGATAAACGAGCTATTCTGAAGCTTTAGCTTTCCCTCGATCTAAGTTCGTGTGTGGTCTATTCTGATCTAAGTAGACAATTTCAATCCATTTAATACTTCTTTTATTCAATTCAGTCCACATTTCATAATTATGCAAAATTACTATTTTCCCCTAACATTTTAACTTTTTACAATTTAGTCCTTCAGCTCATAAATTGAAATCTAAGCATTTTAATCCCCCATTCAAGCTAATCGAATTCTTTAAGTACTTAAACCAACCAATACCAATCATCTTTTCATAAATTTAACATGAACTTTTACTATTTTTACAATTTAATTCCTATATGTAAATTTCATCAAAAATCACACTACAAAACTTGTTTATTTATCAATAATGATCCATAATCTACCATTTAACATCAAGAGTCATACAAAAATATTCTTGGCATAACCCTCAATCTTTAACAATTTACAAATTGACCCTCGGGCTACCTAAATTAAGCTAAAATGACTTCAAAAACATAAAAAAAAATTAAAAACGGGACTTAGAATCATACCATGCAAGGTAAAACTAGAAATCAAATGCTCCCTCCTTTCAAAAATGGTGAATCAGTCAAACAATGGAAAAATGGGAAAGATGATACCAGTTTCCTTAATTAATTTTGAATTTATTTACCAACCATTTAACCCTTTAAAAATAATCAAAATTACATTAATACCTTACCCATAAATGTCCACTAACCCTTTAATTGGTCTATTTACCACTCAAGTCATTTAGTTTAAGATTTCAAAGCTATTGGACCCTTTTAGCACTCCACTTTTACACTTTTTACAATTTAGTCTTTTTCAATTAATTAATTATGCAAACATTAAAATTTCTTTAACTTTAATACGACCTTACTACTATTCCATAGAATTAAAATAATAATAAAATAAAATTTAATTATCGAATTTGTGGTCCTGAAACCACTGTTCTAATTTCACTAAAAATGGGTTGTTACATTTCAAACCTCCCGATCCCCAGACAAGTATACCATCAAAAAAGAAAGCAAACTTCTTAGATAACATTTTCATAAAAAATTATTCTTATTCGATGTTTTAACTTTTTTTTACCTATTTACAGAGAAAACATATTTTTGGTGGCTCAATGATGCCAGAAATGGCATCCTATGCAGTGCCCAAGATTGCAGCAGTACCAGGCACCCACTTATCTTATGTATCGTGCTATGCTGCTCGACAAAGCTCACAGTACAATATTGCTAATATCGTTGAACCGTAACTGTACGAACGAGCAACTTGAAAATCATCCAATAGAGGCAAGTACATCAAATGGACTTTATTGTTACATATGTTCGATATGAGTATTGTAACACCCCAAACCCGGCCTAGACGTTATGACCAATTTTAGAGAAGTTACATCAACTCATTTGAAAAACTAAAATCCAGCTTAGAAATTGTGTGATATGAAATCTTAATTTAGCTAAGCTCATACAAGTTTCAGGAAATTCTCAAGTTTGAAAACACATATTTCACAGCATGATCTTTAAAACATTTCCTTGTAAAAACAATGGACACTTTTAGAAATTTCACTCTAACTTTAGTAATCATGTGATTTGAAAGTATTATTTTTTTACTAAACTCTTACATTGTTATTTAGAAAAACTCATGTGCACAACTTACTCATTTTACAGAAAAGCATTTATTTTGATACTTAATTTTACAGCGGATATATTCAGAGTTTTTAAGTTTTGAAAATCGAATTCCAATTTGTTAAATTCATATGATTTTTCTGATTTACATTTAAGATCACCCAAAAACTGATGAACAAATCAAAAAAACCAAAAACAAAACCAAATTTGAAAACCTAGTTCAAAAATCAAAAGTCCAGGTATCTTAATTAAAATAATTCAAACCATCTTATATGGAAAACCAATAAGAGCTCCCACATGCCATCTGGTCCTAAACTTGCTGGTTACCTAAGAGGATAACAAACAAAGAGTGAGCTTTATGAGCTCAATGTATGACATATCCTAAGAAACAAATCAGATATACATAAATACACAAATAAGTTTTTAGATACAGATTCAAACATATTCTTGTATACAAATTTAGATGTATTTTCATAATCAGATACAAATGTGTATTCGAATTCAGATACATATGCAGACACAGATCCTACCCCCATCTACTACTCCGTCCAACCAATCACACCAATTAGGGCTACAAGATTCCATCCATCTCATCACATCGGGTCGTGGTGGTATACCAGTCATAAAGGTGCAGCTGAGTTGCCAGACAGATATTGCGGTTTAACTGCCAAAATTGCAGTAATACAGTTAAAATATACTTATTCGATCACAAATCAAACTCACCCCTACCCACATGCATAAATAAACTAACACATATATTCCATAAATAGATGACATGCATGCTTTTCATACGTAATCATGCTTTCGGATTTATCAGAACACAAATTGTACATATATTTTTCACGTACCTTACCTATATCATATACAGACACAAATCAACAGATGTTATATTTCAAGTCTTATTTAAGCTAAACGGACCCCTAGAAGATCTAATTACGAATTTCAAAGTCAAACGAACCTAGGAGGAAGTTTTCAAAAAAAGGGCACACATGCTTGTGTGACACACACACACCTATGTGACTCACACAGGCTACCACACAACCGTGTGACCCACATGATCTACCACACGGCCTGGCACATGATTGTATGACATCGACATAATACTTTTCAACATAACGCCATTCTCTATTTTTCATGTTTTTCATTACACCTAATCATTTTTTGATCCAGACACAACAGTAGCAATTCTAGCGCCTAAAACTACACCCACAAAGCAAATTAATGACAAAAATGAGAACCAATTAAAAAGAAAACAACACTCGATTCCTACAATTTCTACCAATACAATAGGGTATTCGACCCTAACAACCCAAAACAGTCCCAAAATCGAACATTCAAATACTTACCCTTGCTAACGCAGTTCCCGAAGCACTTGAAAATGCTGGAGGGTTAACCATTCCTAACTCCTTACCTAACAGAACACATAATAAAAAACAATTGACCCGAAAGAGCAACTTAATCCCAAACCAACAAGAACACAACCTTACCAACAAGTAGAAGATCTTATCGAAAGTCTGAGGTGCACCCGGTCACCATAACGAGAATTAAAGAGTTAAGAACAAAAATTTAACAAATAATCTTAAGAGAAAAAATGGAATCGCATTTTCGTTGCTTTACAATAGCCAAAAGAGAAAGAAAACAAGAGAAGGGAATTTTTTTGGAAAGAAAGATGAAAGAGGAAAAATAAAAAATAAAAAAAGTTATGAAAACCTAAATTGACAAAATAGTGGAGACATGAAACATGAAAGGGAGAGATTTTAGGAAACAAACTTTTAAAAATTAAAACTAAACTAAAATAAAATAAAACCAATCTCAACTTATCAGATTTTCTGTTAACTTATCAATTGACTAGAGTTTAAAATAAAAATAATCCTATTTGCTCACCCAGGGATTCAAACACAGAACCAAGGGGTAAGCTAAAGCCTTACCACCAAACCAGTAGGCTCATCCTTACCAGCAGTTAAGCACAAATAGTTCTTGAACCAAATACTCAAAGATAGGAGTTCAGAACAAATTAACAAAAATTCAATGGAAGGGACTTGAACACAAGATCTTAGGCACATAAACAAAACTCTTAACCACTGAACCAGATCAATTCACTTTGATAAAATTTTCACAATCTTAAATCAAAAACTAGATGTGACCACTCTTGGCTCCACTAACTTGATTTCTACTAACTCAGTTATTGGGATGAGATAAGTACCCCCTTATCAGCTTTAGTATACACCCAAGAGGCACACATCTTCTACCACTCAATGGCACTACTCAATAAAGTTTCAAAATTTTGCTTTAACTAGGAAAAAATTTCAAACTTGTAAACTTAGCACCACCATCACTCGATAATCATCCAAGAAATTGATAGCAAAATGATGCAGCTTCAATCAATTTACTTGAACCCATGACTGCAGCACCGTCAATTAGGAGCCCGGGTTATAATGCAACATCTTCTAAGGTGATGGTGCACTCTCCACACGGCAATTAAAATGTGTAGGTCTCCGGGCTTCAGTGCTCAACTAAGGCAGTTATCAAGTCAGCCCTTAGCTCAAACATCCTAATAAATGTCATTGTTCCTATTCTTAAAGCATCCAAATATGGGAAAATATGTTTATCCGATGGTAGCTCGGACTATGGACAAATGCTCTCAAGACAAGATACTCATTGCGGCGCCCTAAACCCTATCGGAATGGTCTAACCCAAATTCGAAACATCACATTAGTCTCTTACGCGACCACACCACAAACCACCATTCACACCATAATATGATCATGCATAACTATCAATCAAACAACTAAGGTTAATCAAATGAAGCCTAATAGCATGCCTTTCTAACAAAATCATTTAATTGACATTCAAGGCCAAAATCAACATTTCACTATAACAAAAGAGAATATCCATAAAAAAAATTAGATATACATTTTCGTTTTAAGTTTCGATTAAAATCATAATTTGAAGATCCATTTAAACTGATTAATATTTCATATCGAATGCTAAAACAAGGATCTTAAAGACTAAATGGAATGAAATTCATAATATAAAAAATAACCATTTTCAAAATTAGATGTGGTTTTATGAAATTACAAATCTAAAACTCAATCATGTGAATTTTCAAAACATTTTATTGCATTTCAAACCTCTAATTACATTACATAAAACTTAAGACTAAATTACAAATCTGGAGAAACACTTCAAAATAAACAATGTGTGATGTCTTGATAACGCGATCCCCACGTCACAACGTGAGCTAGAAGAGGAACATCGTCACGGTGATGCAAAAAAGGGCATCCCATTGTTGATTCCTTTTTGCAACGTCATTCGAGCATCATTCAACGTCGACACATATTCTACAATAGCAGCCTAGAAATCCATAGTTTCATGTTTTGGTCACTACAAAACATACCACTTCGTGCATTTAAGCGTATTTCATAATTCTAACAAGTCATATTACATACATACATACATCATTTAAATTATGCTCAAATACACTATAACATCCAATATTAAATTTGAGCCTTAAAGTAGATGATCATGCTATCATACAAGTGATAACTTCTAAGTCGTTTATTATACATATGAAATTAGCCTATCATGTATTTCTAAATTTCCTATATGTTAATATTGAACCATTTGGTCATTTTAAGCATGCCACAACTTCCAGAATATAATTTAAACATTCAAAACACTTAGATATTAAGCTTCATGCAATTCTAACACTTAGGATTCAACCAAGACATGTCATGCATCAACATCATTATTCACAATCATCAAAACATCACAAACCAATGTTCAAAGTCTATAACAACAGTCCATAGAGTCCATTTTAAAATACCAAAATGAATAGTCTATTCCCATAAAATCGGACCATATTGTATTTTTCAAAAGAGTTCAAAAACCTCAACATATACTCAAACACAATGCCCTGTATAGATCACCCTTTTTACCTATTTCCCTCACCCCTAGATCGTTATTTTTCTATAAAATATTGAAACACGAATGTGACCTTTACAAAGCTCAGTGAGTGCTCAAGGATTTCACGATAAAACACAATATCCGAGGTTAAAGGAAATTATACTAAGGCAAAAAATCATGGCACTCTTAAGTATAATTCAATCAATTCACAATTAATATATTATCTACTTGTGATTTGAAAAAAACATATATGCAAACATGTCTCATTGGATAAATGGATATCCAACACACTAATGACTCAGGAGTCTAACATGTCCCACATAAGTGTAGCATAAAGCTAACACTCTCCAACACACCAACATGTCCCATTGAATGGAGACAAAGCTCAAGTTTTCCTTGCTCTCCAACATATCCCGGGGCCTTAATGCCCATAATCAAAACACATGTATAAGTACTCAAATCCTATGGCGTGCCAACTATATCCAATGATTTAAAGAGATCACAAGGCCAACATATCCACTTATCCACAATTATTTATTGTTTTATACACATTTTCATATCCCGAGGCCTCAAATGCCCCTAATTAAAACACATGTGTAAGTACTCAAAACACTATCACATTCACTTTTAATGCACATTCAAGTGCCAACACAATGCTCAATGAGCCATAATCACTACAAATATCATATGTGTTCATAAACTAACAAATCTCACATCACATTCTGACATAAACACATCTCACTTGCTATAATAGCTCATCATGTATCACATATCACATCACATATGCATTATTCACAAAATAAGATAAAACGAGTAGGAAAGCTTAAACTCAAACTTCAGATATATGTTTAGGCTAACCTATGTTCCCAATTAACTCAAGTAATAGTGCTACTAGTAGTATTCTAGTCCACTCACAGCTTAGCTTTCGCTTGATTGTCGAAAGCTTAAACAAGCTTCTCCTTGCCTTTCACCTTACTCGTAGAGGGCTCCGATGGATCCAGAATTTTGAAAACACATTAAACAAAATGTAATCTGATCACTAACAATTAGAAACACATCAAAACATCAACAAAAGTACTAATCCATCCACTCCCCTCTCAAACCAAAAATATGACGAGTTTACCAAAATAATCAATTTCCTTAATCAATTATTGTTTCTATTACTTAAATATGCTTATAAATATCTTATATATCAATTTAGAATATATCTAAATAATTTTAAATAGCTACAAACTCATATCTCAATTTTCTGGAAAAATCATCATACATAGGCATTCAAATAGAAAAAATCATCAATTCCTTTAAATCATTCAATGATCTACTAAATTGAGTTTAAAAAAGCTTTTAACCACATCAAAACAAGTTTAAAATCGTTTAGAAACAATAATTTAACGTAGAAATTCAAATTTCACCATTTTCAATCTCAATTTTGACTTAAAACTTTAAATCGATCAGAAACTCATTATAAGTGATCAAATATTGATTTGAAAAAGCAACAAGCTTGAAAACATCCTCAAGAATCAGATTCTAACCTTGATTGAAGAAAGAAATGAGTTAAATGTTGAATTCCTTGAATCCTTTGAAGAAGAATGAGAAAAATGATGAAGAAATTGAATATTTTCTTAGAAATTGAGAGAAAATTGAGTGTTTAGGAGGTGAGAAAATCTAAAATGGTTTAGTTGTTGGAGAGAATGTAACATCCTGAAATAGGACATAGTCGAAACAGTGGTTTCGGGACCACAAATCCAACATTGAAATATTTATTTTATGGTTATTATGAGGTATAGAATATGATAATATACATTTGGTAAAGTTTCATGAAGAAATTTTATGAGTAAGGTGTCCAATTGGAAAATAAGGACCAAATCGAATAAATTGTAAAACTTGGATTCTAGAAACAATTTGTATGAAATTTGTTTAGATTATTAATTAGAAGGTCTTAAAGAGCAATTTTCCCAATTTCTAAGTTTTTGGACAAAAATGGGCATGTATAGATGAAATTTTAAAGAAATGGCTTAAGGGCATTTTGGTCATTTATCTAATTAATGAAATAAAATGGGAAAATGAAGACAAAAATCAGCCATTCTTCTCCCTCATCTAGCCGAAATTCTCAAGCCCTCTATATCTAGGGTTTTCTATTTTCAAGCTCAAAAGTAACTACTCCCAAGCCCCGTTTTTAATGTTCTTTGTATTTTTGAAATCCCAGTAGCTTACTCTCTCCATTTCTACCTATATTTTGAGTTAGGGTTCATGTTTGCAAAATGACCCATGTGTGACATATTTATTCTTTGATGTTTTATGGAGGAATATGAGAGTTGGATGTGTGTTAAACATCTTTTCTTAGGTGATTTTCATGAAAAACCCCTAAAAGGACCTTTTTGCAAAAGGTGTAAAATATGTGATAGAAATGTGAAATAATAGAAAGATGTGGGTTTCCATAAGGGAAAAAACATTCGACTAGGCTTGGGTAAGGTGGAAATTGCATGCATTACATTATACGAGCCAGGGACTAAATCGTAAAAATATGAAAGGTCAGGGTTTGTCCGGGGGTGAAATTTAGACTCGAAAGGAATAATGTGAGGTATTAATGATTCATTTTTATTGTTATAGACCCCAACAAACAAATTCAGGAGGTCAATCGAGGGAAATGAAAGGTTTCGGAATAACCAAAATGCAAAACCAAGAAGAATACTAGGTAAGTTCAAATAACTTAAAGTAAACTCATAATATATCTAATTGCATATTTTATGAATGTATGAATATTGTATTTGATGATGGCATGAAAGTCTATGAAATGTGTTATTAATAATGACATTATGATAAATGTCCCGGTTGAGGTTAAAAAGGAAGTCTGATGGGTAAACCATGATTTACATGTGACTTGAGATCCTGCCTGTATTACAGAAAGGAATTAGCCCGGACGGGTAATCTGATTAGGGTATGGATTTAGCTTGGACTAGTAATTCAGATTCAAGCTCATTAAGGGTGTTTTTCGCTATAAGGGATTTAGCCTAGACTGGTAATCCCGACATCACCTTATGAGTTGATATTACGTGGGATTTAGCCTGGACTGGTAATCTCGCCATAAGATGCGAGGTTCGCGAGAGTGCGTACATGAGATGATCGCTCTTATGACTTGATGGTAAATGGATAATCCATTGAGATTTCTAGGAAACTCAACGAGATTAGCATGGGATATAAAAAATGAAAACATTGGATGATGAGCTCATCTAAGACAAATTACATGGTGCATTATTATGAGACTAACTTATTGATTGAGTGCATGTGATAGGGAAACTATTTCATGCTTGTTGGTTTTATTACCTAATATGGATGCATGCTAATTAATCAGTATGTTTACTTTCCAGTTATTCGGGCTTACTAAGCATGTAAATGCTTACCTCTCTCTTTTCCCTGTCTTACAGAGCTCGTGGACTCGCGAAGATTGGGAGACGGTTGGAGAGTCAACACACTATCATCTTGTCTAGCTTTGGTATATAGATACTCTTATTTTGTTCAATGGCATGTATAGGCCTTTTGTTAGTTTGTTATATGTGTCATTGATTAGCCAATATGAAGGCTTATAAAAGTATACATATTCATTTGTATATGGCCATGGAAATTGGCTCATTTTGGTGTAAGTTATGACCTACCAAATTGTGCATGTTATGTTCTAATGTTCTTGTGATGATTATATATAGTGTATTACAATTAGTCATATGTAGCATGACCAAATCACATGGGGTGGTTAGGCCACAATTTTGGCAATGAGTTAAGATAACGAGCCAATCTTAATTAAGTTACAAGTCATGGAAATCCTTAATATAAAGGGGACAACCTAGCATGTATAAAAATCGATGAGATGAGGTTTACATGCAATAAGGTATATTAAGGCCATTTAAGAGTATAATTAGACCATGTTAAATGTTATTGAAAACTATAAGTGGATATGGTTATTAGAGGGTGACCTAAGGCTTGAAAAATAGCCTAACAAGGTCCACACGGGTGGACACACGGGCGTGTGTCTAGGCCATGTGTCACACATGGACCACCCCATGGGCGTGTGAAATGGCTGTGTGTCCCCTGCACCTAAAAATATTAAAACAGAATGCATGGTAGTAAACACACAGGTAGAGACACGACTATGTGTCTCAACTGTGTGGAGGGCACGGCCTAGCACACGAGCGTGTGTCTTGGCTGTGTGCTCCTAAATGCATGTTAACATTACAAACAGAATGCTCGAGTTTTTGGACACAGACGACCACACGGACATGTCTAGGCCGTATGAAGGACACAGGCTAGGGACACGAGCATGTGCTTGGTCGTGTGAAAACCCTTGTAGGTTCGAAATAAAAAATAAATTCAATTAATTTCACACGGGTAGGGGACACGGGCGTGTCCGAAAGCACAGGACGTGTGTATTGCCTCTACACAAGCGTGTGAAGCTTAACTTAGAAAATTTTTCAAGGACTTCTTAGGTCTGAGAAGGTCCTCAGTTTAGTCTCAGACCTTTCTCAATGTATGTTTTAGGCCCTGTAAGCCCATACTAGGGACACTAAGATGTTGTTTGATTGGGTTCAAATTGGAACGAATTTTATAACCTGTATTTCCTGAAAATGTTCGAGTACATGTCTGGTAACGCCTCTTACTTGGTCCCGGTCTCGGGTACAGGTAAGGGGTGTTACATTTAGTGGTATCAGAGCTACGGTTTAGTTGGTTCTAGGACTACTGTAAAATGTATAGAGTTTAGCTATACATTTCATTATACGAACGTTGATAGTGTGATATCTCCTAACTGTTTAATTGTCTTTGAATATAGTAAATGTCTTCCAATCATGCACAAGATGAGTCTGAGGGAGCCGAGAGCTATGCTCCAGCTTCCGTACAACGAGCTGTTTCTACTAGTAGCAGAAGGCCTATGTCTGAAGGCGAGGAAGAGGCCAGATCCGCCTTCTTTGACATGATGGATGAATGGTTTGGGGATTATTTGAGGAATCGCCCCAACATACCACGACCTCCCCCACCCCTTAGCTGACCTAATGAGGAAGGGCCACGAGGTATGGCACCTGTAAGAGTTTGTAAAGCCCTTGTGGACAAACTTAGAAAGTATAGGGCTGAAGAATCTAGAGCTAAGATTGATGATGATACTGAACGAGTTGAGTTCTGGCTCGAGAACACTATACGAGTATTGGACGAATTATCGTGCACACCTTAGGAGTGCTTAAAGTGTACCGTGTCACTCCTAAAGGATACTACATACCTGTGACAGCCCAAAATTGACCCTAGTCGGGAAGTGGTTTCGGGACCGCTAAACCGAGTCACCAAAATGTTTAAACGTAGTATTTATTGTCTAAAATATGTGATTATGAATATGTGAAAGTTTTAAGTTTCGATTTAGTAAATTTCATGTGAATTTAGTCAATAGGACTTGTGTGACACTTTTGAAATGTGATAAGCTAATCTATAAGGATCTAATAGTGCATGTAATCAAAAAGGAGGGCTTGCATGTCAAATTTCCCTAAATCCAAGTCTAGTGGCCGGCCATGACAAAGAAATATGGGCAAAACATGTCATAGACATGTTTTGTTGGTGCATCGTGGGTGAAAAAAATAAATTAATGAGCATGGGTAATAAAGAAATGGAAAAAGAAAAAAATGGTCTCATGCATGCCCCCATTGCCGTGTATTGAAGAAAAGAAAAGAAAAAAATTTGTTCATCCATTTCATTCTCTCTTGACCAAATACTAAAGAGGAAGGAAGGAATTTTTGCTTCATGTTTGGTTTGGAAGAGGATTAGGAAGAGGTTTGGCTATACTTGCATCAAGATTAAGGTATGTTTGAGGTTGTGCCATGAGATTCATGCATGTTTTTAGTTGCTAGCTTGATGTTCTTATTAGCCCATGGTTCAAATCTTTGCTATGTCATGGGAATGATATTCGGTCAAAGTGGATGTGGTGTTAATGCCATTGCATGCTAAATATCAAGCTTGATAATGATACATGTGATGGGGGATTGAGGACTCTTAGATTTTCTTTTAGCATTTTGAATGAGATACTAAGTTCTTTGTTTAACCATGACCAAATTGAAACGTTATGGTGTTGTGGTGTATTCGCCATGGTATATCCATAAGTATGATTCATGCATGTTGCATGGTAGGTAAGATTTGGGCTTTGGATATGTGTTTATATTTGGATATAAGCAACTTGAGATTCGGCCCTTGCACCTACATGAATATATGTTTGCACATGATGTATTGGTATGATATATATGCTATTTCAAGGTGTATATTTGCTTATGATGATGTTTCGGTTATAAAGTAAATGAGAGATGTGTATTGAGCTACAATATGTAATGCGTTAGTTAGTAAAATGTATGCTGTTTTTGTGTGGTATTAAGTGTATAATTGGCCTCAACATGGACATGCATATTCGGCCACATGAGGGGAGTTGGTGTGCATGCATTCGGTTAGAGGCAAGCATATTGATGCCTATTCTTGGCTTGGAAAATTCGGCTAAGGAGAGTACTAACTAATGTGTTGAATTCGATTCGTGATTTCATACACATGTGACTCTAATGTCTAATGTATATAAGGGCTAAGTACCTTGAGCTTCACTTTGATGATTGAATGAATTGTATTGAATTGCTTGTTGTGATTAAAATTGTGCATGACCATTGTGTATTTGAGCTAAAGGATGGCCATATGACCATTTAAATTCCTTGTTATATTCGCCATAAGCTATCATAATAAGATTTTAATAAGTTAAATTTGTGTGAATTAGCTCAAGAGCTTAGAGGACCACCGTTGGATAAGGAAAGGAAAAAGTGATCGAATAGTCAGTCGAAATCGTTCGACAACACCCGAGGTAAGTCTTGAGTAATGACCCTACTTGAATTATATTGAAATCATGCTCCTTGTGTGTGGCTATTGAGCGAAATTGTAAAGGTTTGATAAATATTTTGTGTTTGAGCCTTAGTAACGAAAATGAAATATGGATGTGTCGTGATTATTGATATATGTGTACATGAGCATTTGAATGATACCCTGCTAAGTCCCAAGGCATTTATGCTAGTGATTATATCCGGCTAAGACCAAAGGCATTCGTATGAAGTTGTTATATCCGGGCTAAGACCAAGGCAATTGTGCAAGTTACCAAATCCGGGTTAAGACCAAGGCAATTGTGCTTGTGGTTAAATCTGGTTAAATCCAAAGTACGTGATTCGAAATGAGCAATCTTGCTGTAAAAAATTCAGTTTATACACTTGTGAAAATTCCGAAATGAGGTATGTTCGTATGTGCTTGAATTAGTTGATTCCTTACAAGTAAGTATTCGCCGAGTTGATAAGCGAGCTACCGCCTTTGGCTAAGTTGTTCTTTTGTGTATAAACATAAAGGTCGGTAATGTGAAGTAAGTATGATTATGAGAATGCGTATTAATAAAGTGATTCATTTGGTTATGTAAATGTAATACTTTAGTCAAAGCTGATTTCATTACTTGAGACATACTAAGCATTAAAATGCTTACCCGTTGCTTTGGCTCTCTTTTTATAGATTTTGCTCGTTAGCTATCGGATTCGGGATCATCAAGTCGAAGTCATCCACACTATCAAAGCCCCCATTTTGGTACAATTTTGGTTGAACTTTGAAATGGCATGTATAGGACTATCCTTTTGTTGTAGGTCATGTACCTTTCGGTTTTGTGTAAACTTGGATAGCCATGCGAAAATGGCTTATATATGCTTAGCATAGTACTATAATCATTTGTATGTTGATCATTATGAGGTATGGAATTGTTTTGAAACGATTAGCCATTGGAATGGTTAATCATGATCACACTTTGTGCTATGTATGCAAAAAGGGCCAATTGAATCATGGAAATCATGAAATAGGTAAAGCCTATCTTAAAGGCGAATCTTGACAAAGAAGAATGATGTGGATGTGAAAATCACTAAAAATATTAGGATTGGTATTAAATGGTGAATAAATTATGTAAATGAACCTTGATTAATCTACTTTCATATGGAAGAAACGAAACGGTCATATGAGTTATATGTTAAGAGATAATAAAGTTCTCGTGAAACAGGGCTAGAACGGTTTCTGGATCCCCTGTTCCGACTTTGGAAATTCATTGTAAATTAAACAGAGATAATTAGGAGTCATGCCATATATGTATAGATTCCTCTCTGAGTCTAGTTTCTATAGAAACAAACGGCATCAGTATTGAAGCCCTGTACAAGGATATATCCAATTCGTAACACAAGAAGGTTAGTGTAGTTGAACCCTGGAATAGGGGAGACTTTAACTAATAAACTGTACTAATTGGCTCGACCAAAAATTCTAGAAAAAATCTGTAGATGGACATATGAGTCTAGTTTCAGGGAAAAATTACGAAACTAATTTTCGAGCTTTGAAACTCAAGATATGATTTTTAAAGGCGACAAAGGACGCAATAAATCAACTTTTGTCTGGAAATTTCTAAATGGATTGTGAAAATAGTTAAGTCTGTGTGCACCTTGTGTCCGATTCCGATAACGGACTCAGCACGGGTGTTACAATTTTATTGGTATCAGAGCTACGGTTTAGTCGATTCTAGGACTACCGTAATACGTTTGGGTCTAGCTATACATGCCATTATGTGATTAATTGATAGTGTGGTGATTTCGACATTTGAATTTGTGTTTATTTATAGTAATGGATCCGATCCCAACCGAGCGATAGGCGATGATGTGGAGAGTGTGGCGCTGCTCCCGCACAAGGGACAATGGCGTGAACTCTCAACCTATTGCTAGCAATCCGAATGATGAGGCTAGGCAAGCCTTTTATAGCGTGATGAATGATTGGTTCAACCAATACATTCGAACTAATACTGTTGTTCCACAACCTCCATTCC
This sequence comes from Gossypium arboreum, assembly GCF_025698485.1. NCBI lineage: Eukaryota > Viridiplantae > Streptophyta > Magnoliopsida > Malvales > Malvaceae > Gossypium > Gossypium arboreum. Next base: position 9,580,635 of record NC_069071.1, read on the forward strand.
CGACTAATACAACCCCCGCACCTACAATGCCTCCGAATCGACCAAATAAGGTCCAATAAGCCCCAGTTGATGAATCCAAAAACATAGGGCTACTGAATTTAAAGCTACGGATAGCGGCGATGCCGAGAGCAAGCTGAATTTTGGTTAGACAACACTATCCGGTACTCGATGAGCTATCTTGTACACCGATGAATGCCTAAAGTGTACTATCTCCTTGCTACGTGATTACGCCTACTATTGGTGGTGTACTCTGACTTCTGTTGTGCCCCGAGAGCAAGTAACTTGGGAGTTTTTCCAAACTGAGTTTCGGAAAAAGTATATCAGTCAGAGATTTATGGATCAAAAGCGGAAGGAATTTCTTGAACTTAAACAAGGTTCCATGTCGGTTACCGACTATGAACGAAAATTTGTGAGGCTTAGCCGGTACGTGCGAGAATGCATTTCTTCAGAAGCTGTGATGTGTAAACGCTTCAAAGATGGACCGAATGATGATATAAAGTCGTATGTTGGCATTTTGGAAATCCGAGTTTGTGGCTCTTGTCGAGCGAAAGTGCAAAGCCGAGGAGCTCAAGATGGAGAAAAGAAAAGTGAAGTGGGAGCAAGGGAGTTTCAGTAAGAGGTCTTGGGAAGCCCTTCCCACGATCATCAAAGAAATTTAGAGATGGCTTAGGCGGTCTAGAGACACTTGGGCTTTTCTAGACGAGACCGCGATCGACCCCTATGGGCACGCGAGTCACTTGATCGCCGGTGTTGGCAATGATCGTCGAGACGAGCAGTGCCAATATTGTGGCAAATGGCATTCGGGAGTTGTAGATTCCGTGACCGCCTCAGTTACAAGTGCGGATCGATCGACCACTTCATTAAAGATTGCCCGAGGTTGTCTCGAATGAATGTAGATCGAGTAGGAAATCGGGCGCTACCACAGCTCGAGGTAGACCATCTGGAAATACGGGCAATGCTAGTGGTGGTCAGAGAGGATCTAGAGATGCTACGAACAGATCCGAGGCTCGCGCTCCTGTTAGGGCTTATGCCATACGCGCACGTGAGGATGCTTCCTCGTCAGATGTTATTACCGGTACTTTCACTCTCTTTGATACTAATGTGATTGCTTTGATTGACCCTGGTTCTACTCATTCTTATGTATGCGAAACCTTAGCATCCAAAGAAGACTTTACCTATTGAGTCTCATCGAGTTCGTAATTCGGTGTCAAATCCTTGGGTCGTTTCGTGCTTGTCGACAAAGTGTGTAGGAAATGCCCCTAGTAATTCGAGGTTCCTGCTTTCCGGCGGACTTGATGCTTTTCCCGTTCGATGAATTTGATGTTATTCTTGGTTTGGATTGGTTGACCGTGCATGATGCGGTTGTGAATTGCAAAAGCAAGACTATTGATTTGAGGTGCGCAAATAACGAGATGATCCGAGTTGAGTCTACGGACTTGATGGGGTGCCACCGTAATATCATCAATGTTGGCCCGTAAATATGTAAGAAAAGGGTGCGAAGCATACCTTGCGTATGTACTTGATGATAAGGAGTTAGAAACAAAACCCGAATCTGTCTTGGTGGTTTGTGAATACCGGATGTTTTTCCCAAGAATTACGGGTTTGCCCCTGCTCGGAGGTAGAGTTTGGTATTGAGCTTATACAGGACCACACCGATTTCGATAGCTCCGTGTCGTATGGCACCAACGGAATTGAAGGAGTTGAAAGCTCGGTTGCAAGAGTTGGTGGATAGAGGTTTTGCTTGCCCGAGTTTTTCACCTTGGGGTGCACCGGTGTTGTTTGTGAAAAGAAGGACGGAACCATGAGGTTGTGCATCGACTATCGTCGACTTAATAAAGTGACAATAAAGAACAAATATCCGCTATCACAGTATCGATGATTTGTTCGATCAACTGAAGGAGCCTCGGTGTTCTCAAAAATAGATTTGAGATCGGGCTATTATCGATTCTTGAATCCGAGATTCGAAATACCCAAACCGCCTTGAAATGAGATATGGTCACTCGAGTTCTTAGTGATGCCGTTTGGGCTCACTAATGCCCTACGGTATTTATGGATTTGATGAATCGGATCTTGAGACCGTATTTGGATCGGTTCGTAGTTGTGTTCATTGACGACATCTTGGTCTATTCAAGAGATGAGACCGAACATGTGGAGCACCGAGATTAGTGTTGCAAATTTTACGGGACAAGCGACTATATGCTAAGTTCACAGAAGTGTGAGTTTTGTTAAGCGAGGTTAGCTTCTTGGGTCATGTGGTATCTGCGATCGGTATTCGAGTCGACCGAGCAAAATTTTAGCCATACTTAACCGGAAGCCTCAGAAATATTACCGAGGTTCGAGCTTTTTGGGACTTGCTTACACTACCGACGGTTTGTAAAAGGATTCTTGAAGATAGCCACACCTACGATTTAAACCGCTTGAGAAAGATGTCAAGTTCGAATGGACGGAAAAGTGTCGAAAAGTTTTGATCAATTGAAAACTCATTTGATGGAAGCTCCATATTAGTGCAACCGAATCGGCAAAGAGTTTGTCATCTATAGTGACGCCTCCTACTTGGGTTAGGTTGCGTATTGATGCAAGAAGGTCGAGTTGTGGCCTATGCGTCGAGACAATTAAAGCCACATGAGAAAATTTATCTGACCCATGATCTCGAATTGGCTGCCATCGTATTCGCCTTAAAGATATGGCGACATTACTTATTTGGTGAGAAGTGCCATGTGTATTCGGATCACAAAAGTCTCAAATATTTGATGACACAAAGAGACTTAAATCTGCGACAAAGGCATTGGCTCGAGTTGTTAAAAGATTATGAGCTTGTCATTGATTATCACCAGGGAAAGGCTAATGTGGTTGCGGGCGCCTTAAGCCGAAAATCACTGTTTGCTTTACGAGCTATGAATGTACACTTGTCTATTCTACCCGACAATGTGTTAATAGTTGAATTAAAGGCCAAACCATTATTGACTCATCAAATTCGTAAAGCTCAGAAAGTTGACGATGAGTTGGTTGCAAAACGGGCTGAGTGTGTTCCGAACAAGGAATCGGAGTTTCAAATTGATGATGACGATTATCCGAGGTTCGAAGTCGTCTGTGTGTTCCAAAGAATTGAACTTATTTCGATAATTCGAGCGAAGCCCATTGTAGCCGAATGGCAATCCACCCGGAGTACGAAGATGTACAACGATTTGAAACGTTGGTTTTGGTGGCATGGTATGAAACGAGACATCTCCGACTTTGTTTGAGATGTTTAATATGTCAACAAGTGAAAGCGGAATATCAAGTGCCTTCGAGGATTACTTCACCGATTACGATACCCGAGTGGAAATGAGATCGAGTCACAATGGACTTTGTGTCCGGACCGCCATTGTCGACAAGTAAGAAGGATGCGATTTGGGTTGTTGTTGATAGACCGACTAAGTCGGCTCACTTTATCCCGTCGTCATGATTTTTCATTAGATAAACTAGCTGAATTGTACGTTTCTCGATTGTGAGATTACACGGGGTACCGATTTTTGTTGTGTCGATAGAGATCCGAGATTCACCTCGCGATTTTGGAAGAAATTGCAAGAAGCTTTGGGTACCAAGTTGCATTTCAAACCGCCTTTCACCCCCAAACCGATGGTCAATCCGAGTGGATAATTCGGATACTTGAGGATATGTTGAGATGTTGCATCCTCGAGTTCGGTGGTTCATGGGAGCAGTACTTACCTTTGATTGAATTCGCTTACAACAATAGTTTTCAATCAAGTATTAAGATGGCACCTTACGAGGCTTTGTACGGTCGTAAATGCCGTACACCATTGTTTTGGACCGAGCTTGGTGAAAGTAAAATTTTCGAGTCGATTTGATTAAAGATGCTGAATGAGCAAAGTAAAGGTAATCCGTGAAAGTCCGAAGGCGGCCACGGATCGTCGAAATCGTGCAGCGGATTTGAAGCGAAAAGACATTGAGTATCGGTGGGAGATAAAGTGTTTCTTAAAGTTTCGCCTTGGAAAAAGATACTCGATTTGGTCAGAAAGGCAAATTGAGTCCGAGGTTCATCGGGCCATATGAGATATCCGAACGAGTCGGTCCAGTAGCGTATCGTTTGATTTTGCCCCCTGAACTTGAAAAGATTCACGACGTCTTTCATGTTTCGATGCTTCGACGCTATAGATCTGATCCGTCGCACGTAATTAGTCCATCAGAGGTTGAAATTCAAGCCGATATGAGTTATGACGAAGAACCGATTCGTATCCTAGGTCGTGAAGTGAAGGAGTTGCGAAACAGAAGGGTTCCATTAGTAAAAGTGTTATGGCTCAAACACGGGATGGAAGAAGCTACTTGGGAACCCGAGAACTCTATGAAAGAGCGTTACCCAAACCTATTTACCGGTAAGATTTTCGGGGATGAAAATTTCTTAAGTGGGGGAGAGTTGTGACAGCCCAAAATTGACCCTAGTCGGGAAGTGGTTTTGGGACCGCTAAACCGAGTCACCAAAATGTTTGAACGTAGTATTTATTGTCTAAAATATGTGATTATGAATATGTGAAAGTTTTAAGTTTCGATTTAGTAAATTTCATGTGAATTTAGTCAATAGGACTTGTGTGACACTTTGGAAATGTGATAGGCTAATCTATAAGGATCTAATAGTGCATGTAATCAAAAAGGAGGGCTTGCATGTCAATTTTCCCTAAATCCAAGTCTAGTGGCCGGCCATAACAAAGAAATATGGGCAAAACATGTCTATGACATGTTTTGTTGGTGCATCATGGGTGAAAAAAATAAATTAATGAGCATGGGTAATAAAGAAATGGAAAAAGAAAAAAATGGTCTCATGCATGCCCCCATTGCCGTGTATTGAAGAAAAGAAAAGAAAAAAATTTGTTCATCCATTTCATTCTCTCTTGACCAAATACTAAAAAGGAAGGAAGGAATTTTTGCTTCATGTTTGGTTTGGAAGAGGATTAGGAAGAGGTTTGGCTATACTTGCATCAAGATTAAGGTATGTTTGAGGTTGTGCCATGAGATTCATGCATGTTTTTAGTTGCTAGCTTGATGTTCTTATTAGCCCATGGTTCAAATCTTTGCTATGTCATGGGAATGATATTAGGCCAAAGTGGATGTGGTGTTAATGCCATTGCATGCTAAATATCAAGCTTGATAATGATACATGTGATGGGGGATTGAGGACTCTTAGATTTTCTTTTAGCATTTTTGAATGAGATACTAAGTTCTTTGTTTAACCATGACCAAATTGAAACGGTATGGTGTTGTGGTGTATTCGGCCATGGTATATCCATAAGTATGATTCATGCATGTTGCATGGTAGGTAAGATTTGGGCTTTGGATATGTGTTTATATTTGGATATAAGTAACTTGAGATTCGGCCCTTGCACCTACATGAACATATGTTTGCACATGATGTATTGGTATGATATATATGCTATTTCAAGGTGTATATTTGCTTATGATGATGTTTCAGTTATGAAGTAAATGAGAGATGTGTATTGAGCTACAATATGTAATCGTTAGTTAGTAAAATGTATGCTGTTTTGTGTGGTATTAAGTGTATAATTGGCCTCAACATGGACATGCATATTCAGCCACATGAGGGAGTTGGTGTGCATGCATTCGGTTAGAGGCAAGCATATTGATGCCTATTCTTGGCTTGGAAAATTGACTAAGGAGAGTACTAACTAATGTGTTGAATTGATTCGTGATTTCATACACATGTGACTCTAATGTCTAATGTATATAAGGGCTAAGTACCTTGAGCTTCACTTTGATGATTGAATGAATTGTATTGAATTGCTTGTTGTGATTAAAAATTGTGCATGACCATTGTGTATTTGAGCTAAAGGATGGCCATATGACCATTTAAATTCCTTGTCATATTCGGCCATAAGCTATCATAATAAGATTTTAATAAGTTAAATTTGTGTGAATTAGCTCAAGAGCTTAGAGGACCACTGTTGGATAAGGGAAAGGAAAAAGTGATCGAATAGCCGTCGAAATCGTTCGACAACACCCGAGGTAAGTCTTCGAGTAATGACCCTACTTGAATTATATTGAAATCATGCTCCTTGTGTGTGGCTATTGAGCGAAATTGTAAAGGTTTGATAAATATTTTGTGTTTGAGCCTTAATAACGAAAATGAAATATGGATGTGTCGTGATTATTGATATATGTGTACATGAGCATTTGAATGATACCGGCTAAGTCCCGAAGGCATTTATGCTAGTGATTATATCCGGCTAAGACCAAGGCATTCGTCGAGTTGTTATATCCGGCTAAGACCAAGGCAATTGTGCAAGTTACCAAATCCGGGTTAAGACCAAAGGCAATTGTGCTTGTGGTTAAATCCGGTTAAATCCGAAGGTGCGTGATTCGAAATGAGCAATCTTGCTGTAAAAAATTCAGTTTATACACGTGAAAATTCCAGCAATGAGGTATGTTCGTATGTGCTTGAATTAGTTGATTCCTTACAAGTAAGTATTCGCTCAGTTGATAAACGAGCTACCGGCCTTTGGCTAAGTTGTTCTTTTGTGTATAAACATAAGGGTCGGTAATGTGAAGTAAGTATGATTATGAGAATGCGTATTAATAAAGTGATTCATTTGGTTATGTAAATGTAATACTTTAGTCAAAGCTGATTTCATTACTTGAGTCTTACTAAGCATTAAAATGCTTACCCCGTTGCTTTGGCTCTCTGTTTTATAGATTTTGCTCGTTAGCTATCGGATTCGGGATCATCAAGTCGAATTCATCCACACTATCAAAGCCCCATTTTGGTACAATTTTGGTTGAACTTTGAAATGGCATGTATAGGACTACCCTTTTGTTGTAGGTCATGTACCTTTCGGTTTTGTGTAAACTTGGATAGCCATGCGAAAATGGCTTATATCGTTTTAGCATAGTACTATAATCGTTTGTATGTTGATCATTATGAGGTATGGAATTGTTTTGAAACGATTAGCCATTGGAATGGTTAATCATGATCACACTTTGTGCTATGTATGCAAAAAGGGGCCAATTGAATCATGGAAATCATGAAATAGGTAAAGCCTACCTTAAAGGCAGATGCTGATAGCAGCAGTGATGTGGATGTGAAAAATCACTAAAAATAGTAGAAATGGTATTAAATGGTGAATAAATTATGTAAATGAACCTTGATTAATCTACTTTCATATGGAAGAAACGAAACGGTCATATGAGTTATATGTTAAGAGATAATAAAGTTCTCGTGAAACAGGGCCAGAACGGTTTCTGGATCCCCTGTTCCGACTTTGGAAATTCATTGTAAATTAACCAGAGATAATTAGGAGTCATTCCATATATGTATAGATTCCTCTCTGAGTCTAGTTTCTATAGAAACAAACGGCATCAGTATTGAAGCCCTGTACAAGGAGATATCCAATTCGTAACGCACGAAGGTCAGTGTAGTAGAACCCTGGAATAGGGGAGACTTTAACTAATAAACTGTACTAATTGGCTTGACCAAAAATTCTAGAAAAAAATCTGTAGATGTACATATGAGTCTAGTTTTAGAGAAAAATTACAAAACTAATTTTCTAGCTTTGAAACTCAAGATATGATTTTTAAGGCGACAGTGATGCAGTAACCAGCTTGTCTGGAAATTTCTAAATGGACTGTGAAAATAGTTAAGTCTGTGTGCACCTTGTGTCCGATTCCAGTAACGGACTCGGGTACGGGGTGTTACAATACCAGTGGTGGAAGACTGTATCTTCAGTGGTGCCAAAGCAAAACATCACTTGGGAATTTTTCCAAGTGGAGTTTAAGAAGAAATACATCAGTAAAAGGTTCTTAGACTCGAAACGTAAGGAGTTCTTGGAACTCAAACAAGGAAATAAGACTGTAGCGGAATATGAAAGGGAGTTTGTAAGGCTAAGTCAGCGTGCGATTGAATGGGTTCAAACAGAGTCAGAAATGTGTAAATGCTTTGAGGAAGGTCTGAATGAGGAAATCAAGCTATTGATTGGGATTCTTAAGATACGAGAATTTGCTGCATTAGCTAATCGAGACAAGAAGGCCAAGGAACTCAATAATGAAAGGACGCAAGCTAAGAGAGAGGCTCGAGTTGTGAATAAGAGATCCAGCGGTAAGACACTCCCATTTCCCACAACAAAATGAACACTTCACTCCATCGGTGGGATATTCAGGTAGAGCAAGAGGCTCCAAACGACGTAATCAAAAGTCTTCCTCCCTTATGGTGACTAGTGTGGGGAGTGTAGATAACCAAAAGCCAAAGTGTAAAAGATACAATAAATTTCACTTTAGAGAGTGTCGAATGAAGAGTGGTGCATGCTATAAATGTGGTTCTCTTGACCACTTCCTTAGAGACTGCCCAGAACGAACCGATAAAGAGGTGGAAGTAGCCCCGAAATTGAGTGCTCCTATTCCACGAGGTAGACCTCCGAGATATCCTGGAAGTGCTAGTGGCAGTCGAGGTGTGGCCAAAGACATTGTAAAATCAGAGACTCGAGCCCCGACAAGAACGTATGCAATACGCACTCGAGAGGAAGCCTCTGCTCCTAATGTCATCACGGGTACTTTTTCTCTTTTTAACACTTGTGTTGTTGCTTTAATTGATTCGGGATCGACGCATTCATACATTTGCATGAGATTGGTGTCTAGTATGAATATATCCATTGAACCTATAGAATTTATAATCAGAGTGTCGAACCCATTTAGTTAGTCAGTCTTAGTTGACAAAGTCTGTAAGAATTGTCCTTTGACGATTTAGGGTTACTATTTTTCGGGTAACCTTATGCTATTGCCATTTGATGAGTTTGATGTAATACTTGGCATGGATTAGTTAGCCCTGCACGATGTAATTATAAATTGTGGTGGCAAGTATATTGAATTAAAGTGCCTAGATGGTAAGATTCTTCGAGTTGATTCAAGAGAGTTGGATACTCCGCCGGATGTAATCACAGCAATAGTTACTCAAAGATATATGAGAAAAGGATACGAAGTCTACCTTGCTTTTATACTGAACATTAAGGAAACAAAGTTGAAGATTGAATCCGTACCAATAGTATGTGAATATCCAGATGGGTTCCCGAAAGAATTACCTAGACTACCTCCTGATAAAGAGATAGAGTTTGGTATTGAACTAGTGCCAGGATCAGCTCCTATTTCTATTTCTCCGTACAGGATGGCACCAACCGAGTTGAAAGAGTTAAAAGCACAGTTGCAAAAACTGACGGATAAAGGTTTTGCAAGGCAGAGTTTTTCTCCTTGGGGTGCTCCCTTATTGTTTGTAAAGAAAAATGATGGTTCGATGAGGCTATGCATAGATTATCGGCAACTGAACAAGGTAACTATTAAGAATAAGTATCCTTTGCCAAGAATCGATGATTTCTTCAACCAGTTGAGGGGAGCCATTGTGTTCTCTAAGATAGACCTGAGATCCAGCTACTATCAGTTGCGAGTTAAGGAATCGGATGTACCTAAAATAGCTTTCAGAATGAGGTATGGTCACTATGAATTCCTTGTCATGCCATTTGGATTAACGAATGCACCGGTTGTATTTATAAACCTAATGGATAAGATATTTCGGCCATACCTGGACAAGTTTTTCGTCATGTTCATTGACGACATTTTGATTTATTCCAAGGATGAGATAGAGCATGCAAAGCATCTGAGAACTGTGTTGCAAACTTTATGGGAAAAACAATTGTATGCTAAGTTTAGCAAGAGTGAATTTTGGCTCCAAGAAGTAGGGTTCTTGGGTCATATTATTTCGGGTGATGGTATCTGAGTTGATCCAAGTAAGATATCTGCCATCGTTGAATGGAAACCACCTAAAAATGTAACCGAGGTTAGAAGCTTTTTAGGCTTAGCTAGTTACTACCGAAGATTTTTGAAAGGATTCTCCATAATAGCGACTCCAATGATGAGGTTGCTACAGAAAGACGTTAAAAGTTTGAATGGACAGAAAAGTGTCAGTAGAGTTTCGAGAAGTTGAAAACACTACTGACTGAAGCCCCTGTTCTAGTATTGCCCGAGTCGGGAAAAGAATTTGTGGTCTATAATGATGCATCCTTAAATGGACTAGGTTGTGTACTTATGCAAGATGGCAAGGTGATAGCCTATGCTTCACGGTAGTTGAAGCCACACGAGAAGAATTATCCGACGCACGATTTAGAGCTTGCCACCATTGTTTTTGCCTTGAAAATCTAGAGGCATTACTTATATGGTAAGACTTGTCGTATACTCACAGACCAAAAGAGTTTGAAGTATTTGTTAACTCAAAAAGATTTGAATCTAAGACAACGGAGATGGTTAGAATTAATTAAAGACTCTGAGCTGATCATTGACTACTACCCTGGAAAGGTCGCCGACACTTTAAGCAGAAAATCCTTGTTTGCACTAATGGCCATGGACACTCGATTGGCGTTGTTTGATGATGGTTCAGTCTTGGCAGAGCTAAGGGCTAGGCCGACATTTCTTTAGGAAATTTATGATGCTCAGACTAAGGATAATGTCCTGCAAGCTAAAAGAACTCAATGTGTTCAGGCATTGAATCAGACTTTCAAATTAGTCCTGATGGATGTTTAATGTTCAGAGACAGAGTTTGTGTATCGAGGGACGATGAAATTATTTAGAGAATTTTGTAAGAAGCACAAGATAGCTGTTTGTCTATTCATCCAGGAAGTACCAAGATGTACAATAATTTGAAGAAAATGTACTGGTAGGACGGCATGAAAAGAGACATCTCTGAATTTGTATCGAAATGCTTGATACGTCAGCAAGTCAAAGCTAAACATCAAGTAGCTTCTGGTTTACTACAGCCTGTGATGGTCCCTGAATGGAAGTCGGACAAAATTACTATGGACTTCGTGACAAGATTAGGATTGACCCCAAAAGAAAAGGTGCTATATGGGTTGTGGTTGATAAGTTGACAAAGTCGACTCATTTTATTCCGGGAAGGACAGATTATTCACTTGACAAGTTGGCAGATTAGTATATATCTGAAATTGTGAGATTACACGGGGTGTCGTTATCGTTTATTTCAAATAGTGACCCATGATTCTGGAAGAAGTTATAAGAAGCTTTGGGTACTAGGTTGAGTTTTAGTACAGCTTTTCACCTACAGACTGATGGTCAGTCTGAACAGATAATTTAGATTCTTGAGGATATGTTGCGATGTTGTATCCTTCAATTTCAGGGCAGTTGGGAAGAATACCTGCCATTGGTAGAGTTTCCCTACAACAACAGTTTTCAAACAAGTTTGAAGATGGCGCCTTGAGGCATTGTATGGCAGAAAGTGCCGAACTCCATTGTATTGGACAGAACTTAAGGAGAGTCAGATTCACGGATTTGATTGATAAAACATAAATTATACATATTTTTACCCCATGTTTAATGCATTTTATGGATGATTTCTCATTAGAATTGGTGAATTCGATGCTCCTAATGCTCTAATTTCATGTTTTATACTTAGGAGAGCATAAGAGAGCGAAAGGAACGAGAAACGGGCCAAAAATGGAGAAAATGGGCCAAAGTACAAAATCGACACGGCCTGGACCTCCTCACACGGGTAGACCACACGGCCGTGTCAATTTGGCAGGCTCAAAAATGGCCTGAAGTAATCGAACACGGGCATGTGCCACGGGTGTGTCTCTACCGAGCCCAAGTTGAGTCCAATTCAGAAAAGGCCAATTTTGAAGGTTTTTAGGCATTCCAAAGCCTATAAATACACCCTAGAGGAGGAAGAAAATGGGGGACGGAGAATAGGGGGTAAGGAATTACTCTAAGGAAGCCGATTGATCCATCTCAAAAGCTGTGACACCCCTAATGTGACCCTAGTCGGAGAGTGGTTTTGGGACCACGAAACCGAGTCACAAGAATAATTAGGTGTTATATTCTGTGCTTATTGTATGTGGAATTTGTATGCGTAAATATTTCGTGTCTTGATTTTTATTAATTAGGTGCAAATTTATAAGAAAGGACCCATGTGCTAGGACTTGAAAATGTGATAGGTGTATTTTTAAGTGGCCTAATAATGCATGAAGTGAAATAAATAGAGTTGCATGTCAATTATCCCATTTCCTAAGGTGGATGGCCGGCCATGACAAATTATGGGCAAGGAAAAACATGTTTCCAACATGTTTGGCTAGTGAGTTATGTAGGAAGTATTATAATAAAAATAAGCATAAAAAATGAAAAAAAAAAGAAAGATGAGCTTGGATGCCCTTGTTGCCGTGAGTAGAGGAAAAGAGAGGAGAAATTTTGTCCATCCATTTTCACTTCTTGGCCGAAAATACTAAGGAAAAAGGGGGAGGATTTTTGCTTCATGCTTGGTTTAGAGGAGATCTAGAAGGAGATTTGGCTAAATTGCATCAAGATTAAGGTATGTATGAGGTTGTGTTGGGAGTTTCATGCATGTTTTGGTTGCTAACTTGATGTGCATGTTAGCCATGGCTCAAATCTTTGTTATGCCATGGAAATGGTATTTGGCCAAAGTTGTTATGGTGATAAAGCCATTGCATGCTAAGTGTGAAGCTTGATGATGATGCATGCAATGATGGATTGTCTACTCTTGAGTAAGATTTTGAGTTTTCTTTTGTTCAACCATGGTTGAAGTTAAAAGAGGCATGATTGTCATATTCGGCCATGATGCATTCATGAGCATGATTCATGCTTCTTGCATGTTAGTTAAAATTTGTGTTTTGGATGGCTATGGACACCTTGAAATTGACCATGCTCATATATGTATATATATGTTTGCACATGATGTTTTGGTTATGAAGGAAGTGATGAATATGTTTGTTTAAAGAAGAAGATGTTGAAGAATAATTGTGAATTTGCAAGCACATTCGGCCTAGCACACATATGAGTGCTTGATGCTATATTATAAGTTTTGAGCTACAATATGCAAAGCATTAACTAGTAAAATGCATGCTGTTTTTGTGAGGTATTAAGTGCATAATTGGCCTCAACATGTACATGAATATTCGGCCTTGGGTAGCCTATTGAAGGCCTTAGCTTTTCCTTGATGCTCGAATAAATTGTATTGAATTGCTTGATGTAGTATAAAATGTGCATGACCATTGTGTATTCAAGCTAAAGGGTGGCCATATGACCATTTAAACTCCTTGTCATATTCGCCATAAGCTAGCACAATGAGGTTTTAATAAATTGAATTTGTTTGAATTAGCTCAAGAGCTTAGAGGGCCACAATTGGACAAGGGGAAGGAGAAAGTGATCGAATAGCCGTAAAAGCCGTTCGACAACATCCGAGGTAAGTCCTCAAGAAGTGACCCTACTTGAATTATGTGAAATGATGTATGGATGTGTATTGATTATTGATTATGTGTGTATGAGTATTTGAATGATACCCGGGCTAAGTCCCGAAGGCGATTATGCTAGTGATCATAATTGTGTTTGAGCCTTAGTAACGAAAATGAAATATGTATGTCCAATGATTATTGATGTATGTGCGCATGAGAAATTGAATGATATCCGGGCTAAGCCCCGAAGACGTTAATGCTGGAAATTATATCCGGGTTAAGACCCGAAGGCAATTGTGCTAGTGGCTACATCCGGGTTAAGACCCAAGGCATTCGTATGAGTCATTCTATCCGGGCTAAGACCAAAGGCATTTGTGCACGTGGTTATATCCGGTTATATTCAGAAGAATCTTGGGCTGGAGGTGAGTGTTGGTTGCTGTAATGAATTCAATTAGTACGCTCGAAAAGCCCAAAGAATAAGGTACGTTTATATGTGCATTGGAAAGTCGACATGTTTGAGCAACATTCGCTCAATCGTCTAACGAATTTCAGCTATTGAATTGATCGATACTTTGTGAAAGTATATAATGATGAAGTGTGAAGTAAGAATGACTATGTGAATGTGTATTAATGGAATGATGCATTTGGTTATGTGAATGTATTGCTTTAATTAAAGCTGATTATATTCCTTGAGACTTACTAAGCATAAAAATGCTTACCCCGTTGCTTTGGCTCTCTGTTTTATAGATTTCGCTCGATAGCAATCGGATTCGGGATCAATAAAGTCGAAGTCATCCACACTATCAACGCCTCTATTTTGGTATAAATTTTGTTTGAACTTTGAAATGGCATGTATAGGACTACCCTTGTTGGTTTAAAAATATGGTGATGTATATGTATACGGCCATGCGAAAATGGCTCGTAAAAGGAAGCATGAACTTAGACTATTTTTGGTTTGTATGTATATATATGGTGTCATGATGTGATTATGGATTGGAAATGGGAATGTTGGTCACATGATCAGCCATTGGTATGGTTAAAATGATCATATATGAACCTATGTATGGCAAGACCAGTTGGTTCATGGAGACTACAAAATAGGTAAGACCTACCTTAAAAACAGAAGCTGCCAGCTGCAGTGACGTGAATGTGAAAAATCACCAAAATTTGTAGGAATGGTATTAAATAGTTAATAAGCTATGTAAATGAACCTTGATGAGTCTATTTTCATATGGAAGAAACGAAATGGTCATAGGAGTTACAGGTTAAGAGATATGAAAGCTATTGTGAGACAGGGCCAGAACGGTTTCTGGGTCCCCTGTCGCAACTTTAAAAATTTTCTATAAATTATCCAGAAATAATTAGGAGTCATGCCTTATATGTACAGATTCCATTTTGAGTCTAGTTTCATTAGAAACAAACGACACCAGTATTAAAGCCCTGTACAGAGAGATATTCAAGTTATAGAGCGCGAAGGTCAGAGCAGTCGATCCCTGTAACATGGGCGACTTTAACTAATAAACTGTACCAATTGGCCCAACCAAAAATTATAGAAATAAATCCATGGATGGATATATGAGTCTAAATTCAGGGAAAATTTACAAAACCAGTTTCCGAGTTTTGAAACTCGAGATATGATCTTTAAGGCGACGGTGACGCAGTTTTCCAGCCTGACTGGAAATGTCAAATTGGTGGCAAAACATGTGAACTTGGCTTGTTAACCCCTCGTGTCCGACACCGGCAATGGTCTCGGGTTCGGGGTGTTACAAAAGCCGGATTCATCATCAAGACTAAAGATCTCTCTTCAATTTCCCTTCAGGAGTTTTGGGTTTTCTTTATGTTTTGTACGCTTTATTCTTCTGAGATGTTTTCTTATTTAGTTATGAACTAAAACCCCTAAATACCTAAAGGGAATGGAACCTAAGACGAATCTTGTTATTATTTTCTGAATCGTATGATAAATATTTAACTTGTTCTTAATTATGTGTTCTTAATTCTTATTTTGATATCCCAGAATACTGATTCAAGACATGCTCTTATTTAGAGGAGGAATAGACCTTGTCTAAGAGTACATTTTTCATAATTAAGCAGAGTTGATTGTGCGCCTAGCATAGGGTGACAAGATTTTGCCGGATTAGGGTGAAACCTAATAAGGGGATATATAGGTCGAGTTAATGCAGCCCTAGAGTGTTAATTAGAGAAAATTCTCGGTTATTCAATCTAGAGATTAGACGTTATTAGTCTTGAATAAGGATAATAACATAACTTAGAGATCTCTACGGAACAAGTTGAATGAATAAATCGTCTGATTCGGAGCCAGAATAACAAGTCTAGGTGGATTTTTCCTTAGGTATTATCTTAAGTTAATCGATTTTTCCCAAAAGCAATTCCTCAATTCTTTTCTTTGTGCGTTCTTAGTTTAAATATTTAGTCAATTAAAACAAGACCTCTTTATTCTTAGGCTAGATAACAAAAAGACAATCATTACTAGTACTTTTAGTTCCTTTGGGTTCGACAATCCGGTCTTACTAAAACTATACTACTGTTCGATAGGTACACTTGCCTACATTGCGATAATAGTTAGTTTAAGAACGAGTAATTATAAATATTTAAAGCTTTTCACGAAATCAAGTGATCAAGTTTTTGGCTCTGTTGCCGGGGAACTGAAATATTAGGAACACTCAATTTTTATTACTTTAGCCATTTATTTTTCTTGAAATTTAATTTTATATTATTATTACTTACTTTTTTTTCGTCTCTTGGCAGGTTTTTATAGTTTATGACTAGAAGAAACCCTCAGGGCCACTACTTTTTGACGAAGAAATCAATCGCACAGTTTGTAGAAACCAAAGAGAACAAAGTGAAACTTAAGATACACGGAGAATCAGCAAGAAGACGATACTCAACCCCCAACCGAAGAGATGGCTGAAAACCAAGGCAATCAGCTACCTCCTGCAATTGCGGTTAATCAAAATCCTGCTCCACGCACTATGTATGATTATGCTAAACCTTCTTTAACAGAACTAAATCTAGCATAGTTAGACCTCTTTGTGGCTGCAAATACTTTTGAATTAAAACCTAACACTATTCAGATGATACAGCAATTTGTTCAGTTTGATGGTTTGCAGGATAAAGATCCCAACGCTCACTTAGCAAACTTTCTGGGATTTTGCGATACATTTAAAATCAATGGCGTTTCTGATAATTCTATTTATCTTCGGTTATTCCCTTTTTCATTAAGGAACAAAGCTAAACAGTGGTTGAACTCGTTACCACGAGGGTCAACTACTACTTGGGAACAAATGGCCGAAAAATTCTTACTAAAATATTTTCCACCGGCTAAAATGGCTAAATTACGTAATGACATCTCTTTTTTTGTGTAGATGGATTTAGAAACCCTCTACGATGCATGGGAGAGATACAAGGACCTACTGAGAAGGTGCCTTCACCATGGGTTACCGCTTTGGCTCCAAGTTCAAACATTCCACAATGGTCTAAATCCTTTGACTTGGCAAATGGTTGACGCAGCTACTGGCGGAACCATCAATAATAAAACACCTGAAGATGCCTACGACTTTATTGAGGAAATATCACTGAATAACTATCAGTGGCAAGTCATGAGAACAAAGCCAATGAAAATAGCCTGTGTTTATAACGTCAATTCGGTTACCATGCTGTCAAATCAGGTAGAACTCTTGACTAAAAAGATTGATGGTTTTCTTAGTTCTTCACAGGTTCACCCAGTAATGCAGTGCGAAGCAAGTAGCGGTGGAACGAGCCATTCGAAATATCAACCTTATGGCCATAACATGGATAACGAGCAACTAAATTACATGGGTAATAATCCTCGACCTCAAAACAATCCATTCAGTAACACTTACAATGCAGGTTGGAGGAACCATCCCAATTTCTTGTGGGGAGGCCAAGGAAATCAAAGACCACAACATCCTCCGGGTTTTCAACAACCACCCTACCAACAGGAAAAGAAGCCAAACCTTGAAGAGATGCTCTCAAAGTTTATATCAGTGTCAGAAACCCGTTTTCAGAACACCAAGACAGCACTTAAAAACCAACAACCGTCGATCCAAGGGCTCGAAACTCAAATAGGCCAGCTTTCCAAACTAATCTCTGAACAACCACAAGGTAGTTTGCCAAGTAATACTGAACCCAACCTAAGGGAATAGCTCAACACGATTAATATTCAAGATGAAAAAGAATTTGTGGAGCCTGAACCAGAACCGCGACAAGAAACTGTGGTAAGCAAAGGTCAAGGTGAGGTAGATCAAAATACAAACAAATCAGTAAATGTTGAATATAAACCTCGTGTACCATACCCCAATGCAACAAGGAAAGACTGCTCAGATGAACAATTTGGTAAATTCCTTAAACTCTTAAAAAAATTACATATTAACTTACCGTTTATTGAAGCTCTATCGCAGATGCCAAACGTAATGAAATTCTTAAAAGAGCTTTTAGCAAATAAATGGAGGTTGGACGAGGCGTCGCATGTGGAGCTAAACGCAGTGTGCTCGGCTATTCTGAAAAATAAGCTACTGAACAAACTAAAAGATCTATGGAGTTTTACGATTCCTTGCTTAATTGGCAGTTTAGATGTTAATAATGCATTAGCTGATTTAGGGGCTAGTATCAACGTCATGCCTTTTAAAATGTTCAAGCAACTAGGTCTCGGGAAACCCAAACAGACTAGGATGAACATTCAATTAGCAGATAAAACTATAAGATTTCAAAATTGATAAATTTATATTTCTCGTTGACTTCATTATTTTAGACATATTGGAGGATAACAATACTCCTTTAATCCTAGGAAGGCCCTTTTTAGCAACTGCTAAAATAATTATTGATGTTGGCACATGTGAACTCACGCTTCGCATAGGAGATGAAACACTCACCCTTCAAGCTCGCAATTCTGACAACACATTGGAAATTGAAGGTGACCGTCTAAACCATTCTATTAAAACTGACCACATGATACAACCCACTTTGCAAGAGATAAGTCTGAAGGAAGTACATGAGCCACTCTCGAACAATAGTAGAGGTTCTATTCATGAAGAATGAAGGCTGCAAGTAGAGGAGCTAGATGAATGACAAACACATAAATCGAGAACACACGATAAACTGAAACTATGCCAAAACGAGCCTGATACCTCTCAAAATCAGCTTAAGGTTGGTGATAAGGTCTTATTAGATGCCGCAGATCCCCACATTGTCACTACCACACCAAATGAGGAAATCCCTCTTACTCAATATTTTTCCATTCGGTACGGTAGAGGTGAGTCATCCCAAGTCTGGCACTTTTAAGGTAAACAACACCCGATTAAAACCTTATTTTGATGAGATTGATAGCAGGAATGAGGAGTATAAACTCCTCAAACCACCATGACCATTCATTGGAGAGGTAAGTCGAGCTTAGACTATAAATAAGCGCTTCTCGGGAGGCAACCCAAGCACTAACAATATTAATTTCTTTAAATTTTGGTTTTTAACTCCTAACTTACTTATGGAAATCTTGAATACAGGTGTTTCCAAAAAGACATGGCCAAGCACAC
The DNA here is from genome assembly GCF_025698485.1 of Gossypium arboreum. Classification (NCBI taxonomy): domain Eukaryota; kingdom Viridiplantae; phylum Streptophyta; class Magnoliopsida; order Malvales; family Malvaceae; genus Gossypium; species Gossypium arboreum. The sequence goes on from NC_069071.1 coordinate 9,599,443, forward strand.
GGGCGTGCTTATGTTTGTGAGAAAATAGGGCAAGGATTCCTCCAACACAGGCTTCGATAAAACACCACAACCGTCCGACATGGCCGTGGTCGAGCCTGCCAAAACAACTCGGGCGTGCGACACGCCTGTGTGGAAGAACCGTCGACGAACCTGTTAAAATAGCACGGGCGTGTCACACGCTTGTGTCTAACACCCATCGTCTAACCTGTTAAATTGACATGGGCATGGGGCTTGCACACACGGGCATGGGAGAAGTGAACGAAGCTAGAAACAATCGTGCGACACGACCGTATGAACCCACACGCCCGAGGTGCACGGGCGTGTACTAAATTTCAGACATGACCAAATTTGAAATTCGCGAATCACACGGACTGAAATTGGGTTACACGGGCATGTGCCCTGGCCGTGTGGCCCAAAATCTATAAATACCCTGCAGTATTCACTTTCTTCCCTATTCAAAAACCCTAACCCTAGCCACTGCAACTCCACACGGCCTCCTTGCCACACCCGTGTGCAGTCTCCAACTTCATTTTTAACGCTCAATCCCTCTCCCTTAGCATTTGTTTACTCCTTTCACTTCTATTTTACTTATTACTAATGCTTATTGTTAGCATAATCTTCATTGCTTTTGAACTATTTGTCATTTTGCTCATTATTTTATCATTTAATTTGCATTCTTAGATTAGTTATCATACATTTTGTGTTAAGTCAAGTTATTAGGAACACCTCATACCCACAAAATTACTATGTTTATTCTCATGCTATTACCATGCCAATGTATTTTGCATTCCTAAGTTAGTTATCATACATTCCGTGTTAAATTGAGATTAGGAAAACCTCATACCCATTACATTTCTATTCCCATTCTCATTGTTATTGTGGTTAAGTTTGCTTCATATTAATAGTATTGGCTGAAATAATTAGTTCCAAATTCATGCCTTTTATTTTTTCGAATTCGTTTACCTATTATTATTATTCTTTATATTACAGGCTCACAATGTCGTCTTCAAGAGGAAAGAAAACCGCCGTACCTGCTTCTAAGAAGAGGAAGGGAGCATCCTCTTCCGCGGGTCCAACCGTGGAAATTCGTCACCCTCTTCTACAGTTCCCCGAGGGCCCCAGGAAGAACTTTTCTAGATACTTTGGGCCTAACCTTTAATTGCGAGCCGCTGCATCGACTGGGTTGCCATAGAACAAGTTCAGATGGCTGATGCGATTTGGGCCCTTTTAACCACCGACCCTTGAGAGCTGGTCTTTGGGATCATCCAACCAACATACCTCAAGCTCACGATGGAACTATGCTCAGCGTTCCATCTCCAAATTGTAATGACAAACTACGATGATCCTGGTACGGTTCAATTTCGCCTAGGCGGATTAATCCGCCAGCTAAGTGTCCCAGAGTTTGGTGCTACACTAGGCTTATATACGGAGGAGCTCAAGGAGGAGAATGAACTACATGCTCTCAGTCGCCACATACATTTCTCTCCCTCGAAATGCTGGCACACTTTGGCCCCTGGCACGGCCTCCTACAATCCTAGCCGCTCCAAGGCATCAGTTCTCCCACCATCCCTGAGGTACTTACACGCTATTTTAGCTCACACGATTACAGAGAGGCGAGAGAGCACTGGCGTCGTCAACACCCACGACGTCTACTTCTTATGGTGCATGTCGCAAGGACATGTCATCGAGCTTGCCTATTTCATCGTTCTTGCGATTCAGCACAAGACGGAGTGGCTTCGGAAGGGGGTTATCTCCATTGGCCCCTATGTGACTCGACTGGGGCGACACTTCGGGCTCCTCAACACCGCGACCCAAGAATCATCCCTCACCCTCATCATCCAGATGTCTCCACAAGGCATCTCGAGCATGCTTAGTATGAGGATGATCGAGAGGCGCCGAGGAACCTACCCTCCTCAGTATCGTCTCGCCCAATCTACAGAGGAGGAGGCCTACGAGGACATTTCTGATGATGTCCCCCCACAGCACAAGGACCCACCGACTTAGCCACCACCACCCTCTCGTCTAGTTTATGTGGCGGCTTCGTATGCTGACATCACTGAGTGTCTCACCCGATTCGAGCAGTAGTGTTTTCAATGATTTGACAACATTGATGCTACTCTACAGCAGATTTGTCAGCACTTTCACATCTCATCGCCAGTCCCATCTCGCGAGCAGTAGTGTTTTATTTTTATTAGATTTTATAAATTTTATTTTTAATTATTAATTTCGATTATTTCTTTTTGAGTAATTATTCTCCCTAATATCCTCTAAAAAGTTCCTGATTTTATCACAGTTATATAGAGCTCTTAAGCTCATCGTCACATAAGAACTTAAACTCCACCGGGAAAGGTTCTCCATGGCTACCATGTCCTGATCGACCACGACCATAGCTACCACTAGATATAATATTCTTTTGGCGCAGGACTTATGGACTAATAAACCTCTACGACCGCCGAAGTATCCTCCTCCACTCCCGAACTGATTACTCTCCAAAACTCTAGTTTGAGGAATTCATCATACAAGAAGTTTCACTTCTCTCCCTATCTTATTTTTACACTTTAATATCTATCTTTGTACATTGAGGGCAATGTACATCTTAAGTGTGGGGGGTATTTATTTCATTATCAGAAAAATCCCTAAATGATTGCCTTGTTCTCTTGAAAAGCTTTCATATCATATTTTGGATAAATTTTAATTGATTTATGATTTTGATTGATATATCTTGAATTAAAACATAGGCATTTATTCATTGATTGTTTAAACTTTAAGACATTAGAGAATCAAGCATGATGAGTTGATTTTTAAGAATTTAAAATTATAGGTTGTTTCCACAAGTCTCGATATTACTTTGAATTGGAATTCACGAGTCTAAACATCAAAAAGCCATAATTTTTGTGAGATTTTTGAGCCTTTTGAGCATCTATTAATTCTTTCATGCTCACTTTTATTATTGCTTTGAGTGCGTCAGTATTGAACTATTATTCTAGAACTTGCTTGATTATGCATGTCGAGACCACACCATTTGATTTGATATGTCAAAATGATTAAGGCACTTCGGATTAACTCACTCGTGCCATGAAAAGCCTACCTCTACGATTAACCCCTAGTAAACCCCCTTGAGCCTAACAAGTCATTCCTTGTATTAACCTCAAAATTAACCTTTAACCCATTATTGTTGAAATCCCCTAAATTAACTTGATTCCTATTTTTTTCGAGATTTGAGTTGAAGAAATTGCTTAGCTATGTCTTGTTTAAATATTTAACTTGTTCTTAAAAAAAAGTAAAAAAAAACTATGTATACATATCTATAATTTCATATTCTAAAAAGAAGCTCTGTTGTACGCAAGTGAAGATTAACTCTTTTTTCTAGTTAGGTAATTTTTCAATTCAATCTCGATTCTAACCCTTTCTTTTAGCTTGTAACCACACCCCCTAACCAAGCTTCATTACAACCCTCTAAAGACCTTTTGATTGATGTATCATCTTAAATTATAGTGGTGGAGATTTGATTTTCATGCAAGCCTATGGTAATGACTTTTCATTATTGACTATTAAGTGCTTCATTTATTGTCCTTAAACACCTCGAGTGATTTGAGTGAATCTTTAGTGAGGATGTAAAACTTTGTGATATTCTGAATCAAAGGTAATTACTTAGATGAGGGGAGACACCTATGTTTGCATGATTAAAATGCTCAACTTGGAATGTTTGAAACTTTTATGTTCTTTTAGTTGAAATCTCAATGTATTATTACTTATGGATTAATGTGAGATATTATCGATAGAAATTATAAGTTGAGAAGAATTTATTTTGATTATGAGTTGAGAATTTTGCTTGAGGACAAACAAATGCTTAAGTGTGGGGGTATTTGATAAACCATAAATTATACATATTTTTACCCCATGTTTAATGCATTTTATGGATGATTTCTCATTAGAATTGGTGAATCCGATGCTCCTAATGCTCTAATTTCATGTTTTATACTTAGGAGACCATAATAGAGCGAAAGGAATAAGAAACAGCCCAAAAACGGAGAAAATGGTCCAAAGTATGAAATTGACACGGCCTGGACCTCCTCACACGGGCAGACCACACAGTCGTGTCAATTTGGCAGGATCAAACATGGCCTGAAGTAATCGAACACGGGCGTGTCCCTGCCGTGCCCAAGTTGAGTCCAATTTGAAAAAGGCAAATTTTGAGGGTTTTTAGGCATTCCAAAACCTATAAATACACCCTAGAGGAGGAAGAAAATAGGGGACGGAGAATAGAGGGTAAGGAATTATTCCAAGGAAGACAATTAATCTATCTCAGAAGCCAGATTCATCATTAAGACTGAAGATCTCTCCTCAATTTCCATTCAGGAGTTTTGGGTTTTCTTTATGTTTTGTACTCTTTATTCTTCTGAGATGTTTTCTTATTTAGTTATGAACTAAAACCCCTAAATACCTAAGGGGAATGAAACCTAAGACGAATCTTGTTATTATTTTCTGAATCATATGATAAATATTTCACTTGTTCTTAATTCTTGTTTTGATATCCCATCATACTGATTCAAGACATGCTCTTATTGAGAGGAGGAATAGACCCTGTCTAAGAGTACATTTGTCATAATTGAGCGGAGTTGATTGCGCGCCTAGACATAGGGTGACAAGATTTTGCCGAATTAGGGTGAAACCTAATAAGGGGATCCATAGATCCAGTTAATGCAACCCTAGGGTGTTAATTAGAGAAAAGTCTCAATTATTCAATCTAGGGATTAGACGTTATTAGTCCTAAATAGGGATAATAACATAACTTAGGGATCTCTACAGGACAATTTAAATGAATAAATCATCCGATTCGGAGCCAGAATAACAAGTAAAGTCTAGTTGGATTTTTCCTTAGGTATTGTCTTAAGTCAATCGATTTTTCCCAAAAGAAATTCCCCAATTCTTTCCTCTGTGCATTCTTAGTTTAGATAATTAGTCAATTAAAACAAAACATATTTATTCTTCGACTAGATAATAAAAAGATAGTCATTACTAGTTCTTTTAGTTCCTTTGGGTTCGACAATCCTGTCTTGCTAAAACTACACTACTGTTCGATAGGTACACTTGCCTACATCGTGATAATAGTTAGTTTAAAAATGAGTAATTATAAATATTTAAAACCTATAACGAAATCAAGCGATCATTGATCTAATCAAGGAAGCTGAAGAAAAGGTTAAAGTGATATGTTATTGTTTAAAAGCGACATTGGATAGACAAAAGTCATATGCTGATCTGAAAAGAAAAGAGATTGAGTTCCAAGTTGGAGATAAAGTATTCTTGAAAGTATCTCCATGGAAAAAAGTACTAAGATTTTTCCGGAAAGGCAAACTGAGTCCGCGGTTTATCGGACCATACGAGATCACTAAAAGAGTTGGACCATTAGCTTGTCGCTTGGCATTGCCACCAGAACTGGAAAAGATTCATGATGTATTTCATGTATCTATGTTAAGACGATATCGATCAGACCCCTCTCATGTGATTTCATAGACTGAGATTGAAATTAGACCGGTTATGACTTATGGTGAGAAATCGGTCGAGATTTTGGCTCGTGAGGTTAAACAGTTGAGAAATAAAGATGTGGCTTTGGTAAAAGTTTTATGGCATCGAAATTGTAACACCCTTCGCCCATATCCGACACCAGGACAGGGTTCGAGGTGTTACCGGACTTAAGTGAATACTTCCATACTAAAATCGGCCATGAAAATTCATCTGAATTTAAAAATTTTCATTGCACATACATTTTTTCCCTTAAACAGGCTTACGAGGCCCAAACCATACATTCGGGGTGGTCCGGGACTAAACCAAGAATTCAACAAAAACTTGGAAAATTTCATGCTTTAAGGCTCCACACGCCTGTGTGGGTATAGGGCACACGCCCATGTGGAATTAATTTCAAACTCACACCTACAGGGGTTCTCACACGGCCAGACACACGCCCGTGTCATTGGCCCATGTGCAAAAACCTGGGTATTCTGTTTCTAACGTCAGCATCCCCAAAATGTCATAAGGCCATGGCATACACCGGTGTGCCTACCCGTGTGGACAAATGCAAGGCTATTTTCCAAGTCATTTTGTCACCCTCACAACATATGCATACACACTTATACAATAGCATACAACAAAGCATACATGGGCACTTAAACATCCATAAACATGTTATGATCATGTCAATTTCTCATGCAATAGATATCATAGATTTTACTCACATCTTTACCACATTCATGCCATAATCATTTTAAACACATCACATAAGACCATAGCACATGCATGCATATATAAATAGGTTTACAACCTCAATAGATAATGTAAGCCGATAAGTTTGGCTAAAAAAAATATCACACACTCAAATATTTAAACTCTTATAAATGCCATAGACTCAAAGTACTTGAAATCACTTACACCAATGGCGACAGCTTGACAGTGTGATAATATCTCTGACGAACTCCAACCCGAGCTAACCTGAAAACACTAGAGAACATGGAAAAAGAAGGGAGGGTAAGCTTTACGCTTAGTAAGTTCATATGAAAACAATAAGCAACTCATTAACATGTTTTTATCAATGTTCCCAACATATTCTCAAGTTCATGATAAGCTGTCTTCTTGTACAACAATCAATAAAATATTTATATCTGGAGCTACGAAACTCCAAATTAAGTTCTAATAATTTTTCTTGAAACTAGACTCATGTACCTTTCTACCATAAAATTTCCAAAATTTTTGGTTTAGCCAAAGAGTACAGTTTATTCCTCAAAACTACCCCTGATTTACTGCCTGATAGTCTGACCCTTATGTACTAAAGTTTAATTTTCTCATAGCACAGGACTTGAATAATGTTCTCATCTATTTCTTTTGAAAATAGACTCATTAAATATTCTAAACATATAAATTATAACTCATAAATATTTTTTTACAATTTATAATGATTTTCTCAAATTGGAATATTGGATTTTGAAGTCATTCTGACTCTGTCTCACAATAATTTAAATATTTCATAATATGAAACTCTTTTGCTTACACCGTTTCCTCTATGTGAAACTAGCTTCAATAATATTTAATTTCATATTTCATTCAGCCTCTAACTTATTTTCCACTATTTTTAGTGTATTTTCAAAGTTACACCACTGCAGTAGCCTAAATTGTTCGGGCTAATTTACTCATTCACAATTATAGTTCACAAAATTAATACAACATCATTTCATTTATCATGGTAAGAATGCATAGCTATGCATCATAAGAATGGACCCATAATCTCAATGTCATTCAGTATCAAAGACTTATTCCAAATCATGCCATTTTTATAGTATTCACCAAATACTATATATATCATAGATTATCACATATCAAGGCATTACTCATAAGTTTAGTGTACATACCTATACCAACTCGTAATAAAGTATATAATCATACCTTCTTTAACATACTCTCCTTAGAGCTTTCATCACATCATCCATTACATTACCCGTTGAACACTCGGGATGCTAAAAAATGTTCAGAATTACCTTACACCAAATAGAATACCAAAGCCATGTCCCATACATAGTCTTACATGGATCCACATATCGTTGCGATATCTCGGATATGGTCTTATACAAGGTCTCATGTCAGTGTCGATGTCATGTCCCGGACATGGTCTTATACTAGAACACATATCATCACATTTTCATTTAATCATCATGGTCTTATACTAGCACACATATCATCACATTTTCATTGAATCATCACAAGTCAATTCCAATTAAGGCATAAATCTATATTTCGTACAATATCAAGTATTAAGCACATGATAATGAAGTTGATAAATTACTTTCATAACAACTTACTCGTTTCAAAGAAACATCATATTCCATCAATCTTCCAATATATTAAATCATATAATATATGCAATATTAATAAGGAATGTAATTCAAACATAACTTTGCATTATTATTATCATACGAACTTACCTCGACACCAAATTGGTAGAAGAGGCCTAAACATCAATTTCTCGTTTTTCCTCGTTCTAAGCCTGAATCTTGTTTTTCATCATCTACATCACATTTAACTTATTAAAACAATATACTAATCAAATTAGTCCAATGACACATTTTTGGCAAAGTTTCTGATTTTTCCCCTATACTTTGCCATAATTACCAAATTGCCCCTAGGCTCGTAAAATGATTTTTATTCAATTTCTTTACTCCTTCAGCCTAGATGAACCATTTTCATAACTATAGAAACTCATAATTTCAACTATTTCACACATTTATCACTTATTTTACAAACTTTACAAAATAGTCCATTTAAGTGATTTCATGCAAATTTCTTTCATGAAAGTTGTTTATAACACTACCAAGACTCATATTCTTACATAAAAACTCAGCAAACAATAAATATGCTTTCATGGAAAAACCCTACACTCTTAATCATTTTGTAAGATAGTCCCCTCTTTTGAAAGCTTATGCTTTAGGGGTTCCAAAAATGTAAAAATTATCAAGAAAAAACATTAAAAACACTTACTTACTAGGGAAATATGTTGCTGAAATTTTTCAGCTCTCAACCCCCCTGTTGTTGCCATTTTCGGTGAAAGAGAAGAAAAAAATGAAAGAAAATGACAACTTTTTCTTTATTCTATTTTATTACCAAAAAGTCACTTTAAATCCCATAAAATATGGCTTTTTGACCACTCTTGTCTCCCTTGGCCGGCCACGTCTATTAAAAAGGGTATAATTTCCCTTTAAAGGCCCTCAATTTTAGCTATCTAGTTATTAGACTCATTTAGGTACTAAAATACAACTTTTACCTTTTACGCGATTTAGTCCCTTTTCGAAATTAAGCCCTCAAACTCTAAACTTAATTCACCAAAATTTTCATGTACTTAAATAATCATGCCATAACTCATAAAATAACATCAACATAATTTTCTCCGGCCTCAGAATAGTGGTTTCGAAACCACTATTCTGACTAGACCCAAAATCGGGCTGTTACAGACATGGTGTAGAAGAGGCTACACGGGAGCTGGAAGAAACCATGAGAGGCCAATGTCTACACCTATTTACTGGTAAGACTTTCGAGGACGAAAGTTCCTAAGGGGGGAGAAATGTAAACCGAAATACGGCCTAGTCAGAATAGTGGTTTCGAGACCACAAATCCGACATTGAAATATTTATTTTATGGTTATTATGAGGTATAAAATATGATAATATGCATGTGTTAAAGTTTCATGAAGAAATTTTATAAGTAAGGTGTCCAATTGGAAAATAAGGACCAAATCAAATAAATTGTAAAACTTGGATTCTAGAAGCAATTTGTATGAAATTGCTTTAGATTATTAATTAGAAGGTGAGCAATTTTTCCAATTTCTAAGTTTCAGGACAAAAATGGGCATGTATAGATGAAATTTTAAAGAAAGGGCTTAAGGGCATTTTGGTCATTTGGCTAATTAATGAAATAAAATGGGAAAATGAAGGCAAAAATCAGCCATTGTTCTCCCTCATCCAGCCAAAATTCTCAAGCCCTCTATAGCTAGGGTTTTTAACATTTTCAATCTCAAAAGTAAGTGCTCCCAAGCGCCGTTTTTAATGTTCTTTGTATTTTTGAAATCCCGGTAGCTTACTCTCTCCATTTCTACCTATATTTTGAGTTAGGGATCATGATTTCAAAATGACCCATGTGTGACATATTTATTCTTTGATGTTTTATGTAGGAATATGAGAGTTGGATGTGTGTTAAACATCTTTTCTTAGGTGATTTTCATGTAAAACCCCTAAAGGACCTTTTTGCAAAAGGTGTAAAATATGTGGTTGAAATGTGAAATAATGGAAATTTGTGGACTTCCATAAGGGGGAAAAACATTCGGCTAGGCTTGGGTAAGGTGGAAATTGCATGCATTACATTATACGAGCCTAGGGACTAAATCGTAAAAATGTGAAAGGTTAAGGTTTGTCAGGGGGTGAAATTTAGACTCGAAAGGAATAATGTGAGGTATTAATGATTCATTTTTATTGTTATAAACCCCGAGGAATAAATTCCAGAGGTCGATCGAGGGAAACGAAAGGTTTCAAAATAACTAAAACGCGAAACCGAGACGAATACAGGGTATGTTCGAATAACTTAAAGTAAACTCATAATATATCTAATTGCAAGTTTTATGAATGTATGAATATTTTCTTTGATGATGGCATGAAAGTCCATGAAATGTGTTATTAATAATGACATTATGATAAATGTCCCGGTTGAGGTTAAAAAAGAAGTCCGATGGGTAAACCGTGATTTATGTGACAGCCCTAATTTGACCCTAGTTGGAAAGTGGTTTTGGAACCACAAAACCGAGTCACAAAAATAATTAGATGTTATATTCTGTGCTTATTATATGTGAAAGTGCATGCGTGAAAATTTCATGCTTTGATTTTGTCATTTGTGAATGAAATTATTAAATAGGACTTATGTGAAAATTTTTAAAAATGTGATAGGTTAATTTTGTAGTGGCCAAATAATTTATGGTGTATATAGATGGATTTGCATGTCAAATTTCCCACTTTAGTTTTAGTGGCCGGCCATAATGATGTTAATAAGCAAAATATGCATTATATATTAATAGTATAATAGTAATGGCTTAAATTATGAAATAAAAAAAATTAATTAAAATAAAAAAAGATGAACAAAAGAAAAACAAAATATTTTTGGTTCATCTTCTTCCTTAGCTTAGTCGAATTTTGAAGAAGAAAAGGGGAGATAGCATTCGGTCACTTTTGAGTTGGAATTAAGCTCAAGAGCATAGAGAACCAAGGTTGGACATGGGAAAAGAGAAAGTAGTTGAACAGCCAAGCCGAGACTGTTCAAAAATATTCAAGGTCAGTTTAAGTAGTTAAATATATAATATTCGATAATGACATGACTGATTATGAGAATTAAGTATTACTTGTCATATATGTATATGGCCGAATGGCAATTGTAATGTAAGTAAAATGTGATATGCTTTCATGATCAAATGATAGTGTTAGATGAATATGAGTAAGATGTTACATGTAAACTATCAAATATTAGATGTGAGTGATGAAATGAGATAAAAGTGATTAAAATGTAGGATGATATATTCGAATAATGCTTGTACCCAATTCGGTGTGATTGTGTTATATGAAACTTGTTGATTTGAATATCGCACAGTATTATTCGGGCCTTTGAGCCTAGCAGGCTATAATGCTGGTGAGATACTATTCGAGCCTTTGAGCCTATATAATGCCGGTGAAATGATATCAGGCTTCGAGCCTAACAGGCGAAATACCGGTGAATGAACTCGGGTTTAAAACCTGGCAGGCTAAATGCCGATGATTTGATAAAAGTCTAAGACTAAGATACCTCGTGTTTAGAATGACAAATGAATACATTCAATATGTTAAGTTGGCCAGGTACGTATTATGTATTTATACGTGAGTTTGATTGGAATTGAATCATAAGTGTATAATGTGATATCTAAGTGAATAAATGTTATAGTTATATCTATGATCATGATACATTTTGTTAAAATGTGAAAGTATGTGAAAGCATTTGACTTATTTATGATATATGCATTTAGTTTAAGTGAAATAATAATGCTAAATGTACATTATGCTCATGTGTATATTCGGCCAAATGACAATATACCTAGAAAATGGCCTCTTGAGAAATTGAATAATTAATGTATGATTGAGTTTATTTGTTTGCACTGCTTAAAACTTACTAAGCTTATGAAAGCTTACTCCGTTTATTACGTTTCTCTGTTTTATAGATTGTTGATTCCAGTTACCTACTCGGGAAGGGGATCGTCAGCAACTCGTCACACTATCTACATTTTGGTACTACTATATTTTGGAGCTAGTATAGCATGTATAGAATAGACTTAAATGAATGATATTTTGAGATGTCTTTGTATATAAGCCATGTGAATATGGCAACTTTTGAATGTCGATATAAGTTTGAATTTCTATCTTTGATTGTGTTTGGCTATGCATATAATTTGAAATGAACTTATGTAAATGTGAATGTACAAATGATGAGTTTTGGATTAGTAACTCTTCATAACCCACTCCGTCGACGGATACGGGTTATAGAGGTGTTACAATTTACATGTGACTTGAGATCCTGAATGTGTTGTAGAAAGGATTTAGCCTAGACGGGTAATTCGTTGATCTCAAATATTGAAAGGATCTAGCCCGGACGGGTGTTCCTGAGTGATCAAGCCTCCCGAAGAATATGTGTGCATTGTGGATTTAGCCCGGATGGGTAATCTGATTAGGGTCTGAATTTAGCCTGGACTGGTAATTCAGATTCAAGCTCATTAAGGGTGTTTGTCGCTATAAGGGATTTAGCCTGGACTGGTAATCCTGACATCACCTTTTGAGTTGATATTACGGGGGATTTAGCCTGTATTGGTAATCTTGCCTTAAGATGCGAGGTTCGCGGGAGTGCGTACATGAGATGATCGCTTTTATGACTTGACGGTAAATGGGTAATCTATCGAGATTTCTAGGAAACTAAACGGGATTAACATGGGATATAAAAATGAAAACATTGGATGATGAGCTCATCTAAGACAAATTACATGGTGCATTATTATGAGACTAACTTATTGATTGAGTGCATGTGATAGGGAAACTATTTCATGCTTGTTGGTTTTATTGCCTAATATGGATGCATGCTAATTAATCAGTATGTTTACTTTCTAGTTATTTAGGCTTACTAAGCATGTAAATGCTTACCCCTCTCTTTTCCCTGTCTTACAGAGCTCGTGGACTTGCGAAGATTGGGAGACGGTTGGAGAGTCAACACACTATCATCTTGTGTAGCTTTGGTATATAGATACTCTTATTTTGTTCAATGGCATGTATAAGCCTTTTGTTATTTTGTTATATGTGTCATTGATTAGCCAATATGAAGGCTTATAAAAGTATACATATTCACTTGTATATGGCCATGGAAATTGGCTTATGTTGGTGTAGGTTATGACCTACCAAATTGTGCATGTTATGTTCCAATGTTCTTGTGATGATTATATATAGTGTATTACAATTAGTGATATGTAGCATGAACAAATCACATGGGGTGGTTAGGCCACAATTTTGGCACTGAGTTAAGATAACGAGCCAATCTTAATTGAGTTACAAGTCATGGAAATCCTTAATATAAAAGGGGACAACCTAGCATGTATAAAAACCGATGAGATGAGGTTTACATACAATGAGGTATATTAAGGCCATTTAAGAGAATAATTAGACCATGTTAAATGTTATTGAAAACTATAAGTGGATATGGTTATTAGAGGGTGACCTAAGGCTTGGAAAATAGCCTAACAAGGTCCACACGGGTGGACACACGGGCGTGTGTCTAGGCCATGTGTCACACACGGACCGCCCTATGGGCGTGTGAAATGGTCGTGTGTCCCCTGCACCTAAAAATATTAAGTCAGAATGCATGATAGTAAACACACAAGTAGAGACACAGTCGTGTGTCTCAATTGTGTGGAGGGCACGGCCTAGCACACAGGTGTGTGTCTTAGCCGTGTGCCCCTAAATACATACTGATGTCATCAACAGAATGCTCGAGTTTTTGGACACGGACGACTACACAAGCGTGTCTAGATCGTGTGAAGGACACGGGCCAGGGACACGGGCGTGTGCTCGGCTATGTGAAAACCCTTTTAGGCTCGAAATAGAAAATAAATTCAATTAATTTCACACGGGTAGAGGACACGGGCGTGTGAGGCTTAACTTAGAAAATTTTTCAAGGACTTTCTCAGGTCCTCGGTTTAGTCTCAGACCTTTCTCAATGTATGTTTTGGGCCCCGTAGGCCCATATTAGGTACACAAAGATGTTGTTTGATTGGGTTCAAATTGGAACGAATTTTATAACTCGTATTTCCCGAAAATATTCGAGTACATGTCTGGTAAAGCCTCGTACTTGGTCCCAGCCTTGGGTACAGGTAAAAGGTGTTATAGAGAAAGTGTGTGATTTGTGTTTGGAAAAAATTTCAAATGGGAAGGATGAAAGAGGGGAGAAACGTGGAAGGGGGGTTTATAGTTGAATAGGAAAGAAAAACTTATTTTTAAAACTTGGATTAATTACTTTTGGGCAACTCTCAAGTTTGACCCTTTTACAAATTAGTCGCCTTTCAATTAAAAACCCTTTTTCCTTAATCCTTTTTAAACCCTATTTTATTTTTTTTAAAACCGTTTTAAAGCAATTGATTTTCAAACTCTTAATTCAAATTTCCCTAACCTAATTTTAGGCCACTATTATTTTTATATTATTTTATCCTTATTATTCACTTTGAACGTAATTCCGAGACCCAAATATGCTACCCGAACCAATAACCCGAAATTACTAGACTGAATTTTCGGATGTGACACTCACCCTGTCTGTAATAAATTATCGTATTAGTTAAATATGCCAATCAAAAAAATAATGACGTGTAAATTTATAAAATACTCATGAATAGAAAGTAAAAATTTTTTACCGGCACATTAATGATAATGGTTGTATGTTCGATTGCTCTAATCAATAGACTTATTTCGATATCTACACAAACAAAATTGAATAATCATACCATTTTAAAACATAAATGCATCCACATAATAATATTTACCACAACACATTTTCATGAATAATAATTTTATTTTTGTTTATTTAAATGAAACATCCACATAATAAAAATATTAACCACCAACTAACAAAAACAATTAAAATAAATTACCTTAACACGTATTTTTGCATTTGAAATTTAATTATATTTATTAAAAATATATAAATATAAGCATAACTAATCTAATAAAACAAAATTACAAACATAAAAAAAACCTCCAACACAAATTGTAATAGCTCGGTTTTAGTACGGTAAAAATGGCGGTTTTGGAATCTCATTTATGATGTTTGAGTCAATAAATGTTACTATTTAATGTTTACGAGATTATTATAAAGGTTAATTAAAGTTTGGCCCCTTAATTTTGTCAATTGGGCAGTTAATTATGGTAAAATGACAAAATTGTAAAAGTTGCAAAAGTTCATCACTATGAATTTTTAAATAGTTAAAGGACCAATTGAGAAATTGGACCATTAGTAAATGGCTAAATGGTGGTGAATATTAGTTGGAATCCACCAAATTTGTTAAATTATGCTTAAGGTTAATTAATAAACATTAATTAAGTTAATTAAAATTAATTATAAACTAAAAAAACTATAAAAGTAAAAATAAAAGAAACAAAAGTCATCTTTTATCCATCTTCTTCTACCTCGTGAAAAAAATAGGGTTTGCAAAGCTCAAACTTTCGGCCATTTATAGGTGAGTTCAATTTAGTCATTTTCTTGTAACTTTTATGTTTTTGAGATCGTGGGAGTTCGATTTAGCTAGCTCATTCACCAATTTATAAAATTGTTAAAATTTCTAAAATTTTCCATTGATGAATTCTTAAAGAAATTGATATTAAATTGTTAGATTTAAGTTTTGATATGAAAAAGGGACTAGATTGTAAATTTCAATTGCTAGTTTTTTAACAAAAGGACTAAAGTGTGTAAATTTTGAAATTGATGAGAAATTTTTGTAATTATTTATATAGAGTGTTATAGTAAGATGTAATTGAGATCAGTTTTGACATTGAAGCTCAAATTTGAAACTTATGAAAAATTTGATTTTAGGGACTAAATTGAATAAAATGCAAAATTTTAGGGGCATTCAAATAATGAATTGAATAGATACATGCATATAATAGGATGATATACGATGTTTGGAATTGATAAATTAATTGAATTATTATATTGATCGAGAATTAAACCAAATCGAAGATAATCAGGGAAATGGCAAAACTGTTAGTCCTTAGAGAGTTGTTCGTTTATTGTTTTGCCAAGTGAGTTCATGCAGAAATTTCTATGTTAATTCGTGCTATATTTTTATTGTATCATTTTTTCTATTACTTTGAAGTGATGTGAATATAATGACTTTTGACATTAAAAAGATTAAATTGTAAAGTATGAAATACATGACAATTACGAATAGGTAGAGGTACCGGATGGATATGAAGTGCTTATATAATTGGTATAATATGTATATACTATTACAGGGGTTGAAATGATATGGTCACCATAACCTAAGGCTTGTGTGAGCCATTTCATAACCTAAGGCTTGTATAAGCCATTTCATAAACAAAAACTTGTCTGGGCAAAAATGTTAGCTTATGTGAGCAAATTCATAATATCAATTTGTGTAAGCAATCCTGATCATTGTCAGCTTGTGTGAGCACCATAGCCCCATGTATCCGATTATTGGTTTACTAAGGTTCTCTCAGATGAAGAAATGGTGTCCTAATGAAAATGAAAGTGTTAAAACGATTTGAATATGAAATGAATTACATTTGTTTATAATTGATTATGAACTGGATGGTATAATATGCTATACTAAATGGTTGAATATGTATATGTGATTGGTATTATAAGTCTTTGTTATGCTAAAGAACTAACCTAGTTTTTGAATTATTTATATGCATATGATAGCTTAAGGATGCCAAAGAATGCCATATAGTTTATTAATGTATTTGAATGTTTAAATTGTTTTAATACTAAGGTAAGTTAAGTGATTTTTCTTATAGACTTACTAAGCATATCAACATTTGATATGCTTACTCTGTTTCCTCCTTTTTTCCTAGTAGGTTGTTGACCTATTAGTATGGATATGTGTGACTTATCAATATAGAATATCATAATGATAGATATCCTTCTTAACATATGGATATACATATCTTTTCACGGAAACCCTTGAAACTTATTCGCTCTTAATCCAGAACATATCGACACCAAATCTTAGTCTTACTTATTACAGAACTAAAAGAATTTACTCGTATCTTACAATAGAGATAGACATTCAAATTCCTATCTTACCAAACATCTCTAACAATTTACGCCACATAGGCCTAACAGAACACACCACACAAGCAATCATATAGAGTACGCCACCAAGGCGTTCCATTCAAAATTTGTCACAAAGGCATTCCTTTCAGAGCACGCCACAAAGGCATTTCTTAGTTATCATGTTTACGATGTGGATTTTCCTAAAATCACATTGCATGAGGTTTTCCCATCATCGTCCAAGAACACATAGATAACTCCATTAGGAAATCACAATTCATTAGTTCCTTTTCAGAGGGTGCCATCGCCATGGACTTTTCCTTCAAAGTTTGATATCAAATTTTGTGTTTTCTGTCCTGATGGACTTCATCAAATACCATCGTGGTGACCAAACAAAGACTCATTTTACAAACTCTTTATGCACTAACATAATCTAAGCCCAACACTTTAATTCCCCAATATACACCCTAAAGAACACAAATCTCATAGCATACATTCCAAATTTACGTATCTAGCCAAACTTCAACATTACAGTACTCATACAACACCCATCACATAGTTGAATTTATCACATTCCGTACAAATTATACAAACTATCCTTAGCAAACATTTATTACAAACTATCATTAGCAAACATTTATACACTCATAGATATTCTCAAGTAATCATTCATTTAGTCCCATACATATCCTATTCATACTATACTTTTCCTACAGATATGCTTTGGTATGAACAGTATATGTAACACGCTAAACCCAACCTAGAAGCTATGGCCGAATCTGGTATACTGCATCAAAGCGTCATTCAAAAATTGAGTTGTCGGTAAAATTTTATTTCTAAAAGAAAAACCTTTTGTACGGGGTTAGCAAATCATCTCTTCACATACGTTTGTTCAAAATATTTGCCTTTGGGATATTAATTCAACTTAAATCGCGGAAGCTCTTTTGAAAACTTTATTGTTTAAAGCTCGTGTTCTTTAGAAAATCGTGAATAGTTTTAAAACTCAAGTTTTCCTAGACTAGAAGTTTAATATAAGAAATCAAAAGCCCATTAAAAGTTAAAAACCCCCAAATGGCCTTATTACATAACTAAAACCCAAATATGAAAGCTTAAATAAATTGAGTTATTAACAACCAATCTGCGGACGTGTGGCCACCACTGAGTCCCTCGTGGCTCCAAATCGTCTGAGGCTGGAGATTACCTGCACAGTCAAAATAAGGGTAAGTTTTCAAAAACTCGGTGTGTAATCCCCTATCGGTCAACAGTAATAGTGCATACAGTAACGGTCTGGGCCTGAGCCCTATTCATTAACAGTAAAGTCTGGGCCTAAGCCCTATGCAGTAACAGTGTGGGCCTATGCCCAAAACAGGATAATCACAATACAGGTATGCAACCCAACCCAATCCATCCTGCTCACCACCCGTACCAACCAACTCACTGTGTGGGGATTAAATAGACCCACCAGCCAGCTCACTAATATCACAGCGTAGCTACTAATAGTAATGCAGCAAAGCTGCTAATAGCGGTAAACGTGGCGTAGCCGCTAATATCAGAATATGTGGCAAAGCCACCAGAATAGTACTTCCTCCAAATCAGAATCCCAACCCCAATACAGTATATCATGTCATAATATTTCGTGTATGCAAGGTTTCATACTCAGATACGGTCATGCATATATCATACACTCATCAATTAACCTACCTCTAAGGTATAACAGTCATTTCCACCCATTAGGGGTAGAATAGTAATTTTTACTCCTCAGGGGTATTTTGGTCATTTTACCCTCTAGGGTCTCGGTACAGATAATCGACCTCTCAGAAGGTCCACAGTTGCCTCTAGCGGCTTAAGTAACCTAAACAGACCTAACGATGTAAATAGGCCTAAGACCTATTATTCGGCCCAAGTGGGCCCACACGCTCGTGTGGCCTATTTAGCCCAAATTTAACTTCAGCTAAGTGAACTACATAACCCAGTACAAAATTTATCACTTCATCAGTAGATTTAATCATGCGGGCCTCTGAGCTGTTGGGCCCTCCTACTGCTTTTTAAACGAAGCCCTTAACAGCCTATCCCATGCACATGACATGATAAGCCCAACTACTTCCCACCTATCAGTTAGATTTACACAAGCAGGCCCACGGGGCCCATTTGGCCCATCGAGGCCCAGTACACGAGAACAATTGTGGCGGCCTCTATAGTCTATAGCACATGATTTGTGGGCTCGGTTTACCCCACGAGCAGTCATACACTCGTGAGGCCTTACATGCCGAAGTTTCGACTTTTCGGCTTTTGCCGATGTCCAAAAAGAAGGGCGTGAATACACACATGTTTATCACGATCACCAACTTTGGCACATCCTGTATTGAGTCTTAATCACTTCCCCCCTCACCAACTCATCTGGTTCGCTCTATTTACAGCCAGCTTCTCACCAATGCTCATGTTAGCTTCTCGATGTGGGATTACTTTCAACCATTAGGCAAATTCCTTATTTTTCTTTTTTTTTATGACCACTTCAACCACAAAGTTCCAATCCAATCCACCTCCTACACAGCTCAAACAGCAAAATAAATACTCCATTGCTCATCCCAAGACTTGAACCTTAGACCTCACAGTTACACAACACGCCACCTTGCCACTCCACCAAAGGCTCTTTTTGTGTCACAAAATATCCTCAATTAATTATAAGGTCTATAGGCCAAAGTCCAAGTTCCTTTAAAAGAAAAACAAAAATAAATTGCAAGAGCCAAGACTTGAACCCAGGCTCTCTTGCAACCTTAATGACGCCACAACCACTGGACCACATGCTTCCTTGTGTCATTTACTTAACACAATAATTTAAAAGGCCATCATCTAAGCATCCAGGGTTTTATTTACTTAAAACCAAAATTTCTGCTAAAGCCCAGGTTTGAACCCAAGATTTCTCAGACACTTCGCAGAGCACTTAATCACTGAAGAAGATACACAGTTGTGTCATTTCCTTTCACAATTAACTACTTATATACAGCCTCCCTACAGACCCATACTTAAGGCCCAATACTTCTAGGCCCAAATTTGGGGAGTTACAACTCTACCCCCTTTAAGAAATTTCGGCCTCGAAATTTACCTGTTCAGAATAAGTGAGGGTATTGCTTCTGAATCGCTTTCTCAGGCTCCCACGTGGCTTTCTCTGAACTGTGATTACGCCAGAACAATTTGTCCAGTGGAACAGATTTTTTTCTTAACACCTTAACATCATGATCCAATATCTGCATCAATTCCTCATCGATAGTCAAATCAGGTCCAACCTCGATTTCCTCAACTGATACAATGTGCGAGGGATCAGAACGGTATCGCCTCAGCATTGAAACATGAAACACGTCATGAATCCTATCCAACTCTAGAGGCAACTCAAGTTGATAAGCAACTGATTCGGTAAAGTCCAATAAACCTAAGGCTATGCTTGCCTTTTCGCCCAAACCTAAAAATTTTCTTTCATGGTGAGACCTTGAGAAAGACATAATCCCCCATAGAGTACTCAATCTCTTTATGCTTCAAGTCTGCATAAGACTTCTACCTATCAAATGCTTCCTTTAACCGGTCTCGAATCAGTTTCACCTTATCTTCTATTTCAAAAATTAATTCTGGCCCCAGAACTTGCCGCGCACCTAGATCAGTCCAACAAGTAGGAGTACGAACCTACGACCATACAACGCCTCGAATGGTGCCATTCAAATACTAGACTGGTAGCTGTTGTTATAAGAAAACTCTGCCAACAGAAGATAACAGTTGCCTTTGAAATCAATTACACAACCTCTTAACATGTCTTGCAGTATCTGAATCACCCTCTCTGACTGCCCATCCGTCTGAGGGTGGAACGCAGTACTGAAATCCAGCCTTGTACCCAAAGCTTCGTGTAACTTTTTCCAGAACCGAGATGTGAATCTAGGATCTTTGTCAGATATGATAGAAACCGGTACACCATGCATCTCACAATTTAAGCTACATACAACTTGGCCAATTTCTGTAATGAATAATCCGTGTAGACCGGTATAAAATGGGTAGATTTAGTCAATCGGTCCACAATTACCCATATCAACTCCTTCTTAGTCGGCGTCAAGGGTAGCCCACTCACAAAATCCATGGTTACCCTCTCCCACTTTCAGAGTGGAATTTTAACTGGTTGTAGTAACCCAGAAGGTAATTGATGCTCAGCCTTAACTTGCTGGCATGTCAAGTACTTATTCACATACTCGGTAACTTCGCATTTCAACCCTGGCCACTAGTACAGCTCACAAAGATCTCAATATAACTTGTTTCTTCCAGGATGCATAGCATATGGACTACTATGTACCTCTTGCAGTATAGACTGCCTCAGATCAGAATCCCTCAGTATACATACTTTTCTACAAAAGCATAATACTCCTTTCTTATTTAGCCCAAAATCCGTGGTCTCACCATTCTCAACTTGTCAAAAATGAGAAGCTAGCGAATCATCTAGCAACTGTTTCTCCTTAATTTGATCAATCCAAGTCTGTCTCACTTATAGCTCAGCTAACAAGCTACCATCATCGAACAGGCTGAGATGAGCAAACATTGCTCTCAAATCAGATACAACCCTACGACTCAGTGCATTAGCTACCACATTAGCTTTACCAGAGTGATACTCAATTGAACAATCATAGTCCTTAAGTAACTCTATCCACCTTCGTCGCTTAAGCTTCAACTCCTTTTAAGTAAGAAAATATTTGAGGCTTTTATGATCTGTGTAAATAATCGTCTTTTCACCGCATAAGTAATGTCTCCAAATCTTCAGTGAAAACACCACCGCAGCTAATTCGAAGTCATGAGTGGGGTAATTTGTCTCGTGAGGCTTGAGCTGATAAGACGCATAAGCAACCACCTTACCCTCTTGCATCAACACACAACCCAAGCTAATGGGCCTGGGTTCCTTCCTGAACTCTAGTTGAATCAAAACAGGGGCCTTGTTTAAAACATCCTTCAGTTTCTCAAAACTCTCTTGTTGCTTATCAGTCCAATTAAACGGTACCCCTCTACACAGTAACTTAGTCAAAGGTGCAGTAATTAATGAAAATCCTTCAACAAAACGTCTGTAATACCCAGCCAGACCCTAAAAGCTTCGAATCTCAGATACCGTCTTTGGTGGTTTCCAATCCACTATAGCTTCAATTTTTCAAGGATCCACCCTAATTCCCTCTGCCGACACTACATGTCCTAGAAATGTCACTTCTCGTAGCCAGAATTCACACTTGCTGAACTTTGTATAAAGCTATTTTTCCCTCAGAACTTGCAAAACAATACGAAGATGTGCATCATGCTTCTCCTTGGTTCTTGAATACACCAAGATGTCATCTATAAACACAACTATGAACCGATCCAAATAAGACTAGAATACTCAGTTCATTAAATCCATGAAAGCCACTGGAGCATTCATCAACCCAAATGGCATCACCAGGAGCTCGTAATGACCATAACAAGTTCTAAACACAGTCTTATACACGTCAGCCTCCTTAACCTTTAGCTGATGATACCCAGACCGAAGATCCATCTTAGAGAAAATCGTAGCTCCTTGCAGCTGATCAAATAGATCATCTATCCACGTTAAAAGGAACGTATTCTTGATAGTCAGCTTGTTCAATTGACGATAATCAATGCACATGCGCATGGATCCATCCTTCTTCTTCACAAACAACACCGGTGCTCCCCACGGAGACATACTCAGTCGAATGAATCCTCGATTCAATAGCTCTTGGATTTGAGCCTTTAGCTCCACCAGCTCTTTCGGTGCCATCCTATAAGGGGCAATGGACACTGGAGCTGTTCCAGATAGGAGTTCAATACCGAATTCAACCTCACAATCTAGAGGCAATCTCAAAAGCTCTTCAGGAAATACATCCAAAAACTCTTTGATAGTTCTGACATCTCCCACAGAAGGACCTTTAGAATAAAAAATACTAACATATGCTAGGAACGCCTCGCAACCTTTGCGAACCAGCTTCTCAACCCTTAACACAGAAATCACATTAGACAAATAATATCTTTGCTCCCCCATCACCATCACCTCCTCATCCTCTGTAGACTTCAACACCATACGCTTAGCAGAACAATCCAATTTCGCACGGTGTTTCACTAGCCAATCCATGCCCAATATAATATCAAATTCCCCAAACAGCAGTTCCACCAAATCTGTCGAAAAGACCACCTCTTGGACTTCTTGATCGCGTGAATTCGTGATAGGTTTTAAAGATTTATAATTACTCGTTCTTGAACTAACTATTATTGCGATGTAGGCAAGTGTACCTATCGAACAGTAGTATATTTTTAGCAAGACCGGATTGTCGAACCCAAAGGAACTAAAAGTACTAGTAATGACTGTCTTTTTATTATTTTTGTTTTAATTAACTAATTATCAAAACTAAGAACTTACAAAGAAAAGAATTGGGGAATTGCTTTTGGGGAAAATCAATTGACTTAAGACAATACCTAAGGAAAAATCCACCTAGACTTTACTTGTTATTCTGGCTCCGAATCGGATGATTTATTCATTCAACTTGTTCCATAGAGATCCCTAAGTTATGTTATTATCTCTATTCAAGACTAATAACGTCTAATCCCTAGATTGAATAACCGAGACTTTTTTTTAGCTAACACTCTAGTGTTGCATTAACTCGATCTATGGATCCCCTTATTAGGTTTTACCCTAATCCGACAAAATCTTGTCATCTTATGTCTAGGCGCGCAATCAACTCCGCTTAATTATGACAAATGTACTCTTAGACATGGTCTATTCCTCCTCTGAATAAGAGCTTGTCTTGAATGTAACACCCCGTACCTGAGACCGCTGCCGGAGTCAGACACGAGGGGTTAACGGCTTAAACCATTCATTTTCACAGTCCATTTTAAAAATTTTCCAGGCAGTTGGCTAACTGCGTCACTGTCACTTTAAAAATCATATCTTGAGTTCCAAAACTCGAAAATCAGTTTTGTAATTTTTCCCTGAAACTAAACTCATATATGCATCTACAAAGTTTTTTCTAGAATTTTTGGTCGGGCCAATTAGTACAGTTTATTAGTTAAAGTCTCCCATGTTAAAGGGATCGACTACACTGACCTTTGCGCATTACGACTTGGATATCTCCCTGTACAGGGCTTCAATACTGATGCCGTTTGTTTCTATAGAAACTAGACTCAAATAAGAATCTATAAATATATGGCATGACTCCTAATTATCTCTGGTTAATGTATAATGAATTTCCAAAGTCGGAACAGGGAATCCAGAAACCGTTCTGGCCCTATTTCACGAAAACCTAAATATCTCTTAACATACAACTCATATGACCATTTCGTTTCTTCCATATGAAAGTAGATTCATCATGGTTCATTTAAATAATTTATTCACTATTTAATTCCATTCCTACTATTTTTAGTGATTTTTCACATCCACATCGCTGCTGCTGTCAGCATCTGCCTTTAAGGTAGACTTTACCTATTTCATAGTTTCCATGATTCAATTAGCCCTTTTGCATACATAGCACAAAGTATAATCATGATTAACCATTCAATGGCTAATCGTTTCTAAACATTTCCACACCTCTTAGTGATCAACATACAAAACGATTATAGTACTATGCTAAAACGATATAAGCCATTTTCGCATGGCTATCCAAATTTACACAAAATCCATGGGTACATGACCAACAACAAAAAGGGTAGTCCTATACATGCCATTTCAAAGTTCAACCAAAATTGTACCAAAAGGAGGCTTTGATAGTGTGGGAGACTTCGACTTCCAAATATCCCGAGTCCGATGGTGACGAGCCAAAATCTATAAAACAGAGGAACAAAGAAACGGAGTAAGCAATTTATGCTTAGTAAGTTTTGAGCAAGGATTCCAAAGACAACAAAAGCATAACATTCAGATAGCTAAACGGATAATTTCATATGCACAAATTCTCAATATCATACTTACTTCACATTACCAACCCTTATGTTCATACACAAAAGATCAACTTAGCCAAAGGCCTAGGTAGCTCATTTATCAACTGAAATAATACTTATTTGTAAGGGCTCGACTAATTCAAAGCACATACTGAAACATACCTCATTGTCGGGATTTCACAAGTGTATTAACTGAAATTTTTACAGCAAGTTCATTCATTCCAGAATCACGTACCTTCGGAGTTTAACCGGATATAGCCACTCGTTCAAATACCTTCGGGACATGGCCCGGTTATAGTAGCTCGCACAAATGCCTTTGGGACTTATCCCGGATTTAGTAACTCGCACAAATGCCTTCGGATCTTAGTCCGGATTTAGTAACTCGCACTAATGCCTTCGGATCTTAGTCCGGATATAGTCACTTAGCACAAAGCCTTCGAGACTTAGCCCGGACATCATTTGAAGAACCATGCACACATATATCAATAAATCATGACACATCCATATTTCATTTTCATTACCAAAGCTCAACACAAGACACTTATCATATTTACAATTTCGGCTCAATAGCCACATACAAAGGGCATGATTTTGATTTACTTAAGACATAATCTAATCGAATCATAATTTAAGTTCCATTACTCAAAAACTTACCTCGGATGTTGTCGAACGGCTTCAACGGCTATTTGATCACTTTTTCCTTTCCCTTATCCAACTGTGGTCCCCTAAGCTCTTGAGCTAATTCAAACAAATTTAACTTATCAAAGTCTCATTTTGCTAGCTTATGGCCGAATATGACAAGGAGTTTGATAGGTCATATGGCCACCCTTTAGCTCAAATACACAATGATCATACGCATTTTTAATCACATCAACAATTTAATACAATTCATTCAAACATCAAAAGAGAAGCTCAAGGTACTTAGCCCATATATATACATTAGACATTAGAGTCACATATGTACGAAATCACGAATCGAATTCAACATACTAGCTAATATTTCCCCTTAGCCGAATTTTCTAAGTCAAGCTAAAGCCATCAATAGGCTACCAATGGCCGAACATACACATCTATGCTAAGGCCGATTGCACCACTTAATACATTCTACAAGTATGGTCACTTGTGTTGACTAAACACCATTTGTTTCAAGTTCAAAACTTGGCTAATACACATATGTACACTATTAAAGCATCCTCTCCCTTTACACTAATTCAACACATGCATTACCCATAATATACCAAATTACATTCGGCCTTAGCACACAACTTGCTAGCCGATTCTTCTCCATCTAGCAACCAATGCACATCTGAGCTCATTTGTTAGACTCTACTTCATCTAACAACAACCTTATTTCTCTTCTATATCCTACCATGGCGAATGCATCACAACACCTTACCATTTCAATTTTTGGTCATGGTTGAACAAGGAACTTAATGTCTCACTCAAGGATGCTAAAAGGAGATTCAAGAGTTATCAATCCACCATCACATGCATCATTAACAAGCTTCACATTTAGCATGCAATGATATCAACACAAAATCCACCTTGGCGAATACCATCCCCATGACATAGCAAAGATTTGAACCATGGGCTAATAAGAACATCAAGCTAGCAACTAAAACATGCATGAATCTCATGGCACAACATCAAACATACCTTAATATTGATACAAGTATGGCGAACCTCCTCCTAATCCTCTTCTAAACCAAACATGGAGCAAGAATTCCTTCCTTCTTCCTTAGAATTTTCGGCCAAAAGAAAATGAAAAGGATGAACAACCTTTTTTTTTCTCTTCTTCAACTCACGGCAATGGGGGAATCACACACTTCTTTCCTTTTTTTTTATTACCCATACTCCTTATTTTATTTATTCCAACATAAACCACTTACACAACATGTTTTATGACATGTTTTGCCTATCCCCTTGTCATGGCCGCCACTAGGCTTTAATCTAGGAAATTTGACATGCAAGCCCATCATTTTCACAACATGCATTAATAGGCCACTTTACATTTGCCTAGCACATTTCTAAATTTTCTCACATAAGTCCTATTTGATAAAATTCACTTACAATTAACAAAAATTCAAACATGAATTTTTCACACATGCATATGTACATATAATGAGCATCAACTATGACGGCTAATTATTTTTATGACTCGGTTTAGTGGTCCCGAGACCACTTTCCTGTGACAGCCCAAAATTGACCCTAGTCGGAAGGTGGTCTCGGGACCACAAAACCGAGGCATAAAAATAATTTAAAATTTATTTCGATGCCTATAATATGTGTGTATTCATGTATGACATTTTGATGATTGATTTAGTGTTATAAAGGTGAATTTCACTAGAAAGAACCTAGTAGTGAACTTTGAAAGTATGATGGGAAATGTGTGATGACTAATTAAAGCATGCATGCAAAATAATGGACTTGCATGTCAAATTCCCTTTGTACAAGTGATGGCGGCCATGACAAAGAGATATGGGCTAAACATGTCATGAAACATGTTTTGTTGGGCATTAGGGAGAAATAATAAACAAATAAGCATGGGTAAGAAAAGAATGAAAAAAAAAATGTGTGTGAGTGTGGTAATCCCCCTTGCCGTGAGTTGAGAAAGAAGGAAGAAAAAAAATTTGTTGTGTTCATCCTTTCTCATCTTTTGGCCGAAAACCATAAGGAGGAAGAAAGAGGATTTTGCTTCATGCTTGGTTTAGAAGAGATCTAGAAGGTGATTTGGCTAAATTGGCATCAAGATTAAGGTATGTATGAGGTTGTGTTAGGAGTTTCATGCATGTTTTGGTTGCTAACTTGATGTGCATGTTATCCATGGCTCAAATCTTTGTTATGCCATGGAAATGGTATTTGGCCAAAGTTGTTATGGTAATAAAGCCATTGCATGCTAAGTGTGAAGCTTGATGATGATGCATGCAATGATGGATTGTCTACTCATGAGTAAGATTTTGAGTTTTCTTTTTGTTTAACCATGATTGAAGTTGAAAAGGGGCATGATTGTCATATTCGGCCATGATGCATTCATGAGCATGGTTCATGCTTCTTGCATGTTAGTTAAAATTTGTGTTTTGGATGGCTATGGACACCTTGAAATTCGGCCGTGCTCATATATGTATATATATGTTTGCACATGATGTTTTGGTTGTGAACTAAGTGATGAATATGTTTTTTTTAAAGAAGAAGATGTTGAAGAATGATTGTGAAATTGCAAGCACATTCGGCCTAGCACACATATGAGTGCTTGATGCTATAATATAAGTTTTGAGCTACAATATGCAAAGCATTAACTAGTAAAATGCATGCTGTTTTTGTGAGGTATTAAGTGCATAATTGGCCTCAACATGGACATGAATATTCGGCCTTGGGTAGCCTATTGAAGGCCTTAGCTTTTCCTTGATGCTCGAATGAATTGTATTGAATTGCTTGATGTAGTATAAAATGTGCATGACCATTGTGTATTCAAGCTAAAGGGTGGCCATATGACCATTTAAACTCCTTGTCATATTCGCCATAAGCTAGCACAATGAGGTTTTAATAAATTGAATTTGTTTGAATTAGCTCAAGAGCTTAGAGGGCCACAATTGGACAAGGGAAGGAAAAGTGATCGAATAGCCGTAAAAGCCGTTCGACAACATCCGAGGTAAGTCCTCAAGAAGTGACCTTAATTGAATTATGTGGAATGAAATATGGATGTATTGATTATTGATTTATGTGTGTATGAGTATTCGAATGATACCCGGCTAAGTCCCGGCGATTATGCTAATGATTATAATTGTGTTTGAGCCTTAGTAACGAAATGAAATATGTATGTCCAATGATTATTGATGTATGTGTGCATGAGAAATTGAATGATATCCGGCTAAGCCCAAAGACAATTATGCTGGAAATTATAACCGGGTTAAGACCAAGGCAATGGTGCTAGTGGCTATATCCGGCTAAGACCAAGGCATTCGTGCGAGTCATTCTATCCGGCTAAGACCAAGGCATTTGTGCAATCGTGATATCCGGGTTAAGTCCCGTGAGGCCTTGGTGCGGGTTACCATATCCGGCTATGTCCCAAGGCGTTTGAACGAGTAGCTATATCCGGTTAAGCTCAAAGGTATGTGATTTGAAAATTTTAAGCTTGCTGGAAAATTTCAGCTAATACACTTGTGAAATTTCCCAATAACAAGGTAAGTGTGGTGTGTGCTTTATGCTAGGAGTAAGAGCGTATGCATATCCGCTCCTATGATGGAACGAGTTATCGGCCTTAACGAAGCCGTTATTTGTGTATGAACCTAAGAGTTGGGATGGTGAAGTAAGTATGATTATGTGAATGTGTATTAGTGAAATGATGTATTTGGTTATGTGAATGTAATGCTTTAATTAAAGCTGATTTTATTCCTTGAGACTTACTAAGCATAAAAATGCTTACCCCGTTGCTTTGGCTCTCTGTCTTATAGATTTTGCTCGATAGCAATCGGATTCGGGATCATTAAAGTCGAAGTCATCCACACTATCAACGCCTCTATTTTGGTATAAATTTTGGTTGAACTTTGAAATGGCATGTATAGGACTACCCCTTGTTGGTTTAAAAATGTGGTGATGTATATGTGTACGGCCATGCGAAAACGGCTCGTAAAAGTCAAGAATGAACTTAAACTATTTGCGGTTTGTATATATACATATGGTGTCATGATGTGACTATGATTTGGAAATGGGAATGTTGGTCACATGATCAGCCATTGGCATGGTTAAAATGATCATATGTGGACCTATGTATGGCAAGACTAGTTGGTTCATGGAGACTACAAAATAGGTAAGACCTACCTTAAAAACAGATGCTGCCGGCTGCAGTAACGTGAATGTGAAAAATCACCAAACTTTGTAGGAATGGTATTAAATAGTGAATCAGCTATGTAAATGAACCTTGATGAGTCTATTTTCATATGGAAGAAACGAAATGGTCATAGGAGTTACTTGTTAAGAGATATTAAAGCTATTGTGAAACAGGGCCAGAATGGTTTCTGGGTCCCCTGTCGCAACTTTAAAAATTTACTATAAATTATCCAGAAAGAATTAGGAGTCATGCCTTATATGTGCAGATTCCATTTTGAGTCTAGTTTCATTAGAAACAAACGGAACCAGTATTAAAGCCCTGTACAGGAGATATTCAAGTTGTAAAGCGCGAAGGTCAGAGCAGTCGATCCCTGTAACAGGGGTGACTTTAACTAATAAACTGTACCAATTGGCCTGACCAAAATTTCTAGAAATAAATCCATGGATGGATATATGAGTCTAAATTCAGGGAAAATTTACAAAACCAGTTTCCGAGTTTTGAAACTCGAGATATGATTTTTAAGGCGACAGTGACGCAGTTTTCCAGCCCGACTGGAAATGTCAAATTGGTGGGCAAAATATGTGGACTTGACTTGTTAACCCCTCGTGTCCGACACCGGTGATGGTCTCGGGATCGGGGTGTTACAATTTTATTGGTATCAGAGCCACGGTTTAGTCGATTCTAGGACTACCGTGAGGTGTTTGGGGTCTAGCTATACATGCCATTAAATGATGAATCGATAGTGTGGTGATTTCTGACAATTTGACTTTGAGTTTGTTTATAGCAATGGATCCCGATCCCAACCGAGCAATAGCTGATGATGGGGAGAGTGTGGCGCTGCTCCCGCACAAGGGACAAGATCTTGCGGACTCTCAACCTATGGCCAGCAATCCGAATGATGAGGCTAGGCAAGCCTTTTGTAGTGTGATGAACGAATGGTTTAACCAATACATTCGAACTAACATCTTTGTTCCACAACCTCCATTCCCGACAAATGCAACCCCGCACCTACAATACCTCCGTAATCCGACCAAATAAGGTCAAGTAAGCCCCAATCGATAGGATTCAAAACATGGGGCCACTGAATTTAAAGCTACGGATGATGATGATGCCGAACGAGCTGAATTTTGGTTGGACAACACTATCCGGTGCTCGATGAGCTATCTTGTACACCGATGAGTGCTTAAAGTGTACCATCTCCTTGCTACGTGATTCCGCCTACTATTGGTGGAGTACTCGACTTCGTGGTGCCTAGAGAGCAAGTGACTTGGGAATTCTTTCAAACCGAGTTCAAAAAAGTATATCAGTCAGAGATTCATCGACCAAAAGCGAAGGAAATTTCTTGATCTTAAGCAAGGTTCTATGTCGGTTACCGACTATGAACGAAAATTTGTGAGGCTTAGCATTTACGCGCGAGAATGCATTTCGTTCGAAACTATTATGT
Organism: Gossypium arboreum; assembly: GCF_025698485.1. NCBI lineage: Eukaryota > Viridiplantae > Streptophyta > Magnoliopsida > Malvales > Malvaceae > Gossypium > Gossypium arboreum. Next base: position 9,630,522 of record NC_069071.1, read on the forward strand.
GTAAACGCTTCGAGGATGGGCTGGATGATGATATAAGGATGTTCGTTGGCATTCTCGAAATACAAGAGATCGTAGTACTTGTTGAGCGAGCTTGTAAAGCCGAAGAGCTTAGAAAGGAGAAACAAAAAGCTGATGTGGGAACTAGAGAATTCCGAAAGAGGTCCTTGGGAAAGTCTCTTCAACAGGCATCGAAGAGATTTCGAGATGATGTGAACCGGTCTAGAGGCGCTTTGGGCTTTTCTAGACAAGGACGCGATCGACCCCCTGTGACCACACGAGTTACTTCGATCGCCAGTGGTGGAAATGATCGTCGAGAGAGGGCGGAGTGTCAACATTGTGGCAAATGGCATTCGGGGAGCTGTTGGTTTCGTGATCGCTCCTGCTATAAGTGTGGATCGGCCGACCACTTTATGAAGGATTGCTCGAGGATGCTTGAACAGAATGTGAGTCGAGTGGAAACCCGGTGCTACCATCGCCGAGGTAGGCCACCTAGAAATATGGGCAATGTCGATGGCGGTCGAGAGGATCTAGAGATGCTACCATCGGATCTCGAGGCTCGTGCTCTGCGAGGACTTATGCCATCTGCGCCGCGAGGATGCCGCCTCTCGGATGTCATTACGGTGCTTTCACTCTTTTCAATACTATTGTGATTGCTTTGATTGACCCCGGTTCTACTCAATCTTATATATGTGAAACCTTAGCATCCAAAGAAGACTTTGCCTATTGAGTCTACTGAGTTTGTAATTCGGGTGTCAAACCCATTGGGTCATTACGTGCTTGTCAACAAAGTGTGCAAGAAAAGTCCCCTAGTGTTCCGAGGTTCTTGTTTCCCGGCGGACTTGATGCTTTTGCCGTTCGATGAATTCGACGTTATTCTTGGTTTGGATGGGTTGACCATGCACGATGCGGTCGTAAATTGCAAAAGAAAGACTATCGATTTGAGGTGCGCGAATAACGAGATAATTGGTCGAGTTTACGGACTTAAAGGGTTGCCACCGTAATATCGCAATGTTGGCCCGAAAATATGTAAGAAAAGGTGCGGCGTACCTTGCGTATGTGCTCGATGACAAGGAATCGAAAAGAAACCCGAATCTCGCCGTGGTTTGTGAATACCGGATGTTTTCCTGAAGAATTGCCGGGTTTACCACTGCTCGAAATAAAATTTGGCATCGAATTGGTACCGGTACCACTCAATTTCGATAGCTCCGTATCGTATGGCACCAACGAATTAAAGGAGTTGAAAGCTCGGTTGCAAGAATTGGTGGATAGAGGTTTTGCCCGCCGAGTTTCTCCTTTGGGTGCGCCGGTGTTGTTCGTGAAGAAGAAGGATGGAACCATGCGGTTGTGCATCGACTATCGTCGACAATAAAGCGACGATAAAGAACAAATATCCGTTACCACGTATCGATGACTTGTTCGATCAACTGAAGGGAGCCTCGGTGTTCTCGAAAATAGATTTGAGATCGGGCTATTATCAATTGCGAATCCGAGATTCGGACGTACCCAAGACGCCTTGAGCGAGATATGGTCACTATGAGTTCCTAGTGATGCCGTTTGGGCTCACTAATGCCCTCGCGGTATTTATGGATTTAATGAATCGGATCTTCGCACCATATTTGGATCGATTCGTAGTCGTGTTCATTGATGACATCTTGGTCTATTCAAGAAATGAGATCGAACATCTTGAACACTTGCGGTTAGTCTTTGCAAATTTTACGGATAAGCAATTATATGCTAAGTTCAAAGAAGGGTGAGTTCGTTAAGAGAGGTTAGCTTCTTGGGTCATGTGGTATCGCGACGGGTATTCGAGTCGACCAATAAAATTTCAGCCATACTTAATTGGAAGCCTTCGAGAAATATTACTTGAGGTTCGAGCTTTTGGGGCTTGCTTGGTTATTACCGACGATTTGTAAAGGTTTCTCAACGATAGCCACGCCGATGACGGCTTACTCCAAAAGGATGTTAAGTTCAAATGGACGGAGAAATGCCAAAAAAGTTTCGATCAACTAAAGACTTATTTGACTGAAGCCCCAATTCTAGTGCAACCTGAATCTGGCAAAGAGTTTGTCATCTATAGTGACGCTTCCCTCCTTGGGTTAGGTTGCGTATTGATGCAAGAAGGTCGAGTTGTGGCCTATGCGTCGAGGCAATTGAAGCCACACGAAAAAAAATTATCCGACCCATGATCTCGAATTGGCGCCATCGTGTTCGCTTTAAAGATTTGGCGACATTACTTATTTGGTGAAAGGTGCCATGTGTACTCGGATCACAAAAGTCTCAAATATTTGATGACCCAAAGAGACTTAAATCTGCGACAAAGACGTTGGCTTGAACTGTTAAAGGATTATGAGTGGTCATTGACTATCACCCGGAAAGGCGAATGTGGTTGCGGATGCCTTGAGTCGTAAATCATTATTCGCTTTCGAGCGATGAGCGATGCACTTATGCTGCTTCGATCCGATAGTGTGTTAGTAGCTGAATTGAAAGCCAAACCACTATTGATACCTCAAATTCGAGAAGCTCGAAAAGTCGACGACGAGTTGGTCGCAAAAGCGGGCCGAGTGTGTTCGAACAAGGACTCGAAATTTCAAATTGATGATGACGATTGTTGGAGGTTCAAAAGTCGTCTGTGTTCCAAAGAATTGAAACTCATTTCGATAATTCAATGAAGCCCTTGTAGCCGAATGGCAATCCACCCAGGAGTACGAAGATGTACAATGATTTGAAACGTCGGTTTTGGTGGCATGGTATGAAGCGAGACATCTCCGACTTTGTTTGAGATGTTTAATATGTCAACAAGTGAAAGTGGAACATCGTGCCTTGAGGATTACTTGACCAATCACGATACCCGAGTGGAAATGGGATCGAGTCACAATAGACTTTGTATCCGGACCGCCATTGTCGCAGTAAGAAGGATGCGGTTTGGGTCGTGGTAGATCGATTGACTAAGTCTGCTCACTTTGTCCCGTCGCATGAATTTTTCAATGGACAAATTAGCCGAATCGACGCTTCTCGATTGTGAGATTACACGGGTGCCTATTTCCATCGTGTCGAATAGAGATCCGAGATTTACCTCGCGATTTTGGAAAAAGTTGCAAGAAGTTTTGGGTACCAAGTTGCATTTCAAGACCGCCTTTCACCCCAAACCGATGGTCAATTCGAGTGGATAATTCAGATACTTGAGGATATGTTAAGATGTTGCGTCCTCGAGTTTAGTGGTCCATGGGAACGGTATTTGCCATTGATTGAATTAAACACAACAACGACTTTCAATCAAGTATTAAGATGGCACCCTACGAGGCCTTGTACGGTCGTAAATGCCGTACACCATTGATTTGGACCGAGCTTGGTGAAAGCAAGATTTTCGGTGGATTTGATTAGAGATGCTGAATGAAAAGTGAAAGTAATCCGTGAAAGTCTGAAGATAGCCTCCGATCGTCAGAAGTCGTACGCGGACCTGAAGCGTAAGGATATCGAGTATCAGGTGGGTGATAAAGTGTTTCTCAAGGTATCGCCGTGGAGAAAGATACTCAGATTCGGCCGTAAGGGCAAGTTGAGCCGAGGTTCGTTGGGCCATATGAGATATCCGAGCGAGTCGGTCTAGTGGCATATCGTTTGATTTTGCCCCCTGAACTCGAAAAGGTTCACGATGTCTTTCACGTTTCGATGCTTCGACGCTATAGATCCGATCCATCGCACGTGATTAGTCCATCAGAAATTGAAATTCAAGCTAATATGAGTTATGAGGAAGAACCGATTCGTATCCTATCACGAGAAGTGAAAGAGTTGCGAAACAAGCGGGTTCTGCTAGTAAAAGTGTTATGGCTCAAGCACGGGATAGAAGAAGCTACTTGGGAGACTGAGAACTCTATGAAAGAGCGATATCCAAACCTACTTACCGGAAAGATTTTCGGGGACGAAAATTTCTTAAGTGGGGGAGAGTTGTGACAGCCCAAAATTGACCCTAGTCGGAAGGTGGTCTCGGGACCACAAAACCGAGGCATAAAAATAATTTAAAATTTATTTCGATGCCTATAATATGTGTGTATTCATGTATGACATTTTTGATGATTGATTTAGTGTTATAAAGGTGAATTTCACTAGAAAGAACCTAGTAGTGAACTTTGAAAGTATGATGGGGAAATGTGTGATGACTAATTAAAGCATGCATGCAAAATAATGGACTTGCATGTCAAATTCCCTTTGTACAAGTGATGGCCGCCATGACAAAGAGATATGGGCTAAACATGTCATGAAACATGTTTTGTTGGGCATTAGGGAGAAATAATAAACAAATAAGCATGGGTAAGAAAAGAATGAAAAAAAAATGTGTGTGAGTGTGGTAATCCCCCTTGCCGTGAGTTGAGAAAGAAGGAAGAAAAAAATTTGTTGTGTTCATCCTTTCTCATCTTTTGGCCGAAAACCATAAGGAGGAAGAAAGAGGATTTTTGCTTCATGCTTGGTTTAGAAGAGATCTAGAAGGTGATTTGGCTAAATTGGCATCAAGATTAAGGTATGTATGAGGTTGTGTTAGGAGTTTCATGCATGTTTTGGTTGCTAACTTGATGTGCATGTTATCCATGGCTCAAATCTTTGTTATGCCATGGAAATGGTATTTGGCCAAAGTTGTTATGGTAATAAAGCCATTGCATGCTAAGTGTGAAGCTTGATGATGATGCATGCAATGATGGATTGTCTACTCATGAGTAAGATTTTGAGTTTTCTTTTGTTTAACCATGATTGAAGTTGAAAAGGGCATGATTGTCATATTCGCCATGATGCATTCATGAGCATGGTTCATGCTTCTTGCATGTTAGTTAAAATTTGTGTTTTGGATGGCTATGGACACCTTGAAATTCGCCGTGCTCATATATGTATATATATGTTTGCACATGATGTTTTGGTTGTGAACTAAGTGATGAATATGTTTTTTTAAAGAAGAAGATGTTGAAGAATGATTGTGAAATTGCAAGCACATTCGCCTAGCACACATATGAGTGCTTGATGCTATAATATAAGTTTTGAGCTACAATATGCAAAGCATTAACTAGTAAAATGCATGCTGTTTTTGTGAGGTATTAAGTGCATAATTGGCCTCAACATGGACATGAATATTCGACCTTGGGTAGCCTATTGAAGGCCTTAGCTTTTCCTTGATGCTCGAATGAATTGTATTGAATTGCTTGATGTAGTATAAAATGTGCATGACCATTGTGTATTCAAGCTAAAGGGTGGCCATATGACCATTTAAACTCCTTGTCATATTCGCCATAAGCTAGCACAATGAGGTTTTAATAAATTGAATTTGTTTGAATTAGCTCAAGAGCTTAGAGGGCCACAATTGGACAAGGGGAAGGAAAAAGTGATCGAATAGCCGTAAAAGCCGTTCGACAACATCCGAGGTAAGTCCTCAAGAAGTGACCTTAATTGAATTATGTGGAATGAAATATGGATGTATTGATTATTGATTTATGTGTGTATGAGTATTCGAATGATACCCGGGCTAAGTCCCGAAGGCGATTATGCTAATGATTATAATTGTGTTTGAGCCTTAGTAACGGAAATGAAATATGTATGTCCAATGATTATTGATGTATGTGTGCATGAGAAATTGAATGATATCCGGCTAAGCCGAAAGACAATTATGCTGAAATTATAACCGGGTTAAGACCAAGGCAATGGTGCTAGTGGCTATATCCGGGCTAAGACCAAGGCATTCGTGCGAAGTCATTCTATCCGGGCTAAGACCAAGGCATTTGTGCAATCGTGATATCCGGGTTAAGTCCCGTGAGGCCTTGGTGCGGGTTACCATATCCGGCTATGTCCCAAGGCGTTTGAACGAGTAGCTATATCCGGTTAAGCTCAAAGGTATGTGATTTGAAAATTTTAAGCTTGCTGGAAAATTTCAGCTAATACACTTGTGAAATTTCCCAATAACAAGGTAAGTGTGGTGTGTGCTTATGCGCTAGGAGTAAGAGCGTATGCATATCCGCTCCTATGATGGAACGAGTTATCGGCCTTAACGAAGCCGTTATTTGTGTATGAACCTAAGAGTTGGGATGGTGAAGTAAGTATGATTATGTGAATGTGTATTAGTGAAATGATGTATTTGGTTATGTGAATGTAATGCTTTAATTAAAGCTGATTTTATTCCTTGAGACTTACTAAGCATAAAAATGCTTACCCCGTTGCTTTGGCTCTCTGTCTTATAGATTTTGCTCGATAGCAATCGGATTCGGGATCATTAAAGTCGAAGTCATCCACACTATCAACGCCTCTATTTTGGTATAAATTTTGGTTGAACTTTGAAATGGCATGTATAGGACTACCCTTGTTGGTTTAAAAATGTGGTGATGTATATGTGTACGGCCATGCGAAAACGGCTCGTAAAAGTCAAGAATGAACTTAGACTATTTGCGGTTTGTATATATACATATGGTGTCATGATGTGACTATGATTTGGAAATGGGAATGTTGGTCACATGATCAGCCATTGGCATGGTTAAAATGATCATATGTGGACCTATGTATGGCAAGACTAGTTGGTTCATGGAGACTACAAAATAGGTAAGACCTACCTTAAAAACAGATGCTGCCGGCTGCAGTAACGTGAATGTGAAAAATCACCAAACTTTGTAGGAATGGTATTAAATAGTGAATCAGCTATGTAAATGAACCTTGATGAGTCTATTTTCATATGGAAGAAACGAAATGGTCATAGGAGTTACTTGTTAAGAGATATTAAAGCTATTGTGAAACAGGGCCAGAATGGTTTCTGGGTCCCCTGTCGCAACTTTAAAAATTTACTATAAATTATCCAGAAAGAATTAGGAGTCATGCCTTATATGTGCAGATTCCATTTTGAGTCTAGTTTCATTAGAAACAAACGGAACCAGTATTAAAGCCCTGTACAGGGAGATATTCAAGTTGTAAAGCGCGAAGGTCAGAGCAGTCGATCCCTGTAACAGGGGTGACTTTAACTAATAAACTGTACCAATTGGCCTGACCAAAATTTCTAGAAATAAATCCATGGATGGATATATGAGTCTAAATTCAGGGAAAATTTACAAAACCAGTTTCCGAGTTTTGAAACTCGAGATATGATTTTTAAGGCGACAGTGACGCAGTTTTCCAGCCCGACTGGAAATGTCAAATTGGTGGGCAAAATATGTGGACTTGACTTGTTAACCCCTCGTGTCCGACACCGGTGATGGTCTCGGGATCGGGGTGTTACAATTTTATTGGTATCAGAGCCACGGTTTAGTCGATTCTAGGACTACCGTGAGGTGTTTGGGGTCTAGCTATACATGCCATTAAATGATGAATCGATAGTGTGGTGATTTCGACAATTTGACTTTGAGTTTGTTTATAGCAATGGATCCCGATCCCAACCGAGCAATAGCGATGATGGGGAGAGTGTGGCGCTGCTCCGCACAAGGGACGATCTTGGCGGACTCTCAACCTATGGCCAGCAATCCGAATGATGAGGCTAGGCAAGCCTTTTGTAGTGTGATGAACGAATGGTTTAACCAATACATTCGAACTAACACTGCTGTTCCACAACCTCCATTCCCGACAAATGCAACCCCCGCACCTACAATACCTCTGGTAACTGACCAAATAAGGTCAAGTAAGCCCCAATCGATAGGATTCAAAACATGGGGCCACTGAATTTAAAGCTACGGATGATGATGATGCCGAACGAGCTGAATTTTGGTTGGACAACACTATCCGGTGCTCGATGAGCTATCTTGTACACCGATGAGTGCTTAAAGTGTACCATCTCCTTGCTACGTGATTCCGCCTACTATTGGTGGAGTACTCGACTTCGTGGTGCCTAGAGAGCAAGTGACTTGGGAATTCTTTCAAACCGAGTTCCGAAAAAAGTATATCAGTCAGAGATTCATCGACCAAAAGCGAAGGAAATTTCTTGATCTTAAGCAAGGTTCTATGTCGGTTCTACCGACTATGAACGAAAATTTGTGAGGCTTAGCATTTACGTGAGAATGCATTTCGCTCAAACTATTATGTAAAAACGCCGAGGATGGGCTGGATGATGATATAAGGATGTTCGTTGGCATTCTCGAAATACAAGAGATCGTAGTACTTGTTGAGCGAGCTTGTAAAGTCAAGAGCTTAGAAAGGAGAAACAAAAAGTGATGTGGGAACTAGAGAATTCGAAGAGGTCCTTGGGAAAGTCTCTTCAACAGCATCAAGAGATTTCGAGATGATGTGAACCGGTCTAGAGGCGCTTTGGGCTTTTCTAGACAAGGACGCGATCGACCCCTGTGACCACACGAGTTACTTGATCGCCGATGGTGGAAATGATCGTCGAGAGGGGCGGAGTGTCAACATTGTGGCAAATGGCATTCGGGAGCTGTTGGTTTCGTGATCGCCTCGCTATAAGTGTGGATCGGCCGACCACTTTATGAAGGATTGCTCGAGGATGCTTGAATGTAATGTGAGTCGAGTGGAAACCCGGTGCTACCATTCGCCGAGGTAGGCCACCTAGAAATATGGGCAATGTCGTTGGCGGTCGAGAGGATCTAGAGATGCTACCATCGATCTCGAGGCTCGTGCTCCTGCGAGGACTTATGCCATACGCGCACGCCGAGGATGCCGCCTCTCCGGATGTCATTACTGGTGCTTTCACTCTTTTCAATACTATTGTGATTGCTTTGATTGACCCCGGTTCTACTCAATCTTATATATGTGAAACCTTAGCATCCAAAGAAGACTTTGCCTATTGAGTCTCTTGAGTTTGTAATTCGGTGTCAAACCCATTGGGTCATTACGTGCTTGTCAACAAAGTGTGCAAGAAAAGTCCCCTAGTGTTCCGAGGTTCTTGTTTCCGCGGACTTGATGCTTTTGCCGTTCGATGAATTGACGTTATTCTTGGTTTGGATGGGTTGACCATGCACGATGCGGTCGTAAATTGCAAAAGAAAGACTATCGATTTGAGGTGCGCGAATAACGAGATAATTCGGTCGAGTTTACGGACTTAAAGGGTTGCCACCGTAATATCGCAATGTTGGCCCGAAAATATGTAAGAAAAGGTGCGGCGTACCTTGCGTATGTGCTCGATGACAAGGAATCGAAAAGAAACCCGAATCTCGCCGTGGTTTGTGAATACCCGATGTTTTCCACGAAGAATTGCCGGGTTTACCACCGTTCGGAAATAAAATTTGGCATCGAATTGGTACCGGTACCACTCCATTTCGATAGCTCCGTGTCGTATGGCACCAACGGAATTAAAGGAGTTGAAAGCTCGGTTGCAAGAATTGGTGGATAGAGGTTTTGCCCGCCGAGTTTCTCGCCTTGGGGTGCGCCGGTGTTGTTCGTGAAGAAGAAGGATGGAACCATGCGGTACGTGCATCGACTATCGTCGACTTAATAAAGCGACGATAAAGAACAAATATCCGTTACCACGTATCGATGACTTGTTCGATCAACTCAAGGGAGCCTCGGTGTTCTCGAAAATAGATTTGAGATCGGGCTATTATCAATTGCGAATCCGAGATTCGGACGTACCCAAGACCGCCTTGAGCGAGATATGGTCACTATGAGTTCCTAGTGATGCCGTTTGGGCTCACTAATGCCCTCGCGGTATTTATGGATTTAATGAATCGGATCTTGGACCATATTTGGATCGATTCGTAGTCGTGTTCATTGATGACATCTTGGTCTATTCAAGAAATGAGATCGAACATGCTGAACACTTGCGGTTAGTCTTGCAAATTTTACGGGATAAGCAATTATATGCTAAGTTCAAAGAAGGGTGAGTTCGTTAAGAGAGGTTAGCTTCTTGGGTCATGTGGTATCTGCATCGGTATTCGAGTCGACCGAATAAAATTTCAGCCATACTTAATTGGAAGCCTTCGAGAAATATTACTGAGGTTCGGAGCTTTTTGGGGCTTGCCGGTTATTACCGACGATTTGTAAAAGGTTTCTCAACGATAGCCACGCCGATGACGAAGCTACTCCAAAAAGGATGTTAAGTTCAAATGGACGGAGAAATGCCAAAAAAGTTTCGATCAACTAAAGACTTATTTGACTGAAGCCCCAATTCTAGTGCAACCTGAATCTGGCAAAGAGTTTGTCATCTATAGTGACGCTTCCCTCCTTGGGTTAGGTTGCGTATTGATGCAAGAAGGTCGAGTTGTGGCCTATGCGTCGAGGCAATTGAAGCCACACGAGAAAAAAATTATCCGACCCATGATCTCGAATTGGCCGCCATCGTGTTCGCCTTAAAGATTTGGCGACATTACTTATTTGGTGAAAGGTGCCATGTGTACTCGGATCACAAAAGTCTCAAATATTTGATGACCCAAAGAGACTTAAATCTGCGACAAAGACGTTGGCTTGAACTGTTAAAGGATTATGAGCTGGTCATTGACTATCACCCCGGAAAGGCGAATGTGGTTGCGGATGCCTTGAGTCAGAAATCATTATTCGCTTTACGACGATGAACGTGCACTTATGCTGCTCGATCCGATAGTGTGTTAGTAGCTGAATTGAAAGCCAAACCACTATTGATACCTCAAATTCGAGAAGCTCGAAAAGTCGACGACGAGTTGGTCGCAAAAGCGGCCGAGTGTGTTCCAACAAGGACTCGAATTTCAAATTGATGATGACGATTGTTGGAGGTTCAAAAGTCGTCTGTGTGTTCCAAAGAATTGAAACTCATTTCGATAATTCGAATGAAGCCCTTGTAGCCGAATGGCAATCCACCCGAAGTACGAAGATGTACAATGATTTGAAACGTCGGTTTTGGTGGCATGGTATGAAGCGAGACATCTCCGACTTTGTTTGAGATGTTTAATATGTCAACAAGTGAAAGTGGAACATCGGTGCCTTCGAGATTACTTGACCAATCACGATACCCGAGTGGAAATGGGATCGAGTCACAATAGACTTTGTATCCGGACCGCCATTGTCGGTAGTAAGAAGGATGCGGTTTGGGTCGTGGTAGATCGATTGACTAAGTCTGCTCACTTTGTCCCCGTCGTCTGATTTTTCAATGGACAAATTAGCCGAATCGACGTTTCTCGATTGTGAGATTACACGGGTGCCTATTTCCATCGTGTCGAATAGAGATCCGAGATTTACCTCGCGATTTTGGAAAAAGTTGCAAGAAGTTTTGGGTACCAAGTTGCATTTCAAAGACCGCTTTTCACCCCCAAACCGATGGTCAATTCGGTGGATAATTCGGATACTTGAGGATATGTTAAGATGTTGCGTCCTCGAGTTTAGTGGTCCATGGGAGCGGTATTTGCCATTGATTGAATTCGCTTAAACAACAACTTTTCAATCAAGTATTAAGATGGCACCTTACGAGGCCTTGTACGGTCGTAAATGCCGTACACCATTGATTTGGACCGAGCTTGGTGAAAGCAAGATTTTCGGGTGGATTTGATTAGAGATGCTGAATGTAAAGTGAAAGTAATCCGTGAAAGTCGAAGATAGCCTCCGATCGTCGAAGTCGTGCGCGACTGAAGCGTAAGGATATCGAGTATCGGTGGGTGATAAAGTGTTTCTCAAGGTATCGCCGTGGAGAAAGATACTCGATTCGGTAGTAAGGGCAAGTTGAGCCGAGGTTCGTTGGGCCATATGAGATATCCGAGCGAGTCGGTCTAGTGGCATATCGTTTGATTTTGCCCCCTGAACTCGAAAAGGTTCACGATGTCTTTCACGTTTCGATGCTTCGACGCTATAGATCCGATCCATCGCACGTGATTAGTCCATCAGAAATTGAAATTCAAGCTAATATGAGTTATGAGGAAGAACCGATTCGTATCCTATCACGAGAAGTGAAAGAGTTGCGAAACAAGCGGGTTCTCGCTAGTAAAAGTGTTATGGCTCAAGCACGGGATAGAAGAAGCTACTTGGGAGACGAGAACTCTATGAAAGAGCGATATCCAAACCTACTTAGGAAAGATTTTCGGGGACGAAAATTTCTTAAGTGGGGAGAGTTGTGACACCCAAAATTGACCCTAGTCGGAAGGTGGTCTCGGGACCACAAAACCGAGGCATAAAAATAATTTAAAATTTATTTCGATGCCTATAATATGTGTGTATTCATGTATGACATTTTGATGATTGATTTAGTGTTATAAAGGTGAATTTCACTAGAAAGAACCTAGTAGTGAACTTTGAAAGTATGATGGGGAAATGTGTGATGACTAATTAAAGCATGCATGCAAAATAATGGACTTGCATGTCAAATTCCCTTTGTACAAGTGATGGCCGGCCATGACAAAGAGATATGGGCTAAACATGTCATGAAACATGTTTTGTTGGGCATTAGGGAGAAATAATAAACAAATAAGCATGGGTAAGAAAAGAATGAAAAAAAAAATGTGTGTGAGTGTGGTAATCCCCCCCTTGCCGTGAGTTGAGAAAGAAGGAAGAAAAAAAAATTTGTTGTGTTCATCCTTTCTCATCTTTTTGGCCGAAAACCATAAGGAGGAAGAAAGAGGATTTTTGCTTCATGCTTGGTTTAGAAGAGATCTAGAAGGTGATTTGGCTAAATTGGCATCAAGATTAAGGTATGTATGAGGTTGTGTTAGGAGTTTCATGCATGTTTTGGTTGCTAACTTGATGTGCATGTTATCCATGGCTCAAATCTTTGTTATGCCATGGAAATGGTATTTGGCCAAAGTTGTTATGGTAATAAAGCCATTGCATGCTAAGTGTGAAGCTTGATGATGATGCATGCAATGATGGATTGTCTACTCATGAGTAAGATTTTGAGTTTTCTTTTGTTTAACCATGATTGAAGTTGAAAAGGGCATGATTGTCATATTCGCCATGATGCATTCATGAGCATGGTTCATGCTTCTTGCATGTTAGTTAAAATTTGTGTTTTGGATGGCTATGGACACCTTGAAATTGGCCGTGCTCATATATGTATATATATGTTTGCACATGATGTTTTGGTTGTGAACTAAGTGATGAATATGTTTTTTAAAGAAGAAGATGTTGAAGAATGATTGTGAAATTGCAAGCACATTCGCCTAGCACACATATGAGTGCTTGATGCTATAATATAAGTTTTGAGCTACAATATGCAAAGCATTAACTAGTAAAATGCATGCTGTTTTTGTGAGGTATTAAGTGCATAATTGGCCTCAACATGGACATGAATATTCGGCCTTGGGTAGCCTATTGAAGGCCTTAGCTTTTCCTTGATGCTCGAATGAATTGTATTGAATTGCTTGATGTAGTATAAAATGTGCATGACCATTGTGTATTCAAGCTAAAGGGTGGCCATATGACCATTTAAACTCCTTGTCATATTCGCCATAAGCTAGCACAATGAGGTTTTAATAAATTGAATTTGTTTGAATTAGCTCAAGAGCTTAGAGGGCCACAATTGGACAAGGGAAGGAAAAAGTGATCGAATAGCCGTAAAAGCCGTTCGACAACATCCGAGGTAAGTCCTCAAGAAGTGACCTTAATTGAATTATGTGGAATGAAATATGGATGTATTGATTATTGATTTATGTGTGTATGAGTATTCGAATGATACCCGGCTAAGTCCCAAGGCGATTATGCTAATGATTATAATTGTGTTTGAGCCTTAGTAACGGAAATGAAATATGTATGTCCAATGATTATTGATGTATGTGTGCATGAGAAATTGAATGATATCCGGGCTAAGCCCGAAGACAATTATGCTGGAAATTATAACCGGTTAAGACCAAGGCAATGGTGCTAGTGGCTATATCCGGCTAAGACCAAGGCATTCGTATGCGAGTCATTCTATCCGGCTAAGACCAAAGCATTTGTGCAATCGTGATATCCGGGTTAAGTCCGTGAGGCCTTGGTGCGGGTTACCATATCCGGCTATGTCCCAAGGCGTTTGAACGAGTAGCTATATCCTGTTAAGCTCAAAGGTATGTGATTTGAAAATTTTAAGCTTGCTGGAAAATTTCAGCTAATACACTTGTGAAATTTCCCAATAACAAGGTAAGTGTGGTGTGTGCTTTGCTGCTAGGAGTAAGAGCGTATGCATATCCGCTCCTATGATGGAACGAGTTATCGGCCTTAACGAAGCCGTTATTTGTGTATGAACCTAAGAGTTGGGATGGTGAAGTAAGTATGATTATGTGAATGTGTATTAGTGAAATGATGTATTTGGTTATGTGAATGTAATGCTTTAATTAAAGCTGATTTTATTCCTTGAGACTTACTAAGCATAAAAATGCTTACCCCGTTGCTTTGGCTCTGTCTTATAGATTTTGCTCGATAGCAATCGGATTCGGGATCATTAAAGTCGAAGTCATCCACACTATCAACGCCTCTATTTTGGTATAAATTTTGGTTGAACTTTGAAATGGCATGTATAGGACTACCCTTGTTGGTTTAAAAATGTGGTGATGTATATGTGTACGGCCATGCGAAAACGGCTCGTAAAAGTCAAGAATGAACTTAGACTATTTGCGGTTTGTATATATACATATGGTGTCATGATGTGACTATGATTTGGAAATGGGAATGTTGGTCACATGATCAGCCATTGGCATGGTTAAAATGATCATATGTGGACCTATGTATGGCAAGACTAGTTGGTTCATGGAGACTACAAAATAGGTAAGACCTACCTTAAAAACAGATGCTGCCGGCTGCAGTAACGTGAATGTGAAAAATCACAAAAATTTGTAGGAATGGTATTAAATAGTGAATCAGCTATGTAAATGAACCTTGATGAGTCTATTTTCATATGGAAGAAACGAAATGGTCATAGGAGTTACTTGTTAAGAGATATTAAAGCTATTGTGAAACAGGGCCAGAATGGTTTCTGGGTCCCCTGTCGCAACTTTAAAAATTTACTATAAATTATCCAGAAAGAATTAGGAGTCATGCCTTATATGTGCAGATTCCATTTTGAGTCTAGTTTCATTAGAAACAAACGGCACCAGTATTAAAGCCCTGTACAGGGAGATATTCAAGTTGTAAAGCGCGAAGGTCAGAGCAGTCGATCCCTGTAACAGGGGTGACTTTAACTAATAAACTGTACCAATTGGCCTGACCAAAAATTCTAGAAATAAATCCATGGATGGATATATGAGTCTAAATTCAGGGAAAATTTACGAAACCAGTTTCCGAGTTTTGAAACTCGAAATATGATTTTTAAGACGACAGTGACGCAGTTTTCCAGCCCGACTGGAAATGTCAAATTGGTGGGCAAAATATGTGGACTTGACTTGTTAACCCCTCGTGTCCGACACCGGTGATGGTCTTGGGATCGGGGTGTTACATTTCCGACTAGGGTCAATTTAGGGCTGTCACATTGAATCAATATCCTGGGATATCAAAACAAGAATTAAGAACACATAATTAAGAACGAGTTAAATATTTATCATACGATTTAGAAAATAACAACAAGATTCGTCTTAGGTTTCATTCCCCTTAGGTATTTAGGGGTTTTAGTTCATAACTAAATAACATAACTTCTCAGAAGAACAAAGAATACAAAACATAAAGAAAACCCAAAACTCCTGAAGGGAAATTGAGGAGAGATCTTCAGTCTTGATGATGAATCTGGCTTCTGAGATGGATCAAATGGCTTCCTTGGAGTAATTCCTTACTCCCTATTCTCCGTCCCCTTTTCTTCCTTCTCTAGGGTGTATTTATAGGCTTTGGAATGCCTAAAAGCCCTCAAAATTAGCCTTTTTTGAATTGGACTTAACTTGGGCTCGGTAGGGACACGCCCGTGGCACACGCCCTTGTTCGATAACTTCAGGCCGTGTTCGAGCCTGCCAAATTGACACGGCCATGTGGTCTGCCCGTGTGAGGAGGTCTAAGCCGTGTTGATTTTGTACTTTGGCCCATTTTCTCCGTTTTTGCCCCATTTCTCGTTCCTTTCACTCTCCTATGCTTTCCTAAGTATAAAACATGAAATTAAAACATTAGGAGCATCGAATTCACCAATTCTAATGGGAAATCATCCATAAAATGCATTAAACATGGGGTAAAAATATGTATAATTTACGGTTTATCAAATACCCCCACACTTAAGCATTTGCTTGTCCTCAAGCAAAATTCTCAACTCATAATCAAAATAAATTCTTCTCAACTTATAATTTCTATCGATAATATCTCACATTAATCCATAAGTAATCATACATTGAGAATTCAACTAAAAGAACATAAAAGTTCCAAACATTCCAAGTTGAGCATTTTATTCATGCAAACATTGGTGTCTCCCCTCATCTAAGTAATTACCTTTGATTCAAAATATCACAAAGTTTTACATCCTCACTAAAGATTCACTCAAATCACTCGAGGCGTTTAAGGCCAATAAATGAAGCACTCAATAGTCAATAATGAAAAGTCATTACCATAGGCTTGCATGAAAATCAAATCTCCACCACTATAATTTAAGATGATACATCAATCAAAAAGTCTTTAGAGGGTTGTAATGAGGCTTGGTTAGGGGGTATGGTCATAAGCTGAAAGAAAGGGTTAGAATTGAGGTTGAATTAAAAAATTGTCTAACTAGAAAAAGAGTTAATCTTCACTTGCGTACAACAGAGCTTCTTCTCAGAATATGGAATTACTAATATATATACATAGGTTTTTTTTTAAGAACAAGTTAAATAACATAGACTAACTATTAAGAACAAACATAGCTAAGCAATCCATTCAACTCAAATCTCGACAAAAATAGGGATTAATTTAGGGGATTTCAACAACAATGGGTTAAAGGTTAATATTAAGGGTAATACAAAGAATGGTTTGTTAGGCTCAAGGGGGTTTACTAGGGGTTGATCGTGGAGGTAGGCTTTTCATGGCATGAGTGGGTTAATCCTAAGTTCCTTAATCATTTTAACATATCAAATCAAATGGTGTGGTCTCGACATGCATAATCAAGCAAGTTCTACAATAACAGTTCAATATTGACGCACTCAAAGCAATTATAAAAGTGAGCATGAAAGAATTAATAGATGCTCAAAAGGCTCAAAAATCACACAAAAATTATGGCTTTTTGATGTTAAAAACTTGTGAATTCCAATTCAAAGTAATACCTAAACTTTGTGGAAACAGCCTAAGATTTTGAATTCTTAAAAATCAACTCATCATGCTTGTTTCTCTAATGTCTTAAAGTTTAAACAATCAATGTATAATTGCCTATGTTTTAATTCAAGATATATCAATCAAAATGATAAATTAATTAAAATTTATCCTAAATATGATATAAAAGCTTTTCAACAGAACAAGGCAATCATTCAGGAATTTTTCTAATAATGAAATAAATACCCCCCACACTTAAGAGGTAAATTTCCCTCAATGTACAGAGACAGACATTAAAGTAAAACAAAAAAAAAGATAGGGGGAGAGGTTAAACTTCCTGTATGATGAATTCCTCGAACTAGAGTTTTTGAAGAGTAATTGGTTCGAGAGTGGAGGAAGATACTCTAGCGGTCGTAGAGGTTCATTAATCCATAATTCTTGCGCCACAAGAATATTATATCTAGTGGTAACTATGGTCGTGGTCGAGCAGGACATGGCAATCGTGGAGAACCTTTCCCGGTGAAGTTTTAGTTCTTATGTGATGATGAGCTTAAGAGCTCGATATAACTGTGATAAAATCAGGAACTTTTTAGGGGATATTAGAAAGAATAATTACTCATAAAGAAATAACTGAAATTAATAATTAAAAATAAAATTATAAAATCTAACAAAAATAAAAAGTAGTTTTAATAAAAATTAACATAAAAACATAAAATTATAAATAAATGTTTTTAAACATCTTTATCACTGGATGGTTCGCGAGGTGGGACTGGCGATGAGATGTGGAGGTACTGACAAATCTACTGTAGAGTAGCATCAATGTTGTCAAATCATTGAAAATACTGTTGCTCGAATCGAGTGAGGCACTCAGAGATGTCAGCGTATGAAGTCGCCGCATGAATTGGACGAGAGGGTGGTGGTGGCTGAGTCGGTGGGTCCTCGTGCTGTGGGGGGACATCATCAGGAATGTCCTCGTAGGCCTCCTCCTCAGTAGATTGGGTGAGACGATACTGGGGAGGATAGGTTCTTCAACGCCTCTCGATCATCCTTATGCTAAGCATGCTCGAGATGCCTTATGGAGACATCTGGCCGATGAGGGTGAGGGATGATTCTTGGGCCACAGTGTTGAGGAGCCCGAAGTGTCGCACCGAACTCTAAGACGCTTAGCTGGCAGATTAATTTGCCTAGGCGAAATTGAATCGTACCGGGATCATCGTAGTTCGTCATTATAGTCTGAAGATGGAATGTTGAGCATAGTTCCATCGTGAGCTCAAGGTATGTTAGCTTGATAATCCTAAAGAATAGCTCTCAAGGGACGGTGGTTAGAAGGGCTCGAATCGAATCAGCCAACTGAACTTATTCTACAGCAGTCCAGTCAGTGCAGCATCCCGTAATTAAAGGTCAGGCCCGAAGTATTTAGAACAGTTCTTCCTGGGGCCCTTAGGGGAACTATAGGAGAGGGTGACGAATTTTCGCGGTTGGACAAGCGGAAGAGGATGCTCCCTTCCTCTTCTTTGAAGTAGGTACGACGGTTTTCTTTCCTCTTGAAGATGACATTGTGTACCTGCAATTGGAAACATCAATTCATCTTTTGATGAGTGGACAATTTATAATATATAAAAGGAATGCGACTAAATTCGAAATGGAAAATGCATAAATATATTCAGCCACAATTCCTAAATTCAATTAAAACAATAAGTTCAATGTCTCATTTCTTTGTGGCATGAGCATGGTGATATAAGTAAAAATGGCAAGGAATGGAATGCAAAATACTATATGAATGAAAAGAGATGTCAACACAATATGCATGATTATTTCAACTATCCTAGCCATAAATATTCACTTCTAACAAATTAAATGAAGTGTAGGAATCATGTAATGAGTAAAATTTTAAACATGAGAGAGATGATAACTTGTTTGATAAATGACATTTATGTGATTATCAATATGGAAATAACATGAAAAATATAGATTAATATGATAAATAGCATTATAAATCAGTGAAATAAAAGAAAAAGGAGTAAACAAACGCTAAGGGAAGAGATTGGGCGTCGAGAATAGAGCTGTAGGCGGCGCACGGGCGTGGTAAGGAGGCCGTGTGAACTTGTAGCGGCTTGGGTTAAGGTTTCTAAATGGGGAAGAAAGTGAATAGTGCAAGGTATTTATAGATTTTGGGCCACACGACCATGGCACACGCCCGTGTTCCCTAATTTTTGCCCTTGTGTTTCGTATTTTTCCTATTTGGGCACGTCTGAAATTCGTCCCACACCAGTGTACCTCAGGCGTGTGGGTCCACACGACCGTGTCTAGCTTCGTTCACTTCTCCCACGCCCGTGTGTGCAAGCCTCATGCCCGTGTTAATTTGACAGGTTCAACCACGGGTCTTCCACACGGACGTGTCGCACGCCCGTGTTGTTTTGGCAGGCTTGACCATGACCATGTCACACGGCCATGGCGTTGTATCGTAACCCGTGTTGGGGAAATCCTTTCCCTACTTTCACACTGCCATAAGCACTCCCGTGTGCTTTGTCGTGTCTATGAGGAAAACCTATATTAAAGAGCTCCGTTAGTAAGTTAGATGTTGAAGACTAAATTTTGGAAGAAGTTAATACAGTTAGTGCTCGGGTTGCCTCCCGAGAAGCACTTATTTATAGTTTAAGCTCGACTTACCTCTCCGTTAAATGATCATGGTGGTTCGAGGAGTTTATACTCCTCATTCCTACTATTAATCTTAAAATAAGGTTTTAAACGGGTATTGTTTACCTTAAAAGTGCCGAACTTGGGATGACTCACCTCCAATGTACCGAATGGAAAAATTCTGAGTACCATAAAAGGGATTTCCTCATTCGGTGTGGTAGTGACAATGTGGGGATTTGCGGCATCTAATAAGACTTTATCACCAACCTTAAGTTGATTTAGAGAGGTATCGGGCTCGTTCTGGCGTAGTTTCGATTTATCGTGTGTTCTCAGTTTATGTGTTCGCCATTCATCTAACTCCTTTATTTGCAGCCTTCGTTCTTCATAAACAGAACCTCTACTTTTGTTTAGGAGTGGCTCATGTACTTCCTTCAGACTTATCTCCTGCAAAGTGGGTTGTATCATGTGGTCAGTTTGAATAGAACGATTTAGACGATCACCTTCAATTTTCGATGTGTTATAAAAATTGCGAGCTTCAAGGGTGAGGGTTTCGTCTCCTACGCGAAGTGTGACCTCACCTGTGCTAACATCAATAATTTTTTTAGCAATTTCTAAAAAGGGCCTTCCTAGGATTAAAGGAGTATTGCTATCCTCCTCTATGTCTAAAACAATGAAGTCAACGGGAAATATAAATTTATCGATTTTGACTAGCACATCTTCAATAATACCCCTAGGAAATATTATAGTTTTATTTGCTAATTGAATGCTCATCCTAGTCTGTTTGGGTTTCTCGAGACCTAGTTGCTTGAATATTTTAAAAGGCATGACGTTGATACTAGCCCCTAAATTAGCTAATGCATTATTAACATCTAAACTACCAACTAAGTAAGGAATCGTAAAACTCCCTGGATCTTTTAGTTTGTTCAGTAGCTTATTTTTCAGAATAGCTGAGCACACTGCGTTTAGCTCCACATGCGATGCCTCGTCCAACTTCCGCTTATTTGCTAAAAGCTCTTTTAAAAATTTCATTGTATTTGGCATCTGCGATAGAACTTCAATAAATGGTAAGTTAATATGTAACTTTTTAAGAGTTTAAGGAATTTACCAAATTGTTCATCTGAGCGGTCTTTCCTTGTTGCATTGGGGTATGGTACACGAGGTTTATATTCGACATTCATTGATTTGTTTGTATTTTGATCTACCTCACATTGACCTTTGCTTACCATAGTTTCTTGCCGCGGTTCTGGTTCAGGCTCCACAAATCCTTCTTCATCTTGAACATTAATCGCGTCGAGCTGTTCCCTTAGGTTGGGTTCAGTATTACTTGGCAAACTACCTTGTGGTCGTTCGGAGATTAGTTTGGAAAGCTGGCCTATCTGAGTTTCGAGCCCTTGGATCGACACTTGTTGATTCATAAGTGCTGTCTCGGTGTTCTGAAAATGAGTTTCTGGCACCGATATAAACATTGAGAGCATCTCTTCAAGGTTCAGATTCTTTTCCTGTTAGTAGGGTGGTTGCTAAAAACCCGGAGGCTATTGTGGTCTTTGATTTCCTTGGCCTTCCCATGAAAAATTAGGATGGTTCCTCCAACCTGCATTGTAAGTGTTACTAAATGGATTGTTTTGAGGTCGAAGATTATTACCCATGTAGTTTAGTTACTCGTTATCCATGTTTTGGGCATAAGGTTGACATTCCGAATGGCTTGTTCCACCGTTATTGCTTCGCACTGCATTACTGGGTGAACCTGTGAAGAACTAAGAAAACCATCAATCTTTTTATTCAAGAGTTCTACCTGATTTGATAGCTTGGTGACTGAATCGACGTTATAAACACCGGCTGTTATCGTTGGCTTTGTCCTCATGACTTGCCACTGATAGTTATTCAATGACATCTCCTCAATAAACTCACAGGCATCTTGAGGTGTTTTATTATTGATGGTTCTGCCATCAGCTGTGCCAACCAATTGTCGAGTCGAAGGATTCAGACCATTGTAGTATATTTGAACTTAGAGCCAAAGCGGTAACCCATGGTGAGGGCACCTTCTCAGTAAGTCCTTGTATCTCTCCCATGCATCGTAGAGGGTTTCTAAATCCATCTGCACAAAAGAAGAGATATCATTATGTAATTTAGCCGTTTTAGCCGGCAGAAAATATTTTAGTAAGAATTTTTCGGTCACTTGTTCCCAAGTAGTAATTGACCCTCGTGGTAATGAGTTCAACCAATGTTCAGCTTTGTTCCTTAATGAAAAAGGGAATAACCGAAGACGAATGGCATCATCAGAAACACCATTGCTTTTAAATGTATCGCAAAATTCTAGAAAGTTTGCTAAGTGAGCGTTGGGATCTTCATCATAGTGCGTGGAGCAGGATTTTAATTAGCCACAATTGCAGGAGGTAGCTGATTGTCTTGGTTCTTAGCCATCTCTTCGATTTCTTCTTGCTCGTTCTCTGTGTATCGTCAGCTTCGCCTTATTTCTCTTTGATTTCTACGAACTGTACAATCAATTTCTTCGTCAAAAAGTAATAGTCCTGATGGGTTTCTTCTAGTCATAAACTATAAAAAACCTACCAAGAGAAAGAAAAAGTAAGTTAATAAATAATAATAATAATAAAATTAAATGAAATTGCAAGAAAAATAAATGGCTAAAGTAATAAAAATTGAGCGTTCCTAATATCTTAGCTCCCCGACAATAGCGCCAAAAACTTGATCGCGTGATTTCGTGATAGGTTTTAAAGATTTATAATTACTCATTCTTGAACTAACTATTATTGCGATGTAGGCAAGTGTACCTATCGAACAGTAGTATAGTTTTAGTAAGACCAGATTGTCGAACCCAAAGGAACTAAAAGTACTAGTAATGACTGTCTTTTTATTATCTAGCCTAACAATAAAGAGGTTTTGTTTTAATTAACTAATTATCTAAACTAAGAATTCACAAATAAAAGAATTGGGGAATTGCTTTTGGGGAAAATCGATTGACTTAAGACAATACTTAAGGAAAAATCCACCTAGACTTTACTTGTTATTCTGGCTCCGAATCGGACGATTTATTCATTCAACTTGTTCCGTAGAGATCCCTAAGTTATGTTATTATCCCTATTCAAGACTAATAACGTCTAATCCCTAGATTGAATAACCAAGACTTTTCTCTAATTAACACTCTAGGGTTGTATTAACTCAATCTATGGATCCGCTTATTAGGTTTCACCCTAGAAAAATCTTGTCAATAAAATAACATGAATCATCCTGTTCCCTAGAAAACCTCATAGCATCATAAATTTTAAAGATAATCTCCTCGTCACCTGCTCTAAGTGCCAATTTATCGTCACCCACATCGACTACAGCCCTAGCAGTGGCTAAAAATGGGTGCCCTAAAATTAAGGGCACTTCCACATCTTCATCCATGTCAAGCACAACAAAGTCAATAGGTTCATATCTACTTTCATGAGTATGTCTTTTATAACGCCCCTAGGATGTTTAACAGATCTATCGGCTAATTGAATACTCATCCTAGTAGGTTTAGGTTCCCCAAGACCAAGTTGTTTGAATATTTTATATGGCATCAAATTAACGCTAGCACCTAAATCAGCTAGTGCTTTTTTAACATTTAGACTACCAATTAAGCAAGGGATAGTAAAACTCCCTGGATCTTTCAGTTTGGTTGGCAACTTATTTTGGAGTATGACTGAGCACTCCTCGTTGAGTTCTACTGTAGCCCAGTCCTCGAATTTCCTTTTATTTGTTAGAAGCTCCTTCAAAAATTTTGTGTATGTAGGCATCTGCGAGATGGCTTCAACAAAAGGTAAGTTGATATGTAGTTGCTTAAAAAGTTCAAGAAACTTACCAAATTGTGCATCAATTTGATCTTTTTTCAATTTTGCTGGGTACGGAACCGGAGGTTTATATTCTTTTGGCACTCGTTTGTCACTATTTTCAGTTTTTTCTTTCCCGCTTTTACTTATCACGGCTTCTTGTGTTAGCTTCTTTTCAGTTTCCGCTAACACTTTCCCACTCCTTAGTGTAACTGCTTCCACATGCTCTTTTGATTGGGTGTTACTAGGGAAACTCCCTAGTGGTCTTTCTGAAATTAATTTGGATAGCTGGCTTATCTGAGTTTTGAGCCCTTGGATCGATGCTTGTTGATTCTTAAGTGCTGTCTCGGTGTTCTGGAAACTAGTTTTTGACACCGATATAAAATTTGAGAGCATCTCTTCAAGGTTCAGCTTCTTTTCCTGTTGGTAGTGTGGTTGCTAAAAACCCGGAGGATGTTGTGGTCTTTGATTTCCTTGGCCTCCCCACGAAAAATTGGGATGGTTCCTCCAACCTGCATTGTAAGTGTTACTAAATGGATTGTTTTGAGGTCGAGGATTATTTCCCATGTAGTTTAGTTGCTCGTTATCCATGTTATGGCCATAAAGTTGGTATTCAGAATGGCTTGTTCCACCGCTACTTGCTTCGCACTGCATTACTGGGTGAACCGATAAAGAACTAAGAAAACCATCAATCTTTTTATTCAAGAGTTCTGCCTGATTTGACAGCATGGTGACCGAATCGACATTATAAACACTGACTATTTTTGTTGGCTTTGTCCTTATGACTTGCCACTAATAGTTATTCAGTGACATCTCCTCAATAAACTCATAGGCATCTTCAGGTGTTTTATTATTGATGGTTCCGCCAGCAGCTACGTCAACCATTTGCTGAGTCGAAGGATTTAGACCATTGTGGAATGTTTGAACTTGGAGCCAAAGCGGTAACCCATGGTGAGGGTACCTTCTCAGTAAGTCCATGTATCTCTCCCATGCATCGTAGAGGGTTTCTAAATCCATCTGCACAAAAGAAGAGATGTCATTAAGTAATTTAGCCGTTTTAGCCTGCGGAAAATATTTTAGTAAGAATTTTTAGTTCATTTGTTCCCAAGTAGTAATTGACCCTCGTGGTAACGAGTTCAACCACTGTTTAGCTTTGTTCCTTAATAAAAAAGGGAATAACCGAAGACGAATGGCATTATCAGAAATGCCATTGATTTTAAATGTATCGCATAATTCCAGAAAGTTTGCTAAGTGAGCGTTGGGATCTTCATCCTGCAAACCATCAAACTGAACAAATTACTGTATCATTTGAATAGTGTTAGGTTTTAATTCAAAAGGATTTGCAGCTACAGTAGGTATAACTATGCTAGATTCAGTTCCTGTTAAAAAAGGTTTAGCATAATCATACATAGTGCGTGGAGCAGGTTTTTGATTAGCCGCAATTGTAGGAGGTAGCTGATTGTCTTGGTTTTCAGCCATCTCTTCGATTGGGGGTTGAATATCGTCTTCTTGCTCATTGTTTGTGTATCGTAAGCTTCGCGTTATTTCTCTTTGATTTCTATGAACTGTACGATCAATTTCTTCGTTAAAAAGTAATGGTCCTGACGGGTTTCTTCTAGTCATAAACTATAAAAACCTGCCAAGAGAAAGAAAAACTAAGTTAATAAATAATAATTAAATTAAATTAAATTGCAAGAAAAATAAATGGCTAAAGTAATAAAAATTGAGCGTTCCTAATATCTTAGCTCCCCGGCAACGGCGCCAAAAACTTGATCGCGTGATTTTGTGATAGGTTTTAAATATTTATAATTATCGTTCTTCAACTAACTATTATTGCGATGTAGGCAAGTGTACCTATCAAACAGTAGTATAGTTTTAGCAAGACCGGATTGTCGAACCCAAAGGAACTAAAAGTACTAGTAATGACTGTCTTTTTATTATCTAGCCTAAGAATAAAAAGGTTTTGTTTTAATTAACTAATTATCTAAACTAAGAACTCACAAAGAAAAGAATTGGGGTTTTGCTTTTGGGGAAAATCGATTGACTTAAGACAATACCTAAAGAAAAATCCACCTAGACTTTACTTGTTATTCTAGCTCCGAATCGGACAATTTATTCATTCAACTTGTTCCGTAGAGATCCCTAAGTTATGTTATTATCCCTATTCAAGACTAATAACGTCTAATCCCTAGATTGAATAACCAAGACTTTTCTCTAATTAACACTCTAGGTTGTATTAACTCGATCTATGGATCCCTTTATTAGGTTTCAACCTAATCCGACAAAATCTTGTCACCCTATGTCTAGGCGCGCAATCAACTCCGCTTAATTATGAAAAATGTACTCTTAGACAGGGTCTATTCCTCCTCTGAATAAGAGCTTGTCTTGAATCAGTATCCTAGGATATCAAAACAAGAATTAAGAACACATAA
Organism: Gossypium arboreum; assembly: GCF_025698485.1. NCBI lineage: Eukaryota > Viridiplantae > Streptophyta > Magnoliopsida > Malvales > Malvaceae > Gossypium > Gossypium arboreum. The sequence continues at coordinate 9,656,422 of NC_069071.1, forward strand.
TTAAGAACAAGTTAAATATTTATCATACGATTTAGAAAATAATAACAAGATTCTTCTTAGGTTTCATTCCCCTTAGGTATTCAGGGGTTTAGTCCATAACTAAATAAGAAAACATCTCAGAAGAAAAAAGAATACAAAACATAAAGAAAACCCAAATCTCCTAAAGAGAATTTGAGGAGAGATCTTCAGTCTTGATGATGAATTCGGCTTCTGAGATGGATCAATCGGCTTTCTTGGAGTAATTCCTTACTCCCTATTCTCCGTCCCTTTTTCCTCCTTCTCTAGGGTGTATTTATAGGCTTTGGAATGCCTAAAAGCCCTCAAAATTAGCCTTTTTCGAATTGGACTCAACTTGGGCTCAGCAAGGACACGCCCGTGGCACACACTCGTGTTAGATTACTTCAGGCCGTGTTCAAGCCTACCAAATTGACACGGCCATGTGGTCTGCCCGTGTGACATGGTCCAGGCCGTGTTGATTTCGTACTTTGGCCCATTTTCTCCGTTTTTGGCCCCTTTCTCGTTCCTTTCGCTCTCATATGCTTTCCTAAGTATAAAACATGAAATTAAAGCATTAGGAGTATCGAAATCACCAATTCTAATGGGAAATCATCCATAAAATGCATTAAACATGGGGTAAAAATATGTATAATTTATAGTTTATCACTTCTCAGGGCACATCTTTGAACAACTTACTCACCCCAACTGATTGTCCCAGTGGACTCAACATAGAAATTTTACTAATTGTATTTTCAGACAGAATACCCAACGTCTCAGATACAATGCACGCAACATACGAGTGTGTAAACCCAATATCAATTAAAGAAGTGTATGGAAAATTATAAATTAAGAACGTACCAGTTATGACGTCAGAGGCTTCCCCATCCTCTCGGTGACGAATAGTATAGACCAAGGCTGGCTGTCTCTCCTCAGTGTTTCCAGTACCTCTTCCTGGTGCTTCACGACCTCGACCAAACCCGTTTCCACCTCTAGTCTGACCTCGACTTCTCGGTGGTTACTGACCACCTCTCATAGGCTGAACAGGACCCTGTCCTACAATTTGCATCTGAGTAATCCCCTGAGTATAGTTTTTAACCTGATGATCCATAGACCCACATCTAAAGCATGCCCCAGTTCATTTCCAGCACTCACCCTGGTGAGCTCTCCCACAATCGGCGCAAGGTTGCGGTCTTGCAATAATACCAGGAACCACTCGAACTGGCCCATCAAACCTGGCCCTCTTTACAGGCCTTCTAGAAGAACCTGAGGGTCAAAAATCCATTTTATTTCTGCCCCTATCTTTCTCGCGATTCAGGTGCTTAGAGTGTTTCACTTCATCAGCAATTTTTTTCTTTTTCCATAAAGGCAGCAAGGTCTCACTCCCTCTGCAGTGCTATGAACACACATAACTCGTCCCAGAGGCCATCCTCAAACTGCACACAGCGTTCATATTCAATTGCAACTATCCCGCGTGCATTCTGACTGAACCGCAGAAACTCTACCTCTTACTCCACCATGGTTTTATTCCCCTGAGTCAAATTCAGAAATTTCTTCCTTCGGACGTCTACATAACTTGCGCCCACATACTTCCCTAAAAAGGCTTCTTTGAAGAAATCTCATGTCAAACGGTCAACTTGCGTACCTTCTCTCAGAGTGAGCCACCACTGGTAGGCCTCATCACGCAGTAAAGACACTACCCCTATTAATTTTTGCTTTAAAGTACAGTCAAGGTCATCCATTACTCACTCGATAGCCTCTAACCAATATTCTGCCACATTCAGGGCTACACCCAAAACACCCCTGAAGATTTCTGCTCCATTAGATCAGAGTCGCTCTGAAATTTACCCCCGGCCTATAGATCCAATACTTGCTCTAGTAACCTTTCAAGAACTCTTAGCATTGCTTGAGATAAAGCATCATCCCCAGCTGCTTGGTCATGAGATCCTGACTCAGTTATTAGCGAGGCTAGTGCCTCCCTAGCCAGCCTGTGGCCCGATGCTGAAGACCCAGTTCTAGCACTTCCTTGACCTCTACCGCGGCCTCGTGTACCCCGTCCGCTAGTACTTCTTGTGCTCATATCGATAGCGAATTGTCTGTTTTAAAGTCTTATGAATCAGTTTATAATTTCAATAATTATTAACAATGTGTTATGAACATTAGCAATTAGAGTTTGTTTTCGCAGAACAGAATCTTCTACAGTTGTCAGTCTTCTATAATCTCATGTCTACTCTAACTACAGAGTTTTATTGTAATTCTACTACCCATGGTAGTATTCAGTAATACATTTCAGTTCATAACAATAATCAGTGTCCGGAGACTCAGTGTGCCACATTACCAACCACAACATTTAACATTCAAATCCACAAAAACCCATTCCATGGCTGAGTTTTGTAACCTGACTTTGATACCACTAAATGTAACACCCTAGACCCAACCTAGATGCTAAGGTTGAATCTAGTGTGTTGCATCAAAGCGTCGCTCAAAAATTGAGTTGTCGGTAAAAGTTTATTTCTAAAAGTAAAACCTTTTGTACGGGGTTAGCAAATCATCTCCTCACATATGTTTGCTCAAAATATTTGCCTTCAGGATATTTATTCAACTTAAATCGTGGAAGCTCTTTTGAAAACTTTGTTGTTTAAAGCTCATTTTCTTTAGAAAAACGTGAATAGTTTGAAAACTCAAGTTTTCCTAGACTAGCAGTTTAATATATCAAGAGCCCATTAAAAGTTAAAAACCCCCAAATGGCCTTATTACATAACTAAAATCCAAATATGAAAGCTTAATTAAATTGAGTTATTAACAACCAATCTGCTGACGTGTGGCCACCACTGAGTCCCTCGCGGCTCCAAATCGTCTAAGGCTGGGATTACCTACACAGTTAAAAGAAGGGTGAGTTTTCAAAAACTCAGTGTGTAATCCCTATCATCAACAATAATAAAGTATATCTGAACGGTTTGGGCTGAGCCCTATTCATTAACAATGACATATGCGGGCCTAAGCCCTATCAAGATGTAATGTGGGCCTATGCCCAAAATAGTATAATCACAATACAAGAATGCAACCCAACCCAATCGATCCTGCTCACCACTAGTACCAACCAACTCACCATGTGAGGATTAAATCGACCCATCCAACCAACTCACCAACGTCGCAGTGTAGCTACTAATAATAATGCAGCAAAGCTGCTAATAGTGTTAAACGTGGCATAGCCACTAATATCAGAATACGTGGCAAAGCTACTAGAACAGTACTTCCTCCAAATCAGAATCCCAACCCCAGTACAGTATGTCATGTCATAATATTTCGTGTATGCAAGGTTTCATACTCAGATGCAGTCATGTATATATCATACACTCATCAATTAACCTACCTCTAAGGTATAACAGTCATTTCCACCCTTAGGGGTAGAATAGTAATTTTATCCCTCAGGGGTATTTTGGTCATTTTACCCTCTGGGGTCTCGGTACAGATAATCGACCTCTCAGAAGGTCCACAGTCACCTCAAGTGACTTAAGTAACCTAAACAGACCTAATGATGTAAATGGGCCTAAGACCCATGATTCGGCCAAAGTGGGCCCACACACTCATTTGGCCCACTTAGCCCAAATTTAGCTACGGCTATGTGACCTACATAACCCAGTCCAAAATTTATCACTTACCATGGATTTAATCTGTGTGGCGCTCACGAGCCCGTTTTGGCCCAACGAAGCCCTTAACAGCCTATGCCATCCACATGACATGACAAGCCCAACTACTTCCCACCTATCAGTTAGATTTACACAAGCGGGCCCACTGGACCCATTGGGCCTATTTGGCCCATCGTGGCCTATCAAGGCCCAGTACACAAGAATGCTCGTGGAGGCCTCTACAGTGAAACGCCCATAGTTTGTGGGTTCGTTTACCCCATGAGCCATCGTACATTCGTGAGGCCTCAAATGCCGAAGTTTCAGCTTTTTGGCTTTTGACGATTTCCAACAAATAAGGGCGTGAATACACACCTGTTTATGAGAACGTGCCGAAGTCCACGATCACCAACTTTGGCACATCCTGCATTGAGTCTTAATCACTTCCCCCTCTCACCTAGTCATCTGGTTTGCTCTATTCAAAGCCAACTTCTCACCAATGCTCATGTTAGCTTCCCGATGTGGGATTACTTTCAACCATTAGGAAAATTCCTTATTTTTCCTTTTTTATGACCACTTCAACCACAGAGTTCCAATCCAACTCCACCTTCTACACAGCTCAAACAGCAAAATAAATACTCCATTGCGCATCCCAGGACTTGAACCTCAAACCTCACAGTTACACAACACGCCACCTTGCCACTCCACCACTGGCTCTTTTTGTGTTACAAAATATCTTCAATTAATTATAAGGTCTATAGGCCAAAGTCCAGGTTCCTTTAAAAGAAAAACTAAAATAAATTGCAAGAGCCAAGACTTGAACCCAGGCTCCCTTGCAACCTTAATGACACCACAACCACTAGACCACATGCTTCATTGTGTCATTTACTTAACACAATAATTTAAAAGGCCATCATCCAAGCATCCAGGGTTTTTTTCACTTAAAACCAAAATTTTTGCTAAAGCCCAAGTTTGAATTCACAGAGCACTTAACCACTGAAGTAAATACACAGTTGTGTCATTTCCTTGCACAATTAACTACTTATATACAACCTCCCTACGGACCCATACTCAAGGCCCAATACTTCTAGGCCCAAATTCGAGGCGTTACAGTATAAATGCAAGAGTCAGCATAGGAACTCACCTGATTCTCACTTACTACAATTCAAAATCCAGATCCAGATATCCATCTTGAACCAGCAGCAACCACTACTCTTGTACATGCAAATTACTTATCATATCAATTGCTGACAATCTCATGCAGAAATATTATACTTGCAATCTTACTATTAAAACACCACATACAGATTTACTCATTTAGAACTTAACATGCGGAGTTGAAATACTCACCCTGACGCGAAATAACCACTAATCATAAAAGAACCATAGCATCTCAATCATCGATGTATGATACCTTTAGGCTTATGGAAGGTATTAGTAAATATCACTTAAGGAAGAGGAAGAAGAAGTAAGAACCCTTTCAGAACTCATTTCTCACATATAAATATGACCCACTTACTTAGTGGAAGTTAACAAGTGTCATACGTATCAAAACTTGCCTTTTATTGACCTATAGTTTTCAAGAAAAATATAGATAAGCACCTTCCAATCACAATTATCAAGCTAGGATAACTAGTTGATTTCTAGCCAAGTTACTTAGAATCTAACTAACATAGTATTCCATGCAAACTAGGCATACTATACCTTTGATGAGTACTTATTCCATACTTGCCCTTTATCAGTCATGAACTTCTCTTTAATACTTGGCAGAATACCAAAAAGTAAAATTCTTACTTACTCTTGTGGCAGTTACTATACGCCCACACGTATATGCCAAAATAATCATTTGGGTGAATAACACCACGCCCGATAGACTATTTTAAAACTAAGTGCCATAACCTTGAATCTGCCAGAACTAGGATGTTACACTCACACTATCCTATTATTAAATCGGTAGCTTTTCAATTTCCTTAAGTTTGATTTTCTGGCATGTACATACGTGTTTCGTAAATGTTAGCTTGAATATTAAACATAGTTGAAACTTAATGTTTGATCTTTACAATGTTAATGCCTAGTTGAAATAGTTGGTTTTGAAAAATGTCATTGGGTCATGTTGATGTTTTAAAATAGCATGTTTGAATATGTTTTAACATTGATAAGAAGACAATATTGAATGAATGATTAATAAAATAAATTCTATGAAATGGAATAAGTTGAATTGATATGTTTTGATACCAAATTGATGTTATATTGGACTAGTTTGAATTGTAGTGGTTAAATGGATTGTTTTGGTATGTATTTGAATGTGTTTAATGCAGGTAAGGTTAACCAAATATGCAAAAATTGAAGTTTTTTTGTTGTAGCCATGAAATAGGTACCAAGTGGCTTAAATTTTACCTAAAACAGAATTCACATTCCAACGAGCAATCTTCCTCATCATAATGTTAGCCAACAATATGTAACATCGCAATGTCAAGTGGTTTGACGTCATGACGTGACAAACTATTCACGGCGTAGAGGAAATGACATCACGATGTTGGTCCTGAAATTTTAAAACTTTACAATTTAGTCCTATTTTATACTCGGGTTAGCGGAAGAGCTTAAGCTCAATTAAGGCTCAGATTTATATGTGTAAATTATTAGGAATACGGTTAAGACATGAATGTATGTTTGAATGATGTATTTATTATCCGTAATTTCTCTACCAACGGATTGACATCCCATAGCTCGAACCCAACGATCGGATTGGGTAAGGGGTGTTACATAAACAAGACAAACCAACATTTTTTTCTCCTAATAATCCGACACAAACAAAAAGTTTAACAAAAAAAATATAATCTTTCAACATTACATCTAAATATTAAAATAAAATATAAAAGTTATTTTTACAAACTAATAAAAATACCTTAAAACTATCACAGTCTATCTCTAAAACTCCAACACAAACAAAATTTTTCACAAACAATATTAAATATTAAATCTAAATGTTAACAATAAATTAAAAATACACATATAATATACAAACTATTATTAAAAAACAAATCTTAAATTTATCAAAATTTCTCCCCACAACTTCCATACAAACAATTCTTTCCTCCCAAAACACCAACATAAAATAGCCACTAACAATTCTTTTCCCCAGTGTTTTTGTGTGGGTGAAAAGGGGGACCATTTGGTTTATATAAAGAAAGAAAGAAAGAAAGAAGTTGGTGATGTGTGTACCGAGGCATGACCGATTAATCATGTTGGCGGCAGGCATCAGGCCGGTGCTACTCATGCCTTAGTACAAGCACCACTAGCTTTATTTTTTCTTTTTCTATTCCAGTAGCTTTTTTAACTATCAACCCTATTTTAAAAAAATATTAAAGCAGTACCACAATGTGTCAAGCGACACTAACAAAAAAACAAACTTATTTTTTCTCCCATGTACACTAAAAATACGAGTATTTTCTTTAAGAATCTATATCGATGCTGCTAAGGTGTCACGCAACACCACTGAAAAATCTTTTTTTTTTTAATCATATGATTGGATGATTATTGTTGAAAAAGTAGGGCGATGCCACCAACCAGTGAAACGGCATCGATGTGCATTGTAGAAAAGGATCTGTTTTCATAATTAGTTCTTATTTCAAACCATTTTCGTATTTTATGTATTATTTTTACAAATACTCGTAGAATAATCTAATTGTGTTTTTACAAGGAATTCTTTTCTCTTGTTAAGGTGAGAACTCATTTACACAGTATTTTAAAATTTTAAGTTTAAATTAGTTTATATGATGAAGTTAAGATTGAAATTTTAAATTTTGAATTTTAAATTTTGAATTTTAATTATTTAAATTCTAATTTTAAGATGAAGTTTTGAATTTTTAACAATATATATTTATATATATGAACATGTATTATTATTCTTATAAGTGCTACACATCAAGACGGATACAAGGGTAGGTGTAAACTCTATTTTATATGGGGTTTTATGATTGTTTTTGGCACCATTTAACATAAAAATAATATAAGTCCCAAGTATTTAAAAATAATATAAGTCCCAAGTATTTGACCACTAATTGAGTGAATTTTGTTTATATTTCAATAATGGGCATCATTTAATGAAGAAAGTGATTTTATGTTATTTTTTACTAAATTTATGCATAATTTAATTGTTTTTGGCTACTTATTGATCTTGACATTATTTAATGCAGTTGGACCAAGGAAATTATGCATGTTTTATTCATAAAATAAAATTACATGGACATGTTCAAATTCACTCTACATGGATGACAAACACATGTAAAATGGGTCATGAAGAGGTTGTTTTTTCATACAATTGAAAATGGATCAATTGATGGACAAGTCTGGTAAGCAATTAGGTCACCAAACCGTCCAAACAAGGGAGAAGAAGCCTAAATTCAGAAAAGACATTTGGACTACTCAGAAATTCATTTTTGGGAGATTTACTGGAGGTCCCTACACTTGCAAAGAAATCAGAAAACAGCCCACCAACTTTGGATAGTTTCACCAACTTTGGCCAAGAAACTGTCCACCCCTTGCTTGATTCAAGCATGATATCATGCATGAATCAAGCAACCAAACAACTCCCTCTTTAACAATACATGGCCAACCAAGAAAAGAAGTAAATGGAAAGATTTTTCACACTATTTTTAGTAAACTCATCCACCAACCTTCACTATAAATACCCACTTCCATTCCCCATTTCAAATCATCCTTCATCCCTCACTTAACATTTATCATTCATTTCTTCTCATCATTCACTAACCTCTTATTTTCTCTCATTCATAAACCTTCCATTTTCCCCTTCATTTAGTTAGCAATTCCTTGAGAAAATTCTCCCTTGGCTGGCCACCTTGAGGAGCATCTCGTGAAGGAGCAATTATGAGAATAGGAAGAAGCCACTACGATCAATTCTGGAGATTGCCATAATTATTCTGAGTGTTTTCTTCCTTTATCTTTATTATTGCTTTTATTATTAAACATGTTTGCAATTTTCTTTAATGTTTTTTCATTAATGATGATAGCTTAATTTTGTTTAGCTAGGATGATTGCATCAATTCAATAAAGTTTATTTAAATCATGTTATGATGTTCTGTGTAACAGCCTGGCTTTAGCTAAACAAGAACAGTGGTTTTGAAACCATAAATTTGAGGTACTAAAATTATTTTAGTGTTATTTTTTATGTTTACAGCATGTGATTATATATGTGTGAAAATTTCGCGAGCTAATTTTATCGTTTAATAGCTTAATTTGATAAAAGGACTAAATCGCGTAAAATACAAAAGTTGCATTCTATATGTTAAAAGTGCTTAATTTCCATGGCTTATTAAATATGAGGTCCTTATGATGTAATTATCCCATTGATAGTGGGAATGGACATAAATGGGCATAAATATGATGTTTTAAACAAAGGTAAAAATTGTAATAATGGAATTAATGTATAATTAAGTAAAAACAAAAATCAAATATGGTTCCATTATCATCTTTTATGGCCGAATGAAGCAAAGACGAAAGCTAAAATAGGGCTTTGATATTTGGTACTTGCATATCTTGATTGAAGTATGTTTTGAGCTTGATTTTTTATGATTTCTACATTTTTGAGATCGTTGCTTTGAGTATTATCTAGCCCGTACCTTAATTTTTGAGTTTGTTAGTGATTTTGGAAAATTTCGTTGATGGATCCATGAGTTTTATGGTGTTTGATGATGAATTATGAAAGCTTGGTGTTTAATATACATGTTTTGTAAAGTGATTTTGAGTAAAAATGCATATTAGGGATTAAATTGAGAAAAGTGTAAATTGAGGGGTTAATTTGTGAAATAAATGAAAAATATGGGTTGGGACCTATAGAGAATTCAGCCAAGCATGGGTCTTATTGAATTTTGAGTAATTTGTGTTTTTATGAAATAAAGACTAAATTGTTAAAATGTGAAAGTTTAAGGCCAAAGTGCAAAGTGGCTAAAATTATGTGTTTGTGGATTAAATTGAATGAATTGGTGATTAAATGGGTTAATTTTGAATATATATAGATCAATAAAGAAATAATTTAGATTTAGATCAGGGAAAATCAAAGGTTGTCGAATAATCGATCCGATTCATCAATTCTGAGTACGAGGTAAGTTCGTACGTGATAAACATTGTTACAATTATTTTTTGAATGATTTAATATTACATAAATTGTATATATGAGACTATGGTTGAGTATGACAACAAATTGACTACGTTTGGCACTTAGTGTGCGTTTCGAGATAGCTTCGACTATATATAGCACTTAGTGTGTGAATTGGAATAGCTTCGGCTATATGTGGCACTAAGTGTGCGATACTGAGATAACTTCGGTTTAATGTGATGGCACTAAGTGTGCGATATCGTTATAGCTTTGGCTAATCATTTTTGCACTAAGTGTGCGAGTTCCTTGAGTATTGAAAGATTTCCGGATGCTTAACGTATTCAACAAATAGATGAAATTGTAATAAATAAATATGGGAGAGTACAGGTACGTACGATACCTATGTGGTAGTTGATGCTATGTGCATGACGCTTGAAGGATTTGTATATATATGATAAATGGTTATGGGTTAGAATTGAGTGATGATATGAAACTGATTAAGTGTTTATTATTTGATGATTTGAATATTATGAACTGTCGAGTTTATTTAGTACGAACTTACTAAGCTATGAAGCTTATTGTGTGTTATTTGTCTGTGTTTTATAGAGTATCAAAGCTAACTCAGACTCGGGGATCGTCGGGAAATGTCATCACACTATCGATTAACTCGTTGGTACTTTTGAAGCATTGTATATATGGTATATGGCATGTATAGGCTAGTGTCATTTTGGTATGTTTTGAGTTACAATATTAGCCATGCAATTTGGCTTGTAAATGGTGATGTGTATGGCCATTTGAGTTGGCTTGATTTATATGTTGACAAATGATATATGTGATGTTTATAATTTACCATGTGTGGCTTGATTTATATGTTGACAAATGATATATGTGATGTTTATAATTTACCATGTGTTTTGGCATGTTTTCCATGGTTATTGGTATGACTAAGTGGTTGCTCATTTGGTTATTTATTAGTTGATATATTAATGCTTGAGAAATGGTATATTTTGGTATGATTTATAGATGATGAATTGGTATGTTTGAGAAGAATGATTTGGTTGATGATAGATGTATTGAAATTGTTGGAACATCGGTACCCGTATGGCATAGCGGAAAAAAATATATATTCCGGCGATCCAAACCATGGATCCATGTGCGAGGAACGAATCGGGGTGAAAAAGGTTTCGCAATTACCAAAACTTCAATCTGAGTAGACAGTGAAGCCTCGACAATAAAAATATTGTTTTTCTTTCGAATCCAAGCCGTAATATTTATGATCCCAACCTCTACGTAATCCACCCACTTGACAATGAACGGAGGAAATCCCCAAAACTATTTTCAGAGATATTTTGCTTGACGGTGCTAGACCTAGTAGCAAAGCTTCGGGTTTGTATATATATTAACTTTTTAGGGTTTTTCTCCCTTTTTATATATAACTCCCTTATAATTGGTATGTATATAATGAATTCTTAATTTATTAAATTTTAATCCGAACATAATAATCATAATTAAAATAAATAAATATCATAAAGTTTTAATCGAAAATTATAATTACATTAATTATAATAAAGATTTCGATAAACTATATTTGTTTAAATTTATATACTGAACCAAATTCATATATTAATAGAATTATGTTCTCCTTATGTGTACAACATCCTTGTACATATAATATGTTCGATATTTGATTGCCCAATTAAATTAATTCTATAATTAATTTAATTCATGTGACAACTAAACACAATACCAACTATGTTTTATTCCGTTCATTTCAACTATAGGGTGTGACCCTGTAGGTTCTTGTAACGTTAGCAGTAATACTAGAACGATTCTAATGTTACAAGCAATGAGTGGCATCTATCAATGCATCATTGCTACCTAAGTTACAAGAAGTAATGATTCGACATAACCTTTTGTGATTAACCTTTCATGCATTAATCCTTAAGTCCTTTATCTCTGGAATGGACACAAGTCATGGAATAGTCACACTTGCATAGTCCATCCCATGTTTCTTGATACCTTGAGCAGACTATGATACACAAATAAGTATGACATCTCATATCAACTTATTTGAGCATGACCATGCATTTCTAATCTAACTCAATCAAGTGGCCTAAGATATTACTCCCATTATGTAGAAGGGACTTATCCTATATTTATCAACCATATCCCTCTACATAGATTGTGGTATATCCAACATCAGCCTTTATAAAACAACCAGTTACGGTGTACGTTTGACTATATCAAAATATACAGCTCTCGATGTTGGGATAATGATGATCTCAAATCTGAGGATCATATACATATCAATCACTATAAGTAATGTTGTGACAATTATATAATAATCTAAGAAACATACTCATAGCGGGTCAGTCCAATATGTTGCTCTCTAACACACATATTCATGCATTGATTCTGACACTCCATATCAATGACAACTCTTTATCATCAATCAACTACATGTTAGTCTTAATGCATTATTATTGTCCTAGTCAACAATAATACTTGACTAAGGATCTTTTAAGAATAATCATATTATTCTCATGACATTATTATAAAATAGTTTATTTATACACACAGAAAAGAAAATGAAACAATAATGGCAATGCCTTATATTAATAAACATGGTAAATCAAGTATGTTATTACAACCATCTCATGATTGATCTTTGGGCATACTCTTATTGAAATGATACCATTTTGATGGTTAGGTGTGCATGAGAAAGGGTAGCAAATTGGCTTTACAAATGGCCTATTTTTGTCCACACGGGTAGAGACACGAGCGTGTGTCTCAGCCATGTGCGACACACTGTCATGTTACACGGTCGTGTGTCCCCTGGGTATCCTTTCGAATTAAGTCAGGATACCCTACGTTTTTGACACAGCCTAGACACACGGGCGTGTCTAATGGTCGTGTATGGCACACGGGCTGGCACATGCGCGTGTGGTCAGCCATGTGACCCAAGTCAGTAACCTCACTAGTTTTACCACAGCCATGGCAAATGGACGTGTCCTCAGCCGTATGGTACAAGTTAGTATGTATGCCCTATTTTTACACGGTCTATGACACAGGTGTGTCTGATAGCCATGTGAGGCACACGACCTGTTCAGACAGGCGTGTGACCCTGAAATCGAAGAAAATTTTCTATGTTTCCCAAAGTTTACAAATGTTAGTGGTTTAGTCCCGAACCACTTCTAAGCATGTTTTAAGGTCTCGTAAAGCCTTACAAGGGATATTGTGAATGTTTTGAATGGATTTTGATTATGAATATGAAAATATATGTGAATGAGGTGTGTTACTCGGTAATGTCTCGTAACCATATTCTGGCGACGGATACAGGTTAGGGGTGTTAATTCTGTGCCTCAGTCGATCATGTTTTCAATTAAATTCAAGCATGTATTTTATTCATATGTGATTGGATGCATTAGAATTATCGAAGAAATCCTAACCAAACGACAGCTAATGGACACAATAGTTGAGAAGTGCATGTTTAATTTAGATCCTAACCCAACTACATTAAAGGTTCATAATAAATTTAACGAGCTCTATTATTTTGCATAGTTTTTAGGTTTATGTGATTAAATTGTTTCAAACCTTACCCGCCCCTGTTACTTTACATGAATTCTAAGAAACCTTTAGTTGAATATGATTAGTAAAATATATGTTTTTTCTAAGTAAAAGTTTCTGAAAGGACTTAATATTGGTTTCAGACTCATGAAAGATCAAGTTGCCATGGAATATCTTCTGAGACATTATTAACATGATGAAAATGTAGTTAATTGATGTGATTATTCTAGTCTATTCATGTTGTTGCTGAAATCTTTTGAATTATGTTGTTAAATCCATCTCATTCATTTTATTGCATACATTTCATTTAGGGATCATTTTGCATCTAGATAGTTATTTTTACTTAACATCAACCAATCAAAACTATTGTGTTTTTCTTACCAAATTGTTAACATTAATTTTACAAAATATTGATTAACACATATAGTTCCTATGGAGACAATAACTCTTGTACTTATTACTGATAACGATTGTGAACATTACACAAACCACGCATTACAAGTTTTTGGCACCATTGCTGGAAATTGTTCCCTTAATCATTTTTTGTGAAATTATTTCTTACAATTTGGTTTATTAATTATTTTCATTTTTTCTTATTTAATTATTTTTTTCTTCTTTATTCTTTATTTTTGTGATTTTCTTTTTAGGTCTTCATGAGCATAGATCAAATCATCGATTTACTCCCTATAGACCCTAAAATCAAATGGGCATCTAGAAAAAGAAAATGAGAAAGATTAGCCCAGAGACAAGCAGTCGAAATAGACCTTGAAAATCAAAACAAATTTCAGGGAATAGAGTTGTTAATGCTCGTAATCCAATCCTTATTACCGGTGATAGGGATCGAGCTATAAGGCAGTATGCTATGCCATGTCTTAATGAGTTAAATCTGAGAATTAGGAGACTAGAGATTTAGGCATCACAATTTGAATTGATGCCTGTGAAGTTTTAGATGCTTCAAAAAATAGACCAATTTAATGGAATGCCCAAAGGAGATCCACGATTTCACAATTGTGTGTTTATGGACGTGAATGGTTACTTCAAGATGGCTGGTGTAACTAAAGACACACTGAGGTTGAAGTTGTTTCCATACTCGTTGTGAGATTGAGCACGAGCATGGCTTGATTTGTTGTCATCCAACTCAATTTCTACTTGGCAAGAATTAGTTGAACACTTCCTGGTAAATTATTTTCCACCTAGCAAAAATGCTAAGTTGTGGAATAAGATCACCACTTTTTAGCAGATGGATGATGAGTCTATATACGAGGCGTGAGACAGATTCAATGAGTTACTTCATATATGTCCTCATCATGGGATTCCATATTGTATCCAGTTAGAGACATTTTATAATGGTCTCAATGCACACACAAGGCTAGTGTTAGATGCTACTGTGAATGGTGCTCTCTTATCAAAGTTTTAGAATGAGGCTTATGAAATCATCGAGAGAATAGCTAGTAACAATTACCAATGGCCGACAAATCAAGAAACTTTAGGAAGACGAGTAGCTGGAGTACATGAAGTAGATGCCCTTACTTCACTCTTAGCTCAGCTATCTTCTATCTCTTCAATGTTGAAACAGTTTACTACTAACTGTTTAAATTATGTTGCAGCTTAGCCACCAATCCACTATCAAGGAGGTGGATCGAAGAACAACTATATGCAGCATAGAGCAAATCAACCTCTTGGTTTCAATCAACAAGTTCAAAAACCACCAAAAGGAGAACCTTCTAATAATTTGGAGAATTTATTGAAGGCATTCATTGTTAAAAAAGATGCCTTGATTCAAGGCTAAGCAACAACATTGGAGAACCTAGAAAATCAAGTGGGAAAATTAGCTAATGGGCTTAAAAGCAAGCCCCAAGGTGTTGTACCAAGAAACATAGAAAATCTTCTACCAGTTGAGTCTTCTAATAATCTTAAGAACTTATTAAAAGCATACATGGAGAAGAATGATGCAACATTGAGAAATTTGGAGAACCAGATAGGGCAGTTAGCCAATGAATTTTGAATTTGACAACAAGGAGCTTTGCCCAATGACATGGAGAACCTAAGAAAATCGGGTAAGGAGAATTGCAAACGGTCACTTTACGAAGTGGAAAGACTTTCGAATCCAAGGAAATTGAGGTTGAAGATAAACCTCCCAAGAAAGAGAAAAAATAACCAACAGTTGAAATTCCTACACCAGAGAAGCCAGACTCTACAAATTCTGAAGAGGTAAAATCTAAACTAGTGAATTCTAATAAGCTAATTCCTTTGTTACATACAGATATATTACCTCGGAAGAGCTGTCTAGTCCAAGCCAAATTTCCACAACCTCCATACCCTCAAAGACTCCAGCAACATAAGAAAAAACATGATACTTAATTTAAGAGAATGTTGGATGTATTGAAACAACTACATATCAACATTCTGTTGGTGGAAGCTTTGGAGAAAATGTCAAACTATGCAAAAGCTATGAAGGAATTTCTGTCTAAGAAAAGAAAGCTTAGGGAATTAGAAATTGTAGCCTTGACTACAGAATGTAGCCTATTTTTCCAGAACAAGTTGTCTCCTAAGTTGAAGGATTTAGGAAGTTTCTGTTGGGAAAATGGGTTCGGAAAACGTAGGGGAAAATAAATTTATAGGAAACACCAGAATTTTAATTTTTTTTCCACAACAAAATCTTGGTTGTGATATTTAAAGTAATAAACACTTAATCAAAATTGTACATTTTCGATTCGTTTAGGATGAGCACTTCGACTAAGTTATCTTCTCTGCTACCCTTAAGCTCACGTCTACTGAGTGTGGCCTCGCTTCGAATCAGAAAATTTTTCACAAAAATTACTAGTAGGGTAATTTTGTAATTTTTTAAAACTTTTAGGTCAAGTCGTAAATCAGAAAAATATCTCTAGAAATTTTCTAGAATAATCTCTTCAGAGAATTTTCTCTCTACAACTTTCTCTTGAATCCAATTGTGTGTCAAATAATGACCCAAGGCTCCCTTTATATAGGGAGAGTTTAGAGAGTTTAACTATGATTAAACTTAATCACTTTAATATTAAATTTAATAGTAAATCTTATTAAAATAATAGAATGTTTATCAAGATAAATATTAAATTAAATTTAATATTAAGATAATCACTTTAGTATTAAATTAATAAAATACAATTAAGATAAGTATTAAATTAAATTTACTATTAAACTATTAAAATAATATTATTTTAAATATTAGATTAAATTTAATAGTAAATCTTATTAAAATAATAGAATGTTTATCAAGATAAAGATTAAATTAAATTTAATATTAAGATAATCACTTTAGTATTAAATTAATAAAATACAATTAAGATAAGTATTAAATTAAATTTACTATTAAACTATTAAAATAATATTATTTTTGGAATAATTAATCTGAAATTAAATTCTCTGGAAGAGTCCCAGTAGGAATGTAACTCTTCCATTGCTCAACTACCGATGACCAACCGCCGTCAACCACCAGGATGCCGCCGTCAAAACCGCCGGCACCGCCGTGTCTGGTGATGCAGGTGCAACACCCTTATGGCATCCTGAGTTGGTTCGGCTGCTATTGGTTCGATATAGGTCAAAGACGACCCGATTGGTCTGATCTAGCCACCGGTTGGACCATCGGCCCGATTTTACATACCGGGCCCAGTTCAACCAGTTTTTGGGTCTTGGTCTTTATTTTGGGCTCCCAGGCCCAATTCACGATATTAGGTCTAGTTTTCAAATTCAATTACCCATTGGGCCAATTGTCTGTCTTGAAAATTAACTTCCAAAAATATCATATTAATTTAATTGATTTGATTAATTTAATTTTACTTATCAAAAATATTTTTTCCAAAAATCACTTAGATTTTTCAAATTAATTTTTCAAGAAAATTATTTAATCAAATTCTCTATTTGAATAATTCTCACGACCACATAATTTAATTCTACATCGAATAAATTGACACAATTAAATTATTCTCAAAGTTGTACAATTTTCTTCTGATTCAAATTGAGTTTGATCGAGCTTTTGTTGAGCTAGCGGTGGGACCAATCGGGCATATACATTTAGGGTCTAGTGATTGCAATTATGTCAAGAAGCATCGTTCTTAATTTGCAATTACTTAATCAAGGAGTCAGTCCACAAGAATTACCATAACTGAAACCTCCTTATTGTATACTCTTTACAAAAGCAATTCACCCAACTGATTTCTCTAATGACCTCGTCATGTGTGTGTTACCCTCATATGATATCCTTGATTCCTTTGAGTCAAATCTGTTCACTCAATACAATCTTATTTTATCTCATTGCCACCATTGTGTCTTCTTAATGATTAATATGATCACTGTCAACAAATGACTATCATAAATTGATCGTTCGAGAACAAGCAACTCGTGACCACATTCCATATTTATCAATCCACACAATGCCAATGAAAGGATATCATTAACTCTTTAATTGAGCAATAAAATGTTGCTAATAAATCCATGCCATATACAAGTCATGTACCCAACATACTGGCTATGGGCTCGATCGTCTTTAAAGTATAAGCCTCCACTTATATCAAAGCACATGAGTTGCATACACATGGTCAGTGACTAACTCAGGATTTAGTTAAATCACACCATGAACGTCACAAGTGAATTAATTCACAAACTGATTCAGGATTAATTCATCTTGGGTCCAGTCCAATGTATCATTCTACCAATGAGTGCATCTATTTCTCTACTCCTAGAGTTAACTACTCCGATAGCCAAGATTAGCCATATCCCCAATTGGAATTGTATACGACATAATAATCCTTCTCAGTATTTGAATTAGATGCTCACTTTGATTCTTTTATGGGATTACAAACTCATTTAGATTATCTACTGAAGTAAGTCATCTTTCTTGCAATGTAAATTTTTTTTTTACAATGTCAATTATCTTCAGTTTGAACTTTAGACAATCAATGAGCTAATATTTGTTTGTCACAATTTTAATATGCATGCAAAATATAAAAGAAATAAATACAAAAGACATAGTAGTGAAATGTGAAATTAACTTTATTTATTTATTCATTGTTCAAATAAATAGAAAACAGTTACATGTTTACTACAATATGGGCACATTTCCCAATAGTTTCACCATACCTTGCAATATTGGAGAATCCTATTGTGGTAAGGCTTTGTGCGAATTGGGATCGAGTATCAATTTGATGCCTACATTTATGTTTAGACGATTAAGTATTGGTAAGGCCAGACCAGCTATAATTACACTCCAACTGGCGAATTGTTCTTTGGCATACCCAGAAGAAAAGATCAAGGATGTCTTGGTACATGCTGATCAAATCATATTTACTATTTACTTTATTATCTTATATTTTGAATGTAACAGCCCGTTTTCAGTGAAATCAGAACAGTGGTTTCAGGACCACAAATTTGCCGTCAAAAAATTTATTTTATTATTATTTTAATGTCTACAGCATGTTAGTAGTGTCGTATAAAAGTTTCGTGAAGAAATTTTATTGTTTGCATGTTTAATTTGATAAAAAGGATTAAATTGCATAAAGTGTAAAACTTGTATTCTATTAGAGAAGGTGTCAATTTAATATGGAATTTGAATGTGAGTAGCCTTAAGTGGTAATTAGACCATTAATATTAATGGTGGACAATGATGGACATTATTTTTGTATGTTTTAATGTATAAGTAAGAGTAAATTGGTAATTACTAAAATAAACTAAAACTAAAGTAAGAAAAAGAAAAGTATCATCTTTTCTTCTTCATTCTCCAACCCAATATAGCAATAAAGAAGCCATTAGAGAACACCAAGCATTCGGCCAATATTCCCTAGTGCATGTAAGTGCATTTTTGTTCGGTTTTTAATGATTTTTATGTTTTTGGAGTCGTTGTAGCTTAATCTATCTATCCTAGGGACTAATTTGCAAAACTATTAAAAGTATAGGGTTTTACCATGCATGTTTTTTAGTTGTTTTTTATGCTTGATGGATGAAAATGAAAGTTTGGTTATAGTTGAGCTACTTTTGCAAAGGAAATTTTGATAAATTTGTCACTTAGGGATTAAATTGAAAAATAAAAAATTATTCATGGTTAAATTGTGAAATAAAGGAAACGTAGGGATTGGTATAGACTAAGTTAATATTCAGCTAGTATGGGTATGGATTAAATTGCAAGAATTTGCATTTTTATGAGTTAGGGACTAAATTGTATTGAATTTAAAATTTAAGGGGAAAAAGTGTAATTTTTCCAAAACATGATTTTGGATTAAATTCAATAGAATGAATTTTAAGTGAGTTAAATTTGATTAGATAGATCAAAAAAATCAACATGCGGATTTAGATCAGGGAAAAGCAAAAGTATTGGATTAATTGATCGTTTTTCTCCGTACGTGTTTGAGGTAATGATTCGTGATATTTGCGATAAGTTTTAAATAATTTATAAATGATCGTTCTTGAAGCCAACTATTATCACGATGAAGGCAAGTGTGTGACAGCCCAAAATTGACCCTA
Organism: Gossypium arboreum; assembly: GCF_025698485.1. Lineage (NCBI taxonomy): Eukaryota > Viridiplantae > Streptophyta > Magnoliopsida > Malvales > Malvaceae > Gossypium > Gossypium arboreum. Next base: position 9,676,216 of record NC_069071.1, read on the forward strand.
GTCGGAATGTGGTTTCGGGACCACAAAACCGAGGCATAAAAATAATTAAAAATTTATTTTGATACCTATAATATGTGTGTGCTCATGTATGACATTTTATGATGATTGATTTAGTGTTATAAAGGTGAATTTCACTAGAAAGGACTTGTGTGAGAAAACTTAGAAATGAGATAGGCAAATGTTGAAGTGGCCTATTGATGCACACTAGGAAATGTTGTCCTTGCATGTCAAATTCCCCAAATTTGACTATAATGGCCGCCAAGGTGGGTATGATGGGCAAGGAAAACATGTTTCCAACATGTTTGGCTAGTGAGTTATGTAGGAAGTATTATAATAAAATAAGCATAAAAATGAAAAAAAAAGGAGAAAGATGAGCTTGGATGCCCCTTGTTGCCGTGAGTAGAGGAAAAGAGAGGAGAAATTTTTGTTCATCCATTTTCACTTCTTGGCCGAAATTACTAAGGAAAAAGGGGGAGGAATTTTGCTTCATGCTTGGTTTAGAAGAGACCTAGAAGGAGATTTGGCTAAATTTGCATCAAGATTAAGGTATGTATGAGGTTGTGTTAGGAGTTTCATGCATGTTTTGGTTGCTAACTTGATGTGCATGTTAGCCATGGCTCAAATCTTTGTTATGCCATGGAAATGGTATTTGGCCAAAGTTGTTATGGTGATAAAGCCATTGCATGCTAAGTGTGAAGCTTGATGATGATGCATGCAATGATGGATTGTCTACTCTTGAGTAAGATTTTGAGTTTTCTTTTGTTTAACCATGATTGAAGTTGAAAAGGGCATGATTGTCATATTCGCCATGATGCATTCATGAGCATGGTTCATGCTTCTTGCATGTTAGTTAAAATTTGTGTTTTGGATGGCTATGGACACCTTGAAATTCAGCCATGCTCATATATGTATATATATGTTTGCACATGATGTTTTGGTTATGAAGTAAGTGATGAATATGTTTGTTTAAAGAAGAAGATGTTGAAGAATAATTGTGAAATTGCAAGCACATTCGGCCTAGCACACATATGAGTGCTTGATGCTATATTATAAGTTTTGAGCTACAATATGCAATGCATTAACTAGTAAAATGCATGCTGTTTTTGTGTGGTATTAAGTGCATAATTGGCCTCAACATGGACATGTATATTCGGCCTTAGGTAGCCTATTGATGGCCTTAGCTTTTCCTTGATGCTCGAATGAATTGTATTGAATTGCTTGATGTAGTATAAAATGTGCATGACCATTGTGTATTCAAGCTAAAGAGTGGCCATATGACCATTTAAACTCCTTGTCATATTAGGCCATAAGCTAGCACAATGAGGTTTTAATAAATTGAATTTGTTTGAATTAGCTCAAGAGCTAAGAGGGCCACAATTGGACAAGGGAAGGAAAAGTGATCGAATAGCCGTAAAAGCCGTTCGACAACATCCGAGGTAAGTCCTCAAGAAGTGATCTTACTTGAATTATGTGGAATGAAATATGGATGTATTGATTATTGATTTATGTGTGTATGAGTATTCGAATGATACCCGGGCTAAGTCCCGAAGGTGATTATGCTAGTGATTATAATTGTGTTTGAGCCTTAGTAACTAAAATGAAATATGTATGTCCAATGATTATTGATGTATGTGTGCATGAGAAATTGAATGATATCCGAGCTAAGCCCGAAGACAATTATGCTGAAATTATATCCGGTTAAGACCAAGGCAATTGTGCTAGTGACTACATCCGGGCTAAGACCCGAAGGCATTCGTGCGAGTCATTCTATCCTGGCTAAGACCCGAAAGCATTTGTGCACATGGTTATATCCGGTTATATTCCGAAGAATCTTGGGCTGGAGGTGAGTGTTGGTTGCTGTAATAAATTCAATTAGTACACTCGAAAAGCCCAAAGAATAAGGTACGTTTATATGTGCATTGGAAAGTCGACATGTTTGAGCAACATTCGCTCAATCGACTAATGAATTTCAGCAATTGAATTGATTGATACTTTGTGAAAGTATGTAATGATGAAGTGTGAAGTAAGAATGTGTATTAATGAAATGATGCATTTGGCTATGTGAATGTATTGCTGTAATTAGAGTTGATTATATTCCTTGAGACTTACTAAGCATAAAAATGCTTACCCGTTACTTTGGCTCTCTGTTTTATAGATTTCGCCGATAGCAATCGGATTCGGGATCAATAAAGTCAAGTCATCCACACTATCAACGCCTCTATTTTGGTATAAATTTTGGTTGAACTTTGAAATGGCATGTATAGGACTACCCTTGTTGGTTTAAAAATGTGGTGATGTATATGTATACGGCCATGCGAAAATGGCTCGTAAAAAGGAAGCATGAACTTAGACTATTTGTGGTTTGTATGTATATATATGGTGTCATGATGTGATTATGGATTGGAAATGGGAATGTTGGTCACATGATCAGCCATTGGTATGGTTAAAATGATCATATATGAACCTATGTATGGCAAGACTAGTTGGTTCATGGAGACTACAAAATAGGTAAGACCTACCTTAAAAACAGATGCTGCCAGCTGCAGCGACGTGAATGTGAAAAATCACCAAAATTTGTAGGAATGGTATTAATTAGTGAATAAGCTATGTAAATGAACCTTGATGAGTCTATTTTCATATGGAAGAAACGAAATGGTCATAGGAGTTACATGTTAAGAGATATTAAAGCTATTGTGAGACAGGGCCAGAACGGTTTCTGGGTCCCCTGTCGCAACTTTAAAAATTTACTATAAATTATCCAGAAAGAATTAGGAGTCATACCTTATATTTACAGATTCCATTTTGAGTCTAGTTTCATTAGAAACAAACGGCACCAGTATTAAAGCCCTGTACAGAGAGATATTCAAGTTATACCGCGCGATGGTCAAAGCAGTCGATCCCTGTAACATGGGTGATTTTAACTAATAAACTGTACCAATTGGCCTGACCAAAAATTCTAGAAATAAATCCATGGATGGATATATGAGTCTAAATTCAGGGAAAATTTACAAAACCAGTTTCTGAGTTTTGAAACTCGAGATATGATTTTTAAGGCGACGGTGACGCAGTTTTCCAGCCTGACTGGAAAAGTGGAAATTGGTGGGCAAAATATGTGAACTTGGCTTGTTAACCCCTCGTGTCCGACACCGGCGATGGTCTCGGGTTCTGGGTGTTACAATTTTTTTGGTGTCAGAGCCACGGTTTAGTCGATTCTAGGACTACCGTGATGTGTTTGGGGTCTAGCTATACATGCCATTAAATGATGAATCGATAGTGTGGTGATTTCTGACAATTTGACTTTGTGTTTGTTTATAGCAATGGATCCCGATCCCAACCGAAGCGATAGCTGATGATGTGGAGAGTGTAGCGCTTTGCTCAGCGCAAGGGACAGCGCCAGCGGACTCTCAACCTATGGCCAGCAATCCGAATGATGAGGCTAGGCAAGCCTTTTATAGTGTGATGAACGAATGGTTTAATCAATACATTCGAACTAACACTACTGTTCCACAACCTCCATTCCCGACAAATGCAACCCCAAGACCTACAATACCTCCGTGACTGACCAAATAAGGTCAAGTAAGCCCCAATCGATAGGATTCAAAACATGGGGCCACTGAATTTAAGGCTACGGATGATGATGATGCCAAGCGAGCTGAATTTTGGTTGGATAACACTATCCGGTGCTCGATGAGCTATCCTGTACACCGATGAGTGCTTAAAGTGTACCATCTCCTTGCTACGTGAGTCCGCCTACTATTGGTGGAGTACTCGACTTCGTGGTACCTAGAGAGCAAGTGACTTGGGAATTCTTTCAAACCGAGTTCAAAAAGTATATTAGTCGAGATTCATCGACCAAAAGCGAAGGAATTCCTTGATCTTAAGCAAGGTTCTATGTCGATTATCGACTACGAACGAAAATTTGTGAGGCTTAGCCAGACGCGAGAATGCATTTCGTCCAAGCCATTATGTGTAAACGCTTCGAGGATGGGCTGAATGATGATATAAGGATGTTCGTTGGCATTCTCGAGATACGAGAGTTCGTAGTACTTGTTGAGCGAGCTTGTAAAGTCAAGAGCATAGAAAGGAGAAACAAAAGTGATGTGGAACCGGAGAATTCGAAGAGGTCTTCGAGAAAGTCTCTTCAACAAGCATCGAAGAGATTTCGAGATGATGTGAGCCGGTCTAAAGGCGTATCGGGCTTTTCTAGACGAGGACGTGATCGACCCCCTGTGACCACACGAGTCACTTCGATCGCCAGTGGTGGAAATGATCGCCGAGAAAGGGCGGAGTGTCTACATTGTGGCAAATGGCATTCGGGGAGCTGTTGGTTTCGTGATCGCTCCTGTTATAAGTGTGGATCAGCCGACCACTTTATGAAGGATTGCCCGAGGATGCATGAACAGAATGTAAGTCAGAGTGGAAACCCGGTGCTACCATCGCCGAGGTAGGCCACCTAGAAATATGGGCAATGTCGGTGGCGGTCGAGAGGATCTAGAGATGCTACCATCGATCCGAGGCTCGTGCTCTGCTAGGACTTATGCCATCTGCACGCACGCCGAGGATGCTGCCTCTCCGGATGTCATTACCGGTACTTTCACTCTTTTCAATACAAATGTGATTGCTTTGATTGACCTGGTTCTACTCATTCATATATATGTGAAACCTTAGCATCCAAAGAAGACTTTGCCTATTGAGTCTCATCGAGTTTGTAATTCGGTGTCAAACCCTTGGGTCATTACGTGCTTGTCAACAAAGTGTGCAAGAAAGGTCCCTAGTGTTCCGAGGTTCTTGTTTTCCGGCGGACTTGATGCTTTTGCCGTTCGATGAGTTCAACGTTATTCTTGGTTTGGATTGGTTGACCATGCACGATGCGGTTGTAAATTGCAAGAGCAAGACTATCGATTTGAGGAGCGCGAATAACAAGATAATTCGGGTTGAGTCTACGGACTTAAAGGGTTGCCACCGTAATATCGCCGATGTTGGCCCAGAAATATGTAAGAAAAGGGTGCGAAGCGTACCTTGCGTACGTGCTCGATGACAAGGAATCAGAAAAGAAACCCGAATCTGTGCCCGTGGTTTGTGAATACCCGGATGTTTTCCCCGAAGAGTTGCCGGGTTTACCACCTGTTCGAGAAATAGAATTTGGCATCGAATTGGTACCTGGTACCACTCCAATTTCGATAGCTCCGTATCGTATGGCACCAACCGAATTAAAGGAGTTGAAAGCTCAGTTGCAAGAATTGGTGGATAGAGGTTTTGCTCGCCCGAGTTTTTCGCCTTGGGGTGCGCCAGTGTTGTTCGTGAAAAAGAAGGATGGAACCATGCGGCTGTGCATCGACTATCGTCAGCTTAATAAAGCGACGATAAAGAACAAATATCCGTTACCACGTATCGATGACTTGTTCGATCAACTCAAGGAGCCTCGGTGTTCTCAAAATAGATTTGAGATCGGGCTATTATCAATTGCGAATCCGAGATTCGGACGTACCCAAGACTGCCTTCAGAACGAGATATGATCACTATGAGTTCCTAGTGATGCCGTTTGGGCTCACTAATGCCCCTACGGTATTTATGGATTTAATGAATCGGATCTTCGACCATATTTGGATCGATTCGTAGTCGTGTTCATTGATGACATCTTGGTCTATTCAAGAAATGAGACCGAACATGCTTGAACACCGAGGTTAGTGCTGCAAATTTTACGAGATAAGCAATTATATGCTAAGTTCAGAAGTGTGAGTTCGGTTAAGAGAGGTTAGCTTCTTGGGTCATGTGGTATCTCAGATCGGTATTCGAGTCGATTCAATAAAATTTCAGCCATACTTAATTGGAAGCCTCAGAAATATTACTGAGGTTCAAGCTTTTGGGGCTTGCTTGTTATTACCGACGATTTGTAAAGGTTTCTCAACGATAGCCACGCCGATGACGGCTTACTCCAAAAGGATGTTAAGTTCAAATGGACGGAGAAATGTCGAAAAGTTTCGATCAACTGAAAACTTATTTGACCGAAGCCCCAATTCTAGTGCAACCCGAGTCCCAAGAAAGAGTTTGTCATCTATAGCGACGCCTCCTACTTGGGTTAGGTTGTGTATTGATGCAAGAAGGTCGACTTGTGGCCTATGCGTCGAGGCAATTAAAGCCACATGAGAAAAATTATCCGACCCATGATCTCGAATTGGCCGCCATCGTATTCGCCTTAAAGATTTGGCGACATTACTTATTTGGTGAAAGGTGCCATGTGTACTCGGATCACAAAAGTCTCAAATATTTGATGACCCAAAGAGACTTAAATCTGCGACAAAGACGTTGGCTCGAGCTGTTAAAGGATTATGAGCTGATCATTAACTATCACCCGGGAAAGGCGAATGTGGTTGCGGATACCTTGAGTCGTAAATCATTATTCACTTTACGAGCGATGAATGTGCACTTGTCTGTTCGATTCGACAGTGTGTTAGTAGCTGAATTGAAAGCCAAACCACTGTTGATACATCAAATTCGAGAAGCTCAGAAAGTCGACGACGAGTTGGTCGCAAAATGGGTTTGAGTGTGTTCGAACAAGGACTCGAATTTCAAATCGATGATGACGATTGTTTGAGGTTCAAAATTCGTCTGTGTGTTCCAAAGAATTCGGAACTCATTTCGATAATTCTGAATGAAGCCCATTGTAGCCGAATGGCAATCCACCCGGGGAGTACGAAGATGTACAATGATTTGAAGCGTCGGTTTTGGTGGCATGGTATGAAGCGAGACATCTCCGACTTTGTTTCGAGATGTTTAATATGTCAACAAGTGAAAGCGGAACATCAAGTGCCTTCAGGATTACTTCAGCCAATCACAATACCCGAGTGGAAATGGGATCGAGTCACAATGGACTTTGTATCCGGACTGCCATTGTCAGCAAGTAAGAAGGATGCGGTTTGGGTCGTGGTAGATCGATTGACTAAGTCTGCTCACTTTGTCCCCGTACGTACGGATTTTTCAATGGACAAATTAGCCGAATTGTACGTTTCTCAGATTGTGAGATTACACGGGGTGCCTATTTCCATCGTGTCGGATAGAGATCCGAGATTTACCTCGCGATTTTGGAAAAAGTTGCAAGAAGCTTTGGGTACCAAGTTGCATTTCAGCACCGCCTTTCACCCCCAAACCGATGGTCAATCCGAGCGGATAATTCAGATACTTGAGGATATGTTAAGATGTTGCGTCCTCAAGTTTAGTGGTTCATGGGAACGGTATTTGCCGTTGATTGAATTCGCTTACAACAACAGCTTTCAATCAAGTATTAAGACGGCACCCTACGAGGCCTTGTACGGTCGTAAATGCCGTACACCATTGTTTTGGACTGAGCTTGGTGAAAGTAAGATTTTCGGGGTGGATTTGATTAGAGATGCTGAACAGAGAGTGAAAGTAATCCGTGAAAGTCTGAAGATAGCCTCCGATCGTCGAAGTCGTGCGCGGATCCAAGCGTAAGGATATCGAGTATCGTGGGTGATAAAGTGTTTCTCAAGGTATCGCTTGGAAAAAGATACTCGATTCGGCCGTAAGGGCAAGCTGAGCCCGAGGTTCATTGGGCCATATGAGATATCCGAGCGAGTCGGTCCAGTGGCATATCGTTTGATTTTGCCCCTGAACTCAAAAGGTTCACGATGTCTTTCACGCTTTCGATGCTTCGACGCTATAGATCCGATCCATCGCACGTGATTAGTCCATCAGAAATTGAAATTCAAGCTAATATGAGTTATGAGGAAGAACCGATTCGTATCCTATTACGAGAAGTGAAAGAGTTGGGAAACAAGCGGGTTCCGCTAGTGAAAGTGTTATGGCTCAAGCACGGGATAGAAGAAGCTACTTGGGAGACCGAGAACTCTATGAAAGAGCGATATCCAAACCTATTTACCGGTAAGATTTTCGGGGACGAAAATTTTTTTTTAAGAGGGGGAGAGTTGTGACAGCCCAAAATTGACCCTAGTCGGAATGTGGTTTCGGGACCACAAAACCGAGGCATAAAAATAATTAAAAATTTATTTTGATACCTATAATATGTGTGTGCTCATGTATGACATTTTATGATGATTGATTTAGTGTTATAAAGGTGAATTTCACTAGAAAGGACTTGTGTGAGAAAACTTAGAAATGAGATAGGCAAATGTTGAAGTGGCCTATTGATGCACACTAGGAAATGTTGTCCTTGCATGTCAAATTCCCAAATTTGACTATAATGGCCGCCAAGGTGGGTATGATGGGCAAGGAAAACATGTTTCCAACATGTTTGGCTAGTGAGTTATGTAGGAAGTATTATAATAAAAATAAGCATAAAAAATTGAAAAAAAAAAAGGAGAAAGATGAGCTTGGATGCCCCTTGTTGCCGTGAGTAGAGGAAAAGAGAGGAGAAATTTTTGTTCATCCATTTTCACTTCTTGGCCGAAAATACTAAGGAAAAAGGGGGAGGATTTTTGCTTCATGCTTGGTTTAGAAGAGACCTAAAAGGAGATTTGGCTAAATTTGCATCAAGATTAAGGTATGTATGAGGTTCTGTTTGGAGTTTCATGCATGTTTTGGTTGCTAACTTGATGTGCATGTTAGCCATGGCTCAAATCTTTGTTATGCCATGGAAATGGTATTTGGCCAAAGTTGTTATGGTGATAAAGCCATTGCATGCTAAGTGTGAAGCTTGATGATGATGCATGCAATGATGGATTGTCTACTCTTGAGTAAGATTTTGAGTTTTCTTTTGTTTAACCGTGATTGAAGTTGAAAAGGGGCATGATTGTCATATTCGGCCATGATGCATTCATGAGCATGGTTCATGCTTCTTTCATGTTAGTTAAAATTTGTGTTTTGGATGGCTATGGACACCTTGAAATTCGGCCATGCTCATATATGTATATATATGTTTGCACATGATGTTTTGGTTATGAAGTAAGTGATGAATATGTTTGTTTAAAGAAGAAGATGTTGAAGAATAATTGTGAAATTGCAAGCACATTCGGCCTAGCACACATATGAGTGCTTGATGCTATATTATAAGTTTTGAGCTACAATATGCAATGCATTAACTAGTAAAATGCATGCTGTTTTTGTGTGGTATTAAGTGCATAATTGGCCTCAACATGGACATGTATATTCGGCCTTAGGTAGCCTATTGATGGCCTTAGCTTTTCCTTGATGCTCGAATGAATTGTATTGAATTGCTTGATGTAGTATAAAATGTGCATGACCATTGTGTATTCAAGCTAAAGAGTGGCCATAAGACCATTTAAACTCCTTGTCATATTCGCCATAAGCTAGCACAATGAGGTTTTAATAAATTGAATTTGTTTGAATTAGCTCAAGAGCTAAGAGGGCCACAATTGGACAAGGGAAGGAAAAAGTGATCGAATAGCCGTAAAGCCGTTCGACAACATCCGAGGTAAGTCCTCAAGAAGTGATCTTACTTGAATTATGTGGAATGAAATATGGATGTATTGATTATTGATTTATGTGTGTATGAGTATTCGAATGATACCCGGCTAAGTCCCGGGCGATTATGCTAGTGATTATAATTGTGTTTGAGCCTTAGTAACGAAAATGAAATATGTATGTCCAATGATTATTGATGTATGTGTGCATGAGAAATTGAATGATATCCGGCTAAGCCTCAAGACAATTATGCTGAAATTATATCCGGTTAAGACCAAGGCAATTGTGCTAGTGGCTACATCCGGGCTAAGACCAAGGCATTCGTGCGAGTCATTCTATCCGGCTAAGACCAAGGCATTTGTGCACATGGTTATATCCGGTTATATTCAAGAATCTTGGGCTGGAGGTGAGTGTTGGTTGCTGTAATAAATTCAATTAGTACACTCGAAAAGCCCAAAGAATAAGGTACGTTTATATGTGCATTGGAAAGTCGACATATTTGAGCAACATTCGCTCAATCGACTAATGAATTTCAGCAATTGAATTGATTGATACTTTGTGAAAGTATGTAATGATGAAGTGTGAAGTAAGAATGTGTATTAATGAAATGATGCATTTGGCTATGTGAATGTATTGCTGTAATTAGAGTTGATTATATTCCTTGAGACTTACTAAGCATAAAAATGCTTACCCCGTTACTTTGGCTCTCTGTTTTATAGATTTCGCTCGATAGCAATCGGATTCGGGATCAATAAAGTCGAAGTCATCCACACTATCAACGCCTCTATTTTGGTATAAATTTTTGGTTGAACTTTGAAATGGCATGTATAGGACTACCCCTTGTTGGTTTAAAAATGTGGTGATGTATATGTATACGGCCATGCGAAAATGGCTCGTAAAAAGGAAGCATGAACTTAGACTATTTGTGGTTTGTATGTATATATATGGTGTCATGATGTGATTATGGATTGGAAATGGGAATGTTGGTCACATGATCAGCCATTGGTATGGTTAAAATGATCATATATGAACCTATGTATGGCAAGACTAGTTGGTTCATGGAGACTACAAAATAGGTAAGACCTACCTTAAAACAGATGCTGCCAGCTGCAGTGACGTGAATGTGAAAAATCACCAAAATTTGTAGGAATGGTATTAATTAGTGAATAAGCTATGTAAATGAACCTTGATGAGTCTATTTTCATATGGAAGAAACGAAATGGTCATAGGAGTTACATGTTAAGAGATATTAAAGCTATTGTGAGACAGGGCCAGAACGGTTTCTGGGTCCCCTGTCGCAACTTTAAAAATTTACTATAAATTATCCAGAAAGAATTAGGAGTCATACCTTATATGTACAGATTCCATTTTGAGTCTAGTTTCATTAGAAACAAACGGCACCAGTATTAAAGCCCTGTACAGAGAGATATTCAAGTTATACCGCGTGAAGGTCAAAGCAGTCGATCCCTGTAACATGGGTGATTTTAACTAATAAACTGTACCAATTGGCCCAACCAAAAATTCTAGAAATAAATCCATGGATGGATATATGAGTCTAAATTCAGGGAAAATTTACAAAACCAGTTTCTGAGTTTTGAAACTCGAGATATGATTTTTAAGGCGACGGTGACGCAGTTTTCCAGCCTGACTGGAAAAGTGGAAATTGGTGGGCAAAATATGTGAACTTGGCTTGTTAACCCCTCGTGTCCGACACCGGCGATGGTCTCGGGTTCGGGGTGTTACAAAGTGTACCTATCGAACAGTAGTGTAGCTTTAGCAAGACCGGATTGTCGAACCCAAAGGAACCAAGAGTACTAGTAATTACTTTCTTTTTATTATCTAGCCTAAAAATTAAGGGATTTGTTTATCTAAACTAATTAACTAAACTAAGGGTGCAGAGAAAGAAAATTGGGGAAAATACTTTTAGAAAATTCGATTGATTAAGACAATACCCAGGGAAAAATTCACCTAGACTTCACTTGTTTGACTCTGAATCAGACGATTTATTCATTTGACTTGATCCATAGAAATCCCTAAGTTATATTATTATCTCCCTCGAGACTAATAACGTCTAACCCCAGGTTAATTAATTGAAATCTCTTTCTAATTAACACCCTAGTGTTGCATTAACTCGACCTATGGACTCTCTTATTAGGTTTCACCCTAATTCGGTAAAAACTTGTCACCCTATCTCTAGGCGTGCAATCAACTCCACTTAATTATAACAAATTTACTCTTAGATAGAGACTTTTGCTCCTCTGAATAAGCGCATTAACTTGAATCAATATCCTGGAATATTAAAATAAGAATTAAGAACACATAATTAAGAACAAGTCAAATATTTATCATATAATTCAGATAATAATAACAAGATCCATCTTAGGTTTCATTCCCCTTAGGTATTTAGGGGTTTTAGTTCATAATTATGAAAGAAAACATCTCAAAGATAACAAAACATAAAGAAAACCCAAAACTCCTGAAGGAAATTGAAGGGAGATCTTCAGTCTTGACGATGAATCCAGCTTCTGAGATGGATTAATCGGCTTCCCTTGAGTAATTCCTTGCCTCCTACTCTGTGTCCCCGTTCTAAGTGCCTCATCGGGTGTTTAAATAGGCTTTAGAATGCCTAAAATCCCTCAAGAGTGCCCTTTTCCGAATAGGACTAAACTTGGGCTCAACAGGGACATGCTTGTGTAACACCCCCATGTGCAATTGCTTCAGACCGTGATCAAGGCTGTTAAATAGACACGGGCGTGTAGTCTGCCCGTGTAAGTCGTACTTCGATCCTACCAAGTGGACACGGTCGTGTGGCTTACCCGTGTGAGGAAGTCCAGGCCGTGTTGATTTCCCATGTGGGTTCATTTTCTCTGTTTTTGGCCTGTTTCTCACTTTTTTTTTCCTTCCTATGCTCTCCTAAGTATAAAATATGAAATTAAAGGATTAGGAGCATCGAATTCACCAAATCTAAGGATAATTCATCCAAAAAATGTGTTAAGCATGGGATAATAATATGTATAAATTATGGTTTATCAGGTAAGTTTGTATATTTAATTAGCATGAAATTCTGTTTGATTTAAATGTTTTTGTTATGTTATATTCTTGATATTATGACTCTACAGAAATATCCAATGAAGTTTCGATGACTTTTGAATCCCGTTTGAACCTTAGGAATATATAAGATACAAATAAAATGTCATTAGGGGTTGCCATGTTTTGGGTGTTGGTCTCGTACGTCCTACCGGTGGCTGAGTTTCCGGATTGTGTTGCGGTTACTTAACAACTTGTATGAGCAACACCGTGTAGCTCTGTCTTGACTGACAGCTTGTGTGAGCAGACACATTTATGACTTGAGAGAGAGAATTGATATGAGATATGAGTTAGTAGTGGTTTCGACCACATGTGGGCACTTAGTGTACGAGATTCCCGTGTATCTAATATTATTCTAGTGGTTCAACGGGTATACAAAAAGTGAAGGATCGATATAAGCATTGACTTATAATATCATGAAAGCCTGGGAAAGGTATGATAAGATATTGGTTAAAGATTTTTAGTATGTTTATAATAGAACGAATGTTTACATGGAAAGTTTAATGAAGCCCTTTGTTGTATAATGAGTTTGGTTAATTTATACGCTAATTATACTTGAGAATTTTTGTTGGTGCTTAGGCTTGTGCCAAGCAATGTTGTATATGTTCACTATTTTCTTTTAAACCTTTACAATGAAATGGTAAGTAATGTTAATGATTTACAAACTTACTAAGCAATTTATGCTTACTTGTGCAATTTTCTCTTATGATTCTAGTTAATCGGAGGTTCGTATGGTTTGGAAGCTTGTCGAAGATCCATCACACTATCCACCGGTTATATCGGTATATTTTGAATATTTTGAATCATGGTTATAATGGCATGTATAGGTGTCTTGTTTAATGAATTTAGCCATTATGTATGGTTTGTATATATGTGATTTTGGTTGATAAATTAGTTGGTATGTTATTAAGATTATATGGTACTTTGTGTGGTTGTTAAATTGATGTTCTGTTGGTTAAGATAATGGTAAGGAAATGTTGATGGGAATGATTCAGTAGCAATTAATGGTTGATATGGAATGAATGTGGCATAATGTTGAAAATGGTTCATTTTTGGTATTTTGGAAGTAAGCATCTTTGGCCAAATTGGTATGGATCATGTTAGGTGAGAAATGGTCATTTTTGCATTGGTTGTTTATGAACTTTTGGTATAATATCATTATGAAAAATGTGTTAGTGAATTTTTTTAATTGGTGGTTTAATTAGTGAATGAATTGGTTAGGTGTTTGAATAAGTTTGAATAATGAAATTAAGGTGCCATTTTGGTATATTGGTTGAATGGATAGTTCCTAAGATGTGAATGCTTTAATATGCATATATAAAGTGAGTTTTGAATGCTTGAATTTAGGTGATAATGGCCTGGGCATGAATTGTGAGTTTGGGTGAAAAAAATGGCTTGGAAATGGCCTATTTTTGTCCACACAGGCAGAGACACGGGCATGTGTCTCAACCGTGTGTGACACATGGCTAGGTGACACAGTTGTGTGTCCCCTGTAGCTTTCAAAGGATTGCAAGTTAGACTATTACACGGCCTAGAACACGGCCTGGCACACAGGCGTGTGGGATTATTTCGAAAGGTACACGGCCTAGCACACTGGCATGTGGCTTGGCCATGTAGCCCAAGTCAGAGAGTTACACAAGTGCGGACACGGGCTGAGATACGACCGTGTGTCCTTATTTCGAATTCCCACACGGCCTAAGACACGGGTGTGTCTTTTGGCAGTGTGACTTCTATAGTTTGAAAATTTTTGACTTTTTTTGAAAAATTTCATATGTTTTCGATTTATTCTCGAATAGTTTCCAATGTCTGTTTTGGGCCTTGAGGTCTCGTATAAGGGACCGTATGTATGTTTTTGGTTTGATATTGTTATGTTTTACCCTGTGATTTATTTATGAATTAAATTGTTCATTGTATGGCATTATGCTTCGATAATGCTCCGTAGCCCTAATCCGGTGATGGATACAGGCAAGGGGTGTTACATTGAAGCAGATAAAGGAGTACCAATCATCTTAGAAAGGCCTTTCTTAGCAACCAGCAAGATGATAATCCATGTACAGAAAGGTGAACTCATCATGCGAGTTCAAGATGAAAAGGTGACTTTTAATATAGTTAAGGCCGTAAAATCTCCTGATGAGGTTGAAGATTGTTCTGTTGTGTAACACCCCTAACACATATCCGTTGCCGGAATAGGTGGAACGGCCCATTTTTAGTCAAATTGAAATAGTAGTTTTGGGAGCACAAATTCGAGGTTAAAATATTTATTTTATTATTATTTCAATGTCTACAGTATGATATTATGTTGGTGTGAAAATTTCATGAAATAATTTTATCATTTGAATTCTTAATTCGGTAAAAAGAACTTAATCGTATAAAATGCAAATTAGTGTTTTATTAGTTAAAGGTGTCAAATGGCTTTGGTTTTGAAATATGGTGGCCTTAATAGGTAATTAAACTATTTGAAACATTAGTGGACTTATATGGACACATTTTAGGTGTATTAAATGGTTTATTATTAAAGGTTAATTATGTAATTTGATTATTAAACATAAAATAAATAAAACAAAGCTAATTAAAGCTTCCCATTATCATATTATAACCGAAAATAAAAGAAGAACAAGAAGAAAATAGGGTTCTTCATTCGGCTAAGCAAAATTCAAGCAATTAAGTATGTATTTTGATCCATTTTTAATGATTTTTATATTTTTTAGTAATTTGATGTTGATGATAGATTATGAATGTTTATTGATAGATAAACTAGTTTTGTAAAGTGATTTTTTGACAAAAATGTTAAAAAGGGATTAATTTGTGAAAATGTAAAATTATGTGAGTAAAAGTGTGAATAAATCAAAGATATGGGCTGCTAGGGACTTCATTAAAATTCGACTAAGCATGGGTTTGTGATTAATTGCATGAATATGCAATTTTATGTGATAGGGACTAAATTGTAAAAGCGTGAAATATTAAGGGCAAATGTGTAAATTTTCCATAATATGAATTAAAGGTTAAATTGAATAGACTGAATATTGGATGTGTTAAATTTGATAATATATAGATCAAGATAAGCCGAGATCGGGATTAGATCGGGGAAAAGGAAAAGTAGACAAATAGTCAATAATTTCTATCCGAGCGATACGAGGTAAGTTCGTATAATTAGAATTGAACTTTTAAATACTTGTAATTATTTGAAATGAATGTATGTAATTGAATAAATGATCTACTTAAAATTTGAATGCCTTATTGATATAGTCTGATGGTTATGAGCCCCATTTGAACAGTAGGAATTCGTAGGATACGAGTGACATATCACTAGGGTTACTGTTTAGGTCGAGATCCTGCATGTGTTATGGACTCACCACAACTCATATACGCTTACCGATATATCAGCTAGTCAGAGCTTACAGTTTCAGCTTAATAGAGCTTATTTTCCATCAGTGTAACACCCCAAACTCGGCCCAGACGTTATGGCCAAATCTAACGTGTCACATGGACTTACGACTTAGTATGCATTCGTTGGTTTAAGTGATTGGGGTGGTCTTTGTAAAAATAGTGGTTGAATGAAAAGTCGGTTTATCAATCTTTAGGCTATCCATTTTTTGTGCTTGTTGAGTCTTGGAAACGTTTATTAATTTTGAAAACCCGCGCAGCCTAACACTAGCAGTTTCAACATAGTATAAATATAATCAGAAAATAAAACCATAGCGGAAAAAGAAATTTAAATAGCGGCCTCATTACAACTTAAAACCCAAAATTAAATCAAAATATAAAAATAATAAAAATAAACTAACTTAGAAAAACCAACTTCGCAGATGATGTGGCCACTCCGAATCCCTCACGGGTCCAAGCCCACTATGGTTGGGGATTTCCTGCAGAGATGAAAATAAAGGGTGAGTTCGGTAAACTCAGTGTGTAACATAACCCAACCATAGCCCAAAACAGA
This sequence comes from Gossypium arboreum, assembly GCF_025698485.1. NCBI lineage: Eukaryota > Viridiplantae > Streptophyta > Magnoliopsida > Malvales > Malvaceae > Gossypium > Gossypium arboreum. Next base: position 9,692,639 of record NC_069071.1, read on the forward strand.
TCAAACCTCAGAGTCAGACTTATCTGGGCCTTGGCCCAGTACAGATATCAAAATGAAACCCATAGGCCCATAGCAGATACAGAACAAATATATCATGAATGCAGAAATCCCAACCCGATCCATCCGAACACCCACATACAAGCCTTACACCATGTGGGAGACTACTCGGCGCACCCAACCGCTACACACCACGAAATTGTAGCAAAGTCGCGGATATTGTGATGAAGTCACGGATCTGAGATATTGTGGCTAGGCCACGAACAGATATATATATATATATGGCGAAGCCACATTCTGATTCTGGAAATGAGGTCGCCAGATATTATAATGAAGTCACGGAGCAGATATATGTGGCGAGGCCACCAAATTGCAAAAGGTGCCGCGAACACTTCCTCCATCAATATAAACCCACGTACCATGCAATAGAAATAATATGTCATGGAATATGTATACAAAAACAGAACATCATGCTTTTCAGAAAAAAAAAATAACCCTAGGGGTAAAATCATAATTTTGCATGCATAAGGGTATTTCAGTAATTATTACCTATTGCTAAGGTTTCATGCTCATTCTAACGTTTACCAAGTAATCAGAAGTACTTACCTTGTCTTTTTACCAAAGTGGGCCCATTGGCCCATTGGCCCGTTTTCGGCCCATTAAGCCTAAAAATACCGTTGTGCACAAAAATGTACACTCTGCACTCTAATCATCCAAATGCACCATATTCATTAACAACTGTCTCACGAAGCTTCAGACGCTCGTGATTTCCTAAAATACCAACGTTTTGGTATTTCACTTTCTGGATTCAGTCTAAGGGAGGGTGTCGTTTACACACCTGGTTGATGATGATTGATGACGATATCTTCCACGCGATAATCCTACAATCGACCACTAACACATTTAGACATACGAATTAACGGCAACTAACATAAATCCATGTCAACTAACCCAATCATCACACAAGTTAGTCATTTACGCACGAGGGGCAAAATAGTCATTTAACACCCTAGGGGCAAAATGGTAATTTTACCCCACAAGGGTATCTCGGTAATTCTACCCTACAGGGGAATTTCGGTATTTCTACCTTACAAGGGTATTTCGGTAATTCTATCCTACAGGGGTATTTCAATAATTCTACCCTACAGGGGTATTTCGGTAATTCTACCTTACAGGGGTATTTCGGTAATTCTACCTTACAGGGGTATTTTGGTAATTCTACAACTTATCCACTTGGGCCTACAGACCCATTAGGACCACATGGCCCATTTCAGCCCATCGCGGCCCAAAATAGCCGTCCTACTGCTAGAGTGATGAGAAATACACACTTGTTAGGAGACTGCAGTTTAATCCGCGCTCCAAACACTCTTAGCTGACGCCCAACCCAAACGAACACGTCACAAAGCGAAAGGGATCAACCAAGAAGGGTATGCCTACTCTCCTCATGGTTTGCTCTATTTAAAGCCAACTCTCCATCTACTCTTATGTTAGCTTCCCGATGTGGGATCCCTCCATCACCAGAGTTTAAAACCAACACCAACTCTTGCCGTCCCAACATAGCAAAATAATCAAACTTTGCGTGCCAAGGGATTCAAACCAAAGTCCTCTCACATGCCAACTCACGCCACCACCACTAGGCCATCAACTCATTTGTGTCATAAATCCAACACATTAAACTTTAAAGCGCACCTACTTACTTCCAAATTTATTGAAAAGAAAAACCAAAATATATTGCAAGAGCCAAGACTTGAACCTTGGACCCCTTGCTTCCTCTATGGCGTCACTTCCTTGTCCCTAAGTGGCGCCACCTTGCCACTACACCACACTCCTTTTTCTGTCATCTTTTACCCCTTTACTATTAAAAGCCCAAACGCCAATTGCATCACTTGGTCATAAAATTAAAATTCCGAAGTCTACCACGGATTTAACTTAAGTTTGGGCCTTCCAAAGGCCACTAACCTACTAAAATATATATATTAATCAACCAGAATAAACACAAATTTTAAAAAACACAGAAACACAGAAAACTCAAAAATTGGGGCGTTACAATCAGCTCAAGAGGAGCTTACCAATCATAGGTCAAAAAGAGCGAATACGATGATAAATTGACGGATTACCGATTAATACACTTAGTGTGTATCACCCGAGTATCTACTAATATTCTAATAGGTTCAACGGGCATAATTTTGCTAATGGTTATACGAATGAATTACTGGTTATATAAATGGCTTATCGGTTATATGAATGAGGATGAATTGTTGCATATGTTATACATGTTACATGAATTTGGTATGAATTAATACATTGATGTATGAAATGGAGATAAAGGTTGATTATATGTACTTATGAGACTAACATATTGATGAATGTTTGTGTATAGGAATTTTGCAATTGAATTCGATATACTTTGTTTAATTGTTAGATTATGTGACAGCCCTAAATTGACCCTAGTCGGAAAGTGGTTTCGGGACCACTAAACCGAGTCATAAAAAAATAATTAGCCATCATAGTTGATGCTTATTATATGCATATATGCATGTGTGAAAATTTCATGTTTGAATTTTGTTAATTGTAAGTGAATTTTATTAAATAGGACTTATGTGAGAAAATTTAGGAAATGTGCTAGGCAAATGTAAAGTGGCCTATTAATGCATGTTATGAAAATGATGGGTTTGCATGTCAAATTACCCAAATTTTGAGCTAGTGGCCGGCCATGCTATGGGGTGAAACATGTTGTGAACATGTTGTGTTAGTGTGTTATGTTAGAAAGAATAAAATAAAAGGGTTAGTAATTAAGTAATGAAAAGGGAGGGGTGATGAAACCAAAGTTGTCTCCCCCTTACCCCCCCCATTGCCGTGACTTGAAGAAAAAAAAAAGAGAAAAAAACTCTCATGTTGTTCAAGTTGGCCGAATAGAAGAAAGAAAAGAAGGGAAAGAGCTTGGAGAAAATCGGCTATGGTGGTTCACTAGATTAAGGTATGTTTAATGTTGCTTTGAAAGTTCATACATCCTTGGATGATTAGTCTAAATTCTAACTATCTCATGGAGGATTTGGGGTTATTAGAGTTAGTATTCGACTAAGAGGCTTCAAAAGTTTTAGTTGAAGCCTTAATACTATTAGCATGTTGGCTATATGGATGTGTTATGATGCTTGAGGTGTTAGATAAATTTTAACTCATCACCAAGTTCTTTAAGCAACCCAAGTTAAAAGTTTCAGTATTGAGGTATCTTGAGCATTCGGCCATGGTAGGAGGTAGAAGAGAAATATGGTTGTTGTTAGATGAAGTAGAGTCTAACAAATGAGCACATATGTGCATTAGTTGCTAGATGGAGAAGAATCGGCTAGCAAGTTGTGTGCTAAGGCCGAATATAAGTTTGAACATTATTGAGTAATGTATGTGTTTTGGAATTGATGGAATGGAGAGTATGCTTAAATTGTGTTATGAACAATTATGTGTTAAATCAAGGTTTGCTAAGCTAGCTATTAAGGTGAAGTGCAAATGTTAGTAGTTGATTTCTAGTGTATATATGTGTATTAGCCGAGTTTTGAACTTGAAACAAAATGGTATTTAGTCAATACAAGTGACCATATTTGTAGAATGTATTAAGTATACAATCGGCCTCAACATAAACCTCGCATATTCGCCACATGAATGAGTACATAGGTTGATGTGTATGTTCGCCATAGGTAAGCATATTGATGGCTTTATCTTGACTTAGAAAATTCGGCTAAGGAGAATATTGGCTAATATGTTGAATTTGATTCGTGATTTCATACATATATGACTCTAATGCCTAATATATAAGGGCTAAGTACCTTAAATTCCTCTTTGATGTTCAAAATGATTAAATCAATTTATTTGTTAATATTAAGCTCAAGAGCAAAGGGAACTAAATCGGATAAAGGAAGGAAAAAGTGATCGAATAGCCATCGAAATCGTTCGACAACATCCGAGGTAAGTTTTTGAGTAGTGAAACTTAGTTTACGATTTGATTAAGTCATGACGTATAATTATAACAATATCTGAGTGATATAATGATTCTACTTGAATCATATGTGAGTTAATTAGTCTATACGTATGATGGGTAGTCGTATGTGCATAGAAATCATGTCATGAAGCAAGCGAATCATGTTGTTCGTATGTGGCTATTGAGTAGAAAATGTAATGCTTAATAATTGAATTGTGTTTGAACTCTAGTTATGAAAATGAAATATTGATGTGTCATGATTTATTGAATTGTGCATGGCTAAGTCCCAAGGCATTTGTGCGAGTTACTATATCCGGGCTAAGTCCCGAAGGCATTTGTGCGAGTTACTATATCCGGGCTAAGTCCCGAAGGCATTTGTGCAAGTTACTATATCGGAGCTAAGTCCCAAGGCATTTGTGCGAGTTACTATAACCGAGCTAAGTCCCGAAGGCATTTGTGCGAGTTACTATAACCGAGCTAAGTCCCGAAGGCATTTGTGCGAGTTACTATAACCGAGCTAAGTCCCAAGGCATTTGTGCGAGTTACTATAACCGGCTAAGTCCGAAGGCATTTGAGCTAGTAGCTATATCCGCTAAACTCGAAGGTACTTGGTTTGGGAATGAGCGATCTTGCTGTAATAATTTAAATTGATACGCTCGAAATCCCAACGATGAGGTACGTTTCAGATATGCATTGGAGTAGTAAATTCCTTGAAATATTAATCGCTCAGTCAATTAATGAGCTTCCGACCTTTGGCTAAGTTGATCTTTTGTGTATGAATATAAGGGTTGGTAATGTGAAGTAAGTATGATAATTATCCGTTTAGCCATATGAATGCTATACTTTAGTTGTGTCTAATTTCATGGCTCAAAACTTACTAAGCATTAAATGCTTACTCCATTTCTTTGATTCTCTGTTTTATAGATTTTGGTTCGTCAGCTATCGGACTCGGGATTGTTGAAGTCGAAGTCGTCCACACTATCAAAGCTCTTTTGGTACACTTTTGGTTGAACTCTGAAAATGGCATGTATAGGACTACCCTTTTGTTGTTGGTCATGTGCCCTTTGGTTCTGTATAAATTTGGATAGCCATGCGAAAATGGCTTATATACACTTTGAGCATAGCATTATAATCGTCTTGTATGTTGTTCATTGAGAGGTATGGAAATGTTTGGTAACGATTAGCCATTGGGAATGGTTAATTATGATTATTTTGATGCTATGTATGACAAACTCTAGGTGATTCATGGAAAACCATGAAATAGGTAAGGTTTACCTTAAAAACAGATGCTGACAGCAGCAGTGGTGTGGATTTGAAAAATCACTAAAAATAGTAAGAATGGAATTAAATAGTGAATAAATTATGTAATTGAACCTTGATGAATCTATTTTCATAGGGAAGTAATGAAACGATCATATGAACAGTATTTTATGAGATTTTAAAGTTTTAGTGAAACAGGGCCAGAGCGGTTTCTGGATTCCCTATTCGGACTTAGGAAATTCATTATAAATTAACCAGAGATATTTAGAAGTCATGTCATATATGTATAGATTCCTTTTCGAGTCTAGTTTCTTTAGAAACAAACGGCATAAGTATTGAAGCCCTGTACAAGGAGATATATAAGTCGTAATGCATGAAGGTCAGAGCAGTCGAACCCTGAAACAGGGGAGACTTTAACTAATAAACTGTACTAATTAGCCCGACCAAAAATTTTAGAAAAAAAATTTTTAGATGGATATATGAGTCTAGTTTCAGGAAAAATTTACGAAACTGATTTTCGAGTTTTGGAACTCAAGATATGATTTTTAAGGTGACAGTGACGCAGTTAGCCAGCTAGTCTGGAAATTTTTAAAATGGACTGTGAAAATAAGTGAATTAAGTCTGTTAACCCCTCGTGTCCGACCCCGGAAACGGTCTCGAGTACGGGGTGTTACAATTTTATTGGTATCATAGCTACGGTTTAGTTGATTCTAGGACTACCGTAATACGTTTGGGTCTAGCTATACATGTCATTTTGTGATTATTTGATAGTGTGGTGATTTCTGACATTTGCAAATGTGTTTATTTATAGTAATGGATCCTGATCCCGACCGAGCGGTAGCTGATGATCTTGAGAGTGTAGCGCCTGCTCCCGCACAAGGGACAGTGCCAGCGGACTCTCAACCTATTGCTAGCAATCCGAATGATGAGGCTAGGCAAGCTTTTTATAGCGTGATGAATGATTGGTTTAACCAATACATTCGAACTAATCTGTTGTTCCACAACCTCCATTCCCGACTAATACCACCCCAAGACCTACAATACCTCCGAATCGACCAAATAAGGTCAAATAAGCCCCGATTGACGAATCGAAAACACGGGCTCTTGAATTCAAAGCTACTTGACAATGATGATGCCGAGCAAGCTGAATTTTGGTTGGACAACACTATTCGGTACTTCGATGAGCTATCTTGCACACCGATGAGTGCCTAAAGTGTACTATCTCCTTGCTACGTGATTACGCCTACTATTGGTGGAATCGTTGATTTCTATTGTGCCCCGAGAGCAAGTAACTTGGGAGTTTTTCCAAACCGAGTTTGAAAGAAGTATATCGATCGAGATTCATTGACCAAAAGCGGAAGGAATTTCTTGAACTTAAACAAGGCTCCATGTCGGTTACCGACTATGAACGAAAGTTTGTAAGGCTTAGCCGGCACACTCGAGAATGCATTTCCTCAGAAGCCATAATGTGTAAGCGTTTGAGGATGGATGAATGATGATATAAAGGCTGTATGTTGGCATTTTGGAAATCAGAATTTGTGGTACTTGTCGAGCGAGCTTGCAAAGCCGAGGAGCTCAGTATGGAGAAAAGAAAAGCTGATATGGGAGCAAAGGAGTTTCGTAAGAGGTCTTCGGGGAGGCCCTTTCAACAGTCATCGAAGAAATTTAGAGATGATTTGGGCCGATCTAGAGACACTTCGGGTTTTTCTAGACGAGACCGTGATCGACCCCCTGTGAGTGCACGAGTCACTTCGGTCGCCAGTGTTGGAAATGATCGTCGAGACAGAACAGAGTGTTAGTATTGTGGTAAATGGCATTCGTGGAGTTGTAGATTCCATGACCGCTCCTGTTACAAGTGCGGGTCAGCCAACCACTTTATTAAACATTGCCCGAGATTGTCTAAACAGAACGTAAATCAGAGTGGGAAACCTGGTGCTACTACTACTCGGGGTAGACCATCTAGGAATACGGGCAATGCTAGTGGCAGTCAGAGAGGATCTAGAGATGTTACAACCAGATCTGAGGCTCGTGCTCCTGCTAGAGCTTATGCTATACGCGCACGCGAGGATGCTTCCTCGCCAGATGTTATTACCGGTACTTTTACTCTCTTTGATACTAATGTGATTGCTTTGATTGACCCTGGTTCTACTCATTCCTATATATGTGAAACCTTAGCATCCAGTAAGACTCTACCTGTTGAGTCTACTGAGTTTGTAATTCGGGTGTCAAATCCCTTGGGTCGTTATGTGCTTGTCGACAAAGTGTGTAAGAAATGTCCCTTAGAAATCAGAGGTTCCTGCTTTCCGGCCAATTTGATGCTTTTACCGTTTGATGAATTTGATGTTATCCTCGGTATGGATTGGCTAACCGTTCACGATGCAGTTGTGAATTGCAAAAGAAAAACCATCGATCTGAGGTGTGTAAATAATGAGATAATCCGAGTTGAGTCTACTGACTTGAATAGGTTGCCAGCTGTAATATCATCAATGTTGGCTCGAAATATGTAAGAAAGGGTGCGAAGCATACCTTGCGTATGTATGATGACAAAGAGTTAGAAAAGAAGCTGAATCTGTGCGGTGGTTTGTGAATACCGGATGTTTTTCCCAAGAATTACGGGTTTACCACTGTTCGGGAGGTAGAGTTTGGTATTGAGCTTGTGCACGGACTACGCCGATTTTGATAGCTCCGTATCGTATGGCACCAACCGAGTTAAAAGAGTTGAAAGCTTCGGTTGCAAGAGTTGACGGATAGAGGTTTCGCTCGACCAAGTTTCTCACCTTAGGGTGCACCAGATTGTTTGTGAAAAGAAGGACGGAACCATGAGGTTATGCATCGACTATCGTCAGCTGAATAAGGTGACAATAAAGAATAAATATCCGATACCACGTATTGATGATTTGTTTGATCAACTAAAGGGAGCCTCAGTGTTTTCAAAGATAGATTTGAGATCGGGTTATTATCAGTTGCAAATTCGAGATTCGGATATACCCAAAACTGCTTTCAGAACGAGATACGGTCACTACGAGTTCTTAGTCATGCCGTTTGGGCTCACTAATGCCCCTGCGGTATTTATGGATTTGATGAATCGGATCTTTAGACCGTATTTGGATCGGTTTGTAGTTGTGTTTATTGATGACATCTTGGTTTACTCAAGAGATGAAACCGAGCATGCTGAACACCTGAGATTAGTGTTGCAGATTTTACGAGATAAGCAGTTATATGCTAAGTTCAGTAAGTGTGAGTTCTAATTAAGAGAGGTTAGCTTCCTGGGTCACGTGGTATCTGCATCGGGCATTCGAGTCGATCCGAGCAAAATTTCAACCATACTTAACTGGAAGCCTCAGAAATATTACGAGGTTCGAGCTTTTGGGACTTGCTTACTTACCGACGGTTTGTAAAGGTTTCTCGATGATAGCCACACCAATGACGAAGCTACTTCAAAAGATGTTAAGTTGAATGGACGGAAAAATGTCAGAAAAGTTTTGATCAACTGAAAACTTATTTGACTGAAGCTCCAATTCTAATGCAGCCCGAATCAGGCAAAGAGTTTGTCATTTATAGTGATGCCTCCCTACTTGGGTTGGGTTGCATATTGATGCAAGAAGGTCGAGTTGTAGCTTATGCGTCGAGGCAACTGAAGCCACATGAGAAAAATTATCCAACCCATGATCTCGAACTAGCTGCCATCGTATTCGCTTTGAAAATATGGCGGCATTACTTATTTGGTGAGAAGTGCCATGTATATTCGGATCACAAAAGTCTCAAATATTTGATACCTCAAAGAGACTTGAATCTGCGACAAAGACGTTGGCTCGAGTTGTTGAAAGATTATGAGCTTGTCATTGACTATCACCCGGGAAAGGCTAATGTGGTTGCGGATGCCTTAAGTCGTAAAACACTGCTTTGCTTTACTGAGCGATGAATGTACACTTATGCATTCTATCCGACAATGTGTTAGTGGCGTAATTAAAGGCCAAACCATTGTTGATTCATCAAATTCGTGAAGCTCAGAAAGTCGATGATGAACTGGTTGCAAAACGGGCTGAATGTGTTTCGAATATGGAATCAGAGTTTCAAATTGATGATGACGATTGTTTGAGGTTCAGAAGTCGTTTATGTGTTCCAAGAAATTCAGAACTTATTTCGATGATTCTGAACGAAGCTCATTGTAGCCGAATGTCAATTTTCTCGGGGAGTGCGAAAATGTACAACGATCTGAGACGTCAGTTTTGGTGGCATGGTATGAAACGAGACATTTCCGATTTTGTTTCGAAGTGTTTAATATGTTAGCAAGTGAAGGCGAACATCAAGTGCCTACGGGTTTACTTGACCGATCATGATACCGAATGGAAATGGGATCGAGTCACGATGGATTTTGTGTGCAGGTTGCCATTGTCGACAAGTAAGAAAGATGCGATTTGGGTTGTTGTTGATAGACTGACGAAGTCGGCCCATTTTATTCCCGTACGTACGGATTATTCACTGGATAAACTAGCTGAATTGTATGTTTCTCAGATTGTGAGATTACACGGGGTACCTATTTCTATTGTGTCGTATAGAGATCCGAGATTCACCTTACGATTTTGGAAGAAATTACAAGAAGCTTTGGGTACCAAGTTGCATTTTAGCACCGCTTTTCATCCCCAAACAGATGGCCAATCCGAGCGGATAATTCAGATACTCGAGGATATGTTGAGATGCTGCATCCTTGAGTTTAGTGGTTCATGGGAACGGTATCTACCTTTGATTGAGTTCGCTTACAATAATAGTTTTCAGTCAAGCATTAAGATGGCGCCTTACAAGGCTTTGTACGGTCGAAAATGCCGTACACCATTGTTTTGGACCGAGCTCGGTGAAAGAAAAATTTTCGAGTTGATTTGATTAAAGATCTTTGAGCGAAAGTAAAAATAATTCGTGAAAGTCTGAAGGCAGCATCAGATCGTCAGAAGTCGTACGCGGATTTGAAATGGAAGGACATTGAGTATCAGGTGGGAGATAAAGTGTTTCTTAAAGTTTCACCTTGGAAAAAGATACTCAAATTTGGGCGTAAGGGCAAATTGAGTCCGAGGTTCATCGGGCCATATGAAATATCCGAACGAGTCGGTCCAGTTGCGTATAGATTGATTTTGCCCCCTGAACTTGAAAGGATTCACGACGTCTTTCATGTTTCGATGCTTCGACGTTATAGATCTGATCCATCGCACATAATAAATCCATCAGAGGTTGAAATTCAACCCGATATGAGTTATGAAGAAGAACCGATTCGTATCCTAGCTCGTGAAGTGAAAGAGTTGCGAAACAAAAAGGTTCCTTTAGTGAAAGTGTTATGGCTCAAACATGGGATGGAAGAAGCTACTTGGGAACCCGAGAACTCTATGAAAGAACGATACCCAAACCTATTTATTGGTAAGAATTTTTGGGGACGAAAATTTCTTAAAGTGGGGGAGAGTTGTGACAGCCCTAAATTGACCCTAGTCAGAAAGTGGTTTCGGGACCACTAAACCGAGTCATAAAAAAATAATTAACCGTCATAGTTGATGCTTATTATATGCATATATGCATGTGTGAAAATTTCATGTTTGAATTTTGTTAATTGTAAGTGAATTTTATTAAATAGGACTTATGTGAGAAAATATAGAAATGTGCTAGGCAAATGTAAAGTGGCCTATTAATGCATGTTATGAAAATGATGGGTTTGCATGTCAAATTACCCAAATTTTGAGCTAGTGGCCGGCCATGCTATGGGGTGAAACATGTTGTGAACATGTTGTGTTAGTGCGTTATGTTAGAAAGAATAAAATAAAGGGGTTAGTAATTAAGTAATGAAAAGGGAGGGGTGATGAAACCAAAGTTGTCTCCCCCTTACCCCCCCCATTGCCGTGACTTGAAGAAGAAAAAAAAAGAGAAAAAAACTCTCATGTTGTTCAAGTTGGCCGAATAGAAAAAAGAAAGGAAGGGAAAGAGCTTGGAGAAAATCGGCTATGGTGGTTCACTAGATTAAGGTATGTTTAATGTTGCTTTGAAAGTTCATACATCCCTTGGATGATTAGTCTAAATTCTAACTATCTCATGGAGGGATTTGGGGTTATTAGAGAGTTAGTATTTGACTAAGAGGCTTCAAAAGTTTTAGTTGAAGCCTTAATACTATTAGCATGTTGGCTATATGGATGTGTTATGATGCTTGAGGTGTTAGATAAATTTTAACTCATCACCAAGTTCTTTAAGCAACCCAAGTTAAAAGTTTCGGTATTGAGGTATCTTGAGCATTCGGCCATGGTAGGAGGTAGAAGAGAAATATGGTTGTTGTTAGATGAAGTAGAGTCTAACAAATGAGCACATATGTGCATTAGTTGCTAGATGGAGAAGAATCGGCTAGCAAGTTGTGTGCTAAGGCCGAATATAAGTTTGAACATTATTGAGTAATGTATGTATTTTGGAATTGATGGAATGGAGAGTATGCTTAAATTGTGTTATGAACAATTATGTGTTAAATCAAGGTTTGCTAAGCTAGCTATTAAGGTGAAGTGCAAATGTTAGTATTTGATTTCTAGTGTATATATGTGTATTAGCCGAGTTTTGAACTTGAAACAAAATGGTATTTAGTCAATACAAGTGACCATATTTGTAGAATGTATTAAGTATACAATCGGCCTCAACATAGACCTGCATATTCGGCCACATGAATGAGTACATAGGTTGATGTGTATGTTCGGCCATAGGTAAGCATATTGATGGCTTTATCTTGACTTAGAAAATTCGGCTAAGGAGAATATTGGCCAATATGTTGAATTTGATTCGTGATTTCATACATATATGACTCTAATGCCTAATATATAAGGGCTAAGTACCTTAAATTCCTCTTTGATGTTCAAAATGATTAAATCAATTTATTTGTTAATATTAAGCTCAAGAGCAAAGGGGAACTAAATCGGATAAAGGGAAGGAAAAAGTGATCGAATAGCCATCGAAATCATTCGACAACATCCGAGGTAAGTTTTTGAGTAGTGAAACTTAATTTACGATTTGATTAAGTCATGACGTATAATTATAACAATATACGGTGATATAATGATTCTACTTGAATCATATGTGAGTTAATTAGTCTATACGTATGATGGGTAGCCGTATGTGCATAGAAATCATGTCATGAAGCAAGCTGAATCATGCTGTTCGTATGTGGCTATTGAGCCGAAAATGTAATGCTTAATAATTGAATTGTGTTTGAACTCTAGTTATGAAAATGAAATATTGATGTGTCATGATTTATTGAATTGTGCATGGCTAAGTCCCGAAGGCATTTGTGCGAGTTACTATATCCGGGCTAAGTCCCGAAGGCATTTGTGCGAGTTACTATATCCGGGCTAAGTCCCGAAGGCATTTGTGCGAGTTACTATAACCGGGCTAAGTCCCGAAGGCATTTGTGCGAGTTACTATAACCGGGCTAAGTCCCAAAGGCATTTGAGCTAGTAGCTATATCCGGCTAAACTCCGAAGGTACTTGGTTTGGGAATGAGCGATCTTACTGTAATAATTTAAATTGATACGCTCGTAAATCCCAACGATGAGGTACGTTTCAGTATATGCATTGGAGTAGTAAATTCCTTGAAATATTAATCGCTCGATCAATTAATGAGCTTAGACCTTTAGCTAAGTTGATCTTTTGTGTATGAATATAAGGGTTGGTAATGTGAAGTAAGTATGATATTGAGAATTTGTGCATAAGAAATTATCCGTTTAGCCATATGAATGCTATACTTTAGTTGTGTCTAATTTCATGGCTCAAAACTTACTAAGCATTAAATGCTTACTCCGTTTCTTTGATTCTCTGTTTTATAGATTTTGGTTCGTCAGCTATCGGACTCGGGATTGTTGAAGTCAAAGTCGTCCACACTATCAAAGCCCTTTTGGTACACTTTTGGTTGAACTCTGAAAATGGCATGTATAGGACTACCCTTTTGTTGTTGGTCATGTGCCCTTTGGTTCTGTATAAATTTGGATAGCCATGCGAAAATGGCTTATATACACTTTGAGCATAGCATTATAATAGTCTTGTATGTTGTTCATTGAGAGGTATGGAAATGTTTGGTAACGATTAGCCATTCGGAATGGTTAATTATGATTATTTTGATGCTATGTATGACAAACTCTAGTTGATTCATGGAAAACCATGAAATAGGTAAGGTTTACCTTAAAAGCAGATGCTATCAGCAGTAGTGGTGTGGATTTGAAAAATCACTAAAAATAGTAAGAATGGAATTAAATAGTGAATAAATTATGTAATTGAACCTTGATGAATCTATTTTCATAGGGAAGTATTGAAACGATCATATGAACGGTATTTTATGAGATTTTAAAGTTTTAGTGAAACAGGGCCAGAGCGGTTTCTGGATTCCCTGTTCGGACTTAGGAAATTCATTATAAATTAACCAGAGATAGTTAGAAGTCATTCCATATATGTATAGATTTCTTTTCGAGTCTAGTTTCTTTAGAAACAAACGGCATAAGTATTGAAGCCCTGTACAGGGAGATATATAAGTCGTAATACATGAAGGTCAGAGCAGTCGAACCCTGAAACAGGGGAGACTTTAACTAATAAACTGTACTAATTGGACTTACCAAAAATTCTAGAAAAAAAATTTTTAGATGGATATATGAGTCTAGTTTCAGGGAAAATTTACGAAACTGATTTTCTAGTTTCGGAACTCAAGATATGATTTTTAAGGTGACAGTGACGCAGTTAGCCAGCTAGTCTGGAAATTTTTAAAATGGACTGTGAAAATAAGTGAATTAAGTCTATTAACCCCTCGTGTCCGACCCCGGCAACGGTCTCGGGTACGGGGTGTTACAGATTATGTATAAATTGTTAGTTAAATTCTGAATTATACGGGCTTACTAATCTATAAACCTTACTCTGTTTCTTTTTCGTGTTTGTCGGAGATATGCATCACACTATCCAGTTCCTGATTGGTACCTTTGTACTTATGGATATATGTAAATATGGAATGTATAGGCTAGTTATAAAGATGATAGTTATGGTCACTTAAGATTGTGATTTTAGTACATGTTGTGCTATATGATAAAGCCATGTGATTTGGCTTAACTTGGTATAATGTTTTGGTTGTGTATATGTACAAATATGGTATGTTTTGGCAAGTAGAAGATGGAATGGAAATCTGCAAATGTTGTCTTGATATGTGATAGGTATATGAATGGAAAATTCTTGATTATAATTTAGGTATTGGAATACCATGTTCGGTTGTCATATGGTTTGAATATTAAATTTATGAAGTGTATGAATTATGTTATTGAAGTAGGTTGATAAAGCATGATAGAATTGGTATAATATGCGTATGAGATGTTGTGGACTGGCTGCCTATTGAGTTATATAATGTTACAAATTATGCTTGTACAGGTATGTAAAAATAGGGTGGCAAAATAGCTTTGCAAATAACCTATTTTTGTCCATACGAGCGTGTGTTTCGACCGTGTGTGAGACACTGTCATGTTACAGGGTTGTATGTCCCTTGGTGTTGAAATTAAAATCAAGTCAGTGTGCTCCACACGGCCTCACACACGGGCGTTTCACTTGGCTGTGTGGCATAAGTCAATATACCCTACAGGATTGGCATGGCCTAGCACACGGCCTGACACACGGGCATATATGGCCATTTTTAGGGCACACGGACATTTGTGTTGGCTGTGCGACCCAAGTCAGAGAGTTACACGGGTAGGACATGAGCTGGGACACGGCCATGTGCTCTCATTTCAAATGTCCACACGGCCTGGCCACACGTGTTTGTGTCCCCTATTTTGAGAGAAAGTTTCTATGTGTTCCAAATGTTTTAAAAGTTATTAGTTTAGTCCCGAACCAGTCCCAATGCATGTTTAGGGCCTCGTAGGCTCATATTAGGGACAAATTGATTGAGTTTGAATGATGAATGTATGAAATGATGTTATGTATGCTAAATCGTTGCTTAATTGTTTCGTAAGTCTGGTAATGCTTCGTAACCCTATTTCAGTGTTGAATACGGGTAAGGGGTGTTACAATTCGGTTACAAAGCATTACTGTAAAAATGAAACTTTAAAACATACATATCAAATCCCAACATAAACATATCATAAATCATTCATAAACATGCATAACATCCTTTAATCAAGCCCTCGAGGCCTTAAAAACACTTTAGAAACAATTCATGACTAAATTGAAATCATTAAGAAAGTTTAGGAAAAAGTTTGAATTTTTGAACTATAAGGCACGCGGTCCTGTGGCCAGACCGTGTGACTCACACGGCTGAGACATACATCCGTGTCTCAAATAATGTAATAATCAAAATACAGATACATGGCTATGTCTCAGCCCATGTCTGTGCCCGTGTAACATTCGAAATTGGGTCACATGGCCAAGCCACACGCCCGTGTGCTAGGCTGTGTAACTGTCTGACTCGTAAGCCTTGAAACCTATAGGGGACATACGGTCGTGTCGCATGACCGTGTCTTACACACAGCTAAGACACACACCCGTGTCTTAGGCCTGTGGACATAAAATTGGTCAAAATCAAGTCATTTCCACCATCATTGCAAGCATGTACCTACAAGTTATTTGCACCCATGACCAAGGCATAACAAACATACTAAAACATGCATAAAATGACAAATTCAAATGACCAAATCCATTCAACCAATACCCACGTAAGGCACCTCAAAAGCAAGCATACAAACTTATCTATACATATGCATATTTGACCATTTCTCAATCATAAACATTTACTCAAATAACATTTCATAACATACCATAGTTATGATCATTAGCACTTACATACAAACATACCATTTGGTCACTTAAGCATGCACCATAACTTAACCATATTCACACACATCAACAAGGCACCAAAAGTACCAAGATTACATCAAACAAAGCGACATATACATGCCAAACTCATCAACTAACATTCTTTCCCTTTACATCGTTGCTACTCGAGCTGTAACATGGGTTTGCTCACACAAGCTGACGATTGGAATGTAAACCACGTGATGCTGCTCACACAAGTTGTTGAGTATCCATGACAAATGTCGGACCTCAGCCATCGGTAGGAGATTCAGGACCAGCACCCAAAACATGGTAACCCTAATGACATGTCATTTGTATCTACATATTCCTAAGGTTCAAATGGGGCTCGATAATCATCATAACATCATTTTATTTCCACATTTGATTTCATAGAAACTAATACATGAGTATATAATTCAATGTAACATTAAAATGTTAATTAATTATAAGAACTTACCTTAATGACAAAGACAAAAAAACTAAATCAACTAATCTAAGGCTTTAACTTTTCCTTGATCTAGATTCGTACGATGTTTATCTTGATCTAAATAAGAATATTCAATCCATTTAATACTCATACTATCCAATTCAGTCCAAAATTCATACTTTTGCAAAATTAACACTTTTTCCCCTAATAATTTAACTTCTTTACAATTTAGTCTTTAAGTTCGTAAATTGAAATTTAAGCAATTTAATCCACACTTCATGCTATTTGAATTCACTAGGGACCTATTCAACCTCATGAAAATCGGCATTTCACAATTTTACCATGGAATTTTACTACTTTTATAAATAAGTCCCTAAATGACAATTTCATTAAAAATCCCTTTACAAAACTTGTTTAGTTAACAACAAAGACTCATAATCTTTCATTAAACTTCAAGAATCATGCAAAAATGTTCATGAAAAACCATATATCTTTAATAATTTTACAAATTAGTACCTAGACTAGCTAGATTAAACTACAACGATCCCGAAAACATAAAAATAATTAAAAACAGGACAAAATAACACTTACATGCCATGGATTAACTAGCAGAACTTATGGTGTATTTAGACATGGATGAAATAAATAAGAAAGATAACAACCTATTCATCTTTTAATTATTTTACATTTTCAATTATTTATCAAATTACTTTAATAACCTTTTAATTAACTAATCAAAACATCAATTTCATGCCCATATTTGTCCACTAATAATAATAATGGTCTAATTACAATTTAAATCCCCTTAATTTAAAATTTCATAGCTTATTAATACCTTTAACTAAGAGAATTCTACTTTTGCACCTTTTACGATTTAGTCCTTTTCACGAAATTGAGCGTGCAAATGTCAGAATTTCTTAACGAAATTTTTATATGACCCTACTAACATACCATAAAGATTAAAATAATAAAAAAATAATAATTTAATCATCATATTTGTGGTCCCAAAGCTACTATTCTGATTTCACTAAAAACGAGTTGTTACATACTGTCTCCAATGAAGATCCACTAGTTCTTACAAAATTAGAATACAATGATTCATTGGAAGGTATTTCATCTAACTCTCCACATCAAGATGAGGATAAAACATGTTTGGAAGCTAACGCAAAGGGATTCAATTCAAAAGCTCAGTTCGAATCATTAGAGTTATCATCACATAAGCACAAGAAACCCAACCCATCAAGAGAAGAGCCACCAAAGTTAGACTTAAATATTTTGAAAAGGCACGAGAAAGGTATCGAGTGGACTATTAAAAATACTAAAAAGGGATCTATTAAAGGACAGAAGAGTTTGATTCAATCTCGAGTATTTGATCCTGGGAAACTCGAGCCTCAATGGTTAAAAGTGAGGATCATGCATCCCATCTATGACATTCAATGGGTCAGACATGTATCAAAGAAGCAAGGTATCAGAAATAATAAGCTAAATCCATTAGGGATCATCACAGGTAGGCAAATTTGTATGAATGACGAAAGGCAAGCAAAGCATAGTAGAAAGACCATTTCTTGTTGTTATTCTTTTATAAAATATTGAGTATGATTGTTGGGAAAAATTATCTCTTCTTTCTAGATGGATACGATTGGTTTGATAAATGATCATTTGACATCACATTTGTTAGTGACAATCATCAATAACATTGAGGGAGTTCTCTTCACTCTCTCTGTCATTAATTTCTTTTCAGTTTTTTTTCTTATTAGAATAAATTGCATGATTAAAAAATTTTCTTGAATTAGTACGTTAAATTAATTTTGTCTAAGGATATTGGAGCTTAAGTGGGACCATTTGTGAACCCCTACAACCTTTCCTGGGAACTTAATTTAATGTAATTTTTTGAGAAAAATTTTCTAAGTAGCTTGAAAGGAATTTTAATTTTTGTTTCTAATTTTAAGTTTATTTTCATTTTTATTTTTATGTTCAATAAGAGGGTCAAGTTGACCCAAGGTTTAATCAGTTTATTTCTATAAAATTTTATTTTAGTACAGGTAATAAAATTTTTGTAGTTTTGGGCTCTAGATCCAGAATAGTGATGAGGAGAAAAATATCCAACACTTGTTGCCCCTTCCCTTTGCAGCAGCATCACTTCCCCGCGCTACAACAATCTCGGAAAAAAAAAAGGGAATGACACAAATTAATAAAAAATGGAGGAATTTATTTTATTTCTTTTTCTTTAGTATTTATTTTTAAGCATTTTATTTTTAGTTAGTATTTTACTTTCGCACAATAAGTAGGAAATTGAAAGCATTAATAAATTAAGCTCAATGCCTCTTCTCTAATAAAAAGCAAAGTAGTGTGGTAATGTGAATGAACATGTCTAGGATTAGTACTTAAGCAGTCTTTATGACTCACCTCTCTTTTCTTGCAACTCTACTTGGTGTTCAGTTTTCATTCATTACTTTGTTTCTACAATGAGGACATTGCTTCTTTTTAAAGGGGGTAAGGCAATATTTGCATGAGTTTTAATTTTTTCTTAAGTATGATTCAATGTTTACACATAAGCATGCTAAAATAAAATGATGTCCAGAAAAAATATTTGTTCATAAGTTAGCTTAAATGAAAGTATGATTTTCAATTTTTTCTAAGTTTTTTTATATTATCTTGAGTTATGGAATGATTGTATGCTCTTAGGTTTTAAGTAGTTTTTTTCCATGAAAATTGAATTTCCTTAGAAATAGACATGCATGAAGGTTTAAGTCCTTAGAATTGACTTAGTACACTACAGGAAAATAGGGCTTTAGCGGCATTTTTAATGGCATTTGGACAAAAAACGCCGCAAAGATTATACATTAGTAGCGTTTGCAAGAAAACGCCACTAAAAACTGAGCAATAGCGGTGTTTCTGGTCCAAACGCCGCTTAAAACAGAGCAATAGCGGCGTTTTTGGTCCAAACGCCACTAAAAACTGAGCAATAGCGACGTTTCTGGTCCAAATGCCACTAAAAATTGAACAATAGCGGCTTTTTTGGTCCAAACGCTACAAAAAACTAAGCAATAGTAGCGTTTTTGGTCCAAACGCTACTAAAAACTGAGCAATAGCGGCATTTCTGGTCCAAACGCCGACACTCGTTTTGATTTGATCCAATTTAATTTTCATATTATTTTTTTTTTGAATTTGATTTTATTTTGATATTTGAAACTGATTTTATAAAAAATATAAACTACACCATTCACTTAGCTATGAGAAAGTTTCATTTTAGTTACTTAATTATGAAAAGTTACAAATTGATAACTAAATTGTTTAGAAGTTTTCATTTAAGTTACCAAACTGTTAAAATCGACGCCGTATGGCTTTCTCTAAGCCCTTAAACCCTAAAGCTTAAACCGTAAATTTTAAAAACATAAACCATAAAAATTAATCTATAAAACCCCAAACCCTAAACCCCAAAAAAATTCATATGGATGTTGATGTGTATATACATAGATATTAATGTAAAAGCTTATGTTTATAATAAATTGTGGAAGCAATACTTAATATTGATTAAATTTATTTTTTTTGGTTTAGGGTTTAGGGTTTTATGTTTTAGGGTTTAGTGGTTAGTATGTTAAGTTTATGGCTCAAGGTTTGTTATTTTGGGTTTAGGGTTTAAAGTTTAAAGTTTGTTGTTTGGGGTTTAGTGTTTAGGGTTTAAGATCTTAGTGTTTATGGTTTTAAAGGTTAGGTATTAGGGTTTAATGGTTAGGGTTATTGATAAAAATGACAAAAATTCAATTTATTTTAGGGTTTAAGTAAGCAATAATATTTTTCTTTAATAACTTTTGTACCTTGTAATATATATATATATATATAGGGTTTAGGGTTTAAATATTTAGGGTTTAGGGTTTGGTTTCATTTTTTAAAACTAATTTTGTACACAATTATAAAATTTTACAAATTAGATATATGTTTGAAACAAAAAACTTAGTTTAAAAGGAATTTAAGAAATAATTAAACTATTAAAATTTATTACTATAAAAGGCATTAGTGGCGTTATTGACAAAACGCTGCAAAAACCTTTTACTTTAACTTAAATGGCATTGTTTTAGGTTGCGTCTCTAGTGGCACTAGCGGCGCTTTCTGAAAAACGCTGCTAAAGATCAAGAATTGGTGCTAAAGATCGAGAATTAACAGCAGTTTTTTGAAAAACGCCGCTAAAGATCGAGAATTAGTGCGCTTTTTTGAAAAATGCTGCAAAAATTTTAATTAAAACGACGTCGTTTTCTTTTGTGATTTAGTGACGTCATTATGTTTACCCAAACGGCGTCGTTTTTGTTTCATTCATTCTATCCTTCAATACAAACTCGAAACCCCTTATTTTTTCCCAAATCAAAATTTTCCCCAAATCAAACCCATCTATCGTCTCCCTTTCTTTTTTGGTTCCACAGGTTTTTAAAGCTCCTTTCATTTCGATTCATATTTTGGAAAGTTATTCTTTTTCTATTATTTTTTATGTGGGTTACACTTGTGTTTTATTTTTGTAGCAAGTAGAAAGATTAAGGGATGCCAACTCAAGGCTAGCTTTTGGGAGTCGAACAGATCTGGGTACTCTCATTTAGTTGTTGTTTTGCTGAGATTGGTAATCTTAGATTGTTCTGCTTCTCTCTCTTTTCAGGGTTTTAGAGATGTTTGGGTTTCTTGAAATTTGGAAATTTGATTTAGGGCTTTTTTTTACTTCTGTTATTGATCATTTAATGAATGTATAGGGTTTATTCAAAATAGGGCTTCATAATGAATTTGTAGTACAAAATCCTTGAATAATCTATAGTTATTTTTTTGTTTGGTACTGTAAATTTTTTTGTAATTTAGTCTACTCATTACAATGAAGTTAACTATTGATGTTTATAATCTTGTGATTATATATACATATATCAATATGCATATATATATGATGAGTGTAAATGGGATTTGCTTTGACTGTTATTGTGGGAGACTGTTCATATATATATGTACACATACATATATATATACGTGTGTTAATATATGTGATGACTGTAAATGGGAATACGGGACAGTATTAACTATTATTGAGGATTATTTTTCACATGTGTGTGTACGCATGTTTGTTTATATATATGATGAGTGTAAATGGGATTGTTATAACTGTTAGTGGTGTTGTCTTTAGCGGCCTTTTTTGCAGCATTTGTAAAAGTGCCGCAAATAGTTTTGGCGGTGCTTAAAGGCCCAAAAAAACGCCGCTAAAAACTTATTTTGTTGTAGTGGTAACTTTCTTGAGGCAAAACCCTAGGAGGCATAAGAATCTAAACATGATTTAGGCATAATTTTCTTTGGATCGTTTGAGCCTTTCAAGCCTACCATATGAATTTGACCCTTGAAACTTTAGTTTAAGCCTTTAAGCTTATTTTATTGTTATTCACCTACATCATAAGCCATATTACTATCTTTTCATGTTTTATCCTTCTTCTTCTTTTTTATTTTTTTTGCACCTATCTTAACTATACTTGTCTTGGTAAGCAAAGATTGAGGAAAAATTCAAAAAGATGTATATGTTCTCCATGTTTTTAAAAACAAAAAGAGAAAAATATTAGTTCAAATGGCAAATAAAAAAAGAGCAAAATAAATACTCAAGATATTGAGAAGTCTTGTTGAGAATAAAGCTTCAAATTGAGTTTGGGGGTGTTGAAACCCATTAGTAGGAAGGATGTAACTCAAAAAGATCCAAGAAGAAGTTAAGGTTAAGATTACTGAACCTAAAAAGTCATTTTTTTATCCCTACCTTGAGCCTAGCCTCATTACAACCCTATAAAAGACTTATTGATTTTGATAATTATGCCTACTACATTGGTAGAGAGGAATTGCTAAGTTCAACATATGATGACCATTAATTAAACCTTGTCATTGTTTTGCCTAATTGATAAGGAAACTTTGATTGAGTGGTAAATATTATGTATGATCTTGAAAAGAATACACACTATGACTTATGCTAGCATTTTCCCGTATTTAGTATAATATTTTGAAATAATGTTTGCATGGGAGCGACTTATCAATAAAGAGAGTTTGTGAGCATGATTTTGTTTATGTATGTTTGATAACTCTTGAAAAGAGTTACATTTCATGCCTTTAGACCTAGCTAATTGCTTGTGCTTAAGTACATTTAGTTACATTTTAGGACATTTCATTCGTATTTTGATCATTTCATTAAGAGCTTAGATTGTGCTTAAATATTATTATTTGTTACTTTTAATTGCATGTGGAAGGGTTGTGTTTGGTGGTTTGGCAGGTGCATGTTGAGGAACAAGAAATAAAAGAGTGAAAGTTTGGCGGGGCAAAAGGTTGAACATTTTGTCAATACAAATGTCGTGGCAATTCCAAGAAGATTGAGTCAACACTCAACGCATACCAGTTTTAGCTCAACTGTACTTGTACTAGAAAAATTTGCCTAAAAAATAAGAGAAGATAATCCTGGGCTGTTGGTTTATATCCTAGAAAAAAAAATTTAAAAAGAAGATAATCTTGGGTTGTTGAAAAAAAAATTTAAAAAGAGAATATAAACATGGGTTGTTGGATTTACCTTAGGGAAAAATCCTATAAAAAGCCAAAAGAGGAAACCTAAAAAGGACAAACAAGAGGGAGAGATCCTTAGGCAAGAATAGAGGGCAGTAGTTGGGCAGTGACTAGAAGAGGAAGACAAAAGCAGTCCCTCTCAGCCATCGCAAGACACTATACTATTGGAGTGTGAACTGGAAATGCGAAAGCTGTCTTCCCAAAGTCTTCCATATTTCTTACTTTGTTCTTCCATGAGTTGAATGATGAAAATGGTGTTAGATGTTATTTTGGTTTTGAATTTTATTTTCCAACCCATGAGCTAAATCTTATAGGGTTGGGATTACTTGATGGAACTTTTCTTTTCTTTAATGGTTGAAACATAGATTCAAATCAATTTACTATTTAATTCAATTGTTTTATTTTAAATTGTATGTGTGCAATCCCTAGACATAGATAACTGTGCAGCATGCCCATAAACTAATTTAATTCTAAAAAGGTTAGGTTAGTTGGATTGATATTGAATGATATGAGCAAGTACTCGATCGATACTTGCAGTAGACTCTAGACATAGAGCAACATTCATACAAAAGGAAAACAATACAACGTACCATATTAAGGCTTATAGACACGGGCAAGGTAACTTGAGGTTTTTGCTCTCGAAAGAAGCAGACCATTTTAGAGCTCTTCTGAGTAGTAAACTGAGTATGATTTGCTGAGGCATTATTGACAGTAAAGGTAGATTCTTAGTAATCCCGACCTTCTGAATCAACATCGTATATCCCTTATTCTTTGCCATAGTATCCTTTCCACATCATTATTAGTTATTTATTTTTTTCTTTTACATAATATTCTCATAGTAATTCTCATAATTACCATTACATTTCTACTCTCGTTTTGCCATAGCATTTCCAGTTATTCATTAATTCCATGTATTTCTTACATCATGATTCCACTAATTGCCACTGCATAGTTATCATTGAATTTTCTATAGCATTAATCGCATTCTATTATAATAACTTTACCACTTTTGTATCTCAATCCGATCTTCATGGGAATGATACACATTCATCACTTTATTACTTGATCTAATGTGTATACTTGCACAAATCGCATATCATTTCACACGCAACAATGTTTATATACAAAAGTTGATTCTCCTTAAGGATTTTATATTAACCTACTACAAGATTGTCTTATCTAAATTTTTGCTGACGAGTAATGGGTTAAGTTTGGGGGTGTGTAAACTCTAATTTATATAGGGTTTTTATGATTGTTTTTTGCACCTTTTAACATAAAAATAATATAAATTTCGAGTATTTGATAACTAATTGAGTGAATTTTGTTTATATTTCAATAATGGGCATCATTTAATGAAGAAAGTTATTTTATGTTATTTTAATAAATTTATGTATAATTTAATTATTTTTGGCTACTTATTGATTAATGCAGTTGCACCAAGGAAATTATGCATGATTTATTCATAAAATAAATTTACATGGACATGCCCAAATTCATTCTACATGGACGACAAACATATTTAAAATGGTCATGAAGAGGTTGTTTTTGATACAATTGAAAATGAACCAATTGATGGACAAGTCTAATAAGCAATTGGGTCACCAAACTGTCCAAACAAGGTAGAACAAGCCCAAATTCGGCAAAGGCATTTGAACTACTCAAAAATTCATTTTTGGGAGATTTACTGGAGGTCCCCACACTTGTAAACAAATCAGAAAACATCCCACCAACTTTGGCCAAGAAATCGTCCACCCCTTACTTGATTCAAGCATGATATCATGCATGAATCAAGCAACCAAACAACTCCCTCTTCAACAATATGTGGTCGATCAAGAAAAGGAGTAAATGGAAGGACTTTTCACACTATTTTTAGTGAACTCATCCACCAACCTTTACTATAAATATCCACCTCCATTCCTCATTTCAAATCATCCCCCATCCCTCACTTAACAGTCATCCTTCATTTCCACTCATCATTCACTAACCTCTCATTTTCCCTTATTCATAAACCATCTATTTTCCCCTTCATTTAGTTAGCAATTCCTTGAGAAAATTCTCTCTTGGCTGGCCACCTTGAGGAGCATCTTGCGAATGAGCAATTACAAGGATCGAAGGAAGCCACCACAATCAATTCCAGAGGATTGCCATAATTATTCTGAGTGTTTTCTACATTTATCTTTATTGTTGTTCTTGTTATTCAACTGTTTTTAATTTGCTTTTATGTTTTTTCATTAACAATGTTAGCTTAATTTTGCTTAGCTAGGATAATTGCATCAATTTAATAAAGTTTATTTAAATCACTTTATGATGTTTTATGCCTCAGTCGATCATGTTTTCAATTAAACTCAAGCATGTATTTCTTTCATATGTGACTGGATGCATTAGAATTAGCTAAGCGATTCTAACTAGACGACAGCTAATGGACATAATAGTTGAAAAGTGCATGTTTAATTTAGATCCTAACCTGACTAAATTAAAGGTTCATAATAAATTTAACGAGCTCTATTATCTTGCATAGTTTTTAGGTTTATGTGATTAAATTATTTCAAACCTAACCCACCCTGTTACTTCACATGAATTCTAAGAAACCCTTAGTTGAATATGATTAGTAAAATGCATGTTTTTTCTAAGTAAAAGATTCCAAGGGACTTAAATCAGTTTCAAACTCATGAAAGATCGAGTTGTCATGGAATATTTTCCAAAACATTATTAACATGATGAAAATGAACTAAGTTAATTGATGTGATTATTCTAGCCTATTCATGTTGTTGTTGTTGAAATCTTGTGAATTCTGTTGCTAATTCTATCTTATTCATTTTATTGTATACATTGCATTTAGGGATCATTTTGCATCTAGAGTTATTTTTACTTAACATCAACCAATCAAAGTTATTGTGTTTTTCTCACCAATTTGTTAACTTTAATTTTACAAAATATTGATTAACACATACAGTCCTTGTGGAGACGATAAATCTTATACTTACTTATTACTTAATAATGATTGTGTACGCTTGCACAAACCACGCGTTACAGTAGGTAGGGGCTTTTGGTCCAAAAAATGTAAAGTTGTAGTTCTAGTCCCTTAAAAATGCAAAATTTATTAATGGTATTTTGTTTTCCAACAAGCATAACTAAATTTTAATTAAGGTCATGATTGTCATTGTTAGGTTAAGCTAGAAAAGACTATAAATACTACTTTATAAGTCTTTTGAAGGAGAGAACATATTATTATTTTTACTTTCATATTACTAGTTTAGAGTTTCTTTTCTTTTCTTTTAATTTAATTTAATTTTTCTCTTTTCTTTTACATTAGTTATCATTTTTATTTTTATATTTTCTTCACTTTTGTTGGAACCTTGAGGTTGGAGATGGATTAAACTCTCGTGCTTCATTGGATTTTTATCTATTAATGAACATTTTCTTAACCCTTATCTTTTATATTATATGTCTATCAAGTGTTTGTTCAAATGCTAGGATGGAATTTAAGTTTGATCGTGTGTTGAATGGTTTTATTGGTTAAATGATGAGTGAGTTACTTAACTAAGTTATAACCTATGCTTTGATTTTTTTTGTTCAATTTAATTGAATTGCATATTATACAAGAATTGACGCCTCTAGTTGAAGATTTAGATAGACGAGACCGAGAGGAGATTCTATCATGTAGGACTTTAATACATTTGTACTAAGTAGTGAGACTGAGAAGGGAGCTTAAGTGGTATCTTTTAGTTTAGACTGAGACCGAGAGGAGATTCCTAGCTAAAAGTGGCAATCAATATAATCAACATAGGTTTATTAGCTTAGTTAGTAATTAATGAATTGTTCGATCATCATTTCAATCCATTTGCTTTGTTTTCTAGTAAAAATGAAGAAAGTTTGTTTGTTATTTTTATTTGTTAATTTAGAATTTAGGGCCCGTTTGTTTGACTGAAAATGGTTATCGGAAAATGATTTTTGGAAAATCGTTTTCGGAAATTGATTTCTGGAAAATTGCTTACTTTTATTGAAAAACTAATATTTTTTGGTGTTTGGATGAATCTATGTAAAACATTTTCTATTGTTTGGTAGATTTTTGAAAATATTTCATAAAAGCTGTTTTAAATGAAACAAACATACATTTAAGAATTGATTGTCTTTTCATAGTTTAATTGCGTTTATTTTATATCTATTAAATTTATATTTTACAATGTTTTTAAGTATATTGTAATGATTTATTTATAAATAAATGCATCAAATTAAATATTAAGAACAAGTGCCAAAGAAAAGATTCAAAGAGAAAAAAATCAATTACACAAAGAAATTCCTTGGTCTAAGAAAGTAGATTACACAAGAATATGTATATTTGGTTTTAGTGGACACTTTTGCATTAGTCAAAATAACCATGTTAGCTGCCGACCATAGTTTTGACCTCAAATGAATGGTTATGGCAAAAATATAAACACTAGAACTGCCATTGTTATGCCAGTTGCAACTTCTTGCAAGGACAATCTTTTAACACCTGTTTTAGCATTACAGAAAGGGTTCAATATCATTTGTGTCAAAATAATCTCAAGGATTGTAGTAGTTAATAAAAGTTATGCAGTGGACACTTGAAACAAGCATAACAATGATCAAAGTTGATAGCAACTCACCATCATTTGCAGTGATGGAAAAGTTTGAATAGAACTAGTAATCATGGTACTACATACTCCAACTTAATCCATACACCTACCATCCTCTCTTATTTCTAATTGTAGTTCTAAATGTCATTAGTTGAGTATCCAAGAAACTGTTGCAGTCAGTTCTACTTATATCCCTAGTGCACTGAGCCATGCCATACCTCTTCCCAAATTATCCTGCATCCAACACTGCTACATGAAACATCGAACTAAATTATAATAAGAATGATAGCAAATCATTCAACTAAAAAAATCATAAAATGGTAAAAAGAATTAAGCAACAGAAATAACAACTTAGAAACAACCAACGTCTAACAAAGATATGTTTATCCCATTGTTACAACAAGCAAATTGATAGTACAAGAAGATGTTAAAACAACGAATCAAGTTCAACCATGAAAATTATATTCAACACTTCAAACCAGAATATCCAATGATCAAGCATAAGAATCTGAAAATTCATTTGAAATCCAAATTTTTTTGAGAAGCCATAGTTTCACTTATAAGATTTTCGAATTTGATCCTATTATAAGTCCTCCAAATTTGATCAACAATTTGAACAACATGATAGGAGAATGCATTCTTTCTAAACTTTCCTTTTATCAAGATTCAATAACTATTTTGATATTGTATTAAGCATACAATTAAAAGCTTAAAACATAACATACATGTTTGCAATGTAACGACCCGAACTTTAAGGTTATCGAAAAATGTATTTTGGTCTCTGTTTTAAAAAAAATTGATTAGTAAATATAAAATATATATATATATGAAGTTAGTAGAGTGGTTAATTAGAGTTTAATTAAGTGAATTTAGCTTAATTAAGAGTAATTAGGAAAATGACTAAATTGAATAAAGGATAAAAGTTGAATTGTAGATTAAAAGAAAATAAAAAGGACCAAAATGGAAAATAGACCATTTAGTATAGTTGAGGCGGCAAACAATGAAAAATCTAAAGATTTTTCTAGATTATTGTTGAATTATAAATTATAAATTATTATTAACTATTATTATTAAATAAATTAAAAAAAAAGAAAAGAAAAGTGACAAATGTATGGTTTTAAATAGATACACATGTATTAATAATATACACATGTATAAATATAAATAAGTATTACTTATTATTTAAGTACAAATAATATTATATATATATATGTATATAAAACAAAAGAAAAAAAAAAAAGAAGGAAGAAACATAATAGTAGAAACGAAACAGAGAGGGAAGGAAGGAAAGAAAGAAAAGAAAGAAAAAAAGGAAAAATTTAAGGTTTGAAGCTTGAAGTTTAATTTGGTAAGTCAATTAAGTCATTTCCTCTTAAATTTGATGTTTTAGAAGCTTTAAAACAAGGTTTTATTAAAATTAAGTTGATATTTTGAGAGTTTATAGATTTTCAAGTATAGTTTATGTTGAATAAAATAGTGAATTAAGAGTTTAATTGAGTGAATTTCAAGCTAGAATTGATAATAGGATCAAATTGTAAAGTAAGTTATAAGTTTTATGTTGTAGGGACTAAATTGATGAAATTTTGAAATTAGGAAAATATGAATATTTAAATGAGAGTATGGATGAAAATTGAATAGAAATAGAATGTGAATTGAATTAGAAACGTAAGTGAAAATTAGTTAAGATTAAATTGAAATTAAAGTAGAAAATTGAATAGAAAATTCAATTAATTAGATATAAATTAGTAGTGAATTAATGAATATGAATTGTTTTAATTTCCGTAGCTAATGTTGTCTCGAGAAGTTTCGGCTAAGTAACGAAATAGCAAAGTCGACGAGGAAAAGCTTGGAAAAGCTTGGAAAATACGGTTTGTATTTCTATAATCCGAACTCAGTCATTATTTGTTATATTTATATACATATGACAATTGTTAGTGTTAGAATTAAGATGTTTTACAATTGAAATGGATTGATTTTGGTATGTGATGAATTTATCAAATTTATATTGATTGAAATCATTTTGATTGAATTTATATTGATTGAAATTATAATATATATATATATGATCTATGTAAAAATTTGAATATTGAATGAATGTTATATTGAAAAATTATATTGATTGGAAATATAAGGAATTGATATGAATATATGAGATTTGTGATAATTGAATATTTGATATTGAAAAGTGAATTGAGTTGTATTGGATTATGAATTAATGTGAATAATTGAAATATATTTGTTGAATTGAATGAAAATGTATGAAATTGTGAAAATGTGTGAATATATGTGATTATTAGAATGGTATATTGATGAAAGATTTATTAAATTGAGAAAGTGAATCAAATACCCTATTAACAGTATTGAACTAGATTGGATACAAATGGCATGCCATTGGGTTTGTGATGTGATGAGGAGATTTGTAGTTCGGACAAGAAGATGTTTCTATTATTATATACTTCGGTTTATCCGAAGAGGCATTTAATGCCTTATTGGTGTGATTGGGAGGATATGATATACTGGTGTGTTATGGAGGATTTATAATATTCCGGGTGTGTTTGGGTTGGATATTCTGGTGTGTTTGGGAGGAATCCACGTATCTATCAGAGTCCGAGTCTTGTTAATAGGGGTAAATAAGTGAAAAGATAAATCGAGTGAATTTGATTGACTGAGCTATTGGAATGAAATGAGAAATTGAATTGAGAATTGAAATTGAGATATGAGATGGAAAACATGAACCAAAAGGTTCATGAAATGAGTGAAGTTCAAATGGATGATGATTGATGTTAGAATGAATTAAATGGTATATTGTTAAGAAGTAAAGTGTGAATACAAGTGAATTGTGAATATATTGTATAGAAATTATACGGTAAGTAAATGAAAAGAATTAAACAAATATGTTATTGTGTTTATTATATGACTTGTACAAATTTTTATGGTAAGTAAATAAAATTTATCTATAAAATAAATAAATGAATACTTATAATTGTTATTGTGATTTTAAGTTTAATTGTTATATTATTAAGTGTTCGGATTATGGAAATACCACTGAGTATTCCATACTCAGCGTACGGTTTGTTTCCGTGCGCAGGTTAAGTAAAGATAGAACGTTGAATCAGCATCCCAGGCCGATCCCAAATTCAATGAGGTAAAGTGTGTTAATTATGGGTAATGGCATGTACCTAGGATGTCTTATGTGCGTGTCATTTTGAAATTGTAAATGTAAGGATGAAATAAATAAATTTAAGGTTGGTTATGGTATAAAATAGGATTTGAATAATTTGGTATGAATTTGAATTTTTATGAGACAATGTCAGATTGATTTCGGAATTCCCTATTCTGAATTGGGAAAATCATTAAAAATTGTATAAAAATAATTATGGGCTATAATTTATATTCTTAGAATCCTTAATGAGTCTATTTTCAAGATAAATAAACGGGAACATCACTTGAGTCTTGTGCTATGAGATAATTAAATTTTAGTAAAGAAAGGTCGAAGCCGTCAAATAGCAGACCAGGGGTAACTTTGAGGAATAAACTGTACTAATTGGCTAAACCAAAAATTCTGAAAATTTTATGATAGAAAGGTATATGAGTCTAGTTTCAAGGAAAATTAACGGAACTTAATTTGGAGCTTCGTAGATCCAGATATAAATATTTTAGTGACTGTTGCTCAAGAAGACAACTTTGACATGAACATAAGAAAATAATGGAATTGTGTGTAATTATTCTGTAAACTCCGGTAATACTCCATAACTCTCTTCCGGTGATGGTTTAGGGTTAGGGGGTGTTACATGCAAAGCTAAGAATGAAAGTGAAAGCATATAATTGCAAACATCAAAAGCCCGCTAGGAATAAATAAAATCAATTAAAAGAAAAAAACACAATTGAAATCAAATTTACAACAAGTCATTGTTTTACTTATAAGATTTTGAAGTCATGATCTCAATGCTAGTGTACAAATTCTCAATTGCAAACAATGGGACTTTTCATTTTCCAAATAATACTTTGACACTTGCGTTTGTCATATATCGGGATATAGATACAAAAGTATGATGTGATCCTTCAACACCCAAAGACCAATCATTCTGAACATCTAAATGATCAGCAGAGGATTGACTCAAAATGAAAAGAATCCACGAATCAATTTCAAGACAAAACAGTTTTCTTCATGTATAACTAGAAGGAAGAAATTAAATTTAAAGATAAAACTTACCATAACTGATAGTTCTTAGAGTTAGAATTAGCAATCCATTGAAGAAAATCCAACTCCTTGTCCAAATAGGCATTAAGTGCTTCGAGCAAGTTGTCTAAAATGACAAACCTTCATTAACACCACAAACAACAAAGATTTATATGTTTTGAGCGTCGAAAAAGAGGCCATTAATAGAAGAAACAACAAAAACAAACATATATAAAAAAAGTTACAGATTTACAGTGAGGCAGAAGGCACAAGGGGAATGTTCATCGGCTTTGTAGATGGCTTAGAAGCAATCCATGGTTTCTTCCTTGTATGCTATGGGGATGACGGGGTTAGGACCATAGTCTTGGGGAAGAGGCGAAAAGGGGAAAGAAGTCGATGACAAGCATTGGGTCAGAGTCGTAATGAAGGGGAAGAGGAAAAGGGTTTTTCTTTGCTAGAATGTGAAGAGAGAAAGATTGGAAAATGTCTTACTGAAAAAAAAAGGGGTAAGACATTTTCCTTAAACCAAGCCTCATTTTTCTGTGTTTTGGAGAATGATTTACATGAGTTTATTTTCCACCAAACAAACACCGTAAAATAAGGAAAATATTTTACGGAAAACGTTTTACTGGCAAACGGACAAAGCCTTAGCTTTAATATATTTTCATATTTGGCTTGCTCTACTAATTTCCAACTCAATTAGATTAGTAATCGCTTAGCTCGTGATTAACTTGATGAACACATTTACCAATTCGATAATCCTTTGGGTTCGATCCTTAGATTACTTCCATATTTTGTTGTAAAAATTTTTATATTGCAACTCGACACAATACGCTTGCAGTTAAAACTATGCTTTTAAATTATTTATAAAATTGTTTGTTTTTTATGCACGCACCACAATGATCAAAGGGTCCAAGGTATCGATATTTGGCTTAGTTATTTCAAAACAGTTGAGTCATCAACCAAAACTTGTCTTATTGAGGTAGATATGTTTGTACTTCTCCCTAGAGGTACCTATACCTCTACTTCAGTCTTGGCCAACTACATTGATTTGGCTTGTTATGACTTTCTATAGCTCATTTTGGGTTTCAGACATTTCCAATCACTTTCAAACATTTTCTAAATGATTTTAAAATGTTTTTAAAGCCTCTCCATTATTCTAAACTTGATTTAGCTATTTTACAAAAATGATTTGAAGTTTGAAATTTTAAATATTTGCGAGATTTTCAACTTATATGTGCTCCGGTGACATCTCCCATTTGTATCGGACGTCAAGATGGGTGAATGGTGTTACACCCTTAATGAATAATGAATGAAAGTTGTGAAATGCCTTTGGGATTTGAATGTGACATCTCTTTCTTGGATCTATTATTGAATCGAACAAAGAATGTTATAGATTTGAGTTCATTTTATATAATAAAAATAAAAATTCAATTATTAATTCTAATACTATGAAATTTTAAATAACAATAAATCAACTCTTAACCAAGAAATTAATATTAGAATTATTTTATGGTAAATATTGCATGAGATAAATAAATTTATGGCATCCATTAGTTAAATAGTTGTTTTAGGGTAAAAAAAAAGCTAGTACTATGTTACAATTTTTAAGGTGTTGAATTAATATGATTTGTTTTAATGGTATGTATTTAATTATTAAAGTGAGTCTAGTAATTAATCATCTATATTTTATAAGCTCATTAAATGGTAGATGTTGGTCATGAGTTTTAAAGCTACTCAATATATTAATTTGATTAAAAGTGAATTAATTTAATCAACAAATCAATATATTAAAAAATCAATATTTTAAATTTCAAAAGGTTTATTAGTGATAATGATATTCATTAGTCAAAAGTATTATAATGTTGCGTTTGTAATCATAATTGTGCACATCAAGTTAAAATTGAAAGTATTTTGACAAAACTTACTCAAAGAATAAAGGAAAATATTTAATAAAAATAGAAAAAATAAAGATAAATTATTGAATAAAATAGAAAAATTAATATATAATTTTGTAACTACATAGTTAGTAATATTAAATGATGTAATTGATAAATTAAGATGATTTGCATCAATTTTTTTTGTATTCTATATTAATGTATTAAAATAGGAACTTAATTTTGATTATTATTACGATTATATTTTCCAAAATTTTAAAAAATCCCACAAATATAATATTGAATGGTTTATTATTAGTAGTGAAATTAATAAATAATAATAAAATATTTCTAAAAAATTGTGTTAAATAGAATATTAAAGGTAAATTTCATATAAATATAAATGATTTTAGATCTTTTTATACTATAATCATGTTTGACTAATTAATATTGATTTAAAGTAATATTTTTAAAAAGTTTTCTTATCAACATTAATGGAGGTAGGAGTAAATATTGTTTTTTTTAAATAAGAATAAGTTAAAAGAAGACTATGATGCCTTCATTTGTTTTTAAAAGTATTATTTTGATTTTTGGAAATAGTATTTAAAATATCAAAATGTTAATTTAAATTGACAAAGAATGATGAACTTTTAAGGAACTATATTTAAATTATTTTCAAATTAAAGGGACTGATTATGCAAAAAAATAAGTAGTGCATTGCTCAATTAATGATTAAAGGGACTGTTATAAATGGAATATCAATTAAAAATAATTATAGATAATACAAATAATATATAAATAATATTTAATGTAAATTAAGTAGATAAATTAAATTTCTATTAAAATAGATAAATTAACTTTTAAAATTATTATTTATCTAATTAACTATTTATTTTAAACATAAAATTATAAAAATGTATATATCCATTTAATTTAACTACTTGTTAAGATAACAGTTAATTATAAAAACAACACTTTTAAAAATTATTTATTCATTGAATTTAACTTATAAAAATAAATTATTTATTTAATTATCTTAAAAATGAAAATTATAAAATAAATAAATAAAAGCATCACTTATCACAATATTTTTGTTATCTTTAAAATGGATGACTTTTCTTTCTTAAAATTAATGACAGTTTTTTTATACAATCTTATTATAGGTTTTGATCTTCTTCTTTTTTTTTTTTTTTGCATAATATTTAGAATTATTCATAGTCCCTATATCTATCAAGCTAAAACTCAATCGATAAATTAATAATAGAAACATAAGATTTTATATAAAGTAATGGCATGATGAAAGAGAATACGAACAATTGGACATATACCATCGAACAAATGTTGGGAAAAAGAGAATAAAGTAAGGGAATTTTATAAAGTTTAAGGACAGGACATAGAATTATTTAATTTTGAATCAGAAAAATAATGTATTGAATATCAAAATTTTATTAAAATAATAATTAAATAAATTTTCTAAGTGACAAGCAATCCTTCTAATAAATTAGAGGGATAACAAATATTCTTCAATGTTGTTGTGTCCTACAAATAAAGGATAGTGTTTGATTATATTTTATTACTTTCTTGTGTGGTAGAAAATACATGAGGATATAAGATTTCAAAAAGTAATAGAAACTGATTCCATCTATTTCATTGATTTTAATTATTAAAAATATAACTACTTGTATTGTTATATAAAACATTTTTTATCTTATATATTAGGTCTAAAATTTAATCGAAATTCATAATTAAATTATTTATATTATTATATATGATTTTGGTAATCTTATAAATATATAGTAAAGTTAAATAAAAATAAAAAGTCATTTCATAAATATGATTGGTTCAATTGATTAAGTATTCATTAGAACTTTATAAATATTAAGTTATTCATTTGACCAGTCAAACTAACTTTGGATTTGAAAAACCTCTCCTCCCTCACCTATTTTTTTTTTGAGAAATTAAGATTTATGTCAAAACTATATATGAACTTTGGTCCAATATATAGTGTCATACATAAATTTTAAGTTTTTGTAATTTTAAAAGTGAATGTTGATTTCATTCAATTTTCACATTGCACTAATAAAATTATCGACATAGCACCATTTTACGTTTATACAGTGTTGGATCTTGACAATAAATTTTAGAGGGATCTAATTAAAATTTTAAAATTTCTAAAGTGTTTAATAAATTTTAAAAAAATTGGCAAGCCTAATTAATTTTTTTAAATTAGGAGCTTAATTAGAATTTCAAAAGTTTTAGGGGTTAATAATTTTCTTTTAAAAAAAACTTTCAAAAATTTTAAAAGGCTTAAGATTTAAAAAAAAATTGAAGGGCTAATGAAAATTTTAAAATTTTGGAGGCCATGTTACCATTCACCCTTACGTTATATATTACATGCGTGAACAATTATATCTAATCTAAAATAAGATAGTAATATTTATTTTTAAAATTTATATACATGAACTTTAATTTGATGTAATTATAAACATGAAATTTTAATTATTGTTTAATTGTATACTTGAAACTTTAATTTTATTTAATCATAAACATTTAGATAAATAAATACATCAATTTATTTTTATATTAGATAAATATAATTATTTATGTATGCAATATATAACTATAAAATGATGTTATATCAGTAATTGTATTAATAATTTACAAGAATTTGATCAAATCAAAATCTCATGTATAAAATTGCACAAAATCAAAGTTCATATATACAATTGCATATTAAACCATAATTCATGTATAATTTTAGGATTTATCCTAAAAACATAACTAAGTAAAATAAAAAAATCAAATAATATAGAAACTTTAAAAT
Source organism: Gossypium arboreum (assembly GCF_025698485.1). Lineage (NCBI taxonomy): Eukaryota > Viridiplantae > Streptophyta > Magnoliopsida > Malvales > Malvaceae > Gossypium > Gossypium arboreum. The sequence continues at coordinate 9,729,154 of NC_069071.1, forward strand.
TTACACAACTCTTATTAGTGAAGATTCAATGCAATATAATTTTTGCTTTAAAAATGTATAATATGAAATAGAAAACAATTTAAAATGGAAAAAAATCATTCTCTATAAACTAATTAAAAGAATGATTGCACAAAAATAAAAAATATTAATTTTTGAAAAAAATAAAATGATTAAAAATTATAAAAGAAGAAAATATAGTTATTTATAATTTTAAAAATTAATTATTTTAAGTAATTTAATTAAAGTTAAATTAAATTTGAAAAGATAGTAAATATAGATGAGTGTATAATAATATTTTTTATCTTTAAAATTTAATGACGAGACACTATTTTATTAGTGTCTAAAACCTATACCTTTTAAGATTATCTTAATATAAGTTATTCCTAATAATATATGATATTATTTTATTAATTAGAACTTTTAGAAGATGTAACCTAACTAATTAATTTAACATTAATACTATCACATTAATTAATAGTTGATTATTATTAATTTTAGTATCATTGCACAATAATTATTAATATACTAATAAATTAATTTAATGTCAATTTAGTAATATAATAAACAATAAAAATTAATCTTGTCAGTTTCAAGCTCGTATTTATATATATTATAAAAAGAATATGATGGTAAATTAAAATATCAAAAAGATGTGCATTTAAAAAGTTTAGAGATATTATTTCAATTTCTAAAACTTTCTAACTTCTTAATTAGGATTTGCAAACTATGGTTTTAACTGCAAAATTCAATTTTTTTTACTCCTTTAATATTCATGTTACAGCAAAAAAATAGTTTTTAATCTAATAAATGGTGTCAAATAATAATATTAAACGAAGCCGATAATGAAAGCGTCTTTCAAAAGGGTAGATGAAAATCGTTGAAAATGGAATTGTACCCAACAAGGTTTAGCTTATAGTTGGTGTTTATTTTGTTGATAATCTACACCTTCCCACTACCAAATGGGCTGCCATTTCTTCCTACTTTTTCTTTATATAAGGAAGGACCACAGATGTCTCTCAAAAGGGCAAAAAAGGACCACAGACCACTAGCAGGCAATGCAATCAGCAGATTGAGATTTTTGGGCTAATCCTTAACCATAGATATTTTCTTTTAATGATAAGGCTGCCTACTAGGCCGACTTATTTCTTAAGAAAGCTACATTTTTCTGTTTGACATTATCCTCCAACTTGATGGCTTGAAAATTTACAAATAATTTCAGATAACATTATCTTCTCTTTACTTAATTATAAAATCCATCATTCTTTCCTTTTCTTTTTAAATCTGAAGGGACCTTCTCTAGAAAGTTTGACTCCCAATTTCAAGTAAATATTTAAAAGGGTAAACTACGATAAAAGTAATCTAATTATATTTTTTTATCATTAAATTATGAAAAATAAAAATTCAAGATAGTTGGTTGACAAAAAAATGAAATTGGATAATTAAACGATAATTTTGTAACTTTGTGACAAAAAATAAATACTAATAATTGGATGATATTTTGTAACTTTTAATAATTAGGTAATCAAAATGAAAAAAATATAGTTGAATAACTAGTAATACAGTTTAATATATATAAATGTGACCTCTAAGTGGAAATCCTTTTAGACGGATATTTTACAATACTATATGGGAATTTTTGTTTGATTTTTATAGATGACTATTTTATTTATCAATCAGCAATACGTTTATTGATTTACTTTCATTAGAAGTTCTAGTTTTAAGTGATCTTCTAATTTTCATTGAATATTTAACAAATATAAATGAAATGGAGTATAATCCAAAAATAAAGATGATGAGTTCAATCTTTTGCAGCGACGTTGTTTTGACGTTGCTTTCGGATGTATTAACAAAACTAGAGTCTGGAAGATTAAATGAAATAAATATAAAATTTATACATTTTGAGCCTTCTGATTGATCCAATAACCTAAGAAGGATACCAACTCTGTGCTTGATTCAACACTAAAGTAGTAGCTACTGCTATTGTTTGATATCGAGCATCATGAAATGAAAACCACAGTCGAAAAGGGAGCTGTGATGGAGATGAGTTGAGAGTGTTGAAGTGTTAAAACATAAAAAGATAGCCCAAATATTATCTACCCAAAGCAACAACAATAACTTTTTCTCCGACATGAGGGCAGGTGGAATTCGGCACCACTCCTTTTAAGTCACGATTTAAACATGGTAATAGTAATGTGAAGGTATTTGTTCCAAACCATCAATTTGCATTCTCTGCTGCATCCGATGGTTGGAAATGCTTGCACATGCCAAATTCAGCGGCCACACAAACCATAGCCATGATAGAGTACACAAAATAACCCCAACATTTTTATAGTAAGATAGCGCGCAAGCATCACAAATATAATAAGTTCCTGTGTTACAGAGTTCGCAGTAACTAGATTTGCAAATTCCCATGTAACAACCAGGTAGAAATAGAACATGAACCATTAAAACGTTTTTCCAGTTTATTTGATCCAAGCAAACCACACCTATTGTCTTTGTTTTACCTATAGACTATATAGTAGCAGGCTCATTATCAGCGACTTAGTGATGGTGTGGCTTCTCCAAGTCCTCAATACTAGTGGGGCGGAACCACGCCTTTTCCTCCAGGACCGAGTTTGCACCACTCGAATGGATGCCCTGCTCCCCACCCGCAGATGCGTTAAGTTGCTCCGTAGCAGGGCCAAATACCCCTGTCCGCGGGTCAGGAGCCCAGTACTTGTCCGATTGAGGCTGAATCACATCATCAGGAACCACAGCCGCATGGACCTGATCATCCAGGTTCTTGTCGTATGCCGACGCGTGAGGACTCCTGCATATCCAATCAATTAATTTCAATCTTTCAAATGATAATCAACAATGTTTTTTCCACATTCAAATGGATGAATCTTAAATTAAATAAAAAAAATAAATCACCGAAAATAAGATCAAAATCACTTGTTTTACTTGATTTCAATCCATCCGAGTTGCTACAACCACATAACATATTAATTAAAACAGTCATGCATATAATGAGAAGCAAGATTGATTTCTAGTTTTTGTTACTTAAAAAACTGGAGTAACCAGTTCCTTGTATAAACGGTCAAAAACAGAAAAAAATTTAAAATTTGGATGCATTCAATTATTACATTTTTTTTATCAAAATTTACAAATTTAGACCAGCTATTTTAGAGTTGAAATTCGTTTTATCAAGTGTTGGATTAACGAATGTTTATAATCCTATAACAGTAAATACTAATTAAATCCTCATCTTCAGAAGCCTAATTGCCTATAAACAGCAATTAATATTACTCTTTTAATTTAATTAAAAGGTTCAAATTGGGTCCTTAATTAAAATTTACAAGTTGAGTAAATAACAGTAGAAAAGAGAGCGAGGGTAGGTGTGCAAATCTTTGGCAGAGAGTGAAGGGCAGGTAAAGCATCAAAAGCATGGATTAGGATATTCCGCAAAACAATGGATTGTTAAAACACGTGATCAGCAATTAAAAAAAATCAATTCAATTTATGAGTGCTGCTTTGTAATAAGAAATAAAGGTTTTAGTGAATTGAAAACAAAAGATAAATTAATTTTATGTTAAAAATTACACTTCTAAATTAATATTTTACTAATTTTTATATTAAAATTATATATATTTTATAATTAAACTTCTTTTCACTGAAAATATGAATTTGATGAAAAAAAAATTCCCTGTCTACTCAAACTTTCAGAAACTTGACAATCTAATCCAAGCGTTGAAAATCTTGAATATTATAAATAAATATAAAATGATCATTGCCATTTCTAGCCATTGATATATGTCCAATCCAACGTGATTTGCATTCCTACCACTCAATGAGTCAATATTAATGAAATTAGACCATTCATTTTTAGACATTTATTATTATAATTAATTTAAAATAACACAGAACTATGATGTGAAGGTAACTATAATACTACACAGGAGTGTTCTACCGACATTATTATCTTTATAAAGCAGTGATAAATGGATTTCTTAAAATATTTAATTGTTGAAAGGCAGAAAAATAAAAAGATAAAGAAAGAAATGAAGGGGTTGCGTAAAAAACGATGAGTGCCCCCAATAAAAGACGGGTGTCCAATAGGAGACAAAGAGTGGAAATGCGTCCTTATCCAGTTAGCCTTTACCTTCCCCACCCACCCCTCCACCGAGTACGGCATTTTCACTCTGTACGAGATTTCTCGATTAACCCGACAAACACTTACTCTCTTTAATTTTAACGCTTACTAACCATGTTTTTTCTACAATCACCGATTCGTCGGTTTAATAATTCATTAATTTAATTTAGTAAATTATTAAAAATAATAAATATTTTCAACTGGTTCAATATTTTTTTAGACCGATACTTGATTAATTTTCGGTTCGATTATCGGTATTAAATCCAATTCAAACAACTTTCATGAATATTAAAACATACTTACACTTTTAATTTAGTAACTAAGTTAAAATTTACAGAGGAAAAAAATCAAAACAAAAATAGCAAGTGATGATGATATTGTGATAAAAAAAGAAAACGAAATATTCCTAAAAATTTCCTGCGATAGTAATTGATTTACAAGAATTTAGTGATACTACTTATATAATGGAAAGTAATTGATACATCGAATTCAGTTATTCACATGAGACTCAGTTTTAATGAAAACTTCATAATTTGTTGATGTAAAACGATCATATCTTAGGGAGAAATTTTTCAAATTAATATAAATCAAAACTAAACAAGCTTATCAGGAAATCATGCCAAGGCAAATTTATCAAGGAAGAAATTGAAGTAGCAGCAAGCAAAATCACATCAAATGGCACTGTGATCAAGGAAAAATTAAGAAAGAACCTGGTAGGTGAAGAAGTGGAGATGAAAAGAGAAGGGGTGCGAGTGGAGGTGCGGTTAAGAAGTCGCTTCCCCAAGCTGGCGATCCCTCCACCACTCTTCAAATTGGCTGCCATACAAGTAAGGAAAGAAAACGGAGAGAAAGAAAATCTAAAAGAGGAAGAAACAATAAGGCAACGGTTGAAGATGGGAATATATTTCCTTTCTACAACGGAGTGTGTGTATATATATAAATCAAGAGAGCTACGGATGGATGATGGAGATGGCAAACTCACACTACATTCTCCTCACCGGCCTAACACCGCACCTAACCGCTAACCCCACCTACACCAACAAACCGTCTTCTTTCACTCAACCGTTATGACGGAAATTTTGTATTAATTTTTTTTATTAAAATGGTATATTTTGTTATGGATTAGGAGACTTGCAACATCAATATAATCAAATTTATAATCAGCGAAAAAAGAGTCAAAATATATTTATAAAAATATAAAATAAAAATTAGATGAGATTTTGATTGAAATAATAAACTTAATATTTTAGAAATCGTGATGTTCTAAACTCAAATTTCATTGATCATTATGTGTTAATACTTATTATTTTATAAAAGATAATTTTTTTTAATTATGTTTTAGTTGAATTGGTGTTTGATCAATTCGTGTATAAATTCAATCAATTTTTTAAGTATAGGTATAGATAAATTATACAATTATCTCAGTCAACTAAATTACTTACAATATTATGTTTAATTTATTAAAATATTACGTCAGGTTTTATAACATTTAAGCCATACAAGTTGCAAAGCATACAATAATGATAGTTTACACTGTAAGAGTGTGAAGAGCCATGAGAATAAAGGCGGTTTACATCGTGGTTGGTATGAAGGATTGTTGAAAACAATGGTTTTATAGAGTAGAGATTGTGTTTGAGCAATTGTTGATACTATCTTCCTTTTTATGTCACCGGTTGTAAATCAAAGTTCGTGAAGAATGCGCATAGAGTGTCCTATAGAGTTTAATTGATTAAATGTGGCTCATTTTGTAAATTTGAATTGACCCAAATTCAAGGAACATATGAAGAAACCTGTCTATTTAAAGCCTTACAGGCACAATGAACCACTCTAATAAAACTAGAGTTACCATGGTTAATGTAAATCTTAAGGGATAAAATTGCATAGAGTTTAAATCTCTTAGGACTCTCATATTGTAGATAGGTACTAATCTCAACTGTTGATGTAATTCAATCTATACCATTGGATCTAGGTGAGATTAACTATAATTAGAGCTATTCCCACTTATTTGTAATCACTTCCTTTATTGTATTCTATTCAAAGTTATTGAATATTTGAAAACATTTATTCAAACACTTTTCGAACTTCTGTTCGATTCAAGTCTCTTTGTCTTTTTGAGTTGATTCCACTCCATTTTGGTACCTTAGAGAATTTCTCTTGTGAATTTTCATTTTTCGAGAGTTAAACTAACTTAGGTGAACTTGGAAGCAAAGAAATCACTTAAGATTGTGTGGCTTGCCAGACTAAAATTCTAGTCTCATACACTTACCTGCTCTTCTTGGAAGAAGAGGTAATTATAGATGGAGGAAGGCTTGAAGTGAGCCTCTTATCTCATGATTATCTCCCTAGATTAAGATGTAGTTTGGATGTGAGTATTTTGGGAATTGGTGATAATGAAAAGTAGTAGCAATTAATAAGTTTGAATCTTGGTATTATGGTTGTCTTTGATAACTTTGTGGTGATATTCTTATAAATAAATCTATAATTGCATGAAATATCTCCATATAAAAGTGTTTTAATTATTTTTATAAAAAGTGTTTTTAATTATTTTTTACTCGTAATGTAAAACTTAGTTATATCTTATACAAATAAATAATATAGATACACAATCAAAATTAATAAAAAAATTATCTACAGAAAGATGGCCTTTAACCTCAATAATAATTTTTTTTTTTTTTTGGGTTTGAAATCATTAGTTTCTTTTTAGAGTTAATTAAAACTCAATAGTTGAATTGGTTAAGAAGTGTTTTTTCTTTGTATGCGGATTTAGGAGGAATATTCTGGTAGACAGTTATTTGGGTGATATGGTTACTTGACGGTGTTAGTCGTCGTTTAATGAAACGGTGTTAATTGAAATGACTCTTTTGTCCTTCCTTGACGAGAATTTTGTACTTTAGCAGGTACGACCTCTTTAGCTGGACGCCCAGGTGGAATCGTGGCATTGATGGAATTAACTATTCCTGAAAATGCCATAAAGCCATGGAACGATTTTCGTGGAGATACGTACAAAGGACTCCTCATTTTGGTAAAAGGTATTGTACAACTCCATGTATTAGAAAAACGAATAAAATCATTATTTTATAATAGTTAAATTAATTTTAAGGTAGTTTCTGAAAAGAGAAAAGAATTAGGGTAAACTACATAAATAATCATTCAATTATTAGTGTATTTTTATGTTGGTTACCTAAATTCAAAATATTTGACTTTTTCTATAAAAGTTGAAGGATAATTTTTTAAAAAGACCAAATTGACAAAAAAACGTAAATATTAAAGACTAAATTGGATATTATGCCTTTTAATTATTATTTAACATAAAATTCTTTTAATATATTTTATAAATGAATATAATTTAAATAATTTTATTAATTTATTGGGTTTAGGGCTTAAGGTCTAATATAAATGAATTTTACTTACTTTTAAATATTGTTTAACATTAATATAATTCATTCTTATATTATATTATTCAATATACATATGATTTTAATAAATTTTATCATTATATTTACACTCATTTTAATATTACGCCAATAATCATTTTCTATCTTCATTTGACTGCCACCACAGCGTATGAATCTAAACATGTCCCACCACTAATTTTAATATCACTGGTACCATAATTAAGTTTATAATCACTGTTATTTTCAATGTTACCAAAGATAATTTTATTGCCCAAGCAAATTTGAGCTTTAGGCTCTCAGCCTGTGTAAAGCATGTGTGGGTTCTAAATCATTTTATCTTTGGTTTAAGTCCCATTGTGTATGGATCATGGAAAGATTTATTTTGATATAAGCCAAGATTTATTTCAATTATTGGTCCCATCGTGTTTTGTAATGGTTAGTTCTAATCATAGGCTTTTGGATGTATTTGATATATATATTATTTCAAGGTTTTAACTCCTGATTGATATAAACACTCTAATTTAATGGTTAGTTCTAATCATAGGCTTTTGGATGTATATCATATATATATTATTTCAAGGTTTTAGCTCCCGATTGATATAAACAACTGGGGGACTTTATATTTTATGCGTATTAGGGTACAACTTGATATCAGGAAGCCATTTAAGAGGAAAAAGAAAATTTTAATTCCCCACTCTGATTTGGTTTATGTGAATTTTAAATACAAGAGGTTATCTTTATTTTGTTTCCTTTGTGGTTTATTGGGACATGGGGACAAGTTTTGTCGAAAAAGGATAGATTTAGGCTTAAGAGAGGTTGAATGTGGGTGGGATATTACATTAGGAGCAAAACCAAGGAGAGCTGTTGTTACACCTAGCGTGTGGATAAGAGAATAACCTATGGAGAGGAACTTTAGGAATGTTTCAAGTAATGGAAGGAAGGAACAAAATGAGATGGGTACGGACGGTATAGTCAGTCATTAGAATCGAGGGCTGATTACTCAAACTTGAGGAATTAATTTGGATGGTAGTTAGACTTATGACAGAGGAAAATGAGTGTTATATTCAGGAAAAAAGGATAAGGATGATATGGAGGAAGATAATGAAGAAATCCTGATAAAAATTAATAAAGGGAAAAAAGGTCATAGATCAAATATTCAGGCTCGTCCAAGCTATACGTATGAGGGAATTAAAGGGCAAGGTGAACAGCAAGGAACAACCAGTTTTAAACAGATATCTACAGCTGCCAATAGGCAAGCCGATTAGACGTAATGAAAATTCTAAGTTGAAACGACTGTAGATTGAGGAAATTAGAAAACTCTAGCATATGCTAAGTTTATACAATCCCCGGGTGGTCTTCTTTATGGAGACAAAACTTGACAATTCTCGTATGAAAAAAGTACGACATTGATGTGGATTTTCTTGCGGCATTGATGTTTCAGCTAATGGAACTCGGGGTAGTTTTTGGTTGGAAGAGTAAGCTTTTAGTAACTATCAAGAGTTTTTCCAATAACCATATTGATGTGAGTATCGAGGATAAAGAGGTTGGTGCAATTTGGAGATTGACCGAATTTTTAGAAGGCTTAGTGGTGAACAATTAATGCCTTGGTTGGTTTGTGGTGATTTTAATGAGATTCTTTTTTTGTTTGAAAAGGAAGGTGGACTACCATGTGATGAGGGAAAAATGAAAGAATTCTATCAGTTTTGAGTGAATGTCAGTTAAAAGACGTGGGGTATGTTAGTAGATGGTTTACATGGGAGCGAGGTAACCTGTCTAAAACAAATATCAGAGAACGTCTTGATAAAGGAATTGCTAATAAGGAATGGGTTGAGCTTTTTCTGGAGTATACGAGCTGAAATTTGCCTCATTCTTTTTTCGATCATTATCCTCTCTCTTTTTTTTTTTAAACCAAAACCAAAGGAATTAGTAGAAGAAGGGAAGGATTCAGATTTGAAGCTTGATGGACATGGAGACATCTTGTGAGAGGGAAATTAAACAGTTATGGTTGAGCTGCAAAGAAAGAGTAGTAGAAAAGCTCGAAGCTGTAGGGAAATGACTAAATAAATAGACATTGGGTATTAAAAAATCTAGAAGAGGCTTATCGAAAAATTACTTGCTAGAATTGAGGAGTTGGATGATATGGATAGAACGGATAATAACTTAGCAGAACTTATTGATACCAAAGTCCATTTAAATTTGGAAATGGAAAATGAAGAAAAATATTGGGAACAACAAGCAAGGATGAATTGGCTTAAAGAATGAGATAAAAATACAAAATTCTTTCATAGTTTTGCTTCTCAAAGGAGAAGGGCGAATCACATTGATGAGTTAGAAGATGTGTAACAGCCCGGTTTAGACCTTAATCAGAATAGTGGTTTTGGAACCACAAATCTAAATCAGAGAAAAATATTTTAATATTATTTTTCTGTGCTTATAATATGTGAATTCATATGTGTGAAATTTTCGTGTGTTAATTTTATCGTTTGTGTGTTTAATTTTGAAAAAGGACCTAATCGCATAAAATGTAAAAGTTACATACCATATGTTAAGTGTGCTTAATTGTTGTGGCTTATTAAAGCAAAGATCCTTATGTTGATATTTGACCATTGAAAGTATAAGTGGACATTTATGGCCTTAATGTTAATGTTTTATATGTTAATTAATTAAGGGTAAAATTGGTATTTGATAATTAAATGATTGTTAAAATTAAACAAAAGCATGAAATTAGGCCAAATAAGAAAAAGAGTCTTAGGGTTTCGACACTTTGAGCTTGAATTAAGGTATGTGTTTTTGATCGGTTTTCGATAATTTCTATATTTTTGTGATAGTTGCTCTGTATTTTATCAAGCCCATGTCTCAATTTCTAAATTTGATTATGATTTTAAGATGTGTCATTGTTGATAATATGGTGTCATTGTTGATAATATGGGTTTTATGAATTTTGATGATAGTAAATGAAAGATATGTGTTAGATTACTATGTTTTGTATTGGGATTTTTGATGAATTTGAGTATTTTGGGTTAAATTGTGAAAATGAGAAATTGAGGGACTAAAATATGAAATAAATAAAATATGTGGATTTATATGAACTACATGAAAATTCGGCTAAGCATATGTATATGGAAATTTTGCGTATTTTGTAATTTTATGAATTAGGGACTAAAGGTTAAAATGTGAAAATGTAAGGGCTAATTTGTAAAATGCCTTAAATATGTGTAAATGGATTGATTTGAATGAATGTGAGATTGAATAAGTTAAATTTGAATTTATATAGATCAAGAACCAAAGAAAACAGATTTAGATCGGGGAAAGTCGAAAGTCATTGAGTAGTTGATTCTATTTGTTCGAATTCGTACGAGGTAAGTCGATATACAAATAAATGTGTTGAATTGAATTATTAATTGTTTATATGATATTTGAATTGTGATGAATGAATTTAAGAGCAAAATATGTGAAATCTGAGAAAGTTTCAATAATACGACGTCCGAAAAGTCCCATACGATATTTGAAATCTGAGAGCAACATATGTAAGACAATGTTTGGGACATCGGCATCGATTTGAGATTTACGTGTAAGACCATGTCTGGGACATCGGCATCGTATTTGATTTCGTGTAAGATCCTGTTTGGGACAGTGGCATCGATATTTGATTACATGTAAGGAGGGACGTTGGCATTGTACGAACTTTCTGAGCTATCCGCATATCCTATTTGATTCTGAACGGTCAACGGGCATTCCGAGAAAATGAATGACTATGTGAGCTTGTATCTGATTCAGGTACGTTTGAAATGTATATTAAGATTGAGAATGAAAGGTAATCATATGTATATATGTGGACATATGAAATATGTATGAGTTATTTGAGAATGAGATGTGCATATGTAGTTGAATTATGAACAATTGAGCTATATAAGAATTATAGATATGTGGTTATATTTTGCCATAAACTACATGAATGAAGTGGTTTAGAAATGTGTTATGTGATGAGTTTATTTGTATATGACTTATTAAGCTTTTGAAAGCTTACTTTGTGTTTGTTTTCAATTTTTTTTTTTTTTAGATATCGAAGCTACCGAGAGCTCGGGGATCGTCGAGGATCATCACCAGACTATCGAACTCTATTTTGGTACATTTTGAAAATGTGTATAATGAAGTATGACATGTATAGGCTAGAAGTATTTCAATATGTTTTTGAGTTGTGAATATTAGCCATGTGATATGGCTTGGATTTGGTTATGGATAAAATTATGAACGAATTTTGGTATATGTTTTATGTTCAAAAATAGTATGTTTTGATGCGCTTTTGAATGACCAAATGACATGGTCAATTTTGGTAAGTTTCATGATTGATTTGGAAAGTTAATATGATGTGAAATGCTATGAATTGAAATGGATTAATATGATGTATGAATCATGTGCTTTTGATATAAAATTTGTACTTTGAATTGGTATGTTTGAGTTGGATTTTTACATGGGAATGAATGGTGATATCATGGGTCAATTTGTGCATGATTTAGTATGTTTTTGGCTGTCTTTGGGACATGAAATGTGTTTTATTTCATGCTTGTAGGGATGGTCCAAAATGGGTGGCAATTTGGCTTTGCAAATAGCCTATTTTTGTCCACACGGGCAGAGACACGGGTGTGTGTCCCAGCCGTGTGGGACACACGGTTATGTTACACAGCTGTGTGTCCCATGGGGTATCTTACGATTTAAAGTCAGTATACCCTACAGTTTTGACACGGCCTAGACACACGGGCGTGTCTATCAGTCGTGTATGGCACACGGGCTGGCACATGGGCATGTGGTCAGCCGTGTGATCCAAGTTAGTAGCCTCCCTAATTTTCACACGGCCTAGCACACGATCGTGTTTTCTGACTGTGTGGACAAGTCAGTATGTATGCTTTGTTTTGCCACGGCCTAGACACACCGGCGTGTCTAATACATTGTAAGGCACACGGCCTGTTCACACGGGCGTGTGACCTTTGTAACTTAGAAAATTTGTTTAGTTTCAAAAAATTTTGTATGTATTCGTTTTAGTCTCGACCTCTTTCTAATGCATGTTTAAGGTCTCGTTGACCTAAGAAAGGGACTTATTATTGATATTTGAATATGATATGAAAATGTATAACTGTTGACTGTGAAATGATTATGAAATGTTTCGATATGTCTAGTAATGCTTCTTTACCCTAATCCGACGACGGATACGGGTTAGGGGTGTTACAAGATGAATTTGGGCTAATCACTTCTGACAGTCATGAGATGGTAGATGTGGCGAAGCGTTATTTTGAAAACTTATTTACTTTGGGTGGTATTTGCAATACTTATTATATTTTACTAGGGATTGAAAATCGTATTTCGAAAGACATTAAAAAGGGTTTGAAGGAGGAATTCACTAGGTATGAGATTGTTTTTGTGATTAAAAATATGAGACCAAATAAAGCCTCCGGATATGATAGATTCCTTGCTCTTTTCTTTCAAAAATACTAGCTTATAGTTGGAACTGATGTCGATGATTTTTGTTTAAATATTCTGAATAATGGTAGTGCATTCGATGATATTAATTCTACAAATATTGTTCTAATCCCCAAAAGTAGCAAGCCCTACGAACCTAAAGAATTTTCGACCCATTAGTCTTTGCACAGTTATCTATAAGATTATAGCCAAGGCAATTGCTAACCGTTTTCAGAAAGTTTTAGATGCTTGTATTGACAAAGCCCAAAGTGCTTTTGTACCTGGACGACTTATCACGGACAATGTTTTACTTGCATATGAACTTATGCATGCTCTCAAGCAAAGAAGATTGGGTCAACATAGGAGTCTGGCGCTAAAATTGGATATGAGTAAGGCATACGATAGAATGAAATGGTTGTTTCTGGAAAAATTCATATAGAAGCTTGGTTTTGCTGAATCTTTTATTGAACTTCTTATGTGGTGTGTTACTTCATGAGGGACTATCTTCGCTAATGAGGTTAGCAACATAGGAAGGTTTGATAATGGGGGCAAAAACGTGTCGAAGAGGTCCTACTATCACATATGTCCTTTTTGTTAATGACTGTATTTTATTTTGTGATGCCACTGAAAGGGAAGCACATAATCTATGAACTATACTTCGAGAATATGAGGGTTGTTCAGGGCAATGCATAAATTTTGATAAATCTATGGCATTCTTTAGTTCGAATGTGCTTGATTACAAAAGGGGATCAAGTGGCAGCTGTTTTGGAAGTTCAAACCTCGCAAAACCCAGAAAGGTACCTAGGCTTACCTGACATGATTGGAAGGGATAGGAAAAGAAGCTTTCAACTCCTTAAGGATAGGACGATTTATAAGACTAAAGGACGGAGTGCGATTTTTGTCAATTGGAGGAAGGGAGGTGTTTATTAAAGCAATATTACAGGTAATTCCCACCTACTTGATGGCATGTTTTCTTTTGCCAAAATCGTTTTGTGTCGATTTAGAAAATACTATGGGCCAATTTTGGTGGCAAAAAAGTCATGATAAACGTGGTATCCACTGGTGTGAGTGGAAAAAACTCAGAAATCTTTAAGAGAACGGTGGGATGTGTAATAGGCCGTTTTTAGATCAAATCAAAACAGTGATTTTTGGATCACAAATCCGAAGTCAAAATATTTATTTTATTATTTTAATAAGGTCAAAAATATCACAGATTAATTATGTGAAAGTTTCGTAAAGAAATTTTACTGTTTAAATGCTTAATTAGGTAAAAACGACTAAATCGCGTAACACGTAAAAGTTGAGTTCTATTGTTTAAAGGTATTAAATAGCTATGATTTATTAATATGGAAGTCCTTATAATGTTATTTAACCATAACTTAATTTAGTGGACATTTATGTCCATGAATTATATGATATATTAAGTTTAATTATAAGGTTATAATAGTAATTTATGTATTAAGTTAATAATAATAAAACAAAAATTAAAATCATGTTATTCTATCCATCTTCTTGCTGAAATTTGAGAAAGAAATAAGGGTTTTTGAGCTTCCATGGTTTCAAAAACTTCAATCTTTGATTAAGGTACAGTTTTAGCTCAGTTTTTAATGATTTCTACGTTTTTGAGCTCGTTACAACTTCATCTAGCTAGCCCGTACCTTCGTTTTTGAAACTGTTATAGATTTTGAGATATGCCATTGTTGAATACTTGAGTATTTTGAAGTTTCTTGTTAGATTATTGATGGTTGTTAATAGTTATACAAGTTTTATAAAGTGATTTTTGACAAAAATGAGAATTAGGGATTAAATTGTGAAAGATAGAAACGTTTTGGTTGAAAATGTGAATAAAATGAAAATATGGGCTAATATGAATCCCATTGAAATTCGAATACCTTCGATTAAGGCTTAATTGTGCAATTTTGTATTTTTATGTGTTAAGGACTAAATTGCAAAGTAGTCAAAAGTTTAGGAGTAAATTTGTAATTTAGCCAAAATGAATGTTTTAAGATAAATTGAATTGAATGAAAGTTTGAATGAGTTAATTTGATATCATATAGATCAAGATAAGCAAATACCGAAATTAGATCAGGAGAAACGAAAGATAGACGAGGAGACGATAGTTATACGAGCAAATACGAGGTAAGTTCATATAATTAGAATTAAACTTTTCTATACTTGTGATTATTTAAAAGAATGTGTATAATTGAGATATTTGAAGTATAAATGTCTTATTGTTATATTGTGTGCGTTACCGAGCCCCGTTAGAACTATTTGAATTCATTGGATACGAGTGACATGCTACTGGAATTACCGTAATGGTCGAGCTCCTGCATTTGTTGCGGACTCACCATAGCTCGTAAGAGCTTATTGTTTCAACTTATTGTAGCTTCGATTCAAATTTCGAAAGAGCTTCTCGCTTTCACTCAATAGAGCTTATCGCTTATCACCAAGAAGAGCTTACCGACCATGACTCGAAAGAGCATGTATGATGATGAATTGACAGATTACTGACATTGTTCACTCGATTATCCTTTGAAGTTCTAATAGGTTCAACGGGCCTAAATAATGTTATACGGACAAATTACGGTTTATAAATGTTACTAAAGTTATATATGATGTATGAGTTTGGAAAGATATGAAGTATTATTTTAGTAAATAGTTTATGTATTAGTTAAATGACTAACATGTGATGATTATGTGTGATTAAGTGATGGTTAAAGTGAATTGTTGGCATTTTATTATTGCTTTGATTATATTTAATTGATAAATTTAATTCTGAATTATACGGGCTTACTAAGCTATAAGCTTACTCTGTTTCATTTTCTATGTCTTATAGGGTTCGTTAGCTCGCTCGTTTCGGACAAGTCTGAGTTGTACGTCACACTATCCTATTTCCGATTAGTATTTTGAACTTATGAACTTATGTAAATATGACATTTATAAGCTAGTTTGATGGTAATAGTTATGTGTTGGTATTATAGTTTGAGAATGAATTTGTATACAAGTTAAGCTATGTGATTTGGCTTATTTTGGCATCATATTTGGATTGCATATATGTGCTTAATGATGGTATGTTTTGGTATGATAATATTTGAATGAAATTATGCAAAGAAGTCTTAATATATATAGATGTTAGATGAATGAGTTGTATATGTGGTTATATAGGTATTTGGATATGTAAATGGTAAGTTTGGATATAGCTTATAATGTGTATTGAATTGGTTAATTTTGTTGTCAACTAAGTTTCATTAATGTGGTCAATTATGAATGTAAATGCTTATGTTTTAGGGTGGCAAATTTGTCTTTTCAAATGGCTTATTATTGTCCACACGGGCAGGCACATGAGCGTATGTCTCAGCTGTGTGCAACACACGGTTATGTTACATGACTGTGTGTCCCCTAGAGTACTCTATAAATTAAAGTCAGAATACTTTACAGTTTTGACACGGCCTAGACACACAGGCATGTTTATCGGTCATGTGTGGCACACGGGCGTGTGGTCAGCCGTGTGACCCAAGTCAGTAGCTTCCCCAATTTTCACACGGCTTGGCACATGAACGTGTCTTGTGACCGTGTGGACAAGTCAGTATGTATGCTTTGTTTTGCCACGGCTTAGACACGCGAGCCTGTCTAATACCGTGTGAGGCACACGGCCTATTCACAAGGGCGTGTGTCACTTGAAAAGATAAAAATTTGCTAAGTTTCTAAAATTTTTATATGTTATCAATCTAGTACCAAATGCATGTTTAAGACTTTGTATGATTAATTTAAGTACATTTTGAATGTGAATGAATGATGGCTACTGAAATGAGATGAATTTTGTTAAATGAATGTTTTGAATTGAGTTTTAGGTCAGGTAATGCCTCTTAACCTATTCCGGTGACGTTTACGAGTTAGGGGTGTTATAGGATGGGTTTTAGGTGCCTTCCAAAATTTAATATCGCAATGCTTGCAAAACGAAGGTGGCGCTTAATTTGTTATCCAGATTCATTTTTAGCCAAATCATTAAAAGCTAAGTATTTTCCTAATTCATATTTCATGCAAAGAAATTTAGGAACCTTACCCTCTTATACTTGGCGAAGTATATGGTCTGCGAAAGGTTTGCTTGAAAAATGATTATGTTGGCGGATTGGGGATAAGAAACAAACTCGAATATGGGATGAAGTGTGGATTTCGGGACTGAGGAATACAAAATTCAACACGATATTAATGATAAAAGATTAGTCTATGTGGCAGATATTTTATCAAACCAATCAAACCAATTGAAGGAAGAGTTGATCAAAAGTACCTTTCATGCAGATGATGCTGAAAGAATTCTTTGCATTCCCCTCCCTATGGAGAAAGAAGCTGATAGATTGGTTTAGCATGGTGAAGCTTCGGGATCATACTCAGTACGGAGTGGTTATATAAAATTATTACAGATGATAACCCAATTACTTTACAAGCTAACATCGACTTTTACAAAACCATGTACAAGAAGCTCTAGGCGGTGGATTTGCCCTCAAAAATTAAAATCCTAATTTGGAAAACTCTTAATAACTTTATCCCTACTTTATCTAATCTTTACCAGCGACGACTTGGGAACTCAACTAACTGCTCCCAATGCTCCGACTGTCTTAAGACCACCAAACATGTCTTTAGGGAGTGCCCTTTTGCTATTGATGTTTGGACCAGTCTAGGCATAAGATGGACCCTGAAGGAAAATCAGTTACAGATTAAGGATTGGGTAAGGTTGTTATTTAAGAAAGAATCAAGTCAACAGATTAGATTAATTGTAGGTACTTTATAGGGTTTATGGATGTCACGTAATAAACTAGTAGATGAAAGGAAAATCCAACATGCAACTGATTTATCCCAGTTTGTTAAAAGTTACATTTGAGAAATTGAAGGAGTAAGAGAATAAAGACATAACAGAAATGCATGGGAAAAAGGTTGGAGCGCACCAAGAGATCCCTTCGTGAAGATTAATTTTGACGCGGCATTTGACAAACAATGTATGAGATCATACTCTGGAATTTTAATTCTTGACCAGAGGGGTAAGGTTTTAAAATCTAAAGTTTTCATCAATACTTACATCCCGACAACATTTGTAGTCGACGCCCTTGCCTGTGTTCAGGTGATCAGATTTGGGGCAAAATATGGGTTCCTAAAGGTTGAATTGGAAGGTGATGCCATAACGATTATAAAAAAACTTCAAAACCAGGAAGAAGACAGATCGATTTTAAGGGCATATATTACTAATGTAAAAAGACTTCAAAAGTATTTTGTCTCATGTCGATTCAAACATGTAGGACAACATGCAAATATAGAAGCGCATACCTTGGCTAAAGAGAGGCCTAAAGATGGGAGTGAAACTTGTCTGGGTTCTGGTCATTGTAGAGGAATGGACTGCAGAGATAGGGGGAAATGCAGTGGTTTAGTTTTCTACCCATGAAACCTGAAGAAAGACTGGAAAATTTGGCGAACACAGATTTGAAAATAAAGAAAAATGAGATTGTAAGAAACCAGGAAATGAATCCGATAAAGATGATGGATACCTCAGATTCACAGGATCCTGTTGCTAGGATATGAAATTACAAGTTCAAATAATTATCTGAAGGGGTATTCTCTGTTGGTTTCATGAAGAAGATTTGGGCATCCTCTGGAGCACTAAAATGACTATTTGTTTGCAGAGAAGACATGGAGGACCAAAATGGAGTATTTGGCTGTAAATGCTTTAGGATTAGGGTTCTTTTGGTTTTTGCCCTGTTTCTTTTGAAGTTGGGCTTAAGGTTTTTATGCTTTTGTTTGTTTTTTTTTTCTTTGGATTTGGGGTTAGGCCTTGTTTCGGTGGTCTTTTCTTTTCTTGTGTTTTTCATTTTATTTTTTAATAAAAGTTACAGACTAGGTTAATTAAAAAAATACTTTTGAAAAAAATTAAGTAATTTAACTTTCAAAAAGAAATTAAGCGATTTATCTAATTTAATAGAAATTTGATATTTAAAATTTATTTTGGTTTTCCATTATACTTATTTTTATTAAGTTTTTACATATTGTTTTCGTTTAAGTTCTTTTAAACATTTATAGTTAAAAGTTATCAATATTTGTATTCTATTTAGATTTTAATTTTTTTCTTACTTTTATTGGATTTAATAAAATTATATATTTAAAATATTAAAATATTATTATTTCATTGAATGAAAAACAAATGAAATAAAGACATTAAAATATTAAATTTTAACTAAAACTTAATTAATGCATACAATTAAAATATTTATTTAATTT
Organism: Gossypium arboreum; assembly: GCF_025698485.1. Classification (NCBI taxonomy): domain Eukaryota; kingdom Viridiplantae; phylum Streptophyta; class Magnoliopsida; order Malvales; family Malvaceae; genus Gossypium; species Gossypium arboreum. Next base: position 9,748,399 of record NC_069071.1, read on the forward strand.
GAAAATAAAAAGAATTAAAAATATGCAAATATTTTATTAAATTAAAAATATTTTTGAATAAAAATGCTAATAATATTGTATTAAATTGTGTTATGTATTATTTTTAATTAATAACATTTTCCAAATTTTTGATGTCATTATTATTGTGTTGCTATGAAATTTGTATCACATATATAATAATTAATAGCATATAATGAAACAATATATATAAAAATTGTTTTCTTAATTGTACCCTAAAAAATTATGTTTCTCAACAATAATAAAATAAATTGAATTTCAAAATTATATTTCCAAAGTTTTCAAATATAGAAGTAGATATAGTTTATTGAAATTAAATAAGTAATTTCATTCTTCCTTTGGTCCTATGCGAGCCATTTTGATTATATTAAATATATATTATTTCTAAACTTAAAATTTTAAAATTTATTTCATTCTTTATATATATATATAAAATATCTCAGTCTCCCGTCACTAACCCTCTTAGGTTGATTACAGGAAGGTGGAATCTAGAAAAGTTCAATGTCTAAATTAAATGATTAATTATTATAGGTTTGCTTAATTTGTATATGTAGGGTTATTTAATTCTAATATCAATGTTTTATATTTAGTGCATTACTTTTATTGTATAAAAAAAATTGAGTAAATTACACTTAAGGTCAAGAGCAAAGCTAGAACAAATTTTAAGGGCAAATGAAATTTTATTTTTTATAGTCTAAATCTTTATAATTATTAAAGGATTAAATCAAATTTTTATAATTTTAGGGGGCTAAAGTGTAATTTTACCTTTACTAATTTAAAATTTTAAAAAAATTTTAAGGGCCTATATAGCAATTTTACATTAAATCTGCCCCTGCTTAAGGTTTCTAAATTCCTATTATTAAACTATTAGTAAGTTCATGTTTCGGTCACTCAACTTTAAAAAGTTACAAAATGATCATTGAACTATTCGAATGTTTTCATTTAAGTCACTAATTTGTTAAAATCTATGTTGTATGGTCTTCTCCGTTCGCATCGCCTGTATCAATTGAAAGCTCTTCTTCCCATTCTCTTCTATAATTTAGTTTTTTTTATGAAACAGTTGTGTATGTTACAAATTTGCGAATCAAAATCGAAATAGTTTTCTCCTCTAATCTCCAACACTGACTATTTGATCAACTCTGATCTAATGTATATTTTTCTACTCGTTGATGGGTACTAATCATTCATACCAATTGTGGAATTGTTACTTAGAGCTCACCAACAAGATTTTTTTTATATAAATTTTTTTTTAATAGTCTAGTAACTTAATTTTTTAATAGTTCAATGATTTAAATTTAAATTTTCTAATAATTCAATGACTGTTTTATAATCTTTTAAGTTTAGAGACCAAAATATAAACTTATTAATAGTTTAATGAATTTAAATATAGTTTACCCAACCGTATATATAATTTTGTAAAAATAAATTAAAAAAAGTAACATGAAAACAATGAGAAATAACTATTTTAATTAATGATCTTTATTGAATATATAAATTTGAAGATGTGATTCACGCTTGGTGACATTCACCAAAAGCAATAAAATATACGCCGCCACGTTCATCTTCGGCGCTAATGAAATTGAATGAATTCGATCGGTCAAATAGATTAAAATATAATAAATAAATTATTTAATAATTTAATTTAGCTTTATTTAAGTATATTATCTTTTATTTATAGATTGAAAAAATATGAGTAGTTATAATTATTGTCAAAAAATAGATACGATCGAACTTATAATGAAATTTTTTAAAAATATATTATTTTAATTTTTATTTAATTTTTATTTTGTAAATAACAAAATTTGAATGCCCAACTGAGTTATTCTAAAATAAAATTTTAACCAATCAAACATCAATCACTATCATATATTCAGTATATTTAAAATGTATTTAACATGAGAAAAATGCCAAAAAATAAATGTATCATGAAATTGAATAAAAATAAAGCTTGGACTGATTTAATTGACCTACAGTTTTCTTTAGTTGCGAAAATGGTACTTAAATTATAGGGAAGTAATCAAATTGAAATTCAAACTCTATAATAAAATCATTTTCCCTATCAATTTTTTTTCAAGGTGTCTTTGCTATTTGTTAGTGGTATTTGACCATATTATCACATGTGTGTTAATTGGCATTTAATTTAATTAGGTAATATTTAATTATCTGTGGACACATCATTGCTTTCATGTTGTTCAACTATAAATTTTCGAATTACCATTTTTTATCAAATCCAAAAATGCGTTTCTCTTTTACAAGTACAAGAATAATACTAATTAAAAATACAAATAATATATATTCGAAAAATTATAATTAAATACAACATATTTTTTTAATATATAAATATTTATAATAGGAATATTTGTAAACTCACCTATATATGATGAGATTTAAACTAAAATAAATTTAGAGAGACCATACACATTGCTTATACATAATAAACTCAAATTCAATCTCAAATAAGAAGTATGGAATTGATCTAATCAATTTTCTCTCAATTTTTGGAAAGTTCTCTTTAGGTCTTAAAGTATTCTCATAATGAGTAACCTTTCTTTGAGTCTAACCTCAAAATTTTTTTAATTTCTTCTTGGTTTTTCTTATTGTTTTCTTGTTTTTAAGTCTAAATATTCAAAAAAAAAAGAAGAAGAAGAGGGTTTCCTTTAAGTTATAGGTGGGTTTGAGTCAGATCTTTCTTTTCGTCATTAGGATTTGCTTTTACTTTCTTCGTGGAAGTTTTATTCTGGGCTGGCTGTTAATAAGGTAAGTAAAAGGAATACACTACATTAGTACTCCAATCGATTAAGTTTTGAAATCCTTTGTTATGGAGAATGTATTTGAGATTGAACTTGAAATAAAAAGGGATGAGGTGTCTCAAGTGGCGTAGTTTACTTTGTTGGGGAAAATCATAGCAGAAAAACCTTTGAATCGAAGGGGAGTATGGAATATTCTGTGAAAAACGTGGAGGATAAGAGAGGTTATCTCAATTAGTTTCATTTGCTAATGTTGGGGGAGGGGAATGAAAAGGGCTTTGGAGAATGGACCTTGGTCTTTGATGGGGTATTGTATCATTTTGTAGCGATACGGATTACCAAAGGGGATACATGAGGTGGATTTTTCAAAGGTTTAGTTCTAGATTCAAGTTCATGGTTTGCCATTAGTAATGTTGACTAAAGAGAATGCAATGCAGAGAAGATTGGATCTAAACTAAGGCAACTCATTAAGGAAGAGAGTCTATGTGGGCATAATGGTATTGGTAGAGGCTATTTGCACATTTTTGGTGTTGTAATGACAGATGCTCCCTTAGTAGCGGGTTTTTGGGTTCCTCGTATAGACAAGGAAAATATTTGGGATGAGTTAAGGTATGAGAAACTAGATGATTTCTATTATATGTGTGGTAAGTTAAGGCATGGTATTAAGAATTGTAGGGGAATGCATTACCTAGGGATGAGAAACTGAAATATAGTCTTAGGACCCAAATATCTCAAAGTAGGAATTGAGACTTTGGAGAAGGGAAAGAGAATAAGGGTTTTTTGGGAGGGATGTCTTTTGAGGGAGAGCATCGTGAGAGTAAGGATAATGGGAGTGTAGCTAGGATATTAGGTGAATATGGGTGATTAAAAGTGATGGCAATAATAGGGAGTATGAGGTTGTAGGATGCCAGAGGTTATTGAGAAGATTGGGAAAGGGAATATGAAGAGTGGGTCTGGGTTGATTGTAAAGGGTAGAGTGGAGAGAGGTGGGTAAATATAGTGAGAGAGTTGAAAAAGTTAGAAATAATGAGATTTTTGTTGCTGGGCAGCAAGAGAGATTAGAGTTGGTGTGTAACACCCAAACTCGTATCTGTCGTCGGAGTAGGGTTACGGAGTATTACCGACCAATCAAAACAATTAACAAATAATTCATGAAAAATCATATGCATATATTAAATCATCAACAAAAATGCGAAATGTCCCTAAATCAGACTTTTAAGTTCTTAAAACTTCCTTAGAAACATTTCAGGACTAAATAGAAATCATTTGAGAAGTTAAAGAAAAAGTTGCAAAATTTTGACTACAGGGGTCAGACGAACGTGTGGCTAGGCCGTGTGACTCACATGGCCACGATACACGCTCGTGTCTCAGGCCGTGTTGGCACTCGAAGTAGGGACACACAGCCATGTCCTGGCTCGTGCCCGTGCCTGATGCGGTCGTTGAGAGCACTAAAAATATCCTATTCCCTGTAAAATAGTAAAAATAACAGTAAATGGGAAGTAGGGTCAAATCCTCAGGGATCGGATTGTTTGAATGCTCGTTCCTTGAAATCCTGGACAATTTCTTGGCCAAGAAAACCTGCGTTCCTGAAAAATAAAAAAAAAAGAATTTTTCGAAATAAAATAAAAATAGAATTTAAAGTCAAATTAAAATTGCGAAATTAAATAAATTGTGAAAATGAAAATGGAGAATATAAAAATAAACAGAGTTTGGGAAAAGAGAGAGTTTCTTATGTGGCGAGATTCCAGCCTCCGGTTGTCTTGATCCGCCTTGGGTTCAATCCTTGGCTTTTAAGTAACCTTCTCGAGCAGGATAAGCCAGTTATAGTGGAATAGAATGCCTACGACCACCAGCTCCAAGAATTTAGACTTAAGATTTGGCGGAACCTGACTCTAGCCAATAATCGATTTTGTGGGACTATCTTCTGCTAGATCATCACTTCCCAACGGCGAATACCATGCCGTTTTATCTCTTAGATTCGCCAACCTCTGACGCAGAAAGCCAACGAACCGACTGTACAACCTTCCCAAAATGTACAAAGCGGCCGTTCCTTGCACAAGTTGAAAAGATCACTTATTAAGGGACATGGATGGAAGCTTCAGCCCTGTAATGCGGAGAAGTGATGAATACCCTGTTGAGAAGGCTAAGCGTGGATTCTAAGCCTTATGAACCTTTTTTGGGGAATTTTGACAACCTTTGGCTAGATGGATTTAGTGGCTCATGATTTTTGGGGAAAAATAAAAAATAATGGAAAGGGAATTTTTATTGAAAGAAAATATCGGAAGAACAAAAAGGCTAAATTTATGGGGGAGAGAGTTTTTATAGCCAAAGATGGACAAAATTTGTGTCACTTCATCCCTTATTTATAGTACTAAGAAATCTAGTCTATTCCTAATTAAATTCTAAAAGAGAAATACAAATAAATAAATATAATTAAAGATAAATAAAAATAAATCCTAAATTTAAATCTAAATAATTATCCTTAATAATTATCCTAATATAATAAAACGTTAAATAGAGTCTTGTGCTATAAAATCTCTTCTTTTTCACTTTTTCCCTTATGTCTTCCATACTTGAATTTTTGGCACCACTTTTTTCCCTACGTTGCATGTTGGCCCATTATATATTCAAATTTGTACTTTTTGCCTTTAAATTTCCTTTTTCCTCTAATTTAATCCCTAAAAGATAAAAGATCATAAAATAACCCAAATTAGTATGATCATACTTAAAATAAACATGCAATTAGCACATAAAATACGTCGTTCTAGAGTATTATCAAATTCCCCCTACTTAGCTCATGCTTTCCCTCAAGTATGGTTCGTGTCCACTGTGGATTTAAAAATTAAGATCGACTTGGATTATTTCATGAAAATTAGGTAATTTACCAAACCTATCAAGACACCCTGTTCGTTTCTACCTTTAGTCCCCACACTTTATTAATAAGTTTTTTTTCTTTTTTTTTAAATTTAATTTAATTTTATTTATTTTTATGTAGGAATATATTGAACCTTTTGACGCAAAGAGAGATGACAGCCAAGCACCCCACCTCGGTTACTCAGCCTAGCATACTCCTAATTTTTATTTTTCTTAAGAACATATCGAACCTTTTGATGCGAAGAGAGATGACAGCCAAACACCTCACCCCGGTTACTCAGCCCAACATATTCTTAAAAATTAATTCTGATTAGCGAAGTTTTACCTAACAGGTCACACAACCTTTTGACGCGAAATACGATAACAACCCAAGCACCCTACCCTAGTTACTCAGCTAGTCACGTCTTAAGCTGTACTCATAACCACAAAAACATTATTATTTTTAAACGAAATTTTAATTTTGGAGGACTTAGGAGAAACAATTAGGTGTCAAAAATAAGTTTCAGCAACCACCTTAATAGTCATGAACATATTTTAAGCATGCAATTGTATTAAGTGTCCTCTTTGTATTTAAACTTAATCAAATTTACTAAAAGCAAAATAGGGTTGACTTTATCGATCATAATTATTCAGCCTAAAAGAAATAAAACAATGGAGATGAAATCAAACAGGCAAAATCATAACTAAATTAGTAGACAAGAAGCATGCATGTGAGTCAAACAGTGGGCAAGTTGTGGTCAAATTCTTAGGCATGAAAAGAGGTAGAATATTCTTGAAAAAAAAATTATATGGGTAGCAACGACCAAAGTAGCAGCAGCAACAAAAACAACATCTAAAACGACAGAAATAATGAGGAATGCCTCCCCCTACTTAAAACACATAGTCCTCGATGTGTAATAAATAAATAAATAGGTAAAAGAAAAGTTTAGAAGAACTCCCTGTGTAGTTACTATCGTTTATGCAAAGATCCAAGGAGGAGAAGGATTGGCGTCACATAGAGAAGAGGAAGGAGGGAAAGGCATTCGTCGCCTAAGTTGATGTGTTGGGGCACCGAGCATTGATGCCGGTGGCTGTTCACGGTGAATGATGGTTCGGCGGCGGCTCGGCTTCGGGTTCTCACCATGGTGTTGGAGAAATTGGCAATGGAGGGGGTAGAAGGAAGGTGCGGCTGCTGGTGGGGGTTTGGGGGTGTATAGGTGGAGCGTTTGGCTGAAGGGTTAATGTTTGGTTGCAGGTTGTAGGTAGTCAGTGGAAGGGATGCGCTATTCCTGGTTGGAATAGAGATAGGATAAGGGCTATTTCATGCCAATTTTTTTTTTGTTTTTCTCATTGTTCTCCTTATTTTCACATCGGTGTACCTAGATAAAAGAAGAGAAATTAATTATCACCCAAACAAAATAAAGTAATAAATAATAAAATAAAATAAAGTAATGAATAAATAAATAATAAAATAATAAAATAAAATAAAATAAAAATTGGGTTGCCTCCCAATAAGCGCTTGTTTAACGTTGCTAGCTTGACGCCTTAACTAGTATTGGGGCTATTCCAGCTGAATTCTTTCGTTCGTATGGGTTTGGAAATTCTCTTTTTTTTTTATCACATCTGCCATATTTGAGTTTAATCATCATTGCATCTCTTTACTTGGTTTCATATTTTCCTCAAAGGGGTTGATCCCTTTTAAGTCGATAATGGTCTCATCATTCTCTAAAACTGTGAATTTGAGATGCTTGGGAAGTAGTTTTAATTTCAGACCTGGTGCCTACACAATAGAAGGTAGAAGTTTAGTATCCATAGGAGCCAATAATTTATTAACAGATTCAAAGTCATCAAACATCATTTTAGATTTATCTCCATAAGATGACTCAAAAGTTTTTTCTACTGATGAGTCAATTATGTCGACACGGTTTACATCCAAGACTTCACTTGGGTGACTAATAGTGCCATAAACATTAAAATTCACGATCCACCCATCAAACTCCATCGTGAGGGTTCCACTTCGTACGTCAATCTTAGTATTTGCAGTACCAAGGAAAGGTCGCCCCAATAAGATGTCTAAAGACCCAGGAGTGTTATCCTTCGCCATTTTTATCACATAGAAATCTACAGGGAAGATAAGCCCATTTACTTGACTAATAAGTCCTCGAGGACTCCTTCGGGATGCACAATAGACCTGTTTGCCAACTGAATGATAACACCTGTCTTTGTCAAAAAACCCACGTTAAGTGATTCATAAATAGAAAAAGGCATGACATTTATGGAGGCCCCTAAATCACATATAGCCTTCTTCATTCCTAAATGACCTATTTTGCATGGTATCGCAAACATGCCTCTATTTTTACATTTCGTTGGCATTTTCCACTGTAACACTGCAGATACATTATTACCAACACTTAACTTTTCATTACTTGTTAATTTTCGTTTGTTGGTACAGAGTTCTTTAAGGAACTTGGCATATCGCAGAATTTGTCTTATGGCATCCAACAGTGGTATATTGATCTTGACATTTCTTAATTTTTCAAGGATCTCTTTGTCTTCCTTGCCCTTTTGACATTGATTTAATCGTCCTGGAAATGGAGGTTGAATTTTTGGCAATGGGGGGTTTTGCTTGGACTTGTTCGTCACTTTTGGGATTTTCCTGGGCGATTTCTTGGCCAAGATTCCTACCAGGAATTGGTTCAGTACCTTTCCACTTCGCAACGTCACTGCATTTATGTGTTGTCTCGGGTTCGGTTCTGTTTGTGACGACAACTTCCCTTGAGAACTTATGTTCTCAATTGATGTGGTCAATTCTCTTATAGATGCCTCAGTTTTCTATTGAAAATCAAACATATTAGCTACTAATTTATTGACCAAAGTTTCTAGAGAATTATCTAAATCTTGTGGTTTTTGTGGAACCTGATTTTGTATGGCTGGTTATATCGTGGATTGGTGATTGCGATTTTCGTGACAGGTAAGTTTTATATATTTATAATTAATCGTTCTTAAAATTAACTATTATCACGATGTAGGCAAGTGTACCTATCGAACAGTAGTATAGTTTTAGCAAGATCGGATTGTCAAACCCAAAGGAACTAAAAGTACTAGTAATGACTGTCTTTTTATTATCTAGCCTAAGAATAAGGGGTTTCTATTTTAACTAACAATTATCTAAACTAAGAATTCACGGAAAATAGAATTGGGGAATTACTTGTGGAAAAATGATTGAATTAAGACAATACCTAAGGAAGAATCCACCTAAACTTCACTTGTTATTCTGACTCCGAATCGGATGATTTATTCATTTAACTTGTTCCGTAGAGATCCCTAAGCTATATTATTATCCCTATTTAAGACTAATAACATCTAATCCCTAGATTGAATAATTGAAACTTTTCTCAAATTAACACCCTAGGGTTGCATTAACTCGATCTATGGATCCTGTTATTAGGTTTCACCCTAATCCGGCAAAATCTTGTCACCCTATCTCTAGGCGCGCAATCAACTCCGCTTAATTATGACAAATGCACTCTTAAACAGGGTCTATTCCTCCTCTGAATAAGAGCTTGTCTTGAATCAGTATCTTGGGATATCAAAACAAGAATTAAGAGCACATAATTAAGAACAAGTTAAATATTTATCATACAATTCAGAAAATAATAACAAGATTTATCTTAGGTTTCATTCCCCTTAGGAATTTAGGGGATTTAGTTCATAACTAAAAAGGAAAACATCACAGAAGAATAATGAATACAAAACATAAAGAAAACCCAAAACTCTTAAAGGGAAATTGAGGGGAGATCTTCATCTTGATGGTGAATTCGGCTTCTAAGATGGATCAATGGGCTTCTCTTAAGCAGTTCCCTGCCTCCTTTCTCTCCGTCCCTTTTCCTCTTCCTTTAGGGTGTATTTATAGGCTTTAGAATGCCTAAAAGCCCTCAAAATTAGCCTTTTCCGAATTGGACTCAACTTGGGCTCGGCAGGGACACGCCCGTGTGCGATTACTTCAGCCTGCACTTGAGCCTGTTAGAAATGGCACGGGCGTGTGTTCTACCCGTGTGAGTCGTGCTTCGATTCTGCCAAATTGACACGGTCGTGTGGTCTGCCCGTGTGAGGAAGTCCAGGCCATGTTGATTTCATACGTTGGCCCATTTTCTCCGTTTTTGGCCCGTTTCTCATTCGCTCTCCTATGCTCACCTAAGTATAAAACATGAAATTAAGGCATTAGGAGCATCGAATTCACCAATTCTAAAAAAAAATAATCCATAAAATGTGTTAAGCATGGGGTAAAAATATGTATAAATTACGGTTTATCAAATACTCCCACACTTAAGCATTTGCTTGTCCTCAAGCAAAATCCTCAACTCATAATCAAAATAAATCCTTCTCAACTTATAATCTCTATAAAAAATATCTCAAAATAATCCACAAGTAATCATACATTGAGAATTCAACTAAAAGAACATTAGAGCTTCAAACATTCCAAGTTGAGTATTTAATCATGCAAAACTTAGGCATCTCCCCTTATCTAAGTGGTTACCTCGATTCGAAATCTCACGGAGTTTAACATCCTCATTAAAGATTCACTCAAATCACTCAAAGTGTTTAAGGACAATGAAAGTAGCACTCATCAGTCAATATGAAAAGTTATTACCATAAGCTTGCATGAAAATCAAATCTCCACCACTATAAATTGAGATGAGACATCAATCAAAAGGTCTTTAGAGGGTTGTAACGCGGCTTTGGTTAGGGGGTATGGTCACAAGTTGAAAGAAATGATTAGAATCGAGATTGAATTGAAAAATCACTTAACTAGAAAAAGATTTAATCATCACTTGCGTACAACAGAGCTTCTTCTCAGAATATGAGATTTAAATACTTAAGCTCAAAAACAAAAGATTACTACTGATGTGTATACACAGTTTTTTTTTAAGAACAAGTTAAATAACATAGACTAACTGTTAAGAACAAGACATAGCTGAGCAACTATTTCAATTCAAATCTCGACAAAAATAGGGATCAAATTTAATTTAGGGGATTTCAACAATAATGGGTTAAGGGTTAATATTAAGGGTAATACAAGAAATGGATTGTTAGCTCAACGGGGTTCACTAAGGGTTAATCGTGGAGGTAGGCTTTTCATGACATAAGTGGGTTAATCCTAAGTGCCTTAATCATTTTGACATATCAAACCAGATGGTGTGGTCTTGACATGGATAATCAAGCAAGTTCTAGAATAACAGTTCAATACTGTCGCATTTAAAGCAATAATAAAAGTGAGCATGAAAGAATTAATAGATGCTTTAAACTTGTGAATTCTAATTTAAGATAATACCTAGACTTGGGGAAACAACCTAAAATTTTTAAATTCTTAAAAATCAACTTATCATGCTTGATTCCCTAATATCTTAAATTTTAAACAATCAATGCATAAATGCCTATGTTTTAATTCAAGATATATCAATAAAAGTCATAAATCAATCAAAATTTATCCTAAACATGATATGAGAGCTTTTCAAGAGAACAAGGCAATCATTGAGGGATTTTTTCTGATAGTGAAATGAATACCCCCCCACACTTAAGATGTACATTGCCCTCAATGTACAAAGATAGATATAAGAATATAAAAATAAGATAGGGAGAGAAGTGAAACTTCCTAAATGATGAATGAATTTTCTTGAACTGGAGTTTTAGAGAATAATCAGCGTGAGGGTAGAGGAGGATACTCCGGCGGTAGAGGTTTATTAGTCCATAAGTCCTGCGCCAAAAGAATATTATATCTAGCAGTGGCTATGGTCGTGGTCAAGCAGGACATGGTAGTCATGGAGAACCTTTCCTGGTGGAGTTTTTAGTTCCTATGTGATGATGAGCTTTGGAGCTTTTTATAACTGTGATAGCATCAGGAACTCTTTTAGAAAACATATAAGGAAAAATGATTACTCGGTAGGAAATAGCCGGAATTCAAAATTGTTAAATAAAAATTATAAATCCTAATAAAAATAAAATGAAAGAAAAATAAAAAGTAGTCTTAAAATAAAATAAAAGTAAAAACATAAAATAATAAATGAAAGTTTTTAAACATCTTCATCGCTAGATGGTTCGCGAGGTGGGGGTGGCGATGAGATGTGGAGGTGCTGACAGATCTGCTGTAGAGTAGCATCAATGTTTCCAAATCGTTGAAAACACTGCTGCTCGAATCGTGTGAGTCGCTCAGAAATGTCAGTATATGAAGCCGCCACATGAACTGGACGAGAGGGTGCTGGTGGCTGAGACGGTGGGTCCTCGTGCTATGGAGGGACATCATCAGTAATATCCTCGGGGGCCTCCTCCTCGGCAGATTGGGTGAGACGATATTGAGGAGGGTAGGTTCTTCGGAGCTTTTCGATCATCCTCATGCTTAGCATGCTTAAGATGCCTTGTGGAGACATCTGGCCAATGAGGGTCAAGGATGATTCCTGGGCTGCGGTGTTGAGGAGCCTAAAGTGTCAAGCCAACCGACTAACATAGGGCCAATGGAGATGACCCCCTTCCTATGCCACTCCGTCTAGTGTTGAATGGCGAGGACGATGAAATAGGTAAGGTCGATGATGTGCCCGTGCGACATACACCATAGAAAGTAGGCGTCGTGAGTGTTAACGACGCCAGTGCTTTCTCGCTTTCCTATTAATGTCTGAGCCAAAATGGCGTGTAGGTACCTCAGAGATGAAGGAAGAGCCGATGCCTTGGAGTGGCTAGAATTATAGGTGGCTGAACCTAGTACTAGTGCGTCCCAGCACCGTGAAGAAGAACGATGGATATGGCCGTTGAGAGTATCTAAGTCATTCTCCTCCTTGAACTCCTCTGTATATAAGCCTAGTGCAGTACCGAATTCTGGGACGCTAAAATGGAGGACTAATCTGCCTAGGCAAAATTACACCATACCAGAATCATCGTAGTTTGTCATTACGGTCTGAAGATGAAACGTTAAGCATAGTTTTATCGTGAGCTCGAGATATGTTGGCTCGATGATCCCAAAGAAAATATCCCAAGGATTGGTGGTTAGGAGGGCTCGAATTACATCAGCCAACTAAACTTGTTCTACTGCAGCCCAGTCGATGCAGCAGCCTGTAATTAAAGGTCAGGCCCGGAATATTTGGAAAAGTTCTTCTTGCGGCCCGATGGAGAATTAGAGGAAAGGGTGGCAAATTTTTGTGGTAGGACCCGAGGAAGATGACGCTCCCTTCCTTTTCTTTGAAATAGGGACAGCGGTCTTCTTTCCTCGTGAAGACGACATTGTATACTTGCAATATAAAGAATAATGATAGTAGGTAAACAAATTTGAAAAGGAAAAAGCCATGAATTTGAACTAACGATTTCAGCCAAAACTACTAATACTAAGCAAACTCAACCAAAATAATCAATTTGATAGTCTAATTTCATGACATTGGCATGGTAATAGCATGAGAATGAGCATAGTAATGGCATGGGTATGACAAGAGAATGAAGCTTTCTTAATAACGCGGTTCAACATGCAATGTATACTGAGTAACCTATGAATGCAAATTAAATGATAGAATAATGAGCAAAAATGAAAATAGTACAAGAAAACTGAAGACTATTTTGATAATAAGCATTAGAAATAAGTAAAATAGAAGTGAAGGGAGAAAACAAACACTAAGGGAGAGAGATTGAGCATAAAAAAATGGAGTGGGAAGCGGTGCACGGGCGTGGCAAGGAGGGCGTGTGGACTTGCAGTGGTTAGGGTTAGGGTTTTTGGGTGAAGAAGACAATGAATAATGCAGCCTATTTATAGATTTTGAGGCACACGGCCAGGGAACACGCCCGTGTTCCCTAATTTTTTCCCGTGTGACTCGCAAATTTTAAATTTGGGCGCGTCTGACATTTTGTCCACGCCCGTGTCCCTTTGGCGTGTGGGTGCACACGGCCGTGTCGCACGATTGTGTCTGGTTTCATTCGTTTCTCCCACTTTCGTGTATGTAGGCCCACGCTCGTGTTAACTTAACAGGTTCACCCACAGTTTTTTGGCACGGGCGTGTCGCACGCCCGTGTTAATTTGATAGGTTCGGTCATGGGTTCAAGGCACGGGTGTGTCTCACGACCGTGCTATTTTTGCAGGTTTGCCTACGGCCATGTCGCACGGCCGTGGTGATTTGTCATAGCCCGTGTTGGGGAAATCTTTGCCCTGTTTCCACACGATCATAAGCACGCCCGTGTGCTTGGCCGTGTCTGTGTGGTAAAGCTGTATTTAAAAGCTCCGTTAGTAAGTTAGGTGTTAAACACTAAAATTGAAAAATGTTAATACAGTTAGTGCTCGGGTTGCCTCATGAGAAGCACTTATTTATAGTCTAAGCTCGACTTACCTCTCCATTGAATGGTCATGGTGGTTCGAAGAGTTTATACTCCTTATTCCTACTATCATTCTCATCAAAATAAGGTTTTAAACAGGTGTTGTTTACCTTAAAAGTGCCAAACTTGGGATGACTTACCTCGACTGTACCGAATAGGAAAATGCTAAGTACCGTAAGAGGGATTTCTTCATTCAGTTTGGTAGTGACAATGTGAGGATCTGCGACATCTAATAATACTTTATCTCCAACCTTAAGTTGATTTAGGAAGGTATTGAGCTCGTTCTGGCGTAGTTTTTGTTTATCGTGTGTTCTTGGTTTATGCGTCCGCCATTCATCTAGCTCCTCGATTTGTAGCCTTTGATCTTTATGAATAGGCTCTGCTACTACTTGAGAATGGCTCATGTACTTCCTTCAGACTTATTTCCTACAAAATAGGTTGCACTATATTGTCAGTTTTAGTAGAATGGTTTAGACGATCACCTTCAATTTCCGATGTGTTACCAGAATTGCGAGCTTGAGTGGTGATTGTTTCGTCTCCCACACGGAGTGTGAGCTCATTTGTGCCAACATCAATAATCGTTTTAGTAGTTGCTAAAAAGGGCCGTCCTAAAATCAAAGGAGTGTTGCTATCCTCCTCTATGTCTAGAACAATGAAGTTAATGGGAAATATAAATTTATCGATTTTAACTAGCACATCTTCAATAATACCCCTAGGAAATCTTGTAGTCTTATCTGTTAATTGAATGCTCATCCTAGTCTGTTTGGGTTTCCCAAGACCTAATTGTTTGAACATTTTGTAGGGCATGACGTTAATACTAGCCTCTAAATCAGCTAATGCATTATTAACATCTAAACTACCAATTAAGCAAGGAATCGTAAAACTCCTTGGATCTTTTAGTTTGTTGGGTAGTTTATTCTGTAGAATAGCTGAGCAAACTGCGTTTAGCTCCACATGCGATGCCTCGTCCAACTTCTATTTATTTGTTAAAAGCTCCTTTAAGAATTTCATTGCGTTTGACATCTGCGATAGAGCTTCAATAAATGGTAAGTTAATATGTAATTTTTTTAAGAGTTTAAGGAATTTACCAAATTGTTCATCTGAGCGGTCTTTCCTTGTCGCATTGGGGTATGACACATGAGGTTTATATTTGACATTAATTGATTTGTTTTTATTATGACCTACCTCACCTTGATCTCTACTCACCACAGTTTCTTGCCTCGGTTCTGGCTCAGGCTCAACGAATCCTTCTTCATCTTGAACATTAATCACGTTGAGTTGTTCCCTTGGGTTGGGTTCAGTATTACTTGGCAAGCTACCTTGTGGTCGTTCGAAGGTTAGTTTGGAAAGCTGGCCTATCTGAGTTTCGAGCCCTTGGATCGACGCTTGTTGGTTTTTAAATGTTGTCTCGGTGTTCTGGAAACTGGTTTCTGACACTGAGATAAATTTAGATAGTATCTCTTCAAGGTTTGATTTCTTTTCCTATTGATAGGGTGGTTGTTGAAAACCCAGAGGATGTTGTGGTCTTTGATTTCCTTGACCGCCCCACGAGAAATTGGGATGGTTCCTCCAACCTGCATTATAAGTGTTATTATATGGGTTATTTTGGGATGTAGAGTTATTGTTACCCATATATTGGACTTGTTCCTCCCCGATGCTAGGGTTGAGGGGTTGATACTTTGTGCATGCTCCTCCTCCATTCGTCTCGCACCTCATTACTGGATGTACTTGAGTAGAACCAAGTAAACCATCAATCTTTTTATTTAGAAGTTCTACCTGGTTTGACAGCATAGTAACCGAATCGACATTAAAAACGCCTGCTGTTTTAGTTGGCTTAGTCCTCATGACTTGCCACTAATAGTTATTCAGTGACATCTCTTCAATAAATTCATAAGCCTCTCCATGTGTTTTGTTGTTGATGATTCCCCCGGCTGTTGCAACAATCATTTGCCTTGTCAAGGGGTTCATACCATTGTAGAATGTTTGAACTTGCAACCATAGAGGTAGTCCATGGTGAGGACACCTTCGCAGTAGGTCCTTAGATCTCTCCCATGCATCGTAAAGAGTTTCTAAGTCCATTTGCACAAATGAAGAGATATCATTACGTAATTTGGCTGTTTTAGTCGGCGGGAAATATTTTAATAGAAATTTTTCGGTCATTTGTTCCCAAGTAGTAATTGACCCTGTGGTAACGAGTTCAACCGCTATTTAGCTTTGTTCCTCAATGAAAAAGGGAATAACAGAAGATGAATGGCATCATCAGAAACGCCATTAATTTTAAATGTATCACAGAATTCCAGGAAATTTTCCAAGTGAGTGTTTGGATCCTCATCCTGCAAACCATTAAATTGAACAAATCGCTGTATCATTTGAATAGTGTTAGTTTTTAGTTGAAAATTATTTGCAGCAATAGCAGACCTCACTATACTTGACTCAGTTCCTGTTAAAGTAGGTTTAGCATAATCATACATAGTACGAGGAGCAGGATTTTGATTTGCTTGTTCAACGGGTATCGCAGGAGGTAGCTGATTGTCTTGGTTTTCAGCCATCTCCTCAGTTGGGGTTTGAATATCTTCCTCTTGCTTGTTCTCTATGTATCTGAAGCTTCGCCTTATTTCTGTTTGGTTTCTACGAATTGTGCGATTGATTTCTTCGTCAAAAAGTAGTGGTCCTGACTTCTAGTCATAAACTATAAAAACTTGCCAAGATAAAGAAAAAGTAAATTAATAAATAAATAAAATAGAATTAACTTGCAAGAAAAATAAATGACTAAAGTAATAAAAATTGAGTGTTCCTAATATCTTAGTTCCCTGGCAACAGCGCCAAAAACTTGATCGCAATTTTCGTGACAGGTAAGTTTTATATATTTATAATTAATCATTCTTGAAACTAACCATTATCACGATGTAGGCAAGTGTACCTATCGAACAGTAGTATAGTTTTAGCAAGACCGGATTGTCAAACCTAAAGGAACTAAAAGTACTAGTAATGATTGTCTTTTTGTTAAAGCATGAAATTAAAGCATAAGGAGCATCGAATTCACCAATTCTAAGGAAAAATCATCCATAAAATGTGTTAAGCATGGGGTAAAAATATGTATAAATTACGGTTTATCAATTGGCTCCATATCTTAAGTTAGGGTGGTCCTTCCATCCTGGGTTGTACGTGTTAGCGTAAGGGTCTTATCGCCTTTGTGGTGGCCTAGGGAAATTTCCCACAACATCTAAATGAGCCATAGTATCATCATACAAACTGGGACATGCATCAATTGTATGTTCAGGTGTAGCACATATTTCGCATACTTGGGCTAGCTTTTCTTTTTCTGGAACAAGAGAACTTATATTATTAGTAAGTCTATCAACTGTATCTTCTAAGGTTGAATTACTTAGCTGGTGAACCCTTCTAGGGGGTTCAGGATTGGCCCAAAGTTGCTGAGTTTTTGCAACCATCGTGGAGATTAAGTCTCTTGCTTGTTGTGGAGTCATGTTGACCAACGCTCCTCCACTAGCGACGTCTACCATATTCATCTCTATGGGTTTCAAGCCTTCATAAAAGTACTTGAGCAAAGACTGTTCCGTTATATCGTGGCAACTTGCACACAACTTTTTAAATTGATCCTAATAGTCATACAAAGACTTTGTGTCTTTTTGCCTTATTCCCACAATTTCTCTTCTTAACTCAACTGCATGGGATGCTGGAAAAAACCTGTTGAGAAACAAATGAGAAAGATCATCCCAAGTCGTTACGGACCCAGGAGGTAAATAAAATAACCATTCCCTAGCAGAATCTGCTAAGGAAAAAGGAAAAGTTTGCAATTTGATTTGGTCTTCAGTTACCCCCTGAGGTTTCATACTAAGACAAACCATATGAAACTCTTTGAAATGCTTATAGGGATTTTCGTTTTGCAGCCCACGAAAAGTTGACAGTAGTTGAATTAACCTTGAATTTAATTCGAAATTAGTATCTATAGTAGGAAGCGTGATGCATAGTAGAGGTTGTTCTACCGGCACTTTGGCTAGTTACCGAATTGTCTGAGCCATAGGTTGAGGTGCTAGATTAGGGTTTTTGTTAACCTTAGCGTTAAGCACTTCTTCTGGGGAATTGACTTCTTTTTTTTTGCTATCAAATGTTTGAGTAGGGTTTTCGTTAACCATAGACTCTGCTTCGTCGTCGATTTTGATTTCTAACAGTGGATTACTTTGAGTCCCAACTACCGCTGGTTGCTTTTTCCTTAGCTTTGTTTCCTTTAGCTTTGTTTCCTTGCGATTAGCTCTCGTAGTCTTTTCAATCTTTGAATCAAACGCAAGAGTACCTGGAGCAGATCTGGTCATCAGAAACAAAAAACAAGATTAGTACGTTGCCAGTCCTTGGCAATGGCGCCAAAATTTGATGCAGTCGTTGAGAGCACAAAAAATATCCTATTCCCTGTAAAATAGTAAAAATAATAGTAAATGGGAAGTAGGGTCGAATCCTCAAGGATCGAATTGTACGAATACTCGTTCCTTGAAATCTTGGACAATTTCTTAGCCAATAAAACTTGCGTTCCTGAAAAATAAAAAACAGAATTAAGAAATTTGAAATAAAATAAAAACAGAATTTAAAGTCGAATTAAAATTACGAAATTAAATAAATTGTGAAAATTAAAATGGAGAATATAAAAATAAACAGAGTTTGAGAAAAGAGAGAGTTTCTTATATGGAGAGATTCCAGCCTCCGGTTGTCTCGATCCGCCTAGGGTTCAATCCTTGGCTTTTAAGTAACCTTCTCAAGCAGGATAAGCCAGTTATAGTGGAAGAGGACGCCTACGACCACCAGCTCCAAGAATTTAAACTTAAGATTTGGCGGAACCTGACTCTAGCCAATAATCGCTTTTGTGGGACTATCTTCTGCTAGATCATCACTTCCCAACGACGAATACCACGCTATTTTGTCTCTTGGATTCGCCAACCTCTGAAGCAGAAAGCTAACGAACTGACAGTGCAACCTTCCCAAAACGTACAAAGCGGCTGTTCCTTGCACAAGTTGAAAAGATCACCTATTAAGGGACATGAACGGAAGCATCAGCCTTGTAATGCAGAGAAGCGATGAATACCCTGTTGAGAAGGCTAAGCGCAGATTATAAGCCTCATGAACCTTTTTTGGGGAATTTTGACAACCTTTGGCTAGATGGATTTAGCGGCTCATGATTTTTGGGAAAAAACAAAAAATAATGGAAAGAGAATTTTTATTGAAAGAAAATATGTGAAGAACAAAAAGACTAAATTTATGGGGGAGAGAGTGTTTACAGCCAAAGATGGACAAAATTTGTGTCACTTCATCCCCTATTTATAGTACTAAGAAATCTAGCCTATTCTTAATTAAATTCTAAAAGATAAATACAAATAAATAAAGATAATTAAAGATAAATAAAAATAAATCCTAAATTTAAATCTAAATAATTATCCTTAATAATTATCCTAATATAATAAAACATTAAATAGAGTCTTGTGCTATAAAATCTCTTCTTCTGCATTTTTGCCCTTATGTCTTCCATACTTACATTTTTGGCACCACCTTTTTCCCTACGTTGCATGTTGACCCATTATATATTCAAATTTGCACTTGTTGCCTTTAAATTTCCTTTTGTCTCCAATTTAATCCCTAAAAGATAAAAGATCATAAAGTAACCCAAATTAGTAGAATCATACTCAAAATAAACATGCAATTAGCACTAAAATATGTTGTTTTAGAGTATTATCAGTGCCCGTGTAACTCACAGACTTGGGTCACACGGTCAAGCCGCACACCTGTGTGCCAGCCCTGTGAGACTTGAAATGGCCTCACACACCTGTGTGCCAGGCCGTATGCTAGGCCGTGTAACTGCCTGATTAGCATGCAAAGGAACATATAGGGGACACATGGGCATGTCTCCAGGCCGTGAGTCACACATGGCTAAGATACACACCCGTGTCTTAGGCCATGTGGAAAATTTTTTACCTAAAACAAGCATTTTCCAAAACCACTCAAGCATGATCACTTTACCCGTCTATGCACATCTAAAAAGGGTCTTAAGTAACAACAAACATTGTCAAACATACTCAAGAAAGCATCTTAAATGCCTAAACAATGTGCCCTTATTGACACCACATATAATTCTATCATCAACAACTAATATACCATCCATAGGTATCTCAATAAACATAAATATACAAATAATTGAATTTGCTAAATGCACAATCTACATATATCATTCCTATTCAATTCACAACCCAAGTGACACAAAGAATAGCTTTACTTTATCTACAAAATAAACAACCTAGGTAAATCACCAAAATAACCAAATCATTTAAGCAAACATTACTTTCAAGTATTGCATAAAACTTTAAACATGTATTTACAATTATACACTTAAAAATTCATATTCCCTAGAACTTACTAAACAAAAGGGATACTATCACTAAATTTGCATCCTAGGTACATGCCTAAAACACAAAAGAAAACGTCACCAACATTGAGTACGGGATTCTTGAAGGATTTCGAGTCTGGTTCTACTATTTATCTAACCTACAAGGTATAAATCAATTTACTATTAATAGGTTCCATTTATCAGCTAACCATAAGAAGAAACAATATTAATATGAAATTATAACTTAACCAAATAAAATTTCAGTTCTTTCGATAATTCAAGTAACCTTGTCACAAGATCTATTAGCAACGTGGCATCCAGTGCCTAGCGTTAAACCGTAGAGGAGATTGCACCTAACGCTAGTCAGATTAACCAATAGTATTGAGTGTAAGCCCAGCTCTAGTTGGATAAACCAAAAATATTTGCACCCAGTGCTAGTTGGGTATACCGACGATAATAATTGTGAGCCCAGCTCTAGTTGGATGAACAAAGGGTGTTTGCGCCCAGCGCTACTCAGATAAACCGACAGTTGTGTGGCCAGCACTAGTTAGACAAGCTGACAAAGATTGCTGTAACACCCCAAACCGGGCCCAGACGTTACGACCGAATCCGGCGTGTCACATTGAAGTATTTTTCGAAAACCATGTTTTCATTGAAAACCCTTCTTGATGTTTAGAAACTTTTACCGTTTAAACTTGAATAAAACCTTAGCCTTATTTTTTTTTTCCAAAACGTGATTCATTGTAATAATCAAAGTATTGTTAACAACCTTGTAAAATCTTATGGGAAACTTTGAAAACTTGTAAACCTTTGTAGTGGCAGAAACATGTTATTTTAAAAAAACAGTTAAGTATCGAAAAAAAATCAAACCTTCTTTGTCATGGCTTAAAGTGAATGGATACTACGCACCAGGTAGGATTCAAGAAAAGAGGAGGTGAGTCAATTAGACTGCTTAAGTACCTAGCTCTTCCATGATCCAATCCTAGACATGCATACATCCATTGCCACCCTTTAAGCTTATTACTTGTCCACGAACAACAAATTAAGTTTAAGTCTATTTAAAATATTTATTTCCTTTGAAAACATTTACGTTGCGGAAGCTTTGCTCGGTTATCGTGATATTTTAAAAATAAGTAACTTTTATAAAACGCTACTAGAGCTAACCAATTTAATAACCCAAAATATTAAAAATAATAAAAAGAGCGGCCTTATTACAACTTTAACGAATAAAAATAATCAAAATAATAAATGCGAAACTTATTTTAAAGAAAACAAAACTTAATCTTCGTGGCCACTCTGAATCCCGCCTCTCCAAGTCCATCGATCTAAGGCTCACCAGAAAGATGGGAAAAAGGGGTGAGTTTGGAAAACTCGATGTGTAAAGTATCCCAACCAGAGCCCAAATCGGTTCAAGCTTTCTTGGGCCTAAGCCCTATTCAAATTTAGTGTTAACGGGCCTTAGCCCATATCAATATTAATCGGGCCATAGCCCTTACAAGATCGTCGAGTATATTGGGCCTAGCCCATATCAAGATATCAATCTGGCCGTAGCCCTATTACTGTGTCGATATATATTGGGCCTTGCCCATATCAACACAGATTGGGCCCATTTCAATACAGTCTCATATGATTAATGCATGATAACCCCATCCAACCCCGCACTTGCCTCCGTCCATCCCTACACTTCACGTGGGGAATAAATCACCCACGCCATCCCTACACTTACAGTGTTAGCACCGATTCATGCACTAACTATAATCCGACAAAGTCGCTTATTTCGAAATATGTGGCACGACCACCGAAGCAGGTTCTTCCTCCATAACAAAACCCAACCCCATGCAATGAGATATACATGTCATGGCATACAACAAACATAATCGAATATCATGCATTTCACCAAAATTAACCCTAGGGGTATAACGGTCATTTTGCACCTAGAGGTAAAATGGTAATTTTCATACTTAGGGGTATTTCAGTAAAATTTACTATTCTAGAGTTTACATACATATTATAACCATTAACACATTAACAGAAGCACTTACCGAGCGTTTTTACCGAATTGGGCCCGTTGGCCCACTAACTCGTTTTCAGCCCATTAAGCCCAAATGTACCGAAGTGCACGAAATTATGCACTCTGCAATCATACTGCTTGCAATTACCAAAATTAACAACCAAACCACCTCACAAGCGCTCGCACGCTCGCAAGTTCACAAATACCGGCTTTTTAGCTTTTCGGCTTTTGCCGATCTAGTCTATGAGTGGGTGTCGTTTACACACCTATTTTATGACGATCCATTGATGAGATCCATGCACGAACTGCCTACAATTGTATTACTACCACGTTAATCTAACTATCAAAAATGAACTACATATTAACTCCTTACCATATTCGGCCAATAACACCTTAGGCACTAGCGATCCTACCTTTGCCGAAGTTAGCGACTAGGTTTAGATCCAGTTGTTCCACTTGTCCAAGCCCTTGATCAACAGCCTCTAGATCACACTATTATCAAAATAAAGTAATTATCATAACCCTTAGGGCTATAAACCCAAATTGACAGCCTCCCTAACCTTTAGGGTTTTTGGCTTTTTTTCTAAAATATGAAAGATAGACTAAGTTGGAAAGACTTACCACCGATTCTTTCAGTCAACGTTACCCCCCTTAGTTCCTACTTGATTCTGATGAAGCTCTAAGCCCTCAAACGATAACAAAATTTGAGCCTTCAGTGATCTCAGTATTCGGCTATGTCCCTAGGATAGTGTGAGATTTTCGGTTTTTTTTGCAATAGTGTAGAGAAAGATAAAATATGAGGGTTTTACTGTGGTACTGTCGATAGAAACTTGGGGTTTAGAGGATGAGAGAATCGGCCAAAGATGATGAGAAAAATAAGAGAATTGGCTAAGGAAATCGGTACAAGAGGAATCAAGTTTTCGGGATTTCGGGATTTGAGGCAATCGGCTATAGTCTTAAAAATAATGGAAGGAAGAAGGAGTTTGAACCAAGAGAAAATTAACAACAAAGGATCTAGTTTTGGCTTCTAAAACTCATTCTGAGGTATGCTTATTTTGGTTTTCAAAAAGAAAATCGAAGAAGAAAGGGTTACAAAAATAGAAGAGGTTATCAAAAGAGAAGAGATTAAGATTCGGCTAATTGGGAAAAAAAATCAAAGGAATAAATAAATTAAGAATGAGGAAGAAGATTTTGTGAAAAGTGAATGGGCAACATAAAAATCAATTGAAAATAAAAAGAAACAAATTCGGCTAATTAGCTAAGAATAATCCCAATTTAAATCTCGTGCCTATCTCCTTCTTTATAGCCAACAACATAGTTTGAATTTAATTCAAACTCTCCTTATATAAACAATGTGAAGTCCTCCGCTTGGCTGACTCACCTCGCACCTTGCTGCTGGGGGGAGTTTCAATCCTGTACGGCCCTTTTCGTGCGCGCACATCAAAAAGGAGCACCCTCCTGCACGCAACGCTGCTTGAACATGGGACCTCCAGGGTGCCCAACACACTGCTGACCACTGGGACGGGCCTCCTTCTTTGATATAATAGCATCGCATTTACCTTTAAACCTTACCTGCTGACGTCCTGAGTTCTTTTAAAAATAAAACAGAACATACATGCGCCTGGACTCGAACCCGAGCCACCTTGGGACTCCTAACGCACTGCTGCCACTGCACCACAAGCCTTTTAGTGGCATAACTCGGTCGCAACTATACTTAAGTTTTACCTTAGCTCAACCTGGCTTCTAAAATAAAAAGCAACTTACGCGCACACCGTGCCTTGAACCCAGGCACTCCTACAACCTCCTAGCGCTAGACCAAGCTTCCCTTTTTGCCTAATTTAGCCTACTTTATTATTAAAGCCTTATTGCCCAATTCCCCTAAGAAGAAAAAAAACTAATTTCTTTGCTAAAGTCTTGGATCGAACCAAGATTTTTCCCACACTTTAAATACTTCTAAATTTATTTAAAAACTAAATTTAAACACCACATTAATAATAATATCCTCTATATTTTAAATAATAATAATAATAATAATAATAATAATAATAATAATAATAATAATAATAATAATAATAATAATAATAATAATAATAATAATAATAACCATAACAATGAAAATTTCAACTACAATAATATATATATTTTTCATAATAATAATAATAATAATTTCCATAAATCAATTAAAATAGATACAGAGAAAATTTTCTAATAATAATTTAATTTAAACACTAAATTAACAACAATAATTTTATAAATATATTTGTATCTAATAATTATAATTTTCATAAAAATATCAAGTAATAATAATGAAATATTTTATCAATATATATATATATTTTAAACACTAGTAATATTTAAAACTTCCCAATATTCGGATTTCTTCTATCCAAATCCTGCACTCAAAACCCAACTCTTCTAGGCCCAAATTTTGGGGCGTTACAATTGCATCCAGTATTAGTCGAATATATCAACAAAAATCCACAATGAGCCCAACTCTAGTTGAATATATCGACGATTGTACAATTATTTACTTCCAAAAATTCCTCATTCCTTTTCCTTAATATTAATTTGATAATATATATATATATTTTATATCAAGAGCTAATTTCACATTAATTAATTAAATAATAATTATAAAAATTAAGTTCGAGTCCATGAACTTATCGGAATTATGCTTGTGAACAATTATTCAGTAGCTTTCTCTTTTCTACGATTGGCAACGGAAGCTATCGTATCTCAATCTAGAAATATTAATTTTAATTAAATCAATTACTTGACAATTATAGCTACACATTTAACTATTAACAATTGTTATTCGATCAACTTAACCCTTGCCACAAATATAACTAGACATCCGATTTCTACAATAATGTCCTCATACAACCGAGTATATATATATATATATATATATATATATAATTCTCAACAATCCTTACACGCTTGGAATTTATCACTCATTACCATGCTATCTAAAAATTTAATAGTAGCTACATCCTTAACCATTAATCTCATTCAAATAATCATACAATGACATTAAAATGACAATTGAAATTAACATCTCTACTTCATTTAATTATTTTTTTTCTAGCTCATAAACATTCAAAGAAAAACAGCCTTTGCATGCCAAATTTCTCCCAACAACATTAAACTCAAACTCATTATTGAATATACTACCAATGTGCAAATTATAAGATTGTCCTTAACAAGTTTTTACCTAAAACATCCATGCATTTAAGCTCACCATTAAATCCAAAAGAAAATTTAAACTACATCTATGGCATTATCCATTACTTCCAAAAATTCTCCATTCTAGCATAAAGATTAGCTAAATTAATCTATTCCCAACTCAAAAATATAACAAAAATGAAAATCCCTTTGAGAAATGCTTACATGCATTCAAAGATATCAAATAAAATAACCAAGCTTTTCCCTTTTGCCTTCAATGGTTTTTCGGCAGTAACAAGAAAGAAGAAAAACATTTCCCCTCCCTCCCCCCCACTCACTTTTCTTTATTATTTTATTTTCCTATAATCATTAATATTTCTTTTGCTTTTATTTATTTCTCTTGCATATAATAGTTGTTCTATTATAATTATTAATGATATCACCTATATATATATATTATTCTCATGCTCATCCACTAACCCCATATGACTAAAAAATGGACTATTTAATTGAATAGTGCTTGCAACTATTTCTTTTTCTTATTAAACCATCTCTTTTAAATTTTTTATAATTTATTATATATTCTAATTACCAATTGTTTCAATAATATATATTTAGTATAAATATACTATCATAAACTTCCACTATGAAAACTTATATAAGTAATGGCCTATTTATTGAATAAGTCCTTTAATCAAGTCCTACTTTGCTATTTAATAATAACTATTATTTCTTTCTCATAATTAATTTAGTCCCTAACAAATAAAATTATCAATTTAATATTTAGGTAACTTCTAAAGTAACTCCCGAAATTATAATATTAATATTTTTAAACTCGATACACGAAGACAGGGTCTTGGAAGTATATTTCCTGACACTCCCAACTTAAAGGACGTTAAAGATCTCCTCCTTTTAAGAAATTTCATCCCCAAAATTTACCTAAAAAGAGGTGAGGGTATTGCGACTTCATCGTTTCTTCTGACTCCAACATCGCTTCTTCGATGTTATGACTACGCCAAAGAAATTTCACTAATGGAACTCATTTGTTGAGTGATTCTTTTACCTCACGAGCTAAGATTTTGACATGTTCTTCTTCATATGTCAGATCAGACTATAATTCAATTTCTTTTACCGATAAGATATGGGACAGATATGACTGATATCTTCTGAGCATTGATACATGGAAAACATTATGAATTTTTTGTAATTCTACTGGTAATGCTAGTCGATATGCAACAGGTTTGACTCTTTTAGTGATCTTATATGGACTTATAAAGCGAGGGCTTAATTTCCCTTTTCCTTTAAAACGTAAAACTTTCTTCCACAGGGATACTCCTAAAAAGTCTTTATCACCCACTAAGAATTTAATGTCTCGTCGTTTCAAATTTGCATAAGATTTTTGTCTGTCGAAGTCGCTTTCAATCTGTTTCGAATCACTTTCACAATGTTTTTTGCTTCTTGAATTAATTCAACCCCAATCACTTTCTTATCACACAGGTCAGACCAACATACTGGTATTCTACATCTTCGACCGTATAAAGCTTCATAAGGAGCCATTTGAATTCTTGATTGGAAACTATTATTGTACACAAACTTGGCCAATGGTAAATAACGCTCCCAACCAGATTTTACAACCGTGATTTCAATTCTTGTCGGTCAGCTCTTGCAACTGTGATTTCAATTCTTTCAGTTCAGTTGGGGCCATCATATATGGGGCAATAGAGATGGGTTCCGTCCCTAGCATTAGCTCAATACCGAATTCCACTTTTCTAGCTGGAGGTAAACCCTTCAATTCCTCCAGAATTACATCCGGATATTCACACACAACCGGAACTGATTGGATTTTCAATTTAGATTCTTTTGTATTCAATATATATGCCAAATAAGCTTTACACCCCTTTCTCAAGTATCTCTGAGCAATCATTGAAGAAATCATCATTGGCGACTTATTTGCATCATCTGATTCAACTAAAAGAATTTCACCGTTTTCACATTTCAGATCCATAACTTTCTGTCTACAATTCACTATAGCCTCATTTTATGCCAATCAATCTATATCCAGTATGACATTAAATTCGTCAAACGGTAACAACATCAAGTCGGTCGAAAAACAATGATCTTTAACCATCAACGGACATTTCTTACATACTTTATTAACTATCACATG
This sequence comes from Gossypium arboreum, assembly GCF_025698485.1. NCBI lineage: Eukaryota > Viridiplantae > Streptophyta > Magnoliopsida > Malvales > Malvaceae > Gossypium > Gossypium arboreum. The sequence continues at coordinate 9,776,088 of NC_069071.1, forward strand.
CTTTCCTAACTGGTTAGACACCTTAATTACAAATTCTGTAGACTCAATAGGTATATTCATACTAGATGCCAATTTCATACACACATACGAATGAGTGAAGCCAGGGTCTACCAAAGCAATAGCATTAGTATCATAGAAAGAAAATTTACCAATGATAACATCAAGAGAAGTTGCGTCTTCGCGTGCACGTATGGCATAGGCTTTAGCTAGAGCCCTAGCTTTAGACCTCACTGTTGTATCTCGCGTCATATAATTACTACTAGATCCATTCCCGGCATTTCTCGTGGGCCTTCCCCTAGAAGCTGTGCCACTCGGTCTTGGACTTTGAAATCTTTCTTTTTCCATCATCTCGGGACAATCCTTAATAAAGGGGTCTAGAGAAACATATTTAAAACAAGATCCTTCACTCCCTCTACAGTTGCCAGAATGACGCCTACCACATTGCAGACATTCAACCTTGGAAGGTTTAGCATTACCCACGCTTCCCATAGATGTAGCCTGAGATCTAAAACTCGAATTCTACTTTTTACGATTCCCGTATGAATGTCCAGATGACACATGTGAACGAGAATACATCTTTCTAGATTTCTTAGACTGCGATGGCAATGACTTACTCATGTACCTCTTTCTTGTATCTCTGGTATTAGACTTGGCCATCTTCCTTTATTTAATAAGTCTTTGGCTTTACAAGCCCGTTGAACAAGTACGACAATTCTTTTAACTCGAGAATACCCACTAATGTCTTAATATCCTCATCGAGTCCATCTTCAAATATTTTGCACATTTTAGCCTCGGAGGGTATGCACTCCTGAGCATATTTGCTGAGTCTGACGAATTCTCTTTCATATTCACTAACTGTCATACGACCCTGTTTCAATTCAAGGAATTCCTTACGCTTCTGTTCGATGAATCTTTCACTAATGTATTTCTTTTAAAATTCTTCTTGAAAGAATTCCCAAGTGACCCTCTCTGGTGGTACTACAGATATCAGCATTCTCCACCAGTGATACGCCGCATCTCTCAATAAGGATATGACACATTTAAGCACTCTTCGGGTGTACATGACAATTCATCAAATACCCGTATCAAGTTCTCTAACTAGAACTCTGCTCTCTCGGGGTCATCATTAGCATTTGCCCTAAATTCTTCGGCACCTTGTTTTCGAATTCTATCAATAAGTGTTTTAGTAAATCTCATAAAATCCATATGTTGAGGCATTACAGGTGCAGGTTGAGACACACGGCCATGTCTCTGCCCGTGTGTTTACTACCATGCTCAGTTTCCTGAGCATCACAAATCTGTTGAAGAAAAGTCTGTCTATCTCTTAACTCTGCTAGAATTGTACCCTAAACCACATTTGCCTTACCGGGATGATAATCTATCACAAGCTCATAATCTTTCAACAATTCAAGCCACCTTCTTTGCCTCAAGTTCACGTCCTTTTGAGTCATAAGATATTTAAGACTTTTATTGTAACAACCCGATTTAGACCCTAATCAGAACGGTGGTTTCGGGACTATGAATCCGAGTCAAAAAATATTTTAAAATTATTTTTTGTGTTTATTTTGTGTGAATTTATGCCTATGAAATTTTCGTAATTTAATTTTGTCGTTTGAGTGTCCAATTAAATAAAAGGGCTTAATAGCGTAAAATTAAAATTTGACGGTTAATTGTAAAAGGGCTAAAATGAATATGTCTTTGTAAGTGGAGGTATTTAAAATGTAATTTTACCTTAGTTAAATATCATGGACGGTTGTGACCTTGCATTTAAAATGGTTTTATATTTTTAACATAAGGTTAAATATGTAAATTATGTAATAATATGTATATAATAAAACATATAATAATTAAATCCATGTTCTTCATTTGATTTCTTATGATCGAAACTTAAAGAAAATAAAGGTTTATAAAGCTTTGAACATTCAACTACTTCTCAAGCTAAATCAAGGTATGTTTTCACTTCGGTTTTTGATAATTTTTACATTTTTGAGATCGTTGCTTCGAGTACTATCCGACCCATGCTTAAATTTTTTATTTTGATGCATATTTTGAGCTATGCCATTGATGAATTTTTGTGCTTTGTTATGTTTGATGATGAAATATCAAAAATATGTTTTAGATTAACATGTTTTGTATTGAAGTTTTTGAAGATTTTGAGTAATGAGGACTAAATTACAAAAATAATAAATTGAAGGACTAAAATGAAAAATAAACAAAATGTGAGGACTTTTTTGGGTATGGGGAGTATTCGGCCTAAGTATAGTATGAGCAAATTTTGCTTGTTTTGTGTTTTAGGCAAGTAGGACTAATTTGTAAAAAATAAGAAATATTAGGGGTAAAATGGTAATTTGCCCGTTTATGTGTTGTTGGATTAAATTGAATGGAATTGTGTTTGAATGAGATTAATTTGAAATTGTATAGATCAAGAACAAAAGAAATCGGACTTGGTCGGAGAAAAACAAAAATAGTCGAATAGTTGATTTACATCATTCGTCGATATCCGAGGTAAGTCTTTAAGTAATTAGACATCGTAAATTTTGAATGTAACGTAGTTTAACTTGCTGATTTGGAATTTATGGATTTATGGTATAGTTAACCGAATGTGATAAAGCATAGAGATAATGCATTTGAGTTTGACTCGATTAAGTTATAATTTTTGGAAGACAGTATGAATTATGTGGAATATTTGAAATGTTCGATATATGAATTGTTTATGAGATAGCTTTATAATAATGATATTTAAGCTACGAGCCTAGCAAGCTTTGTGCTGGTGAATTTAATCGGGCTTTATGCCTAGCATGCTTATTGCCGGTGAATAAAATCAGACTTTAAGTCTAGCAGGCCTTGTGCCGGTGTGTGATTCAGGCTTATGCCTAGTAGGTTTTATGCAGGTGATTTATTTTCAAACCTATGCCTATAAGACTTCATGTTGATGTGGTAATTGAGCAAGTAAACTGAGCTAAATGATCTTGTATATTCGGCCATATAGGTATGTACATATGTGATGTTATATTGGACCTTGTATATTCAGCCAGATGAGTGATGTTAGTATATGAAGTTAAATTTTGTTTAGTGAGCTTGTGTAAATGTGTGGAAGTATATTTGAATGTATAATGATATTTGGCTTTGAAAGTTGAATGAAAATTTGTAAATTGTTAACCTTATAAGTATTCGACCAAGGTGATAGTTATGTTAAACATGTGTGGTTATGGATTGATTAAGTTGAAATTAAATATGACATTGATATAATAAATTAGTTTATTTTAAATTTTAAGGAGTTGAATATATTATTGAATTGATATTTTCTTATGACTTACTAAGCTATAAAAGCTTACTTGATACGTGATATTCGTGACAGGTTTTAATGATTTATGAAAGAATCGTTCTTGAGAGGTTTTAATGATTTATGAAAGAATCATTCTTGAGACTAACTTATTATCACGATTAAGGCAAATGTACCTCTCGAACAGTAGTATAGTTCAGCAAGACCGGATTGTCGAACCCAAAGGAACTATGAGTACTAGTATTTACTTCCTTTTTATTATCTAGCCTAAAAATTAAGAGGTTTGGTTATCTAAACTAATTACTAACTAAGAATGCACAGAAAGAAAATTTGGGAAAATACTTTTGGGAAAATTCGATTGGTTAAGAAAATACCTAAGGAAAAATCCACCTAGACTTCACTTGTTATTTGACTCTGAATCAGATGATTTATTCAGTTGACTTGATCCGTAGAAATCCCTAAGTTATATTATTATCTCTCTCGAGACTAATAACATCTAACCGTAGGCTGAATAATTGAAATCTCTTTCTAATTAACACCCTAGAATTGCATTAACTCAATCTATGGATTCCCTTATTAGGTTTCACCCTAATCTGGAAAAATCTTATCACCCTATCTCTAGGCGTGCAATCAACTCCGCTTAATAATGACAAATTTACTCTTAAACAGGGTCTATTCCTTCTTTGAATAAGAGCTTAACTCTAATCAATATCCTGGAATATCAAAACAAGAATTAAGAACACATAATTAAGAACAAGTTAAATATTTATCATACAATTCAGATAATAATAACATGATTTGTCTTAAGTTTCATTCCCCTTAGGTATTTATGGGGTTTAGTTCATACTTATGAAAGAAAACATCTCAAAAGCATAAAGATAACAAAACATAAGAAAACCCAAAACTCCTAAAGGAACGTGAAGGGAGATCTTCAGTTTTGATGATGAATCCGATTTCTGAGATAGATCAATCGGCTATCCTTGAGTAATTCTTTGCTTCCTACTCTGCGTCCCCCTCTTAAGTGCCTCATCAGGTGTTTAAATAGGCTTTTGGATGCCTAAGAGCCCTAAAAGTTTACCTTTTCCGAATAGGACTATAGTTGGCTCGACAGGGATACGCCAGTGTGCGATTGCTCCAGCCCATGGTCAGGGCTGTTGAATAGGCACGGGCGTGTAGTCTACCCGTGTAAGTCGTGTTTCAATCCTTCCAAATGGACATGGCTGTGTGACACGCCCGTGTGAGGAAGTCCAGGTCGTGTTGATTTCCCACATGAGTCTATTTTTTTTTTGTTTTCAGTCCGTTTCTCACTCTTTTTACTCTCCTATGCTCTCTTAGGTATAAAACATGAAATTAAAGGATTAGGAGCATCAAATTCACCAAATCTAAGGAGAAGCCATTCATAAATGGGCTAAGCATGGGATAAAAATATGTATAAATTACGGTTTATCAAATACCCCCACACTTAAGCATTTGCTTGTCCTCAAGCAAAAATCCTCAACTCATAATCAAAATAAATTGTTCTCAACTTATAATCCCTATCAATAATATCTCAAAATAATCCATAAGTACTCATACATTGAAAATTCAACTAAAAGTACATCAAAGTTTCAAACATTCCAAGTTGAGCATTTTATCATGAAAACATAGGTGTCTCCCCTCATCTAAGTGATTACCTTTGATCAAAATATCACAGAGTTTAACATCCTCACTAAAGATTCACTCAAATCACTCATGGTGTTTAAGGAAATCAATAAAAGCATCGTTAGTCAATATGAAAAGTTATTACCATAGGCTTGCTTGAAAATCAAATCTCCACCATTATATATTGAGCTGATACATCAATCAAAAAGGTCTTTTTAGAGTGTTGTAACGTGGCTTTGGTTAGGGGGTGTGGTCACAAGCTGAAAGAAGATGGTAGAATCTAGATTGAATTGAAAAATTACCTAGCTAGAAAAATAACTAGTCATCAGTTGAATACAAGTGAGCTTCTTCTCAGAATATGAAATTAACACTCAAGATCAAAAATGATGAATTACTACTAATATGTATGTAAGTATTGTGTTTTTTTAAGAACAAGTTAAATATTTAGAAGCACAAAACATAACATAACTAAGCAATTTTTTCAAATCAAATCTCGACAAAAATATGGATCAAATTAGGGGATTTCAACAATATTGGGTTATGGGTTAATATTGAGGGTAAATCAATTAATGGCTTGTTAGGCTCAAAAGGGGTTCACTAAGGGTTAATTATAGAGGTAGGGTTTTGTGGAGTGAGTGGGTTAAACCTAAGTGCCTTTATCATCTTAACATATCAAATCAAATGATGTGGTCTTGATATGCATAATCAAGCAAGTTCTAGAATAACAAATCAAAACTGACGCACTCATAATGAAAGTGAGCACGAAAGGAATAAAATATGCTCTGAAGGCTCAATATCTCACAAAAATTATGGCTTTTTGATGTTCAAACTTATGAATTTCAACTCAAGATAATACCTAAACTTAGGGAAACAACCTAAAAGTTTTTAATTCTTCAAAAATCAACTTATCATGCTTGATTCCCTAATGTCTTAAAGTTTAAACAATCAATGCATAAATACCTATATTTTAATTCAAGACATATCAATAAAAATCATAAAAATTCATTTTAATAGTGATATGAGTGATTCACATGAGAATAAGACAAAATTCAGGGATTTCTAATGATGATATAAAAGACTCCCCACACTTAAGATGTACTTTGCCCTCAATGTACAAAGAAAGATATATTGACAAAGATAGATTTATAATCATAAGATAGGGAGAGAAGTGAAATTTCCTGAATGATGAATGAACTCCTTGAAAAATAGTTATGGAGAATAATCAGCTAAGGTAATGATGAGAGTGGAGGAGGATACTCCGGTGGTGGTAGAGGTTCATTAGTCCATAAGTCTTGCGCCGTTGGAGTTTTTAGTTCCTGCTTGATGATGAGCTTTGGAGCTCTTTATGACTGTGATAAAACTAAGAACTCTTTAGGAAATATAATGAAGCATGTTTACTCGTAATGTAATAGCCGAAAATAAAAATTGTAAAAACTCAAGATAAAATAGTATTAATAGGAAATAAAAAGTAATTTCAAAATATAAAGATAAAGCTAAAATAGATAATAGGTGTTTATAGAGAAATTGGGGCACGCGGCCGTGCCTTCGTTTCAGCCCCTGCGTTTCGTGGGTTTCAAAATTGGGCGTATTGGTGTACACGACCATATTGCACGGCCGTGTCAATCTTCGATCGCTTCTCCTACGTCCGTGTATGCAGGCAGACGTCCATGTTATTATGACAGTGTCGACCATGGGGCTGGATTAGACGCTTGTACTAAATTGACAGGTTTGTCCACGGTTTCAAAACACGGGCATGTCGTACGCCCTTATTATTTTGGCAGTTTCACCCATGGCCATGTCGCACGGTCGTGACAACGTATTGCATCCCGTGTTGGGGAAAATCTTTTTTGCCCTGTTTTCACACGGCCGCAGCGCACTACCGTATTTCATCCTGTGGTATGTGCACGGCCTACGGCACACCCGTGTTCCTGGCCGTGTAGTTTTGAAATTCCTGTGTTTATTGACTCAGTTAGTGAATTTAATATTAAAGACTAAAATTTAGAGAAGTTAGCACCGTTAGTACTCGGGGTGCCTCTCGAGAAGCGCTTCTTTATAGTCTAAGCTTAACTCTACGTTGTGGGTGTATTTAGGTAACTTCATGGAGTCGTAGCTCCTCTTTATTGTCTTTGAAATTCTCACCGTTATACATTTTGAGACGATGTCCATTTACCTTGAAAGTGCCTTGTGATGGATGACTTACCTCTACTGTACCATATTGAAATATAGTTTGAACTACGAAAGGACTTGATCATCGTGATTTAAGCTTTCTAGGAAACAATTTGAGTCTCGAGTTATATAATAGGACAAGATCTCCAATTTTAAATTGCATTCGTTGCTTTAAACGAGCATTATGGTGGCGCTTCGTCGCTTCCTTATATAGGCGCAAATTTTCATATGCATTGGCTCGCCACTCATCTAACTCGTTCAACTGTATCAACCTGTTTTCACCTGCAAGTTTGGGGTCAAGGTTTAGAAATTTTATAGCCTAGAATGCCTTGTGTTCCAACTCAAACGGTAGGTGGTAACTTTCCCATAAACAAGTCTGTAAGGTGATGTTCCTATGGGAGTCTTACAAGCATTTCTATAAGCCCATAAAGCATCATCTACCTTCATCGCCTAATCCTTCCTGTTTACTTCTACTTTCTTTTCTAGGATACATTTAAGCTCTCGGTTGGCTACTTCAACTTGGCCACTAGTTTGAAGGTGATAAGGGGTAGCTGTTCTGTGATGAACTCCATATTTCTTAAGGGTCTTGTCAAATTGGGCGTTACAAAAATGAGTACCCCTATCAATGATAATTGCTCTAGGTGTACCAAATCGAGAGAAAAGTTTCTTAAGGAATCGTACTACTGCTCTAGCATCATTAGTAGGTAAAGCTTAGGCTTCTACCCATTTGGACATATAATCAACAACTACTAATAATCAACAACTACTAAGATGTATTTATTCCCGAATAAAATAGGGAATGGACCCATGAAGTCGATACCCCAAAAGTCAAATATTTCACATGAGAGCATATATGTCTAAGTCATTTCATCATGTTTGGATATTTTACCTGTCCTTTGACATTTGTCGCAAGAAGTAACATACCTGTTGGTGTCTTTCAATAGAGTGGGCCAATAAAAACTTGATTTGAGGACTTTATGTGCGGTCTTATTTCCACCGTAATGTCCTCCAGCCGGTCCTAAGTGGTAATGTTCCAAGATTTTCAATGCTTCTGTCCTTGTAACGCATCTCCTAATGATTTGATCTACACATTTACAGAAAAGAAAAGGGTATTTCCAGAAGTAGTTTTTCACATCAGTGAAGAATCGCTTCTTTTGCTGATGTGTCAACCTTTTTGGGATAATGTTAGCAGCTAAAAAATTTGCAATATCTACAAACTAAGGTACCTCAGAATCAGATATAGCAAAAAATTGTTCTTCAGGGAATGAATCATTTATTTCAATGTCATCTGGTTCTTTGGTACTTGATTTTTCAAGCCTGGAGAGATGGCCAGCCGCAAGATTTTCAGCTCCTTTCTTATCCTTAATCTCCAAGTCAAATTCTTGCAATAATAAGATCCATCGAATGAGTCAAGGTTTTACATCAGTTTTATTCAAAAGGTGGCGAAGAGCGGAATGGTCAGTATAAACGACAACTTTAGACAATATTAAATATGGTCTAAATTTATCGAATGCAAAAACCACAGCTAGCAGCTCTTTCTCCGTGGTGGTGTAGTTTTTTTGTGCAACTTTCAAAGTCATTCTAGCATAATAGATAGGTTGAAAATGTTTATCTCTTCGCTGTCCCAAAACTGCACCTACTGCAAAATCACTCGTACCGCACATTAGTTTAAAAGGTGAATTCCAATTAGGTGCAATTATAATTGGAGCTTTAGTCAGTTTATCCTTTAAAGTATTAAATGCTTCTAAACACTCCTGATCGGAATTAAAAGGCACATCTTTTTCTAGTAATTTAGTCAAAGGCTTAACTATTTTAGAAAAGTCTTTAATAAATCTTCTATAAAACCCAGCATGTCCTAAGAAGCTCCTAATAGCCTTAACCGAATTAGGGGGTAGTTTTTCAATGGTTTTAATTTTAGATTTATCAACCTCAATCCCTCTACTAGAAATTTTATGTCCTAACACAATACCTTCTTGAACCATAAAGTGACATTTTTCCCAGTTAAGCAGAAGGTTTGTTTCCTCACATCTTATTAACACTCGTTTTAAATTTTTTAGGAAAAGATGGAAAAAGTTACCGAAAACTGAAAAATCATCCATAAATACCTCCATGACGTCTTTTATGAGTTCGTCAAAAATGGCCATCATGCAGCGCTGAAAAGTAGCAGGAGCGTTACATAATCCAAAAGGCATTCTATGATAAGCAAACGTATCATATGGACATGTAAATGTTGTCTTTTCTTGATCTTCAGGAGCTATTGGGATTTGGAAATAGCTAGAGAGTCCGTCTAAAAAGCAGTATTACATGTGTCCTGACAATCTTTCCAACATTTGGTTAATGAATGGAAGGGGAAAGTGGTCTTTTCTCGTGGCATCATTTAGCTTCCTATAATCAATGCACACTCTCCAACTTTGTGGATCGTCCTTGTTGGCATTAATTCATTCTTCTCATTGGCTACAACAATCATGCCTCCTTTCTTAGGAACAACTCAGACCGGACTCACCCAAGAACCGCCGAAATAGGATAAATAATTCCAAAGATCTACGAGTTTAATTACCTCAGCTTTAACAACTTCCTTCATGTTGGGGTTCAGTCGTCTTTGGGCTTGCACTCATTGTTTATATTCATCTTCCATTAAAATTTTGTAGGTGTAAAAAGAAGGGCTGATCCTTTTAACGTCAGAAATTTTCTAAGTTATGGCCCTTTTATGCTTTCTCAAAACTTGAAGTAATTCCTTTTTCTCCTTGGGTTGAAAGTTGGATGTAATAATTACCGGTAATGTGGAATTATTTCCAAGGAATGCATATTACAAGTGATTCGACAATTGTTTAAGTTCCAGTTTGGGAGGTTCGTCAATAGAGGGTTTTTGCTTAAGTTCATCTTTTACCTTAATTCCCTCATATTCTGCTAGTTTTGGGGAGGTTTCATTGGAGTTTTGTTCGATTCCTATATCAGAATCATCATCCATCCCCTCTCCTTGTGCGAGGCACGGTTCCATCGTGTCCTTGTGTGCGATTTCCTGAAAATAATCTTGAGTAGCATGATCAATAGAGTTGATAAAATAACATGAGTCATCTTGTTCTCTAGAAAATCTCATGACATCATAAATTTTAAAAATAATCTCTTCATCACCTACTCTAAGTACCAATTTACCATCACCCACATCAATTACAGCTCCAGCAGTGGCTAAAAATGGCCGACCAAAAATTAAAGGCACCTCAACATCTTCATCCATGTCAAGCACAACGAAATCAACAGGGAATATAAATTTATCTACTTTTACAAGTATGTCCTCTATAATTCCCCTAGGATATTTAATAGATCTATCAGCTATTTGAATACTCATCCTAGTGGGTTTAGGTTCCCCAAGACCAAGTTGTTTAAACATTTTATATGGCATCAAATTAATGCTGGCGCCTAAATCAGCTAGTGCTTTATCAACATTCACACTACCAATTAAACAGGGAATAGTAAAACTTCCTAGGTCTTTCAGTTTGGTTGGCATTTTGTTTTGGAGTATGGCTGAGCACTCTTCATTAAGCTCCACTATAGATAAGTCTTCAAACTTTCTTTTGTTTGTTAGAAGTTCCTTTAAGAATTTTGCATATGTAGGCATTTGCGATATAGCTTCAACAAAAGGTAAGTTAATATGCAGTTGTTTAAAAAGTTCAAGAAATTTATCGAATTGTGTATCCATGCAGTCTTTCTTCAACTTTGCTGGGTATGGGATTGGTGGTTTATTTTCTTTTGGCATTAAGTTGTCATTGTTTTCGTGTTCAACCTCCTTTCTATCAGCTTCTTGTAGTGGCTTCTGGTGGTCTTTCATATATCAATTTAGTGAGCTGACCTATCTGAGTTTCGAGCCCTTGGATCGACGCTTGTTGATTTTTAAGTGCTGTCTCGATATTTTAAACATGAGTATCTAACGCTGGGATGAATTTTGTTAGCATCTCTTCAAGGTTCGACTTTTTCTCTTGTTGGTAGGGTGGTTGTTGGAACCCCAGAGGTGGTGGTCTTTGGTTCCCTTGGCCTCCCCATGAGAAATTTGGGTGGTTCCTCCAACCTGCATTATAAGTATTACTATAAGGATTATTTTGAGATCGAGGATTATTACCCATTTAATTTAACTGCTCGTTCTCCATGTTGTGGCCATAGAGTGGGATTCTAAATTGCTTGATCCACCTCCACTTGCTTTGCACTGCATTACTGGGTGAACCTGTGAAGAACTAAGAAAACCATAAATTTTCTTATTCAAAAGTTCTACCTGATTAAAGAGCATGGTGACTGAATCGACGTTATAAACATCAGCTGTTTTCGTTGGCTTTGTCCTCATGACTTACCACTGATAGTTATTCAGTGACATCTCCTCTATACATTCGTAGGCATCTTCAGGTGTCTTATTATTAATGGTTCTACTAGCAGCTGCGTCAACCATCTGCCGAGTCGAAAGGTTCAAGCCATTGTGAAACATTTAGACTTGTAGCCAGAGTGGTAACCCATGGTGAGGGCATCTTTGTAAAAGGTCCTTGTATCTCTCCCATGCATCGTAGAGTGTTTTTAAATCCATCTGCACAAAAGAGGAGATATCATTACGTAATTTGGCTGTTTTAGACGGTGAAAAATATTTTAATAAAAATTTTTCAGTCATCTGTTCCCAAGTAGTGATTGATCCTCGTGGCAACGAGTTAAACCACTGTTTACCCTTATTCTTTAACGAAAAGGAAAACAACCGAAGGCAAATGGCATTATCAGAAACGCTATTAATTTTTAAAGTGTCGCAAAAATCTAAGAAATTTGCCAAGTGAGCGTTGGGATCCTCGTCCTGTAAACCATCAAACTGAACAAACTGTTGGATCATTTAAATGGCGTTAGGTTTTAGTTCAAAATTATTTGCAACAACAGCAGGTCTAACTATGCTCGATTCAGTTCCTATTAAAGAAGGTTTAGCATAATCATACATAGTGCGAGGAGCAGGATTCTGATTAACAGCAATCGCAGGAGGTAGCGGGTTTTCTTGGTTTTCAGCCATCTCCTCAGTTGTGGTTGAAGTATCGTCCTCTTACTCTTCTGTGTATCATAAGCTTTGCCTTATTTCTCTTCGGTTTCTGCGAACTATGCAGTTGATCTCACCATCAAAAAGTAGTGGTCCTGATGGGTTTCTTCTGGTCATAAACTAGAAAAACCTGTCAAAAGAGAATAAATGAAGAATTAGAAAAGAAAATAAAAATTTAAATTATAATAAAAGTAAAATGGCTGAAGTAATAAAAATCGAGTGTTCCTAATATCCTAGTTCCCGGCAACGGCGCCAAAAACTTGAGACGTGATATTCGTGATAGGTTTTAAAGATTTATGAAATAATCATTCTTGAGACTAACTTATTATCACGACTAAGGCAAGTGTACTTATCGAACAGTAGTATAGTTCAGCAAGATCGGATTGGCCAACCTAAAGGAACTACGAGTACAAGTATTTACTTCCTTTTTATTATCTAGCCTAAAAATTAAGAGGTTTGGTTATCTAAACTAATTACTAACTAAGAATGCATAGTAAGAAAATTTGGGAAATTACTTTTGGGAAAATTCAATTGATGAAGACAATACCTAAGGAAAAATCCACTTAGACTTCACTTGTTATTTGACTCTGAATCAGACGATTTATTCATTTGACTTGATCCATAGAAATCCCTAAGTTATATTATTATCTCTCTTGAGACTAATAATGTCTAACCCTAGGTTGAATAATTGAAATCTCTTTCTAATTAACACCTTAGAATTACATTAACTCGATTTATAGATTCCTTTATTAGGTTTCACCCTAATCTGGCTAAACCTTATCACCCTATCTCTAGGCGTGCAATCAACTCTACTTAATTATGGCAAATTTACTCTTAGACAGGGTCTATTCCTCCTCTAAATAAGAGCTTAACTTGAATCAATATCCTGGAATATCAAAACAAGAATTAAGAACACATAATCAAGAATAAGTCAAATATTTATCATACAATTCAAATAATAATAACAAGATACGTCTTAGGTTTCATTCCCCTTAGGTATTTAGGGGGTTTAATTCATACTTATGAAAGAAAACATCTCAAAAGCATAAAGATAAAAAAACATAAGAAAACCCAAAACTCCTGAAGGAACTTGAAGGGAGATCTTCAGTCTTGATGATGAATCCGGCTTATGAGATGGATCAATCGGCTTTCCTTGAGTAATTCCTTGCTTCCTACTCTGTGTCCCCCTCTTAAGTGCTTCATCAGGTGTTTAAATAGGCTTTTGGATGCCTAAGAGCCCTAAAAATTGGCCTTTTCTGAATAGGACTATACTTGGGCTTGGCAGGGACACGCCCGTGTGCAATTGCTCCAGCCCGTGGTCAAGGCTGTTGAATAGGCATGGGCGTGTAGTCTACCCGTGTAAGTCATGCTTCAATCCTGCCAAATAGACATGGTCATGTGATACGTCCGTGTGAAGAAGTCCAGGCCGTGTTGATTTCCTATGTGGGTCCATTTTCTCTGTTTTCGGCCCGTTTCTTGCTCTTTTTACTCTTTTATGCTCTCCTAAGTATAAAACATGAAATTAAAGGATTAGGAGCATTGAATTCACCAAATCTAAGGAGAAACCATTCATAAATGGGTTAAGCATGGGATAAAAATATGTATAAATTACGGTTTATCATTACTCTGTGTATATATATGTGTTTTTGTTTTATAGATTTTGGATTCAAGTTACAAGCTTGGGGATCGTCAGCAAAGTTCACCACACTATCCACAGCTGTGGTATTTAAATTATTGAACTTAAATTATGGTATATATATGCTTAAATGTGTTTTATTATGAAATGTTGAATTATAGTATGTATAACTAAAGCCATGCGAAAATGGCTAAGTTGATTGATGAATTTATGTTATTTCAGGTATAATATTTAATTGTGCTATGCGTGAATGATGATGGAGTGAATTGAATATGATCTTGATGATTTGGTTATGTGATTAATTTAGGTGATAAAAATATAAGTGCTAAAGGTGATGAAGTTCGGTCAAGGTATATATATATATATAAATACCATAAATGATATGAAGTGAACTTGTGGTTTAATTTATATGTGGTATTAGTGGTTAATGGATGTGGTTATAATGTTATATACTATGAACGAATGGTATATGTGATTTGTAGTATATGTTTTGGAAATAGTTTGATTATGGTTGATAAGTTGGTTATGGTGTATATAAATTTTCATAAATATAGTTAAATGATTCAGTTTTAATTGTATATAGATAAAGTATATAGATGAAATTGATTGATAAGTGTGGTATAGGTGTTAAATGTGTATGGGCATTGATGATATATATATATATATATATAATTCGAATATGGTAAAGGTTATTTAAGACATATTATATCTTGTAAAGGTATTGTAATTTGGACAATGAGTAAGATGTTGATTACATACATGTACATGTGTATGTATGTGTAATTAAATGATGTTTGTCATTATGATTTGGTTTGTAATGGAAGTGTATATATGTATATGATGTTTATGTGGTTGGTAAAATAGGTATAAATTATGAAGTTTAATATTGAATAAGTATTAGATACGTTTTGTTAGTAAATTGTATATTTAATAAGTGTAAATATGTTTATATATATTTATGAATATGACTTGTGTTAGCAAATGAGAATGTTCAAAACTATACTTATGTTTACTAATGCCTCGTAACCCTAATATGGCGACGAATACAGGTTAGGAGTGTTACTTTTATTGGTATCAAAGCTACGGTTTAATCAATTCTAGGAGTTACGTAGCTTGTGTGAGTTTAGCTATACATGCCATAAATATTATTGCGATAGTGTGATGACTTCTGACATTTGAAAATGTGCTTTCATATAGTAAATGGATCCCGACAGAGCTGTAGTTGATGATGTCGAGAGTGTAGCGCCTGCTCCCGCGCAAGGGACAGCGCCAGTTGAATCTCGACCTATCTCGAGTAGCCATGAGGGGGAGGCTAAATAAGCCTTCTATCAAATGATGAATGATTGGTTTACTCAATATATTCGAACTAACCCGGCTACACAACAACCTCCACCCCTGAATAATCTATCTCTGATACTTGTGGTACCTCCGATGATTGATCCGATGAGATTTAACAAGCCTCCTGTTGATAAAATTAGAAAACACGGGGCTAAAGAATTCAGAGCTACTGATAATGATAATGCTGAGCAAGCTGAATTTTGGCTTGATAATACTATCTGTGTGTTTGATGAATTATCTTATACCCCGGATGAGTGCTTAAAATGTGCCATATCCCTGCTATGAGACACAGGTGGTTCTAAAAGAGTGAGTGATATGGGAATTCATTCAAACTGAGTTCCGTAAGAAATACATCAGCCAAAGATTTATCAACCAGAAACGAAAAGAATTTTTGGAATTGAAACAGGGTCGTATGACCGTAACAGAGTATGAGCGAAAATTCGTGAGACTCAGTCGATATGCCCGTGAATGTGTTTCAACTGAAGCGATTATGTGTAAAAGATTCGAAGACGATTTGAATGAAGACATTAAATTGCTAGTAGGCATACTTGAGATAAAAGAGTTCGTAGTACTTGTTGAGCGAGCTTGCAAAGCTAAAGAACTTAGAAAAGAGGAAAGAAAAGCTGATTTTGAAGCTAAAGATTCCCGTAAAAGATCATCGGGTAAGAATTTTCACTCAGCATTGAAGAAGTTTAGAGATAATTCTAGTCGATCTAAAGCCACTTCAGACTTTTCTAGACAAGATTGAGACCAACCCCCTGTGAGTTCACGAGCCACTTCGATAGCAAGTGTTGGCAATGTTTGACAGAAAAGAGTTGAGTGCAAACATTGTGGTAAATGGCATTCTAGAGATTGCAGATTGCATGAACGATCTTGTTTTAAATGTGGATCGATGGATCATTTTATCCAAGATTACCCGATGTTTGCCGAGCAAAACACTGTTCAGAATGCAAGACCAAGTAATATGTCAGTGCGAGGCAGACCACCTATGAATTTAGGTAATGTAGGTGGCAGTCAGAGAGGGACAAAAGATACAACAGTTCAATCTGAGGAAGTATGCGATGTTAGCTCTAAAGTATGTGAAGCCTACTTTGCTTATGTGTTTGATAGTGTGCAAGTATCTGGATGTGTTTCCTGAAGAATTACCGGGTTTGCCACCTATCCGAGAGGTAGAGTTTGGTATTGAGTTAGTACTGGGGACGACTCCGATTTCAATAGCTCCGTATTGGATGGAACCTACTGAATTAAAAGAGTTGAAAGCACAGTTACAAGAGTTAACAGATAGAGGTTTTGCACAACCGAGTTTCTCTCCTTGGGTGCACTAGTTCTATTTGTGAAAAAAGAAAGATGGAACTATGAGAATGTGTATTGATTATTTCCAGCTAAATAAGGTAACTATAAAGAATAAATATCCGTTTCCAAGGATTGACGACCTGTTTGATCAGTTGAAAGGGGCTTCAGTGTTTTCGAAGATAGATTTGAGATCGGGTTATTATCAGTTGCGAGTCAGAGACTCCAATGTGCCTAAAATTGCTTTTTGAACGAGGTATGGACATTATGAGTTTCTAGTTATGCCTTTTGGACGTACTAATGCACCTACTATTTTTATGGATTTGATGAATCGAATCTACAGACAGTATTTGGATCATTTTGTGGTTGTGTTTATTGATGATATATTGATCTACTCCCGTAATGAAACCGAACATGCCAAGCATTTGAGACTTGTATTATAGATTTTTCGAGAAAAATAGTTGTATACGAAGTTTAGTAAATGTTAGTTCTGGTTACACGAAGTTAGCTTTCTAGGACATGTTGTTTTGGCATCAGGTATTTGGGTTGATCCAAGTAAGATTTTAGCAATACTAGACTGGAAACCACCGAGAAATGTTTCTGAAGTCAGAAGTTTTTTGGGAGTTGCTGGTTACTATAGACGGGTTGTGAAAGGTTTCGCTATGATTGCAACCCCGATGACAAAGCTGCTGCAGAAAGATGTTAAGTTTGAGTGGTCCGAAAAGTGCCAGAAAAGTTTTGATCAGTTGAAAGCCCTTTTGACTGAAGCTCCAGTGCTAGTTCAGCCAGAATTGGGTAAAGAATTTGTTATCTATAGTGATGCATCTTTAAATGGTTTGGGCTGTGTTTTGATGCAGGGAGGCAAATTTATAGCTTATGACTTGAGACAGTTAAAGCCGCATGAAAAGAACTATTCGATGCACAATCTAGAATTGACAGCTATTGTGTTTGCATTGAAAATTTCATGTTTATTTTGATCATAAAAGCTTGAAGTACTTGATGAATCAGAAAGATCTAAATTTGAGACAACGCCGATGGTTACAATTGTTAAAAGACTACGAGCTTGTGATTGACTACCACCTGGGAAAGGCTAATATTGTTGCTGATGCTCTACGTTGAAAATCCTGGTTTGCTTTGTGTGCAATGAATGCACATATGGTTATGTCAGATGATGGGGTGATAATAGCCGAGTTAAAAGCAAGACCATCATTTATTCAGCAGATTTATGAAGCTCAGAAGGTTGATAATGATTTGATAGTAAAGCGGGCTCAATGTGATTTAAACGCTGATTTAGAATTTCAAGTGGATGCTGAGGGATGTTTGTAGTTCAGAAACCGAATATGCGTTTCGAGAAATACAGAGTTGATTCAGATGATTTTGAATGAAGTTCATAACAGTCGGCTTTTTGTTCACCCGGGTAGTACGAAGATGTATAATGATCTGAAACAACATTATTGGTGGCAAGGTATGAAACAAGACATTTCTGACTTTGTATCGAAATGTTTAGTCTGTTTGCAAGTAAAAGCCGAACATCAGGTACCTTCTGGATTGCTTCAGCCGATCATGATACCTGAATAGAAAATGGGACAGAGTCACGATAGATTTTGTATTTGGTTTACCGTTGACACCGACCAAGAAAGATGCAATTTGGGTTATTGTGGATAGATTGACTAAATCGACTCACTTTGTTCCGGTTCATACAGATTAATCGCTTGATAAGCTGGCTGAATCGTATGTTTCTCAGATTGTGAGATTACATGGTGTGCCTATTTCTATTGTTTTGGATAGATATCCGAGGTTTACATCGCAATTTTAGAAGAAACTGCAAGATGCACTAGGTACGAAATTACATTTTAGCACTGCTTTTCATCCCCAGACAGATGGTCAGTCCGAACAAATCATTCAGATGCTTGAAGATATGTTGAGATGTTGCATTCTCGAGTTTGAAGGTACATGGGAACAATACCTAGCTTTGATTGAATTTGTGTATAATAACAACTTTCATTCGAGTATTAAAATGGCACCTTACGAGGCTTTATATGGCCTTAAATGTCGTACACCATTGTAATGGACTGAACTCAGTGAAAATAAGATACACGGGGTTGATTTGATCAGAGAAACTGAACAGAAAGTGAAGGTGATTCGTGAAAGTCTGAAAGCAACATCAGATCGTTAGAAATCATACGCGAACTTGAAACGAAAAGATATAGAGTTTCAAATTGGGGATAAAGTATTTCTAAAAGTCTCACCAAGGAAGAAAATACTTAGATTTGGTCGTAAAGGCAAATTGAGTCTGAGATTTATTGGGCCGTATGAGGTTATAGAGCGTATCGGGCCAGTTGCTTACAGACTGTTGTTGCCACCTGAGCTAGAAAAGATCCATACTGTATTCCAAGTCTCAATGCTTCGTAGAAATTGATTCGATCCTTCACACGTGGTTAGTTCGATCGAAGTTAAAATTAAGTCCGATATGATGTACGGGGAAGAACCTATTCGTATTCTGGCTCGTGAGATTAAAGAGTTGCGAAATAAGAAAATCCCGTTGGTTAAAGTATTGTGGAAAAAACAAGGAGTTGAGGAAGCAACGTGGGAGCCAGAGGACGCAATGAAAGAGCGTTTTCTGAACCTATTCACCGGTAAGATTTTCGGGGACAAAAATCCCTAAGGGGGGAGAGTTGTAATAACCCGATTTAGACCCTAATCAGAACGGTGGTTTTGGGACCACGAATCTGAGTCAAAAAAATATTTTAAAATTATTTTCTGTGTTTATTCTGTGTGAATTTATGCCTGAGAAATTTTTGTAATTTAATTTTGTTGTTTGAGTGTTCGATTAAATAAAAGGGCTTAATCGCGTAAAATTAAAATTTGACGGTTAATTGTAAAAGGGCTAGAATGAATATGTCTTTGTAAGTGGAGGTATTTAAAATGTAATTTGACCTTAGTTAAATATCATGGACAGATGTGACCATGCATTTAAAATGGTTTTATGTTTTTAACATAAGGTTAAATATGTAAATTATGTAATAATATGTATATAATAAAAGATATAATAATTAAAGCCATGTTCTTCATTTGATTTCTTATGACTGAAACTTAAAGAAAATAAAGGTTTATAAAGCTTTGAACATTCGGCTACTTCTCAAGCTAAATCAAGGCATGGTTTTACTTCGGTTTTTGATAATTTTTACGTTTTTGAGATCGTTGCTTCGAGTACTATCTGACCCATGCTTAAATTTTTGATTTTGATGCATATTTTGAGCTATTCCATTGATGAATATTTGTGTTTTGTTATGTTTTATGATTAAATATCAAAAATATGTTTTAGATTAACATGTTTTGTATTGGAGTTTTTGAAGATTTTGAGTAATGAGGACTAAATTGCAAAAAATAATAAATTGAAGGTCTAAAATGAAAAATAAACGAAATGTGAGGACTTGTTTGGGTATGGGGAGTATTTGGCCTAAGTATAGTATGAGCAAATTTTGCTTGTTTTGTGTTTTATGCAATTAGGACTAATTTGTAAAAAATAAGAAATATCAGGGGTAAAATGGTAATTTCCCATTTATGTGTTGTTGGATTAAATTGAATGAAATTGTGTTTGAATGAGATTAATTTGAAATTGTATAGATCAAGAACAAAAGAAATCGGACTTGGATCGGAGAAAAACAAAAATAGTCGAATAGTCAATTTACATCGTTTGTCGATATCCGAGGTAAGTCTTTAAGTAATTAGACATCGTTAATTTTGAACGTAACATAGTTTAATATGCTGATTTGGAATTTATGGATTTATGGTATAGTTAGTCGAATGTGATAAAGCATAGAGATAATGCATTTGAGTTTGACTCGATTAAGTTATAATTTTTGGAAGACAGTATGAATTATGTGGAATATTTGAAATGTTCGATATGAATTGTTTATGAGATAGCTTTATAATAATGATATTCAGGCTATGAGCCTAGCAAGCCTTGTGCTGGTGAATTTAATCAGGCTTTAGCCTAGCAGGCTTATTGCCGGTGAATAAAATTAGACTTTGAGTCTAGCAGGCCTTGTGCAAGTGTGTGATTCAGGCTTATTCGTAGCAGGTTTTATGCCTGTGATTTATTTTCAAGCCTATGCCTATAAGACTTCATGTTGATGTGGTAATTGAGCAAGTAAACTGAGCTAAATGATCTTGTATATTCGGCCATATAGGTATGTACATATGTGATGTTATATTGGATCTTGTTTATTCGGCCAGATGAGTGATGTTAGTATACGAAGTTAAATTTTTTTTAGTGAGCTTGTCTAAATGTGTGGAAGTATATTTGAATATATAGTGATATTTGACTTTGAAATTTGAATGAAAATTTGTAAATTGTTAACCTTATAAGTATTCGACCAAGGTGATAGTTTTGTTAAACATGTGTGGTTATGGATTGATTAAGTTGAAATTAAATATGACATTGATATAATAAATTGTTTATTTTAAATTTTAAGGAGTTGAATATATTATTGAGTTGATATTTGCTTATGACTTTCTAAGCTATAAAAGCTTACTCTATGTATATATATGTGTTTCTGTTTTATAGATTTTGGATTCAAGTTACAAGCTCGGGGATCGTCAGCAAAGTTCACCACACTATCCACATCTTTGGTATTTAAATTATTGAACTTAAATTATGGCATGTATAGGCTGAAATGTGTTTTATTATGAAATGTTGAATTATAGTTATGTATAACTAAAGCCATGCAAAAATGGCTAAGTTGATTTATGAATTTTTGTTATTTCGGGTATAATATTTAAGTGTGCTATGCGTGAATGATGATAGAGTGAATTGAATATGATCTTGATGATTTGGTTATGTGATTAATTTAGGTGATAGAAATATAAGTGCTAAAGGTGATGAAGTTCGGTCAAGGTATATATATATAAATGCCATAAATGATATGAAGTGAACTTGTGGTTTGATTTATGTGTGGTATTAATGGCTAATGGATGTGGTTATAATGTTATATACTATGAACGAATGGTATATGTGATTTGTAGTATATGTTTTAGAAATGGTTTGATTATGGTTGATAAGTTGGTCATGGTGTATATAACTTTTCATAAGTATAATTAAATGATTCGGTTTTAATTGTGTATAGATAAAGTATATAGATGAAATTGATTGATAAGTGTGGTATAGGTGCTAAATGTGTATGGGCATTGATGATATATATATATATAATAGTTCTAATATGGTAAAGGTTATTTAAGACATATTATATTTTGTAAATGTTTTGTAATTTGGCTTAATAATGGGTAAGATGTTGATTATATATATATGTACATGTGTATGTATGTGTAATTAAATGATGTTTGTCATTATGATTTGGTTTGTAATGGAAGTGTATATGTGTATATGATGTTTATGTGGTTGGTAAAATAGGTATAAATGATGAAGTTTAATATTGAATAAGTATTAGATACGCTTTTGTTAGTAAATTGTATATTTAATAAGTATAAATATGTTTATATATTTTTATGAAAATGACTTGTGTTAGCAAATGAGAATGTTCAAAACTGTACTTATGTTCAGTAATGCCTCGTAGGGTTAGGGGTGTTACATTTATGGTCTGAATAGACATGGCATTTCTCCCCGAATAGGTAATGCCGCCAAATCTTCAAAGCAAATACAATAACAACTAATTCTAAATCATGCATACGATAGTTCTTCTCATGGGGCTTTAGTTGCCTCGAAGCATAAGCTATTACCTTACCGTCTTGCATAAGAATACAACCTAGTCCATTCAAGGATGCATCACTATAAATCACAAATTCTTTCCCTGATTCTGATTTTACTAACACTAGTGCCTCGGTTAACAATGCTTTCAGTTCCTCAAAACTCTGTTCGCACTTCTCTGTCGATTCGAACTTAACATCCTTTTGCAACAACCTCGTCATTGGGGTGGCTATCATAAAAAATCGTTTCACAAACCGTCTGTAATAACTGGCTAAATCCAAAAAGCTCTTAACTTCGATTACATTCCTCGGCGGCTTCCATTTGACAATAGTAGAAATCTTACTGGGATCAACTCGTATACCAACTCCTGAAACAATATGGCCAAAAAATCAAACCTCTCGAAGCCAAAACTCGCTTTTACTAAACTGGGCATATAACTGCTTATCCCTCAGAGTCAGTAAAACAATTCTCAAATGCTTGGCATGCTCTGCCTTATCTATAGAATAAATCAGAATATCATCGATAAACACCACAATAAACTTATCTAAATATGGACGAAAAATCTAGTTCATTAAATCCATAAACACGATAGGAGCATTCGTTAGTCCAAATGGCATAACAAGAAACTCATAGTGGCCATACCTTGTTCTAAAGGCAGTTTTAGGCACATCAGACTCTTTCACTTGTAATTGGTAATATCCAAACCTCAAGTCTATCTTAGAGAACCACGTCACTCCCTTCAGCTGATCAAACAAGTCATCAATCCTTGAAAGAAGATACTTATTTTTGATTGTCACGTTATTGAGTTACTGGTAATCAATGCATAATCTGATAGAGCCATCCTTCTTTTTCATGAACAGTATGGGAGCACCCCACGGTGAAAAGCTTGGCCTTGCAAAACCCTTGTCAGTCAGCTCTTGTAATTGTGATTTCAATTCTTTCAGTTTAGTTGGGGCTATCCTATATGAGGTAATAGAGATGGGTGCTGTTCCTGGCATTAGCTCAATTCTGAATTCCATTTCTCTAGCTGAGGCAAACTAGGCAATTCCTCCGGAAATACATCCGCATACTCACACATAATTGGCACTGATTCGATTTTCAATTCAGATTCTTTTGTATTCAATATATATGCCAAATAAGCTTCATACCCCTTTCTCAAGTATCTCTGAGCAATTATTGAAGAAATCATCATTGGCGACTTATCTGCATCATCTGATTCAACCCGAAGAATTTCATCGTTTTCACATTCCAGTTCTATAACTTTCTAACTACAATTCACTATAGCCTCATGTAGTGCCAACCAATCCATACCTAGTACGACATCAAATTCATCAAATGACAACAACATCAAGTCGGCCGGAAAACAATGGTTTTTAACCATCAACGGATATTTCTTACATACTTTATTAACTATAATATGCTTTCCTAACGGGTTAGACACCTTAAATACAAATTCTGTAGACCCGACAGGTATATTCATACTAGATACCAATTTCATACACACATACGAATGAGTGAAGCCAGGGTCTATCAAAGCAATAGCATTAGTATCATAGTGAGAAAATTTACCAGTGATCACATCATAAGAAGTTGTGTCCTCGCGTGCACGTATAGCATAGGCTCTAGTCGAAGTCCTAGCTTCAAACCTCACTGCTGTATCTCACATCACATTTTTACTACCAGACGCATTCCTGGCATTTCTCGAGGGTCTTCCCCTAGAAGTTGTGCCATTCGGTCTTGGACTCTGAAATCTTTCTTTTTCCATCATCTCGGGACAATCCTTAATAAAGTGGTCTAGAGAACCACATCTAAAACAAGACCCTTCACTCACTCTACAGTTGCTAGAATGATGCTTACCACATTGTGGACATTTAGCCTTAGAAGGTTTAGCATTACCCACGCTTGCCACAGACGTAGCCTGAGATCTAAAACCCAAATTCTATTTTTTACGATTCTCGTATGAATGTCCAGCTGACACATGTGAACGAGAATACATCTCTCTAGATTTCTTAGACTGCGATGGCAATGACCTACTCATGTACCTCTTTCTTGTATCTCTTGTATCAGACTCGGCCTTCTTCCTTTCTTTAACCAAGTATTCGGCTTTACAAGCCCGTTCAACTTTTTTCAACTCGAGAATACCGACTAATGTCTTAATATCCTTATTGAGTCCATCTTTAAATCTTCTGCACATCTTAGCCTCGGAGGGTACGTACTCCTGAGCATATTTGCTGAGTCTGACGAATTCTCTCTTATATTCACTAACTGTCATACGACCCTGTTTCAATTCCAGGAATTCCTTATGCTTTTGTTTGATGAATCTTTCGCTAATGTATTTCTTTCAAAATTCCTCTTGAAAGAATTCCCAAGTGACCCTCTTTGGTGGTACTACAGATATCAGCATTCTCCACTAGTGATACGCCGCATCTCTCAATAGGGATATGGCACATTTTAAGCACTCCTCGGGTATACATGACAATTCATCAAATACCTGTATCAATTTCTCTAACCAGTATTTGCCCTAAATTCTTTGGCACCTTGTTTTCGAATTCTAGCAATAGGTGTTCTAGTAAATCTCATGAAATCCATATGTTGAGGCATCACAGGTGCGGGTTAAGGATCTTGGGGAGGTGGGGGAGGTTAAGCATTCGGGTTCATTCAAACGAACTCTGTATACCACTGCTCTATCGGGATCCATTTGCTGTATGAAAATACATTTTAGTATTGTCAGGAGTCGTCACACTATCATTACTTAAATATATATATATACGTATGACATGTATAGCTAGACTCACTTACGCTATGTTAGTCTAAGAACTAACTAAACCGTAACTCTGATACCACTAAATATAACACCCCTTACATGTACTCGAGACTAGGACAAAGTACGAGGCATTACCGTACATAAACAGGGCAATCCCAGAAAATACAGGTCATAAAATTTCATTCCAAATTAAAAACGATCAAACAAGATCATATTATCCTTATTATGGACCTACAAGGTCCAAAACATACATTTAAAGAAATCCAAAACTGAACTGAGAACTTAAAAAAATTCTAAGAAAGCTTCTAGGTTTAAGCCTCACATGCCCGTGTGGAGGCAATGCACACGTCCGTGTCCCCTACCCATGTGGAATTACTAAAATTTATTTTTTTCATTTTGAACCTACAGGGGTTTCCACATGGTTGAGCACACGCCCATGTCATCGCCCGTGTCCAAAAACATGGACATTCTGTTTATGACGTCAGCATTCACTTAGGGGCACACGACAAAGGGACGCGTCCGTGTGCTAGGCCGTGTCCTCCACACGGCTGAGACACATGACCTTGTCTCTGCCCGTGTGTTTACTACCATATATACAGACTTAGAAATTTTAGGTACAGGGGACACAAGACCATTCTACACACCTATGGGGCAGACCGTATGTCACACACGGTCTAGACACATGCCTATGTCTCACACACAGTCTAGACTCCCGCCCGTGTGTCTACCTGTGTGGACCATTTAAAGGCTATTTTCCAAGCCAATAGTCACCCACAATCACTCATACATTCAAACATATTTTATAACATGCAACATGAAATATTTAAGCACTCAAATATTCCACACCATGGCACTCTCACATCTTCATAAAGTCATCCTATTGCACATTCATTGGTTACATTATTTAGAGGCATTCCACACCAATTTCATGCATTATTAAACTTGTTATCATGACTTCAAATTATGTATTCATACTTATAGTCATTTTAAACCATTAAGTCATCCCTTATCCTTTAGCACCCTATTCATACTTTACAATACATTCATCGATCAACAACATATCACATCATTATCATGCACTCACCAAGCAATAACATATCCTACTATCAAAACACTAACACATGCATGTATGGGTAATTAGATTACAACCCAAATGATCAAATATGAGCCATATCACATGACCATTACCAAATGAATCATCATTATCATAGACCTTCACAATTTGGCCAAATAGCATGACACATATCACTATACCCAATAGTCTTTTGATAGTGTGATCGAATACTTTGACAGCTTCTGAACCCCGAGCTAGCTTGGCGGAACTACAAAGCATGGAAAGAGAGGGGAGCAAGCATTAAAGCTTAGTAAGTCCATATACAAATAATATGAAATGGTAGTAAGGAATCAACATCCAGAAACATGGTAACATATACATAAAGATTATTCATCATTCAAACCTTCTTGCTTACTCATCATACAGACATATATATATATATATACGTGCTCATCGTAAAGTATCTATAACCATACCTCTTTCATATGTCCCTCTCGGGACTCTCATTACATTCATTACATTACCCGTCAAACTCTCAGAATACTATTGGATACGTAGAAACCTTGCACATTAGTGCCACATATACAACGTAGCTGAAGCTACAACATAATATGTAACATGTCCATAATGAACTCAGACCTCTCAACGAGCTCGGATGCTCTCATCCATAATGAACTCGAACCTCTCAACGAGCTCGAATGCTACATATCTCAAGAACCTAGACTACTCAACCGGACTACTCAACGAGTTTGTACGTCTTAGTTCCTAGTGACATGTCACTTGTATCTTAAACTAATCCTAAGGTTCAAACAAGATTTTTCCTTACTTGCATATAGTATCTCCATCGTACTTGCTCGTAACGTCGTGCATAATGACCATGATAATATTCATGCTTTCATAACCATCAGCAAACATATAACACATAATTACAATAAAACATTTATTACAATATATTAAAACATTAAAATATCCACAACACCACATTATTTGCATATGTACTTACCTCGGTACAAAATGATGATAATCGAGTCTAATTGTCGTGTACTTTATTCTTTCCTCGATCAAGTCCCAGTTCACATTTTCCTTGATCTATAATGCCAAATTTAACTTATTTATTATTCATATTGTTCAAATGGGTCCATAAATCATACTTTTGAAATTTTACACTTTGACCCCTAAACTTTCACATATTTGCACTTTGGTCCCTAGACTCGTAAAATGAAATGCTTGCATTTTATTGGTTACCCAAGCCTAGCCGAGCCTTTACAAAGCTTTTATCAGCCCATAATTTCTTTTATTTCACATTATTACTATTCTATTTACACTTTTACAAACAAGTCCCTTATTTAGGTGTTTTCACTAAAAATCACCTAGTAAAAGATGTTTATCATGCACCAAACATTCATATTCCTTCATTAATCATCAAAACACATGCATGTTGTACATGGGTCGATTTTCATGCATGAACCCTAGCTTAAAATATTGCTAGAAATAGGTAGATCATGCTTTAAGGACTTCAAAAATACAAAGAACATTAAAAACGAGGCTAGGATGCACTTACAATCAAGCTTGGAAATATTGAACAAACCCTAGTTATGGTGTCTTGCAAATTTTGGAAATGAAGGAAGAAGATGGACACTAATTTTGACATAGTTTTCCCTTTTTATTCTTTTAATTACAAAATGACCAAAATACCCATAGGGTATCTCTTTTACATTTTTCCTATGCATGTCCATTTTTGTCCAAAATTATAGAAATTGGTCAAATTCCTAATTAGGACCCTTTAATTCATAACATAAAACAATTTCATGCTTAAAGCTTTTACAATGCAAGTTTTTCACTTTATTCAATTTGGTCCTTAAAATACAATCAGACATTTTATACATAGAATTTCTTCATGAAACTTTCACAAAAGCAAGCATTCATAACATAAACCTCATAAGAATCATAAAATAATTATTTCTATCTCAGATTTGTGGTCTTGAAACCAGTATTCTGACTAGGCCCTAATTTGAGATGTTCAACTCTCCCTTCTTTAGGGATTTTGTCCCCGAAAATCATACCGGTAAAAAAGTTTGGGTATTGTTTCCTCATATCCTCCTTGGGCTCCCATGTAGCCTCTTCAACTGCATGTCTTTGGCATAAAACTTTCACAAGAGCAACACTTTTGTTTCTCAATTGCTTGACTTCCCGAGCCAAGATCTTAACAGGTTCTTTACCATAAGTCATATCCGGTTTGATCTCAACCTCTATCGGTACAATCAAATGTGAAGGGTCAGATCTATAGCGGCGCAACATGGACACATGCAACATATTGTGAATCTTTTCTAGTTCAGTCGGCAAAGCCAATCAATAAGCAACAAGCCCTATCCTTTTGGTAAGCTCATACGGTCCTATAAAACGAGGACTCAACTTACGTTTTCTACCAAATCTCAAAACCTTCTTTCATGGGGATACTTTCAAGAATACCTTATCACCAACTTGATACTCAATTTCTTTCCTTTTCAAATCCGTATACGACTTTTGTCCATCCGACGCCGCTTTTAAACAATCACAAATTACTTTCACCTTTTCCTTGATTTCCTTAAATAGATCTATCCCATGAGTCTTATTCTCCTTAAGCTTAGTCCCATACAATGGTGTACAACATTTACGTCCATACAATGCTTCATAAGGTGCCATCTTCAAACTTGTCTGATAACTATTGTTATAGGCAATTCAACCAAAGGTAGGTACTTTTCCCAACTACCTTGAAATTCAAGAACACAACATCTAAGCATATCCTCAAGTGTTGAATTACTCTCTTGGATTGTCCATCAGTCTGTGGATGAAAAACGGTACTAAAGTTCAGCTTCGTACCTAAAGCTTCCTGTAACTTCTTCCAAAATCGCAAAGTGAACCTCAGATCCCTATCCGAAATAATCGAAAAAGGTACTCCATAAAGTCTCACAATCTCAGAAATATATAGCTCGACTAACTTATCAAGTGAATAATCAATGCGTACCGATATAAAATGAGCCGACTTTGTCAATCTGTCAACCACTACCCAGACGACATATTTCTTTCTTGGTGTCAACGGCAAGCCTGTCACAAAGTCTATAGTAATTCTGTCCCATTTCCATTCAGGAACTAAGATAGGTTGAAGTAAACTTGAAGGTACTTGGTGTTCAACCTTTACTTGTTGGCAAATCAAGCATCTCGATACAAATTTGGATATATCTCTTTTCATGCCATTCCACCAATACATTTTCTTTAAATCACTGTACATCTTTGTGCTACTCGGGTGAACTGACATACCTCCGTTATGAGCCTCATGCAAAATATTCCGAATCAACTCAGCATTCTTCAGAACACAAATCCTCCCACAGAACCTTAGACAACCATTAGGATCTCTCTGGAAATTTGATTTACTACTCGACTCACACTAAGCTTTCTTAGCTTGTAACTCCTTATCAGTTTCCTGAGCATCACAAATCTATTGAAGAAAAGTCAGTCTAGCACTTAACTCTGCTAGAATTGTACCATCATGAGATAGGGTGAATCGTGCGCTCATAGTTCACAAAGCAAATAAAGACTTTCTGCTCAAGGAATCAACAACCACATTTGCCTTACCAGGGTGATAATCTATCACAAGCTCATAATCTTTCAACAATTCAAGCCACCTTCGTTGCGTCAAGTTCAAGTCCTTTTGAGTCATCAGATATTTAAAACTTTTATGGTCTGAATAGACATGACATTTCTCCCCAAATAGGTAATGCCGCCAAATCTTCAAAGCAAATACAATAACGACTAATTCTAAATCATGCGTAGGATAGTTCTTCTCATGGGGCTTTAGTTACCTCAAAGCATAAGCTATTGCCTTACCTTCTTGCATAAGAACACAACCTAGTCCATTCAAGGGTGCGTCACTATAAATCAAAAATTCTTTCCCTAATTCCGGTTGTACTAACACTGGTGCCTCGGTTAACAACATTTTCAGTTTCTCAAAACTCTGATGGCACTTCTCTATCCATTCGAACTTAACATCCTTTTGCAACAACCTCGTAATTGGGGTGGCTATCATCGAAAATCCTTTCACAAACCGTCTGTAATAACCGACTAAATCCAAAAAGCTCTTAACTTTGATTACATTCCTCGGCGGCTTCCACTCGACAATTGTAGAAATCTTACTAGGATGAACTCGTATTCCAACTCCTGAAACAATGTAGCCTAAAAATTAAACCTCTCGAAGCCAAAACTCACTTTTACTAAACTTGGCATATAACTGTTTATCCCTCAGAGTCAGTAAAATGGTTCTCAAATGCTCGGCATGCTCTGCCTCATCTCTAGAATAAATCAGAATATCATCGATAAACACAACAACAAACTTATCTAAATGTGACCGAAAAATCCAGTTCATTAAATCCATAAACATGGCAGGAGCATTCATTAGTCCAATTGGGATAACAAGAAACTCATAGTGAGCATACCTTGTTTTAAAGGCAGTCTTAGGCATATTAGACTCTTTAACTCGTAATTGGTAGTATCCAGGCCTCTAGTCTATCTTAGAGAACCATGTCACTCCCTTCAGTTGATCAAACAAGTCATCAATCCTTGGAAGAGGATACTTATTTTTGATTGTCACCTTATTGAGTTGCCAGTAATCAATGCATAGTCTAATAGAGTCGTCCTTCTTTTTCAAGAACAGTATGGGAGCACCCCACGGCGAAAAGCAACTGTGACTTCAATTCTTTCGGTTCAGTCGGGGCTATCATATATGGGGCAATAGAGGTAGGTTCCGTCCCTGACATTCCCTCAATACTGAATTCCACTTCTCTAGCTGAAGCAAACCCGACAATTCCTCCAAAAATACATCTGCATACTGACACACAACCGGCACTGATTTGATTTTCAATTCAGATTCTTTTGTATTAATATATATGCCAAATAAGCTTCATACCCCTTTCTCAAGTATCTCTAAGCAATCATTGAAGAAATCATCATTTGCGACTTATCTGCATCATCTGAATCAACCCGAAGAATTTCACCATTTTCACATTTCAGTTCCATAACTTTCTGTCTACAATTCACTATTGCCTTGTGTAGTGCCAACCAATCTATACCCAGTATGACATCAAATTTGTCAAACGGCAACAACATCAAGTCGGTCAGAAAATAATGATCTTTAACCATCAACGGACATTTCTTACATATTTTATTAACTATCACATGCTTTCCTAATGGGTTAGACACCTTAATTACAAATTCTGTAGACTTGACAGGTATATTCATACTAGATGCCAATTTCATACACACATACGAATGAGTGAAGCCAGGGTCTATCAAAACAATAGCATTAGTATCATAGAGAGAAAATTTCCCAGTGATCACATCAGGAGAAGTTGTGTCTTCGTGTGCACATATGACATAGGCTCTAATTGGAGTCCTAGCTTTAGACCTCACTGCTGTATCTCGCGTCACATTCTTACTACCGAACCCATTCCCGACATTTCTCGAGGGTCTTCCCTTAGAAGTTGTGCCACTCAGTCTTGGGCTCTGAAATCTTTCTTTTTCCATCATCTCGGGACAATCCTTAATAAAGTGGTCTTGAGAACCACATTTAAAACAAGATCCTTCACTCACTCTACAGTTGCCAGAATGACGCCTATCACATTGCGGACATTCAGCCTTGGAAGGTTTAGCGTTACCCATGCTTGCCATAGACATAGCTTGAGATCTAAAACCCGAATTCTGCTTTTTACGATTCCCGTATGAGTGTCCAGCTGACACATGTGAACGAGAATACATCTCTTTAGATTTCTTAGACTGCGTTGGCAATGACTTACTCATGTACCTCTTTCTTGTATCTCTTGTATCAGACTCGGCCTTCTTCATTTCTTTAACTAGGTCTTCGGCTTTACAAGCTTATTCAACAAGTACCACAAATTCTTTCAACTCGAGAATACCCACTAATGTCTTAATATCCTTATTGTGTCCATCTTCAAATCTTCTGCACATCTTAGCCTCGGAGGGAATGCACTCCCGAGCATATTGCTGAGTCTGACGAATTCTCTCTCATATTCACTAATTGTCATATGACCCGTTTCAATTCCAGGAATTCCTTACACTTCTGTTCGATGAATCTTTCACTAATGTATTTCTTTCAAAATTCATCTTGAAAGAATTCCCAAGTGACCCTCTCTGGTGGAACTATAGATATCAGTGTTCTCCACTAAGGATACGTCGCATCTCTCAATAGGGATATGACACATTTTAAGCACTCCTCGAGTGTACATGATAATTTATCAAATACCCGTATCTCTCTAACCAAAACTCTACTCTTTTGGGGTTATCATTGGTATTTGCCCTAAATTCTTCGACCTTGTTTCCTAATTCTATCAATAGGTGTTCTAGTAAATCTCATGAAATCTATATGTTGAGGCATCACAGGTGCGGATTGAGACACATTGCCTTGTCTTTGCCCATGTGTTTACTACCACGCAGACAGACTTAGGAATTTTAGGTGCTGGGGACACACGACCATTCTACACGCCCATGGGGCAGACCGTATGTCACACACAGTCTAGACACACACCCGTGTTTTTACCTGTGTGTACCATTTAAAGGCTATTTTCCAAGCCAATAGACACCCACAGTCACTCATACATTCAACATATTTTATAACATGCAACATGACATATTTAAGCACTCAAATATTCCACACCATGACACTCTCACATCTTCATAAAGTCATCCTATTGCACAGTCATTGGTTACACTATTTAGAGGCATTCCACACCAATTTCATGCATTATTAAACTTGTTATCATGACTTCAAATTATGCATTCATACTTATAGTCATTTTAAGCCATTAAGTCATCCCTTATCCTTTAGCACCCAATTCATACTTTATCATACATTCTTTGATCAACAACATATCACATCATTATCCTGCACTCACCAAGCAATAATATATCCTACTATCAAAACACTAACACATGCATGCATTGGTAATTAGATTACAGCCCAAATGATCAAATATGAGCCATATCACATGGCCATTACAAAATGAATCATCATTATCATAGGCCTTCACAATTTGGCCAAATAGCATGACACATATCACAAAATGACCAAGTTTCCTGTACATGCCATACTCAAAATAATAATTTCACTATACCCAAAAGTTTTTTGATAGTGTGATCGAATACTTTTACAGCTTTCGAATCCCGAGCTAGCTTGGCAAAACTACAAAGGATGGAAAGAGAGGGGAGTAAGCATTAAAGCTTAGTAAGTCCACATACAAATAATATGAAATGGTAGTAAGGAATCAACAAGCAGAAACATAGCAACATATACATAAAGATTATTCATCATTCAAACCTTCTTACTAACTCATCATACAGATATATATATTTATATATATATATACGTGCTCATCGTAAATCGATCTTTATTAAGGCATCCCTTATAGGTTTAACATACATACCTGTGTTCATCGAAAAGTATCCATAACCATACCTCTTTCATATGTCCTTCTCGGGACTCTCATTACATTCATTACATTACCTATTGAACTCTCGGAATACTATTGGATACGTGAAAACCTTGTACATAAGTGCACATATACAATGTAGCTGAAGCTACCACATAACATGTAAAACATCCATAATGAACTCAGACCTCTCAACGAGCTTGGATGTTACATGAATTGTAACACCCCAAACCCGACCCAGACGCTATGGCCGAATCTGACGTGTTACATTGAAGTGTTTTAGTGAAAATTGAGTTTTCATTGGAAACCCTTCTTGAATAAAAGAAACCTTAATAAACACACTTTTCAGTGGCAAAAGCCTTGTTTTAAGCATTTGATTTAAGAAAACTTATCATTTAGAAATTAAGTTACGAAAACGTAGAAAACATACTATAATTTAGGAAACCCATGTGCAACTTCTCGTAATTACAATGGAAATAATAATACTTCAAGTAATAATAGCATAATGAAAACCTTATTACAATCTGGTCTGAAACATACTTAATAAAATAAAACTTATAAGCTTAAAAAAAAAATCCAAATTTGTCTTGCTAGCTGGCCACCCAGAGTCCTTCCAAACATCGAACCGTCTACTGAGCATCACCTAAAAATAAAATAAAAGAGGGGGTGAGTTTTTGTAAACTCAGTGTGCACAACCCTCGACGAAAAACAAGCATTCAAAAATCATCATACATCAAACATGCAATGCAATCCAATTCAAATTATCCATCGGCTACACACCAGCTCTGTCCCCCATCATACCATGTGGGGATATAAATATCGACCCACCCAGCCCACACACCAATGGTAGCCCGGTTGCGGAACTACCTTCATTTACATATTAGGCTTTAAAGCGTCGGTGGATCCACGATTGTCAGGCAACCACGCGATCCTCATATACTTCCTCCGTACCATAATTCCCACCCCATATGCAACCTAGGCAGAACATCATATGTATGCAGGTCACATCCACAAAACTTACATTCAACACCTTAGGGTATTTTGGTTATTTTCGCCCTTAGGGGCATTTCGATAATTTTTCCTTAATTACGGTTTTCACTTACCTTAGTCCATGAACAGGCCCCGCGAGCTAAGGTGAACGAATACTATGCACCAGGTAGGATTCTAGAGAAGAGGAGGTGGGTCGTTAAGACCGCTTAAGTACCAAACTCTCCCTAGATCCAATCCTGAACATGCATATACCCGTTGCCACACCTTAACCCTATGACTTGTCCACGGTCTCAATTAATTAATTAAGTTTTATGTAGTCATCATATACTAGGTCCAATACCCCTACATACATGCATATAGCCCACTAGGCCCAATTTTATTCAAATGGTCCATCTGGCCCAGTTCATATTCTTATGGCCCACTACGCCCAATTCACCTTCAGATGGCCTATTAGGCCCAAATCATATTATACTCATGCTCACATTCAAATTTTCTAATGCTCACATTCAAATTTTCTAACACATAGCATCACTTATCAATATTTGCCTATTATGGGCCCAACAGCCCATCAGGCCCATTTAGCCCATACCGGCCCATTTGGCCAATTCTCAACCCAAGTCCACGGAATCGCCCGTGGGCCTCAGGCAACCTATCAGTTTCCACTCTATGAGTTTTCACGCACTCGTGTGACTACCCTAGCCCAACTTTTGGCTTTTTGACTTTTTGGCATTTCGGCTTTTGCCGATTCATTGTGTGTGCAGTGTATGTACACACCTGGTAAGCAAGCGTGATGCGATCTCCTTAACCTAAACCTACAATTGATATCACTCAAAGATTAATCTTACATACTTGTTGAATACTTTGCCGAAAGCCGGAATGTCACCTTAACCTTACCTTGAACACAAATCCCAAATGGCTTTTCCTTGATTACGTACTCCTTTGATTTGCATTAATCTTGACTGTTAAACCAGAATAATAGATGACTCGTATCCAACATAAGTCCCCTTACCTTAACTATGAACATTCAACCAACCAAGATCAAGAGCACTTACCAAAGTTTCTCACCGGAGGAGCAAATCGACTGAGATCTAAAGACTGAGATTCATTACCTATTCCTACCCAAAACCGATTAGAAGAAGTGAGGGATTGTATACTCAATACTTAGCAAAACCCGATTATGAAAACAAAGCACTTATACTAGGCTTGACCTATTAGAAAGGGTACTGGCGGCACCAAGAGTATTCGGCCAAGAAGGTTTCTTCCCATGCAATTTATATGGTAAAAGAGAGTTATTCGGCTTCAAGGAAAAATAAAGAAAGGTCAGCAATGAGGTAGAGGAAGAATAGAATTCGACACAAGGAAGAAGAAAAAGAAAAGAAAGCAGAGGGTTTTCAGCTTTTAGAGAAAAGAGTTTCTGGTAATAGGGTGAAAGAAATTCGGCATTAGCTTCATACCCTAGCATTCGGCACCTATTTATAAGCCTTATAGCCAAATTTTCCCATGCCCAATTCCCCATTCGGCTCCATCACTTCTCCCTTTTCATCTCCTCGTTTTTCTCCCTAATAACCCCTTGATCCTTTCCTTAATTTTCTCTCCTAAACACTTCCCTTGTAGTCCACTTTCACGCCACTTCCATCCTTCCAGAAGGCCAAAATTAAACTTTTAAAAACACTAAGCTAGGATTCGAACCTTGGACTTCCTTGCTAGCTATTAACGCCACCTCCCTACACTCTAAGTGGCGTCACTTAGCACTATTCTTCAAGGCTTTTTGATACTATTTTCCCCTAACTTTATTTAAAAGCCCAACCACTTGCCAGCCCTGATTCTTTTAATATCTAAACTATAATATCATTTATTCCTAGGTTCGAACTCAAACCTTAACTAAGACCTACTAAAATTATTGCTTGGATAAGAATATTAAACAAAAATTTTATCAAAACCGAAACAAAAAAAGTTCAGGATGTCAGGATTTTTGGGGCGTTACATGAATCACATCCACTATGAACTCAGACCTCTTATCGAGCTCGGGTGCTCGCATCCATAATGAACTCGGACCTCTCGATGAGCTCGGGTGCTCGCATCCATAATGAACTCGAACCTCTCAACGAGCTCGGATGCTACATATCTCATGAACCCGGACCACTCATCGAGTTCGGATGTCTTAGTTCCTAGTGACATGTCACTTGTATCCTAAACTATTCCTAAGGTTCAAACGAGATTTTTCCTTACTTGCATATAATATCTCCATCGTAACTTGCTCGTAACGTCGTGCATAATGACTATAATAACATTCATGCTTTCATAACCATCAACAAACATACAACACATAATTACAATAAAACATTTATTAAAACATATTAAAACATTAAAACATCCACAACACCACATTATTTGCATACGTACTTACCTCGATACAAAATGATGATAATGAGCCTAATTGTCGTGTACTTTATTCTTTCCTCGATCAAGTCCCGGTTTACGTTTTTCTTGATCTATAATGCCAAATTTAACTTACTTATTATTTACATTGTTCAAATGGGTCCATAAATCATACTTTTGAAATTTTATACTTTGACCCCTAAACTTTCACATATTTACACTTTGGTCCCTAAACTCGTAAAATGAAATGCATGCATTTTCTTGGTTACCCAAGCCTAGCCGAGCCTTTACTAAGCTTTTATCAACCCATATTTTCTTTTATTCCACATTATTACTATTCTCTTTTACACTTTTACAAACAAGTCCCTTGTTTAGGTGTTTTCACTAAAATCACCTAGTAAAAGATGTTTATCATGCACCAAACATTCATATTCCTTCATTAATCATCAAAATAATGCATGTTGTACATGGGTCAATTTTCATACATGAACCCTAGCTTAAAATATAGCTAGAAACGGGTAGATCATGCTTCAAGGACTTCAAAAATACAAAGAACATTAAAAACGGGGCTAGGATGCACTTACAATCAAGCTTGGAAATGTTGAACAAACCCTAGCAATGGTGTCTTGCAAATTTCGACAACGAAGGAAGAAGATGGACACCAATTTTGACTTATTTTTCCCTTTTTATTCTTTTAATTACCAAATGACCAAAATACCTCGAGGGTTTCTCTTTTACATTTTTCCTATCCATATCCATTTTTGTCCAAAATTGTAGAAATTGGTCAAATTGCTAATTAGGACCTTCTAATTCATAATCTAAAACAATTTCATACTTAAAGCTTCTAGAACTGAAGTTTTGCACTTTATTCAATTTGGTCCTGAAAATACAATTAGACATTTTATACATAGAATTTCTTCATGAAACTTTCACACAAGCATGCATTCATAACATAAACCTCATGAGAATTATAAAATAATTATTTCTATCTCAGATTTATGGTCTCAAAGCCACTATTCTGAGTAGGCCCTAATTTGAGATGTTACAGTCTCGATACATTTTTATTCCACTAGAGTGTAGAGCAAAAGGACTATCGTGAGCTCCACACAAAATCAATTCTTTTAATTCAACAACCTTAGGGACACATATTTGATTACGAAATCTTAAACAACCCCGATCATTGATGATGAAATCTTTAATTGATTCATCTTGAACCATTTTTTTTCTTTGACAATTTACGGTCTGACAAGTGTGCTTCTCTAATCTAATCGAATAAGACTAGTTTAATCCTCAATTCAACCAATAGACTGCCATCATCGCTAACACTGAGTTGAGTGAACATTGCTCTAAATTAGCTATCACTTTTCTGCTCAACGCATTTGCGACAAAGTTAACTTTACCAGGATGGTAATCTATAACACAATCATAATCTTTCAAGAGCTCGATCCAATGACGTTGTCTTAAATTTAACTCATTTTGGGTAAAGAGGTATTTAAAACCTTTATGATCAGTGTATAAACGACATCTCTCACCATATAGGTAATGTCACCAAATTTTCAAAGCAAAGACTACTACAGCTAACTCCAAATCATGCGTTGGATAATTACGTTCATGAGTATTCAACTGTCGAGACGCGTACACAATTACTTTTCCTTCTTACATCAGAATGTAGCCTAAACCACTTAGTGAAGCATCACTATAAACCACAACTTCCCTTCCTGACTCAGGTAGTGTTAAAACCGATGCTTCTGTCAACAACTGTTTTAACTTATCAAAATTCTCTTGACATTTCTCGTTCCAAACAAACTGCATATTTTTCTAGAGAAGTTTTGTCATTGGCATAGTATTTTCGAGAAGCCATTCAAAAATCTTCGATAATACCTGACTAAACCAACAAAAATACGACCTTCTGACACATTCTTCGGTGCTTTCCACTGAACAATTGCTTCAATCTTTTTTAGATATACTCAAATTCCATCTACTGATATCACGTGTCCCAAGAATACCACTTCGGTTAACCAGAATTCACATTTGTTAAATTTTCCAAACAACAGCTTCTTTCGCAACACTTGTAACACAATTCGTAAATGTTGTTCATGTTCAACTTTTGATTTTGAATAAATCAAAATATCATCAATGAAAACAACCATGAACCGATCAAGATACGGTTGAAAAATATGGTTCATTATATCCATAAACGCTGCTGGAGCATTTGTCAATCCGAAATGTATCACTAAAAATTCATAGTGACCATAACGTGTTTGGAAAGTTGTTTTTGGTACATCACTATCTTTTACTTTCAACTGATAGTATCCTGATCTCAGGTCGATCTCGGAAAAGATAGAAGCTCTTTTAAGTTAATCAAACAAGTCGTTGATACATGGAAGTGGGTATTGATTCTTAATTGTTAACTTGTTCAATTGACTATAATCAATGCAGAGTCGCAACAAACCATCTTTCTTTTTAACAAATAACACCGGAGCTCTCCAAGGTGATATAGTTAGGTGAATAAAGCCACGTTCCAACAAATCCTGTAGTTGAACTTTCAATTCTTTCAACTCAGTTGGTGCCATTTGACACAGAGCTATAGATACGAAAGCTATACCAGGAAACACTTCGATTACAAATTCAACATCTCTATCTGGTGGTAATCCTGGTAATTCTTTAGGAAATACATCAGAAAACTCACAAATAGTCCAAATATTACCAATGTCTTTGCTTCCCATTTTCGAATGAATAACATATGCTAATAAATCTCCACAACCTTGCTTCAATAATTTATTTACTTGCATCGAAGAAATAATTTGATTTGACCCACTTGTTTTAACACCATTGACTTCTATGGCTTTCCTCTTTTTATCTTAAATCGAAAACTTTTTCTTGCAACAAGCTAAAGCCACTCTGTTTTCTATCAACCAATCCATACCCAAGATTATATTAAAATCACCGAAAGGCATAATCAATAAAACTACAGGAAACACTAGATTGTGAATTTTTAAAGGACAACGTTTACAACTTGATCTGCTAATACGGTTTGGCCCAAGGGACTTGATACAGACATGGCTACATTCGATATTTTATAATTCATACTCCTAGATTTAATCATATCAGAATTGACATATGAATGAGAAGAACCAGGATCTATTAAAGTATAAAGAGGTGTGGAGAATAGAAAAATAATACCTGCTACAACATTGATAGCATCTCTTTCATCATGAGTCTGTACTACATAAGCACGTGCTGACGCTCTGGTCTCAGGATGATGAGAAACTATTTCATCCCTTTTTTTCGATCCTCACCTCAAAATCGATCCACCTCTACTCGTCACTTGGCCTTTCACTGTAAAGGCGACTCTCTGAGAATCATCGGGTGAATCATTTTTGCACTTCAAAATTCTCTAGCAAAATGTTCTAATGACCCACAGCGGAAACAACCATTTGTTAATTTCCAGCATTTTCCCAATGCTTCTTTCCATAATGCTTGCAATTCTGCATCTTCAAAACTCTATTCAGTCCCTTTACACTATCGACTGGTACCGTTGGCTGACGATCTAACTCTTTAATTGGTATACTCAATCTTGCAGTAGATTTCCCAAATTCCTGTGATTCCTTACTTCTTTTTGATGTAGAAGAAGGATTAAAGTTCCCGAATCATTTACCTGTAGCACGAGGAGGTTCAACTTTCTTGCATGAATCAGAGATTGCTCAACCATCTTTGCTCGTTCTGATAAGTCCGCAAACTCCTTAACTCTCAATGCTAGTTGAGTCTGAATTTCATTTCGCATGCCCCGTAGATAACATTTGCAATTTCTTCTTTCATAGGAAATAATTAGTTTGCATACTTGCTAAGTCGTGAGTATTCTCGTTCATAATCTACTATCAACATATCTTCTTGTTTTAACATGAGAAATTCTTATTTCTTATCTTCAAGATAGAGCTGACCAATGTATTTATTCTGAAATTCAACTTGAAAAATTTCCAATTAGCCACTTCTACAGGAACGTGCCTCGTAACTTCTTTTAACCATGTATAGGTTTCCCCCTATAATAGCGAAATGACACAAATAACGCTCTCTCAAGGAGTGCATTCTAACTGTTGTAAACTTTGAATCATTGACTCTAACCAAGATTCTACCATAGATGGGTTAACTCCTTTTATTCTGGCAAACTCAGTAGTGTCATATCTTCTTATTTCTTTAATAGGAGCTCGTCTAGCCTCAGATATTGTCGTCGGGAGTGGAGTGACTCTTGCTACCCTCTGAAGAGCTTCTGTCATAGCTCGTAAAACATCATTATTAGATTGCCCTTCAATTGGGCCACTATTAGGTTTAGATTGTCGTATACCATCAGTGCAAACACTCAGTGTTACTGATTCAAATTTATCAAATTCCTGGGTGGATTCATCACCAATATGTACTTCTTGATCAACTATGTTATTAGCATCATCTAACATCTTTAAACTATAAATAAAAACATTATTATTAGCATCCAATCCCAACTCAAACTTGACTTGACTTTGGCATGTACCTCTAGAGTCACTTCCGAGCTCAATTTAGTCCGAGAATTGGCTAAACCTGTAGGCTTTGATACCACAAATGTAACATCCAAACCCATATTTGTCACTAGAGTAAGGTTATGGAGTATATCGACCAATCAAAACAAGTAACAAACAATTCATGAAAAATCATATGCATATATTAAATCATCAACAAAAAGGCGAAATTTCCCTAAATTGGACTTTAAAAGTTTTAAAACTTCCTTAGAAACATTTTAGGACTAAATAAAAATCATTTGAGAAGTTAAAGAAAAAGTTAAAAATTTTTTACGCCCGTGTGACTCACACTACCATGACATACGCTAGCGTCTTAAGCCGTGTTGGCATTCGAAGTAAGGACACATGGCTGTGTCTTGGCTAGTGCCTATGCCCATGCTCGTATAACTCATTGACTTGGGTCACATGGCCAAGCCACACGCCTATGTGCTAGGCCCTATGACAGTTGAAATAGCCTCAGATGCTCGTGTGCCAGGCCGTGTGCTAGGCCGTGTAACTACCTAACTAGCATGTAAATGAACCTACAGGGGACACACGGCAGTGTCACCAGGCCGTGCGTCATACACGGCTAAGATACATGCTCGTGTCTCAGGCTACGTGGATATAATTTTTACCTAAAACAAGCACTTTTTGAAAACCACTCAAGCATGACCACTTTACCCATCTATGCACATCTAAAAAGGGTCTTAAGTAATAATAAACAAAGTCAAACATGCTCAAGAAAGCATCTTAAGTGCCTAACCAATGTGCCCTCATTGACACCACATATAATTCTATCATCAAAAACCAATATACCATCCATAGGCATCTCAATCAACTCAAATATACAAATCATTGAATTTGCTAAATGCACAACCTACATATATCATTCCTATTCAATTCAAAACCCAAATGACACAAATAATAGCTTTCTTTATCTACCAAATAAACAACCTAGGTAAATCACCAAAATGACCAAATCATTTAAGCAAACTTTACTTTCAAGTATTGCATAAAACTTTAAATATGTATTTACAATTATTTACACTTAAAAATTCATATTCCCTAGAACTTACTAAACAAAAAAGATACTATCATTAAATTTGCATCCTAGGTACATGCCGAAAACACAAAAGAAAATGTCACCAACATTAATAGGTTCCATTTATTAGCTAACCACAAAACAAATAATATTAATATGAAATTATAACTTAACCAAATAAAATTTTAGTTCTTTTGATAATTCAAGTAACCTTGTCGAAGATCTATTAGCAATGTCGCACTCAATGCCTAGCGTTAAACTGAAAAGGAGATTGCACCCAGCACTAGTCGGATAAACCAACAATATTTGCACCCAGTGCTAGTTGGGTATACTGACGATAATAATTGTGAGCTCAACTCTAATTGGATGAACCAAGGGTGTGCCCAGCACTATTTAGATAACCGACGGTTGTGTGGCCAGCACTAGTCAGACAAGTTGAAAAAATTGTGCCCAGCGCTAGTTGAATATATCGACAAAAATCCACAGTGAGCCTAGTCTAGTCGAATTTATCGAAGACTGTACAATTATTTCCTTCCACAAATTCCTTATTCATTTTCCTTAACATTAAATCGATAATATACATACATTTTATATCAAGAGATAATTTAGCATTAATTAATTAAATAGTAATTAGAAAAATTAAGTTTGAGTCCACAAACTTACCAGAATTATGCTTATGAACAATTATTAAGGAGCTTTCTCTTTTCCATGATTGGAAATGGAAGCTCTCGTATCTCAATCTAGAAATATTAATTTTAATTAAATCAGTTACTCAACAATTATAGTTACACATTTAACCATTAACAATTGTTATTCAATCAACTTAACCCTTGCCACAAATATAACTAGACATCGGATTTCTACAATAATGTCCTCATACAACCGAGTATATTTATATACTTATGTGTATATATATATATATATCTAATTCTCAACAATTTTTATACTCTTGGAATTTACCACTAATTACCATGCCATCTAAAAATTTAACAGCAACTACATCCTTAACCATTAATCCCATTCAAATCATCGTGCAATCAC
Source organism: Gossypium arboreum (assembly GCF_025698485.1). NCBI lineage: Eukaryota > Viridiplantae > Streptophyta > Magnoliopsida > Malvales > Malvaceae > Gossypium > Gossypium arboreum. The sequence goes on from NC_069071.1 coordinate 9,819,476, forward strand.
ATTAAAATGACAATTGAAATTAACATCTCTACTTCATTTAATTATATATTTTTTTCTAGCTCATAATCATTCAAAGCAAAAGAACCTTTGCATGCCAAATTTCTCCCAACAACATTAAACTCAATCTTATTATTCAATATATTACCAATGTGCAAATTATAAGATTATCCTTAACAAGTTTTTCCCTAAAACATCCATGCATTTAAGCTCACCATTAAATCCAAAAGAAAATTTAAACTACATCTATGGCATTATCCATTACTTCCAAAAATTCTCCATTCCAGCATAAAGATTAGCTAAATTAATCTATTTCCAACTCAGAAATATAATAAAGATGAAAGTCCATGTGAGATATACTTACATGCATTCAAAGATATCAAATAAAATAACCAAGTTTTTCCCTTTTGCCTTCAATGGTTTTTCAGTAGTAACAAGGAAAGAGAAAAACATTTCCCCTCCCTCCCCACTCACTTACTTTCCTTTATTATTTTCTTTTCCTATAATCATTAATATTTCTTTTTCTTTTATTTATTTCTCTTACATATAATAATTATCCTATTATAATTATTAATGATATCACTATATATATATTATTCTCATACTCATCCATTAACCCCAAAATGGACTATTTAATTAAATAGTCCTTACAACTATTTCTTTTTCTTATTAAACCATCTCTTTTAATTTTTATAATTTATTATATATTCTAATTACCAATTGTTTCAATAATATATATTTAGTATATATATATCATCATAATCTTCTACTATGAAAACCTATATAAGCAATGGCGTATTTATTAAGTCCTTTAATCAAATTCTACTTTGCCATTTAATAATAATTATTATTTCTTTCTCATAATTAATTAAGTCCCTAACAATTAAAATTATCAATTTAATATTCAATTAACTACTAAAGTAACTCCCAAAATTATAATATTAATACTTTTAAACTCGATACATTAACGCGGGGTACCAAAAGTATATTTCCCGATGCTCCCGACTTACAGGATGTTACATGGTGGCTCTAGAAGAGAAGCCTATTTGTAATTACATAGTGGAGTTACCCCTTGAAGACTCTGAGGAGAAAGAAAATGATCAAGAAAATAAAGGTGTTGAGGGATCAAATTTGAAATTTATTGAAGTGGTGCTGAGTGCTAGGATTAGAAAGTTAAATATGAAAAGAGATTGGAGATTAATTGGAGAGGTAAAGGATGGGAGAATGGTAAAGAAAAAGAAGGGATGTGAGGAAGGTTCTTTAATATGTAGGTATGAGAATTATTGTGGTTTTACTCAAAACAGATTAGGTAGAAGGAACAGTTTGAGGAGTGCAACATAAAAGGAAGGAAGAAGTCTCTTTGACAAATAATGATAGGTAGGGTAAAAAAGAATATTGAGGAAATCTGTATTTGGAATGTTCCTATTGAGGTTGTGTAAATAAATATTAATGTGCAAGAATTAAGGATTGTTGTTGAAGGTTTGAGTGGCTATCCTCTAATAGCAACCAAGGAGCCATTAAGGTCATATCATGAAACTGTTAAGGGATAAGGTCCCCTCTAACAGTGGAGTACTTAAGAGAGCTTAGGTTGAATAACGACCCATATTTTATCTTTCTAACAGACATGATGAACAAAGAGGATAAGTTGGAGGGGATTAGGAGGAGGTTGTTTATGGATGAAGGTTATTATGTGAATCTTTAGGGTTCAAGTGGAGGTTTGGCAATTTGGTGGAACAATAGTGTTCAGATGAAAATTATTAGGAGTTGCAAAATTTTTTTTGAAATTGAGGTAACAAGGATATAATGTGATTACTATTGTAATTTTTTTTTATGTTTATGGTCTTTATTGTTTTGGTGATAGAGAGAATTATGGAGTGTAATTGCTTTGAAGTCTAAAAATATTTAGGGGACTTTAATGATATTCTTTATTTACATAAGAAAGAAGGGGGAAATGAATGAGACATGAGGAAATTTATCATGTTCAGAGAAATGTGGAAGAGTCACAACTTATTGACCTTGTTTATAGGGGGCTTTAATTTACTTAGGTTAATAATAGAGAAGGGGACTCGATTAGGGAGAGAATTGACAGAGTTCTCGTTAACTTAGATTGGATAAAAATGTCCTAGTTTGTAGGTGGTAAAATTTCCCATTACGGGATACTATCATGCCCTTTGGCATGTGATATAGAACCAAGAAAGCGTAAGGCAATAAGAGTGTTCAAGTTTGAAATCATGTGGTTAGAAAAGTAAGAATGTGAATGGATCGCTATTGAAGGATAGGGACAAAAATTTAATGTTTCTAAAGCTTTTCAAGTGCTGCAAAAATTAAAATCTTGCAAATAAAAGTTAATTGATTAGAGCAAAAGACTTTTTCCCCAATAGTATACCTTTTATTGAAGAATTGACAAAAAGGATTGCTAAAATTCAAGCTAAAAATGCATTAGAGAAAGACTATCAATTGGTGTAGAACTCTAATTTTACAAATGCATAATGTATGGGAATATGGGGAGCAATATTGGTTTCAAAGATCGCATGTTAAGTGGCTGAAACATGGGGATGAGAACACAAAATTTTTTCACCAAAACACTATGCAGAGAAGAATGACAAATAAAATTATAGGCTTAAAAGTAGATGCTGGGTGGATTTATTATGAAGTGACAATTTAGAGAGAACTTGTTAGATTTTTTAGTGAGTTGTATTGTTCAGCTAGAGATAGGGAGTGGGAGAATGTACAGGAGGTGGCATATAAGGTGGTGACATATGATATGAATGAGCTATTAATCAGGGAAGCTACAAAAGAAAATATTTTACTAGCTGTTTTTTTCAAATGGGTAATTGAAAGTATTGGTGTTGGATGGTTTTGGAGGGGTGTTTTATAAATTTTTTTGGAGTATTTTTAAACATAGTATATGTCTTTATGTCAAGAGTTTCTTTTGAGAAGGGAATCTATCAAGAGAAATTAATTGTACTAAGGTGGTGTTAATTCCAAAAGTGCAGAAATTGGAGGAACTGTGGCAATAAAAACCAATAAGTTGATATAATTAATTTACAATACCATTTATAAGGTATTTACGAATAAAATGTAGATGGTTAATAATAGATGTATCTTTCAGATTCAGAGTGCATTCGTGGAAGGAATGCAACACCCCTTACCTGACTCGATCACAGGGTCTGAGCAATAGGATGCCACATTCGTTGCCGGAGCAATTGCTGTCAAATAATCAGAAAAAAATCATTCAAGCATTCAATCATATCATAAAACACATTCATATAATGACACACAATCAAATTTGAGCCTTAATTGAGACTACAAAAGCTTTTTTGAGTTGATCCTAGCATGGAATAGGACCAAATTGCAATATTTTCAAAATTTTAGATCAGGTATCGATACCCTTGTCCAGGTACCGATGCCATATTGAGCTTTAATTTTTAGAAAAATTGATTTAAAATAGATGTATCGATACCAGGTATGAAGTACTGATACCCTTGTTAAGGTATCGATACTTTATTTTTGAATCGAAACTATTTATGTAACACCCCAAACCTGGCCTAGATGTTATGGTCGAATCTGGCGATGTCACATGGAATGGAATTTGAAATCGAAGTTATCAAGTTAAAGCAGTTTCTGTTTATTAGCTTTTATTTATCTTTAGTCCATTTCAAAACTATTTTCTTGTTAATTTGATTCGTTTAAAAAGATATTCTGTAGTGGAAGCTTTTAAAACAGTGATATTTAAAGAAAATCGTTTGCGTTTAGGAAAAAACATTGTATGTAATAAAATCGAGTTTTCGTTGCAGTTCTAAAGTTCATGAAAATAGTTAAAATCCAAAACCATGGCAAACAGTCCAAAAGTCCAAATTACATAAAAAATACCCCAGAAAGCAAATAGGAAATAAAACCACAAGTGAAATTAAAATCGTTCACTCGACATGTGGTCAACATTGAGTCCTCTGTTGCACCGATCTATCTAAGTCTGGGGATTACCTGTACAGATGAAACAAAAAGGGGTAAGTTTATGTAAACTTAGTGTGTAATCCCCAAAGAAGTCATGCAAATAGTCAAACAACAGTTATCAATAAAATACAGTAGCCCATTACAGATTCAGATACAGTTTAGGCCTTAGCCCATTTAGATTTAGTTTTTGATATAAATTAGGGCCTTAGCCCATCTCAGATACAGTATGCATATAGTACAAAAATCAGTATCCTACCCACTAGCCTTTACACACCATCTCTGACCATCCCTACACACCATGTGGGGTTTAAAACACTACCTAACCCTACACACCAAGTCGTACTGAATGCGGCACTTATCAGAAATATTGCAGCTGAGTTGCCAGATATTAGGCATGAAAGCCTTTCAGTACACTTCCTCCAATAGTCAATCATCCCACCCCAATGCAGATGCAACTAAACATGCTCAATGCAGATATACCGAAATATATGCTTACATGTTAATATTCAGTTATTAGTCATACATACAGACCAGTAAACATGCATAAATTTAACATGCTCAATATATACATTGTATGTTCAGATCACACGATTTAGGGTCTAAGTAGCTTTTATCGACCCTACAGTAGGTTCACAGTCGACTTGGGCGACCCGAGCAACCCTATGAAACATTTTAGCTAAATAGGCCCACACGCCCATGTGGTTTGCCAGTGTGGGCCCACGTGCCCATATTGGTCTTGTCTCGTGTGGATCACACGGCCTTGGCCAAATTACCATACGCCTGTGTGCACTACTTGTGTGGACCCACACACCTATATAGCCCACATGACCCAATTTAGTTAAGCCCGTGTGTCGCACACGGCCTACTTGGCCATCACACGGCTGTGTCTGGCGCACGGTCGTGCCTTCATCGACCACATGACCATGTCATCCACACATGGCCTACCACATAGGTGACCATATGCCTATGTGGTGTCGACAGTTTGCAATTTTGGCTTTCACCGAATCTCATTTTTTGCGTTTTTGAATACACACCTGGTTTGTTTTTTGCAGCTAAGGCAATCCCGAGACAACCAGAACCTATAATTGATACACCAAAGCTCAAGATCAGACTTAAATCACAGTTAATTCAAAACTACAGAATCAACAAAAATGTCGTTCGAACACCCAACACTTACCCCAACTCTTCGTACAATCTTGATTACAAATCCGCGAGAGGAGTGATCCGAACTTTACGATTTGCTGCTACCAAAACAATAGATATACCTAAGTCCCGATAGGGAAACAATAGTTACAGAATGCTTAAAAACTTCACTTACCACTCGAACGATGGATAACGAAAACTCAAAACGCAGGAATTCGACAGCAAAATCAGTAGAATTGGAAAAAGAACAAAATTTTGGGAAAAGAAAGAAGAGGAACTGACGTCAACTATTTTTGGGAAAGATGGGAAAATTTTTGGAAAAAAAAGAAATTAATTTTGAAAACAAAAAGGATTTTATCAGGCTAACTTCCAAATCCCATATTTTTCTCCCACTAATCCATACTACCAGAAACCCTACTCCATCGAAACTCTACAAGCCAACAGAGCAAAATTAATTGCAATCCTGCTTGCACCACAACTCAAACACAAGAGCTTCAGCAAACTAACACTCAACTAAACCACTAGACTAGCAAGCCCATTCTGATATGATTCTACCAATAATTAAATATAAGCCCATTCAGTAAGTATAAAGCTTAAGTTAGAAAAATACCAAAATTTGCCAAAGACAAGGCTTGAACTTGAGACCTCTTACACACACCCAGAACACTTAACCATTGAAGCAAATACAAATTTTAAGTCACATTTCCATAAAAGCTGAAATAAGAATTTTGGGGCGTTACAATTTAAGTTCAACGTTTAAGAAAAAATTGAGGAAAAGTACTAAGTACCAATACTTGTACCAAGGGTATTGATACCTTAGTACCAAATATGTCAAAAACTTATTTTGGTCTCTTTTCCATGCCTAAACAAACACAAACTTAATTGGTGCTTAAAAGCACACCACAAACCTACACAAAATCAATTCATGGCATACTAAAACACCTAAATTCAACAATTCCTTAATCAACCAAACATTAAATATCAATTAGACACTTAATCATGTCATTTATACCTATGAATTCACAAACCATTTAAGCATGCTTAACCATTCATTTCTATCATTTAAATCAAACCATTTCACTTCCAAAATTTGTCATTCATATGCTTCATCTATAGCTTAACTTGATACCAACATATACACTTATATATATAACCATTGATAAATCCCAAAATCAATCATTAAAAAAGGTTCAAATCAAACTATCATCCAAATTAACACACACATGTTAACACCTATGCACATCTCAAACCATTTGTCAAGCATACTTATTCAACAAGAAAATTAACATGGTCAAAATCATGTTTCAATCCCAAAACTACTCAACTATAATCACTTTCATGTTGTTATCATTTCATAATACATACCTCAAATATGCCATTCAAGCATTTCCATTTCAACTAATTACAACACATTTCATTTCATGCATTTACCTAATTTCAAGCGATAACTGTAACAGCCCATTTTTCAATAGTGTCAGAAACAATTATTTCGGGACCACAATTTTGACGAGTTCAGTCCTAAAATTTCTAAAAGTTTCGAGGGTTTAAAAAGGAAATTAACCGCTTTTATTCGGTAAAAGACGGTTGGTGCCCATTTTATATGATTATGTTATTATTATTTAAATTTTTAATATTTAAAAACATGTTAAATTATCTAACAAAAGGAAAAGACAAAAGATATTCATTCTCATTTTTCATCCATTATCGAATTTCCACCATTTTCAATAAGAATGAAAATTTTCAAGCTATCAAACCTTCGGCCCTCTTTCATGGTAAGCAAATCGATTATGTTTCTTATAATTTTTGTTTTTGAGATCGTTTCAACTAGGTCCAACTAACCCGTATCTCTGATTTCAAAACTGTTAAAGATTTTAAAACTTGCCATAGATGAATCTTAGATGTTTTTGAGATAAAATGGTAGATTTGGAAGCTATAAAATGTTTAAGACTATTTTATAAAGTGATTTTACTAATTTTAAACATAAGTTCTAAATTATTAATATCTTGAAATTGATATGTAATTTGCAAAATTTTTATAATAGGTGGCTATAATTAAATGTATTTGAAGTTGGTTTAAATTTTTACTAGATGTTTTTTTTATAATAAGTTGGCAAAATTTCATATGTGATAGATATCCATATTTTCTTAATGCTTATATGATGTAGTGTATATGGCTTACTTGATAAGATGAACGGAATAAATAGAAAGTAGTAGAGGTATGAATAAAAGTCATAATGTTATGATACGAATGAAAATGTCCTTGTCTTGATTTGGACGTCGAATGTTGATGAATGCTAATGATATATAATTTTTATAAGATAAAGGATTATAATGAAATGAATTTATCTATGTTAAATTGTTGGACTGAATTATATGATTGTAATGATATGTACATGATGATGCATGAAATGAATGTTGTGATTGTGATGCAAATATCTATGTTTGTTTGGCCTTATATGATGTCATGAGCATGAATTAATTTAATTAAATGAATGGATAAGTAAAGCTATCTAGAAAACATAGAATGTATGCATAAGTATATTGTCTAAATGGGACAATAGGAAAATTTGTGTAAGCCAACATGAATGTTGCATTGCCTGAATGAATGACATGATTTTGATGATGTTGCTATGATGATGGAAGTTGTGTCATATGTGTATGTATAAGAAAGTCGAGTTAGAGGTCCTACAACCCCTCCCCCTTACCAAAGTGGTACTTGTAATGGAATTTCATGAGATTTGTATTGAATAAGTTTCCGGTTGAGAACCCAAAGAGTTCAGTGATAGAATAATTATAAGTATGATCAGAGATTGAAAATGAGCTGATAAGTAAAGTCAGAGTCAATAAAGTATCGGATTGATATAAAGATTATTGGAATTATGCACTGTCCCAGTTAGAGAAGGAAATTCTCTTTGGTAAATCAAATTACTCAGGTGCAAAGTCGAGAAAAGTGTAAATCAAAATTTATTCAGAACTGACCTTCTTTAGTGAATGGTTTAATATGAAATTTGTGATGGTAGAACTAGTTGGGGAAATGATATTTGAAATGTGAACTATCTGAGTGTGACAGTTATGACTAGACAGATTTAGTAGTCTCTTTTGAGATGTTCTATGTGTTTACCCGTTCTCAAAAATATTTCTATGGCTATTGATCTTTTGAAGAAATTCTTGTTATATGGGAATGTCTTCTAATTCTAGTGTTGGATGAAAGCATTGGTAGTCTGACTGGTTTATAATTTATATTGCTCTATTTCATCGGGTATTCTATTCCATTTCGTCTGATAAGAATTGATGAGAGAATACATATGATATTATGATTCTGGTTTCTTCTACTTGATGCTTCATCTGATATATATGTATGGGAAGATATATTGTTCTTGTTATATTTGATTCCAAGGGATTAAATGATATTTTCTTTTGGACTTTCTTTCTTTGAAGAATTATCTGGGTATTCTCGTATTTTCTCTATGAGTTTGGTTTTCGATTCTCGGCATAGTATCGTATCTTGGATTTCTTTATTTGGTTTTCTTGTTATCTTTGTTCTATAATTTGTCAATTATGACTCATGTTCGAAGTACGTTCTTCAGCTCGTGATAATTATGTCAAATATGACTATACTTCTAATTTGATCTTGGTAATGTGGTGATTTTAGTATTGGGATTTTTTTTTTCTAATTTCTGTGTAAGGATTTGACATCAGTAAAGGCATATGTGATAAAAGCGCGAGTTTCAGCCGGTATGGTGAATTATTTATTTGAAAGATTTCATGTGACAATTATGTCAGGATTATTTTTCTCAAGTCTGATAATATAATTTCATTTTTGTACTGATAAAAGAGTAAATAGTTTGAACGAGAAGTGTATATTTATTAGAAAGAGTTGGATATTAGTTAAAGTCACTACGAATGATAAGGTTTTCGCCTTGTGAAAGCTGAAAAGTTTATTACATGTTGACAAAGTTTGGATAGATGAGAATATTGGTAACCAAGCGTCCGAACTAGACTAGTCTACATTGAGTAAAGACTTCCTGACTTTCAGTAATGTACCGTTGTATGAATTGTGATGTGTTTCAAGACAGTGAGGTAATGTGATAGTTTAGAGCTTTCGATGTTACATAAAATCGGAGTTGTTAAAGGGGTTAAAGCCGAGCATTGGAATCTATCAAAATTATCCTTGTCAGTGTTGATATTGGGATGGAAATGAGAAGGATTATTCTTGAGGCCATATCCAAATTAATTTCCATGGCAGAAAGAGGAAAATGTGATGTATCCTATTGTTAAATGTTTAGCGAGATCTATAAATCATATCTCAGATTGAATGAATTCCTACTCATCAGATTCATGGAATTTTAGGTCTCTTTGATTGTTGGATTTCTTGGAATTCCGGTCTCCATTAATCAAGTTAAGATCCGAGTTTTATGTCATGATATCATGGGAAACTGAGAAGGGTTGAAAATTTAAGAACAGTTGAGAGTTGAGACTGTAAGCTTTCAGATCATATGAGAAATTAAAGAGATGTATTGGAGGTACAGCCTAAGTGAAAGTTCTTCGGCACCGAATATGAGATTAAAAGTGAAGACCACTTTTCTGGTAAGATTTTCGGGGACGAAAATCCCTAAAGCGGGGAGAGTTGTAATATCCTGATTTTGGGCCTAGTCGGAATAGCGGTTTCGTGACCACAAAATCTGAGATAGAAATAATTATTTTATGATTATTTTGAGGTCTATGATATGATTGCATGATTGTGTGAAAATTTCGTGAAGAAATTTTATGCATAAAGCGCTTAAATTGAAATTAGGGACTAAATCGAATAATTTGTAAAACTTGCATTCTAGAAGTTTCTAGTATGAAATTGTTTTGAAATATTAATTAGGAGGTCTTAAATAGCAATTTTACCAATTTCTAAGTCTATGGACAAAAATTGGACATGGACGGAATTTTTGGAAAGTTTAGTAGTAAGGACATTTTGGTCATTTAAGGGTAAAATGAATTAAAATACAAAATTAAAAGCCAATTTTGCTCATCTTCAACCCCATGGCCGAATATAGCAAGGAGAAACCATGGCTATGGTTTTTCAAGCTTTCAAGCTCGATTGTAAGTCCGTTCTAGCCTCGTTTTTAATGATTTTTACGTTTTTTGAGTCCCGGTAGCTCGATTAAGCTTATGCTAGCAATAATTCAACCTAGGGTTCATATTTGGAAACATACCCATAGGTGAAATTTGTGTATTTTGGTGCTTTATGATAGAATATGAGGTTTTAAATTATGTTAGAAAACTTGTACTACTCGGTTTTAAGTGAAAACGAGCAAAAGGGCTTAATCGGTAAAAATACCTAATAGTCAGAAGTACATGTTAGAGTGAGAATTTGATGTTACCATAGAAGGGAAAAATGATCAGCATGTCAGAAAACATAAGAAAATAGGCTGAAGTTTAATTTACGAGCTTTGGGGTAAAAGTGTAAATATGCAAAAGTTTAAGGGCAAAACTATAATTTTGCCAAAATATGATTTTGGGTCAATTTGTATAATGTGAGTCCTAATTAGACTATATTTTAAATGATAGAGCAAGGAAAACTAAAATTCAGGCTAAAATGGGGAAAATACCAAGTTGTGGACGAAATGGTAAAAGTAGCTATTTTCGCATACGAGGTAAGTTCATATATAAATGTTGGTAACATAGTTATTATTTTAAATGTCTTAATGTTATTTAAATGATATGATAATTATTATGAAATATTATACTGTGATAATTGTTTGTTAATATGTCAAATTATGTGATATACTTGGAAAATGTGAAATACTACCGAGTATCGGTAACGGCATTCCGTAAAAGATGGTTGAGACACATGATCGGGAAAAAGGTCACGTTGAACCTTAGGAATGGATTAAGATACAAGTGACATGTCACTAGGATATTTGGGCATCCGAACTCGTTGAGTTGAGTCCGAGTTCACTTATGGATGCGAATGTCCGAACTCGTTGAGTTGAGTCCGAGTTCGAGAGATGTAACTAGGCATCCGAGCTCGTTGAGTTGAGTCTGAGTTCACTTATGGATGCAAACGCCCGAGCTCGTTGAGTTGAGTCCGAGTTCACTTATGGGCGGGTTACATGGTAGCTTGGCTACATACGTGGCATTTATGTGCAAACTTTCCATGTATCCGAATTATATTCCGATGTGTTCAACGGGTAAAATTCTACTCAAATGGAAGAATACTCGAGATGAAAGGGACGTATTGGTAAGTGTTGTGAAATGAATACTTTGAACAGGTATGTACTTAACCCTCGGGTTGAAAACTCGATATAACAACAATATGGTAAGATGATAAATGAAAATGTGATATGAATGTCTCGGTGATGATTATGCAAATGATGTTTTATGTTTGCGTATATAGTTGTGTTACTTGCTATTTGCATGTGAGCTTACTAAGCATTTATGCTTACTCCTCCTTTTCATTCCTTGTAGTGTTGACAAGCCAGCTCGAAAATCGGGACGGTCGGAGGCACACTCACACTATCCAGTATACCATCTTGGCATAGTCATTGAAACTCAGACAAGGAGATATCTGATTCAGTAATACACAGAGGTCGAGCGCTTGAACCTCAAACAGGGAGACTTTAACTAATAAACTGTACTAATTTCCTAGACCAAAAATTCTATAAAAAAATTATTAAATAGATATATGAGTCTAGTTTTAGGGAAAATTTACGGAATTGGATTTCGAGTTTTGGAACTCAAGATATGAATTTTTAAGCGACTATGACGCAGATTGCTAGCTTGACTGAAAATTTTAAAAATAAATTGTTTGAGCTGTTTAAGTAATGAATTAAGTCTGTTAACACCTCGTGTTCGACTCTGGCGACGGTCTCGGGTACGGGGCGTTACATGGTTTGCTTGAAAGTTAAAGAAATGGCAAAGCTTAATTGGTAATATGCATGTGAATTTAATTGTGGTATGAAATGGTGTAAGACTTGGTTTGAATGGTATTTGATTTGAATTATTGATTTATTGGCACCAATGAGGGCACATTGGTTGTTTGATAAAATGATTAGGTGAATTGATGTTTTTGAATTGGGAATAGACATGTTTTCGTGTTGGTTTGAATAACATGAAATGACATTTTAGGTTATTTGGTTTGATTGGTATGCAAATTACTTAAAATAGGATATTTATGTTGCATACGGGCTACCACACGGCCGTGTGTCACATACGGGTGATTGGCACAACCTTGTGCTACATGTTTAGGGTGAATTTTAGTACACATAGCCACAGGTTGTTACATGGCCTGGCAACACAACCGTGTGACCCTATATTACATGTAATTAGGTTATTACATGATTTGAGGACACGGGAGTGTGGCCTTGCACCATGCAGTATTAGGCTGTCACACGGCCTGGCCACATGATCATGTGACCCTTGTTTTGCATTTATGCCTGTTAATTTGTAAATGTTTTAGATTGGTCTCGATTTTAGTTTCAAATTTGCTCAAAGGCTTTGGTAAGCCTGATTAAGACTTGGTTTTGATTGTAATGCATGCTTAACATGTAATTAGTTTATATTTATTGATTATTGAGTATTATTGAAGAAATTGCTTGTGAATGTTCCGGTTTACTATGTAGCATCCTATATCTTGGGTCTAACAGCTAGATCGAGTATAGGGTGTTACAATAACCTTATTCGGGTTATCATATACCACGATCATCACAAGCTACCAAAACTCAACATTGGCATTTATAACTTTTTGTACAAATACTAAAACACTTATAAGCATTAGACTCACATCCAAACATCCTAGACATACATGCCACAATTGAAATTCAAAACATTTATACATCTATTGATTAGTATGGGATAGTATGAGCTCCAAACATTGATTCGGCTTGACACGTCCCGCAAAACAATCTACAAGGAAATGGAAAAGTAAACGGAATAAGCATATTGTATGCTTAGTAAGTTCATAGGCATTAAATGACAACTTACCTCAATTTACAATTTAATATGATAAACTAATAGCTTCTCTATTTTTGCCTAACATAACAACACAGATCAACAAAGTGAGTTCAACATTTATCATATGATTTAGAAATTCAAACATATAACACTTCAATTCACTTATTTAATCAACATTTAATCAATTCACTATCATATTCATATCATTCCACCTATATAAAAAAATACATCCAATTTCAATTTAATGTTAATCACTATGTTATTTCATTATTCAAATTCTAAGTCGAATTCATTGATTCATCACATTTTCATATCGACCGTCTGGGTTTGTATAATAAGTTCGCATGATCTTTCACCTGCTATCAATATTCGTTTATCGCAATATGTATTTGTATTATTAAATCACAATATCAACCCAATTCTAATATCATATATCCAATTTACATTTTATATCCCTATTAACCTGATTCGGACTCAAACAGATATACGAATCCAATCAACACACCAATTTGACACCTAGTGTGTTATCGAACAATTCCGAAGTAAATAAGTTGCGCCTTATGCTTATTGGTATAACCAACGTACAAATGTACCTTGCACTAATCGACCCTTAGTCGAAGTAACCCATACTCGACCTATCTTATGGCATGCAAATTATATCGGGCTTTGTCCAAACAATTAATAGGGTAATAACCATTCAATTTTCAATAAACAGTCAATTCACCATTTATCATATTCAATTCATCAATCAAATAATCATTTCATTCATATAATAGCATGAATCATCTTAATTTCAAGCCAATTTCTTAATTTCACTAAGTTACACTACTTTTAATTTTATTCAATTAACCTCTATCTCAAAAACTAGTTAAATCTTTCCCAATATAATTCAATCAATCATAATTAGCCATCTTCATCTAATATCTCAAATTACAATTCATAATATTTAATTTATCAGTTCTTTACGATTTAGTCCATATCTCACCTTTTGTACTGAATTGTAAACATTTCAAACTACTACTAAACATATACAAATTCATAAATAAAATATACAACAATCTAAATACAATCATACCATATGAACTTACCTAGTTAAATCAACAAACAAGTTGAACTTTAAGGACTATTAAATAATTTTTTCCTTTCCCGATTATTTCGATTTAATCTAATTTCCAATTTATTTAATAATTCAATTTAATTTATCAGTTCCAAACATCTTATATCACCATATTATAAGCATATGTCAGTCCAATTTATTTATTTGAATGCCCCTAAATTTTTGCATTTTATTAAATTTAGTCCTTAAAACTGGAATTGCCATATTTTTCAAAATTGAGCTTCAATTTCTAAATCAATCTCAATTACATCATTTTAAGACCCTCTATCCTCCATAATTACATAAACTTTATACCAATTTTGAATTATTTATAATTTAGTCCCTATGTTTAAAACTAAGAATTTTCACTTTACAAATTCGTCTTTTTTTTCATATCTAAGCTTAAAATCTAACAATTTATCACCAATTTCATCAAGAACTTATCAATGGTAGTTTTTAGAAACTTTAACAATTTTGCAATTAGGTACACGGGTTAGCTAAATGAAGCTCCCTAGACCTCAAAAACATAAAAGTTACAGGAAAAAGACTAAATTGACATACCATGCAAAAGAGCTGAATGTTTGAAGCATTATGAATGGATTCCTAGGTTTCTTGATTTTTTTTGGTGGAAAAGAATGATGAGCAACAATGTTCCTTTCTTTTCACTGTTATTTACTTTTGTAACAGCCCGGTTTTAGCTAAATCAGAACAGTGGTTTCAGAACCACAAATCTGAGGTCAAAAATTATTTTAATATTATTTGTGGTGTTTATAGCATGTGAATATGTATATTTGAAAATTTTGTGAGATAATTTTATTGTTTAATAGCTTAATTTGAGAAAAAGGCTAAATCGCGTAAAATACAAAAGTTGCATTCTATATGTTAAAAGTGCCTAATTTTCATGGCTTATTAAATGTGAGGTCCTTATGTTGTAATTAGACCATTGATAGTGGAGATGCACATTAGTGGGCATCCATTATGTGTTTTTATATGATGATATTAAAGGTTATAATTGTAAATGGTTTAATAATGAATTAATAAGTTTAATAAAATCATTTTAGTCCATCTTTTCTCATCTAACCGATTGAGGAAGATAAAAACACCATGGATGGAGCTTCAAATATTCATCCATAGTTTAACCTTGCATGTAAGTTCATTTTTCATTCCGTTTTTTGATGATTTTTACATTTTTGTTATCGTTGTTTTGAGTACTAGCTAGCCCATACCTTAATTTCTAAATTTTTTGATGATTTTGTGAAATTCTATTGATAAATGCATGAGTTTTATGATGTTTGATGATGAATTATAAAAGCTTAGTGCTTGATATACATGTTTTGTAAAGTGATTTTGAGTAAAAATGCATATTCGGGGTTAAATTGAGAAAAGTGTAAATTGAAGGGTTAAATTGTAAAATAAAAGAGATTTTTGGCCTGCTAATGGTCCCTATGAAATTCGGTCAAGCATGGGTTTAATTGAATTTCATGAATTTTATGTTTTTATGAAATAGGGACTAAATTGAGAAAATGTGAAACTTTAAGGGGTAAAGTGTAAAAATGCTCAACTAGGTATTTTTGGATGAAATTGAATGAATTTGTGATTAAATGGGTTAATTCTGAATACATATAGATCAAGAAAGAAAGAATTCAGATTTAGATTAGGGAAAATCGAAGGTTATCGAGTAATCAATCTGATTCGTTAATTCTGAGTACGAGGTAAGTTCGTATGTGATAAACATTGTTACAGTTATGTTTTTAATGCTTTAATAATGCATAAATTATGAGTACTATTGCGTACAATGGCAAATTGACTATGTTTGGCACTTAGTGTGCGTTTCGAGATAGCTTCAGCTATATATAGCACTTAGTGTATGAGTTGGAATAGCTTAGGCTATATGTGGTAGTAAGTGTGCGATACCAAGATAGCTTCAGTTTAATGTGATGGCACTAAGTGTGCCATATCGTTATAGCTTCGTCTAATCAGTTTTGCACTAAGTGTGTGAGCTTCTTGAGTATTGAAAGATTTTTGGATGGATTAACGTATTGAACAAAAAGGTGAAAATATAATAAATAAATACAAGAGTGTATAGGTACTTACGATACCTATGTGGTAGTTGATACTATGTGTACGAAGCTTGATAGATTTGTATATATATGATAAATGGTCAAGGGTTAGAATTAAGTGATAATATGTGACTTATTAAGTGTTTATTAACTAATTATTTGAATAATATGAACTGTCAAGTTTATTAATTACGAACTTACTAAGCTATGAAGCTTACTATGTGTTATTTGTCTTTTTTTTTATAGATTATCAAAGCTAGCACGGACTTGGGGATCGTCAGGAAACATTATCACACTATCGATCATCTTGTTGGTACTTTTGAAGCTTTGTATATATGGTATATGGCATGTATAGGCTAGTGAGTTAATGGTATGTTTTGAGATTGATATAGCCATGTGATTTTGGCTTGCTTTTGTTAAAAATGTTGATATGTATTTGGTCATTTAAGTTGGCTTAAATTATGTGATGTATATAATGTCCTAAGTGTTGGCTTGATTGGAATGGTTGTGTGGATGCTCTTTTGGATAGTTATAAGTTGTGGAATTATTGCTTGGAATTTGGTATATTTTGGTACGATTTGAGGATAATGAATTGATAAGTTTGAGAAGCATGAATTGTTTGATAAAAAGGTGAGAAAATGCATTTAGAAATTATGTAAACTTGATGCTTTTTGCATATGGATTTGTGTAGTGAATTGAATGGTTATAGATTTCATGATATGTGTGTGAATTGGCATGTTTTGGCTGCCTATATATGTATTGAAATGATATCATTTTGATGGCTAGATGCGAATGAGAAAATGGTGGCAAATTGGCTTTATAAATAGCCTATTTTTGTCCACACGGGTAGAGACATAGACGTATGTCTCAACCGTGTGCGACACACGGTCGTGTGTCCTCTAGGGTACCCTTTTGAATTAAGATAGTATATTCTACAGTTTTGACACGGTCTAGACATACGGTCATGTCTATTGGCCATAAGGCACACGGGTTGGCACATGGCCATGTGGTCGGTCGTGTGACCCAAGTCAATAACCTCTCTAGTTTTCCCACGGCCACAGCACACGGACGTGTCTCCGGCCGTGTGGCACAAGTTAGTATGTATGTCCTGTTTTCACACTACCTATGATACAGGTGTGTCTGGTGACCGTATAAGGCACACGGGCGTGTGACTCTTATATGTTTGAAAATTTTCTAAGTTTCTCAAAGTTTGCAAATATTATCGGTTTAGTCCCGAACCACTTCTAAGCATGTTTTAAGGTCTCGTAGAGCCTTATAAGGGACATTGTGAATGTTTTGAATGGATTTTAAGTATGAATGTATAAATGTATGTGAATGAGGTGTGTTATTTGGTAATGCCTCGTAACCCTATTTCTGTGGCGAATACGAGTTAAGCGTGTTGCAACTTTAATGTATATATTTATACATTATAATATTTTAATTAAATTTTTAACATTATTTATAATTAAAATCACACCTATTGTCCAGTATATTCTAAAATGGCTTAATTTCCATTTTATACTTTGCTAAAATTGGTATATAAGTCCTTAAGTCTTTGGCCAATTATAAATATATAGTTGTAAACTTTTACAATTTAGTATTTGTGACATAATTAACTATCAATTTGATAAAATTAAAAGACCAAACTTTAATATATTTTTATACTAACTACGTAAATATTAAATAATAATATTTACTAACTCGAACATTGAAAATATGGTTCTGAAACTGCTGTTTTTGACACCACTAACTTTTGGGTCGTTACAAAAAAGACAAATACATGATAATGTATTGATTGCGTATAAAGATTTCCACTACCTTAAGTTGAAAAAGAAAGGAAGGAAGCATGGAATGGCTCTCAAAGTTGATATGAACAAGGGGTAAAGTAGTGTGGAATGGGATTTTTAAAGGCAACTTTGAAGAGAATTTATTTTGGTGCTAACTTGTTTCAGAGGTTAGGCAACGGATCCTCTATCACCTTATTTGTTTGTGTTTTTTTATTGATGTGTTGTCTAGATTAATTAGTACATCTGTCGATGAGGGTAGGTTGGTAGGTTTTATATTAGGTAAGGAAAGCCTCTATTCGTCACATCTTTTTTTCATCGATGATTCATTGCTCTTTATGGAAGACACTACAAGAAATTCTAAAGAGTTTATGGGCATTGATTATGAAACAACGTCGGCAAATGCTGCAAGGCCTAAATACATACTGGGCAAGGATTTTTAAAGGAATATATTTTCCCAATAGTATATTGTTAGAAGCCAAGAAGGGGGCTAGAGCATCATGGACATGGGTGAGTCTTCTGGAGGGTAGAGATTTTGTTAAATAGGACATCAGGTGGCAAGTGATGAATGTTGAAGAGGTTGATATCTAAAGGGATAAATGGCTATAGAGTGGGTTGATTGTAACGACCCAAATTTTAAGGTCATCAAAAAAGTGAATTTTTGGGTCTTCGATTCTGAAAATGAGATTCGTAAATATTTATTAGAAATATTTACGAAGTTAAGTGAAAGGTTAATTAGATTTTAATCAAACAAATTTAGCTTAATTAAGGTTAATTTAGTGAAAGGACTAGATTGAATAAAGTGTGAAAGTCTAGTTATAAATTATAGAAAAGTCAAAGGACTAAGTTAGCAAATAAACCTTAAGAGACAAGTGTGTGGTAAGTAAAAATACATATGTAATATTTTAATTGGTACAAATGTATGTATATATATGAATTTACTTATTATATAAGTAAATAATTATATAAAGTAAATTTTATTAAATTATATAATTATAATATATAAATTGAATAAAGAATGAATAAAGAAAATAAAAAGAAATAAAACATAAAGAAAAGAAAAGAGAAAGAAAGTCACGAATAGCGGGGAAAGAAAGAAGGAAAAAGGGAAAGAAAAAGAAAAGGAAAATTTAGGGTTTTAGAGTTTCAAGCTTAATTGTAAGTCAATTTAATCCCTTTTCTTGTAATTTTGGTGTCTATGGAAGTATTTGAATTATGTTGAAATTTAGGAAGATAGTGAATTTTTAGATGTTGATTAAGTTGAATTATTGAGTAAATTATGAGATAAAATGATAGAAATTCAAGTTAGAAGTGAGAGAAGGATTAAATTGTAAAAAGAGATATAAGTTTTGAAATAGTAGGGATTGAATTGAGAGAATTCTATGATTAATGTTTTATGCTGTAAAATTTAAGAGTTGAATAGTCTAAAGTGATATTTGAATGAAAATATAGGATTTATTTTGAAGAAAAGAATGGTTATAGTGGAAGGACTAAATTGGAATTTATGTAAAAGCTATATGGAAATAAAAGAGTGTGATATTAAATAACATACATTGATAATTTTAAATATTAAATTTTATGTAGCCAACGTAGCATCAGAAACATCATCGAAAAAGGGGAAGGAGAAAGTAAATGAGGATATCGAGTAACCTCGAGAATTACGGTTTGTATTTCTATAAACTATGCTTAATAATTTAATAATTGTAATTGTTATTTTTAAATCGTTAGTATGTATGATAAATGATGTGATAAAAATTGTTACTATTTCTGCTCCAAAATGAAATGATTCAAATACCCTATTAATAGTGTCGGGCTAAGTCGAATATAGTTGGCATGCCATAGGATTGGAAGTGTTCAGAGATATTCTGACTATGTGTCGATAAGACACTATATGTGTCGACTCATCGTTATCGCTCCGGATTCGTTTGAAGGGTACTCAGACTGATCATTCTTATTACCGTTACCTTTATGGTGTATTCTGGCTTCGGTCGATGAAACATTGTATGATATCCTGGTGTGTGGGTTGGATCCGTGTATCTGTCCAGGTCCGAGTTATGTTAATAGGGGTTAATGAAAGTACTAAAGATCGACTGCTATTGATTATGTGACTGTGACTGTTATACGATTTTTGAAAGATATCGAATGATATAAAATGTATATAAAGAATTTCTTAATTACATTTAAGAGCTATAAGTTAAAGGTAACTGGTTAAGCTACTAAGATTATGAAAGTAAAATTTTTGAGTTACAATACATATATACGGCTTATTATTGTTCTAAGCATTAGTTTATAGAAATACCACTGAGTGTATACTCAGCATACGGTTTGTTTTCGTGTACAGGTTAGGTACAAAGAAGATATCGTTTTAGCATCCCAGCCAACTCTCGTACTCGAACACTTGGTGATGTCTCTTATCTTGAGAGATGGCATGTACCTAGGTTATTTTGATGTTAACTTGTTTATAAGTGAAATTAGTGAAAAATGTTAGTAGATAGTTAATGAATGTAATGTGTGTATTACAATATAGTCCTTTTTGAATTGAATTGAATGGTATTTAAGTGCCAATTTTGAAGTAGTTTGTTTAAGGGTTATTAAATATAAGAGTTTGTCTATGGTTTGATGGTTTAATGAGTATTAAGTGTGTTTATCATATTTTGGATTGGTTGAGAGATTGTATTTAAGTTGTTTATTATTTAAGGTTTGCAAGGTTGGAAAATTTGAACTATAAGGTTAATTTTGAGTCCACACGGCTTGTCACACAGGCATGTGATCAGACCATGTGACACATAGGGCTTTAACACGGGCATGTTGATAGGCCGTGTGTCCCCTGCATCCTTAAATGTGAAGCCAGGATAGCGCACAGGCAAAAGACACGGCCGTGTGTCTTGGCCGTATGAAGGACACGGGTTTCAAGCACGGTCGTGTGTCAAAAACATGTAAAAATGGCTTTAAAATGGTGAAAAATTAGTATACCACACGGCCTAGCCACATGGGCGTGTGCCCAGGCCGTATGCCCCTCTGATACCTAAAAATTTGCATGTCAGACTTGCCCACGGGCTAGCCACATGACCATGTCCCAGGTCACACGGGCGTGTGCCCCTATTTTCAAGGAAAAATTTCCAAAGTTGCCAGTTTAGTCCCGAACCACTTCTAAAGCATGTATTGGGCCCTATAGGCCCATATTAGGGACTTTATGATGAAAATTGAAAAGAATTAATCTAGAATGCTAATTTATAACTCGATTTTGTATAAATGTTAGTGTATAAGTCCGGTAATTCCTCGTAACTCTATTCCAGTGAAGGATACGGGTTAGGGGTGTTACATTGATAAGATCATGTGATGTTTCAGATACTCCTTCAGTAAAGGTGTGTGAGATTATTGATATGCCAAATGGAAAAATGAGCTAATTGATTTTTTTTTTGTCTCTAAATTAGTCCTATAAGAGATTGTAGTTGTGCCTATATATATGCGTGGGGTTAAGGATATGATTATTTGGCCACAGAGTAAATAGGGATAGTATATAGTCAAAGGAGGCTACCATGTTTTGGAAACTCAAGAGAAGAATAAGAGTTCATGTCTCTTTCTCACAAAATTGATGAGTAGGTTTGGAGAATTATTTGGGGAATTAAGGTTCCTCAAAAAGTAAAGCTTTTTTTTTTATGGAAATGTGTAGGAATTTGGTACCTACATAAAGGGACCTATTTAAGAAAAGAAATCATGGTGCAACCACTAGGTCCTATCTATCAAATGGAGGATTAAACAATGGAGCATGCTTTTCTCATGTGTGGAGATGTTCATGGCCTTTGGTTTGCTTGTCATGTTGGTTACAAGGTTGAAAAAGATCAAATATCCACTTTTTTATGAGTGGCTGATATAGGTGAGCTCCCTTTGCATAAGGAATTCATAAAATCAAACATGCTTTCTCCGTAAAATTACTATGGCTTGTTGGCGGATATGGAAATCTAGATACAAAGTAGTATACTTAAAAGAGAAAAAAAGATGCGATGAAGATTTTTTTAATTTGAAGTAGGTTATAACTAAAATTGAAGGAAACAAAGAGGGCAGTGTTAGTAACATAAAGATTCCTTGAAGAGTAAAATAGAAAATTAGATTGGAGAAGACCTGAGCAGGGGTGGCATAAATATTGAAAAAATCCGGTTTGAAAATGGTTTTCATACACAGCAGAAAATAAAAATTTTGAAAATCGACCCAGTTTTTTATATTTATAGCAATAAGCCCTAGACTGAAATCAAACATTTGTTTTTGAATAGTTGAATTCTTGTCGCTCTCAACTTTCAACCAAATAATCTTCTCTGTTATTCTCATACCATGAATTGCTTTGAGTGTGGTCTTGATCAAATCAAATCAAACATAGAAACTAGAAATAATTTTCTTTTCTTTTGGGTGAAAAAAAAATTATCATCTCAAGTAAAAACCAATAGAATTGTTATTCTGAAAAATAGATTTAATAGCTGAGAAGAAATTCTCTCTATTTTTCAGCAGAGTAACACTATCCTAAAGTTATGTATTTAACCCTACCAATGCCATTTATTTATAGGGAGAGAAGGTAGAACCCTTGTTGAATTAGAGAAATTTATTTCAAATAGAAAAAGACTTCCTACTTAGAGTAGGATTAGTATGGGTGGCACGCCTCAAGTATTCCTACTAGCATTGGCGCCCTCTTCATATTCCACAAGGGGATTTTGGGCCACTCTCACATCAGGTTCAATTACGAGTTTTTTTTTTTTACTTTTAAACCAATACTTTATAATCTGATCCAACCCAATTCTGTTTTTCTATTTTCCAAAATAAAATTCAATATTTTTATTTAATTAAATAAATTTCTCATCCCAATTTTACCTACAGTAAAATTATGACAATTTTACCCCTAGTAAAATTTTCAAGAAAATATTTAATATTTCATCATTCAACTTGATCATTATGACTGTATGCTTTATTTTCATTTTTGGGCTTTAAAATAGCCCAAATACATAAACTCAATCTTATGATCATTTTTGAGAAATCCTTTTTCATTTCTAAATGATTTCATTTCTTATTTCTCATTTTCATTTTCATTTTCATTTCCATTTTGGAGAAAGCTACATTCATTTTCAAATGATTACAAATTTCCATTTTCATTTTGGAAAAAATCGTAATAATTTTTAAATGTTTCCTATTTCTCCATTTTACCATTTCTATTTGTTTCTGTTCATTTAATTCAACATGCAATTCATTTCTTGTTTCAACGAGCTAGTGGAAGGACTGATTGGACATATGCATTTCAGGCTGAAATGATTTATAATTAAGTTCTAGCTTTTCACCAGTTAATTATAAACTCATGTAGTCACGAATTGATTCAACTATAGTATCGTGACTGAGCTCTCTCTAATGACATTCCCTTACGAAAGCAACTTGATCAATGTTCGTCCAATGATCTTGTCATAAGTGTGTTACCCTCATAGGATATCCTTAATATTTTTGGGATAATATCTGTTCTGTAACACCCCAAACCCGAGCCCGTTGCCGGTGTCGGACACGAGGGGTTAACAAGCCAAACCCACTTATAGCACCGACCAATTTGACATTTCCAGGCAAGCTGGAAAACTGCGTCACTGTCGCCTTAAAAGGCATATCTCGAGTTACAAAACTCGGAAACTGATTCCGTAAATTTTCCCTGAATTTAGACTCATATATACATCCCTGGATTTATTTCTAGAATTTTTGGTCAGGCCAATTGGTACAGTTTATTAGTTAAAGTCACCCATGTTACAGGGGTCAACTACACTGACCTTCGCGCGTTACAACTGGAATATCTCCCTGTACAAGGCTTCAATGCTGATGTCGTTTGTTTCTAATGAAATTAGACTAAAAAAGGAATCTTTACATATAAGGAATGACTTCTAATTCCTTCTGGATAATTTGTGGTAAATTTTCAAAGTCAAGACAGGAGATCCAGAAACCGTTCTGGCCCTGTCTCACGAGAACTTTAATATCTCTTAGTAAACTGATCATATGATCGTTTCGTTACTTTCATATGAAAATAGATCCATCAAGGTTCGTTTACATAATTTATTCACTATTTAATACCATTCCTACTATTTTAGTGATTTTTCACATTCACGTCACTGCAGCTGGCAGCATCTGTTTTAAGGTAGGCCTTACCTAAATTGTAGTCTCTATGGACCAACTATAGTCTTGTCATACATAGGTCCACTTATGATCATATTTAGCCATTCCAATGGCTGATCATGTGACTAACACCCCATTCCAATCCATAATCACATCATGAAACCATATATAATTACAAACCACAAATTGAATGGTCTAATGCCATACTCCACCTTTACGAGCCATTTTCGCATGGCCGTACACATATACATCACAAAGATACTTGAAAACAACCAAGGGTAGTCCTATACATGCCATATCCAAAATTCAACTAAAGGAGTACCAAAAGGGCTTTGATAGTGTGGTTGACTTCAACTTCGATGATCCCGAATCCGATCGCTAACGAGCAAAATCTATAAAACAGAGAGCCAAAGCAACAGGTAAGCATTTTTATGCTTAGTAAGTCTCAAGTAATGAAATCGGCTTTGACTAAAGCACTACATTCACATAGCCAAATGAATCACTTTATTAATACACATTCACATAATCGTACCTACTTCACACTTCATCAATATATACATTCACAAGATATCAACCCATTTCAAGAGCTGAAAATTCGTTAGTCGATTGAACGAATATTATTTCAAACGTATCGACTTTTCCATTGCACATGTAAACATACCTTATCCTTTGGGCTTTTCGAGCGCATTAATTGGATTTATTACAGCAACCAACGCCACCTTCAACCCAAGCTTCTTCGAATACAACCGGATATAACCACACGCACGAATGCCCTCGGTCTTAGCCCGGATATAACGACTTGCACAAATGCCTTCGGGTATTAGCCCGGATATAACAACTTGCACAAATGCCTTCGGGTATTAGCCCGGATATAACAACTTGCACAAATGCCTTCGGGTATTAGCCCGGATATAGTCACTAGCACAATTGCCTTCGGGTCTTAACCCGAATATAATTACTAGCATAAATGTCTTCGGGACTTAGCCCGGGTATCATTCAATTGCTCATGCACACATAAATCAATAATCATTACACATCCATATTTCATTTTCGTTACTAAGGCTCGAACACAAACATATCACTAGCATAATTGCCTTCGGGACTTAGCCCGGGTACCATTCAAATACTCATACACACATATATCAATAATCATTACACATCCATATTTCATTTTCGTTACTAAGGCTCAAACACAAACATATCACTAGCATAATTGCCTTCGGGACTTAGCCCGGGTACCATTCAAATACTCATACACACATATGTCAATAATCATTACACATCTATATTTCATTTCACATAATTCAAGTAGGGTCATTACTCGAAGACTTACCTCGGATGTTGTCGAATGGCTTCAACGGCTATTCGATCACTTTTTCCTTTCCTTTATCCAATTGTGGCCCTCTAAGCTCTTGAGC
The DNA here is from genome assembly GCF_025698485.1 of Gossypium arboreum. NCBI lineage: Eukaryota > Viridiplantae > Streptophyta > Magnoliopsida > Malvales > Malvaceae > Gossypium > Gossypium arboreum. The sequence continues at coordinate 9,845,000 of NC_069071.1, forward strand.
TAATTCAAACAATTTCAACTTATTAAAGTCTCACTTGCTAGCCTTGGCTGAATACACATATCATTGACCCAACATCACATAACTAAGCACTTTAGTCAATTTTCTTTAATTTCGCACACATTCGGCCTTAGCTCACATCAAGGTAGCCGATTACCTAATTCAAGAATAGGCATCATTATGCTTGCCTCTAACCGAATGCATGCACAACAATTCCCCTATTGTGGCGAATATGCATGTCCATGTTAGCCAATTTTATACTTCAAAACCGAAACATCATCACATATAAACATATATCAAAACACAAATTTTACCTATCATGCAACAAGCAAAAATCGCACTTATGAGCATACCATGGCCGAATACATCACACACCATCCCTTTCAATTTTCGGTCATGGTTAAACATAGAACTCCATGTCTAACTCAAGAATGCTAAGAGAAAATTCAAGAGTAGTCAATCCATCATTACATGCATCATCAACAAGCTTCATATTTAGCATGCAATGGCTTTAACACAATATCAACCTTGGCCAAATACCATTTCCATGGAATAACAAGGATTTGAACCATGGCTAACATGAACATCAAGTTAGCAACTAAAACATGCATGAATCTCATGACACAACCTCATACATACCTTAATCTTGATGCAAGTATAGCCAAATCTCCTTCTAGATCTCTTCTAAACCAAAAGTGGAGCAAAAATCCTCCTTTTTCCCTTAGTATTTTCAGCCAAAGAATTGAGAATGGATGAACAAATTTTCTCCTTTCTTTTCCTCTACTCACGGCAACAAGGGGCATCCATCCATTTTTTTGTCAACCTTTTCTTTAATGCTAACACATTATTTAATTGCTCCCAACATGCCTCACTAACCCAACATGTTGGAAACATGTTTTCCTTTGCCCATCACATCCATCTTGGCGGCCACTATAGAATAATTTGGGCAATTTTGACATGCAAGTCCACCTTTGTGTCAACATGCACAAATAAGCCATTACAAATTAGCCTATCATTTTTTTACCATGTTTCACCTTGATCCCTATTTAATAATTTCTCATACATTTGGTAAAATTAGAGAATGAAACTTCCACATATTCATGCACACACATAGTAAGCATAAAATATAACAATTAATTATTTTTATGCCTCGGTTTTGTGGTCCCGAAACCACATTCCGACTAGGGTCGTTTTAGGGCTGTCACATGTTCTCCCAGTATGATCCTATTTTATCTCATGGTAACCATTACACTTTTCTTCATGAAAAGTCAAACACTATCAAATAGTGATCAAGTCATCCATCACAAAGATGAATGACCCGTGACCACGTTTAATTTTCATCAACCATAAAATGCCAATGAGAGGATATCATTTACCTAAATTCCACTTTTGTTAATGATGTTACATACTGAAAAAGTCATACACCCAATGAACCAGCTTTCAGTGAACTCAAGCTTTTACTTACACCAATGTGTATAAGTCACGCATACATAGTCTGTCATACACTTAGGATTTAGGTATGCCACACTATGAATGTTACAAGTTAATAAATCCATAAATGGATTCAAGATCTATTCTTCTTACGTCCAGTCCGATATACTCTTAGTCTAGTCAGTCACATCTATGTCTTTATCTTCTTGGAGTCATCCACTCTGATGCCCAAGACAAAGCATCTCCCTAACTAGACTTGATAGACGACATATTAGTCTCTCAATCGATTTGGTCATTTTCGATTAGACTAAGGACATGTTTGGGTTTGTCTAGTAATATAATCTATCTTTTTGTATCATGATCCGATCACATAATACTGTTTAATATTAGTTAAACATTAGAGAACCGGTTAGCAACATTTGCTTCCATTTTACTTAGCATGAAAAAACATGATTGGAAAATATAAAAATTATCAATGTAATTCATGAATAATTTTGTTAACCAATCTTTTCAAAAAATTTCAAGTGCACTTAGATGAAAATACTACACATAGTGCACCAAATCCAATAGTCTCCCACTTGCCCTAGTAAAGTACATGAGCCATGCTTCATTTTCTTGTGCCCCTCCATATGTTTCCCAAAGAGATCTTAGTTAGTAGAGTCTTGGAAAAAAAATCCCCAGGGTTTGTCCTCATATGCGATCTTTGACTACATCCATTATTCTGTCAAACACTACCATCTCCCTTATGATACTTTGTATCAATGTGTTTTACCATTATGTGGTTTCTTTGAGTTTTAGCTATATCCACACTGCTATAATGACATAGCTTTACCATACCTCATATTCATCCCTCCATAATGAAGTTTACAATATAACCCTGCTTGACACTTATTCACACTATGGACGCGCCATCTAAGGCAAAGGACAACACAATGTCGATTTCCTCGAATCTCGACTCATATGACAGTCATAACCAGTATATCCAATAGGAGTAAGATCTCTTCAGGAATACACAAGCATAAAATCTCTCGTTCTTCGTAAATACTTGAGTATATGCTTAACTACTTATCAGTGTCTTACTCCTAGATTTGCATGATATCGACTTACTAATAAACCGTAATTTATACATATTTTTTATCCTATGCTTAGCCTATTCATGAATGGTTTCTCTTTAGATTTGGTGAATTCGATGCTCTTAATCCTTTAATTTCATGTTTTATACTTAGGAGAGCATAGGAGAGTAAAACGGGCCGAAAACGGAGAAAATGGACCCACGTGGGAAATCAACACGGCATGGACTTTTTCACACGGCCGTGTCCCTTTGGTAGGATTGAAGCACAACTTACACGGTTATACTACATGCCCGTGCCTGTTCAACAGCCTTGAACACGGGCTGGAGTAATCGCACACGGGCGTGTCCCTGCCGAGCCCAAGTATAACCCTATTCGGAAAAGGCCAATTTGGGGGCTCTTAGGCATTCTAAAGCCTATTTAAGCACCTAATGAGGCACTTAGAAAGGGGACCCAGAGTAGGAAGTAGGGAATTACTCAAGGAAAGCCGATTGATCCATCTCAAAAGCCGGATTCATCATCAGGATTGAAGATCTCCCTTCAAGTTCCTTCGGGAGTTTTGGGTTTTCTTATGTTTTGTTATCTTTATGCTTTTGAGATCTTTTATTTCATAAGTATGAACTAAACCCCCTAAAACATTTGTCATAATTAAGCGGAGTTGATTGCACGTCTAGAGATAGGGTGATAAGATTTTATCGAATTAGGGTGAAACCTAATAAGGGAATCCATAGATCGAGTTAATGCAATTCTAGGGTGTTAATTAGAAAGAGATTTCAATTATTCAACCTAAGGTTAGACGTTATTAGTCTCGAGAGAGATAATAATATAACTTAGATATTTTTATGGATCTAGTCAAATGAATAAATCGTCTGATTCAGAGTCAAATAACAAGTGAAGTCTAGGTGGATTTTTCTTTAGGTATTGTCTTAATCAATCGAATTTTCCCAAAATTATTTTCCCAAATTTTCTTTCTGTGCATTCTTAGTTAATAATTAGTTTAGATAACCAAACCTCTTAATTTTTAGGCTAGATAATAAAAAGGAAGTAAATACTAGTACTCGTAGTTCCTTTAGGTTCGACAATTCGGTCTTGCTGAACTATGCTACTGTTCGATAGGTACACTTGCCTTAATCATGATAATAAGTTAGTCTTAAGAATGATTCATTCATAAATCTTTAAAACCTATCATGAATATCACTTATCAAGTTTTTGGCGCAGTTGCCGGGGAACTAGGATATTAGGAACATTCGATTTTTATTACTTTAGCCATTTTACTTTTATTGCAATTTAAATTTTTATTTTCTTTTCTAATTCTTCATTTATTTTCTTCTGACAGGTTTTTTTAGTTTATCACCAGAAGAAACCTGTCAGGACCATTACTGTTTGATAGTGAGCTCGATCGCCCAGTTGGCAGAAATTGAAAGGAAATAAAGCGAAGCTTATGATACATAGAGGAAGAGCACGAGGACGATACTTCAACCACAACCGAGGAGATGGCTGAAAACCAAGAAAATCTGCTACCTCCTGCCATTGTTGTTAATCAGAATCCTGGTCCGCGCACTATGTATGATTATGCTAAACCTTCTTTAACAGGAACTGAATCGAGCATAGTTCGACCTGCTGTAGCTGCAAATACTTTTGAACCGAAACCTAACACAATTCAAATGATACAGCAATTTGTTCAGTTTGATGGTTTGCAGGGCGAAGATCCCAACGCTCACTTGGCAAAGTTTTTGGAACTATGTGATACATTTAAAATTAATGGCATTTCTGATGACACCATTCACCTTCGGTTTTCCCTTTTTCATTGAGGAATAAGGCTAAACAGTGGTTGAACTCATTGCCACGAGGATCAATCACTACTTGGGAACAAATGACCGAAAAGTTTTTATTAAAATATTTTTCGCGGGCTAAAATAGCCAAATTACGTAATGATATCTCTTCTTTTGTGCAGATGGATTTAGAAACACTCTATGATACAAGGCTTTCAGCAACCATCGTACCAGCAGGAGAAAATGCCAAACCTTGAGGAGATGCCAACCAAATTCATCTCGGTGTCAGAAACTCATTTTCAGAATACCGAGACGGTACTCAAAAATCAACAAGCATCAATCCAAGAGCTCAAAACTCAGATTGGATAGTTGGCCAAGTTGATTTCTGAATGACCATAAGGTAGCCTGCCAAGTAACACTGAATCTAACCCAAGGGAGCAACTCAACGTGATTTCCATTCAAGATGAGGAAGGGTTTGTTGCAAAACCAGGGCCAGAAACGGTGGTAAGAAATTGTAAGAATGAGGTAGGCCAAAATGACCCAAAGCCAATGTGTACAGAATATAAACCTCGTGTGCCATCCCTAATGCGACAAGGAAAGACCGATCAGACGAAAAATTTGGTAAATTCCTTAAACCTTTAAAGAAACTACATATTAATTTACTATTTATTGAAGCCCTTTCGCAGATGCCAAACGCAGTCAAGGTTTTAAAGGAGCTTTTAACAAATAAACGAAAGTTGGATGAGGTGTCGCATGTGGAACTGAATGCACTTTGCTCAGCCATATTACAGAATAAGCTACCCGACAAATTGAAGGATCCAGGGAGTTTTATGATTCCTTGTTTAATTAGTAGTTTAGATGTTCATCATGCATTGGCTGACTTAGGGGCAAGCATTAATGTTATGCCTTATAAAATGTTTAAACAAATAGGTCTTGGGAAACCCAAACAAACTAAGATGAGCATTCAATTGGCTGATAAAACCATTAGATTTCCTAGGGGTATCATTAAAGATGTTCTTGTTAAGATCGATAAATTTATATACCCAATAGACTTTGTTGTTCTAGACATGGAAGAGGATGGTAACGCACCTTTAATTTTAGGATGACCCTTTTTAGCGACTGCTAGAACCATTATTGATGTTGGTACAAGTGAACTCACACTTCGTGTGGGAGACGAAACAATCACCCTTCAAGCTCGTAATTCGAGTAACACATCAAAAATTGAAGGTGGTTGTATAAATCATTCTGCTAGTACTGATCATGTGGTGACACCAGCTATGCAGGAAATAGTTTCGAAGAATACATATGAGCCATGTTCAAACAACAACAAAGGACATATCTATGAAGAACAAAGGTTACAAATCGAGGAGCTAGATGAATAGAGGACACAGAAACCGAGAAGACCCGATGAACTGAAACCGAGCCAGGACAAGTTCAATTCCTCACCAAATCAACTTAAGGTTGGAGACAAAGTACTACTAGATGCACTAGATCCTAGTATTGCCACTCCTGAGCCTAATGAAGAAATTCCTCTTACGGTACTCAGTATTTTCCCATATGGTATAGTCGAGGTAATTCAGCCCAAATTCGGCACATTTAAGGTCAACAATACCCGTTTTAAACCTTATATTGATAAAGTTGATAACAGGGATGAGGAGTGTAAACTCCTCGCACCACTTTGACCATGTAGAAGATAGGTAAGTTGAGCTTAGACTATAAATAAGCGCTTTTTGGGAGGCAACCCGAGCACTAAAAGTGTTAATTTCTTTAAAATTTTACTTTTTAACATCTAACATACTAACTGAATCATGGAACGCAGACTTTCAAAAGACCACACGGCCAAGCACACGGGCGTGCATTAGGCCGTATGAAAACAGGGAAAGATTTTGTTCTCCAGCATGGGATGCGATAAGTTGCCACGGTCGTGCAACATGGCCGTGGGTGAAACTCCCAAAATAACACAGGCGTGAGACATGCCTGTGCCTCGAAACCATGGTTGAAACTGATAATATAACACGGGCGTGCGACACGCCCGTGACATCCACCCGTGGTCGATACTATCAAACGAACACGGGTGTGGACCTATGTACATGGACGTGGAAGAAATGAACGAAGTAAGACACGGCCATGCGACACAGCCCTGTGCACCTACACGCCCAAAGAACACGGGCATGGGCCAAATATCAGATGCGCCCAAATTCAAAATTCGCGAAACACACGGGCAAAAATTAGGCCACACGAGCTTGTCCCACAGCCGTGTGCCCCAAAATCTATATAAACCCCTCACTATTCATCATCTCCCTCCCCAAAAAACCCTAACCCTAGCCACTGCAACTTCACACGTGCTACCCTCACGCCCGTGCACCCCCTCAACACCGATTCCAACACCCCAAGCTCTTTCTTTTTGCGTTTGTTTACTCTTTCCTCTCTTTTCTTTAAATATGTTGCTTATTTCATGATTCATCTATTATATTAAACTCTTTTGAATGAATATTTATAGTTAGAATATTAAAATACTCATGCTTGTTTAATAAATTTTTTTTGTCATTTTAGTTACTACATTATGCTATACTCTTTCATTTTTCCTTGTTTCCATGAAATTTATGCCTACCCATATGCATTCATTCATTATTTCCATAATCCTCTAACTTGATATATTTAGTGGTTTTAGTTTGTATCATCTCGTATGTAAATCTCATAAAATAATCATATTTAGCCTTGATTTTCCATACTATTCTTGGGGCATATTGGTTGAACTTCAATTTTTCAATGCAGGTATAATGTCATCCTCACGTGGTAAGAAGACCACTGCTCCCGCCTCGAAGAAGACGAAAGAAGCAGCGTCATCGTCGGGTCTTACCATGGAGATTAGGCACCCGTTCCTTTAGGTTCCCTTGGAAGCCCAGGAGGAATTGTATCAGATATTACGGGCTCGACCCCTAGGTGTGGGCCGCTACATTAACTCGGCCACACTCGAGCAGATTCAATTGGCTGACGCCGTCCATGCCCTCCTAACGACTGACCTGTAGGGGCTCTTCTTTGATATCATCGAGCCAACGTATCTCGGGTTTACATTAGAACTCTGCTCGACGTTCCATCTTTAGACCATCATGACAAACTTCGACAATCTTAGAACAGTCCAGTTCCGCCTTGGTGGTCTAGTACGCCAGTTGAGCGTACTCGAGTTTGGGACTGCACTAGGGCTATACACGAAGGAATTCATGAATGATAATGAACTCAATACCCTCCACCGCCACATCCACTACTCCCCCTAAAAATGCTGAAGGGACCTCGTCCCTGCCGCGGCCACCTATGACCCTAGCCGCTCCAAGGAATTGGCTCTCCCTCCATCCTTTAAGTATCTACATGCTATCTTGGCTCACACTCTGACAGGGAGACGAGAGAACACCGGCGTCGTCTCCACCCACGACACCTATTTCTTATGGAGTATGGCAAATGAGCACGTCATTGACCTCACCTAATTTATTGCCCTCACCATTCGCCACCAGATTGAGCGGCACAGGAGAGGGGTCATCTCTATTGGGCCCTATGTGACTCGACTGGCTCAACACTTCAGTCTTTTTAACACAACAGCCTAATCATCCTCCCTGACTCTCATCGGCTAGATGTCCCCACAAGGCATCTCGAGCATGCTAAGTATGAGGATGATCGAGAAACAACGTGGCACCTACCCTCTTCAATACCGCCTCGTCCAGTCCACTGAGGAGGAGGATCCAGAGGACATTATTGATGATGTCCCTCCACGTCATGAGGACCCATCGTCTCAGCCACCACCCCTCTCTCGTCCAATTCATGCGTCGGCTTCATCCGCTGACATCTCTGAGCGCCTTACTCGATTCGAGCAGTAGTGTTTTCAGTACTTCGATAACATTGATCTACTCTACAGTAGATTTGTCAGCACTTCTACATCTCATTGCCACCCTCACTTCGTGAAATATCTAGCGATGAAGATGTTTAAAAACTTTTATTTATTATTTTATGTTGTTACTTTTTTTCTATTTTAAGACTACTTTTTATTTTTCTTTAAACTTATTTTTATTAGGCTTTATAATTATTATTTTACAATTTTTAATTTCGCTATTTCATTACGAGTAATTATTCTTCTTTATATATTTCCTAAAAAGTTCCTGATTCTATCACAGTTATAACGAGCTCTAAAGCTCACTATTACTTAGGAACTTGGAACTCCACTAGGAAAGGTTCTCCACGACTGCCATGCCCTGCTCGACCACGACTATAGCCAACATTAGATATAATATTCTTTTGGCACAACATTTGTGGAACCCAACCTCTACCACCACCGGAGTATCCTCCTCCATCCTCATCATTGCTTTGGCCGTTTATTCTCCATGACTCCAATTCAAGGAGTTCATTCACCATTCAGGAAGTTTCACTTCTCTTCCTATCTTATGATTATAAATCTATCTTTGTCAATATATCTTTCTTTGTACATTGAGGGCAATGTACATCTTAAGTGTGGGGGGTCTTTTATATCATCATTAGAGATCCCTGAATTTTGTCTTATTCTCACGTGAATTACTCATATCACTATTAGAATGAATTTTGATTAATTTATGATTTTTATTGATATGTCTTGAATTAAAACATAGATATTTATGCATTGATTGTTTAAACTTTAATACATTAGGGAATCAAGCATGATAAGTTAATTTTTGAAGAATTAAAAACTTTTAGGTTGTTTCCCTAAATTTAGGTATTTATATTGAGTTGAAATTCACAAGTTTAAACATCAAAAAGCCATAATTTTTGTGAGATCTTGAGCCTTTAGAGCATATTCTATTCCTTTCATGCTCACCTTCATTATGAGTGCATAAGTTTTGATTTGTTATTCTAGAACTTGCTTGATTATGCATGTCAAGACCACATCATTTGATTTGATATGTCAAAATGATAAAGGCACTTAGGTTTAACCCACTCACTCCATAAAATCTTACCTTCATAATTAACCCTTAGTGAACCCCTTTGAGCCTAACAAACCCTTTAATTGATTCACCCTCAATATTAACCCATAACCCATTATTGTTGAAATCCTCTAATTTGATCCTTATTTTTGTCGAGATTTGATTTGAACTAATTGCTTAGCTATGTTTTGTTCTTCTATGTATTTGACTTGTTCTTAAAAAAAATTACTTCAATACATATTAGTAGTAATTCGTCATTTTTTAGCTTGAGTGTTAATTCCATATTCTAAGAAAAAGCTCACTTGTAGTCAACTGATGACTAGTTATTTTTCTAGCTAGGTAATTTTTCAATTCAATCTCGATTCTAACATCTTCTTTCAGCTTGTGACCACACCCCTAACCAAAGCCATGTTACAACCCTCTAAAAGACCTTTTTGATTGATGTATCAGCTCAATATATAGTGGTGGAGATTTGATTTTCAAGCAAGCCTATGGTAATAACTTTTCATATTGACTAATGAGTGCTTTTATTGATGTCCTTAAACACCTTGAGTGATTTGAGTGAATCTTTAGTGAGGATGTTAAACTCTATGATATTTTGATCAAAGGTAATCACTTAGATGAAGGGAGACACCTATGTTTTCGTGATAAAATGCTCAACTTGGAATGTTTGAAAATTTGATGTATTTTTAGTTGAATTTTCAATGTATGAGTACTTATGGATTATTTTGAGATATTATTGATAGGGATTATAAATTGAGAAGAATTTATTTTCATTATGAGTTGAGGATTTTTTCTTGAGGACAAGCAAATGCTTAAGTGTAGGGGTATTTGATAAACCGTAATTTATGAATGATTTCTCCTTAGATTTGGTGAATTCGATGCTCTTAATCCTTTAATTTCATGTTTTATACTTAGGAGAGCATAGGAGAGTAAAAAGAGTGAGAAATAGGCCGAAAACGGAGAAAATGGACTTACGTGGGAAATCAACACGGCCTGGACTTTCTCACACGGGTGTGTCACACGGCTGTGTCCCTTTGGCAGGATTGAAGCACGACTTATACGGGTAAACTACACGCATGTAACACCCCAAACCTGACCCAGACGTTACGGGCGAATTCAGCGTGTCACATGGAGAATGTTACTAAAAAAGTTATGTTTTATCCAAAAATCTTTCTTAGGGTTTGAAGAATGTTTTGTTTTAAGTTAAAGTGAATGGAAGCTGTGCACCAGGTAGAAAGCCAGAAAAGAGGAGGTGAGTTTGTTGGACTGCTTAAGTACCAAGCTCTTCACGGATCCAATCCTAGACATGCACACATCCATTGCCACACTTTAAGCCTGTTACTAGTCCACGAATAATTAATTAAGTTTAAGTCTATTTAAAATTTTCATTTCCTTTGAAAACGTTTACATTGCGAAAGCTTTGCTCGATTATTGTGTTATTTTGAAAATAAGTAACTTTTATAAATCGCGCCCTAGAGCTAACCAATTTAATAACCCAAAATAATAAAAATAATAAGAAGAGCGGCCTTATTACAAATTAAACCAGAATAAAAATAGTCAAAATAATAAATGCGAAACTTAAAAAAAAAAACAGAAACTAATCTTCGTGGCCACTCTGAATCTCGCCCAGCTCCAAGTCCACCAACTAGGGCTCACTTGCAAGGATGGAAGAGAAAGGGGTGAGTTTGGAAAACTCAATGTGTAAGGAAAACCCATCCAAAGCCCAAGTCAGCTCAAGCCCATTGGGCCTAAGCCCATTCAGATAATAGTGGGTATTGGGCCGAAGCCCTTTTCAAAATATAATAAACTGGACCTTAGCTCCATTTTCAGATAACAGTATGGCCCAGAGGCCCATTCCAGAACAGATCAGACAAATTCGTGTATGCAAGCCCAACCCCTATAACCAACCGCTAAACTCCACCGTATTTCTACACTCCATGTGGGGAATAGCTCAACCCACCCAAATTTACACTCCACAGATTCGGCATTCTTTGTCGATTATCGATAAGTTGAGGCAAAGCCTCCAAGACGTGGACAAGCCACTTTCAGACTTCCTCCATCAAGATCCCAAATCCCATTCATCGATAATAATAATATGGCATGCAAGAAATAATAACAGTCAAACATGCATTCAGGTCAACCTTAACCCTAGGGGTATATCAGTAATTTTACTCCTAGCGGTAAATCTGTAATTTGTCACCTATAAAGGTATTTCAGTAATTTTATCAATTTTAAGGGTTTTCATGCATATTCCCACCTTTCACGTACTAACAGAAACACTTACTGAGGGTTCTTACCGAATTGGGCCTGTTGGCCCACTATCCCAATTTTTGCCCATAAAGCCCAAAAATATCGAAGGCACAGAAATCATGCACTCTGCAGTCTAAACATTGTAGTTTACCAAAAACGTTAATCGATTTACCTCACGAGCATTCGCACACTCGCAAGTCCACAAAATATCGATTTTTCGGCATTTTAGCTTTTCGGCTTTTGCCAATCTAGACTATGAAAGGGTGTCAGTTACACACCTGTTTGGACGATATGCTGACGAGATCCACACACGAACTGCCTTTGCCGAAATTAGCGACTAGGTTTAGATCCAGTCATTCCACTTGTCCAAGCCTTCGATCAGCAGCCTCTAGATCACACACCGGATCCTTCGGTCAATGATTCCGATTAACTCCTACTCGATTCTGATGCAGATCTAACCCCTCAAATGATAACAAAATTCGAGCCCTTAGAGATCTCAGAATTCGGCTATGTCCCTAAGGCTATGCATTTTCAGCTTTTTGCAACAGTGAAGAAAAGGTGAGGGTTTTGTAGTGGCTTTGTCGACAGAGGTTTGGGGTTCAGAAGAAGAAAGAATTGATCAAAAAGGATGAAGAAAGATCCGTAGGTTTTGCTAGGAGAATTCGGCACAGACAATATGAACCTTCGGTATTTCGGCTTTTGTGATATTCGGCAATAAGGCTTAAAAATAATAGTAAGGAAGTGGTGTAGAGAAGAGTGGTAGAAGGATTCGGCTATGGAGAAAAGAAGAGGAGAAGGTAGATGGAGAGAAAAAAGGAAAGAAAGAAGGAGGAGGAAAGATGGTCAGAAAAAAAATGGCACACTTACCCCTAAATGCCGAATTTATACTTGGCATTTAACCTAGCCGTAATTTGCCCCCTAAGCAAACCCTTGGCCGGCCAACTCTTGCTCCCCAAGAGTCCACCATTCGGCCAATACTGTGATAGCCCTAATTTGACCCTAGTCGGAAAGTGGTTTCGGGACCACAAAACCGAGTCATAAAAATAATTAACTGTTATATTTTATGCTTATTGTATGTGAACATGCATGTGTGAAAGATACATACCTTAATTTTGTTATTTGAATGTGAAATTTATTAAATAGGACTTATGTGAGACAATTGTGAAATGTGATAGCTAAATTGTAAAGTGGTCTATTAATGCATGTTGTCAAAAAGGTGGACTTGCATGTCAAATTAGCCATTTTTTTTAGTGGCCGGCTATGATAGTGATTAATAAATATTATATGTGTTTTATATTAGCATTTTAATATACAAAATAAATAAGAAAATAAGATAAAAAGTTAGTGGGAGGAAAAACCAAAGTGAATCCATTTTTACTCCTCCATTTCCGTAGCTTGAAGTGAGGAAGAAGGAAATTTTTGCTTAAATTTTCAGCTTAGGTGATGGCTATAATGAGGTAAGTACTAAGAAATTCTTGAAAAATTATGCATAGTTTGGATGATTGGTTTGAATGCTACCTATTCCATGTTTTAAATTTGGGTTATTTGGGGGTCTGAAATTCGGTCAAGAAGCTAGAACTTTTAGTATATACATATATATTTTTCTTTATTAAATTGGATAGTAATATGGAGAATGATGAATTGTTAAATTGCTTTTAACTTGAAGGTAGAGGTTAGAATGTGTTTTAGGGAGATGCCGAATGTGGTTATTGTAGGTATCTTAAGAAATAATATTGTGGCTTGAGTTGCTAACAATCGGTTAAGGACTATGAGGATTAACAATTTCGGTATGATGTATAGGTGTTAATTACCATGTAATTAGATGATTTGAAGATTAAGTAGTGGCTTAAATTCTTAGTGGAAAATGGCTATTATGGTGAAATGCAAATGTTAATATTTAGTTGCTAGTGTTTATATGTGTGTTAGGTGAATTTGAACTTGAATAATTATTTGAGCACAATGTGTTGTATTGATATTATGCTTAAGTGAAATTATAGATATATATAATGAAATTGATTGGTGATACACATGTTTAAATAATATGTATGCAAAGGATGTGTGAAAGAGTGAATTAGTAATAATCTGTTTGGGACAGCAGCAGTAAAGTGATTTTGGAAAATTACCATAAATTTTGGGAGTTGAGTTAGAAGCTGAATAAATTATTTAATTAAATCTTGATGAGTCTAGTTTCTTATAAAAGAAACTATAAAAGCAAAAGAATTTCCGATAATGAGATATTTGAAGTAATGTTGGACAGAGTCAAAATGACTTCTAGATCCCCTGTTCTATTTTTATAAAATCACTATAAAACATATAAAAATAGTAAAATGATGAAATTTATATGCTTAGACTCCTTAATGAGTCTAGTTTCAAATGAAATAAACAAGAACATGTTTTGAATTCTGTACAATGAGAAATTTATTTCATAGTGAAGAGTGGTCAGATTAGTGAAACAGTGAAACAAGGGAAACTTTAGGAAAAATCTGGTATTGATTGGATAAACTAAAAATTATGAAAATTTTATGGATAAAAGATAAATGAGTCTATTTTCAAGAAAAATTTACGGAAATTGATTTGGAGTTTCGTAGCTCTAGTTATAAATAATTTAGTGACTATTGCTCAGGAAGTCAGCTTATAGTGAAATTGTGATTATATTGTAAACATTGATAAAAATTTGCTAATGAATTGCTTATTGATTTCTTATAAGCTTACTATAATTTGTATGTGTGAAAGTCAAATATATATGTATTATATTCTGAAAATAATATTTGAATAGTCTATTAATGATTAGTTTAAAATTTGTTGAAATAAAGCTCAAGAGCATAGGGGGGCAATTTCGAATAAGGGAAAAGAGAAAGTAACCGAGTAGCCATTTCGCAACCGTTCAAATATATCCGAGGTAAGTTTTAAGTAGTTTCCTTTAGTATATAATTGACGATGCCACTATAAGAGTATAGTAGGTAAATTGTGATCTTTGGCTTGCACTTGAATTAAGATGTATAATAGATAATGCATGTATATGGCTTATAGTTTGATGGCCACTTTGAATTTAAGATTAAATGATGAAGAGAATGAGTGATATGAGATATAACCATTGAGCTGAAATGTGAATGATGATGTGCGTATCGAGTTTATATTCGAATGTAATATATGACTATTAAGTGATAAGGAGACTGACATGTGTTATGATCAAATGTGTATGAGATTGAAAATATCCGGACATGAGGTCCGCAGGCTATATGCTGGAAAAATATCTGTACATGAGATCCGCAGGCTATCCGATGCCAGTAAGTTAAATAAGATTTCGACTTCGAATATCAGTGGTAAACATTGTTGCTTAAGTATTATATGTTTTACACGTTAAGGTTCGTGTTATTTGCTTATATTTGAATTGATTTTTAAGTGATTTACTAGCATCAAGGCACGATATATATATATATATATATATATATATATATGTGTGTGTGTGTGTGTGTGAATGAATTCGGTATTTGAGGAGAAGACAATAATATAATTGGTTAATGTAAGTCACCATATGAAAGAATGTGATTATAGGTATTAGTATAATCTATGTAAATAGTGAAATATGTACAAGAAGTCTTGTGTATAAATACATACATATTCGGCCAAAGGGTTTTGTAACTAGTGTACTAGTGTATATTTGGTCAAGTGAATTACAATTAGAATACAAGTTTTGTGATACTCTCTGTTTTCTAGATCGTTGATTTTTGGCCACCGACTCAGGGATCGTCAGCAGTTCATCGTACTATCGAATTTGTTGGTACAGTTATTTTGGTCTCGATATGGCATGTATAGGTTGGACTGTTGACAAAAATTATATTTTGTAATTTGTAAATATGTTGGCCGTATGAAAATGGCACTTATGGCTTATAAATCTGTATGTATTCAGTTCGATTTATGCTTGGGTTGGTAGATTATGTGATTGAAATTAAATGTTTAGCTTGGTAATACCTCATTGCCTATACCGACGATCGGACACGGGCTAGGAGTGTTACAAATACTGCTCTCCCTAATCAGCTCCTAAATCCTCTCCCTTATCCCCTCCTTACTCAATCCCTTAAGCAATTTAAACTCCTCCTGACAGTCTTTCACTTGAGTTCCATTACTTACCCTTTCCAACCATAAAAATAATTCCCTTAATATGCTTTCATTGTGACTTGAACCTTGGTTCTCCCTAACATCCACACGCCACCTTTATAGCCTCCCCAGTGGTGTCACATGCCACTTTGCCACCTGCTTCCTTGTGTTCAATTTTTACCCAATTAATACTTAAAAGCCCAATTAACCAGAACCCCTTCTTCCTATGGAATCAAAACTAATTAAAATTACTTGGTTTTAACTTAAGCTTGGTCCTTCTAGAGGCCCACTAACCTGATTAAATCTACGCCAAGCAGACAGAACACCAAAAATTTAAAATTTGCCAACATCCACAGAATTCCCGAAAATTGGGGTGTTACAACTCTACCCCCTTAAGGAAATTTCAGCCTCGAAATTTACCTGATCCAAATAATTGAGGGTATTGTTGACGCATAGTCTCTTCTGACTCCCAAGTAGCCTCTTCCCTTCCATGATTACGCCACAGTACTTTTACCAACGGAACCGACTTCCTTCTTAGAACTTTAACCTCTCTATCCACAATTTGCACGGGCTCTTCCTCAAAGGTCAAATCAGTCTTTACTTCAATCTCCTCCACTGGCACAACATGTGAAGGATCCGATCGATATCGCCTCAACATAGACACATGAAAGACGTCATGGATTCTGTCCAACTCTGGTGGTAACTCTAACTGATACGCTACTGGCCCTACCCGTTTAAGAACTCGATAAGGCCCTATAAATCGCGGACTCAATTTGCCTTTCTTGCCGAACCTCAAGATCTTCTTCCAAGGTGAAACGTTCAAGAAAACCATATCCCTAACAGCGAACTCAATCTCTTTGCGCTTTAGACCCGCATACGACTTCTATCTATCAGATGCCTCCTTTAATCGATCTCTTATCAACTTAACCTTACTTTTAATATCTGCCACTAACTCTGGT
Organism: Gossypium arboreum; assembly: GCF_025698485.1. NCBI lineage: Eukaryota > Viridiplantae > Streptophyta > Magnoliopsida > Malvales > Malvaceae > Gossypium > Gossypium arboreum. The sequence goes on from NC_069071.1 coordinate 9,861,523, forward strand.
CCAAGCACTTGTCGTTCACCCAACTCCGTCCAACATGTAGCCGTACGACATCTCTGCCCATAAAGTGCCTCATATGGAGCCATCTGAATACTTGTTTGGTAGCTGTTGTTGTATGCAAACTCTGCCAATGGCAAGTAGTCCTCCCGACTTCCACGAAAATCGATGATACAACCTCTTAACATATCCTCCAAAATTTGAATAACCCTTTCCGACTGTCCATCCGTCTGAGGATGAAAAGCAGTACTGAAATCCAATCGTGTACCCAATGCCTCCTGTAACTTCTGCCAGAACCGAGATGTAAACCTAGGGTCTCGATTAGAAATAATCGACACTAGCACTCCATGCAGTCGCACTATCTCTGCCACATACAACCTGGCTAATTTTTGCAGTGAGTAATTAGTACGAACTGGTATAAAATGTGCAGATTTTGTTAACCTATCCACAACTACCCACATAGAATCTTTCTTGGTGGGTGTCAAAGGTAGCCCACTCACAAATTCCATAGTTACTCTCTCTCACTTCCATAGTGGATTTTTCACCGGTTGCAGTAATCCAGAAGGCAATTGATGCTCGGCCTTAACTTGCTGGCACGTCAGACATTTCCCAACAAATTCAGTCACCTCCCGTTTCAGTCTAGGCCACCAGTACACCTCTCGTAGATCTCAATATAACTTATTCCCTCCAGGACGCATGGCACAGGGTCCACCATGAGCCTCCTTTAAAATTAACCGCCTCAATTCAGGGTCTTTCGGAATACAAACTCTTCCATGAAAGCACAGAACTTCGTCAGTGTTCAGTCCAAAATCCTCATTCTCACCATTCTCAACTTGCCGAAACCGAAGAACTAACGAATCATCCTTCAACTATTTTTCTTTAATCTGCTCAGTCGAAGTAGGCCTCACTTGCAATTCTGCCAACAGACTTCCATCGTCAAACAGACTCAAACGTGCAAACAAGGCTCTCAAATTAGTAACAACCCTTCGACTCAACGCATCAGCCACCACGTTAGCCTTACCTGTGTGGTACTCAATCGAATAGTCGTAATCCTTAAGCAACTCTACCCATCTTCGTTGCCTAAGGTTTAACTCCTTCTGAGTCAACAGATACTTTAGGCTCTTATGGTCTGTGTCTATGATACACTTTTCTCCATATAAGTAATGTCTCCAAATTTTCAACACGAAGATCACTGCTGCTAGCTCTAAATTGTGCGTAGGGTAGTTCGCTTGTTGAGGCTTAAGTTGTCGCGAAGCATAAGCGACCACCTTACCTTCTTGCATTAGTACATATCCTAACCCCACATGCAACACATCGCTGTACACAGTGAAGTCCTTCCCAGACTCCGGTTGAATCAACACTGGCGCTTCAGTCAATACCTTTTTCAAATAGTTAAAAGCTTTTTGTTGTTTCTTAGTCTAGACAAATTCTACCCCTTTCCTTAACAGTTTCGTCAATGGTGCGAAGAATCGAGAAAATCCTCTACGAACCTTGATAATAGCTTTGCCAAACCCGAAAAACTCAATTTACGACATCGACTTGGTGGTTTCCATCTCAGAACTGCCTCCATTTTCCGAGGATCCACTCTAATTCCTTCAGCAGAAACCACATGACCTAGAAAAGCCACTTCTCGTAACTAGAATTCACATTTACTAAACTTCGCATACAGTTGCTTCTCTCTCAGCACTTGTAGCACAATACGTAGATGCTCCTCATGTTTCTCTTCGGTTTTCAAATATACCAGAATATCATCGATGAAAACTACCATGAATCGGTCCAAGTAAGGTTGGAATACTTGATTCATCAAATTCATGAAAGTGACAGGTGCGCTCGTCAACCCAAACGGCATAACCAGGAACTCGTAATGACCATATCGAGTTCTGAATGCTGTCTTATGAATATCCACTTCCTTTACCCTTAGCTGATGGTATCCAGATCGAAGGTCAATCTTGGAAAATACCGAAGCTCCTCTAAGTTGGTCAAATAAATCATCAATTCTTGGCAGTGGGTATTTGTTCTTTATTGTCAGTTTGTTCAACTGGCGATAATCGATGCACATGCACATCGTCCCGTCCTTTTTCTTCACAAACAAGACCGGTGCTCCCCATGGAGACACACTAGGTCTAATGAAGCCTCTATCCAACAACTCTTGGATTTGAGCTTTCAGTTCCACTAACTCCTTCGGTGCCATCCTATAGGGTGCAATGGATACTGTAGCTGTTCCAGATAGCAAATCGATTCCAAATTCAACTTCTCAATTCGGAGGTAATCCAGGAAGCTCTTCTGGGAAAACATCCCAGAATTCCCTAACAGTTCTGATGGTCTCTACAGTCAGATCCTCAGTTTCAACTTGGCTTACAAAAGCCAAATATGCCTCTCATCCTTTACGCATCAGTTTCTCAGCCCTCAAAGCTGATACCACATTGGACAAGTAATCTCTTCGTTCTCCAATAATCATTATCTCTTCATCCTCAACGGTCCTTAACACCATCCGCTTAGCTGCACAATCCAGCATTGCCCTATGCTTGGTCAACCAATCCATCCCTAGGATCAAATCAAATTCTCCGAATGGTAACTCCATCAAGTCTCCACAGAAAATCCTACCTTGAGTCTCTAAAGGCACCTTCCTAAAGAGTTTCTCTACTTTAACCGAGTGACCTAAAGGACTTATACAGTTACCCCACACACAGTCTCCTCAAAGTGAATACCCAATGCCCCAGAAATGTCACATCCAACATACGAATGAGTTGACTCCACATCTATCAGAGCAGTATAAGGTACGCCAGAGATCAAAAACATACCAGTTATGACATCAGGTGCGTCACCCTCCTCGCGACGATGAGCAGCATATACCAAAGCTGGCTATCGAGCCTCAGCATTAACAGTACCCCTACCAGGTGCCCCACGTCCACGGCCATTGCCACCGTGACCTTAGCAACGACCTCTCGGCGGTGGCGGTCCACCTCGCGCTGGTTGGACAGGTTGCACAGCCCCTTGTTCAGCCACTTGAGTCTGAGCTGGCCTCCTAGGACAATCCCTGATCCTATGTTCCTTTGATCCACAACGAAGACAAGCCCCAGAATACTTCCAACATTCCCCCAGATGCATTCTACCACAATCTCCACAAGCTTGTGGTCTAATTGTGTTCACCGGAACTACTCGAACTGGTTCCTCCATCCTAGCTCTCTTAACATTTTGGTTTGCAGCACCAGCTGGTCCAGCATCCCTCCTGAATCGGTTTCGATCCCTGTCGCAGTTCTTTCGTTCGGCTTGCTTCACCTCTTCGGCTATCTTAGCCTTCTCTACCAATGCAGCAAAATCGCGCTCTCTCTGCGGAGCTATGAGCACCCTTAGCTCATCCCTGAGGCCATCCTCAAAATGAACACTACGCTCATATTCGGTGGAGACAATGCCACTAGCGTACCGGCTCAATCGTAGAAACTTTGCCTCATATTCAGCAACGGTCTTACTACCCTGGGTCAGGTTCAGGAATTCCTTTCTTCGTGTATCCACATAGCTAGCTCTGACATATTTCGCCTTGAAGGACTGCTTGAACAACTCCCAAGTTACCCTCTCAGCTGGGGTACCCTCTCTCACAGTGATCCACCACTGATACGCCTCGTCCCACACTAATGACACCACCCCTTTTAACTTCTGTTCCACTGAACAGTCCAGGTCATCCATAATCCGCTCCGTGGCTTCCAGCCAGTACTCAGCCACATTTGGGGCTACTCCAGATATACCCTTAAAAACCTCCGCTCCGTTGGCCCGAAGTCGCCCAGAAATGGACCCCTTACTTATGGGCCCGACATTAGCTTCGGCCACCCTTTCCAAAACTCTTAACATGGCCTAGGACAGAGCGTCGTGCCCCGCGGTCCAATCATACGGCCCATTTTCATCCACTGGTAGTGGTCGTGCCACTCCAGTTGGTATGTGTTCAGAAGATGAAGATCTAGCTTGAGTACTACCTCGGCCTCGACCACGGCCTCTTCCCCGAGTAGCTCTCATACTCATATTGATTTATCAAATTACGAATTTTATGCCGTTAGTTTACTGTTTCCACTGTTTATTACAAAATATCTTATGAACAGATAAAGTTTCAGAGTTGTTCTTGCGCGACCGTAGTTTAGCTACTGTCTCAGCTCCCTAGGGCTTAGTTTGCCCTACAGTCTCAGTTTTGTAGCCTTAATGCTACATTATCTATAGTACTATCTCTAAGGCTCAGTACTATCTACAGTACAGTTCAATATATAAAATAGAAAGATACTTACAGACATGGTGCTGGGGATTCAGTGTGCCACCTCATCAGTGTTCAGACAAACTCAAAAGATTTAGGCCTTTTTAAAATCCATTTCTCACACCTTTGGTTTAAAGAAAATAGGTTTGGAAATTATCTCCTTTCAACAAAAAATTTATTTTCAAAAATCAGATTTTTCAAAAATACCCTTTTTGGCCTCAAAGTTTTGAAAACCTTTTTGGACCCGATCCACAGCTGAGTTGCTACAACTTGGCTCTAATACCACTAAATGTAACACCCCAAACCCGGACCAGACGTTACGGCCGAATTTAGCGTGTCACATGGAGAATGTTACTAAAGAAGTTATGTTTTATCCAAAAATCTTTCTTAGGGTTTGAAGAATGTTTTGTTTTAAGTTAAAGTGAATGGAAGTCATGCACCGTAGGAAGCCGTAAAAGAGGAGGTGAGTTTGTTGGACTGCTTAAGTACCAAGCTCTTCACGGATCCAATCCTAGACATGCACACATCCATTGCCACACTTTAAGCCTGTTACTAGTCCACGAATAATTAATTAAGTTTAAGTCTATTTAAAATATTCATTTCCTTTGAAAACGTTTACATTACGGAAGCTTTGCTCGGTTATCGTGTTATTTTGAAAATAAGTAACTTTTATAAATCGCACCCTAGAGCTAACCAATTTAATAACCCAAAATAATAAAAATAATAAAAAGAGCGGCCTTATTACAACTTAAACCAGAATAAAAATAGTCAAAATAATAAATGAGAAACTTAAAAAAAAAACAGAAACTAATCTTCGTGGCCACTCTGAATCCCGCCAAGCTCTAAGTCCACCAACTAGGGCTCACCTGCAGGGATGGAAGAGAAAGGGGTGAGTTTGGAAAACTCAGTGTGTAAGGAAAACCCATCCAAAGCCTAAGTCAGCTCAAGCCCATTGGGCCTAAGCCCATTCAGATAACAGTGGGTATTGGGCCGAAGCCCTTTTCAGAATACAATAAATTGGACCTTAGCCCCATTTTCAGATAACAGTATGGCCCAGAGGCCCATTCCAGAACAGATCAGACATATTCGTGTATGCAAGCCCAACCCAGCCTATAACCAACCGCTAAACTCCATCCGTACCAGACCTACACTCCATGTGGGGAATAGCTCAACCCACCAAATGTAATGCCCCGTACCCGAGACTGTCGCCGGAGTCGAACACGAGGTGTTAACAGACTTAATTCATTACTTAAACAGCTCAAACAATGTATTTTTAAAATTTTCAGTCAAGCTAACAATCTGCGTCATAGTCACTTAAAAATTCATATCTTCAGTTCCAAAACTCAAAATCCAATTATGTAAATTTTCCCTAAAACTAGACTCATATATATATTTACTAATTTTTTTCTAGAATTTTTGGTCTAGCAAATTAGTACAGTTTATTAGTTAAAGTCTCCCCTGTTTCAGGGTTCAACTACTCTGACCTCTGTCTATTACGAATAGATATCTCCTTGTACAGAGTTTCAATGACTATGCCGTTTGTTTCTAATAAAATTAGACTCAATAAGGAATATGTAAATATAAATCATGACTTATAATTATCTTTGAACAATTTATGGTGAATTTCCAAAGTCTGAACAGGGGATCCCGAAATCGTTCTGGACCTGTTTCACAAAAATTTAAACATCTCATAAAATATAACTCATATACCTGTTTTGTTCCATCCATATTAAAATAGACTCATAATTCTTCAATTTCATATTTTATTCATCATCTAATTGTATCTCTACTATTTTTAATGATTTTTCAAACTCATATTACTGTTGCTGTCTGAATCTATTTTATGGTAAATTTTACCTATTTCATGGTTTCCATGGATTAGCTAGCAATTTAGCATACATAACACCAAATATGATCATGATTAGCCATTCCAATGGCTAATCATTATCAAGCATTTCCATACCACTCAATAACCATATCATAAGACCATATATACAAAATGATTATAATGCTATACATGCCATACTCAAAATATACAAGCCATTATGCCAAGATGGTATACGAATAGTGTGAGTGTGCCTCCAACCTTTCCTGATTTCTGAGCTGGCATGTCAACACTACAAGGAATGAAAAGGAGGGAGTAAGCATAAATGCTTAGTAAGCTCACATGCAAATAGCAAGTAACACAACTATATACGCAAACATAAAACATCATTTGCATAATCATCACCGAGACATTCATATCACATTTTCATTTATCATCTTACCATATTGTTGTTATATCGAGTTTTCAATCCGAGGGTTAACTACATACCTGTTCAAAGTATTCATTTCACAACACTTACCAATACGTCCCTTTCATCTCGAGTATTCCTCCATTTGAGTAGAATTTTACCCGTTGAACACATCGGAATATAATTCGGATACATGGAAAGTTTGCACATAAGTGCCACATATATAGCCAAGCTACCATGTAACCCACCCATAAGTGAACTCGGACTCAACTCAATGAGCTCGGGTGTTCGCATCCATAAGTGAACTCGGACTCAACTCAACGAGCTCGGATGCCTAGTTACATCTCTTGAACTCGGACTCAACTCAACGAGTTCGGACATTCGCATCCATAAGTGAACTCGGACTCAACTCAACGAGTTCGGATGCCCAAACATCCTAGTGACATGTCACTTGTATCCTAATCTATTCCTAAGGTTCAAACGGGCTTTTTTCCTCGATCTCACATCTTTGCCGTCTTCCACGGATATCGGAACCGATACTCGGTGATAGTTCATACTCATCAAGTAATTCACATAATTACATATTATTCAACAATAACCACAAAACATAACGTTTCATGATAATAATAAGCATCATATCATATAAACAACATTAAATTCCTTAAAACAACAATTATGTTACTACATTTACACATGAACTTACCTCGATAATGAAAATGGCTACTTTTACCATTTCGTCCACAACTTGGTATTTTCCCCATTTTAGCCCGAATTTTAGTTTTCCTTGCTCTATCATTTAAAATATAGTCTAATTAGGACTCACATTATACAAATTGACCCAAAATCATATTTTGGCAAAATTATAGTTTTGCCCCTAAACTTTCGCATATTTACACTTTTGCTCCAAAGCTCGTAAATTAAACTTCAGCCTATTTTCTTATGTTTTATGACATGTTGATGATTTTTCCCTTCTATGGTAACATCGAATTCTCACTCTAACATGTACTTATGACTATTAGGTATTTTTACCGATTAAGCCCTTTTGCTCGTTTTCACTTAAAACCGAGTAGTACAAGTTGTCTAACATAATTTAAAACCTCATATTCTATCATAAAACACCAAAATACACAAATTTCACCTATGGGTATTTTTCCAAATATGAACCCTAGGTTGAATTATTGCTAGCATAAGCTTAATCGAGCTACCGGGACTCCAAAAACGTAAAAATCATTAAAAATGAGGCTAGAACGGACTTACAATCGAGCTTGGAAGCTTGAAAAACCCTATACATGGTTTCTCCTTTCTATATTCGGCCATGGGGTTGAAGATGAGCAAAATTGGCTTTTAATTTTGTATTTTAATTCATTTTACCCCTAAATGACCAAAATGCCCTTACTACTAAACTTTCCAAAAATTCCATCCATGTCCAATTTTTGTTCATAGACTTAGAAATTGGTAAGATTCTATTCAAGACCTCCTAATTAATATTTCAAAACTATTTCATACTAGAAACTTCTAGAATGCAAGTTTTACAAATTATTCGATTTAGTCCCTAATTTCAATTTAAGCACTTTATGCATAAAATTTCTTCACGAAATTTTCACACAATCATGCAATCATATCATAGACCTCAAAATAATCATAAAATAATTATTTCTATCTCGGATTTTGTGGTCACGAAACCGCTATTCCGACTAGGCCCAAAATCAGGATATTACAACTCTCCCCCCCTTTAGGGATTTTTGTCCCCGAAAATCTTACTAGAAAAGTGGTCTTCACTTTTAATCTCATATTCGGTGCTGAAGAACTTTCACTTAGGCTGTACCTCCAGTACATCTCTTTAATTTCTCATATGATCTGAAAGTTTACAGTCTCAACTCTCAACTGTTCTTAAATTTTCAACCCTTCTCAGTTTCCCATGATATCATGACATAAAACTCGGATCTTAACTTGATTAATGGAGACCGAATTCCAAGAAATCCAACAATCAAAGAGACCTAAAATTCCATGAATCGATGAGTAGGAATTCATTCAATCTGAGATATGATTTATAGATCTCGCTAAACATTTAACAATAGGATACATCACATTTTCCTCTTTCGCTATGGAATTAATTCTGATATGGCCTCAAGAATAATCCTTCTCATTTCCATCCCAATATCAACATTGACAAGGATAATTTTGATAGATTCCAATGCCCGGCTTTAACCCCTTTAACAACTCTGATTTTATGTAACATCAAAAGCTCTAAACTATCCCATTACCTCACTGTTTTGAAACACATCACAATTCATACAACGGTACATTACTGAAAGTCAGGAAGTCTTTACTCAAGGTAGACTAGTCTAGTTCAGACGCTTCAGTTACCAATATTCTCATCTATCCAAACTTTGTCAACATGTAATAAACTTTTCAGCTTTCACAAGACGAAAACCTTATCATTCGTAGCGACTTTAAATAATATCCAACTCTTTCTAATAAATATACACTTCTCGTTCAGACTATTTACTCTTTTATCAGTACAAAAATGAAATTATATTATCAGACTTGAGAAAAATAATCCTCACATAATTGTCACATGAAATCTTTCAAATAAATAATTCACCATACCGACTGAAACTCGCGATTTTATCACCCATGCCTTTACTGATGTCAAATCCTTACACAGAAATTAGAAAAAAAAATCCCAATACTAAAATCACCACATTACCAAGATCAAATTAGAAGTATAGTCATATTTGACATGATTATCACGAGTGAAGAACGATACTTGAACATGAGTCATAATTGACAAATTATAGAACAAAGATAACAAGAAAACCGAATAAAGAAATCCAAGATACGATACTATGCCGGAGAATCAAAACCAAACTCATAGAGAAAATACGAGAATACCCGATAATTCTTCAAAGAAAGAAAGTCCAAAAGAAAACATCATTTAATCCCACTGGAATCAAATATAACAAGAACAATATATCTTCCCATACATATATATCAGATGAAGCATCAAGTAGAAGAAACAGAATCATAATATCATATGTATTCTCTCATCAATTCTTATCAGACGAAGTGGAATAGAATACCCGATGAAATAGAGCAATATAAATTATAAACCAGTCAGACTACAAATACTTTCATCCAACACTAGAATTAGAAGACATTCCCATATAACAAGAATTTCTTCAAAAGATCAATAGCCATAGAAATATTTCTGAGAACGGGTAAACACATAGAACATCTCAAAAGAGACTGCTAAATCTGTCCAGTCATAACTATCACACTTAGATAGTTCACATTTCAAATATCATTTCCCCAACTAGTTCTGCCATCACAAATTTCATATTAAACCATTCACTAAAGAAGGTCAGTTCTGAATAAATTTTGATTTACACTTTTCTCGACCTTGCACCTGAGTAATTCGATTTACCAAAGAGAATTTCCTTCTCTACTTGGGACAAGTGCATAATTCTAATAATCTTTATATCAATTCGATACTTTCTCGACTCGACTTTACTTATCAGCTCATTTTCAATCTCGATCATACTTATAATTATTCTATCATTGAACTCTTTAGGTTCTCAACCGGAAACTTATTCAATACAAATCTCATGAAATTCCATTATAAGTACCACTTGATGAGGGGAGGGTTGTAGGACCTCGACTCGACTTTCTTATACATACACATATGACACAACTTCCATCATCATAGCAACATTATCAAAATCATGTCATTCATTCGTGCAATGCAACATTCATGTTGGCTTACACAAATTTTCCTATTGTCCCATTTAGACAATATACTTATGCATACATTCTATGTTTTTAGATAGCTTTACTTATCCATTCATTTAATTAAATTAATTCATGCTCATGACATCATATAAGGCCAAACAAACATAGATATTTGCATCACAATCAAAACATTCATTTCGTGCATCATCATGTACATATCATTACAATCATATAATTCAGTCCAACAATTTAACATAGATAAGTTCATTTCATTATAATCCTTTAGCTTATAAAAATTATATATCATTAGCATTCATCAACATTCGACATCCAAATCAAGACAAGGACATTTTCATTCGTATCATAATATTATGACTTTTATTCATACCTCTACTACTTTCTATTTATTCCTTTCATCTTATCAAGTAAGCCATATACACTACACCATATAAGCATTAAGCAAATATGGATATTTATCACATATGTATCATAAACTTTTATTCATACTTTTCTGAACCGAGACTTATCATAATCATAATTTTACTCAAATAACTTCATATAACATTGAACATGGTCGGCGCAGCTCGGTTGGAGAGTACCCTGTCTAAATAAGACGGTACTCATACGCGTCGGAAGACATCACACTATCACAGATCAGTGGCATGTATAGCTAAACTTTTACACATGCTAAGTTAGTCCGAGAACCGACTAAACCTACTCTGATACCACCAAATGTAACGCCCGTGCACAAGACCGTCATCGGAGTCGAACACGAGGTGTTAATAGACTTAATTCATTACTTAAACAGCTCAAACAATTTATTTTTAAAATTTTCAGTCAAGCTAGCAATTTGCGTCATAGTCGCTTAAAAATTCATATCTCGAGTTCCAAAACTCAAAATCCAATTCTGTAAATTTTCCCTAAAACTAGACTCATATATATATTTACTAATTGTTTTTTAGAATTTTTGGTCTAGAAAATTAGTACAGTTTATTAGTTAAAGTCTCCCCTGTTTCAGGCTTCGACTGCTCTGACATCTGTCTATTACGAATCAGATATCTCCTTGTACAGAGTTTCAATGACTATTTCGTTTGTTTCTAATAAAATTAGACTCAATAAGGAATCTGTAAATATAAATCATGACTTATAATTATCTTTGAACAATTTATGGTGAATTTCCAAAGTCTGAATAGGGGATCCCGAAATCGCTCTGGACCTGTTTCACAAAAATTTAAACATCTCATAAAATATAACTCATATACCTGTTTTGTTCCATCTATTTTAGACTCACAATGCTTCAATTCCATATTTTATTCATCATCTAATTGTATCTCTACTATTTTTAATGATTTTTCAAACTCATATTCTCATTGTTTGCTGAATCTATTTTATGGTAAATTTTACCTATTTCATGGTTTCCATGGATTAGCTAGCAATTTAGTATACATAACACCAAATATGATCATGATTAGCCATTCCAATGGCTAATCATTACCAAGCATTTCCATACCACTCAATAACCATATCATAAGACCATATATACAAAATGATTATAATGCTATACATGCTATACTCAAAATATACAAGCCATTATGCCAAGATGGTATACGGATAGTGTGAGTGTGCCTCCAACCGTTCCCGATTTCCGAGCTGGCTTGTCAACACTACAAGGAATGAAAAGGAGGGAGTAAGCATAAATGCTTAGTAAGCTCACATGCAAATAGCAAGTAACACAACTATATACGCAAACATAAAACATCATTTGCATAATCATCACCGAGACATTCATATCACATTTTCATTTATAATATTACCATATTGTTGTTATATCGAGTTTTCAATCCGAGGGTTAAGTACATACCTGCTCAAAGTATTCATTTCACAACACTTACCAATACGTCCCTGTCATCTCGAGTATTCCTCCATTTGAGTAGAATTTTACCCATTGAACACATCGGAATATAATTCGGATACATGGAAAGTTTGCACATAAGTGCCACATATGTAGCCAAGCTACCATGTAACCCGCCCATAAGTGAACTCGGACTCAACTCAATGAGCTCGGGTGTTCGCATCCATAAGTGAACTCGGACTCAACTCAACGAGCTCGGATGCCTAGTTACATCTCTCGAACTCGGACTCAACTCAATGAGTTCAGACATTCGCATCCATAAGTGAACTCAGACTCAACTCAACGAGTTCGGATGCCCAAACATCCTAGTGACGTGTCACATGTATCCTAATCTATTCCTAAGGTTCAAACGGGCTTTTTTCCTCGATCTCACATTTTTTCCGTCTTCCACAGAATATCGGAACCGATACTCGGTGATAGTTCATACTCATCAAGTAATTCACATAATTACATATTATTCAACAATAACCACAAAACATAACGTTTCATGATAATAATAAGCATCATATCATATAAACAACATTAAATTCCTTAAAACAACAATTATGTTACTACATTTACACATGAACTTACCTCGTATGCGAAAATGGCTACTTTTACCATTTCGTCCACAACTTGGTATTTTCCCCATTTTAACCCGAATTTTAGTTTTCCTTACTCTATCATTTAAAATATAGTCTAATTAGGACTCACATTATACAAATTGACCCAAAATCATATTTTGGCAAAATTATAGTTTTGCCCCTAAACTTTCGCATATTTACACTTTTACCTCAAAGCTCGTAAATTAAACTTCAGCCTATTTTCTTATGTTTTATGACATGCTGATAATTTTTCCCTTCTATGGTAACATCGAATTCTCACTCTAACATGTACTTATGACTATTAGGTATTTTTATCGATTAAGCCCTTTTGCTCGTTTTCACTTAAAACCGAGTAGTACAAGTTGTCTAACATAATTTAAAACCTCATATTCAATCATAAAACACCAAAATACACAAATTTCACCTATGGGTATTTTTCCAAATATGAACCCTAGGTTGAATTATTGCTAGCATAAGCTTAATCGAGCTACCAGGACTCCAAAAACGTAAAAATCATTAAAAATAAGGCTAGAACGGACTTACAATCGAGCTTGGAAGCTTGAAAAACCCTATCCATGGTTTCTCCTTGCTATATTCGGCCATGGGGTTGAAGATGAGCAAAATTGGCTTTTAATTTTGTATTTTAATTCATTTTACCCCTAAATGACCAAAATGCCCTTACTACTAAACTTTCCAAAAATTCCATCCATGTCCAATTTTTGACCATAGACTTAGAAATTGGTAAGATTCTATTTAAGACCTCCTAATTAATATTTATAAACAATTTCATACTAGAAACTTCTAGAATGCAAGTTTTACAAATTATTCGATTTAGTCCCTAATTTCAATTTAAGCACTTTATGCATAAAATTTCTTCACGAAAATTTCACACAATCATGCAATCATATCATAGACCTCAAAATAATCATAAAATAATTATTTCTATCTTGAATTTTGTGCTCACGAAACCGCTATTCCGACTAGGCCCAAAATCAGGATATTACACCCAGCCCTACACTCCACATTCAGATATTCTTTGCTCGATTATCGATAAGTTGAGGCAAAGCCTCCAGTACGTGGACAAGCCACTTTCAGTACTTCTTCCATCAGTATCCCAGTCCCATGCATCAGATAATAATAACATGGCATGCAGTAAATAATAACAGTCAAACATGCATTAAGGTCAACCTTAACCCTAGGGGTATATCAGTAATTTTACTCCTAGGGGTAAATCTGTAATTTGTCCACCTATAAAGGTATTTCAGTAATTTTATCAATTTTAAAGGTTTTCATGCATATTCCCACCTTTCACGTACTAACAAAAACATTTACCTAGGGTTCTTACCGAATTGGGCCCGTTGGCCCACTATCCCAATTTTGGCCCATAAAGCCGAAAAATATCGAAGGCACAGAAATCATGCACTCTGCAATCTAAACATTTTAGTTTACCAAAAACGTTAATTGATTTACCTCACGAGCATTCGCACACTCGCAAGTCCACAAAATACTGGTTTTTCAACATTTCGGCTTTTCGGCTTTTGCCGATCTAGACTATGAAAGGGTGTCAGTTACACACCTGTTTGGACGATATGCTGACGAGATCCACACACGAACTGCCTTTGCCAAAATTAGCGACTAGGTTTAGATCCAGTCGTTCCACTTGTCCAAGCCTTCGATCAGCAGCCTCTAGATCACACACCGGTTCCTTCGGTCAATGATTCCAATTAACTCCTACTCAATTCTGATGCAGATCTAACCCCTCAAATGATAACAAAAGTCAAGCCCTTAGAGATCTCAGAATTTTGCTATGTCCCTAAGGCTATGCGTTTTCAGCTTTTTGCAACAGTGAAGAAAAGGTGAGGGTTTTGTAGTGGCTTTGTCGACAGAGGTTTGGGGTTCAGAAAAAGGAAGGATTGATCAAAAAGGATGAAGAAAGATCTGTAGGTTTTGCTAGGAGAATTTGGCATAGACAATATGAACCTTTGGGATTTCGACTTTTGTGATATTCGGCAATAAGGCTTAAAAATAATAGTATGGAAGTGGTGTAGGGAAGAGTGGTAGAAGGATTCGACTATAGAGAAAAGAAGAGGAGAAGGTAGATGGAGAGAAAAAAAGAAAGAAAGGAGGAGGAAGAAAGACGGTCAGAAAAAAATGGCACACTTACCCCTAAATGCTGAATTTATACTTGGCATTTAACCTAGCCGTAATTTGCCCCCTAAGCAAACCCTTGGCCGGCCAACTCTTGCTCCCCAAAAGTCCACCATTCGGCCAATACTGCTCTCCCTAATCAGCTCCTAAATCCTCTCCCTTATCCCCTCCTTTCTCAATCCCTTGAGCAATTTAAACTCCTCTTGACAGTCTTTCACTTGAGTTCCATTACTTACCCTTTCCAACCATAAAAATAATTCCCTTAATATGCTTTCATTGTGACTTGAACCTTGGTTCTCCCTAACATCCACACGCCACCTTTATAGCCTCCCCAGTGGCGTCACATGCCACTTTGCCACCTGCTTCCTTGTGTTTAATTTTTACCCAATTAATACTTAAAAGCCCAATTAACCAGAACCCCTTTTTCCTATGGAATCAAAACTAATTAAAATTACGAGGTTTTAACTTAAGCTTGGTCCTTCTAGAGGCCCATTAACCTGAGTAAATCTACGCCAAGCAGACAGAACACAAAAAATTTAAAATTTGCTAACATCCAAAGAATTCCCGAAAATTGGAGCGTTACAATGCCCGTGCCTGTTCAACAGCCTTGAACACGGGCTGGAGTAATCATACACGAGCGTGTCCCTGCCGAGCCCAAGTATAACCCTATTCGAAAAAGGCCAATTTGGGGGCTCTTAGGCATTCTAAAGCCTATTTAAACACCTGAGGAGGCACTTAGAAGGGGGACGCAGAGTAGGGAGCAGGGAATTACTCAAGGAAAGCCGATTGATCCATCTCAAAAGCCGGATTCATCATCAAGACTGAAGATCTCCTTTCAAGTTCCTTCGGGAGTTTTTGGGTTTTCTTATGTTTTGTGTTCTTTATGCTTTTGAGATGTTTTCTTTCATAAGTATGAACTAAGCCCCCTAAATACCTAAGAGAAATGAAACCTAAGACGGATCTTGTTATTATTATCTGAATTGTATGATAAATATTTGACTTGTTCTTAATTATGTGTTCTTAATTCTTGTTTTGATATTCCAGGATATTGATTCAAGTTAAGCTCTTATTCAGAGGAGGAATAAACCCTGTCTAAGAGTAAATTTGTCATAATTAAGCGGAGTTGATTGCACGCCTAGAGATAAGGTGATAAGATTTTGTCAGATTAGGGTGAAACCTAATAAGGGAATCCATAGATTGAGTTAATGCAATTCTAGGGTGTTAATTAGAAAGAGATTTCAATTACTTAACCTAGGTTAGATGTTATTAGTCTTAAGAGAGATAATAATATAACTTAGAGATTTTTACGAATCAAGTCAAATGAATAAATCGTCTTATTCAGAGTCAAATAACAAGTGAAGTCTAGGTGGATTTTTCCTTAGGTATTGTCTTAATCAATCAAATTTTCCTAAAAGTATTTTCCCAAATTTTCTTTCTGTACATTCTTAGTTAATAATTAGTTTAGATAACCAAACCTCTTAATTTTTAGGCTAGATAATAAAAAAGAAGTAAATACTAGTACTCGTAGTTCCTTTGGGTTCGACAATCCGGTCTTGTTGAACTATATTACTGTTCGATAGGTACACTTTCCTTAATCGTGATAATAAGTTAGTCTCAAGAATGATCCATTCATAAATCTTTAAAACCTGTCACGAATATCACGTATCACTTACCAACCCCACCATAAAACAGATTTATGGGCATGCGCATAACATAACATACATGATACTTCCTATTAACAAAGCTAAATGAACTTTTCTCAAGTTATCTCTTTCTTCCACTCTCTTAGGACAGTCCTCTAAAGAGAGATGAAATCTCAATACGGATGGTTGATTTCCCTTCTTCTAATCGATTATTGCATAACACTCTTATATATTGTCTATGTGTGAAGCCTGAGATAGTGCTATTACTTTGTTCTATCGATCCATTAGGATTCAAATGCCTGGAAATGAATTAGCTTCTCTTAAGCCCTTCATTCTAAACTGTTGAGTTAACAATAGGTTAACTGATGACAATGTCCCTACATCATTCCCAATGAGTATAATTTCATCGACATATAGAATGAGAAAGACCACTTTTCCATCACCTAAACATTTATAAACATAAGGTTTATCTATGTTTTGTTCAAATCATAAAGTCTTGATTGCTTGATTCAATCTTTAATTTCATGAGTGAGATGTTTGCTTAAGTCCATATATGGATCTAAGCAATTTGCAAACTTTATGCTTATTTTCGTTGGTTATATATGTAACAGCCCGATTTAAACCCTTGTCGAAATGGTGGTTTTGGGACCACGAATCCGTGTCAAAAAAATATTTTAAAAATTATTTTCTGTGTTTATTTTATGTAAATATATGTCTATGAAATTTTCGTGATTTAATTTTGTCGTTTAGGTGTCTAATTAAATAAAAGGACTTAATCGCGTAAAATGAAAATTTGGTGGTTATTTCTAAAAGGGGGCCAAATTGCATTTGGATTTTTAATTGGAAGCCTTTGTGTTGCAATTAGCCTATTGAATGAATAAGTGGACGGTAATGGCCAAGGAATATAATGATTTTATGTTATATCATAAAGGTTAAATAAGTAATTTGGTTAATAAACATATAATAACTAAAAGAAAGTTATCATATTCATTTTATTTTATTATGTTCATCCACCAAAAATGAGAAACAAAAGAAAGAAAAAAGAAAGCTAGGTTCGGCCATCCTTCCAAGCTTGATTCAAGGTTCGATCTTAGTCAATTTTTGATAATTTTTACGTTTTTGAGATCGTTGCTTCGAGTACTAGTAAACCCATACTTGAATTTTTTATTTTGGTGAATATTTTGAGTTATGCCATTGTTAAGAGCATGTAATTTTTGTTTTTTGATGATGAAATAAGAAAGATATGTTTTAGATTAACATGTTTTGTATTGGAGTTTTTGATGATTTTGGGTAATTAGGACTAAATTGCAAAAATAATAATTTGAGGAACTAAAATGTGAAATAAATGAAATATATGGACTTGAATGAATATAAGTAAGATTCGGCCTAACATGGGTGTGTTGAAATTTTGCATATTTTGTGTTTTGTGCAATAGGGACTAAATTGTAAAAGTGTAAATGTCAGGGGTAAATGGTAATTTGCCCATTTATGTGTTTTTGGACTGAATTGAATGAAAATATGTTTGAATGAGCTTAATTTGAATATGTTTAGATCAAGAACCAAAGAAATCAGATTTGGATCGGGGGAAAATAAAAGTTGTCGGCTAGCTGTCCCATTCCGTTTTATATCGTCTGAGGTAAGTTCATAAGCAAATAGATGTACTTAATTTAATTAAATGGTAAGTATATATGACGAAATGAAATATATGAATTTATATATGTAATAGTCAAATGTTGTTAAGTTTGGCAACAATGTCTACGACTTCGTTTCGATCAGGTTACGACGTCCAAAAGCCCCTATGAACCTTAGGTATAGTTAGGATACATATGCCATGACATAGGATTTTGGTATGTGATGTGCGAGTAAGACCATGGCATTGATATGTGACTCCGACATATGTGTGCAAGTAAGATCCTATTTGGGACAATGGCATCGATATGTGATTACATGTAAGACCACATCTAGGATGTTGGCATTGTACAATATATGTGTGATTATCCGAGTGTCCTATCCAATTCCAAATGGTTCATCTGGCAAAGGTAAATCGTGATCGGATGTGTAATACAAGTTAAATGGCCATGTATGAGTTAGCTTGTTGGCTACTAGTAATAAGGTAAGTACGTACTCGATAGTTGTTACAAATAATGTGTGACGTAAAAGGATATATATACATATGAATTTGGTATGTGTATTCGACTTTTGAAAAAATGGTATGTAAATTATGGAATTGATTCATGGATATGTGTATATATGTGACCATGTATATTCAGCCATTTAAGTAATATGTGTATATGATGTCATATTATGATACTTGAGCTTGTGTCTAAGAGTGTATGTATATTTGGTTGTCTAAATACATATCAGCTTTGAAAGTGGAATGATAATTACTTAAATTGATTATATGGGCGTTCGGCCAAGGTGGGAATTATGTATGAAAAGGATTTATTTTAGAAATTTGCATGTTTGAGACTAAGCAGGGTAATATTAATGTAATTCAATTTAGTTTTAAATGAGTAGATTATACCATTGGATTGTTTATTTGCTTAAAACTTACTAAGCTATGATAGCATATTTTGTGTGTTCATGTTTACTCGGTTTTATAGATTTTGGAGTCAAGCTACGAGCTCGGGGACTATCAACAAAGTTCATCACACTATCTACTATTTTGGTACCTTTATAAGTTAAACTCGAATTATGGCATGTATGGGCTGGAACATGTTTTAAAATGTTGGATTTTGGTTTTGTATAATTTGAGCCATGCGAAAATGGCTTAATTTTCATGTTAAATTCGGTTATGTTTTGATTATGGTTTGACCTCACTTTTGGTTATAATGGTATATACTATGCATGAATGGTTTATGTGATAGATGTTATATGTTTTGGTATTAGCTTGATAATGGTTGGTGAATTTGGAAATGGTTGATGTAATAATCATTGTGTGTATACATTTTCATAGCATGTTTAATTGGTTTGGCTAAGGTTTTGTATAGGTAAAACATATATGAATTGGCTGTTGTGTTTGATATAGGTAATAATATATAAATTGGCATTAAATGTTATATGGCTGTGTTTGAATGTGATTAAGGTAATGGCATTTGGTTTTGAGATGGATGACATGAACTATATTTATAAGCTACTTGTGATTTGGCACTTATGAATATATGCATATATTGAATTGGTTTGATGTATTGGTTAAATTATATGTTATAAGACAAAATGATTGGAATAAGGTGATTGAGAATTTGGTTGTGGTTTGTGTTCGTTGGTAAGTATGAAGTATATGCATTTGGTTGTAGGTATTCAGTTACCATGACAAAACACTCGTTTATGTCATAAAAGTTAGTTTCATAAGTGAACTATGGTAGTAGCATTCATAAGAGTTCGGCATTATTATGTAACTTATGTAGTTGTTTTGAATTTGATATTCGGTGGTGATTTGATTAATCACTCTGTAAATATTTATAAAGATATTAGTTTGTATAATGCATCGATATGTTGTTTTAAGTATGAATTTAATTAATATTAGATATTTAAATGATGCTTGAGTTTGAGTTGAGTGATAATATCTTTAGTTAATATAAAAGTCAATGTATGCTATGTATAATGATAGTTGGATAATCATATTGGTTTATATATCTTATCTTTGTTAAAATCAGTTCATGCTTTAATATTTTGAATGATATATTTTATATTGTTGTATATGATTGATATGACTATATATGTATAAGTATGATATGAAATGTTTCAAGTTTAAGAGTTGTGTTAATTATGAAATAAATTTTGACTGCTTTTCAGGACTTGTTCATGTGTATATGTATAATTGTTCGAAATTGTGCTTTTATTCTGTAATGCCTTATGACGCTAATCAGGCGACGGATACGGGTTAGAGGTGTTATAATATATATTTGGTGGTTTGCATCATATATATCTATTTTCAAGATAACAGTTAAAAAATGCAGTCTTGATATCCATTTGCAAAATCTCATAATCGAGAGTCGCTGCAATGTTTAACAATATGTAGATTGACTTGAGCATGAAAACTAGAGAGAAGGTTTCTTCTTAATCAATATCTTCTTTATGAGTATAACCTTTTGCTACAAGTCTGGCTTGATAAGTTTACATTTTTCCATTCGCAATTTTTTTCATCTTGTAAATCAACTTACACCCTATGGGTTTTATCCTTTTTGGTAAGTCTACAAGTTCCCACATAAAGTTGGAGTCCATAGAATCCATCTCAACTTTCATAGCTATTTCCTAGAGATTGGAATCAGCACTGTCCATCATTTCATAATATGTTAGTTGGTCATCATCTTCCTGTTCGACAAACTCAGAGGTGAAATAATTTCGCCAGATTGAAAGAACTCAGGCTTATAAGAGACCCTCTCACTGTGATGAAGCACCTTATACTGCTGATCGTTTGTAGGCCTATTATTAAGAGTTAGTTCTAGAATTGTTTCTATAGGGTTTTGTATATTTTCGAAAAGTTCTTCTAGTACCTCTTTACTCCAAGGTTTGAAGTCATTGATGTAACTTTATTCAAGGAAAGTAGCATAAGTTAACACTATTATGGTTTGCTTTTTCGGGTTATAAAAGAAACCACACTTTGTTCCTTTTGGATATCCTACAAACATGCACAATTCTGTCAAAGAGTTCAACTTCCTCACATCTTTATCTAATTTGTGGGTTGGGCATTCCAAAATTCTTAAAGTGATTAAGATTCGGCTTCTTGCCATGCCACAATTCATGTGGAGTTTTTGATGCTACTTTAGTTGGTACATCATTCAAAATATAGTCATCCGTTTGTACTGTATAAACATAAAAAGAGATTGACAGCTTTGAATAACTTAACATCAAACGTACCATGTCGAACAACATTCGATTCCTTCTTTCTGCCACACCATTCTGTTTTGGAGTGCTGATGTGGTCAATTAGGATAGAATCCCATTCTCTATGAGGTACCCTAAGAACTCATTTGATAAATATTCCCACCTCAATCAGAACAAATTCCCTTTATGGGTAAACCTAGTTGTTTCTCTACTTTTGCACGAAACTCTTTGAATTTATCAAAGGTTTCACTCTTACAGTGCATTAGGTACACATACCCATATCTGAAATAATAATTAACAAAAGTTACATAATATTCATAACCACTTCTTACATTGATGTTCATGGGGCCACATATGTTAGTGTGCAAAAGTTCTAGGAGTTTTACGGTCCTCGTTCCTTTTGCAATAAAATATCACTTGGTCATCTTACCTTCCAAGCAAGATTCTCATTATGGACAATTGATATCTTTAAGTGAACTTAAAATGTCATCTTGCTCAACATGGCCTAGACATTATGGCCGAATTGTGAAGACCACATAAGCCATTGGTGTGACTAAATGACCCTATCGTACTTTGAAAACCTTAGTTACGCTTTTTTAGGAAAAACCACGATTTTCCCTTGTGTTAATTTGAAAAACATTCACTTTATAAGTCAACTATTCTTAAGTAATTTTCTCAGAGATAGTGAGGTTTTAGAAAAACATGTTGCGCTTCATTTCATCCAACAAAATTCTAACAACTCCTATTGTAGCGAAAAACTTAGTTTATGACTGATTTTAGTTAAGTCAAGTATCATGGATTGTTAAATTTCAAAACACATCTTTAAATCCATACAATGAAATGAGTATGCATGCATAAAACCCCAAAATGAAGAGATGTAACACCTCTTACCCGTATTCGACGTCGGAATAGGATACGAGGCATTACCAGACTTACATAACCAGCCATCATACAATTCCAAAATATAAATTTTCTTCCAAATTAAAACCATTTGTAATAAATCATAAAGTCCCTAATACGAGCCTACGAGGCCCAAAACATGCTTTGGAAGTGGTTTGAGACTAAATCGAGAACTTCAGAAGTTTTGACCCCGTGTAACTCTTTGACTTGTAACTCATGAACAAATTGAGATCACATGGCCAAGTCACACACCCGTGAGCTAGGCTGTATGGTTAATTAATTTAATTTGAATTAAGTGCAGGTTTCAGACGACCAAGACACACGCTCGTGTTCTAGGCCGTGTGGCACACACAGTTGAGACACACACTTGTGTCTCTGCCCATGTGCCCAATTCTGAGCATTTTATTTCTCAATAATTAGGTGCAGGGGACACACGGCCTAACCACATGCCCATGTTACCAGGCTGTGTGTCATACACTGTCTAGACACACGCTCGTCTGTTTGCCCGTGTGGACAAAATAAATCCATTTTCTAGCTTCATTTCTCACCCAAAATCACCCAAAAACCTGCACATGAAACACTCAACCAATTCCAACCATTTCAAGCATTCAAATTTGGCAATTTCATCATTCATCAAGGCATACCACTTCATGCATACATGGTTAAAAAACTTACTTTAGCTTAACTTAGGCATTAACAATGTTTGATCACATGAACTTAGCATAACATATATGTATATATATCTATCACAATAGCATACTTATAAATATCAAAATGAATCATTACTAGCCATTCCAATGGCTAGGTTACAAAATAACATTTCAAGCCACCATTGACCAAGTTGTCCTATACATGCCATTATACTAAATTGATTCTACCATATATACCCAAGATAGCTAGCTGATAGTGAGACGATGCTCCAATGATCTCCCAACCTTCACGAGCTTCCGAGCACTATAAGAAAAGGGAAAAATAAAAGGAGTAAGCATTACATGCTTAGTAAGTTCATATAATGAAAATTGATACGTGATATTCACGACAGGTTTTAAAGATTTATAATTAATCGTTCTTAAAACTAACTATTATCACGATGAAGGCAAGTGTACCTATCGAACAGTAGTATAGCTTTAGCAAGACCAGATTGTCGAGCCCAAAGGAACCAAGAGTACTATTAATTACTTTCTTTTTATTATCTAACCTAAAAATTAAGGGATTTCTTTATCTAGACTAATTAACTAAACTAAGGGTGCACAAAGAGAAAATTGGGAAAAAGCTTTCGGGAAAACTCGATTGACTAAGACAATACCCAAGGAAAAATCCACATAGACTTCGCTTGTTATTTGACTCTGAATCAGACTTCATTTGACTTGATCCGTAAAAATCCCCAAGTTATATTATTATCTCTCTCGAGACTAATGATGTCTAACCCTAGGTTGATTAATTGAAATCTCTTTCTAATTAACGCCCTAGTATTGCATTAACTTGATCTATGAATCCCCTTATTAGGTTTTACCCTAATCCGGTAAACTCTTATCACCCTATCTCTAGGCATTCAATCAACTCCGCTTAATTATGACAAATTTACTCTTAGACAGGGTCATTCCTCCTCTGAATAAGAGCATTAACTTGAATCAATATCCTGAAATATTAAAACAAGAATTAAGAACTCATAATTAAGAACAAGTCAAATATTTATCATACAATTCAGATAATAATAACAAGATCCGTTCTTAGGTTTCATTCCCTTTAGGTATTTAGGGAGTTTAGTTCATAATTATAAAAGAAAACATCTCAGAAAAATAATGAATACAAAACATAAAGAAGACCCAAAACCCCTGAATGGAAATTGAAGGGAGATATTCAGTCTTGACGATGAATCCGGCTTCTGAGAAATCAATCAGCTTCTCTTGAGCAATTCCTTGCCTACTACTCTGCGTGTACCTTCTAAGTGCCTCCTCAGGTGTTTAAATAGGTTTTCGAATAGGACTATACTTGGGCTCGGTAGGGACACGCCCTTGTGACACGCCTGTGTGTAATTACTCCAGCCCTTGGTCAAGGCTGTTGAATAGGTACGGGTGTGTAGTCTACCCGTGTAAATCGTGCTTCGATCCTGCCAAATGGACACGGCTGTGTGACACGCCTGTGTGAGGAAGTCCAGGCCATGTTGATTTCCCATGTGGGTTCCTTTTCTCTATTTTCAGCCCATTTCTCACTCTGTTACTCTCCTATGCTCACCTAAGTATAAAACATGAAATTAAAGAATTAGGAGCATCGAATTCACGAAATCTAAGGAGAATTCATCCATAAATGTGCTAAGCATGGAATAAAAAATATGTATAAATTACGGTTTATCAAATACCCCCACACTTAAGCGTTTGCTTGTCCTCAAGCAAAATCCTCAACTCATAATCAAAATAAATTCATCTCAATTTATAATCCCTATCAATAATATCTCAAAATAATCCATAAGTAACCATACATTGAAAATTCAACTAAAATTACATCAAAGTTTCAAACATTCCAAGTTGAGCATTTTATCATGAAAACATAGGTGTCCCCCCTCATCTAAGTAATCACCTTTGATCAAAATATCACAGAGTTTAACATCCTCACTAAAGATTCACTCAAATCACTAGAGGTATTTAAGGACATCAAATAAAGCACTCATTAGTCAATATGAAAAGTTATTACCATAGGCTTGCATGAAAATCAAATCTTCACCAGCAGAAATTGAGATGATACATCAATCAAAAAGGTCTTAAGAGGGTTGTAATGTGGCTTTGGTTAGGGGGTGTGGTCACAAGCTGAAAGAAAAGGTTAGAATCGAGATTGTTAGAATCGAGATTGATTTAAAGAAATCACCTAACTAGAAAAATAACTAATTATCAATTGAATACAAGTGAGCTTCTTCTTAGAATATAGAATTAAAACTCAAGCTCAAAATTGACGAATTACTACTAATATGTATGTAAGTATTGTTTTTTTTTTTGAACAAGTCAAATAACATAGAACTTAATTATTGCAATGAAGAATAAAAAATTGCTAAGCAATTAATTCAAATCAAATCTCGAAAAAAATAGGGATCAAATTAGGGGATTTCAACAATAATGGGTTATGGGTTAATATTGAGGGTAAATCAATTAATGGCTTGTTAGGCTCAAAAGGGTTCATTAAGAGTTAATTATGAAGGTAGGCTTTTGTGGAGTGAGTGGGTTAAACCTAAGTGCCTTTATCATTTTGACATGCATAATCAAGCAAGTTCTAGAATAACAAATCAATACTGACGCACTTATAATAAAAGTGAGCATGAAAGAAATAAAATATGCTCTAAAGGCTCAAGATCTCACAAAAATTGTGGCTTTTTGATGTTTAGACTTGTGAATTTCAATTCAAGATAATACCTAACTTAGGGAAATAACCTAAAAAAATTTAATTCTTCAAAAATCAACTTATCATGCTTGATTCCCTAATGTCTTAAAGTTTAAACAATCAATGCATAAATGCCTATGTTTAATTCAAGACATATCAATAAAAATCATAAATTAATCAAAATTCATCCTAATAGTGATATGAGTGATTCACGTGAGAATAAGACAAAATTCAGGGATTTCTAATGATGATATAAAAGACCCCCACACTTGAGATGTACATTACCCTCAATGTACAAAGATGGATATATTAAAAAATATAGATATATAATCATAAGATAGGGAGAGAGGTGAAACTTCCTGAACGATGAATGAACTCCTGGAATTGGAGTTATGGAGAATAATCGGCCAAGGGCAATGATAAGATTGGAGGAGGATACTCCGATGGTGGTAGAGGTTCATTAGTCCATAAGTCTTGCGCCAAAAGAGTATTATATCTAGTAGTAGCTATGGTTGTGGTCGAGCAGGACATGGCAGTCGTGGGGAACCTTTGCCAGTGGAGTTTTTAGTTCTTATTTGATGATGAGCTTTGGAGCTCTTTATGACTGTGATAAAATCAGGAACTCTTTAGGAAATATAAGGAAGCATAATTACTCGTAATAAAATAGCCGAAAATAAAAATTGTAAAAACTAAAATTAAACTAATATTAAAGGAAAATGAAATAAAAAAGTACTTAAAGAAGATAAATAAAGATAAACGTGAAAATAAAAATAATAAATAAAAAGTTTTTAAACATCGTCATCGCCGGATGGTTCGTGAGGTGGTGGTGGCGATGAGATGCGAAGGTGCTGACAAATCTGATGAAGAGTAGCATTAATGTGATCAAAACGTTGAAAACACTGCTGCTCAAATAGAGTAAGGCGCTCAGAGATGTCAGAGTATGAAGTCGCTGTATGAATTGGACGATGGACAGGTGGTGGTTGAGATGGTGGGACCTCATGACGTGGAGGGACATCATCAGTAATGTCCTCTGGGTCCTCCTCCTCGGTGGACTGGATGAGGCGGTACTGAAGAGGGTAGTGCCTTGTCGTTTCTCGATCATCCTCATATGTAGCATGCTTGAGATGCCCTGTGGGGACATCTGGCCGATGAGAGTGAGGGAGGATGCTTGTGCCACTTTGTTGAGGAGCCCAAAGTACCAAGCCAATTGAGTCACATAGGGCCCGATAGAGATGAATCCTCTTCTATGTCGCTCTATCTGATGGTGGATGGTAAGGGTAATGAAGTAGGCAAGGTCGAAGACGTACCCGTCGCCATGCTCCATAAGAAATAGGCGTCATGAGTGCTGACACCACCGGTGTTCTCTCACCGCCTTGTTAGAGTGTAGGCCAAGATGGCGTATAGGTATCGCAGGGATGCAGCAAGGGCTGACGGCTTAGAGCGGCTAGGATCATAGGTGGCCAAGATAGGGACGAGGTCCTTCCAGTACTTTGAGGGAGAGTAATGGATGTGGCGATGGAGGGTGTCAAGTTCATTGTCGTTAATAAACTCCTCTGTGTACAGCCCTAGTGTAATTCCAAACTCCGGTACACTCAACTGGATCACTAGACCACTAAGGAGAAACTGGACTATTCCAAGATCGTCGAAGTATGTCATGAAGACTTGAAGATAGAAGGTCGAGCAGAGTTCCATCGTGAGTTCGAGGTATGTCGGCTCGATGATCTCAAAGAAGAGCCCCCACGGTTCAGTCATCAGATGTCGCGTTAGCCATCTGAATTTGTTCGAGTGCGGCCTAGTCAATGCAGCGGTCCACACCTAGGGGTCAGGCCTGTAATATCTGAAATAATTCCTCCTGAGGTCCCAAGGAAAACTGGAGGAATGGATGTCTGATTTCGACAGTGGGACCCGAAGAGGATGGTGGTCCTTTCCTTTTCCTTGAGGCGGGGACGGCAGTTTTTTTACCATGGTTCGACATGATATCTGTAATGAAAACATGAAGAAGATAACATGAACTAGCGAATTCAAGAAGCAATTATGAATATAGTTAAACTAACTAATCCAACCAACTGAACAATACTCAGTCAAAATTAGTTCAATCTAGATGATAGGAGTCTATAGCAAATGTCATAAGAAAAGCATGATTATTTTTCAACATGGAATGAATGAATTAGATGTTATGGAAACACAATAAAGAATGAAGTTTCCAAAAAACTTTAAATAAAATGGAAAAACATAAGTATGACTATAGTGAGAACTATGAACATTAATCAGAAATCAGCCAAAGAAAACTAGAAAAATCATAAAAGAGATGAAGAAAATAGAGAGAAATGAGTAGACAAATGCAGTATGTTGATGGATGGAGGAGTTTGGAGTGTCTTGGGTAGAGCTATGGTCGGCGCACGGGCATGGCAGAGAGGGCATGTGACAGGAGACCGGCGGCTAGGGTTGGGTTTTGGGGAAGGGGATGATGAATAGTGAGGGTTTTATATAGAATTTGAGGCACACGGCTTTGGGGCACACCCGTGTGCCCTAATTTTTGCCTATGTGTTTCGCAATTTTTTTTTTAAATTTGGGCACGTTTAAAACTCACACACTCCCGTTCTCTTTGGGCGTGTTGGTGCCCACGGCCATGTCGCACAATCGTGTCCTACGTCGTTCACTTCTCCCACATCCGTGTTCCAATGCGCATGCCCGAGTTGTTTTATCAGTCTTGAGCACGGGTGGTGGGCACGGACGTGTTGCATGATTATGCTAAATTCTCAGTTTCAACCATAGTTCCTAGACACGGATGTCTCCCACGCCTGTATTGTTTTGGTAGTTTCACCCACGGCCATGTCACACGGCCGTGACAACTTATAGTATCTCGTGTTGGGGAAAAATTTTGCCCTGTTTTCACACGGCCGTATCGCATGGCCTAAGGCAAGCCCGTGTGCCTGGCCGTGTGGATGGGAAAACCCTGTGTTCCAAGACTCAGTTAGTAGGTTAGATGTGGAAAACTAGAATTTAAAGTAATCAATACTGTTAGTGCTTGGGTTGCCTCCCGAGAAGATCTTATTTATAGTCTAAGCTTGACTTACCTCTCTGGTGTGTGATCATGGTGGCTCGAGGAGTTTACACTCCTCATCCCTGCTATCAACTTTATAAATATAAGATTTAAGACGAGTATTGTTTACCTTAAAAGTGTCGAATTTGGGATGAATTACCTCGACTGTACCGTATGGAAAAATGCTAAGTACCGTAAGAGGGATTTCTTCATTTAGTTCAGAAGTTGTAATACTAGGGTCGGCTGCGTCTAATAGCACTTTGTCTCCAACTTTAAGTTGATTCGGGGAAAAATTTAGCTTGTCATGGCGTGTTTTTGGTTTATCGTGTGTTTTCGATTTATGTGTCTAGTTCCTCGATTTGTAGTCCTCGTTCTTCATAGATAGGTCCTTTGTTGTTGCTTGAACATGGCTCATATATGTTCTTCGAACCTATTTCCTGCAAAGTAGGTTGCACCACATGGTTAATTTTAGTAGGATGACTTATACCACCACCTTCAATTTTCGATGTGTTACTCGAATTACGAGCTTGAAGGGTGATTATTTCGTCTCCCACACGAAGTGTGAGTTCACCTGTGCCAACATCAATTATTGTTCTAGCAGTTGCTAAAAAGGTCCTCCCTAAAATTAAATGAACGTTACTATCCTCTTCTATGTCTAAAACAATGAAATCAACTGGGAATAAAAATTTTTCAATTTTAACGAGTAAGTCTTCAATAATCCCCCTGGGAAATCTGATTATTTTATCGGCTAATTGAATACTCATCCTAGTTTGTTTGGGTTTCCCAAGACCTAGTTGCTTAAACATTTTGTAAGGGATGACATTGATACTAGCCCCTAAATCAGCCAAAGCATTATTAACATCTAGGCTACCAATTAAACAGGGAATCGTAAAACTCCCTGGATCTTTTAATTTCTTGGCCAGCTTATTCTGTGGTATGGCTAAGCAAACCGCATTTAGCTCCACATGCGACGCCTCATCCAACTTTTTTTTGTTTGTTAAAAGCTCCTTTATGAATTTCAGTGCATTTGGGATCTGCGAAAAAGCTTCAATAAATGGTAAGTTAATATGTAGCTTCTTTAATAATTTAAGGAATTTACCAAATTGTTCTTCTGTACGGTCTTTCCTTGTCGCGTTTGGGTATGGCACACGAGGTTTGTATTCTGTACTTACCAGTTTCTGGTCATTATGGTCCACCTCACCTTTACATTTACTTAGCACTGTTTCTTGCCTTGGTTCTGGTTCAAGTGCAACTAACCCTTCCTCATCTTAACTGCAATTGCATTGATTTGCTCCCTTGGGTTAGGTTCAATGTTACTCGGCAGGCTACCTTGTGGTCATTCAGATATCAATTTAGCGAGCTGACCTATCTGAGTTTTGAGCCCTTGGATCGATGCTTGTTGATTTTTAAGTGCTGTCTCAGTATTCTGAAACCGAGTTTTTGACACCGAGATGAATTTTGTTAGCATCTCTTCAAGGTTCATTTTTTTCTCTTGTTGGTAGGGTAGTTGTTAGAAGCCTGGAGGTGGTGGTGGTCTTTGATTTCCTTGGCCTCCCCATGAAAAATTTGGGTGGTTCCTCCAACTTGCATTGTAAGTGTTACTAGAAGGATTATTTCGAGATCGAGGATTATTACCCATGTAATTTAACTGCTCGTTCTCTATTTTGTGGCCATAGGGTGGGTATTCTAAATTACGTGATCCACCTCCACTTGCTTCACATTGCATTACTGGGTGAACCTGTGAAGAACCAAGAAAACCGTAAATTTTTCTGTTCAAAAGTTCTACCTGATTAGAGAGCATGGTGACCGAATCGACGTTAAATACACCGGCTATTTTCTTTTGTTTTTTCCTCATGACTTGCCACTGATAATTATTCAGTGACATCTCTTCTATAAATTCATATGCATCTTCAGGTGTCTTATTATTGATAGTTCCACTAGCAGCTGCGTCAATCATTTGTCAAGTCAAAGGATTCAGGCCATTATGAAACTTTTGAATCTGTAGCCAGAGTGGTAACCCATGGTGACAGCACTTTCTCAGAAGGTCCTTATATCTCTCCCATGCATCGTAGAGTGTTTCTAAATCCATCTTCACAAAAGAAGAGATATCATTACGTAATTTGGCTGTTTTAGCTGGCGAAAAATATTTTAATAAAAACTTTTCAGTCATTTGTTCCCAAGTAGTGATTGACCCTCGTGGTAACGAGTTCAACCATTGTTTAGCCTTATTCCTCAATGAAAAGGGAACAACTGAAGGCGAATGGCATCATCAGAAATGCCATTGATTTTAAAAGTGTCACAAAACTCTAAGAAATTCACCAAGTGAGCGTTGGGATCCTCGTCCTGCAAACCATCAAGTTGAACAAACTGTTGGATCATTTGAATGGTGTTAGGTTTCAGTTCAAAATTATTTGTAGCAATAGCAGGCCTAACTATGCTCGATTCAGTTCCTATTAAAGAAGGTTTAGCATAATCATACATAGTACATGGAGTAGGATTCTGATTAGCAGCAATTACAGGAGGTAGCGAAGTTTTTTAGTTTTCAGCCATCTCCTTGGTTGTGGTTGAAGTATCGTCCTCTTGCTCTTCCTCTGTGTATCGTAAGCTTCACCTTATTTCTCTTCGGTTTCTACGAACTGTGCGGTCGATCTCATTATCAAACAGTAATGGTCCCGACGGGTTTATTCTAGTCATATACTATAAAAACCCACCCGGAACAAAATGTAAAATGGATAAAGTAATAAAAATTGAGTGCTCCTAATATCTTAGTTCCCCGGCAATGGTGCCAAAAACTTGATACGTGATATTCGCGATAGGTTTTAAAGATTTATAATTAATCGTTCTTGAAACTAACTATTATCACGATGAAGGCAAGTGTACCTATCGAATAGTAGTATAGCTTTAGCAAGACCGAATTGTCGATCCCAAAGGAACCAAGAGTACTATACTAATTAACTAAACTAAGGGATTAACTTGAATAAGAGCATTAACTTGAATCAATATCCTGAAATATTAAAACAAGAATTAAGAACACATAATTAAGAACAAGCCAAATATTTATCATACAATTTAGATAATAATAACAAGATCCGTTCTTTGGTTTCATTCCCCTTAGGTATTTAGGAAGTTTAGCTCATAATTATAAAAGAAAACATCTCAGAAGAGTAATGAATACAAAACATAAAGAAAACCCAAAACCCCTGAATGGAAATTGAAGGGAGATCTTCAGTCTTGACAATGAATCCGGCTTCTAAGATGGATCAATTGGCTTCCCTTGAGCAATTCCTTGCCTCCTACTCCGTGTGTACTTTCTAAGTGCCTCCTCAGGTGTTTAAATAGGCTTTAGAATGCCTAAGAGCCCTCAAAAGTGGCCTTTTCAGAATAGGACTATACTTGGGCTCGGCAGGGACATGCCCGTGTGACACGCCCGTGTGCGATTACTCCAGCCCGTGGTCAAGGCTATTGAATAGGCATAGGCGTGTAGTCTGCCCATGTAAATCGTGCTTCGATCCTACCAAATGGACACGACTGTGTGATACACCCACGTGAGGAAGTCCAGGCCATGTTTATTTCCCATATGGGTTTATTTTCTCTGTTTTCGGTGCATTTCTCGCTCTTTTTACTCTCCTATGCTCATCTGAGTATAAAACATGAAATTAAAGAATTAGAAGCATCGAATTCACCAAATCTAAGGAAAATTCATCCATAAATGTGCTAAGCATGGGATAAAAATATGTATAAATTACGGTTTATCAGAAATTAAACTTACCAATCTTGATTATTAAATCTAAACATACAATATCATGTTTCCATCCATTTGGTTAAATTTGCCTAAGCACGTACATTCAATCAAACATGTTAGTCACCAAAATCTTTATATAAATCAAGTAACATAGATGAGCTCATCAAGCAATATTCTATCTAGTCATTATAGATGAGCCCATCAAGCAATATTCTATCTAGTCATTACTATTTCATCTCAAGGTTTTCATGCCAAGTCAAGAGTTATATGTCCTTTGAATCATTGAATTCCAATGAATGCTCAAGTAGTACATTCGAAGTGTATGATTCAAAAATTCATAATTTCTTATTCAAGGGTACCCATTAGGGCACTTAACTAATAAACACTCTCTTGAGCCACATATCGTTTAACAGGATTACCAGTCCAGGCTAAATCCTTTATATAACGTATGCTCAGGGGAGTTCAATTAGGATTACCAGTTCAAGCTAAACCCTAATCATAATGTAAGCTCGAGAGGTATTATATTGGGATTACCCATTCAAGCTAAATCCTTTTTATAACAAGGTCATTGGATTACTCGTCCAAGCTAAATCCCATCCGCAACAAATGTAGACTCTACTAGTTTTGGGAAAGAGCACACATTCATCGAAATTCAACATCCAATATGTACTAACCCTTTATCACCATTTCAAGCTTATTTTCATTTTTCATCATAGCATACAAGTGAATCACATCAACATAAATCACATTACATACAACACAAGAATTAATTAATATAATTACATGTCCGATTAAGTTACACGAACTTACCTCGACACTTGTTCTCGTAAAAATCTACTAATCTGAAATCTTTTCTTTTCCTCAATCTAGCCTCGAGTTTGTGTTTTCCAGATCTATATAAATGAATTTAATGATTAATTTCATACATTTCATACTGAAACGAAATCAATCTACATCCTAGGAAAAATTACCATTTTGCCCCTAACTTTTCTAAAAATTCCATTTTCGTTCCTAGGCTCGAAAAATGAAACTTGTGCAAATTACTCCCTATCCCAAGCCTAACCAAAGCCCCATTACAAATTTTCCAACACATGTTTACATAAAATTTTAGAATTTTTCCTTCAATTTTACAAGTTTACATTTTTGTCCCTAAATTAAGTTTTCATCAAAAATCACTCTGCAACAGTTGTTTATCTATCAATAATATTTTATTTTCTACCATAAATTTCTAATTTCCAGCATAATACAACCATGACTCATTTCATTCCTTGATAACTTTTCAAATTAAACCCTCAAATAGAGAGATTAAGCTATCTCGGCTTCAAAAATACCAAAATTACTAAAAACAGGACAAGAAAACTTACCTAATTAGGCCCTGAAAGCTTATTTTCTCTCTCCTAGGGTTTCAATGTATTTTTAAGGATGAAGATGACAAAATAAGATGATATTATCATCTTTTAATTTAATTAATTATTTCAAATTCCAATTTAGTCCTTGACTTTTTTATATATTTCCATGGATGAGTCATTATGAAAAATCTACATACTTTTCTTAATGGTCTAATTACTATATAAGGACCTTAAGTTTTGAATTCCATAGCTATTTGATCCTTATAGCTACTAGAATTCAACTTTTGCATTTTATGCAATTTAGTCGTTCTCGTAATTAAATACTTAATCGATAAAATTTTCGTATCAAAATTTTCAAATGTCATTTCTAACATATTACGGGCCATATGATAAAATAAAAACAAAATATATTTTGCGTCACATTTGTGGTCTCGAAACCATTATTCTGATTTCACTGAAAAATAGGTTGTTACAAGATAAACCCAAACCACCGTCCAAATAATGTTACAATCCAAAAACCAAAAAAACCTTAATAAAAGTTTAAGAAAAATAAATGTTTAGTCCAAAGCCCATCGTATGTCCGCATGTTGGGTCCATTTCTAGTATCAAGTATTACCTAAGATGTTTGAAACTATGGGGTGAGCTAACTAGCTCAATGTGAGTCTAAAACAGTATAAGAAATCAATTAACCATACGGATTGTAAACATCAATATAACATAACACCAAACGTAGCATAAAACATTATCATTCGAGTGTATCATAGACATAATACAATGCAAAAAGATTCCTACCCAATCATTCACTACACCTCACAAGTTCCCCAAAACCCGTTCGCCAATCTCCAAACATTGGGAGCTGTGCTCAATATGTTTAAACCACCATTATAAACAATATAGCTATACTGCAAATCATTATGCGATATAATCACCATTCTCCTCATTACTCCCAGTGCATGCACTAACAACATTAATGTGGACTTAATCTACAGCCGCTATTCTACAGAACTCCTCTGTCATCCACAATATCCTACCCCATTTGCATACATTAAATCATACAAGATACAAACAAGTACATGTTTCCATTACAATCACATTTTAGTGGCATGCTTTACACACCTTCATTATATCATTCATTTCCAGTTAGTGGTAACAGTTTCAATTTTACAATCCATTCAATGACATTCTAACATGCCTCAGTTTCGTAATCATTTCATAAGTAATTTAACATGCTACAAAAGCAATTTTCCACTGCATATATAAACACTTTCAATTAATTCATTTCATGACATCTTACTTAAGGATACAATTCAAGCGTCCAAATTATCATTCCATAAAAGCACATGCTATACAGACAACCAACAACATTTAATATCCAAATTAACCATTTTACATCATTCCAATAATGAATATACAATTAATCAGCTAACCATACTAGTTCTGCATTCATGCAATTTAGTTAGGGCTTGAAACATACCTTGTTTGACCACATTTAAATTACTTACTTAGTAATTTAATCAAGCTCGTCCAACAAGCTTAATTACCATATTAAATACTAAAAATACCTATTTAACATTTATTTTTGTAAGTTAGAACCCACACCTTAATTTTGAAAATCGTAGCACTAAATTGTAAAATCCGCTCTCCTGCTCTTAAGCCTTAGATGAACCTCTATCCAAAATCAACACTTAATACGATAATATATGATTAATGACTAGAATTAAAACACCCAAAGGGGTTCGGCCTAAGAAGTGTTACAAACACGAATTTTCATATTCGAGTTATCAAGTGAACTTACACTATATGGATACGAAACGCAAGTGCGAATGAGATCTACAATCATTGCTAATCCTAGATATTTAAATCATCACCTAAACATAATTAATACCAAAAAATCAGTAACCAAAATCCCCTATTTAGACTTTAAAGTAATCAGCCAAAGAAAAAATTATTAACAAAGCAGAACAGTGCAAGATCTCACACAAATCGACACATTGCACTGGCCATTATCCAAATTAGAGTTGTTGGATGATCATTTTGGTTAATTACTCAATTAGAAACATCTAATCAGATCAAAACAGAGGGAAAGATCTAAAATCTTACAATATTAGCGGAGGAAACTGAAGAGAAATGACCGTCCCAAAACAATGGTGTTCTAAGGGGGCGGTAACACCATTTAAGACGACAAAAAAGGCAAATCTAGGGTGGCACAAGGAGGGATCTTTGGACAAACAAAAAGAAAAATTTTAAGGGCTGGAATTTTTATTTATTGGCCATAAAAATAGCAACCAAAAATCGACACACAAAGCACAACAAGAGAGAGAGAAATAGGACTTACTGACATTGATTCAAACAAGGGAGATTCGGCGATGGTGAACAATTAGGGGGATGATATGGGAGGCTTAAGGATGGATTTAAGGCATAAAAAAGAGTTTGTTTATGGTATGAAAATAACTAGCAAAGTGGCTGGAAAATTATTGGTAAAGGCTTAGCAAAATGGGGTGGAACAACAATAGTGAAATCCTAGAGAAAGGAAGAAACTTGAGAGAAAAATGAGAGAGGAGAGGAGAGGAGAGGAGAGGAGCAGCTAGGTTGTAACAAAACTGACTAAAGGTAGAAAAATAAGTGAAAAAGTGGTTGAGCTAATTGCACAAGAATAGGGGGAAGGATAAAAATTAGCAAAATTAAGTTATTTTATAAGGGAAGAGAATCGAAATCGAGTCCTTGAGCTAATTGCACTATCTCCTTATTTTCTTTTAACCACTAAGTCAAATAATAATCCTTGAAACAATTTTACAACCTTTAAACCAAAAATTTGGGATGTTACAAGATAAGTTTGTGATTTCTAAATATTGTAATTCCATTATTAAACGTCACAGTCAAGCTCACTTTATATAAACATGCAACTGAAATTAAGTTTCTTTTGAAAGTTGGTACATAGAAAACATCTTCAAAAATAATATTCCTAAAATTATTAAAGTAAAGATGTACATCTCCCAATACTTTAGCTGCTACAGTTGTCCCATTTCCGGTCTATAATGGTAGATTCTTATCTCTAAGATCTTTCGTCTCCTTGAACCCCTATAGAGAAACAAAAACATGATTAGTGGCTACTGAATCAATGACCCAGTGGCCCATTGAATCCTCTACTAAAAAGAATTCTATCATAAAGAGTTCCACACCTTTGTCTTTGGTGGCTAGGTATTCCTTCCACTCTCTACAGTTTGCCTTGAAGTGCCCTTTCATACTGTAGATGGAGCATTTGGACTTAGATAAGTCTTTAGGCTTTCTAGTTTTCTTTTTTTTCCACTTTCTATGGCCTAGAGACCTTAGCCTTGTCTTTCTTAGTGCACTTTTGCTTCCCTTTTGAGGAAGAAACGACAATTGTATTTGTTTTTGCTCTACAAACTAGCTGGCTGTAACACCCCGTACCCGAGACCATTGCCGGAGTCGGACACGAGGTGTTAACGGACTTAATTCATTCATTTACACAGATCATTTTAAAATTTCCAGATAAGCTGGATAACTACATCACTGTCACCTTAAAAATCATATCTCAAGTTCCAAAACTTGAAAACTGATTCCGTAAATTTTCCCTGAAACTAGACTCATATATCCATCTACAGATTTGTTTTTAGAATTTTTGGTCAGGCCAATTAGTACAGTTTATTATTTAAAGTCTTCCCTGTTTCAGGGTTCGACTACTCTGACCTTCATGCATTACGACTTAGATATCTCTCTGTACAGGGCTTCAATACTTATGACGTTTGTTTCTAATGAAACTATACTCAAAAAGGAATCTGCACATATAAAGCATGAGTTCTAATTATCTCTGGTTAATTTATGGAGAATTTCCAAAGTCAGAACAGGGGATCCAGAAATCGCTCTCGCCCTGTTTCACAAAAACTTAAATATCTCATAAAATACGACTTATATAGTCGTTTCGTTTCTTCCATATGAAAATAGACTCATCAAGATTCGATTACATAATTTATTCATTATTTAATTACATTTATACTATTTTTAGTGATTTTTCAAACTCACATCACTGCTGCTGTCAGCATCTATTTTAAGGTAAATTTCACCTATTTCATAGTTTTCCATGATTCAACTAGCCATTTGACATACATAGCACCGAATATGATTGTGATTAACCATTCCAATGGCTAATCATTGCCAAGCATTTCCACACCACTCAATAACCATATATACAAAACGGTTATAATGCTATGCTCAGAATATATAAGCCATTTTCGCATGGCTATCCGAATATATACATTACCAGAAAGGTACTTAATTAACAACAAAGGTCAGTCCTATACATGCCACTATCGAAGTTCAACTAAAAGAGTACCAAAAGGGCTTAGATAGTGTGGACAACTTCGACTTTGACAATCCCGAGTCCGATAGCTGACGAACAAAATCTATAAAACAGAGAATTAAAGAAACGGAATAAGCATTTAATGCTTAGTAAGTTTTGAGTAATGAAATTAGTTACGACTAATGTATAACGTTCATATGGCTAAATGAATAATTTCATATATGAATATTCTCAAAATCATACTTACTTCACGCTTCAACCAATATATTCATACACAGGGTATCAAACCTAACTAAAGGCCGGAAGTTCGTTAATCAAGTGAACGAATACTATTTAAAAAGGAATCGACTTTTCCGTTGCATATACGGACATACCTTATCGTTTGGATTTTATGAGCGTATTAATTGAAATTTTTACAGCAAGATCGCTCACTTCCAAACCCAAGTATCTTCGGGATTTAGCCGGATATCGCAACTCGCACAAATGCCTTCGGGTCTTAGCCCGGATATAGTCACTAGCATAAATGCCTTCGGGACTTAGCCCGAATATAGTCGCTCGCACAAATGCCTTCGGGACTTAGCCCGGGTATAGTCACTAGCATAAATGCCTTCGGGACTTAGCCCAGATATAGCAACTCGCACAAATGCCTTTGGATCTTAGTCCGGTTATCATCCGAATAATCATGTACATATATCAACAAATCATAACACATCTATATTTCGTTTTCATTATTAGAACTCAGGCACAAGGCACTTATCAACCATTTCCATTTTCGGCTCAATAGCCACATACAAAGAGCGTGGTTTTGATTTGCTTTATAACGTGATCTCTATACGCATTCAGCTGCCCGTCATAAGTATAAACTAATTACCTCAATATATAATTCAAGTAGAATCATTATATCACCGTTTATTTGTTATGCTTATATGCCATGACCTAATCAAATCATAAACTAAGTTCCATTACTCGAAAACTTACCTCGGGTGTTGTCGAACGATTTCAACGGCTATTCAATCACTTTTTCCTTTTCCCTATCCAACTTTGATCCTCTAAGCTCTTGAGCTAAATCAAACAATTGACTTCCCAATCAAACACAATCATACGGCATTCATATACATTTTAGAACCAATTCATTTGAATCAATTTACTACTTATACATCAAAATTTCCAATACAAGTATTTAGCACCTATGCACTTAAACCGGATTTGCAAACACTCATAGACCATGTCCGAATAGCTTAATTAACACCAATCTATAGCCCCTTGAACAATGAATTAAACCCATTCGATTAGCAACAAAAACTAATATTTAACAACTATTGTTTTCTTTTATTTCAAACATGCAGCAGACCAATTCCTCCACATATTACAGCACATTCAAATCAGCATTTACATGCTGGAACAATTTGTTTTCAAGCTGCGGTTTCCAGCAATCATTTATGCATTTAATTGTCAAATTGTTACGTCACTACTAACAACTGAAACTTAGTAAGAATAACATAATATTTTAGCTATTAAACTCAATTTATCAACCCCTATAACCATAACTTACCTGCATGCAAACATTGGAATTTAAACATAAGAATTTACAAAGTTTCCTTTGAAAAACTCACTCACAAGCACATTCAATATGTCCTATTTTGGACAGCACAAGGCAGCAAAATTATATCCATAAGAACACACTTAATAGTACTAAAATTTATTAGCTCATCACAACAAAAATCCATTCTTTTAATCTGTAATAACTCAATTAATTGGTCCTTAAACTGGACAGCATAATGCAACAAATGGGACTGTCCATACAACCCCTAATTGGCATGAAAATAGTTAGAATTTAGACTAATCATCCAAAGGATGTATGAACTTCAAAGCAACATTGAACATACCTTAATCTAGTGAACCACCATAGCGAATTTCTCCAAGCTCTTTCTCTTCTAGTTACGGCAATGAGGAGCAAAGATGAAACAACTTTTGTTTCTCCTCCCATTCACCACATGTTTTATTATTCTTAATACATTATTTTATTTTGTAAACTAGTAATGCTAATAGAAAAATACATATTATCATCAATGACCCATACCATGGCGGCCACTACTTATTATAAATGGAAATTTGACATGCAAACCCATCATTTTTATAACATGCATTAATAGATCCTTATAGATTAACCTATCACATTATAAAAGTGTCACACATAAGTCCTATTAACTAAATTCACATGCAATCGACTAAATCGAAGCTTAAAATTTTCACACATTCATATTCACATATTTTAGACAATAAATATCATATTCAAATACTTCGGTGACTCGGTTTAGCGGTCCCGAAACCATTTTCCGACTAGGGTCAATTTAGGGCTGTCACAACTCTACCCCGCTTAAGAAATTTTCGTCCCCGAAAATCTTACCGGTAAATAGGTTTGGGTATCGTTCTTTCATAGAGTTCTCGGTTTCCCATGTAGCTTCTTCGATCCCGTATTTGAGCCGCAACACCTTTACTAACGGAACTCTTTTGTTTCGTAACTCTTTCACCTCACGGCGAGGATACGAATCGGTTCTTCTTCATAACTCATATCGGCTTGAATTTCAACCTCGGAGGATTTATTAAGTGTGAAGGATCGGATCATAGCGTCGAAGCATCGAAACATGAAAACGTTGTGAATCTTTTCGAGATCGGGGTAAAATCAATCTATATGCCCTTGGACCAACTCGTTCGGATATTTCATACGGCCCTATGAACCTCGGACTCGGTTTGCCCTTACGGCCAAATCGAGTATCTTTTCAAGGTGAAACTTTAAGAAACACTTTGTCTCCCACGATACTCAATATCTCTTCGTTTTAAATCTGCGTCGACTTACGACGATCGATCTTGCCTTCGGACTTTCACGAATTATTTTTACTTTCTGCTCAGCATCTTTAATCAAATCAACTCCGAAAATTTTACTTTCACCGAGCTCGGTCCAAAACAATGGTGTACGGCATTTACGACCGTACAAAGCCTCGTAAGGTGCCATCTTAATACTTGATTGAAAACTATTATTGTAAGCGAATTCAATCAAAGGTAAATACCGCTCCCATGAACCACTAAACTCAAGGATGCAACATCTCAACATATCCTCGAGTATCTGAATTATCCGCTCGGATTGACCATCAGTCTGTGGATGAAAAGCGGTGCTAAAATGCAACTTGGTACCCAAAGCTTCTTGCAATTTCTTCCAAAATCGCGAGGTGAATCTCGGATCTCTATCCGACACAATAGAAATAGGTACCCCGTGTAATCTTACAATCTGAGAAACATACAATTCAGCTAGTTTATCCAATGAAAAATACGTACGGGGATAAAGTGAGCCGACTTAGTCAGTCTATCAACAACAACCCAAATCGCATCTTTCTTACTTGCCGACAATGGCAACCCAGATACAAAATCCATCGTGACTCGATCCTATTTCCATTCAGGTATCATGATCGGCTGAAGTAAACCAGTAGGCACTTGATGTTCTGCTTTCACTTGTTGACATATTAAACACTTCGAAACAAAATCGGAAATGTCTCGTTTCATACCATGCCACCAAACCGGCGTCTCAGTTGTTGTACATTTTCGTACTCCGGGTGAATTGACATTCGGCTACAATGAGCTTCGTTCAGAATCATCGAAATAAGTTCTGAATTTCTTGGAACACACAAACGACTTCGGAACCTCAAACAATCGTCATTGTCAATTTGAAACTCTGATTCCATATTCAAAACACATTCAGCCCATTTTGCAACCAATTCATCATCGACTTTCTGAGCTTCACGAATTTGATGAATCAACAATGGTTTGGCCTTTAATTCAGCTACTAACACATTGTCGGATAGAACAGACAGGTGTACATTCATCGCTCGTAAAGCAAACAGTGATTTACGACTTAAAGCATCCGCAACCACATTAGCCTTTCCCGGGTGATAGTCAATGACAAGCTCATAATCTTTCAATAACTCAAGCCAACGCCTTTGTCGCAGATTCAAGTCTCTTTGAGTCATCAAATATTTGAGACTTTTGTGATCCGAATATACATGGCACTTCTCACCAAATAAGTAATGTCGCCATATTTTCAAGGCGAATACGATGGCAGCCAGTTCGAGATCATGGGTTGGATAATTTTTCTCATGTGGCTTCAATTGTCTCGACGCATAAGCTACAACTCGACCTTCTTGCATCAATACACAACCCAACCCAAGTGAGGATGCATCACGTAACGACAAACTCCTTGCCGATTCTATTGCACTAATCTTGGAGCTTCGGTCAAATAAGTTTTCAATTGATCAAAACTTTTCGACATTTTTCTGTCCATTCAAACTTAACATCTTTCTGAAGTAGTTTCGTTATTGGTGCGGCTATCATCGAGAAACCCTTTACAAACCGTCTGTAGTAACCGGCAAGTCCCAAAAAGCTCCGAACCTCAGTAATATTTCTCGAAGGCTTCCAGTTAAGTATGGCTGAAATTTTGCTCGGATCAACTCGAATACCCGATGCAGATACCACATGCCCCAAAAAGCTAACTTCTCTCAACCAGAACTCACATTTACTGCTTATCCCGTAGAATCTGCAACACTAATCTCAGGTGCTCAGCATGTTCGGTTTCATTTTCCGAATAGACCAAAATATCATCGATAAACACAACTACAAACCGATCAAAATACGGTCTGAAGATCCGATTCATCAAATCCATAAATACCACCGGGGCATTAGTGAGCCCAAACGGCATCACTAAAAACTCGTAGTGACCGTATCTCGTTCTGAAAGCAGTTTTGGGTATATTCGAATCTCGAATTTGCAACTGATAATGTAACACCCTGTACCCGAGTCCGTTACCGGAGTCGAACACAAGGTGCACACAGACTTAACTTAATTGTTTTCATAGTCCATAAAAAAAAATTTCCAGACTAGCTGGTTACTGCATCACTGTCGCCTTAAAAATCATATCTTGAGTTTTAAAGCTCGAAAATCAGTTTCGTAATTTTTCCCTGAAACTAGACTCATGTTTCCATCAACATATTTTTTTCTAGAATTTTTGGTCAGGCCAATTAGTACAGTTTATTAGTTAAAGTCTCCCCTAATCCAGGGTTCGACTACACTGATCTTCACACATTACGAATTGGATATCTCCCTGTACAGGGATTCAATACTGATGCCGTTTGTTTCTATAGAAACTAGACTCAAGGAGGAATCTATACATATATGGCATGACTCCTAATTATCTCTGGTTAATTTACAATGAATTTCCAAAGTCGTAACAGGGAATCCAGAAACTGTTCTGGCCCTGTTTCACGAAAACCTAAATATCTCTTAACATACAACTCATATAACCGTTTCATTTCATCCATATAAAAGTAGATTCATCAAGGTTCATTTACATAATTTATTCACTATTTAATTCCATTCCTACTATTTTTAGTGATTTTTCACATCCACACCACTGCTGCTGTCAGCATCTGTTTTCAGGTAAACTTTACCTATTTCGTGGTTTCCATGGACCAACTAGAGTTTTGTCATGCATAAGTCCACCTATGATCATGTTTAGCCATTCCAAGGGCTGATCATTGCCCAACACTTCCAATCCAGTCCATAGTCACATCATGAAACCATATATACATACATAAACACAAATGGTCTAATGCCATACTCCACTTCTACGAGCCATTTTCGCATGGTCGTACACACATACATCACAAAACGCGTGCTTGAAAAACAGCAAAGGGTAGTCCTATACATGCCATATCCAGAGTTCATCTAAAGAGTACCAAAAGGGCTTTGATAGTGTGGGTGACTTGACTTCGATGATCCCGAATCCGATAGCTAACGAGCAAAATCTATAAAAGCGAGCCAAAGCAGCGGGTAAGCATTTTAATGCTTAGTAAGTCTCAAGTAATGAAATCAGCTTTGACTAAAGTATTACATTCACATAGCTAAATGAATCACTTTAGTAATACACGTTCTCATAATCATACTTACTTCACACTTCATCAACATATACACACACAAGGTATCAACCTATCTAAGAGCCGAAAGTTCGTTAGTCGATCGAGCGAACACTATTTCAAACGAATCGACTTTTCCGATGCACATGTAAACATACCTTATCGTATGGGTTTTTCGGCGTATTAATTGAATTTATTATAGCACCAAAACGCTCACCTTCAACCGAGCTTCTTGAATTTAGCGGATATAACCACAAGCACAATTGCCTTGGTCTTAACCCGGTTTGGTAACTTGCACAAATGCCTTGGTCTTAGCCCGGATATAACAACTTCATACGAATTCCTTGGTCTTAGCCGGATATAATCACTAGCATAAATGCCTTCGGGACTTAGCCGGATATCATTCAAATGCTCATGTACACATATATCAATAATCACGACACATCCATATTTCATTCTCGTTACTAAGGCTCAAACACAAAACATTTATCAAACCTTTCCAATTTCGGCTCAATAGCCACACACAAAAGCATGATTTCAATTGACTTTATAACTTAGTCCCTACGCACATTCGGTTGTCCGCCATAATATGACAAATCATTTCAATATAATTCAAGTAGGGTCATTACTCGAAGACTTACCTCGGACGTGGTCGAGCGATTTAAACGGCTATTCGACTACTTTTACCTTCCCTTTATCGGATTTTGCTCCCCTTTGCTCTTGAGCTTAATTTAACAAATAAATTGATTTAATCATTTGAGCATCGAAAGAGGAATTCAAGGTACTTAGCCCACATATTTTCATTAGACATTAAAGTCACCTATGTACGGAAATCATGAATCAACTCAACACATTAGTTAGTACTGTCCTTAGCCGA
Source organism: Gossypium arboreum (assembly GCF_025698485.1). Lineage (NCBI taxonomy): Eukaryota > Viridiplantae > Streptophyta > Magnoliopsida > Malvales > Malvaceae > Gossypium > Gossypium arboreum. Next base: position 9,906,391 of record NC_069071.1, read on the forward strand.
ATTTTCTAAGCCAAGAATAGGCATCAATATGCTTGCCTCTAACCGAATGCATGCACATCAACCCCCCCTTCATGTGGCCGAATATGCATGTCCATGTTGAGGCCAATTATACACTTAATACCTCACAAAAACAGCATACATTTTTCTAACTAACGCATTCCATATTGTAACTCAATACGCATCCATCATTTATTTCATAACCGAAACATCACCATATGCAAATATATACCTTGAGATAGTATATATGTCATACCAATACATCATGTGCAAACATATATATATATATATGCTAGAGCCGAATCTCAAGTGGATTGTAACTAAACATGAACATAAATCCAAAACACAAATCTTACTTTCCATGCAATGAGCATAAATCATACTTATGGATGTACCATGGCCGAATACATCACAACACCATAATTTTTGGTCATGATTAAACAAAGAACTTAATGTCTTACTCAAAAATGCTAAAAGAAAATCCAAGAGTCCTCAACCCACCATCACATATATCATCAACAAGCTTCATATTTAGCATGCAATGGCATTAACACAAAATCCACCTTGGCCGAATATCATCCCCATGACATAGCAAGGATTTGAACCATGGGCTAATAAGAACATCAAGCTAGCAACTAAACACATGCATGAATCTCATGGCACAACCTCAAACATACCTTAATCTAGATACAAGTATGGCCAAACCTCCTCCTAATCCTCTTCCAAACCAAGCATGAAGCAAAACTCCTTCCTTCTTCCTTAGTATTTTCGGCCAAAAGGAATGAAAAAGGATGAACAATTTTTTTTTCTTTGCTTTTCTTGAACTCACGGCAAAGGGGGGGTTCACTCACACATTCTCTTTTTTTTTTTTCATTTCTTTATTACCCATACTTATTAATTTATTTTTTTCTCCCATGATGTACCAACATAACATGTCTAGGACATGTTTTGCCCATAATTCCTTGTCATGGTCGGCCACTAGCTATTAGGGGGGAAATTTGACATGCAAGTCCTCCCTTTTGATTACATGCACTATTAGGTCCTTATAGATTAGCCTATCACATTTCAAAAGTGTCACACAAGTCCTAATGACTGAATTCACATGCAATCGACTAAATCGAAACTTGAAATTTTCACACATTCATAAATACATATTCTAGACAATAAATATTACATTCAAACATTTCGGTGACTCGGTTTAGCGGTCCCGAAACCACTTCCCGACTAGGGTCAATTTTGGGCTGTCACAACTCTCCCCCACTTAAGAAATTTTCGTCCCCGAAAATCTTACCGGTAAATAGGTTTGGGTATCGCTCTTTCATATAGTTCTCGGGTTCCCAAGTAGCTTCTTCTATCCCGTGTTTGAGCCATAACACTTTCACTAGCGGAACCCTTTTGTTTCGCAACTCTTTCACTTCTCGTGCTAGGATACGAATCGGTTCTTCTTCATAACTCATATTGGCTTGAATTTCAACCTCTAATGGACTAATTACGTGCGATGGATCAGATCTATAACGTCGAAGCATCGAAACATGAAAGACGTCGTGAATCTTTTCAAGTTCAGGAGGCAAAATCAATCGATATGCAATCGGACCGACTCGTTCGGATACTTCATATGGCCCGATGAACCTCGGACTCAATTTGCCTTCTGGCCAAATCGAGTATCTTTTTCCAAGCGAAACTTTAAGAAACTCTTTATCTCCCACGATACTCAATGTCCTTTCGTTTGAGATCCGCGTCGACTTACGACGATCGGAGGCTATCTTGATTTTCACGGATTACTTTTACTTTCATTCAGCATCTTTAATCAAATCCACTCGAAAATTTTACTTTCACCGAGCTCGGTCCAAAATAATGGTGTACGGCATTTACGCCCGCACAAGGCCTCGTAAAGCGCCATCTTAATACTTGATTGAAAACTATTGTTGTAAGCGAATTCAATCAAAGGTAAATACCGTTCCCATGAACCACTGAACTCGAGGATGCAACATCTTAACATATCCTCAAGTATCTGAATTATCTGCTCGGATTGACCATCGGTTTGGGGGTGAAAGGCGGTGCTGAAATGCAACTTGGTACCCAAAGTTTCTTGCAATTTCTTCCAAAATCGCGAGGTGAATCTCGGATCTCTATCCGACACAATGTAATCGGTACCCTTGTAATCTCACAATCGAAAACGTACAATTCACTAGTTTATCCAATGAAAATCCGTGCGCGGGGATAAAATGAGCTGACTTAGTCAGTCTATCTACAACAACCCAAATCGCATCCTTCTTACTTGCTGACAATGGTAGTCTGGACACAAAGTCCATGGTGACTCGATCCCATTTCCACTCGGGTATCGTGATCGGCTGAAGTAACCCTGAAGGCACTTGATGTTCCGCTTTCACTTGTTGACATATTAAACATCTCGAAACAAAGTCGTAGATGTCTCGTTTCATGCCATGCCACCAAAATCGACGTTTCAAATCGTTGTACATCTTCGTACTCCCCGGGTGAATTGCCATTCGGCTACAATGGGCTTCGTTCAGAATTATCGAATTAAGTTCCGAATTCTTTGGAACACACAGACGACTTCGAACCTCAAACAATCGTCATCATCAATTTGAAACTCCGATTCCTTGTTCGAACACACTCAATTTCGTTTTGCAACCAACTCATCGTCAACTTTACGAGCTTCACGAATTTGATGAGTCAATAATGGTTTGGCCTTTAATCCGGCTATTAACACATTATCGGGTAGAATAGACAAGTGTACATTCATAGCTCGTAAAACAAGCGGTGATTTTTGGCTTAAGGCGTCGCAACCACATTAGCCTTTCCGGGTGATAATCAATGACAAGCTCATAATCTTTTAACAACTCGAGCCAATGTCTTTGTCGCAGATTTAAGTCTCTTTGAGTCATCAAATATTTGAGACTTTGTGATCCGAATACACATGGCACTTCTCACCAAATAAGTAATGTCGCCATATCTTTAAAGGCGAATACGATGGCGACCAATTCGAGATCATGGGTGGGATAATTTTTCTCATGTGGCTTTAATTGTCCCGACGCATAGGCCACAACTCGACCCTCTTGCATCAATCGCAACCTAACCCAAGTAGGGAGGCGTCACTATAGATGACAACTCTTTGCACGATTCGGCCGCCCTAAAATTGGAGCTTCAGTCAAATAAGTTTTCAGTTGATCAAAACTTTTCGACATTTTTCCGTCCATTCGAACTTAACATCTTTTGAAGTAGCCGTCATGGGTGTGGCTATCATTGAGAATCCTTTTACAAACCGTCGGTAGAAACGGCAAGTCCCAAAAAGCTCGAACCTCGATAATATTTCTCGGTGGCTTCCAGTTAAGTATGGCTGAAATTTTGCTCGAATCGACTCGAATACCGATCGAGATACCACATGACCCAAGAAGCTAACCTCTCTTAACCGAATTCACACTTCTTGAACATAGCATATAAGTGCTTATCCCGTAAAATTTGCAACACTAATCTCGGTGTTCAGATGTTCGGTCTCATCTCTTGAATAGACCGAGATGTCATCAATGAACACAACTACGAACCGGTCCAAATCTTGTCGAAGATCCGATTCATCAAATCCATAAATACCGTAGGGCATTAGTTAGCCCGACGGCATCACTAAGAACTTCGTAGTGACCGTACCTCGTTCGAAAGTAGTTTTGGGTACATCCGAATCTCGAATCCATGAATCGATAATAACCCGATCTCAAATCTATCTTTGAAAACACCGAGGCTCCTTCAGGTTGATCGAACAAATCATCGATCTGCGGTAATGGATATTTGTTCTTTATTGTCACTTTATTAAGTCGACGATAGTCGATGCACAACCTCATGGTTCCGTCCTTCTTTTCACAAACAACACCGGTGCACCCCAAGGTGAAAAACTCGGTGAGCAAAACCTCTATCCAACAACTCTTGCAACCGAGCTTTCAACTCCTTTAATTCGTTGGTGCCATACGATACGGTGCTATCGAAATCGGTGTGGTCCGGTACAAGCTCAATACCAAACTCTATCTCCGAGCAGTGGCAAACCCGGTAATTCTTGGGAAAAACATCCGGTATTCACAAACCACCGCAGCAGATTCGGTTTTATTTCTAACTTCTTATCATCAAGTACATACGCAAGGTATGCTTCGCACCCTTTTCTTACATATTTCTGGGCCAACATTGATGATATTACAACTGGCAACCCCTTCAAGTCCGTAGACTCAACTCGGATTATCTCGTAATTTGCGCACCTCAAATCAATAGTCTTGCTTTTGCAGTTCACAACCGCATCATGCACGGTCAACCAATCCAAACCAAGAATAACATCAAATTCATCGAATGGCAAAAGCATCAAGTCCGCCGGAAAACAGGAACCTCGAATTACTAGGGGGCATTTCTTACACACTTTGTCGACAAGTACGTAACGACCCAAGGGATTTGACACCGAATTACGAACTCGATGAGACTCAATAGGTAAAGTCTTACTGGATGCTAAGGTTTTGCATATATAAGAATGAGTAGAACCAGGGTCAATCAAAGCAATCACATTAGTATCAAAGAGAGTGAAAGTACCGGTAATAACATCTGGCGAGGAAACATCCTCGCGTGCGCGTATAGCATAAGCCCTAGCAGGAGTGCGAGCCTCGGATCTGGTCGTAGCATCTCTAGATCCTCTCTGACCACCACTAGTATTGCCCGTATTTCTAGATGGTCTACCTCGAGCAGTGGTAGCACCCGGTTTCCCACCCTGATCTACATTCTGTTCAGACAACCTCGGGCAATCTTTAATGAAGTGGTCAACTGATCCGCACTTGTAACAGAGCGATCACGGAATCTACAGACTTCGAATGCCATTTTCCACAATGCCGAGCACTCGTTCGTCTCGACGTTCATTCCCAACACATGGCGACGAAGTGCCTCATGTACCCATTGTGGGGTCGATCACGATCTCGTCTAAAAGGCCCGGTGCCTCTAGACCGCCCACATCATCTCTAAATTTCTTGATGCATGTTGAAGAGACTTTCCGAGGATCTTTTACGAAACTCTCCGGTTCCCACATCAACTTTTGTTTTTCTTTTCTAAGCTCTTGACTTTACAAGCTCGCTCGACAAGTACTACGAACTCTCGTATTTCAAGAATGCCAACGAACATTTTATGTCTTCATTCAGCCCATCCTCGAAGCGTTTACACACACATGACGACCTCGGACGAAACACATTCCCGGCGTATCTACTAAGTCTAACAAATTTTCGCTCGTGTCGATGGCGACATAGAACCTTGCTTAAGCTCAAGAAATTCCTTCCTTTTTGATCAACAAATCTCGATGATATACTTTTTCCGAAACTCGGTTTGGAAAAACTCCCAAGTTACTTGCTCTCGGGGCTGTGACAAGTCGAGTACTCCACCAATAGTAGGCAGAATCGCGTAGCAAGGAGATAGCACACTTTAGGCATTCATCGGGTGTACAAGATAGCTCATCGAGTACCCGGATAGTGTTGTCCAACCAAAATTCAGCTTGCTCGGCATCATAGCTTTAAATTCAGTAGCCCCATGTTTTCGGATTCTGTCAACTGGGGGCTTATTCGATCTTATTTGGTCGATTCACGGAGGCATTGTAGGTCTTGAAATGTGTTTGTTGGGAATGGAGGTTGTGGAACAGCCGTATTAGTTCGAATGTATTGGTTGAAGCAATCATTCATCATGCTATAAAAGGCTTACCTAGCCTCATCATTCGGATTGCTAGCAATAGGTTGAGAGTCCGCCGGCGCTGTCCCTTGTGCGGGAGCAGGCGCCACACTCTCCACATCATCAGCTATCGCTCGGTTGGGATCGGGATCCATTACTATAAATAAACACAGTTTCAAACGTCAGAAATCACCACACTATCAAATAATCACATAAAATGGCATGTATAGCTAGACCCAAACGTATTACGGTAGTCCTAGAATCGACTAAACCGTAGCTCTGATACCAATAAAATTGTAACACCCGTGCAGGTCCATTACCGAGTCGAACACAAGGTGCACACAGACTTAACTTAATTGTTTTCACAGTCCATAAAAAAAAATTTCCAGACTAGCTGGTTACTGCGTCACTGTCGCCTTAAAAATCATATCTTGAGTTTTAAAGCTCTAAAATCAGTTTTGTAATTTTTCCCTGAAACTAGACTCATGTTTCCATCAACATATTTTTTTCTAGAATTTTTGGTTAGGCCAATTAGTACAGTTTATTAGTTAAATTCTCCCCTAATCCAGGGTTCGACTACACTGGCCTTCACGCATTATGAATTGGATATCTCCCTGTACAGGGCTTCAATACTGATGTCGTTTGTTTCTATAGAAACTAGACTCAAGGAGGAATCTATACATATATGCCATGACTCCTAATTATCTCTGGTTAATTTACAATGAATTTCCAAAGTCGGAACAGGGAATCCAGAAACCGTTCTGGCCCTATTTCACGAAAACCTAAATATCTCTTAACATACAACTCATATGACCGTTTCGTTTCCTCCATATAAAAGTAGATTCATCAAGGTTCATTTACATAATTTATTCACTATTTAATTCCATTCTTCCTATTTTTAGTGATTTTTCACATCCACACCACTGCTGCTATCAGCATCTGTTTTCAGGTAAACTTTACCTATTTCGTGGTTTCCATGGACCAACTAGAGTTTTGTCATGCATAAGTCCACCTATGATCATGTTTAGCCATTCCAAGGGCTGATCATTGCCCAACACTTCCAATCCAGTCTATAGTCACATCATGAAACCATATATACATACATAAACACAAATGGTCTAATTCCATACTCCACTTCTACGAGCCATTTTCGCATGGCTGTACACACATACATCACAAAACGTACTTGAAAAACAGCAAAGGGTAGTCCTATACATGCCATATCCAGAGTTCAACTAAAGAGTACCAAAAGGGCTTTGATAGTTTGGATGACTTCGACTTCGATGATCCTGAATCCAATAGCTAACGAGCAAAATCTATAAAACAGAGAGCCAAAGCAACGGGGTAAGCATTTTAATGCTTAGTAAGTCTCAAGTAATGAAATCAGCTTTGACTAAAGTATTACATTCACATAGCTAAATGAATCACTTTAGTAATACACGTTCTCATAATCATACTTACTTCACACTTCATCAACATATACACACACAAGGTATCAACCTATCTAAGAGCCGAAAGTTCGTTAGTCGATCGAACGAACACTATTTCAAACGAATCGACTTTTCCGATGCACATGTAAACATACCTTATCGTATGGGTTTTTCGAGCGTATTAATTGAATTTATTACAGCACCAAAACGCTCACCTTCAACCGAGCTTCTTGAATTTAGCGGATATAACCACAAGCACAATTGCCTTGGTCTTAACCCGGTTTGGTAACTTGCACAAATGCTTTGGTCTTAGCCGGATATAACAACTTCATACGAATGCCTTGGTCTTAGCCGGATATAATCACTAGCATAAATGCCTTCGGGACTTAGCCCGGATATCATTCAAATGCTCATGTACACATATATCAATAATCACGACACATCCATATTTCATTCTCGTTACTAAGGCTCAAACACAAAACATTTATCAAACCTTTCCAATTTCGGCTCAATAGCCACACACAAAGAGCATGATTTCAATTGACTTTATAACTTAGTCCCTATGCACATTCGGCTGTCCGCCATAATATGACAAATCATTTCAATATAATTCAAGTAGGGTCATTACTCGAAGACTTACCTCGGACGTGGTCGAACGATTTCGACGGCTATTCGGCTACTTTTTCCTTCCCTTTTTCGGATTTAGCTCCCCTTTGCTCTTGAGCTTAATTTAACAAATAAATTGATTTAATCATTTGAGCATCAAAAGAGGAATTCAAGGTACTTAGCCCACATATTTTCATTAGACATTAAAGTCACCTATGTACGGAAATCATGAATCAACTCAACACATTAGTTAGTACTCTCCTTAGCCGAATTTTCTAAGCCAAGAATAGGCATCAATATGCTTGCCTCTAACCGAATGCATGCACACCAACCCCCCTTCATGTGGCCGAATATGCATGTACATGTTGAGGCCAATTATACACTTAATACCTCACAAAAATAGCATACATTTTTCTAACTAACGCATTCCATATTGTAACTCAATACACATCCATCATTTATTTCATAACCGAAACATCACCATATGCAAATATATACCTTGAGATAGTATATATGTCATACCAATACATCATGTGCAAACATATATATATATATATATGCTAGAGCCGAATCTCAAGTGGATTGTAACTAAACATGAACAAAAATCCAAAACACAAATCTTACTTTCCATGCAATGAGCATAAATCATACTTATGGATGTACCATGGCCGAATACATCACAACACCATAATTTTTTGTCATGATTAAACAAAGAACTTAATGTCTTACTCAAAAATGCTAAAAGAAAATCCAAGAGTCCTCAACCCACCATCACATATATCATCAACAAGCTTCATATTTAGCATGCAATGGCATTAACACAAAATCCACCTTGGCCGAATATCATCCCCATGACATAGCAAGGATTTGAACCATGGGCTAATAAGAACATCAAGCTAGCAACTAAACACATGCATGAATCTCATGGCACAACCTCAAACATACCTTAATCTAGATACAAGTATGGCCAAACCTCCTCCTAATCCTCTTCCAAACCAAGCATGAAGCAAAACTCCTTCCTTCTTCCTTAGTATTTTAGGCCAAAAGGAATGAAAAAGGATGAACAATTTTTTTTTCTTTGCTTTTCTTGAACTCACGGCAAAGGGGGGGTTCACTCACACATTCTCTTTTTTTTTTTTTCATTTCTTTATTACCCATACTTATTAATTTATTTTTTTCTCCCATGATGTACCAACATAACATGTCTAGGACATGTTTTGCCCATAATTCCTTGTCATGGCCGGCCACTAGCTATTAGGGGGGGAATTTGACATGCAAGTCCTCCCTTTTGATTACATGCACTATTAGGTCCTTATAGATTAGCCTATCACATTTCAAAAGTGTCACACAAGTCCTAATGACTGAATTCACATGCAATCGACTAAATCGAAGCTTGAAATTTTCACACATTCATAAATACATATTCTAGACAATAAATATTACGTTCAAACATTTCGGTGACTCGGTTTAGTGGTCCCGAAACCACTTCCCGACTAGGGTAATTTTGGGCTGTCACAGATAATAACCCGATCTCAAATCTATCTTTGAAAACACTGAGGCTCCCTTTAGTTGATCAAACAAATCATCAATATGTGGTAACGAATATTTATTCTTTATTGTCGCTTTATTCAGCTGACGATAGTCGATGCACAACCTCATGGTTCCGTCCTTCTTTTTCACAAACAATACTGGTGCACCCTAAGGCGAGAAACTCGGTCGAGTGAAACCTCTATCCATCAACTCTTGAAACTGAGTTTTCAATTCTTTCAATTCCGTTGGTGCCATTCGATATGGAGCTATCGAAATTGGTGTAGTCCCAGGTACAAGTTTGATGCCAAACTCTACCTCCTGAACAGGTGGTAGCCCCGGTAATTCTTCGGGGAAAACATTCGGATATTCACAAACCACTGGTACCGATTCAAATCTCTTTTCTGACTCTTTATTATCGAGTACGTATGCAAGGTACGCTTCACACCCCTTTCTCACATATTTTTGAGCTAACATCGAGGATATTATTATTGGCAATCCATTCGAAACAGTAGACTCAACTCAGATTATCTCATTATTTGCACACCTCAAATCAATAGGCTTACTTTGGCAATTCACAATTGCATCATGTACGCTCAACCAATCCAAACCGAGAATAACATCAAATTCATCAAACGGTAAAAGCATCAAATCGGCTGAAAAACAGGAACCTCGGATTACTAGGGGACATTTCTTACACACTTTGTCAACAAGTACATAACGACCCAAAGGATTCGACAATCTAATAACGAACTCAGTAGACTCAACAGGTAAAGTCTTACTGGATGCTAAAGTCACACATACATAAGAATGAGTAGACCCAGGGTCAATCAAAGCAATCACATTAGTGTCAAAGAGAGTGAAAGTACCGGTAATAACATCAGGCGAAGAAGCATCCTCGCGTGCACGTATAGCATAAGCTCTAGCAGGAGCATGAGCCTCAGATCTGGTTGTAGCATCTCTAGATCCTCTCTGACCGCCACTAGAATTTCCCGTATTTCTAGATGGTCTACCTCGAGCAGTAGTAGCACCCGGTTTCCCACTCTGATTTACATTCTGTTCAGACAATCTCGGGCAATCTTTAATAAAGTGGTCAACTGATCCGCACTTGTAACAGGAGCGGTCATGGAATCTACAACTCCCCGAATGCCATTTACCATAATACTGGCACTCTGTTCTGTCTCGACGATCATTTCCAACACTGGCGACCGAAGTGACTCGTGTACTCACAGGGGGTCGATCACGATCTCGTCTAGAAAAGCCCGAAGTGTCTCTAGATCGTCCTAAATCATCTCTAAATTTCTTCGATGACTGTTGAAAGGGCTTCCCCGAAGATCTCTTACGAAACTCCTTTGCTCCCATATCAGCTTTTCTTTTCTCCTTACTGATCTCTTCGGCTTTGCAAGCTCGCTCGACAAGTACCACAAATTCTCTGATTTCTAAAATGCCAACATACAGTTTTATATTATCGTTCAGTCCATCTTCGAAACGTTTACACATCACAGCTTCTGAAGAAATGCATTCTTACACGTACCGGCTAAGCCTTACAAACTTTCGTTCATAATCAGTAACCGACATGGAACCTTGTTTAAGTTCAAGAAATTCTTTTCGTTTTTGATCAATGAACCTCTGGCTGATATACTTTTTTCGAAACTCGGTTTGGAAAAACTCCCAAGTTACTTGCTCTCTAGGCACAACAGAAATCGACGTATTCCACCAATAGTAGGCAGAATCACGTAGCAAGGAGATCGTACACTTTAGGCATTCATCGGGTGTGTAAGATAGTTCATCAAGTACCCGAATAGTGTTGTCCAACCAAAATTCAGCTTGCTCGGCATCGTCGCTCTCTGTAGCTTTAAATTCAGTAGCCCCGTGTTTTTGGATTCTGTCAACCGAGGGCTTATTTAACATTATCTGGTCAGTTACCGGAGGTATCGCATGTGCAGGGGTTGTATTAGTCGGGAATGGGGGTTGTGGAATAGCCGTATTAGTTTGAATGTATTGGTTGAACCAATCATTCATCACGCTATAAAAAGCCTGTCTAGCTTCATCATTCTGATTACTAGCAATAAGTTGAGAGTCCACCGGCGCTGTCCCTTGTGCGGGAGTAGGCGCTACACTCTCAAGATCATCAGCTACCGCTCGGTTGGGCTCGGGATCCATTACTATAAACAAACACATTTTTAACTGTCAGAAATCACCACACTATCAAATAGACACACGATGGCATGTATAGCTAGACCCGAACGTATTACGGTAGTCCTAGAATCGACTAAACCGTAGCTCTGATACCAATTAAATTGTAACGCCCCGTACCCAAGACCATTGTCGGAGTCGGACACGAGGTGTTAACGGACTTAATTCATTCATTTACACAGATCATTTTAAAATTTCCAGATAAGCTGGATAACTACGTCACTGTCACCTTAAAAATTATATCTCGAGTTCCAAAACTTGAAAACTGATTCCGTAAATTTTCCATGAAACTAGACTCATATATCCATCTACAGATTTGTTTCTAGAATTTTTGGTCTGGCCAATTAGTACAGTTTATTATTTAAAATCTCCCCTATTTTAGGGTTCGACTACTCTGACCTTCATGCATTACGACTTAGATATCTCTCTGTACAGGGCTTCAATACTTATGACGTTTGTTTCTAATGAAACTATACTCAAAAAGGAATCTGTACATAAAAATCATGAGTTCTAATTATCTCTGGTTAATTTATGGAGAATTTCCAAAGTCAGAACAGGGGATCCAGAAATCGCTCTAGCCCTGTTTCACAAAAACTTAAATATCTCATAAAATACGACTGATATAGTCGTTTTGTTTCTTCCATATGAAAATAGACTCATCAAGATTCGATTACATAATTTATTCATTATTTAATTACATTTATACTATTTTTAGTGATTTTTCAAACTCACATCACTGCTGCTATCAGCATCTATTTTAAGGTAAATTTCACCTATTTCATAGTTTTCCATGATTCAACTAGCCATTTGACATACATAGCACCAAATATGATTGTGATTAACCATTCCAATGGCTAATCATTGCCAAGCATTTCCACACCACTCAATAACCATATATACAAAACGGTTATAATGCTATGCTCAGAATATATAAGCCATTTTCGCATGGCTATCCGAATATATACATTACCAAAAAGGTACTTAATTAACAACAAAGGTCAGTCCTATACATGCCACTATCGAAGTTCAACTAAAAGAGTACCAAAAGGGCTTAGATAGTGTGGACAACTTCGACTTTGACAATCCCGAGTCTGATAGCTGACGAACAAAATCTATAAAACAGAGAATTAAAGAAACGGAATAAGCATTTAATGCTTAGTAAGTTTTGAGTAATAAAATTAGTTACGACTAATGTATAACGTTCATATGGCTAAATGAATAATTTCATATATGCATATTCTCAAAATCATACTTACTTCACGCTTCAACCAATATATTCATACACAGGGCATCAAACCTAACTAAAGGCCGGAAGTTCGTTAATCAATTGAGCGAATACTATTTAAAGAGGAATCGACTTTTCCGTTGCATATACGGACATACCTTATCGTTTGGATTTTATGAGCGTATTAATTGAAACTTTTACAGCAAGATCGCTCACTTCCAAACCCAAGTATCTTTGAGATTTAGCCGGATATCGTAACTCGCACAAATGCCTTCGGGTCTTAGCCCGGATATAGTCACTAGCATAAATGCCTTCGGGACTTAGCCCGGATATAGTCGCTAGCACAAATGCCTTTGGGACTTAGCCCGGGTATAGTCACTAGCATAAATGCCTTCGGGACTTAGCCCGGATATAGCAACTCGCACAAATGCCTTCAGATCTTAGTCCGGTTATCATCCGAATAATCATGTACATAGATCAACAAATCATAACACATCTATATTTCATTTTCATTATTAGAACTCAGACACAAGGTACTTATCAACCATTTCCAATTTCGGCTCAATAGCCACATACAAAGAGCGTGGTTTTGATTTGCTTTATAACGTGATCTCTATACGCATTCGGCTGCCCGTCATAAGTATAAACTAATTACCTCAATATATAATTCAAGTAGAATCATTATATCACCATTTATTTGTTATGCTTATATGCCATGACCTAATCAAATCATAAACTAAGTTCCATTACTCGAAAACTTACCTCGGGTGTTGTCGAACGATTTCAACAGCTATTCGATCACTTTTTCCTTTCTCCTATCCAACTTTGATCCTCTAAGCTCTTGAGCTAAATCAAAAGATTTACTTCCCAATCAAACACAATCATACGTCATTCATATACATTTTAGAACCAATTCATTTGAATCAATTTACTACTTATACATCAAAATTTCCAATACAAGTATTTAGCACCTATGCACTTAAACCGGATTTGCAAACACTCATAGACCATGTCCGAATAGCTTAATTAACACCAATCTATAGCCCCTTGAACAATGAATTAAACCCATTCGATTAGCAACAAAACTAATATTTAACAACTATTGTTTTCTTTTATTTCAAACATGCAGTGAGACCAATTCCTCCACATATTACAAGATTCAAATCAGCATTTACATCTTTGGAACAATTTGTTTTCAAGCTGCGGTTTCCAGCAATCATTTATGCATTTAATTGTCAAATTGTTACGTCACTACTAACAACTGAAACTTAGTAAGAATAACATAATATTTTAGCTATTAAACCCAATTTATCAACCCCTATAACCATAACTTACCTGCATGCAAACATTGGAATTTAAACATAAGAATTTACAAAGTTTCCTTTGAAAAACTCACTCACAAGCACATTCAATATGTCCTATTTTGGACAGCACAGGGCAGCAAAAATTATATCCTGCAAGAACACACTTAATTGTACTAAAATTTATTAGCTCATCACAACAAAAATCCATTCTTTTTAATCCTGTAATAACTCAATTAATTGGTCCTTAAACTGGACAGCATAATGCAACAAATGGGACTATCCATACAACCCCAAATCGGCATGAAAATAGGTAGAATTTAGACTAATCATCCAAAGGATGTATGAACTTCCAAAGCAACATTGAACATACCTTAATCTAGTGAACCACCATAGCCGAATTTCTCCAAGCTCTTTCTCTTCTAGTTACGGCAATGAGGAGCAAAGATGAAACAACTTTTGTTTCTCCTCCCATTCACCACATGTTTTATTATTCTTAATACATTATTTTATTTTGTAAACTAGTAATGCTAATAGAAAAATACATATTATCATCAATGACCTATACCATGGCCGGCCACTACTTATTATAAATGGAAATTTGACATGCAAACCCATCATTTTTGTAACATGCATTAATAGATCCTTATAGATTAACCTATCACATTTTAAAAGTGTCACACATAAGTCCTATTAACTAAATTCACATGCAATTGACTAAATCGAAGCTTAAAACTTTCACACATTCATATTCACATATTTTAGACAATAAATATCATATTCAAATACTTCGGTGACTCGATTTAGCGGTCCCGAAACCACTTTCCAACTAGGGTCAATTTAGGGCTGTCACACTCGCCACCATTCAATATGAACTCATAGGATTGTAACCCCTTTATGAGTTGTGTAAGCATAAGATTTTTGTTTCCAAGGTTATATGCAGCATGAAATTTAGCAAATTCCTTGAACAAACTCTTGAACACCATCTCAATTTGAGTGTTTTGGTCCAAGTTAGCCTTATTGCCTAGGACATCGGCAAAGTATCACATAGGAGTTATGATATGGTTTTTTCCTTGAGTATTGTTGTTTTGCTATGTAATACCTTGAATTTTAAGGTTAAAATTTTTGATTTATGTGGTTAGGGTTAATGAGTAGGTTGTGCTATCGTCTTTAGTTGCACGTTTGAGTGGTAGAATGTGCCTGCTGGTCTGGGAGTTGAGTGAGTGTTAGTGTATCTCTAGGTCTTGGGTTCGAGTCCTCAGGAGTGTTTTGAGGGACCATTTTTGTTTTGTTTTAAAGGTTTAGATAATTATTTTCTTTACTTAGTGTTTATTCTATTATTTTTTTTCTTTTCTTTCTTTATGGTCGTTCTCCTCTTCCCCTTTCTTTGTTTTCCTTTTTTGTTCTTTTTTCTTTTCTTTTTTTAAAAACAATTGTGTTCTGGTTTCCAGAGAGCATCGGTTTCTTAGTCATCGAGTCGGGTTCTGGACGTTTCTGATCGTGAATCAGGTGTGGGATTCGAACTCTATGTAAATTTTTTTGTGAGTTATTGATTTGACAATTCTTGTGTATGCTCTAAACTATTGATTTTGGGTATTAAGTTATTAGGGAAGTATGGGGAATACTGCATATTCTAATATATTTTTGTTATAGAAAACGTTGGAGATTGATTTGTTGGCTAAAATGACGATTTCAGCCTATTCTGGTGTGGTTTTGTGGCCACACGGGTTGCCACACGGGCGTCTGCATTTTTACACTACCGTTTGGAATTAAGAATTATGATTTTTGGGAAAGATTAGGTGCCACACGGCCTTGCCACATGGCCGTGTGGCTGATTTGGGGAAATTAGTCAATATCCATACGGTCGTGTCCCTAGGCATACGGGCGTGTGCATTTGGAAATTAGGGTTTTAGTGATTTGGTGCCACACAATCGTATGGCTAATTTGGAGATTTAGAGATCCCACACATGCGTGTGTTTTGGACACATGGCCGTTTCTGGTGGGCATACGAGCGTGTGAGACCCTCACACTACCATGTTGCCCTGTACTCTATTTTAGCACAAATGGATAGAGAGTTACACGACCTATTCACACGGCCATGTCCCTGGCTCACACGGTATGTTGACCCTCACACAACCTAAGCTTTTCCACACAGCCAGAGCACACGGCCATGTGGCCTTAAGTCACCAATTTTAGTTCTGTGTATGTTTTTTATCTAAAAATGTGTCTGTGTGTTTCGACCTTCCACTAGGCTTTAGTGAGGGTAGTTAAGACTCTGATATGGGCTTAAACTTATGTGTTATTTGTGACTGTTGTGTGAGATATCTGAATCTGAACCCAGTTAGCTGAGTATGTGCATGTCTGTTTCTATCTGACTGTCTGTCGATGTATTCATAGTTTCTGTGCGGTTGTAAGCATACATGCACTTGTATAAGGTAATTTTTGGGTTGGTTGTGAAGAGAAGGAAGACTGATTTTGATATTACCTAACATTTTAACTGTATCTTATCGGTACAGTAGTTTACCGTGTACCGCTTGTACGTCAGCTTTGCTGTGTACTATTATCTAATCTGCTAGTTTAATCTGTAACATGTTTGTACATTGGTTTATTGCAATGCACTGTACTGCATATTATTATCTGAGTGGCTTAGTCCACATACATGGTTTGTAGGGTTGGAAGGGCCTTTCGAGGTCCTTTTTGGTGTGTTTGGTTGGTGAGCTTAAACAACTCTTTCAGCGTATGATCGGGGGACGAAGAAGTGTGTTGGCTGGATGGGTGGGTTTTTAACTAATTGACTGCATTCATACGCATCTGATTGAATGACTAGGTGTAAGTCTGTTTGTCCATATTCTATCTACTTGTCTTAACATCCGTGACTGTTCTAATTGCGAGGATTAAGGTGTAAGTGTAATTCTGATTTTCTTATCATTGTGTTTGTGATGATAGTGTTTTGGTATTAACCCATTGATGGGTTTGCCTTATGTGATTCTACGTATAGTAGCAAGTGTATTGATTGTTGTGTATGGTCAGGATGTCGGTTTTGAGTTTACCCTTTGTTTCTGTGTATCTCTATAAATACAATATGCCATTGAACTGCTATTTGGATTTCTGTTCTATAATTCTATTTTTTGTCACCTTTTGGACTCACACTGAGCTGTGTAGCTCACCCCCTTAGTGTTTCCCCTTTCAAGTACACTTTCGTTTTCTATAGCCGGACTCAGTATGCAGAGGTCTCAGACAGTCACTGTTAAAAACAAGTTAATAGTTCTTCTTTTCAGTTCCCATTTTGATATACTGTTTCAAACTGTAAGGTTTTATAAAAACTATGGTACAAGTTCTGTTTTTGATTTTTCTCATAAATCTTACTTTGTTCATATATTAAACTTAACTGTAATTTTTCTAATTGAAATCTAAATGATTAAATATTTTCGGTTTATTAAGACAAAAATGTCTTTGTACTGGAATTTGAGACAATTTTTTTGTAAAATTTTCCTACGTTCACTTTGGTGATTAATGTAACCTCCAGGATTTGGTCTAAACTTCTAGGATGGGTTTTGGGGTGTTACATGCTAGACATTGATCAAGCTAGTTATAGCAGACAATCGAGGCAAGGCTGTTTGGCCTCCAAACATGTCTTCTAGCTTATCTAGAATTGCTTTAGTAGTCTTATAACTCTAGAATTGCTAATATAAGGTATTGGTCACGCTTGCCAGCATATAGTAATAAGCTATCTCATTAGACTTCTCCCAATGTTTTCTAGCCTCAATGTGAGTGGTTGGATGACACTTATTATCAAGAACTATTTGAATTTCTCATAGCTCAGAACAATTATCAGGCTCTTTTCCATTATTATTGTGATTCCCATTCAGTTTGCTTTCTATGAGAATGTGCAATAATGGAGTTGGTTTCATTTTCGAATTGAAAATAAAACATTCATATTTTAATATCTTTATATTAAGCAAATGTTTGAAAATATTTTGAAAGATTATGATATGCATTAAAATGATGCATGCATCTTACATTAAACCTTGAAAACATTTGTAAGCAATTGCAACGATAATTCCTACACCCACTGAATTAAGCCATCGTGGGGTGATCATGATCAACTAGTAAGAAGATGGATTTCCATCCAATTAATACATGAACCTAGTTCCTTAGGCATTCACATGTACTAATAACTGTGTAATGTTTGGTTACCATTCTAACTTAAGTAGAGCTTTGAGGGAGTTACTTAACTAGAAGATCTTGAGTGTATAACCATCAACTCAACACCTATCGCATCATGCACCACAAATGAGTCATTATGGTACAGTCTCAACAAGTAGCATGCTGTGAATAGTTTTCCTCTTTGAAGATAGAACTTCTAGAAATGCTGTACGATAATACCTACCATGAAGGTCAATCCAACTATAATACAAGCATATGAGAGTTCTACTTACTTTCAAGAAATATCCTAAATGAGATCCACATGACAATCCTACCGTGGGGTAGTTAAATTAACATGCCAACACAAGAGACCATTGATGGAGGCCATAGGTCTTGTTTATAGACCTTTTCCCACTCAATATTTTAAAAATATGCAAGGTTTTTAATTTTTGGTTTCAATAATGAATGATCAATATTTGCATGACAAGAACATGTATCATTCTCTCTTAGTCTATATGGAAAGCTCTCATATATGCATGAACATACATTTGCAGTCATATAGTTATCATCATGCTTATCTCATAAAATTAAAAGTTTAGAATTAAATGACTCTGACTAGCCAAAATTTCCAGGATTCCATCCTAGAAAAAAAAAATTGAAAATTACAAAATTCACCCCAAATCATACTTTGGGTCTTCAATTTTTCCACCACAAACTTCTACTATGACAATGGTTTACATTTCTATTGTTGTTTTCTTTCCATCGTTGCTGGCCACCGCTGGCCACCGTCGGGCCACCACCGACCATTGTCACCAGACCACCGTTGGCCATCTCTAGGTATTTTTGGGTTGGGTCTACGTCATCTCGATTGGTTTGGATGCATCTTGGTTTTTCAGATTTCATCTTGAAAAATTAGGTTACAAAATTCCTATGTTTGTTTTTGGCTCAAATATTTTATTATAAATAATAATAAAATAAAACCATGTCTTGAAATGATAGTTTACGATCTAAAATATATATATGCCTTAGATAATAATAAATTACATTTAAATTTATAGGAATTACAACTTTAACAAAATTACTTTATCATCCATAACAAAAAATAATATAATAATATCATACATTCAATCACATACATTCCCTAAACATGTATACAATTATAAGAATGCCACATCTTATCAAATATAATCTTACATAAAGAAGAGAGAATTTCAATCTCGGTTTACATTATAAACATAGCAAAATCGTAACTCTGATACTAATTGTTTGAAAAAAATTTGATTTGAAAACAATTTTCTTGCATAGCGAAAAATAAAATTTTTGAAAATTGACCTAGTTTGTGATATTTATAACAATAAACCCTAGTTTGAAATCGTACTTTTGTTTATGGATAAATGGATTCTTTTGATTCCTAGCTTTCAACCAAACGTTCTTCTTCGCTATTCTCGTACCATGAATTGCTTCGAGAGTGGGCTTCATAACATGTTAAATTTGCATGATTTTTGTGTTTAAATCAGTTAATTCTTGAATTAGTCTCTACTAAATTAGTGATTTTATGTTTTAATCCTCTCAGGAATGCAATTGGGATGCTATGAGCCAAAACGGGCAGAAAAGGACCAATTTACAGCACAGTCAATAAAGTGTAGCCGAATCGAAAAAGTGAAAACAATCAAGGACTCATCAAATTTCTTTTGGCTTTGTAAAAGCCAAAATTAGAAAAAAAAATTGATTTTATTTTTATTTAATTTTAATTATGTAGTGGGTAGTTAGGCCAAATTTAGTACTATTATGTATATAAATAAGTCCTTTATGGAAGCTTGAAAATACACTGGAATTTTCTTTGCAATTGATTAGAAAATCAATTAATTCTTCTTTCTTATTTTACGTGAAAGTGTATAGGCATTCTGCCAATTTTTTGTTTCCAATTCAATTTTTGGCATAATTGTCTCCCAAGCCCTTCCCCTTCCATCTTTCTTCATTATCATCAAATCACCTTTCATAACCTATAAAGTATGATTAATTTCATTCTTCACTAAATTCTATCTTAGCTTTAGGCCAGTATTCTTTCCAGTCAAGAATCATGAGATACGTATCCGTACTAAAAATCCTTCCAATCAGTATTCACATTTTTCCTAAGTATTGGGTTTGACAAATTCATGCCTTAAAGTTAACTTGATTTCAAATCAAAAGGCGTGTTGGGTTGGATTCATGTTTGCGGATAGTTGGGGAAACGAGCCGGCCATGCTGTATTTGGATCTCCGAGAACAAATGAAGGGAGAAGTGATCGGGTTTAAATGACCCGTGCAGTTGTGGCCTTTAGTTCGAGTTAGGTTCTTTAGAATACAAGGCTGTCGGAATCTTGAATTAGGAACGCCTGTATCTCGGTTAGATAATCAGTAAGGGTTGCTTTGCAGGTCGTACAGGGACCAACTATAAGAGGAAGAATTAGCGGTTAAGACATTCTTAACTGCAATAACCAGCTTATTGTTTGGAGGAGAAAATTAATTTTCGAGGATCTATTCTAAATTCGGAATCCACCAAGTCTAGTGCTAAGGTTTATTATCTCTATTTACAAAGTCCGAATTTATTTCCCAATTTAATTTATTTCCAATTTATTTAATTGTTTATTTATGTTGTTTCAATTATTTAATTTCTAAACATTTCAAAATTCCCCTGATTTACTTGTTTATTTTTCAGCAAGTCCATTTAGAGTCGTGGGCACGACTATTGCCATGATTATCGACATGATAGAAATTCTGATCACAAGTTAGACGCGAAAGTTGATAATAATACCAATCCCTATGGACTCGACCCTACTACCACTCTTTACTACTATCTAAAGTTATTATTGTAGGAATTATTTTTGGTGGTTTCGACGCCCATCAGGGCTCAATCAAATTGAATCAAACAGAAAAACTAGAAATAATTTTCTTTTTTTTTTGTGAAAACGAAAATTCTCTTCTCAAATTGAAACCAACAGAATTGTTATTCCAAACAATATATATTTAATAGTTAGGAATAAATTCTCTCTATATTCTAGTAGAGTAACAATATCTTAATGTTGTGTATTTAGCCCTACCAGTGCAATGTAGTTATAAGGAGAGAATGTAGATCCCTTGTTGAATTAGAGAAGCTTATTTCAAATAGAAAAACACCTTCTAATTAGAGTAGGATTAGTGTGTGTGGCACACCCCTAGTATTCCTACTATGGTTGGTGCTTTCTTCATATTCCATGAGGGGATATTAGGCCTCTTTCACATTGGGTTCAATTATGACTACTTCTTAAACTTTTCGACCCAGTTCTTTATAATATGATCCAACTAACTCTGTTTTTCTATTTCCCAAAAGAAACATCAACATTTATATTTAATTAAATAAATTTGCTCATCTCAATTTTACCCATGGTAAAATTATGACGATTTTACCCCTCGTAAAATTGTTGAGAAAATATATTTAACATTTCACCATTCATGTAACAGCCTGATTTTTATGGTGACGAAAAAGTGGTTTCAGGACCACAAATTTTCTTCGTGTCAATTCATAAATATTATTTATAGAATAGTTTCAGAGTCATTAGAGTCATATTAAAATTTGATTAAGAAATTTTAACATTTAGATAGCTAATTAAGGAAAAAGGACTAAATTGTAAAAGGTGCAAAACTTAGTAATTATTGCATTTTGATGATTTAATAGCTTAATTAATAAATGTAGATGGGCCAAAAAGGCAATTAGACCTTAGATAAAATAAGTGGAAGGTCAACTATGGTTTTGATGAAATTTTAATTAATTTTAAAGGTTAAAAAGGTA
Source organism: Gossypium arboreum (assembly GCF_025698485.1). NCBI lineage: Eukaryota > Viridiplantae > Streptophyta > Magnoliopsida > Malvales > Malvaceae > Gossypium > Gossypium arboreum. Next base: position 9,928,320 of record NC_069071.1, read on the forward strand.
AATAAATATTTAATAAACAAAACTAAAACATGGAATTGTCATCTTCTTCCTAAATTTTTCATGTTCAACCAAATCCCCATGGTCTTTTAAGCTTGGAGAATCAGCCAAATTCAATTCTTTGCTTGTAAGTGATTTCCTTACCTAATTCTTGTAATTTTTATGTTTTTGAGATTGTTGCAACTAGGTCCAACTAGCTCGTACCTTCGTTTTTTAATCTGTTAAAAATTTTAGAAGTTTCCATTGATGAATTTTTTTATGATAACTATGTATTTAAAGCTTTGATTGTGGTATTTGGTGATTTTGTGAAGTGATTTTTGTTAGATTTTGATTTTGGGATTAAATTGTGAAAATGTTAAAATTACAAGGTTTGATAGTGAATTTGATGTTTAATAGGGACTATTTAAGGGCCTAGAATATTCGGCTATAACGTTGACTTGAGAGAAATGGTTAATTTGATGGTTTTCAGGTTGAGGGACTAAATTACAAAAGTTGTAAAAGTTAGGGGTAAATGTGTAAATTTGAAAAATAAAAGGATAAAAATGTAAGGTGAATTGGAAGGTGAAATGTAAGTTAATAATTGAGAGATTTTACTTTTTATATCAAGACCCTGTTGACATACGTGGAAAAAGAAAAATCGTGGATTAGTCTTTGAACTTCGGCAGCTATTACAATTAAGTCCAAGTAAGTTGTACGATTTACAATTTAATATCTACATGAAATGTGTGATTATATAATATTTTTAATTGTTTTTATCATTGATGTAAAGTTTTTTGAGAAATATTGATGAATTTCAATACTTGAATCAAATGAATGCGGGATAGAGTACAATCAAATTATGGTGCGTTATGAGGCGATTGGAGTGGAGATTATTGTGGAGTGACATATATATTTTTCCTAAGTAGATCGAGGTTCAGCATTTTTTGCTAACTCTTGTGTGATACTCCTTGTTTTGGCATGTTTTTGGTTGGACTAGCTCTTATGAGCATCTGACGTGTTATCAGGTGGATTAGCTCTTATGAGCGATTAACATGTTTTGGTTGGAATATCTTTGTACTCATATCCGTAAGTCATTCGTCAAATCGTAAATCTCTTAATCATAACTTGTTTATTGATTTTGATAGTTATAACATGTATTTGAGTTTTGAATTGAACTATGCAATTCACCAAGTTGAGATATTGGATTGCAGAGAATACATGTAGTTGAGTTATTATTGAATGATTTATTGTATTACTTCGGTAAGATTCATCATTTTTGTACGTCAACTTACTAAGCTTTGAATGAGCTTACTTGTGTTATTTTCTATTTTTGTAGATACTTTGAAGGTTGGACGGTCGGATCGGCAATCAAGTCACACTATCCATCTATTTTTGGTAGTTTTTGAAAATTTTGGCCTAGGTTTGTAATGGCATGTATAGGATGTTATGTAATGGTATTTTGGTATGTTTGTATCTTGATATTTATGAAGGATTGATGGATTTTTAATGCTTGTTAGGTAGGTCCTTTTGGTCATTTTTGAGAATTGTTGTGTATGGCATTTTGGCACAAGTTATTGGTTTGGAAATGGTCAATTATGATGTGTTTTAGGCACATATAGAATAAAGTTTTTGTTCATGGAAATAGGTAAGGTTCACATGTTTTGGTAAATGTTAGATTGTAATAATTGTGGTGCCTTTGAATGGCATATTGGTTAGTTTATTTAGGATCTTGAAATGGCATGTTGGTATGTGTTTGGATGTTGTTTATGTCCCTTTAATAGTGTGCTTAAATAGGTTGAATGTTTATGCATAGCATGGTTTTGAAATAGCTTGGTTATAGGTAAATTTTGGGTCCACATGGCTGAAGACACGGGCGTGTGACTCAGCCGTGTGAGACACACAGCCTGGCAACATAACTGTGTCTCATTTGATAATTTCCTTAGGGTGGGCCTAACACACAACCTGGCACATGGGAGTGTGGGGCAACTTAGAGAGTTACATAGGCATGTGACATGGTGGTGTGCCCCTAGTTCGAAAGTTACACGGCCTGAGACACATGCCTGGCCACACGGCTGTGTGACCCCTCTTTTGGAAAATTTTGCATCTTTTTCTTAAACTTTTCAAACTGTTTCATATTGGTCCCAAATTGTTTTTATGTTATTTTTAGGGCCTTTAGGGCTTCATTTAGGGACAACATGCATGTGTATGGATGGTTTATTATTTGTTTATAATATTGAATGATTTAAGGTTGAAATGTTTTTTATTGTTTAGTAATACTCCGTAACTCTAATTCAGTGATGAAGACGGATTAGGGGTGTTATAATTCAACTTGTTGATGATAACTGTATGGTTTATTTTCATTTTCGAGCTTTAAAATAGCTTAAAAATAAAAAATCAATCTTATGATCATTTTTGAGAAATGTAACGCCCCAAATTTTGAACATCTATTTGATAAATTCTGTCAATAATTAAGTTTTTGTATATATGGCTAAGTAATCTGTTTATGTGTTTGAAATCAGGGGTTCGAGTCTTCCTTCTTAAATTATACTGTTTATTTTAGTTTAACCATTATCCTTGAGCTTTCAACTTAAGTTTATTTCTACATTAATCTATGTCAAGAATGAGTCTATTGGTTTAATGGTTATGGTTAAGCTTTTGTATACCTTCTGGGTTTGTGTTCAACTTTCTGCGTATGTAGTAAGGATATATTTTTATACTACTTCGTAAAAATTGTTATTTTTTTAAAAATTAATTAAGTGGTTCCTTCTTTCCCTCTTTTATTCTTTCATGTTTTTCTTCTTGTCGTTTCACTTTTTCTTCTTCTTCTTCTTTTTTTATTTCTTGTCACTTTTTTCTATTACTTGCTCTTTGATTTTGGTCTGTTAAACTTTTGCTGCTGTTGTTAGGAATGTTACGTATTCCATTATTCTTTGGCTGAAAGGGGAAAGTCGCGAGGATAACAATTCCCCAAATGTCCTAGGTTTGTGAATTGCTATATCGTGCGAAGATTCCAGAGTCATTTCAGTTGTTTCTATGTCGAACCTACAACAGGTGCATAGAGAAAACCCGAAATTCTATGATTTGTAAACACCAAAAAAACATGGTTGTCGACGCCATACGGTGTGTGACAGGTCATGTAACTCACTATTTAAAATTAGAGGCACACTGGCGAAGGACACGGGCGTGTGTCCAGGCTGTGTAACTCACAGTTTAGAATTAGAGGCATAGGGGCTAGGGACACGAGCGTGTCCAGGCTGTGTAACTCACTATTTTAGAATTAGGGTTACATGGGCCAGAGGAATGGCGCCTGGCCGTGAAACTCACAATTTTGAGCCACACGACCGTGTGACAGTCTATGTGCAACAATGAGGAGAGCCACATAGGCCAACCACCCAGGCCGTGTGAATCTGAACAGGCATGTGGGCCAAAAATAAAAAATTTTCCTTAGGGTCGTAATCGTCGTTTGAATCAAACATAGGCCTCTCGTAAAGTTTATATGAACTGAAGTAGACAATGAGACTATTATCTGATGATTTGTTGCTGAATATTATGTTATATATATATATATAGTTAACATGAAATTGGATAAGTAACTATGATAGCCTTACACGAGCATGATCTGAATTAGTATTGTTGTATACACATATCTGATACCTGATAAATCTGCATCTGCATTGGGTTGGGATTATGAAAGGGAGGAAGTGTAGGCAATTTAATAATCTGACTTTGGCGAGTTATTGTATTTTGATCTAGCAACTTGACTACAATCTTTCTGAAATGTAACCCATAGTCACTATGCGGTGTGTAGGGATAGATGGGTACTTGATACACTATATGGTGTGTAGGGATGGACGGAGATGGTATGTAGGATTGGGTGTAAGTATCTACATCTGTATCTTAATTGTTCTGCAATTGTATCTGATATCCTCTGTTTGTGTTTCTGTATCTAATTCTGAGAATCAATTGATTAATAAAGAACTATGACCATATCTGATATGTTAGTGTCTAATTGAAAATGTAATTTACGCACTGAGTTGTAAACTAATTTTTGACTGTTGTTGAATTACAGGTAATGTAACACCCCGAACCCGAGACCATCGCCGGTGTCGGACACGAGGGGTTAACAAGCCAAATCCACATATTTCACCCACCATTTTGACATTTCCAGACAGGCTGGAAATCTGTGTCACTGTCACCTTAAAAATCATATCTCGAGTTTCAAAACTTGGAAACTGATTCCGTAAATTTTCCCTGAATTTAGACTCATATATCCATCCATGGGTTTATTTCTAGAATTTTTGGTTGGGTCAATTGGTACAGTTTATTAGTTAAAGTCACCCATGTTACAGGGATCGACTGCTCTGACCTTCGCACGTTACAACTTGAATATCTCTCTGTACAGGGCTTTAATACTGGTACCGTTTGTTTCTAATGAAACTAGACTCAAAATGAAATCTGTACATATAAGACATGACTCCTAATTCTTTCTGGATAATTTATAATAAATTTTTAAAGTTGCGACAGGGGACCCAGAAACCGTTCTGGCCCTATCTCACAATAGCTTTAATATCTCTTAACATGTAACTCCTATGACCGTTTCGTTTATTCCACATGAAAGTAGACTCATTAAGGTTCATTTACATAATTTATTCACTATTTAATACCATTCCTACAAATTTTGGTGATTTTTCAAAACCACACCACTGCTGCTGCCAGCATCTGTTTTCAAAGTAACCATTACCTATTTCATGGTTTCCACGATTCAAATGGCCCTTTCTGCACACATAGCACAAAGTGTGATTATGTTTAACCATTCCAATGGCTAATCCTTTCAAACAATTTCATACCCCATAATGATTATCATACAAACTATTATAGATTCATACTAAAAACGTATATAAGCCATTTTCGCATGGCTATCCAAGCTTACACAAAACCGAAAGGTACATAACCTTCAACATTAGGGTAGTCCTATACATGCCATTTCAAAGTTCAACCAAAATTATACCAAAATGGAGGCTTTGATAGTGTAGATGACTTCGACTTTAATGATCCCAAATCCGATTGCTACCGAGCAAAATCTATAAAACAGAGAGCCAAAGCAACGGAGTAAGCATTTTATGCTTAGTAAGTCTCAAGCAATAAAATCAGCTTTAACCAAAGCATTACATTCACATAGCCAAATGAATCATTTCATTAATACACATTCACATAATCATACTTACTTCACCATCCCAACTCTTATGTTCATACACAAATAACGGCTTCGTTAAGGCCGATAACTCGTTCCATCATAGGAGCGAATATTCATACGCTCTTACTCCTAGCGCATAAGCACACACAACACATACCTTGTTATTGGGAAGTTTCACAAGTGCATTAGCTGAAAATTTTCCAGCAAGCTTATAATTTTCAAATCACATACCTTCGGAGTTTAACCGGATATAGCTACTCGTTCAAACGCCTTCGGGACATAGCCCGGTTATGGTAACCCGCACAAAGGCCTTCGGGACTTAACCCGGATTTCACAATTTGCACAAATGCCTTCGGGTCTTAGCCCGGATGTAGTCACTAGCACAATTGCCTTCGGGTCTTAACCGGATGTAATTACCAGCATAAATGTCTTCGGACTTAGCCGGATATCATTCAATTGCTCATGCACACATATACATCAATAATCATTTCCCATTCATATTTCATTTTCGTTACTAAGGCTCAAACACAAACATATCACTAGCATAATCGCCTTCGGAACTTAGTCCGGGTATCATTCAATTACTCATACACACATAAATCAATAGTCATTACACATCAATTTTTCATTTCACATAATTCGAGTAGGGTCATTTCTTGAGGACTTACCTCGGATGTTGTCCAACGGCTTTGACGGCTATTCGATCACTTTTTCCTTCCCCTTATCTAATTGTGGCCCTCTAAGCTCTTGAGCTAATTCAAACAAATTCAATTTATTAAAGTCTCGCTTGCTAGCCTTGGCCGAATGCACATATCATTGATTCAACATCACATAACTAAGCACTTTAGTCAATTTTCTTTAATTACGCACACATTCGGCCTTAGCTCACAACAAGGTAGCCGATTACCTAAGTCAAGAATAGGCATCATTAAGCTTGCCTCTAACCGAATGCATGCACAATAATTCCCCTCATGTGGCCGATTATGCTTAGTCATTCTTGCATAAAATCAAAAATAAATTGCAAGATTTTCACATCATATGTGTACTAGGCCGAATGTACATGCAAATTTCACAACATTCTTCAACAAACTTCTTCTTTAAACAACATATTCATCACTTTCTTCATAATCAAAATATCATGTGCAATCATATATACACATATAAGTGCAAGGTCAATTTCAAGGTGTCCATAGCCATCCAAAACACAAATTTTAACTAACATGCAAGAAGCATGAACCATGCTCATGAATGCATCATGGCCGAATACATCACAATCATGCCCTTTCAACTTCAATCATGGTTAAACAAAAAAACTCAATGTCTTACTTAAAATTGGTACAAAGAAGTTTCAAGAGTAGTCAATCCATCATTGCATGCATCATTAGCAAGCTTCACATTTAGCATGCAATGGCTTTAACAGAATAACAACTTTGGCCAAATGCCATTTCCATGGCATAACAAGGATTTGAACCATGGCTAACATGCACATCAAGTTAGCAACCAAAACATGCATGAAACTCCTAACACAACCTCATACATACCTTAATCTTGATGCAAATTTAGCCAAATCTCCTTCTAGATCTCTTCTAAACCAAGCATGAAGCAAAAATCCTATCTCCTCCCTTAGTATTTTCGGCCAAAAGGAAAGAACAAGGATGAACAATTTTTTCTTGTTTTTCTTTCACTTGCACGCAATGGGGAAAGGATGAGCTATTTTTTTGATTTTTTTTGTTTCTCATCCAACATCATTAATTATTTTATCATTTAATTCATCATGCATTAACAAAACATGTTTCAACATGTTTTCTTTGCCCATAAACCATGTCATGGCCGGCCACTAGCTTGTTTTGGGGAAATTTGACATGCAAGTCCATAATTTTGCATGCATGCTTTAATTAGTCATCACACATTTCCCTATCGTACTTTCAAAGTTCACTACTAAGTCCCTTCTAGTGAAATTCACCTTTATAACACTAAATCAATCATCAAAAAATGTCACACATGAGCACACACATATTATAGGCATCAAAATAAATTTTAAATTATTTTTATGCCTCGGTTTTGTGGTCCCGAAACCACATCCCGACTAGGGTCAATTTTGGGTGTCACAACTCTCCCCACTTAAGAAATTTTCGTCCCCGAAAATCTTACCGGTAAATAGGGTTGGGTATCGCTCTTTCATAGAGTTCTCGGTTTCCCAAGTAGCTTCTTCTATCCCGTGTTTGAGCCATAACACTTTCACTAGCGGAACCCGCTTGTTTCGCAACTCTTTCACTTCACGTGCCGTGATACTGAATCGGTTCTTCCTCATAACTCATATTGGCTTGAATTTCAACCGATGGATCAATCACGTGCGATGGATCGATCTATAGCGTCGAAGCATTGAAACATGGAAGACGTTAGAATCTTTTCGAGTTCGGGGCAAAATCAAACGATACCCAACTGGGCCAACTCGATCGGAGATTTCGTATGGCCCAATGAATCTCGGGCTCAACTTGCCCTTACGGTAGAATCTGAGTATCTTTTTCCACGGCGAAACTTTAAGAAACACTTTATCTCCCACGATACTCAATGTCCTTTCGTTTCAAATCCGCGTCACGACTTGACGATCGGAGGCTATTTTCGGACTTTCACGGATTACTTTTACTTTCATTCAGCATCTTTAATCAAATCCACTCAAAAATTTTGTTTTCACCGAGCTCGGTCTAAAACAATGGTGTACGGCATTTACGCCCGTACAAAGCCTCGTAAAGGCGCCATCTTAATACTTGATTGAAAACTATTGTTGTGCGAATTCAATCAAAGGTAGGTACCGCTTCCATGAACCACGAACTCGAGGATGCAACATCTCAACATATCCTCAAGTATCTCAATTATCCGCTTCGGATTGACCATCGGTTTGGGGTGAAAGGCGGTCTGAAATGCAACTTGGTACCCAAAGCTTCTTGCAATTTCTTCCAAAATCGCGAGGTGAACCTCGGATCTCTATCCAACACAATGTAAATCGGTACCCGTGTAGTCTCACAACTGAGAAACGCATAATTTAGCTAGTTTATCCAAGGAAAAATCCGTACGCACAGGGATAAAGTGAGCCGACTTAGTCAATCTATCAACAACAACCCAAATCGTATCCTTCTTACTTGCTGACAATGGCAGTCCGGACACAAAGTCCATTGTGACTCGATCCCATTTCCACTCGGGTATCGTGATCGGCTGAAGTAATCCTGAAGGCACTTGATGTTCCGCTTTCACTTGTTGACATATTAAACATCTCTAAAAAAAGTCGGAGATGTCTCGTTTCATACCATGCCACCAAAACCGATGTTTCAAATCGTTGTACATCTTCGTACTCCTCGGGTGGATTGCCATTCGGCTACAATGGGCTTCGTTCAGAATTATCGAAATAAGTTCTGAATTCCTTGGAACACACAGACGACTTCTGAACCTCAAACAATCGTCATCATCGATCTGAAACTCCGATTCCTTGTTCGAACACACTCGACCCGCTTTGCAACCAACTCATCGTCGACCCATCGAGCTTCACAAATTTGATGTATCAAGAATGGTTTGGCTTTCAATTCAGCTACTAACACGTTGTCGGATCGAATCGGACAAGTGCATATTCATCGCTCAGAAGTTTAATAATGATTTACGACTCAAGGCATCCGCAACCACATTCGCCTTTCTCGGGTGATAGTCAATGACCAGCTCATAATCCTTTAACACTCGAGCCAACATCTTTGTCGCAGATTTAAGTCTCTTTGGGTCATCAAATATTTGAGACTTTTGTGATCCGAGTACACATGGCACCTCTCACCAAATAAGTAATGTCGCCAAATCTTCAAGGCGAATACGATGGCGACCAATTCGAGATCATGGGTCGGATAATTTTTCTCGTGTGGCTTTAATTGCCTCGACGAGTAGGCCACAACTCAACCTTCTTGCATCAATACGCAACCTAACCCAAGTAGGGAGGCGTCACTATAGATGACAAACTCTTTGCCGATTCGGGTTGCACTAGAATTGGGGCTTCACCAAATAAGTTTTCAGTTGATCGAAACTTTTCGACATTTCTCCGTCCATTCGAACTTAACATCCTTTTGGAGTAGCCGTCATCGGCGTGGCTATCGTTGAGAAACCTTTACAAATCGTCAAGAATAACCTAAGAAGACCCAAAAGCTCGAACCTCGATAATATTTCTGAGGCTTCCAATTAAGTATGGCTGAAATTTTATTCGGTCGACTCGAATACCCGATCGCAGATACCACATGACCCAAGAAGCTAACCTCTCTAACCGTAACTCACACTTGCTTGAACTTAGCATATAATTGCTTATCCCGTAAAATTTGCAAAGACTAACCTCGGTGTTCAAAGATGTTTGGTCTCATTTCTTGAATAGACCAAGATGTCATCAATGAACACGACTACGAATCGATCCAAATATGGTCTCAAGATCCGATTCATTAAATCCATAAATACCGCAGGGCATTAGTAAGCCCAAACGGCATCACTAGGAACTCATAGTGACCATATCTCGCTCAAGGCGCCTTGGGTACGTCCGAATCTCAATTCACAATTGATAATAGCCCGATCTCAAATCTATTTTCGAGAACACCGAGGCTCCTTCAGTTGATCGAACAAGTCATCGATACGTGGTAACGGATATTTGTTCTTTATCGTCGCTTATTAAGTCGACGATAGTCGATGCACATCCTCATGGTTCCATCCTTCTTTTCACAAACAAGACCGGCGCACCCCAAGGCGAAAAACTCGGGCGAGCAAAACCTCTATCCACCAATTCTTGCAATCGAAGCTTTCAACTCCTTTAATTCGTTGGTGCCATATGATACGGAGCTATCGAAATTGGAGTGGTACCAGGTACCAATTTGATGCCAAATTCTATTTCCGAACAGTGGTAAACCCGCAATTCTTCGTGGAAAACATCCGGTATTCACAAACCACTCGCATCGATTCGGGTTTCTTTTCGATTCCTTGTCATCGAGCACATACGCAAGGTACACTTCGCACCCTTTTCTTACATATTTCCGGGCCAACATTGCGATATTACACCGGTAACCCTTTAAGTCCGTAGACTCAACCCGAATTATCTCGTTATTCGCGCACCTCAAATTGATAGTCTTGCTTTTGCAATTTACAACCGCATCGTGCATGTTCAACCAATCCAAACCAAGAATAACGTCAATTCATCGAACGGCAAAAGCATCAAGTCCGCCGGAAAACAAGAACCTCTAACACTAGGGGACTTTTCTTGCACACTTTGTTGACAAGCACGTAATGACCCAAGGGTTTGATACCGAATTACAAACTCATGAGACTCAATAGGCAAAGTCTTCTTTGGATGCTAAGGTTTCACATATATAAGAATGAGTAGAACTGGGGTCAATCAAAGCAATCACATTAGTATTGAAAAGAGTGAAAGTACCAGTAATGACATCCGGTGAGGCAAAGATCCTCGCGTCTGGCGTATGGCATAAGTCCTAGCAGGAGCACGAGCCTCGGATCTGATGGTAGCATCTCTAGATCCTCTCTGACCGCCACTAAAATTTCCCACATTTCTAGGTGGCCTACCTCGAGCACTGGTAGCACACGGGTTTCCACTCTGACTTACATTTTGTTCAAGCAACCTCGGGCAATCCTTTATAAGGTGGTCGGCCGATCCACACTTATAGCAGGAGCGATCACGGAACCAACAGCTCCCCGAATGCCATTTGCCATAATGCAGACACTCCGCCTCTATTGGCGATCATTTCCACCATCGCGATCAAGTGACTCGTGTGGTCACGGGGTCGATCGCGTCCTCGTCTAGAAAAGCCTGAAGTGCCTCTAGACCGCTCACATCATCTCGAAATCTCTTCGATGCTGTTGAAGAGACTTTCCGAGGACCTTTTCGAATTCTCCAGTTCTCACATCAACTTTTGTTTCTCCTTTCTAAGCTCTTGACTTTACAAGCTCGCTCAACAAGTACTACGAACTCTCGTATTTCAAGAATGCCAACGAACATCCTTATATCATCATTCAGCCCATCCTCGGCGTTTACATAATAGCCGGACGAAATGCATTCTCGCTGCATCGCTAAGCCTCACAAATTTTCGTTCGTAGTGTGAATCGACATAGAACCTTGCTTAAGATCAAGAAATTCCTTCGCTTTTGGTCGATGAATCTCGATCGATATACTTTTTTCTAACTCGGTTTGAAAGAATTCCCAAGTCACTTGCTCTCTAGGCACCACAAGTCGAGTACTCCACCAATAATAGGCGTAATCGCAGAGCAAGGAGATGGTACACTTTAAGCACTTATCGGTGTACAAGATAGCTCATCGAGCACCGGATAGTGTTATCCAACCAAAATTCAGCTTGCTCGGCATCGTCTCTATCCGTAGCCTTGAATTCAGTGGCCCCATGTTTACGAATTCACGATTGGGGCTTACTTGACCTTATTTGGTCGATTCTGGGAGGTATTGTAGGTGCGGGGTTGCATTAGTCGGGAATGGAGGTTGTGGAACAGTAGTGTTAGTTCGAATGTATTGGTTGAACCAATCATTCATCACACTATAAAAGGCTTGCCTAGCCTCATCATTCGGATTGTTGGCCATAGGTTGAGAGTCCGGGCTGTCCCTTGCGCGGAGCAGCGCCACACTCTCCACATCATCGACTATTGCTCGATTGGGATCGGGATCCATTGCTATAAACAAACACAAATTCAAATTGTCGTAAATCTCCACACTATCAATTTATCACTTAATGGCATGTATAGCTAGACCACAAACATATTACGGTAGTCCTAGAATTGACTAAACCGTGGCTCTGATACCAATAAAATTGTAACACCCGAACCCGAGACCATCATGGTTGTCGGACACGAGGGTTAACAAGCCAAATCCACATATTTCACCCACCATTTTGACATTTCCAGACAGGCTGGAAATCTGCGTCACTGTCACCTTAAAAATCATATCTCGAGTTTCAAAACTCAGAAACTGATTCCGTAAATTTTCCCTGAATTTAGACTCATATATCCATCCATGGGTTTATTTCTAGAATTTTTGGTTGGGCCAATTGGTACAGTTTATTAGTTAAAGTCACCCATGTTACAGGGATCGTCTGCTCTGACCTTCGCGTGTTACAACTTGAATATCTCTCTTTACAGGGCTTTAATACTGGTGCCGTTTGTTTCTAATGAAACTAGACTCAAAATGGAATCTTTACATATAAGGCATGACTACTAATTATTTCTTGGTAATTTATAATAAATTTTTAAAGTTGCGACAGGGGACCCAGAAACCGTTCTGGCCCTATCTCACAATAGCTTTAATATCTCTTAACATGTAACTCCTATGACCGTTTCGTTTATTCCACATGAAAGTAGACTCATTAAGGTTCATTTACATAATTTATTCAATATTTAATACCATTCCTACAAATTTTGGTGATTTTTCAAAACCACACCACTGCTGCTGCCAGCATCTGTTTTCAAAGTAACCATTACCTATTTCATGATTTCCACGATTCAAATGGCCCTTTTTGCACACATAGCACAAAGTGTGATTATGATTAACCATTCCAATGGCTAATCCTTTCAAACAATTTCATACCCCATAATGATTATCATACAAACTATTATAGATTCATACTAAAAACGTATATAAGCCATTTTCGCATGGCTATCCAAGCTTACACAAAACCGAAAGGTACATAACCTTCAACATTAGGGTAGTCCTATACATGCCATTTCAAAGTTCAACCAAAATTATACCAAAATGGAGGCTTTGATAGTGTAGATGATTTCGACTTTAATGATCCCGAATCCGATTGCTACCGAGCAAAATCTATAAAACAGAGAGCCAAAGCAACGGAGTAAGCATTTTTATGCTTAGTAAGTCTCAAGCAATAAAATCAGCTTTAACCAAAGCATTACATTCACATAGCCAAATGAATCATTTCATTAATACACATTCACATAATCATACTTACTTCACCATCCCAACTCTTATGTTCATACACAAATAACGGCTTCGTTAAGGCCGATAACTCGTTCCATCATAGGAGCGAATATTCATACGCTCTTACTCCTAGCGCAAAGCACACACAACACATACCTTGTTATTGGGAAGTTTCACAAGTGCATTAGCTGAAAATTTTCCAGCAAGCTTATAATTTTCAAATCACATACCTTCGGAGTTTAACCGGATATAGCTACTCGTTCAAACGCCTTCGGGACATAGCCCGGTTATGGTAACCCGCACAAAGGCCTTCGGGACTTAACCCGGATTTCACAATTTGCACAAATGCCTTCGGGTCTTAGCCCGGATGTAGTCACTAGCACAATTGCCTTCGGGTCTTAACCGGATGTAATTACCAGCATAAATGTCTTCGGACTTAGCCCGGATATCATTCAATTGCTCATGCACACATATACATCAATAATCATTTCCCATTCATATTTCATTTTCAGTTACTAAGGCTCAAACACAAACATATCACTAGCATAATCGCCTTGAACTTAGTCCGGTATCATTCAATTACTCATACACATAAATCAATAGTCATTACACATCAATTTTTCATTTCACATAATTCGAGTAGGGTCATTTCTTGAGGACTTACCTCGGATGTTGTCGAACGGCTTTGACGGCTATTCGATCACTTTTTCCTTCCCCTTATCCAATTGTGGCCCTCTAAGCTCTTGAGCTAATTCAAACAAATTCAATTTATTAAAGTCTCGCTAGCCTTGGCGAATGCACATATCATTGATTCAACATCACATAACTAAGCACTTTAGTCAATTTTCTTTAATTAAGCACACATTCGGCCTTAGCTCACAACAAGGTAGCCGATTACCTAAGTCAAGAATAGGCATCATTAAGCTTGCCTCTAACCGAATGCATGCACAATAATTCCCCTCATGTGGCCGATTATGCTTAGTCATTCTTGCATAAAATCAAAATAAATTGCAAGATTTTCACATCATATGTGTACTAGGCCGAATGTACATGCAAATTTCACAACATTCTTCAACAAACTTCTTCTTTAAACAACATATTCATCACTTTCTTCATAATCAAAATATCATGTGCAATCATATATATACATATAAGTGCAAGGCCAATTTCAAGGTGTCCATAGCCATCCAAAACACAAATTTTAACTAACATGCAAGAAGCATGAACCATGCTCATGAAGGCATCATGGCCGAATACATCACAATCATGCCCTTTCAACTTCAATCATGGTTAAACAAAAAAACTCAATGTCTTACTTAAAATTGGTACAAAGAAGTTTCAAGAGTAGTCAATCCATCATTGCATGCATCATTAGCAAGCTTCACATTTAGCATGCAATGGCTTTAACACAATAACAACTTTGGCCAAATGCCATTTCCATGGCATAACAAGGATTTGAACCATGGCTAACATGCACATCAAGTTAACAACCAAAACATGCATGAAACTCCTAACACAACCTCATACATACCTTAATCTTGATGCAAATTTAGCCAAATCTCCTTCTAGATCTCTTCTAAACCAAGCATGAAGCAAAAATCCTATCTCCTCCCTTAGTATTTTCGGCCAAAAAGGAAAGAACAAGGATGAACAATTTTTTTCTTGTTTTTCTTTCACTTGCACGGCAATGGGGGAAAGGATGAGCTATTTTTTTGATTTTTTTTGTTTCTCATCCAACATCATTAATTATTTTATCATTTAATTCATCATGCATTAACAAAACATGTTTCAACATGTTTTCTTTGCCCATAAACCATGTCATGGCCGGCCACTAGCTTGTTTTGGGGAAATTTGACATGCAAGTCCATAATTTTGCATGCATGCTTTAATTAGTCATCACACATTTCCCTATCGTACTTTCAAAGTTCACTACTAAGTCCCTTCTAGTGAAATTCACCTTTATAACACTAAATCAATCATCAAAAAAAAATGTCACACATGAGCACACACATATTATAGGCATCAAAATAAATTTTAAATTATTTTTATGCCTCGGTTTTGTGGTCCCGAAACCACATCCCGACTAGGGTCAATTTTGGGCTGTCACAGGTAACCCTTAGCTTAGGCGGGTCGGTGTGGCAGGAGCTCAATCATCTCTTTTCTTGTTATTAATGTTTTATCTGGACTTATACTTTTTATATGTTTATTTAGGATTTTAGCTTACAAATTAGATTTCTACTTTGGATTATTTATATAAATGATTATGACTGTTAAACTTTAAAACAGTTAAGGTTGGATTCCTTTGATGGCATATCATTATGAAACCAACTTGATCAGTGCTCGTCCAATAAACTTGTCATAAGTGTGCTACCCGCATAGGATATCCTTAATCTCTTTGAGATAAATTTGTTCTCCCAATATGATCCTACTTTATCTCATGGTAACCATTACATCTTCCTTCATGAAAAGTCAATCACTATCAAATAGTGATCAAGTCATCCATCACAAAGATGAACGACTCGTGGCCATGTTTACTTTTCATCAACCATATAATGCCGATGAGAGGATATCATTTACCCATGTCTCGAGCTATGAGTTCCACTATTGTTAATGATGGTACATATTATAGAATTCGTACACCCAATGTACCAGCTTTCAATTCTTTATCTATTTGAACTCAAGCTTTTACTTACATCAAAGTGTACGAGTCACACATACATAGTTTGTCATCCACTTAAGATTTAGTATGCCACACTATGAACGTTATAAGTGAACAAATCCATAAACATATTTAGGATCTATTCTTCTTAGGTCATGTCCGATGTATTGTTAGTCTAGTCAGTCACATGAATGTCTCTATATTCTGAGAGTCATCCGCTCATATACCCAAGACAAAGTATCTTTCTAATTGGACTTAATAGACGACATAGTAGTCTTTCAATTAATTTGCTTATTATTTATTACACTAAGGACATGTTTAGGTTTGTCTGCTAGTATGCTGTGTATCTGCTTCAGTGGTTAAGTGTTCTGGGTGTGTGTGAGAGGTCCCAAGTTCAAGCTTTAGTTTTGGAAATTTTTGATTATTTTTGGAATTAAACCCTATCTCTATTCAATGGGCTTATATTAAGTTAATTGTAAAAACACATCAGAATAGGCCTGCTGGTTTGATGGTTAAGGGGAGTGTTGGTTGCTTGAGGTCTTATGTTCGAGTCTGAGCAGGAGCTTTATTTTTGTTATTTTCGTCATGTAGGAGTTCGAAGTGTAGTCAAATGCTGAGTGTTTGGGTTGTAGGGGAAAGGTAGTGGACGGTTTTTAGGAGGAAAATAAGGTATTGAGAGAGGTGGTTACCCAATTTTTGATTACTCTTCTCTTTTTGGTAGTTTTTAGCTTTTCCTCTTCTCTTTTCCTCTCCTTCCTGCTGACTTTCCTTGATATTTCTTCCTTTCTTTTCTCATGTGCCAAAATTTATCTTTTTCTCTTCTTTGGTTCCTCGTCCAATCGATTTTCTATTGAGCAACAGTTGTTTCCTTGTTTAGGTAAGTGGTTCTCCTTGAGTTTTAGTGATATTTTGTTGATTAAGCGATTAACGAAGGAATCGTTTCACTCACGTTTAGGTACTACTCGAAGGCTTTAATCGAATTCTCGTGTTTCAGGAACGCTGCTTTTTGCTGATGGTAAGTTTGGTGTAATATCCTGAATTAGGGCTTAATCGGAATAGTGGTTTTGTGACCAAAAATCCGATATATAAATAATTATTTTATAATTATTTTGATGAATATGATATGATTGCATGATTGTGTGAAAATTTCGTGATGAAATTCTATGCCTAAAGTGCTTAAATTGAAAGTAGGGACTAAATCGAATAAGTTGCAAAATTTGCATTCTAGAAATTTTTAGTATGAAATTGTTTTGGAATATTAATGAGGAGGTCTTAAATAGCAATTTGACCAATTTTAAGTTCATGGACAAATTTAGGACATAGAAGGAATTTTTGGAAAGTTTAGTAGTAAGGGTATTTTGGTCATTTAGTTATTAAAATGAATTAAAAACAAAATTAAAAGCCAATTTTGTCCATCTTCTTCATTAGGCCGAAATTTCAAGGGTTCTCCATAGCTAGGGTTTTTTCAAGCTTCCAAGCTCCATAGTAAGTGATTCTAAGCCCCGTTTTTAATGATTTTTACGTTTTTGAGATCCCGGTAACTCGATAAAGCTTATGTTAGCAATAATTTAACCTAGGGTTTATATTTGGAAAAATACCCATAGGTGAAATTTGTGTATTTTGATGTTTTATGATAGAATATAAAGTTTTAAATTATGTTAGACAACTTGTACCGCTTCGATTTTAAGCAAAAAGCGAGAAAAGGGCTTAATCGGTAAAAATACCTAATAGTCACAAGTACATGTTAGAGTGAGAATTTGATGTTGCCATAGAAGAGAAAAGTGATCAGCATGTTGTAAAACATAAGAATAAGGAATAAAATTTAATCCCGAGCCTAGGGGTAAAAATGTAAATATGCAAAAGTTTAAGGGTAAAATTGTAATTTTGCCAAAATTTGAGTTAAGGATTAATTTGATAATGTGAGTATTAAATAAGCTAAATGTGTTATTTTAGATCAAGAAAGACGTGGAATCGACCTCAATCGAGGAAAAGAAAAGATTGTGGACTAAATTTCAAAATCTTTGTATTTTGGTACCAAGGTAAGTTCATGTGTAAATAAAGTAGCATAATTGTTATTTTTAAGTTATTGATGTTAATTATATGTTATGCTGAATTTTATTATGAAATGTATGCTTTGTGGTTAATTTCAAATAATATGTAAATTATGTGAGCTACTTGTTAAATATAATTGTTACCGAGTATTGATTTCGGCATTCTACGGAAGACGGCAAGGATAAGTGTTCGAGGAAAAAGCCCGTTTGAACCTTAGGAATAGATTAGGATACAAGTGACATGTCACTAGGATGGTTGAGCATCCGAACTTGTTGAGTTGAGTCCGAGTTCACTTATGGATGCGAATGTCCGAACTCGTTGAGTTGAGTCCGAGTTCGTGAGATGTAACTAGGCATCCGAACTCGTTGAGTTGAGTCCGAGTTCACTTATGGATGCTGACGCCGAGCTCATTGAGTTGAGTCTGAGTTCGCTTATGGGCGGGTTACATGATTGCTTGATTGCATATATGGCACTTATGTGCAAGTTATCCATGTATCCGAATTATATTTCGATGTGTTCAACGGTAAAGTTCTACTCAAATGGAGGAATATTTGAGATGTAAAGAGACGTATTGGTAAGTGATATGAAATGGATATTTTGGACAGGTATGTATTTAACCCTCGGGTTGAGTATTGATACAACCACGATAAGGTAATAAGATGATGAAAATGATTAAAATGTGATATGTGTTTTAGTGATGCATGCTAATGTTGATTGGTATGATTGTTTGTTATGTTACTTATTATTTGCATATGAACTTACTAAGCATTTATGCTTACTCCTCCTTCTTACTCATTGTAGTTTTGGACAAGCCAGCTCAGAGTCGGGATAGGTCGAAGGCTCACCACACTATCCTAAGACTTTTGGTAATGGCTTGTAAATTTAAGTATGGCATGTACAAAGAATATACCTTTTTGTGTAAATGATCTTATGGTATGGTGATGGAATGGTTGAGGAAATGCTTGATAATGATAAATTATGAAAATGGTTAGTTTAGATTATGTTTGATGTAAGGAAAATTAATAAGATACTTAGTGCATAAAAACTCATAAAAGGGATGAAATTTGCCATAAACAGGATACTACAGCAACACTGACGCGAGTTTGAAAATTTACTAAAAATCATATAAATTGAATTTGGTGATGGAATACATATCAAATTGAAGCTTATTATGTCTAGTTTCACATGAAACAAATGAAACAAGTAAAGGAATTATATGTTAGAAGATATTTGAATTTTAGTGAAACAGAGTCATAGCAGTTTCTGAATCCCCTGTTCCAACTTTAGAAATTCACCATAAATTGTAAAGATTTAATTAGGTGGTGTATTTTATATTATAAGAATCCTTATTGAGTCTAGTTTCAGGAGAAATAAACCTCATAGTCATATGAATTTTGTACAGAGAGAAATATGGTTCGTAGTAAACAGAGGTCAGACCAGTCAAGTCCTGAAATAGGGGTAACTTTAACTAATAAACTGTACTAATTGGCCCAACCAAAAATTCTAGAAAAACATTAGTAGATAGGTATATGAGTATAGATTGAGGAAAAATTTACGGATCTTTATATCGAGTTTCGTAACTCGAGATATGATTCTTCTTGTGACTTTGATACAAGTAGCTTAAAAGCTGTGAATGTAGAAATAAATAATCCACAGTTCTAAATATGTTAAATTAAGCTTAGTAACACCTCATACTTGATGTAACACCCCGTACCCGAGTCCGTTACCGGAGTCGAATACAAGGTGCACACAGACTTAACTTAATTGTTTTCACAGTCCATAAAAAAAAATTTTCCAGACAAGCTGGTTACTGCATCACTGTCGCCTTAAAAATCATATCTGGAGTTTCAAAACTCGAAAATCAGTTTCGTAATTTTTCCCTGAAACTAGACTCATATGTCCATCTACAGATTTTTTTCTAGAATTTTTGGTCAAGCCAATTAGTACAGTTTATTAGTTAAAATCTCCCATGTTACAGGGGTTGACTACACTGACCTTCGTGTGTTACAACTTGAATATCTCCCTGTGCAGGGCTTCAATACTGATGCCGTTTATTTCTATAGAAACTAGACTCAAAGAGGAATCTATAAATATATGGTATGACTCCTAATTATCTCTGGTTAATTTATAATGAATTTCCAAAGTCGGAACAGGGAATCCAGAAACCGTTCTGGCCCTGTTTCACGAATACTTAAATATCTCTCAATATACAACTCATATGACTGTTTCGTTTCTTCCATATGAAAGTAGATTCATCAAGGCTCATTTACATAATTTATTCACTATTTAATTCCACTCCTGCTATTTTTAGTGAATTTTCACATCCACACCACTGCTGCTGTCAACATCTATTACTAAAACAAACCAGGCCTATTTCATGACTTTCCCTTAATTTAACTAATAATTCATCATGCATGTCCCAAATTATAACCATGATTTGTGTCCAAACATCACAAAACCAATTCCAACCGAACATTTACGCCATTTTCGCATGGCTAAAAGTTTACATACCAAATTTCAACAAAGCATGTAACACCCCGAACCCGAGACCATCGCCGGTGTCGGACACGAGGGGTTAGCAAGCCAAGTTCACTTGTTTTGCCCATCCATTGGACATTTCCAGTCAGGCTGGAAAAACTGCGTCACTGTCGCCTTAAAAATCATATCTCTAGTTTCAAAACTCGGAAACTGGTTTCGTAAATTTTCCCTGAATTTAGACTCATATATCCATCCATGGATTTATTTCTAGAATTTTTGGTCGGGCCAATTGGTACAGTTTATTAGTTAAAGTCACCCATGTTACAGGGATCGACTGCTCTGACCTTCGCGCGGTATAACTTGAATATCTCTCTGTACAGGGCTTTAATGCTGGTGCCGTTTGTTTCTAATGAAACTAGACTCAAAATGGAATCTGTACATATAAGGTATGTCTCCTAATTCTTTCTGGATAATTTATAGTAAATTTTTAAATTTGCGACAGGGAACCCAGAAACCGTTCTGGCCCTGTCTTACAATAGCTTTAATATCTCTTAACATGTAACTCCTATGACCATTTCGTTTCTTCCATATGAAAATAGACTCATCAATGTTCATTTACATAGCTGATTCACTATTTAATACCATTCCTACAAATTTTGGTGATTTTTCACATTCACGTTACTGCAGCTGGCAGCATCTGTTTTAAGGTAGGTCTTACCTATTTTGTAGTCTCCATGAACCAACTAGTCTTGCCTTACATAGGTCCACATATGATCATTTTAACCATGCCAATGGCTGATCATGTGACCAACATTCCCATTTCCAATTCATAGTCACATCATGACACCATATATATATATACAAACCGCAAATAGTTTAAGTTGATACTTCACTATTACGAGCCATTTTCGCATGGCCGTACATATACATCATAACATATTTAAACCAACAAGGGGTAGTCCTATACATGCCATTTCAAGTTCAACCAAGAATTTATACCAAAATGGGGGCTTGATAGTGTGGATGACTTCGACTTCAACGATCCCGAATCCGATTGCTATCGAGCGAAATCTAGAAAACTGAGAGCCAAAGCAATGAGTAAGCATTTTATGCTTAGTAAGTCTCAAGGAATATAATCAACTCTAATTACAGCAATACATTCACATAGTTAAATGCATCATTTCATTAATGCACATTCACATAATCATACTTACTTCACCATCCCAACTCTTATGTTCATACACAAATAACGGCTTCATTAAGGCCGATAACTCGTTCCATCATAGGAGCGGATATTCACACGCTCTTACTCCTAGCGCCAGCAAGCACACACGCACTTACCTTGTCATTGGGAAATTTCACAAGTGCATTAGCTGAAATTTTCCAGCAAGCTTATAATTTTCAAATCACATACCTTCGAGTTTAACCGGATGTCGCTACTCGATCAATCGCCTTGGGACATAGCCCGGTTATGGTAACCCGCACCAAGGCCTCACGGACTTAACCCGGATATCACGATTTGCACAAATGCCTTGGTCTTAGCCGGATGTAGCCACTAGCACAATTGCCTTCGGTCTTAACCGGTTATAATTTCCAGCATAATTGTCTTGGGCTTAGCCCGGATATCATTCAATTTCTCATGCACACATACATCAATAATCATTGGACATACATATTTATTTTCGTTACTAAGGCTCAAACACAATTATAATCACTAACATAATCGCCTTGGGACTTAGCCCGGTATCATTCGAATACTCATACACACATAAATTAATAATCAATACATCCATATTTCATTCCACATAATTCAAGTAAGGTCACTTCTTGAGGACTTACCTCGGATGTTGTCGAACGGCTTTTATGGCTATTCGATTACTTTTCCTTCCCTTGTCCAATTGTGGCCCTCTTAGCTCTTGAGCTAATTCAAACAAATTCAATTTATCAAAACCTCATTGTGCTAGCTTATGGCCGAATATGACAAGGAATTTAAATGGTCATATGGCCACCCTTTAGCTTGAATACACAATGGTCATGCACATTTTATACTACATCAAGCAATTCAATACAATTTATTCGAGCATCAAGGAAAAGCTAAGGCCTTCAATAGGCTACCCAAGGCGAATATACTTGTCCACGTTGAGGCCAATTATGCACTTAATACCACACAAAAACAGCATGCATTTTACTAGTTAATGCTTTGCATATTGTAGCTCAAAACTTACAATATAGCATCAAGCACTCATATGTGTGCTAGGCGAATGTGCTTACAATTTCACAATTATTCTTCAACATCTTCTTCTTTAAACAAACTTATTCATCACTTCCTTCATAACCAAAACATCATGTGCAAACATATATATACATATATGAGCATGGCCGAATTTCAAGGTGTCCATAGCCATCCAAAACACAAATTTTAACTAACATGCAAGAAGCATGAACCATGCTCATGAATGCATCATGGCCGAATATGACAATCATGCTCCTTTTCAACTTCAATCATGATAAAACAAAAGAAAGCTCAAAATCTTACTCAAGAGTAGACAATCCATCATTGCATGCATCATCATCAAGCTTCACACTTAGCATGCAATGGCTTTATCACCATAACAACTTTGGCCAAATACCATTTCCATGGCTTAACAAAGATTTGAGCCATGGCTAACATGCACATCAAGTTAGCAACCAAAACATGCATGAAACTCCTAACACAACCTCATACATACCTTAATCTTGATGCAAACTTAGCCAAATCTCCTTCTAGATCTCTTCCAAACCAAGCATGAAGCAAAAATCCTCCTTCTTCCTTAGTTTTGGCTCAAAGAAAGGATGAACAAATTTTTTTCTTTCCTTCTCTACAACTCACGGCAATGGGGGGATTACCACACTCACACACATTTTTTTTCATTTTTTATCACCCATACACCTTTGTTTATTATTTCACCCTAATGCACCAACAAAACATGTTTCATGACATGTTTAGCCCATCCTCCTTGTCATGGCCGGCCACCACCTATAAAGGGGAATTTGACATGCAAGTCCATTATTTTGCATGCATGCTTTAATTAGTCATCACACATTTCCTATCATACTTTCAAAGTTCATTACTAAGTCCTTTCTTGTGGAATTCACCCTTATAACACTAAATCAATCATCATAAAATGTCATACATGAGCACACATATTATAGGCATCAAAATAAATTTTAATTATTTTTATGCCTCGGTTTTGTGGTCCCGAGACCACCTTCCGACTAGGGTCAATTTTGGGCATCACAAAGCATAACAACCTATACATGCCGAAATGTACTCCTAGACCAACTACGAAGAAAATACCAAAAGTTGTTAGCCGGTGTGATGACTTGATGACGGTCCCGAATGCACAAAAAGTCGAGTCCAAGGAACCTAAAATAAGTGACAAGCAAACACCGAATGAGTATATAACTCAAGAAGTCATAAGCAATGCACTATCATCCATTAATAACATTATTACAAGAGGAAACAAAATGGAACGAGGTTAATTACTCCATCCAAACTGAACTATACCATAGTTCCTTAGACCTTTCGGTTCAATCTCATACCAAGTTACACATTCACATTCCATATACTAATCAATAGGATATTAGAGGCATTTTTATACATCATTTTGTTCTCGTTACAATCATACAACTAAATGACCTCTCACTTATTCCACGATAAGTCTTATGTACGTGGCTTCAATTAAAATTGTCACATAGGTTCAAAACTTAGTGAACTCAACTCCAAATATAAACACAGCGCCTATTAGCCATGAGCGCAAGGTACTTACCCGATCCGCTGTCCGTGATCAACTCAATAATGTCGCACACTCAGTGTCAATAGTGATTTCAAAACATATAGTGAGTCCGCACACTTAGTGCTATATAATCAACTCGCACACTTAGTGCTATACAATCAAACTCGCACACTTAGTGCTGTACAAATTTTAAACCCGCACACTTAGTGCCAATTTCATGATCATAAATGTTTATACCCGCACACTTAGTGCCGAAATCAACAACTCAATACATCTCACCTCTTTTCTCTTCATTCGATACTTTCATCACCACATACATACATGTATATAGATTTATCATTCCTTTCGGCATAGTTACATAGACATCATGTCTATTTAAATCAATACAAAATATGCGCTTAGTGACTTACTTTGTGTTGGGTTAAATAGTTCCAAGTCGGCTACTCGATGACCTTCGTCTTTCCCTTGCTTGATTCTCCTCCTTGAACTTCTTGAGCTTAATCAATAAATCAACTAGTTTAACCATCTTGCTAAACATTCATAATTCAATTACACATGCATATGTATGTTTGTATATTCGGCAACCATCCACACTAATTACCCATTTAGTTGATTATACACTTCCAAATGGGCATCACAATTAGATTTAACACTACCTTCATACTCAATTGGATGGCCGAATGTATGTATATATATACAATGTCAACTATAACATCTTTTAACCACCTAATTTCATCTCATGAACACTTAATCAAATTTTCCTAATCTAGCATATATTTTCACATCTATTTGTAACATCATGTAAATTCACATATAACTACATTTCTTAAGTTCTACATCTTAATGCCCATTATAGCCACTCCCAAACCCTAAATCTAAAAATCGGCAACATCCCCTTTCAACTATGTTAGCCGAACCCTCATCCTCTTCTTAGTCCTACATTCGGCTCCTCCAACACCATGACTTAACAACTTCAACTTTCATGCTAACATAACAAGAAACTTAACACATACATATAAATAACACGTTAATAGCATCAAGGTATCAACTAAAAATTTTTAAGCTTCTTTGTCAAATCCCAACTCTCCAACAACCCCAAATCCAACCATGGGATAGATAGAATTCAAACTAACAACTAAAAACATGCATGAATCCCATGGACAACATCAAACATACCTTGGTCTAGCAACTACCATGGCTGATTTTCTCAAGCTCTTCCCCCCCTTCTTCTTAGGACATTCGGCCAAGCAAAGGAAAATGAAAGGATGGACACTTTTTTTTTCTTTTCTTTGTTTTCATCATATTTCTTTTTTCTTTTTTTTTCATTATTTTATCACCCATGCACCTTATTTTATTTATTCCAACATAAAGCACTTACACAACATGTTTCATGACATGTTTTGCCCATAATTCCTTGTCATGGCCGGCCACTAGCACTTGGGGGGAAATTTGACATGCAAGTCCTCCCTTTTGACTACATGCACTATTAGGTCCTTATAGATTAGCCTATCACTTTTCGAAAGTGTCACACAAGTCTTACTAACTTAATTCACATGCAATCGACTAAATCGAAGCTTGAAATTTTCACACATTCATAAATACATATTCTAGACAATAAATATTACGTTCAAACATTTCGGTGACTCGGTTTAGCGGTCCGAAACCACTTCCGACTAGGGTCAATTTTGGTTGTCACACTCGACTCCGTGACGTCTCGGGCGTGGGGCGTTACATTTGGTGGTATCGAGTAGGTTTAGTCGGTTCTCGGACTCGTGTTGTATGTACGGATTTTGCTATACATGCCATATGTATAAATTGTGATAGTGTGACGACTTGACCTTTTAAATGATTTTATATAGTAAATGGATCCCGATCCAGTGTGGCGAGATGAAGTAGAAAGTAATGCATGACTCATTTGAAGGGCAAGGTCGATCGAAAGCCCACCCCTCTTGTTGGTCGGGGAGGAGGAGAAAGGGATCGGAAGCCTTTCTCCAAATGATGAGTGCATGGTACACTGAGTTTGTTCGTCGAACCCAAATGTACGACCTCCTCACCTCCCCAATTCCTCAACCTATGCCTCCGGTGCCTCGGGGAGTGGATATGATAAAATTTCACGAAACCCCATTGATGAATTTGTAAACAAGGGTGAAGAATTTAGAGCAAATATTGATGATGATGCGAGAAAGCGAGTTCGGCTTGAAAATTCTATCCGGTATTTGATGAATTATCTTGTACACGAAGAATGTTTGAAATGTGCTACATCTTTGTTGAGAGATTCACCTATAATTGGTGGAAGACTTTGATTTGATGTCTACCGAAAGAGAGGGTAACACAGGAATTCTTTCAAGAAGAGTTTTGGAAGAAATATATTAGTGAAAGATTTATTGATCGAAATGTAAAGAGTTTCTTGAGTGAAGCAAGGTAATATGACAGTCTCGAATATGAAAGAGAGTTTATACGATTGAGTAAGTATGTCGGGAATATGTTCCTCTGAAGCCAAGATGTGCCGACGATTTGAAGACAAAGCTTAACAAAGACATTAAGGTATTTGTTGGGATCCTTGAACTAAAATAAATGGTGGTACTTGTCGATCGAGCTTGCAAGGTGAAGAATTCTTGAAGGAAAAGAAAAGGTAGAATCAAACACGAAATTGGAAGAAAAGACCAATGAGTAATGCACCCTCACAAAGAAACCGAAAAGTCAAGAAATATGAATCCTCGTTCCCAAGTTTCAATTTGGGCAATCATATGGAAATTTTAAGAAGCGAAATGTGGGTCCTAAATCTCGGACTATACATGGGCTAGTGTGGGAAATACGAGATTTGTTAAACCCGAGTGCCGTGTGGTGGTAGAAATCATTTTGGTCCGTGCGAGCAAATGAATGTTTTCGATGTGGTTCTCCGGATCATTTTATTAGAGACGCCAGAGAGAGTGAGAAATAAAAATTTGAATGTAAAAGCTAGTGGTGCGATTCGAGGGAAGGTATCCGAGAAAAGTGGAAGTGAAACAAGCGATAAGAATGTAGCCAGAGATGTAGCAGTTAGATCTGAAGGAAGAGCTCCGGCTAGAACTTACGCTATTAAAGCGCGTGAAGATGCTTCCTCACCTGATGTGATTATCGGTACATTTTCTCTCTATAATGTTAATGTTATTGCTTTGATTGATCCCGGTTCTACTCATTCATATGTATGCATGAAACTGGTGTCTAGTATGAATATACCTGTTGAGAACACAGAATTTATGATTAGAGTGTCGAACCCGTTAGGCAAATGCGTGATAGTTGATAAAGTAAGCAAGAAATGCCCTTTAATGATTCGGGGTCATTACTTTCCGGCTGACTTGATGTTGTTTCCGTTTGATGAATTTGATGTTATTTTGGGTATGGATTGGTTGACATTGCATGATGCTATAGTAAATTGCAAAGAAAATGTTATAGAATTAAAATGTGAAAGTGGTGAAATCTTGCGGGTTGAACCAGACAAATCAAAGGCAATATTTAGTATGATTTCTTCGATGTCGGCTCAGAGATATTTGAGAAAGGGTTATGAAGCTTATTTGGCGTATGTAATTAATACAAAAGAAGTTGAAAAGAAAGTTGAATCGATCTGGTTGTGTGTGAATTTGCGGACGTATTTTCGAAGAATTGTCGGGTTTGCCTCGGTCGGGAAGTAGAATTTGGTATTGATTTGATCACGGAACAGCTCCGATCTCGATTGCTCCGTATAGAATGGCACCAACAGAGTTGAAAGAATTAAAGTCGCAGATTGCAAGAGTTGGTGATAAAGGCTTTGTGAGACCAAGTTTTTCACCTTGGGGTGCTCTGTGTTATTTGTGAAAAGAAGGATGGTTCTATGAGATTGTGTGTTGATTATCGCCAGTTAAACAAGGTGACAATTAAAAACAAGTATCCGTTGCCAAGAATTGATGATTTGTTTGATCAGCTAAAAGGAGCGACATGGTTTTCAAAGATTGACTTGAGATCTGGGTATTACCAACTGCGGGTAAAGGAGTCGGATGTGCCTAAAACTACTTTTAGAACAAGGTACGGTCATTATGAATTTTTAGTTATGCCATTTGGGTTGACAAATGCTCCTATTGTGTTTATGGACTTAATGAATCGCATATTTCGGCCATACCTGGACAGATTTGTTGTGGTGTTTATAGATGATATTTTAATTTATTCAAAGGATGAGAGAGAGCATGCTGAACATTTGAGGATAGTTTTGCAAACTTTGAGAGATAAGCAGCTGTATGCTAAGTTTAGTAAAAGTGAATTTTAGCTCCAGGAAGTTGGATTTTTGGGTCATATTATTTCAGGTGATGGTATACGGGTTGATCCTAGTAAAATTTCAGCCATTGTTGATTGGAAACCACCGAAAAATGTAACTGAAGTTAGGAGTTTCTTGGGGCTAGCTAGGTATTATCGGTGGTTTGTAAATGAATTTTCTATAATTGCGGCTCCTATGACTAGACTACTTCGAAAGGATGTTAAATTTGAATGGACGGAAGAATGTCAACAGAGTTTTGAAGAATTGAAAAAGTTATTAACTGAAGCACCGGTGTTGATACAACCCGAATCGTAAAGAATTTGTGGTGTATAGTGATGCTTCTTTAAATGGTTTGGGTGTGTACTCATGCAAGAAGGAAAAGTGGTGGCTTATGCTTGAGGCGTTAAACCTCATGAGAGGAATTATCCTACTCACGATTTGGAATTGGTGCGAGTGGTGTTTGCTTTGAAGATTTGGCGACATTATTTGTATGGTGAAAAGTGCCGAGTATATACCGATCACAAAAGTCTTAAATACTTGATGTCACAAAAGACTTGAATTTGAGACAGCGAAGATGGTTAGAGTTATTGAAAGATTACGAGCTTGTTATTGATTATCATCCGGGAAAAGCAAATGTGGTTGCCGATGCTTTAAGCAGAAAGTTATTGTTTGCTTTGAGAGTTATGAGCACTCAGTTGAAAATGTCAGATGACGGTTCGATTCTAGCAGAGTTAAGAGTAAGACCCATGTTTTTACAAGAGATTTTTGAAGCTCGAAAAGATGATCAAGATTTGCAAGCCAAGAGAAAGCAGTGTGAAGTTGATATAGAGTCAGACTTCAAAATTGGTTCTGATGGGTGCTTAATGTTTAAAGATCGGATTTGTGTACCGAAGAATGAGGAATTGATTCAAAAGATCCTACAGGAAGCACATAGTGGTTATTTCTCGATTCATCCGAGCAGTACGAAGATGTATAATGACTTGAAGAAAATGTACTGGTGGAGTAGAATGAAAAGAGATATTTCCAAGTTTGTATCAAAGTGCTTAGTTTGTCAACAAGTGAAAGTTGAACACCAAGTACCTTCAGGATTACTCCAGCCTATTATGGTTCTTGAATGGAAATGGGATCGGATTACTATGGATTTTGTTTCAGGATTGCCATTGACTCCGGGAAAGAAAGATGCCATCTGGGCAATAGTTGACAGACTGACTAAATCGGCTCATTTTATTCCAGTACGTACAGATTATTCTCTTAATAAGTTGGCTGAATTGTATATCTGAGAGATTGTTAGACTTCATGGGATAGCTTTGTCAATCATTTCGGATAGAGATCTGAGGTTTACCTCACGATTTTGGCAAAAGTTGCAAGAGGCATTGGGTACAAAGTTAAATTTCAGCACTGCCTTTCATCCACAAACTGATGGACAATTAGAGAGAGTAATTCAGATTCTTGAAGACATGCTCAGATGTTGCGTATTGGAATTTCAAGATAATTGGTAAAGGTACTTACCATTGGTAGAATTTGCTTATAATAATAGTTATCAGACAAGTTTGAAGATGGCACCTTATGAAGCATTATATGGTCGTAAATGTCGGACGCCATTGTATTGGACTGAACTCAAGGAAAATCAGATTTATGGAGTTGATTTAATAAAAGAAACTGAAGAAAAGGTGAAAGTGATTAGAGATTGTTTGAAAGCTGCTTTGGATAGACAGAAATCTTATGCGGATTTGAAACGAAAAGAAATGGAGTTTCAAGTTGGTGATAAGGTATTTTTGAAAGTGTCTCCATGGAAGAAAGTCCTTAGATTTGGACGAAAGGGCAAGTTAAGTCCGCGTTTTATTGGACCGTATGAAATAATTGAAAAAGTTAGACCAGTAGCATATCGGCTAGTGCTACCACCTGAATTACAGAAGATTCATGATATGTTTCATGTATCTATGTTACATCGGTATCGGATCCTTCACATATAATTTCGCCGACAGAAGTTGAACTACGACTGGATATGACTTATGAAGAAGAATCGATTAAGATTTTAGCTCGAGAAGTCAAACAATTAAGAAATAAAAGTGTTGCACTTGTGAAAGTGTTGTGGCAAAAGCATGGGGTAGAAGAGACTACATGGGAACCTGAAGAAACTATGAGAAACCAATACCCACACCTGTTTACCGGTAAGATTTTCGAGGACGAAAATCTTTAAAAGGGGGGAGAGTTGTAATATCCTGAATTAGGGCTTAATCGGAATAGTAGTTTTGTGACAACAAATCTGAGATAGAAATAATTATTTTATAATTATTTTGATGAATATGATATGATTGCATGATTGTGTGAAAATTTCGTGATGAAATTCTATGCCTAAAGTGCTTAAACTGAAAGTAGGGACTAAATCGAATAAGTTGCAAAATTTGCATTCTAGAAATTTTTAGTATGAAATTGTTTTGGAATATTAATGAGGAGGTCTTAAATAGCAATTTGACCAATTTTAAGTTCATGGACAAATTTAGGACATGGAAGGAATTTTTGGAAAGTTTAGTAGCAAGGGTATTTTGGTCATTTAGTTATTAAAATGAATTAAAACAAAATTAAAAGCCAATTTTGTCCATCTTCTTCATTAGGCCGAAATTTCAAGGTTCTCCATAGCTAGGGTTTGTTTCAAGCTTCCAAGCTCCATAGTAAGTGATTCTAAGCCCGCTTTTAATGATTTTTACGTTTTGAGATCCCAGAACTCGATAAAGCTTATGTTAGCAATAATTTAACCTAGGGTTTATATTTGGAAAAATACCCATAGGTGAAATTTGTGTATTTTGATGTTTTATGATAGAATATGAAGTTTTAAATTATGTTAGACAACTTGTCTTTGCTCGATTTTAAGCAAAAACGAGAAAAAGGGCTTAATCGGTAAAAATACCTAATAGTCACAAGTACATGTTAGAGTGAGAATTTGATGTTGCCATAGAAGAGAAAAGTGATCAGCATGTTGTAAAACATAAGAATAAGGAATAAAATTTAATCCAGAGCCTAGGGGCAAAAATGTAAATATGCAAAAGTTTAGGGTAAAATTGTAATTTTGCCAAAATTTGAGTTAAGGATTAATTTGATAATGTGAGTATTAAATAAGCTAAATGTGTTATTTTAGATCAAGAAAGACGTGGAATCGACCTCAATCGAGGAAAAGAAAAGATTGTGGACTAAATTTCAAAATCTTTGTATTTTGGTACCAAGGTAAGTTCATGTGTAAATAAAGAAGCATAATTGTTATTTTTAAGTTATTGATGTTAATTATATGTTATGCTGAATTTTATTATGAAATGTATGCTTTGTGGTTAATTTCAAATAATATGTAAATTATGTGAGCTACTTGTTAAATATAATTGTTACTGAGTATTGATTTCGGCATTCTACGAAAGACGGCAAGGATAAGTGTTCGAGGAAAAAGCCCGTTTGAACCTTAGGAATAGATTAGGATACAAGTGACATGTCACTAGGATGGTTGAGCATCCGAACTTGTTGAGTTGAGTCCGAGTTCACTTATGGATGTGAATGTCCGAACTCGTTGAGTTGAGTCTGAGTTCGTGAGATGTAACTAGGCATCCGAACTCGTTGAGTTGAGTCCGAGTTCACTTATGGATGCGAACGCCTGAGCTCATTGAGTTGAGTTCGAGTTCGCTTATGGGTGGGTTACATGATTGCTTGATTGCATATATGGCACTTATGTGCAAGTTATCCATGTATCCGAATTATATTTCGATGTGTTCAACGGGTAAAGTTCTACTCAAATGGAGGAATATTTGAGATGTAAAGAGACGTATTGGTAAGTGATATGAAATGGATATTTTGGACAGGTATGTATTTAACCCTCGGGTTGAGTATTGATACAACCACGATAAGGTAATAAGATGATGAAAAATGATTAAAAATGTGATATGTGTTTTAGTGATGCATGCTAATGTTGATTGGTATGACTGTTTGTTATGTTACTTATTATTTGCATATGAACTTACTAAGCATTTATGCTTACTCCTCCTTCTTACTCATTATAGTTTTGGACAAGCCATTTCGAGAGTCGGGATAGGTCAAGGCTCGATCACACTATCCTAAGACTTTTGGTAATGGCTTGTAAATTTAAGTATGGCATGTATAGCAATATACCTTTTTGTGTAAATGATCTTATGGTATGGTGATGGAATGGTTGAGGAAATGCTTGATAATGATAAATTATGAAAATGGTTAGTTTAGATTATGTTTGATGTAAGGAAAATTAATAAGATACTTAGTGCATAAAAACTCATAAAAGGGATGAAATTTGCCATAAACAGGATCTTTGCAGACAACACCGACTCGAGTTTGAAAATTTACTAAAAATCATAGAAATTGAATTTGGTGATGGACTACATATCAAATTGAAGCTTATTATGTCTAGTTTCACATGAAACAAATGAAACAAGTAAAGGAATTATATGTTAGAAGATATTTGAATTTTAGTGAAACAGAGTCATAGCAGTTTCTGAATCCCTTGTTCCAACTTTAGAAATTCACCATAAATTGTAAAGATATAATTAGGTGGTTTATTTTATATTATAAGAATCCTTTATTAAGTCTAGTTTCAGGAGAAATAAACCTCATAGTCATATGAATTTTGTACAGAGAGAAATATGGTTCGTAGTAAACAGAGGTCAGACCAGTCAAGTCCTGAAACAGGGGTAACTTTAACTAATAAACTATACTAATTGGCCCAACCAAAAATTCTAGAAACAAATTAGTAGATAGGTATATGAGTATAGATTGAGGAAAAATTTACGGATCTTAATATCGAGTTTCGTAACTCGAGATATGATTCTTCTTGTGATTGTGATACAAGTAGCTTAAAAGTTGTGAATGTAGAAATAAATAATCCACAGTTCTAAATATGTTAAATTAAGCTTAGTAACACCTCATACTCGACTCCGGCGACAGTCTCGGGCATGGGGGCATTACATTTGGTCACTCTTTGGGTGAGCATTCCATTTCAGGTTTGATTTGATTTGATCATTTAAGTGATAAAATGAGTAAAACGTTGTTTAATTATAAGTGTTGGTGATCTCGGGATTGCATAAACAGCGAAAACAAACCAAGTGTGTAGCTGAAAACACAGAAAATGAGAAACGGCGAAAGTCAAAAAACGTTTCTGTCGACACCACATGGACATGTGGTCGCTTGTGTAATAGGCGTGTGGCAGCACACGGGCATATGATCAACGAGCCATGTAGTGCGCGCAAGACACGGGTGCATGACACGGCTATATGATGGCCGGTGAGGCCGTGTGCTAGACACGACCTTGGCAAATTGGGTCGTCTGGGCGACATAGGCGTGTGGGCACAGACGGGCAGGCCACATAGGCATGTGAGCCCATTTTTTTGGAAAACTCTGTAAGGTTGCATGGGTCCCCCAAGTCGAGTGTAACCTGTCATAGGGTCGGTAAGCATTACTCAGACCCCTAATTATGTGATGTATGATTTGAGCATGTGATACTTGGTGTGTAAATCTGAACTGTTTGAGTAATTTAATAAACTGCATTTTAGCATGCCATTTATGTATGTTGCATCGGGGTTAGGTTGTTGTTATTGGAAGAAGTATTCTGAAAGGCTTTTAAGCCTAATATCTGGAAGCTCAGATACAATTATCTGATTATGTGCAGCATTTCGGTACAGCCTGGTGTGTAGGGATGGCTGGGTTGATTTTATCCCCACATGGTGTGTAGAGTTGGACGGAGATGGTGTGTAGAGGTTGGTGGGTAGGACTTTTGTAACGCCCCAATTTTCGGGTTTTCTGTGTTTCTGTGATTTTTAAAATTTGTGTGTGTTCTGGCTGGTTAATATATATATATTTTAGTAGGTTAGTGGGCCTTTGGAAGGCCCAAACTTAAGTTAAATCCGTGGTAGTCTTCGAAATTTTAATTTTATGAACAGATGATGCAATTGGCGTTTGGGATTTTAAGAGTAAAGGGGTAAAAGATGACACAAAAAGGAGTGTGGTGTAGTGGCAAGGTGGCGCCACTTAGGGGACAAGGAAGTGACGCCATAGAGGAAGCAAGGGGTCCAAGGTTCAAGTCTTGGCTCTTGCAATATATTTTGGTTTTTCTTTTCAATAAATCTGGAAGCAAGTAGGTGCGCTTTAAAGTTTAATGTGTTGGATTTATGACACAAATGAGTTGATGGCCTAGTGGTGGTGGCGTGAGTTGGCATGTGAGAGGACTTTGGTTCGAATCCCTTGGCACGCAAAGGTTGATTATTTTGCTATGTTGGGACGGCAAGAGTTAGTGTTGGCTTTAAACTCTGGTGATGGAGGGATCCCACATCGGGAAGCTAACATAAGAGTAGATGGAGAGCTGTCTTTAAATAGAGCAACCTTGAGGAGAGTAGGCATACCCTTCTTGGATGATCCCTTTCGCTTTGTGACGTGTTCGTTTGGGTTGGGCGTCAGCTAAGAGTGTTTGGAGCGCGGATTAACTGCAGTCTCCTAACAGGATTATCGCGTGGGAGATATCGTCATCAATCGTCATCAACCAGGTGTGTAAACGACACCCTCCCTTAGACTGAATCGGTAAAACCCGAAATACCGAAATGTTGGTATTTTGTGAACTCGCGAGCGTGCGAGTGCTCGTGAGACAGTTGTTAATGAATATGGTGGATGTGGATGATTAGAGTGCAGAGTGTGCATTTTCGTACACAATGGTATTTTTGGGCTTAATGGGCCGAAAACGGGCCAATGGTCCAACGGGCCCACTTTGGTAAAAAGACGAGGTAAGTACTTCTGATTACTTGGTAAACGTTAGAATGAGCATGAAACCTTAGCAATAGGTAATAATTACTGAAATACCCTTATGCATGCAAAATTACGATTTTACCCCTAGGATTATTTTTTTCTGAAAAGCATGATGTTTTGTTTCTGTATACGTATGCCATGACATATTATTTCTATTATATGGGACATGTGTTTATATTGATGGAGGAAGCATTCAGCGACCTCATTGCAATTTGGTGGCCTCGCCACATATATTCTGATACGGTGACTTCACACATTATCTCGCACCTCATTGCAATTTGAGTAACCATACACATATATATATATATATAAATATATATATATATATATATCTGATACAGTGGCCTAGCCACAATATCTGTATCTGGTGACTTCGTCACAATATCTAGCAGCCTCGCTGCAATTTTTGTGGTGTGTAGCAGTTGGGTGGGTCGAGTAGTCTCCCCACATGGTGTAAGGCTGGTACGGGGGTGTTATGGATGGCTCGGGTTGGGATTGCTACATTCATGATATATTTGTTCAGATCTACTATGGGCCTATGGGTTTCATTCGATTTACATCTTGGGCCAAGGCCCGATAAGTCCGACTCGAGGTTTGATCTATTTTGGGCTATGGTTGGGTTATGTTGCACAATCGAGTTTGCGAACTCACCCTTCATTTTCATCTCTGCAGAAATCCCAAACCATAGTGGGCTTGGAGTGTGAGGATTGAGTGGCCACATCATCGCAAGTTGGTTTTCTAAGTTAGTTTATTTTATTATTTTAAATTCGATTTAATTTTGGGTTTTAAGTTGTAATAAGGCCGCTATTTAAATTTATTTTTTCGCTATGGTTTTATTTTACGATTATATTTATACTATGTCGAAACTGCTAGTGTTAGGTCACATGTGTTTTCAAAATTAATGAACGTTTTCCAAGACTCAACAAGCACAACAAATGGATAGCCTAAAGATTGATAAACCGGCTTTTCATTCAACCGCTATTTTTACAAAGACCACCCCAATCACTTAAACCAACGAATGCATACTCAGTCGTAAGTCCATGTGACACGTCAGATCTGGCCATAACGTCTGGGCTGGGTTTGGGGTGTTACAACTTTGATGATTTGTTCTGCATCTGGTTCTGTAATGGGCTCCGGCCCGAGACTGTATTCTGATGTATGTTTGAATGCATGTTTTATCTGTGGGGATTACACACTGAGTTTGTAAAAACTCACCCTTTTTTGTTTTATCTGTTCAAGTAATCCCCAGTAGTAGATGGATCGGAGCAGTGGAGGACTCAGCGGTGGCCACACGGTTTTCCACTTAGACTATTTTCTGTTTACTCATGATTTAATTTATATTTGGGGAAAATTCGATGTAATTAAGGCCTTTATGGATTTTTACCTAATTTTGGATTTTACAATGTTTTACGATTTTTACTGCTAGTAGTAGGAAAACGCGGGTTTTCAAAAGAACCAAATGTTTTACGAAACTACCATGCATGCGAAAATGGTTTTAAAAGCTTCCGCAATGTTTAACGCTTTGAAACTGGTTAACGATTGAAAACAAATGACATGTTTTAGAAGATAACATAAGATAATGAAAAGAGGTACCTACGGATAAATGGTCTTAATGTCATTGCAGTTCTAAAGCACTATCATGTGACATCGCTAGATTTGGCTGTAACGTCTAGGTTGGGTTTGGGGTGTTACATGATAGGCCCCCATCATCTTATTCCATATTTTGAATAAGGATGGATTAAACTCCACATGATGGTCCTACAGAGTTGATTTCTCAGTTTTGGAGTAAGTGTTTCTTGTTTGCTCTATACAATTGAGATTTCTTTATGTTTCTAGGTTCTAGTATGGTGATGGCATAAAGTCTTTGTTTTGTTTTGCTGGGAAAAAAACTAAAACTCAACCCCAAACTTCAACCATCAAAATTTGGAGCCACATTGATAACATGCATTCCCTTCCATAAGTGGTGCTAAAAGATTCGAATTAGAATAATCAAACAAAGTAATAAGTAAAGAATTGAGTGTTTCTTTTTAGGGTTAATATACTATTTGCCCCCAAAAATTGCATCTAATTATCACTTTGGTACTTAAAGAATTTTTTGAATCAGTTTAGTACCTGAAGTTTCTAATATGCTATCAGGTTGCTCTAGTTGTTAATGCCGTGAGAGAATGGTTTAGTGTGCCACGTCACCCAAACTTTATTTTCCTGAACTAATTTTTTTTAAAAAAAAAGGAAAAATGGGAAAAATCATATATTTTAATGTTTAAAATACATAAAGTTAAAAATAAAATACAAAATTGTCAAAAAAAACTCAAAATGTGTGATTTTGGTTTATTTCTTTCTTTATTTTTGTGGAAAACTTTAAATTTGATTATTAAATTCAAAATCTTTAAGAATATATTATTGAAAAAAATATTTTAATATTTTAAAGCTTTTCATCTTTTTTCTGATTTTATAAAAAATTGTGATTTTTTTAAATTTTAGACAATCTTTTTATTTTTGCACTTTTTAAAAATTTATGTATTTTCTGAAAATATATATTTTAATTTATAAAAATTTTATGTATCTTTCAATATGTTATAAAGTAGCATGAGAATAAAGAACAAAGAGAATGAGTGAGCAAAAGAGAGCGTATTTTATTGATTAATCAAAATATTTATCGAACTTCCCCAAAAGTCTTTATTTATAGGCATAAGAAGTATAAATGAAGTAAAGATCTACTTCTAATGACTATTAGAATTTAAAGTACTTCAAAACTTATATTCATCTTGATGGACATCCACTTAATAAGATATTCATAAGAGTCCCCCTTAGATGTCTATTGGTAGATAATGTGTCTTGTTAAAACCTTACTAAGATAAAAACCCTATAAGAAAAAAATTCCTAGTGAAGGAAAACGAATACACATATCCATAATACGCATAATATGTTGCCTCATTAAAAACCTTACTAGGAAAATCCAATAGGACAAAACCTTGGTTGAGGGAAAAAGAGTACAACGCGTATTTACTCCCCATCATGAAAACATCACATACTTTCTCATATTTTACGTATTCAATCTTGAATACTAGGTTTTCAAATGACTATTTGAATGTATTTGCTAAGCATTTATGTCACCATTCTTTTGAAAGTCATCAGTGAGGGAAAATTTAGGGGGAAATATATTTTGATCTCTTCATAAGTTTTAACAATAATCATAACAAACTTTAATCATGATCCTCTATAAAAATATAAATATATATTTTGGATCATTTTATAATCCTCTTTCAACTACTATTGATTAAGTCAAATTTATCACATATGTTAAATTATTTGAATTCATATAAATTAAGAATTTCACGATAAATTAATATGCTTCGGCATTCTAAATCTTCAAGGATTTTAATATAAATTTTACTATACAGTGAATCATAAAAGGTTATAACAACAATCATTAGACGCAAGTTAAATCTTTTATGAGCTGTTAGTTTAATAATATATCTAAAGGTTATTGCATTCACCACAAAAGAATATTATATCTTTTCATAATCAATGTCAAAACTTAGCAAAAACTTCATATTTTATTCTGTTTTGCAAAACTACTTAGTTTGCACCCTAACTAGCTTTATACCTTTAGATATTTGGACTATTGGTCCAAAAGCTCCACAACTTTAATTGTACTTGAGTTGCTACTTTCTATTTTGTCCAATTTATTCCATACATATATTTCTCAATAGATTTATTCAAGATCCTCCTTTTATTTCATTATTTCAACAATAATATTGCATGTAAAACCATTTTCGACCACTCTTATTATTGGTTTGACATTTTCTCAAATTGACATAAATTATTGAGATATCTTATATTCACTATTTTAATCTTCAGTTTCAGGTACCTGAATCTCTTCTGGAGTTTTACTTATTAGTTATGTCTTGGGTCTCTTCTACAGTACCCGCTTTCACTATATGACTATCTAGATTTATCATTTTCGTTTATGAGAATTTTTATAGTTGGAACTTATAATAAGTTATCCTTATTGAACTTCTAGTTCAAATTACTCTCCCTCTAACTCAATACAAGTTATTATTTATCTCCCCCTAATATCAAGAAAACTATCAAATCAAAATAGTAATCACAAATCATGTCATAATTGAATTTCCAATACATTTAAAACATATAATAATACAAGAAGACTCGTAATTAATATATATTCCCAACTTTCTTTGGAGATTCACTCATCTTTGTACGTTTTGGTGGAGTAATGAGAATATATACGCACATACAAAAATTCAAAGATGAGAAATATTTAGCTCTTGACTAAAAATCAATTGTAATATGGATTATTTATAACTTATTGGCTTGATGCATACAACACGTAAATCAACATTATCTCATGTTGAAGTAGGAAGTTTAGTTCTCATAAGTAATGGTTTAGACATTAACCAAAGGCATTCAATCAATAATTTCTCTAAACCATTATGCGCATAAATAACAAAATTTTACAAAAGTTTTTCAAACTCAATCAATAAAAGACTGAGATATAAACTCATCAATATTAGCGAGATGAATTTTCTTACTTGCATGTTTGAAATTAATTATTTAAACAAACAATCTTACAAACAATATGTTGCAAGTTGATAACACATATGTGATTATTTTGTAAATGTATCTACCAAAATCATATAATATCAAAACAATCCACATGGTGGATGAATGAGCCTATATTCATTTCAGAAATGCAAGACATTAATTCTCAACTTTAGCTAGTGAGTTTCTAACAATCACTTTTCATTAAGAACAATCAACAAATGATAATTCTTTAAATTAAAGAATCTTCTGGTTCTTCAATGAATGTCCATATGGATTCTTAATTAATTTTTGATTCATATATGATCAGGATGATCTAACTTGTCACGTCAAGTAATAAATGTATTTGTATCAGTAAACTTCTAGCTTGCTTTAATATGTGTTTCAATTGTACTAAATTGTAACAAATTGATAATTTTACTATCATTCATTTTGCATTGTATCCACATATAAGTATTATTGTGACATTTACAACTAGGAATGTCTGAATAAATGTGAAGTATATAATGCCATTAAGTCAATAAATATAATTTTTAAATAATTATATGCAATATTCACTTCAGGGAATAAGCCAAAATCTTCAAATGCAGGGCATGTGGTCTAGTGGTATGATTCTTGCTTCTGGTATGAGAGGTCCCGAGTTCGATTCAAAATACTTTTAAAATCCTTTTAACAAAAGTTTTGCATAATTAGTTAACTATCAAGAATAACTGCCTAGGTAATGTATAGAAACAAGCCTATTTAAATACGACATAATGAAAAACTATCATTTTTTTTCATAACCATCATCATAAACATGCATGAAATTTAACCCAAAATCTAACCATTCATGCTCATAGAACTTTTCATTTACAAGTACTCATGTCATTTCTCTAAATAATTAATAAATGGAATAATATAAAACGTATGAACTACTACTTTTAACAATTCTTTGAACTAAATCAAATCCGAATAACCATAAAATTCAATTGTTTATTAACACAAATTTGCATACTAGATATATTTTAATCAAATATATTATTTAATTAGAAATCCTATTATAGCGGCACAAATAAATCAATTAATATTCATTTTCATGAAAAAAATGAGATGCTTAAAACAATATGTAACCCATTGACTCAACATAAAAAGAAGACCATCTCAAATATTTAAACTGTATATCAAGTTGATTTAATATTTAAAGATGTACCCTTTTTTCTGCGTTAAGTCTTGATGGTTCTATCAAGAAGTAAGAAAATTAAACTCCACTAGTAGACTTTAAATCCATCAAAATCTATTAATACCAAACTTTGAGAGTGCATCTTATTTTCCAGGTGTACAATAGGCACATAACAAATGACTTTTCATACATAAGTTTTCTGCCTTGCAAGTTCTCATCAATAATATTTTTCTACGTAATTTTTATTGAGAACTTATTATGTATATTGTAGAGTTATATTCACATTTTTTAGAAAAGCTTGCAACTTCAGGTGCATCTAATCATAACGAGTTTTAGATAGAATTACCATATTCTATTACTCAAAAGTAGATATTTCACAGTCAAATATTTTGCTTTCAGCACCTTAATGGGGATGATGACAAAAGAAGATCACAAAGATAGTCATAGTCAATTCAATTTAATAACAAGAGTAACCAATAACTCAATCCTTCCTTTTTCTTCATCCTTTCAAAATAGATATTTATAATAATAGTGATTCATATAAAATATTATATTTTCTTCATTCATAGCCTCAATATGATATCCATTATAATGAATATCTTTTAAAACTAATGCATTAACCATCACAAATTTTGTGCTTTTTAGATATTGATATATTAGCTCTTTTGGAGCTTTCAACTAATTTTGTACTATCAAATATTGGAATAATATTTGTTTGTTTCAGTACCAAATAAGATGAATATTTTCTATCTGTAATGATAGAATTCATTAGTACATTCTCATATCCTTCCTCAAATAATATTAACAGAAACAAAATATTTGAGCATACGCCACATATCTGACTAATAATATTTCATATCACATTGATGACATAAGTTATCATTACCCTTTGAAGAGTTATCTTGAGAACTCTCACTATTCTCTTATTTATTACTATGTTCCCACTTTTAGTGGTTCATGATTATATCTTTTATTTTCATTATATTTGCATTCACATTGGGGAATGTAACATATTTAGTAGGATGGACTTATAAACATCCTAATAGATTCTTTATTTCATAATCACCATCTCAAACATGGATAGATTTCAAATTAGAATCTATCTATTCATGTTTGTCATGATTAGTCTCCAATTATAATAAATATGATATAATAAATAAATCATAGTAAAATATACCGAAGATCTTTAACACCATTGTCGTCACCTATCACAAGTATTATTACAAGTACTAAAATAACTATGCTTTCATAAAACATACTACGATAACTTATAGAATCTTATGATGCTCTAATAAATTATTTGTATTTTATAATTCAATCTAAAAGGTATAATCAAATCATTCATCAATAACAAAAAAAAAATCTCTTTAAAGGGACCAATATTACAAAAACTTATATTTTGACCCGATTATTAATATATATTTAAAAATTATTTAAAAATAATATATTATAAAGTTTTACTAGTAAACCTTATGAACCTATCGATATTTAATAATATAATGTAATAATTTGATAAGACTTAAAACAAACAAATAATAATCATACCTTAAAGAAAAATTGAAGCTCCTTACCAATTTAAATTATGCTCTATAAATCCAAAATCCATGTTGAGATCAATTTTTTTTCACCATCCAAAGCAATGGACTACAGTGTCCATCTTGGTGTTGAGCCTCTTAGTGTATATATAACACCTCAAAATAGGGCCTTGGAGTTTTAGGGGTAATTTAGGAATTTTGGCCTTAGAGTGTTCAAAATTTTGTGGCATGGTATATCGGTAATGTTTTCGACTATGGTTTTTATAAAATTAAACAAATTTTTGAAAAT
Source organism: Gossypium arboreum (assembly GCF_025698485.1). Taxonomy (NCBI): domain Eukaryota; kingdom Viridiplantae; phylum Streptophyta; class Magnoliopsida; order Malvales; family Malvaceae; genus Gossypium; species Gossypium arboreum. Next base: position 9,971,029 of record NC_069071.1, read on the forward strand.
GAGTTTAAAACACCTTTAATTTTGAAAAAAGGATTGATTTGTAAAAGAGTCAAAATTTAGAGTTTTTAAGAGACAATTAGACTAGATTTTAAAATCCAATCTAAAAAAACCCCATTTATAGTTTTATTTTCACGTTAGTCTTCTTCACCTCTCATACTTGTGGCGTCCATAGTTCTCCCAACTCTCTCAATCAATTTTGAATTCCAAATCCTAATTCCTTTTGACTTCTATCATCTCTTAAATTATAAATCTCCATAAAAGTTAAGAAAAACACCTAAAAACACCATTATTTTCTCCATTGTCAAGCTTTCGAGTTTTTCAAGTTTTCAATCAAACGCTTGATTTTTCATCATCTAAGGTAACAATTTAACTACTAAATAGTTTTAAATGTTATTTAGTCTTTAAAACTAAGTTTTTAGCTATTAAATCACATGTTTTGAATAAAAGTCAAAAATTGAGTCGTTAGAGGTGGATTTTGGATTTTGAGTAAAAATGTGGTTTCAATGTTTTTTTTCAATCAGCTTTGACATGATTAAGAGGTTTCTAAAATTATTTTGAAGTTTCGTTAAAGAATTCTTGAGTTTTAATGAATTTTCTGAAAATAGCCAAAAACATGTTAAAAAATTTGATACCATGAATTAAGTAGTTTTGTGTAGTTTAAAGGTTGAGAATTAGTCATTGAGGAATAATTAGATGAATGAAACTCGTTTTAGGTGAAAAAATTAAGTGTAGATCGAGATATTTGGATCTCAAGTTGGTTATGTTAAATGTTTTGGGTACATGAGAACATAGCTTAAGCTTATATTTTGATCGCTTGTGGCGAGTCCTTAGTTGATTTTTGAAAGTATCATTGTGTGAATTATTGTGTTAACGCTTTGGATTCGTTAGGACCTTCTACGAGTAGAGATAATGATAAGGAAAAGCTAGTTTAAGCTTTTGGTTTTTCGGCAAAAGCGTAATCGGTAAGTGTTTGGGATAATTGCTTGTGCACATGATTTAATGTGTTATTTAGGAATTTAGTAGTAGCCTAAACCCCTAATCTAAATTTCGAATGTAAGTTTTTCCATACCTATTTTATCTTGTGAATTATGTGCTTATGTGTTTGTGAATATGTGAATTGATATGAGATGCTATAACACGTGATATGTTGTAACAACCCGTTTTTCAGTGGTTTCGGGGCCACCAAATCTAACGAGTAAGTTCATAAATATTATTATTTAATATTTACGAGTCAAACATGGTTTTAAAAAGTTTTTCGATATAGTGATTTTTGTTATATAAACGATTTATTAAGTTCAAGTGGTATAACTCTAAGGTCAAGTGGTTTTAGAAAATGAGGTATCAGGACCTCGTTTCTATAAATTGAGCAGTAAATATTTTTATAAATATTTATGGAGTGTCATTAAGGTATTTTTAAATTTTCGTCAAAAAATTTTAACTTTTCGATATTTAATTAATTAAAAAGGACTAAATCGTAAAAGATGTAAAATTTAGTCACTATTTGATTTGAGTGATTAAATGGTTTATTGAATAAAAAAGAAGGGACTTAAATGGTAATTAGACCATTTAAGATTTTAGTGGATGGTTTTAGGCAATTAAAAGCTTGAAAATTGGTTGAACAAAATTGTAATTTTATAATTAAACTTTAGTTAAATAAAAGGAAAAAAAACTATTATCATCATTTTAGTGTCTTCTTCACCGAAATTGGAAGAAGAAAACTCCATGGAAGTGAAGCTAGGTTTGGCCATGGTTAAGATTATGCATGTAAGTCCCTAAGCTATCCGTTTTTAATAATTTTATGTTTTTGAGATCGTTGCAACTAGGTCCAGCTAGTTCGTGCCTTCAATTTTGAAACTGTTGAAGATTTTGAATGTTTCAATTTATTAAACTTGTGATTTTAGATGTTACTTGATGAATTTGAAATATTATTTGTTATTTAAGAGTATTTTATTAAGTGATTTTTGATGAAATTATCAATTAGGGACTAATTTGTTAAAATAGTAAAAATGCAAGGATTAAATGTAAAATTATTGCATGAATGGGCTGTGTCAGATACCATGAGCATTCGGCTAAGCTCAATTTTGGGTAAAAATGGTTAATTTGCATGTTTTGGGCTCAGAGACTAAATTAAATAAAAGTAAAACTTTAGGGGCAATTTTGTAAAAAATTCAAAAATAAAAACATTGCTTAAAATGAATTGTTTTATTTTATAAATTAATATATTGAATGAAATTATTAATTTAGATCAAGATCGAGTGAAAAATCGAAGAGAATGGAAAATTACCAAAATACCTCTATACTTTGACATTTCTGCAAAATAGCCAAGTAAGTTTGTATGAACTGTACTATGTATAATGTTGACTAAATTGAATGTTATTATATGATTTTATTAAAAATTAATCAATATACCAGTTAATTATACAATTTATCGAGTAAAGAAACGATGGAAATTGAATGACGTATGACGACTACCGAGCCTCGTTTGAACCTTAGGAATATATAGGATACAAATGACATGTCATTAGGGTTTCCATATTTCTGGTGCTAGTGAGGAACACCGTGTAGCTACATTCCGATCAATAGCTTGTGTGAGCAGACCCAGGTTACTATATTTTTAGTGCTGGTCTTGAATGTCCTATCAATGGCCAAGGTTCGGAATTAGTTGCGGATACTCGACAGCTTGTGTGAGCATCATCGTGTAGCTTACATTCCGACTGACAGCTTGTGTGAGTAGACCTATTTGACAGCTCATGTGAGCTATGACTATATGTTTAGCACACTTTGTGTGAGCATTCCTGTGTATCTAGTATTATTCTAAGTGGTACAACGGGCATAAAAAGGGAAGGAACAATAAGTATTTGATAAACCATAATATATACATATTTTTACCCCATGCTTGGCATATTTATGGATGATTTTTCCTTGGTTTCATTAAATTTGATGCTCCTAATCCTTTAATTTCATATTTTATACTCAAGAGAGCTTAGGATAGCAAAAAGAGCGAGAAACTGGCCAAAAATGGACAAATTGGGCCTAAATCAGTGTTTCACATGGCCTAGGCACTTCCGCACAGGTGATCCATACGCCTGTGTGTCATGGCTATGTCGACACTAAACCAAGTCAAAATTACACACGGCCTAAGCACCTTTACAAGGGCGTGGCACACGATTATGTCCCTGTCAAGCCCAAGTCTAATTCTACTCGAAAAAGGCTAATTTTGAGGGTTTTGAGGCATTCTAAAGTCTATATAAACACCCTAGAAGAGGATTGAGGGGGACACGGAGAATAGAAGGCAGAAAATACTCAAGAACAGCCATCAAGATCAGCTCAGAAGGAGGATCTACATCAAGAGTGAAGATTTCCATCCAATTTCCTAAAGGTTCTTTGGGTTTCTTTATTTTTTGTTGTTTTCCAATTTTTGAGATGTTTTCTGTTATTATGAACTAAACTCCCTAAATACCTAAGGGAGATGAAACCTAAGACGATTCTTATTACTAATTGAGTTATATGATAAATACTTGTTCTTATTCTTAATTGTGAGTTTAACCCTTGTTTTAATATTCTAGGATATTAATTTAGGTTTTCGATGTGCTTATTCAGTGGAGGAAAAGTCCCTGTTTAAGAGTAGATCATTCATAATTAAGCGGAGTTGCATGCATTTCTAGAGATAGGACGACATAAATCTGCCGGATTAGAGTCAAATCTAATAAGGGAATCCATAGATCGAGTTAATACGACAATAGGGGTTTTAATTAGGAAGAGATTTTGATTGATCAACCTAGAGTCAGTTTTTAGTCTCGAGAGAGATATTAATATAAATTAGAGATTCCTACGGATTAAGTCTAGTGAATAAATTGTCTAATTTAAAGGTAATAAGTGAAGTCTAGGTGGATTCTTCCTTGGGTATTGTCTTCTCCATCGGTTTTCCAAAAGTATTTTCCAACTTTAATCTCTATCGCAATCTTAGTTAATTTGATAATTAGTTTTAGATTAAAAATTCTCTTAATTGTAAGGCTAGATAATAAAAAGATAGTAATTACTAGTACTTTTAGTCCTCGTGGATACGATATTTTCAGTCTCACCAGAACTATATTATTGTTCGATAGGTGCGCTTGCCTTAGTCGAATTTTCAGTTAGTTTTAGCGATCATTAAGTTTTTGGCGCCGTTTCTAGGGACTAAGATATTAGGAACACATAATTTTTATTACTTTAGCCATTTTTATTTTTATTTGCAATTTAATTTTGTTTACTAAATTTTCATTTCTCTACTTCTGGTAGGTTTTTTTTATAGTTTATGACTAGAAGAAACCCGTCAGGACCTCTACTTTTTGATAGCGAAATCAAAAGCATAGCTCGTAGAAACCGAAGAGAAATAAGGCGAAGCCTACAATACATAGGGGAAGAGCGAGAGGCCAACATCCATACCACAGTCGAGGAGATGGCTGATAATCAGATTAATCCGTTACCTCCTGTGGTTGCTGCAGATCTAGTAGATCAGAATCCTGCTCCTCGTACTATGTATGATTATGCTAAACCTACTTTAACAGGAACTGAATTGAGTATAGTTAGACCTGCTGTTGCTGCAAATAATTTTCCACTAAAGCCTAACACGATTCAAATGATACAATAGTTTGTTCAATTTGATGGTTTACAGGATGAGGATCCAAACACTCATTTAGCGAATTTTCTAGAATTCTGCAACACCTTTAAGATTAAAGGTGTTTCTGACGATGCCATTCGCCTTCGGTTATTTCCCTTTTCATTAAGGAATAAGGCTAAACAGTGGTTGAACTCGTTACCGCGAGGGTCAATCACCACTTGGGAACAAATGACCGAAAAATTTTTACTTAAGTATTTTCGTCGGTTAAAACGGCTAAATTAAGGAATGATATCTCTTCTTTTGTGCAGATGGATCTAGAAACTCTTTATGATGCATGGGAGAGATAGAAGGATTTATTAAGAAGGTGCCCTCACCATGGGTTACCTCTATGGCTGTAGGTTCAGACTTTTTAGAATGGTTTGAACCCCTCAACAAGACAACTGATCGATGCAGCTGCTGGTGGAACTTTAAACAACAAAACACCTGAAGAGGCTTACGAATTTATTGAATAGATGTCACTGAATAACTATCAGTGGCAAGTCATGAGAACAAAGCCGAAAAAAATACCTGGTGTTTTCAACCTCGACGCGGTCGCTATGCTCTCTAACCAGGTAGAACTTTTAAATAAAAAGATTGATGGTTTGTATGGTTCTACTCAGGTACATCTAGCAATGAGGTGTGATTCAAATAGAGGAGGAGTGAAAAATATAGATTATTCGTCCTTAAACCCTAGCACCGATGAGGAATAATTCTAGACCTCAAAATAACCCGTATAGTAACACTTATAATGCAAGTTGGAGGAACCATCCCACTTTCTCGTGGGGTGGTCAGGGAAATCAAAGGCCACAACATCCTCCAGCTTTCCAACAACCACCTTACCAACAAGAGAAGAAATCGAACCTTGAAGAGATGCTTACAAAATTCATCTCGGTGTTGAAAACTCATTTTCAGAATACCGAAACAGTGCTTAAGAATCAACAAGCGTCGATTCAAGGGCTCGAAACTTAAATAGGACAGCTTGTTAAGTTGATCTCTAAACAACCACAAGGTAGCCTACCAAGTAATACTGAAACTAACCCAATGGAGCAACTTCATGCCATTAATGTGCACAATGATGAAGGGTTAGTTAAGGATGAACCAAAACCAAGGTAAGACAATGTGGTAGATAACGGTAAGGTTGATGTAAGTAAAGAGTATAAACCTTGTGTGTCATACCCCAATGCGACAAGGAAAGACCACACAAATGAACAATTCGGTAAATTCCTTAAATTATTAAAAAAATTACATGTAACACCCTAAACCCACATCTGTCGCCGGACTAGGGTTACAGAGTATTACCGAGCATTCTATTAATCTTATAAAATATTCATTATCAATTTGCAATCCAGAATTCAAACCACATACATGCTTATAATTTAGTCAAACTTTACATCTTAAAAGGGGTTAGCTTGTATCACTCAGCCTAAATAAAATATAACCTAAATCATATATTTATACGTATATGTAACAGTTTATGCATTTACAAAACATAGTTGTATCAGTAATTTCATCATTGAGTATTAAACTTATTTATTGAAAATCACGCGGATGCACAAACTTTATAACAATTAAACAATGTCAAGGCTACCCCTTTTTCTTAATCATGTGGCATTTATACTTTAGCTTATATGAATTTCACATATCATGTATAATTACAGAGATCAATAACAAGCATTCGGTTGCATATAAAAATATAGCACATATACTTATCAACTATAGAGTGAAAGTATGCACATATATATATAGTCATATAAAAGTTTATCAACGTGCCATGGCCGAATGTTAAATACCCATGTTTTGTCATTTCCAAAATTCTCATAATAACCTATGATCCAATATGTCTAAGATATTATAATAATTAAATTAAATACCATACATGTAATTAATCTATTCCTTTTGGCTATCATGCATTTTTCTTTCACATATGTGCATAGCATCTATAATATAATCACCTTATACACAAGTAAAGTGTAAATAAAAATTTAACCAAAACAATGTAGTCAAATATCACAAATACTCATGTTCTAGTAAAATTATAATGGTCAACAATTAATTGCAAACATATGTCAAAATTTTTACTTAATAAACATATAACCGAATCACAAACCATCTTATTTATACCTATTCCAAACATGAATCTTACACACTATGTAATAACTTATCAAAGCATATTTATCTCACATTTAAATCTAACAATTTAATCTTTAATATGAAACTACATAATCATACCTTATTAAAACACACCAACTAAATGATCATTTACTCAACCTAACAAGAATCATATTCAAAATCCTTGAATATACCTAGGTATATATGTTACGGTCAAAGTGCATACCACATCCAAGTCATTTATCAACTTTAATACACCACCAAGCACATAGCATAAATACTACTCATTTATAGCACAAAATACCATAGCTAAAATGAACACAAACCACAAGCAAACATAACCAATCCCAAGCAAGATGATTAAGCCATTTTCACATGGCATATATATACATTAATTTCCAAAATATTTAACCTCAAAACCAGCCTATACATGCCATAATTCAAGTTTAGTTTAAAGGTACCAAAACAGTAGATAGTGTGATGAACTTGGCTGACGATCCCCAAGCTTGCAGCTTGACTTCAAAATCTATAAAATTGAGTAACGTAATACACATTGTAAGCTACCATAGCTTAGTAAGTCATAAGCAATAAACAACTCAATAACATATTTGATATTTATTGGGTCCTTTAGGAACAACCCCCAAAATTGCAAATTTTTATTCATCATTTTACCCTTTAATAACTCATAATCAGACCTCGGTAGCGAAATATTAGTAAGTCATAAGCAATAAACAACTCAATAACATATTTGATTCATATTAACTAAATGACATGCATTAGCATTATTAACCACCTAAGCCGAATACAAATACAATAATTAAATATGATATAAATCAACTTCCACACTAGTAGCCTTAATAACCACACATCCATTTACTCTTTTATGCAACTTAAGAATCATCAAATGTCTTCCCATGTTTAAATAATACCTAGGTAGCCGAATACACAAATTATGTATACACATGTTAAGTAACGTTTCAATACTACTCAAATTTATTCGTTCATATGCCAAATACAGAAATCCCAATACACATGAAATCCTCAATTGCATTGTACATGATTTACAACACATATTTATAGTACTATCTTACTTTGTCTCGAGTAGATATCAAGTTAAATCATACCTAGCCATTTAGCTCGCATTACACAAACCGTACAAAATTTAATTTTTCCCGATGAACCATTCGGAATTGGTTAGGACACTTAGATAATCATATAGATCATAAAATGCCATCGTCCCAGACGTGGTCTTACATGTAGCCACATATCGATGCCACTGTCCCAGACAGGGTCTTACTCGTAAACACATATCAGAATCACAAATCAATGCCATGGACTTACTCGCACACATATATTGGTATCCTATGTCATGACATATGTATCCTAGCTATTCTTAAGGTTCATACAGGACTTTCGAGCATCACAACTCGATCGGAACGAATTCAGGAACGTAGTAACCAAGCCTTTACACATTCGGCTATATCATATATAATTTTCAACATTTCATAACAGCATATATATTTAATATTTAACTACAATTAAACACGTCTATTTCCTTATAAACTTACATCGGACATCATAAAACAGGATAAGGCTGCTAGTCGGCAACTTTCGTTTTTCCCCGTTCCAAATCTGATTTCTTTGGTTCTTGATCTAAACATATTCAAATTAAGCTCATTCAAACATATTTTCATTCAATTTAGTCCAAAAACACATAAATTGGAAAATTACCATTTTAACCCTAAAATTTAGAATTTTTACAATTTAGTCCCTATTGCACAAAACACAAAATATGCAAAAAATTCAAGGTACCCAAGTTTGGCCGAATATTCCTAGTGTTCATGCAATCCCATATATTTCATTTATTTCACATTTTAGTTCCTCAAACTATTATTTTTGCAATTAAGTCCTAATTACTTAAAATCATCAAAAACTCCAATACAAAATATGTTAATCTAAAACATATCTTTCATTTTTCATCATCAAAAAACATAAATCACAAGCTACCAACAATGGCACAACTCAAAATATTCATAAAAATAAAAAATTAAAGCTTGGGTCTTGAAGATTCTAAGCAACGATCTAAAAAACGTAGAAATTATCAAAAACCGAGCTAAACTCATACCTTAATTAAGCTCCAAATTGGCCGAACCCTGCCTTTGTGTTCTTTCTTTTTATTTTGTTTAGTTTCGGCAAAAGAAGAACAATTATAACAAGTATGTAAACTTTATTTTATGTTTTATATTATATATGTTTTATTATAATAGTTTATAATGTTAGTTTACATAAATAACCTTAATTAATTCATACCAAAACCTTATAATATAACCCATTACCGTCCACCTAATAAGCTATGGGCTATTTACAATATAAATGCCTCAATTTAGAAAGCCACTAACTTTTTGACCCTTATACTTTAAACTATCAAATTTTTTATTTACGCGATTAAGTCCTTTTATTTAATCGGACACCTAAACGACAAAATTAAATCAAGAAAATTTCATCGATATAAACTCACACAAAATAAACACAAAAAATAATTTTTAAATATTTTTCTGACTTGAATTCATGGTCTTGAAACCACGTTCCGATTAGGGTCTAAATCGGGCTGTTACATTACATATTAACTTACCATTTATTGAAGCTCTTTCGCAGATGCCAAACCCAGTAAAAATTTTAAATGAGCTTTTAGGAAATAAGCGAAATTTGGATGATGCATCGTATGTGGAGTTGAACGCAATTTGCTCAGCCATTCTACAGAATAGGCTACCCAACAAGTTGAAGGATCCAGGGAGTTTTACGATTCTTTGCTTAATTGGTAGTTTAACTCTCAATAATGCTTTGGCTGATTTAGGGGCAAGTATTAATGTCATGCCCTATAAAATGTTTAAATAACTAGGTCTTGGGAAACCCAAACAAACTAAGATGAGCATCCAATTGGCAGATAAAACAATTAGATTTCCTAAGGGTATTATTGAAGACATGCTGGTCAAAATTGATAAATTTATATTCCCAGTTGACTTTGTTGTTCTAGACATGGACAAGGATAGTGACGTGCCTTTAATTTTAGGAAGGCCCTTTTTAGTAACTACTAGAACTATCATTGATGTTGGCACAGGTGAATTGATACTTCATGTAGGTGAAGACACGATTAAACTTCAAGCTCGTAATTCTGCTAAAATATCTAGTAATCAAGATGATTGTGTAAGTTTGGTTAATTTGAATAATGTTGCAACTCAAACTCCTTTGCAGGAGTCCCCTAGGAAGAACATGATGGAACCTTATTCTAATCTATGCAACAAAAATAGAGCGACTCACGAAGAACGAAAGCTTCAGCTCGATGAATTAGACGAATGGGAAATACATGTCAAGGAGAAACCAAAAGTACACGAGGAATCAAAGCTACGCCTTGATGAGCGTAGGAATGAAATAAAGCAATTTAAGGTCAGGGACAAAGTATTGTTAGATGAAAAGGACCCTCGAATTGCTACTTTTGAGCATAATACAAACGGAGCGACCTCCCTCACGGTACTGAATATCTTCTCACATGGTACAGCCGAGGTAACACATACTGAATTCGGAACTTTCAAGGTAAACAATACTCGACTCAGACCTTATTTCGGTAGATTTGATAGCAAAGGTGAGGAGTTTCAACTCCTCAAGCCACCGTGACCACACAAAATTGAAGTAATTTGAGCTTAGACTTTAAATAAGCGCTTATCGGGAGGCAACCCAAGCACTGACGCCACTAACCCATTTATTTTATCTATTTTTCATGTTTTTTATGCAGGAACAGTGACCGACACGGCCTGGACACACGGGCGTGTCCTTGGCCGTGTGGAAACAGGGCTAAAAATCTCCAAGTATCGAGCCACACGACCTGCGATAGAGCCACACGGGAGTGTCCCAGGCTGTGTGAAAACTAGAGCAAATTTTTTAAATTTTAAACAAGTCAGAGAGTTACACAGGCAAGACACACGGTCGTGTGTTCAGATACACGGGCGTGTGAGGAGCGAACAACGAAGCACACGATTGTGCGATAAGGCCGTGTGAACCATACGACCTGGACACACGGGCGTGTCCGCAGGTCGTGTGATGATTGGGCATTCAATTTTTGAGATAAACACGGGCTAAACTCGATTCACATGGGTGTGTGACATGGCCGTGTGGGTCAACACGGGCTTCACACGACTGTGCCCCTTTTAAACCCCCAACCCTAACTTTACCTTTGTCTTCTTCCTCTCAAATCTTCCCCCTAAGCCCTAGCTGCCGCAACCCTCTCACTGTCCGTCCCCTATTCCGACCACCCCTCTCCTCTTTCCCCTCCCTTTCTTTCTTTTCTCCTCCCTCATTCCTCCTCCTTTCCTTTCTTTCTCTTTTTCGTCCCTCCCTCTTCCCCCTACCCATACGTCGACCAGTCCGCTCACACCCCACGCCCTAGCCGTTCACACTACCCCTCATGCCGTCTGCTGATGAGCCACCACCACTGTTGCTCCCCTCACCTCCACCCCACCAAGTTACCATCGAAACACTAAGACCACTACTTATTGTCAGTTTTGTTTTTCCTTTCTTTTTTTTCTCCTTTTTAGTCATTTATTTCATTATTATTATTATCATGTTTATTTTATCATCTTTCTTATTCTTATTCGTTATTAATCATTATTATTATTTATATTCTTTCTTACTACTTTATTTTAAGTTGTGTATTAACTTATTATTCTTCTTACTATTTTATTGATGTGTTGAGTCTTGTTTAGTTTAGTCCTTTCTGGTAATTTTTTCTATGCTTGAATACGTTTGGAGATTGGTAATATTTGGCATAAATTTTTGGGGTCCTTGCCTTTTTGATTTCATTCACGTTCTGCTTTTCGTTTCATTTTCTATTTCATTTAATTGTTGGGCAGAACTTGGTTATTTATTCTTTATTTTATTTCCTATTACATTCATGCGTCAAATTGTATTTATTGATTAATTTTTATAGGTGCACTATGACAAACACTCGAGGCAAGAAAACTACTGTCTCCGCTTCGAAAAAGCAAAAGGGTCCTGGCGCAACCTCCTTGAGTGCCTCCACCGAAGCTCATCATCCTCTGCTTCAATTTTCGTCAGGACTACAAGAAAAATTGTTTCAACTTCTTCGAGTACGACCATTAGGAGTGGGCCGTTGTATTGACTGGGCTGCATTGGAGCAGGTCGGACTAGCTGATGAGGTCCATGCTTTCATTACCATTTCCCCGTGGGATCAGTTCTTTGCAATAATTGAGCCCACCTATTCAGAGCTTACCTTCAAGTTTTTCACTGCTTACCATCTACAGCATGTGATGAATATCCATGACGAGGCCGGTACTATCACCTTCCGACTTGGTGATTTGGTGCGACATATGAGTATCCTTGAGTTTGGTACAGCTTTGGGCATCTACACTGATGAGTTTATAGGTGCCGATAACTTTTTTTGCATCCACCGTCACATCCATCACTCACCTTTGTGCTGTTGGACCGATCTCACAGGTAGCTAGATCCGTTATGACCCGATTCGTTCAAAGGCAACATCTCTTTCTCTGGCTTTACGATACATCCAAGCCTTATTAGCTCACACGTTAACTGGTAAGAGAGAGAGCATCGGAGTTGTAAGCATTACTGACGCATACTATCTTTAGAGCATGGCGACTGGTCATGTCTTTGATTTGTCATACTTCATAACGCTTGCTTTTTGCCACCAGATAGACCGCCTTAGGAGGGGCCCCATTTGCCTTGGCCCTTATGTGACTCTCCTCGCTTGACACTTCGGCCTCTTCGACACTCCAGAGATGTCATCGACACTCACACTAGTAGGCCAGATGTCTCCTCAAGGAATATCTAGTATGATCCACATGAGGATGATAGAGCGACACCGTGGGGTCGATCCCCCTCAATACAGACTTGTTCACTCTAATGACCAGGATGAGCCAGAGGACATTACTGATGATGTCCCTCCCCCTCATGAGGACCCATACCCACACCACCACCGAGTCACCAACCTTCTGTTGCCACTTTGACAGATATTTTTGAGTGACTCACTCGCTTTGAGCAGTAGTGTTTTGAGCGATTCGACAGCATCGATGCCACTCTTCGACAGATTTGCCACACCTCCACATTTCTCCTTTGGAACCGTCGACCCACGGGACATCCGATGATGAGGACCTTTGAGTCCCTTTATTTATTTATTATTATTATTATTTTCATTTAAATTTTATTTTGATTTTTATCTATTTTTGAAGACTTATGTTTTATATTTTGAACTATATTTATCTTTATGGTTTTTCTCGAGTAACCCCTTGATTCTCTTCCACAGTTGTGTTTATATTTTACTAGTAACTCAGAATCATGCCTTTCATTAGCACTATCTACAATTCTAGCTTTCGCTATTCCAAGGATTTCATCCAAAAATTCAAGGCAGTGTCGCTTCTCTCCCTCTCTTATGATAATCTTTGTACATTGAGGACAATGTACATCTTAAGTGTAGGGAGGTTATTTATGTGATTATCAGAAAATTCTTGAATTTTTCTTGTTCTCAAATAATTTTCTCATATCATTATTAGAGTGAATTCTGATTGATTTATGATTTTTATTGGTATGTGTTGAATTAAATCATAGGTAATTGTGCATTGATTGTTTAAACTTTAAGACATTGGAGGATCAAGCATGATAAGTTGACTTTTGAGAATTAAAATTTCAAGGTTGTTTCTCTGAATTGAGGTATTATCTTGAAATTTTGAGTTTACAGGATTGACATTAAACACCCATAACTTTCGTGAGATTTTGAGCCTTTTAGAGCATATATCTTTCTTGTTCACTAATTTTTTTATGAGTGTGTCAACATTGATTTGCTATTCTAGAACTTGCATCAATAATACATGTCGAGACTATAACTTTGATTTGATCTACTAAAATGATAAAGGCACTTAGGTTTTAACCCATTTACCACATAAAAAGCCTACCCACATAATTGGCCCCTAGTGAACCCTTTTGAGCCTTGACTATTATTTCTTGATTTTTCCGCTTAATATTAACCCACAATTTAACCCTTTTTGATTCGTTAAGAATTTCTCCCTTTTCATTGACTTCTTTTTATTGAGATTTGATTTGATTTTTACCTAACTATGATCGTTCATTCTAGTTGCTGAATTATCTCTTATTATGTACTTCCCATTATTTTTCTTATTCCCCCAAAAAAAAAAACAGTGTATTTATATTCATTCAGTCACATATTTGTCTAAAGAGCTTGGATAAGTTAAAGTTATTATATTAAGAAAAAGCTCATTGGTTTTGGATAGCTCGAATTCTGGCACTTTTTTGTAATTCAGCAATTAGCTTCATTTTTCTAAGTTTGGTAATTTATTAAATTAATCTGAATTCTAACCCTCTTTTTCAGCCTTTATCCACACCTTTAACCCAAGCCCCATTACAACCCTTTAAAGACCTTTTGATTTGTGTATCATCTAATTTATAGTGGTGGAGATTTGATTTTCATGCAAGCCTATGGTAATAACTTTTCATGTTTGACTATTGAGTGCTTAATTATTGAACCTTAAACACTTTGAGTGATTTGAGTGAATCTTTAGTAAGGAATGTCAACCCTTGTTGATTTGAAGTTAAAGGTAATTACTTAGATAAAGGGGGATACCTACGATTTTATGATTGAAATGCTCAATTTGGATTGTTGGAAACTTTAATGTTCTTTTAGTTAAGCTCTCAATGTATGATTGCTAGGGATTACTTCGAAACATTATTGATGAGAATTATAAGTTGAAAGGATTTATTTTATTTGTGAGTTGACGATTTTGCTTGAGGACAAGCAAATGCTTAAGTGCGGGGATATTTGATAAACCATAATATATACATATTTTTACCCCATGCTTGGCATATTAATGGATGATTTTTCCTTGGTTTCATTGAATTTGATGCTCCTAATCCTTTAATTTCATGTTTTATACTCAGGAGAGCTTACGATAGCAAAAAGAGCGATAAACGGGCCAAAAACGAATAAATTCGGCCTAAATCAGTGTTTCACATGGCCTAGGCACTTCCACAAGGGTATTCCACACGACCGTGTGTGACACACGGGTAGACCACATGCCCATGTGTCATGGCCATGTCAACACTAAACCAAGTTAGAATTACACACGGCATGAGCACCTTTACACGGGCGTGGCACATGGCTGTGTCCCTGCTGAGGCATTCTAAAGTCTATATAAACACCCTAGAAGAGGATTGAGGGGGACACGGAGAACAGAAGGCAAAAAATACTCAAGAACAGCCATCGAGATCAGCTCAGAAGGAGGATCTACATCAAGACTGAAGATTTCCATCCAATTTCCTAGAACTTCTTTGGGTTTCTTTATGTTTTGTTGTTTTCCAATTTTTGAGATGTTTTCCATTATTATGAACTAAACTCCCTAAATACCTAAGAGAGATGAAACCTAAGACAAATCTTATTACTAATTGAGTTATATGATAAATACTTGTTATTATTCTTAATTGTGAGTTTAACCCTTGTTTTAATATTCTAGGATATTAATTCAGGTTTTTGATGTGCTTATTCAGTGCAGGAAAAGTCCCTGTTTAAGAGTAGATCATTCATAATTAAGCAGAGTTGCATGCAATCCTAGAGATAGGACGACATAAATCTGCCGGATTAGAGTCAAATCTAATAAGGGAATCCATAGATCGAGTTAATGCGACAATAGAGGTTTGAATTAGAAAGAGATTTCAATTGATCAACCTAGAGTCAGTTGTTTTTAGTCTCGAGAGAGATATTAACATAAATTAGGGATTCCTACGGATTAAGTCAAGTGAATAAATCGTCTAATTCAAAGGTAATAAGTAAAGTCTAGGTGGATTCTTCCTTGGGTATTGTATTCTCCATCGGTTTTCCAAAAGTATTTTCCAATTTTAATCTCTGTCGCAATCTTAGTTAATTATATAATTAGTTTTAGATTAAAAATTCTCTTAATTGTTAGGCTAGATAATAAAAAGATAGTAATTACTAGTACTTTTAGTCCTCATAGATATGATATTTCTGGTCTCACCATAACTATACTACAGTTCAAAAGGTGCGCTTGCCTTAGTTGAATTTTCAGTTAGTTTTAGCGATCATCAGTATTCAAATGACTTATTTCATGAGTTTATGAAAAGGTAACGTTCAATGAAAGTATGTTTACGCTCATGAAATTAAAGATTTCAAATGATGTTGTTCATGAATATGACTTGCCTTGTGTTATTTCAAGTGATTTATGAGTTAATGCTCTAACATGAGTTGTGGATGATGCTTAGGCTTGTTCCAAGCTTATGATTGGATTATATCATGCTTAGTCTTAATGAAATACATTGATTCGGTAAGTGTTCAATTGGTAATATGCTTATGTACATGAAAAGGTGGTATAAATTAAAGTATGTAATTTCTTATTGAACGTTTTATCATGTAGTTAATTCTAGAAGAGCTATGTTAAATGCACCAGTTCGTAGTCATGGTTGATGTTATGCTTATATCTTGTTGTTATGCATATGAAATGGGTATGAAAAGGTAATGAAAATGGTAAGTGCATAGTTGAAATGAAATATGATGAAATAAAAGGGAATGATGAGTTGAAAGATGTACTTGTATGTGAGAAGTTTACATATGTTATGAATGAATATACATAGTTCATGAACAAATATGCTAATTAATGAATTGATGTTGTTATTTAAGCTAAAGTAAGTAAATGCAATGGAAAGTAAGTAAATGGAAGGGTTCAAAATCTTATGAAATCCTACTATGCTAGGAATGATAAGTATATGTAGTGTTGATAAACTTATTCCATTGTGAGTTGATGCTTATGGTTCAATAAATCTTGAGGCATTGGTATATGTTTATATTTAATCTATAAATTTCATTAATGAAATGAAATGTTATGTGTAAAGCATATTCGAGCTTACTAAGCATTCATTACTTATGTGATTATCTTTCTCTTACTTTATAAAATATCGGAAGCTTGATTGGGTTAGAAGCTATTCAGAGATCCATCACACTATCCATCGATTTTATCTGTAGATTTTAATGTTTTGGTTGTGGTTATAATGACATGTATAGGTGGACTATGTCTAATGTTTAATTGATGTGTTTGGCATGTATATGTCATTTTGGTTGATGATTATGGCATCAAATGTTGTCTTAGATTTGAGGTACATAAAGTATTAATGATAGCTTGTTGGTTGTGGTTAATATGGTTAAATTGGTGTATGTTTTGAAATGACCAAAATTGGTTAGCTGTTATGTATCAATTATGTGACAGCCCTAAAGTGACCCTAGTCGGAAAGCGGTTTCGGGACCGCTAAACCGAGTCACTGAATTATTTGAATATGATATTTATTGTCTAAAATATGTGAATATGAATGTGTGAAAGTTTTAAGCTTCGATTTAGTTAATTGCACGTGAATTTAGTTAATAGGACTTATGTGTGACACTTTTGAAATGTGATAGGTTAATCTATAAGGATCTATTAGTGCATATAATCATAAAGGTGGACTTGCATGTCAATTTTCCCCCTTAAATAGTAGTGGCCGGCCATGATAAGGTGGATAGACAAATTGTGATGGGTAAAACATATTATGAAAAGTTTATGACAACATGTTGTGTTAAAAACAATAAAATATGTGGGGAGTGGGAGGAGAAACCAAAGTTGTTTCATTCTTGCTCCCCCATTTTGCCGAAACTAGAAGAGAAAAAAAAGGCTTCATTCTTTGGTTCTTCTTGGCCGAATTGAAAAGAGGAAGAAGGGGATGAAGCAATCGGCCATCTTAGGTGAATATTAAGGTAAGAAAGTTTATGCTAGTCCTTGAAATTTTAGTTGATATTGAGTGAGTTATCAAGTTATTTTTGGTAACCCATGTTGAAATTTTGATTTTGGATTGAGTAAGGTTTTCGGCTATGGAGATTAATAAGGGTGATGGTTATGTTTCATGCTAAATCTAGATGAACAATGGTAGATGCTTACACCTTGATATTTATGAGTTCCTTTCTTGGTTCTACCTTAGATCCATGAAGTATATTTTCATTTGGTGTTGTTGGAGATTTCGGTCATGGGTAGAAAAAGGAACTATAGATTTTGAGATTTATGTTAGAAGCTAATGAGTGAGAGTTGGATGAATATTAGGAGGTTATAATTCATGGGATTATAAGCTTGTAAGCTTGATGATGAAATTTATGCTTTGTGAGGGTAAATGGTTTAAAAGGAGCATTCGCCATGATGTAAGATTATGATGAAGTGATGTTAAATGCTTTGAATATTGAGTATATATTGTTATAAGTTGAATTTGAGGTTTGTTAAGTTGTCTTTGTCATTGCGAATGTGTGTATAGTTAAAGAAAACTTGTTAAAGTGCTTAGTTAAGTGATATTAGGTTAATGATATGTGTATCCGGTCATAAAGGTGTACATGAGGAAATATTAGATTAATTGTGTTAAATTGCTCAATGTGATTAAAAATGCGTATGACCATTTTGTATTTGAGCTAAAGGTGGCCATATGACCTATCAAACTCCTTGTCATATTCGGCCATAAGCTAGCATAATGAGACTTTAATAAGTTAAATTTGTTTGAATTAGCTCAAGAGCAAAGGGGAACTAAATCCGATAAAGGGAAGGAAAAAGTGGTCGAATAGCCATCGAAATCGTTCGACAACATCTGAGGTAAGTTTTCGAGCAATGAGACTTAGTTTATGATTTGATTAAGTCATGATGTATGAGCATAACAAATATACGGTGATATGATGATTCTACTTGAATTATATGATGAGTTAATTAGTCTATACGTACGACGGTAGCCGTATGTGCATAGAGATCGTGTCATAAAGCAAACTAAAGCATGCTGTTTGTATGTGGCTAGTGAGCCGAAAATGGGAGTGCTTAATACGTGACTTGTGTTTGAACTCTAATTATGAAAATGAGATATAAATGTGTCATGATTTATTGATATGTGCATGAATATTCGGATGATAACCGGGCTAAGTCCCGAAGGCATTTGCGCTAGTGACTAGTTCCGAGCTAAGTCCAGAAGGCATTTGTGCGAGTTACTATATCCGGGTTAAGCCCCGAAGGCATTTGTGTGAGTTACTATATCCGGGTTAAGCCCCGAAGGCATTTGTGAGAGTTACTATATCCGGGCTAAGTCCCGAAGGCATTTGTGCGAGTTACTACATCCGGCTATGTCCCAAGGCATTCGACGAGTAGCTATATCCGGTTAAATCAAGGTACCGGCTTGGGAATGAGCGATCTTGCTGTAATAATTTCAATTAATATGCTCGTAAAATCCCAGCGATGAGGTATGTTTCGTATATGCATTGAATTGGTTGATTCCTTACAAATAGTATTCGCTCAGTCGATAAATGAGCTACCGGCCTTTGGCTAAATTGATCTTTTGTGTATGAATATAAGGGTCGGTAATGTGAAGTAAGTATGATATTGAGAATTTGTGCATATGAAATTATCCGTTTAGCCATACGAATGTTATACTTTAGTTGTGTCTAATTTCATGGCTCAAAACTTACTAAGCATTAAATGCTTACTCCGTTTCTTTGATTCTCTGTTTTATAGATTTTGGTTAAATCACCTATCGGACTCGGGATTATTGAAGTCGAATTACCCACACTATCAAAGCCCTTTGGTACACTTTTGGTTGAACTTTGAAATGGCATGTATAGGACTACCCTTTTGTTGTGGGTCATGTACCCTTTGGTTTTGTATAAATTTGGATAGCCATGCGAAAATGGCTTATATACACTTTGAGCGTAGTATTATAATCGTTTTGTATGTTGTTCATTAAGAGGTATGGAAATGTTTGGAAATGATTAGCCATTGGAATGGTTAATCATAATCATATTTTGTGCTATATATGCTAAAAGGGCTAGTTGAATCATGGAAACTATGAAATAGGTAAAGTCTACCTTAAGGGCGATCTTGACAGCAGCAGTGATGTAAATTTGAAAATCACTAAAATTAGTAGGAATGGAATTAAATAGTGAATAAATTATGTAATCGAACCTTGATGAACCTACTTTCATATGGAAGAAACGAAACTGTCATATGAGTCGGATTTTAAGAGATATTTAAGTTTTAGTGGAACAGGGCCAGAGCGATTTCTGGATCCCCTAATCTGACTTTGGAAATTCATTATAAATTAACCAGAGATAATTAGAAGTCATTCTATATATGTATAGATTCCTTTTCAAGTATAGTTTCTATAGAAACAAACAGCATCAGTATTGAAGCCCTGTACAGGGAGATATCCAAGTCGTAGTGCGTGAAGGTCAGAGTAGTCGAACCCTGAAACAGGGGAGACTTTAACTAATAAACTGTACTAATTGGCTCGACCAAAATTTCTAGAAAACAATTTGTAAATGGATATATGAGTCTAGTTTCATAAAAAATTTACGAAACTGGTTTTCGAGTTTTGAAACTCAAGATATGATTTTTAAGACGACAGTGGCGCAGTAACTAGCTTGTCTGGAATTTTTTTTAAATGGACTGTGAAAATAAGTGAATTTAGTCTGTGAACCCCTCGTGTCCGACTCCGGTAACGGTCTCGGTGCGGGTGTTACAATTAAATTGGTATCGAGCTACGGTTTAGTCGATTCTAGGACTCTTTATGTACGTTTGGGTCTAGCTATACATGCCATTTTGTGATTATTTGATAGTGTGGAGATTTCGACAATTGAAAATGTGTTTATTTATAGTAATGGATCCCGATCCCGACCGAAGCGGTAGTGATGATCTTGAGAGTGTAGCGCTTGCTCCCTTTACAAGGGACAATACGGCGGACTCTCAACCTATTGCTAGTAATCGAATGATGAAGCTAGACAAGCTTTTATAGCGTGATGAATGATTGGTTCAACCAATACATTCGAACTAATACTGGTGTTCCATAACCTCCATTCCCGACAAACACAACCCCAAGACTACCATACCTTGATGGCCGACCAAATAAGGTCAAATCATTTGATTGAAGAATCCAAAACACGGGCTACTAAATTTAAAGCTACAAACAGCGATGATGCCGAGCAAGCTGAATTTTGGTTGGACAACACTATTCGGTACTCGATGAGCTATCTTGCACACCGATGAGTGCCTAAAGTGTACTATCTCCTTGCTACGTGATTACGCCTACTCTTTGGTGGAATACGTTGACTTCACAGCCCAGCCCAGAGCAAGTAACTTGGGAGTTTTTCCAAACCGAGTTTCGGAAAAAGTATA
Organism: Gossypium arboreum; assembly: GCF_025698485.1. Taxonomy (NCBI): domain Eukaryota; kingdom Viridiplantae; phylum Streptophyta; class Magnoliopsida; order Malvales; family Malvaceae; genus Gossypium; species Gossypium arboreum. Next base: position 9,992,041 of record NC_069071.1, read on the forward strand.
TCGATCGAGATTTATGGATCAAAATGAAAGGAATTTCTTGAACTTAAACAAGGTTCCATGTCGGTTCTCGACTATGAACGAAAATTTGTGAGGCTTAGCCGACACGAAATGCATTTCCTCGAAGTCGTAATGTGTAAACGTTTCGAGGATGGACTGAATGATGATATAAAGCTGTATGTTGGCATCTTGGAAATCCGAGAATTTGTGGTACTTGTCGAACGAGCTTGCAAAGCCGAGGAGCTCAGTATGGAGAAAAGAAAAGCTGGTATGGGAGCAAAGGAGTTTCGTAAGAGGTCTTCGGGGAGGCCCTTTCAACAATCATCGAAAAAGTTTAGAGATGATTTGGGCCGATCTAGAGACACTTCAGGTTTTTCTAGACGAGACCGTGATCGACCCCCTGTGAGTACACGAATCACTTCGGTCGCCAGTGTTGGAAATGACCATCGAGACAGAACAGAGTGTCAGTATTGTGGTAAATGGCACTCGGGGAGTTGTAGGTTCCATGACCGCTCTTGCTACAAGTGCGGGTCAGCTGACCACTTTATTAGAGGTTGCCCAAGGTTGTCTGAACACAACGTAAATCAGAGTGGGAAGCCTGGTGCTACTACTGCTCGGGGTAGACCATCTAGGAATACGGGCAATGCTAGTGGAGGTCAGAGAGGATCTAGAGATGCTACCACCAGATCTGAGGCTCGTGCTCCTGCTAGAGCTTACGCTATACGCGCACGCGAGGATTCTTCCTCGCCAGATGTTATTACCGGTACTTTTACCCTCTTTGATACTAATGTGATTGCTTTGATTGACCCTGGTTCTACTCATTCTTATATATGTGAAACCTTAGCATCCAGTAAGACTTTACCTATTGAGTCTCTTGAGTTCGTAATTCGGTGTCAAATCCTTGGGTCGTTACGTGCTTGTCGACAAAGTGTGTAAGAAATGTCCCTAGTAATTCGAGGTTCTGTTTTCCAGTGGACTTGATGCTTTTGCCGTTTGATGAATTTGATGTTATCCTCGGTTTAGATTGGTTGACCGTGCATGATGCGGTTGTGAATTGCAAAAGCAAGACTATTGATTTGAGGTGCGCAAATAACGAGATAATCCGAGTTGAGTCTACGGACTTAAAGGGTTGCCACCGTAATATCATCAATGTTGGCCCGAAATATGTAAGAAAGGGTGCGAAGCATACCTTGCGTATGTACTTGATGACAAAGAGTTAGAAAAGAAACCCGAATCTGTACCGGTGGTTTGTGAATACCCGGATGTTTTTCCCGAAGAATTACCGGGTTTACCACCTGTTCGGGAGCAGAGTTTGGTATTGAGCTTGTACCTGGGACTTCGTCGATTTCGATAGCTCCGTATCGTATGGCACCAACCGAGTTAAAAGAGTTGAAAGCTCAGTTGCAAGAATTGACGGATAGAGGTTTCGCTTGACCAAGTTTCTCACCTTGGGGTGCACCAGTATTGTTTGTGAAAAAAGAAGGACGGAACCATGAGGTTGTGCATCGACTATCGTCAGCTGAATAGAGTGACAATAAAGAATAAATATCCATTACCGTGTATTGAAGATTTGTTTGATCAACTAAAGGGAGCCTCGGTGTTTTCAAAGATAGATTTGAGATCAGGTTATTATCAGTTACGAATTCGAGATTCGGATATACCCAAAACTGCTTTCAGAATGAGATACGGCCACTATGAGTTCTTAGTGATGCCGTTTGGGCTCACTAATGCCCTTGCGGTATTTATGGATTTGATGAATCGGATCTTCAGACAGTATTTGGACCGATTCGTAGTTGTGTTTATTGATGACATCTTGGTCTATTCAAGAGATGAGACCGAACATGTTGAGCACCTGAGATTAGTGTTGCAAATTTTACGGGATAAGCGGTTATATGCTAAGTTCGATGAAGTGTGAGTTACGGTTAAGAGAGGTTAGCTTCTTGGGTCATGTGGTATCCGCATCGTATTCGAGTTGACCCGAGCAAAATTTCAACCATACTTAATTGGAAGCCTCAGAAATATTACCGAGGTTCGAGCTTTTGGGACTTGCTTACATTACCGATGGTTTGTAAAGGTTTCTCGATGATAGCCACACCAATGACGAAGCTACTTCAAAAGATGTTAAGTTCGAATGGACGGAAAAATGTCGAAAAGTTTCGATCAATGAAAACTTATCTCGATCAAGCTCAATTCTAGTGCAGCCGAATCGTGCAAAGAGTTTGTCATTTATAGTGATGCATCCCTACTTGGGTTGGGTTGCGTATTGATGTAAGAAGGTCGAGTTGTGGCCTATACGTCGAGACAATTAAAGCCACATGAGAAAAATTATCCGACCCATGATCTCGAACTAGCTGCCATCGTATTCGCTTTGAAAATATAGCGACACTACTTATTTGGTGAGAAGTGCTATGTATATTCGGATCACAAAAGTCTCAAATATTTGATGACTCAAAGTGACTTGAATCTGCGACAAAGACATTGGCTCGAGTTGTTAAAAGATTATGAGCTTGTCATTGACTATCACCCGGGAAAGGCTAATGTGGTTGCGGATGCCTTAAGTCGTAAATCACTTTGTTTTTTACGAGCGATGAATGTACACTTGTCTCATTCTATCCGACAATGTGTTAGTGGCGTAATTAAAGGCCAAACCATTGTTGATTCATCAAATTCGTGAAGCTCGAAAGTCGATGATGAATTGGTTGCAAAAGCGGGCGAATGTGTTCGAATATGGAATCGAGTTTCAAGTTGATGATGACGATTGTTTGAGGTTCAAAAATCGTTTGTGTGTTCCAAGAACTTCAGAACTCATTTCGATGATTCTGAACGAAACTCATTGTAGCCGAATGTCAATTCACCCAGGGAGTACGAAATTGTACAACGACCTAAGACGTCAGTTTTGGTGGCATGATTTGAACCGAGACATTTTCGATTTTGTCTCGAAGTGCTTAGTATGTTAGCAAGTGAAAGCAGAACATCAAGTGCCTACTGGTTTACTTCAGCCGATCATGATACCTGAATGGAAATGGGATCGAGTCACGATGGATTTTGTATCCGGGTTGCGATGTCGCAAGTAAGAAAGATGCGATTTGGGTTGTTGTTGATAGACTGACTAAGTCGGCTCACTTTATCCCCGTACGCACGGATTTTTCAATGGATAAACTAGCTGAATTGTATGTTTCTCAGATTGTGAGATTACACGGGGTACCTACTTCTATTGTGTCGGATAGAGATCCGAGATTCACTTCACGATTTTGGAAGAAATTGCAAGAAGCTTTGGGTACCAAGTTGCATTTTAGCACCGCTTTTCACCCCCAAACCGATGGTCAATCCGAGCGGATAATTCAGATACTTGAGGATATGTTGAGATGTTGCATCCTCGAGTTTAGTGGTTCATGGGAACGGTATTTACCTTTGATTGAATTCGCTTACAATAATAGTTTTCAATCAAGTATTAAGATGGCACCTTACGAGGCTTTGTACGGGCGTAAATGCCGTACACCATTGTTTTGGACCGAGCTCGATGAAAGTAAAATTTTTGGAATTGATTTGATTAAAGATGCCGAACAGAAAGTAAAAGTAATCCGTGAAAGTCTGAAGGCAGCATCAGATCGTCAGAAGTCGTATGCGGATTTAAAACGAAGAGATATTGAGTATCAGGTGGGAGACAAAGTGTTTCTTAAAGTTTCACCTTGGAAAAAGATACTCAGATTTGGCCGTAAGGGCAAATTGAGTCCGAGATTCATTGGGCCGTATGAAATCTCCGAACAAGTTGGTCCAGTTGCGTATAGATTGATTTTGCCCCCTGAACTTGAAAAGATTCACGACGTCTTTCATGTTTCGATGCTTCGACGTTATAGATCTGATCCGTCACACATAATTAATCCATCAGAGGTTGAAATTCAATCCGACATGAGTTATGAAGAAGAGCCGATTCGTATCCTAGCTCGTGAAGTAAAAGAGTTACGAAACAAAAAGGTTCCTTTAGTAAAAGTGTTATGGCTCAAACACGGGATAGAAGAAGCTACTTGGGAACCCGAGAACTCTATGAAAGAGCGATACCCAAACCTATTTACCGGTAAGATTTTCGGGGACGAAAATTTCTTAAGTGGGGGAGAGTTGTGACAGCCCTAAAGTGACCCTAGTCGGAAAGCGGTTTCGGGACCGCTAAACCGAGTCACTAAATTATTTGAATATGATATTTATTGTCTAAAATATGTGAATATGAGTGTGTGAAAGTTTTAAGCTTCGATTTAGTTAATTGCACGTGAATTTAGTTAATAGGACTTATGTGTGACACTTTTGAAATGTGATAGGTTAATCTATAAGGATCTATTAGTGCATATAATCATAAAGGTGGACTTGCATGTCAATTTTCCCCCTTAAATGGTAGTGACCGGCCATGACAAGGTGGATAGACAAATTGTGATGGGTAAAACATATTATGAAAAGTTTATGACAACATGTTGTGTTAAGAACAATAAAATATGTGGGAGTGGGAGGAGAAACCAAAGTTGTTTCATCCTTGCTCCCCATTTTGCCAAACTAGAAGAGAAAAAAAGGCTTCATTCTTTGGTTCTTCTTGGCGAATTGAAAAGAGGAAGAAGGGATGAAGCAATCGGCCATCTTAGGTGAATATTAAGGTAAGAAAGTTTATGCTAGTCCTTGAAATTTTAGTTGATATTGAGTGAGTTATCAAGTTATTTTTGTAACCCATGTTGAAATTTTGATTTTGGATTGAGTAAGGTTTTCGGCTATGGAGATTAATAAGGGTGATGGTTATGTTTCATGCTAAATCTAGATGAACAATGGTAGATGCTTACACCTTGATATTTATGAGTTCCTTTCTTGGTTCTACCTTAGATCCATGAAGTATATTTTCATTTGGTGTTGTTGGAGATTTCGGTCATGGGTAGAAAAAAGGGAACTATAGATTTTGAGATTTATGTTAGAAGCTAATGAGTGAGAGTTGGATGAATATTAGGAGGTTATAATTCATGGGATTATAAGCTTGTAAGCTTGATGATGAAATTTATGCTTTGTGAGGGTAAATGGTTTAAAAGGAGCATTCGGCCATGATGTAAGATTATGATGAAGTGATGTTAAATGCTTTGAATATTGAGTATATATTGTTATAAGTTGAATTTGAGGTTTGTTAAGTTGTCTTTGTCATTGCCGAATGTGTGTATAGTTAAAGAAAACTTGTTAAAGTGCTTAGTTAAGTGATATTAGGTTAATGATATGTGTATCCGGTCATAAAGGTGTACATGAGGAAATATTAGATTAATTGTGTTAAATTGCTCAATGTGATTAAAAATGCGTATGACCATTTTGTATTTGAGCTAAAGGTGGCCATATGACCTATCAAACTCCTTGTCATATTCGCCATAAGCTAGCATAATGAGACTTTAATAAGTTAAATTTGTTTGAATTAGCTCAAGAGCAAAGGGAACTAAATCCGATAAAGGGAAGGAAAAAGTGGTCGAATAGCCATCGAAATCGTTCGACAACATCCGAGGTAAGTTTTGAGCAATGAGACTTAGTTTATGATTTGATTAAGTCATGATGTATGAGCATAACAAATATACGGTGATATGATGATTCTACTTGAATTATATGATGAGTTAATTAGTCTATACGCATGACGGTAGCCGTATGTGCATAGAGATCGTGTCATAAAGCAAACTAAAGCATGTTGTTTGTATGTGGCTAGTGAGCCAAAATGGGAGTGCTTAATACGTGACTTGTGTTTGAACTCTAATTATGAAAATGAGATATAAATGTGTCATGATTTATTGATATGTGCATGAATATTCGGATGATAACCGGCTAAGTCCGAAGGCATTTGCGCTAGTGACTAGTTCCGGCTAAGTCCCAAGGCATTTGTGCGAGTTACTATATCTGGGTTAAGCCCAAAGGCATTTGTGTGAGTTACTATATCCGGGTTAAGCCCCGAAGGCATTTGTGCGAGTTACTACATCCGGGCTATGTCTCGAAGGCATTCGAGCGAGTAGCTATATCCGGTTAAATCCCGAAGGTACCTGGCTTGGGAATGAGCTATCTTGCTGTAATAATTTCAATTAATACGCTCGTAAAATCCCAGCGATGAGGTATGTTTCGTATATGCATTGAATTGGTTGATTCCTTACAAATAGTATTCGCTCAGTCGATAAATGAGCTACCGGCCTTTGGCTAAATTGATCTTTTGTGTATGAATATAAGGGTCGGTAATGTGAAGTAAGTATGATATTGAGAATTTGTGCATATGAAATTATCCGTTTAGCCATACGAATGTTATACTTTAGTTGTGTCTAATTTCATGGCTCAAAACTTACTAAGCATTAAATGCTTACTCCATTTCTTTGATTCTCTGTTTTATAGATTTTGGTTCGTCAGCTATCGGACTCGGGATTATTGAAGTCGAATTCGCCCACACTATCAAAGCCCCTTTGGTACACTTTTGGTTGAACTTTGAAATGGCATGTATAGGACTACCCTTTTTGTTGTGGGTCATGTACCCTTTGGTTTTGTATAAATTTGGATAGCCATGCGAAAATGGCTTATATACACTTTGAGCGTAGTATTATAATCGTTTTGTATGTTGTTCATTAAGAGGTATGGAAATGTTTGGAAACGATTAGCCATTGGAATGGTTAATCATAATCATATTTTGTGCTATATATGCTAAAAGGGCTAGTTGAATCATGGAAACTATGAAATAGGTAAAGTCTACCTTAAGGGCAGATGCTGACTGCAGCAGTGATGTAAATTTGAAAATCACTAAAATTAGTAGGAATGGAATTAAATAGTGAATAAATTATGTAATCGAACCTTGATGAACCTACTTTCATATGGAAGAAATGAAACGGTCATATGAGTCGGATTTTAAGAGATATTTAAGTTTTCGTGGAACAGGGCCAGAGCGATTTCTGGATCCCCTGATCTGACTTTGGAAATTCATTATAAATTAACCAGAGATAATTAGAAGTCATGCCATATATGTATAGATTCCTTTTCGAGTCTAATTTCTATAGAAATAAACGGCATCAGTATTGAAGCCCTGTACAGGAAGATATCCAAGTCGTAGTGCATGAAGGTCAGAGTAGTCGAACCCTGAAACAGGGGAGACTTTAACTAGTAAACTGTACTAATTGGCTCAACCAAAAATTCTAGAAATAAATTTGTAGATGGATATATGAGTCTAGTTTCAGAAAACATTTACAAAACTAGTTTTCGAGTTTTGAAACTCAAGATATGATTTTTAAGGCGACAGTGATGCAGTAACCAGCTTGTCTGGAATTTTTTTTAAATGGACTGTGAAAATAAGTGAATTTAGTCTGTGAACCCCTCGTGTCCGACTCCAGTAACGGTCTCGGGTACGGGGTGTTACAAATTATGTTATGTTTTGGCATGAAAATAGGTTAATTGATAATGGGTTAAATATGCACATGTATAAGTGTAACACTCCTAACCCGTATCCGTTGCCGGAATAAGGTTATGAGGTATTACTTGACTGAACAAAACTTCTATAAGATCAAAGATACTTACCAGACATAAATTATCAACAATACAAATATGTCTCATTGATTTTCCATAAGAGTTCTTATAAATTTTCAAAATGACTCACTATCAAAACATAACCGAATATCTAATAACAATTTAACTACTATCAAGTTATAACTAAAATACTTTACCACATTAGTTCAATTATAAGGCTTCTCTAAACAAAATGAGCAAGCCATCTTTGCATGGCTATAATGTATACAAAGTCGAAATATCATTCTACTAATAGTCTATCCTATACATGCCTTAAACCATGATGATATACAATCTTCTCAACTCACATAATGACTCGATAGTGTGATGATATCTCCGGCACTTCCAACTCGAGCTAAAGTATAAACCTATTAAAAAAAAAGGAAAAGAGAACACGGAGTAAGCTTCAATGCTTAGTAAGTTTCAAGCAATGCAAACAATTAATTTACTTATAGATCGATTATTTCAAATTCTCAAGAAATCATTCCTAGATAATTGCCATTTTGGCCAAGTATCCATGAACATAATGCATATTTAGCAAATTCACCTCACTTGAATCTGAACTCAATTAAAACCAAATATTGAAATCACAAATAAGATCATAAGAACTCGAAAAGCATCTCATTACAAGTTTTAACCATGTTTGCAACAAAATCACAAATTCACTACAAGCTGTTTTCCTGAGCAACAGTCACTAAATTATTTATAACTGGAGCTAAGAAACTCCAAATCAAGTGCTGTTAATTTTTACTGAAAATATACTCATATCTCTTCCATTCATAAAATTTTCAGAATTTTTGGTTCGACCAATCAATACCAGATTTTTATTGAAGTTTCCCCTGTTTCACTGTTTGACTATTCTGACCACTCTTCACTACGAGTCAATTTTCTCATTATAAAGAAATCAAAATATATTATTGTTTATTTCATTTGAAACTAGACTCATTAAGGAGTCTAAGAATATAAATTTTATCTTATAACCATTTTTGTACCATTTATAATGATTTTCTGAAAACAGAATAGGGGACCTCGAAGTCATTTTGACTCTGTTCCACGCCACTTCAAATATCTCATTATTGGCAGTTCTTTTGCTTACATGGGTTCTTTTATAAGAAACTAGACTCATTAAGATTTCATGACATAATTTTTTCAGCCTCTAACTCAACTCCCACAATTTATGGTGATTTTCTGAAATTATGTTACTGCTGCTGTCCCAAGCAGATTTATTACCCATTCTTTGCATACATATTATTTAACATGTATATCACCAAATCAATCTCATATAACCTTCCACCATAACCAAATACACACATACACATATGAGATTTTCACATATACTTCTCATTTCGCATTCACGATTCAATTCCGATCAATCTAACATATAAAAGTATATAATACATACCAAGTATATAATACATACCTGACCAACTTAATGCATTGAACATATTCAATGGTAGTTTACTACGAACATTCGAAATCATAATCTTACTCCAATCATCGGCATTAAGTTTGCTAGGTTTAAAACCCAAATCCAATCACCACCAAAAAGCATGCGGGACTTTAAGCCCGGATATAATACCAGCATAAAGCCTGCGGGACTTTAGCCCGGATATAATACCAGCATAAATGCCTTCGGGACTTAGCCCGAATATAACACCAGCACAAATGCCTTCGGGACTTAGCCCGGATATAACACCATCACAAATGCCTTCGGGACTTAGCCCGGATATAATACCAGCATAAAGCCTTCGGGACTTAGCCCAGATATAATACCAGCATAAAGCCTGCAGACCTCATGTCCGGATATATTTCTAGTCTCATACATACTTGGTCATATTATAACACATCTCAGCCATCTTATCACTTAATAGTCATATATTACATTCGAATATAAACTCAATATGCACATCATCATTCACATTTCAGCTCAAGAGTTATATCTCATATCACTCATTCTTTTCACCATTTAATCTTAAAATCAAAATGACCATCAGACTATAAGTCATATACATGCATTATCTGTTATTCAACTTTATTCAAGTGCAAACCAAAGATCGCAATTCACCTAATATACTCTTATAAAGACATTGCCAATTATATACTAGAGGAGACTACTTAAAACTTACCTCGGATATTTTGAACAGTTGTGGATAATCTACTCGACTGCTTTCTCCTTTCCCCTATCTGATTTAGACTTCCCATGCTCTTGAGCTTAATTAAAACAAATAGATTTCTTTAAATTACTTACTCAACTTTATTTCTTAGTAGTCACATTTGACAATCATATAAAACTCCAATACATATTATATTTTATAAAATATGTCATGTATCGATTTCATACTTATTTAATCAATATCTAATTCGCATACATAAACACGATTCATATAACTTATCATGCTCTCATATGCATGAATTTAATCATACATCCGATTGTCACTATAAGTACATGGTACATACATAAGACATATATATATATATATATATTCATACCTATATATGATTATCATCACTTAATCATTTACTCATAATTATGCACAACCGATATACACATGCACATATATATATATATATATATATATATATATAATGCATACTTTAATATTATACACTTTTATTTTCAAATTACAGATAGTTCCAAAACATATAGCTAACTCAAATGTCATCTTATCAACATTTACCACAATACCAATTTCCATTTAGCTTTAATGCTGCACACACAAATACCTACACACTCATATGCATACAATCCATTTAAGATCATTATATGACCCATTTAACCCTAACTACTCAAGCTTAAACTTTCATATACAAATTCCATCTCATGATCAAATGTAGCAAATTACACATAGGTTATATCATTGCCAACAATGACCGAATATGCATATCAAATAATTAGGTTACTTAACACCTAACTCACATAGCCAAAGTATATATAACCTTAATGTCCAAATATGAATACCACCCAAAATTCTTATGACTTAACCCTTAACCCCATTTTGCCGAATATTCATTAAATATTTAGTTCACATACTCATGCATAAACGATTGAAATTTTCCTTTAACCAAACATACATTCGGCAATAGCCACAATGACTTAACAAGTCTTAGAAACATTCTTTATCATTTTAACTTCATCTATTTACTCCCAAAGACCGAATGCACATATATATAAATGAAGAGTAATGCCGAATGCCATTAACTAATAAAGCCACACATACACACACAACTTATATACAAATTTTATCCTTACATAGCCTATAGCTCATTCGGCCATTCATCCCTCAACCTATCAAAACTTCAAATCGAATTCATTTGGTCGAATACACATATACTTATATAATGGACATATAACATTTTTCTTCATGATACATTCGGCTTTGGAAAAATTTCATTATAGAACCCGAATAGCCACTTCACAATCTTATGTATCATCTACTTAATGCTTCACAATTAGCATGCTAATGACATCAAAGCAATCCACCATAATTTTTTTTTTAAAACACCTTTGCCGAATCTTAACTCATTCAAAACCTACCATCAAACCATAAAATAGGTAGAATTTAAACTAATCATCCAAATGATGCTTAAGTTTCCAAGAATAACATTGAACTTACCTTAATTTAGCCAACCACCATAGCCGAATTTTCCCAAAGATTTTCTTCTTCTTCTTCTTCTTCTTCTTCTTCTTCTAGTTACGGCAATGGAGGAGGAAACATAGACTAACTTTGGTTTCTCCTCCCACTAATCAATATTTTATTTTTCTTTATTCATTATTTCCTTTTGTAATATAAAATATTAACATATAATAAATATAATATGTTTTAATCAATAACATGGCCGGCCACTATCTAAAATAATTGGCTAATTTGACATGCAAGTCCAACCTTTTTGACAACATGTCCTATTAGATCACTTTTACATTTGCCTAACACATTTCACAATTTTCTCACTTAAGTCCCAACTAATAAATTTCACATACAAATGACAAAAGTAAAGTATGAAACTTTCACACATACATATTCACATATAATAAACATAGAATATGACGGTTAATTATTTTTATGATTCGGTTTTGTGGTCCCGAAACCACTTTTCGACTAGGGTCAAATTAGGGCTGTCACAATAAGTGTTTTGGTTAATGATATAGTCATTTGAATTGGCTTGTAATTATGGTTCATATTATAGTCTTTATGGAGCTTAATTGATGGAAGTTGAAATGGTAATCAAAATGCAAGTGATGGAATGTTTTTTGATATGGTTAAATTTGGTCATTAATGTTTAGGTAATGTAGTTTACATATAAGGCTAATGATGCTAATTGTTAAGTGGTCAATTTGGTATGTCAAGTGAGATTTTGATATGCGAACCTAGTGGTAAGTTTTGGCATGAACTTAGTTATAAGTTGGTTGAGTTTTGGCTAAACTATTCACATATGTATGATTATTGTGATTTGAGGTGCCCATTGGGCATATTGGTTGTGTGAATATATACCTTATTGATTTAGCTTGTTGATGCATTATTTGATGCACTTTGAATGCTTGAGTACATGTGGAAAATTGGTTGTAGGTGTGTGTATGATTGGGTGAGAAAAATGGCTTCAAATGACCTATTTTTCGTCCACGTGGCCAGAGACAGGAGCGTATGTCTCAGTTATGTGTGACACATGGCCATGCGACACGGCCGTGTGTCCCCTGTGGTTATCAAAGGGTTGCAAGTTAGGTTGTTACACGGCCTAGCACATGGCTTAGCTCACGGGTGTATGAGGTCATTTCGATGGGTACATGGCCAGGCACATAGGTATGTGGCTTGGCCGTGTGACCAAAGTCAGTGAGTTACACGGGTATAGACATGGGCTGGGACACGGCCGTGTGTCCCTACTTCGAATGTGCACACAGCCTGGCCATACGGTTGTGTGACCCCTGTAGTTTTGAAAACTTTCATTGTTTCTTGAAAAATTCTATAAGCTTCCGATTTAGTCCCGACTTGTTTCTAATGTGTTTTTAGGGCCTTGAGGGCTTATATAAGGGGAAATATGCATGTTATGGATTAGTTTTGCTATGTGTAATGATGTAGACTAAAATGTTTTTAAAATTTTTGTTTGTTTGAAATGTACACTCTGGTAATGCTCTATAACCCTGTTTCGGCAACAGATACAGGTTAGGGCTGTTTCATATGTGGTTATGATAACTATTGTGAAAGTGCAAGTGCATACATTATTTGTATATGTTAAATGTTTAGTAACAGTGTTTTACTAAAGATGCAAATATACAGTGATAATGCATGGATAATTGGTAAGTGATATGTGTTTGATTTCGGATATTTTGACCTTATGATTTTGAAACTGTTCGATATAGTTGGCATGCCATAGGATTGTGAGTACTCACCTATATGTACAGTGATTTTGGGCTTTGAGGCCTTGGGACATGTTGGAGGGATAAGGGAATAAGAAGAGTGTTAGCTTTACGCTTCACTTTTGGGACATGTTTGACTCTATGAGTCTATGTGGTGTGTTCAAGATCCGTGTATCCGATGAGTGATGGTAGAGCTCACTTTTATGTTTCATAGCTCAAGTGCCAAATTATCTTAAATTATGAATATGTATGTAATGTGTTATGTGTTTATATGATACATGACCGTATGCAATTTATCTATAAACATGTATTTGAGTATTCTGATATATGCTTGAATGTAATGTGATTATATAAGTATTGTGATATGTGCTTGAATGTTACGTGATTATATGAGTATTGTGATATATGCTTGAGTGTTATGTGATTATATGAGTATTGTGATATATATTTAAATGTTATGTGAATATATGAGTGTTATGGTATATGCTTAAATGTTATGTGATTATATGTGTAATGTGATATATACTTAAAGGTGAACGTGATTACCACTTAAATGAACTAGTAAATAATGCACGAGTGAGTATAATATGAGATTATGTTGGAATTTTTGAGGTTGTGTTATATGGTTGTTTCATTAATGCTTTATGAATTGTTTGCATGGTAGTTGTTCTAGGCATTCACTAAGCTCGTTAAGCTCACCCACTCCTTTCTTAAAACCCTTTCAGAGTAGTTAAGTGTTGGTGTGAACGGTGTGGTTCCATTTATGTGTTTTTGTAGGTGTTATCATTATTTTTTTTTTGTTTTTAGGAATAAGGCAATGCGGTTGACTTTTAATGATATTTGTTATGGTGTTTTGAAAGTTCCATAGCTTAATTGATTTTAGTATTTTGAGAATTGAATCGTATTATGTTGATTATTGTTTGAACTTATTTTCGATGTTTAAGAATACTATTACGATCGTTTCGATGTTTTTTGATGATGATATGATCGCATGATAGATTGGTACATGTTGGAATTATTTATATGCTCAAGTATGTTGTATTTTTCTAGTCTAGAGCAAAGGTATCGATAATTATGTTTTAACAATGATACCTCTGTCTTTTAAGATGTGAAGGGAAGTCAATATAAAGACTTGGTATCAATACTCTATCACGAGTATCGATACTCAGGGTAATTTTATCGATAATTTTACAAATGTACCTATATTTTTTGAGAATTTGACTTTAGATGAGAAACAGAAGGCTGATTTGCTACCAAATTTCCAAGTTGTATCGATACCACTTGAGGAAAATATCGATACCCATGTTCTAGTATCAATACCTACATGATTGTCTTAGAAATTTTGCTAAGTGGTCCTAATGCACGTTTAATTATTATTATAATTTTATTTAAAGTATGTTTGACATGTTTTAATGATGGTTGATATATGTTTGCCTAAAAATTTATAAGATTACTGATAAAGAGGATGATTTCTTAATAATATAAAAATTTACAGTGAGTATGACATGAGATGGTGATGCGGCATACTGATTTTTGGGCTTGGCGACCAGGCCAGGTATAGGGTGTTACATTTGGTGGTATCAGAGCTCTAAGTTCATTGACTCTCAAACCTATGTGATTATTGTGTGTTTGGAGTTTCGAAACTCATGAGACTAAATTTCTCTATTTTCTTGGAATTGTGATATAACTCTGTTTGAATTGCATGAGATTGTTTAAAATCTTTTGATTGAATTGCATGTAGGGTAGGAATGGGAACACATTGCCTTTAATCCTAAATTTTGCTTGCAGGCCATTCATATAATTTATTTATTTATTTGTTTGTTTGTATGTTAGATTAGATTCGATATGCCTCGCAGATATGTTAATGTGAGTGTGAATGTATTCGTTTGTTCTGAGTGCATTAGCTAGTAAGTTGGAAATTCTGGTAAGAGTGATTGTTGAGGGTATTTTTGCCTTGTAATCACTTCTTTCATTCTCATTTGATAGATTTAGGTTCTATGCCTTTATAAATTTTAAGTGATTGAGCTAGTAAGTAGAGAATCTCGATAGAGAGTAGTGAATTAGGAATATCAGTTACGAGTTTTTTAGACGAAAACGTCATAGTGAATAGAGGAAGTTCTTAGCAAAGTTACCATAGAATAGTCTATGGTAGTTAATAAATCGTAAATTATACATATTTTTACCCCATGTTTAATGCATTTTATGGATGATTTCCCATTAGAATTGGTGAATTCGATGCTCCTAATGCTTTAATTTCATGTTTTATACTTAGGAGAGCATAGGAGAGTGAAAGGAATGAGAAATGGCCCAAAAACGGAGAAAATGGGCCAAAGTACGAATTCAACACGGCCTGGACCTCCTTACACGGGCAGACCACACGGCCGTGTCAATTTGGCAGGCTCAAACACGGCCTGAAGTAATCGAACATGGGTGTGTGCCACGGGCGTGTCCCTGCCGAACCCAAGTTGATTCCAATCCGAAAAAGGCTAATTTTGTGGGCTTTTAGGCATTCCAAAGCCTATAAATACACCCTAGAGGAGGAAGAAAAGGACACGGAGAATAAGGAGTAAGAAATTACTCCAATGAAGCTGATTGATCTATCTCAGAAGCCGGATTCATCATCAAGGCTGAAGATCTCTCCTCAATTTCCCTTCAGGAGTTTTGGGTTTTCTTTATGTTTTGTATTCTTTATTCTTCTGAGATGTTTTCTTATTTAGTTATGAACTAAAACCCCTAAATACCTAAGGGGAATGAAACCTATGACAAATCTTGTTATTATTTTCTGAATCGCATGATAAATATTTAACTTGTTCTTAATTATGTGTTCTTAATTCTTGTTTTGATATCCCAGGATACTGATTCAAGACAAGCTCTTATTCAGAGGAGGAATAGACCCTGTCTAAGAGTACATTTGTCATAATTAAGCGGAGTTGATTGCGCGCCTAGACATAGGGTGACAAGATTTTGTCGGATTAGAGTGAAACCTAATAAAGGGATCCATAGATCGAGTTAATACAACCTAGAGTGTTAATTAGAGAAAAGTCTCGGTTATTCAATCTAGGGATTAGACGTTATTATCTTGAATAGGGATAATAACATAACTTAGGGATCTCTACGGAACAAGTTGAATGAATAAATCGTCCGATTCGGAGCCAGAATAACAAGTAAAGTCTAGGTGGATTTTTCCTTAGGTATTGTCTTAAGTAAATCGATTTTCCCCAAAAGTAATTCCCCAATTCTTTTCTTTGTGAGTTCATAGTTTAGATAATTAGTTAATTAAAACAAAACCTCTTTATTCTTAGGCTAGATAATAAAAAGACAGTCATTACTAGTACTTTTAGTTCCTTTGGGTTCGACAATCCGGTCTTGCTAAAACTATACTACTGTTCGATAGGTACACTTGCCTACATCGCAATAATAGTTAGTTGAAGAATGAGTAATTATAAATATTTAAAACCTATCACAAAATCACGCGATCAAGTTTTTGGCGCCGTTGCCGGGGAGCTAAGATATTAGGAACGCTCAATTTTTATTACTTTAGCCATTTATTTTTCTTGCAATTTAATTTAATTTTATTATTAGTTATTAACTTAGTTTTTCTTTCTCTTGGCAGGTTTTTATAGTTTATTACTAGAAGAAACCGTCAGGACCATTACTTTTTAACGGAGAAATCGATCGTACAGTTCACAGAAATCAAAGAGAAATAACACGAAGCTTACGATACACAGACAATGAGCAAGAAGACGATACTCAACCCCCAATCGAAGAGATGGCTGAAAACCAAGACAATCAGCTACCTCTTGCAATCGCGGCTAATCAAAATCCTACTCCATGCACTATGTATGATTATGCTAAACCTTTTTTAACAGGAATTGAATCTAGCATAGTTATACCTACTGTAGCTGCAAATACTTTTGAATTAAAACCTAACACTATTCAAATGATACAGTAATTTGTTCAGTTTGATGGTTTGCAGGATGAAGATCCCAACGCTCACTTAGCAAACTTTCTAGAATTTTGCGATACATTTAAACTCAATGGCATTTCTGATGATGCTATTCATCTTCGGTTATTCCCTTTTTTATTAAGGAACAAAGCTAAATAGTGGTTGAACTCATTACCACGAGGGTCAATTACTACTTGGGAACAAATGACCGAAAAATTCTTACTAAAATATTTTCCGCAGGCTAAATTGGCTAAATTACGTAATGATATCTCTTCTTTTGTGCAGATGGATTTAGAAACCCTCTACGATGCATGAGATAGATACAAGGACTTACTAAGAAGGTGCCATCACCATGGGTTACCGTTTTGGCTCCAAGTTCAAACATTCCACAATGGTCTAAATCCTCGACTCAGCAAATGGTTGATGTAGCTGCTGGCAGAACCATCAATAATAAAACACCTAAAGATGCCTATGAGTTTATTGAGGAGATGTCACTGAATAAGTATTAGTGGCAAGTCATAAGGACAAAGCCAACGAAAGCAGTTGGTGTTTATAATGTCGATTCAGTCACCATGTTGTCAAATCAGGTAGAACTCTTGAATAAAAAGATTGATGGTTTTCTTAGTTCTTTACAGGTTCACCCAGTAATGCAGTGCGAAGCAAGTAGCGGTGGAACAAGCCATTCGGAATACCAACTTTATGGCCATAACATGGATAAAGAGCAACTAAACTACATGGGAAATAATCCTCGACCTCAAAACAATCCATTTAGTAACACTTACAATGCAGGTTGGAGGAACCATCCCAATTTTTCATGGGGAGGCCAAGGAAATCAAAGACCACAACATCCTCCGGGTTTTCAGCAACCATACTACCAACAAGAAAAGTAGCTGAACCTTGAAGAGATGCTCTCAAAGTTTATATCGGTGTCAGAAACTCGTTTCCAGAACACCGAGATAGCATTTAAGAATCAACAAGCATCGATCCAAGGGCTCGAAACTCAGATAAGCCAGCTATCCAAATTAATTTCAGAAAGACCACTAGGGAGTTTCCCTAGTAACACTCAATCAAAAGAGCATGTAGAAGCAGTTACACTAAGGAGTGGGAAAGTGTTAGCGGAAACTGAAAAGAAGCTATCACAAGAAGCCGTGATAAGTAAAAGAGGGAAAGAAAAAACTAAAAATAGTGACAAACGAGTGCCAAAAGAATATAAACCTCCAGTTCCGTACCCAGCAAAATTGAAAAAAGATCGTATTGATGCGCAATTCGGTAAGTTTCTTGAACTTTTTAAGCAACTACATATCAACTTACCTTTTGTTGAAGCCATCTCGCAGATGCCTACATACGCAAAATTTTTGAAGGAGCTTCTAACAAATAAAAGGAAATTCGAGGACTTGGCTACAGTAGAACTCAACAAGGAGTGCTCAACCATACTCCAAAATAAGTTGCCAACCAAACTGAAAGATCCAGGGAGTTTTACTATCCCTTGCTTAATTGGTAGTCTAAATGTTAAGAAAGCACTAGCTGATTTAGGTGCTAGCGTTAATTTGATGGCATATAAAATATTCAAACAACTTGGTCTTGGGGAACCTAAACCTACTAGGATGAGTATTCAATTAGCCGATAGATCTGTTAAACATCCTAGGGGCATTATAAAAGACATACTCATGAAAGTAGATAAATTCATATTTCCTGTTGACTTTGTTGTGCTTAACATGGATGAAGATGTGGAAGTGCCCTTAATTTTAGGGCACCCATTTTTTGCCACTGCTAGGGCTGTAATCGATGTGGGTGACGATAAATTGGCACTTAGAGTAGGTGACAAGGAGATTATCTTTAAAATTTATGATGCTATGAGGTTTTCTAGGGAACAGGATGATTCATGTTATTTTATTAACTCTATTGATCATACTACTCAAGACTCTTTTCAAAAAATTATACAGTAGGGCACATTGGAACTGTATCTAGCTTAAGAAGAGGAGACATATGATGAACCTAATGAGCACTCTTCAAAACAAGTAGAATATGAGTGCATTAAGCTAAACAATGAACTTAAGCAAAAACCTTCTATTGAAGAGCCTCCCAAACTGGAACTTAAACAATTACCAAATCACTTGGAGTACGTATTCCTTGGAAATAACTCTACATTACCAGTTATCATTGCTTCTAACTTGCAACCCAATGAGAAAGAGGAATTAATCCAAGTATTAAAAGAAGATAAAAAGACCATAGCTTGGAAAATTTCTGACATTAAAGGAATCAGCCTTTATTTTTACACCCACAAAATTATGATGGAAGATGAATACAAACCGTGCGTGCAAGCTCAAAGACGACTGAACCCCAACATAAAGGAAGTTGTAAAAGTCGAGGTAATTAAACTTCTAGATGCTGGGATTATTTATCCTATTTCTGATAGTTCTTGGGTAAGTCCAGTGCAGGTTGTCCCTAAGAAAGGCGGCATGACGGTTGTGACCAACGAGAAGAATGAATTAATCCCAACAAGGACAGTCACAGGATGGAGAGTTTGCATTGATTACAGGAAACTGAATGATACCATAAGAAAAGATCACTTCCCCTTGCCATTCATTGACCAAATGTTGGAAAGATTATCCGGGCACATGTTCTACTGCTTTCTAGACGGACTCCCGGGTTACTTCCAAATCCCAATAGCTCTTAAAGATCAAGAAAAGCGGACATTCACATGCCCATATGGTACGTTCGCTTATCGTACCATGCCTTTTGGATTATGTAATGCTCCTGCCACTTTTCAGCGTTGTATGATGGCCATATTCAACGAACTCGTAGAAGATATCATGAAAGTATTTATGGATGATTTCTCGGTATTCGATAACTCTTTCCATCTCTTCCTTAAAAATTTAAAATGAGTTTTAATAAGATGTGAGGAAACGAACCTTGTGCTTAACTGGGAGAAATGCCACTTCATGGTTCAAGAAGGTATTGAATTAGGGCATAAAATTTCTAGTAGAAGGATTGAGGTGGACAAATCTAAAATAGAAACAATCGAAAAATTACCGCCTCCTAGTTCGGTGAAGGCTATTAGAAGCTTTTTAGGACATGCTGGTTTTTATAGAAGATTTATTAAGGATTTTTCTAAAATAGCTAAGCCTTTGACTAAATTGCTAGAAAAAGATATACCTTTCAATTTCAATCAGGAGTGCTTAAAAGCATTCAATATTCTAAAGGATAAATTAATTAATGCTCCAATTAAATTGCACCTGATTGGAATTTACCATTTGAATTAAAGTGTGATGTGAGTGACTGTGCAGTAGGTGCAGTACTGGGACAGCGGAGAGATTATGCTAGCAAAACTTTGACAACGGTACAAGAGAATTATACCACTACGGAAAAAGAGTTGCTAGCTGTGGTTTTTGCATTTGATAAATTTCGATCATATCTCATATTGTCTAAAGTTGTTGTGTACACTGACCATTCTGCCCTTCGTTACCTTTTAACTAAAACTGATGCAAAACCTCGACTCATTCGATGGATTCTCCTATTGCAGGAATTCGACTTAGAAATTAAGGATAAGAAAGGAGCTGAAAATCTCGCAGCTGATCACCTGTCCAGGCTTGAGAACTCCAATACCAGAGAACTAGATGAAGTTGAAATAAATGATTCGTTCCCTGAAGAACAATTTTTTGCTATATCTGACTCCGAGGTACCTTATTTTGCAGACATCGTGAATTTTTTAGTCGCTAACATTATCCCAAAAGGGTTAACACACCAGTAAACAAGGCGATTCTTTAATGATGTGAAACAGTACTTTTGGGACGACTCCTTTCTGTTTTGTAGATGTGCAGATCAAATCATTAGAAGATGCGTTACAGGATCAGAAACATCAAAAATATTGGAACATTGCCATTCAGGGCCAACCGGAGGACACTTTAGTTGAACTAAGACCGCACACAAAATACTTGAATCAGGTTTTTATTGGCCTTCGTTATTCAAAGACACTAACAGGTATGTTACTTCATGTGACAAATGCCAACGGACAGGTAACATACCTAAACATGATGAAATGCCTCAAAACTATATGCTTTCATGTGAAATATTTTACATTTAGGGTATCGATTTCATGGGCCCATTCCCCAGTTCATTTGGGAATAAATACATCTTAGTAGTAGTTGATTACATGTCCAAATGGGTGGAAGCCCAAGCTCTACCTACTAATGATGCTAGAGTGGTAGTACGTTTCCTTAAGAAACTCTTCTCGATATTCGAAACACCTAGAGCAATTATCAGTGCCAGGGGCACTCATTTTTGTAATACCCAATAAGAAATACAGAGTTCTTCATAGAACAGCCACCCTATACCATCCTTAAACTAATGAACAAGTTGAATTAGCAAAATAAGAAATCAAATGGATCTTTGAAAAAACAGTAGAATCAAACAGAAAAGATTGGGCAATGAAAGTAGATGATGCCTTTTGGGCTTACAGAACTGCTTTTAAGACCCCCATAGGGACATCACAGTACAGACTTGTTTATAGAAAAGGTTGTTAACTACCATACGAACTAGAGCATAAAGCATTTTGGGCTATCAAATTTCTAAACATTAATCCCGAACTTGCAGGAAAAAGCAGGTTGATGCAGCTGAATGAGCTTGATGAGTGGCGGGCCAATGCATACGAAAATTTACGCCTATTCAAGGAAGCAACAAAGCGGTGCCATGACACTTGGTTAAAGCAACGAAAGCAATTTCAAGTTGGAGATCTTGTCTTACTATATAACTCAAGACTCAGATTGTTTCCTGGGAAACTCAAATCACGATGGTCAAGGCCTTTTTTAATTTAATCTGTTCTTCCATATGGCACAATAGAGGTGAGTCACCCGTCATACGGTACTTTCAAAGTAAATGGACATCATCTCAAACTTTTTAATGGTGAGAATTTTAAAAATGATGGAGAGGAGCTACGACTCCACAAACCGCCCTGAATAAACCAACAAGGTAACAGTCGAGCTTAGACTATAAACAAGTGCTTCTTGGGAGGCAACTCGAGTACTAACGATTTTAAATTATTTAAATTTCAAATTTTAAACATTTAGGTCACTAACAGAGTATTTGAAGCACAGGTTCCCAACTCCACACGGCCGATCACACGATCGTGCTTATGGCCGTGTGACCACCACGGATAGAAACAAGGCCGTACGAGACGGCCGTGCGAAAATAGGCTAAAAGTTATCCTTCCCAACACGGGATGCGATAAGTGGCCACGGACATGTGACTTGGCCGTGGTCAAATCTGCCAAACGAACACGGACATGAGACGCGCCCATGTCTAGCACCTGTGGACCACATTGTCAGAATGACACGGGCATAAGAAAACTTACACGACCGTGGGAGAAGCGAACCATGCAAAACACGGCCGTGTGACATGATCATGTAGCCACACGACCTATACACACGGGCGTACGAGAAGGCCGTGTGACGATATCACAATTCATGACGAACACGGATGGGACACGAGCCTCACGGGTGTGTGCACCGGCCGTGCCACTTGAAAACTAGAATAATTATCTTATTTTATTTTTATTTTATTAAGTTTTTAAGATTTATTTGTTTTCCTTTTAAAAACGGCTTACCTTCAGAGTCAAGCTTGCCATCCAGAGTTATTTCCAATACTCGATCTCGCCAATCCAAGAATATCATCCATTCTTAATACAGGAAGTTTCACTTCTCCCCCTATCTTCTTTTTATACTTTAATATCTATCTTTGTACATTGAGGGCAATGTACATCTTAAGTGTGGGGGGTATTTATTTCATTATCAGAAAAATCCCTGAATGATTGCCTTATTCTCTTGAAAAGATTTCATATCATATTTAGGATAAATTTTAATTAATTTATGATTTTGATTGATATATCTTGAATTAAAACATAGGCAATTATACATTGATTGTTTAAACTTTAAGACATTAGAGAATCAAGCATGATGATTTGATTTTTAAGAATTCAAAATCTTAGGCTGTTTCCCCAAAGTTTAGGTATTACTTTGAATTGGAATTCATAAGTTTTTAACATCAAAAAGCGATAATTTTTGTGAGATTTTTTAGCCTTTTGAGCATCTATTAATTCTTTCATGCTCACTCTTATTATTGCTTTGAGTGCGTCAGTATTGAACTATTATTCTAGAACTTGCTTGATTATACATGTTGAGACCACACCATTTGATTTGATATGTCAAAATAATTAAGGCACTTAGGATTAACCCACTCATGCCATGAAAAGCCTACCTCCACGATTAACCCCTAGTAAACCCCCTTGAGCCTAACAAACCATTCTTTGTATTACCCTTAATATTAACCCTTAACCCATTATTGTTGAAACCCCTAAGTTAATCCCTTTTTTGTTGAGATTTGAGTTACATGGATTGCTTAGCTATGTTTTGTTCTTAATAGTTAGTCTATGTTATTTAACTTGTTCTTAAAAAAAAACTATGTATATTTATTACTAATTCCATATTCTGAGAAAAAGCTCTATTGTACGCAAGTTAAGATTAACTCTTTTTCTAGTTAGGAAATTTTTCAATTCAACCTCGATTCTAACCCTTTCCTTCAGCTTGTGACCACACCCCCTAACCAAGCCTCATTACAACCCTCTAAAGACCTTTTGATTAATGTATCATCTTAAATTATAGTGGTGGAGATTTGATTTTCATGCAAGCCTATGGTAATGACTTTTCATTATTGACTATTGAATGCTTCATTTATTGTCCTTAAACACCTCGAGTGATTTGAGTGAATCTTTAGTGAGGATGTAAAACTCTGTGATATTTTGAATCAAAGGTAATTACTTAGATGAGGGGAGACAGCTATGTTTGCATGAATAAAATGCTCAACTTAGAATGTTTGGAACTTTTATGTTATTTTAGTTGAATTCTCAATGTATGATTACTTATGGATTAATGTGAGATATTATCGATAGAAATTATAAGTTGAGAAGAATTTATTTTGATTATGAGTTGAGAATTTTGCTTGAGGACAAGCAAATGCTTAAGTGTGGGGGTATTTGATAAACCGTAAATTATACATATTTTTACCCCATGTTTAATGCATTTTATGGATGATTTCCCATTAGAATTGGTGAATTCGATGCTCCTAATGCTTTAATTTCATGTTTTATACTTAGGAGAGCATAGGAGAGTGAAAGGAATGAGAAATGGCCAAAAAACGGAAAAAATGGGCCAAAGTACGAAATCAACATGGCCTGGACCTCCTTACACGGGCAGACCACACGGCCATGTCAATTTGGCAGGCTCGAACACGGCCTAAAGTAATCGAACATGGGTGTGTACCACGGGCGTGTCCCTACCGAACCCAAGTTGAGTCCAAACCGGAAAAGGCTAATTTTGTGCGCTTTTAGGCATTCCAAAGCCTATAAATACACCCTAGAGGAGGAAGAAAAGGACACGGAGAATAGGAAGTAAGGAATTACTCCAATGAAGCCGATTGATCTATCTCAGAAGTCGGATTCATCATCAAGGCTGAAGATCTCTCCTCAATTTCCCTTCAGGAGTTTTGGGTTTTCTTTATGTTTTTTATTCTTTATTCTTCTGAGATGTTTTCTTATTTAGTTATGAACTAAAACCCCTAAATACCTAAGGGGAATGAAACCTAGGACAAATCTTGTTATTATTTTCTGAATCGCATGATAAATATTTAACTTGTTCTTAATTATGTGTTCTTAATTCTTGTTTTGATATCCCGGGACACTGATTCAAGACAAGCTCTTATTCAGAGGAGGAATAGACCCTGTCTAAGAATACATTCGTCATAACTAAGCGGAGTTGATTGCGCGCCTAGACATAGGGTGACAAGATTATGCTAGATTAAGGTGAAACCTAAGAAGGGGATTCATAGATCGAGTTAATGCAACCCTAGAGTGTTAATTAGAGAAAAGTCTCAGTTATTTAATCTAGGGATTAGACGTTATTAGTCTTGAATAGGGATAATAACATAACTTAGGGATCTCTACGGAACAAGTTGAATGAATAAATCGTCCGATTCAGAGCCAGAATAACAAGTAAAGTCTAGGTGGATTTTTCCTTAGGTATTGTCTTAAGTAAATCGATTTTCCCAAAAAGCAATTCCCCAATTCTTTTCTTTGTGAGTTCTTAGTTTAGATAATTAGTTAATTAAAACAAAACCTCTTTATTCTTAGGCTAGATAATAAAAAGGCAATCATTACTAGTACTTTTAATTCCTTTGGGTTCGACAATTCAGTCTTGCTAAAACTATACTACTGTTCGATAGGTACACTTGCCTACATCGCAAAAATAGTTAGTTCAAGAACAAGTAATTATAAATATTTAAAACCTATCACGAAATCACGCGATCAGTAGTGAATAGTATCTTTAAAGAAAAGCAGTAGGAAGTTAGAGAGAATAAGAATCAAAGTGCGCAACGAAAGTGTGATGGTCAGTTTAGAAGTAGAAGTAGCAAATTCTTTGATTAAGCAAGTAACGTGTTAGCAAGGAATTTTGAGGACAAAATTCTTTTTAAAGGGGGAGAATTGTAACACATCAAAATAGGGCCTAGGAGTTTTAGGGTTAATTTAGGAATTTTAACCTTAGAGTGTTCAAAATTTTGTGGCATGGTATATCAATAATGTTTTCGATTATGGTTTTTAGAAAAGTAAATCAATTTCTAAAAATGAGTCTTAAACACATTTAACTTTGAAAAAAGGTCAGTTTTGTAAAAGAGTCAAAACTTAGAGTTTTTAAGAGACAATTAGACCATATTTTAAAATCCAATCTAAAACCCCCATTTATAGATTTTAAAATCTCAAACCTTCCATTCGGAGTAATACTCTTTTACCAACTTTAATAAGAAGTAAAACAAGTTAAATAAAATAATCTCAAATGAATTTAACTTAATTGAAAATTAGTTTAGATATAAAACACTAAATAGATTAAAACTTCCTACAAAGAGTTGCAAACAGCAACAGATGTAAGGCAACAAGTAATGGAGAATCAGGGAAGTAAGTGCTCAATTTGAATAGCAACCAACAACAATTAATAGCCTTTTGAAGAAGCAAATGAGCCAGCAAAATAGAAAAATAAGAGTAATTTTAGTGGTCGAAGTCTGAATTTTAGAATTATGGATGAGGCTTAATGGTTTGCAAAGTTGCCACTGATTTAATCCACAATTAATGTAACACCCCAAACCTGGCCTAGACGTTATGGTCGAATCTAGCGATGTCACATTGAAGTGTTTCGTAAAGCGTGATAACATTTGAAAAGCCCAATCTTTATTAAACCTCTTTGTGTGATCTAAAGATGATTTTAAAACTTATGTTCTATCAAAATTATTTTCTTTAAAACGTTTTCAATTTCAACATCTTGTTTGTAGCAGAAGCTCTTAAAACATGTTGTGCGAAACGGGGTATTTTGAAAAACATTTATCCTTTTGAAAACCCACGTCTTTTTCCTACTGCTAATAGTATTAAAGCAAGAGAAATATAAATCCCCAAATTAGAAATAAAATCCAAAGAGGCCTTATTACATAAAAATACCCAAATTAAACTACTTATAAATTAAAAGATAAATATGGAAGCGTAAGTTGTTGTGTGGCCATCTTCGAGTCCCTCGCAGCACTGATCCGCCTAAGGATTACCTGCACAGATAAGTAGAAGGGCGAGTTTATGAAAACTCAGTGTGTAATCCCTTAAACCAGACAGTCAAAAACAAGCATAGTCTGGGCCTAAGCCCATATCAGAAACAGTGACAATATCAGTTTGGGCTTTAGCCCATCTCAATACAGAATCAGTCATGTGTTTGGGCCTTAGCCCATTGCAGTAAAAGTAAACAGTGCAGTAATAATAAACAGTATGCAAGTCCTACCCATCCAGCCTTTACACTCCATCTCCGTCCAACCCTACACTCCACGTGGGGATATAATCAACCCACCCATCCCTACACTTCAGAATTAGTACCGATTGTGCCACTAAACAGTTTTTGCAGCAGAGCTGCCAGTACAGTATACTTCCTCCAATCATATAAAACCCATTCCCATGCAATGCATCATGCCACATGTCATGTTATGTCATAATATTATACATGTACTCAACACAGTTACAATAGGATGCTAAAATATAAACATATATCACATAGGGGCAAAACAATCATTTTTACCACATAAGGGCAAAACTGACATTTTATCATATGAGGGCAAAACAATCATTTTACCATTTAAGGGAAAAAGAGTCATTTTATCACGTAAGGGCAAAATAGTTATTTTATCATATAAGGGCAAAATAGTTATTTTATCATATAAGAGCAAAATAGTCATTTTATCACATAAGGGTAAAATAGTCATTTTACCATATAAGGGCAAAACAGTCATTTTACCACATGAGGGAAAAATAGTCATTTTATCACATAAGGGGGTCTAGTTCACTTACTGACCCCACAGTAGGTCCACAGTCGTCTCGGGTGACCCGTGCAAACCATAACAGTCAAACAGTGAAAATGGGCCTAAGGCCCATATTACGGGCCCATGTAGGCCCACAAGCCCGTGTGGCCCACAAAGCCCAAAAATGGCCTTGGCCGTGTGACCTACACAGCCTGGCCCAATATTCTCCACATGTCCTCGTGGGTCCATACGGTCCATTTCGGCCCATCATGGCCCAAATCAGCCTTAGACCATGAAGTCACTCATGGTGGCCTTTACGATCTTACGCCCACGTTTAGGCGTGGGAATTACCACACGAGCGAGCGCACGCTCATGTGGTGCCGACGGTCACTTATTTCGGCTTTTACCGATTTACAAGCATGGCAGTGTGGTTACACACTTGTTAGGATTCCAGATACGAATGCTCCTGAAAATCCTCACACCTAAACAAATGACAATTTCATGCCCAACATTAGCCATGCCTAGAACCGATCATGCAAGGACAATCCCCAACCGAAATTATTAACTATACTTGTAAGAGTATGCCCAAAGATCAATCACGAGATGGTTGTAATAACATACTTGGTTTATCATGTTTATTAATATAAGGCGTTGCCATTATTATTTCAGTTTCTTTTCTGTGTGCATAAATAAACTGTTTTATAATAATGTCCTGAGAATAATATGATTATTCTTAAAAGATCCTTAGTCAAGTATTATTGTTGGCTAGGACAATAATAATGCATTAAGACTAACATGTAGTTGATTGATGATAAAGAGTTGTCATTGATATGGAGTGTCAGAATCAATGCATGAATATGTGTGTTAGAGAACAACATATTGGATTGACCCGCTATGAGTACGTTTCTTGGATTATTATGTAATTGTCACATCATTACTCATAGTGATTAATATGTATATGATTCTCATACTTGAGATCATCTTTATCCCACCATCGTGAGTTGTATATTTTGATACAGTCAAACAAACATCGTAACTGGTTGTTTTATAAAGACTGATGTTGGATATACCACAATATATGTTGAGGGATATAGTTGATCAATATAGGATAAGTCCCTCCTACATAATGGGAGTAATATCTCAGGCCACTTGATTGAGTGAGGCTAGAAATGCATGGCCATGCTCAAATAAGTTGATATGAGATGTCATACTTATTTGTGTATCATAGTCTACTCAAGGTATCAAGAAACATGGGATGGACTATGCAAGTGTGACTATTCCATGACTTGTGTCCATTCCAAAGATATAGGACTTAAGGATTAATGCATGAAAGGTTAATCACAAAAGGTTATGTCGAATCATGGGTTCTTGTAACTTAGGTAGCATTGATGCATTGCTAGATGCCACTCATTGTTTGTAACATTAGATTCGTTCTAATATTACTGCTAACGTTACAAGAACCTATAGGGTCACACCCTATGGTTGAAATGAATGAGGTAAAACATAGTTGGTATATTGTTTGGTTGTCACATGAATTAAATTAATTATAGAATTAATTTAATTGGGCAATCAAATTGTTGAACATACTATATGTACAAGGATGTTGTACACATAATCGAACATAATTTTATTGATATATGAATTTAGTTCAGTATATAAGTTTAAATAAATATAGTTTACCAAATCTTTATTTTAATTAATGTAAATATAATTTTTCGGTTAAACATTATTATATTTATTTGAATGATAATTATTATGTTCAGATTAATTTTGATGAATTAAAATTCGTTATAAATATATACCAATTAAAAGGGAGTTATATATAGAAAGGGTAAAAACCCTAAAAAGCATATATAAAAACTAGCCCGAAAATATGCAATGTGGTCTAGCAGTTGTTTAGCAAAATACTCTCTGAAAATAGTTTTCTGAAATTTCTACCGTTCATTGTCAATCGGGTGGACTACATAGAGGCTGACATCGGAAAAGGTTGCGGCTTGGTTCGATAGTGGTTCAAGATTCTCTTGCCTAGGCGTCATTGTCTACTCGATTGAAGTTTGGTAATTTGAAACCCTTTTTATCACCCGGATTCGTTCCTTACACATGGATCCTTGGTTTGGATCACCGGAATGTTTTAATATTTTATTTTTCCGCTGCGCCTTGGAGGCACCGGCGTTCCAACAATACTTACTTCCACTGCTTCAACTGTTGTAGCCTTCAAATCCGCAGTTAAACCAAGTCCGATGCGATTCGATGCTGCCAACAAGGTTTTTGCATCTGCCCAGGCTTGAACCTAAGACTTCTCAGACACTTCCCAGAGCCCTTAACCATTGAAGCAGACATGGATTTGTGCCACTCTATTACACAACTAAACATTTATGTGCTGCCTCCTAAGTGTTCCCATGCTCAAGACCTAATACTTCTAAGCCCAAATTCGGGGCGTTACAATTAAGATAATTAAAAAAGAATCATGCTGATAACGTGTTATAAAATAAAAGACAGAGAATAAAGAATAAAGAGAATGGGAAAGCAAAGAGAGCGTATTTTTATTGATCAATCAGAATCTTTACAAAACTTGTCCAAAGTTTCTATTTATAGGCATAATAAGTATAAATGAAGTAGAGATCTACTTCTAATGACTACTAAAATTCAAAGTACATCAAAACTTATCTTGATCTTGATGGATATCCACTTAATAAGAAATTCATAACACCATTTATTTTTCCTTAATTGTTAATTTTTTTTGAGGTTTTTCTCAATTTGTTTGACAATTTTTTATATTCCTCTATCTCTTTCACATAATTTAAAAATTAAAATAAATATAAATATTTTTTAATTTACATATTTTATATAATTCTCTCTATATATTTTTATTTTAGAATTCTTTTGGGAATTTTTATTTTTTCCTTTTTTAATATTTTAGGAAAATAAAGTTTGGATGATGTGGCATGTTGAGAGTGCCTTGTCACTCTTTTTAACATCACTAACAACTAGGGCAAATTGATAAGCGATTGAAATTTCTAGGTACCAAACAGATACAAAAAGTTTTTAGATACCAAAATAATAATTGGATGCAACTTTGGAGGGCAAATAGTACATTAAAATTAAAATTAGAGTTTTATTGATGAATAAAAATAATAGAACAATCAATTAAACTATAGGTAGAATAATAAAGGATTCATGTTTAAATCTTGAATAACATAACTACTTTTACTCCATTTTGTTAGACTAGCTTTTAAAAGTTAAATTTTAATTACTATATAACTCTAATTAAGATGATTAAAATTCTATTCAATTAATAACTCTACTTTATATAAATTATAATTATCACATTTTATTTTTATATTTTATGCTTATAGTTCTATGCAAGTAATAATTTTATTTTAAAATTAGGAAAATTTTGTTTACATCAAAATTTTTAAATAATAATTAAAATTAAATTATAATTATTTTTAAATGTCTAAATATCACAATTTTTATTAAATTATAATAAATTTTAGATGTATAATTATTAAAACTTTCTATTTTACCTGAATTTTTTAAATATTTATTTAGTAATATGATAGAAAATAAAGGATATTCTCATTGTTTTAAAATTTTTCTTAACTTGTACTTTTATAAATATTATAAATAAATAATAAAATAAAACACTTAGAATCTAATTTTAAATTTATTTGATTATTTTTATTCAATTTCTTTGGTAAATGATGAGATAACTTCAAGCAGATAAGCCTAAGATCGTACATTTAAATCTTCGTCCGGAAGTTTACACTTAAACTAAATATATATGTTTTTTATATTTTTAATATTTGGTTTTTTATATCTTATTCTTTATCCATAGAGTTCTAAACCCATAAATCAAAAAATAATATACATTTTCGATAAATTTAAACTGATGTTTTATTATTATTATAGCAACAATGATACAATTGAATTAAAGTTTATCCAATTTAATATTTATATAATATTAAAATTATACATATATTGTTTAATTTTTTAATAAACCAATAAAACTCAATTTAATCTCTCATTACAGCTTATAAACTATAGAACTCTTTGTCGGCTATAAATATAAGAGGGATTGGAAATGCATGGTTCAATCCTGAAGTTTTGAATATGAGAGTGGAAGTTCCATTCACTATTAAAAATACGTCAAGGTGAAGTGACATTTTGGTATGTTTCAAGCATGCAACCCAAATTATACATCAAAATATTCTTAAAAATTATTGTTAGATTATTAGCTGTGCAGCTTGCAATGTCACAACATTAATGTTGCAAGTGATATTTTGGTTTTAGGTGTTTGACAATTTTAACTTGTAATTTTTATTATTATTCCAAGATAAAATAACAAATATAAGATTTATGTGGGATTATCATTTTCCTTAATTGAAGACAATTATGATTGTTTGACATAAGTATAAGGAGATGATTAAGGGATTTGGATATTCATTAAATCTTATATTTCTTTGCAGGATATTATGAGTTATGATTAGTGATGGTCGCTAAAGCTAATTAAAAATTTGATTAAGGCAAATGCACCTACCGAACAGTAGTATAGCTATGGTGAGACCGAAAATATCGTATCCACGAGGACTAAGAGTACTAGAAATTACTATCTTTTTATTATCTAGCCTAACAATTAAGAGAATTTTTATTCTAAAACTAATTATCTAATTAACTAAGATTGCGACAGAGATTAAAGTTGGAAAATACTTTTGGAAAACATTTGGAGAAGGCAACACCCAAGGAAGAATTCACCTAGACTTCACTTATTACCTCTGAATTACATGATTTATTCACTTGACTTAATCCATAAGAATCCTTGATTTATGTTAATATCTCTCTCGAGACTAAAAACAACTGACTTTAGGTTGATCAATCGAAACCTCAAAACTTGGAAGACAACAAAACATAAAGAAACCCAAAGAACTTCTAGGAAATTGGATGGAAATATTCACTCTTGATGTAGATCCTTCTTCTAAGCTGATCCCGATGGCTATTCTCGAGTATTTTCTACCTTCTATTCTCTGTGTCCCCTTCAATCCTCTTCTAAGGTGTTTATATAGACTTTAGAATGCCTCAAAACCCTCAAAATTAGCTTTTTTCGAGTAGAATTATACTTGGGCTCGACAGGGACACGGCTGTGTGCCACGCCTGTGCGAGGGCGCTCAGGCCGTGTGTAATTCTGACTTGGTTTAGTGTCGATATGGCCATGACACACGGGCATGTGGTCTACCCATGTGTCACACATGGGCGTGTGGATCACCCATGTGGAAGTGCCTAGGCCGTGTGAAACACTGATTTAGGCCCAATTTGTCCATTTTTTGCCCGTTTCTTGCTCTTTTTGCTATCCTAAGCTCTCCTGAGTTTAAAACATGAAATTAAAGGATTAGGAGCATCAAATTCAATGAAACCAAGGAAAAATCATCCATAAATATGCCAAGCATGGGGTAAAAATATGTATATATTATGGTTTATTAATTAGTTGATTTTACAAATCAATAAAAAAGGAAGTTGCATCCTATATGTTTATTCTATCTGATATCATGTACATCTGAATACAATTTGATTGTCATATTTTTAACATTCTAATAGTGTGTTTCTAGATTCAGGAGGAAGGCGCCTTACCACTAGAGTTGCTTGAGACAATTTCCATGTTTGAGATGTTGACAATTTATTGATTGATATTTATAGTTAAGGTTGATTATATGGATGATATCTAGTCCATTAATAAATATCATATCACTTGGGGAAACATATTTGAGGATTGGACTAGATTGTATTGGATTGGATCAGCTTTATTTAATCTCATGAATTAAGAAAGCTAGATTGAATTGAAATATTGAAGTCTTAGCTGCCAAGAATTCTTATTTACCTTGTTTCTTATTATTATATTTTATTTAACTAGTTAATATGTTGTTTTGTAGGGATTGTGATAGATCTTCTCTATGTTAGCAAGTCTCGAACAACATTATATAATTAATAGACTTGTATAGGTGTATGTACCTAGAATTGAGAGCATTAAATATTTTCAAGTGGGGAACTGTAACACCCTTAACCTATATTCATAGCCGGAATAGGGTTACGAAGAATTATCGTAAAAATGTAACATAGAAGCATACATTTTAAAACATTAAAATCAACATAGCATATTCCATTCATATACATGCATATCATCCCTTAATCGATCCTTCGAAGCCTTGGAAACCATTTGGAAATGATTTGGGACTAAATTGGAAATATTTGAAACATGTAAGAAAATGTTAGAAATTTTAAACTACAAGGGTCACATGGCTGACACACACACCCGTGTCTCAGGCCATGTAACAAACGAAATAGGGACACACGGCCGTGTCCCAACCTGTGTCCGTGCCCATGTAACTCTTTGAGTTGGGTTACACAGCCAAGCCACACGCTTATGTGACAGGCTATGTAACACTCGAAATGGCCTCACATGCCCGTGTGCCAAGCCGTGTGCTAGGCCGTGTAACTGCTTGACTTGAAACCTTTAAAACCTACAAGGGACACTTGGCTGAGACACACTCCCGGGTCTTAAGCCGTGTGGATAAGAAATTGGCCAAAATTAAGCCATTTCCTTCACCCACTTCAAGCATATACCTACAAGGCGTTTGCACCCATAACCAAGGCCTCAAAACATGTATTAAATGACCAATTCTAATGACCAAATCTCATTCAACAAATATGCCATATAGACACCTCAATCACAATCAAACAACCTCACCTAACCATATGTATTACTACACTTAAAACATTTATAGCTAATTCAATTTTCATCTTAAGGCATATCATACTTGCGGCCACAAGTAGCTCAACATAACATACCATTTTAATGGCCTAACAACAATCAACCAATATGCCCTTCATAGACACCACAAATATATCCAACATCAACAACTAAACATGTAATATTGATCCATTTCTAGCATAGCACCTAATTCATTCTCAAGCCAAAACAATTCACAAGTGTTCATTTTCATACCATTCTAATTGTACCAAAAAGATTCCTACTTACAACCTTAATAAAATACCTAACAACTTAGTTTAGTATATTGACATATTGTACCAAAACAACCTATATAGCCACATATACATGCCCCTACCCTAAGAGAGACAAGAACTACCAACATCGATGGATAGTGTGAGCCGAAGGTTCGATCCATCCAAAAGTCAATAACAACGATCTATGAAACAATCCACAAAAACTAATAATATAACACCCTAAATTTTAGGGCTAGAAGTTTAGGGTTTTAAAATTAAGGTCAATTAAGAGGGTGTGTTATTGTGTTTAGTGATGCATTTAAGTGTCAGAATGGGCCTGCTGGTCTGGTGGTTGAGTGAGTGTTAGTGAACCTTTGGGTTCTGGGTTCAAGTCTCTGTGTTCGCATTTTGGGAGCTTTTTTTTATTTTATTTTATTTTTAGTTGGTGATAATAATCATTTATTATTTTAATATTATGTATCAAACTAATTTTAGGATTTTTCTTTATTATTTTTTTCTCCTTAACGTGTTTTGTAATGCCCTAAAGATACCTGTTTATGTTATTATTATTATTTGACACACAACTATGTATTTGCTTTAGTGGTTAAGTGTTCTGGGTGTATGTGTGTGAGGTCCCAAGTTCAGGCCTCGACTTGGGAAAAATTTGAAATTTTTAATGATTGAAGCCTTAACCTTGCTTAAAGGGTTTAAGTAGAGTTGTTTGTAAAATAATGTCAAAATGGGCCTATTGGCCTAGTGGTTAAGTAGACTGGTGGTGTGAGGGAGGTCTTGTGTTCAAGTTTGTACTTGGGCATTGTTTTTGCTGCTAATGCCGTGTAGGTGTTTGAGAGGGACTGGAATACTGAAGTAGTGGAAATGGATGTGGTTTAGTAGGAGCAAAATAGGGGATTTGGGAGTTACCCAGTTATTTTTCTTCTCTCCTGCAAAAAGTCTCTGTCGTTTCCCTCTCCATTTTTTTCCCTTTACTGCTAAATTTTACCCTTCTTCTTTCTGAATCCACCTTTTTCCTTCCTTTCCCATTTCAACTTTGTTTTCAATTCATCATATTGCGTAACATAGAGTCACACTCATTCGATAAGCGATAATGTGCTTTAAAATTTTAGTTTTTAAGTTATTAATTGGGAAACCTTGGTTTAATTGTGTTGACAGCCAAAAATCGGGTGTGAAGGGCTGTGCTTGTGCCGTGTTATAGAGGGAAGCATCCGTAGTTCATAAGGTAAGGATTTTTTTTCTTGGAAGATGACTTTTTATTTTGGGATTAAGTTTAATTCGAAAGTTTAAGTGACTAATTGAGCGAAATCTTGGTCAATAATAGGTTTTGAAGTTTTCGTGGTGGCTTTAGCTTCGATTCAAAACCAGGTGTGTACTCGATTGCATCAAAAATGAGGTTTCAATAAAAGCCAAAAACCTCACTGTCGATGCCACACGGGCGTGTGGTCACCCGTATGGTAGGCCGTGTTCTCTAACATAGGCGTATGGTCACCCGTGTTGTAGGCCGTGTGCTCTAACATGGGCATGTGGTCACCCTGTTGTAGGCCGTGTGCTCTAACACAGGCGTGCGATCGATGAGGCCAGGCCGTGAGCACTAGACACTGCTATGTGACGGCCAGGTAGGCCGTGTGCGACACACGGGCTTGACCGATTTGGACTGTATAGGCCCCACGGGCATGTAGGCCCACACGGGTAAGCCACAAGGGCGTGTGAGATTCTAGGCAAGGTCGTGTGATCCATACGGCCAAGGCCAAATTAGGTTGTGTGGGCTACACGAGCGTGTGGGCTGACATAGGGAGACAATATGTGCGTGTGAGCCCATTTTCACTGCTTTGTTGCTAAGGTTGCACGGGCTGCCTAAGACGACTGTGAACCTACTGTAGGGTTGGTAAGCTTACCTAGACCCCTAATTGAATGAAATGACTGTATGACTTATCTATATGTATACATGTTATGGAGCATGATGATGTTTCACTGAACTGATATTGTATGTACTATTACCATGATATAGCATGTCAAACTGTAAATTTCACTGCATTGGGTTGGGGGTTGATTTTGTTCAGAAGAAGTGTACTGAAAGGCCTTGAGCCTAATTTACTGGCAGCTCAGCTGCAAATTACTGTCTAGTGCCGCACTCGGTACTTCTTGGAGTGTAGGGATGGGTGGGTTGATTATATCCCCACATAGAATGTAGGGTTGGACGGAGATGGTGTGTAGAGGCTGGCTGGGTAGGATTTTGTGATTGCATATCTGTTATTGCTACTGGTATGTTGATGGGCTAAGGCTCAACTGCATGACTAATTCTGTACTGAGATGGGCTAAGGCCAATCTGAAACCGATACGATTACTGAAAGGGCTTAGGCCCAGACTGTGATCATGTGCATGCTGTCTGTTTGTTTATATGGGGATTACACATTGAGTTACGTAAACTAACCCCTTCAGTTTAATCTGTATAGGTAATCCCCAAACCTGACGGATCGGTGCAGCGAAGGACTCGTCGATGGCCACATGACCCCTTTTACACTGTTTCGTACTTATTCATGATTTTAAATTTTATTTGGGAATTTAATTGTAAATATGGCATTTATGGATTTTTATTTTAGTTTGGATTTCTTATTAGTTATGATTTATAGCTGCTAGAATGAGGAAAACTCAGGTTTTCAAAAGAATCAAACATTTTAACAAAATACTCACAAATACGCAAACCATTTTAAAAGCTTCCGATTGAAGAAATGTTTTGAAAAATTTCGATTGAATAAATAACACGATATTAGAATTAATAAGTAATAATAAAAAATTTCTAAACGAAATTTTTTTTAGCAAAGTTACGATTTTTAAACATACTACCATGTGACATCGCCCAATCCGGCCATAGAGTCCAGGCCGAGTTTGGGGTGTTACATTTAGTGGTATCAGAGTCAGGTTGCAAAACTTGGCTATGGATGTGGGTTTTTAATACGTGATTTTTTGGGAACTGATTTCTAAATGTTTTTACTAAAAGTGTGGTACATCGAGTCTCGGCGCCAATCCAGTAAGTTTTTTGAAACTATGAATTATTATAAAATTGTTTTTGATAGTATATCCTGAAACTGCTATAGGTAGTATATGTTAAGACTACTATAGATAGACTGTACTACAAACACCCAAAATAGGGTATACCGAGACTGTAGTAAAACTGATAGACATTGATTGACATTGCGATGTATGAAACAAACTTTACACTTCTGATACTGTTCTCATAAAATATCTGTTAATAAAATTGGAACTGTAAACTAATGCATAAAACTGTTAATAAAGATAAAATGCAATTAGACAATAAAACTAGAGTTACTCGCGGACAGGGTATAAGAGGTCGTGGTAGAGGTCGTAGGGGTGCTCGAGCTGGGTTTTCGTCACCTAACAATCTGCCTAATTTGGATACTAGTGAGACACCGGCTTCACCTGTGATTGAGACTGGATCTCATAATTGAGCGGTTGGGGACGACGCTCTGTCCCAGGCCATGTTGAGGATTTTAGATAAGGTCACTAGGCCCAATACTGGATCTAGAGGCCACAGGTCAGTTACAGAACGACTTCAGTCTAACAGAGTTGAGCTTTTCAAGGGGATTGCCGGAGTTTCCCCTAATGTGGCTGAGTACTAGATAGAGGCCATAGAGAGGATTATGGACGATCTAGACTGCACCCCCGAGCAGAAATTAAAGGTTGTTGTATCGTTGATATGTGATGAGGCATATCAGTGGTGGCTCACTGTTAAGGAGGGCACTTAGCCTGATCGACTGACCTAGGAGTTCTTTAAGACCACTTTCAAGGGGAAGTATGTGGGGGCCAATTATGTGGATGCCTGTAGGAGGGAGTTCCTAAATTTGACTCAGGGAGATAGATCGGTGGCCGAGTATGGGGCCAAATTTCTAAGATTGAACCGTTATGTGTGAGGTATGGTGGCGACTGAGTATGAGCGATGTGTTCGCTTCGAGGATAGCCTTAAGGATAATCTGAGGGTTCTGATAGCACCACAGAGGGAGCGAGACTTTGCTACACTGGTCGATAAGACGAAGATCGTCAAGGAAGTGAAGAGCGCTAAGCACCAGAACTGAGAGAGAGCTAGGCGCAAGAAGGAGTCAGAGCCCTCCAGTTTCAATCAGAGGCCTAAGAAAAAGGCCAGAGTTGATGGGCCGATTAGAGTTAGGGCTCCTATTGCAGCTACTGGACAGCCGCTGTGTACCGACTGTGGTAGACGCCTGATTGCGAGGTTTCGTGATAGGTTTCAAATATTTATAATTACTCGTTCTTGAACTAACTATTATCGCGATGTAGGCAAGTGTACCTATCGAACAGTAGTATAGTTTTAGCAAGACCGGATTGTCGAACCCAAAGGAACTAAAACTACTAGTAATGACTGTCTTTTTATTATCTAGCCTAAGAATAAAAGGGGTTTTATTTGTTTTAATTAACTAATTATCTAAACTAAGAATGTACAGAGAAAAGAATTGCGAAATTACTTTTTGGGAAAATCGATTGACTTGAGACAATACTTAAGGAAAAATCCACCTAGACTTTACTTGTTATTCTAGCTCTGAATCGGATGATTTATTCATTCAACTCATTCCGTAGAGATCCCTAAGTTATGTTATTATCCCTATTCAAGACTAATAACGTCTAATCCCTAGATTGAATAACCGAGACGTTTCTCTAATTACCACTCTAGGGTTGCATTAACTCGATCTAT
Source organism: Gossypium arboreum (assembly GCF_025698485.1). Taxonomy (NCBI): domain Eukaryota; kingdom Viridiplantae; phylum Streptophyta; class Magnoliopsida; order Malvales; family Malvaceae; genus Gossypium; species Gossypium arboreum. The sequence continues at coordinate 10,030,972 of NC_069071.1, forward strand.
GGATCCCCTTATTAGGTTCACCCTAATTCGGAAAAATCTTGTCACCCTATTTCTAGGCGCGCAATCAGCTCCGCTTAATTATGACAAAAGTACTTCTTAGACAGGGTCTATTCCTCCTCTAAATAAGACCATGTCTTGAATCAGTATCCTGGGATATCAAAACAAGAATTAAAAACACATAATTAAGAACTAGTCAAATATTTATCATACGATTCAAAAAATAATAACAAGATTGGTCTTAGGTTTCATTCCCCTTAGGTATTTAGGGGATTTAGTTCATAACTAAATAAGAAAACATCTCTGAAGAATAAAGAATACAAAACATAAATAAAACCCAAAACTCCTGAAGGGAAATTGAGGAGAGATCTTCAGTCTTGATGATGAATCTGACTTCTGAGATGGATCAATCGGCTTCCTTGGGGAAATTCTTTACCCTTCTTCTCCGTCTCCCTTTTCTTCCTCCTCTAGGGTGTATTTATAGGCTTTGGAATGCCTAGAAGCCCTCAAAATTAGCCTTTTCCGAATTAGACTCAACTTGGGCTCGATAGGGACACACTCGTGGCACACACCCATGTTCGATTACTTCAGGCCATGCTCAAGCCTGCGAAATTGACATGGCCGTGTGGTCTGCCTGTGTGAGGAGGTCCAGGCCGTGTTGATTTCGTACTTTGGACCATTTTCTCCATTTTTGGCCTGTTTCTCATTCTTTTTACTCTCCTATGCTCTCCTAAGTATAAAACATGAAATTAAAGCATTAGGAGCATCGAATTCACCAATTCTAATGAGAAATCATCCATAAAATGCATTAAACATGGGGTAAAAATATGTATAATTTACGGTTTATAAAATACCCCCACACTTAAGCATTTTCTTGTCCTCAAGCAAAATCCTCAACTCATAATCAAAATAAATTCTCCTCAACTTATTATTCTTATCGATAATATCTCAAAATAATCCATAGGTAATCATACATTGAGAATTCAACTAAAAGAACATAAAAGTTTCGAACATTCCAAGTTGAGTATTTAATCATGCAAACAGAGATGTCTCTCCGCATCTAAGTAATTACCTTTGATTTAGAATATCATAGAATTTCACATCCTTACTAAAGATTCACTCAAATCACTCGAGGTGTTTAAGGACAATAAATGAAGCACTCAATAGTCAATAATGAAAAGTCGTTACCAGAGGCTTGCATGAAAATCAAATCTCCAGCACTATAATTTAAGATGATACATCAATCAAAAAGTCTTTAGAGGGTTGTAGTGCGGCTTGGTTAGGGGGGTGTGGTCACAAGCTGAAAGAAAGGGTTAGAATCGAGATTGAATTTAAAAATTGCCTAACTAGAAAAAGAGTTAATCTTCACTTGCGTATACCAGAGCTTCTTCTCAGAATATGGAATTACTAATATATACATAGTTTTTTTTTTTTAAGAACAAGTTAAATATTCATAGACTAACTTATTACAAACAAGACATAGCTAAGCAATTTCCTCAACTCAAATCTCAAAAAAAATAGGGATTAAATTAGGGGGTTTCAACAATAATGGGTTAAAGGTTAATATTAAGGGTAATACAAGAAATGGCTTATTAGGATTAAGGGGGTTTACTAGGGGTTAATCGTGGAGGTATGCTTTTCATGGCATGAGTGGGTTAATCCTAAGTGCCTTAATCATTTTGATATATCAAATCAATGGTGTGGTCTCGACATGCATAATCAAGCAAGTTTTAGAATAACAGTTTAATACTAACGCACTCAAAGCAATAATAAAAGTGAGCATGAAAGAATTAATAGATGCTCAAAAGGCTCAAAAATCTCACAAAAAATTATGGCTTTTTGATGTTTAGACTCGTGAAATCCAATTCAAAGTAATACCTAGACTGGGGGAAACAGCCTATAATTTTAAATTCTTAAAAATCAACTTATCATGCTTGATTCTCTAATGTCTTAAAGTTTAAACTATCAATGCATAAATGCCTATGTTTTAATTCAAGATATATCAATCAAAATCATAAATCAATTAAAATTTATCCTAAATATGATATGAGAGCTTTTCAAGAGAACAAGGTGATCATTCAGGGATTTTTTTGATAATGAAATAAATACCCCCTCACACTTAAGATGTTCATTGCCCTCAATGTACAAAAATAGATATTAGAGTATAAAAATAAGATAGGGAGAGAAGTGAAACTTCCTATATGATGAAATCCTCAAACTGGAGTTCTAGAGAGGAATCGGTTCGAGAGTGGAGGAGGATACTCCGGCAGTCGTAGAGGTTTATTAGGCCATAAGTCCTGCGCCAAAAGAATATTATATCTGGTGGTAGCTATGGTCGTGGTCAAGCAGGACATGGCAGTCGTGGAGAACCTTTCTCGGTGGAGTTTTAGTTCCCATGTGATGATGAGCTTAAGAGCTCTATATAACTGTGATAAAATCAGGAACTTTTTAAGGGATATTAGGAAGAATAAGTACTCGAAAAGAAATAACCAAAATTAATAATTAAAAATAAAATTCTAAAATCTAACAACAATAAACAGTAGTTTCAATAAAAATTAAAAACAATAAATAAATATTTCTAAACATCTTCATCGCTGGATGGTTCGCGAGGTGGGATTGGCAATGAGATGTGGAGGTGCTGACAAATCTACTGTAGAGTAGCATCAATATTGTCAAATCGTTGAAAACACTGATGCTCGAATCGGGTGAGGCGCTCAGATATGTCAGCATATGAAGCCGCCGCATGAGAGGGTGGTGGTGGCTGAGTCGGTTGGTCCTCATGCTATGGGGGGACATCATCAGGAATGTCCTTATAGGCCTCCTCCTCGGTAGATTGGGCGAGACGATACTGGGGAGGGTAGGTTCCTCGGTGCCTCTCGATCATCCTCATGCTAAGCATGCTCGAGATGCCTTGTGGAGACATCTGGCCGATGAGGGTGAGGGAGTGGAGAAAGGGAGATTGCAGCTAGGGTTTTGAAAGAGGGAAAAAGATGAACAGTGGTTTACTTATATAGGGGAGGGCCACATGGCGTAGGACCACGCCCATGTACTCTGAAGGTGAGCCCGTGTTTTTTGAATTTTACGATTTAGGTCGTGCCCGGCTACTATCCCACCCCCGTGTGTCTTGGGCGTGTGTGGCACACAGCCATGTCGTACGGTCATGCCTAGCTTTGTTCGCTTCTCTGACACCTGTGTGTTAGGGTACCACACCAGTGTATTATTGTCCACGGCTTAATGGCACGGGCGTGTCTCACGCCCGTATCGAAGAAACAGAATTGAGCCTTGTCCCTAGCACGCCCGTGTTTTTCTATTCCCACGCCTATGTTCACCTATCAAGTTCACCCATGGCCATGTCGCACGACCATGGGGATTTATCACATCCTGTGTTTTTGGGAAATCATGTCCTGCTTCCACACGGCCGTATCGCACAGCTGTGTCTCTTTCCCTATTTGTCCACGACTTTAGGCAAGCCTGTGTGCCTGGCCGTGTGTGCTGAAAAACTTTACAATTCAAAGATAAAGTTAATGATTTACAGTGTTAGAAATTAAAAATAAAGAAATCAAAATGTGTTAGTGTTCGGGTTGCCTCCCGAGAAGCGCTTATTTATAGTCTAAGCTCGACTTACCTCTTCAGTTGAAAAATCATGGTGGTTCAAGGAGTTCGTACTATTCGTTCCTGTTATCAGACCTGACAAAATAAGGTTTTAATCAGGTGTTTTTTACCTTAAAAGAGCCGAACTTGGGATGACTCACCTCCACTGTACCGAATGTGTAACGCCCCCACGCCCGAGACCATCACCGGAGTCGAGCTTGAGGGGTTACCGAACATAATTTATCAATTTAAGAACTTCAAATCATTTGTTTCTACATTCACAGCTTTCTAGCTACTCGCGTCACAGTTACAAGAAAAATCATATCTCGAGTTACAAAACTAGAAATCAAGATCCGTAAATTTTCCCTGAATCTAGACTCATATATCTATTTACTACTTGTTTTCTAGAATTTTTTATTTGGCCAATTAGTACAGTTTATTAATTAAAGTATCCCCTATTTCAGGGTTCGACTGCTCTGACCTCTGTGTATTACGAATCAGATATATCTCTATAAAAAATTTCAATGACTATGAGTTTTGTTTCTGTTAAAACTAGACTCAATAAGGAATCTGTACATATAAATAAAAACTTCTAATTATTTTAGTAAAATTTATTATGAATTTTTAAAGTCAGAACAGGGGATCCAGAAATCACTCTGGCCCTGTTTCACAAAAGTTTAAATATATCATAAAATATAATTTATATTCCTGTTTTGTTCAATTCATATGAAAATAGACTCATTAAGCTTAAATTTCATAACTTACTAATCATTTAGTTATATTTGTACTATTTTTAGTGATTTTTCAAATTCATGTCATTGCTGCAGCAATATTCATTTTAAGGCAAGTTTCATCTTTCCATGAATTTTTATGAACTAGATAACTGTTAAACTTCCATGATATCAAACATGATCTAAATTAGCCATCACCATGACTTATCAATATCAAACATTTTCTCAACCAAACATGGCCATATTATAAAATTATTTACACAAAATAGGTATATTGCTATACATGCCATACTTAAGTAGTTATACAAGCCATTTACTAAGATAAAAGTCCTTTGGATAGTGTGATTGAACTTTCGACCTGTCCCGATTCCTGAGCCGGCTTGTTCAAAACTACAGTGAATGAAAAGGAAGGAGTAAGCATAAATGCTTAGTAAGTTCATATGTAAATAACAAGTAACATAACAATACAAATATACCAAACAACTTTAGCATGGTACCACCAAAACATATATCACATCTTTAAACATCATTCATCATCTTACCACCTTATCGTTGTTGTATTTATTTTCAACCCGAGGGTTAAGAACATACCTGTCCAAAGTGTCCATTTCACAACACTTACCCAAAACGTCACTTATATCTTAAGTGCTCTTCCATTAAACTAGAAATTTCACCGTTGAACACATCGAATATAACTCGGATACATGGATAATTTGCACATAAGTGCCACATATGTAATCAAGAAATCATGTAACCCGCCCCTAAGTGAACTCGAACTCAACTCAACAAGCTCGGGCGTTCGCATCCATAAATGAACTCGGACTCAACTCAACGAGTTCGGATGCCTAGTTACATCTCACGAACTCGGACTCAACTCAACGAGTTCGGACATTTGCATCCATAAGTGAACTCGGACTCAACTCAACGAGTTCGGATGCTCAACCATCCTAGTGACATGTCACTTGTATCCTAATCTATTTCTAAGTTTCAAACGGGCTTTTTCCCTTGATCTCACATTTACCGTCTTCCATGGAATATCGGAACCGATACTCAGTAGCAATTCATATTTATCAAGTAGTAAACATAATTTGCATATTACTCAACATTAACCACAAAGCATAATATTTCACGATTAAAATCAGCATATCATATAATTAACATTAATAACTTAAAAATAACATTTATGCTATATTATTTACACATGAACTTACCTTGGTACCAAAATATAAAGATTTTGCAATTTAGTCCACAATCTTTTCTTTTCCTCGATCACGACTTGAATCTCATTTTCTTGATCTATAATACCAAATTAATCTTATTTAATACATACATTTATCAAAACAGCATTTAATCTGAACTTTAAAAAATTACACTTTTGCCCTAAACTTTTGCATAATTACACTTTTGCCCTAGGCTCTGGAATTAAACTTTATTTCTTATTCTTATGTTTTATAACATGCTGATCACTTTTCCCTTCTATGGCAACATCAAATTCTCTCTCTAACATATACTTGTGACTATTAGGTATTTTTGCCGATTAAGCCCTTTTACTCGTTTTCACTAAAAACCGAGTAGCACAAGTTGTCTAACATAATTTAAAACCCCATATTCTATCATAAAACATCAAAATACACAAATTTCACCTATGGGTATTTTTCCAAATGTAAACCCTAGGTTGAATTATTGCTAGCATAAGCTTAATCGAGCTTCCGGGATTCCAAAAACGTAAAGAACATTAAAAACGGGGCTTGAAATCACTTATTATGGAGCTTGGAAGCTTGAAACAAACCCTAGCTATGGAGAACCCTTGAAATTTCGGCCTAATGAAGAAGATGGACAAAATTGGCTTTTAATTTTGTTTTAATTCATTTTAATAACTAAATGACCAAAATACCCTTACTACTAAACTTTCCAAAATTCCTTCCATGTCCTAATTTTGTCCATGAACTTAAAATTGGTCAAATTGCTATTTAATACCTCCTCATTAATATTCCAAAACAATTTCATACTAAAAACTTCTAGAATGCAAGTTTTGCAACTTATTCGATTTAGTCCTACTTTCAATTTAAGCACTTTAGGCATAGAATTTCATCACGAAATTTTCACACAATCATGCAATCATATCATAAACATCAAAATCATTGTAAAATAATTATTTCTATCTCAGATTTGTGGTCACGAAACCACTATTCCTATTAAGCCCTAATTCAAGATATTACAGAATGGAAAAATACTGAGTACCGTAAGAGGGATTTCCTCATTCGGTATGGTAGTGACAATGTGGGGAACTGTGGCATATAGTAAGACTTTATCAACAACCTTAAGTTGATTTGGAGAGGCATCGGGCTCGTTTTGGTGTAGTTTCAATTTATCGTGTGTTATCGGTTTATGTGCTCGCCATTCATCTAGCTCCTCTATCCGTAGCCTTCGTTCTTCATGAGTGTGTCCTCTATCATTGCTAGAACATGGCTCATGTATTTCCTTCAGACTTATTTCCTGCAAAGTGGGTTATATCATGTGATTAGTTTTAATAGAATGGTTTAGACGATCACCTTCAATTTCTGATGTGTTGTCAGAATTGCGAGCTTGAAGGGTGAGTGTTTCATCTCCTATTCAAAGCGTGAGCTCACCTGTGCCAACATCAATATTTGTTTTAGCAGTTGCTAAAAAGGGCCTCCCTAAAATCAAAGGGGTGTTATTATCCTCCTTTATGTCTAGAACAATGAAATCAACAGGAAATATGAACTTATCTACTTTCACTAGTACATCTTCAATAATACCCATAGGAAATCTTATAGTTTTATCTACCAATTGAATGCTCATCCTAGTTTGTTTAGGTTTCCCAAGACCTAGTTGCTTAAACATTTTATAAGGCATGAATTTAATACTAGCCCCTAAATCAGCTAATGCATGACTTATATCTAAACTACCGATTAAGCAAGGGATTGTAAAACTCCCTGGATCTTTCAATTTGTGGGGTAGCTTATTCTGTAGAATAGCTGAGCAGACTACATTTAGCTCCACATGCGAAGCTTCGTCCAACTTCCGCTTATTTACTAAAAGCTCTTTTAAAAATTTCATTGCATTTGGCATCTGCGACAAAGCTTCAGTAAACGGTAAGTTAATATGTAATTTTTTCAAAAGTTTAAGGAATTTACCTAATTTTTCATCTGAGCAGTCTTTCCTTGTCGCGTTAGGATATGGGACACGAGGTTTATATTATTCATTCACCATTTTGTTTTGACTTACCTCACTTTTACCTTTTCTCACCACAGTTTCTTGCATCAATTCTGGCTCAGGCACAATGAATCCTTCCTTATCTTAAGTACTAATTGCGTTGAGGTGTTCCCTTAGGTTAGGTTCAGTATTACTTGGTAAGCTACCTTGTGGTCATTCGAAGGTTAGTTTGGATAGCTGGCCTATCTTAGTTTTGAGTCCTTGGAATGATGCTTGTTGATTTTTAAGTGTTGTCTCGGTATTTTGGAAATGGGTTTCTGACACTGATATGAATTTTGAGAGCATCTCCTCAAGGTTCAATTTCTTCTCTTGTTGATAAGGTGGCTATTGAAAACCCTGAGGATTTTCTGGCTTTTGATTCCCTTAAACACCCTAGGAGAAATTTGGGTGGTTCCTCCAACCTGTATTATAAGTATTACTATATAGATTATTTTGAGATCGAAAGTTGTTGTTACCCATATAGTTGACTTGTTCCTCTTCGGTTGTAGGATCGAAGGATTGATATTCTGTATACACACCTCCTCCACTTGAGTCACACCTTATTACTAGATGTACCTGCGTAGAACCAAGTAAACCATCAATCTTTTTATTGAGAAGTTCTACCTAATTTGACAAATAATGGCGAGTCGACGTTATAAACGCCATTGTTTTTGTTAACTTAGTCCTCATGACTTGCCAGCGATAGTTATTCGATGACATTTCTTCAATGAATTCATAAGCCTCTTCAGGTGTTTTGTTGTTGATGGTTCCGTCAGCAGCTACGTCAACCATTTGCCGAGTTGAAGGATTCAAACCATTGTGGAATGTTTGTACTTGAAGCCAAAGTGGTAAACCATGGTGAGGGCACCTTCTCAGTAAGTCCTTGTAACTCTCCCATGCATCGTAAAGTGTTTCTAAATCCATCTGCACAAAAGAAGAGATATCATTACGTAATTTAGCCGTTTTAGCCGGCAGAAAGTATTTTGGTAAAAAATTTTCGGTCATTTGTTCCCAAGTAGTGATAGACCTCGTGGTAACGAGTTCAACCACTGTTTAGATTGTGAAAAAGGGAACAACCGAAGGCGAATGCATCATCAGAAATGCCATTAATTTTGAAAGTGTCGCAAAACTCCAAAAAATTTGCCAAGTGAGTGTTGGGATCCTCATCCTGCAAACCATCAAACTGAACAAACTGCTGTATCATCTGAATTGTGTTAGGTTTTAGTTCAAAATTATTCGCAGCAATAGCAGGTCTAACTATGCTAGATTCAGTTCCTGTTAGAGAAGGTTTAGCATAATCATACACAGTATGTGGAGTAGGATTTTGATTAGCCGCAATTGCAGGAGGTAGCTGATTGCCTTGGTTTTCAGCCATCTCTTCAGTTAGGGGTTGAGTGTCATCTTCTTTCTCGTTTTCTATGTATCTTAAGCTACACCTTATTTCTGTTTAGTTTCTACGAATTGTGCGATTGATTTCTTCGTCAAAAAGTAATGGTCCTGACGGGTTTCTTCTAGTCATAAACTAGGAAAACCTGCCAAGAGAAAGAAAAAGTAAATTAATTAGTAATAATCAAATTGCAAGAAAAAAATAAATGGCTAAAGTAATAAAATTTGAGTGTTCTTAATATTTTAGTTTCCCGGCAACGGCGGCAAAAACTTGATCGTAAGGTTTCGTAATAGGTTTCAAATATTTATAATTACTCATTCTTGAACTAACTATTTTCGCAGTGTAGGCAAGTGTACCTATCGAACAGTAGTATAGTTTTAGCAAGACCGGATTGTCGAACCCAAAGGAACTAAAAGTACTTGACTGTCTTTTTATTACTAGCCTAAGAATAAAAAGGTTTTATTTGTTTTAATTAACTCATTATCTAAACTAAGAACACGCAGAGAAAAGAATTGGGGAATTGCTTTTGGAAAAATCGATTGACTTGAGACAATATCTAAGGAAAAATCCACCTAGACTTTACTTGTTATTCTAGCTCCGAATCAGATGATTTATTCATTCAAATCGTTCCGTAGAGATCCCTAAGTTATGTTATTATCCCTATTCAAGACTAATAACGTCTAATCCCTAGATTGAATAACCAAGACTTTTCTCTAATTACCACTCTAGGGTTGCATTAACTCGATCTATGAATCCCCTTATTAGGTTTCACCCTAATCTGGCAAAATCTTGTCACCCTATTTCTAGGCGCGCAATCAACTCCGCTTAATTATGACAAAAGTACTTCTTAGACAGGGTCTATTCCTCCTCTGAATAAGAGCATGTCTTAAATCAGTATCCTGGGATAACAAAACAAGAATTAAGAACACATAATTAAGAACAAGTCAAATATTTATCATACGATTCAGAAAATAATAATAAGATTCGTCTTAGGTTTCATTCCCCTTAGGTATTTAGGGGATTTAGTTCATAACTAAATAAGAAAACATCTCCGAAGAATAATGAATACAAAACATAAAGAAAACCCAAAACTCCTGAAGGGAAATTGAGGAGAGATCTTCAGTCTTAATGATGAATCTGGCTTCTGAGATGAATCAATTGGCTTTCTTGGGGTAATTCTTTACCCCCTTCTCTGTCTCCCTTTTCTTCCTCCTCTAGGGTGTATTTATAGGCTTTAGAATGCCTAGAAGCCCTCAAAATTAGCCTTTTCTAAATTGGACTCAACTTGGGCTCGGTAGGGACACACCCGTGGCACACGCTGATGTTTGATTACTTCAGGTCGTGCTCGAGCCTGTGAAATTGACACAACCGTGTAGCCTGCCCGTGTGAGGAGGTCTAGGCTGTGTTGATTTTGTACTTTGGCCCATTTTCTCTGTTTTTGGCCCGTTTCTCGTTCCTTTCACTCTCTTATGCTCTCCTAAGTATAAAACATGAAATTAAAGCATTAGGAGCATCGAATTCACCAATTCTAATGAGAAATCATCCATAAAATGCATTAAACATGGGGTAAAAATATTATAATCTACGGTTTATCAATGCCATCAAGGCTAGTGCTAGAAAAGAACTGGGGCTTGTTTGAGGTGCGGTTCATTAGAGCATCGTATTAGAGAGTGTCCGCAGAGGTTCGATCAAATGCAAGATTCTGGCATAGGTACTACACCACCACTGAGGGTAGTTTAGCAGCCACCGAGAGGCAGTGGTCAGACCAGAGGTGGGAATGGTTTAGGCAGTGGTCAAAAAGCATTAGGCAGGGTTGTTGGACATACTGAGGCAAGGAAACTAACTCTAGTTTATGCTGCACAATGCTGAGAGGATGGAAATGCTCTGGACGTCATTACATGTACGTTCTTTATTTATAATGTACCATATACTGCACTGATAGATATAGGATCCACTCACTCCTATATAGCTTGTACCGTATCTGAAAACTTGGGTATACTGGGTGAGATCACTATGAGTGAGGTCACTTTACTGAACCCGTTAGGGCAGTTAATAAGGGTTAACAAATTGTTTAGATATGTTCCTTTAGAGGTTCAAGGGGCTATCTTTCTGGTTGATTTGTTGAAACTGCCTTTTGGAGAGTTTGATCTAATACTGGGAATAGACTTGTTGGTCAAACACTAAGTGAGCTTAGATTGTGCCACAAAAAGGGTTGTACTGAGAATAGAGGAGGACAGCGAGGTAGTTGTAATTGGGAAACGTCGAAATTACTTATTGAATGTAATATCTGCACTGAGGGTGAAAAAGTTAGTTTGTAAGGGATGTGAGGCGTATTTCAGATTATGAGGATTCTTCGATTAAGTATATCAAGACGGTTAAGGAGTTTCCGGACGTTTTTCCTAAAGAGCTACCTGGGTTTCCTCCAAATCATGAAGTAGTGTTTGGGATTGAGCTTCTTCCTGGTACAACTATAGTGTCCATCACCCCATATAGAATGGCACCGAAGGAGTTCGTGGAGCTTAAAGCTCAGATTCAGAGTTACTGGATCGTGGGTTCATCCGCCCTAGTGTGTCTCTGTGGGGAGCACTAGTTCTATTTGTGAAAAAGAAGGATAGATCCATGTGTATGTATATTGACTACCGACAACTGAACAAGTTGACCATAAAGAATAAGTACCCCCTACCGAGGATAGATGATCTGTTCGACTAGTTCTGAAGAGCTTCAGTTTTCTCTAAGATTGATCTCCGATAGGGTATCACCAGTTGAGGGTTAAGGAGACTGATGTACACAAGATAACATGTAGGACTCGATATAGTCATTACGAGTTCCTAGTGATGCCATTTGGACTGACGAATGCATCACCAGCTTTCATGGATCTGATGAACCGAATGTTCTAGCCCTATCTGGATCGGTTCGTAGTGGTATTTATTGACGACATAATGGTGTACTCGAGGACTGAGGATGAGCACGATGAACACCTCAGAGTGGTTCTATAGGTTCTGCAAGAGAAACAACTGTATGCCAAGTTGAGTAAGTGTGAGTTCTGGTTACGTGAAGTAGCGCTTCTGGGACATGTGGTTTCTACTGAGGAGAATAGAGTCGATCTTCGAAAGATTGAAGCTATCTTGAATTGGAAGCAGCCTAAGACTGTACCTGAGATCTGCAGTTTTCTAAGACTAGCAGGGTACTATCGACGTTTTGTAAAAGGGTTTTCACTGATTGCAGCACCTTTGACTAAGCTGCTATGCAAGGGTGTGGCATTTAATTGGAATGATGCGCAACAAGAGAGCTTTGAAAAGAGTCTGAAAAAGAGTTTACTATCTACACTGATGCATCACATATCGGTTTAGGATGTGTATTAATACAAAAGGGTAAGGTGGTAGTGTATGCGTCTCGTCAGCTTAAGACTCATGAGGCTAATTATCCAATGCACGACCTAGAGTTGGCCGCAGTGGTGTTCACATTAAAAATTTGGAGGCATTACTTATATGGTGAAAAGTGTATCATCTACCCGGATCACAAGAGCCTCAAGTATTTCCTCACTCAGAAGGAGCTAAATCTTAGCTAGTGTAGGTGGATTGAGCTGCTTAAAGACCATAATTGTTCGATTGAATACCACTCTAGTAAGGCCAATATGTGGCCGACGCACTAAGCCGTAAGGTTGTGACTGATTAAAGGGTAATGTTTGCTCGCTTAAGTTTATTTGATAACTGAAGTATGCTCGTTGAGCTTTAGGTTAAGCCTACGTGGATTGAGCAGATTAAGGGTAAGTAGTTGGAAGATGAATCGTTGGGTCTTCGTTTCCGACAGGTTGAGAGTGGGCTTACTGAGGACTTTGGACTGAATAGTGAAAGGGTACTCTATTTCCGTGGGAGAATCTGTGTATCGAAAGAAACTAAATTGAGGTAGTTGATACTGAGAGAGGTGCATAGTAGCCCCTATGGAATGCAACCTGGCAGAAATAAGATGTATCGAGACCTGCATGTGTAACATCCCAATTTTGGGCTTAGTCATAACAGTGGTTTTGGGACCACAAATCCAATGAGGAAATTTTCATTTTTATTATATTTTTATGGTCTACGATTTCATGAAAATTTCGTTTGAAAATTTCGACGTTTGGGCACTCAATTTAGTAAAAAGGACTAAATTGTAAAAAGTACAAAAAATGAGTTTTCCATGTTAGAGGTGTCTAATTGTCATGAAATTTTAAATGGGAGGTCCTTAAATGGTAATTAAACCATTGTATAACTTTTTGGACAAAAATGGCCTTGGTTGGGTAAAATTGAAAGAATAGTAAAAAGGGCATTTTGGTCATTTAGGGGTAAAATGAATTAAAAGATAAATTTTAAACCCCAAATGTGTCCCTTTCTTCTTGCTACAGCAGAATGTACCAAGAGCAGCCATGGTTAGGGTTTGGCCAAGCTTCCAAGCTTAATAGTAAGTGATTCAGAGCTCCATTTTTAATGTTCTATGTATTTTTGAAATCCCGGTAACATGATCTACTCATTTCTTCCATCATTTTGAGCTAGGATTTATGTTTAAAAATTTACCCATGAATGATATGCATGTATTTTGATGTTTAATTATAGAACATGAAGCTTGAAATTGTGTTAAACAACTTTTGCTAAGCGATTTTACGTGAAAACGAGTAGAACGACATACTCGGTAAAAATACCTAATGTTCATAAGTACATGTTAGAGTGAGAATTTGCTGTTGCTATAGAAGGGAAAAATGATCAGCATGTCATAAAACATAAGAAAATAGGAAGAAGTTTAATTTCCAAACCTTGGGGCAAAAGTGAAAATATGCAAAATTTAGGGGTCAAAATGAAAATTTGTAAAAATATGATTTTTAGATCCATATGAATAGTGTGACTAATTAGTAGGCTAAATGTGATATTATAGATCAAGGAAATCGAGATTTGGGCTTAAATCGGAAAAATACAAGGTTATGGACTAGAATGGTAAATTGTCATTTCTGGATCCAAGGTAAGTTCATGTGATGTAATAAGTCTATTATTCATGTTATTATTGATATACATGAAATATAATTTGTTATAATTGTATTGAATTTGATGTTAATAGAAATTTGATGGAATATGATATTTAAAAGAAATGGGTGATTACCGAGAATATGAGATCTTGCATATGATTGTCCTGTTTGCATGAGTGGTTGTGCTAAGAGATAGCACAGGTACGTACTCGACACTCATGAGTGCATGTTTGACATGTGAAATGAAATGGACATGTGAAGGGAGTGCAAATGAAATAAGTTTTAGTATTGTTCAATTAATGGACACAAACGGTGATTTGTGGTTGATGAATTGAGATTAAATGAGGAAATCTCGGTTGAACCTTCGAAATGAAAAAAAAACGTGGTGCTAAGTGGATATACCATGATTATACGTGTAACGTGGTGCTAAGTGGATATACCACTGTTAAACATGTAACGTGGTGCTAAGTGGATATGTCACGGTTACATATATTAATTCATTAACATGGTGCTAAGTGGATATACCACGGTTAAACATGTAACGTGGTGCTAAGTGGATATGTCACAGTTACATATATTGATTCATTAACATGGTGCTAAGTGGATATACCACGGTTAAACATGTAACGTGGTGCTAAATGGACATGCCACGGTTACATATATTGATTCATTAACATGGTGCTAAGTGGATATACCACGGTTAAACATTTAACGTGGTGCTAAGTGGCTATGACACGGTTATACATGTTAATTTGAAAAGTGGCGCTAAGTGCGTATGCCACAATTACATGTTAGCCCAATATTCTGGAGCTATGTGCTAAAACCACTGGATATTGTTACTTTTTGAAGTGTTCACCAGGAGAAACAAGTTTGCTAAATGAAATTTAATGTGAAAAAAAATGTGAGATAACACCGGAATATGAATATATGAGTTTTGAATTATGAATTAGATTTGTGATTGAATTTTTGATAAGATGAATATGGATAAATATTATCTTGAAAGTTGATAATAAGAAATTTTAGTGAAGGAATGAAATTTGGGATAAACGGTCTAAAACAGCAGTAAGGGAGTGAATTTGAAAAATCACCAAAAATAGTAGAAGTTGAACTAGAAGTGGAGTGGGATATGGAATTAAAGTGTATTAAATCTATTTTCATATAAAAGAAATAGAGCAAACAAAGAAATTCTGTATTTTGAGATATTTATATTTTTATAAGGCTGGTTCAGACTGATTTCGTGATCCCCTATTTTGAATTGTAAAAATCATTAAAAATTGTAAAAAAATAGTTAAGGAACATAATTTATATGGTTGAATTCCTTATTTAATTTATTTTATAAAAAAAAACAAGAATCTCATTTGAATTTGGTATAAAAATATAATTAAATTTTAGTGAAGAGTGCTCGAAGCTGTCAAACAGCAAAACATGGGAGACTTTAAATAATAAACTGTACTTATTTTCTGGATCAAAAATTCTAAAAATTTTATGGTGGAAAGATATATGAGTCTAGTTTTTAGGAAAATTTATGGATCTTAATTTGGAGTTCCATATCTCTAGATAGAAATGATTTAGTTACTATGACTCAAGAAAATAGCTTAACCAGAACATGTGTAAATGTACAATTGGGATAATTTTACTATGGAAAGCATGTTAGTAAATTGCTTATTAGTTTCATGCGAGCTTACTAAGCATAAAGTTTACCCCCTCCTTTCTATTTCTTTTAGTGTTGTTAGGTTAACTCGGGGTTAGAGATCATCGGAGGCAGCATCACACTATCAAACCAACACCTTGACAATATAAACACATATGCTAGAATTATCAAGTGAGTGGCATGTATAGGTGATAAACCGTAAATTATACATATTTTTACCCCATGCTTAATGCATTTTATGGATGATTTCTCATTAGAATTGTGAATTCGATGCTCTTGATGCTTTAATTTCATGTTTTATCCTTAGGAGAGCATAGGAGAGCGAAAGGAACGAGAAACGGGCCAAAAATGGAGAAAATAGGCCAAAGTATGAAATCAACATGGCCTGGGCCTCCTCATATGGGTAGACCACACGGCTGTGTCAATTTGGAAGGCTCGAACACAGCCTGAAGTAATCAAACACGGGCGTGTCCCTGTCGAGCCCAAGTTGAGTCCAATTCGGAAAAGGCCAATTTTGAGGGCTTTTAGGCATTCCAAAGCCTATAAATACACCCTAGAGGAGGAAGAAAAGGAGATGGAGAATAGGGGGGTAAGGAATTACTCCAAGGAAGTCGATTGATCCATCTCAGAAGCTGGATTCATCATTAAGACTGAAGATCTCTCTTCAATTTCCCATCAAGAGTTTTGGGTTTTCTTTATGTTTTGTATTCTTTATTCTTCTGAGATGTTTTCTTATTTATTTATGATCTAAAACCCGTAAATACCTAAGAGGAATGAAACCTAAGATGAATCTTGTTATTATTTCCTGAATCATATGATAAATATTTAACTTGTTTTTAATTATGTGTTCTTAATTCTTGTTTTGATATCCCAGGATACTGATTCAAGACGAGCTCTTATTCAGAGGAGGAATAGACCCTATCTAAGAGTGCATTTTTCATAATTAAGCAGAGTTGATTGCGCGCCTAGACATAGGGTGACAAGATTTTGCCGGATTAAGGTGAAACCTAATAAGGGGATCCATAGTTCGAGTGTAATATCCTGAATTAGGGCTTAATCGAAATAGTGGTTTCGTGACCACAAATCCGAGATAGAAATAATTATTTTATAATTATTTTGATGATTATGATATGATTGCATGATTGTGTAAAAATTTCGTGATGAAATTCTATGCCTAAAGTGCTTAAATTGAAAGTAGGGACTAAATCGAATAAGTTGCAAAATTTGCATTCTAGAAGTTTTAGTATGAAATTGCATTGAAATATTAATTAGGAGGTCTTAAATAGAAATTTGACCAATTTTAAGTTCATGGACAAAATTAGGACATGGAAGGAATTTTGAAAGTTTAGTAAGGAGGGGCATTTTGGTCATTTGGATATTAAATGAAATAAAATGGGAAAAATAACACAAAATTGGTCATCATCCTCCTTAGTTGCTGCCTAATTCTCCCTCTCTCCATAGCTAGGGTTTCTTCAACTTTCAAGCTCCATAGTAAGTGATTCCAAGCCCCGTTTTTAATGTTCTTTACGTTTTTGGAATCCCGGAAGCTCGATTAAGCTTATGCTAGCAATAATTCAACGTAGGGTTTATATTTGGAAAAATACCCATAGGTGAAATTTGTGTATTTTGATGTTTTATGATAGAATATGGGGTTTTAAATTATATTGGACAACTTGTGCTACTCGGTTTTGAGTGAAAACGAGTAAAAGGGCTTAATCGGCAAAAATACCTAATAGTCACAAGTATATGTTAGAGTGAGAATTTGATGTTGCCATAGAAGGGAAAAGTGATCAGCATGTTATAAAACATAAGAATAAGGAATAAAGTTTAATTCCTGAGCCTAGGGGCAAAAGTGCAATTATGCAAAAGTTTAGGGGCAAAAGTGTAATTTTTTCAAAGTTCATATTAAATGCTGTTTTGATGAATGTATGTATTAAATAAGATTAATTTGGTATTATAGATCAAGAGAAACGAGATTCAAGTCGCGATCGAGGAAAAGAAAAGATTATGGACTAAATTGCAAAATTTTTATATTTTGGTACCAAGGTAAGTTCATGTGTAAATAATGTAGCATAATTGTTATTTTTAAGTTATTGATGTTAATTATATGATATGCTGATTTTTAATCGTGAAATATTATGCTTTATGGTTAATGTTGAGTAATATGCAAATTATGTTTACTACTTGATAAATATGAATTGCTACCGAGTATCGGTTCTGATATTCCATGAAAGACGGCAAATGTGAGATCGAGGGAAAAAGCCTGTTTGAACCTTAGGAATAGATTAGGATACAAGTGACATGTCACTAGGATGGTTGAGCATCCGAGCTCGTTGAGTTGAGTCCGTGTTCATTTATGGATGCAAATGCCCGAGCTCGTTGAGTTGAGTCCGAGTTCACTTAGGGGCGGGTTACATGATTTCTTGATTACATATGTGGCACTTATGTGCAAATTATCCATGTATCCGAGTTATATTCCGATGTGTTCAACGGGTGAAATTTCTAGTTTAATGGAAGAGCACTTAAGATATAAGTGACGTTTTGGGTAAGTGTTGTGAAATCGACACTTTGGACAGGTATGTTCTTAACTCTCAGGTTGGAAATAGATACATCAACGATAAGATCGTAAGATGATGAATGATATTTAGAAATATGATAAATGTTTTGGTGATACTAGGTTAAGGTTGTTTGGTATGATTGTATTGTTATGTTACTTGTTATTTGCATATGAACTTACTAAGCATTTATGCTTACTCTTTCCTTTTCATTCACTGTAGTCTTGAACAAGCCGGCTCAGGAATCGGGACAGGTCGAAAGTTCGATCACACTATCCAAAGGACTTTTATCTTGGTAAATGGCTTGTACAACTACTTAAGTATGACACGTATAGCAATATACCTATTTTGTGTAAATAATTTTAGGATATGGCCATGTTTGGTTGAGAAAATGTTTGATATTGATAAGTCATGGTGATGGCTAATTTAGATCGTGTTTGATAGTATGGAAGTTTAATAGGTTATCTAGTTCATAAAAATTCATGGAAAGATGAAACTTGCCTTAAAACAGAATATTGCTGCAGCAATGACATATATTTGAAAAATCACTAAAAATAGTATAAATGGAACTAAATGATGAGTAAGTTATGAAATTGAAGCCTAATGAGTCTATTTTCATATGAATTGAACAAAACAGGAATATAAATTATATTTTATGAGATATTTAAACTTTTGTGAAACAGGGCCAGAGTGATTTTTGGATCCCCTATTCTGACTTTAAAAATTCATAATAAATTTTACAAATATAATTAGAAGTTTTTCTTTATATTTACAGATTTCTTATTGAGCCTAGTTTTAATATAAGCAAATTCATAGTCATTGAAATTCTGTATAGAGATATATGATTAGATTATACACAGAGGTCGAGCAGTCAAACCCTGAAAGAGGGGAGACTTTAATTAATAAACTGTACTAATTGGCCCAACCAAAAAATCTAGAAAATAGTATTTAAATATATATATGAGTCTAGATTTAGAGAAAATTTACGGATCTTGATTTTGAGTTTCGTAACTCGAGATATGATTTTTCTTGTAACTGTGACGCGGGTAGCTAGAAAGCTATGAATGTTGAAATAAATGATTTGAAGTTCTTAATTTGATAAATTATGTTCGGTAACCCCTCAAGCTCGACTCCGGCGATGGTCTCGGGCGTGGGGGCATTACATCGAGTTAATGCAATCCTAGAGTGTTAATTAGAGAAAAGTCTTGGTTATTCAATCTAGGGATTAGACGTTATTAGTCTTGAATAGGGATAATAACATAACTTAGGGATCTCTACGGAACAAGTTGAATGAATAAATCGTCCGATTCGGAGCAAGAATAACAAGTAAAGTCTAGGTGGATTTTTCCTTAGGTATTGTCTTAAGTCAATCGATTTTCCCAAAAGAAATTCTCCAATTCTTTTCTCTGTGCAGTCTTAGTTTAGACAATTTGTTAGTTAAAACAAAACCTCTTTATTCTTAGGCTAGATAATAAAAAGATAGTCATTACTACTACTTTTAGTTCCTTTGGGTTCAACAATCCGATCTTGCTAAAACTATACTACTGTTCGATAGGTACACTTGCCTACATCGCGATAATAGTTAGTTCAAGAACGAGTAATTATAAATATTTAAAACCTATCACAAAATCACGCGATCAAGTTTTTGGCGCCGTTGTCGGGGAACTGAAATATTAGGAACGCTCAATTTTTATTACTTTAGCCATTTATTTCTCTTGCAATTTAATTTTATATTATTATTACTCACTTATTTATTTTTTCCGTCTCTTGGCAGGTTTTTATAGTTTATGACTAGAAGAAACTCGTCAGGACCACTGCTTTTTGACGAAGAAATCGACCGCACAGTTCGCAGAAATCAAAGAGAAATAAGGCGAAGCTTAAGATACATAGAGAATGAGCAAGAAGATGATACTCAACCCCTAAACGAAGAGATGGTTGAAAGCCAAGACAATCAGCTACCTCCTACAATTGCGGCTAATCAAAATCCTGCTCCACACACTATGTATGATTATGCTAAATCTTCTTTAACAAGAACTAAATATAGCATAGTTAGACCTGCTGTAGCTGCAAATACTTTTGAATTAAAACCTAACACTATTCAGATGATACAGCAATTTGTTCAGTTTGATGGTTTGCAAGATGAAGATCCCAATGCTCACTTAGTAAACTTTATGGAATTTTACGATACATTTAAAATCAATGGCGTTTCTGATGATGCCATTCGTCTTCAGTTTTTTCCCTTTTCATTGAGTTACAAAGCTAAACAGTGGTTGAACTCGTTACCACGAGGGTCAATTACTACTTGGGAACAAATGACCGAAAAATGTTTACTAAAATATTTTTCGCCGGCTAAAATGGCTAAATTACGTAATGATATCTCTTCTTTTGTGCAGATGGATTTAGAAACACTCTACGATGCATGGGAGAGATACAAGGACCTCTTGAGAAGATGCCCTCACCATGGGTTACTGCTTTGGCTGCAAGTACAAACATTTCACAATGGTCTGAATCCTTCGACTCGGCAAATGGTTGACGCCTTAGCGGCGGCGAACCATCAACAATAAAACACCAGAAGATGCCTATGAGTTTATAGAGGAGATGTCACTGAATGAATATCAGTGGCAAGTCATGAGGACAAAGCCAATGAAAACAGCCGGCGTTTATAACGTCAATTTGGTCACCATACTATCTAATCAGGTAGAACTTTTAAATAAAAAGATTGATGGTTTTCTTAATTCTTCACAGGTTCGCCTAGCAATGCAGTGCGAAGCAAGTAGCGGTGGAACAAGCCATTCGGAATATCAACCTTATGGCCATAACATGGATAATGAGCAACTAAACTACATGGATAATAATCGTCGACCTCAAAACAATCCATGTAGTAACACTTACAATGCAGGTTGGAGTAACCATCCTAATTTCTCTTGGGGAGGCCAAGGAAATCAAAGACCACAACATCCTCCGGGTTTTCAGCAACCACCCTACCAACAGGAAAAGAAGCCAAACCTTAATGAGATGCTCTCAAAGTTCATATCAGTGTTAGAAACTCGTTTTCAGAACATCGAGACAGCACTTAAGAATCAACAAGTGTCGATCCAAGGGCTCGAAACTCAGATAGGCCAGCTTTCCAAACTAATCTTCGAACGACCACAAGGTAGTTTGCTAAGTAAAACCGAACCTAACCCAAGGGAACAACTCAACGCAATTAATATTCAAGATGACGAAGGAGTCGTTGAGCCTGAACTAGAACCGAGGCAAGAAACTGTGGTAAGCAAAGGTCAAGGTGAGGTAGATCAAAATACAAATAAACCAGTGACTATCGAATATAAACCTCGTGTGCCATACCCCGACGCGACAAGGAAAGACCGCTCAGATGAACAATTTGATAAATTCCTTAAACTCTTAAAAAAATTACATATTAACTTATCGTGTATTGAATCTTTATCACAGATGCCAAACGTAATGAAATTCTTAAAAGAACTTTTAGCAAATAAGCGGAGATTGGACGAGGCGTCGCATATGGCCAGGCCGTGTGAATCGTGAAAGCCTTGGTTGATACCCTCGAAAGATACGGGCGTGTGTGCTACTCGTGTGGCAAGGCTTAGGCCGTGTCATCTTCTCGATTTGGTCTGTTTTGTCTCTTTTTGGCTTGTTTTTGGCTCATTTTGTCTCTTGGTGCTCTCCTGAGTACAAAACATGAAATTAAAGCATTAGGAGCATCGAATTCACCAATTCTAATGAGAAATCATTTATAAAATGCATTAAACATAGGGTAAAAATATGTATAATTTACAGTTTATCAAATACCCCCACACTTAAGCATTTGCTTGTCCTCAAGCAAAATTCTCAACTCATAATCAAGATAAATTCTTCTCAACTTGTAACTCTTATCGATAATATCTCAAAATAATCCACAAGTAATCATACATTGAGAGTTCAACTAAAAGAACATAAAAAGTTTCAAACATTCCAAGTTGAGTATTTTATTCATGCAAACATGGGTGTCTCCCCTTATCTAAGTAATTACCTTTGATTCAAAATATCACAGAGTTTCATATCCTCACTACAGATTCACTCAAATCACTCAAGGTGTTTAAGGACAATAAATGAAGCACTCAATAGTCAATAATGAAAAGTTATTACCATAGGCTTGCATGAAAATCAAATCTCCACCACTATAATTTAAGATGATACATCAATCAAAAGGTCTTTAGAGGGTTGTAGAGAGGCTTGGTTAAGGGGTGTCGTCACAAGCTGAAAGAAAGGGTTAGAATCGAGATTGAATTGAAAAGTTGCCTAACTAGAAAAAGAGTTAATCTTCACTTGCGTACAACAGAGCTTTTCTCAGAATATGAAATTACAGATATGCAAACATAATTTTTATTTCTTTCACTTTTTTTTTTAAGAACAAGTTAAATATTCATAGACTAACTCATTACAAACAAGACATAGCTAAGCAATTTCCTCAACTCAAATCTCGACAAAAATAGGGATTAAATTAGGGGGTTTCAACAATAATGGGTTAAAGGTTAATATTAAGGGTAATACAAGAAATGGCTTTTTAGCTCAAGGAGGATTACTAGGGATTAATCGTGGGGGTAGGCTTTTCATGGCGTGAGTGGGTTAATCCTAAGTGCCTTAATCATTTTGATATATCAAATTAAATGGTGTGGTCTCGACATGCATAATCACGCAAGTTCTAGAATAACAGTTCAATTCTGACGCACCCAAAGCAATAATAAAAGTGAGCATGAAAGGATGAATAGATGCTCAAATGGCTCAAAAATCTCACAAAAATTATGGTTTTTTGATGTTTAGACTCGTGAATTCCAATTCAAAGTAATACCTAGACTTGGGGAAACAACCTAAGATTTTGAATTCTTAAAAATCAACTTATCATGCTTGATTCTCTAATGTCTTAAAGCTTAAAGAACCAATGTGTAAATCCCTATGTTTTAATTCAAGATATATCAATCAGAATCATAAATCAATTAAAATTTATCCTAAATATGATATGAGAGTTTTTCATGAGAACAAGGTGATTATTAATGAATACCCCCCCACACTTAAGATGTACATTGCCCTCAATGTACAAAGATAGATGTTAGAGAATAAAAATAAGATAGGGAGAGAAGTGAAACTTCCTGTATGATGAATTCCTCGAACTTAGAGTTTTAGAGAGTGATCGGTTTGAGAGTGGAGGAGGATACTCCGACGATATTAGGAAGAATAAGTACTCGAAAAGGAATAGCCAAAATTCATGATTAAAAATAAAATTCTAAAATCTAAAAAAAAAGTAGTTTCAATTAAAAACATAAAATGATAAATAAATATTTCTAAATATCCTTATCGCTGGATGGTTTGCGAGGTGGGACTGGCAATAAGATGTGGAGGTCCTGACAACTCTGCCGTAGAGTACATCAATGTTGTCAAATTGTTGAAAACACTGAAGCTCGAATCGGGTGAGGTGCTCAGAGATGTTAGCATATGAAGCTGCCACATGAACTGGACGAGAGGGTAGTGGTGGCTGAGAATAGGGATGACGGAATAGAGAAGGGGAGATTTCGGCTAGGGTTTTGAAAGGAAGAAGAAAATGAATAGTGATTTGCTTATATAGGGGAGGTGCACACGGCCTAAAGCCACACCCGTGTACTTTGAAAATGAGCTCGTTTTTTTCGAATTTTGCAATTTAGGTCGTGCCTGGCTACTGTCCCACACCCGTGTATCTGGGGCGTGTGTGGCACAAGGCCATGTTGCACGGTTGTGCCTAGCCTTGTTCGCTTCTCCTACGCCTGTATGTTAGGGTACCACGCCCGTGTTCTCCTATCAAGTTCACCCACGGCCATGTCGCACGGTCGTGGGGATTTATCACATCCCGTGTTTTAGGGAGATCATGTCCTGCTTCCACGCAGCCGTACTGTACGGCCGTGTTTCTTCTCCTGCTTGGCCATGGCCTTAGGCATGCCCGTGTGCCTGGCCGTATGTGCTGAGAAACTTTGCAATTCAAAGATAAAGTTAATGATTTAAAGTGTTAGAAATTGAAAATAAAGAAATCAGAATATGCTAGTGCTTGGGTTACCTCCGAAAAGCGCTTATTTATAGTCTAAACTCGACTTACCTCTTCGGTGAATGGTCAGGGTGGTTCGAAGAGTTTATACTCCTCATTCCTACTATCAATCTCATCAAAATAAGGTTTTAATCGGGTTTTGTTTACATTAAAAGTGCCGAACTTGGGGTGACTCACCTCTACCGTACCAAATGGAAAAATACTGACTACCGTAAGAGGGATTTCCTCATTCAGTGTGGTAGTGACAATATGGGGATCTGCGGCATCTAGTAAGACTTTATCGCCAACCTTAAGTTAATTAGGAGAGGTATCAGCCTTGTTTTGAAGTAGTTTTGGTTTATCATGTGTTCTCGGTTTGTGTACTCACCATTCGTCTAGCTCCTCTATTCGTAGCCTTCGTTCTTCATGTGACAACCCGAATTAGGGCCTAATCGGAATAGTGGTTTCGTGACCACAAATTCGAGATAGAAATAATTGTTTTATAATTATTTTGGGGCTTATGATATGATTTCATGATTTCGTGAAAATTCTGTGATGAAATTCTATGCATTGAGCGCTTAAGTTGAGATTAGGGACTAAACCGAATAAATTGTAAAACTCGTGTTTTAGAAGTTTTTAGTATGAAATTGCTTTGGGATATTAATTAGGAGGTCTTAAATAGCAATTTGACCTATTCCTAAGTTATGGACAAAAGTTGGACATGGAGGGAATTTTTGGAAAGTTTAGTAGTAAGGGCATTTTGGTCATTTGTATATTAAATGAAATAAAATGGGAAAAATAACACAAAATTGGTCATCATCTTCACTAGTTGCTGCCGAAATTTGCTCTCCTCCATAGCTAGGGTTTCTTCACTTTTCAAGCTTCATAGTAAGTGATTTCAAGCCCCGTTTTTAATGTTCTTCACATTTTTGAAATCCTCGTAGCTCGGTTTACTTATTTCTACCATTATTTCGAGTTAGGGTGTATGTTTAAAAATTTACCCATGAATGATAGGCATGTATTGTGTTGTTTGATGGTAGAATATGAATGTTTGAAGTTAGGAGAACGATCTTTTCTAAGCGATTTTTAACGAAAACGAGCAAAACGACAAAATCAATAAAAATACCTATTGTTCATAACTATGTGTTAGAGTGAGAATTTGATGTTGCCATAGAAGAGAAAAATGATCAGTAGGTCATTAAACATAAGAATAATGGCTGAAATTAAATTTTCGAGCCTTGGGGCAAAATCATAATTTTGTAAAAGTTAGGGGGCAAAAATGTAATTTTTGTATAATGTGATTTTTGGATTAAAATAAATAGTTCGAGAGTTAAATGAACTAAATATGTTGTTATAGATCAAGAAAAGCGTGGAATCGACCTTGAACGGGGGAAGGAGAAAGTTTTGGACTAAATTGCAAAATTCCCATATTTTGCACCGAGGTAAGTTTGTATGTAAATAATACATTAATTTCATTTACATTCTTATATTTCAGCCTATTATATATGTTAGATGATGTTGAAGTATAAATCGACTATTGGAAAAATGGAAATAAGTAATAGAGAGAGAGATCCCGGTTGAACATTCAGAAAGATCGAATAAAATAGAGGGGCGTAGCTAGGTCACATGTATGGTGCCGAGTGCACATCATGTGTACAAGAAAGCTACGAGATACTATGTAGTAGCTAGGTCACATGTGTGATACGGGATGTATCCCATGTAGACAAGAGAGCTACGTGAGAGATAAATGTAGCTAGGTCGCATGCGTGATTCCAAGTGAAGGACACCATGTAGACAAGAGAGCTACGAGACAAATCGGCTAGGTCGCATGAGTGGTACTAAGTGTTCACCATGTGTACAAGAGAACCGAATTAAATGAAATATGATGGTGGGGCTGTGTGCTGAAACCATCAAGTATCAAGGATTAATCCGAATTGTTCAACGGGATGGCTTTGTGGTGACATTGTAGTCATGGGCCTATACTTGTGATGTATGAAATGTAGTGAAAATGATTTGTGATATATATATATATATATATATATATAAGTTAAAATGAGGTTAGTACAAAGAATGTGTGAAAGAGTGAAATTAGCATTAAAACTGTTTTGGACAGTATCAGTGATGTGACTTTTAAAAATCAGCAAAAATAGAAGGAATTTGATTATAGGTTGAATGAGATGTGAAATTAAATATTAATGAGTCTATTTTCATATAAAAGAAACAGATCTATTTTCATATAAAAGAAACAGAGCAAGCAAAGGAATTCTATATTTTGAGATATTTACAATTGTGTGTGACTTGCTCAGAATGACTATGTGATCCCCTGTTCCAACTTTGAAAAATCATTAAAAATTGTATAAAACAAATTAAGAAATATAGTTTATATGAATAAATTCTTTATTTACTCTAGTTTTAAATGAAATAGGTTTCATGGTTATTTGAATTGTGTACTGAGAGAAATTCAATTCGTAGTGAACAGAGGTCAGATCAGTTGAGCTGTGTAACAGGGAAAACTTTAATTAATAAACTGTACTAATTGGCTGAACCAAAAATTCTAGAAAAAATTAGTAAGAATTTTTATGAGTCTAGATTCAGGAAATTTTACGGATTTGAATTTTGAGTTTCAGTAACTCGAGTTATGATTTATTTAGTGATCATGACGCAGGAGGGACAACTTGATCAAACCGGAGTAAATAGTAAAAAATTAAAAATATGATATAATTGAGTTATGTTGTAAACATATTAGATTCCTTATCTCATTATTTATGTACTTACTTACTAAGCTATAAGCTTACTTTCTTTTCTCTCCTTTGTCTTATAGTGTCGTCCATTAGCACAGGGAGTTAGAGATCGTTGAAGATCCGCCCGCACTATCAATACTCTTGGTATCTGAACTCAACATTTTGAAATATGGCATGTATAGCAGACTTAGTTATTTTGTTACGTGCCATAATTTTCTAGGTTTAAAATACTACTTATAGTATCAAACTAATAATTTTGTACGAAGCCTTTGAAATTGGTTTGTATTGTTAATGGCATATGTTATAATGATTCATGATCAAATTGCACGCCATATTTTTGTTGGGTTTTATTTAATAGTATATACTATAATTTGTTAATACCTCGTACCCTGTTCCGGCGACGGATACTGGTAAGGGGTGTTACACTTCATGAATGTGTCCTTTATTATTTCTGGAACATGGCTCGTGAACTTCTTTTAAGCTTAATTTCTGCAAAGTCACATTGTCAGTTTTAGTAGATTGGTGTGGACTATTACCTTCAATGTTCGATGTGATGCCAGAATTACGAGCTTGAAGGGTGATCGTTTTGTCTCCCACACGAAGTGTAAGCTCACCTATGCCAACATCAATAATTGTTTTAGTAGTTGCTAAAAAGGGCCTCCCTAAAATCAAAGGGGTGTTATTATCCTCCTCTATGTCTAGAACAACAAAATCAATAGGGAATATGAACTTATCTACTTTCACGAGTACATCTTTAATAATACCCCTAGGAAATCTTATAGTTTTATCTGCCAAATGGATGCTCATCCTACTTTGTTTAGGTTTCCCAAGACCTAGTTGCTTAAACATTTTGTAAGGCATTACGTTAATACTAGCCCCTAAATCAGCTAATGCATGACGTATATCTAAACTACCAATTAAGCAAGGAATTGCAAAACTCCCATAATCTTTCAATTTGTAGGGTAGCTTATTCTGTAGAATAGCTGAGCAGACTGTATTTAACTCCACATGCGATGCTTCGTCCAACTTCCTCTTATTTACTAAAATCTCTTTTAAAAATTTCATTGCATTTGGCATCTGTGAAAAAGCTTTAATAAACGGTAAGTTAATATGTAATGTTTTCAAAAGTTTAAGGAATTTACCGAATTGTTCGTCTGAGCGGTCTTTCCTTGTCGCGTTAGGGAATGGCACACGAGGTTTATATTCGACAGTCACTGGTTTGTTTGTATTTTGACCTACCTCATCTCTCCATTTGCATACCAGAGTTTCTTGCCTCGGTTCTGGTTCAGGCTCAACGACTCCTTCGTCATCTTGAGTATTAATTGCATTGAGTTGTTCCCTTGGGTTAGGTTTGGTATTACTTGGCAAACTACCTTGTGGTCGTTCAGAGATCAGTTTGGAAAGCTGGCCTATTTGAGTTTTGAGTCCTTGGATCGATCCTTGTTGATTTTTAAGTGTTGTCTCGGTATTTTGGAAACGGGTTTCTGACATTGATATGAATTTTGAGAGCATCTCCTCAAGGTTCGATTTCTTCTTTTGTTGATAAGGCGGCTGTTGAAAACCCTGAGGATTTTGTGGCTTTTGATTTCTTTGACCACCCCAGGAGAAATTTGGGTGGTTCCTCCAACCTGCATTATAAGTATTACTGTATGGGTTATTTTGATATCTAAAGTTATTATTACCCATATAGTTGACTTGTTCCTCTTCAGTTATGGGATTGAAGGATTGATATTCTATATGCACACCTCCTGTAACACCCCTTACCCGTATCCGAGGCCGGGCTAAGGTACGAGGCGTTACCAGACAAACATACAAACATTAAACTAAAATACGAGCCATAAAATTTTATTCATATTTCAAAGCATTCATTCTTTTACACATAGTCCCTTATTTGAGTCTACGGAGCCCAAAACATACTTTAGAAAGGGTTTGGGACTAAACCGAGAACTTACGAAAATCATGGAAATTTCATGCTTTAAGGCTCCACACGCCCGTGTCCCAAAGTCGTGTTCCATACACGGCTGAGACACATGGTCGTGTCTCTGCCTGTGTGGAATATACCTAGGCTAATTTCCAAGCTTTGGTCAACCTTGATCTCTTACACACTTATACAAAATCAAAAGCATATAACATGGTATTCATTTAATGATTAAACATCCTCAATTAAACCACAAACATAGCATTTGTATGTCATCATACATGTGTCTCTCATACTCATTTTACCTTGTTTATTATAGTACCACTTATATATTTATACCAAGATTATCATCTTACCAAATATCTTCAGCTTAATCATCAAGCATTCATATTTAAAGCTAGATCATATCTTTATAAAATACCACGATTCAGATCTGAGAATAACATGTTTGCTGAAACATTTCAATTCAATTCCATACCCAACAAGCATTACATTGAGACTAGTCATATATATATATATATATGTCATTATACATAACATTCTCTTTTGTTTTCTTATAAACACATATCATTTATTTCATTATATCAATATTTCATATACCATAGTTTCCATGTATTCCACATATATTTATTTTCCTCCTCCTCCTCTCCATTCCACATCTTTAATGTATATAGCATTCTTGTAAGTACGATTTCACAATTTACTAATAAATGTTCACATCAAACTGTCCACACGAGTCATAGACACTTAATTATTTATAATTCGAGCTACAGAGCTCCAAATTAAGATCTGTAAATTTCCCCTGAAACTAGACTCACATATCTTTCCACCATAAAATTTTCATAATTTTTGGTTTAGCCAATTAGTACAGTTTATTCATTAAAATTTCCCCTATTTCACTTTCTGACAGTTCTGACCTCTCTTCACTAAAAAATAATTATCTCACAGTACAGAACTCGGATAATGTTCTTGTTGATTTATCTTGAAAATAGACTCATTGTGAATTTTAAAAATATAATTTTGAGCCTCTAATTATTTTTCTCCAAATTTTTGTGATTTTCCAAAGTCAGAACAGGGGATCACGTAATCATTCTGAATCAGTCTCACAAAAACATAAATATCTAAAAATATAGAACTCATTTGCTTTCTATATTTCTTTTATATGAAAATAAACTCATTAATATTTAATTTGATATCTCATTTAGTCTCTGATTCAATTTATACTATTTTTGGTGATTTTTCAAAATCACGTCACTGCTACTGTCCAAAACAGTTTTATTGCTAATTCACTCTTTCACACTTTCTTTGTATTAACCTCATTTTAACATACATATCACAAATCATTTTCACCACATTTCATACATCACAAGTATAGGCCCATGATCATAAGGTCACCATAAAATCATCCTCATGTATAACTTACTTGTTTATAACCTTACCACATCCTGGTCACTTAATGAACACATCATTCAGATAACCAAGTTCCTGCACTTATTCATCACAAAACTCACAAAGCAATACATAGAGAGTCTCCCGTTGAACACTTCGGATCAATCCTCGATACTTGGTGGTTTTAGCACATAGCTCCACCCATCATATAGTTCGGCTCTCTTGTACACATGGTGAACACTTAGTACCACCCATGTGACCTAGCCAGTTTATCTCGTAGCTCTCTTGTCTACATGGTGTCCTTCACTTGGAACCATGCATGCGACCTAGCTACATATATCCCGTAGCTCTCTTGTCTACATGGTGTACACATAGTATCACCCATGCGACCTAGCTACATCATAATGTCTTGTAGCTCTCTTGTACACATGATGTGCACTCAGCACTATACATGTGACCTAGCTACATACCATCTGTATCATCCAATCTTTCCGAAGGTTCAACCGGGATTTCTCTATCTTTTCCAACAATTTCACCAATCAAGTAATTATCCACAAACATATTTCCAATATTTTTATAAAATATCATAATACAAGTAATAGTGATGTATTACTTACATATAAACTTACATCTCATTTAATATCAACACAATAACATTAAATTACACATTGTCTTATTAAAAATCATATGAACTTACAATTTCCCATAATATCCATAATCATAGATATCACATTTATGTATGATAATTCAATGCACTTCATGTACCATAGACATATTTTTAAATCAATTCATAAACTTGGCACCATAATCATTTAATTTAACATAATTCAATTAATTCACTAAATTTAACTTTCAAATATAAATTACAGACATTATTGTTGTATTATTATCATACCAACTTACATACTTTCAACACCTCGGAGATCATAGTAAATATATCAATTTTACATTGAAACATGCATAAATTAATGCTTATTATACATATGAACTTACCTTGATATTAAAACGCCCATTTTACCAACTTTCCCAATTTTCAATTTTTCTCTCATTCTAGGTTCAAATCTCGTTTTCCGGGACCTAAAACATCATATTTTACTTATTTAATTAATGTACTATTCAAAACAGTCCTTAACTCAAACTTTGGAAAAATTACAATTTTGCCCTAAACTTTTGCATATTTACACTTTTGCCCCTAGGCTCGGGAATTAAACTTCATCCCTTATTCTTATGTTTTATGACATGATGATCACTTTTCCCTTCTATGGAAACATCAAATTCTCACTCTAACATAAACTTATGACTATTAGGTATTTTTACCGATTAAGCCCTTTTGCTCGTTTTCACTTAAAACCGAGTAGCACAAGTTGTCTAACATAACTTAAAACCTCATATTGTATCATAAAACACCAGAATACACAAATTTTACCTATGGGTATTTTTCCAAATATGAACCCTAGGTTGAATTGTTGCTAGCATAAGCTAAATCAAGTTAAGGGACTCCAAAAGCGTAAAGAACTTGAAAAGCGGGGTTAGAACGGACTTACAATTGAGCTTGGGAAGCTTGAAAACCCTATCCATGGAGTCTCCTTGGTATACACGTCCATGGTGAAGAAGATGAGCAAAATTGGCTTTTAATTTTGTATTTTAATTCATTTTACCCTAAATGACCAAAATACCCTTACTACTAAACTTTCCAAAATTCCATCCATGTCCAATTTTTGTCCATAACTTAGAAATTGGTCAAATTTCTATTTAAGACCTCTAATTAATATTTCAAATCAATTTCATACTAGAAACTTCTAGAATGCAAGTTTTGCAACTTATTCAATTTAGTCCCTAACTTCGAATTAAGCACTTTATGCATAGAATTTCTTCACGAAATTTTCACACAATCATGCAATCATATCATAGACCTCAAAATAATCATAAAATAATTATTTATATCTCAAATTTTGTGGTCCTGAAACCTCTGTTCCAACTAGACCTAATTTTGGGCTATTACACCTCCTCCGCTTGAGTCACACCTCATTACTGGATGTACCTGCTTAGAACCAAGAAAACTATCAATCTTTTTATTCAGAAGTTCTACCTGATTTGACAGCATAGTAACTAAGTCGACGTTATAAACGTCGGCTGTTTTTGTTGGCTTAGTCCTCATGACTTGCCACTGATAGTTATTCAGTGACATTTTTTCAATGAATTCATAAGCCTCTTCAGGTGTTTTGTTGTTGATGATTATGCCAGTAGCTGCATCAACCATTTGCCAAGTCGAGGGATTCAGATCATTGTGGAATGTTTGTACTTGAAGCCAAAGCGGTAACCCATGGTGAGGGCACCTTCTCATAAGTCCTTGTATCTCTCCCATGCATCGTAAAGTGCTTCTAAATCCATCTGCACAAAAGAAGAGATATCATTATGTAATTTAGCTGTTTTAGCCAGTGAAAAATATTTTAGTAAAAGTTTCTCGGTTATTTGTTCCCAAGTAGTGAAAAGGGAAATAACCGAAGACGAATGGCATCATCAGAAACGCCATTGATTTTGGATGTATCGCAAAATTCCAAGAAATTTGCTAAGTGAGCGTTGGGATCTTCGTCCTGCAAACCATCAAACTGAACAAACTGTTGTATCATCTGAATAGTGTTAGGTTTTAATTCAAAAGTATTTGCAGCTACAGCAGGTCTAACAATACTAGATTCAATTCCTGTTAAAGAAGTTTTAGCATAATCATAAATAGTACGTGGAGCAGGATTTTGATTAGCCGCAATTGCGGGAGGTAGCTGATTACCTTGGTTTTCAGCCATCTCGTCGGTTGGGGGTCGGGTATCATCTTCTCACTTGTTCTCCATGTATCATAAGCTGCGCCTTATTTCTCTTTGATTTTTTCGAATTGTATGATCGATTTCTTCGTCAAAAAGTAATGGTCCTGACGGGTTTCTTCTAGTCATAAACTATAAAAACTTTCCAAGAGAAAAAAATAAGTAAATTAATAAATAATAATAATAATAATAAACTAAAATTAAATTGCAAGAAGAATAAATGGCTAAAGTAATAAAAATTTAGCGTTCCTAATATTTTGATTCCACGGCAATGGCGCAAAAAACTTGATCGCGTGATTCGTAACAAGTAATAAATATTTATAATGAAGATCAAACCTAGACTAACTATTATCACGACGAAAAGGCAAGCACACCTATCGAACAATAGTATAGTAATGGCAAGACTAGGATATCGTACCCAAGGGAACCAAAAGTACTAGTAATAACTATCTTTTTATTATCTAGCCTAATAACGTCTAATCCCTAGATTGAATAACCGAGACTTTTCTCTAATTAACACTCTAGGGTTGCATTAACTCGATCTATGGATCCCCTTATTAGGTTTCACCCTAATCTGGCAAAATCTTGTCACCCTATTTCTAGGTACGCAATCAACTCCGCTTAATTGTGGCAAATGTACTCTTAGACAGGGTCTATTCCTCCTCTAAATAAGAGCGTGTCTTGAATCAGTATCTTAGGATATTAAAGAAAGAATTAAGAACACATAATTAATAACAAGCTAAATATTTATTATACGATTTAGAAAATAATAACAAGATTCATCTTAGGTTTCATTCCCCTTAGGTATTTAGGGGATTTAGTTCGTAACTAAATAAGAAAACATCTCAGAAGAATAAAGAATACAAAACATAAAGAAAACCCAAAACTCTTGAAGGGAAATTGAGGAGAGATCTTCAGTCTTGATGATGAATCCAGCTTCTAAGATGGATCAATCGGCTTCCTTGGGGTAATTCCTTACCCCTCTTCTCCGTCTCCCTTTTTCTCCTCCTCTAGTGGGTATTTATAGGCTTTGGAATGCTTAGAAACCCTCCAAAGTGGCTTTTTTCGAATAAGACTTAACTTGGGCTTAGCAGGGACACGCCTGTGTGACATGAGCGTGTGACGTGATTACCAAGCCGTGTTCGATCCGTTAAATTGCACACGGCCGTGTGGGTATGGCCAGGCCGTGTGAATCGTGAAAGCCTTGGTCGACACCCTTGAAAGACACGGGCGTGTGAGCTGCCCTGTGGCAAGGTTTAGGCCCTGTCATCTTCTCGATTTGGTCCGTTTTGTCCCTTTTTGACTTGTTTTTGGCTCATTTTGACTCTTGGTGCTCTCCTGAGTACAAAACATGAAATTAAAGCATTAGGAGCATCAAATTCACCAATTCTAATGAGAAATCATCTATTAAATACATTAAACATGGGGTAAAAATATGTATAATTTACGGTTTATCAATAGGTTTTATCCCCCTTAGGTATCTAAGGGGTTTAGTTCATAATAAAATAAGAGTACATCTCAAGAGTATGAAAATAACAAAACATAAAGAAAACTCTAAAACCCTTGAAGGAATTCTAAGAGAGATCTTCAGTCTTGGAGTAGCTTTGGCTTTTGAGATGGACTGTCTGGCTTTCTTCAAGTAATTCTTGGCGTGTGGTTCTGTATTCCAGAAAAGTTCTGGAAAGAGTGGCCTCCTTCTAGGTCACTCTTAGGGTGTTTATATAAGCTTTGGATTGGGTTTCTTCCTTCCTAAGTACCCTTTCTGTGTAAAATAAAACTCTTTGAAAAACGGACACGCTTGTGAGCCACGGCCGTGTGATGTGATTACCAAGCCATGTTTGATCCGTTGAATTACACACGGGCCTGTGGGCTCACTGGACAGGCCGTGTGAATTGTAAAAACCTTAGCCGACACCCACAAAGGACACGGGCGTGTGAGATGCCCGTGTGGCAAGGCTTAGGCCGTGTCATCTTCTCAATTTGGTCCGTTTTGTCCCTTTTTAACTCGTTTTTGGCTCCTTTGACTCTTGGTGCTCTCCTGAGTGCAAAACATGAAATTACTGGATTAAGAGCACCAAAATCCACAAATCTAGTAATAAACATCCATAAATATGCTAAGTATTTGGGGTATTGATATGTATAATTTGGCATTTATCAAATACCCCCACACTTAAGCATTTGCTTGTCCTCAAGCAAAATTCTTATTTACTGCTAGAATTCATTCTTCTCAATCACATAATCATTGTTGATAATGTTACAAGTTATTTCATAGAAAATCATATAGTGAGAATTCAACTATAGGGGCATTAAAAGCCTCAAACAATCTAAATCGAATATTTTGATAATAAATTCATAGGTAATCTCCTTCCTCTAAGTAATTAACTTTAGTCCTAAATATACAAGAGATGACATCCTCACTAAAGATTCACTCAAATCACTCGAAGTGTTTAAGGTTCAAGATTAAGCACTCGATTGTCTAACATGAAAAGTTATTACCATAGGCTTGCATGAAAATCAAATCTCCACCACTTGTAAATGATATAATACACTAATCAAAAGGTCTTTGCATGGTTGTAACGGGGTTTTGGTTAGAGGTATGGGTACAAGCTGAAGAGACAAAGGTTAGAATCGAGATAATTTCAATATATTACCCCACTATCAAAAACTTAATTAGTGAACCACAAACAAATATCTAGAACTATTTTACATGAGTTCATGACAACTTTAGCTTGCTGAGAATTACAATATAATACTGAGTTTTTTTTTAAGAACAAATCAAGTCGATACAATATAGAAATCATACTTCATGATTCAGTAACAAAAAATGGTAAACATAGCGAGGTAACAATATTAAATTCAATCTCGATAAAAAGGGTAAAATTCAGTAGGAGGATTTCAACAATAATGGGTTAATGGGTTAATGATGAGGGTTAATCAATGAAAAAGGGTTAGTAGGCTCAAGGGGTTTCACTAAGGGTTTAATTATGCGGGAAGGCTTTTTATGGAGTAAATGGGTTAAATCCTAAGTGCCTTTATCATCTCAGTATATCAAATCATACGTGTGATCTCGATATATATAATCGAAGCAAGTTCTAGAATAACAGTTCAATGTTGACACACTCAAACCACAAAAGAAGTGAGCAAGAAAGAAAGCTATATCTCAAAAGGCTTAAAAATGTCATCAAAAATTTGGGTTTTTTATGTCATTCCTGTATACTTAAGATTTCAAGATAATACCTCAATTTAGGAAAATAATCTAAAAAATTTTAGTTCTCAAAATATCAACTTATCATGCTTGATTCTCTAATGTCCTGTAATCAAATAATCATGCATAATTCCTATGGTCTAATTCATGACATATCAACAATAATTATAGATCAATCAGAATTTATTCGACCAGGATTATGAGAAAATCACTTAAGCACAAGACCAACTTCAAGGATTTGAGAATAATACAAAAAGTTAGGTTTCATGTTCACCCCCCCCACACTTAAGATGTACATTGCCCTCAATGTACAAAGATATATTATTCAAAATAAAGAAAATCATAAAAGGAAAGGAGGTAAAATTCCTTGTTATATGGATGTGGAGCTTGATTTTGAGGATGGAGTGTTTGGGGAAAGTGGTGGCTGCCATTGTTGCTAAATGAAGAAATTGGTTCATTGAACATGGCACTCGTGAGGTATTATTTCCCTTTTGTTTCCTCATTCCGTAAAATATTCCTAGCAGCTTTGCCTGGAAGTCTGTAGAATCATGAAGAGTTTATTAAGAGTTGGTGTGGAAGAGAGCGTAGTGGAATTACTTGTTAGAAATACCAGAAGATGGAAAAAGTAAAATTTACTAATATAGATATGTCTTTCAAAATAAAATAAGAAAATTGAAATGAAAATAAAAATCAAAAGAAAAATAAAAATAAAATAAAATAAAAATAAGAATAAAAAAATAGGAGGAGTCAATGATCCTCGTCGGTGGGGCCCTCAGGTGGTGGTGCTGGAGTGGCGATGTGGAAGTGTTGGCACAGCTACTGCATCATGGCCTACATATTGTCCATCTGTCGGTCCTATCGCCGATCTCGGTCGTGGATCATCTCGAACTATGTAGTGCAATACTGCTTGAAATGGGCGAGTCGGTCGGAAAGGTGTACCAATGAAGCAGCCACATGAGCTGGTCGTTCCCTAGGTGGTGCGGTAGAAGGCTCTTCATGCTGTAGGGGAACATCATCAAGGATGTCCTCAAGATCCTCCTCGTCAATGGCATGCGATAGACGGTACTGAGGAGGATCGGTCTCACATTGGCGCTCGATCATCCTCATGTGTAACATAGTCGTGATGCCCTATGGAAATATTTGACCTATTATGGTAAGCGCTGATGACTAGGCCGCAGTGTTAAGGAGGACGAAGTGTCAGGCAAGGAGCGTCACGTAGGGGCCGATGGAGATCACTCCCTTCCTATGCCACTCGGTCTGATGGCGAATGGCGAAAGCAATAAAGTATGCTAAGTCGATCACGTGTGCATTCGCCGTGTACCATAAATAGTAGGCATCGTAGGTGGTGACGAAATCGGTGCTCTCTCTCTTTCCGGTCAAGGTGTGTGCCAATATGGCGTGGAGATATCGTAGGGAAGGGAGAAGAGCTGAGGCCTTCAAGTGGCTGGAGTCGTAGTGAAAGAGAGTGGTGCCAAAGCCTTCCAGCACAAGGAGGGGGAGATGTGGATATTGCGTGGTAGTGCATTCATGTCCTCATCCTCCATAAACTCATCGGTGTAAAGTCCCAGAGCAACACCAAACTCTGGGACACTCATCGAATGAACTAGACCGCCTAATCGAAAGTGAATGGTGACTGGGTCGTCATTGTTCGTCATCATCACCTGTAATGAAAAGTAGAGCATAATTCTAAAGTTAGCTCTAAATAAGTAGGCTCAGTAATAACGAAGAACCGTTCCCATGGGTCTGTGGACAGGAGGGCGCGGATGGCGTCAGCGAGCTAGACTTGCTCTACGGCAGCCTAGTCGATGCAGTGACCTGTGGTGATGGGTTGTGCGCGTAGTATCTGAAATATCTCCTCCTGTAAAGCTTGTGGAAATTCAAGGAACGGGTACCGAACTTCGGCTCTAGCATGCACCGAGGAAGAACACGGTCCTCTAATTCTCTTTGAGGATGGGACCGCGGCCTTTTTTCCTCTTGGTGACGACATAATGTACCTAAAAATATATGAGCATTGATAGAATCCAAGATACATTAGTAGTTAAGCAAGATGCCCAAAACTAGTATATGCTATTTAGTGGCTTAAATAATTCAAATATAGAAAATTTTAAGGAAAATTCTTTACTTGTCTAAAGCAAAATATTACAATATCTATGTAAAGCATGTAAAACACTAATGTAGCAATACAAATTGGAAAAATAAAGTTGAGAAAGTGAACCAAAGGCTGCTGTATGGCGGTGCACGGGCGTGTTGATGTCGAGCACGGGCGTGTGACGCGGGGGTATAGCCGTGTGGAGGAAAAATAGAGGGTCTAGAGAGGGGAAAGTGGGGATTAATGCAAGGGGAATGGATTTCAGGGTGGTTTGAGGGTTGAGGAAGTGAGAATCTTGGGAATGGTGGCCGGAATAAGGATTAAGGAGTGGAGAGGAGGAGTTTTCGGCTAGGGTTTTGAAAGGGGGAAGAAGATGAACAGTGGTTTGTTTATATAGGAGAGGGTCACACGGCCTAGGGCCACGCACGTGTACGTTGAGGGTGAGCCTGTGTTTTTTGAATTTTTCAATTTAGGTCATGCCTGGCTACTGTCCCAAGCCCATGTGTCTTGGGCGTGTGTGGCACACGGCCATGGCGCACGGTAGTGCCTAGCTTTGTTCACTTCTCCCACGTTCGTGTGTTATGCTAGCACGCCCGTGTGTTGTTATACACGGCTGAATGACACGGGCATGTCGCACGCCCGTGTATAAGAAATAGAATCGAGCCTTGTTCCTGGCACGCCCGTGTGTTCCTGTCAAGTTCACCCACGGCCATGTCGCACGGCCGTGGAGATTTATCTCACTCCGTGTTTTGGGGAAATCATGTCATGCTTCAACA
Organism: Gossypium arboreum; assembly: GCF_025698485.1. Taxonomy (NCBI): domain Eukaryota; kingdom Viridiplantae; phylum Streptophyta; class Magnoliopsida; order Malvales; family Malvaceae; genus Gossypium; species Gossypium arboreum. The sequence goes on from NC_069071.1 coordinate 10,070,072, forward strand.
CGGCCGTATCGCATGGTCGTGTCTCTTCCCTTGTTTGGCCATAGCTTTAGGCACGCCCGTGTGCCTGGCCGTGTGTGCTGAAAAACTTTGCAATTCAAAGACTAAGTTAATTGATTTGAAGTGTGCGAAAATAAAAAATAAAAATAAAGAAATCAAAATATGTTAGTGCTCGGGTTGCCTCCCGAGAAGCACTTATTTATAGTCTAAGCTCAACTTACCTCTCCGTTGAATGATCATGGTGGTTCGAGGAGTTCATACTCCTCATTTCTGTTGTCAATTTTAAAATAATGTTTTAAACGGGTGTTGTTTACCTTAAAAGTGCCGAACTTAGGATGACTCACCTCCACTGTTCTGAATGGAAAAATACTAAGTACCGTAAGAGGGATTTCCTCATTTGGTGTGGTAGTGACGATGTGAGGATCAACGGCATCTAGTAAGACTGCATCGCCGACCTGAAGTTGATTAGGAGAGGTATCGGGCTTGTTTTTGCGTAGTTTCGGTTTATCATGTGTTCTCAATTTGTATTCTCGCCATTTGTCTAGCTCCTTTATCCGTAGTACTCGTTCTTCATGGACGTCTTTGTTCTCTTCATGATAGTAGTGCACTGTCTCTGTTGTCTTTGTTCGAGGAAGTTCCTACAAGTACGATTGGATATTAGTTTTATCATCGACAATTTTTAGAGCATTATCTTGAGTCTTGACTGAGTCGCGTGCTTGGAATGTTACTGCGTCGTCACCTGTACGAAGTGTTAGCTCTCCTGTGCCTACATTAATAATGGTTCTGGCAGTTGCTAAAAATGGTTGTCCTAAAATTAGAGGTACCTCATTATCTTCATCCATATCTAAGACAACGAAGTCTACTGGGTAAATAAATTTATTAATTTTAACGAGAACGTCTTCAATAATACTGTAACACCCCGTACCCGAGTCCGTTACCGGAATCGGACACAAGGTGCACACAGACTTAACTATTTTCACAGTCCATTTAGAAATTTCCAGACTAGCTGGTCACTGCATCACTGTCGCCTTAAAAATCATATCTTGAGTTTCAAAGATCAAAAATTTGTTTCGTAATTTTTCTCTGAAACTAGACTCATATTTCCATCTACAGATTTTTTTCTAGAATTTTTGGTCGAGCCAATTAGTACAGTTTATTAGTTAAAGTCTCCCCTATTCCAGGGTTTGACTAGACTGACCTTCGTACGTTACGAATTGAATATCTCATTGTACAGGGCTTTAATACTGATGTCGTTTGTTTCTATAGAAACTAGACTCAGAGAGGAATCTATACATATATGGCATGACTCCTAATTATCTCTGGTTAATTTACAATGAATTTCCAAAGTCGGAACAGGGGATCCAGAAACAGTTCTGGCCCTGTTTCACGAGAACTTTAATATCTCTTAACATATAACTCATATGACAGTTTCGTTTCTTCCATATGAAAGTAGATTCATTAAAGTTCATTTACATAATTTATTTACTATTTAATACCATTCCTACTATTTTTAGTGATTTTTCACATCCACATCACTGCTGCTGTCAGCATCTGCCTTTAAGGTAGGGTTTACCTATTTCATGATTTCCATGATTCAATTGGCCCTTTTTGCATACATAGCACAAAGTGTGATCATGATTAACCATTCCAATGGCTAATTGTTTCAAAATAATTCCATACCTCATAATGATCAACATACAAACGATTATGGTACTATGCTAAAAACGTATATAAGCCATTTTCGCATGGCTATCCAAGTTTACACAAAACCGAAAGGTACATGACCTTCAACAAAAGGGTAGTCCTATACATGCCATTTCAAAGTTCAACCAAAATTGTACCAAAATGGGGGCTTTGATAGTGTGGGAGACTTCGACTTCCAAAATCCCGAGTCCGATAGCTGACGAGCCAAAATCTATAAACAAAGAAACAGAGAAAACGGAATAAGCAATTTATGCTTAGTAAGTTTGAGCAAGAAGTTCCAGCACAACAAAAGCATAGCATTCATAAAGCTAACGGATAATTTCATATGCACAAATTCTCAATATCCTACTCATTTCACATTCCAACCCCTATGTTCATACATAAGGGACCATCTTAGCCAAATACCGAAACTCATTACTCGATGGCGAATATTATTCAAGGAATCAACTAATTCAAGCACATACGAACATACCTCATTGCTGGAATTTTTCAAGCGTATTAACTGAAAATTTTACAGCAAGATCGCTCATTCTCGAATCACGTACCTTGAAATTTAACCGGATATAACGACTTCGCTCAAATGCCTTGGGACGAAGCCGGTTATAGTGACTTCGCACGAATGCCTTCGGACTTAACCCGGGTTTAGTAACTTGCACAAATGCCTTCAGGCTTAGCCCGGATTTATTAACTCACACGAATGCCTTGGATCCTAGTCCGGATATAGTCACTTAGCACAAAGCCTTGGGACTTAGCCGGACATCATTCAATAACCGAGCACAATTATCAATAAATTATGACACATTCGTATTTCATTTTCATTAGCAAAACTCAAACACAAGGCACTTTTCACACTTGCAATTTCGGCTCAATAGCCACACACAAAGAGCATGATTTTAATTTGCTTTAAACATGATCTAATCAATTCAAATTTAAGCTCTATTACTCAAGAACTTACCTAGGATGTCGTCAAACGATTTCAATGGCTATTCGACCACTTTTTCCTTCCCTTTGTCGGATCTAGTTCCCTTTGCTCTTGAGCTTAATTTAACAAATAAATCTATTTAATCATTTGAGCATCGAAGAGGAATACAAGGTACTTAGCCAATATATATACTCATTAGGCATCAAAGTCGCATGTATGCGAAATCATGAATCGAACTCAACACATTAGTTAATATTCCTCTTAGCGAATTTTCTAAGCCAAGAATAGGCATCAATATGCTTGCCTCTAACCGAATGCATGCACACCAATTTCCCCTCATGTGGCGAATATGCATGTCCATGTTGAGGCCAATTATACACTTAATACCACACAAAAACAGCATACATTTTACTAACTAACGCATTACATATCGTAGCTCAATACACATCTCTCATTTACTTCATAACGGAAACATCATCACAAGCAAATATACACCTTGAAATAGTATATATGTCATACCAATACATCATGTACAAACATATATACATATATATATGCTAGAGCCGAATCTCAAGTTGATTGTAACTAAACATGAACAAAATTTCAAAACACAAATCTTACCTTCCATGCAATGAGCATAAATCACACTTTTGGATGTACCATGGCCGAATACATCACAACACCATAATTTTGGTCATGATTAAACAAAGAACTTAATGTCTTACTCAAAAATACTAAAAAGAAAGTCCAAGAGCCATCAATCCCCCATCACATATATCATTAGCAAGCTTCATATTTAACATGCAATGGCATTAACACAAAATCCACCTTGGCCAAATACCATCCCCATGATATAACAAAGGTTTGAACCATGGGCTAACAAGAGCATCAAGCTATCAACTAAAAACATGCATGAATCTCATGGCACAACCTCAAACATACCTTAATCTTGATGCAAGTATAGCCAAACCTCTTCCTAATCCTCTTCCAAACCAAGCATGAAGCAAAATTCCTCCTTCCCTTTAGTATTTTCGGTCAAGAGAGAATGAAAATGGATGAACAAATTTTTTCTTTTCTCTTCCTCAATACACTGCAATGGGGCATGCATGAGACCATTTTTTTCTTTTTCCATTTCTTTATTACCCATGCTCATTAATTTATTTTTTCACCCATGATTCACCAACAAAACATGTCTATGACATGTTTTGCCCATATTCTTTGTCATGGCGGCCATCACTTGTAAAAAGAGGGTATTTGACATGCAAGGCCATTGTTTTGCATGCATGCTTTAATTAGTCATCACACATTCCCCATCATACTTTCAAAGTTTTCTACTAGGTCCTTTCTAGTGAAATTCACATTTATAACTCTAAATTAAAGCATCAAAAATGTCACACATGAGTTAACACATATTATAGGCATCAAAATAAATATCAAATTATTTTTATGCCTCGGTTTTTGTGGTCCTGAAACCACATTCCGACTAGGGTCGTTTTAAGGCTGTCACAACCCTCCCCCACTTAAGAAATTTTTGTCCCCGAAAATCTTACCGGTAAATAGATTTGGGTATCGCTCTTTCATAGAGTTCTCGGGTTCCCAAGTAGCTTATTCTATTCCGTGTTTGAGCCATAATACTTTCACTAGCGGAACCCTTTTGTTTCGCAACTCTTTTACTTCACGAGCTAGGATACGAATCAGTTCTTCTTCATAACTCATATCGACTTGAATTTCAACCTCTGATGGACTAATTACGTGCGATGGATCAGATCTATAGCGTCAAAGCATTGAAACATGGAAGACGTTGTGAATCTTTTCGAGTTCAGGGGGCAAAATCAAACGATACGCAACTGGGCCAACTCGTTCAGAGATTTCGTACGGCCCAATGAATCTCGGGCTCAACTTGCCCTTACGGCCAAATCTGAGTATCTTTTTCCAAGGCGAAACTTTAAGAAACACTTTATCTCCCACCTGATACTCAATGTCCTTTCGTTTCAAATCCGCATACGATTTCTGACGATCTGTGGTCGCCTTCAGACTTTCACGGATTACCTTTACCTTCTGTTCAGCATCTTTAATCAAATCCACTCCAAAAATTTTGTTTTCATCGAGCTCGGTCCAAAACAATGGTGTACGGCATTTACGCCCGTACAAAGCCTCGTAAGGCGCCATCTTAATACTTGATTGAAAACTATTGTTGTAAGCGAATTCAATCAAAGGTAGATACCGTTCCCATGAACCACTGAATTCGAGGATGCAACATCTCAACATATCCTCAAGTATCTGAATTATCCGCTCAGATTGACCATCGGTTTGAGGGTGAAAGGCGGTGCTGAAATGCAACTTGGTACCCAAAGCTTCTTGCAATTTCTTCCAAAATCGCGAGGTGAACCTCGGATCTTTATCCGACACAATGTAAATCGGTACCCGTGTAATCTCACAATCGAGAAACGTACAATTCAGCTAGTTTATCCAATGAAAAATCCGTGCATACGAGGATAAAGTGAGCCGACTTAGTCGGTCTATCAACAACAACCCAAATCGCATCCTTCTTACTTGCGACAATGGCGATCGGACACAAAGTCCATTGTGACTCTTTCCCATTTCCACTCGGGTATCGTAATCGGCTGAAGTAATCCTGAAGGCACTTGATGTTCCGCTTTCACTTGTTGACATATTAAACATCTCGAAACAAAGTCGGAGATGTCTCGTTTCATACCATGCCACCAAAACCGACGTTTCAAATCATTGTACATCTTCGTACTCCCCGGGTGGATTGCCATTCGGCTACAATGGGCTTCATTCAGAATTATCGAAATAAGTTCCGAATTCTTTGGAACACACAGACGGCTTCTAAACCTCAAACAATCGTCATCATCAATTTGAAACTCTGATTCCTTGATCGGAACACACTCAGCCCGTTTTGCAACCAACTCATCGTCGACTTTCTGAGCTTCACAAATTTGATGAGTCAATAATGGTTTGGCCTTTAATTCGGCTACTAACACATTGTCGGGTAGAATAGACAAGTGTACATTCATTGATCGTAAAGCAAACAGTGATTTTCGGCTCAAGGCGTCCGCAACCACATTAGCCTTTCCCGGGTGATAATCAATGACAAGCTCATAATCTTTTAACAACTCGAGCCAACGTCTTTGTCGCAGATTTAAGTCTCTTTGAGTCATCAAATATTTGAGACTTTTGTGATCCGAATACACATGGCACTTCTCACCAAATAAGTAATGTCGCCATATCTTTAAAGGCGAATCGATGGCGACCAATTCGAGATCATGGGTGGGATAATTTTTCTCATGTGGCTTTAATCGTCTCGACGCGATAGGCCACAACTCGACCTTCTTGCATCGATCGCAACCTAACCCAAGTAGGGAGGCGTCACTATAGATGACAAACTCTTTGCCGATTCGGCCGTACTAGTCTTTGGAGCTTCCGTCAAATGAGTTTTCAATTGGTCAAAACTTTTCGACACTTTTCTCGTCCATTCAAACTTGACATCTTTACGAAGTAGTTTCGTCATGGGTGTGGCTATCATCGAGAATCCTTTTACAAACCGTCGGTAGTAACCAAGTCCCAAAAAGCTCGAACCTCGGTAATATTTCTCGGGCTTCCGTTAAGTATGGCTGAAATTTTACTCGGGTCGACTCGAATACCGATCGCAGATACCACATGGCCCAAGAAGCTAACCTCGCTTAACGAAACTCACACTTGCTGAACTTAGCATATAGTCGCTTATCCCGTAAAATTTGCAACACTAATCTCGGTGCTCGCATGTTCGGTCTCATCTCTTGAATAGACCAAGATGTCGTCAATGAACACAACTACTGAACCGATCCAAATACGGTCGAAGATCCGATTCATCAAATCCATAAATACCGCGGGGCATTAGTGAGCCCAAACGGCATCACTAAGAACTCGTAGTGACCATATCTTGTTACAAGGCGGTTTGGGTATATCCGAATCTCGGATTCATGAATCGATAATAGCCCGATCTCAAATCTATTTTTGAGAACACCGAGGCTCCTTCAGTTGATCGAACAAATCATCGTCTGCTGTAATGGATATTTGTTCTTTATTGTCACCTTATTAAGTCGACGATAGTCGATGCACAACCTCATGGTTCCGTCTTTCTTTTTCACAAACAACACTGGTACACCCCAAGGTGAAAAACTCGGGCGAGCAAAACCTCTATCCACCAACTCTTGCAACTGAGCTTTCAACTCCTTTAATTCCGTTGGTGCCATACGATACGGAGCTATCGAAATCGGTGTGGTCCCAGGTACAAGCTCAATACCAAACTTTATCTCCCGAACAGGTGGCAAACCCGGTAATTCTTCGGGAAAAACATCTGGGTAATCACAAACCACCGGCACAGATTCGGATTTTATTTCTAACTCCTTATCATCAAGTACATACGCAAGGTATGCTTCGCACCCCTTTCTTACATATTTTTGGGCCAACATTGATGATATTACAGCTGGCAACCCCTTTAAGTCCGTAGACTCAACTCGGATCATCTCATTATTTGCGCACCTCAAATCAATAGTCTTGCTTTTGCAATTCACAACCGCATCATGCACGGTCAACCAATCCAACCCAAGAATAACATTAAATTCATCGAACGGAAAAAGCATCAAGTCCGCGGAAAACAGAACCTCGAATTACTAGGGACATTTCTTACACACTTTGTCGACCAAAGACGTAACGACCCAAGGGATTTGACACCGAATTACGAACTCAGTAGACTCAATAGGTAAAGTCTTACTGGATGCTAAGGTTTCGCATATATAAGAATGAGTAGAACCAGGGTCAATCAAAGCAATCACATTAGTATCAAAGAGAGTGAAAGTACCGGTAATAACATCTGGAGAGGAAGCATCCTCGCGTGCGCGTATAGCATAAGCCCTAGCAGGAGCGCGAGCCTCGAGATCTAGTCGTAACATCTCTAGATCCTCTCGACCACCACTAGCATTGCCGTATTTCTAGACGGTCTACCTCGGCGGGTAGCACCCGATTCCCACTCGATCTACATTCATTCGGACAACCTCGGGCAATCTTTAATGAAGTGGTCAACTGATCCGCACTTGTAACAGAGCGATCACGGAATCTACAACTTCGAATGCCATTTGCCACAATCATCGGCACTCCGTTCTCTCTCGACGATCATTTCCACCATGGCGATCGAAGTGACTCGTGTGGTCACGAGGGTCGATCGTGATCTCGTCTAGAAAAGCCCGAAGTGTCTCTAGACCGGCCTAAGCCATCTCTAAATTTCTTTGATGATCGTGGGAAGGGCTTCCCAAGACCTCTTCTGAAACTCCCTTGCTCCCACTTCACTTTTCTTTTCTCCATCTTGAGCTCCTCGGCTTTGCACGCTCGCTCGACAAGAGCGACAAACTCTCAGTTTCAAAATGCCAACATACGACTTTATATCATCATTCAGTCCATCTTGAGCGTTTACATCACGACTTCAAGAAATGCATTCTAGCAGCGTCTGGTGAGCCTCACAAATTTTCGTTCATAGTCGGTAACCGACATGGAACCTTGTTTAAGTTCGAGAAATTCCTTCCGTTTTTGATCCATAAATCTCTGACTGATATACTTTTTCCGAAACTCAGTTTGGAAAAACTCCCAAGTTACTTGCTTTCGGGGCACAACAAAAGTCAGAGTACACCACCAATAGTAGGCAGAATCACGTAGCAAGGAGATAGTACACTTTAGGCATTCATAGGGTGTACAAGATAGCTCATCGAAAATGCAGGATAGTGTTGTCCAACCAAAATTCAGCTTGCTCGGCATCGTCGCTATCTCGTAGCTTTAAATTCAGTAGCCCCATGTTTTGGATTCATCAGCTGGGGCTTATTCGACCTTATTTGGTCGATTACGAGAGCATTGTAGGTGCGGGGTCGTATGAGTTGGGAATGGAGGTTGTGGAATAGTTGTTAGTTCGAATGTATTGGTTGAACCAATCATTCATCACGCTATAAAAGCTTGCCTAGCCTCATCATTCGGATTGCTAGCAACAGTGAGAGTCCGCCGGCACCGTCCCTTGTGCGGGGAGCAGCGCCACACTCTCCACATCATCGCTATCGCTTTCGGTTGGGATCGGGATCCATTACTATAATTAAACACAAATTCAAACGTCAGAAATCACCACACTATCAATTAATCACATAATGGCATGTATAGCTAGACCCAAACGTATTACGGTAGTCCTAGAATCGACTAAACTGTAGCTCGATACCAATAAAATTGTAACACCCGTGCAGAGTCCGTTCTGGAATCGGACACAAAATGCACACAGACTTAACTATTTTCACAGTCCATTTAGAAATTTCCAGACTAGTGGTCAATTGCATCACTTATAGCCTTAAAAATCATATCTTGAGTTTGAAGCTCGAAAATTTGTTTTGTAATTTTTCCCTGAAACTAGACTCATATGTCCATCTACATATTTTTTCTATAATTTTTGGTCGAGCCAATTAGTACAGTTTATTAGTTAAAGTCTCCCCTATTCCAGGGTTCGACTACACTGACCTTCATGTGTTACGAATTGAATATCTCCTTGTACAGGGATTTAATACTGATGTCGTTTGCTTCTATAGAAAATAGACTCAGAGAGGAATCTATACATATATGGCATGACTCCTAATTATCTCTGGTTAATTTACAATGAATTTCCAAAGTCGGAACAGGGGATCCAGAAACCGTTCTGGCCCTGTTTCACGAGAACTTTAATATATCTTAACATATAACTCATATGACCGTTTCGTTTCTTCCATATGAAAGTAGATTAATCAAATTTCATTTACATAATTTATTCACTATTTAATACCATTCCTACTATTTTTAGTGATTTTTCATATCCACATCATCTGCTGCTGTCAAGATTCCGCCTTTAAGGTAGGCTTTACCTATTTCATGATTTCCATGATTCAATTGGCCCTTTTGCATACATAGCACAAAGTGTGATCATGATTAACCATTCCAATGGCTAATCGTTTCAAAACAATTCCATACCTCATAATGATCAACATACAAACGATTATGGTACTATGCTAAAACGATATATAAGCCATTTTCGCATGGCTATCCAAGTTTACACAAAACCGAGAGGTACATGACCTTCAACAAAAGGGTAGTCCTATACATACCATTTCAAAGTTCAACCAAAATTGTACCAAAATGGGGGCTTTGATAGTGTGGGAGACTTGACTTCCAAAAATCCCGAGTCCGATGGTGACGAGCCAAAATCTATAAACAAAGAAACAGAGAAAGCGGAATAAGCAATTTATGCTTAGTAAGTTTGAGCAAGAAGTTCCAACACAACAAAAGCATAGCATTCATAAAGCTAACGGATAATTTCATATGCACAAATTCTCAATATCCTACTCATTTCACATTCCAACCCCTATGTTCATACATAAGGGACCATCTTAGCCAAATACTGGAAACTCATTACTCGATGGCGAATATTATTGAAGGAATCAACTAATTCAAGCACATACGAACATACCTCATTGCTGGAATTTTTCAAGCGTATTAACGAAAATTTTACAGCAAGATCGCTCATTCTCGAATCACGTACCTTGAATTTAACCGGATATAACGACTTGCTCAAATGCCTTGGAATTAAGCCCGGTTATAGTGACTTCATACGAATGCCTTGGGACTTAACCCGGGTTTAGTAACTTGCACAAATGCCTTGAGCTTAGCCCGATTTATTAACTCGCACGAATGCCTTCGGATCCTAGTCCGGATATAGTCACTTAGCACAAAGCCTTGGGACTTAGCCGGACATCATTCAATAACCGAGCACAATTATCAATAAATTATGACACATTCAGATTTCATTTTCATTAGCAAAACTCAAATACAAGGCACTTTTCACACTTGCAATTTCGGCTCAATAGCCACACACAAAGAGCATGATTTTAATTTGCTTTAAACATGATCTAATCAATTCGAATTTAAGCTCTATTACTCAAGAACTTACCTAGGATGTCGTCGAGCGATTTCAATGGCTATTCGACCACTTTTTCCTTCCCTTTGTCGGATCTAGTTCCCTTTGCTCTTGAGCTTAATTTAACAAATAAATCGATTTAATCATTTGAGCATCGAAGAGGAATACAAGGTACTTGGCCAATATATATACTCATTAGGCATCAAAGTCGCATGTATGCGAAATCATGAATCGAACTCAACACATTAGTTAATATTCCTCTTAGCGAATTTTCTAAGCCAAGAATAGGCATCAATATGCTTGCCTCTAACCGAATGCATGCACACCAATTTCCCCTCATGTGGCGAATATGCATGTCCATGTTGAGGCCAATTATACACTTAATACCACACAAAACAGCATACATTTTACTAACTAACGCATTACATATCATAGCTCAATACACATCTCTCATTTACTTCATAACCAAACATCATCACAAGCAAATATACACCTTGAAATAGTATATATGTCATACCAATACATCATGTACAAACATATATACATATATATATGCTAGAGCCGAATCTCAAGTTGATTGTAACTAAACATGAACAAAATTTCAAAACACAAATCTTACCTTCCATGCAATGAGCATAAATCACACTTTTGGATGTACCATGGCGAATACATCACAACACCATAATTTTGGTCATGATTAAACAAAGAACTTAATGTCTTACTCAAAAATACTAAAAAGAAAGTCCAAGAGCCATCAATCCCCATCACATATATCATTAGCAAGCTTCATATTTAACATGCAATGGCATTAACACAAAATCCACCTTGGCCAAATACCATCCCCATGATATAACAAAGGTTTGAACCATGGGCTAACAAGAGCATCAAGCTATCAACTAAAAACATGCATGAATCTCATGGCACAACCTCAAACATACCTTAATCTTGATGCAAGTATAGCCAAACCTCTTCCTAATCCTCTTCCAAACCAAGCATGAAGCAAAATTCCTCCTTCCCTCTAGTATTTTCGGTCAAGAGAGAATGAAAATGGATGAACAAATTTTTTCTTTTCTCTTCCTCAATACACTGCAATGGGGCATGCATGAGACCATTTTTTTCTTTTCCATTTCTTTATTACCCATGCTCATTAATTTATTTTTTCACCCATGATTCACCAACAAAACATGTCTATGACATGTTTTGCCCATATTCTTTGTCATGGCCGGCCATCACTTGTAAAAAGAGGGTATTTGACATGTAAGGCCATTGTTTTGCATGCATGCTTTAATTAGTCATCACACATTCCCCCATCATACTTTCAAAGTTTTCTACTAGGTCCTTTCTAGTGAAATTCACATTTCTAACTCTAAATTAAAGCATCAAAAATGTCACACATGAGTTAACACATATTATAGGCATCAAAATAAATATCAAATTATTTTTATGCCTCGGTTTTTGTGGTCCTGAAACCACATTCCGAATAGGGTCGTTTTAAGGCTGTCACAAATACCCTTAGGAAATCTAACTATTTTGTCAGCCAATTGTATGCTCATCCTAGTCTGTTTGGGTTTACTGAGACCTAGTCGTTTAAACATTTTATATGGCATAACATTTATACTTGCCCCTAGATCAACTAAAGCATTATTCACAGATAGACTACCAATTAAGCAAGGAATTGTAAAACTCCCTGGATCTTTCAATTTGTTAGGTAGCTTATTCTTTAGAATAGCTGAGTAGACTGCATTGAGTTCCACATGTGATGTAGTGTCTAATTTCCTTTTATTGCTCAAAAGTTCCTTTAAGAATTTTGCTGAGTTGGGCATCTGCGAAAGAACTTCGATAAAGGGTAAGTTAATATGTAATTTCTTGAAGAGTTTGACAAACTTACCGAATTGTTCTTCTGTTCTATCTTTCGTCATCGCTTTAGGATATGGCACACGAGGTTCATGATTTGTACTTACCTATTTGGGATCGTTATTATTTACCTCTTCTCGTCCTTTGTTCATCGCGTTGTCTTGCTGTATTTCTGGCTCAGGTGTAATGAATCATTCCGTATCTTGAGTGCTAATTGCATTGAGGTGTTCCCTCGGATTAGGTACAGTATTACTTGGTAGGCTACCTTGTGGTCGTTCGAAGATTAGTTTGGATAGCTGGCCTATCTGAGTTTTGAGTCCTTGGATCGATGCTTGCTGATTCTTAAGTGCTGTCTCGGTATTTTGGAAACGGGTTTCTGACACCGAGATGAATTTAGAAAGCATCTCTTCAAGGTTTGGTTTTTTCTCCTGTTGATGAGGTGGCTGTTGAAAACCCTAAGGATTTTGTGGCTTTGGATTTCCTTGACCTCCCCAGGAAAAATTTGGGCGGTTCCTCCAACCTACATTATAAGTATTACTGTATGGGTTATTTTGAGATCTAAAGTTATTATTACCCATATAGTTGACTTGTTCCTCTTCAGTTGTGGGATTGAAGGATTGATATTTTGTATGTATACCTCCTCCGCTTGAGTCACACCTCATTACTGGATGTACCTACGTAGAAGCAAGAAAATTATCAATCTTTTTATTGAGAAGTTTTACCTGATTAGAGAGCATGGTGACTGAATCGTTGTTATAGACGCCGGCTATTTTTGTTGGCTTTGTCCTCATAACTTGCCACTGATAGTTGTTCAGTGACATCTCCTCTATAAATTCATAGGTATCTTCCGGTGTTTTATTATTGATGGTTCCGCCAGCAGCTGCGTCAATCATTTGTCTTGTCGAAGGATTCAAACCATTGTAGAACGTTTGAACTTGCAGCCAAAGCAGTAACCCATGGTGAGTGCACCTTCTCAGTAAGTCCTTGTATCTCTCCCATGCATCGTAAAGTGTTTATAAATCCATCTGCACAAAATAAGAGATATCATTACGCAATTTAGCCGTTTTAGCCGACGAAAAATATTTTAGTAAAAATTTCTCGGTCATTTGTTCCCAAGTAGTGATAGACCCTCGTGGTAACAAGTTCAACCACTGTTCAGCTTTGTTTCTCAGTGAAAAGGGAAATAACCGAAGACGAATGGCATCATCAGAAACGCCATTGATTTTGAATGCATCACAAAATTCAAGAAAATTTGCCAAGTGCGTGTTGGGATAGTCATCCTGCAAACCATCAAACTGAACATATTGTTGTATCATCTGAATTGTGTTAGGTTTTAGTTCGAAATTATTCGCAGCAATAGCAGGTCTAACTATACTAGACTCAATTCCTGTTAAAAAAGGTTTAGTATAATCATACATAGTACGTGGAAAAGGATTTTGATTAGCTGCAATTGCAGGACGCAGCTGATTTCCTGGGTTTTCGGCCATCTCTTCGGTTGGGGGTTGGGTATCGTCTTCTCGCTCGTTCTCTATGTATCGTAAACTACGCCTTATTTCTCTTTGATCTCTACGAACTGTGCGATCGATTTCTTTGTCAAAGAGTAATGGTCCTGATGGGTTTCTTCTAGTCATAAACTATAAAAACCTGCCAAGAGAGAGAAAAAAAGTAATTTAATAAATAATAAAATAAAATAAAATTGCAAGAAAAAAATAAATGGCTAAAGTAATAAAAATTTAGTGTTCCTAATATTTCTGTTCCCCGGCAACAGCGCCAAAAACTTGATCGCGTGATTCGTAACAAGTAATAAATATTTATAATGAAGATCAAACCTAGACTAACTATTACCACGACGAAAAGGCAAGCGCAACTATCGAACAATAGTATAGTAATGGCAAGACCAGGATATTGTACCCAAGGGAACCAAAAGTACTAGTAATAACTATCTTTTTATTATCTAGCCTAAGAATAAAAGGGTTTGTTTTAATTAACTAATTGTTTAAACTAATTAACTGATTTAATTAAAGCAAAGAAAAAATTTGGAAAAAGACTTGAAGAAAAGCAATTGATAAAGACGACACCCAAGGAGGAATCCACCAAGATTTCACTTGTTATCTGACTCTGAACCAGACGATTTATTAATTTGACTTGATCCGTGAGACTCCCTAACCTATGTTATTATCCCTTTCGAGACTAATAATGCCTAACCCTAAGTTAAATTAATCAAAATTTCTTTCTTAATTAAAACCCCTAGGGAAGCAGTAAATCACTCAATGGACTCCCATATTAGGTTTCACCCTAATCCGTCAAAATCTCGTAACCCTATTTCTAGGCGTTCGATCAACTCTGCTTAATTATGCCAAGTCTACTCTTAGGCAGGGTCTATTCCTCCTCTGCATAAGCACATCAAATCATGAATTAATTCCCGAAATATTAACTCAAGCATTTAGAACACATAATTAAGATCAAATCAAGTATTTATCATATAGTTCAGATAATAATAACAAGATCCGTCATAGGTTTTATCCCCCTTAGGTATCTAAGGGGTTTAGTTCATAATAAAATAAGAGTACATCTCAAGAGTATGAAAATAACAAAACATAAAGAAAACTTTAAAACCCCTGAAGGAATTCTGAGAGAGATCTTCAGTCTTGGAGTATCTCTGGCTTTTGAGATGGATCGTCTAGCTTTCTTCAAGTAATTCCTAGCGTGTGGTTCTGTATTCTAGAAAAGTTCTGGAAAGAGAGGCCACCTTCTAGGTCACAGTTAGGGTGTTTATATAGGCTTTGG
The DNA here is from genome assembly GCF_025698485.1 of Gossypium arboreum. NCBI lineage: Eukaryota > Viridiplantae > Streptophyta > Magnoliopsida > Malvales > Malvaceae > Gossypium > Gossypium arboreum. The sequence goes on from NC_069071.1 coordinate 10,085,311, forward strand.
ATTGGCTTTCTTCCTCCCTAAGTACCATTTTCCGTGTAAAATACAACTCTTTGAAAAAGGGACACGCCCATGTGCCACGGTCGTGTGATGTGATTACTAGGCCGTGTTCGATTCGTTGAATTACACACGGCCGTGTGGGCTCACTGGCCAGGCCGTGTGAATCTTTAAAACCTTGGTCAACACCCCCAAAGGACACAGGCATGTGAGATGCCCATGTGGCAAGGCTTAGGCCGTGTCATCTTCTCGATTTGGTCCATTTTGTCCCTTTTTAGCTCATTTTTGGCTCATTTCGACTCTTGGTGCTCTCCTGAGTACAAAACATGAATAACCGGATTAAGAGCACCAAAATCCACAAATCTAGTAATAAATATCCATAAATATGCCAAGTATTTTGGGTATAGATTTGTATAATTTGGCGTTTATCAGTAACACTAAGAGGGGGTGAGCTATATGAGCTCAGTGTGAGTTTGAATCAAAACTAAGAACAGAAATATAGTACCCAATTTAACATCGAACAACTACAGATATATATATTAAAACATAAGGTAATTTTGATACCAACGTCCCAATGGAACGTAACATTTCAAACACACACCACATCACACCTAGAACACTCGGTCATATGTGTTTTCAGTCAGATAGAATACAGTCAGATAATAAAACACCTAGAATGCTTAAAAGATGCATATGAAAAATAGTCAAGCAACACAACAAAACCCACCCATCCAGCCAATACACCTCTCCATCCCCCGATCACACCCCATAAGAGCTGATTAAGCTCATCCAACCAAAACACACCACATAGGACCTCGAAAGGCCCATCCAACCCTACACACCATGTAAAGTCATCTCGGGTTGTCCGGCAACAATGACCTGCCACCCTAGGTTTCCCGATAATGATGCCTTATCAAAATGTAGTTATACTCCAACTTATTCGTACAATGATTTATCACACTATATTGCATGTGCGTTAGCTATGCTGCGCACTATTATCTGATCTGGTAGTTTAAACTGCAACACGTTTGTACTGCAGATTATCGCATTGCACTGTACTGCAAGTACGATAGCTCTGTTACGTATTAATATCTAAATGGATTAGTCTACGTATGTGGTGTGTAGGGTTGAATGGGCCTTTCGAGGTCCTAAGTGGTGTGTTCTTATTGGATGACCTTAAACAACTCTTATAGGGTGTGATTGGGGGACAAAGAGGTGTGTTGGCTAGATGGGTGGATTTTGTTGTACTGCTTGACAGTTTTCATACGCATCTGTTGAGCATTCTGGGTGTTTGATTATTTGACTATATTCTATCTGAATGAAAACACATATAACCGACTGGTCTGGGTATGATATGGTGTGTTTTTGAAATGTTACGTTCCGTTGGGATGTTCATCTCGAAATTACCTTTTGTTCTAGTTATATAATGTAGTTGTTTGATATTGAATTTGGTACTATATTTCTGTTCTTAGTCCTGATTTGGACTCACATTGAGCTCATATAGCTCAACCCCTTTTAGTGTTTCGTTTCAGGTGCGTTTTAGAGTTTTGATGTTGGGCTCAGTATGTGGAGGTTTCGTACAATCTTGGAGAAAAATATAATATAAGTTTGTGTTTTAGTTTCTATTCTGTCATTTAGTTTTTGAACTATAAAGTTTTCAAAAGCTACGGTACAAGTTTCATTTTAATTTATTCATTTATTTAGTTTCAATTATATGTTTAACTTAACTGAAGTTTTACTGACCATGGTGCAGCGGAAGCATGGTGGGCCCATAATCCACAGGTCCCAGGATCGAAACCTAGCTCTAATACCACTAAATATAACACCTTAAAATCGGCCTAGAAGTTTAGACCGAATCCTAGATGTTACACTGATCACCAAAGTGATCATAGGTAAATTTTTACAAATCAAGATATCATGTCAAACCAAAACATTTAATAATTTCAGTCAGTAAAATTACAGTTAAGTTTATTATAAAACCAGAATTATATGAACAAATAAAAATTAAAACAAAACTTGTACCACAATTTTTTTTAAAACCTTACAGTTCAAAAACTGAATGACAGAATAGAAATTGAAAATACAAACTTATATTATATTTTTCTCCAAGATTGTCCGAGACCTCCACATACCGAGCCTAGAGTCAAAACTCTAAAATGTACCTGAAAGGAAACACTAAGAGGGGGTGAGCTATATGAGATTAGTGTGAATCTGAATCAAGATTAGGAACAAAAATATAGTTACCAATTTAGTATCGAACAACTACAGATATATATACTAGAACATAAGGTAATTTCGAGATCAACGTCCCAACGGAACGTAAAATTTCAAGCACACACCACATCACACCCTGAACACTCGGTCATATGTGTTTTCAGTCAGATAGAATACAGTCAGATAATAAAACACCTAGAATGCTTAACAGATGCGTATGAAAAATATTCGAGCAATGTAACGCCCCAAAAATCCCGAAATCCTGAACTTTCTTTGTTTTCGGTTTTGATAAAAATTGTGTTTTATGTTCCTAGCCATGTGATAAGTATAGTAGGTCTTGATTAAGGTTTGAGTTTGAACCTAGGAATAAATGAAATTATAGTTTAATTATTAAAAGAATCAGGGTTGGCAAGTAGCTGGGCTTTTAAATAAAAATAGGGGAAAAATAGCATCAAAAAGCCTTGTGGAGGAGTGGCTAAGTGACGCTACTTAGGGAGTAGGGAGGTGGCGTTAGTAGCTAGCAAGGAGATCCAAGGTTCGAATCCTAGCTTAGTATTCTTAAAAGTTTAATTTTGGCCTTCTAGAAGGATGGAAGTGGCGTGAAGATGGAATCTAAAGGGAGTGTTGAAAAGAGAAAATTAAGGAAAAGATCAATGGGTCATCAGGGAGAAAAACGAGGAGATGAGAAGGGAGAAGTGATGGAGCCGAATTGGTAATTGGGAATGGAAAATTCAGCTATAAGGGCTATAAATAGGGGCCGAATACAGGGTTGCCAGGCTACTGCCGAAATTCTTCTACACCTTGTTGCCAGAAACCCCTTTCTCCAAAAGTCGAAAACCCTTTTCTTTTCAAAATCCAAAAAGTTGAAAACCTTTTTGTTTTTCTTTCTTTTCTTCCTGCCAATTTCTATTCTTCTCTACACAATTTTCTTTGTTTCACTTAGAAAATTTCTTCTTCTATTCTTCTTCTGTAATCTGTACCAAATAAACCTTATTCACCATACTAAGTTTGAAAAGCTGAAAAGCCGAATCTCCCAAGGGCTGAATACTCTTTGACTGAATCTAGTGTAAGTGTTGCTCTTCCAATCGGTTTTCTTTGCTAGGTATCGATTATTGTCCCTCACTCTTTCTAATCAACTATGGTAGGGAATTAGTATCGGATCTCGAATCTTAGCTCATTGTCGAATTGCTCCTTAGGTGTTGCGGTTTTGGTAAGTATTCCTCATCCATTGGCTTAGGTTGGCCGAATAGCCATAGTATATGATATCCACATAAGACTTAATTAATTAATTGAGACCGTTGACAAGTCATAGGGTTAAGGTGTGGCAACGCGTATATGCATGTTTAAGATTGGATCTAGGGAGAGCTTGGTACTTAAGGGGTCTTAATGACCCACCTCCTCTTCTCTGGAATCCTACCTGGTGCATAGTATTCGTTCATCTTAGCTTGCGGGACTTGTTCATGGGCCAAAGTAAGTGAAAACCATAATTAATGGAAAATTATCGAAATACCCCTAAGGGAAAAAATGACCAAAATACCCCTAGGTGTTGAATGTAAGTTTTGTGGATGTGACATGCATACATATGATGTTCTGCTTAGGTTGCATACGAGGTGGGAATTATGGAATGGAGGAAGTATATGAGGATCGCATGGTTGCTTGACAATCGTGGATTCACCGACGGCTTTTAAAGCCCAACATGTAAATAAAGGTAGTTCCGCAATCGGGCTACCATGGTGTGTGGGGTGGGTGGGCCGATATTCATATCCCCACATGGTGTGACGGGGGACGGAGCTGGTGTGTAGAGGATGGATAATTTGGATGGGATTGCATTGCATGATTGATGAATGATGTTTTTTTTTGAATGCTTGTCTTTGCCGAGGGTTGTACACACTGAGTTTGCGAAAACTCACCCCCCTCTTTTATTTTATTTTCAGGTGATGCTCAATAAAAGGTTCGATGTTTGGAGGGACTCTGGGTGGCCGGCTAGCAAGATAATTTGGACTTGGTTTTTTTTAAGCATTTAAGTTTTTATTTCTTTTTAAGTGTGTTCAGACCAAATTGCAATAAGGTTTTCAATTACAACTTGAATTATTATTATTATTTTCATTGTAATTACGAGAAGTTGAACATGGGATTCCTAAATAATAGTATGTTTTCTACGTTTCCGCAACTTAAATTTTAAATGATAAAGTTTTCTTAAATCAAATGTTTTAAACAAGGCTTTCGCAACTAAAAGGTGTGTTTATTTTTAAGTTAATTAAGGTTTTTTTTTGTTTAAGGGTTTTCAATGAAAACACGATTTTCGCTAAAACACTTCAATGTGACACTCTAGATTTGGCCATAACATCTGGGCCGGGTTTACGGTGTTACAAGCAACACAACAAAACCCACCCATCCAGCCAACAAACCTCTCTGTCCCCCGATCACACCCCATAAGAGCTGACTAAGCTCATCCAACCAAAACACATCACATAGGACCTCGAGAGGCCCATCCAACCCTACACACCATGTAAAGTGATATCAGGTTGCCCGGAAACAATGACCTACCACCCTAGGTTGGCCGGTGATGATGGCTTATCAAAATGTAGTTATACTGTACTGCATGTGCGTTAGCTATGCTGCGCACTATTATCTGATCTGGCAGTTTAAATTGCAACACGTCTGTAAAGCAGATTACCTCATTGCACTATACTGTAAGTACGACATCTTTGTTGCATATTAATATCTAAGTGGCTTAGTCCACGTATGTGGTATGTAGGCTTGAATAGGCCTTTCGAGGTCCTAAATGGTGTGTTCTCGAAGGATGAGCTTAAACAACTCTTATGGGGTGTGATTAGGGGACGGAGAGGTGTGTTGGCTAGATGGGTGAGTTTTATCATCTGACTGCATTTCATTTGCATTCAGTTTATAAGTTCTATCTGTAAGGTTAGTTGTCTATAATCTATACGTCTTTACATCATTCGTGTAGGGTTTTCTGTGTGAATTTGGTGTGCTCTGGTTGTTATGTTTGGTTGGGACGTTAGTTCCTAGTATACTCTCTAACTCTGTATGTGTTTGAAATTCTATTGCGCTTCTGATTTGTATACTATAATTCTGTCTCTTGTCTTGTTTCGAACTCACACTGAGCTCGTGTAGCTCATCCCCTTTTAATTTTCTCTTTTCATGTACATTTCTGAATTCTGACACTAGACTCGGCGTACGAAGGTCTCAGACAGTCTCAGTGGAAATAAATTATCATCAGTTTGAATTTTTAGATTTTAATTGGTTGTTCGATTTTTGAATTGAAAAATTTTATAAAGCTGTGGTACAAGTTTCGTTTTAATTTATCCATTTATTTAGTTCAGTTATATGTTTAACTTAACTAAAATTTTATTGACTGGATTTGTTTTTTAAAAACGATTAAATGGTTTAGTTTGTCGTGACAATTGTTTTGTACAAATTCACCTACGATCATTTCGGTGATCAATGTAACATCTGGGATTCTGTCTAAACTCTTATGCCAGGTTGTAGGTGTTACAAATAAGCTTATAGAGCTTAGTAAGAGTATAGTATATCATCAAATTTAACAACAATTGATTACGATTCATGTTTTACTCGAGTCACAGTTACCGGAGTGTAAACAGGGGCACTTATGTGCAATTTAGGAGTATCGAAATACAAACAAGGGCATATATGTGTAATTCAGGGGTATTGAAGTACAAAAAGGGGTACATATGTGCAATTCTGGGGTACCAAAGTACAAACAGGGCACATATGTGCAATTCAGGGGTACTGAAGTACAAATAGAGGTACATATGTGCAATTCTAGGGTACCAAAGTAAAAATAAGGGCACGTATGTGCAATTCAATGAATAATTAACTATAATCATTTAGTTACATAACTAGAATATGAAAATAGAAGTAGAAATTCAATTGCACATTTAAATACTATGAACTTACATTGACAACTAGAGTGTAGAAATACGAGCAAGATAATTTGTGATTTTCGCCTTTCCTCGCTTTAAATTTGGTTGAGATTTATCTTGATCTAAATAAATAATTATATTCAATTGAGTGTTTCAATCAATATCAAACATTCAATTCAGTCCATAATCCACATTTATGCATAATTACTATTTTGCTCATAATGTTTTAACTTTTCACAATTTAGTCCTCAAGCTCGTAAAATAAGATTTAAGCAATCTCATTCACATTTCATCCTAGAAAAATTCACTAAGGACTTCTAACAATCCATACAAATAAGTATTTCACAAATATACCATGGTATTTTATTACTTTTACAAATAAGTCCCTAAAGGACAATTTCATCAAAAATCTCTTTACAAAACTTGTTTATTTAACAACAAGGACTCATAATCTTTCATTAAACTTCAAGAAACATACAAACATGTTCATGGTAAAACTCTAAACCTTTAAAAATTTTCCAAATTAGTCCCTAGGCTAGTTATATTAAGCTACAACAATCCCGAAAACATAGAAATCATTAAAAACTGGACAAATTTCACTTACATGCAAGCATTAGAAGTTGCCAAACCAAGAATCCTAGCTATGACCTTTCTCTCCTCTAATTTTGTGGAAAATTCTCTTGAAGAAGATTATACCTTGTCTTTTACATATTTTACTTTATTTATTTATCAAATTACTTAATTAACCTTTACTTAAACTAATTATAACATCTATCTCAAGCCCATCTTTGTCCACTACTAATAATAATGGTCTAATTACCATTTAAATCAACTTATTTTAAAAATTCATAGCAATTTGACACCTTTAATTTATAGAACCCTACTTTTGCACCTTTTACAATTTAGTCTTTTCACTTAATTAAGCCTGCAAATGTCCAAATTTCTTAACAAATTTTTTATACGACCTTACTAACATACCGTAGACATTAAAATAATAAAATAATAATAATTTACTAATCAGATTTGTAGTCCCCAAACCACTATTCCAATTTCACTAAAAACGGGTTGTTACAACTCTCCGCCTAAAGGAATTTTTGTCCCCGAAAATCTTACCAGGAAAAAGGTTCGAGTATTGCACATTCATACCTTCTTCCAGTTCCCAGGTGGCTTATTCTATAGCATGACATTGCCAAAGAACTTTTACTAAAGCTATACCTTTATTTCTCAATTCTTGAACCTCTCGAGCTTTAATTCTGATGGGTTCTTCACCGTATGTCATATCTGTCTATATCTCGATATCCACAAGTGAAATCATGTGTGAGGGATCTGATTGATATCTTCGTAACATTGATATGTGAAAAACATTGTGAATCTTTTCTAACTCAGATGGTAAAGCTAATTTGTAAGCTGCGGGCTCGATTCTCTCAATGATCTCATACGGCCCTGTAAACCGTGGACTTAGCTTTCCTTTACGTCTGAACTGAAAAAATTTCTTTTAGGGTGATACTTTCAAAAGTATTTTGTCGCTGACTCAAAATTCCATGTCTTTTCTTTTCAAATCTGCATAAGATTTGTGTCGATCTAAAGCTGCTTTCAAGCTATCTCATATTACTTTAACTTTTTCTTCAGTTTATTGTATCAAATCAATACCAAAAAACTTTTTCTCATTGAGCTCAGTCCAATACAATGGAGTTCTACAATTTCGTCCATACAAAGCTTTGTACGGGGTCATTTTAATGCTCGATTGATAACTATTGTTGTATGCAAACTGAACCAATGGCAAAAATATTTCCCAATTACCATCTAACTCCAAAATACAACATCGAAGCTATTTTTGAGTATCTAAATTACTCGCTCGGATTGACTATCGGTTAGAGAATAAAATGAGGTACTAAATTACAAACGAGTACCTAGAGCTTTATGTCACTTACTCTAGAATCAAGATGTAAACTACGGATCCCTAAAAGAAATAATAGAAACTGGCACCCGTGAGATTTGACAATCTTAGCAACATATAACTCTGTCAATCTCTTGAGCGAATAATCTATACGTACTGGAATGAAATGTGTGGATTTCTTCAAATGATCAACAATAACCTAAATGACATCTTTCTTTGTAACACCCCTCACCCGTATTTAACGTCGGAATAGGGTTACAAAGTATTATCAGACTTACAAAACATTTAAACATTCAATTCACATATAATTTCACATTTCATGCAAACATTAATCAAACTCAAGCATAATGTCCCTGCAATGAGCCTACGAGGCCCTAAACATACTTTGGGAGTGGTTCAGAACTAAACTGATAGCGCGAGAAATTTTTACGAAACTTAGAAAATTTTTCTCAAAACAAAAGACCACACTCGAGTGGCTCTGTCGTGTCTCTCACACAGCCACAAACACGCTCATGTCACAAGCCGTGTGGACATTCGAAATGGTAGCACATGGTCGTGTCCCAGCCCGTGTCCGGCCCCTTGTAACTCTCTGACTTGGGTCACACAGCCAGCGCACACACCCATGTGCCCTAAAAATGGCCATACAGGCCCGTTTGTCAGGCTGTGTGCTAGCCGTGCCAAAACTGTAGGGTATACTGACTTATGCGACACGGCCAAGTCACACGCCCGTGTGTGAAGCCGTGTGGAGCATATTGACTTGATTTCTATTTCAACACCAGGGGACACACGACCGTGTAACATAATCGTGTGTCACACATGATTGAGACACACGCCCGTGTGGACAAAAATAGGCTATTTACCAAGCCAATTTGCCACCCAAACTTTCACGTACCTACACCACATCAGTTGGCACCAATACATAGCATAACTAATCATTTAAACCAGCCAATTCAAACATAATTCATGCATATTCTATATCACTTTTTTTCAAGACACACATGTTGCAAAATAGACCAATCCATTTATACCAAAATTTTTATATACTATTAAACTAATTATATACCTTCAATTATGCATCAATATGCTCAATTCCACAAACATACTGATTCACAAATCATCACCTATTTAACATTCAAAATTACCTATTATCAACAAGCATCATGAATCCAACCTTAATCATCCAACACATTTCACCAAGCATAGACACACATATACACACAATTGATTCAACCATACCAAAATAACCTAAAATAAGCCATCACTCATGGCTATGTAACACCTCTAACCCGCATCTATTGCCGAACTAAGGTTATAGGTGTTACCAGACAAATAAAAACATTTCACAAATAATTCCCAAACATCATTCACACTTAATCATAAAATCATTATAGAGTCCCTTACATAGGTCAACAAGACCTTAAACATGCTTTAGAAAGAGGTCGGGACTAAACTGAGCTCATACAGAATTTTTTAAAACTTAAACATTTTTCAAAGTTATACAAGTCCTACGCTTGTGTGAACAGACTGTGTGCCTCACAAGGCTTTAGACACACCCGTGTGTCTAAGCCGTGTCAAAATAGGGCATACATACTGACTTCTCCACACGACCACAAGACACGCCCATGTGCCAGGCCGTGTAAAAATTAGGGAGGTTACTGACTTGGATCACACGGCTGACCACACGCCAGTGTGTCTAGGCCATGGTCGAAACTGACTTGGCCACACGGCCTAGCACATGCCCGTGTGTGCGACCGTGTGGTATGCTCAGGCTTATTTTGAAATGGCCCTCGAGCAACACGGCTGAGACACATGCTCATATCCCTACCCGTGTGGGCAAAAATAGGCCATTTGCAAGGCCAAATTGCCACCCATAAAGGGTCCTCCCTACAAGCATCAAAACCATATCATTTTGTACCAAATTCTCAACCATTTCACAAACAAAATATACACCATTTATATCAATTCATTATCAACATAATTCATACTTGAAACACATACCAAATCATATCATTCCATAGCCAAATACATACCAAAACATATGATTTATAACCTTAATATCTATCATTCAGTCTCATGCCATAATCTTACCTTTTCTCCAAATAAACACAATTAAAAAACTTATCAATTTGACCAATTTATTTGGCCATTCATGAACACATCAAACATACCACTATTGCATCACATATCATATATCAAAATCAAACCATAAGTTCAACCATAATTAAGCCATATCACATGGCTAAATATACACTTCACAAAACATATTCAACTACCTCTATCCTATACATGCCATACTTCAATATATACATTTTCAAGAGATACCAAAATATAGTTCGATAGTATGGTGACGATCCTTGACAATTCCTGATCTTCTGATAGCTACAATATCTATAAAACAATGCAAACACACACAAAGTAAGCTTTCAAAAGCTTAGTAAGCCTTATACAAATAAACTTAACAATATAAACATATAATCTTTAACCACATGCTATCACAAAACATATAGCTCCAATACAGTTCACATATTCTTTATTCATTTACACGCACATAATGCATATTTTCTTATACTTTTGTCACATATACTCACTTGATCATAAAGATACATAAACTTACCTTTCAACATCAAATATGATATACAACTTCAAACCTACTTGAATCAGATACACATTTCATATTATCATTCATATCTTGGAATGCCCGTTGAACCGTTCGGAATCATAAGGATACGCGAATAACTCAGAAAACTCGTACAATGTCAACGTCCCAGATATGGTCTTACATGTAATCAAATATCGATGCCACTGTCCCAGACAGGGTCTTACATAAAATCAAGTACGATGTCAACGTCCCAGACATGGTCTTACACGTAAATCATAATTTGATGCCACCATCCCAAACGTGGTCTTACACGATAACACGTATTGGATCCTATGTCATGACATATGTATCCTAACTATTCCTAAGGTTCATACAGGACTTTTCAGATGTCGGAACTTTGTCGATACTTTTTCAGATGTCTCATATTCAAAGTATAAAGCCATTCATTATTGTTCAATAACACATAAACATAAATAAACCATTTCAAATACATTTATTTGTATATAGGCTTACCTCGTACGGATTCGGTTAGACAGAATCGGCTACTTGACGACTTTCGACTTTCCCCGATCTAATTTCGTTTTCTTTTGTTCTTGATCTATATAAATTCAAATTTAACATTTTTATTCACCAAATCATTCAAATCAATCCAAAAACACACATTGAGGGAATTTTACAAATTAGCCCTAATATTTTCATATTTTGACAATTTAGTCATTAATTCACAAAATCATAAAATACACAAAATTTCTTTAGACATATGCTTGGCCGAAATTCCTGTAGCTCATACAAGCCCACATATTTCATTTATTTCATATTTTAGTCCCTCAAATTAGAAATTTCACAATTTAGCCCATTTTACTCAAATTCATCAAAATTTCAAAGACAAAATATGCTAACCCAACACATATCTTTCAATTTTTATCATCTAACTCCATAAAGCTCACAATTTCATCAATGGCATATTTCAAAATCATCACCAAAATCAAAAATTAACACATGGGCTTGATAGTATTCAAAGCAACAATCACAAAAACGTAGAAATTATCGAAAATAGATGAAAATACATACCTAAATCACCCAATCTATTAGCCGAACCCTAAGATTGCTTTTATCTTTTCTTTTTCTTTGGTTTTTCGGCAATATGGTGAAAATATGAACAAAATTCATGTTTTCTTTAATTAATAAATTAATTCATCTTTTACCATTTTAACCTTGTTAAATTCATTTAAAATCCACTATCACATATCCATAAATGTCCATTCATTTAAAACATGGTATAATTGCATCATAAGGACCCACATATATAAAGATATAACAATTAAGCACTTTAACAACAATAGGCAACTTTTGCATTTTACGCGATTAGGTCCTTTTATCGAATTAAGCACACAATTGATCGAATTTTCATACAAAACTTTCACACATGTCAATTCACATATAATAAGCACAAAAAATAATATTAAAATATTTTTTGACTCATATTTATGGTCTCGAAACCACTATTCCTACTAGGGTCTAAACCGGACTGTTACAAGCTATATATACAAACCAAAACATATACATTTACAAGCTAATTCAAATGGCTAAAACCACTACCAAAACATAACCAACATAAATAAAGTATCTATACATGCCATATACTAAAAACTTAAGTTCAAAAGTACCAATTTGATAATTGGATAGTGTGACAGAGCCTCCGACGATCCCCGAATCCAAGCAAGCTTTGAATCACTATAAAACATAGTAAAATAAACAAAGTAAGCTTTATAGCTTAGTTTGTTCATATGAAATTAACTCATATAAATACATAATTCAACCATTGATTATAAGTACATGAATTCACATTAACTAACAAACCTTTCAACAACTCATTCATAAAACTATATACTTTCTTCACCTTTTCTCCGATCCAAAGTTAATATGGTTTAAGTACATACCTGTAACACCTTGTACCAATCTCATTCTGAACCACATCATTCATTAACCTGTTGAACCATTCAGAATAGAGTCGGATACTCAGGAGTCTCGCATACTAAGTACCTATACCATGGCCCGAAGCCAAATCAAGGTAACTTATATCTGAAGTACTGATATCATAGCCTGGAGCCAAATTAGTCTATATTCATGGCCCGAAGCCAAATCGGTATATCTCACACTCGAAGTGCTTATATCATGGCCTGAAGCCAACTCATTGTATCCCCTAATGACATGTCACTAGTATCCTAAACTATTACTAAGGTTCAACCGGGATTTTGAATGCCAAATTACCATTAAGTCATTTTTGAACTTATTCGAAGTCTCATATTCACAAATTATACAATATCAAAGCATTTAAAATACACTTATAATAAAATTTATCACATACGAACTTACCTTGGACTTGAAAATGACGAAATAAGTCAATTAGTCGATAACTTTAGTTTTCCCTCGATCTAGATCTAAATTCTGCTTTTCTTGATCTAAATATATTCAAAATTAACTTATTTAATAATCTTTCAATTCAATTTAATCCAAAAACACACATTTAAACACATTTACACATTTGCCCCTAATGTTTCACCACTTTTACAATTTAGTCCTTATTTCATAAAATCACAAATTAACGAAATTTCTTTAATACCAGTGATAGTTGAATTACTATAATGCCCCTAGCAGCCCACATTTATCAACCTTTCACACATTTAACCGCACATTTTCACAATTTAATCCCTAATTTACATTTTCACTAAAAAATCACTTAATAAAAATTGTATAAAAATCATCAAACCTTCAAAATCTATCATCCAACATAAGAATAAATGCTTATTCATCATTGAAAACTTTCTAAATCTTTAACAGTTTTGTAAATTAATCCCTAAGTCAGCTAGACCTAGGTGCAACTATCTCAAAAACATAGAAATAATTAAAGACGGGACAAAAACTATAACATCCTAAATTAGGGTCTAGTTAAAATAGTGGTTTTGAGACCATAAATCTAAAATAGAAATAATTATTTTATGATTATTTGACGGTCCATGATATGATTGCATGTTTGTGTGAAATTTTTATGAAGAAATTCTATGCCTAAGGTGTCCAATTTCACTTTAGGAACTAAATTGAATAAGTTGTAAAACTTGTGTTCTAGAAGCTTCAAGCATGAAATTGCATTAGATCATTAATTAAAGGTCCTTAAATAGCAAATTGACCAAGTTCTAAAATTTTGGACAAAAATGGGCATGAATAGCAAATTGCATGTATTTTGGTGTTTAATGGAGGAATATGAAAGTTTGATGCATGATAAACATCTTTTACTAAGTTGTTTTTCATGAAAACACCTAAAAAGGACCTTTTTGTAAAAGTTGTAAAATTGGTGGTTAAAAATTTGATTTGAAAGAAAACTTAGGCTGATATGAGTATGATATAAGTTCGGCTAGGCTTGGGTATCAAATAAAGTGAACACATTTCATTTTACGAGCCTAGGGGCTAAGTTGTAATTATGTAAAAGTTTAGGGATAAAATTGTAATTTTTCCAAAGTATGATTTATGCACTATTTTGAACAATGTGATAATTAAATAGGTGAATTTGCTATTATAGATCAAGAAAAATAGAGTCTAGACCTAGACCAAAGAAAGAACAAGGTTGTGGACTAAATTGAATAGTAGCCATATTTTGGGTACCGAGGTAAGTTTGTGTGTAAATAATGCAATGTTTCATTATTATGTATTTAATGCTTTAATATTGCATGAATTGTATAATTGTCTTTATGGATTTAATTAATGATGACTCGATGACAATTCGATGAGTTCGATACCTCAAAATCTCAGTTAAACCTTAGTATTAGTTAGGATACAAATGTCATGACATTAGGGTTATGTACGATCCCATGTAAGACCATGTCTGGGACATGGATTTGGCATCGATATGTAATTTCATGTATGAGCATAGTTGGGCCATCGGCATCGATATGTGATCTCATGTAAGACCATGTCTGGGACATTGCATTGGCATCGACCTACGTTCCCATGTAAGACCATGTCTAGGACATGATATTGGCATCTATATGGGATCCCATGTAAGACCATATTTGGGATATGGAATTGGCATCTTACCATGTGTATGAGAGTTCTCGAGTATCCTTTGGTATTCCAAGTGGTTCAACGGGTAATCCAACGATTATGTCAAAGCGATGACAAGGAATGATCATGTTGAAAGAATATAGGTACGTACAAAAATCTCATAAATATTGAGATTATGAATCGATGAGACCTTGGATGTAGTGAATGGATGAATTATGAGCATGAGTTTTATTGTACATTGTGTAAATGGCATGACTAAAAATGTAGCTATGATACTTGTTTACATTGTGCTAAATGTTATTGTGTTATGTGTATATTATCGCATGGTTAATGTTGCTAATTATCTACATGCAAACTTACTAGCTTTATGCTTAGTCCCTTTCCTTTTCCATTTCCTTATAGTGTCGTCAAGCTAACTCGGGGATCAAAGGACATTGGAGCACGATTCACACTATCAACGAATCTTTTGGGTATAGTTAATTTAAGTATTTTGAGTATGGCATGTATAGGGACTTGGTCTTTTTGTTATATTTCATATTTTTGTAGCCGAATGTGTTGGCTTATAATGATTTGTTGATTCATTTTGTATATGGCCATGAGATATGGCCCATATTAATTATGGGGATGTAATCCTATTCATACATGCATACATGTACTATGGTCAAGGCACACGAGCGTGTCTCTGGCTGTGTGGTGCAAGTCAGTATGTATGCTCTGATTTCACACGGCCTATGACATAGGCATGTCTGGACCTGTTCATACAAGCGTGTGACCCTTAAATGTATGAAAATTTTCTAAGTTACTCAAAGTTTGCAAATGTTATTTGTTTCGTCCCGAACCACTTTTAAGCATGTTTTAAGGTCTTGTAGGACCTTATAAAGGACAATGTGGATGAGTTGAATGGATATTTTATAAGAATGCATAAATGTATATGAATGATGTGTATTATCTAGTAATGCCTCGTAACCCTATTCTGGCGATAGATACGGGTTAAGGGTGTTACATTTATTGGTATCAAAGCTACATTTTAGTCAATTCTAGGACTAACGTAGCATGTGAGAGTCTAGCTATACATGTCATATATATAAAATGTGATAGTCATGATTCTTGATAGTTAAAATGTGTTTTTTGTATAGCAAATGGATCTCGGTCGAGCTTTAGCTGACAATGTAGAAAGTAATGCGCCCACTCCCGCTCAAGGGGCAACGCCGGCTGATTCTAGGCCGATTGCAAGTAGTCAAGGGGGAGAGGCTAAGCAAGCTTTCTTCCAAATGATGAGTGAGTGGTTCACGAAATTAGTTTGAACGAATCCAGCTACTCAACAACCTCCACCCCCGCCTATTCCTCAACAAGTTCCAATTGTACCACAAGTGATAGATCTGATTTGATTGAGTAAGCTACCTGTTGATAAGATTCAGAAACATAGAGCTAAAGAGTTTCGGGCTACCGTTGATGATGATGCTGAGAGAGCTGAGTTCTGGCTCGAGAACACGGTACAGGTATTTGATGAATTAACTTGTACTCATGATGAATGTATTAAATGTGTTGTATCTTTGTTGAGAGATAATGCGTACCATTGATGGAAAACATTGACATCTGTGGTCCCTAGAGAATGGTTACTTGGGAGTTCTTCCAATCCGAGTTCCAAAAGAAGTGTATAAGTCAAATATTTCTCGATCATAAGCATAATGAGTTTCTAGAATCGAAACAAGGCCAGATGACTGTTACTGAGTACAAAAGAGAATTCGTATGTTTAAGCAAATATGCTCGAGAGTATGTGTCTACTAAGGAAATCATGTGTAAATGATTTATTGAAGGGTTGAATGAAGATATAAAACTATTAGTCGTGATACTTGAATTGAAAGAATTCGCTGTTTTGGTTGAAAGGGCTTGTAAAGTCAAGGATCTCAGCAAAGAAAAGAGAAAGGCAGACTCAGAAGTTAGAGACTCAAGAAAAAGATCGATGAGTAAGCCGTATCAATCTTCATCGAAGAAATTTCGAGACTCGTTTAATCGTTCTAATGCATCTGTGGGACATTCAATCAGGGATCGTGAAAAGTAACCTGTAAGTTCTAAAGCTCACTCTACATCTATTGCCAATGTTGGCAGCGTAAGACAAAATCGAGCTGAATGTAGATAGTGTGGGAAACTACATTTTAGTGATTGTAGATCGAATGATCGAGCCTGTTTTAAATGTGGATCATTAGATCATTTCATTCGAAACTGTCCTAAGTTAGCTGAGTAAGATACAGTTAAAAACACAAGGCTGAGTAACACTGCAGCTAAAGGTAGACCACCCAGAAATGTTGTTAATATGAGTGGTAGTTGGAGAATGACCAAAGACTCTGTTGTGAGGTTTAAAGCCAGAACACCTACACCAGCCTACGCTATTCACTCTTGCAAAGAAGTGTCATCTCCAGATGTTATTACCAGTACTTTTACTCTCTATGATTCTAAAGTTATTGCATTGATAGATCTAGGATCTACTCATTCGTATATATGTATGAATTTAGTAACTAGTAAGTCTTTGCCTATAGAGTCTACTGAATTTGTAACTAGCCTATTGAACCCTTTAAGCAAGTGTGTTTTAGTTGATAAAGTTTACAATAACTGTCCGTTGATGATTCAAGATTTCTGTTTTCTGGCTGATCTGATGTTATTACCTTTCAATGAATTTGATATAATTCCAAGTATGGATTGGCTAACATTGCATGAAGCTATTGTGAGTTGGAAATGAAAGACGGATGATTTGAGATGTTAGAATAATTAGATTATTCAGATTGAATTAGATGATTTGAATGGTTTACCAGCAGTGATTTCATCGATGTTAGCTCAGAAATATGTGAGAAAGGGTTGCGAAGCTTATTTTGCTTATGTGCTTGATACAAAAGTGACTTAAAAGAAGATAGAATCAGTGCCAATTGTGTGTGAATATCTGAATGTGTTTCCTGAAGAGTTACCAAGTTTACCACCGACCCAAGAAGTTGGGTTTGGCATTGAGTTAGTGCCTAGAACAATACCAATATCAATAGCTCCGTATAGAATGGCTCCAACAGAATTAAAAAAATTAAAAGCTCAGTTGCAAGAATTAACCGACAGAAGGTTTGCAAGACCGAGTTTCTCGCCTTGGGGTGCTCCTGTATTGTTTGTGAAAAAGAAAGGTGGCACGATGAGAATGTGTACAGACTACCGATAGCTTAACAAAGTGACGATCAAGAATAAATATCCTCTGCCCAGAATAGATGATTTGTTTGATCAATTGAAAGGGGCTACAGTTTTTTTGAAGATAGATTTGATATCAAGTTATTATCATTTGAGAGCTAAAGACTCTAATGTGCCGAAGACAGCATTCAGAACGAGGTATGGTCACTATGAATTCTTGGTTATGCCTTTTGGACTAATAAATGCACCTACTGTCTTTATGAATTTAATGAACCGGATTTTCAGTCCATACTTAGATGGATTTTTAGTTGTATTTATTGAAGACATATTGATATATTCACGAGATGAAACAGAGCATGCCGAGCATTTGAGAATTGTATTACAGACTTTACGTGATAAGCAGTTATATGCAAAGTTCAGTAAATGTGAATTTTGGTTGCGTGAGGTTGTTTTTCTGGGACATATTGTTTTAGTTGATGGTATTCGAGTCGATCCGAGAAACATATCTACGATTATAGATTGGAAGCCTCTGAAAAATGTATCCAAAGTCTGTAGCTTCCTAGGACTTGCGGGTTATTATATACGATTTGTGAAAGGCTTTTCTATGATTGCCATTCCATTGACGAGATTGCTTCAAAAAGATGTAAATTTTAAATGGTCTGAGAAATGTCAGAAAAGTTTTGATTAGCTGAAAGCTCTTTTGACTGAAGCTCCAGTATTAGCACAGTTAGAATGTAACATCCTGATTTTCGGGTTTATTCGCGATTTTCAATATTTTGTAAAGATTTTTTTTTAAATTTTGTATTTGGATGTGGAATTAGTATTTTGAGTAGGTAAATGGGCTTATAGAAGGCCCATGAGTTGGCCAAAACCCAGTTGAATTTTTGGAATTTTAGACTTAGGAGTTAGGGGTTCTGGCTAAGTGGCCTTAAGTGGAGTGATGGGTAAATTGCATCACAAAAGAGCCTTGGTTAAGTGGCAAGGTGACGCCACTAGGCTCCTAGAAAAGTGGCGTGTGGAGCTTTGGGAAGGCAAGGATCGATTCCTATGTTGGCAAATAGATGCATTTATTTTTTTAGTGCGGAGGGGTAAGTGTTGGAGTTCGGTGGATTACGCTAAAGGAGAGTTGGATCGGTTTAAATGCTTGGATTAAGGAGGGATAAGGGGAGAGATTTAAGGGATTAGGATGAGGCTAGGAGTTGGCCAAATTATGGGAATTGAAGAGGGAAAAATCGGCAGGGGGCTATGTTGTTAGTATTTCGGCACTTAGGGTATTGAGTGGTGCCGTTTTTCTTCTGCTTTAACACCTTAGGGTTGTTTTTCCTCTCTTTTTCCTCTCTAGCCGAAACTACCACCTCCCTATTCCTCTTCTTCTATTTTTCTTTCTTCTTCTTCAAAACTATTCATCATACCTGCTATTCATCAATACTTTTGCCGAATCCATAAAAGCCGAAATCCTGTGATCATTGCTTGTGCCGATTTCTTCAAAGCCGTGTTCTCCTATGTTCTTTTGTTTTATTAATTTGCAATTATCTTTTCTTAATCCTAGATCTCGTATCGTAATTCTACTTCAAGGTTGTAGCCCCACATTATCATCTTCTTCATCACACAAAAGCGAAAAACCATAGATTTGGGGGCTTATAGTGAAACTTCAAGACTTTGGGGAATCGAGTTCTACCGTCGTTTGATAGATAAATCTACACTAGATTGCGTGGAAATCAAGTGGGAGTAAGGGTAAGTACGTATCATCTCGGATCTATTCTTATTTTGTAAAGTTAAGAAAAGTCAAGTCCCTAAAATTAGGGAGGTCATCGATTTGGGCATATGGCTCTAAGAGTCTTTAATCGATGTTTTCTTTCGGTGACTAGAGTCTTCTTAAGCATTGAATCTAAGGCATGGTTCATTGGAGCAATCGGATTCGAGCTAACTATCGATTTTGGCAAAAGGTAAGGTTTCAAAGGTTTTAGGGATATGGTTCGATCATGGATAAGTAAGTTTTGGGGTTTAGTGATTATGGTTTGTAAATAAGAACTGTGCTAATAAATTGTAGGACATCGAAGCGGATCTCGAAGCGATCGTCATGAATCGGTGTGTACGAACACCCTTTCTTAGTTCAATTAAGAAAAGCGAAATGCCAAATTACGGCATTTCATGGTCATGTAAGTATGTGAATGCTCTCAATTCATAGAGGAATTGTTAGATCCGCACCGCAAGGTGGTAAGCACGTTCAGCGTGATGCTTTAGCGTATTTCGGAAAAAGGGGCTTGATGGGCCAAAACGGGCCCAATGGGCTTACTGGACCAATATGGGTAAGAGATGGGCAAATTAGCTCATTAGGTAGATGGTGGAATCAAATTGCATAAAACCGATAAAAATTATGAATTAGCTTGTGCGATGGCGTAGATCACGAAATTACCCTAAAGAGCAAAATTACCAAATTACCCTAAAGAACAAAATTACCGATATACCCTAGGGTTTTAAATTGGTGAACGCATGATTGATCAATGTTGTATTTTACATGATATGCTTTTATTAATATCTCATGCATGGGGTTGGGGTATTAATGGAGGAAATCTGAAAGTGGTTCATCCACGTCTTGGAGGCTTTGCCTCAATCGATCGAATTTGAGTGCGTTCTTTGCAACTGTGGTGTGTAGGGTGGGTGGGTTGAGATATTCCCCACATGGTGTGTAGGGCTGGTGCAGGCGGTGTAGCGGTTGGTGGGTTGAGTAGTCTCCCGGATGGGCTTGCATTCATTATTCTTGTTGTTACTCATATTCTCGAATCGGGCCTATGGGCCACATTGTTATGTAAAAAGGGCTAAGGCCTTGCTCTCAGATTCGAAAAGGGCTTGACCTCTGTATCTGATATCTGAATAGGGCTCGGGCCCAATGGGCTCGAGCTGAATTGGGCTTTGGATGGGTTTACAGATACACTGAGTTTTCCCAAACTCACCCCATTCCTCTTCCATCCTTGCGGTGAGCCCTAAAATTGGTGGACTTGGAGTCGGGATTCAGAGTGGCCATGAAGATTGATTGCCGATTTTAAATAAGTTTAATATTTATTTTGGATTATTTTATTATGCTTAAAGTTGTAATAAGGTCGCTCTTTTAATTACTTATATTTTGGGGATTATTAAACTGGCTAGCACTAGGGTTCGTTTTATAAAATCTACTTGTTTTTAAAAAGATCACGATGACGCGCAAAGTTTCCATAAAGTAAATGTTTTCCCAAGAAAATAAATATTTTAAGCAAACGATTTGCAACCTTAATCATTTTCTTAAGTGGTCATAATCAAACGGTTTTCTCAAAATTATACGAGATGTTAGAGTGTGGCAATGGCGGTGTGCATGTCTAGGATTGGATCCAAGAGAGCTTGGTACTTAGCGGTCAAGCGGACTCACCTCCTCTTCTTCCCGGTTTCCTACCGGTGTGCACTTCCATTCACATTAACTTAAAATAAAAGTGTTTTTTTTTCAACACCAACTCAGCTTTTCCAAACTAAGTGTTTTGAACGCACCAATGTGACGCATCAGATCCGGTCATAACATCCAGGCCGGGTTTGGGGTGTTACATAGAATCTGGTAAAAAGTTTATGATCTATAGTGATGCTAGATTGCATTCTGATGCAAGAAGGCAAAGTCATAGCTTATGCCTCGAGACAGTTGAAGCCGCATGAAAAGAATTACCCGACGCACGATTTAGAGTTAATAGCCATTGAGTTTGTGTTGAAGATTTGGCGCCATTATATGTTGGTGAGAAATGTCATATTTATTCAGATCACAAGAGTTTGAAATATCTGATGTCTCAGAAAGATTTAAATTTAGGACAGTAGAGATGGCTAGAATTGCTAAAAGATTACGAGCTAGTGATTGACTATCATCTAGGAAAAGCAAATGTTGTTGCTAATGCATTAAGCCAAAAATCTTTGTTTGCTCTACATGTAATGAATACTCAGTTGGCTCTATCTGATGACAACTCAGTTGTAGCTGAGTTGAAAGTGAGACCATTGTTTTTACAGCAGATTTGCGAAGCTCAGAAAGTCAATAATGAAATGTTAGCAAAATGAGCTCAATGTAATTTGAATCTTGATTCAGAATTTCAAGTTGATGTTGATGATTGTTCAAGATTCAGAGGTCAAATATGTGTTCCGAGAAATTCAGAGTTAATTCAGATAATTTTGAACGAAGCACATAGTAGTCGTTTATCTATTTATTCGGGAAGCACGAAAATGTATAATGACTTAAAACAGTTCTATTGCTGGCTTGGTAAGAAACGTAACATCTCAGAGTTCGTTTCTAAATGTATGATTTGTCAACAAGTTAAAGCTGAGCATCAGGTACCGTCTAGTTTATTGCAACCGATTATGATTCTCGAATAGAAATGGGATAAAGTGACTATGGATTATGTGTCAGGATTACCCCTATCTCTGAGAAAAAAAGAAGTAATCTGGGTAAGTTAGCTGAGTTGTATATCTCCGAGGTTGTGAGATTACACGGAGTACCTGTTTCAATTATTTTGAATAGAGATCCAAGGTTCACATCGAGGCTTCGGAAGAAACTGCAAGATGTATTGTGTAAGACCCAATTTTGGCCCGGAGACCAAATCAGAAATAAAACCCAATAATAATTAACAGACCAGTTTACAAAATCCGAACACTTAAACCCAAAACATTATAAAAAAACCTGTGGCCCAAAATACCAACACTATACAAGCCCAATTACAAAAGCCTTACCCAAATACAAGCAAATTTTCAGCATGGGTAACCCTAGCTTTTGACTGCCACAAGCCACCTCCACAACGGCCTCCACATGCGCCAACCTCCAGCTGTACCTGCAAAATAGAACAACAAATTTGACAGCCAAATAACAGCGAGGATAATAAACGGTAACAAATAGAGCAGAAAAAGGAAAAATTTGTAAATTTTATTTTTTTATTTTGGCTATATAAAGCCGATTGTAAAGATTGTGGGGGGGAGGGAACATATATTAAATACAAATACAATAGTAAACAGAGAATTAGTATTATTCGAAGGTGATTTGGGAGCTTCATTTTTTTTCTTCTCATACAGATTGTTTTTTAGTCTTTCATTTTCTCTTTTTGCATTTGAAAATAAAGAGGGAAAACACTGACCTTAATTGACCTACGAGGGTGTCGTCGAGGCTTAGTCTCCCTCACCGAAATCAAAGCGGAAAGGGGTCGGGATACTCTCTCGCATTTTTTTGGGATCAAAAAGAGCTAGGCTCTCAAGCGTGGTTCAAAGCGGTGTTAGGGACTCATTGCGCGTCGGCCGCCAGATGTGGTGGTGGAGCAACGAGCATTGAAGGGTAACTAGCCTTTGAGAGGCTGAAACCCTAGTAAAAGATGATGGGTATTTCTGTTCTTTAAAATGACAAATAGCATTTTCAAAAGAATTTTTTTCACCTTTAATAACTAATGAAACAACGTCGTTTAAAAAGGGAGACCCAGGATTTGCGTGTTTCTGCTTTTGGGGTAATTTATGCAAATGGTCCCTCCTCCTTTCTGGTCCTTTCAAATCGGCTCATTGTTACTTTTTAAATTTCACCCAAAGTATTATTTCAGTTACATTTTGGTACTTGTTAGAACGGCGCCGTTTTGATGGTGTGGGAATATTCCCATTTCGGTTCGCTGACTTTTGTGCGTATTTCATTTTGGTCCCATATCAATGTTACCATTAGATTTATTGCGATTTTGCACCTCTAATTTTGTCTTGATTTGAACCTAATCCTTTGTTTAGCTCATTTTATTGCTTATTCATTTAATTTTTCTATTTTCTTCATTTCATAATTACCTAAGCTAATACTATTATTATTTTATGTCCATTATTTATTTATTTTTTAAATACCTAAGTTGTATTTTTTTACTAATTTATTTTTATTTATTCTTTCTTGTTTCTTTTCATTCTTTCATTTAACTTCGTATATTTTATTTTTTATATATTTTACTTTAATATTTTTTTATATATTATGTATCTTAAACCTTTTTATATTATCTAGTTTAAATCATTTATATATTATCTTAAATGATTTCATAAATTATTTACTTAAAATTGCTTTATATATTATTTCATTTTGAATCAATTATTTTATATGATTTACATTAAATTGCTTTTATAGGATCTACTATATTTCCTTTCTATCATTTGTTTAGAATTGTTTATATTTTATTTTCGATTGCTTTATATCATTTCTTTCATTTCATATGGATATTAAAATAATGTATTGTGTGTTTTTC
The DNA here is from genome assembly GCF_025698485.1 of Gossypium arboreum. Lineage (NCBI taxonomy): Eukaryota > Viridiplantae > Streptophyta > Magnoliopsida > Malvales > Malvaceae > Gossypium > Gossypium arboreum. The sequence continues at coordinate 10,109,395 of NC_069071.1, forward strand.
TCGTTTTGTGTATTTTGATTCGTATATTCGTATTTTTATATCATTGTCGTTTACTTGTATAACATCGAATTCATCTTTTATGGCCCCCATGCTTGCTACTATGTTTTTATTTTCTGTTATTGCATTGTGAGTTAATTTCCAACGCATTTGTCTAATTTCGATCGCTTCATTTTTACTTCAAACAAACAAATAAATGCATTTTGAGTCGGTTTTATAATCGCTTATTTGAAGACTCCTCAAAACAAGGCAATACTTCGTGTTTGGAAATTCGAGAAATCGTACCCTAACGTGCTGGGTTTCGATTTACCGTTTGACCAAATAGCTGAATATCCTCTTAAAATTTCACTGCATAAGTTTTGGAAACCATGAGATGATCTTGGTTTCGAGGGCTTAAATTATCGTATCCTAACGTGCTGGATGTGATATTTTATTCCTTCGGAACAAGAGAATCCTAATATCCAATTCGAGTATACTCAAACATTTTTGGGAATTGTATGTTAAACTATTTTCAAATTTTCGACATTAAGACGTTAATTAATCAATTAGGTACCAATTTTGGGCGTTGCGAGGGTGCTAATCCTTCCTCATATGTAATCAACTCCTGAACTCATTTTCTAGAATTGCGTAGACCAAAATCATTATTTTAATAAATCAAAATGTTAAATCATTATTTTAATAAATCAAAATGTTTTATTAAAATGATCGATCACAAGGTGACCCGGTCACACTTAAACAAAAAAAGATTGGTGTTGACTCCATATTTCTTTTTAAAGTCGATCCCCATTTTTCATTTTGAAAAATGGTGTTGACTCCATATTTCTTTTTAAACTCGAGGATATGTTACATTGTTGCATTCTTAAGTTTGAAGGTACATAAGAAAAATATTTACCGTTGAATGAATTTGCTTATAGTAATAGCTTTCAATCGAGTATTAAAATGGCATCGTACGAGGCTCTATACGGACATAAATTTCGAACACCATTGTATTGGATGTAGCTCAGCGAGAATAAGATTCACAAGGTTGATCTAATTAAAGAGACAAAAGAAAAAGTGAAAGTAATTCGCGATAGTTTGAAAGTAGCATCGGATTGACAAAAATCTTACGCAGACTTGAAAAGGAAAGATACTGAATTTCAGATCAGGGAAAAGTGTTTTTGAAAGTATCTCCGTGGAAGAAAATACTTCGATTTGGTTGTAAAGGCAAATTGAGTCCGAGATTCATTGGGCCGTATAAGATCATTGAAAGAATAGGTCCAGTGGCATATCGGTTGGCTTTACCAAGTGAGTTAGAGAAGATTCACAATGTTTTTCATGTATTGATGCTGCAAAGATACAGAGTTGATCCCTCGTATGTTATTTCACTGACCGAAGTTGAAATTCAGCTAGATTTATCGTATAGTGAAGAATCGATCTGAATTTTGGCTTGTAAGATCAAAGAGCTGAGAAATAAAAAATAGCTTTAGTAAAATTCTTATGGCATCGACACGGGGTTGAAAAAGCTACATGGGAACCCGAGGAAGCTATGAGCAAGCAATATCCAAACCTATTCGCTGGTAAGATTTTCGGGACGAAAATCCCTAAGGAGGGAGAGTTGTAACATCCAGGTTTTAGCTAAATCAGAACAGTGGTTTTAGAACCACAAATCTGAGGTCGTAAAATTATTTTTAATATTATTTTTGGTGTTTACAACATGTGATTATATATGTGTGAAAGTTTCGTGAGCTAATTTTATCGTTTAATAGCTTAATTTGAGAAAAGGGACTTAATCGCGTAAAATGCAAAAGTTGCATTCTACTTGTTTAAAGTGCTTAACTATCATGGCTCATTAAATGAAAGGTCCTTATGTTGCTATTAGACCATGGATAGTGGAATTTGACAAAAAAGGGCATTAAATGGATATTTTAAATGGTTTTTATTTAAGGTTAAATATGTAATTTAGTAATTAAACATAAAATAAATAAAACAAAGGCCATTTTTCTCTTATTATCATCATCTAGTTGAATTTGACAAAGAAAAAGGAAGCTTTCATGTTAACTTAGGGTTCAGCACTTGTGAGCTTCAATTTGTAAGTGTTTTAAGCTCTGTATTTTATGATTTCTATGTTTTTGTGATCGTTGTATCGATTACTAGCTATCTCAAGGACTAATTTGCAAAAATTATTAATGTTTTAAAGTTTCGATCGATGAATTCATGTGTTTTTGAATGTTTGATGATGGATTATGAAAGTTTAGTGATGGATATCTATGTTTTGTAAAGTGACTTTGAGTAAAAATGCATATTAGGGATTAAATTGTGAAAAGATAAAAATGTGTGGTTATAAGTGTGAATAAATGAAAGTTTTTGGCTGCTAGAGGTCCCTATGAAATTTTTTCAGGCATGGGTTAAATTGAATTTCATGAATTTTATGTTTTTATGAAATAGGGACTAAATTGAAAAAATATGAAATTATAGGGGTTATGTGTAAAATGCCCAAAATTGTGTGTTTTGGATGAAATTGAATGAATTGAGGAATAAAAGAATTATTTTTGAATGTATATAGATCCTGAAAGAAAGAAAACGAATTTAGATCGGGGGAAATCGAAAGTAGTTGAATAGTTGACCCGATACATCAATCCCTAATACGAGGTAAGTTCATGATCGTGTGATTCATAACATGTAATAAATATTTATAATGAAGATCAAACCTAGACTAACTATTATCACGACAAAAAGGCAAGCGCACCTATTGAACAATAGTATAGTAACGGCAAGATCGGGATATCGTACCCAAGGGAACCAAAAGTACCAGTAATAGCTATCTTTTCATTATCTAGCCTAGGAATAAAAGGATTTGTTTATCAAACTAATTATCTAAACTAGTTAACTAATTTAATTAAAGTGAAGAGAAAATTTGGAAAAAGACTTGAAGAGAAGCAATTGATAAAGACGACACCCAATGAGCAATCCACCTAGATTTCACTTGTTATCTGACTCTAAACTGGACGATTTATTCACCTGACTTGATCCGTGAGACTCCCTAACCTATGTTATTATCCCTTTTGAGACTAATAATGTCTAACCCTTAGTTGAATTAACCGAAATTTCTTTCTTAATTAAAACCCCTAGGGAAGCAGTAAATCACTCTATGGACTCCCATATTAGGTTTCACCCTAATCCAAAAAAATCTTGTAACCCTATTTCTAGGCATTCGATCAACTTCACTTAATTATGCCAAATCTACTCTTAGGCAGGGTCTATTCCTCCTCTGCATAAGCACATCAAATCATGAATTAATACTCGGAATATTAACTCAAGCATTAAGAACACATAATTAAGAACAAATCAAGTATTTATCATACAATTCAGATAACAATAACAAGATCCATCATAGGTTTTATCTCCCTTAGATATTTAAGGGGTTTAGTTCATAATAAAATAATAGTACATCTCAAAAGTATAAAAATAACAAAACATGAAGAAAACTCTAAAAAAAACCCCTGAAGGAATTTTGAGAGAGATCTTCAGTCTTGGAGTAGCTCCGGCTTTTGGGATGGATCGTCTGGCTTCCTTCAAGTAATTCCTGGCGTGTGGTTCTGCATTCCAGAAAGTTCTGGAAGAGGCCCCCCTCTCTAGGTCATACTTAGGGTGTTTATATAGGCTTTGGACTGGCTTTCTTCCTCCCTAAGTACCCTTTTCTATGTAAAATACAACTCTTTGAAAAAGGGACACGTCCGTATGCCACAGCCGAGTGACGTGATTTCCAGGCCGTGTTCAATCTGTTAAATTGCCACGATCGTGTGGGCTCAATGGTCAGGCCGTGTGAATTGTGTAAACCTTGGTCGACACCCCCGAAGGCCACGAGCATGTGAGATGCCCGTGTGGCAAGACTTAGGCCGTGTGATCTTGGTGCTCGTTTTGTCCCTTTTTAGCTCGTTTTTGGCTCCTTTTGACTCTTGGTGCTCTCCTGAGTGCAAAACATGAAATAACCAGATTAAGAGCACCAAAATCCACAAATCTAGTAGTAAACATCCAGAAATATGCTAAGTATTTGGGGTAGAACTACGTATAATTTGGCATTTATCAGTTCATATGCAAATAAATGTCTTTAAATTGAATTATATGTGTTTATTTGTCATTGAATTGTTATAAATGGTGAACAAACAATTACGAGCAAGAATCGACAGAGTTACGACATTCAAAAGTCCCGTACGAACCTTAGGAATAGTATAGGATACGAATGTCATGACATTAGGTTACCGAGATGTGATTACATGTAAGGCCATGTCTGGGACATTGGCATTGTATTGTGATTACCTGTAAGACCAGGTCTGAGACATTTCCATCGTTAATCAATTACGTGTAAGACCTTGTCTGGGACAGTGGCATCGATATGTGATAACATGTAAGACCATATCTGGGATATGGCATTGTACAGGCTATATGTAATTGCCAAGTATCCTTAATGATTCCGAACGATTAAACTGGAAAAGTCAAGTCAAGAAAGATGTGTGAATGAATTAAGTGACTCAGGTACGTACGAATATCATACAAGTATTGAAAAGGGAAGTTTTGATGAATTCATTATGATATTGAATATGTGTATCATTAAAAAGATTTGTGAACTTGAATATTTATTTAGATGTACTTATACATATCTTGCTTAATTGATGGAAATGATATTGATTCAAGAGATGATTTATTTGTATATGGCTTACAAAGATTTTAAAGCTCACTGTGTTTATTTTTCACTATTTTATAGATTATCGAAGGTAGCTCGGACTCGGGGATTGTCAGGAAACATCATCACACTATCGATCATCTTGTTGGTACTTTTAGAGCTTTGTATATATGGTATATGTCATGTATAGGCTAGTGTTATCTTGATAGGTTTTAAGTTATGATTTTGAGCCATGAGATTTGGCTTGTAAATGTTGGAATGTATGGCCATTAAAGTTGGCTTAAGTTATGTGTTTGATAGGTGCTATATGTGATGTATCTAATTCCTTATATGTTGGCTTGTTTTGGTATGTTTGCCATAGTTGTTGATATAGCTAAATGGTTGTTCATTTGCTTAGTTATTAGTTGATGTATTAATGCTTGGAAGTTGGCATGTTGTGGTTTGTTCTTGATATGATAATATGGTGTGTTTTGTGACATGAAACAGATGATAAGATTATGAGTTAATGCATTTGGAACTTATGTAAGTTGTGATGATTTTGGCATAATAATTTGGTATGTTTGAATGTGGAATTAAGTAGTTGAAATGGTTGAGAATAGAGGGCATAAAATGTGTATGAAATAGCATGCTTTGGTTGCTTATATATGTATTGAAATGGTACTATTTTGGTTGATAGGTGTGCATGAGAAATGGGTGGCAAATTGGCTTTGCAAATAGCCTATTTTTGTCCACATGGGCATGTGTCTCAGCTGTGTGCAACACAAGGTCATGCTACACAGTCGTGTGTCCCCTAGGGTAGCCCTTCGAATTAAGGTAGTATACCCTATAGGTTTGACACGGCCTAGGCATACGGGCGTGTCTACTGGTTATGTGTGGAACACAGGCTAGCACATGGGCGTGTGGTCGACCGTGTGACCCATGTCAGTAACCCCTCCAGTTTTCCCACGGTCAAGGCACACGGGCGTGTCTCCGACAGTGTGGTGCAAGTCAGTATGTATGCCCTATTTTCACACGGCCTATGACACGGGCATGTCTGGTGGCCGTGTTAGGCACACAGCCTGTTCACACAGGCGTGTGACCCTTAAATGTATGAAAATTTTCTAAGTTTCTCAAAGTTTGCAAATGTTATCGATTTAGTCCCAAACTACTTTTAAGCATGTTTTAAGGTCTTGTAGGACCTTATAAGGGACAATGTGGATGAGTTCAATGGATATTGTTTATAAATGCATAAATGTATGTGAATGATGTGTATTATCCGGTAATGCCTCGTAACCCTATTCTGGCAATGGATACGGGTTAGGGGTGTTACAGGGAACATCACTGATATCGATAGCTCCGTACAGAATGGCTCCGACTAAGTTGAAGGAGTTGAAAGCTCAGTTGCAAAAGTTGACGGATAGAGGTTTTGCATGACCGGGTTTCTCAGCTTGGGGTACACCAGTTTTATTTGTAAAGAAGAAAGATGGATCAATTAGACTATGTATCGATTATCAATAGCTTAACAAGGTTACGATTAAGAATAAATATACTTTACGAAGAATTGATGATTTGTTCGATTAGTTGAAAGAAGCAACAGTATTTTCAAAGATTGATTTGCGATCGGCTTATTATTAGTTATAGGTTAAAGATTCGGATGTGTCGAAAACTGCATTTAGAATAAGGTACGGGCATTATGAATTTCTTGTTATGCCGTTTGGTTTAACTAACGCCCTGTAGTTCTTATGGATTTGACGAATATAATTTTCAGACCATATTTAAATAGATTTGCTATTGTATTCATTAATGATATTTTGATCTATTCCCGAAATGAGACTGAACATGTTGAGCATTAGAGGATTGTGTTGTAAACATTGCGAGATGAAAAACTATTTTCTAAATTTAGCAAATGTGAGTTTTTGCTCCAAGAAGTTGGATTTTTAGGATACATTGTTTCGACGGAGGGCATGAAAGTTGATCCGAGCAAGATTTCAGCAATTATTGACTAGAAACCTTCAAGGAACATTTTTGAGGTTAGAAGTTTCTTGGGATTAGAAGGGCTATTATCGAAGATTTGTAAAAGGGTTTTCAATGATAGCTACACTGATGACTTGGTTATTGCAGAAAGATGTAAAGTTTGAATGGTCCGAGAAATGTTAACAAAGTTTTAATCAGTTGAAAGCACTGTTAACCGAAGCACCAGTTTTAGTTCAGCCTGAGTTGGGTAAAGAGTTTGTAATTTTTAGTGATGTGTCATTGAACAGTTTGGGATGTGTTTTAATACAAGAAGGAAAAGTGATAGTGTATGCTTCCAGACAGTTAAAAACACATGAGAAGAATTATCCGACACACGATTTGGAGTTGGCCGCAATTGTGTTTGCATTGAAAATTTGGCGACATCACTTATTCAGTAAGAAGTGCCACATATTTACTGATCACAGGAGCCTGAAGTATTTGATGTCTTAGAAAGATTTGAATTTACGACAACGAAGATGTCTCGAATTGTTGAAAGACTATGAGTTAGTGATTGATTATCACCTGGGGAAAGCAAATGTAGTCACTGATGCTTTTAGTAGAAAATCTTTGTTTGCTCTGAGAGCGATGAATACGGTGATTAAGCTTGTCTGATGATGGTTCGATTTTAGCTGAATTAAAAGCTAGACCGATGTTTTTACAACAAATTTGTGAGGCTTAGAAATGTGATAATGAATTGCAAGATAGAATAGTACAGTATGAGTCGACTACTGATTCAGAGTTTTAGATCGGATCTAATGATTGTTTATTGTACCAAGGTAGAGTGTGTGTACCAAAGAATACTGAGCTTGTACAGAAAATTCTACATGAAGCACACAGTGGTAGCTTGTCTGTTCATCCGGGGAGTACTAAGATGTACAGTGATTTGAAATAGATGTACTGGTGGTCAAGTATAAAACGTGAAATTTCTGATTTTGTGTCAAGATACTTGATTTGTCAATAGGTGTCGAACATCAAGTGCCTTCGGGACTATTATAGCCAATGATGATATCGGAGTGGAAATGGGATAGAGTTGCGATGAATTTCATATCGGGATGACCTATGTCTAAAAAAGAAAGATACTATCTGGGTCGTTGTTGATCGTCTAATAAAGTCTGCACATTTTATTCCAGTGCATATAGATTTCTATCTTGATAGACTAGTTGAGTTGTATATTTCTAAAATCGTCAGATTGCGCGGAGTGCCAGCCTATATTATTTTAGATAGGGATCCGCGATTTACATCATGGTTTTGAAAGAAATTGCAAGAAGCTTTGGGTACACGGTTGCATTTTAGCACAGCATTTCATCCCCAAACTAATGGTTAGTCTGAAAAAGTAATTCAAATTCTTGAGAATATGCTTCGTTGTTGTGTCTTAGAGTTTGAAGGTAATTGGGAAAAATATTTACTATTGGTTGAATTCACGTGTAATAATAGTTTTCAATCGAGTATCAAGATGGCACCGTATGAAGCTTTCTATTGATGTAAATGCTAAACTCCATTGTACTAGATAGAGCTTAGTGAGAAAAAGATACTCGGGGTTGATTTGATTTGAGAAACAGAAGAGAAGGTGAAAGTGATTCGTGATAGTTTGAAAGCTGCTTCTGATAGATAGAAATCGTACGCAGATTTGAAGCGTAAAGATATTGAGTTTCAGGTCAGTGATAAAGTGTTTTTGAAAGTATCACATTGGAAAAGAATTCTCCGTTTTGGTCGCAAAGGAAAGTTGAGTCTGCGATTTAACGGACCGTATGAGATTATCGAGAGAATTGGACCAGTGGCTTATTGACTTGAGTTACCATCAGAGTTGGAAAAGGTTCATAATGTGTTTCATGTGTCTATGTTACGACGGTACAGATCGGATCCTTCGCATATAATTTCTCTAACTGAAGTTGAGATCCAGCCCGACATGTCGTATATCGATGAACTGATCAAAATTTTGGCACGTGAGATCAAAGAATTGAGAAATAAAACAATAGACTTAGTGAAAGATCTTTGGCATCATCACGGCATTGAAGAGGCTACTTGGGAACCCAAGGAAACCATGAGAAAACAATACCCTAACCTATTTTCTGGTAAGATTTTTGGGGACGAAAATTCCTAAGAGAGGAGAGTTGTAACGACCATTTTCAGTGAAATTAGAACAGCGATTTCAAGACCACAAATCCAATGTTGAAACATTTATTTTAATATTATTTTGTGGTTTACAGCATGTTAGAATTATGGTATAAAAATTTTGTTAAGAAATTTTATCATTTATATGCTCAATTTGTGAAAAAGAACTAAACCGCGTAAAGTGCGAAAGTTGGGTTCTATTAGCTAAAAGTGTTAAATAGCTATAGAACATTAAAGTGGAGGTTTTTATATGGTAATTTGACCATTAAATGAGATAGTGGATGCGCATGGGATAGTAATTATAAAAATTTTAAAGTTAGGTAAGGGTAAAATAGTAATTAGGTAATTAAAGACTAAAATAATAAAAGAATGAACGTCATCTTCCTCCTCATGGCTTGTTCAGCTGAAAATCACCATTTGAGAGGAGAAAAGTTTTTGTTCAATCTTTTCCTTTGCATGTAAGTGATTTCTTGTCTCGTTTTTGTTGATTTTTATGTTTTTGGGACCATTGTAGCTTGAGCTAGCTAATTAGGGGGCTAGTTTGCAATATGGTTGAAAGTCTAGGGTTTTTCCATGAGAGCATCTTAGTTTTTTTTGAAGTTTAATGGAAGAAAATGAATCTTGGTTGTTAATTAAACAACTTTTGTTAAAGGATTTTTAATGAAATTTTCAAATAGGGGCTAAATTGATAAATGTGAAAATTGTGTGTTAAATATGTGAAATTGTGAATTGTATGGGTTGTTATGAGCATATAGTAAATTCGGCTAGGCTTGGTTAGGGATGAAATTGTATGGATTTCATTTTTTTCAAGCTTAGGGACTAAATTGCAAAGAGGTCAAATGTTTAGTGACAAAATGGTCATTTTGCCATAACATGAAATCCGATTGAATTGAATAGAATAATTATTAAATTAGTTAAATTTTGATTATATAGATCAAGAAAGTCACGTTCAGAATTAAATCGAGGGAAAGAAAAAGTAGTGGATTGATCGGTTGACTTACTCTGTGCTAATTCAAGGTAAGTTCGTGTAATTACATTGTGTATCTATATACTTTATTTGAAACATATGTATGTGAATTCAGTAGTTACAATGTATGATTATTGAAAGCATAACCGATGACGTATGAAGAATACTGAGCCCAGTTTGAACCTTAAGAAATTCGTAGGATACAAATGACATGTCATTAGGGTTACTGTTTTGGTTAAGGTCCTGCATATGTTGCGGACTCACCACAGCTCGTATGAGCTTACGGATTCTTAGCTCATATGTGCTTACCATATTTTAGCTTGAATGAGCTTATTGATTATGGCTCGTAAGAGCATACATGTACAGGAATTAACAGATTTATAATTCAGTAAACCTCGGGTGTACTACCCACCTATCTAATGATTTTTCTAAGTGGTTCAACAGTCATAGTTTTACTATGAGATGATACAAGTTCTATATGAACAGGCACATGTATTTATATGGAAATGGTTAATATTTGATATATATATTTACATGGCATAGATGTTATATGTACATAGAATTCAATTAAATGATGAATTCATATATGATTCTCGGTTTTATGTGAATATATGACTAACAGGATTATGGATTGTATTATAGGCTTTGGCCAAATTAAATTGTGCCTTGTTTCGAGTTTCTTATGTAAATTGTAGTCAATTGGAAAGTCTATTACATATCATACGAACTTACTAAGTTTTGTTTCTTACTCTATTTATTTTTCTGTGTTTTATAGTGTTTCAGAAGCTCGCTCAATTTGGGAGTGTCGGAGAGTTCGTCGCACTATCAAACTCTTTTGGTATTTATGACTTTATGTTTTGTGTTAAATGGCATGTATAGCTCATTTTGGCTAATGATAGCCTATGTGTTTTGTTATGTATTTATCCAATTGATTTGTCTTGAATTAGGTACATTTTGATATGTAAATATGTAAATAGCCTTATGATATATGATGTATGGTTGTCATATGAATGCCATGGTTGTGATTTATAAATGATATACATGTTAAGTTTTAGGAACAAAGATTGCATATATGTGTTTGACCATTTATGTAAATTTGGATAACATATTTGGCATGAGTTTTAAATGGCTAATTAAGATGCCTATTCATGAGTTTTAAATGGCTAATTAAGATGCCTATTAGTACCATACTTGTATGTGTTGACATTACATTGGTTGATTTTTTATGCCTATTATGCATCGGTTGTATGCATATTGATGTGTGTAGGTTAGTACCACTTTGGGTGAGAAAATAGGCTTGGAAAATAGCCTATTTTTATCCACATGGGTAGAGACACGGGTGTCTGTCTCGGCCGTGTGTGACATACAGTCATGTGTCCCCTGATACTACATTAGAAACTAGGTCAGTAGCTTTACACGGCCTAGCACACAGGTGTGTGGCTTGGCTGTGTGGTACAAGTAAATATACCCTCCAGTTTTCACATGGACTGGCACATAGGCATGTGAGGCCATTTTGAAAGGTACACAGTCTGTCACACGAGCATGTGGTCTGGCCGTGTGACCCAAGTCAGTGAGTTACATGGGGTCAGACACAGGTTGGAACACGGCCATGTGATCCCATTTCAAATGCCCACACGGCCTGAGACATGAGCGTGTCCATTGGTTGTGTGAGACACACAGTCTAGCCACATGGGCATGTGTCCCCTGCACTTTGAAAATTTTCCATGTTTTCCTAAAAAATTCCTTAAGTACTCGATTTAGTCCCAGACCACTTTTAATGTCTATTTTAGGCTTCGAGGGCTTTTATTAGGGACCATATGAATGATTATGAATGGTTTTGATTTGAATGATAATTGATTATGAAATGTTTGATGTATAAGTTATAAGTTCGGTAATGCTCTGTAACCCTGTTCTGGCATCGGATACGAGTTAGGGTGTTACAGTCTAGCTTTTAACTCAGCTAAAATCGAACCATCATCAATCAACGTCAATCTCGTATTCAATGCTTGAAAACAAATAGAGACTTTCTACTCAAAGCATCAACAACAACATTAGTCTTTCCCGAATGATAATCAATGATCAAATCGTAGTCTTTCAATAACTCGAGCCATCTGCCCTATCTTAAATTCAAATCTTTCTGTGACATCAAGTACTTCAGACTTTTATGATCCGTGAAGATATGACATTTTTCTTCATACAAATGGTGTCGCTAAATCTTCAAAGCAAATAAAATTGCTGCAAGCTCTAAATCGTGCGGTGAAAAATTCTTTTTGTGCGGTTTCAATTATCTAGAGGCATATGCTATCACCTTGCTCTCTTGCATCAGAACACAACCCAAATTGTTTAACGAAGCATCACTATAAATAAAAAATTCTTAACTCAACTCTGTCTAAACTAACACCAGTGCCTTGGTTAAAAATGCTTTCAATTGATTAAAGCTTTGTTGATATTTCTCTGACCATTCGAACTTAACTTCTTTTTGCAACAGTCTCGTCAATGGTGTAGCAATCATCATAAATCCCTTGACGAATCTTCTGTAATATCCAGCTAAACTCAAAAAATTCTGACTTTAGATACATTTCTTGAAGGCTTCCAATCTACAATAGCTGAAATTTTGCACGGATCCATTCTAATGCCATCGGCCGACACAACATGTCCTAGAAATCCTACTTTCTGAAGCCAGAATTCACATTTACTAAACTTAGTGAATAATTGTTTTTTCGCAAAAAGTTTGCAAAACAATTCTCAAATGCTTGGCATACTCAAACTCGTCTCATGAATATACCAGAATGTCATCAATGAATACCACAATGAATCCGTCTAAATACAGTCTAAATGTAGTTTTAGGCACATCCAAGTCTTTAACTCATCGTGAATAGTAACCAGAACGAATATCAATCTTTGAGAACACTGTTGCACCTTTCAGCTGATGAAACAGATCATTGATTAGCTGCAATGGATACTTATTCTTGATTGTAACCTTGTTGAGCTGACGGTAATCAATACACAATCTCATTTATCCATCTTTTTTCTTAACAAACAGAAGAGGTGCACCCCAAGGTGATAAACTAGGTCGAGAAAAACCCCTATCTATCAATTCTTGCAAATGTTCTTTCAACTCTTTCAACTCAGTAGGAGCCATTCTGTACGGTGCTATCGATATCGGTTATGTTCCTAATATTAACTCAATAGCAAACTCAACCTCTCTGATCAATGGTAATCCAGGTAACTCCTCTGGAAATACATCAGATACTCACAAGCCACAGGCATAGATTCAAGCTTCAACTCAGATACTTTAGAATCCAATACATATGTAAGGTAAGTATCACAACATTTTCTCACATATTTCAATGCTGACATAGCTGAAATAACAATAGACAACTCACTTAAACAATCTGATTCAATCCGAAAGTGTCTTACCGTTCTAACATTTCAATACAATAAGCTTTCGTCTACAGTTCATAATAGCATCATGCAGAGTCAACCAACCCATGCCAAAAATCACATCAAACTCATCAAATGGAAATAGTATCAAATCTGCCAGAAAATTGTAACCCCGAGTCATCAAAGAACAGTTCTTGCAAACTTTATCAACTGATACATGTTCTAAGGGGTTCGACGCTTTAACCACGAATTCAGTGGACTCAACAGGTAATTTCTTACTAGATACTAAATTTGTGCATACATACGAATGGTTGGTCCTGGATCAATCAAAGCAGTAACATCAGTATCAAAAATAGAAAAAGTACCATTAATAACATCTGATGCAGAAGCTTCCTCTCGTGCTCGAATAGCTTAAGCTTTAGTTGGTGCTCCTACTTCAGATCTCACAGCAGAATATTTTGTTCCACCACGGCTACTACTCACATTTCCAGGATTACGAGGTAGTGTACCCCTCGTGGTATTGTTGCTGGGTCGAACATTCTAAACTTTTTCTTTCTCAGATATTTTCGGGCAATTACGAATAAAATAGTTATATGAACCACATTTGAAACACGCCCCATCTTTCACCTTGCACTTGCCAAAATGTCAGTGTCCACACCGTTGACAATCAAGTTTGTTATCTTTAACGCTACCTACACTAGCTATAGACGTAGCTTGCATTTTTGAACTTGTATAACATTTGCCTTAGTCTCTATCAGGGTATTCCATGGAAGTAATCGAACGGTTATGATGTTCTTTTTGTCACTTGAATGATGATTGATATGACTTCCCAGCTGATTTTTTTCTTGAGTCTCTAGTTTCAAAATCAACTTCTCTTTTCTCTTTGCTAAGCTCCTCCGCTTTATGTGCTCTGTTGACTAAAACAATGAATTCTTTCAACTCGAGAATCCTGACTAGATGCTTTATATCTCCATTTAACCCTTCTTCAAACCATTGACACATTGCAATCTCAGTCAGAATGCACTCCTGGCATATTTCCTCAATCTGACAAACTCTCGTTCATACTCAAACACTATCGTATGGCCCTGCTTAAGTTCAAAAAATTCTTTACATTTCTGATCAAGGAATCTCTGACTTATATACTTCTTTCTAAACTCGATTTGAAAGAATTCCCAGTCAATACGCTCTTTCAGCACAACTGAAATCAAGGTATTCCATCACTGATATGCTAAGTCTTTTAATAGAGATACAACACACTTTACACATTTAGCCGGGGTATAGGATAACTCGTCGAAAAATCTCATAGTATTCTCTAACCAAAACTCAACTCTCTCAGGATCATCATCAACTATAGCTCTAAATTCTTCTGTCTCATATTTACGAATTTTATCAACTGCCAATTTATTAACTCGCACTTTTTTCAATCCTTGAGGAACAACAAGGACCAGTTGAGGAACAGGTGGGGGTAGAGATCGTTTAGCCGCCAGGTTCATTCGTACGAACTCAGTAAACCACTCACTCATCATCTGGAAGAAGGTTTCCTTCGCCTCTCCTCCCTGTCCCTCAGATACAGGCCTTGAACCACTTGACACTGCTTCGTGAACAGAGGCTTGCGCGTTACTTTCAACTTTGTCGGAGTCGGCTCAGTTGGATGTCATTGCTATAGGAAAACATGTTTCAAAATGATTAAGAGTTATCATACTATCATAGGTTATATAATGGCATGTATAGATAGACTCTTACATGCTATGTTTAGTCTGAGAATCAACTAAATCGTAGCTCTGATACCAATAAATGTAATACCCCTAACCCATATAAAGCATTACAGGAGTTTTCATTTCAAAACAAACAAAAACTTTAAACATTTTACTTCATATCAATAACCAGAGCAAAACCAATTCATAACATGCATATTGTCTCTTATACGAGCCCTCGAGGCCCCAAAAACATATTAAAAACAAGTCAGGAGTAAATTGGAAACTTATAGAAATTTTCAAAAAAAAATGAAAATTTTCAAAATTAAAGGGGTCAAACGGGTGACTTACATGGTCAAGAGACACGCTCTTGCCTTAGGTCATGTGGACATTCGAAGTAGGGACACATGGGAGTACCCTAATCCATGTCTGTGCCCGTGTAACTCACTGGCTTAGGTCACACGGCCAAGCCACACGCCTGTATGCTAGGCCGTGTGCCCTTCGAAATGACCT
Organism: Gossypium arboreum; assembly: GCF_025698485.1. NCBI lineage: Eukaryota > Viridiplantae > Streptophyta > Magnoliopsida > Malvales > Malvaceae > Gossypium > Gossypium arboreum. The sequence continues at coordinate 10,124,714 of NC_069071.1, forward strand.
CATATGCCAGTGTGCCAAGCCGTGTGCTAGGCCATGTAACTGCCTGAATTCCAACCCTTTGAAAGTTACAAGGGACACTCGGCAATGTCACTAGGCTATGTCACACATAGTTGAGACACACGTCCTGTGACAGCCCTAAATTGACCCTAGTCGGAAAGTGGTTTCGAGACCACGAAACCGAGTCTTATAAATAATTAAAGGTTATATTCAGTGTTTATGATGTGCGTAAATGCTTGTGTGATGGTTCCATACTTTAATTTGGTCAGTGTATGTGAAATTTATTACTAGGGACTTATGTGAGACAATTTAGAAATATGCTAGGCAAGTGTTAAAGTGACCTATTAATATATGTGGGAAAGTGCTTGTCCTTGCATGTCAAATTAGCCAAATTAAAGCATAGTGGCCGGCCATGCTATGGGTGGAAACATGTCACAAACATGTTATGTTAGTGATGTATGTTAGGAAAAATAAAATAAGGAGCATGGTACTAAAATAATGAAAGGGAATATGATGAAAACAAAGAAAAAAAAGTGTCCATCCTTTTTCATTTCTTTTGGCCGAAAGTTCTAAGGAAGAAGGAAGGAGCTCTTGCTTCATGTTCGGCTTGGAAGAGGATTAGGAAGAGGTTCGGCCATACTTGTATCTAGGTTAAGGTAAGTTTGATGTTGTGCCATGAGATTCATGCATGTTTTTAGTTGTTAGCTTGAGTTCTAACTAGCCCATGGTTTAAATCTTTGCTATGTGAGGGAGATGATACTCGGCCATGGGTGTTGTCTTCTTGGTGGATGTTTGATGTTGTGTTGGTGAGGTATGAAGATGATAGAGTGTGTGTGAGAATTTGAAAAGGTAGGTCTTAGCAACTTCATGAAGCAATCGGCCATGGTATATCCATAAGTATGATTTATGCTTGTTATGTTACTCATGGTTAAAATGATTCGGCTATGCTTCATGTAAAAATAAAATATACATGTGAATTCGGATATATGTTTATATTTGGTTAATGATTTATCCTTGTGAAGTATAAATTTGTAACATGATTTGAGTTGGAAGTTATTATAATGTATTTGTGCATTCGGGTATATAATGAAAATATATGAAATGGTTATAATCGACCTTATGATTCGGCTCTTGCACATATATATATATATATGTTTGCACATGATGTATTGGTATGCCATTTATGGGTGGTATTAAGTATATAATTGGCCTCAACATATACATGCATACTCGGCCACATGAGAAGATTAGTGTTGCATGTATTCGGTTAGAGGCAAGCATATTGATGCCTTTATCTTGGTTTAGACAATTGGCTAAAAGGGAGTGTGGGTTAATATGTTGAGTTGATGCATGATTTCACATGTATGTGACTTTAATGTCTAATGTATATATATGGGATAAGTACCTTGAGTTCCTCTTTTCGATGCTCAAATGATTAAATCAATTTATTTGTTAAATTAAGCTCAAGAGCAAAGGGGAACTAAATCCGATAAAGGGAAGGAAAAAGTGGTCGAATAGCCATCGAAATTGTTCGACAACATCTGAGGTAAGTTTTCAAGTAACGAGACTTAGTTACCGATTTGATTAAGTCATGATGTATGAGCATAACAAATATGCGGTGATATGATGATTCTACTTGAATCATATGTTGAGTTAATTAGTCTATACGTATGACGGGTAGCCGTATGTGCATAAAGATAGTGTCATAAAGCAAATTAAACCATGCTGTTTGTATGTGGCTAGTGAGCCGAAAATGGGATTGCTTAATACGTGACGTGTGTTTGAACTCCAATTATGAAAATGAAATATAGATGTGTCATGATTTATTGATATGTGTATGAATATTTGGATGATAACCGGGCTAAGTCCCGAAGGCATCTGCGCTAGTGACTAGTTCCGGGCAAGTCCCGAAGGCATTTGTGCGAGTTACTAAATCCGGGCTAAGTCCCGAAGGCATTTGTGCGAGTTACTAAAGCCGGGCTAAGTCCCGAAGGCATTTGTGCGAGTTACTAAATCCTGGCTAAGTCCCGAAGGCAATTGTGCGAGTTACTCTAACCGGGCTATGTCCCGAAGGCATTTGAGCGAGTAGCTATATCCGGTTAAATTTCGAAGGTACGTGATTTGGGAATGAGCGATCTGCTGTAATAATTTCAATTAATACGCTCGTAAAAACTCAACAACGAGGTATGTGTTGTACATGCATTGGATTAATTGATTCCTCTTAAATAGTATTCGCTCACCAATTAAGGAGCTTAGGTTTTGGTTAAGTTGATCCCTTATGTATGAATATAAGGGTTGGAAATGTGAAGTAGGACTGATTTTTGAGAATATATGTGTATATGAAATTATCTGTTTAGTTATATGAATGCTATACTTCAGTTGAGCCTAATTCCATTGCTCAAAACTTACTAAGCATTAAATGCTTACTCGTTCTTTGAATCTCTTTTTATAGATTTTGGTTCGTCACTATCGGACTCGGGATTATTGAAGTCGAAGTCTCCCACACTATCAAAGCCCTTTTGGTACACTTTTGGTTGAACTTTGAAATGGCATGTATAGGACTACCCTTTTTGTTGTTGGTCATGTACCCTTGGGTCTTGTATAAATTTGGATAGCCATGCGAAAATGGCTTAAATATACTTTGATCATAACATTATAATCGTTTTGTATGTTGTTCGTTGAGAGGTATGGAAATGTTTGGTAACGATTAGCCATTGGAATGGTTAATCATGATCATTTTGGTGCTATGTATGACAACCTCTAGTTGATTCATGGAAAACCATGAAATAGGTAAAGTTTACCTTAAAAACAGATGCTGATAGCAGCAGTGGTGTGGATTTGAAAAATCACTAAAAATAGTAGGAATGGAATTAAATAGTGAATAAATTATTTAATCGAACGTTGATGAATCTATTTTCATATGGAAGAAACGAAACAATCATATGAGTCGTATGTTAAGAGATATTTAAGTTTTTGTGAAACAGGGCCAGAACGGTTTCTGGATTCCCTGTTCCGACTTTGTAAATTCATTACAAATTAACCAGAGATAATTATAAGTCATTCCATATATGTATAGATTCCTTTTCGAGTCTAGTTTCTATGGAAACAAACGCCATCAGTATTTAAGCCCTGTACAGGGAGATATCCAAGTCATAATGCGCAAAGGTCAGTGTAGTCTAACCCTGAAACAGGGGAGACTTTAGCTAATAAACTGTACTAATTGGATAGACCAAAAATTCTAGAAAAAAATTTGTAGATGAACATATGAGTCTAGTTTTAGGAAAAATTTACAGAACTGGTTTTCGAGTTTTTGAACTTGAGATATGATTTTTAAGGTGACAGTGACGCAGTTAGCCAGCTCGTCTGGAAATTTAAAATGGACTGTGCAAATAAGTGATTTAAGTCTGCGAACCCCTCGTGTCTGACTTCGGCAACGGTCTCGGGTACGGGGTGTTATACGTCCGTGTCTCTGCCCGTGTGGACAAAAAATAGGCCATTTCCAAGCCATTTTTCTCACCCATTCAAGCATATACTTACAATCACTTTTGCACATATAAACAATCTTTCAAATTGCACTAGGACAATGCATAATTAAACTATCCAAATAAGGTACATTTGCATACAAGCAATATGCCCAAAGGCAGCTCAATCTCAATACATAAACATGTATAACCATATATTCAAATTGGCCAAATTATTCAACTAACTTTTAACTAAATTTATGCCAAAACATACTATTTGGTTTACCTATCAAATTCTCACCAAAAGGTATCAAAAGTACCATTCAACAACTAGCACCAATAGCCATATATGTCATTTATAATAAATGTACCAAATCAACAACTAGCACTAATAGCCATATATGTCATTTATAATAAATGTACCAAATCACCACATTCAAGTATATCACAAGACTAATTAATACATGCATTTTTAACTACCATTCCATCTTCTATCATTTTGTTACCAATACCAAAATAAAAACCACCATAAGGTCAAATATATACATACCACCTTATCACCATTTCATCATCCAAAATACCATAAACACAAGAAAAGACAAATGGCTATATTATCAAACAAAAAGAACACCTATACATGCCATTACAACCAAAACTTGGAAACACCAAAATCTGCCGAATTAGCTGTTGGATAGTGTGATAGATCTCTGAAAACTTTCAAACCTGAACGAGCTTTCGATTAACTACAAAATATAGAAAAATAAATACAAGGAAAGCATGTTATGCTTAGTAGGTGTGACATCCCTAAAGCGACCCTAGTCAGAAAGCGGTTTCGGGACCGCTAAACCGAGTCACTAAATTATTTGAGTATGATAGTTACTGTCTAAATATGTGAAAATGCATGTGTGAATTTTTTTAATTCTTTGATTTAGTTAATTTGAAGGTGAATTGAAAGAAAAAGGACTCATGTGAAAGGATTTAATTATATGTGGCTAATTTTAAGAGGTTAATAAAGGAATGAAGTAAAATAAATGGAGTTGCATGTCAAATAACCCATTTGACAAGGATAGTGGCCGCCATGACAAAATTATGGGCAAGGAACATGTTTCCAACATGTTATGCTAGTGGTGTATGTAGGAAGCCATAAAATAATAGCTAGCATTAAAGAAATGAACAAAAAAATGAGCATGGATGCCCCCCCCATTGTGCCGTAACTAGAGAGAAAAAACAAAAAAAAAAAAGAAGGAAAATGCTCATTCTATTCTCCATTGCCGTGGCTTGAAGGAGGAAGAAGAAGGGAATTCTTTTGTGCATGATTTGGCTTGGTTGATGCTTAGGAAGAGGTAAGCACTTTGAAACCCTTGGAAATTTAGATGTAAATGAGGTGATTAGTTCAAGTTCTATTCATTCCATGGATTAAATTTGGTTGTTTGGAGGTTTGGTATTTGGCCAAGTAGTTGAAGCTCTTGGTACATATATTTTCATGAAAGTTGAAATTGGTTTGTTCATAAGGGAGGGTGCGAATGTGGCCAATGAAAGGCCTTGATGAACTATATATGTGGCTTGGGTTTATGATATTCGGTTAAGGGATATTGTGCTAGCAAGGTTGGTTTTATATATACATGTAAGTTACTTTGTATATGATGTTTAAAAAAAAAAATAGTGAAGGGCAAGTTAATGATGTTGGATAAATTTTTAGTAGAGTTGTGCTTAGGCATTCGGTCATTGATGAGCATTGTGGTAACCTAGTTGTAGTTGCAACTCCTAATTTTGAGATGGAATTTGTACACATACGTTAAGTAAATGGTTAGGGCCGAATGGGGACTATGTGTTTGAAAGAATAAAATCGATACTATAATTGATAGTATAAGTATTGACCATTCAATCAAGGGTATAGGTGATGTTAGATCAATTTTAGCACATTCGGCTATTTAGGTATACCCAATCATGATATTGCCTTTGATTGTATAAAATCAACTAAAATGGGTGGTTAGTGAGGGTGGCTATTTAATATCTGAATATGTATATGTGTATGTGTGATAGGATTATTGATAGAATAGTAAATTGCATAAGGCTATTGGCGAATAGCCAAGAACATAAGGTAGCAAGATAAAAATTTTACCATGTCGTTCGTATGTTATATGATCATTAGAATGTGGATACCAACATATGTACCAAAACGATTGAATGAGTTAATTTGTTTGTTTAAGCTCAAGATCCTAAAGGAGGCGTCCAACAAGGGAAATCGAAGGTCAACGAGTAGCCGACTTAGAATTATTTGCCCAACACAAGGTAAGTCATTAAGCACATATGTTTGATATTGCTTAAATGATTGTAAAATCTATGCAATTGTATCTAATGGGATGCTATATATATATATATATAAATGAAATTGTATGTGTATGGAGTGATGACAATTGTTGAATGTAAAAGAAATAGTGAAATGTGTAGAAAGTTTGCTTTCGGCACTAAGTGTCTTGAACAATACGTGTGTACGGTGACGAGATTGGCACTAAGTGTGCATGCTGGAAATATATGGCACTAAGTGTGCATGCTGGAAATATATGGCACTAAGTGTGCATGCTGGAAAAATACTGACCTTGGGTGTGCGAGCTCGAAGGGTATGGCACTATGTGTGCGGGCTTAAATTGCGTGGCACTAAGTGTGCGAAATCGAGTATTAAGCACTGTGTGTGCGTACTCTATATATATGGAGGTGTGTCTCCATCGAGTTGAGTATGGACAGCGGATCGGGTAAGTACCTCGAGCTCATGACGAATAGAAAATACGTTCATGCTCGGGGTTGAATTTGGTAAGCCTTAAATCTATGTGATGATTGAAATTGTATGATTGTGGTGGAAATGAGTTAGTGTGTGAAAATGCTTCAAATATCTTGTTGTGTAGAATATGAAATGTGGATGTATGACTTGGTATGAGATTGGACCAAAAGGTCCGAGGAATTATGGTATAGATTCGATATGGATGAGTACCTAACCTCGTTTATTGTTCATGTTGTAGTAACTTTATCGATGGATTGATGAATGCTTATGACTTCTTGAGTTATAAACTCACTCGGTGTTTTCTTGTCACCCATTTTAGGTCTCTCAGACTCGTATTGTTTGCGTGATCGGAACCGTCGTTGAAGTCATCACACCGGCTGAAATATTTTGGTATTGTCTTCGTTGTTGAAGAACATTTGGCATGTATAGGCTATTATATTTTGTTGAACTGTGGGTTGTAAACTTTAAGCCATGTGAAAATGGCCTATGTGGTCGTCGAGTGGGATGCTAGAACCTATAGCCACGAGTCTTAGAAACTTTAATTTTGATAAGGTGGCCATAATTTGTGTCATGTATGATGGATGATTAAGGCCAAGGAAAGATTCATGAAATTGGCATAGTCTACTGCAGTAACTGTTGCGGACAGCAACAGTGAGGTGAGATTGAAAATTCACTAAAAATAGTAGAAGTAGAATTAAATAGTGAATAAATTATGCAATTGAACCTTGATGAATCTAGTTTAATATGGATGGAACGAAACGACCATATGAGCAGTATACTGAGAGATATTAAAGTTCTCGTGAGACAGGGCCAGAACGGTTTCTGGGTCCCCTGTCGTGAATTTGAAAATTTAATATAAATTATCCAGAAAGAATTAGAAGTCATACCTTATTTTTTCAGATTCTATTTTGAGTCTAGTTTCATTAGAAACAAACGACACCAGTATTAAAGCCCTGTACAGAGAGATATTCAAGTTTTAACGCGCGAAGGTCAGTGTAGTCGACTCCTGTAACATTGGTGACTTTAACTAATAAACTGTACCAATTGGCCCGACCAAAAATTCTAGAAATAAATCTATGGATAGATATATGAGTCTAAATTCAGGGAAAATTTACGGAATCAGTTTCCGAGGTTTGAAACTCGAGATATGATTTTTAAGGCGACAGTGACGCAGTTAGCTAGCCTGCCTAGAACAGCAATCAGATTTTACAAAGAGAGAAATAAGGGAAGTAAGCCCGGTAACACCACGTGTTCAAATCCGGTGACGGTCACGGGTTTGGGGTGTTACAATTTTATTGGTATCAGAGCTATGGTTTAGTCGGTTCTAGGACTACCATAGCGCGTGTGAGTCTAGCTATACATGCCAAATTGTTAGTGCTTAATAATGTGATGACTTCTGACGGTTGAAATTTTTGTTTTGATTAGCAATGGAACCCGGGGTAGAGAGACCCTTGGCGGATGACGTTGAAAGTGTAGCGGCTGCTCCCGCGCAAGGGACACCGCCCGTTGAGCCTCAGTCATCCGCGAATAATCAAAATGAAGGGGCGAAACAAGCCTTCTTCACCATGATGAATGAGTGGGTCGCGCAATATGCCCGAACCAATCCGGCTGTCCAACCATTCCCGAATTTAAATACTCCACCCCAAGAGCTCGCAATGCCTCCGATTCTTGATCTGTGAAGTGAGTAAACCACCGTGGACTTGATTAGGAAGCGTGGGGCGAGGAGTTCAAGGCCATAGTTACTGATGATGCCGAAAAGGCCGAGTTCTAGCTCGATAGCACCATTAGAGTGTTAGATGAACTGTCATGCACACCCGATGAATGTCTTAAGTGTGCTATATCCTTGTTGCGAGACTCAGCTTACTATTGGTGGAGGACTTTAATTTCTATAGTCCCAAATGAACGAGTTACTTGGGATTTCTTTCAATCCTAATTTCGAAAGAAATACATTAGTCAACGGTTCATCGATCAGAAGTGTAAGGAATTCTTGGAACTCAAGCAAGGCCGGATGACCAGATCTCGAATCTGAACATGAGTTCGTAAGACTTAGTCGGTATGCTCGGGAGTGTGTGGCTGATGAGGTTGCGATGTGCAAAAGATTTGAAGAAGGATTGAATGAAGAGTTAAAGTTACTAGTGGGAATTTTGGAGATAAAGGAGTTCGTGACACTAGTCGAACGAGCACGCAAGGCGGAAGAACTTGGGAGGGAGAAGAAGAAGGCTGAATTTGAAGCAAGAGATTACCGTAAAGATCGACGAGTAAAGCTCCATTCTCGGCTGTAAAGAGGTTCAGGGAGGACACCAGTAAGTCGAGGACGATCGGGAATTTCCATTAGAGCCCGACCATTGACGGACTCCAGAGCTACTTGGTAGCTAGTGTGGGCAATAATCGTCAAGAGAGACCTGAATGCCCCCAATGTGGAAGACGACACCTAGGTGATTGTTGGGGTAAGTCTGTTAATAGGGCCTGTTATGGATGCGGTTCGAAGGACCACTTCATTAGAGATTGCACGGAGCTAGATGAGAGGAATAAGACGCAAGGTGCAAGACCTAGTGGAACGACGGCTGGAGGTAGGCCCCCGAGAATCTCTGGAGGTAGGGGTGGTAATCAGAGAGGAGCCTCTAATACGGCTGTCCGATCCGAGACCCGTGCTCCTACTAGAGCATATGCCATCCGCGCACGAGAGGAGGCATCCTCCCCTGACGTTATCACTGGTACTTTTACTCTCTTTGATACTAGTGTGATTGCATTCATTGACCCGCTCTACTCACTCATATGTATGTGAAACCTTAGCATCCAAGAAGACTCTACCGTTGAGTCTCTGAGTTCGTAATTCAGTGTCAAACCCTTTGGGTCAATACATGCTCGTTGATAAAGTGTGCAAGAGATGCCCCCTAATAATTCGAGAATCCTGTTTTCCGGCCGATCTGATGCTTCTACCATTTAATGAATTTGATGTTATTCTTGGTATGGATTGGCTGACCGTACATGATGCAGTGGTGGACTGCAAAAGGAAAACCATTGATTTGAGGAGTGCAAATAATAAGGTAGTCCGAGTCGAGTCTACTGATTTAAAAGGAGCACCAGCGATAATATCTTCTATGACCGCTCGGAGGTATGTGAAAAAGGGGTGTGAAACATACCTTGCGTATATGTTTGAAAGTAAAGAGACGGAAAGGAAACTCGAATCGGTACCAGTGGTTTGTGAGTATTCAGATGTTTTTCCTGAGGAGTTACCGGGATTGCCACCGGTTCGAGAAGTGGAATTCGGCATCGAAGTTGTACCGGGTACTACGCCGATTTCAATAGCCCCGTATCATATGGCATTAACGGAATTAAAGGAATTGAAGGTTCAATTGCAAGAATTGACGGATAGAGGTTTCGCTCGACCGAGTTTTTCTCCATGGGGCGCTTTGTATTGTTTGTGAAAAGAAGGACGGAACCATGAGGTTGTGTATCGACTATCGTCAACTCAATAAAGTGACGATAAAGAATAAATATCCATTGCCACGAATTGACGATTTGTTTGATCAATTAAAGGAGCCTCGGTGTTTTCAAAGATAGATTTGAGGTCGGGTACTATCGGTTGAGGGTCCGAGAATCGGACATACCCAAAACCGCTTTTAGAACGAGGTACGGTCACTCTGAATTCTTGGTGATGGCGTTTGGGCTTACTAATGCCCCTGCGGTATTTATGGATTTAATGAATAGAATTTTCAGGCCATACTTAGATCGGTTCGTAGTTGTATTTATCGATGACATTTTGGTCTATTTCGAGAGATGAAACCGAACATCTTTGAGCACCGAGGCTAATGTTGCAAATTTTACGAGATAAGCGATTATCATAAAGTTCAAGAATGTGAATTTTGGTTGAAAGAGGTTAGCTTTTTAGGGCACGTGGTGTCGCATCGGTGTCGTGGTGGAACCGAACAAAATTTCGACCATAGTCGATTGGAAACCTCCAAGGAATGTTACCGAGGTTAGGAGCTTTTGGGGCTTGCGGATACTATCGACGATTTGTGAAAGGTTTTTCGATGATAGTTGCACCGATGACAAAACTACTTCAAAAAGATGTTAAGTTCGAGTGGTCGGAACGCTGTCAAGAAAGTTTCGATCGACTAAAAACCTGTCAAAAAGGTTGTGTGTTGATGCAAGAAGGTCGAGTTGTGGCTTATGCGTCGAGACAACTAAAGCCGTATGAGAGAAACTATCCGACCCATGACCTTGAACTAGCAGCCATAGTGTTCGCCTTGAAGATATGGCGGCATTACTTGTTTGGAGAAAGGTGTCACATTTATTCGGACCACAAGAGTCTAAAATATTTGATGACTCAGAGAGATTTAAACCTGCGACAAAGACGTTGGCTTGAGTTGTTGAAAGACTATGAACTCATCATTGATTATCACCCGGGAAAGGCCAACGTGGTGGCCGATGCTTTAAGTCGCAAGGCACTGTTTGCTTTGAGAGTGATGGATGCTCATCTATCCGTTTCACCCGATGAGGTGCTAGTAGTCGAATTAGAGACCAAACCGATGGTCAATCCGAACGGATAATTCAAATACTCGAGGATATGTTGAGATGTTGCATCCTTGAGTTTAGTGGTTCATGGGAACGGTATTTACCCTTGATTGAATTCGCCTACAACAATAGTTTTCAATCAAGCATTAAGATGGCGCCTTACGAGGCTTTATACTGTCGTAAATGCCGTACCCCATTATTTTGGACTGAACTTAGTGAAAGTAAAATCTTCGGGGTTGATTTGATTAAGGATGCCGAGCAGAAAGTTCGAGTAATCCGTGAAAGTTTGAAAGCTACTTCGGATCGCCAAAAGTCGTATCGGATTTGAGAAGAAAAGACATTGAATATCGGTGGGAGACAAGGTATTTCTCAAAGTCTCACCCTGGAAGAAGGTGTTTAGATTTGGTCGTAAGGGCAAATTGGGTCCAAGGTTCATCGGGCCGTATGAAGTATCCGAACGAGTCGGACCAGTCGCATACCGATTAATCCCCTTTGAGCTCGAAAAGATTCTAGCGTTTTCCATGTCTCGATGCTTGACGATATAGATCCGACCGTCGCACGTAATCGCTCCATCCGAGATTGAGATTCAGCCTAATTTGAGCTATGAAGAGGAGCCAGTTCGCATTCTGATGCATGAAGTAAAAGAGTTGCGAAATAAGAAAATCCCACTAGTGAAGGTGATGTGGCATAAACACGAATTGAAGAAGCCACTTGGGAACCCGAGAACTCTATGAAAGAGCGATACCCAAACTTATTTACGGTAAGATTTTCGGGACGAAAATTTCTTAAGTGGGGAGAGTTGTGACATCCCTAAAGTGACCCTAGTCGGAAAGCGGTTTGGGACCGCTAAACCGAATCACTAAATTATTTGAGTATGATAGTTCTTGTCTAAATATGTGAAAATGCATGTGTGAATTTTTTAATTCTTTGATTTAGTTAATTTGAAGGTGAATTGAAAGAAAAGGACTCATGTGAAAGGATTTAATTATATGTGGCTAATTTTAAGAGGTTAATAAAGGAATGAAGTAAAATAAATGGAGTTGCATGTCAAATAACCCATTTGACAAGGATATTGGCCGGCCATGACAAAATAATGGGCAAGGGAACATGTTTCCAACATGTTATGCTAGTGGTGTATGTAGGAAGCCATAAAATAATAGCTAGCATTAAAGAAATGAACAAAAAAATGAGCATGGATACCCCCCATTGTGCCGTAACTAGAGAGAAAAAACAAAAAAAAAGAAGGAAAATGCTCATTCTATTCTCCATTGCCGTGGCTTGAAGGAGGAAGAAGAAGGAATTCTTTGTGCATGATTTGGCTTGGTTGATGCTTAGGAAGAGGTAAGCACTTTGAAACCCTTGGAAATTTAGATGTAAATGAGGTGATTAGTTCAAGTTCTATTCATTCCATGGATTAAATTTGGTTGTTTGGAGGTTTGGTATTTGGCCAAGTAGTTGAAGCTCTTGGTACATATATTTTTCATGAAAGTTGAAATTGGTTTGTTCATAAGGGAGGGTGCGAATGTGGCCAATGAAAGGCCTTGATGAACTATATATGTGGCTTGGGTTTATGATATTCGGTTAAGGGATATTGTGCTAGCAAGGTTGGTTTTATATATACATGTAAGTTACTTTGTATATGATGTTTAAAAAAAAAATAGTGAAGGGCAAGTTAATGATGTTGGATAAATTTTTAGTAGAGTTGTGCTTAGGCATTCGGTCATTGATGAGCATTGTGGTAACCTAGTTGTAGTTGCAACTCCTAATTTTGAGATGGAATTTGTACACATACGTTAAGTAAATGGTTAGGGCCGAATGGGGACTATGTGTTTGAAAGAATAAAATCGATACTATAATTGATAGTATAAGTATTCGGCCATTCAATCAAGGGTATAGGTGATGTTAGATCAATTTTAGCACATTCGGCTATTTAGGTATACCCAATCATGATATTGCCTTTGATTGTATAAAATCAACTAAAATGGGTGGTTAGTGAGGGTGGCTATTTAATATACGAATATGTATATGTGTATGTGTGATAGGATTATTGATAGAATAGTAAATTGCATAAGGCTATTGGCGAATAGCCAAGAACATAAGGTAGCAAGATAAAAATTTTACCATGTCGTTCGTATGTTATATGATCATTAGAATGTGGATACCAACATATGTACCAAAACGATTGAATGAGTTAATTTGTTTGTTTAAGCTCAAGATCCTAAAGGAGAGGCGTCCAACAAGGGGAAATCGAAGGTCAACGAGTAGCCGACTTAGAATTATTTGCCCAACACAAGGTAAGTCATTAAGCACATATGTTTGATATTGCTTAAATGATTGTAAAATCTATGCAATTGTATCTAATGGGATGCTATATATATATATATAAATGAAATTGTATGTGTATGGAGTGATGACAATTGTTGAATGTAAAAGAAATAGTGAAATGTGTAGAAAGTTTGCTTTCGGCACTAAGTGTCTTGGGCAATACGTGTGTCGGTGACGAGATTGGCACTAAGTGTGCATGCTGGAAATATATGGCACTAAGTGTGCATGCTGGAAATATATGGCACTAAGTGTGCATGCTGGAAAAAATACGACCTTTGGGTGTGCGAGCTCGAAGGGTATGGCACTATGTGTGCGGGCTTAAATTGCGTGGCACTAAGTGTGCGAAATCGAGTATTAAGCACTCGTGTGTGCGTACTCTATATATATGGAGGTGTGTCTCCATCGAGTTGAGTATGGACAGCGGATCGGGTAAGTACCTCGAGCTCATGACGAATAGAAAATACGTTCATGCTCGGGGTTGAATTTGGTAAGCCTTAAATCTATGTGATGATTGAAATTGTATGATTGTGGTGGAAATGAGTTAGTGTGTGAAAATGCTTCAAATATCTTGTTGTGTAGAATATGAAATGTGGATGTATGACTTGGTATGAGATTGGACCAAAAGGTCCGAGGAATTATGGTATAGATTCGATATGGATGAGTACCTAACCTCGTTTATTGTTCATGTTGTAGTAACTTTATCAGTGGATTGATGAATGCTTATGACTTACTGAGTTATAAACTCACTCGGTGTTTTCTTGTCACCCATTTTAGGTCTCTCGGACTCGTATTGTTTGCGTGATCGGAACCGTCGTTGAAGTCATCACACCGGCTGAAATATTTTGGTATTGTCTTCGTTGTTGAAGAACATTTGGCATGTATAGGCTATTATATTTTGTTGAACTGTGGGTTGTAAACTTTAAGCCATGTGAAAATGGCCTATGTGGTCGCCGAGTGGGATGCTAGAACCTATAGCCACGAGTCTTAGAAACTTTAATTTTGATAAGGTGGCCATAATTTGTGTCATGTATGATGGATGATTAAGGCCAAGGAAAGATTCATGAAATTGGCATAGTCTACTGCAGTAACTGTTGCGGACAGCAGCAGTGAGGTGAGATTGAAAATTCACTAAAAATAGTAGAAGTAGAATTAAATAGTGAATAAATTATTCAATTGAACCTTGATGAATCTAGTTTAATATGGATGGAACGAAACGACCATATGAGCAGTATACTGAGAGATATTAAAGTTCTCGTGAGACAGGGCCAGAATGGTTTCTGGGTCCCCTGTCGTGACTTTGAAAATTTACTATAAATTATCCAGAAATAATTAGAAGTCATGCCTTATATGTGCAGATTCCATTTTGAGTCTAGTTTTATTAGAAACAAACGGAACCAGTATTAAAGCCCTGTACAGAGAGATATTCAAGTTTTAACGCCCGAAGGTCAGTGTAGTCGACTCCTGTAACATTGGTGACTTTAACTAATAAACTGTACCAATTGGCCCGACAAAAAATTCTAGAAATAAATCCATGGATAGATATATGAGTCTAAATTCAGGGAAAATTTACAGAATCAGTTTCTGAGTTTTGAAACTCGAGATATGATTTTTAAGGCGACAGTGACGCAGTTAGCTAGCCTGCCTAGAACAGCAATCAGATTTTACAAAGAGAGAAATAAGGGAAGTAAGCCCGGTAACACCACGTGTTCAAATCCGGTGACGGTCACGGGTTTGGGGTGTTACAGTAGGCTCGTATTGTATTTAGTCTAAGCTTATCACTACATTACATAATCTCAAAACACATATAAATCAATCCAACATAATAATAGATAATTCATAAACTTAAACATATTAATTCATGCTCTTCATTGTCATAATAGTACACACTTCGTACCTTCCATCATAGTAAGGTAAATTACATTGAAAGCTCTCACTAAAGCTCTCCCGAAGTAATAACACGATTGTTGACACCATCCCTTTTTATAATTCGATAGCGGAAGCTGTACCTTTTCATAATTCGACAGCCGAAGCCATCCCTTTCCATAGTTTAACAGCCAAAGCTATCCCTTTTCATAATTTTGATGGTCATCACCATCCCTTTTCATTTTTGATGGTCGTCACCATCCCTTTTCATTGTTGATGGTCGTCTCCATCCCTTTTCATAATTTGATAGCCGGAGCTATCCCTTTTCATGATTCAACAACAAAAGCGATCCCTTTTCATAATTTTGATGGTCACCACCATCCATTTTCATTGTTGATGGTCGTCACCATGCCTTTTCATTGTTGATGGTCATCACCATCCCTTTTCATAATTTGCTCGCCGGAGCTATCCCTTTCCATGTTTTGACAGCCGAAGCCATCCCTTTTCATAGTTTGATAGTTGTCGATACGTTGTTGAATTTTTTCGTCGAGACACAATTTGATATTATACAGTAATAGCATTCAAATCATAACTTAAAACGTTATTTAATCGTACGAACTTACCTTGACGATGAACGTAAAAATAGAGTTGACTAATCTGAAGCTTTTTCTTTGCCTCGATCTAGAGTCGTACGTGGTCAATCTTTATCAAAATGAATAAATTTAGCTCAATTCAATACTTATTTTATTCAATTTAACCCAAACTCATATTTTAGAAAAATTATATTTTTGCCCTTATAATTTTGATTTCATTACAATTTAGTCCCTAGCTCATAAAAATGAAAATTCATGCAATTCATGATTACCCCATTACAGTCAAATTTGATATAAGTCCCTAGCAAGCCCTATATTTCATTTATTTCACAATTTCACCATGTATAATTTTCTAATTTTCAATTTAATCCTTATTTGACAATTTCACCAAAAATCACTTAACAAAAGTTCTTTATCTATCAACAACTAACCATTTTCTTCCATAAAACATCAAAACACATATACATTCATTCATGGAAAAAATCTAATAGTATAACAGTTTCACAAATTAGTCTCTAGGCTAGCTAGATTAAGCTACAACGATCCCGAAAACATAAAAATCATTAAAAACGGGATAAAAATTCACTTCCATGCTAGGACTTTAAGCAACCGAATAGATGAACCCTAATAGCTTGTTTTTCTTCTTAAATTTTCAGTGGAGAAACCTTGAAGAAGATGAAAAAAATTTTGGTTTTATTTAATTTAGTCTTATTAATCTATTTACTAAATTAACCTTTAAAATTATTCCAAATTTCAATAATACTAAGCCATGTACATCCACTAACACCATTAATGGTCTAATTACCACATAAGGACTCACACTTTAAGGTTCTATAGCTATTTAATGCCTTTAGCTACTAGAACTCAACTTTTACACTTTATGCAATTTAGTCCTTTTTATTAAATTAAGCATGTAAACGGTAATATTTCTTAACGAAATTTTTATATGGTAATACTAACATACTTTAGATAATAAAATAATAATAAAATAAATATTTTGATGTCAAATTTATGGTTTTGAAACCACTATTCTAATTTCACTGAAAACGAGTTGTTTTAATTTAGAGGTGCCGAAGGAGACACAACATGGGGTGAAGGTGGCAAAGTTGCAAGATTTTCTTGCTTGAATTTATTGAACCATTGGTTCATCATTCCCAAAAATCCATTTTTTATCTCATCAGCAACGATTGTGAAATAGACGCACTGTTACTTGCGTCAGGATTCGAAGCTTGAACATTATCTTCAGCTTCATTAACTATAACTTGATTTGATTCAGCTGACATGTTGAATCTATAAGAAATAAAATATTAGAATGGATCAAAAACATCACACTATCACATGGTATATGTGGCATGTATATACTCAATATCACTTCACTATGCTAGTCCTAAAATCGACTAAACCGTAGCTCTGGTACTACTAAATGTAACACCCCTAACCCATATCCATTGTCAGAATAGGGTTACGGAGCACTACCATAAAAGCATACATTTTAAAACATTAAAATCAATATAGCATAATCCATTCATATACATGCATAACTTCCCTTAATCGAGCCTTCAAAGCCTTAAAAACCCTTTGGAAACGATTTGGGACTAAATCAAAAACATTTGAAACATGTAAGAAAAAGTTAGAAATTTTCAACTGCAGGGGTCACATGGCCGTGTGGCCAGGCCGTGTCCCATCCCGTGTCCATGTAACTCTCTG
This sequence comes from Gossypium arboreum, assembly GCF_025698485.1. Taxonomy (NCBI): domain Eukaryota; kingdom Viridiplantae; phylum Streptophyta; class Magnoliopsida; order Malvales; family Malvaceae; genus Gossypium; species Gossypium arboreum. Next base: position 10,141,957 of record NC_069071.1, read on the forward strand.
AGTTGGGATACACAGCCAAGCCACATACCCGTGTGCCAGACCATGTAACAATCGAAATGGCCACACACGCCCGTGTACAAGGCCATGCGCTAGGCCGTGTAACTGCCTGACTTGAAACCTTTAAAACCTATATGGGACACACAGCTAACACACAAAGCCGTGTCTTAGGCTGTGTGGATAAGAAATTGGCAAAAATCAAGCCATTTCCTTCACCCACTTCAAGCATATACCTACAAGCCATTTGCACCCATAACCATGGCCTCAAAACATGGATAAAATTACTAATTCAAATGAGAAAATCCCATTAAACCAATATGCTATATAGGCACCTCAATCACAATCAAACAACCTCACCTAATCGTATGCATTACTACACTTAAAATATTCACAAATAATTCAATTTTCATCTTAAGGCATACCATAATTGAGGCCACAAGAAACTCAACATAACATACCATTTTAATGTTCTATCAACAATCAACCAATGTGCCTTTCATGGACACTAAAATATATCTAACATTAACAACTAAACATGTAATATTGATCCATTTCTAGCAAAGAACCTAATTCATTCTCGAGCCAAAACAATTCACAAGTGTTCATTTTCATACCATTCTAATTGTACCAAAAAGATTCCTACTTACAACCTTAATAAAGTACCTAACAACTTAGTTTAGTATATTGACATATTGTACGAAAACAACCTATATAGCCATATATACATGCCACTACCCTAAGAGACACAAGAACTACCAACATTGATGGATAGTGTGAGCTAAAGGTTTGATTTGTCCGAAAGTCAGCATCAACGATCTATAAAACAATCCACAAAAACTAATAAGCTTATAGAGCTTAGTAAGAGCATAATATATCATCAAATTTAACAACAATTGACTATGATTCATATTTTACTCGAGTTACAGTTATTGAAGTGTAAACAGGGGCACTTATGTGCAATTCAGGGTACCAAAGTACAAACAAGGGCACGTATGGGCAATTCAAGGGTACCGAAGTACAAACAAGGGCACGTATGTGCAATTCAGAGGTATCGAAGTACAAATAGGAGCATGTATGTGCAATTCAAGGAATAATTAACTATAAGCATTTAGTTACATAACTATAATATGAAAATAAAAGTAGAAATTCAATTACACATTTAAATACTATGAACTTACATTGTCAACTAGAGTGTAGAAATACGATAGAGCTAATCCGTGATTTTTGCCTTTCCTCCGTTTAGATCCGATTGATATTTATCTTGATCTAAATAAATAATTATATTCAATTAAGTGCTTCAATCAATCTCAAACATTCAATTCAATCCATAATCCAAATTTATGCATAATTACAATTTTGCCCCTAACATTTTAACTTTTCACAATTTAGTCCTCAAGTTCGTAAAATAAGATTTAAGCAGTTTCATTCATATTTCATACTAGTAAAATTCACTAAGGACTTCTAGTAATCCATACAAATTAGTATTTCACAAATATACCATGGTATTTCATTACTTTTACAAATAAGTCCCTAAATGACATTTTATTCAAAAATCCATTTACAAAACCTGTTTATTTAACAACAAGGACTCATAATCTTTCATTAAACTTCAAGAAATATGCAAACATGCTCATGGTAAAACTCTAAACCTTTAACAATTTTGTAAATTAGTCCCTAGGCCAACTAGATTAAGCTACAACAATCCTGAAGACATAGAAATCATTAAAAATAGGACAAATCATGCAAGCATTAGAAGTTGTTTGTAACAGCCCTATTTTGGGCCTAATCAAAATAGTGGTTTCGAGACCACAAATCCAAAGTTATAAAAATCATTTAATTATTATTTTGGTGTTATAGCATGATTATTTCAATGCATGAAACATTTGGTGAAGTAATTTTAGCGTTTGTGAGCTTAATTACGAAAAATGACTAAATTGCAAAAGGGAAAAAGTTGTGATTTGCTAGAAAATACTGTTAAATGGCCATGGATCATAAAGTAGGGGTATTTAAAGTGCAAATAGACCCTAGGATGGTGCTTGGCCGGCCATGAGAGAAGGAAATTAAAATAGTCAAATGTTAGGTGAAGTTTGGTGACTTATTTGGCCAAAAAGAAATAAAATAAAAGAAAATAAAGATGATATCATCCATTTTTCATCTTCTTCTCCACTAAAAAACACCAGCAAAATAGAGGTTTGAAAGATTGAAAATTTTAGCAAATTGTAACCCTCACAAGTAAGTGATTTTGATGGTCTTTCTTGATGATTTTTGTACTTTTAGAATCCTTGTAGCATGAGCTTTCAAATGAGGAGACTATTTTGCAAAATGGTTAAAATTCTATGGTTTTCCCATGAGAGTGGTCATGTTATCTTTTGAAATTTTATGGAAGAAAATGAATCATGGTTGTGTAATAAACAACTTTTGTGAAGTAGTTTTCATGGAAACCCTAACTAAGGACCGTTTTGCATAAGTTGTAAAATAGGTAATAAATGTGTGAGATAATGAGAATTGTGGGCTGCTCCTAGTATAAAAAGTATTCGGCTAGGCTTGATTAATGAGAAAATATGATAAAAATCTATTTTTGGGTCTAGGGGAAAAACGATCATTTTTCCCAATTATAAATTGTTGAGTACCTAGATCGATAAAATGATTAAATGTGTGAATTATTATTATTTTAGATCAAGAAATACAAAATCTGAACCTCCACATCATGAATGCCAGCGTAAGACATGTCTGGGACATGCATCAGCCTCGTGATATACAAGCTAGTGTAAGACCTATCTGGGACATGGCGTCAGGTTATTGTGTGTCAGTGTAAGACTTGTCTGAAACATGGCATCAGCCTCGATATAGGAAAGTCAGTTTAAGACCTGTCTAGGACACAGCATCGAATTTAATGTGCTAGCCAGTGTAAGACCATGTCTGGGACATGGCATCAGCATTTTATCCCATGTTCGGGGCTATTAAGTATCCGGTAGTGTAACACCCAAACCCGGCCTAGACGTTATGGCCAGATCTGATGTGTCACATGGACTTACGACTTAGTATGCATTCGTTGGTTTAAGTGATTGGGGTGGTCTTTGTAAAAACAACGGTTGAATGAAAAGCCGGTTTATCAATCTTTAGGCTATCCATTTGTTGTCCTTGTTGAGTCTTGAAAACGTTCATTAATTTTGAAAACCCACGCACCTAACACTAGCGCTTTAGTCATAGTATAAATATAATCGAAAAATAAAACCATAGCGAAAAAAGAAATTTAAATAGCGACCTTATTACAACTTAAAACCTAAAATTAAATCAGATATAAAATAATAAAAATAAACTAACTTAGAAAAACCAACTTTGCGATGATGTGGCCACTCCAATCCTCACGCTCCAAGCCCACTATGGTTGGGGATTTCTGCAGAGATGAAAATAAAGGGTGAGTTCGGTAAACTCAAGGTGTAACATAACCCAACCATAGCCCAAAATGATCAAACCTCCGAGTCGACTTATCTAGGCCTTGGCCCAAGATGTAAATCGAATGAAACCCATAGGCCCATAGCAGATCTGAAACAAATATATCATGAATGCAGAAATCCCAACCCAGAGCCATCCATAACACCCCCGTACCAGCCTTACACCATGTGGGGAGACTACTCGACCCACCCAACTGCTACACACCACAAAAATTGCAGTGAGGCTGCCAGATATTGTGACGAAGTCACCAGATATAGATATTCTGCCTAGGCCACCAGAACAGATATATATATGTGGCGAAGCCACCAGATTGTAGCGAGGCTGCCAGATATTGTGACGAAGTCACCAAAACAGATATAGGCGAGGCCACCAAATTGCAACGAGGCTGCCAGAACGCTTCCTCCATCAATATAAACCCATGTCCCATGCAACAGAAATAATATGTCATGGCATACGTATATAGAAACAGAACATCATGCTTTTCAGAAAAAAATAACCCTAGGGGTAAAATCGTAATTTTGCATGCATAAGGGTATTTCAGTAATTATTACCTATTGCTAAGGTTTCATGCTCATTCTAATGTTTACCAAGTAACTAGAAGTACTTACCTCGACTTTTTACCAAAGTGGGCCCGTTGGCCCATTGGCCCGTTTTCGGCCCATTAAGCCCAAAAATACCGTTGTGCACGAAAATGCACACTCTACACTCTAATCATCCAAATGCACCATATTTATTAACAACTGTCTCACAAGCACTAGCACGCTCGCGAGTTCATAAAATACCAACGTTTCGATATTTCGACTTTTACCGATTCAGTCTAAGGGAGGGTGTCGTTTACACACCTGGTTGATGACGATTGATGACGATATCTCCCACGCGATAATCCTACAATCGATCACTAACACATTAGACTTACGAATTAACGATAACTAACATAAATCCACGTCAACTAACCCAATCATCACACAAGTTAGTCATTTACACACGAGGGGCAAAATAGTCATTTTACCCTCTAGGGGTAAATCGGTAGTCCTACCCTCTAAGGGTATTTTAGTAATTCTACAACTTATCCACTTGAGCCTACAAACCCATTGGGGCCACATGGCCCATTTCAGCCCATCGCGGCCCAAAATAGCCGTCCTACTGCTAGAGTAATGAGAAATACACACCTGTTAGGAGACTGCAATTAATCCGCGCTCCAAACACTCTTAGCTGACGCCCAACCCAAATGAGCACGTCATAAAGCGAAAAGGATCAGCCAAGAAGGGTATGCCTACTCTCCTCATGGTTTGCTCTATTTAAAGCCAGTTCTCCATCTACTCTTATGTTAGCTTCCCGATGTGGGATCCCTTTATCACCAGAGTTTAAAACAACACCAACTCTTGCCGTCCCAACATAGCAAAATAATCAACCTTTGCGTGCCAAGGGATTCGAACCAAAGTCCTCTCACGTGCAAACTCACGCCACCACCACTAGGCCATCAACTCATTTGTGTCATAAATCCAACACATTAAACTTTAAAGCGCACCTACTTGCTTCCAGATTTATTGAAAAGAAAAACCAAAATATATTACAAGAGCCAAGACTTGAACCTTGGACCGCTTGCTTCCTCTATGGCGTCACTTCCTTGTCCCCTAAGTGGCGCCACCTTGCCACTACACCACACTCCTTTTTGTGTCATCTTTTACCCCTTTACTCTTAAAAGCCCAAACGCCAATTGCATCACCTGTTCATAAAATTAAAATTCTGAAGACTACCACGGATTTAACTTAAGTTTGGGCCTTCCAAAGGCCCACTAACCTACTAAAATATATATTTTAACCAACCAGAACACACACAAATTTAAAAAAAAAACACAGAAAACCCGAAAATTGGGGCGTTACAACTCTACCCTCCTTAAAGAAATTTTGTCTTCGAAATTTTACCTGAATCAAACAGATGAGGATATTGTTGACGCATCGCCACTTCTGGCTCCCAAGTAGCTTCCTCTCTCCCATGATTACGCCACAAAGACCTTTACTAGCTAAACCGATTTCCTCCTCAAAATCTTAACATCTCGATCCAAAATCACACAGGCTCTTCCTCAAAAGTCAAGTCTGTTTGGACCTCGATCTCTACAACCGGCACAACATGAGTAGGGTCAGAACGATACCGCCTTAACATGGAGATGTGAAAGACATCATGAATCCTATCCAACTCTAAAGGTAGCTCCAATTGATAAGCCACTGGACCCGCTCGCTTAAGAATCCAATAAGGCCCAATGAACCGCAGACTTAACTTGCCTTTCCTCCCAAACCTTAATATTTTCTTCCAAGGTAAAACCTTCAAGAAGACCATGTCACCCACAGAGTACTCAATTTCCTTGTGCTTCAAATCTGCTTATGACTTCTGTCTATCAGATGCTTCCTTCAACCGGTCTCTAATCAACTTGACCTTATCTTCAGTATCTGCCACCAACTCAGGTCCAAGAACCTGTCGTTTACCCAAGTCGGTCAAACAACTAGGTGTACGACATATTCGCCCATATAGTGCCTCATAAGGAGCCATTCGAATACTTGCCTGATAACTGTTGTTGTATGCAAACTCTGCCAACGGTAAGTAATCCTCTTAACTGTCTCGAAAGTCGATAACGCATCCCCTCAACATGTCTTCCAGAATCTGAATAACCCTTTTCGACTGACCATCAGTCTGAGGATGAAAGGCTGTACTAAAGTTCAACCACGTACCCAACACCTCATGCAACTTTTGCCAAAACCGAGATGTGAATCTAGGATCTCGATCAGAAATGATCGACACTGGCACTCCTGAAGTCGCACTATTTCTTCCACATACAATTTGGCTAACTTTTGAAGTGAATAATCAGTGCGGACAGGTATGAAAGGAGCAGATTTGGTCAACCTATCCACAATTACCCAAATTGAGTCCTTTTTCGACGGTGTCAAGGGTAACCCACTCACAAAATCCATGGTTACCCTCTCCCACTTCCAAAGTGGTACTTTCTCTACCTGCAAAAGTCCAGAAGGTAATTAATGTTCAGCTTTCACTTGCTGACAACTCAGACATTTTCCCACAACTTCCATTACCTCTCGTGTAACACCCCTTACCCGTATCCGAGGCCGGGCTAAGGTACGAAGCATTACCAGACAAACATACAAACATTAAACTAAAATACGAGCCATAAAATTTTGTTCATATTTCAAAGCGTTCATTCTCTTACACATAGTCCCTTATTTGAGTCTACGGAGCCCAAAACATACTTTAGAAAGGGTTTGGGACTAAACCGAAAACTTACGAAAATCTTGGAAATTTCATGCTTTAAGGCTTCACACGCCCGTGTCCCAAAGTCGTGTTCCATACACGGCTGAGACACATGGTCATGTCTCTGCCTGTGTGGAATATACCTAGGCTATTTTCCAAGCTTTGGTCAACCTTGATCTCTTACACACTTATACAAAATCAAAAGCATATAACATGGTATTCATTTAATGATTAAACATCCTTAATTAAACCACAAACATAGCATTTGTATGTCATCATACATGTGTCTCTCATACTCATTTTACCTTGTTTATTATAGTACCACTTATACATTTATACCAAGATTATCATCTTACCAAATATCTTCACTTAATCATCAAGCATTCATATTTAAAGCTAGATCATATCTTTATAAAATACCACGATTCAGATGTGAGAAATAACATGTTTGCTCTGAAACATTTCAATTCAATTCCATACCCAACAAGCATTACATTGAGACTAGTCATATATATATATATATATATATATATACATGTCATGATACATAACATTCTCTTTTGTTTTCTTATAAACACATATCATTTATTTCATTATATCAATATTTCATATACCATAGTTTCCATGTATTCTACATATATTTATTTTCCTCCTCCTCCTCTCCATTCCACATCCTTAATGTATATAGCATTCTTGTAAGTACGATTTCACAATTTACTAATAAATGTTCACATCAAACTGCCCACACGAGTCATAGTCACTTAATTATTTATAATTCGAGCTCTGAGCTCCAAATTAAGATCCGTAAATTTCCCTAAAACTAGACTCACATATTTCCACCATAAAATTTTCATATTTTTGGTTTAGCCAATTAGTACAGTTTATTCATTAAAATTTCCCTGTTTCACTTTCTCTCGACGCTTCGACCTCTCTTCACTAAAAATAATTATCTCACAAGATGTAACTCGGATAATGTTCTTGTTGATTTATCTTGAAAATAGACTCATTATGGATTTTAAAAATATAATTTTGAGCCTCTAAATATTTTTCTCCAAATTTTGTGACTTTCCAAAGTCGAATCAGGGATCACGTAATCATTCGAATCGGTCTCATAAAAACATAAATATCTCAAAATATATAACTCCTTTGCTTTGTATGTTTCTTTTATATAAAAATAGACTCATTCAGTCTCTGATTCAATTTATACTATTTTTGGTGATTTTTCAAAGTCACGTCATCGCTCTCGTCCAAAACAGCTTTTATTGCTAATTCACTCTTTCACACTTTCTTTGTATTAACCTCATTTTAACATACATATCACAAATCATTTTCACCACATTTCATACATCACAAGTATAGGCCCATGATCACAAGGTCACCATAAAATCATCCTCATGTATAACTTACTTGTTTATAACCTTACCACATCCTGGTCACTTAATGAACACATCATTCACATAACCAAGTTCCTGCACTTATTCATCACAAAACTCACAAAGTAATACATAGAGAGTCTCCCGTTGAACACTTCGGATCAATCCTCGATACTTGGTGGTTTCAGCACATAGCTCCACCCATCATATAGTTCAGCTCTCTTGTACACATGGTGAACACTTAGTACCACTCATGTGACCTAGCCAGTTTATCTTGTAGCTCTCTTGTCCACATGGTGTCCTTCACTTGGAACCACGCATGCGACCTAGCTACATATATCCCGTAGCTCTCTTGTTTACATGGTGTACACATAGTATCACCCATGCGACCTAGCTACATCATAATGTCTTGTAGCTCTCTTGTACACATGATGTGCACTCAAGACTATACATGTGACCTAGCTACATACCATCTGATCATCCAATCTTTCCAAGGTTCAACCGGATTTCTCTCTTTTCCAACAATTTCACCAATCAAGTAATTATCCACAAACATATTTCCAATATTTTTATAAAATATCATAATACTAATAGTGATGTATTACTTACATATAAACTTACATCTCATTTAATATCAACGCAATAACATTAAATTACACATTGTCTTATTAAAAATCATATGAACTTACAATTTCCCAAAATATCCATAATCATAGAAATCACATTTATGTATGACAATTCAATGCACTTCATGTACCATAGACATATTTTTAAATCAATTCATAAACTTGGCACCATAATCATTTAATTTAACATAATTCAATTAATTCACTAAATTTAACTTTCAAATATAAATTATAGCATTATTGTTGTATTATTATCATACCAACTTACATACTTTCAACACCTCGGAGATCATAGTAAATATATCAATTTTACATTGAAACATGCATAAATTAATGCTTATTATACATATGAACTTACCTTGATATTAAAACGGCCATTTTACCAACTTTCCCAATTTTCGATTTTTCTTTCATTCTAGGTTCAAATCTTGTTTTTCGGGATCTAAAACATCATATTTTACTTATTTAATTAATGTACTATTCAAAACTGTCCTTAACTCAAACTTTGGAAAAATTAAAATTTTGCCCCTAAACTTTTGCATATTTACACTTTTGCCCCTAGGCTCGGGAATTGAACTTCATCCCTTATTCTTATGTTTTATGACATGATGATCACTTTTCCCTTCTATGGCAACATCAAATTCTCACTCTAACATATACTTATGACTATTAGGTATTTTTACCAATTAAGCCCTTTTGCTCGTTTTCACTTAAAACCGAGTAGCACAAGTTGTCTAACATAATTTAAAACCTCATATTGTATCATAAAACACCAGAATACACAAATTTTACCTAAGGTTATTTTTCCAAATATGAACCCTAGGTTGAATTATTGCTAGCATAAGCTAAATCAAGTTACCGGGACTCCAAAAACGTAAAGAACTTGAAAACGGGGTTAGAACGGACTTACAATTGAGCTTGGGAAGCTTGAAAACCCTAGCCATGGAGTCTCCCTTGGTATACACGTCCATGGTGAAGAAGATGAGCAAAATTGGATTTTAATTTTGTATTTTAATTCATTTTACCCCTAAATGACCAAAATACCCTTACTACTAAACTTTCCAAAAATTCCATCCATGTCCAATTTTTGTCCATAACTTAGAAATTGGTCAAATTGCTATTTAAGGCCTAATTAATATTTCAAATCAATTTCATACTAGAAACTTCTAGAATGCAAGTTTTGTAACTTATTCAATTTAGTCCCTAACTTCGAATTAAGCACTTTATGCATAGAATTTCTTCACGAAATTTTCACACAATCATGCAATCATATCATAGACCTCAAAATAATCATAAAATAATTATTTATATCTCAGATTTTGTGGTCCCGAAACCTCTGTTCCAACTAGACCCAATTTTGGGCTATTACATCTCGCTTCAATCCAGGCCACCAATACAACTCCTTTAAGTCGCGATACATTTTACTCCCTCCAGGATGCATAGCACACAGACCTCCATGAGCTTCTTTCGTAATTGCTTGCCTCAAGTCGAGTCCTTGAATACAAACTCTACCTCGGTAACACGTAATTCCTTCACCGTTCATCCAACTCGAAGTACCCCATTCTTAACTCGCCGGATTGAGAAACCAGGACTCATCCTCGATCGCTTTTTTCTTAATCTCATCCACCCAGGTCGGCCTAACCTGCAGTTCTACTAACAGACTATCGTCATCATACAGACTCAAACGAGCAAACATGGCTCTCAGATCAGATATAGTTCTACTACTTACAGCATCAGCCACCACATTAGCTTTGCCTAGGTGATACTCAATCGCGCAATCATAATCCTTAAGTAACTCTATCCATCTCCGCTGCCTAAGGTTCAGCTCCTTTGAGTCAGCAAGTACTTAAGACTCTTATGATCTGTGTATATAATACACATTTCTCCGTACAGGTAATGTCTCCAAATCATAAGCGTAAAGATTACCGCTGCCAACTCCAGATCATGAGTAGGATAGTTAACTTCATATGGTTTAAGCTATCGCGATGCATAAGCAACCACTTTACCCTCTTGCATCAGCACACAGCCCAACCCTACATGTGATGCATCACGGCATACGGTAAAATCTTTTTTAGACTCTGACTGAATCAGTACAGGTGCCTCGGTCATAACTTTCTTCAACTTCTCAAAAGATTCCTGTTGTTTCTCAGTCCAAACAAACGGTACTCCCTTCCTTATAAGCTTTTTCAAAGGCGCTGCCATCACAGAAAATCCTTCCACAAACCTTCTATAGTACCCAGCTAAACCCAGAAAACTTCGAATTTTATACACTAACCTCGGTGGCTTCCATTCCAGAATTGCTTTAATCTTTCAAAGGTCCACATTGATCCCTTCAGCAGAGACAACATGCCCCAAGAAAGTTACCTCTCTCAACCAGAACTCACACTTACTGAATTTCGCATAAAGCTCCTTCTCCTCAAAGACTTACAAAGATAATACGAAGATGCTTATCATGCTTCTCCTCAGTTTCAGAAAAACCAGAATATCGTCGATAAAGACGACCACGAATCGATCCAAGTATGGTTGGAACACTTGATTCATCAGATCCATAAATGCCGCAGGTGTGTTCGTCAACCCAAATGGCATAACTAAAAACTCATAGTGACCATACCAAGTTCTGAATGCCGTCTTGTGAATATCCACCTCCTTAACCCTCAATTGATGATACCCAGATCGAAGGTCAATCTTGGAAAATACTGAAGCTCCTCTAAGTTGGTCGAATAAATCATCGATTCTCGACAGTGGTTACTTGTTCTTAATCGTCAGTTTGTTCAACTGCCAATAATCGATGCACATCTACATTGACCCATCTTTCTTCTTTACGAACAACACTAGTGCTCCTCACGGAGACACACTTGGTCTAATAAAGCCTCTATCCAATAACTCTTGAATTTGGGCTTTCAGCTCCACCAACTCCTTCGGTGCCATCCTATAAGGTGCAATGGACACCGGTGCCGTTCCAGGCAACAAGTCAATTCCAAACTCAACCTCTCGGTTCGGAGGCAAACCCGAAAGCTCCTCTGGAAAAACATCTTGAAAATCCTTGACGGTTCTAACTTTATCCACTGTCAGATCCTCAACCGATTGGCTTATAAATTCCAAATAAGCCTCACATCCCTTTCGAATCCACTTCTCGGCTCTCAATGCCGACACCACATTAGACAGATAATCCCTACACTCGCCTATCACCAAAACCTCCTCATCCTTTGTGGTTTTTAACATTATTCGCTTAGCAGCACAATCCAGAGTAGCCCTATGCTTAACAAGCCAATCTATTCCTAAAATGAGATCAAATTCTCCGAAAGGTAGCTCCATCAGATCTCTAGAGAAAACTTTTCCTTGAGTTTCTATAAGCACATCTCTATACAGTTTATCTACCCTAACCGAGTGACCTAAAGGACTTAGTACAGATACCCCACTCACGGTCTCCTCAGAGCGCACACCCAGTGACCCAGATATAGCACATGTAACATATGAATGGGTAGATCCAACATCTATCAACGCAGTGTATGGCATACTGGAAATCAGAAACATACCAGTTATGACGTCAGGTGCATCACCCTCCTCTCGGCGACGAGTCAGATACACCAACGTCTTACCGACGAGCCTCAAGAAATCCAAAGACCCTTGCCAGGCGCTCCTCTTCCTCGATCATTTCCATTACCACCTCTGCCTTGCCCACGTCCTCTTGGAAACTATGGTCCACCCCTCACTGGTTAAGCGACCTTCTGCTCTAAAACTTGAACCTGATCTAGTTCTTGGGGACAATCCTTAACCCTATGCTCCATAGATCTGCATCAGAAACAAGCACCAGAACGTTTCTTTCACTCGCCCATATGCATCTTCCCACAATTCCTACAACCCTAGGATCTAACAGTATTCATCGGTACTGCTCGAACTGGCTCTATTACCCTTGCTCTCTTAACATTCCTATTCATACCACCTGAAAGTCCTGAATCTCTCCTAAAATGGTTCCGATCTTTCTCACGATTCTGTCTTTTTGTATGCTTCACTTTCTTAGCTATCTTAGCTTTCTCCACTAAAGCAGTGAAGTTACGCTCCCTCTGCGGTCTCTCAGACCATCCTCGAAGCGTACGCTACGCTCATACCCTGTAGCGACAATCCCAGAAGCATACCGGCTCAGTCTTAGAAACTCAGACTCATACTCAGCCACTGACTTACTACCTTGGACCAGGTTTAGAAATTCTTTTCGGCGAGCGTCCATGTAACTAGCCCAAACATACTTTCCTTTGAAGGCTGTCTTAAACAACTCCCAAGTCACACTGTCAGCAGGAATTCCATCTCTCACCGTGAGCCACCACTGATAAGCCTCATCCCTGAGTAACGATATGGCTCCCTTCAGCTTCTGCTCCACAGAGCAGTCCAGATTATCCATAATCCGCTCTGTGGCTTCTAACCAATACTCAGCCACATTCGGATGCTACACCAGATACGCCACTAAATATCTCTGCTCCATTAGCCCGGAGCCACTCAGAAATAGACCCTCGAATTTCGTTTCCCGTACTTGCCCTAGCAACTCTTTCTAAAACTCAGAGCATTGCCTGGGACAGATCATCGTCCCCGGTACCTCGATCATGAGACTCTACCTCCGTTGCCGGTGGTACCGGTGCATCTGCTGCTCGCACATGTCCTGAAGACGAAGATTCAGCCTGAGCATTACCTCGGCCACGTCCACATCCTCTTCCACGAGCTACTCGTGTACTCATTTCGTATTATATGATTAAGAATTTTATGAATCAGCTTTAATATTTCAAGTGTTTATTACAAATTGTCTTATGAATAACAAGAATTGTAGTTTGAGTTTGTTTCCTTTTGCGTAGCCTAGCTACAGCCTCGACCTACTTATCAGAGTTTCTATAGTTCCAGTGTTACCCTAACTAAAGTACCATGATAAGGTTTTGTGCAAGCAAATAACAAATATTTCAGAAACAATCAGAAAGGCTCAAAAAACTTACAGAATTGGGCTGGAGATTCGGTGGGCCACCTTCTCAAAAAAAACCTAATTTTAGAAAACCGATTTTAATCTTTAAAATCATCTATTTATAAAGAGAAAATATTGGAAATATTCTCGAAAACTATTTATAATCAAGTTCTAAAAAATGATTTTCGAAAACCTTTATTCAGTGTTTCTTTACAAACTCCCATTTTTAGACCCGTTCCATAGCTGAGTTTTTGTAACTTGGCTCTGATACCACTAAATGTAACACCCCAACCCGGCCCAGACGTTATGGCCAGATCTGATGTGTCACATGGACTTACGACTTAGTATGCATTCGTTGGTTTAAGTGATTAGGGTGGTCTTTATAAAAATAGCGGTTGAATGAAAAGCCGATTTATCAATCTTTAGGCTATCCATTTGTTGTGCTTGTTGAGTCTTGAAAACGTTCATTAATTTTGAAAACCCGCGCAGCCTAACACTAGTAGTTTCATCATAGTATAAATATAATCAGAAAATAAAACCATAGCGGAAAAAGAAATTTAAATAGTGGCCTTATTACAACTTAAAACTCAAAATTAAATCAGAATATAAAATAATAAAAATAAACTAACTTAGAAAAACCAACTTTGCGATGATGTGGCCACTCCAATCCCTCATGCCTCTAAGCCCACTATGGTTGGGGATTTCTGTAGAGATGAAAATAAAGGGTGAGTTCGGTAAACTCAGTGTGTAACATAACCCAACCATAGCCCAAAACAGATCAAACCTAGACTTATCTCGGCCTTGGCCCAGTACAGAAATCAGAATGAAACCCGTAGGCCCATAGCAGATACAGAACAAATATATCATGAATGCAGAAATCCCAACCCAGAGCCATCCATAACACCCCCATACCAGCCTTACACCATGTAGGGAGACTACTTGACCCACCCAACCGCTACATACCACAGAAATTACAGCGAGGCTGCCAGATATTGTGACGAAGTCACCAGATACAGATATTGTGGCTAGGCCACCAATACAGATATATATATATATATATATGTGTATGGCGAAGCCACCAGATTGCAGCGAGGCTGCCAGAACGCTTCCTCCATCAATATAAACCCATGTCCCATGCAACAGAAATAATATGTCGTGGCATACGTATATAGAAACAGAGCATCATGCTTTTCAGAAAAAAAAATAACCCTAGGGGTAAAATCATAATTTTGCATGCACAAGGGTATTTCAGTAATTATTACCTATTGCTAAGGTTTCATGCTCATTCTAACGTTTAACAAGTAATCAGAAGTACTTACCTCGTCTTTTTACCAAAGTGGGCCCGTTGGCCCATTTTCGGCCCATTAAGCCCAAAAATACCGTTGTGCACGAAAATGCACACTCTGCACTCTAATCATCCAATTGCACCATATTCATTAACAATCGTTCACGAAGCGCCAGACGCTCACGAGTTCACAAAATACCAACGTTTCAAAGATTTCGCTTTTACCGATTCGGTCTAAGGGAGGTGTCGTTTACACACGGTTGATGACGATTGATGACGATATCTCCCACGCGATAATCCTACAATCGATCACTAACACATTAGACTTACGAATTAACGATAACTAACATAAATCCACGTCAACTAACCCAATCATCACACAAGTTAGTAATTTACACACGAGGGGAAAAATAGTCATTTTACCCTCCAGGGGTAAATGGTAGTCTTACCCTACAGGGGTATTTTAGTAATTCTACAACTTATCCACTTGGGCCTATGGACCCATTGGGACCACATGGCCCATTTCAGCCCATCGCAGCTTGAAATAACCGTCCTACTGCTAGAGTAATGAGATATACACACCTGTTAGGAGACTGTAGTTAATCCGCGCTCCAAACACTCTTAGCTGATGCCTAACCCAAACAAGCACGTCATAAAGTTAAAGGGATCAGCCAAGAAGGGTATGCCTACTCTCCTCATGGTTTGCTCTATTTAAAGCTAGTTCTCCATCTACTCTTATGTTAGCTTCTCGATGTGGGATCCCTCCATCACCAGAGTTTAAAACCAATACCAACTCTTGCCGTCCCAACATAGGAAAATAATCAACCTTTGTATGCCAAGGGATTCGAACCAAGGTCCTCTCACATGCCAACTCACGCCACCACCACTAGGCCATCAACTCATTTGTGTCATAAATCTAACACATTAAACTTTAAAGTGCATCTACTTGCTTCTAGATTTATTGAAAAGAAAAACCAAAATATATTGCAAGAGCCAAGACTTGAAACTTAGACCCCTTGCTTCCTCTATGGCGTCACTTCCTTGTCCCCTAAGTGGCGCCACCTTGCCACTACACCACACTCCTTTTTGTGTCATATTTTACCCCTTTACTCTTAAAAGCCCAAACGCCAATTGCATCACCTGTTCATAAAATTAAAATTTCGAAGACTACCACAGATTTAACTTAAGTTTGGGCCTTCCAAAGGTCCACTAACCTACTAAAATATATATTTTAACCAACTAGAACACACACAAATTTAAAAAAAAAACACAGAAAACCCGAAAATTGGGGTGTTACAGGTAGTATTCCAAATGGTTCAACAAAAGATTTATGATTTATATCAAAATGAGAAAATTTATGACCATGTGGTGAGTGATATAGGTACCTACTTGAAATGTATGAGATGTATTGGATGGTGATGAGTAAGTTGTGCTTATATCTATTGATGGTTTTCATGAACATGCTAGGAAAGGTGATGAGCATTTTGTTCTATGATAATTAGTTGATGTTTATTTTCATGCAACTTACTAAGCTTTATGCTTACCCGTTTTCCTTTCCATTTTCTTATAGTGCCATCAAAGTAGCTCGTGGATCATCGCATACATCGGAAAAGTTAATCACTCCATCAGCTGAAGCTCTTGGTATAGTTAGTTCTTTTATTTTGATTATGGCATGTATATGATCTTGACTTTTGAGTTTTGTGTCATTGTTAATTGGCCAAATGTGTTGGCTTAATTTAATACTTGACTCATTTTGTATAAGGCCATAAAAAATGGCCGATATTGAAAGTTATTATATAAATGCAAGAAAACCTTTCGTGAATGTGAAATTGTTGGTGTGGTTGAATAAATGAAATGTATATAGATCATAGTTATGGTTGTTTGGTTGAGAAATCATGTTATGTTAGATTTTGGTATGAGGAATGGTGTTAGATTGTGTTTCAGGGTGGCGAAGGGCTTCGTAGATAGCCTTATATCGTCCACACGAGTAGACACAAGGGCGTGCGTCTAGGTCGTGTGTGACACATGGTCAACCCCATGGGCGTGTTGTTTGGCCATGTGTCCCCTGCACCTCGAATTCACAAGTCAGTATGTATGGTAGTAAACACACAAGTAGAGACACGACCGTGTGCCTCAGCCTTGTGGAGGTGCCTTGGCCATGTGCCCTTAAATTGTTGCTGACGTCAGAAACAAAATGTCAAGGTTTTTATATAATGGCTAGAACACAGGCGTGCCATGGCCGTGTGAGGGACACTGGCCATGAGTAACAGCCTGATTTTGGGCCTAGTCAGAATAGTGGTTTTGGAACCACTATTCTAAGGCCAGAGAAATTATTTTATGTGCCATAGCATGATTAGATAAGTGCATGAAAAATTTGGCGAGTTGATTTTAGCGTTTTTGAGCTTAATTATGAGAAAGAACTAAATTGGATAAAGTGCAAAAGTCATGTTTTATTAGCTAAAGGTGTAAATTGACTATGAATCATATTGTGGAGGTATTTAAAGGGCAAATAGACCCTTTTGAGAGAGGTGGCCGGCCATGGGAGACAAATAAATAGAAAAGTCAACATTTGGTGGAAATTAGGTGATAAAAATTGAATAAAATAAAACAAATAGGAAAAGTTGTCAATTTCTCATTTCTCTCCCTCTTTCTCCACCAATTTTTCTTCAAGAAAATAGCCATGGAAGCTCAAAATTTTTAGCAACCTTATACTCTTGCAAGTAAGTCTTCTTGGTGGCCTTTCTCGATAATTTTTGTGTTTTTGGAACCCCTAAAGCTTAATCTAGCTATTGAGGGGATTATTTTGCAAAATGGTTGAGAGTCTAGGGTTTTATCATGAAAGCATATGTATTGTTAACTGAATTTTTATAGAAGAAAATGAGTCACGGTTGTGTAATAAACAACTTTTGTGAAAGGATTTTCATGAAAACACCTAAAATGGACCATTTTGTAAAGATGGTAAAATGAGTGATAAGTATGAGTAATAATGAGAATTTTTGGCTACTTTTAGTATAAAACGAATTCGGCTAGGCTTGGGTAGTGAGGAAATTTAATAAAAATCAATTTACAAGCCTAGGGGTAAAATCATAAATTTGTGAAAGTCTAGGGGTAAAATGGTCATTTTGCCAAAGTATAAATTATGAAATGTATTGATTAATATGATGATTAAAATAGTGGATTTGACCATTATAGATCAAGAAAATTGAGATTCGAGCTTTAATCGAAAAGCACAAGGTTATGGACTAAAATGGAATAATTGGCCGAAATTTTCATTCGAGGTAAGTTTGTGTGATAATAATAATGCAATGTTATAATTGAATTTTAAATGCTTTATTGTTATTATTATATAAATTGTATGTTGAATTTTAAATGCTTTATTGTTATTATGATATAAATTGTATGATTGATTATACGGATATTCTTGATAAAGATTCGACAAGTACATAAGCAAATAATGTGATGTTGTAGCATATTTTAATGCTTTGATAATATGTACATTTAAATTTTTTATTACTATCATGAAAGTATGAAATGTATGATGGAAGAATAAATGACAATATGAGCAAGTGCGATGACATTGAATTAGACAGGAAACCCCGTTTGAACCTCAGGAATAATATAGGATACACGGGATATATCATGAGGAACTATATGGTCTGAACTCATGAGTTATGTCTAAGTTCATGAGATAAGTGATATATGTAATGTGGGTTCGGGTGCTGACTATGTGATCAGACCCATGAGTAACTCGCTGAGTGAGCATATCATGTTAATGCTTTGGGGTCCAGGTGCTGGCTTTGTGTACAGACCCGTGAGTAGCTCAAATGCAAGCATTACATAATATGTGGTAGCTTTAGCTACATACGTTACACGCTATGAGTTGGTTCTAGCTGCGTATATGGCACTATGTGCAAGTTTTCATGTATCTATTAGTGTTCCTAGTATTCAACGGGTAATTCAAGGAAGGATTTGGTAATGGTCCCAATGAGGTATGTCTTTCGTGAGAACGAACTTGAGTTATGTTACAAATGAGTACAGGTATGTAGAAAAACTCAATTGAATATGAAATCCAAGAATGGTAAGTCCATAAGTATTGTGAAATGATTTGTGTTAATTTGGTGGACTATGATATATGTTTATAAATGCATAGATTTCTAATTTAAAAGAAATGAAGGTGTGATGAACTTAGTCATCATCATTTTTGTACTAAAACTGTTTTGGAAAGTAGTTGTAGTCCAAATTTGAAAATTCACCGAAAATTGTGGAAATTGAATTTGAGGTTGAATAAAAATCAAATTAAAGATTATTGAGTCTAGTTTCACATAATAAATGGTGTAAGAAAATGAATATCAGATTATGAGATATTTAAATTATTGTGAGACAGAGTCAGAATGATTTCGAAATCCCCTGTTATGATTTGAGAAAATCATTTAAAATTGTAAAAAAATATTTGTGGGTTATAATTTATATTCTTAAAATCCTTAATGAGCCTATTTTCAATAGAAATAGACGGGAATGTCATCTAAGCCCCGTATTATGAGATAATTAAATTTTAGTAAAGAGGGGTCGGAATTGTCAGACAGCAAAAAAAGGGGTAACTTTAAAGAATAAAATGTACTTATTGGCTACACTAAAAACTCTTAAAATTTTATGGTAAGAAGATACATGAGTGTAGTTTCAGGTAAAATTAGCAGATCTTAATTTGGAGTTCTGTAGCTCTAGATATAAATAAATTAGTAACTATGACTCGAGAAAAATAGCATGACCAGAAAATAAGTAAAATTGTAATTATAGTCCTATTACCTTGAGAAGCATGTTGGCATATTACTTATTATTTTCATATGGACTTACTAAGCTTAAAGCTTACTCCCTCCTTTTCATTTCTTTAGTGTTGTCAGGTCGGCTCGGGGTTAGAGATTGTCGTAGGCAGCATCACACTATCAACCTATTACCGTTGGGGTATTGATAAATCTTAGGTGTATTTGAGTGAGTGGCATGTATAGGGACTTAGTTATTATGGTGTGTATTCTTCTGATTTCGTCAAGATGTTGGCTTAAATTGATTCGTTGTGCTTAGCCATGAGACGTGGCTTATATGGGTGATGGCTTGTAAGCCAATTTATCCAAGCTATGTATTGATGCCTTGCGATGTGGTCATGTGAGTATATCTGTTTGATATGAATGGTTAGTGTTATGGTATGTATGCTTGATGAATGTCTTATGACTAAACGAAGTGGTCATAATCAGAGAATAAAAGTGTGATATGGCAATAAGTCAAAAATGCTGGAAAACTAAATTGGTGTGGAATGACATAGGCAAGCATGTCGTTTGTGTATGTGAAATATTGTCAAGCATGTCGTTTGATTGCAAATTGGTATGTTTAGACTTGGTATAAAATGAATAAGCAAAACATATGTATGACGACATATGAATATTACAATTGAGTCTAAATGGAGGATGTTTAATTATCTAGTTGATGCTACAATATATGTGTCTATAATGTATTCAGGTATGTGAGGTATTAATGGCAATAGAAGGCTTGGAAAATATCCTAAGTGTTGGCCATACGGGCAAAGACACGGCCATGTGTCTTAGCTGTGTGGAGGACACGGCATAGTATACGGGCGTGTGGCCTGGCTATGTTTTCAAACTATTTGTTGACGTCACAAATAGAGAGTTATACAAGCTGAGGACACGAGCATGTCCCAAGCCACTCGAGCGTGTCCCAAGCCACACGGGCGTGTGTGACCACACGGCCCAACCCACACGGGCGTGTGACTCTCCAAAGCGAGAAAATTTGTTGAGTTGTCCAAAGTTTATCAAAAGTTCCCGGTTTAGTCCCGAACCACCCCGATGTATGTTTTAGGCCTTGAAGGCCTGTATAAGGGACATGATGTGTGTGATAAGTTTTATATTTATGATTGATCGTACTTGAAAACTAACTATTATCACGATGAAGGCAAGCGCACCTATCGAACAGTAGTACAGCTTATAGCAAGACCAGAATGTCGAACCCGCAGGAACTAAAAGTACTAGTATTAACCTTCTTTTTATTATCTAGCCTAAAAATAAGGGGATTTGCTTTATCTAAACTAATTAACTAAACTAAGCATGCACAGAAATTAAATTGAGGAAGTACTTTTGGGAAAACTCATTGATTTAGACAATACCCAAGAAAGAATCCACCTTGACTTCACTTGTTATTTGACTCTGAACTAGACGATTTATTCACTTGACTCGATCCATAGAAATCCCTAATTTATACTATTATCTCTCTCGAGACTAACAACGTCTAACCCTAGGTTGATTAATTGAAATCTTTTTCTAATTAAAACCCCTAGTGTTGCATTAACTCGATCTATGGATTCCCTTATTAGGTTTGACCCTAATCCGGCAGATTTATGTCGCCCTATGTTTAGGGGTACAATCAACTCCGCTTAATTATGCTAGATCTACTCTTAGACAGGGACTTTTGCTCCTTTGAATAAGCACATCAATACTTGAGTCAATATCCTGTAATATTAAAGCAAGAATTAAGAACACATAATTAAGAACAAATTAAGTATTTATCATATAATTCAGAAAATAGTAATAAGATCCATCTTAGGTTTCATCCCCCTTAGGTATTTAGGGGATTTAGTTCATATGTGTAAAAGAAAACATCTCAGAAGAATAATAATAACAAAACATAAAGAAAACCCAAAAACCCCTGAAGGAAATTGAAGGGACATCTTCAATCTTGAAGGAGAATCAGGCTTCTAAGATAGATCAATTGGCTTTCTTCGAGTAATTTCTTGCCTCCTTCTCCGTATCCCGTTCTTGGTGCCCTTCTAGGGTGTTTATACAGGCTTTAGAATGCTCCAAACCCTCAAAAGTGGCCTTTTCTAAATAGAACTAGACTTGGGCTCGACAGGGACACGGCCGTGTACCACGCCCGTGTACAAGTGCTTCAACTCGTGTTAGAGTCTGTTAAATAGACACAGGTGTGTGGTCTACCTGTGTGAGGAAGTCCAGGCCGTGTTGATTTCCCATGTTGACCCATTTTCTCTGTTTTTGGCCTGTTTCTCGCTCTTTTTACTCTCCTATGTTCACCTAAGTATAAGACATGAAATTAAAGGATTAAGAGCATCAAATTCCGCAAATCTAATGATAATTCATCCAAAAAAATGCTAAGCATGGGATAAAAATATGTATAAATTGTGACTTATCAAATACCCCCACACTTAAGCGTTTGCTTGTCCTCAAGCAAAATCCTCAACTCACAACCAAAATAAATTCTTCTCAATTTATAATTCTCATTAATAATGTCTCAAAATAATCCACAAGTAGTCATGCATTGAAAATTTAACTAAAAGAACATTAAAGTTTCAAATTCTCAAAGTCGAGCATTTTAATTATAAAATTATAGGCATCCCCCTTTATCTAAGTAATTATCTTTGATTCCAAATTGACGATGGTTGACATCCTCACTAAAGGTTCACTCAAATCACTCGATGTGTTTAAGGTTCAAATTAAGCACTCCTTAGTCAAACATGAAGAGTTATTACCATAGGCTTACATGAAAATCAAATCTCCACCACTATAAATGAGATGATACACAAAAGGTTTTTGAAAGGTTGTAACGGGCTTTGGGTTAAAGGTGTGGATAAAGGCTGAAAAAGAAACGGTTAGAATCGAGATTAACTTGATAAATTACCTAATTGGAAAAACAATTAACATCAATTGAATAAACATGAGCTTCATCTCAGAATATGGAATTAAATACTTAAGCTTAAAAACAAAGAATTACTACTAATATGTATGTATGTATTTTTTTTAAAGAACAAGCATAAATGTGGAAAGTACATAATAAGAAATAATTCAGGGACTAAAAAGAATGAACCTAGCTAGGTAATAATTCAAATTAAATCTCGATAAAAAGGAGTTAATAAACATGGGAAAAATTCTTAATGAATTAAAAAGGGTTAAGTTATGGGTTAAAATTTAGGTAAATTAAAAAAAATAGTTTGTTAAGCTCAAAGGGGTTCACTAAGGGTCAATTGTGTAGGTAGGCTTTTTATTAGGAAAAAATGGGTTAAAACCTAAGTGTCTTTATCATTTTAGTATATCAAATCAATGGTGTGGTCTCGACATGTATAATTGATGCAAGTTCTAGAATAACAAATCAATGTTGACACACTCATGATCAATGAAATCAGTGAGCAAGAAGAATATATGCTCTAAAAGGCTCAAAATCTCACATAAATTATGGATATTTGATGTCAATCCTGTAAATTCAGAACTTCAAGATAATACCTCAATTCAGGGAAAGAACCTAGTAATTTTAATTCTCAAAAGTTTCAACTAATCATACTCAATTCTCTAATGTCTTAAAGTTTAAACAATCAATGCACAGTTGCCTATGATTTAATTTAGAACATATCAATAAGAATCATAAATCAATCAAAATTTACTCCAATAATGATATGAGAAAATTATTTGAGAACAAGATAAAAATTTAGGGATTTTCTGAAAATCACATAAACAACCTCCCCACACTTAAGATATATATTGTCCTCAATCTACAAAGTTCTATAATAGCAATATAAAGATAATATCAAAAGAGAGGGAGAGAAGCAAAACTGCCTTGAAATTGTGGATGAAATCCTTGGATTAGTGAGAGTGAGAATTGTAGGTAAAGCTTATGAAAGGCATAATTCTGAGAAAGTAAACACCACTGTGAAAGAGAATTAAGGGATAATTCAATAATAACCATAAGGATAAGTAGAGTTTGAAATATAACACAGAAGTCTTCAAAAATAAATAAGAGACAATGGAATTTTAAATAAAATAGAAATAAAAATAAAAATAAAAATGGAAATAATAGTAAAATAAGCACGCCTGTGTGCCCTTATTTCAGCCCGTGTGTTTCATGGTTTTCAAATTTGGTCGTGTGCAGAATTCAGCCTACGCTCGTGTTTTTGGGGCGTGTTGGTGCACATGGCCGTGTCACACGGCCGTGTCTTGTTTCGTTCGCTTCTCCCATGCCCGTGCATATATGCGCACTCGTGTTATTTTGACAGTTTCGACCACGAGTGGTCAGTGCGGGCGTGTCGTATGCTCTTGTTAATTTCTCAGTTTCTACCACGGCTTATAGACACGGGTGTGTCGCACGCCCGTGTTGATTTGGAAGGATTACCCACGGCTATGTCGCACGACCGTAGAAATGTATCGAATACCGTGTTTGGGGAAAAATTTTGCTCTATTTTCACACGGCCGTATCGCATGGCTGTGTCGTCACCCATGGTATGAGCACGACCTAAGGCACGCCTGTGTGCCTGGCCGTGTGAATTTGGAAAACCTGTGTTCAAGGACCCAGTTAATGATTTAGATGTTAAAAACTAAAATTTAAAGAAAAAATAAAATTTAAAGAAATCAACATCGTTAGTGCTTGGCTTGCCTCTCGAGAACCGTTTATTTAGAGTCTAAGCTCAACTCTACTTTGTGGGTATATTCAGGTAAGTTCTTGGAGCCGTAGCTCCTCTTTATCGTCTTCAAAATTCTCACCGTTATAAAGTTTGAGACGATGTCCATTTACCTTCAAAGTGCCTTGTGATGGATGACTTACCTCTACTGTGTCATATGGAAACACAGTTTGGACTATGAAAGGACCTGACCATTGTGATTTAAGCTTTCCAGGAAACAATTTGAGTCTCGAGTTATATAACAGGACAAGATCTCCAACTTCAAATTGCTTGTGTTGCCTCAAACGAGCATCATGGTGGCGCTTTGTTGCTTCCTTGTATAGGCGTGAATTTTCATATGCATTGGTTCACCACTCATCTAACTCGTTCAACTGCATCAACCTGTTTTCACCTACAAGTTTGGGATCAAAGTTTAGAAATTTTATAGCCCAGAATGCCTTGTGTTCAAACTCAAACGGTAGATGACAACATTTTTCATAAACAAGTCTGTAAGGGGATGTTCCTATGGGGGTCTTAAAAGCAGTTCTATAAGCCCATAAAGCATTATCTACTTTCATCGCCCAATCCTTCCTGTTTGATTCTACTGTCTTTTGTAGGATACGTTTGAGCTCTCAGTTTGCTACTTCAACTTGTCCACTAGTTTGAGGATGATAGGGGGTAGCTGTTCTGTGGTGAACTCCGTATTTCTTAAGGGTCTTATCAAATTGGGCGTTACAAAAATGAGTACCCTTATCACTAATAATTGCTCTAGGTGTTCTAAATCGAAAGAAGAGTTTCTTAAGGAATCATACTACCACTCTAGCATCATTAGTAGGTAAAGCTTGGGCTTCCACCCATTTAGACGTATAATCAACGGCTACTAATATGTATTTAGTCCCAAATAAGCTTGGGCTTCTGACCTTGTCTGCACATATATAGAAAAGGAAAGGGTCTTCCCAAAAGTAGTTTTTCACATCAGTAAAGAATCGCTTCTTTTGCTAATGTGTCAACCTTTTCGGGATAATGTTAGAGGCTAAAAAATTCACAATGTCTGCAAACCAAGGTACCTTAGAATCAGATATAGCAAAAAATTGTTCTTCAGGAAATGAATCATTTATTTCAACTTCATCTGGCTCTTTGGTACTTGAATCAGCCACGAGATTTTTAGCTCATTTCTTATCCTGAATCTCCAAGTCAAATTCTTGCAATAACAGATTCCATCAAATAAGTCAAGGTTTTGCATCAGTCTTAGTTAAAAGGTAGCGAAGAGCAGAATGGTCAGTATAAATGACAACTCTAGACAATATTAGATATGGCTTAAATTTATCGAATGCAAAAACCACAGCTAGCAGCTCTTTCACCGTGGTGGTGCAGTTTTCTTGTGATGCTATCAAAGTTTTGCTAGCATAATAGATAGGTTGAAAATGCTTGTCTCTTTGCTACCCCAAAACTGCACCTACTTCAAAATCACTTGCATCACACATTAGTTCGAAAGGTAAATTCCAATCAGGTGCGATTATAATTGGAGCATTAATCAATTTATCCTTTAAAATATTAAATACCTCTAAACATTCCTGATCAAAATTAAAAGGAACATCTTTTTCTAGTAATTTAGTCAAAGGCTTAGTTATTTTAGAAAAGTCTTTAATAAATCTTCTATAAAACCCAGCATGTCCTAAAAAGCTTCTAATAGCCTTAACCGAACTAGGGGGAGGTAGTTTTTCAATGGTTTCAATCTTAGATTTATCAACCTCAATCCCTTTACTAGAAATTTTATGTCCTAACACAATACCTTCTTGAACTATAAAGTGACATTTTTCCCAGTTAAGGACAAGGTTCATTTCCTCACATCTTATTAAAACTCGTTTCAAATTTTTAAGGCAAAGATGGAAAGAGTTACCGAATATCGAGAAATCATCTATAAATACCTTCATGATGTCTTCAACGAGTTCGTCGAAAATGGCCATCATGCAGTGTTGAAAGTAGCAGGAGCATTACATAATCCAAAAGGCATTCTACGATAAGCAAACATACCGTATGGACATGGGAATGTTGTCTTTTCTTGATCTTCAGGAGCTATTGGGATTTGAAAATAACTAGAGAGTCCGTCTAAAAAGTAGAAGTACATGTGCCCGGATAATCTTTCCAACATTTGCTCGATGAATGGAAGGGGGAAATGATCTTTTCTCGTGGCATCATTCAGCTTCCTATAGTCAATTCAAACCCTCCAACCTATGACTGTCCTTGTTGAGATTAATTTCTTCTTCTCATTGGCTACAACAGTCATGCCTCCTTTCTTAGGAACAACCTGCACTAGACTTACCCAAGAACTGTCAGAAATAGGATAAATTATTCTAGCATTTAAGTGTTTAATTACCTCAGCTTTAACAACTTCTTTCATGTTGAGGTTAATTCATCTTTGAGCTTGCACACATGGCTTATAATCATCTTCCATTAAAATTTTGTGGGTGCAAAAAGAGGGTTGATCCCTTTAATGTCAGAAATTTTCCAAGCTATGGCTCTTTTATGTTCTCTTAATACTTGGAGCAATTCCTCTTTCTCCTTGGGTTGCAAGTTAGAAGCAATAATCACTGGTAATGTAGAATTATTTCCAAGGAATTATTTCCAAGGAATGCGTATTCCAAGTGATTTGGCAATTGTTTAAGTTCCAGTTTGGGAGGTTCTTCAATAGAGGGTTTTTTTTTTAAGTTCATTGTTTACCTTAAATCCATCATATTCTGCTTGTCTTGGGGAGGGTTCATTGGAATTTAGTTCAGCATTTATCTTACCTATCTCAGAATCATCATTATCTACCTCCTCTCCTTGGGCAAGACACAGTTCTGACGTGTCCTTATGTACGATTTCCTGAAAAGAATCTTGAGTAGCATGATCAATAGAGTCAATAAAATAACATGAGTCATCCTGTTCCCTAGAAAATCTCATGGCATCATAAATTTTAAAAATAATCTCTTCGTCACCTACTCTAAGTACCAATTTACCATCACCCACATCAATAATAGCCCTAGCAGTGGATAAAAATGGACGACCTAAGATTAAAGGCACTTCAACATCTTCATCCATGTCAAGCACAACGAAATCAACAGGGAATATAAATTTATCTACTTTTACAAGTACGTCCTCTATAATACCCCTAGGATATTTAACAGATCTATCAACTAGTTGAATACTCATCCTAGTAGGTTTAGATTCCCCAAGACCAAGTTGTTTAAGCATTTTATATGGCATCAAATTAATACTAGAGCCTAAATCAGCTAGTGCCTTATCAACATTCAACCTACCAATTAAGCAGGGAATAGTAAAACTTCCTGGATCTTTCAGTTTGGTTGGCAGTTTATTTTGGAGTATGGACGAGCACTCATTCAGTTCCACTGTAGATAGGTCTTCAAATTTCCTTTTGTTTGTTAGAAGCTCCTTTAAAAATTTTGCATATGTAGGCATCTACGATATAGCTTCAATAAAAGGTAAGTTAATATACAATTGTTTAAAAAGTTTAAGAAATTTACCGAATTGTGCATCCATGCGGTCTTTCTTAAACTTTGCTGGATATGGGATTGGTGGTTTATATTCATTTGGCATTGGATTGTCATTGCTTTAGGGTTTTACTTCCTCTCATTCGTTTCTGTCGGCTTCTTGTGGTGGCTTCTTTTTAGATTCAGCTAACACTTTCCCACTCCTTAGTGTAACTGCTTTCACATGGTCTTTTGGATTGGGTTCGGTGTTACTAGGTAGACTTCTTGGTGGTCTTTCTGAAATCAATTTAGCAAGCTAGCCTATCTGAGTTTCGAGCCCTTGGATCGAAACTTGTTGATTTTTAAGTGCTGTTTCGGTATTTTGAAAACGAGTTTCTAACACCGAGATGAATTTCATTAGCATCTCTTCAAAGGTCTGCTTCTTTTCCTGTTGGTAAGGTGGTTGTTGAAAACCTGGGGGATTTTGTGGCCTTTGATTTCCTTGGCCACCCCACGAGAAGTTGGGATGGTTCCTCCAACCTGCATTATAATTGTTACTATAAGGATTATTTTGAGGTCGAGGATTATTACCCATATAATTCAATTGCTCATTTTCCATGTTGTGGCTATAGTGTGGGTATTCTGAATTGCTTGTTCCACCTCTATTTGCATCGTACTGCATTACTGGATGAGCCTTTTAAGAACCAAGTAAACCATCAATTTTTCTATTCAAAAGTTCTACCTGATTAGAGAGCATAGTGACCGAATTGACGTTAAAAACACCGGCCGCTTTCGTTGGCTTTGTCCTCATGACTTGCCACTGATAATTATTCAGTGACATCTCTTCTATAAATTCATAAGCCTCTTCAGGTGTCTTATTATTGATAGCCCACCAGCAGCTGCTTCAATCATCTGTCTAATCGAAGGATTCAGGCCATTTTGAAAAGTTTGAACCTGTAGCCAAAGTGGTAACCCAAGGTGAGGGCACCTTCTCAATAGATCCTTGTATCTCTCTCATGCATCATAAAGAGTTTCTAGATCCATTTACACAAAAGAAGAGATATCATTCCTCAATTTAGTTGTTTTAGCATGCGAAAAATATTTAAGTAAAAAATATTCGGTCATTTGTTCGCAAGTAGTGATCGACCCTCGTGGTAACGAGTTCAACCACTGTTTAGCCTTATTCCTCAACGAAAAGGAAAACAATCAAAGGTGAACGGCATTATAAAAAATGCCATTGATTTTAAAAGTGTCACAAAGTTCCAGAAAATTCTCTAAGTGAGTGTTTGGATCCTGATCTTGCAAACCATCAAAATGAACAAACTATTGTATCATTTGAATCGTGTTAGGTTTCAGTTCAAAATTATTTGCAGCAATAGCAGGCCTAACTATACTCGATTCAGTTCTTGTTAAATTAGGTTTAGCATAATCATATATAGTACGAGGAGCAGGATTCTGATTTACTGGATCAGCAGCAATCGCTGGAGGTAGCGAATTTTCCTGATTTTCAGCCATCTCCTCGGTTGTGGGTTGAATATCGTCCTCTTGCCCTTCCTCTATTTATTGTAGGCTTCGCCTTATTTCTCTTCGGTTTCTACGAGCTGCGCTTTCGATCTCACTATGAAAAAGTAATGGTCTTGACGGGTTTCTTCTAGTCATAAACTATAAAAACCTGCCAAAAGTAAATAAAAGAAAATTTAGTAATCTAAAAAAAATAAAATTTAAATTGCAATAAAATAAATGGCTAAAGTAATAAAAATTAAGCGTTCCTAATATCTTGTTCCCGGGCAACGGCGCCAAAAACTTGATGTGCGTGATAAGTTTTATATTTATGATTGATCGTACTTAAAACTAAATATTATCACGATAAAGGTAAGCGCACCTATCGAATAGTAGTACAACTTATAGCAAGACCGGAATGTCGAACTCACAAGAACTAAAAGTACTAGTATTAACCTTATTTTTTTTATCTAGCTTAAAAATAAGGGGATTTACTTTATCTAAACTAATTAACTAAACTAAGAATGCACAAAAAGTAAATTGAGGAAATAATTTTGGGAAAACTGATTGATTTAGACAATACCCAAGGAAGAATCCACCTAGACCTCACTTGTTATTTGACTCTGAACTAGATGATTTATTCACTTGACTCGATCTGTAGAAATCCCTAATTTATATTATAATCTCTCTCGAGACTAACAACGTCTAACCCTAGGCTGATTAACTGAAATCTCTTTCTAATTAAAACCCCTAGTGTTGCATTAACTCGATCTATAGATTCCCTTATTAGGTTTGACCCTAATCCTGCAGATTTATATCACCCTATGTCTAGGGGTGCAATCAACTCCGCTTAATTATGCTAGATCTACTCTTAGACAGAGACTTTTGCTTCTCCGAATAAGCACATCAATACTTGACTCAATATCCTGGAATATTAAATTAAGAATTAAGAACACATAATTAAGAACAAATCAAGTATTTATCATATAATTCAGAAAATAGTAACAAGATCAGTCTTAGGTTTCATCCCCCTTAGGTATTTAGGGGATTTAGTTCATATGTGTAAAAGAAAAAATCGCAGAAGAATAATAATAACAAAACATAAAGAAAACCCAAAAACCCTGAAGGAAATTGAAGGGAGATCTTCAATCTTGAAGGAGAATCCAGCTTCTGAAATGGATCAATCGGCTTTCTTTGAGTAATTCCTTGCCTCCTACTCCGTGTCCTATTCTATGTGCCCTTCTATGGTGTTTATATAGGCTTTAGAATGCTTCCAAACCCTCAAAAGTGGCCTTTTCTGAACAGAACTAGACTTGGGCTTGACAGGGACATGGCCGTGTACCATGCCCATGTGCAAGTGCTTCAACCCGTATTAGATTCTGTTAAATAGACACGGGCGTGTGGTCTACCCGTGTGAAGAAGTCCAGGCCTTGTTGATTTCCCACGTTGACCCATTTTCTCCGTTTTTGGCCCATTTCTCACTCTTTTTACTCTCCTATGTTCACCTAAGCATAAAATATGAAATTAAAGGATTAGGAGCACCAAATTCCAAAAATCTAATGATAATTCATCCAAAAATGTGCTAAGCATGGGATAAAAATATGTATAAATTGTGACTTATCAGGACGATACGCGTGTGTTTGAAAAGTTTTAATTTGGAAAAAATTTTGTGGCCTGGTTTTGCATGTTTGTGAATGTTTAAGTCTGGTAACGCCTCGAACCCTGTCCCGGTATCAGATACGGGTAAGGTTTGTTACACCATGGACACGGGCGTGTGTCAGGCAATGTGAAAACTCCTGTAGGTTTGAATTTGGAATGTAATTCACACGGGCTCAGGGCACAAGCGTGTCCCCTTGTGCTTAAGCCGTGTGAACCACAAGGGCCTTCAGCACAGCCATGTCATAATGGCTACACGAGCATGTGCCCTGCTTCAAGTGGCATTTTTCAAAGTTTTCAAAGATGTTGGGATTAATCCTGGGTTATTTCCAGAGATTTATTGACCAGAAGTGAAAATAATTTCTGGAGCTGAAACAGGGTCGGATGACCATGACAGAGTATGAGCAGAAATTTGTGAGACTCAATCGGTATACCCGAGAGTGTGTTTCTACCGAAACCATAATGTGTAAAAGATTTGAAGATGGACTGAACAAAGACATTAAACTGTTAGTTGGCATACTTGAGATAAAAGAGTTTGTGGTACTGGTTGAGCGAGCCTGCAAAGCTGAAGAGCTTGGGAAAGAGAAAAGAAAAGCTGACTTTGAAGCTAGAGATGCATGTAAAAGAACATCCGGTAAGTCATTCCAGTCGGCACCAAAGAAGTTTCGGGATGATTTCAGCCTGTCCAAAGCCACTTCGGGTTATTCTAGATGGGATCAGAGTAGACCACCTCTATACTCGAGAGCTACCTTAGTAGCTAGTGTGGGGAATGTCAGATCAAATCAACCTGAGTGTAAACATTGCGGCAAATGACATCCCGACAGTTGCAGGTTGCATGATCGGGCTTTTTTAAATATGGATCGATGGATCAATATATTCGTGATTGCCCAGTGTTAGCTAAAGAAAATCCAGTGTAGAATACGAGATCGAGTAATACTGCAGCTCGAGGTAGACCACCCAAAAATGTGGGTAATGCGAGTGGCAGTCAGAGAGGGACTAAAGATACAGCAGTCAGATCTGAGGCTCGTGCACCTGCCAGAGCCTATGCTATTCGCGCACGTGAGGAGGCTTCATCCCCAAATGTCATTCTTGGTACATTCACTCTTTATGATACTAATGTTATTGCATTAATTGATCCTGGTTCTACTCATTTTTATGTGTGTGAGACATTAGTATTCAATAAGACTTTATCTATTGAGTCTACTAAGTTTGTGATTAGAGTGCCAAACCCCTTGGGCCGGTATGTTATGGTTGACAAAGTGTGTAAGAATTGTCCCTTGATGGTTCGAGATTCGTGCTTTCTGACTGACTTGATGTTGTTTTCATTTGATGAGTTTGACATAATTTTGGATATGGATTGGTTGACTTTGCATGATGCTATTATAAACTGCAAAAAAAAGACCATTGATTTATGGTGCTAGAATGATGAGATTATTCGGATTGAATCTAATGATCTGAATAGGTTACCAGCAGTGATTTCTTCGATGTTAGCTCAGAAATATGTGAGAAAAGGCCGTGAAGCTTACTTTGCATATGTGCTTGATAGTAAAGTGGCTGAAAGGAACATTGAATCAGTTCCTATTGTACGCAAGTATTCGGATGTGTTTCCTAAAGAATTACTAGGTTTGCCGCCTAATTGGGAGGTAGAGTTTGGTATTGAGTTAATGCCTGGGACGACTCCAATATCTATAACTCTGTACAAAATGGAACCTACAGAATTAAAAGAATTGAAAGCTCAGTTACAAGAGTTGATTGATAGAAGGTTTGCGCGACCGAGTTTCTCACCATGGGGTACACCAGTGTTGTTTGTGAAAAAGAAAAATGGAACTATGAGAATGTTCATTGATTATAGACAGCTCAATAAGGTGACTATAAAGAATAAATACCCATTGCCGCGGGTTGACAATTTGTTTAACCAATTGAAGGGAGCCACAGTGTTCTCGAAGATACATTTGGGATCAGGCTACTATCAGTTGCGAGTTAAAGACTCTGATGTGCCGAAGACTACTTTTTGAACGAGGTATGGACATTATAAGTTTTTGGTTATGCCTTTTAGACTTACTAATGCACCTGTTGTTTTCATGGATTTGATGAATCGGATCTTTAGACCATATCTGGATCGGTTTGTGGTTGTGTTCATAGATGACATGATTTACTCTCGTGATGAAACCGAACATGCCAAACATCTGAACTTGTGTTACAGACTTTTCGAGATAAAAAGTTGTATGCAAAGTTCAGTAAATGTGAATTCTGGTTAAGCGAAGTCAGTTTTCGGGCATATTGAACCAGCATCGAGTATTCGGGTTGATCCGAGTAAAATTTCACCCATACTTGATTAAAACCTCAGAAAAAAATTTTTGAATTCTGAAGTTTTCTGGGACTTGCTGGTTATTATAGATGGTTCGTGAAAGGTTACTCTATGATTACAACCCCGATGACGAAGCTATTGCAGAAGGATGTTAAGTTCGAGTGGTTAGAAAAGTGTTAGAAAAGTTTTGATCAGTTGAAAGCCCTTTTGACCGAAGATCTAATACTAGTTTAGCCAGAATTGGGTAAAGATTTTTTTATTTATAGTGACGCATCTTTAAATGGCTTGGGTTGTAACACCCCTAACCCGTATCCGTCACTAGAATAAGGTTTCGAGGCATTATCGGATTTATACACTAACAATTATACACAACCAAGTTATAAATATGTATTTCAAATCAATTCTTTTCAAATATTCAACTTAAAGTCCCTAATATGGGCCTACAGTGCCCAATACATGCTTTGGAAATGGTTCAGGACTAAACCGACAACTTTGAAAATTTTTCCTTGAAGATAGGGGCACACGCCCGTGTGGCCTGGGACATGGCCGTGTGGCTAGCCTGTGGGAATCCCATGGCCATGTGGCCAGCCCATGTGGAATTGTGACTTACAATTTCTTAAGTATCGAGGGGTACACGGCCTGGGCATACGCCCATGTGGCTAGGCTGTGTGGTACACTGATTTTTCACCATTTTTATGCCATTTTACACGATTTTGACATACGACCATTCTTGAAACCCGTGTCCTTCACACGACCAAGATACACGATCGTGTCTTCTGCCCGTGTACTATCCTGACTTCATATTTAAATATGCAGGGGACACACGGTCATTTCACACGCCCGTGGGCTGTCCGTGTGTCACACACGATCTAGACACATGCTCGTGTGTCTTACCCGTGTTGATAAAATAAGGTCATTTCCTAGCCCTATTTCTCACCCAAGCTTAACCATTTTCCTGCATGAAAACTTATAAATATATACCATCCATTTCAACTAATTTCCATCATTCAATCTAACATTTCCAACTTTTAAACATACTTTAAAGCTTACCTTTACATTGGTTTGTAAATCAAGTTTTATGACAGGTGATTTGTATCTTATTGAACATGAACATACCACATTACCACAAAATATATTACTAGCCATTCCAATGGCTAGATTGTAAACAAACATGTTACTACACCATTTGGCCTTAATAGTCTATACATGCCATTATATCAAAATGACTTTATCGTTTATACCAAAATTAAGGAGTTGATAGTGTGATGATAGCTCTAATCCAATCCAACCTTCACGAGCTTCGAGCACTATAAAACAGGAAAAATAAACCTAGTAAGCATTAATGCTTAGTAAGTTCATATAACTAAACTACACTTACCACTCATATATAACAAGTAAATCACACATAAAGCAATTTATCCATCAATTTAGCAAACTAGCAAATATGACCTAAACACAATCATTCAACCAAAATTGGTTAGTAAAAAAATTTTATTATACATAGATGAGCTCATCATGTCATTTCTTCTTATTTCACTTGTTAATACATTTCCGTTGAATTTTTGAATTTCCAATGGATTTTTCCTTTTCTAGTTGTACACTCGAGGTGCACATTCCCTTTTCAAGTGGTACACACGAAGTGTACATGCCCTTTTCAATTTGTACACTCAAAGTGCACATAACCTTTTCAAGTGTACACATATAGTGTACCTTTCCTTTTCAAGTGGTATACACAAAGTATACCTTTCCTTTTCATATGGTATACACAAAGTATACATTTCCTTTTCATTTGGTATACACAAAGTATACCTTTCCTTTTCATATGGTATACAAAAAGTGTACATAACCTTTTCAAGTTGTACCATTTGGGTACATAAATCCTTTTCAAGTATCACCCTTTCGGGTTACATTCCTTTTCCTAATGAGATCAAAAGATTATCCCTTTCGGAACAACCTTTACTGCAACATATACAGGATCTCATATCCAATCAAAAATCAATATTCAAACAGATTCATGTAATATTTCATCATTTACATGTAAATCACAACTCAAGATTGATTTATTACATGTACATACCAATTACAAATCATAATGCACAATATTCAACAATCAATTCAACACATTTACATGCTTAATTTAGTTATACGAACTTACCTCGACAATTGATCGTATCTACTAATCCGAAACTTTTTTTTTCCCTCGATCTTTTTCTTTATTCGACACTTTTGGATCTATATAAATAAATTTAATCATCAATTCTATGATTTTTAGATTCAATCAAGCCCACTTCACATTTTAGGAAAAAGTACCATTTTGCCCCTAAACTTTTGATTAATTCCAATTTCGTCCCTAGGCTCGGAAATTGAAATTCATGCAATTTACTCTTTATTCCAAGCTTATTCAAAATTTCAATATAACTTTTACAGCACATGTATTCCATAATTTTCATAATTTTTCCTAGAATTTCACTACTTTGCAATTTAGTCCCTACACTTGTTTTCACTAAAAATCACATTGTAAAAGTGATTTATCTATCAACAATCTTTCATTTTCTATCAAAAACTTTCAATTTACAGCATATTCATCCATGGGTAATTTTCTAAACTTTGATTTTCTTTCAATTTAATCACCCAAATAAAGAAATTAAGCTTTCCCGATCTTAAAAATATAAAAATCACTAAAAACGGGACATAGAATTTACCAAATCAAGCTTGAGAAATTTCCTTTCTCTCTCCTAAGGTTTTCATTTATTTTAGGAAGAAGAAGATGATATAAAATGGATTTAATTCTATTTAATCATTTGTCATACTTTATTTAATTCAATTGCCAATTTAGTCCTTAACCTTTTTCAATTTTTCCATGGATGACTCATTAAAAATATCTACATGTTTTTCATCAATGGTCTAATTGCCATATGAGGACTTCTCATTTTTAATTCTATAGCTATTTAATCCTTATAACTACTAGAATTCAACTTTGACATTTTATTCAATTTAGTCCTTTTTGCAATTAGACACATAATTGATAAAAATTTTCAATAAAAATTTTCATGCAATATTACTATCTTAATACCTATCATTTTATGAAATTTAAATAATTTCATTTTTCGGACTCAAATTTTTGGTCTCGAAACCACTATTTCGATTTCACTGAAATTGCGCTGTTACAACTCTCCCCCCCTTAAGGATTTTTGTCCTCGAAAATCTTACTAGTGAAAAGATTCGGGTACTGCCTTTTCATGATATCTTCAGGTTCCCAAGTATCTTTTTCAATTCCATGTTTCTTCTAAAGAACCTTTACCAGTGCTATCTTTTTATTTCTCAATTCTTTTGTTTCCCGTGCTAAGATCTTAATTGGTTCCTCACTATATGTCATGTCGGGCTGAATTTCTACTTCTGTTGGAGAGATAACATGTAATGGGTTCGACCGATACCGTCTTAACATTGACACATGAAAAACATTGTGAATTCTTTCAAGTTTTGGCGGTAATGCTAACCGATAAGCTACCAGTCCAATTCTTTCAATGATCTCATATGGTCCAATAAACCGAGGACTTAATTTTCTTTTACGACCAAAACGGAGAACTTTCTTCCAGGGTGACACTTTCAAGAATACCTTATCACCAATCTTAAATTGAATTTCCTTTCTTTTAAGATCAGCATAAGACTTTTGTCTGTCTGAAGTGCTTTCAGGCTGTCTTGTTTCAAATTTACCTTTTTTTCAGTTTCTCGAATTAAATCAATGCCATGAATCTTCTTTTCACTGAACTCTGTCCAGTACAATGGTGTTTTACATTTCTGATCATATAAAGCTTCATACGGTGCCATTTTAATACTAAATTGGTAGCTATTATTTTAGGAAAATACCTTTCCCAGTTACCTTCAAATTCAAGTACACAACACCGTAACATGTCTTCTAATATCTAGATCACCCATTCTGATTGACCATTAGTTTGAGGATGGAATGCAGTACTAAAATGCAACTGTGTTCCCAGTGCTTCTTGCAATTTATACCAAAATCAGGATGTAAACCGAGGATCTCTATCAGCAACAATAGAAATCGGTACACCATGCAATCTAACAATTTTAGAGATATACAATTCGGCTAATTTATCCAATGAGAAGTCCATACGTACCGGTATAAAATGTGCCGATTTTGTTAACCTGTCAACAACTACCCAAATGGCATCTTTCTTTCTTGGTGACATAGGCAATCCCGTTACAAAGTCCATGGTAATCCTTTCCCATTTCCACTCCGGTATATTGATTGGCTGTAATAACCCTGAAGGCACCTGATGCTCATCTTTCACTTGTTGACATATTAAACATTTGGCTACGAATTCAGAAATATCTCTTTTCATTCTCGGCCACCAATACATCTTTTTCAAATCATTATACATTTTATTACTATTGGGATGAACTGACATTGTACCGTTATGAGCTTCATACAAAATCTTTTGTACCAGTTCTGAGTTCTTCAAAACACATATTCTATTTTTAAACAACAAACAATTATCAAACCCAATTTGAAACTCTGAATCAAAATTCTTTTGACATTGTTCCCGTTTAACTTGCAACTCATTGTCACTCTTTTGTGCTTCATAAATTTGTTGTATAAATGTCGGTGTAGCTTTCAATTCAGCTACATCCGAACCATCATCTGAACAAGATAATCGGGTGTTCATTGCTCTTAAAGTAAACAAAGATTTCCTGCTCAGTGCATCCACCACAACATTGGCCTTTCTCGGATGATAGTCAATAAATCAAATCATAATCCTTTATTAACTCAAGCCACCTGCGTTGCCTCAAATTCAAGTCTTTTTGTGTCAGTAAATACTTCGGACTTTTATGGTCAGTGTAAATATGAGATTTTTCACCATATAAATAATGCCGCCATATTTTCAATGCAAACAATATGGCTGTCAGCTCAAGATCATGTACCGGGTTATTTGTTTCATGTGGTTTAAGTTGTCTAGAAGCATAGGCAACCACTTTACCTTCTTGCATCAAAATACAACCTAAATCATTTAAAGATGCATCACTATAAATTACAAATTCCTTACCCGATTCAGGTTGTACCAACATAGGTGCTTCAGTTAACAAAGTCTTCAGTCTATCAAAACTCTACTGACATTTATCATTCTACTTGAATTTTACATATTTCTGCAACAAATGAGTTATTGGAGAAGCAATCATTGAAAATCCTTTAACAAACCTCCAATAATATCCGGCTAGACCTAGAAAACTTCTAACCTCTGACAAGTTCTTTGGTGGACTCCAATTAATAATTGCTAAAATTTTGTTCGGATCAACCCTGATGCCTTCAATAGATACAATATGACCAAGAAAGCTGACTTCTTGTAGCCAAAATTCACATTTACTAAACTTGGCATATAATTATTTTTCCCGTAAAGTTTTCAACACAACCCTCAAATGTTCAACATGTTCATCTTCACTTTGAGAATAAACTAAAATATCATCTACGAATACCACGACAAACCTGTCTAGGTATGGTCTGAAAATCCTGTTCATTAAATCCATAAACACTGCTGGTGCATTTGTTAATCCACATGGCATCACCAAGAATTCGTAATGACCATATCTAGTTCTGAAAGCTGTCTTTGGAACATCTAAATCTTTCACTCGGAGCTGGTAATAACCCGAATAAAGATCAATCTTTCAAAATACAGTAGCTCCCTTCAACTGATCAAATAAGTCCTCAATTCGAGGTAGTGGATATTTATTCTTTATAGTGACTTTGTTGAGTTACTGGTAATCAATACACAACCTCAAAGATCCATCTTTCTTCTTTACAAATAACATCGGAGATCCCATTGTGAGAAACTAGGTCGACCAAAACCCCTGTCAATTAATTCTTGTAACTGCACCTTCAACTCTTTTAACTCGGCAGGAGCCATTCGATAAGGCGCTATCGAAATAGGTGTTGCTCCCAAAATTAAATCTATAGAGAATTCCACTTCACTGACAGGTGGTAAGCCAGGCAATTCTTCTGAAAACACATCTAGAAACTCACATACAACTGGTAGGGATTGAATCTTTGACTCGGTTACTTTAGTATCCAACACATAAGCAAGATAAGCATCATATCCCTTCCTCATACATTTCTATGCTGCTATTGCTGAAATCATATTAAGTAATCTATCTAGCTTATCAGATTCAACATGAAGTAACTCACCATCTTGACATTTCAACACAATATACTTCTGCTTACAATTAACCACTACATCATGTTGGATTAACCAATCCATTCCCAATATCATATCGAATTCATCAACAGGCAGTAGCATTAAATTAGCCAAGAAACATTTACCCTTTACCATAAATGTAATATCCTGATTTTCGGGTTTTATCGTGATTCTCGATATTTTGGTAAAGTTTTTAAAATTAGGTATTTGGTTGTGAAATTCATAATTGGAGGGTGTAAATGGGCTTATGGAAGGCCCATGTGTTGGCCAAAACCCGGTAGTATTTTTGAATTTTGGACTAAGAAGTTAGGGGATTTGGATAGGTGGTCTTATTAAAAATTGTGGGTAAAATGTATCACAAAAGAGCCTCTAGTAAAGTGGCTAAGTGACGCCACTAGGGAGCTAAAAAGGTGGCGTGTAAGTGGTTGGGGGAAGACCTGGGTTCGATTCCCTGTGATGGCAAATGTGATGTTAATTTTTATGCTTTGAGCATGCAGGAGTTGTAGCCGAATGGAACTCTGTGGGAGAGAGTTTGAATCAGTCAAACGCATGGATTAAGGAGTGATAAGGGGAGAGATTTTAGGGATTTGAAAGAGGGATTAGATTTGTCCGAATAGGGGGGATTAGGGAGGAGAAATCGGCTAGGGGGAATTTGAGGGTTGTATATTCGGTATTAGGCTATAGTTGTGCCGATTTTCCTCTGTTTGAACACCGTAGAACCATTCTTTTCTTTTTATTTTCTTCTCTAACCGAAACTGCCACCCTTCCCATTCATCTTTCTCTCTTTTCTTTTTCGAAACCAGTCCATTATTCCCTTTCGCTTCATCTACTACACCCTTTCTTATCTTCACCTTTGCCGAAAAGCCACAAAAGCTGAAACCTGTGAAGCTTGGTTGTGTCGATTCCATTATTGACCAGCAACCTTCTTTTCTCTTCACTTTTTGGTGGCCAATTCCTTCCTCTGTCGAACTCTAAGTGGTACAAAAGAAGACGGTGGTAAGTATTTGTACTCTAATCGATCCAGTAGTAACTGTTGACAAAAGCCGAAACCCCCTATAGTTAAGAGAGGTTGCCGATTTGAGATATAGGCCTTATTGGGCTTTTTCATTTGATTCTTATGGTTTGTATAGGGGAGTAGATAACTTTGGAGGAGTAGCAAGGCTTGGGGTATCGATTTGGATAACTTGGATCGAGCGTCGGACTCAGTGAAGGTAAGTGATCTATGGCCATTAGGGGGTTCTTTGGCTGAATATGGTAGGGTGGATTTTGGGTTTGATAAGCATGATTTGTACACTAAGTATGGTGATGGTTAATTGTAGGTTGGTGTGGGATTACGAACGCTCATAGGTTAGTTAGATTCGCTAAGTTCGATGATCGGGATCGTTGGAACAGGTAAGGGCACGATTTGGTGCACGATGGTAAATTGGGCCTCGAGGGGCTGAAATCAGGCCCAATGGGCTTTTGGGCCCATTTGGGTAAATTTGGTAGAAATTGGAATCTTGTCAGTTTGCGCATTAATACGGCTAAGACCATTATCGGCTATGTGGGGCCCATTAGGGATTTTTGGCCCAATAACTCGGTTTCGCTAAGAATGGGCTAGAATCGCTATCAAAACACATGAAATTGTTAGTAATTGATAATGAACACAGAGAACCCTAATATTTGGTAAAATTACGAATATGAAAATGACTGTTTTGCTACTAAGTAAAAATGACCATTTTACCCCTAGGGTTTAATTATGAGTTTGATGCATGAGATTTTGATATATATGATCTGATACGATATGCACATGATATGTATGATATGCATATGATGTATTCATTTATGCATGGGTCGGGTTTATATGGATGGAGGAAGTGCGAAAGGGCTATGCCCTAGTTTACCGAAAAAGGCTTGTGCCCCAGTTTATCAAAAAGGGCTTTTGCCTCAGTTATTAAAAGAGGCTAGGCCTCCAGTTATATGATAAAGTAGCTATGCTGCCAGTGGAGAGTTTGGTTGGGTGGGTTGAGTTATTCCCCACATGGAGAGCTTAGTTGGTACGGGTGGAGAGGGGTTGGTTGAGTAGTCTCCCCAAATGGGCTTGCATATGTTCATTGATGTTGCATGTATTATTGAAAAGGTCCTATGGGCCATATTGTTACAGTAAAGGCTTCAGCCCAGTGATATGAATAATGTAAAGGCTTTGGTCCAGTATATGCTGAGATTGAATTTAGGCTTAGGCCCAGCAGGCTGATATTGTTTTGGGCTCTGAAAGAGGCTTGTTGCACATTGAGTTTCCAAACTCACCCCTTTCCTTAACCTTGCAGGTGAGCTTTGATTTGGGGACTTGGAGCCGGAGGGGATTCAGAGTGGCCACAGTGATCACTTTTGGGCTTTTGAAATAAGTGATTGGTTTTATTTAGTCTACCTTATTTATTATTTATTTTTGGGTTGTAATAAGGCCATTTTAACTTTATTTATTTATTTATTTTTCTCTTTTTCTGGGATTATTTTATTTTTAATAACTTTAAACTGGTTGATAATAATTCAAATGGGCTAGACTTAGAACGTGGTTTCAAAACGATACTTGTTTTTAAAATAACACAACGTCATGATCATTCGATCTATCAAAGATACCAACTCAAAGAGATTTCAACCTGTTATAACCAACTGTGGCAATGGTTGTGGGCATGTCTAGGATTGGATCCAATCGAAGAGCTTGGTACTTAAGCAGCCTTTATGGCTCAGCTCCTCTGTTACAGATTTCTACCTAGTGCCCAGCTTCCATTCACTTGGTTAAGCTTAACAAAAGTTGGTTTTAAAGTGCCAAAACAAAACATGGATTTTTAACTTCAATGTGGCAAGTCGAATTCGGCGGTAACGTCTGGGCCGGGTTTAGGGTGTTACATTTAGTGGTATCAAAGCCAGGTTGCAACAACTCGGCTGTGGATCAGGTCCAAAAATCTTTTCGAAAACTTAGGCCTAAGAGGGGTATTTTTTGGGAATGGTTTTGAAAAGTTCTTTTCAAAGATTTTTTACAAGGTATACATGATAAAATGGTTCAAGTTTTTTCTTGTTTTTTTAAAACGGGGCTAAAATCAAGAGTTCCAAAACAGGGGTGAATCAAGTCAAAATTAAAATTTCTACTTGTTGTGACCAAATGCATGTTTTTTTTTTATTTTTGGAGAAATAAGTGGCACACTAAATCCTCGGCACCAAGTCTGTAAGTATACTCTCTTTTACGTGATAATGATATGATGCTATGAATAGAACTGAGACCTTACTATGATACTTTAGATGGGGTAGAGTCAGAAACGGTAGGAATGAGATCAGTAGCTAGGCTACGACGCTATGAAAACAATCCTTGAACCGCTATATTTCCATAAGACATCTCGTAATAAACAATTGAACATTATACTAATATCATAAAATTCGTAATCAGATAATTCGATATGAGTACAAGAGGAACTCGTAGACGAGGCCGCGGACGTGGTCGCGGAAGGGTGCAAGCGGAATCTTCATCCTCAGGGCATAGGCCAGCTGAGGAGGCATCCGTGCCACAGGCAACTAAGATTGGGTCTTATGATCAGGCTGCGGGGGATGATGCTTTGTCCTAAGCAATGTTAAGGGTTTTAGAAAGGGTTGCTGGAGCTAGCACCGGGATAGTAAATAAGGGATCCATCTCGGAGCGACTTCGGGCTAATGGAGCAAAAGTTTTTAGGGGCGTATCTAGAGTAGCCCCAAATGTGGCTGAATATTGGCTAGAGGCAACAGAGCGGATTACGAACGATTTAGATTGCTCTGTAGAGCAAAAGCTGAAAGGGGCTGTGTCGTTGCTACGAGACGAGGCATACCGATGGTGGATCACCGTGAGGGAGAGTACCCCGATTGAACGAGTAACCTGGGAATTGTTCAAGACTGCTTTTAAGGGGAGGTATGTTGGAGCTAGTTATGTGGATGCCCGTCGAAAGGAATTTTTGAATCTGACTCAGGGTAATAAGACTGTTGCGGTGTATGAGGTAGAATTCTTGAGTCTGAGTCGATACGCCAGCGGGATAGTTGCGACTGAATATGAGTGCAGTGTTCGATTTGAGGATGGCCTCCGCGATGAGCTTAGGATACTGATAGCTCCACAGAGGGAGCGTGATTTCGCTGCGTTGGTAGAAAAGGCTAAGATAGCTGAGAA
Organism: Gossypium arboreum; assembly: GCF_025698485.1. NCBI lineage: Eukaryota > Viridiplantae > Streptophyta > Magnoliopsida > Malvales > Malvaceae > Gossypium > Gossypium arboreum. Next base: position 10,185,641 of record NC_069071.1, read on the forward strand.
AGTAAAGAGAACTGAATGGAAGAATTGTGAGAAGGATCGACCCAGATTTAGGAGGGATTCTAGACCCTAGAGTGCTACAAATAGGTATGTTAAAAGAGCTAGAATGGAAGAATCGGTTCGAGCAGTTCCAATGAATACTTTTCGACCGCAGACTTGCAGGGACTGTGGTAAGATGCATATGGGGGAGTGCTGGAAGCGAACTGGAGCATGTTTTCGATGTGGGTCAAAGGAGCATAAGTTCAGAGAATGTCCTCGGAGAGCAGCTCAGGAACTAGCTGCGGAACAAAGGGATGTTCAACCACAGTGAGGAGAATCACCACCACAGAAAGGTCGTGGGTGAGGTAGAGGTGGCAATAGAAGTGGACGAGGACATGGGGCACTTGGCAGGGGTGTTGGGCATGCTGAAGCTAGACAGCCGGTGTTGGTTTATGCTGTACGACGTCGTAAGGAGGGTGACGCTCCTGATGTTATAACCGGTACGTTCTTCATTCATAGCATGCCTTACACTACTTTGATTGACTTGGATTCCACTCACTCGTATGTTGCTTGTGATGTATCTGGGGCTTTGGGTGTGCTTCCCGAGGAGACGGTGAGTGGGGTATCAGTGATAAGCCCTTTAGGACACTCGGTTAAGGTAGATAAACTCTTTAGGGCGGTGCCTTTAGAGACACAAGATAAGATATTTGTAGGAGATTTGATGGAGCTATCATTTAGGGAATTTGATCTTATCTTGGGAATGGACTGGCTAGCTAAGCATAGGGTGACGTTGGATTGTGTTGCTAAGAGAATGGTACTAAGAACTGCTGAAGATGAGGAGATAATGGTCATAGGGGAACGAAGGAATTATTTGTCCAATGTTGTTTCGGCTTTAAGAGCCGAGAAGTTGATTCAGAAAGGTTGTGAGGCATACTTGGCATTTGTAAGTCAAGTTGAACCTGAGGGGATAACTGTGGAGTCAATTAGGACCATTAAGGAATTTCAAGATGTATTTCTAGAGGAACTTCTTGGATTACCTCCGAACAGAGAAGTCGAGCTCGGAATCGACTTGTTACTTGGAACAGCTCCTGTGTCTATTGCGCCTTATAGGATGGCACCAAAGGAGTTGGTAGAATTGAAAGCACAGATTCAGGAGCTGTTGGATAGAGGGTTTATAAGACCAAGTGTTTCCCAGTAAAGCATCAAAGGTTGTTCGTAAAGAAGAAAGATGGGACCATGCGAATGTGTATTTACTATCGACAGTTGAATAAACTGACGATCAAGAACAAGTATCCGTTACCAAGAATCGACGATCTTTTCGACCAACTAAGAGGAGCCTCGGTATTTTCTAAGATTGACCTTCGATCAGGATATCATCAGTTGAGAGTCAAAGAAGTGGATATTTACAAGACGGCATTCAGAACTCGATATGGTCATTACGAGTTTCGGGTTATGCCCTTTGGTTTGACTAATATACCGATAGCATTCATGGATTTAATGAATCGGGTGTTTCAGCCATACTTGGATCGGTTTGTGGTTGTATTTATCGATGATATCTTGGTGTATTTGGAAACGGAAGAGAAGCATGATGAGCATCTTCATGTTGTGCTGCAAGTGCTAAGGGAAAAGCAACTTTATGCAAAGTTTAGTAAGTGCGAGTTTTGGCTGAAGGAGGTCACTTTCTTGGGGCATGTTGTGTCTGCTGAGGGAATCAAGGTGGACCCTTAAAAGATTGAGGCAATTCTGGAATGGAAGCCACTGAGGTCAGTAACAGAAATCCAAAGTTTTCTAGGGTTGGCAGGTTATTATCGGAGATTTGTGGAAGGATTTTCTGTATTGGCAGCACCATTAACGAAACTTATAAAGAAGGGAGCACCTTTTGTTTGGACGAATAAGCAGCAAGAGGCTTTTGAGAAGCTGAAGAAGGTTTTAACAGAAGCGCCAGTGTTGATTCAGCCAGAATCTAGTAAGGATTTCACTATGTACAGCGATGCGTCACATGTAAGTTTGGGCTGCGTGTTGATGCAAAAGGGTAAAGTGGTTGCTTATGCTTCACGACAGCTTAAGCCTCACGAGGTAAACTACCCTACGCATGACTTGGAGTTGGCAGCAGTGATTTTTACGCTTAAAATATGGAGTCACTACTTGTATGGGGAGAGATGCATTATTTATATGGATCACAAGAGTCTTAAGTACTTGTTAACTCAAAAGGAGTTGAATCTTAGACAGCGAAGGTGGATAGAGTTGTTAAAGGACTATGACTGTTCGATTGAGTACCATCCAGGTAAGGCAAATGTCATGGCTGATGCGTTAAGTCGAAGGACTGTGGCAGAGTTGAAGGCAATGTTTGCCCGTTTAAGTTTGTATGACGATGGAAGCTTATTGGCAGAGTTACAAGTGAGACCGACTTGGGTAGAGCAGATTAAGAAGCAACAGTTGGAGGATGAGTCGTTGGTTTCTCAGTTTCAGTAAGTTGTGAAGGGGGAGAATCCAGATTTAGGGTTAAATAATGATGGGGTTCTTTGTTTTCGAGGAAGAATTTGTATGCCGAAGGACTCTGACTTGAGATTGATGATTTTAAAAGAGGCACATAATGGACCTTGTGCTATGCATCCAGGAGGAAGTAAGTTGTATCATTACTTGCGAAAGCTATATTGGTGGCTTGGACTTAAGCGAGAAGTGACCGAATTTGTGGGGAAATGTTTGACGTGTCAACAAGTAAAGGCTGAGCATCAACTACCTTCAGGATTGTTACAGCCAGTAAAGATACCACTTTGGAAGTGGGAAAGGGTAACTATAGATTTTGTAAGTGGGTTGCCATTGACACCTTCCAAGAAGGATTCAGTTTGGGTAATTGTGGATAGGCTCACAAAATCTGCCCATTTCATACCTGTCCGAATCGATTACTCACTTCAGAAGCTGGCCAAGTTGTATGTGGCGGAGATAGTGCGGTTGCATGGGGTGCCAATATCGATAATTTCTGACCGAGACCCAAGGTTTACATCCCGATTTTGGCAGAAGTTGCATGAGGCATTGGGAACGCGATTGGATTTCAGTACAGCCTTTCACCCTCAGACGGATGGGTAGTCAGAGAGGGTCATTCAGATTTTAGAAGACATGTTGAGAGGTTGTGTTATTGAATTTAGAGGCAGTTGGGAGGACTATTTGTCATTGGCGGAGTTCGCGTATAACAGTAGTTACCAAGCAAGTATTCAGATGGCTCCTTATGAGGCGTGTCGTTCACCTACGTGTTGGGCAGAGTTGGGGGAAAGGCAAGTACTTGGTCCAGAGTTGGTAGCAGATACTGAAGACAAAATTAAGGTGATCAAGAATCAGTTAAAGGAGGCAGTGGATCAACAAAAGTCTTATTCCGATCTGAAGCGTAAGGATATTGAATATGCTGTGGGGGATATGGTCTTTTTGAAGGTATCGCCTTGGAAGAAGATATTGAGATTTGGTAAGAAGGGCAAGTTGAGTCCACAGTTTATTGGGCCTTATCGAATTATTAAGCGGATAGGGCCGGTGGCTTATCAGCTAGAGTTACCTCCAGAGCTGGATCGGATTCACGACGTTTTTCATGTGTCCATGCTAAGGCGATATCGTTCTGAACCAACTCATATCATGCCAGTTGTAGAAATTGAATAACAGTCGGATTTGACCTTCAAAGAAGAACCTGTACAAATATTTGATCACGACGTCAAGGTGTTGAGAAAGAAGTCAGTCCCATTAGTGAAGGCACTTTGTAGAAACCATGGAAAAGAATAAGCTACTTGGGACACCGAGGAAGCAATGTGTCAGCAATACCCTCAACTGCTTGGAGCAGGTAAAAATTTCGAGGCCGAAATTTCTTTAAGGAGGGTAGAGTTGTAATATCCTGATTTTTGGGTTTTGTCGTGATTCTCGATATTTTGGTAAAGTTTTTAAAATTAGGTATTTGGTTGTGAAATTCATAATTAGAGGGTATAAATGGGCTTATGGAAGGCCCATTTGTTGGCCAAAACCCGATAGTATTTTTAAATTTTGGACTAAGAAGTTAGGGGATTTGGATAGGTGGTCTTATTAAAAATTGTGGGTAAAATGTATCACAAAAGAGCCTTTGGTAAAGTGGCTAAGTGATGCCACTAGGGAGCTAAAAGGGTGGCATGCAAGTGGTTGGGGGAAGACCTGGGTTCGATTCCCTGTGATGGCAAATGTGATGTTAATTTTTATGCTTTGAGCATGCAGGAGTTGTAGCCGAATGGAACTTTGTGGGAGAGAGTTTGAATCAGTCAAACGCATGGATTAAGGAGTGATAAGGGGAGAGATTTTAGGGATTTGAAAGAGGGATTAGATTTGGCCGAATAGGGGGGATTAGGGAGGAGAAATCGGCTAGGGGGAATTTGAGGGTTGTAAATTCGGCATTAGGCTATAATTGTGTTGATTTTCCTCTGTTTGAACACTGTAGAACCATTCTTTTCTTTTTATTTTCTTCTCTAACCGAAACTGACACCCTTCCCATTCATCTTTCTCTCTTTTCTTTTTTGAAACCAGTCCATTATTCCCTTTCGCTTCATCTACTACACCCTTTCTTATCTTCACCTTTGCCGAAAAGCCACAAAAGCCGAAACTTGTGAAGCTTGGTTGTGCCGATTCCATTGTTGACTGGCAAGCTTCTTTTCTCTTCACTTTTTGGTGGCCAATTCCTTCTTCTGTCGGACTCTAAGTGGTACAAAGGAAGACGGTGGTAAGTATTCGTACTCTAATCGATCCAAGAGTAATCATTGACAAAAGTCAAACCCCTATAGTTTAGAGAGGTTGCCGATTTGAGATATAGGCCTTATTGGGCTTTTTCATTTGATTCTTATGTTTTGTATAGCGAAGTAGATAACTTTGGAGGAGCAGCAAGGCTTGGGGTATCGATTTGGATAACTTGGATCGAGCGTCGGACTCGGTGAAGGTAAGTGATCTATAGCCATTAGGGGGTTCTTTGGCCGAATCTGGTAGGGTGGATTTTGGGTTTGATAAGCATGATTTGTACACTAAGTATGGTAATGGTTAATTGTATGTTGGCGTGGGAGACTTTTGCTAGTGAACGTCACAAAACAGGTGTGTAACGAACCCTCTTTCGTAGCTTAACTCGATATTTGCAGAAAAGTCGAAATGCCAAAATTCTGGCATTTCGAAGACTCGTGAGCATGCGAACGCTCATAGGTTAGTTAGATTCGCTAAGTTCGATGATCGGGATCGTTGGAACTGGTAAGGGCAATTTTTGGTGCACGATGGTAAGTTGGGCCTCGAGGGGCTGAAATCGGGCCCAATGGGCTTCTGGGCCCATTTGGGTAAATTTGGTAGAAATTGGAATCTTGTCAGTTTGTGCATTAATACGGCTAAGACCGTTATAGAAATGGGCTAAATGGGCCTAGATGACTAATTTGACTATGTAGGGCCCATTAGGGGTTTTTGGCCCAATAACTCAGTTTCGCTAAGAATGGGCTAGAATCACTATCAAAACACATGAAATTGTTAGTAATTGATAATGAACACGGAGAACCCTAATATTTGGTAAAATTACGAAATTACCCTTATAATATGAAAATGACTGTTTTGGCCCTAGGTGAAAATGACCATTTTACCCCTAGGGTTTAATTATGAGTTTGATGCATGAGACTTTGATATATATATGATTTGATACGATATGCACATGATATGTATGATATGCACATGATGCATTCATTTATGCATAGGTTGGGTTTATATGGATGGAGGAAGTGCGAAAGGGTTATGCCCCAGTTTACCGAAAAGGGCTTTTGTCTCAGTTATTAAAAGAGGCTAGGCCTCCAGTTATATGATAAAGCAGCTATGCTCCCAGTGGAGAGTTTGGTTGGGTGGGTTGAGTTATTCCCCACATGGAGAGCTTGGTTGGTACGGGTGGAAAGCGGTGGGTTGAGTAGTCTCCCCAAATGGGCTTGTATATGTTCATTGATGTTGCATGTATTATTGAAAAGGTCTTATGGGCCATATTGTTACAGTAAAGGCTTCGGCCTAGTTATATGAATAATCAAAAGGCTTCGGCCCAGTGATATGAATAATGTAAAGGCTTCGGCCCAGTATATGCTGAGATTGAATTTGGGCTTAAGCCCAGCAGGCTGATATTGTTTTGGGCTCTGAAACGGGCTTGTTGCACACTAAGTTTCCAAATTCACCACTTTCCTTAACCTTGCAGGTAAGCTTTGATTTGGGGACTTGGAGCCGGAGGGGATTCAGAGTGGCCACAGTGATCGCTTTTGGGCTTTTGAAGTAAGTGATTGGTTTTCTTTAGTCTACCTTATTTATTATTTATTTTTGGGTTGTAATAAGGTCATTTTAACTTTATTTATTTATTTATTTTTCTCTTTTTCTGGGATTATTTTATTTTTAATAACTTTAAACTGGTTGATAATAACTCAAATGGGCTAGACTTAGAACGCGGTTTCAAAATGATACTTGTTTTCAAAACAACACAACGTCGCGATCATTCGATCTATCAAAGATATCAACTCAAAGAGATTTCAACCCGTTATAACCAAGTGTGGCAATGGTTATGGGCATGTCTAGGATTGGAACCAATCGAAGAGCTTGGTACTTAAGCAGCCTTTATGGCTCACCTCCTCTGTTATGGATTTCTACCTGGTGCCCAGCTTCCATTCACTTGGTTAAGCTTAACAAAAGTTAGTTTTAAAGCGCTAAAACGAAACGTGGATTTTTAACTTCAATGTGGCACGTCAGATTCGGGCATAACTCTGGGCCGGGTTTGGGGTGTTACAATAAGTGGACAGTTTTTACAAGCTTTATCCACCTTTACACATTGAACCAAAGGATTTGAAACTTCCACCACAAATTTAGTGAATTCAATAGGTAAATTTTTAACATCTACTAAATTTGTGCATATATACGAGTGTGTGGAACCAGAATCAATTAATGCAATAATATCAGTATCTAATAAAGAAAAAGTACTAGTAATGACATCGGTGCTAAAGTATCTTCTTGGGCTCGTATGGCATATGTTCTTGCAAGAGCTCGGGCCTCAAATTTAGCATTTGAATCTTTTGTAGCGCTTCGGCTACCACTAACATTTCCGGGGTGTCTAGGTGGCCTGGCCCTTGAAGCAGTGCTACTTAGTTTTGAAGTCTGTTCAGCATCTCTTTCTACTATTTCTGGACAATCTTTCAAGAAATGATCAAATGAACCACATTTGTAACATGCACTGGTTTTCATTGGACATTCCCTATGATGAAATTTGTTACAATGTTTACATTTTAGCTTCAGATTTCCCACACTTCCAACACTAGTCACTAACAGTGACGAAGACTTGGGATCAAAGCATTGAAAACCCGCTCTTTACCGGAATACCCAGCTGAAGTAGTAAATCTTTCTTGATACCTCTTTGATTTCTTTGAAGAAAATGATTGAGACCTACCAATAGGTCTTTTCCCAGAGGATCGGGCTTCTCTGTTTGCCTTCTTTTTTCTTTACTTAGCTCTTCAGCTTTCTTTGCACGATCAACAAGTGCTGCAAACTCTCTTATTTCCAAAATACCAATCAGTAATTCTATAATTTCTTTTAATCCTTCCTCAAAACGTTTACACATTTCTGTCTCTATTTGGACCCATTCACTAGCATATTGGCTTAACCGAACAAACTCCCTTTCATATTCCGCAACGGACCTGTTCCCTTGCTTTAATTCTATAAATTCTTTCTTTTTCTGATCTAAGAATCTTTGATTAATATATTTTTTTCTGAACTCAGATTGAAAGAATTCCCAAGTAATATTTTCTTTTGGAACCACTGAACTTACTGTTTTCCACATAAGCCGTGTCCTTTAACAAAGATACATCACATTTCAAGCATTCAGCTGGAGTACATGATTATTCGTCCAACACTCGGGTAGTATTTTCCACCCAGAATTCAGCTTTTTCTGGATCATCTTCGATTGTAGCTCTAAATTCCTCAGCCTCATATTTTCTGAGTTTATCCACTGGAGCCTTACCAATTCTAACAATTTCAGTACCCAATGGTCTTTCAAGAATAGTCTGAGCATTTGGTGGGGGAGGTTGTGGTTGGAAAGCAACAGAATTTCATCTTAAGTATTCAACAAACTATTTATCCAACATTTCAAAGAAAGCCTCTTTAGTATATTCACTTCGGCCCTCTGATTCAGACCTTCTACTAGTACTACTACCATTTATAGCTCGTCGTACGGAAGCTTGAGAAGCACTCTCAGCTTCCTCAGATTCTGCTCTTGCCCGATTGGAAGAAATTTACTATATGAAAAACACATTTAAACTGGTCAGGAGATATCACACTATCATCAATAATATAATGGCATGTATAGTCAAATTCACACTTGCTATGTTAGTCCGAGAATCTGCTAAACCGTAGCTCTGATACCAATAAATGTAAAACCCCTAACCCGTATCCATCATCAAAATAGGGTTACGAGGCATTATCAGATTTATACACTAACATTTATACAAAACCAAGTTATAAATATGCATTTTAAATCAATTCTTTTCAAATATTCAACTTAAAGTCCCTAATATGGGCTTACGGGGCCCAATACATGCTTTGGAAATAGTACGGGACTAAACCGACAACTTTGAAAAATTTTCCTTGAAGATAGGGGCACACGCCCGTATGGCCTGGGACATGGCCGTGTGGCTAGCCCTTGGGGATCCCATGGTCGTGTGGCCAGCTCGTGTGGAATTCTGACTTACAATTTCTTAAGTATCAAAGGGGAACACGGCCTGGGCACACGCCCATGTGGCTAGGCCATGTGGTACACTGATTTTTTACCATTTTAAGCCATTTCTACACGGTTTTCACACACGGTCATACTTGAAACCCGTGTCTTTTACACAACCAAGATACACGACAGTGTCTTCTACCCGTGTACTATTCTGACTTCATATTTAAAGATGCAGGGGACACACAGTCATTTCACACGCCCGTGGCTAGCCGTGTGTCACACACGATCTAGACATACGCTAGTGTGTCTTACCCGTGTGGATGAAAAAAGGCCATTTCCTAGCCCTATTTCTCACCCAAGCTTAACCATTTTCCTGCATGAAAACTTATAAATATATACCACCCATTTCAACCAATTTCTATCATTCAATCTAACATTTCCAACTTTTAAACATACTTTAAAGCTTACCCTTACATTGGTTTGTAAATCAAGTTTTACGATAGGTGATTTGTATCTTGTTGAACATGAACATACCACATTACCACAAAATACATATTACTAGCCATTCCAAAGGCTAGATTGTGAACAAATATGTTACTACACCATTTGGCCTTAATAGCCTACACATGCCATTATACTAAAATGAGTTTATCGTTTATACCAAAATTAAGGAGTTGATAGTGTGATGATAGCTCCGACCCAATCCAACCTTCATGAGCTTCGAGCACTATAGAGGAAAAAAAAACCTAGTAAGCACTAATGCATAGTAAGTTCATATAACCAAACTACACTTACCACTCATATATAACAAGTAAATCACACATAAAGCAATTTATCCATAAATTTAGCAAACTAGCAAATATGACCTATACACAATCATTCAACCAAAATTGGTTAGTACAAAAACTTTATTATGCATAGATGAGCTCATCATGTCATTACCTCTTATTTCACTTGTTAATACATTTCCGTTGAATTTTTGAATTTTCGATGGACTTTTCCTTTTCTAGTTGTACATCGAGGTGCACATTCCCTTTCCAAGTGGTACACATGAAGTGTACATAGCCTTTTCAATTTGTACACTCAAAGTGCACATAACCTTTTCAAGTGTACACATATAGTGTACCTTTCCTTTTCAAGTATACACATATAGTGTACCTTTCCTTTTCAAGTGGTATACACAAAGTATCCTTTTCCTTTTCATATGGTATACACAAAGTATACCTTTCCTTTTCATATGGTATACACAAAGTGTACATAACCTTTTCAAGTTGTACCATTTGGGTACATAAATCCTTTACCACAACATATGCAGGATCTCATATACATGGTAACCACCTGTCCAATCGGAAATCAATATTCAAACGGATTCATGTAATATTTCATCATTTACATGTGAAACACAAATCAAGATTGATTTATTACATGTACATACCAATTACAAATCATAATGCACAATATTCAACAATCAATTCAACACATTTACATGCTTAATTTAGTTATACGAACTTACCTCGACAATTGATCGTATCTACTAATCCGAAACTTTTTCTTTCCCTTGATTTTTTTCTTTGTTCGACACTTTTGGATCTATATAAATAAATTTAATCATCAATTCTATGATTTTTACATTCAATCAAGCCCACTTCACATTTTAGGCAAAAATACCATTTTGCCCCTATACTTTTGATTAATTTCAATTTCGTCCTTAGGCTCGAAAATTGAAATTCATGCAATTTACTTCTTATTCCAAACTTATTCAAAATTTCAATATAACTTTTACAGCACATGTATTTCATAATTTTTAGATTTTTTTTAAGAATTTCACTACTTTGCAATTTAGTCCCTACACTTGTTTTCACTAAAAATCACATTGTAAAAGTGATTTATCTATCAATAATCTTTCATTTTCTATCAAAACCTTTCAATTTACAGCATATTCATCCATGGGTAATTTTATAAACTTTGATTTTCTTTCAATTTAATCACCCAAATAAAGAAATGAAGCTTTCTCGATCTCAAAAATATAAAAATCACTAAAAATGGGACATAGAACTTATCAAATCAAGCTTGAGAAATTTATTTTCTCTCTCCTAGGGTTCCATGTATTTTATGAAGAAGAAGATGATATAAAATGGATTTAATTATATTTAATCATTAATCTTTTTCAATTTTTCCATGGATGACTCATTAAAAATATCTACATGTTTTTCATCAATGGTCTAATTGCCATATAAAGACTTCTCATTTTTAATTTTATAGCTATTTAATCCTTATAACTACTAGAATTCAACTTTGACATTTTATTCAATTTAGTTCTTTTTTCAATTAGACACATAATTGATAAAAATTTTCGACAAAAATTTTCATGCAATATTCCTATCTTAATACCTATCATTTTATGAAATTTAAATAATTTCATTTTTCAGACTCGGATTTTTGGTCCCGAAACCACTATTCCAATTTCACTGAAATTGGGCTATTACATGGGTTGTGTTTTGATAAGGAAGGCAGAGTTATAGCTTATGCCTCGAGACAATTAAAGTCACATGAAAGAAACTATCTGACACACGACTTAGAATTGGCAGCTATTGTTTTCGCATTGAAAATATGGCGCCACTATCTGTTCGGTGAGAAATGTCATGTTTATTCTGATCACAAAAGCCTGAAATACTTGATGACTCAGAAAGATCTGAATTCGAGACAACGCCGGTGGTTTGAATTGCTAAAAGACTACGAGCTTATGATTGACTATCACCCGGGAAAGGCTAATGTTGTTGCTGATGCTTTTAGCCAAAAATCATTGTTTGCTTTGCATGCAATGAATGCACATATGGCTATGTCTAATGACGGTTCGATAATAGCTGAATTGAAAGCAAGACTATTATTTGTTCAACAAATTTTGATGCCCAGATGGTTGATAATGAGTTGATAGCGAAACAATGTGATTCAAATGTTGATTTAAAGTTTCGAGTTGATGTTGATGATTGTTTGATATTCAAAAACCGAATATGCGTTCTGAGGAATTCAGAATTGATTCAAATAATTTTGATTGAAGCTCACAACAGTCGGCTATGTGTTCACCCAGGTAGTACAAAGATGTATAATAATCTGAAACAGCTTTATTGGTGGCATGGTATGAAACGAGACATCTCTGACTTTGTTTCGAAATGCTTAATCTGTCAACAAGTAAAACCGAACATCAGGTACCTTTTGGATTACTTCAGCCGATCATGATACCTGAGTGGAAATGGGACAGAGTTACTATGGATTTTGTATCTGGTTAACCGTTGACACCGAGTAAGAAAGATGCAATCTGGGTTATTGTGGATAGGTTGACTAAATCGGTTCATTTTGTTCTAATACATACAAATTATTCGCTTGATAAGCTAGCTAAATTGTATGTTTCTTAGATTGTGAGATTACATGGGGTACCTATTTCTATTGTTTCGGATAGAGATCCAAGGTTTACATCACAGTTTTGGAAGAAACTGCTCACTAGGTACGAAATTACATTTCAGCACTACTTTCAATCCACAAACAGATGGTCAATCTGAGCAAATCATTCAAATACTTGAGGATATGTTGAAATGTTGCATTCTCGAGTTCGAAGGTACGTGGGAACGATACCTACCTCTAATTGAATTTGCATATAATAACAGCTTTCAATCGAGTATCAAAATGCCACCTTATGAGGCTTTGTACGATTGTAAATGTTGTACATTGTTGTACTAGATTGAGCTCAGTGAAAATAAGATACACGGGGTCGATTTGATTAGAGAAACTGAACAGAAAGTGAAAGTTATCTGTGAAAGTTTGAAAGCAGCATCAGACCGTCAAAAATCATATGCGGACTTGAAATGTAAGATATAGAGTTTCAGATTGGAGATAAGTTTTCTTAAAAGTCTCACCGTGGAAGAAAATACTCGATTCGGTCGTAAAGGCAAATTGAGTCCAAGATTTATTGGGCAGTATGAGATTATAGAACGTATCGGGCTAGTTGCTTATAGAATGTTGTTGCCACCTGAGCTAGAAAAGATCCATAATGTATTCCATATTTTGATGCTTCGTAGATATCAATCTGATCCTTTACATGTGATTAATCCGTGTGAGCTTGAGATTAAGCCCGATATGACATACGAAGAAGAACCAACTCGTATTCTAGCTCGTGAAATTAAAGAGTTACGAAATAAGAAAATTCTATTGGTTAAAGTACTGTGGCATAAACACGAAGTTGAGGAAGCAACATGGGAGCCAGAAGATGCAATGAGAGAACGCTATCCAAACTTATTCACCGGTAAGATTTTCGGGGATGAAAATCCCTAAGGGGGGAGAGTTGTAACAGCTCAATTTAAACCCTAACCGGAATGGTGGTTTCGGGACCATGAATTTGAGTTAAAAAATATTTAAAAATTAAATTCTATGATTATTTTGTCTGAATTTATATCTGTGAAATTCTCGTGCTTTAATTTTATCATTTGAGTGTTCGATTAAATAAAAGGGCTTAATCGCGTAAAATGAAAATTAGGTGGTAACTTGAATAAGAGTCGAATTGTTAATGGTTTTCTAACTTGGAGTATTTATGTTGTAAATATTCGATTAGCATATTTTTTGGACGGTAATAGACATATGTTATATGATTTTATTATTATTTCATTAAGGTTAATTAGGTAAATTAGTTAATAAGTTAAAATATGTTATTATATCATAAACTAAGCCATGTTTTCCTTTATTCATTCTCTTTAACCGAAACTAAACAAAAGAATAAAGAAATATCAAATCTAGGGTTTGGCACTTATTTAAGCTCATTCAAGGTTCGTTTTTGTTCGGTTTTTGATAATTTCTACTTTTTTGAGATCGTTGCTTCGAGTACTACAAAACCCATGCTTGAATTTTTTTATTTTGATGAATATTTTGAGTTGTGCCATTGTTGAGAGCTTGTGAGTTTTGTTGTTTGATGATGAAATATGGAAGATATGTTTTAGATTAACATGTTTTGTATTGAAGTTTTTGATGATTTTGAGTAATTAGGACTAAATTGCAAATATAATAATTTGAGGGACTAAAATGTGAAATAAATGAATTATATGGGCTTGTATGGATATGGATAATATTCGGCCTAGGAGAAATTTTGTGTATTTTGTGTGTTATGCAATAGGGACTAAATTGTAAAAATTATAAATGTCAGGGGTAAAATGGTAATTTTCCCATTTATGTGTTTTTGGACTAAATTGAATGAAAATATGTTTGACTGAGCTTAATTTGAATATATCTAGATCAAAAACCAAATAAATCAGATTTGGATCAGGGAAAAACGAAAGTTGTCGACTAGCCGCTTCGTTCCGTTTTATATCACCCGAGGTAAGTTTATAATCAAATAGACATGTTTAATAGTAGTTAAATGTTAAATATATATATTGTTATGAAATGTTAGAATTTATATTTGTTATGGAAGAATATGAAAAGGCTTGGTTATTACATTTTTGAATTCGTTTCGACCGAGTTAAGACATCCGAAAGCCCCGTATGAACCGTAGGAATAGTTAGGATACATATGTCATGTCATAGGATTCCGACTTATGTGTGTGAGTAAGACCATGGCATCGATATGTGATTCAGATATATGTGTGCGAGTAAGACCCTGTCTGGGACAGCGACAACGATATGTGATTACATGTAAGACCACGTCTGGGACGTTGGCATTGTATGATGTGTGTGATTATCCAAGTGTCCTATCCAATTCCGAATGGTTCATCGGGCAATGATAAGTTTTGATAAAATGTATAAACGAGTTGAATGATCAGGTATGAATTAGCTTAATATATAATTGAAATAAGGTAATTAAGTTTGTTTGATATTGGTTATCAATCATGTATGAAGTTGTGACAGCCTTAAAATGACCCTAGTCGGAATGTGGTTTCGGGACCACAAAACCGAGGCATAAAAATAAGTTGATATTTATTTTGATGCCTATAATATGTGTTAACTCATGTGTGACATTTTTTATGCTTTAATTTAGAGTTATAAATGTGAATTTCACTAGAAAGGACCTAGTAGTAAACCTTAAAAGTATGAGGGGGAAATGTGTAATGACTAGTTGATCATGCATGCAAAAATGAGGGGTTTGCATGTCAATTTCCCCATTTATTAGCTAATGGCCAGCCATGACAAGGGTTTATGGGCTAAACATGTCATGAAACATGTTTTGTTGGTACATTAGGGAGAAACAATAAACAAATAAGTATGGGTGATAAAGAAAGAAAAAAAAATGTGTGTGTGTGTGAGTGAAACCCCCTTGCCGTGTATTGAGGAAAAGAGAAGAAAAAAAAATTTGTTCATCCATTTTTTCTCCCTTGACCGAAAATACTAGAGGAAGGAAGGAATTTTGCTTCATGTTTGTTTTGGAAGAGGATTAGGAAGAGGTTGGCTATACTTGCATCAAGATTAAGGTATGTTTGAGGTTGTGCCATGAGATTCATGCATGTTTTAGTTGCTAGCTTGATGTTCTTGTTAGCCCATGGTTCAAATCTTTGCTATGTCATGGGAATGAAATTCGCCAAAGTGAATATGGTGTTAATGCCATTGCATGCTAAATATCAAGCTTGATAATGATACATGTGATGGAGGATTGAGGATTCTTAGATTTTCTTTTAGCATTTTTGAATGAGATACTAAGTTCTTTGTTTAACCATGACCAAATTGAAACGGTATGGTGTTGTGGTATTCGGCCATGGTATATCCATAAGTATGATTCATGCATGTTGCATGGTAAGTAAGATTTAAGCTTTGGATATGTGTATATATTTAGATATAAGCCACTTGAGAATTCGGCCCTTGCACCTACATGAATATATGTTTGCACATGATGTATTAGTATGACATATATACTATTTCAAGTGTATATTTGCTTGTGATGATGTTTCGGTTATGAAGTAAATGAGAGAGGTGTATTGAGCTACGATATGTAATGCGTTAGTTAGTAAAATGTATGCTGTTTTTGTGTGATATTAAGTGTACAATTGGCCTCAACATGGGCATGCATATTCGACCACATGAAGGGAAATTGGTGTGCATGCATTCGGTTAGAGGCAAGCATATTGATGCCTATTCTTGGCTTAGAAAATTGCTAAGAGGAATATTAACTAATGTGTTGAGTTCGATTCATGATTTCGTACACATGCGACTTTGATGCCTAATGAGTATATATATTGACTAAGTACCTTGAATTCCTCTTCGATGCTCAAATGATTAAATCGATTTATTTGTCAAATTAAGCTCAAGAGCAAAGGGAGCTAAATCCGATAAAGGGAAGGAAAAAGTAGTCGAGTAGTCATTAAATCGCCGACAACATCCAAGGTAAGTCTTGAGTAATGACCCTAGTTGAATTATATTGAAATCATGCTCCTTGTGTGTGTGGCTATTGAGCCGGAATTGTAAAGGTTTGATAAATATTTTGTGTTAGAGCCTTAGTAACGAAAATGAATTATGGATGTGTCTTGATTATTGATATATGTGTAAACGAACATTGGAATGATGTCCGGCTAAGTCCCAAGGCAATTATGCTAGTAATTATATCCGGCTAAGACCAAGGCATTCGTGCGAAGTTGTTATATCCAGCCAAGACCAAGGCATTCGTATGAAGTTGTTATATCCGGCTAAGACCAAGGCATTCGTAAGTTACCAAATCCGGGTTAAGACCAAGGCAATCGTATGAATCACTATAACTGGCTAGGTCCCAAGACAATCGAGCGAAGTCGCTATATCTCGTTAAATCTCAAGGTACGTGATTCGAAGTGAGCAATCTTGCTGTAAAAATTTCAGTTTATACACTTGTGAAAATTCCAGCAATGAGGTATGTTTGTATGTGCTTGAATTAGTTGAGTCCTTACAAGTAAGTATGCGCCAGTTGATAAACGAGCTACCGCCTTTGGCTAAGTTGTTCTTTTGTGTATGAACATAAGGGTCGGTAATGTGAAATAAGTATGATTATGGGAATGTGTATTAATAAAGTGATTCATTTAGCCATGTGAATGTAATACTTTAGTCAAAGCTGATTTCATTGCTTGAGACTTACTAAGCATTAAAATGCTTACCCCGTTGCTTTGGCTCTCTGCTTTATAGGTTTCGCTCGTTAGCTATCGGATTCGGGATCAAAGAAGTCAAGTCATCCACACTATCAAAGCCCCCATTTTGGTACAACTTTGGTTGAACTTTGAAATGGCATGTATAGGACTACCCTTTTGTTGTAGGTCATGTACCTTTCGGTTTGTGTAAACTTGGATAGCCATGCGAAAATGGCTTATATAATGCTTTTAGCATAGTACTATAATCGTTTGTATGTTGATCATTATGAGGTATGGAATTGTTTTGAAACGATTAGCCATTGGAATGGTTAATCATGATCACACTTTGTGCTATGTATGCAAAAAGGGCCAATTGAATCATGGAAAGTATGAAATAGGTAAAGCCTACTATAAAGGCAGATGCTGACAGCAGCAGTGATGTGGATGTGAAAAATCACTAAAAATAGTAGGAATGGTATTAAATAGTGAATAAATTATGTAAATGAACCTTGATGAATCTACTTTTATATGGAAGAAACGAAATGGTCATATGAGTTATATGTTAAGAGATATTAAAGTTCTTGTGAAACAGGGCCAGAACGGTTTATGGATCCCCTATTCCGACTTTGGAAAATCATTTTAAATTAACCAGAGATAATTAGGAGTTATTCCATATATGTGTAGATTCCTCTCTGAGTCTAGTTTCTATAGAAACAAACGGCATCAGTATTGAAGCCCTGTACAGGGAGATATCCAATTCGTAACACACGAAGGTCAGTGTAGTTGATCCCTGCAACAGGGGAGACTTTAACTAATAAACTGTACTAATTGGATTGACCAAAAATTCTAGAAAAAAATCTGTAGATGGAAAAATGAGTCTAGTTTCAGGGAAAAATTACGAAACAAATTTTCGAGCTTTGAAACTCAAGATATGATTTTTAAGGCGTCACTGATGCAGTAACCAGCTTGTCTGGAAATTTCTAAATGGACTGTGAAGATAGTTAAACTAAGTTTGTGTGCACCTTGTGTTCGATTCCTAATGACTCTGCACGGGTGTTACAATTTTATTGGTATCGAGCTACGGTTTAGTCGGTTTTAGGACTACCGTAATGTGTTTGGGTCTAGCTATACATGCCATTTTCTCGTGATTATTTGATAGTGTGGTGATTTCGACGCTTGAATTTGTGTTTATTTATAGTAATGGATCCCGATCCCAACCGAAAGCGATAGCGATGATGTGGAGAGTGTGGCGCTGCTCCTGCACAAGGGACAGACCGGCGGACTCTCAACCTGTTGCTAGTAATCCGAATGATGAGGCTAGGCAAGCCTTTTATAGCGTGATGAATGATTGGTTCAACCAATACATTCGAACTAATACGACTGCTCCACAACCTCCATTCTCAACAAACACAGCCCAAGACCGCAATGCCTCCAGAATCGACCAAATAAGGTCGAATAAACCCCAGTTGATAGAATCCAAAACATGGGGCTACTGAATTTAAAGCTACGGATAGCGACGATGCCGAACAAGCTGAATTTTGGTTGGACAACACTATCCAGGTACTCAATGAGCTATCTTGTACACCGATGAATGCCTAAAGTGTGCTATCTCTTTGCTACGTGATTCGCCTACTATTGGTGGAGCACTCGACTTCACAGCCCCGAGAGCAAGTAATTGGGAGTTTTTCCAAACCGAGTTTCGGAAAAAGTATATCATCGAGATTTGTTGATCAAAATGGAAGGAATTTCTTGAGCTTAAGCAAGGTTCTATGTCGCCATCGATTCACGAGCGAAAATTTGTTAGACTTAGTAGATACGCCGAAATGTGTTTCGTCCGAGGTCGTCATGTGTAAACGCTTCGAGGATGGGCTGAATGAAGACATAAAATGTTCGTTGGCATTCTTGAAATACGAGAGTTCGTAGTACTTGTTGAGCGAGCTTGTAAAGTCAAGAGCTTAGAAAAGAAAAACAAAAGTTGATGTGGGAACCGGAGAGTTCAAAAAGATCCTCGAAAGTCTCTTCAACATGCATCAAGAAATTTAGAGATGATGTGGGCGGTCTAGAGGCGCTTGGCCTTTTAGAAGAGATCGTGATCGACCCCTATGGGTACACGAGGCACTTGATGCCGCCAAAGGTTGGGAATGAACGCCGAGACGTAACGGAGTGTCGACATTGTGGCAAATGGCATTCGAAGTCTGAGGTTCCGTGACCGCTCTGTTACAAGTGCGGATCGGTCGACCACTTTATTAAAGATTGCCCGAGGTTGTCTCGAGCAGAATACAAATCGAGTGGGAAACCGGGTGCTACCACTGTTCGAGGTAGACCATCTGGAAATACGGGCAATGCTAGTGGTGGTTTGAGAGGATCTAGAGATGTTACGACCAGATCCGAGGCTTGCGCTCCTGCTAGGGCTTATGCTATACGCGCACGTGAGGATGCTTCCTCGCCAGATGTTATTACCAGTACTTTCACTCTCTTTGATACTAATGTGATTGCTTTGATTGACCCTGGTTCTACTCATTCTTATATATGCGAAACCTTAGCATCCAAAGAAGACTTTACCTATTGAGTCTCATCGAGTTTATAATTCGGTGTCAAATCCTTTGGGTCGTTACGTCTGGTCGACAAAGTGTGTAAGAAATGTCCCTAGTAATTCGAGGTTCTTGTTTTCCGGCGGACTTGATGCTTTTGCCGTTCGATGAATTTGATGTTATTCTTGGGTTAGATTGGTTGACCACGCATGATGCGGTTGTGAATTGTAAAAGCAAGACTATTGAATTGAGGTGCACAAATAACGAGACGATCCGAGTTGAACCTACGGACTTGAAGGGGTTGCCAGCTGTAATATCATCAATGTTGGCCCAGAAGTATGTAAGAAAGGGGTGCGAAGCATACCTTGCGTATGTACTTGATGATAAGGAGCTAGAAATAAAATCCGAATCAGCACGGTGGTTTGTGAATACCGGATGTTTTTCCCAAGAATTACCGGTTTGCCACTGCTCGGAGATAGAGTTTGGCATTGAGCTTGTACCGACCACACCGATTTTGATAGCTCCGTGTCGGATGGCACCAACGGAATTAAAGGAGTTGAAAGCTCGATTGCAAGAGTTGGTGGATAGAGGCTTTGCTCGCCCGAGTTTTTCACCTTGGGGTGCACCAAAGTTGTTTGTGAAAAGAAGGACGGAACCATGAGGTTGTGCATCGACTATCGTCGACTTAATAAAGTGACAATAAAGAACAAGTATCCGCTTATCACAGATCGATGATTTGTTCGACCAACCGAAGGAGCCTCGGTGTTCTCAAAAATAGATTTGAGATCGGGCTATTATCGCCATAATCCGAGATTCGGACATACCCAAAACCGCCTTGAGCGAGATATGGTCACTACGAAGTTCTTAGTGATGCCGTTTGGGCTCACTAATTCCGTGGCATTTATGGATTTGATGAATCGGATCTTGCACCATATTTGGATCGGTTCAGTAGTTGTGTTCATTGGCGACATCTTGGTCTATTCAAGAGACGAGACCGAACATGCGAGCACCGAGATTAGTGTTGCAAATTTTACGGATAGCGGTTATATGCTAAGTTTAGCAAGTGTGAGTTCGTTAAGAGAGGTTAGCTTCTTGGGTCATGTGGTATCTCGACGGTATTCGAGTCGACCCGAGTAAAATTTCAACCATACTTAATTGGAAACCTCCAAAAATATTACCGAGGTTCGAGCTTTTGGGACTTTCCTACACTACCGACGGTTTGTAAAGGATTCTTGATGATAGCCACACCCATGACAAAACCGCTTGTAAGGATGTCAAGTTTGAATGGACGGAAAAGTGTCGAAAAGTTTCGATCAATTGAAAACTCATTTGACTAAGCTCCAGCTTTTAGTGCAGGCCGAATCGGCAAAGAGTTTGTCATTTATAGTGACGCCTCCCTACTTGGGTTAGGTTGCGTATTGATGCAAGAAGGTCGAGTTGTGGCCTACGCGTCGAGACAATTAAAGCCACATGAGAAAAATTATCCGACCCATGATCTCGAATTTGCTGCCATCGTATTCGCCTTAAAGATATGGCGACATTACTTATTTGGTGAGAAGTGCCATGTGTATTCGGATCACAAAAGTCTCAAATATTTGATGACTCAAAGAGACTTAAATCTGCGACAAAGACGTTGGCTCAAGTTGTTAAAAGATTATGAGCTCGTCATTGATTATCACCCGAGAAAGGCTAATGTGGTTGCGGACGCCTTAAGCCGGAAATCACTGTTTGCTTTACGAGTGATGAATGTACACTTGTCTATCCTACCTGACAATGTGTTAGTAGTCGAATTAAAGGCCAAACCATTGTTGACACATCAAATTCGTGAAGCTCAGAAAGTTGATGATGAGTTGCTTGCAAAACGGGCTGAGTGTGTTCCGAACAAGGAATCAGAGTTTCAAATTGATGATGACGATTGTTTGAGGTTCGAAGTCGTCTGTGTTCCAAAGAATTGAACTTATTTCGATAATTCTGAACGAAGCCCATTGTAGCCGAATGGCAATCCACCGAAGTACGAAGATGTACAACGATTTGAAACGTCGGTTTTGGTGGCATGGTATGAAACGAGACATCTCCGACTTTGTTTGAGATGTTTAATATGTCAACAAGTGAAAGCGGAACATCAAGTGCCTTCGAGATTACTTCACCGATTACGATACCCGAGTGGAAATGGGATCGAGTCACAATGGACTTTGTGTCCGGACCGCCATTGTCGCAAGTAAGAAGGACGCGATTTGGGTTGTTGTTGTTAGACCGACTAAGTCGGCTCACTTTATCCTGTCGTCACGGATTTTCATTGGATAAACTAGCTGAATTATACGTTTCTCAGACAGTGAGATTACACGGGTACCGATTTACTTGTGTCGGATAGAGATCCGAGATTCACCTCGCGATTTTGGAAGAAATTGCAAGAAGCTTTGGGTACCAAGTTGCATTTCAAGACCGCTTTCACCCCCAAACCGATGGTCAATCCGAACGGATAATTCAGATACTTGAGGATATGTTGAGATGTTGCATCCTCGAGTTCAGTGGTTCATGGGAATGGTACTTACCTTTGATTGAATTCGCTTACAACAATAGTTTTCAATCAAGTATTAAGATGGCGCCTTACGAGGCCTTATACGGGCGTAGATGCCGTACACCATTTTTTTGGACCGAGCTCGGTAAGAACAAAATTTTTGGAGTGGATTTGATTAAAGATGCTGAATGTAAAGTAGAAGTAATCCGTGAAAATCAAGATAGCCTCCGATCGTCGAAGTCGACGCGGATCTCAAACGAAAAGACATTGAGTATCAAGTGGGAGATAAAGTGTTTCTTAAAGTTTCGCTTTGGAAAAAGATACTCGATTTGGCCAGAAAGGCAAATTGAGCCCGAGGTTCATCGGGCCATATGAGATATCCGAACGAGTCGGTCCATTTATGTATCGTTTGATTTTGCCCCCTGAACTTGAAAAGATTCACGACGTCTTTCATGTTTCGATGCTTCGGCGCTATAGATCTGATCCGTCGCACGTAATTAGTCCATCAGAGGTTGAAATTCAATCCGATATGAGTTATGAAGAAGAACCGATTCATATCCTAGCTCGTGAAGTGAAGGAGTTGCGAAACAAAAGGGTTCTGTTAGTAAAAGTGTTATGGCTCAAACACGGGATGGAAGAAGCTACTTGGGAACCCGAGAACTCTATGAAAGAGCGTTACCCAAACCTATTTACTGGTAAGATTTTCGGGGACGAAAATTTCTTAAGTGGGGGAGAGTTGTGACAGCCTTAAAACGACCCTAGTCGGAATGTGGTTTCGGGACCACAAAATCGAGGCATAAAAATAATTTGATATTTATTTTGATGCCTATAATATGTGTTAACTCATGTGTGACATTTTTGATGCTTTAATTTAGAGTTATAAATGTGAATTTCACTAGAAAGGACCTAGTAGTAAACCTTAAAAGTATGAGGGGAAATGTATAATGACAAGTTGATCATGCATGCAAAAATGAGGGGTTTGCATGTCAATTTCCCCATTTATTAGCTAATGGCCTACCATGACAAGGGTGTATGGGCTAAACATGTCATGAAACATGTTTTGTTGGTGCATTAGGGAGAAACAATAAACAAATAAGTATGGGTGATAAAGAAAGAAAAAAAATGTGTGTGTGTGTGTGAAACCCCTTGCAGTGTATTGAGGAAAAGAGAAGAAAAAATTTGTTCATCCATTTTTTCTCCCTTGACCGAAAATACTAGAGGAAGGAAGGAATTTTGCTTCATGTTTGTTTTGGAAGAGGATTAGGAAGAGGTTGGCTATACTTGCATCAAGATTAAGGTATGTTTGAGGTTGTGCCATGAGATTCATGCATGTTTTTAGTTGCTAGCTTGATGTTCTTGTTAGCCCATGGTTCAAATCTTTGCTATGTCATGGGAATGAAATTCGGCCAAAGTGAATATGGTGTTAATGCCATTGCATGCTAAATATCAAGCTTGATAATGATACATGTGATGGAGGATTGAGGATTCTTAGATTTTCTTTTAGCATTTTTGAATGAGATACTAAGTTCTTTGTTTAACCATGACCAAATTGAAACGGTATGGTGTTGTGGTATTCGGCCATGGTATATCCATAAGTATGATTCATGCATGTTGCATGGCTTATTTGTGCATGTTGACACAAAGGTGGACTTGCATGTCAAAATTGCCCAAATTATTCTATAGTGGCCAGCCAAGATGGATGTGATGGGCAAAGGAAAACATGTTTCCAACATGTTGGGTTAGTGAGGCATGTTGGGAGCAATTAAATAATGTGTTAGCATTAAAGAAAAGGTTGACAAAAAAAAAATGGATGGATGCCCCCTTGTTGCCGTGAGTAGAGGAAAAGAAAGGAGAAAATTTGTTCATCCATTCTCAATTCTTTGGCTGAAAATACTAAGGGAAAAAGGAGGATTTTTGCTCCATTTTGGTTTAGAAGAGATCTAGAAGGAGATTTGGCTATACTTGCATCAAGATTAAGGTATGTATGAGGTTGTGTCATGAGATTCATGCATGTTTTAGTTGCTAACTTGATGTTCATGTTAGCCATGGTTCAAATCCTTGTTATGCCATGGAAATGGTATTTGGCCAAGGTTGATATTGTGTTAAAGCCATTGCATGCTAAATATGAAGCTTGTTGATGATGCATGTAGTGATGGATTGACTACTCTTGAATTTTCTCTTAGCATTCTTGAGAAAGACATGGAGTTCTATGTTTAACCATGACCGAAAATTGAAAGGGGATGGTGTGTGATGTATTCGCCATGGTATGCTCATAAGTGCGATTTTTGCTTGTTGCATGATAGGTAAAATTTGTGTTTGATATATGTTTATATGTGATGATGTTTCGGTTTTGAAGTATAAAATTGGCTAACATGGACATGCATATTCGCCACAATAGGGGAATTGTTGTGCATGCATTCGGTTAGAGGCAAGCATAATGATGCCTATTCTTGAATTAGGTAATCGGCTACCTTGATGTGAGCTAAGGCCGAATGTGTGCGAAATTAAAGAAAATTGACTAAAGTGCTTAGTTATGTGATGTTGGGTCAATGATATGTGTATTCGCCAAGGCTAGCAAGTGAGACTTTAATAAGTTGAAATTGTTTGAATTAGCTCAAGAGCTTAGAGGGCCACAATTGGATAAAGGAAAGGAAAAGTGATCGAATAGCCGTTGAAGCCATTCGACAACATCCGAGGTAAGTCTTGAGTAATGACCCTACTTGAATTATGTGAAATGAAATATGGATGTGTAATGATTATTGACATATGTGTGTATGAGTATTTGAATGGTACCCGGCTAAGTCCCAAGGCAATTATGCTAGTGATATGTTTGTGTTTGAGCCTTAGTAACGAAAATGAAATATGGATGTGTAATGATTATTGATATATGTGTGTATGAGTATTTGAATGGTACCGGGCTAAGTCCCAAGGCAATTATGCTAGTGATATGTTTGTGTTTGAGCCTTAGTAACGAAAATGAAATATGGATGTGTAATGATTATTGATTTATGTGTGCATGAGCAATTGAATGATACCCGGCTAAGTCCCAAGACATTTATGCTAGTAATTATATCCGGGTTAAGACCAAGGCAATTGTGCTAGTGACTATATCCGGGCTAATACCAAGGCATTTGTGCAAGTTGTTATATCCGGCTAATACCAAGGCATTTGTGCAAGTTGTTATATCCGGCTAATACCCAAGGCATTTGTGCAAGTCGTTATATCCGGCTAAGACCCGAGGGCATTCGTGCGTGTGGTTATATCCGGTTGTATTTCGAAGAAGCTTGGGTTGAAGGTGAGCGTTGGTTGCTGTAATAAATCCAATTAGTACGCTCGAAAAGCCCAAAGGATAAGGTATGTTTACATGTGCAATGGAAAAGTCGATACGTTTGAAATAATATTCGTTCAATCGACTAACGAATTTTCAGCTCTTGAAATGGGTTGATATCTTGTGAATGTATATATTGATGAAGTGTGAAGTAGGTACGATTATGTGAATGTGTATTAATAAAGTGATTCATTTGGCTATGTGAATGTAATGCTTTAGTCAAAGCCGATTTCATTACTTGAGACTTACTAAGCATAAAATGCTTACCCGCTGCTTTGGCTCTCTGTTTATAGATTTTGCTCGTTAGCGATCGGATTCGGGATCATCGAAGTTGAAGTCAACCACACTATCAAAGCCCTTTTGGTACTCCTTTAGTTGAATTTTGGATATGGCATGTATAGGACTACCCTTGGTTGTTTTCAAGTATCTTTGTGATGTAAATGTGTGCGGCCATGCGAAAATGGCTCAGTAAAGGTGGAGTATGGCATTAGACCATTCAATTTGTGGTTTGTAATTATATATGGTTTCATGATGTGATTATGGATTGGAATGGGGTGTTAGTCACATGATCAGCCATTGGAATGGCTAAATATGATCATAAGTGGACCTATGTATGACAAGACTATAGTTGGTCCATAGAGACTACAATTTAGGTAAGGCCTACCTTAAAAACAGATGCTGCCAGCTGCAGTGACGTGAATGTGAAAAATCACTAAAAATAGTAGGAATGGTATTAAATAGTGAATAAATTATGTAAACGAACCTTGATGGATCTATTTTCATATGAAAGTAACGAAACAATCATATGATCAGTTTACTAAGACATATTAAAGTTCTCGTGAGACAGGGCCAGAACGGTTTCTGGATCTCCTATCTTGACTTTGAAAATTTACCACAAATTATCCAGAAGGACTTAGAAGTCATGCCTTATATCTACAGATTCCATTTTGAGTCTAGTTTTATTAGAAACAAACGGAATCAGCATTGAAGCCTTGTACAGGGAGATATTCCAGTTGTAACTCGCGAAGGTCAGTGTAGTCGACCCCTGTAACATGGGTGACTTTAACTAATAAACTGTACCAATTGGCCCAACCAAAAATTCTAGAAATAAATCCAGGGATGTATATATGAGTTTAAATTCAGGGAAAATTTACGGAATCAGTTTCCGAGTTTTGTAACTCGAGATATGCCTTTTAAGGCGACAGTGATGCAGTTTTCCAGCTTGCCTGGAAATGTCAAATTGGTCGGTGCTATAAGTGGGTTTGGCTTGTTAACCCCTCGTGTCCGACACCGGCAACGGGCTCGGGTTCGGGGTGTTACAATTTTATTGGTATCAGAGCACGGTTTAGTCGATTCTAGGACTACCGTGATACGTTTGGGTCTAGCTATACATGCCATATAGTGATAAATTGATAGTGTGGTGATTTCTGATATTTTGAATTTGTGTTTAATTATTTGTAATGGATCCCGATCCCAACCGAGCAATAGCGATGATGTGGAGAGTGTGGTGCTGCTCCGCACAAGGGACAAGGTTGGCGGACTCTCAACCTATTGCTAGCAATCCAAATGATGAGGCTAAGCAAGCCTTTTATAGCGT
Source organism: Gossypium arboreum (assembly GCF_025698485.1). NCBI lineage: Eukaryota > Viridiplantae > Streptophyta > Magnoliopsida > Malvales > Malvaceae > Gossypium > Gossypium arboreum. Next base: position 10,212,357 of record NC_069071.1, read on the forward strand.
GATGAATGATTAGTTCAACCAATATATTCGAACTAACACTACTGCTCCACAACCTCCATTCCCGACTAATGCAACCCCGCAGACCTATAATACCTCCGGTAACCGACCAAGTAAGGCCAAGTAAGCCCCAATGATGTAATTCAAAATCATGGGGCTATTGAATTTAAAGTTACGGATGGCGACGATGCCGAGCAAGCTGAATTTTGGTTGGACAACACTATCCGGGTGCTCGATGAGCTATCTTGTACACCGATGAATGCTTAAAGTGTACTATCTCCTTGCTACGCGATTCCGCCTCTTGGTGGAGTACTCGACTTCACAGTGCCTAGAGAGCAAGTAACTTAGGAGTTCTTTCTAACCGAGTTCAAAGAAGTATATCACCAGAGATTTATGGATCAAAATGGAAGGAATTTCTTGAACTTAAACAAGGTTCCATGTCGGTTATCGACTACGAACGAAAATTTGTGAGGCTTAGCGATGCAGCTGAATGCATTTCTTCGAAGTCGTGATGTGTAAACGCTCAAGATGGACCTAATGATGATATAAAGTCAGTATGTTGGCATTTTGGAAATCCGAGAGTTTGTGGCTCTTGTCGAGCGAGCGTGCAAAGCCGAGGAGCTCAGTATGGAGAAAAGAAAAGCTGAAGTGGGAGCAAGGGAGTTTCGTAAGAGGTCTTCGCAGAAGCCCTTCCCACAGTCATCAAAGAAATTTAGAGATGGCTTAGGCCGGTCTTGTGACAGCCTTAAAACGACCCTAGTCGGAATGTGGTTTCGGGACCACAAAATTGAGGCATAAAAATAATTTGATATTTATTTTGATGCCTATAATATGTGTTAACTCATGTGTGACATTTTGATGCTTTAATTTAGAGTTATAAATGTGAATTTCACTAGAAAGGACCTAGTAGAAAACTTTGAAAGTATGATGGGGAAATGTATGATGACTAATTAAAGCATGCATGCAAAACAATGGCCTTGCATGTCAAATACCCCTTTTACAAGTGATGGCCGGCCATGACAAGGAGTATGGGCTAAACATGTCATGAAACATGTTTTGTTGGTGCATTAGGGGAAACAATAAACAAATAAGCATGGGTAGTAAAGAAAGAAAAAAAACGTGTGTGTGAGTGAAACCCCCATTGCAGTACATGGAAGAAAAGAAAAGAAAAAATTTTGCTCATCCATTTCATTATCTCTTGACCGAAAATACTAGAGGGAAGGAGGAATTTTGCTTCATGCTTGGGTTGGAAGAGGATTAGGAAGAGGTTTGGCTATATTTGCATCAAGATTAAGGTATGTTTGATGTTGTGCCATGAGATTCATGCATGTTTTGGTTGCTAACTTGATGTTCTTATTAGCCCATGGTTCAAATCTTTGTTATATCATGGGGATGGTATTTGGCCAAGGTGGATTTTGAGTTAATGCCATTGCATGTTAAATATGAAGCTTGATGATGATACATGTGATGGTGGATTGAGGACTCTTAGATTTTCTTTGAGCATTTTTGAATGATATACTAAGTTCTTTGTGTAATCGTGACCAAAATTATGGTGTTGTGATGTATTTGGCCATGGTACATCCCAAGTGTGATTTATGCTCTTTGCATGGAGGGTAAGATTTGTGTTTCAAATCATGTTCATGTTTAGTTACAATCAACTTGAGATTCGGCTCTAGCATACATATATGTATATATGTTTGAGCATGATGTATTGGTATGACGATATACTATCTTAAGGTATATACTTATTTATGATGATGTTTTGGTTATGAAGGAAATGATAGATGTGTATTGAGTTACAATATGGAAAGGTATTAGTTAGTAATGTATGCTGTTTTTGTGTGGTAATAAGTGCATAAATGGTCTCAACATGGACATGTATATTCGGCCACATGAAGGGAAATTGGTGAGCATGTATTCGGTTAGAGGCAACCATATTGAAGCCTTATCTTGGCTTAGATTGTTGACTAAATGGGTAATAAGTGAGGATGGTTGCCGAATATACAAACATACATATGCATGTGTAATTGAATTATGAATGTTTAGCAAGATAGTTAAACTAGTTGATTTATTGATTAAGCTCAAGGAGTTAAAGAAGGAGAATCAAGCAAGGGAAAGGCGAAGGTCATCGAGTAGCCGACTTGGACTATTTTACCCAACACAAGGTAAGTCATTAAGCATATATTTGATATTGCTTAAATGATTGTAATATCTATGCAATTGTGTTTAATGAGATGAAATATATACAAATGTATGTGTATGAAAAGATGATAATGTTGAACGTAAAAAGATAGTGAAATGTGTAGGAAGTTTGCTTGACACTAAGTGTGCGAGAAATAGATGTGTACGGTGATTTAGATTGGCACCGAGTGTGCGAGCTTGTAATGTACGGCACTAAGTGTGCGAGTTTGGACTATATGGCACTATGTGTGTGGGCTTGAATCATATGGCACTAAGTGTGCGTGATTGAGTATTAAGCACTATGTGTGCGAACTCTACACATATCTCCGATTGAACATTTATATGGAGGCGTGATTTTATCGAGATGAGTATGGACAGCGAAAAGAGTAAGTATCTTGAGTTCATGGCTAATAGATGCTATGTTCATGCTCGGGTGGAGTTGGTAAGATTTAAATTTATGTGATGATTTCAATTGCATTCCGTAAATAAGGTATCGTGGAATAGATGAAAGTTCATTTGATTGCATGATTGTTGCGAAATGAAATGATGTATGGAAATTGCTTCAAATATCCTATTGAACAAAGATATGAAATGTAAATGTATGACTTGGTATGAGATTGATCCGAAGATCTAAGGAACTATGGTATAGTTCGGTATGGTGGAACATTTGGCCTTGTTTCATTATTTCATTTTATGATAATTGTATTAATGGATGGTTGTGGAATGCTTATGACTTACCGAGTTATAAACTCACTCGGTGTTTTCTTGTCACCCATTTTAGGTTCCTTGGGCTCGTCTCCTTTTGGGTGTTCAGAATCACAATCTAAGTCATCACACCATGAGCAATCTTTGGTATTGTCTTCTTAGTCGACTTAGGAGAACATTTGGCATGTATGAGCTATTTTGTTTTGTTAAATTTTGGGTTGTAAACTTTAAGCCATGTGAAAATGGCCTATGTGGTCGTTTGAGTGGGATGCTAGAATCTATAGCCACGAGTCTTAGAAACCTTAATTTTGATAAGGTGGCCATAATTTGTGTCACGTATGATGGATGAGTAGTAAGACTAAGGAAGGATTCATGAAATTGGCATAGTTCATCGCAAAGAATCGCTATTGCAGACAGCAGTGATATGAGATCGAAAAATCACTAAAAATAGTAGAAGTGGAATTACGTACTCGAAGCTTGATGGGTCTATTTTCATATGGATGAAACAAAACGACCATATGAGCTGTATTTTAAGAGATATTAAAGTTCTCGTGAAACAGGGCCAGAACGGTTTCTGGATCCCCTATTCCGACTTTGGAAAATCATTGTAAATTAACCAGAGATAATTAGGAGTCATGCCATATATGTGTAGATTCCTCTCTGAGTCTAGTTTCTATAGAAACAAACGGCATCAGTATTGAAGCCCTGTACAGGAAGATATCCAATTCGTAACGCACAAAGGTCAGTGTAGTCGATCCCTGCAACAGGGGAGACTTTAACTAATAAACTGTACTAATTGGCTCGACAAAAAATTCTAGAAAAAAATCTGTAGATGGACATATGAGTCTAGTTTCAGGGAAAAATTACGAAACTGATTTTCGAGTTGTAAAACTCAAGATATGATTTTTGAAGCGACTAGTACACAGATTGGCAGCTTGTCTAGGAAATTCTCAATAAGTGGTTTGAAGTCTGTTAACACCTCGTGTTCGACTCCGGCGACGGTCTCGGGTTCGGGGTGTTACAGGTCTAGAGACACTTCGGGCTTTTCTAGACGAGACCGTGATCGACCCCCCTATGGGCACGCGAGTCACTTCGATTGCCAGTGTTGGCAATGATCGTCGAGACAGAACGGAGTGCCAATATTGTGGCAAATGGCATTCTGGAAGTTGTAGATTCCGTGACCGCTCCTGTTACAAGTGCGGATCAGTCGATCATTTCATTAAAGATTGCCCGAGCTTATCTGAACAAAACGTAAATCAAAGTGGGAACCCGGGCGCTACCACAATTCGAGGTAGGCCGTTTAGAAACACGGGCAATGCTAGTGGCGGTCAGAGAGGATCTAGAGATGCCACCATCAGATCTGAGGCTCGTGCTCCTGCTAGGACTTATGCCATACGCGCACGTGAGGATGCTGCCTCACCAGATGTTATTACCGGTACTTTCACTCTCTTTGATACTAATGTGATTGCTTTGATTGACCCTGGTTCTACTCACTCTTATATATGCGAAACCTTAACATCCAGTAAGACTTTGCCTATTGAGTCTACTGAGTTCGTAATTCGGGTGTCAAACCCCTTGGGTCATTACGTGCTTGTCAACAAAGTGTGTAAGAAAAGTCCCCTAGTATTCCGAGGTTCTTGTTTTTCGGCGGACTTGATGCTTTTGCCGTTCGACAAATTCGACGTTATTCTTGGTTTGGATTGGTTGACCATGCACGATGCGGTTGTAAATTGCAAAAAGCAAGACTATTGATCTGAGGTGCGCGAATAACGAGATAATTCGGGTTGAGTCTACGGACTTAAAGGGTTGCCACCGTAATATCGCAATGTTGGCCCGAAATATGTAAGAAAGGGGTGCGAAGCATACCTTGCGTATGTGCTCGATGACAAGGAGTCAGAAAAGAAACCCGAATCTGTGCCAGTGGTTTGTGAATACCCGAATGTTTTCCCTGAAGAATTGCCGGGTTTACCACATGCACGGAAATAGAGTTGGCATCGAATTGGTACCGGTACCACTCCAACCGATAGCTCCGCATCGTATGGCACCAACGGAATTAAAGGAGTTGAAAGCTCGGTTGCAAGAATTGGTGGATAGAGGTTTTGCTCGTCCGAGTTTTTCACCTTAGGGTGCGTCGGTGTTGTTTGTGAAAAGAAGGACGGAACCATGAGGTCGTGCATCGACTATCGCCGCTTTAATAAAGTGACAATAAAGAACAAATATTCGTTACAGCGTATCGATGAATTGTTCGATCAATCAAGGAAGCCTCCGAGAAATATTACCGAGGTTCGGGCTTTTTGGGACTTGCTTGTTATTACCGATTTATATGTAAAAGGTTTCTCGACGATAGCCACACCAATGACGGCTACTCCAAAAGGATGTTAAGTTCGAATGGACGGAGAAATGTCGAAAAGCTTCGATCAATGAAAACTTATTTGATCAAGCTCCAATTCTAGTGCAACACGAATCGTGCAAAGAGTTTGTCATTTATAGTGACGCATCCCTACTTAGGTTGGGTTGCGATTGATGCAAGAGGGGCGAGTTGTGGCTTATGAGTCGAGACAATTAAAGCCACATGAGAAAAATTATCTAACCCATGATCTCGAATTGGTCGCCATCGATTCGCCTTAAAGATATGGCGACATTACTTATTTGGTGAGAAGTGCCATGTGTATTCGGATCACAAAAGTCTCAAATATTTGATGACTCAAAGAGACTTAAATCTGCGACAAAGGCGTTGGCTGAGTGTGTTCCGAACAAGGAATCGGAGTTCCAAATCGATGATGACGATTGTTTGAGGTTCAGAAGTCTTCGTGTTCCAAAGAATTCGGAACTTATTTCGATAATTCTGAACGAATCCCATTGTAGCCGAATGGCAATCCACCCGGGGAGTACGAAGATGTACAAAGACTTGAAACGTCGGTTTTGGTGGCATGGTATGAAACGAGACATCTCCGACTTTGTTTGAGATGTTTAATATGTCAACAAGTGAAAGCGAACATCAAGTGCCTTGAGGATTACTTCACCGATCACGATACCCGAGTGGAAATGGGATCGAGTCACAATGGACTTTGTATCCAGATCGCCGTTGTCGTGAGTAAGAAGGATACGATTTGGGTCGTGGTAGATAGATTGACTAAGTCGGCTCACTTTGTCCCCGTGACGTCGGATTTTTCAATGGACAAACAAGTGAATTGTACGTTTCTCGATTGTGAGATTACACGGGTACCTATTTCCATCGTGTCGGATAGAGATCCGAGATTTACCTCGCGATTTTGGAAGAAGTTGCAAGAAGCTTTGGGTACTAAGTTGCATTTCAAAGACCGCCTTTCACCCCAAACCGATGGTCAATCCGAGCGGATAATTCAAATACTTGAGGATATGTTGAGATGTTGCATCCTCGAGTTCGATGGTTCATGGGAACGGTATTTGCCTTTGATTGAATTTGCTTACAGCAATAGTTTTCAATCAAGTATTAAGATGGCACCTTACGAGGCCTTGTACGGGTGTAAATGTCGTACACCATTGTTTTGGACTGAGCTCGGTGAAAGCAAAATTTTCGGGTGGATTTGATTAAAGATGCCAATGTAAAGTGAAAGTCTGAAGATAGCCTCCGATCGTCAGAAGTCGTACGCGGATCTGAAACGAAAAGACATCGAGTATCAGGTGGGAGATAAAGTGTTTCTTAAGGTTTCGCCTTGGAAAAAGATACTCAGATTTGGCCGTAAAGGCAAATTGAGTCCGAGGTTCATTGGGCGGTACGAAATCTCCGAACGAGTTGGCCCAGTTGCGTATCGATTGATTTTGCCCCCTGAACTCGAAAAGATTCACGACGTCTTTCATGTTTCGATGCTTGACGATATAGATCGATCCGTTACACGTGATTAGTCCATCGAGGTTGAAATTCAAGCCAATATGAGTTATGAGGAAGAACCGATTCGTATCCTAGCACGTGAAGTGAAAGAGTTATAAACAAGCGGGTTCCGCTAGTGAAAGTGTTATGGCTCAAACATGGGATAAAAGAAGCTACTTGGGAAACCGAGAACTCTATGAAAGAGCGATACCCAACCCTATTTACCGGTAAGATTTTCGGGGACGAAAATTTCTTAAATGGGGGAGAGTTGTGACACCTAAAACGACCCTAGTCGGAATGTGGTTTCGGGACCACAAAACCGAGGCATAAAAATAATTAATTGTTATATTTTATGCTTACTATGTGTGTGCATGAATATGTGGAAGTTTCTTTCTCTAATTTTACCAAATGTATGAGAAATTATTAAATAGGGATCAAGGTGAAACATGGTAAAAAATGATAAGCTAATTTGTAATGGCTTATTTGTGCATGTTGACACAAAGGTGGACTTGCATGTCAAAATTGCCCAAATTATTCTATAGTGGCGGCCAAGATGGATGTGATGGGCAAAGGAAAACATGTTTCCAACATGTTGGGTTAGTGAGGCATGTTGGGAGCAATTAAATAATGTGTTAGCATTAAAGAAAAGGTTGACAAAAAAATGGATGGATGCCTCCTTGTTGCCGTGAGTAGAGGAAAAGAAAGGAGAAAATTTGTTCATCCATTCTCAATTCTTTGGCTGAAAATACTAAGGGAAAAAGGAGGATTTTTGCTCCATTTTGGTTTAGAAGAGATCTAGAAGGAGATTTGGCTATACTTGCATCAAGATTAAGGTATGTATGAGGTTGTGTCATGAGATTCATGCATGTTTTAGTTGCTAACTTGATGTTCATGTTAGCCATGGTTCAAATCCTTGTTATGCCATGGAAATGGTATTTGGCCAAGGTTGATATTGTGTTAAAGCCATTGCATGCTAAATATGAAGCTTGTTGATGATGCATGTAATGATGGATTGACTACTCTTGAATTTTCTCTTAGCATTCTTGAGTAAGACATGGAGTTCTATGTTTAACCATGACCAAAATTGAAAGGGATGGTGTGTGATGTATTCGCCATGGTATGCTCATAAGTGCGATTTTGCTTGTTACATGATAGGTAAAAATTTGTGTTTTGATATATGTTTATATGTGATGATGTTTGGTTTTGAAGTATAAAATTGGCTAACATGGACATGCATATTCGCCACAATAGGGGAATTGTTGTGCATGCATTCGGTTAGAGGCAAGCATAATGATGCCTATTCTTGAATTAGGTAATCGGCTACCTTGATGTGAGCTAAGGCCGAATGTGTGCGAAATTAAAGAAAATTGACTAAAGTGCTTAGTTATGTGATGTTGGGTCAATGATATGTGTATTCGCCAAGGCTAGCAAGTGAGATTTAATAAGTTGAAATTGTTTGAATTAGCTCAAGAGCTTAGAGGGCCACAATTGGATAAAGGAAAGGAAAAAGTGATCGAATAGCCGTTGAAGCCGTTCGACAACATCCGAGGTAAGTCTTGAGTAATGACCCTACTTGAATTATGTGAAATGAAATATGGATGTGTAATGATTATTGACATATGTGTGTATGAGTATTTGAATGGTACCCGGCTAAGTCCCAAGGCAATTATGCTAGTGATATGTTTGTGTTTGAGCCTTAGTAACGAAAATGAAATATGGATGTGTAATGATTATTGATATATGTGTGTATGAGTATTTGAATGGTACGGGCTAAGTCCCAAGGCAATTATGCTAGTGATATATTTGTGTTCGAGCCTTAGTAACGAAAATGAAATATGGATGTGTAATGATTATTGATTTATGTGTGCATGAGCAATTGAATGATACCCGCTAAGTCCCAAGACATTTATGCTAGTAATTATATCCGGGTTAAGACCAAGGCAATTGTGCTAGTGACTATATCCGGGCTAATACCAAGACATTTGTGCAAGTTGTTATATCCGGCTAATACCCAAGGCATTTGTGCAAGTTGTTATATCCGGGCTAATACCCAAGGCATTTGTGCAAGTCGTTATATCCTGGCTAAGACCCGAGGGCATTCGATGCGTGTGGTTATATCCGGTTGTATTCAAGAAGCTTGGGTTGAAGGTGAGCGTTGGTTGCTGTAATAAATCCAATTAGTACGCTGGAAAAGCCCAAAGGATAAGGTATGTTTACATGTGCAATGGAAAAGTCGATCGTTTGAAATAATATTCGCTCAATCGACTAACGAATTTTCAGCTCTTGAAATGGGTTGATATCTTGTGAATGTATATATTGATGAAGTGTGAAGTAGGTACGATTATGTGAATGTGTATTAATAAAGTGATTCATTTGGCTATGTGAATGTAATGCTTTAGTCAAAGCCGATTTCATTACTTGAGACTTACTAAGCATAAAAATGCTTACCCGTTGCTATGGCTCTCTGCTTTATAGATTTTGCTCGTTAGCGATCGGATTCGGGATCATCGAAGTTGAAGTCAACCACACTATCAAAGCCCTTTTGGTACTCCTTTAGTTGAATTTTGGATATGGCATGTATAGGACTACCCTTGGTTGTTTTCAAGTATCTTTGTGATGTATATGTGTACGGCCATGCGAAAATGGCTCGTAAAGGTGGAGTATGGCATTAGACCATTCAATTTGTGGTTTGTAATTATATATGGTTTCATGATGTGATTATGGATTGGAATGGGGTGTTAGTCACATGATCAGCCATTGGAATGGCTAAATATGATCATAAGTGGACCTATGTATGACAAGACTATAGTTGGTCCATAGAGACTACAATTTAGGTAAGGCCTACCTTAAAAACAGATGCTGCCAGCTGCAGTGACGTGAATGTGAAAAATCACTAAAAATAGTAGGAATGGTATTAAATAGTGAATAAATTATGTAAACGAACCTTGATGGATCTATTTTCATATGAAAGTAACAAAATGATCATATGATCAGTTTACTAAGAGATATTAAAGTTCTCGTGAGACAGGGCCAGAACGGTTTCTGGATCTCATGTCTTGACTTTGAAAATTTACCACAAATTATCCAGAAGGAATTAGAATTCATTCCTTATATCTACAGATTCCTTTTTGAGTCTAGTTTCATTAGAAACAAACGGCATCAGCATTGAAGCCTTGTACAGGGAGATATTCCAGTTGTAACGCGCGAAGGTCAGTGTAGTCGACCCCTGTAACATAGGTGACTTTAACTAATAAAATGTACCAATTGGCCCGACCAAAAATTCTAGAAATAAATCCAGGGATGTATATATGAGTCTAAATTCAGGTAAAATTTACAGAATCAGTTTCCGAGTTTTGTAACTCGAGATATGCCTTTTAAGGCGACAGTGACGCAGTTTTCCAGCTTGCCTGGAAATGTCATATTGGTCGGTGCTATAAGTGGGTTTGGCTTGTTAACCCCTCGTGTCCGACACCGGCAACGGGCTTGGGTTTGGGGTGTTACAATGGGCATGCATATTCGGCCACATGAAGGGAAATTGGTGTGCATGCATTCGGTTAGAGGCAAGCATATTGATGCCTATTCTTGGCTTAGAAAATTCGGCTAAGAGGAATATTAACTAATGTGTTGAGTTCGATTCATGATTTCGTACACATGCGACTTTGATGCCTAATGAGTGTATATATTGAATAACTACCTTGAATTCCTCTTTCAATGCTCAAATGATTAAATCAATTTATTTGTCAAATTAAGCTCAAGAGCAAAGGGGAGCTAAATCCGATAAAGGGAAGGAAAAAGTAGTCGAGTAGCCGTCGAAATCGCTCGACAACATCCAAGGTAAGTCTTCGAGTAATGACCCTACTTGAATTATATTGAAATCATGCTCCTTGTGTGTGTGGCTATTGAGCCGGAATTGTAAAGGTTTGATAAATATTTTGTGTTAGAGCCTTAGTAACGAAAATGAATTATGGATGTGTCTTGATTATTGATATATGTGTAAATGAACATTGGAATGATGTCCGGGCTAAGTCCCGAAGGCAATTATGCTAGTAATTATATCCGGGCTAAGACCCGAAGGCATTCGTGCGAGTTGTTATATCCGGGCCAAGACCCGAAGGCATTCGTGCGAGTTGTTATATCCGGGCTAAGACCCGAAGGCATTCGTGCAAGTTACCAAATCCGGGTTAAGACCAAGGCAATCGTCGCGAATCACTATAACCGGCTAGGTCCCAAGACAATCGAGCGAGTCGCTATATCCGGTTAAATCCGAAGGTACGTGATTCGAAGTGAGCAATCTTGCTGTAAAAATTTCAGTTTATACACTTGTGAAAATTCCAGCAATGAGGTATGTTTGTATGTGCTTGAATTAGTTGAGTCCTTACAAGTAAGTATGCTCGCTTGATAAACGAGCTACGGCCTTTAGCTAAGTTGTTCTTTTGTGTATGAACATAAGGGTCGGTAATGTGAAATAAGTATGATTATGGGAATGTGTATTAATAAAGTGATTCATTTAGCCATGAGAATGTAATACTTTAGTCAAAGTGATTTCATTGCTTGAGACTTACTAAGCATTAAAATGCTTACCCGTTGCTTTGGCTCTCTGTTTTATAGGTTTTGCTCGTTAGCTATCGGATTCGGGATCAACGAAGTCGAAGTCATCCACACTATCAAAGCCCCCATTTTGGTACAACTTTGGTTGAACTTTGAAATGGCATGTATAGGACTACCCTTTTGTTGTAGGTCATGTACCTTTCGGTTTGTGTAAACTTGGATAGCCATGCGAAAATGGCTTATATACGTTTTTAGCATAGTACTATAATCGTTTGTATGTTGATCATTATGAGGTATGGAATTTTTTTGAAACGATTAGCCATTGGAATGGTTAATCATGATCACACTTTGTGCTATGTATGCAAAAAGGGCCAATTGAATCATGGAAAGTATGAAATAGGTAAGGCCTACTATAAGGGCAGATGCTAACAGCAGCAGTGATATGGATGTGAAAATTCACTAAAAATAGTAGGAATGGTATTAAATACTGAATAAATTATGTAAATGAACCTTGATGAATCTACTTTCATATGGAAGAAACGAAATGGTCATATGAGTTATATGTTAAGAGATATTAAAGTTCTTGTGAAATAGGGCCAGAACGGTTTCTGGATCCCCTGTTCCGACTTTGGAAAATCATTTTAAATTAACCAGAGATAATTAGGAGTCATTCCATATATGTGTAGATTCCTCTCTGAGTCTAGTTTCTATAGAAACAAACGGCATCAGTATTGAAGCCCTGTACAGGGAGATATCCAATTCGTAACGCACGAAGGTCAGTGTAGTTTATCCCTGCAACAGGGGAGACTTTAACTAATAAACTGTATTAATTGGCTTAACCAAAAATTCTAGAAAAAATCTGTAGATGGAAAAATGAGTCTAGTTTCAGGGAAAAATTACGAAACAAATTTTCGAGCTTTGAAACTCAAGATATGATTTTAAGGCGTCATCGATGCAATAACCAATTTGTCTGGAAATTTATAAATGGACTGTGAAGATAGTTAAACTAAGTTTGTGTGCACCTTGTGTTCGATTCCGGTAACGGACTCGGGTACGGGGTGTTACAGAAGTAAAGGAAGAATGTATGTGAATAAGGTAGGGTATTCGGCCTTGTGAATAAATAATGTGAATATTATTGAAATGGGTTTTGAATAAGGGTATATGTGATCTTGTATATTCGGCCAAATAATATGTGTATGTATAAAATGTTGTCTTTGATTCATGAGCTTGAGTATGTGAATATAGGTATATTTGAACATAAAATGGCATCATGGCTTTGGAAGTTGAATGATATTTTACCATTTTAACTAGATAAGCATTCGACCAAGGTAATAATTATGTGTGAGAGTTTATACATTATTTATGAGATGGTAAGTTTGTAATTAGATGTGAAAATGATATTATAGTTTGATTCAATTTGAGTTGAATATATTATTGGGTTGCTTATTTGCTTATGACTTACTAAGCTTCAACAGCTTACCCTGTGTTTTTATGTATGATTCTATTTTATAGATTTTGGATTCAAGTTACAAGCTTAGGGATCGTCAGCAAAGTCTATCACACTATCTACAGCTTTGGTATTTAAATAATCGAACTTGAATTATGGCATGTATAGGCTGGAATGTGTTTTGAAACGATGAATTTTGGTTTTGTATAAAAGCCATGAAAAAATGGATTATTTCTATGCTTGAATTCGGTTCCGGTATAATAATGGTTTGAGTCTATTTTGATAATATGCTAGTGTCACCGAATAAACATCATATGTGTTATGTTTGTATATTGAATTTGGTTAATGATTTTGCATGAGGTATGGAGATGTCAGTCGCAAATATGTTTGGTTATTTTGGATGTGCTTTATACTAAGAAATGGTATATATGTGAACTTGCCCATTATGCTTAGTTTTGATTTAGTATGTTCTTAGTATTATTGTTTAATAAGTTTAGTTTTGATAATTCAATGATGGGAATTTTGGTTGTGTATCTATTTTAAAGTAGTATGTTTTAGCTAAGCAAGATGATGAGCAATGAAAAATGTCCACGTTTGCTTTGATCAATCGTTTTAGAATATGTTCAAATGTTAAATGTGGCCTTGGTTTTAGGGTAAATGCGCACCATGCATGTATATATATTGATTAGGTTTACATAAATGTTTGGTCTTGTAATGAGTCTATATCGATGATGTAACCATAATTCATGACATTTGTGATGATGATATATAAATGTTTAGTCGTATTGTTTATTATGAATGTTATTGAGTTTAGGTAAATTATGAAATTGATAGGTAAAGAGAAAGACATATGCATGATACAAATTTTGGTGTTCACTTATGGACTAAGTTAAGACATGCGTATATGACATTTAGTCTTATCATATTAGTTAAGTTTTTATGTGCCTTACATGTGAGTAAAGATGTTCATAATTATGGATGCTATATACTTATGTATATGGCTATATGAACTTTCTAATTTCGTGTAAGTTTGTAAATGTATACAATGATATATTTGTAACACCCAGAATTTGGGCTTAGAAGTTTTGGGCCTTAAGCATGGAAGCGTTTGAAGGCAACTTATAATATTTTGTTGTGCATGTAAATTTCGTTAATGAAGGCTTGTTTTAGTGGTTAAGTGCGCTGAGAAGTGTTGGAGAAGTCCTGGGTTCAAACCTGGACTCTAGCAAAAATTTTGGTTTAAGGTGAATCAAACCCTGGGTGTAGTAGGTAGGCCTTAAGAATATTGTTGGAGAAATTGTGACACAAAAAGCCTTGTGGCTTAGTGCAAGTAGCGTGTGGAGCATTTAAAGGGAGGCATGGGTTCGAATCCCATAGCAAGCAAAAAGCATTTATTTCGCTAACAGGGGGCGGCAAAAGTTGGTGGTGGATTTAAACTCTGATGATGGAGGGATCCCACATCGGGAAGCTAACATAAGAGTGGATGCGAAGCTGGCTTTAAATAGAGAGAACCATGAGGAGAGTAAAGGTACCCTTCTTGGCTGATCCCTTTCGCTTTGTGGCGTGCTCGGTTGGGTTGGGTGCCGGCTAAGAGTGCTCAGAGCATGGATTAACTATAGTCTCCAATCAGGTAATTTCCAGCCTAAGACGGATCGGAGCTGCGAAGGGCTTGGAGGAAGCCACACACACTGTTTATGTTACAGTTTCGATTATTACTTTTAAATGTTTTTATGTGGGTTGTAGTAAAGCCGTTGTAATTTTCTGGATTTCAAAATTGGAATTTTATTTATTGTTCTTATAATTGCTAGTATTAGAACACGGTTTTCCAAAGCAACTACTGTTGTTCAAAACATCACGTATCCGCAATTGTTTTTAAATTAAGCTCCCGCAACTACCAAGATTTTTACAAAGTTGTTAAGAATGTTATTCAGCTGAGGTTTTCTAACAAGGTTTAAAAAGGGTATAAGTTTTTAACTATTAAGAAGGGTTTTTAATGGAAACATGGTTTTCGAAAAACACTTCATTGTGACACGCCAGATTCGAGCCAAACTTCCAGGCCGGGTTTGGGGTGTTACATTTAGTCTTATCATATTAGTTAAGTTTTTATGTGCCTTACATGTGAGTAAAGATGTTCATAATTATGGATGCTATATACTTATGTATATGGCTATATGAACTTTCTAATTTCGTGTAAGTTTGCAAATGTATACAATGATATATTAGCCGAATAGACCAGGAAATGAAGTGAGTTGACTCACAACCGAATACTTGCTTTTATTTGGTATTAATATGTAAAGCATAATAGATTCATATAAATTACTATGCTAATACCGCATATATGAAATTATTGATATATTATATTTTATATTGTTTCATGTGAATGATATGACCATATATACATATGATATGAAATGTTCAAACTTAAGAGTTGTATTAGTTTATGAAATAAATTTTGATTAACTTTCAAGACTTGTTTATGTGAATAAATGAATATTTATATTTAATTGATTAGAATCGTGTTTTATTTTGTAATGCTTTATGACCCTATTCTGGCGATGGATACGGGTTAGAGGTGTTATACAAACGTCCAAATTTCTTAATGAAATTTTTATACAACCTTACTAATATACCGTAGACATTAAAATAATAATAAAATAATAATTTACTCATCAGATTTGTGGTCCTAAAACCACTATTCTGATTTCACGAAAAACGTGTTGTTATAATGTGTCTCACACGGCCAAGTCACATGCCCGTATCTTTGCCCATGTCGACCCAAAATGTACCTTAAACATCAACTTTACCATTTCCTATTTTCTTGGGCATTAAGCAACTCAAAAACCAATCATTTGACCTATTCAAAACATGCCAAAACAATCATCTTAGGTGCCTAACCAATGTACCCTCATTGATACCACATTATATATCATCAAAACTTATCAATAATGCATCATTCAAATCAAGATTTGAAGCATGCCAAAATCACTCAATTTAGCCTAGTATATAACTACCTAAGACATCAAGTTTCATGTTACACACATACCAAGCCTTGGATCAAAATAATATACCAAACTTATTGCTTCAACAGAAACATATACTTATATACCCAAACTAGCATCATACTTACAACTCAATTTACATCCCATTCACAAAATAACTAACAACCAAGAAATCCTAGGTACATGCCATTACAAAATTAAACATCACTACACTTGAGATCAGGATCATTGTAGGATGTTACGTTGGAGATCAAAAGAGAAGTACCAAACCTGCGCACGGAAAACAAATCCATGCGCTGAGTAAAACTCAGTAATATTTCTATAATTCGAACAATAAAAAAATAATGATACATGAATGCTCCAATTGAATTATACAATCAAACTATTATCTAAGCATATAGTTTCAAGAGATCACCATTTCAATTTTATACATATTACTACATCATTTCATGCTACTCTCAATTTTTACATGTTTTCATACTTGATTGGTTTTAACAAATATCTAAATTCATATCACTTGCTATATAAAGATCTTTTCATAGATCAATCAACAATTCATCTATACCATGGCACAAACCAATCCATATTCAATTCATGAGTGCATCACTCGTATAATTCATTTATGTTCACAACATATTTCACATTTCATTTTTCAATCCACTTTCTCATTTCCAATTCACATAATTTGCCATATCAATATCAATTACAAAACTTTATTATTTAATTACCCCTATTAACAAGACTCGGATTCGGATGGATACATGGATCCAACCAACACACCAGTTTGGCACCCAGTGCCTCATCGAATAAATCCGAAGTAATAACTGCGCCTAATGCTATATAAATTGACACCCAGTGTCTCATTGATTAAATCAAAGCAAATTGGCACCTAGTGCCTAATCGACTTGAAGTCAAAGAAATCCTTGAACTCTTCCTATCCTATGGCATGCCATTTATATCCGACTTAGCTCAAAATAATTAATAGGTTTCCATTTCACTTACAAATACATCCAATATCCAACTATCATATTTGCACATTATCGCATTTAAACATATATTCATTTCAATTTCATATAATCAATACATTCATAATAAATACCAAATCAATCCATTTCAATCACTATAATTTCAATACAATCTCAAAGTACTAAAGTACTCACTTCAACTACTTATCGTGCAATAATTCAATATACAATAATTAACAACTAGATTTGGATTATAGAAGCACAAACTGTGGATTTCAAGCTATTCGACATCGATTTTATCCTTCACCTTTCTAGTCGAGGATTCTGGTACGACGTTAACTACAAAATTAAAACAATTAAAATACATTAATACTACACAATTCAATTCCACATTGAATATTTCAATTTTTACGCAATATTTTCTTAATTTTCAATTAAGTCGCTAAACCGAGACTAATTTTTAATCTTCACATTTAACTCTATATTTTCTTACTCATTTCACTTTAAACTAAATTTAACTTTCTATTTTCAATTATACCCCTAAATTTCAAATTTTTCACAATTTAGTCCCTATTACTCAAAATTTATAATTTGTTAATAACTTAGTCCTTTTCTATTTCTAACTTAAAAATCTATCACTTTAATCCCTAATACTAAAACTATTCAACAATCACTACATCTAAAATCTTAATCAATGTTAAAATTTCAACATGGATTGAGTAGTTCTAAACATCGAGATTCCAAAAATATAAAAATTACAAGAGTACTCAACGAAATCAAATTCATTTTCAGAACCCCACTTTCAGCTGTATACTTGTGCCCTTTTGAATCAAGAGTACTCAAGAATACTCAAATTCATTTTCAGTTCTGGTACATGTCTTATGCCAATAAGTATTCTGACGGCTCCATCAAACATATTAATTTTGATCGTGCCAATACCTGCAATTTTACATAAAGCATTATTTCTCATCAAAACAACACATTCAGACATTGTTTCATATGTGGTAAACCAATCCCAATTAGGACTCATATGGAAGGTGCAATCAGAATCGAGGATCTAGTCCTCGCTTACTTTGGAGTTGTCTGCAGAAACAACTAGAAGTTTACCATCATTGTAGTCTTCTGCTACATCAGCTTAACTGGATTGTTCTAATTGTTTTCCTTTTTTTATTCGTAGCCTCCTTTTTGATCTTGTTCTACAACTTATAACACTTAGACTTAATTTGCCCTTTGTTCTTGTAGAAGTTACTGATTTTATCTTTGTTTGAATATCTCGATCTACCCTTAAGTTTCCTGAGAGGATTTTGTTCTAGTGTCCTCCTACGATTATCATCAATATTTCATTCTTTTCTTCCATGAACAATGAGATCCTCTCCCTAAGAGTCAGATCCAAACACAAGATGTTTCATCTTGTCATACAAGTTTAAGGAAGCATAGACTTCATCAACTACTAGAGATTTACAACTATACAAAATTGTGACTTTAAAGATTGAATAAGATAGAGGCAACGAACAAAGTAGAATAACCCTAAATCTTTTTTATCATACTGAACCTCTATAGCCTCTAGATCCGAGAGAATTTCTTTAAACACAATTAAGTGTTCATGCATAAATGCACATTCCTCCAAACTATAGGCATAAAGACGTTGTTTCATATACAACTTGCTAGTTAGGGTTTTTGACATGCATAGCTGCTGCAACTTTGCCCATAATGCAATGACGATCTTCTCCTTCATCACATCCTATAGAATTTCATTCGATGGATTCAGATGTAATTGCGTTAAAGCCTTTCGTTCCTTACACTTCTTCTCTTCCTTCATTAATGTCGAAGGCATCTTATCTATCCCTAGCAAAGCATCTTCCAAATCTATCTACGTAAGAACTACCTGCTTCTTTATCTGCCACAACGTGTGAATCTGGTGCTGCAATCTAACAGCGGAATATCATACTTCAGTGTTGCCATTATCATGTTCGAGACAAGCAACCTAAAAAGCTCTAATACCAATTTTTAAAACTGAACGTCAATAATGGCAATATAGAATGATCGCAAAGCAAAAACAAAGAAAAAAATAAGAACACACAGATTTTATATAGAAACCCTTTTAGAAAAAAACACAGGTAGAGGAAAAGAAAATTAACTAATGTTGAAATTTGAATGATACAAGAGGAGACTCAACTAAATCTATTTAAAGGTTGAAAAACCTTATTCTAATCAATTTCAAATAGATGAAGTGTAGTTCTATATGGATTTTGCTTTTATTTTATTTTACCATTGTATTTGATTTTAACAAAGATTCGAGTCATTCAACTCTAACAACAAAGGGAAATGATATCCTCTCATTAGCATTGCATGATTGATGAAAAGTGAACGTGGGCATGATTCAATCATATTTGTAATGAATTATTTTATTACTATTTGATAGTAATTAACTTTTCATGAAGGAAAATGTAATGGTTACCATGAGATAAAATAGATTATAACATCCCGAATTAGGGCCTAGTAGGAACAGTGGTTTTGAGACCACAAATATGAAGTAAAAATAATTATTTTATGATTATTATGAGGTCTATGGTATGATTACATATTTGTCTAAAAATTTCATGAAGAAATTTTATTAATAAAGTGTCCAATTTGACATTTAGGACTAAATTGCAAAAGTTGCAAAATGTGAGTTCTAGAAGCTTTAAGCATGAAATTGTCATGGATTATTAATTAGAGGTCCTTAAATAGCAATTGCCCAATTTCTATAATTATGGACAAAAATGGGCATGAATAGGAAAAATTTGAAAGAAATGTCTTAAGGGGCATTTTTGTCATTTGGTTAATAAAAGAATAAAAAGGGAAAAATAAGTCAAAATTGTGTTCATCTTCTTCATATGTGTGCTGAAAATTTGAAGAGCCATAGTTAGCATTTTTCCTTCAACTTTCAAGCTCAATTGTAAGTACTCCCTAGCCTCGTTTTTAATGTTCTTTATGTTTTTGAGATCCTTTAAGCATGATCTACCTATTTCTAGCCTTATTTTGAGTTAGGGCTCATGTTTAAAAAGTGACCCATATGTGACATGCATGTATTTTGATGTTTAATGGAGGAATATGAAAGTTTGATGTATGATAAACATCTTTTACTAAGTAGTTTTTCATGAAAACACCTAAAAAGGACCTTTTTGTAAAAGGTCTAAAATGAGTAGTAAGATGTGTGTTTTAATGGGAAATGTGGTTTGATATGAGTATGGGTTAATTTTGGCTAGGCTTGGGCAACAAAGAAAATGGACACATTTCATTTTATGAGCCTAGGACTAAATTGCAAATATGTGAAAGTTTAGGGGAAAAACTACAATTTTTCCTAAATATAGTTTTTGGACTGATTTGAATAATGTGATGATTAAATTAGCTAAAATTCGCTATTATAGATCAAGAAAAACGAAGTCCGGACCTAGATCGGGTAAAAAATAAGATTTTGGGCTAAATCGAATTAATTGTCCATATTTTGTACCGAGGTAAGTTCATGGGTAAATAATACAATGATATATCATGTTTTAAAATTTTATTAATGTATGAGTGTAACGCCCCGAATTTAGGCCTAGAAGAAATGGGCTTCGCGTATCGGAGGAATTAGAAGGTAGTTGTGCAAGTGAATGACACAATTGTTTGTCTGCTCAAGTGGTTAATGGCCCTGAGAAGTGTTGGAGAAGTCTTGGGTTCACACCTGGGCTTTAGCAAAAATTTTGATTTTAAGTGAATAAAACCCTGGATGCTTGGATGAAGGCCTTTTAAATTATTGTGTTAAATTAATGACATAAGGAAGCATGTAGTCTAAAGGTTGTGGCGTCATTAAGGTTGCAAGGGAGCCTGGGTTCAAGTCTTGACTCTTGCAATTTATTTTGATTTTTCTTTTAAAGGAACCTGGACTTTTGCCTATAGACCTTATAATTAATTGAGGATATTTTGTGACACAAAAGAGCTTGTGGCAAGGAGGCAAGTAGAGTGTTGAGCTATTAAGGGGGGGCTCGGGTTTGAGTCCCTTTGCAAGCAAAACGCAATTATTTTGCTACATGGGGATGCTAAGTGGTTGGATTGGATTGAAACTCTACTGAGGTGATTGTGGAAGTGGTCAAAGAGAGGAAATCAAGGAATTTAAAAAGGGTGGTTATGGATATGGAGAAGAGTTGGGTGGAGAGAATCAGGGATTTCAAACTTGGAGAGTTTGAAGTTGATTGGGGAAAGTTGAATATGCAAATTCGGGTAGGGAGTCTAGGGAGTGCATGGACGGCAACTTGAGAATGTTTAGGTGCCGAATTGCTTTTGGTTTTGTGGTCCCTTTTCAACAATTCTTTTCCTTGCTGTTTTTGTTTTCATCTTTTGTTTTGCTTTTCTTTTGGCAGCCAAATGCTACTTGTGGTCTTTTGGGCATTCTCGTATCATTCATTTGGGGTTTTTGCGTAATCAATTTGGTCTCCCTTTTCTCACCTCCCTTTTTTATTCCTTTACCCTTGCCGAACCTCAGCATATACTTCCTCTCTTGTGGTAGATCGAATACTGTGGCTCCTCTTTTTCTCTGTTCTATTCTATTATCGACTTTCACTCATCTCTCTCTCCCTCTTTTCTGGTGTTGGCCGAATATTGACTGGTAAGTCCCTAGTGATCACTGCTCTTTTCGATTTTTCCTTCCTTTCTCGAAATGCCGAATCTCATCTTTTTCTCTAATGATTCTGGCATTCTTTAGGGGTGACACTTCTCGTGGAGTAGAGAAGTGCGCAAGTATTTCACAACGATCAGAATCTTCGCTCGACTCTCAATCAAAGGTAGCATTTTATTTTGTCTTTGATTTAAATTGGGGTATTTGGCATGGATCCCATAGTGTTGGCCGAATGCCCTTCTCTCTGTTACTAGACTCAACTCAGATGTATAGGTAGACATAAGTAATAAAAACCACTTATTGTGCAGTGTGCATCAAGGAGTTCTTTACCAAACCTTCATCAACTATTCAGCAAGTAAACCATATTGGCAGATCTATTCAAGTGAGGGGTAGGTTGGACAAGTTATTTTGATGGGAATTTTGGATAGATTGGTTATCGTAAGTTTAACTAAATCTCGTGAATAAATGTAGGTTGGAGAACTCGCGGATCCTTCACATGTTTTCGTAAACAAGTTTATATCCACACCCTTCCCTACTATAAATCGGCAAAAGCCGAAAAGACTAAATGCCAAAACGCCGGCATTCGAGGCCTCATGAACGTACGAACGCATGTGGGGTGATCCGAACCCACAAAGCATGGGCGATAGGCTGTTGAGGTTGCCACGAGCGCTCTCGTGGACTTGGGCCACGATGGGCCTCAATGGGCTGAATGGGCCCGTGGGTTCACTTGTGTAAATTTAACTGTAGGTGAGAAGTAGTTGGGCTTGTCATGTCGTATACATGGCATAGGCCGTTCTAGGCCACATTGGGCCAAAATAGACCGTGTGGACCTAATGGGCTCATGGGCCCCATACGGATAAAATCTGTGGTAAGTGGCAAATAATGAACTAGGTTATGGTGGACTAAATGAGCCACACAAGCGTGTGGGCCCACTTGGGCCGAATAATAGGCCTTGGGCCCATTTTTACTGTTTTGACTATCTAGGTTACCTGATTCGCTCGAAGCAACGGTAGTCCATCTATGTGATCGTAATCTGTACTGGGACCCCAAAATTAGTAAAATAACCAAAATACCCTTAAAAGGTAAAATGACTATTTTGCCCCTCAAGGATAAATGACTGATTTGTCTATGATTTGTATGACTAATTTTGTGCATGACATTCTGCATACATGACATACTGCTTAGGATTGGGATATTGTTATGGGGGAAGAAACCGTATTGGTGGCTATGCCACTTGTTCTGATATTAGCATCTTTGCTACGATTGTAGTTAGTGCCGCAACCGGTGCTAACACTGTAAGTGTAGGGATGGTGTGGATGATTTATTCCCCACAAGTAGTGCAGGGTTGGATGGGTTATCATGCATTATTCATATGGGTTTGATTCTGATATGGGCTAGGCCCAATTGATATTGGATATGGTATGGGCTAGGCCCAATTGATATTGATTCTGAGATGGGCTAGGCCCAATTGATACTATGATGGGTTGAGACCCAAATGTTAATGAATCAGGCTTTGGCCTACATATATTTTGAGTTGGACTGTTTTGTTACTGGATAGGGCTCAAGCCTAGAATGGTTTTAATTCTATTTTTGACTGACTGTTTGGATGCTAGAGGATTACACACTGAGTTTTCGTAAACTTACCCCGTTTATTAACTGTGCAGGTAATCCCCAGTGATAGGTGGATCGGTGCTACGAGGGACTCAAACATGGCCACACACTACTTATGTTTTCAGATTTGTTTACTTACTGTTGCGTATTTTTTATTTGGGTTGTAATAAGGCCTCTCTTAATTTCTGGTTTTTATTTTAAACTTTGGGATTTTATCTATTATGTTTTATAATTGTAGAAGTAGATCGTGGTTTTCCAAAACAACAACTATTTTCAAAACACTATGTTTTGGCAACTTAACTTTTAAACATCACGTTTTCGTAAACCAGTTACTTTTAAAATTAGCTTCTGCAACCCAAAAAGGAATTTTGGGAATAAAATTAATAAGTTTTCAATATACTACGTTTTAAATAAGAAGGGCTTCTGATGAAAACATGGTTTTCAAAAAACACTTCAATGTGACACGCCAGGTTCGGGCCTAACTTTTGGGGCAGGTTTGAGGTGTTACATTTAGTGGTATCAGAGTCGAGTTGCAAAACTCGACTGTGGATTGGGTTTTAAAATGAAATTTTTAAAGGAACTATTTCAAAAGATTTGGAGTATTTGAACTATTTTATTGAATGTTTCGTGAAAGTGTGGTTCACCGAATCTCTGGCGCCAAATCCGTAAGTTTTTTGAATACTGTTGTTTGCTTTTAAATTATTATGCAATAGGAAACACTGTGATTACTTTAGAAATTTGACCATACTACTCTATTTAGAGTAAGCTGTGAAACCACAGGAAACTAAGACTGTAGTGGGCCTGCGACTGCGAAAAATAACTCTTAACTACTACTGTTATAAAACATTTACTTAATTACTGAAACTATGAGCTAAATTGCATAAAAGTTCTAAACCAGATTATAAGCGAAGTGATAATGAACACTAGAAGGGGTGCAAGAGGCCGCGACAGAGGCCGTGGAGGTGCTAGAGCTAGATCATTAGCATCAGCGCACATGCAAAATGTTGAGGCGAGGGAAGCACCGGCTTTACCAATGACTGAGACAGGGTTGTTCGACCGAGTTGTTGAGGATGACGCACTGTCCCAGGTGATGCTTCATATTTTAGAAAGGGTTGCTGGTACTATTGGGTCTAGTACTGTTACTGGGGGTCGTGGGTCGGTTACAGAATGACTCTTATCAAATGGAGTAGAGATCTTTAGGGGAGTTTCTGGGGTGGTCCCTAGTGTGGCAAAATACTGGTTGGAGGCCACCAAAAGAATTTTGGATGACCTCAACTACACGCCGGAACAAAAGTTGAAGGGTACCCTGTCCTTGCTGAGGGATGAAGCTTACCAGTGGTGGCTTATAGTAAAAGAGGGTACCTCGTCTGATCAATTGACCTGAGAGCTCTTCAAGTCCATGTTTTAGGAAAAGTATGTAGGCGCCAGCTATATGGATGCTCGTAGAAAGGAATTTCTAAATTTGGTTCAAGGTGACAGATCTGTGGCTGAGTACGAGGCAGAATTTTTGTGACTTAGCCAGTATGCCTGAGGAATTGTAGCAACAGAATACGAGCACTGTGTTCGGTTTGAGGATAGCCTTAAAGACAGTCTCTGAGTGTTGATAGCTCTACAGAGGGAGCGAGACTTTGTCGCATTAGTAGAGAAAGCTAAGATTGCTGAGGAGGTAAAGCGCGCCAAGCGTCAAAATTAGGAAAAAGAAAAGAACAGAGATAAGAGGGTTTTGAAGACCTCCAATTCTAATCGGAGGCCTAAGAAAAATGCCAAATTGGAAGGGCCAATTCAGGTTAGGGCCCCTATTGCGTTACGGGATCACAGCCTTGTGCAGATTGTGGGAGAAGTCATCTTGGCATGTGCTGGAAAAAGACTGGAGCCTGTTTAAGGTGCAGATCGATGGAGCACCATTTCAGAGTGTGTCCTCGAAGGCCGAATTTTGCGCGAGCTACTGGTATGGGTAATGTGCAGCCACCAATGGGTGGTCAGCAGCCACCTAGAGGCCGTGGTTAGGCCAGTAGTGGAAACGGTTTGGGCCGTGGAACACCAAGAAGAAGTGCTGGTCATACTGAAACGAGGTAGCCAACTTTGGTCTATGTAGTACGCAGTCGAGAAGATGAAGATGCTCCAGATGTGAATACTAGTACGTACTTTATCCATAGTGTATTATTTATCTATGTTGAATTAGAACTGGAGTACGCAGCGGGAGCGTAGTGGTGTAAATTGGATTGTTCGACTATTGGATAGTTGGAAATTTTGAGGACAAAATTTGTTTAAGGAGGTAGAGCTGTAACGCCCCGAATTTGGGCCTAGAAGAAATGGGCTTCACGTATCGGAGGAATTTGATGGTAGTTATGCAAGTGAATGACACAATTGTTTGTCTGCTCAAGTGGTTAATGGGCCTGAGAAGTGTTGGAGAAGTCTTGGGTTCAAACATTGGCTTTAGCAAAAATTTTGATTTTAAGTGAATAAAACCATAGATGCTTGAATGAAGGCCTTTTAAATTATTCTGTTAAATTAATGACATAAGGAAGCATGTGGTCTAGTGGTTGTGACATCATTAAGGTTGCAAGAGAACTTGTGTTCAAGTCTTGGCTCTTGTAATTTATTTTTGTTTTTCTTTTAAAGAAACTTGGACTTTGGCCTATAGACCTTATAATTAATTGAGGATATTTTGTGACATAAAAGAGCTTGTGGCAAGGAGGAAAGTGGCGTGTTGAACTATTGAGTGGGGATTGGGTTCGAATCCCCCTGCAAGCAAAACGCAATTATTTTGCTACATGGGGATGGTAAGTCTTTGGATTGGATTGAAACTCTATTGAGGTGATTGTGGAAGTGGTCAAAGGGAGGAAATCAAGGAATTTGAAAAGGGTGGTTATAGATATGGAGGAGAGTTGGGTGGAGAGAATCAGGGATTTTAAACTTGGAGAGTTTAAAGTTGATTGGGGAAAGTTGAGTATGCAAATTCGGGTAGGGAGTCTAGGGAGTGCATGGACGGTAACTTGAGAGTGTTTAGGTGCCGAATTGCTTTTAGTTTTATGCTCTCTTCTTGAAAATTCTTTTCCTTGCTATTTTTATTTTCATCTTTTGTTTTGCTTTTCTTTTGGTAGCTGAATGCTACTTGTGGTCTTTTGGGTATTCTCGTATCGATCGTTTGGGGGTTTTGCATAATCAATTTGGTCTCCCTTTTCTCACCTCCCTTCTTTATTCCTTTACGCTTGCCGAACCTCAGCATATACTTTCTCTATTGTGGTAGACCGAATACTGTGGCTCTTCTTCTTCTCTGTTCTATTCCATTCTAAGCTTTCGCTCATCTCTCTCTCCTTCTTTTCTGGTGTTGTCCTAATATTGGCTGGTAAGTCCCTAGTGATCACTACTCTTTTCGATTTTTCCTTCCTTTCTCGGAATGTCGAATCTCATCTCTTTCTCTAATGATTCTGGCATTCTTTAGGGGTAACACTTCTCGTGGAGTAGAGAAGGGCGTAAGTATTTTAGAATGATTAGAATATTCGCTATACTCTCAATCAAAGGTAGCATTTTATTTTATCTTTGTTTTAAATTGGGGTATTTGGCATGGATCCCTTAGTGTTGGCCAAATGCCCTTCTCCTTGTTACTGGACTCAACTCACGTGTATAGGTAGACATAAGTAATAAAAACCGCTTATTGTACAGTGTGCATCAAGGAGTTCTTTACCAAACCTTCTTCAACGGTTCAGCAAGTAAACCTTATTGGCAGATCTATTCAAGTGAGAGGTAGGTTGGACAAGTTATTTTGATGAGGATTTTGGATAGATTGGTTATCGTAAGTTTAACTGAATCTCATGAATGAATGTAGGTTGGAGAACTCGCGGATCCTTCGCACATTTTTGTAAACAAGTGTGTAACCACACCCTTCCCTACTATAGATCAGCAAAAGTCGAAAAGCCTAAATGTTGAAACACCGACATTCGAGGCCTCACGAACATACGAACGCACGTGGGGTGATACAAACCCACAAAGCGTGGGTGATAGGCTGTTGAGGCCGCCACGAGCGCTCTCATGGACTTGGGCCTCGATGGGTTGAATGGGTCCGATAGGCCTGTAGACCCGTTTATGTAAATTTAACTTTAGGTGAGAAGTAGTTGGGCTTGTCATGTCATATACATGGCATAGGCCGTTCTGGGCCATGTTGGGCTAAAATAGACCGTGTGGACCCAATAGGCTCGTGAGCCCTACACGAATGAAATCTACGGTAAGTGGCAAATAATAAAGTAAGCTATGGTGTTTTCATAGCCGTGGCTGAAATTGGGCTAAATGGGCCACACGAGCGTGTGGGCCCACTTGGGCCGAGTAATGGGCCTTGGGCCGAGTAATGGGCCTTGGGCCCATTTTCACTGTTTTGACTGTCTAGGTTACCTGAGTCGCTCGAAGCGATGACAAAATTAGTAAAATGACCAAAATACCCCTAAAGGGTAAAATGACTATTTTGCCCCTCAAGGGTAAATGACTGATTTGTCTATGATTTGTATGACTGATTTTGTGCATTACAATCTGCATACATGACATACTGCTTGGGATTGGGATATCGTTATAGAGGAAGAAACTGTATTGGTGGCTATGCCACATGTTCTGATATTAGCAGCTTTGCTATGATTCTAGTTAGTGCCGCAGCCGGTGCTAACACTGTAAGTGTAGGGATGGCGTGGGTGATTTATTCCCTACAAGTAGTGCAGGGTTGGACGGAGGCAAGTGCAAGGTTGGATATGTTATCATGCATTATTCATACGGGTTTGATTCTGATATAGGCTTAGCCCAATTGATATTGGATATGATATGGGCTAGGCCCAATTGATATTGATTCAGATATGGGCTAGGCCCAATTGATACTATGATGGGTTGAGACCCAAATGTTAATGAATCGAGCTTTGGCCTACATATATTCTGAGTTGGACTTTGTTGTTTCTAGATAGGGCTAAAGCCTAGAATGGTTCTAATTCTACTTTTGACTGACTGTTTGGATGCTAGAGGATTGCACACTAAGTTTTCATAAACTCACCCCGTTTATTAACTGTGCAGATAATCCCTAGTGATAGGTGGATCGATGCTACGAGGGACTCAGAGATGGCCACACACTACTTATGTTTTCAGATTTGTTTACTTACTGTTGCGTATTTTTCATTTGGGTTGTAATAAGGCCTCTCTTAATTTCTAGTTGTTATTTTAAGCTTTGGGATTTTATCAACTATGTTTATAATTGTAGAAGTAGATCGTGGTTTTCTAAAACAATAACTTTTTTCAAAACACTACGTTTTCGGAACTTATCTTTTAAACATCACGTTTTCGTAAATCGGTTACTTTTAAAATTAGCTTTCGCAACCCAAAAAGGAATTTTTGGAATTAAATTAATAAGTTTTCAATGTACTACATTTTAAATAAGAAGGGTTTCTAATGAAAACATGGTTTTCGAAAAACACTTCAATGTGATACGCCAGATTCGGGCCTAACTTCTGGGCTGGGTTTGGGGTATTATAATGAGTCTCTATGATTAATTATTATGACAAGTCTATGAATTATGTTATAGTCTATAAGCATGACATTATGAACGAGTTCGACAAAAATGTGATATCGAGAAAAATCCCGTTTGAACCTTAAGAATAATCTAGGATATAGTATGACATGTCACTAGGAACTATGTGATTATGAGCTCATGAAATTATATGTATATGTAATTATGTGAATTCGGGTGCTAGTCATGTACGTCTTACCGATGGTTGGGTAGCGTTGCATGTGTTGCGGGTACCTGTCAATTTGTGTGAGCAGCCCGAGTAGTTACATCCTGACTGTCAACTTGTGTAAGCAGGCCCGTGATTAGCTTGAGAGTGAGCAATGTGTGATTGTGATATGAGGTAGCATGTGGCTACATTTAAAGCACTATGTGCAAGTTTTCCGTGTATTCGATAGTATTCCAAGTGTTCAATGGGTAAACTTGTGAGTTATTCGACAAGTAAGTCAATGATGAGGAAATATAACAATGTGTTACGAGTTCGTATAGATTTGTACAAAAAACTCATATAAATGAGCTCGGTATGTGATGAACTTTTGGTAATATTGAAAATGTGTAAGTTATGTCTACAAATTTAAGTTATGCCTATGAATTTATGTTGACACATATGTAAACTATGTTATGTCAATGGTAATTATATATATAAATATATATATATATGATTATGTTTCTATTTATTTACATGTGAACTTACTAAGCTTTATGCTTACTCCCCCTCTCTTTTCCATTTTCCTATAGTATCGCCAAGCTAGCTCAGGGATCGAAGGATGTCTGAGACTCGATCACACTATCAACTGGACATTTGGGTATAATTAGTCTCAACATTTTGAGTATGACATGTATAGGGACTTAGTCTTTTGTTAAATGTCATATTAGTTTAGCCAAATGTGTTGGCTTATGGTAATATTTGATTCATTTTGTATATGGTCATGTGATATGGTTCATATTGGTTATTTAGGTTGTAACCCTAATTAATTATGCATGCCTATAATATGTTATGCTTGATGTGGTTTCTTGTGGATAAAATGTGTGATAAATGGCATAAGTGTCAAATGAATGAATTGTGGCTAATACGTATGACCAAAGCTATGGTATAATTGAGTAAACTGGAAGTAGGTCTGCCAAGATGAATAAATATGAAATGGATGTGGAATGCTATATGAAAGCATGATGGTTTGGATAGGTGACATGTTGACATTATAAAGTCATGAATTAATCAAGTTTATGAGTGAATGAGCATTTAAGGGTGACAAGTGGCTTGGATTCGACCTTGCGTCCCCTAAACCTTAAGCCCTAAACCCTAAACCATAAAACCCTAAACCCTAAACTATAAACCCTAAACCCTAAAGCTTAAACCCTAAAACCCTAAAGCTTTAAAACTTTAAACCCTAAACCCATGGGCGAGTGATTTGACTGTGCGTCCCCTGCACCCTAATTAATGCAAAACAGAATGCCCAGTAGTAAACACACGGGCAGAGACACAGGCGTATGTCTCTGCCATGTAAAGGGCACGGCCTTAGGACATGGGCGTGTGCCCAGGCCGTGTGAAGTCTGCACCTGATTTTGGAATTTAATTCGCCATACGGTCTAAGCACACGGGTGTGTGACTTGGTCATGTGACCCTATTTGTGTTAATGATGTCATAAATAGAGAGTTACATGGGCTGAGGACACGAGCGTGTCCTAAGCCACACGGGCGTGTGAGACTACACGGTCTATCCACACGAGCATGTGATCCTGTTTCATGAAATTTTTTCTATATTTTTCTAAAGTTCTAGGATTAGTCCCAAACTACTCCCGATGTATGTTTTGGGCCTCGTAGGCCTATATAAGGGACAATTTGCATGTGTATGAATGGTTTTAAATTGAACGAATTTTTATGGCCGGTTGTGTATGTTTGTTGGTGTTTAAGTCCGGTAATACCTCGTATCCTATCCCGGTGTCAGACATGGGTAAGGGGTGTTACAAGGATCATATTAGGAGAACGGATTTATCCCAAAGAGATTAAGGATATCCTATAAGGGTAACACACTTATGACAAGGTCATTGGATGAGCACTGATTGAGTTGCTTTTGTAATGGTATGTCGTTGAGGAAAGCTCAATCACGATACTCTAGTGGAATAACTTCGTGACTAAATGAGTTTATAATTAATAGATGAAAAGCGAGAACTTAATTATAAAATATTTGAGCCCTAATTACATATGTTCAATCGGTCTCTCTGCTACCTCGTTGAGACCATGAATTGCATGTTGAATCAAATTAACAGAAATGAAAAAAAATGGTGAAAATGGAAACATGAGAAATATTTGGAAATGAATGTGGTTTTCTCCAAAATGAAAATGACTTGGAAATGAATTATGGTTTTTCAAAAATGGAAATAAATCATTTGGTCATAGTGGACCCAAAATGTTAAATATATTTTCTTATAGATTCTTTTACGACAAGGTCTTCATGATTTAACAGAATTAGGATTGGGTTGAGAAAATTATTTAATTGGGAAATTAATTTAAATTAATTTGAGATGTTTATTTTGGGAAATAGAAAAACATATATTAGGTTGGACCGAATTATGAAATACTGGGTTAAAAATTCAAGAAGTATTTGTAATTGGACCCGCTATGAGAAGGGCCAAAAGCCCCTCATGTTAAAGGGTTGAACAGCAAACCCTAGTATTATTAATTACGGTTGTCACCCCCAATACTTCTAGTTAGACTTGGAGTTTATTTTTCTATTTGAAATAGATTTCTACAATTTAACAAGAGTTTTACTTCTTCTCTTTATAAGTAGATGGCACCAGTAGGGCTAATTACACAATTTTAAGATGTTGTTATTTTGCATGAAAATAGTGAGAGTTTATTCTCTAAATATTAAATCTATTTTCCGGAATAACAATTTTGTTAGTTTCTATTGAGAAGAGATTTTACTTTCACACTGAAAGTAAAGAAAACTATTTTTGGTACTGTATTTGATTTGAATCATTCAAGCCTACACTCAAAGTAGTTCGTAGTATAAGAATAGTGGAAAAGGCCGTTCGGTTGAAAGTTAGAAAAGACAAGGATCAGTCTAGTTGAAAACACAGGTGTAATTTCGATAAAGAGTTCATTGCTATAAATATTACAAATCAGTTTAGTTTTTAAAATTTTTATTTTCTGCTATACAAGAAAACCATTTTTGAACCATATTTTTTTCAAGATTAACTGCCTTTAGTTTAGTTGTTGCATGAATTGTTTAAACATCTCTAGGGACAAATTTAGACAATTAAAATGCAGTGTGTTTTGTTCGCATTTGTGACTTGTTTAATTTTTGTTGGTTTCCTATCAACAAATAATTTTTTATTTGAGCTGAAACTGTTTTTATTATATTTGACGGGAGAAGGAAGAGGAGTGGTTTATTGACAGCAAACTTTAGCCTTAACTTGTTTGAATTAGTTTTACATAGTGCTAAAATTGTTTTTAAATTTGCTTGGAACTGAATTTTAGCATTTGAAATTTAAATTATAGATAAAGGATTTAATATAAACCATGTCTTATTGACTCTAGATAATAAATAGGCGAGAATAAATTATATGAAATTGTGATTCTATCGTCATTTTATCCTTTTAATAAGAGAATGACAAATCAGATTTTTCTCTTAATTTTCTAATAAATACTAAAAATTAGGAATAAAAATCTAATTTATCATTCTCATATTATAAAAGAATAAGAATAACGTAAAATTACGCTTTATACAATCATTTTCTTTAAATAAATAAGCTAGTTGAATGTTATTTTGAGTCATCTCTTTTGGAGTTCTTATGTGAAAGATTATTTTGTAATTTCCTACTATTTGCAGCTACAATTATTTTGTAAATAATGTTAGAGACAATCAATTGGAACATAACAGCAAACCGATTTCTTTTTTTTCAAAAATCAATATTTCTTATAGTTCGAAAAGTATTAATTATACATAACTATATTTTAAAAAGAAAATGTAACTCGCCAATACTTAATAAATAATAATAATAATAATAAATAAATACTGATTTGTGGAATTGAGAGGAGTGGCCTAGCAAGGGCGTGTGGCTGTCAGCATATGCCTGCTTTATCTAGTCATACCCTCCTTTTGTATCCACACAACTTGAACAACACCAAAGCAGCCACGCCACCTCACTCAACAAAGCCCATAACTAAACCTCTCAAATCCTTTTCTTTTCCTGTTTTCTCTTCCACTGCCAATTGTTCAACCATGTCATCAGCTGTGATTGCAGGTGCCTCTTCTTCTTGTTCTGCCGCCTTCACCAGCAGGAAGAACTACTCCAACAAAACTACCTCCACCCCTTCTCCCAAGGCATTCAATACTTCACAGGTATGACTGTTTGTCATGTCATCTGAATCCTCTCTCAAACTGCTTTCACTTCAGTACCCAATTAACTGAAACCTCTCATTTTGTCCCATGCATGTACAGAAAACCGCACTCCAAGGCTTGTCTCTTCAAGAGGCCAAAGGGGGTATCTCAGATTTCTTCATAGCTGAGAAAAAGAGCAGTGTCTGTTCCAGTCATGTAGGAAGAGGACTTGAGATCACTGCAAGAACTGCCGGTGCTTCAAAAACTATAGAGGTTGAGGTTGACAAGCCTTTAGGTTTGACATTAGGTCAGAAGCAAGGAGGTGGTGTAGTTATCACTGTAAGTTTTGATGTTTCTTCCATCATTGATGTGACAGTATTTTGGCCTTTTCTCTTTCCAATTCAATGTGGTTTTTTAAATGGATGGATACAACTACAGGCTGTTGATGGGGGTGGGAATGCAGCAAAAGCAGGGCTTAAGGCAGGGGATCAGGTACTTTACACTAGCAGTTTCTTTGGGGATGAACTTTGGCCTGCAGATAAGCTTGGGTTCACTAAAACTGCCATACAGGCAAAGCCCGATTCTGTATATTTTGTTGTTAGCAGGTTTGCTTTCTTATCTAAATTTCACTTCTTATCATTTATCTAAATTTAGTTGTATAATTTCAGTGAATAGGTAGAAAGGAGGAAGCTTTTGTTGATAATTTGATATAAATTCATGGAATAACAAAGAAGACGTTAAAATTTCTTCTTTGTTGTGGGTTACAAAGTCACAAATTTTAGTCAATAAAAGGTTATTTCTCACTTTATAGATTTAAATACAAACTCATTTATTGAATATGATTGTCCCATGGGGAATAATCCATGAATGGATTAGGCTTCATGCCAAGAAAACGTGCTATAGTGTGTAGTGAAGCAAATCAAGATATAGTAGTATATGATCTCCTTTTGCACTTTCGAATTTTGGCCATTCACTAAAATGAGGGAGCTTACCAGAGGGTTAAGACAAACAAGGGTCCTTTTCTTCTGTTCTTTTTCTTTCCTTTTCCCAATGGAAATATTGCAGCTAAACCTCCTCTAGGATGTTATTTTTCTTTTTTCCTTGAAGAATATGGATACCGATTCACTTTGAGAAAGGAGACAGTGATATGTTGGCATAGCTGCTATACTGCTACTAAGTCTATTTTTATTATTCTCTTAAATGAAGAAGTCCAGTAAAGATTGCCAATAAAAATGACTTCTGGTTGAGCTCATAGCTTTGCTCAGCCTATTCATGTAGCCACCTTAAAGAAGTGGTATTTAGCAGAACTGGAGTTTGAATTCCAGCATTTTCAACTCCTATCCTCGAAAGGGTTCTTTCATACCAAAAAGATGCCATGTGGTTGTACCCGGTTACTGGACACAATAAAATGATGTATTAGCCTTGAGAATACATCAAAAAATGCCATCTGACAGTCCTTTTGATGTATTGCAGAGGTGCAGAAGTTGATGTTAAACGACTACCAAAACGACCGGCACCACCTCGCTTCGGAAGGAAACTTACTGAGGCTCAAAAGGCAAACATAGCTTTGGCCAACTAAGATTATACTTCACTTTAGATAAAGATTAGCATACTAAGTTACATTTGTGTGTGTATTAAATGAGACTATATAGCACATGTTGAAAGTACTAATGGAATGCAGAATTTTGCAGGCAAGAGCTACTCATATTTGCCTTGACTGCGGATACATATACACTGCACAGAAACCTTTTGATGAGCAGGCAAGTTTCTCAGAAAAAGAATTTAAACTTCTTATTCGATTTAATCATCTAAAATTGACAGCAGTAATCAATATAAAAAAGAAGAGGGGTATAGAAAATATTGCCTCTGTGAACTCAATTATGTGTTACCTATGGCTTTCGGATGCTTTTCACCAAATATATAGTGCTTGCATGTATTTATGTTCATTGTATATATTGGCTAATCTGTATTCTGCTTACAACTGTTGGAGGAGATTAATGGTCCTCTCATGGTCATGAAAGTTTAACTGAATATTCTCCAGCCTGATACGTATGGATGCCCTCAATGTCAAGCACCAAAGAAGAGATTCGCACCATATGATATAAATACTGGCAAAGCTATCGGCGGAGGGCTACCTCCAATTGGGGTCATTATTGGGCTGCTGGCTGGTGTTGGAGCTGTTGGAGCATTGCTTGTTTATGGCCTTCAATGAAACTGTTTATAATGTGTATTCTTTCATAGAATCAGTGGTACTAGTACGACTTCTTAACTCATATCTAGTTTCACTTTCAAACATATGAATTAAGGAGCTGATAAGCAAAATCTTGATGAATAGCAATACCGACCATTGCAATTTTTAAGTCTATTTCTGTAATACTCTATACCCAATCCAGTCGCCAAGCCCAAATATAAATATGTCACACCACCGTCTCCCTACTTGTACATTACAGTTTTCATTTTATTAAAGCCATCGCATGTTATTCTAGCATTTGTACAGGTTTTAAGATATAAATGCATTAATCATCATTAAATCATGTTGGACATACATCAATGTAACTAACCATTTTAAAAAAAAAAAAATTTCAAGCATTTGGACCACTTAGCAAAATTTCAAAGTTAAACACGTAGGTATTGATACTGACCCTAGGGTATCAGTACTTTCTTTAAGTGATATAGATACCACTGGGAAAATCAATACCAAACTTGCATTATGTTTCTCGCAAAAAATATCATATAAACAAAAATTATTGGTACCTGTTATGGAGTATCGATATATTTACCCTCGAGTATTGATATTCGAGTAAGGGTATCAATACCAAATTTCTATTCTGACTTCCCTACACGTTTCAAAACACAGAAGTATCATTTTTAAAACTTGATTATCAATACCTCAACTACAGACGTTCAAAATACAACATACAAAAGTACTTAGTCCATACCAATTTACAGCATGTTTGGTTGACTGTAAAGATAATACATTACAGCCCTATTCAATGGGCCATCACCAAACCATTGTTTGGTTGGCTGTAATAGTTATTACAGCTATTTTCGTTACAAGATTATTTAGCATGAAAATGCATCAAACCATTCGTGCTCCCCTGTTGAATGATGATTCAAGGAATGGGTGGAATAGCAAATTAGAGAAATGTTTCAATTTTACCCTCACCATCCTCCTCTCTTTCTTACAAACTGAAATCCCCAACTCATATCTTCTCTTTCTTACGCATGAAATCCCCAATCTCCAAGTGATATTTTTTTCCATTCTTCTTCCCTCCACCACTATAAAATTCATTTCTTTTTCACTTCATTGAAAATTTTCTTTTTAATCTCATTTCTTCCTAACCCTAATAGCTTAACCCATTGAAAAAAAGAAGTAAAGTGTTTTTCGAGTCGTCTCGTAGGATCCAAGATCTAGTAAGTTTTAATTCGAACTATCTGTTTTTCAATGTTTCTTTACGTGTTTTTCAATTAATATATGTTTTTCAATGTTTCTTTATGTGTTTTTCAATTAATATATGTTTTTCGTGTTTTTTTTCGATTGTAAAAGCAAATGTAAAACTTACCCTTGTTCAAGTAATTTGGCTTTCCAGGAAGAACGCTAAGATTCCATTCTATTTGTATTAGATTCAAAAAACTTATCCTTCTTCGATATTTGGGCTCTTCGTCTCATTGTTTTCTCCAAAACTTCTAGTAAAACTTTCTTTCCCTATTTTCTTCATTCTCTTAAATATTCTTTTTTTATGTTTGGTTTTCTGTGAATTTGATGACACATGTTAAGAAAAGATCACTAACTCCGACAATAACAAATCATTTTAGGTTTTAAACAAAAGGAAGAAACTTTATTTTTATAAGCCATGGAGAGACAATATGTTGTTCTTGTGTATGTGCCTAGTTTTTGTTTGTCTGTTTAAGGTAGATAAAAGGTAGCTTTAAATACCCAGATTAAAAATTCTAGAAAAAAAAGTGTAATTTTGGGATCCCAATGTTTAAAGATTTTGATGATTCTTATAGGGAAAAATTGGAAAAAAAAAAATTAGTTAATGCGCCAATTTGGTATTTAACTTAAATTAATGGATTAAATTTGCTTCTTTGAATCTATTATCTAATATTTTCTAATTCTTCTAGAGGTGTATTGGATTTTTTGGTTTTTTATTCGATTTATTGTTTTATTTGCATTGAATTTGAGATTCTTGCTTGGTAGTCCAATGCTGATTATGGATCTTACTTGAAATTTGTCTTGGTTGATGAGAAGGAATAAGGGTTGAGGAGAGTGCAAGATTCATTTTTG
This sequence comes from Gossypium arboreum, assembly GCF_025698485.1. Lineage (NCBI taxonomy): Eukaryota > Viridiplantae > Streptophyta > Magnoliopsida > Malvales > Malvaceae > Gossypium > Gossypium arboreum. The sequence continues at coordinate 10,249,444 of NC_069071.1, forward strand.
TACCTTAGAAAAAGTAGCAAAACCAAGAATGATATGGATTTTAAATGTATTAGTTCGTAAAAATATGGACAAATCTAGAATTATAAAGGAATAGTGGATAAATCTGGTAAAAGTGCAATGGATTTCAGTTGCGCCATTGTCCAAGAAAGATTTTGGATGTAAGAAATGGAGTAAACAAACATAAAAGAGATTTGGGGTATCTAAAAATTTATTTGTAGGATCAAGTATGGTTTTTTTAAGTGCATATACTATGTAGGCAGCAAAGGGGTCACTAGTGGTTTCAAAGAAGGAAATTTAGTGATGAGGATGCAAAGTTTGATTCAAGTTTGAATACATAGTGGAACTATTAAATCACAAATCTTTAAAAGGAATTGGTTTGGTTTGCTCACTAATAATCCAAAAGCAGAGGTGATAATTAATTTGGCACGAAGTGCAAATTTGTTGTTTTTAGTTACTTTTCAAGTTTTCATAACATACTAGTTTTCTGTTTCATTCTTTCACAGGGCTTCTCAGTTTGCTGCAAGGATTAAGTTAATATGTATGTGTTCTGTAATAAAAAATATGTTTATCTCATCTAAGACTAAACAAGTCTTTTGTCATCTTTAAATGTTTGTTGGATCTAAGACTAAAACAATTGAACAATTAACGTTATCTTCCCGTGCATCTTTTTTATTACCACAGATTTATGTTTAATGCTTAAAGCTTACACCATGTTTAATGTTTCCTATACTATCAACTATTGTCAAATATTAGCTCAAATCAGTTCTCTGCTCTCTTTCTTTCTTAGCTCGAGTCATTTGTCTTTATCTTCATTCACTTGAAAAAGTTCATGTACTACTAATGTTTCGATCTACCTCCTTTATTAGCATTATAGACAAATTTACTGTTTTATCTTAACTTCCTGAAATAGTTGTCTCATGTTCAAATATATATCATATATTCTTGTCATGCTCTATATGGTCCCTAATATATTTATATTATTCATATATTGTTAGGATCGACCTGATTAAGCAATAAAAAAAATAGCAAAATAAATTGAGAAATTGAACACATAAATTTAATGTGGAAAAACCCTTCCAAAGAGGATAAAAAACCACGGCAAAGATAATTTTACTATAATGGAAAAAGAACGAATAGTACAAAAGATGGAGCTAAAAGCTAAACCCCGAAAACCCAAAAATAAAGAAACCTCAAAATGTAAACACAAAATTCTCTAAATGTTTTATGAGTTCTAATCTCTAATGGTGTATTTTCTAAGGTTATAAAAGAAACTATTTATAGGCTAAATTAGTAGGTTAAATAAACTATGCTAATAAATGCTAAATCTTTTAGAAAGAAAATATATTTTGTTTAACTTGACTTGCAAGCAAAATATATTTTGTTTAACTTGACTTGCAAGCAATCTCTAAGAATTTGGGTCACACAACTCTAACAATTTGAATTCTTACTACGCCATCTTTGCCAAAGCCCGCCACGGGCCTATCTTGAACTATGCAGGGAATTAACTGAGTCGAATTTGTGCTTAGAAGCTGGAAGACTTCTAGCCTTCGACTTGTGCATTGCCAAATCAAAACGAACTCGGGTCTAATTTTCACGAATACAGTGCCCTAACTTTTCAAAGCTTGTATCCAAAAGAGAACCTCTCTTCAATGAAACGGTCATACTTTTTTCCCTCCTATGACAAAGTTGCCTCCACTCCAAACGAGTTGACTTCGACTCCGTAATGGACGAGGGACGTCTGATTTCACCGGTCACTGTAGAACCTTCTAGAATATAAAGATTGTCAGTTCTTTTACCTTTTAACAAAACGAGAGCTCCACAAGATACTTTAATGTCGCTCGACTCGATGTTGATTAAAATACTCAAGAAGATGAGATACTTTCATAAATCAGGTACATACTTGACATCTGAGAGTGTCTTATCATCCCATCGTGTATCCTAATTTTGATAGTACTAATACCAATTACCTTACTAGATGAATCGTTTATCATGCACACAACTCCACCTTCAACCAAACTGTATGTGGAGAACTATTCTATATTAGGACACATGTGAAAAGAACATCTCAAATCTAAGATCCACTCGGACATGAGCTTGGAGTTATCACTCGTTGACACTAACAAGAAATAATCACCGCTTTCGTCGACCAAATTAGCACCAACTACATCTTCGTCGTTACTCTCAGCAATTCTTTTATTCCGTAGTTTATAACAGTCTGCTTTGACGTAGCCTAACTTTTTACAGTAGCGACACCTTTTGTCTCATATCTTTGATGCTACCAAAATGGAAGCTTGCCTATCTGCCTTGCTATCCAAACCAAACTCATTGTCTAGTTTGTCTCTACTCAACAAATGACCCTTCACATCTTTGAACAAGAGTTTGTCTCTGCCATAAGTCAGGGTCTTCCCGAAAGACTTGTATGAAGGGGGTAAAGAGCACAATAATCGTATAGTCTGATCTTCGTTGTCAATATGAACCTCAACATTCTTTAAATCATTTAAAAGAGTAATGAATTGACTAATGTGATCTCTAAGAAGCTCACATTCGTTAATGCGAAACGTAAATAGACTTTGTTTCAACACTAAACGGTTAGACAGAGACTTAGTCGCATAAAAAGTTTCTAACCTTTTCCACAAGGCAGATGAGGTCTTCTCTAGCAATACCTCCTGCAATACTGTATTCGTGAGGCATAACTGGATTGCAGACAAGGCCTTTTCATCAAGCTCTTCCCATTTTGTTTGATTTAGATTCTCAGGCCTTTTCCTGGTAACAACATTTTTTAATCCGGTTTGAACTAGAATTGTCATCATTCGAACTTGCCACAGATTGAAATTTTTCTCACCATCGAACTTCTCAATTTCAAACCTTATTGCTGCCATCTCTGAACGGGCTGATCTATGAAAATTGAACTAGCTCTAATACCACTTGTGCCTCGCGAATACGGTATTGCAGATAATTAATTTCTTTTTTAATTGATTTGCAGAGCGGTGGTGGGAGAAATAAGCAGTAAAAATTCAGTTTTGAAAACAATTTCATTAATAGTGCAAGTGAGCCTTAATGTGAGCCAAGAAACAACTCAACATTTCTTATAGATGTTGGAAATTGGCACCATTATCATCTCCCAATGAATTTGTACCAATGTTAACACTGATCATGGAGTGCGATCAACAAATTCATGTTTTTGCCATTTGTGGGTGTATAAGTTTGAACTTGTATTGTAATAAAAATGTAATTTATGGAGTAAAGTCATTCAAGAATTGGCCATTGTCAAATTTGTATATAAAAAGGAATGGAATATTGTGTAATTTTATCCTTTTACACTTTTGCTTTTCTTTGTGACATTTTCGACATTATCCTTACATCGGATTCAATGGAAAAGTGAACAATGATAAGAAATAGAATGGCCCAAATTTGAAAAAAAAAAAAACTAGTCATGGACCTAAAATAATAATAATTATATTAAGAATGCTATTAAATAGTATATTATTTTATTAAATTGTATTAATAATTATGTTAAAATATGATTAGATTATTTTTTATTTTTATTAATTCATATTTTAGTAATAATTATATTAAGAATATTATTAAATTATATATTATTTTATTAAATTATATTTAATAATAATTATGTTAAAATATGATTAAATTATTTACATTTTATTTTTATTAAATTATATTTAATAATAATCTTATTAAAATTTAATAACAATAACAATAATCATCTACCTAAAAAATTTTGCTAAGGGTATTCTGGTTATTTAAATCTTTTTCCTCATGCTATTACAACATCTATTCCATCCAACCAAAGACAGGAATACCATTATAGCTCTATTCAATTCCATTGAACCAAACAATTGAATTACTGATTACAGTTCTATTCCATTACAGCTTTATTCCATTACATTTCTATTTCATTACAGCCTTACTCCATTCACTCCAACCGAACCTAGTGCTAGTTTCTAAACATCATGCATCAAATACTTCGACTAATAATCATCCAAATGGCTAAATTTAACAGTTCAAAACGTCATAAATGTGTATGAGTAAGATACGTCATGCCATCATCAATATTCATAAACCTAAGCATATTCATAACTCACAAACCTCATAAACAAAAGCAAAAACTAGCAAAAAGTTCAAAACTATCATGGCTATAAATAAGTCTACCATATTGCCTTATTCCCCAAAATGTAAATAAATAAATATTGAACACCTACGAAATACTAACAAGTCTTCCTTGGATCACTCCCTCAGAAAAACCACACCGCCCACAACGGAATGTCACTAACCTGTAAAAGTTAAAAAAAGTGGGTGAGCTTAAAAAATCTCAATGAATGATTAGAATAACCACTACGCAAACATGTTGTCATACATCCACAACACAACCATATATATACAATTACAATATTTTTATGTCTAGTGTCATATAATACCTATTCATGCATTATCTATTAGTTCATCTACATAGCATTTACATACTCATTCAAGCATATATCACATAACACATATTCCATTAATCATGTATCACCTTTCACATAATCACATATAATGATAAATTGGCTCTTGAGGTATGAAGCATGAAGTGGGCACTATTACCACACATTGGATACATTGATTTCCATTCACACCAAATGACTCATAAAGTCGAACATATCCTATAAGTAAAGCATATAGCTAACACTCTCCTTATTTCCCCTCACATGTCTCGTTGAATAGAGCTTAACTATGTAACACCCCAAACCCGACCTAGAAGTTAGGCCCGAATCTGACATGCCACATTGAAATGTTTTTCGAAAACCCTGTTTTCATTAAAAACCCTTCTTATTTGAAAACTTGAGTAGAATCCCAGTTACGTTAGTTTCTTTTCAACACGTGGTTCATTGAAAAATACATAATTTTATTCCCAAAATTTCTTTCAGTTGTAGAAGCTAGTTTTAAATTAATTACTAAAAACTTGATGTTAAAAAGTTAAGTTGCGAAAGCATTTTGAAAAGTTGCGGAAAGGTAGTGTTTGAAAACAGTTATTGTTTTGGAAAATCGTGTCCTGCTTCTAATAGATATTAAACATACTAAATAAACTTCCCAAATAAAAAGTTAAGGAAATAAAGAGGCCATATTACAATCCAAATCAAAAACCAAAGTGCTTAGTTAAATAAACGAAATAGAAAAACATGTGTAGTTGTGTGGTTATCTCCGAATCCCTCTGTGACACCGATCCACCTAACGCTGGGGATTACCTGCACAGTTAATAAACGGGGTGAGTTTACAAAAACTTAACGTGTAATCCCCTTACTAGAGTAATAGTCAGAATATCGACAGAAACAGAAATAGTCTTTCAACAGAAACAGTACAATTTAGTTCAGAGTATAGGTGGCCAAAGCTCAATACAAATCACTTGGGTCTCAGCCCATAACGGAACCAATTGGGCCTAGCCCATATCAGTAAATAGTGTCAGGTGGGCCTTAGCCCATTACAGAATCAGTAACGGAATCAGGTGTACAGTATGTATAATGTATGAATAATGCATGCGATCCCATCCAACCCTGCACTTGCCTCTGTCCAACCCCGCACTTACTGTGGGGATAAAATCGACCCACCCATCCAATACACCAAGCTTAGCACCGGTTGCGGCACTAAGTCAACAGAACGACTCAAAGCCATAGATAGAACGGCACAAAACCATAATCAGAATGGTTATAAACCATAACAGGATGGCACACAGCCATAATCAGAATGGCACAGAGCCATAAATACGGCACAAAACCTTCAATTTGGCACAAAGCCTTTAGCAATGGGCATGAGCTTTCGGTAATAAGAACGACACAGAGCCTTCGATAATACGCGTGGCACAAAGCCATTAGTAAGAAGGACAGCACCAAGCCATCGATAACGAGTCTATAATCAGCACAAAGCCATCAATCACGATAATATAATTGGCACAAAGCCTTCGGTGGATAGACTGCAGTAAGCCATTGATAGTATATACAACACCAAGCCATCGGTAAAATGATCGACACTCAGCCATCATTTAGTCCACAATCATCTCGTGTGACTCGTGCGACCTTAACAGATCAATACGAATGTTTGGCTTAAAGCCTTCGGTGGATCCACAGTCGTCTCAGCGACCCATACGACCCGAACAAAACAGATCTTCCTCCGTACAAAATCCCAACCCCATGCAATGTGTCATGTATACAGGATGTCATGCCCATAATATCATCACAGTCAAGTCAGTCAAATCATAGCCATAGAATCACCGTCAAATCAGTCAAATTCATAGTCCAAGTCAGTCATTTACCCGTAAGGGCAAAACAGTCATTTATTCCTACAGGGGTATTTCGGTAATTTTACACTACAAAGGTATTTTGATAATTTTGCACTACAAGGGTATTTTGGTAATTTTGCACTGCAAAGGTATTTCAGTAATTTTGTACGCCAGGGGTCTTAACGACCCAATAGAAGATCCACCGTCGCCTCGAGCGACTAAAGTAACCTAAATAGATATAACGGTGCAGATGGGCTTAAGGCCCGTACACGACCCAAGTGGGCCCACATGCTTGTGTGGCCCATTTAGCCCAAATTTAGTTACGGCTATGTGACCTACATAGCCTAATCCAATATTTATCACCTACCGTGGATTTAATCTGTGTGGGGCCCATGAGCCCATTAGGCCCACATGACCCATTTCGACCCAATGAAGCCCTTAATGGTCTATGCCATGCACACGACATGACAAGCCCAACTACTGCCCACCTAATAGTTAGATTTACACAAGCGAGCCCACGGGACCCATCGGGCCCATTCGGGCCATCGTTTATGAGAACGAGGGGTGTGAATACACACCTGTTTATGAGAACGCGTTGAAGTCCACAATCACCAACCTTGGCACATCCTGCTTCCCGCCAATCTCATGTTAGTTTCCCGATGCGGGATTACTTTTTAACCATTAGGATTTTTCCACATCCTTATGACCACTTCAACCACAGAGTTCCTGTCCAACTCCACCTCCTACACAGCTCAAACAGCAAAGTAATACTCCATTGCGCATCCCAAGACTTGAACCTCAGACCTCACAGTTACACAACACGCCACCTTGCCACTCCACCACAGGCTCTTTCTGTGTTATAAATTCATCAAAAATATTCCTAAAGCCTACCCACTAACATCAAGGCTCCTTTAAAAGAAAAACATAAATTTTTGCTAAAGCCCAGGTTTGAACCTAGGACTTCTCCAACACTCCCAAACACTCATAATCACCTAACCACTATAGCAGACAATCAATTGTGATATTTCTTCCACACATAAACTTTTATGTGCAGTCTTTTAGCGGCTCCCATGCATAAGGCCCAATACTTCTAGGCCCAAAAATTCAGGGCATTACAAACTCACATTCCCTTATCCCTCCAACATGTCCTAGAGCATCAATGCCCAAAATTACTATACATATAGGTGAGTACTCACAATCCTATGGCATGCCATCTATATCCAACAGTTTCAAGATCACAAGGCCAAAATATCTAAAACGAACACATATCACTTACCGATTATCCGTGCACTATCACTGTATATTTGCATTTTTAGCAAAACACTGTCACTAACATGTAAGATGTACATAAAATATACACATTTGCAGTTTCACAATAATTATCACAACAGTATATCACATGTTGTAGCATCTCATCCCAATTCACATATTCACATTCATATTCAATCCATACTTTCCTAGATTGTAAATGGTTCTAGAGAATTCGAAATTTTTAACATAATAAATTCATAGAACAATATATTCAAAAATCAGCCAATGACTCACCACAAGCAATCAAAAACATAAGCCTAAACTAAGTTCTCATGTAATTGAAACATTTAACTTAGCAAACTTTAAATTCAAATATCTCGGTCTATACTTAGCCTTTTCACCTAAAACCAATTATGTTCATCTTACAACTCACCTATGACTAATTCTCAACATTTAAACTACAAAAAAAAACCAATTCATGGTATCGACTTTTTTAACATGTTTTATGGCTATTTTCTAAAAAATCATTAAAACTTAAGAAATATTTCAAAAAACTTCAAAAAAAAAGTTTAGAAACATTACTCATGTCAAAACTAATTGAAAAAAATTTTGAAACTACGTTTTTACTCAAAATCCTAAAATTCACCATTAATGACTCTATTTTCGGCTTTTAATCAAAACATGCAATTTAATGGCTAATAATTCAATTTTGAAGACTAATTAACATTAAAAACTAATTGATTGATGAATGGTTACCTTTGATGGATGAAAAACAGAGATTTGTCGAAAACCTGAAAAACTCACACGTGAAGAAGATGATGAAATCTATGGCATTTTTGGGTGTTTTAATAGAATTTTATGGAGATTTACAACTTAGGTGGTGATAGAAATCAAAAGAATATGGTTTGGGAATCAAAATTGAAGACTTGGGACATTGGGAGAGTAAGTGACGACAAGGAAATTGAATGGGAGAAAGCTAAACTGAATTTGGAAAGATGGAGAGGAAAATAGGTTGTATTTTTAAAAATTGGTAACACTGCCACATAAATGCTCACAGCTTTGATCCTATTGCAAATCAGTCCTTTTCCTAAAATTACAAGTTTCTAAAACAATTTATCAAAAATTGATTTGATTTTCTAATAACCATAATCAAAAACATTATCGATATACCAAGTTGCAAAATTCTAAACACTCTAAGGTTAAAATTCCTAAAATACTCCTAAAACTTCTAGGCCCTATTTTGGGGTGCTACAATTTCTTTTTTTGCACCAAGAAACCAGGATGTGCTTTAACTGACTTTATTATTTGTTCCAGGTTTTTTAAGTAGCAATTGCCTAGTGGTCTATCTAAGCAGAAAAAGATGCAAGGAAGTCCAGGACCATGGAGTAACGCATGAGAATAATGGTTAGCTATATAATTTTCTTTGAGGAATATGATTGTAGAAAAATGGGAGTTTTTTTCTCTTAGAAAAGTGCAAAGACAGTGTTCTATTTCAAGTATTGTGTATGACAGATCGCTATAAAGTTTAGACAAATATTTTCGCAAGATGAGAAAATGTGTATTGTTCACTTTAAAGGTTTAAAGATAATTATTTTTAGTAAAAGACACTCTAAAATGGTGGTTTTTTCTTCATAAAACCACAATTAAAAGTTGGTATAGATCTAGAACTAATATTCATGTCGTTGCTAATATAAAGATTACCATATTTTTCCACAGTAAGATATTATGTGCTTTAAAAGTTTAATGACCGTCTTTATTCTTTTATCTTATAGAAAAAAAAATCTCGAAAGTGAAGGCGTTGACTCATTATTCAAAGATCCTTTATTTGACATGAGATTGTTTTCCCCCATCAAATGAAAGCAAATAAATAAAACTAAATTGTAGCATAAAAATTTATATAGAAAGGAAATAAAACTTTAAAAATCATATGTATTTTTAAAAATATATTGAGTTTTAATTTATTTTAAATTTTTTTAAAAAATATAATTGAAGTTACATTAATATTTAGAGTATCATCCATTCAATAAATATTCTTATGGTATCATCAGTTTAATGCTTTCATTGGATGGGCGATGAGTTTACCTTTAGCGAGATTAAAAATTGTGGTGGTCGTGAGATTGGATATAATGGTGAGACTGACTATTATAATAGTAAGATTAAAATTAGTGGTGGGATGTGTATTTGGATTCAAACGCAGCTGTAACAATAAGCTGAGATTATAAAATGACTTTTAAAGATATTAAATTTAAGGGTAAACTACAAGAATGGTCACCCAACTATACCTTTTGTTATATTTTGGTCATCCAAGTATTAATTTTCTTTATTTAGTAACTAAAATGTTTGAAATTAAATATTTTAGTTATCTCTTATTAGTTTCCATTAGATGAGTGATAGAAAGCTGGGCTTTTTTTGTCGGTCAAATAACAAATTTAGCACTCTAATGTTTACATATTCTATCAAATTGATCCTAAATGTAAATAAATTCAACAACTTTAGCCCTCAATGTTTACAAAATTTATCATTTTAGTTAGAATTCCAAAAAATTTAATAAATTTAGCACTCAACATTTACAAAGTTTATCCATTTAGTTCTAATTCTGAAAATTTTAAATATATATTTCTAAAATATTTCATTTCTAACCCTTTATCAACCCTCTCACAAGCCATATCAATTTTCTTTCTTTTCCTATATTACTAATGTAACATCTCAAGATTTTCAATTAGACACGTGACCCTATTTCAATAGCGGAAATAATGAATTGTTGAAAAATTGAAAAAATAAGATAAATGTTTATTATGAGAATAAATTTTGATTTTATATGTGAGAATTAATTAAAATAATTTTATAAGTGAAAATGTGATTTAAAAATTAAATCACAAAATTTTAAAAGTTTGAGGATTAAAGTACAATTTGACGAAAACAAGAAATATGAGCTCTTAGTGACTAATTGAGATAATAGTAAGTTGGGTTCTATATTAGTGAGATAAAAATCACTTTCAAGATCAAATTGGAATGATTGGAAAGTATAAGAACTAAATTTTAAATCTCCCAATCTTATCGAGAAAAAGGGAAAATATATAATTTTCATCATCCCTATATTCATATTAAAGGATCCATCTAAAATTTGAGATTTAGAATTGATATTTGCCTATTTTTGTAAAGAATTTGCATTTAGAGACAAAAGGGGACAAAAAGGTAATTTTTTCCTAAAAGGGCATTTTGATCAATTCTCAAGAATTATACGATAAAAATATTTTTTTATATGAGATATTTGATGTAAGGAATAAATTTGGACATTTAGAACTTGGATCATGTAAGTGGGCACCCGTTTTTTAAATTAATCGGATTGAAATTGTTGGAATTAGGCCCTTTGAGCCCACTTGGGTAATTTTAAAGGGAAAGAAAGGATGGAGACCAGCCTCATCAGCCCTCTCCTCTTGTTGCCCTCCCCCTTTCTTCCATGGCTTTCCTTTTATTTTTTTCATTTTTTCTCAAACTTTCCTAAAGACTCAACATCCAATTTTGAGATTTTGTTAAAATATTAATAAATACCCTCCATGCTAGTTTTCCACCATAATTTCAACTCTTTTTAGCCTAACATTTCATGGATTTTAGTAAGAGAAAACATGTCTAGTGAGAGGAAACCCTAATAAGGTAAGATATGATTATTTTCATTCTCCCTCACTTGATTTTTACAATAAATTGTTATGAGAAAGCTTAGAAAGCTTTTATATTAATTTTTATT